>NC_090925.1:364673499-367173499 GCF_040938575.1 Ambystoma mexicanum
CAAAATCCTGGTGCCAGGTCAGACGTATTTTACCCAAAACACATCATGTAATACCAAAACCAGATTCTGCAAAGCGATAAACTTTTGACATGAAAACTGCCAGTGAAAGGTGTTTAGTGACTTGAGAATAAACACTGGAATGTAAGATCACATTAGTGAAAGATAAAATGCTTACCTCGTGAAGGCCCTGAGCCCCGCCCAGTGTGCTTCTAGGCTGAATCTGCTTCAGACATAGCCTAAAAGGGAGTGCGTCACCGAAGCACGTGGGGCACGAGTAGCTGAACGTTCTGGGAGGGGGCAGGCATGAAATGGAGCCCATACCTAGAGAACGTAGCTCATCCAGTCCTGTTATTTTCTTTGCATTCTGGTACATGTAGTTTTGATTTTCTCCATTATCATTGAGGACTGCTTGTGTGAAAAGCAGCGCTACCTGCGGAAGCCTTATTCTTTCAAGTTAGCTGCCTTTACTTAGCATACTTGCCAACCCTACCGATTTAGGCGGTAGGTTGCCTGCAGCACAGCAAGAGCAGCATCCGCTCATGTGCTATGGGGAGGTGAGCGAGTTAATGGCCCATAAATATTATTAATGCTGACAGTATTTGCAGCCTAGGTCTAACCTGATGCCACGGGCATGCACGCTGCCCTGAGCACAAGGTCCGGGCAAGTGTCAGAGTGTCAGCATGGGAGATGCAGTGGGCGAATGGCAAACATAAAAGTAGTGGAGCTGTGGAGGTTTAAAAAAAAAGAAAATTATGTTGCTGCATGAGTCTGGTATGAGGTGTGGCTAGATCAGGCAGAATTGTATTTCTAAGCTTTGTGTTGGCTTCTCACTTAGGCACAAGGACTAGTTTGTCACGGAGCGTAATGCCTGTTTGTACGCATGCGCGAGCCTCGTTCTGGCTCACGCATGCAGGTTTAATAAAGAGAAACCCGTAGGTGCCATTCGCCGCCGGGACCCTGAAACGCATAGACGTGTCTGTGTATCACTCGTGCAGGTGCGTGTGTGTGTGGATGGGCGGCCTGGGGCAATCCTTGATACTAACATTGGCGACGAGGAAGACGCTAAGTGGGCTGGGTGTAATCCTCAGAAAGACAATTTCGAACGAGGAAGAGGTGTTGATTCCTACGTGGCTTGCTGGCCATCATTTTACATATTTGAGACGACGGTTGCGGCCCGAACGGGTGCTCGTGCACCGGTCATGATAATTTATATTCAATTTTTGGAAAACCCACAGCTGTCTGTCATCAGATGGCTGTGACTCAATGACAATAAAGTGCTGTGCTGCTGTCACACGTGCCACATCCCAGCTGCAGTGAGATCCAGGTCACAAGTGCTGTCCATGCCTCGCAGCCTGAAGGAATCTAGTCCTGGGGTGCACATCTTCCCGAGGAGGAGACAGACTTGCGGCCTCACGCATTAAAGTAGGGTGCTCGTGTGGTCTGACATTATGGGCGAACAGGAGGATGCCGCTGTCACCCCAGCGCTAGTGCCACGCAGACAACAAGGTACTTTAGCGCCCATGCCTGAATTTGATCTATCTGGGCCCCCATCCAAGCTGGGCCCCAAATGGTGATTATGGGTGAAGAAGCTGGAAATGTTTTTTAGGGCCACTCTGGCGAGACAGAGGATGATGCCAAGGTGGCGACCATGCTATACTCGGCAGGATCGGAGGAGCATTGCATCTTTGAGTCATTGAACTCGCAGGCAACGACATATACAGCAGTCAAGAAGGCCCTACAGGACCATTTTCCACCCCTAGCAAATATGGATTATGACAGGTTTGTCATGTGTGCGGAGAAACAGTCTGGCAAAGAGACATTGGACCAGTTCTGTGGTAGACTAAGGCAATTGGCTAGCACATGCAGGTGGGAAAATGAAGAAGGCATGGTACACAACCAACTTATTCAAGGATGCAGCTAGGGAAGCTGAGAAGACAGGTACTCCGCGAGCCCGGCCTGACACTGGTGCAAATATTGGACATGGGGCAAGCATATGAACTGGCAGAGAGCAGTGGGTCCCGTATGGACGCAGCAGTCCACCCCGGGAAGAGTGAAGAAGCTTTTGCCATAGGACCCTCAGCGACCCAAAAACAGCGTTGGACTCAAAGAAAGCCTGAAGGGTTTCAGAAATCTGACCACCCGCATCCCTGTCAATATTGTGGTTACAATCTCCCACATGTGGGCGAGTGTCCAGCAAAGGCGAGATTATGTGGTCGATGCGGGGTGTCAAGACACTATGCAAGAGTATGCAGGGCAGCGGTACCGGAGGCTGCATTCAGAGGCCCGGCAAGGGTTGGCAGTGGCAACCCGAGAAAATCTAAGAATGTTGCTGCAGTAGAACTAGACATTGCAGAGGAAGAGGAGGAGGAGGAAGAGGTGTTCTTCATCTCCAATATCCCGTCTGGCATAAGGAAGCAACGGCAGCCCACCTTTGTGCCCAACATCAGAGCAATGCCAACGCCAGTGCTGATAGACACTGGAGCATCGGTGTGTGTCCTAGCTGTGGAACATTATGAAGCTCTACCAGACACACCGGTACCTGAGGAGACAAAAGCGAGAATATACACCTTTGGAGGAGACACGCCTCTACCACTAAAAGGGGCATTTGTGGCGCCAGTCACTCAGGGACAAAACTCCATAAAAGCCAGATTTTTTTGTCACAGAAGTAAGCACCCACTCACTACTCAGCTGTGCAGCCTCAGAGGCGCTTGACATTGTACACTTTGCTATGTTAGTGTATCTGACGGACATTGAACACATTATGGAGCGGTATGCAGACATTTTCAGAGGCATAGGCAAGCTCAAGGGGGAACCCATACGCCTCCATATCGACGAGTCAGTGGGCCTCATTACGACCCAGGCGGTAAGTTACCGCCTGGGTCGTACCTTTACCACCATGGCGTAAACTATGTTTACGCCATGGTGGTTGGCGAACTTACCGCCCCATTCCGAGTTTGGCGGGGCGGTAAGTCCCCAATCCCCATTTACCCTTCCCCATTCCCATTTTTGCCCCATAGGGCATAATGGGAGTGGGGAAGGCGTTAATTACGCCACCGTAAATTACGGTGGCGTAATTAACTCCATGGTCCCTTAGCGCCATGGATTTTAACACCTGCTAAAGGGACCTCGTACTCAGGCGGTAAGGGTTGGCGCTGTTTACGCCGCCGTAAACCCCTTACCGCCTGAGTCGTAATGAGGCCCAGTGAGACCAACGGCAAAGAAGCACAGGAGGATCCCATTCCACCTGAGGACGCAAGTCGAGCATGAGCTACAAGCTCTTGTGGACATGGACATTATTGAAAGGGTTGAAGGTCCAACTCCATGGGTCTCCCCAATCGTGGTAGCGGCGAAGCCCAAGCAGCCGGGGGCTGTGCGCATATGTTATGTTATGTTATGTTATTTTGCATTTATATAGCGCCTTATATACCATTGGTATGGTCTGAAGGCGCTGGTAGGTTGAACGCCCTTGGGAACCGAAGTTCAGGTCAGTAGAGAGAGTAGGGGGGAGTCAAAAAGTGCGTGTGCGCACCATGTATGTGTGCAGCTAGTGCGAAAACAAGTGGTAGCTGCTTCTTAGCTGTAGGTGTGGTGGTTGAGAGATCAGGAGTATGTGTTCGTTCTGGTCGGCTTTATCCGGAACGAGTTTGGCTGCGTTAGGCCTGAGAAGAACGCCTGGCTGGGTGGTGAGAAACCAGCAATGTTTACTTAGAGTGATGTGGAGTAAGCGGGAGATGTAGATATGGGAACAGTTATACCGAATGGTGTCATAGTATCTCTGCGTTCTAGATGAGTGGTGGTGTAAGGGAGAGGGTAAGCGTGGGGTGTGGCGTGATGTATGTTTTCAAGAGTTTCCTTCATTCCAAGGCATGTTAAGTATCGTCCGTTGCACATAATCGTCCGTCCGTGTAGACATGAGGCTGCCCAACATGGCGATCCGACGAGAGCGTCACTTAACATCGACATTGGGTGATATAGTGCGTGAACTTCAGGGCGCCAGGGTATTTTCTAAACTGGACCTCCGCTCTGGGTACCATCAGCTGGAGCTGCACCCTGAATGCCGCTATATAACGACACGAGGGCCTGTATCAGTTCAAAAGGCTAAACTTCGGCATCTCGTCACTGCCAAAGGCTTCCAGAACATCATCCCGGGTGCCCTGGCTGGGCTAAAAGGCATGATAAATTTAATTGACGATATTTTGGTGTTCGCTTCCTCCGAGACGGAGCACATGGAAAGAACTTTGGACAGGATCAAGAACCTAGGCCTCACATTGCACAAAGGAAAATGTGAATTCTTTAAGGACCGAATCGAATTCTTTGGATTTGTTTTCCATGCCGGGGGCATATCCCCTGACCCAGAGAAAGTGCAGGACATCCGAGAAGCAACGCCTCCTCAAACACCATCGGAGGTCAGGAGTTATTTGGGGATGGTGAACTACTGTGGGTGGTTCATCCGGGATCTGGCATCTCTGCCAGAGCCGTTGAGAGCACTCACTCGAAATTATGTCGCCTCGGAATGGGCCACCAGAGAGGAAAAGGCTTTTGATGACATCAAGGCAGCGCTGACAGGCAGCGAAACAATGGCCTCCTTTAATACAGAGAGTCAGAAATAGTGGTGGTTGCCAGCCCGGTAGGATTGGGCACGGTGCTGCTGCAGGCGGACACATAGGGGCAGATGCATCCAATTGCATACACCAGCAAGGCTCTGACCGACACAGAAAAGCGATATTCGCAGTTTGAAAGAGAGGTATTTGCCATCCTATGGGGATGTAAGCACTTCTGCATGTACATTCTAGGAAAACCTGTGGTGGTCATCACAGACTACAAGCCGCTGATCCCCATCATGGCTGGCGGGCCCTCTAAACCTCCCTCTCGGACAGAGCGATGGATGCTGTCCCTGATCGAATTTGGGGTGAAACTACAATATAGGCCAGGAACCAACAACCATGCAGATTACTTGTCTCGACACCCGGGATCAGGCCGGACACAAGAGAAGCTGGAGGTGATCGAATGTGTCAAAATGGTCCGCCATGTCGTGGAAGCGGCAATGCCCGTGACATTAATGGTTCAGGAGCTGATGGAAGCATCTAGAACTGACAAGGTGTTTCGAGTCATTCAAGCAGCCATGGAGAGCGGAGACTGGAAAGGGGTATTGGCCAACAACACCAGGAGAGAGAGGTGTGCCCAACAAGAGATGCAAGCACTGTGGCAGGCCCGGAATGATCTCTCGATGTCAGAAGATGGACTGATGCTGAGAGGGCGACAGATTGTCATACCTTGCACAATGGTGGCAAAAGTGTTGTACCTAGCCCAACAGGGACACCAGGGCACGGCAAAAACAAAGGCGCACTTATGAGCCAAGGTATGGTTCCTGGACCTAGACGTTCGGGTGGATAAATATGTGCATCAGTGCATTCCATGTCAAGCAGCCAGTCCGGCAGAGAGGGGACCCCAAATACAGTCCATGGAAAGGAGTGAACAGCCGTGGGGCACAGTGCACGCGGACTTCGGGTCCACATATCGGGGCACGTACTTCCTGGTGGTGATTGACCAGTGGTCCCGATACCCGGAAATTGAGCTGGTGGAATCAACAGCCTGCGACCATACCATACTGGCCCTGGAATTATTTTTTGCCACCCATGGTTTTTCCTATGAACTATGCTCGGACAATGGCCCGCCATTTCAATGCCAGCAATTTGCCAAGTATATGGAGGACCGGGGCATACAACATCGAAACGTGACTCCCCTTTGGCCGCGGGCCAATGGTGAGGCCGAAAGGTTCATGCGTCCGTTGAACAAAGTGTTCCGGATATCGCTGAATGGGGAGGTGAGCTACGTAAGAACTTATTTGAATTCCTAAGGGAGCATAGGGCAACTCCACATCAGTCCACCGGAGTAGCGCCTGCAGAAGCACTGTTTAAGTATTGTCCCAGAGGTCTCATACCTGAGGTGGAGGGAAGAGAACCAGGAACAATCGACAACGACCGAGTCTGAGAGCAGCGGTAGGCACGGAACGAGACGGAGAGCAGCCTGAGAAATCTGCAAAAGACTGTCATTTCAGTAGGAGACACGGTTCTGATGCGCAACCGCCATCCAGAGGGAAAGATGTCCCTTACATACGAACCCCAGCCCATGGATGTTACCTATGTCAAGGGATCCATGATAACCGCGGCTGATGGACGTGAAACTGTGACACGAACATGTCGCATTTAAAAAAGATTGAGGCCCGTCCATCCGAGGGAGGCCACGGGTTCAACGAGCCAGAGGAAACAAGCACCGGCCCAACAAACGAAGACGATGACGGTGGAGGGGACCCTCCACCAGTGGACTCTCCACGTCCAGCCCAGGATGCCAGCTGGAGGTACCCGAGCAGGGTGGCGAGGAGGTGTCCAGCCCGATTCCAGGACTATATAATGGACACCGATTTCTGAGCAACAGGGGTGTTAATACTTGACCCACGTTGGGTTGTTGCATTATGTTGCGTTGTTGTTCTGTTTTTTCGTTTAAAGAAAAGGAGGAATGTTACGGAGTGTAATGCCTGTTTGTAAGCATGCGCGAGCCTCGTTCCGGCTTCCGCATGCGAGTTTAATAAAGAGGAACCCGTAGGCGCCATTCATTACTACAGGTGCGTTTGTGTGTGGATGGGCGGCCTGGAGCAATCCTTGATACTAACATAGCTTATAACTCTCTTTTAGAGTTAAAGAGAAAGGCCTAAATCATAAATCAATGTATTTGATTTTAGATTTTATGGTCTGCCCTGCTCTAGACAGAGCATCGTCCAGCAGCAAGAGAGCTCTCAAGGGGTGTCCTACCTTGTTTAGAGCATGTGATGTCATGTTCCTGTACAGGGGGGTGCCTAGAAAGTGATAAATATCACAGGCTTGTTAGGCTTTGTTTGACACAAACCTGCAGCTTCTACTATGAACCATGTGAAAAAATTTACATTTCTACCAAAAACATAAACCAGCCAGTTAACAAGCAGAACTCCTGAACTATAAAATAAAACTGAAAAACAAATGTACATTATGGTAACGTTTTATTTAGAAAAATCAAGATGTTGGGGGGACGGGGGCGGGGTGGGGGGTGAATTTCAGAATACATAGGCAATGTGGCCTCTCAGTGGTAATTACCAAACACAACACTATACCAGGACCTGCACTCTTTCATACATTTCATGAAAAGCTTTGAAATGCTCTTTGGCAGCAAGGGGATTATTAAAGATGAAACTGAAGTAAAAAGGCAACGAGATGATACGAACCTTGATGGATACGGCAAGAGGCCTGAGGGAGATGGCGCCTGAGGGCTCCCGCGAAGGCAGATTATAATGTGTGTGCTGCCAAGCGCACTTTTAATATCCTGGATTAACCCATTAAGTGCCAGGCTATTATGTAAGTCTATGCAAAAAGCATACTCGTCCGTGAAAAGAAGTATTATGCTTTCATAAGACGTTGCCCACCAGAGCCTCGGGACCCCAGATGATACATTTGTCAAGGTTGACAGAGAGAACTTTAGAAGAAATAAAAGAAATACACTCCTTCTTTCATGAAGACACAAAGGATGGTTGCAGTCTGCAGAAAGAATGCTCTTGCAGAATGCTTTTTCAACCGATCCCCTTCACTAGGATGCCAGATTTCTGTGCAGGGGTCTGTCCTTCGCAGGGAAAGGTAAAAGGAATCGGAGGTGGGTGTGATTTTATATCTAACACCACATGCCCATGAGTGACAGGTGCTATATGCTCCAGGGCACCGTAAATAATAAAACAATTGAGTTCAGCACAATTCTTGCTGATTCACTATTCCTTTTTCCTACATGATTTTGGGTGTTGGAGAGGGTGATGGTTTTCGGGTGACAAATTATGGCTTCAGCTGGCAATATAAAAGTGTTTCTGTTTTTTTTAATACACAGTTTGGTGTTTTACAGGTTGATTAGTAGAGCAATACAAAGCATATCTAAAGCCATGAAAGGAAGCTGGCCTGGCAATGGGGTGAAGTTGTAAGGGCTGCCAGACCACAGTTGTTACTTCCTAGAGAGCAAAATAGCAAAGTATTTGGCCTTTGGCCTCATTACGTGGTCCCATAGGACTCCATGGGAATGGGAAACCTGAAGCACCGGCACTGTTAGTAACGGTGCCAGTGCTTCAGTGAAAAACCTGCCAGTAGGGGCCTGAATTCCCGGCAGCTCAGGTCTGCCGTGAATTCTGTGCCCCTACCGGCAGACTATTAGTGTGGCGGGCCGGAAAGGGTGCCGGTACGTTGCTACCGGCAACCTTATTTCCAGATCGTCAAACTTGTAATGAAGCTTAGTCTCTTATTTTAAGAAGAGAGGATAGTTGACTAGCTGCTGTCATCTCTTGTTTTAAATACGACTATGCAATGATGCCTGGGCTCCATGCTGCTTGGACTGTAATTTATTAATTTTAACTTCACCTATAAAACTACCACTTGGACGCGGAAGGTTCACTGTGACCACACAAACATATGATAGCAACGAGGGGCCGGCGCTCTTCCTGCAGGCTGCCTCTGATTACGCGTCTCTCTGCCCTGTAGTGAGCTGGGCTGAGTTAAGGACACAGTTCAATGACTGCAGAATAAATCCCTGTCTTGTAATCTGTGCTCTGCTTGAAGGCCTATGTAGTAACACAGCAGTATACAAAGGCACCATAGCAGCGCCATCATGAAGTGTGCCTCACAATGAACAGACTTCTAGAACATAAAACTGGTTTTGATACTTGATAAAAGAAATCGTTCTGGGATGGTTTCGTTTTAGAATAAAAGTGTAAGAATGGTGAAACTGCCAAAAATAAAGTATAGGAGCACTGCTCCCAACCGCTCCTGCTCACTTTGACCACTGCTCCCACATAGCCTGTGCCTCAGAGCTTCCTGCTGCACTGAATGCATCCTAGTGTCTGCAGGAAGCTGCTTACAGCTACAAATGCCTTTCATCTGATTGTCTGTTTCCAAGTAATTAAAATGTGTAAAACTAATACATTTCATTTTATACGCAATATAGTTTTATTTGACAAGCCGGGGAGCAGTAAGTCAATGGCAAACAGAACATTGCCTGGCTGTGCCGGTTCTGTGTGATTATAAAAACTGAAATTCTGCCACTTTAGCCAGGTGTTAACTCCAAATTATACATGGTAAAGAACAGCTTCAAATTTGACCACTAAAAATATTTTCCTCAAATGTGTGATTGGTTGTATTTGAAAGCTCCAGTGGCACTGGAGTTGATTTAAAAGTGAATTAGGTCTGCCACACGGATTTATTTACTCAAATAGTTTTCACCAAATGTCATTTCTTTTGCTGATTCTACCATGTTTATTACTGAAAAATGTAGGAGGGGACCACCACACCTCTCCTTCCACCAACAACCCCAACCCTACTATACACGATATCCCAACTAACCACACATAGATTTGCGGTAAAAGAAAGTAGTAAAGGGTTCAGCACATTTTTTTGGCAGAATGCTTTCTGTTAAAAGTGAGGAATAGTGGTCAGGCGACCTATGCTTGGTGGATAAAAGGTCAACGCATTACATTTCACAATGATTATTCTTTGTTGCTGATCATTCACATGACATTTCATCATTATCCTAATTACAATTTTTGAAGCTTGAAGAATCCTACAGATTTTTGGTCACCGAAAGTTGGTAAGTGTGACTTAGTACAACAATGGCGAGAAGTTTGCTTTGGCGAGAGAGAGAACGGTTTAGTGTTCACAGAAATGAATGGGGAGAGGCGGATGTACCTATTCCCAGACGTGCTGAAAAGGCATCCCATTGCAGCTATTTGGTCACCCAAACAAACTCCCCAATGCACCTCAAACCTGCCATGCACCTCTGCTATTCTGGTGCAGACATTGAAGAACAGCTCTGCCAACGTGCATCAATTGTACCCTTCAGTAACTTTTAGAACTGCATCACTGCAACCCACAAACAGCTCCTCCAATATACCTTTTCTTTTGACATGCAACAACGCCTCTACTATTTTATTACTAAAATACAGAGACGTAGACCACTAGGGGGCGGTAAAGAAGATGGCTGTGTAAGCAGCAGCTCCCATGCATGCTGGTCCAAAGAGACGACAATGAGCAGATCCGTCCCATGCCTGCGCTGAGAAACACAGGCAACGAACGACGGAGAGACTGGTGCACACATCGTGCCACTCTTTTTAAAAAACATTTTTGTATTTATTGTGTTGTATGGTTAATTAAACCTCATAACACATAGAAACATGAAACATGTCACATATCAAATAATAATCAAACCAATGTGCACACTTATTACATTGCATATACGATATCAATTACATATTACTAGCAATCACATATAATAAAAAAGAGAAAGAGATAGAAAGAACAACGCTTTATTTCCATGTATCATTTCATTTAAGATAAAAAGGTACTATAGCATTCATACAATCCTATTAATATATTTCACATTTATTCAATTACATATTATTAGCAATCACATATGATGAGAAGAAAAAGGAAAAAGAAGCGAACATAGTTTTTCTTCAATGTATCATTTTGTTTCCAAAGCTAAAAGAATATCATTCATACAATCCTATCAACATATTTCACATTTATTCATCATAAAACCTTCACCAATACATATAGTCGCCATGCTATATCATCAATTATTTAACAATTTCATTTCATTTATTAACCACATATGATAAAGTGCAAAATTCATAATTGTGCAACTACCAGCAAATACAAATGCCCAAGTTTGATCTGACTGAATATGTTTTTAAAAATGTTTTATTGATTTGGTTAAATGACAATTTTTAACCTTTCAATATAAACAGTTTACAAATATCAAAATTACAATTGTGCAATTTACAGAGACAAGCAATTAGTGAAATACAATACAATGTTAATTTTCATACATAATCTATGGTTCATAAGGGAGAGAAGGGCAGAAATAAAAAAACAGTGGTTTTAGCATATGCTAAATATAAGTAGCAAAATATAGAAGACACTCACACTGAAGGTTTAAAAGATCATATAACTCATGTTTAAACTTAATTTGAGATTGGTGAATTATATTAGTCCTTGCGCTCTAGCCCCTTCTGTTGGTTTTATTGATTATTCCTGTTTTTGACTGTTTCAAGCTATGTGGAGGTCAGTGGCTGCATGGCTACATAGAGACCGGTATTCACTGACCGGTCTGTAGGTTTACTAAGTAAGAGGTTGAATTCTATGTTAGCCTGTGCGCTATAAAGTATAACAGGTGGACGCACCGAGCACAACGGATAACGACCAGATACCCAATAGGGAAGAATATATCTTTCACCTGCCATCAAAATCCTGATTTACTGACAAAACTTGGCAGAGATTAAAACTGGACTGCAGGAAATGCAGGATGTTTAAACCCAACAGGACCCCCCCATGATTGAAAATGACTTACCTGAATGGAAGAACCACAGAAAATCAGGAACTGCCTTACAAAAGAACGGAGAACACTTTCATTGTAACTATATGATTGCAATCTTTAAATTATGCAACATTGCACTATTTTTATGAACAAAAAACTACATATCAAACTGCTGTATTAGTGCTTTGAAAAAGCCCAAGAAAGGGTGAAACACACACACAGTTGTTATGTTGGCACCACTGTAGGCACAACCAATGACCTAGGCACAACACTGTCATAAAATATGTGAATAAATACACTGAAACAAATGGAATAAACCAATAAGTACTATTTACTAATAAGAGTCCATTGAAAATTATTGGAGAAAGAAATCTGTGAACACTGTATATATTATAGCGCACAGGCTAACATAGAATTCAACCTCCACTTATGTTTAAACTTAGTTCTCCATTCGCTGCTGGATCAAATTCATGTTAGACCTAAAACTGGTAATTCTAAAAATGTCAACATTGCTAACTTAACTGTAATTCAACGTCCACTAAAAAAGGAGACCCATAATATTTCAGGTGTTAAAATGTCCAAATCATTAAACAAGTGCTGAAAATGCTGTTTCCGCAATGGCAACTGGTTAAAATATGATTTAATGTTTCTGGTTCAGAAATGTCCGTACAGTGTCGGCAAGCTCTATCTACTGGGGTCGCCTTTGTCCGGCTCCTATGTGGTTTCTCGTAGGCCATAGGTCAAACCTGAATCTAAGGAACATCGTTCTGTATTTAGGGGCCGGGAATTTTAAAAGATATCATTCTGGTTTATTCAAGGGTTTTAAAATAAAGTGTCTGTTCTTAAAACTTTTATATTTTTGGGACAGCTGACTCGTTATTTGCCAATCATACCACCATAGAATTTTGTGGGTTCGGTTGGATTGTTAATCACTATATTAATGAGATGCATGCAACTTTCATGTAGTTATTGACTAAACGTAACCAAGAGGAGAAAGAATTATCAGCATTAGGATCGCTAATTTGGCTATAATTGATCATGAAGATTCCCCCTGCATACTGCACAGGGAGTCTTGATTCTATTAAACACAGAGAGGCCAGCATTATGCTTCAACCTCTTTAATCCTATTATTCAGCAGTTTCAACAAATAACTGAAAATGAAACTTCAATTCTCAATTACTTTTACTTTTTTTCTGAACTGCATTTCCCTCTAAATACTGTCTCTTCTGTAGCCCACTGTCCTTCCAGACCCTCTATGAGTCACTTCCTGCTCTCAACCCCTTCTTTTCTTTGGATGCTCTGAACTGCACCACGAACTTTGCACTGGTAAACTGTTGAAATATCGAACTGATAAACTGTCTGTCCAGACCAGGACGAGTACTTGTCCATTCTTAACGTCCGGCTCCCGTCGAGTCCTGCTGAGACCCGTCCGCCTGGGGATCCCTGGCTCTATGCTCTGCTTAACCGTTCTTCTGGTGCTCCTCAGTCAAGATAGAAGGACGTCATTAGGGAGGTGAGTACACTGCCCTATGTAACAAATCAAATGGGTTATACATATTAACATAGACAGTATACGCATTGGGTGGGAGATTAATGCTCACCTCATTCTATGTCAAGACCGGAGGCGAGCATTATGCTTGGTCAAAGCTCCCCACTACTGCTCGCGCTATTGATGGCACTGGCTTGAAATAAAATGTCTTAAACGTGCTACCGCTAGCCCAGTCTGCTGCTTTAAGTATGTCGCTCAATGCTTCGCCTGATGCATATGCCTTGGATGCCATTGCCCCTCTCACGGGGAATGCCCCAAACTGCGCTAGGTCAATCCCTGCTAGCTGCATAATCTCTCTGACCCATCTAGCGATTGTAGCTGTGGCCACTGCTTTGTGTGGCGTCCTGCATGCAATTAGCAACTATGCAGACCCAAATACATTGGCCCCAGAATCAAATAAAATACAGTTCTGGGGTGTTCAGCAGGGGGCGTGGAGATGAGGTAGAATCTGCGTTCAGCTCCTCTCCCAAACGCCGTATTGAGGGTTGAGCCCCCGACAAAGCCCCAGTTCAAAGAAGCGACCCCCCCCACGGGGTGTGCCGGAAATGGTAGAAAAGAGCATTGGAAGCTGTAGCCAGGAGTGCTGCGGCTCTGAGCCGGTGAAGACCTCCAGGAGGCATAACGAACAGTGTGCAGGTCGAGAGCGGGCTTGCCAGGCTGCGCAGTTTGGTGTGCCCCCCGAAATGCGGGAGGCCGCCAGAGAAGTCGCTGTACACCCCCCATATCATCAGAGAAATAGCAGTGGACACCCGGGCGCCCCCGCTGCATCATTGGGAGAGTGTGCAGTGTATTTCAGCCACACCGCCCCAGAAAGGACTGCTCTCATCATAACTCTGCTCCGCTGGATCACAGTGTGGCATCTCCTCCCGCCCAGCCAGCGCAGAGAGACCTGGAGGCTCCCCCCTCCCAGTCAAAGCTGCAGCCTTGAGACTGGGACCTGTTCGGTGTCCACCCTCCGGTGGAGCGGGGTGTCACCCGGGGCCTCACCCCCCATCCCACTGCCCGTGAGCAGGGGTGAAGAGAAATAACTTGAGGGCCGTACAAACCGCCCGGATCAGGGGTGTGGAGGGAGCCCAGCTCCCAGGGTTCCCAACAAGGAAAAACAGGTACTCCGCCCTAGAAGACACCCCATCCTCCATAATAAAGCGTGGCACCCCAAGAGTGCACCGCATCATCTGTCCCTGACTTCCTATTGTGGCTTCGCCCAGAGGCCCCACCGCCCGCACCAGAGGAAAGAGGGGACAAACGCAAAGGAGGTGCAGGGTGCCCAGAAGGAACACAAACATTTGGGAGTCCAACCCACAGTGGGCCCAGACAAGAGGCCAGGGAGACACAAGGAACCATCCGCATCAGATACGGACTTGCCCTCCCACCCCCACAGCGCTCCAGCAAATCGTGAGGGACCCAGGGACAGTGTCGACCCCCAGGTGAGAACCTGGGGCATTGCCCGCATTGAAGAGGACTCCCCTCCCACCCCCCAGCAACAGAGAACCCAGCAGGAGAGTGAAACAGAGGAGAGGACACTACACGGGGGGGAGACCTCAGTGAGGGACCTGCCCACCCCACCCTGCGGGACCGCAGCCAGGCTGCACGGGACAGAGACAAGGTGAGGGCCCCCGGGTCAAAACCTGGGGCGTGTGCCCGCCTAGCAGAGGATTTACCCCACCTGACAACAGAGACCCTGGTGGGGGATTGGAGTCTGGGAGAGAGCTCCACAAACCCCTAGACAACGCTGCAAGCGGAAAGGGGCACATGCTCAGGCCAGCAGGAACCTGATACAGACAAGGCCCGGGAAGGGGACCCTCTGGCTTTGGGAAGCAGGTAAAAGGGGTTTCTTCACCCAGAAGGAGAGGAGGGGTGTGTGCCCACCCCACTATGCCCCTGCCATTTAAAACTCTTGATCTCGGGGCACGAAATAACTGCAATGGACAACGAGTAAGAGTGGGCCCCGTGGTTAAACTGCCCGCATGGGAGAAGGTCCGGAGGAGGAGATAATGCGGGAAATGGTCCTCGGGGGAGGAGAGAGACACCAAACGAAGGACCTGATGCCCGAACAAGAAAACAGACCATCGCAGGAGGTCCCAGAGGGAGTACTCCCAGGTACCACAGGTCTGAGGAGGTCTGGGTCCACGGCCCCCCTCCGTGCAAGGGGTGAAGGTTTTGAGGAGACATGGAGGTCCACAGAGAGTAACTCCAAGAGTGAAGTGTGAAGAAAGGAGTGAATTCAGAATCCAGTAAAGAGGCCCCACCTGCCCATGGGCTGGAGGGCAAGGCTGAGACTATTTGAATTCCAGAGGTCAAAGCCGCAGAGTAGCACAGCCGATTCCAACATGTCAGAGGTGGGGGATGACGCCATGTCCACCAAGAGAGATATCGCCTCCCTCCTGAAGGGGATCAGGGGAATGAGGGCAGATATATCGGAGGAAAACAGACAGAATAAATGTCAGAATCGGCAGAATGGACGAAAGACTCCAGGCAGTCGAGAACAACCAGACCTCCCTTGAGATAATGGAGACTCAAATAGATATGACAAAAAACAAGATGTGAGTACAATCCTTATCGAAATGCGTTATGACCTTTAAATAGTAGCTCCGATGGCAAGCTGCGTACTCCAGCGGTATTGGAACCAGGAATTCTTGCTGACAATGCGTCATGGACAATGAACATGCAGAATATTGAAAGTTGAGAAGAACAAACGTATTTCAACACATGTACTATGATCAATTATTTACTATGAAACAGCCAGTAGGCAACATGATCATATTGAATTTATCTTAATGAGACAACCCTTAATAACAAGAAGGGCATTCTGAAAACGTTCTTCCTGCATTTGCGACGCATAGAAATTGATATGGTCGACCACTTATCCTACTGTGATTATATGGCCTTGAGGACGACCCAAGGGTCGAAACACGTGTCAGCTGACCATCGCGTCATGACATCAATAAAGAAACAACTTTTCTAGTTTTGTTTGGATAGCCTATTCAAAGTCTTTTTTGATTATTTGTTTCTTAATGCTAAATAGCTATTCCCTAATTTGAAGAGGCATAGAGCAGATACTCCATCCCAACCATACTTCACTATTCAATTAGAGATGAGGTTGGCGGAATTGGAGAGAAGGGAGGGTGAGGTGGCCCTGAAAATGGACGATTTTGAAAACCATCAGAGGAGAAATAACTTGAGATCTTTGGGAATCCCGGAGAAGGAAGGTGAATCGGAAAGAGACCTTAGGAGGACCATCCATGTGGTGGTGAAGGCACTGTTCAGAGACTAGAACATGGATGAACCAGAAATCGTAAGGGTGCACAGAGTGGGGATAGCCGGAAGGGGGCTATGCTCAGTGCTTGCCCGCTTACACAAGTACCTGGATAGACAAAAAATCCTGGAAAAAGCGAAAGGACTGGGATCAGTGTCCCTGGGAAATGTGAAGATAGCAATCTATCAGGACCTGTCCTTGCTCACACAAACAAAGAGGTGCCTATGCTCCCCCTTAACAAAATGGCTCAGCAAGAAGGGGCTGAGATACCGATGGGGTTTCCCCTTCTCTATATCCTTCGAAGTCAATGGCTATAACTATAAACTGGTAACGGAGCACGACATATGAAGGGTCGCAGAGGAGCTGTTGGTAGGGGGTGGGCCAAGGATGGAAGAAGAGGAAAAATAGCCCCGAAGAGAGCCAATGGCGCATAAAGGGTCCAAACAGGCTGTTATGCTCGCCTGGTATCCACAGGGACGCCACCCAGCCGGGTTACTCGCTGGTATGCTTCTCAGCTTTGCCCTGATGTGGTCTGCAGGGAAGGTTCTGCCTATAAATACAGGAGGACTGTGTTCAAGACTGACCGACTGGGGTAAGTATCCTCCCTCCACCCCTGTATGATTTCAGTCCCTCTGGCGCCCTCTCCTCACCTTGTGGTAGAATTAGGCGTGCTCTCCGTCTTGCCTTCTTTGCAGGGGCACGTTGTTTTTTATGGGCGAGTGCGGTCCAGTTACTTCACTGACGGCGGCCCGTTTGATATTGTTCAGGTAGGTCTTATTGCTGTTCTTTAGTTTGGTTGCTATCCTGCATGCTTTTCTTTTTTTAAAATGTCTGTTTTTTCTCCCTTAGGTATGCGGAGCTTCAGCGCGGCGAACTGGCTTGGTTGAGCCCCGCTGGTAAATGATGGCGCATTAAGAGCGCTATTATGAGGTAAGTAAGCGCTATGCGCAGCGCTGCAAAGTCTTGCCTTTGCTAACCTGTGTTTACCTTCCTTGAAGGTCGCGGTGTTCTTCAGCGCGAGTGGAATGTCCGGAGTGGTGCCAGCCGAGAGGCGACCAGCCAGGTAAGCCTTTTGAGCAGTTCGTAATTTGTAAATGTCTCTACTGCTTTCTTTCATGTTGACTCTATCTTCCCCTTTCAGGTCGGTCTGACCGGGAGGCGTGCAGATTCGAGGAAGCTGTTCTCAGTAGCTGAGAGTGTTTAAAGATGAAGACTGCAGGTAAGATGCTGCTGCTAATGATGTTCCTTTTGTCTCCTTGCAGGTTCTGCTTCTCCGAGGTTCGAGGGAATAGCTGGACACGGTGAGCGTCATGTTGCAAGCTGCAAAGTAACGCGAAGCTTGTTGTCTTGCTCGGGTGTGGTTTAAATAGCCCCAACAAAATAGTCCAGGTAAAGTAGTCCCTAGGCTACCAAACCCAAAACACTAGACCGCATAGCTTGGTTCTTAGGAACCAAGCTATGTGGATGCCTCCATGTTGGCTGACAATACAATAAAGTAGTTCCCAAGCACATTGTTTTTCATGGTGTATGAGCCTGGCGCCATAGGACTGGCCCCATGAGGGCTTTTGAAGAGGATGGCAGGCCTGACTTTGGTTGAGGGTCGTGACACAGGCGCAAAGTTCTGGGCTTAAGGAAATTCATGAAACTCAACTCCCTCCCTGCAGGTCCTACTTGAACTCGAAGAACACGGCTTGTGGCCTTGATAACCCTCTTCTCATAAGGTCCCTCGCAGTAGCATAATTCCAACCATATGACCCACTGCTTAAGTTGTATTGACCAACCGCATAAGCTGTAATGATAACCTTGCTTGTTCCTATCTGTAATATGCCTCTTACTGATACCATGCCTGTAACTAAGCTCATGCAAGTAACAGCGCCTCAATGCCCCTGGGCTGCTTGCGCGCTATACAAATTTAAATAAATAAATAAATAAATAAATAAATAAATAAGAGTCTTTGTATGTCTGATGAAAGGGGGAGACAGGCTGGCTTGCTTATTGTTGACTGTTGAAAAAGGGGGCAGGGAAGTGGGCTTGAGTTCAAGAGCTTAGTTAAGCTGGTCCTTGGTTTAGGAGGACCTCTGATGATTCAGTCCCGTCAGAGTTGATGGATCTGGGCGCGGTTGGATGCTGTGGGGGAGAGGGAGGGACAGGGGTGTTAATGGGAGCGGGCATTGGTAACGTTGAGGGGGGTACATGTTCTCAAAGGTTGGTACAGAGCAGGGGCCCAGTTAGTAGGGTCTCAACCATGGAACCGTCTCAGAGGAGGGTGAAGTAATGGGAAGCCTCGGAAAAGGGGAAATGTCTGGCCTGGATGAAATGAGCATTGGCACCCTCAATGCCCGGGGCCTTAATTCACTCAGCAAATGATCATTGGTACTCTGTGAGTTCAAGAGGGCCCCACTTGATTGGATGTGCCTTCAGGAAACACACTGGCAGAAGGGTGGTGAACATAGACTATGCTCCTGGGAGGTTTGGGAAGTGATTATGGCCTCTGATGTCAAGAATAGGCGTGGTATTGCAATTCTGACCTCATCCCGACTGGGCTTCATGGTAGAATCGATATTAACCGACCCGATTGGGAGGTATATGATTGTAAAGGGTCATATGTATGGTACTAGGCTTACAATGGGTTTAGTGTATGCGCCAAATGTGAGTCAATGTGAATTCTGGGAGAAGGTCTGGGATAAAATAATAGAATTTGCAGAAGGCCAACTGGTGGTCGGGGGGTACTTTAACATGGTGTTAGACCCTACAAGGGACTGTAAGAGGATGGGTGAGAGACTAATAAACAGGGAAAATATGGGAGACTCGGAACGCTTTAAACAAGTTAATGATGTGCTGGGCTTATGTGGCTCCCTCCAGCCGTCAGTGGAAGGTGATAGGCCGTATACCTTTTACTCTGCGGTTCATCACTGTTAGGGAGAATTCTCATTCTATGGCTAATTTCCCTTAGCTATAGAGTCCCCCAGCAGCTTTGCTGGATTTGAAGGGTTTGTTTCTTTTTCCTGCTAAGAGTGAGACTCTTTTTTCCCACTCTTAGGCACTTTTTGCTATGTGTGTTTTAGGCTATTTTTTGTGTTTAATGTCTATGGGATTTTCTCACCCCCATAGAAACCATCTTTACTCACATGTGTTACACAGCACCCTCAGTGCAGTGACACAGGGGTGTCGAAGCAACCCCCAAACATAGACTCCATACCCTGGGACTGACTACTGTCTCCCAGGGCATGTAAAGTCCCAACTGACTTTACTAGTCAATTGTTATGAATTAAACCAGTACAAAGCATCTTACTATGGAGGTACTGGAAAGGGTTAATAGTTTTTCCCTTATGTTAATTTTCGAGAGGGTACCGTACAGTCCCTCTCTCAAAAGTTTCTGGCTGGTGGCAGTGGTTACTACCGTAAATATTCGACTGCAAATATTTCCCTATGGGATTTTCCCATTGTTCGAGGCTACCACTGTTTCTGACAGCCTCTAACATACCGCCGGTGTATTTTAATATTAACTTTACTCCGGTAGGTTTTTATTGCCAGAACTTTAATATAACTTCTTTCTCGTGTCTTTCTCTAAACTCCTAACCCAGGTCGGGGATCCTTTGTTCGCCCTTTTGGCGGGCTTCTGCCGAGAAGCCCTCCTTTCGGCGCCACTGAGTCTGGGGTGGGTCCATTGTGTGGCAGGGGGAGTAGGACCCCTGGACAGGGTTGCCTCAGCAACCCATGTCGCACTCTATCCTGATAGGCTGGAGGGGCTCCCGCCAAGATGACCACTCCACTGTGTGAGTGACAGCTAGGCTGTATGAATGGGGATCTTTATGAATGGGGATCTTTTTGCATAATAGCAGGGTCCTGAGGACTGGAAGAGCAAGACGTCGCCACTGGAACTAAGAAGCCGAAGAGGAGAGAAGCCAAAGACATCTGTAACGACTGAACCACTGGTGAAGTCCTGCTGCAGCGTCTCACCACTTTTCTCCACACGACGAGAGAAGATCTTCCTCTGCAAGAGCCTTCTTCCCTTGAGCTGGTGGGGCCAACCAGCTTGCCAATCGCCTTCCCGGACATGCCTTGGTCGAATCTCCCGTACCCTGTACTCGGAGGCCGGATAGCCAGGCACCAGTCCACCCGGACTGCGATTTAAGGGAGCGTACCTTTTATTCGTCGGACAGCACCGCTGCTGGTTTCATCCCTGGGTAGTGCAGTAACTCGTACCTTCCTCCACAACGAGAGTCTCTCTTCCTCTGCTGGATCACCCGAACTGTACGAACTAACAGGAACAACCGCCACCGCAGGAGCCACTTCTTCATTTAAAGGTACATTGTTCCACCAGGCTGCCCTTTCTTCACTGTAGCACTAAAGGTGTTTTAAATCCTTTACCTACCTGTTGGGTTGGCCGCCCCTCTCTCTTAACATTGTCTTTCAACTTCTGCATCCACCTTTTCAAAATCGTTAACCAAAGGCTTGACTGCAGCTACGAGAACATTTTGCTCCTGTGCCCTTGCCCTGTACCAACTGACTTTGGCACAGGCCTACTGACTCTGGTTACATTTGTTAGACCTGCCTTCTTTAGATTGATTTTCATCTAGAACTGTGTGGTGCACCTAATTCTTACAACTACCCTTTCCTTCCCATTTTTAAACCTTGTGTAATGCCATTTTGCTCAGTTTTCAGTTAAGTATTGCCTATACTGATGCACTGTCTTGCTTAAACTGGTCCACAAACTTATGGCAAGTGTTGCTAGGCTGTGTAGGAAACTATTTCTAAATAACTTGTGCTTTCCCTACCTTGTAAGGAATTGTTAGAGTATCCCTTGTGTGTAGTTTTCACTGTGCCATTTTGCTCAGTTTTCACTCCGGTTCACTTGGTCTACAATTTAACTTGGGAGTGTGTATATTTTTCCTTTGACTTAATTTAACTTGCTTGATGACTGTGATACATGTGTTTTATTAGAAGTGTATAAAATAAATATCTGACTACTTTTTAATACAAAGCTTTGGTCTGTGTTTCCTTGTGCCATTGTATTGTAGACCTAATGTGTAAACCCTGAATACTGCTCATCTCCCTCTTGCGATAAGTCTGACTGCTCAGCCAGAGCTACCAACTAAATCTTTGTGGTACAGACTGATACCAAAGGGGATTTATTGCGCTCACCTGTAGTCTTAATCTTGTGCAGTGCTCCCTAAGGGAACTGCCCAGGATTCTGCCTAACAATCACTCCTTCTCGCGTATAGACTTGGTACTGGTGGAAGGTGCAGGTTTTGGAATCCCAGGTAGCTCCTATCCCGCGGTCTGACAACGATATGGTGAGAGTTTCATTGGAAATGGGATGGAAGGGAGGAGAAGGAGAGCATGCTCCATCAGAAAATAGAGCAGATACAACGGTGGGGAACCGAGGGAAAGTATATATCACCCACAGAAGCCAAGGAACTTCGACGCTATAAGACACAATTGAAGGCCATCCTGACTTAGGACACGGGGGAAAAAAACTCCTGTTTCTGAAACAAAAATATCACGAGAAGAGGGATAGAGTGGATAAGATCCTAGCCTGGAGACTGAGGAAGGAGAAAAAACAGGAGGACCATAGGGGCAATCAAGACTGAGGAGGGAAGTGACACCAAAAACATTGGGAGTGAGTATGTAAAGTACTACAGTATCCTTTACACCTCGGAATGGAACGGGGAGGAGGCACAGTTAGACAAATTCCTGAGAGGGCTGCCCTTCCCGGGTCTCCCCCAGGAAATGGTGGAAAACTTTGAGAACCCCATAACGGTAGAGGAGGTCCTGCGGGCCATCACGGGGATGAAAACAAGGTCAGCGCCTGGGGAGGATTGTTTTTCAATAACATTTTACAAATTATTTAGGTTGTTGTTAACCCGTGCTTGGTAAAGGTGTTTAATGCATAACTGGGAGGCGAGGCCGGGGCGTGGCTACGAGGGCCATGTAGGAGGACGTGGTCTGGAGGAGCTCCTGAGATCCTGAAGTGATCCTGGCGAAATAGTGCATAACAAAGTGCCTATGACCGCCGAAAATACACATGCTGGTGTGTGAATGGGACGGCCATGCCCGATTAACTTTTGGAGTGAATAGGAGGGATGGCGATGGAGTTTTGAACACGATAAGACTGGGAGCGCCGGGGATGGAGGACGAAGCAAAATGGCCGACCGATGGCCAGAACAAAGGAAGGAGTCGGCCGTGCAACGGCCAGTGCGCGCATCTGTAGTGTGCGCGCAACAAAGGATCCCTGTGACGGGATACAAGCGCGGATCGGCCTGAACCTCCGAAGTGCTGTGGACAGAAATTGGTGGGGTGCCCTGCGCGTGTGGCTGAGGACCCCTTGCGTAACATAGGAGGGGCTCGCGACGCGAACCGCTGGGACGGCTGTGGGTCACAGCGGCGGCACCCGCTCTCACGAGCTGGATGGGGACGGGAGATCCCTGGTAGTGCGATCACAGCGGTAACAGTAACCACACATCGGGAGGACTACAATGTATCTAACGGGTGCATAGCCCGAGTGAACGAAACTGAGCGAGAGGTCCCACTTGAGAGGTCCCGAACTAAGGCAATGAGGAGGAGCTGCGGTACGGCTTGCAGTCAGCGGGAGGTGTGCAGACTGATAGAAGGACTTCTGCAGAGGTGCAACGGCAGCGCAGGGTTGGAGTGCGCTTGCACACGTTAAGCAGTAGCGCGACTGGGAGCACTCGCGCTCGAACACGCAGGAGGTATTGCACAAGCTGGACGGCCCGCATGCGGCGCCCCCGCAGCCCACAACAGGCATCGGCCCTTAGGCAGGTAATAAGGTGCCGGGCCGCGCCACAACATGATAACAGTAGCGAGTCGCTGCGAACGAGAGGCTTTGCTTGGGAAGTTCACAGTGTTCTGCACCGGACACCCTTGATGACACGCACGCTTTGGCCATTACAGGCCTCCTGGTGCTGCCAAACAACTGAGAAGAGGGGAGAAGGTGGACTTGTAGGCCGTCGCGGGCTGCCCGGGACGGGTTTAGGGGGAGGCTGGATGTGCCTTTGAGGAACTGACGCCCCCACGCCTGGGTGGGCTGGTGATAATTGGACTGTGCTTGCCCTCCCCCAGCCCTTGGAGCGGTCGGAGTGGTGTTCATACAGCTACGTGGGAGAGCACAACCCACTGTGGCAGACAGGGCTCGGCTGGGTGTGCCTCTGGAGTGCCCCCCTGAAACCTGATCCAACGGTCGCAGAACCATGTCCAATAAAGCTGTGAGACCGAAGGACAGGCAGCCCACACTGGACGTATTCTCCAGGTCGTCCCCTGGTCCGGAAAGCTCCAAAAGCAAGGATAAGCCTTCTGCAGGCGGCATGCCTGTCACGGGCACTAACCAGGAGGTCCTGGCTGCGATTGCGGACCTGAAGGCGGCTTGGGAGGCCAAGCTTGAACTAGCTGTTACTGAGCTGAAAACGGCATTGGATCTTAAGGTTGGTGAGGTGCAGGAAGAGGTGAATTTACTCCGGCAGGACGGCAGGTCCCTGGCGGAGCGCACTGAGACCCTCGAGAAAGAGGTGAGCCCGAACACTGCGGACTGTGCCTCACACAAGGCAGAATTGCACGCCCTGGTGCAGAGAGTGGGAAACCTGGAGAACAGGGCGGAGGAAGCGGAAGGACACGCCCGACGGAATAACATCCGCATAGTAGGCTTGCCAGAGGGATCAGAGGGCCATGACCCCATGGAGTTTATCGAATCCATGCTGCTGCAGGAGATACCTGGAGGAGCTCTGTCTCAGGGATTCGCGGTGGAACGTGCGCACAGAGCTCTAATGAGGAAGCTGCCGCCAGGTAATCCACCTAGGCCAGTAATTGCCAAGATCCTTAACTACCGGGACCGGGAAAGGATACTGGAACACTTCCGCAAGGGTGGAACAATTAAACGAGGGGCGGCAAACATAACGGCCTACCCGGACTATACCATGATTGTGCAGCAGAGTCGCATGAACTTTGGGACCGTTAAGAGGAGATTGAGAGAAGCGGGCCATAAATACATGCTGCTTTACCCGGTGAAATTGAAGGTTTTTCACAAACACAGGACCTTGGTTTTCGAACCTCTGGAGGATGCCATGGGATGGCTTGATGCGCAGGGTTGCCCCCAGGAGCCCGACATTCAAACGGGAAAAGGAGATGGAGGAGATAAGTAGTGCACGATGGGGACGCCATTGGATGGAGAGGTGTAGGACTATGGGACTCGATTATAGTCATTGGTGCGGCCTTTAGGCGGATATGGCCAGATTGTTCAATAATATGTGGCTAGCACTGTGACTATTGCTGTTATGAGGAGCCTTGCAGAGCTGGTCTTTATACCCCATTTAGTATTCATAGTTAAGTGGCCATTAGGGCGACTTCACCCTACTGAGCCCTGGGCATAGGTTTGTGCTTGCAGGGCTAGATGTGGGGGTGCCTGAGATCCAGGGATGGAGCTGGGCAGCAGTTGGGGAGTGTGGTGTTGGGGAAGGGATGGGCGGGGAGAGGGGAGGGAGAAGGGGAGTTTGGGGTGTATATAGTTATGGGGAGTTTGAGTTTGTGCCTGAGCCTACGAGGAAGAGCTAGAGGGTTGTATCTGTATCGAATGGATGGGCGGGATTGGCTGAATGGAAGGGAGGAGGATATTAACGAGCTATGGGAGATCTTAAGATCGTAACGTGGAATGTCAGGGGACTTAACAGTGACTTAAAGAGGAACAAGGTCATGCTGTATTTAAAAAGACAAAAGATAGATATTGCATTGCTGCAGGAGACGCACCTGACGCGAGGAAAATTGGAGCTGGTTGGGAAAAAGTGGAAAGGTATGGTAGTGGGTTCCCCGTACTCTGCCTATGCTAGGGGAGTATTGATTTGGGTGGCGCCGCACGTTCCGTTCCAGCTAATACAGGAAGTGGTGGACACTGAGAGGAGGAAGGCTATAGTGAGGGCGTTGGTAGAGAATAAAGAGGTGTGCATTGTAAACACGTATGCCCCCAATCATAACACGGCGGCATACTTCAGGACTTTGTGCGCCAACCTGGGTGAGTGTGTGAGTGGTGCGGTTATCTGGGGAGGGGATTTCAATTGTGTGCTGAACCCCAAGGTAGATAGATCTGATGGCAATATTGAGAGGCCCACCCCAGCAGCTAGGGCATTGCAGACGCTGCTTGACGATTTCGGATTGGCAGACGTGTGGAGATTAAAGCATCCTACTGAGAAGCAGTATTCGCACTACTCAGCCCCGCAGCAGCTGCACACAAGACTTGATTATGTTTTTGCCACGCCAGATGTGGTGATAGAGACTACTCAAATAGAATATAAGGTGAGGGTCCTATCAGATCACTCGACTCTGGTCCTGGGGTGGCAATATTGCCGCCCTAGGGCACGGATTCCGACATGGCGCCTCCGCGCTGAGGCGCTTAAGGACCCAGTTTTCAGAGAGGATAACAGAGATGACATTATCAACTATTTCGAGGTGAACACTGGCAGTGTTGACTCAGCAGGTACACTATGGGAAGCCTTTAAGGTGGTGATGCGGGGTGCTGCCATTGCTAAATCAAAGGGCCTGCAGTGCGGGGTCCTGGGCGACTTACGGGGAGTAGAAGAGGAACTAGAAAGGGAATTAAAAAATGGAAGCGTGGACACGGAGCTAGTACTTAAACTACAGCAGCAGTGTGGGGAACTCTGGGAAAGGCTCTGCAACCTTAATTATAAAAAGTATGTTGAGAGGCAGCATGCAGGCGGGGATAAAACGGGCCGCCTCTTAGCGTGGCTATACAAGAGTGAGACCCCTAGGCCCCCGATTAGGGCAATAACCAGAGAAGATGGAGAGGTAGCGGACACTCAAGAGGGAGTCAATGGGGAATTTGTGGACTATTACAGGGTACTATACGAGGACAAAGGGGGTGGCAGCCAAGAAGAGATACTTGAAACTTTAGGGGACATAGGATTGCCCAAGATCAGTGCAGAAGAAAGAGAAGTGCTGGATGCGCCGATCACTATGGAGGAATTGGAGGAGGTTGTGAGGCAGCTGCCTACCAGTAAGACCCCAGGAGCGGATGGGCTTCCTAGTGAATTTTATAAAGCATATAGAGAGGAGGTGCTCCCCCCAATGCTGGAAATGCTTAATGAAGCGTTCGAGGTGGGTCGGTTGCCGGAGTCGCTTAGAGAAGCGATCATAATACTGCTCCCCAAGCCCAACAAACCAGGGCATAGCTGTAGCTCCTACAGACCTTTGTCGATGCTGAACCAGGACAGCGAGATATTGACGGCGGTCCTGGCAAATAGATTGCGGAAAGTTATTAGTAAATTAATGCATCCAGACCAAACAGGCTATTTACTAAAAAGGAACATAACTCATAACCACAGGCGACTCCATCAGGTGATCGAATGGGGGAGTAGCAATGAAGGTGAAATGGCGGTTGTGTCTTTAGATGCAGTTAAAGCTTTCGACTCGGTTAGGTGGCCGTGGCTGCTGGCGGCCCTGGGGGAGTATGGGATGGGGCCGGGTTACATCAGGTGGGCGAGGATGCTGTATAGTGAGCCACTAGCCATGGTTCGCACAAGAGCGGTAATATCCGAGAGATGGCAACTTAGCAGAGGCACTAGACAGGGGTGCCCCTGGTCCCCGATGTTATACATTTTGGCTCTGGAGCCCCTGGCAGTATACCTTCGGCAACAATATGACACTATCGGTATTGAGGTAGGGGGAGAGAAACATCTGATATCCCTGTATGCGGATGATTTGTTATTATATTTGAAATATCCGGAGGAGAATCTACAGTATATTCTGGAGGTAATGGAGAGGTATGCGGGGCTGTCTGGCATATTGGTGAATCCCCAAAAATCTAGCATATTCCCGCTGGGTAGCAACAAGGGAACCCCCTTAGGAAGACTACCAGTTTTGCCAATACCATGGGCGGTTAGTTCCTTCCGCTACCTTGGAATAGATGTGTACCACACGGCGGAGGAGGAACATAGGCATAACACCGAGATAGCCATAGGAAGAATCCGTAATAGTATGAAGTTCTGGGAGAAGTTGCCCTTAGCAATGATGGGACGAGGGGCGATGCTGAAAATGGTGGTCCTGCCTAGGCTTTTGCATTATTTTAGCAATATCCCATATATGATACCCAAGAAGTTTTTTGTCAAGTTGAACAGTATGTGTAGAGACTTCCTGTGGCATGGGACCCGGAATAGAGTGGCGCTCTGGAAGTTGCAGAACTTCCATGAGAGGGGGGGGTATTAAACTGCCTAAGTTTGAGCTCTATTATGTAGCTGGTCAACTGCAATATGTGGCCAAATGGCTCTCCGATGAAGCAACCCCCGAATTTAGGTTGTTTGGGCAGGGCTGCATTCCGTTCTACCTGAAGGAAATTATCTGGTTTCCTGGCTCAGAAATGAAGGAGCGTACGGGGATGATGTTGCTTGGGTGGAAAATGTGGCGTAGAGCATGTCAGATGATGGAGGGCCCGTACCCGTGTTCCCCGCAGGTGCCGCTAGTTGCCCTGGCGGGGGGGGATCAGCAACTGAGGGTGGTTCTCAGAACCTATTGGGAATCGATCGGGCTGGTAACGGTGGGGGATATTTGGCAAGAGGGGACCATCAGAGATTTCGAAGGACTAGGGGAAGAAGCGGGCTTGCATAAGGGCCAGTATGTCACGTACCACAGGTTGGTGCAGAACATTCGAAATACGTGGCCTGAGACAGTATTGGCAGAGGAACCAGATGCCACTATAGGGATAATATATGACATATCAGAAGGGGGGCATGAGATTTCGTCATTGTATGAGATGGTAATGACTAGGGTTGGGAAGGAGTTAACGCATTTGAGATTGGACTGGGAAGCGGAGGTGGGAGCCCAGATGGAGGATGGGATGTGGGAACGAGCCATGGGATACCACAAGAAGGTATCAAGAAATGCCAGATTACAACAAATATAGTTGTATATAACACACAGAACATATATGACCCCTATGAGAATATCTAAGTTTGGAAATGCGGGGCGACAGGCGTGCCCTAAGTGCGACAAGGAGAACGCTGATATGACACATATGTTTTGGGCTTGCCCAGTAATTGAGTGTTTCTGGGGAGAAGTGGCACAAATACTGGCGGGGAAAGGGGTCACGCTCATTATAGATATGGCCTGGGCCGCCTACTGAGAGGGTTCCCCAAAGCACGGAAACTTAGACGTGTTGGGAAATTGAAAGATTTGGCATATGTGCTTGCAAAGCAGAGGATTGCCATGGGATGGAAACAGTGTCATAATCCACGGGTGGAGGTGTGGTGGAAGGAATTGCAGAAATGGGCGGAGGCTGAAACGGTGGTATGGCAGGAGGCATGTAGCATGAGTGGGGAAGAAGAAATGGGCACCCTGATGGCATGGAAAGTATTAATAGCAGGACTGTTTGGAACAATATCGGATTCTGCGGATTCAGAAGAAAGTGATACCCTGCCACATGCAGCAGATACTGAATGTGTAGGACAAACAGGCTCTTGAAGGGGGGTGGGACCGGGGGAGCAGTGGTCAAGACTAAGTGATATTAATGTGATGGTTGTGAAATACACTGCATGTTCAATTTGTATTGTTTGTTGGTTTTGGAAAAATTAATAAAATTTGTTTAAAAAAAAGAAAAACTGGGCGGCGAGGCCCTGCCCTCCACGATGCTGTCAGCAACTATTGTGGCAATCCCTAAGGAGGGGAAGGATCCCACTAAATCGGGATGTAAAGATATTGCTGAAAATCTTGGGAACGAGATTGGAGGTGGGATTACTGCTTCTAACACATGGAGACCAGGTGGCATTGATTAGGGAGAGACAAGGATCAGATAACATCCGGGAGACCATGAACCTGATCCATGGGGCACAAATGAAGGGGCTAGACTTAATCTCGTTAGATTCAGAGAACGCCTTCAACAGGGTTGAATGGCCCTTCATGGTGAAGTTGATATGATATTTTATTTATATCGCGCCTATACACGAGTGTTCCAAGGCGCGATGAGGTGGGGGAGGGGAACAAAAGGGAACAAGACAACGAACTTACTAGGCCCAGTGACATTGAGACCGTGCAAGTGCAGGGGGTAGGGAAAGGGAAAAGTACTAGGGGAAGGGGAGGAGGAGCAAGGGCATGACATAGGATCAGACAATGGAACAAGGAGTGCAGACAGCAGGTGGAAGTGCAAGGGCTACGTGCAGGAGCAGGCAAAAGATAAGTGCAAGTAAGGGTGGGGTTTTAGGTTTGCAGATACAGACTCAAGTGCAGGGTTGCCAGGGGCAGTGCAGGTGTGTAACTGGGGGGGCAGGAACCTAGGCCCATGGTTCAGAGGGTGGCCAGGTAGCCAGTGCAGTCCAAGACAGGAGATCAGCAAGGCAGAGGAAGAGAGAAGGCAGAAGCAACAAGGAAAGTCTTGAGCTGCTTCCAGAACTGGAGATGGTTCTGCTCAAGTTGCAGAGAGGCAGGTAGGCTGTTCCAAAGGGAGGCGCCAGCCGAAGAGCGAGATCTGCCTTCAACTGGGTGGGTGGAGGAACTTTACAACAGGCCCAGGGCAAAGGTCCGGATCAACAGGGGACTCACAGAGACCTTCGAACTTACAAGAGGTACAAGGCAGGGATGCCCCCTCTCCCTACTGCTGTATGCCCTAGGCATGGAACCATTGGCAATTGCAATTCGGGCAAATTACTAAATCAAGGGCATAGTGGGGGAAGGTATTGAGTGCAAACTCTCGCTCTTTCCAGACGACTTATTGGCTTACCTCGCGAACGTTCAAGACTCTCTCCCGGGACTCATGGCCCAGATTGCAGAGTATGGCCGCCTTTCAGGGCTTAAAATCAATGTAGGGAAATGAGGAATTATGCCGATACTAGAGCAGAGCCCCCTTCTCGACTCGAAAAAGAGTTACCAAGGCATGTGGACCAGAAGAACATTCAGTACCTGGGTTTTCAGGTTACTAGGGACCTGGAGGAGATGGTTGCGACCAATTATAACCCCTTCGGAACCCAATAAATGGCTGACTTGAAGAGATGGGACCCACTGATATTGACATGGTATGGTAGGATGACCTAAATAAAAATTAACGTGCTCCCCAGACTTCTATACCTGTTCCCAGCCATCCCGAGTCGGCTCCCGGAGAAGTTCTTCTTAGAAGTTACAGGAGAGCTCTGTAGATTCACATGGAGGAATAAGATGCCAAGGGCAAAAATGGCAACTCTGACCCTTCCTTCCAAGGGACAAAGGGGGATTTGGGTTCCCGGGCATCCGCCTATACTACAAGGCGGCCCAATTTAGGGTGATTCTTGAACACGGGGGACAACTTGAGAACCTACTGGACCTACTTGGAGGACCTAGCGGCACACCCACTGAAGGTGAGGGATTATTTCTGGTCTCCATTCAGGTCAATCGTGGAATGGCTACGGTCACACCCCACGCTTGGTTTTTTTGGTCGGTCTGGCGTGAATACAAGGACCGACAGGGGTATACAACGTGGCCCTCCCGTATGTCCTCCATGTGGTGGCCCCCATTTGAATTAGGACACCTGGGACTAGCCCGCTCACAGACGTGGTCGGACACAGGCCTTGAAAGGGTGGACAACTGTTTGAGGGTGGAACCTTCCATGAGTGGGTAACGGTACCGGAGGTACTGGGAGGGGACTCGATCTCAGTATTTGAATATCTCCTCATCAAGGGTATTCTGACAGACCCAAAGTGGGGTGGATTGGTGGCTAGAGACTTACCAGCAATGGAAAAAGTCTTTGACCTGTCCACAACAAGAAAGGGTTTACTGTCCAAGTTATACAAAGCTATGAATGAGACCTGTCTACAGGGGAGACAAACTTTCCAGAGGTATTGGGTAGATATTGTGGGGGAAGAGATTTCCGAGGACTCAGCACCTATTTACGAAATTGTCTTCCAGGGTGGATTGTTCACCTCCACGATAGAACACAACTTCAAAATGCTAATGGGCTGGTACAGAGATCCCCTGAGATTATCCAGGATGTTTGTGGGAACCTCTTCTATGTACCCCAGGGGTTGTGGGAGCCAGGGGTCCTTGGCCCATGTGTGGTGGCGGTGTACCAAGGTGCAAGAGTTTTGGAAAGAGGTGTTGAGCTGGATGGAAGAGATCACGGAAATAGGGTTGGGCCTGGACCCGTTGCAGTCTCTATTAGGGATACCGCAAAAAGATAGGGAAGAATATAGATTCCCTAAGATGTGAGAAGCAATGTTAAGGGAAGGGAGACTTGCCATAGCCCAGTGTTGGCAACGTGAAATGCTCCCCTCGAAAGAGGTCTGGGAGGGGAAAGCACAAACCATGATGATAATGGAGAGGTTGACAGCGGCAGTGAACGATAAGATGGATGAGTTTCAAGCAGAGTGGTGCTCCCTGCTTTTCAAATGGGGATTGGAGGAAGGAAACCTCGGGGGTCGAACAAGCAAGCGAGTGGAACTAGAATTTGGGGGAGAGGCCCTGGAGGGAGCCGACAATGGTAATAAACAGACATAATGAGGATTACAGCCTCCGAGACGGTGATAAAGGGGACCTGCACCACCGAACAATTTTGGGTTTACAAGAGGGGCTGAGGGTGGTGAGTGGAGGGGGTAGTATAGGCGTTGGTACGGGGAGAGGGCTGGGTTGGGGGAGGGAGACCTAGACTGTTGACACTGTGGTGGTTTACACTTGTAATCTCTGTTTTTATTGAAATTACTTTTTCTCTTTACTAATGCAAATAAAACCAAGTTTAAAAAAAAAGAATAGAGCTCAGACCCAAACAACATAGCCCCCAACCCCAGTTAACATAGCACCCCCTGACCCAAGCCATATAAACTTCTCAGACCCATTTCCTCTATGACCCCAAAACCCCAAAATCAATAATAATTTGGTGATTTATATAGCGATTTATTAAGAATTCCTCCAGCCTCTAAGCTCTGTAATAAATGGTTTTGCCATTTTAACAATGTTCAATTCCAGCCCAGACCTAATTGCCATAGCCGCCAGCCACCATGGTCCACCAACCACCAAAGCTCCCATCCCGCATCCACCAAAGCTCTCGCAACTCCAGACTCAATCCCCATAACCCACCACAGACCTGATTGCAATAGCAGCCAACCCCCACACGCAATCATCATATACCCCCATAAGCAATCATGGCTAATCCACACAGCCCCAGATGCAATCAACATAGCCTTCTGGACCCAGACACAAGAGCCCTCCCAAACCAAACCACCATAGACCCCCGAGTCAATGCCCATGGCCCTCGTATTTCCAGACCCAATCACCACAGCCCCACAGATACACTCACCATAGCATCCAAGCCCTAATCACATTACCCCCAATCATCAGAGGTCTACCAATCACAAACCCATACTCTGCCACAGACCAAGTCACCTTAGCCCACCAGACCTAATCACCCTAGCACACCAGGCTCAATCACTGTAGCCCCCAATGCCAGACCCAATCACCATCGCCTCCAACCGATCCAATCCCCATAGCCCACCACAGACCAATGTCCTTTGTCCCCGCCAGACGCAATCTGCAGAGCCCACACGAGACTCAAATCCCATAGCTCCCCTGACCCAATTACTGTAGCCCCAACAATCCCCAGAGCCAGTCACTGTGGCCACTAAAGGTTTCACTCTGGGACCAAAGAATCCCCATAATTCGTCCCTGAAAATGAGTAAGCAACCAAACAAAGAGAACCTAATCACTATCCATGGGTTTGGGGGGGTTTCTTCCCCAAAAGATGTGTTTAAATATGTCAATACAATGTATTTTGCAACACAGGTTGTATAAGAAGTAGGTAAAAAGCCATAGGATATACAGGCACTTCCGAGCACACGAGATCACAGCAACAGTCACACCCTGCTGAGCTACCTTCCCAGCTTTGTGCCTCTGGTCAGATCACTCAATTTTCCAAAAATCAACATCAACCCCTGGTTAATCTCACTGCATTACCAAGCGTGCAGTACCTATAACTCCTAATTAAACAAAATAACGTTTCCCTCCGGCAACATGGACCCTGTCATTGCCTACAGTTTAAATTAGCATTCACAGTAAGAAACAACAAACTGCAAACATTGCTATGGGGGTGAATGTAGGGTTAAAACCCCTGTTGGTAAAGTACAAATGGCAGTTGCACACTGTATGCAGTGCCTGTTCTAAACCAGGCCCCTCTTAATAGCTCCAAATCCACTGATAAACTGTGAAACATTTCAGAAACATAATCCATTTGAATAAAATCAGTTTGAAAGTCCAGGAAATCTGGCAGCACTTTGACTCCTTGACATCTCTTTCGGCAGATATTTCAAAAGTAAAATAAAAAGCATATAAGTCATACGAGGTTCGGAATGATGCATCTCGGGATGCCCGTGTAAATAGTATTAAACAGCCGTTATTTACCCTTTGTTTTCAGGAATAGACACTATTTGATGTAACTCCTGGGCGTTTAGGGTACTCCTACACCCACACCCAACAGATATTGCCGCCTTCCCTCTACGAATGCAACCCTGGCCCATTCAGACAACAAAATCCTGGTGCCAGGCTGGACACATTTTACCCAAAACACATCATAAACCAGATTCTGCAAAGTGATAAACGTTTGACATGAAAACTGCCAGTGAAATGTGTTTAGTGACTTGAGAATAAACACTGGAATGTACCGCCACATTAGTGAAAGATAAAATGCTTACCTCGTGAAGGCCCTGAGCCCGCCGCCCCGCCCAGTGTGCTTCTAGGCTGAATCTGCTTCAGGCATAGCCTAAAAGAGAGTGCATCACTGAAGCACGTGGGGCACGAGGAGCTGAAAGATCAGGGGCGGGGCATGTTCCTGTACAGGGGGTGTCTAGAAAGTGATAAATATCATGGGCTGTTAGGCTTTGTTTGGCACAAACCTGCAGCTTCTGCTATGAACATGTGAAAACAATTTACATTTCTACCAAAAACGTAAACCAGCCAGTTAACAAGCAGAACTCCTGAACTATAAAATAAAACTGAAACTGAACTGAAAAATAAATGTACATTATTTTAATGTTTTATTTAGAAAAATAAAGACGTTGGGTGACAGGGGTGGGGGGAGTGAGTTTCAGAATACATAGGCAATGTGGCCTCTCAGTGGTAATTACCAAATACAACATTATACCAGAACCTGCACTCTTTCATAAATTTCATTCATCACTGACTGTTTGTGACTACTGCAGCCCTGTATCAAAGCACTGTTTAAAACAGAGACAATGCCATAAGAAATGGATTTTGCTGCCAGTCTGTGATTTATACGGTAGAGGTGCGTGGGACGTCTTGTGAAGGCCCCTCAAGGGATGGATACTTTACAATATACAGGGCAGGCTGAAAATATATCAGAGCTCGTGGGGGTCCACTTTAAAATGTTGGGGGCCCTATTGCCTAAATCTGGAATAAACAGTCTGAGGCCCCCCTGGGGGGGGGGCTTAAATTATAATGGTGACATTGGTATATGTTGACGGGGTTAATAGCTGCAGATTATCATGGGATAGGTAGCTAGTGCGTAGCTGAAATGCTAAAAATCTACTGAAAAGCTTTGAAATGCTCTTTGGCAGCAAGGGGATTATTAAAGATGAAACTGAAGTAAAAAGGTAACAAGATGATACGAACCTTGATGGATACGGCAAGAGGCCTGAGGGAGATGGCGCCTGAGGGCTCCCGCGAAGGCAGATTATAATGTGTGTGCTGCCAAGCGCACTTTTAATATCCTGGATTAACACCTTAAGTGCCAGACAATTATGTAAGTCTATGCAAAAAGTACGAGCATACTCGTCCTTGGCACTTAAGAAGTATTATGCTTTCATAAGACGTTGCCCACCAGAGCCTCGGGACCCCAGATGATACATTTGTCAAGGTTGACAGAGAGAACTTTAGAAGGAATAAAAGGAATACACTCCTTCTTTCATGAAGACACACAGGATGGTTGCAGTCTGCAGAAATAATGCTCTCACAGAATGCTATTTCAACCAAACCCCTTCACTAGGATGCCAGATATCTGTGCAAGGGTCTGTTCTTCGCAGGGAAAGGTAAAAGGAATCAGTGGTGGGTGACATTGTATATCTAACACCACATGCCCTTGAGTAACAGATGCTATATGCTCGAGGTGCAAGGTAATTAATAAACCAATTCTTGCTGATTGTTACTCACCACACCAAGAACAGCTCGGGCGTTGGTTAGACGCCCTCGAAGAAGGTAGTGGTATAACGAGTTGAATGGCCAATTAGTAAACGCCAGCTCCCCTGAATACAAAGAATCAGGCTTCCTCAATATACCTCTCCACTGTTCAAATAAAGACAGACAGAGCGGTTGATCGCACAAAAGAGCGGGGAACACACGCACTGCCAAACCAATGCTGCAAGAAACCACAGAAATTATTAATGACGGTACAAGGAGTGTTTCAATCAGAAGACAAGAATCCACAAAAAGGAATACCTGTTTTAAGGCTGGGTATTTTTATTTATTTATTTATTTGTTGCACGGCCAGACCCTCGGGTATCACGGCGAGGTTACATAGTATATTTTTCAGGATGGCATACAGAATAATCACATGGTTACAGGTTACATAGGATACTTTTCATGATTGCATACAGAATAATCCCAGGTTGTAACACATTTTTCAAGATTACATACAGAATAAACACATGGTTACACAGTAGGTTACAGCTAGTTTGTTCTAGCCATTCTTTATCTAGTATGGTGAGTACAACAAGTATAGTTACATATTTAAACGTGTGAGAAGGTTGTAGATATATTTACAGGCACTCAGGGTTGCTTTAATGATATTGGGGAGGGAATTCCAATGTTTGCGAGCTAAGTATTTAAAACTGCTGCCACCTGCTTTGGTGTTCTTGAATTGGGGGACTTCCAGGAGTTGCTGGTTGTGGGATCTGAGGGTTCTTAGGGCAGTTTTTTTTGCAGGACTTTATGAAGGTATGTGGGAGCTGAGCCCTGTTGGCATTTGTAGGAAATACACAGAGTTTTGAAGACAATTCTTTCTGCAATTGGTAGCCAGTGGTGCTCTCTTCTAGTCTTGGAAATGTGGTCAGATTTCCTCATGCCGAGGGCTGCTCTTAGGGCTTTGTTTTGTATGATTTGAATTTTTTTTTTATTTGATTTGGAGGTGCCGAACAGTAGTACATTACAATAGTCGTGTCGTGACAATATTAGAGCTCTGGCAAGGATTTGGCAACTAGCGGGGGTGAGAAATTGTCTGCTTAATGCAATTAGTTTTGCTGTGTAGGAGGTGGAGGATGAGAGGCTACTAACGTGTTTGTTCATAGTTAGATTGGCAACTCCTAACGTTTTTACTTGTTTCAAGACAGGTATCATGGTGCCATCAATGTTGATGGAGACATAGTTAGAGTGAAGGGCTGTCATGCGACGCCTCGGATGCTGGTGTCTATGGCCCCGTTGGATTCACTACCGCACTTCCTGATTTCCATCACGCAATAACTACATGTATGCAGCGATCTAGTTCTTTTTCATCGCATGCACGTAGACCTATTTAGGCACGCCTCTTTCTGACATCTGCGCGTTGCAACCTTAAGGTCAGCTGTGTTTTCTTTCGCTGCCGTTGTTGCGCCACACAGTGTTGTCCCGGACTCTTCCGGTCTCTTTTTCTTGTTTACTTTTCTCTCTGGTCTGCCTCCCTGCTCTCCCTCCTCTGTTCGTGCTGTCTTCCCGTGTGCGGCTCGCGTATGGGTCCTCTTTCCAAGCGGTCTCTCAGCCTCCTCCTTTCTCTCTTCCTCTTTTCTACTGCCTAACGCTTTGGGCTTTTCTGTTGAGGTTCCATCTGCACTCTACGCCATATTTTTTGTTGATACCATTTGTAACCTGTTGGATTCCATTGTTTGGACGGTTACACTTCTGACACTCGTGTCCTGTATCTTCAAGGATTCCTGCTGCCCACAAATTCAGAGGTTTTTTTTTACCATGTTTGGCTTTTTTCCCCTATTTTGTCCCTCCCGGGAAGGGGGTCCCCAGGGAAGTGCTCCCTAGTAGCCTTCACTGTGGCTTCCTCTCGTGCGAGACCCAAACTACAAAACAAAAAAGAAAAGGACTACGAATCCCACCGATCCTTGAGCCCAGTGGAAGAGGACACGGATTACTCAGGTGAGGAGGTGGAGGAGGGAAACTGGGACACTCAACCCCAACAAGAAAAGGAAGTTGACAAGGGCGCACATTTTAGACTGGGAACCCACTATGAGGATTTCGGTCTTTTCATCTTTTAGGCAGAGACTGTTTAGGGCCATCCAATTTTGGATGATCGCGTAGATATTGTTGATGAGTAGGGTGTCTTGGGTGTAGTTTTCTGAGAGCGGGATGAGGACCTGGGTGTCATCCGCAAAGTTGGTGTAGATGACACCCATATCGTCTAGCGCTGAGAAGAGGAGCTTTGTATAAGCATTGTACAGTGTAGGAGAGAGGCAAGAACCTTGGGGTACTCCTAAGGGGACGGAGATAGGGTCAGCAGCTTCTTTGCCTATAGAGACTCTGGAGGTACGGTCAGCTAAGAAGGATTTAATCCACATGGTAGCATCCATGGAAAAGTTGAAGTCTTTGGCTAGGGTATTGCAGAGTTTATCGTGATCCACGAGGTCGAACGCTTGCAGAGATGTCTAGTAGGAGGAGGGTACATAGTTTGCCTGAATCTCTAATGGAATCCATCTGGAATCCAATGGAATTCAGCTATGATGTTGAGGTGTGTGTGGAGCCTGACCCTACAAAAGAAACCCCACTCTATGAGTTTGGAAAATAGGAACAATATGTACCCAGTGTTAGATCTGAGTTATAGTACTGACCTGAAGAGAGGATGAGTTCTAAGGTTAGTTCCAAATTAACCAGAAAACAACAGAAGGAGAAAATAACAAACAGGGAGGTTAGTACAGGGAGAGTAACCCCGGTGGCACGAGGAACACTCTAGTTACGGATTGGTGCATTAGTAGCAGAGCGTTCAGAATGCACTCGTAGCGGATGGCAAGAACAAACAAGCCCAGAGAGCAGATCAGGTTCAGGTGCTTAGATTGTTTCGTTGCCAATAACACTTCCAAAGAGTTCAAATGAGGGAGCGTGGCTCTATGATGTTATCTGATTGCTATGTAACAATGCAGGAAGAAAACCCACTTCAAGCTTGTGTGTCCGTAGTAACAATGCAGGAAGAAAACCCACTTTCAAGTTTGAGTGTGCCTAATGGAATACAGCACAAACACAGGTTATTAAACAGAAAGAACACTCATGCTTGTTGGATACAGATCAGGAGTGTGGGGCGGTACATGTGGAGATCAACGTGTCGTGGACCAGTCCTGGGCAAGCAATGGGAGAGGAGGTAGTCCGGGTAATGAACCGCGATGGCCACAGGTAACTGGAGTCAATGAAGGTGAACGGCAGGCAAAAGGGAGTCCAGAAGACGTAGCAAGGTTAGCCGTGTACGACAGGCGGGGGTGTGAGGACAAACGGGTCGAGGGAACAAAAGGCTTAACAAGGGATACATGGAACACAGCGTGAACCTGTCAAGACACCGGGTGAGCCAGTCTGACTGCAACCGGGTTCACAACAGACGAGATGACATAAGGAGCCACAAACCGCAGCAGCAAAGACCTCTTGCCAGCAATCTTTAGGTTACGGGAAGACAACTACACCTCCATGCCGCCTCGGTAAACTGGTGCCGGCACTCAGTGTGCATCAGCATTCTTCTTAGGACGCTCCTACACCCGAAGAAGATGACACAACACATCTTGGTGTACCTGATCTAGATCGTGCACGCAGGCCAGTGCAGCCGGATTGGTCTCAGGTAAGGTTTGATCAAGCGGTAATGAGCGGGTCTGATACCCATACAATGCAAAAAACGATGAGACCCCTGTATGGAATGTTGTGAATTGTTGTAGGTAAATTCAGCTTGTGATAAGGCTGTGAACCAGGTTTGTAGATATTGGAGACACAGACACCTTAGGTGCTGTTCAAGAGTAGCATTGGCCCTTTCCATTTGACCATCAGTCTGAGGATGGTAGGATGAGGAGTACCTGTCGTCGATGCGAAGGGAACCACTAACCGCTTTCCAAAATTGTGAAGTGAACTGCTTTCCACGATCTGATACAATGATGGATGGCAACCCAAAATACCTGAAGACGTTAGCCAAAAAGAGCTTGGCTAGCTTGGGTGCAGAAGGCAGACCAAAACATGGCACAACGATGGCATATTTAGTAAAGTAGTCAATGACCACCCAGATGGTATTGAAACCCTGGACCTCTGGCAACTCGACAACAAAGTCCATTGATACCATCGCCATGGTTTGTAAGGAATCGGTAACGGTTGTAACAGACCCACAGGTTTGGATCAAGACTTCTTACACTGGGCACATATTGCACAGGAAGCAATGTAATCCTTCACGTCTCGTGCCATGTGAGACCACCAGGCCCAACACCGTAAGGCCTCTAGTGTCTTCTGGTGCCTGGGATGAACTGCAATAACAGAGTCATGAGCCCACTGGAGAGCTAGGGTACGGGCATGACCAGGCGGCATGAAAACACGCCCTTGGATAAATGGCAAGCCCTATACAAGATCTAGATTGAGATCCATTACGTCTGTCGGATGAGTAGATACCCATTTCTCAATAACCAAACGTAAAGAAGGTTGCACTGTACAACCACAAACCACCCCGCTCGGAAGAAGCAAGGATGGCTCCTTCCGTGGGTGTCGCTCCTCTGTATGGAGGTGAGAGAGAGCGTCAGCTAATACTTGAACCCTGGCCGGGCGATACATGATAATGAAATGATATTGTGAGAAAAACAAGTGCCAAAGTGCTTGTCTGGCCCTGAGACATTTCATAGACTTAAATGCCAGTAGACTCCTATGGTCTGAGTAGACGGTCACTGTATGCCGGGCACCCAGCAAATGATAAAGTGAAGAGTGAGGTGGAAATGCGCTTTACACCATAACAGTAAGGCACAGTGATAAAATTGTTGATGCTTTAATTGAGACAGGAACAGCCGACACGTGTTTCGACACACAGGTCGTCCTCAAGGCTGGGTAATTCTTGCAAACACAAAACCAAAAGCAAGTTGTCACGTAACAAAACAGAATTGAATATGGTCAAAGACATCAAAAATTATTGACAAATCAAGATATAGATCCAAAATAATACAACAAACAGTATTAAAGGTCATACACATTACACATGAAAACTAATTGTTTCACATAATAAACAGAAAAACCCACAACATATGAAGTGTTGTTTGGACACAATGAAGCAACAAAATATATATTGAAAAAGATATATAAATATTAGCATACCATGTACCCGGGTTGGAGAGTGGAACAATGGAAGCAAAGACAGTTGCAGGGATAAGGAAACAATATGATAAAACAAAAGAAATATAATGAATAATGGTGTATATGGTTGTGTAACCCTCAAGTATAATATCATATGTTAGCAGCTTACTGTAAATATGCATCATGAAATATATAGTGGGGGGTAGCTGGAGAAACCCCATGTGGTGCACAGATCACCGGAGCCACCACTCGTGCAAAGCAAGCACCAATCACCTTTATAGCAGTAGTGTTAATGGCTACAAAACCACTAAAATCAAAAAAATAGCCCTTCAAAGTCAGGTGGAACAAAAGGCGTGGACAGAACTGCCCCAGATCCAGTGTAAGCAAGCATGACAATTAAATTAGGAAAATGCTTACCAAACGTAAATCAATTGTATTAATGTATTCTTGAACGCGCTCCGTGTGCAGGTAACCAAAATCGTTTAATATAAGGACCCAAGTCATAAGTCAGGGCAAATCAAGAAGTAGCATATTGGACAATAACATAATGAAACCACATACCTAGTGGAGCGTCAGAGTATTCAGATAGGGAGCTGGTAACCCGTATCAAAAAAGTGGACGCCACAGTGGCAGTATCAAGTATATAACCTGTAGAAAATTAATATTATCATCACTTAACAAAAGGAGCCTGATAACAACAGACCACGGATGATTATGTTATAGCACAGCAAAAGAGAAAGAGGAAGGAGCGAAAACCGCAGCAAACTTACTCGTTAAATCGAGCGATCAATTTTAAAAGGGGAATCCCAGAAAGCAAACATCCTGGTGGCGTTAGTTAGATAAATACTGCCGCGTACGTCACATTAGTGACGTAGGCGGCGTCGTACGAGGAATACGTTGCATCGGTGACGTCATAGGTAAACAAACCAATACGTGGCGCGTGAAAGTAAAACATATACAATTGAGATAGCAAGTACACTAATTCATCCACTGATAAAATCTGTGTGCCATAGGTATATATAGAAAGGAAATACCCAAAACATACTTGTTGAGTGCACCAAAATGATGGCATAGAAAACGATCCAATAGAGGAGGGAGCACATGTTACTGGAATAATGCGCGATTAACAATTAGACAAGTTGAAGTGCCAAAGCATATTAAACATTGGTTACATATTAATATAATGGGAAAACCAAATAGCAAAAGGAATGACAAAAATTAAATGACATTGCTGGTGCAAGCAATAAAACAGAAACAGGAGAAGAGGCATTGTATGAGACAAGATAATAGGTGCCAATGCTTGCAAGCAGGAGCAGAGGGGGCTCCGGTGTAGTGCAGCCAAACAACTGCTTTGACTTATGCTTAGTTAAGCAGCCCCATTTATAATGGACACTAGTGTGAATAGAGGAACAATTGAGTCTACTCCTCAGGTAAATAAACCGTCATATTACAGAAAAACAGACATCTCATGGTCAGTGTTGAGGCCTCGTGTTGCACATCGTAATAAGCAAATAAGTTTAGCCTCCATTTGGCGTAGGAGGTTGCCACCCCTTTTCCCCCTATGAGCCTTCATCAAACCGATGAAACGCAAATCGGAGATATGGTCCAACTGGTGTTCCAATTTCCAGTGAACGGCCAAAGGTCATTTGGGTTCGGGCATTCTGAGACTGGACAAATGTTCTCTTATTCGAATTCGAAGCTGGCGGATTGTGCTGCCCACGTGCAATCTCCCACAGATACAAATGATGGCATGAACCAAGTAGGTAGTCTTACAATTAATAAAATCTCGTATGACAACCTGTGAACCAAATTTACCACAGAAGACTTGACATTTTGAATAAGCCCATGGGCATTGGTTGCAATGACCACATTTGTGGAAACCACCCGGTTGTTGTAACCAGGTAGGAGTCATTGATTTGCTATAGAGAAAAGAGGGACTCACCAAATTTTTGATTGTGGGCGCTCTAGTACAAGTAAATTTGGGTTTAGGTGTCAGATACGGTTGCAGGTCTTTGTCTAGTCTCAGAATGTGCCAGTGTTTGGCAACCATTTTGTACAAAAGCGAAGAATCATCGGTAAATGGAGTAATTATAGAAATATATGGAGGGTATTCCTTGGACTTGGTTGGATTGGTCAGGAGGTAACGTTGATTAACATGAGTAAATTTAGAATATGCTTTATGAATAACAGAACTCTTGTACGCTCGGTTGAGGAATCGCTGATTAAGGATATTGCATTCCCTTTCATAATCTCTAGATAGTGTACAATTTCGTCTGGCCCTATGAAGTTCACCAATTGGAATATTGTCAATAGTGGCGCGTTGATGATTACTCTGGGCAGCCAAGATTGAGTTTACTTCGGTAGGTTTTCTATAGGTACTAGTGTACAAGTTTTTCCCTTCGTGAAAGATATGCAAATCCAAAAAGTCAATTTGATATGTGCCACATTGGCCTGTAAGGCTGATTCCAAAACCATTGGCATTAGCATAAGTTAAGAAGTCAAAAAAAGAAGCTTCAGAGCCTTTCCAAATCAAGAAGATGTCATCTATAAAACGTCGCCACATTATGATATTAGGAACAAATAGAGCTTGATTAAGGATATGTGTTTCCTCATAAAAGCCATGAAAAGGTTAGCCAAAGAGGGAGCAAACTTAGCCCCCATGGCCACACCCCTCAATTGCAGATGAAACTGGTCATTAAAGATGAACACATTATTCGCAAGCACAAATTGTAGAAATTGCTTAAGCATGAATACATGATCAAGATAAGATGCTAAGGTGTTCCTGAACACATAATCTATTATCTGCAAAGCTAAATCATGATTGATGTTAGTATAAAGTGCAAACACATCAATTGTGGCCAACAGGTAGTCTGGTTCCCATGTAATTGCTTGTAAACCTTGGAGAATGTGAGTACTATCACGAATATAAGATGGCATTTGTACAACGAAAGGTTTGAGAGCTTCATCCAGATATTTGGAAAGACCTTCATTAGCCCAATTAATACCACTCATGATGGGCCGTACTTCAGGTCAGACCTCAAAAGGTTTATGGATCTTTGGAAGAAAATACATAGTAGGTATGGTAGGATCAGTGTTCAGCAAAAATTGTTTCTCATCATCAGTTAAGAATCCTTTGCTGTGCTACGTATCAATTAACTCTATGAGGTCTATGACCACACGCTTAGTAGGATTAGATTTGAGAACCTGATAGCCATAGGTATTTAGATGTTTGCAGCCCATAGTAATGTAGTCAGATGTATTGAGGATTACAATATTACCCCCTTTGTCTGCCTCTTTGATAACGATACCTGGATCATACGCTAAATATTGTAAGGCTTTCTTTTGGTTGACTGTAAGGTTGCCTTTGGTATACAATTTAATCTGCTTATCCAAATATGTATGAATGTCTTGGGTTATTGCTTGATTAAAAGTCTCAATGACATTGTCTGCAGAAAATTGAGGGGTGAATTTGGACTTGGTTTTAAGTTCCCTAAGATTCAAGTGAAGTGGATTGATATTTAAGTCTTGTGCAACATTAGGTAATTGGGAACTGGCCTCCTGGTCCAAAGCGACCAAAGTCTCAATAACATGTAGATCCCCAATGGTGAAGGAACTGGGGGGATCCGGTTTAGGCTTAGGATTGTACATGGTAACTTGAGTAGCAAAAAACTTTTTCAGCTTTAAGTTCCTCAAAAATTTGAATAGATCGATCTGGAAATTCACAAAGTTAGTACCAGTACTTGGAGAAAAAGATAGACCTTTATTCAGTACAGATTTTCCATCATGAGTCAGAGTACGATTTGAAAGGTTAATCACTGAATCTGGATCAACTATAGACCCGAACATTTCTGGAACGAGTCAAGATCCCTGGACGGGTCGTGTCCTCATCTGAGCTTCCGCTTCCGCTGCCGTTTGCCCCCCCTCCTGCCCCTTGTGCGCTTGGTATAGTTGGAGTAAACACAGTTGGATTTGTGGTGAATCGAACTTGTTTGGTGTTGGTAAATCTGACGTTGCCATTTTTGTAGCATCTGATTTCGTCCAAAAAAAGTTTCCCTTTTAAATTTGGAATTTCAGCAGATTGAGTCTCATTAACGTCTGATTCACTTGGTTCCGTTTCTGAATCAGGATCAGAGCTAGCAGGAGTGGTATTAGCAGAGGGTTGTTTGGAATTAGTATTAATATTGTCATACTTAGGTTGGAAAGTGTAGACTCTATCCTAACGATAATCCCTATCGTCACGGAAATACTTCCGAAATTTGCGTAATTTGATTTCATCTTGGTACTCAACCAAGATGTCATGCATCTTCTCAAAATTCTTTTGTTTAGTTTCTTCTGCATTGGGCATTTTACTAATCTCCTCCTTAATTATTTGGATTTGAGAAAGAACACGTATGTGCTCTCTAGTGGCATGTAGGATTAATAGTTCGAGCATATGTTTTGAACTTTGGTTTAGATTCTCCACCCATTGTTCTGCTAGATCTGCATCTTCTTCATGATCAAAATTAGGAAATGTTAAAATCCGTAAGCCTCTAGGGATAGTATTGTTTTCAAGGTAATTGGTAAGGGAAGCTTGTTCCCAATACTTATTAATTTCTTTTTTGGAAAGCCGTTCAAGTTTAATACATTTTTGTTTAAGAGTCTCGGGGACTGAGAAATTACTTTTGAAGGCATTCGCTGTACTACCCCTAGGGGCAAATAATGCTGCTCAATCTTTGTCTCTATTGGACATATAGTCAACCATCATAACACAGTGAAAAACAGCTGGCACAGACTAACGACAATATAAAGTAAAACAGGACTGTGGTTTTGCAACCAGAGGTCTGTGCGCTAGTGGTCACTGATTGTGCTAGGGTATCGTAATGCAAATTGTAGTGCAGGCAGCAAAACCACCTACGCCAGCCAGTCCACCCTGGCTGGTACTGAAAACGGATAAAGTGAAGGGTGAGGTGGAAATGCGCTTTACACCATTACAGTAAGGCACAGTGATAAAATTGTTCATGCTTTAATTGAGACAGGAACAGCCGACACGTGTTTCGACACACAGGTCGTCCTCAAGGCTGGGTAATTTTTGTAAACACAAAACCAAAAGCAAGTTGTCACGTAACAAAACAGAATTGAATATGGTCAAAGACATCAAAAATTATTGACAAATCAAGATATAGATGCAAAATAATCCAACAAACAGTATTAAAGGTCATACACATAACACTTGAAAAATAATTGTTTCACATAATAAACAGAAAAAGCCACAACATATGAGGTGTTGTTTGGACACAATGAAGCAACAAAATATATATTGAAAAAGATATATATATATTAGCATACCATGTACCCGGGTTGGAGAGTGGAACAAGGGAAGCGAAGACAGTTGCAGGGATAAGGAAACAATATGATAAAACAAAAGAAATTTAATGAATAATGGTGTATACGGTTGTGTAACCCTCAAGTATAATATCATATGTAGCAGCTTACTGTAAATATGCATCATGAAATATATAGTGGGGGGTAGCCGAAGAAACCCCATGTGGTGCACAGATCACCGGAGCCAGCACTTGTGCATAGCAAGCACCAATCACCTTTATAGCAGTAGTGTTAATGGCTACAAAACCACTAAAATCAAAGAATTATCCTTTCAAAGTCAGGTGGAACAAAAGGCGTGGACAGAACTGCCCCAGATCCAGTGTAAGCATGCATGCCAATTAAATTAGGAAAACGCTTACCAAACGTAAATCAATTGTATTAATGTATTCTTGAACGCGCTCCCTGTGCAGGTAACCAAAATCGTTTAATATAAGGACTCAAGTCATAAGTCAGGACAAATCAAGAATTAGCATATTGGACAATAACATAATGAAACCAGATACCTAGTGGAGCGTCAGAGTATTCCGATAGGGAGCTGGTAACCCGTATCAAAAAAGTGGACGCCACAGTGGCAGTATCAAGTATATAACCTGTAGAAAATTAATATTATCATCACTTAACAAAAGGAGCCTTATAACAACAGAGTATAGACCACGGATGATTATGTTATAGCACAGAAAAATAGAAAGAAGAAGGAGCGGAAACCGCAGCAAACTTACTCGTTAAATCGAGCGATCAATTATAAAAGAGGAATCCCAGAAAGCAAACATCCTGGTGGCGTTAGTTAGATAAATACTGCCGCGTACGTCACATTAGTGATGTAGGCGGTGTCGTATGAGGAATACGTTGCATCGGTGACGTCATAGGTAAAAAAAAACAATACGTGGCACGTGAAAGTGCCTTGGAAAACATTGCATCAATGACATCATGGGTAAACAACCATTACATGGCGCGTGAAAGTAAAACGTATACAATTGAGATAGCAAGTACACTAATTCATCCACTGATAAAATCTGTGTGCCATAGGTATATATAGAAAGGAAATACCCAAAACATACTCGGTGAGTGCACCAAAATGATGGCAAAGAAAACGATCCAATAGAGGAGGGAGCACATGTTACTGGAATAATGCGCGATTAACAATTAGACAAGTGGAAGTGCCAAAGCATATTAAAGATTGGTTACATATTAATATAATGGGAAAACCAAATAGCAAAAGGAATGACAAAAATTAAATGACATTGCTGGTGCAAGCAATAAAACAGAAACAGGAGAAGAGGCATTGTATGAGACAAGATAATAGGTGCCAATGCTTGCAAGCAGGAGCAGAGGGGGCTCTGTGTAGTGCAGCCAAACAACTTCTTTGATTTATGCTTAGTTAAGCGGCCCCATTTATAATGGACACTAGTGTGAATAGAGGAACAATTGAGTCTACTCCTCAGTTAAATAAACCGTCATATTACAGAAAAACAGACATCTTATGGTCAGTGTTGAGGCCTCGTGTTGTACATCGTAATAAGCAAATAAGTTTAGCCTCCATTTGGCGTAGTTTAAGTCGGAGCTTGCCACCCCCTTTCCCCCTATGAGCCTTCATCAAACCGATGAAACGCAAATCGGAGATATGGTCCAACTGGTGTTCCAATTGCCAGTGAACGGCCAAAGGTTATTTGGGTTCCGGCATTCTGAGACTGGACAAATGTTCTCTTATTCGAATTCGAAGCTGGCGGATTGTGCTGCCCACGTACAATCTCCCACAGATACAAATGATGGCATAAACCACGTAGGTAGTCTTACAATTAATAAAATCTCGTATGACAACCTGTGAACCAAATTTTCACAGAAGACTTGACATTTTGAATAAGCCCATGGGCATTGGTTGCAATGACCACATTTGTGGAAACCACCCGGTTGTTGTAACCAGGTAGGAGTCATTGATTTGTTATCGAGAAAAGAGGGACTCACCAAATTTTTGATTGTGGGCGCTCTAGTAAAAGTAAATTTGGGTTTAGGTGTCAGATACGGTTGCAGGTCTTTGTCTAGTCTCAGAATGTGCCAGTGTTTGGCAACCATTTTGTACAAAAGAGTAGAATCATCGGTAAATGGAGTAATTATAGAAATATATTGAGGGTATTCCTTGGACTTGGTTGGATTGGTCAGGAGGTCACGTTGATTAACATGAGTAAATTTAGAATATGCTTTATGAATAACAGAACTCTTGTACCCTCGGTCGAGGAATCGCTGATTAAATATATTGCATTCCCTTTCATAATCTCTAGATAGTGTACAATTTCGTCTGGCCCTATGAAATTCACCCATTGAAATATTGTCAATAGTGGCGCGTTGATGATTACTCTGGGCAGCCATGATTGAGTTTACTTCGGTGGGTTTTCTATAGGTACTAGTGTACAAGTTTTTCCCTTCGTGAAAGATATGCAAATCCAAAAAGTCAATTTGAAATGTGTCACATTGGCCTGTAAGGCTGATTCCAAAACCATTGGCATTAGCATAAGTTAAGAAGTCAAAAAAAGAAGCTTCAGAGCCTTTCCAAATCAAGAAGATGTCATCTATAAAACGTCGCCACATTATGATATTAGGAACAAATAGAGCTTGATTAAGGATATGTGTTTCCTCATAAAAGGCTATGAAAAGGTTAGCCAAAGAGGGAGCAAGCTTAGCCCCCATGGCCACACCCCTCAATTGCAGATAAAACTGGTCATTAAAGATGAACACATTATTCGCAAGCACAAATTGCAGAAATTGCTTAAGCATGAATACATGATCATGGTAAGATGCTGAGGTGTTCCTGAACACATAATCTATTGTCTGCAAAGCTAAATCATGATTGATGTTAGTATAAAGTGCAACCACATCAATTGTGGCCAACAGGTAGTCTGGTTCCCATGTAATTGCTTGTAAACCTTGGAGAATGTGAGTACGATCACGAATATAAGATGGCATTTGTACAACAAAAGGTTTGAGCGCTTCATCTAGATATTTGGAAAGACCTTCAGTAGCCCAATTAATACCACTCATGATGGGCCGTACTTCAGGTAAGGCCTCAAAAGGTTTATGGATCTTCGGAAGAAAATACATAGCAGGTATGGTAGGATCAGTGTTCAGCAAAAATTGTTTCTCATCATCAGTTAAGAATCCTTTGCTGTGCCACGTATCAATGAACTCTATGAGGTCTATGACCACATGCTTAGTAGGATTAGATTTGAGAACCTGATAACATCCAGGGGTATTTAGATGTTTGCAGCCCATAGTAATGTAGTCAGATGTATTGAGGATTACAATATTACCCCCTTTGTCTGTCTCTTTGATAACGATACCTGGATCATCCGCTAAATATTGTAAGGCTTTCTTTAGGTTGATTGTAAGGTTGACTTTGGTATACGATTTAATCTGCTTATCCACATATGTATGAATGTAGTGGGTTAATGCTTGATTAAAAGTCTCAATGACATTGTCTGCAGAAAATTGAGGGGTGAATTTGGACTTGGTTTTAAGTTCCTTAAGATTCAAGTGAAGTGGATTGATACTTAAGTCTTGTGCAACATTAGGTAATTGGGAACTGGCCTCCTGGTCCAAAGCGACTAAAGTCTCAATAACATGTAGATCCCCAATGGTGAAGGAACTGGGGGATCCGGTTTAGGCTTAGGATTGTACATGGTAACTTGTGTAGCAAAAAACCTTTTCAGCTTAAATTTCCTCCGAAATTTGAATAGATCGATCTGGAAATTCACAAAGTTAGTACCAGTACTTGGAGAAAAAGATAGACCTTTATTCAGTACAGATTTTTCATCATGAGTCAGAGTACGATTTGAAAGGTTAATCACTAAATCTGGATCAACTATAGACCCAAACGTTTCTTGGAACGAGTCAAGATCCCTGGACGGGTTGTGTCCTAGTCTGAGCTTCCGCTGCCGTTTGCCCCCCCCTCCTGCCCCTTGTGTGCTTGGTATAGTTGGAGTAAACACAGTTGGATTTGTGGTGAATCGAACTTGTTTGGTGTTGGCAAATCTGACGTTGCCCTTTTTGTAGCGTATGATGTCGCCCAAAAAAAATGTCCCTTTTAAATTTGGAATTTCACCAGATTGAGTCTCATTAACGTCTGATTCGATTGGTTCCGTTTCCGAATCAGGATCACAGCTAGCAGGAGTGGTATTAGCAGAGGGTGGTTTGGAATTAGTATTAATATTGTCATACTTAGGTTGGAAAGTGTAGACTCTATCCTGACGATAATCCTTATCGTCACGGAAATACTTCCGAAATTTGCGTAATTTGATTTCATCTTGGTACTCAACCAAGATGTCATGCATATTCTCAAAATTCTTGTGTTTAGTTTCTTCTGCATTGAGCATTTTACTAATCTCCTCCTTAATTATTTGGATTTGAGAAAGAACACGTTTCTGCTCTCTAGTGGCATGTAGGATTAATAGTTCTAACCTATGTTTTGAACTTTGGTTTAGATTCTCCACCCATTGTTCTGCTAGATCTGCATCTTCTTCATGATCAAAATTAGGAAATGTTAAAATCCGTAAGCCTCTAGAGATAATATTGTTTTCAAGGTAATTGGTAAGGGAAGCTTGTTCCCAATACTTATTCATTTCTTTTTTGGAAAGCCGTCCAAGTTTAATACATTTTTGTTTAAGAGTCTCGGGGACTGAGAAATTACTTTTGAAGGCATTCGCCATACTACCCCTAGGGGCAAATAATGCCGCTCGATCTTTGTCTCTATTGGACATATAGTCAACCATCATAACACAGTGAAAATCAGCTGGCACAGACTAACGACAATATAAAGTAAAACAGGACTGTGGGTTCGCAACCAGAGGTCTGTGCGCTAGTGGTCACTGATTGTGCTAGGGTATCATAATGCAAATTGTAGTGCAGGCAGCAAAACCACCTACGCCAGCCAGTCCACCCTGGCTGGTACTGAAAACGGATAAAGTGAAGGGTGAGGTGGAAATGCGCTTTACACCATAACAGTAAGGCACAGTGATAACATTGTTGATGCTTTAATTGAGACAGGAACAGCCAACACGTGTGACACTCCACTAGGTATGTGGTTTCATTATGTTATTGTCCAATATGCTAATTCTTGATTTGGCCTGACTTATGACTTGGGTCCTTATATTAAACGATTTTGGTTACCTGCACAGGGAGCGCATTCAAGAATACATTAATACAATTGATTTACGTTTGGTAAGCGTTTTCCTAATTTAATTGGCATGCATGCTTACACTGGATCTGGGGCAGTTCTGTCCACGCCTTTTGTTCCACCTGACTTTGAAGGGCTATTATTTTTATTTTAGTGGTTTTGTAGCCAATAACACTACTGCTATAAAGGTGATTGGTGCTTGCTTTGCACGAGTGGTGGCTCCGGTGACCTGTGCACCACATGGGGTTTCTTCAGCTACACCCCACTATATATTTCATGATGCATATTTACAGTAAGATGCTAACACATGATATTATACTTTAGGGTTACACAACCGTATACACCATTATTCATTATATTTGTTTTGTTTTATCATATTGTTTCCTTATCCCTGCAACTGTCTTCGCTTCCCTTGTTCCACTCTCCAACCCGGGTACATGGTATGCTAATATATATATATATCTTTTTCAATATATATTTTGTTGCTTCATTGTGTCCAAACAGCACCTCATATGTTGTGGCTTTTTCTGTTTATTATGTGAAACAATTATTTTTCATGTGTAATGTGTATGACCTTTAATACTGTTTGTTGTATTATTTTGGATCTATATCTTGATTTGTCAATCATTTTTGATGTCTTTGACCATATTCAATTCTGTTTTGTTATGTGACAACTTGCTTTTGGTTTTGTGTTTACAAAAATTACCCAGCCTTGAGGACGACCTGTGTGTCGAAACACGTGTCGGCTGTTCCTGTCTCAATTAAAGCATCAACAATTTTATCACTGTGCCTTACTGTAATGGTGTAAAGTGCATTTCCACCTCACCCTTCACTTTATCAGTTATCAGTACCAGCCTGGGTGGACTGGCTGGCGTAGGTGGTTTTGCTGCCTGCACTACAATTTGCATTACGATACCCTAGCACACTCAGTGACCACTATCGCACAGACCTCTGGTTGTGAACCCACAGTCCGGTTTTACCCAGCAAATGATGCCTCCATTCAGAAAAAGCATCTCTAATGGCTAGCAATTCCCGTTCAGTGATCGTGTAATTCCTTTCATAAACGGTCAATTTCCGGGAAAAGTAGGCGACAGGATGTATATCGCCAGAGTGAGGACATTCTTGTGATAAGATGGCTCCTATAGCAAACCCAGAGGCGTCGGCTACCACAAAAAATGGATGGTCCAGATCTGGATGCTTCAGAACAGGTGCAGAACTAAATGCAGCTTTTAGTAGCACAAATGCAGATTGCGTTTCCGGTGTTCATACATACGGGACCTTAACACTGGTCAACGTAGTGAGAAGTGCAGACAGTGCTGAAAAAACATGGATGAAATGCCTATAAAAAGTGTCGCATCCTAAGAATGATTGGAGCGCTTTCACCGTCTTAGGCACCGGCCAGTCCAATACTGCTTTCACTTTAGCAGAGCTCATACGAACACCATGGTTTGTAAAGTCGTAACTCAGAAACTCCACCTCAGGAGTGTGAAAAACACATTTTTCGGCCTTTACAAACAATTTGTTGTCACGCAACCTCTGGAGTACTGTTCTGGCATGCTGGATATGATCCGGTAGTGTTCGTGAATAGATCAGGATGTCGTCTAAGTAGACAATGACATATTGATACATAATGTCATGGAACAGGTCATTCATAAAGGCCTGAAAGGTGGCCGGGCCATTTGCAGAGCCCGATGGGCATCACCAGATACTCATACAGGCCATATTGTGTCTTGAACGCAGTTTTCCACTCGTCCCCTTCTCTTATAGGCACCAGATTGTAGGCGCCCCTAAGGTCTAACTTTATGAATATCTGTGAAGGCCCCGATTGGTCAAGAAGGACCAAAATCAACAGGATTGGGTACTGTTTTTTTATGGTCACTGCATTCAAGGCACGATAATCAATACATGGGCGTAGATGACCCTCTTTCTTGGGGACAAAAAAGCGACGAGACGCCACCGGAGACTTCGAGGAGCGGATGAATCCCATAGCTAGTGCTTTGTCAATGTATTCCTTTAATACTGTGTCCTCCTTCAAGGTTAATGAATACACTCTTCCCGCAGGGATCTTTTCCCCTGGTACCAGATCTATCAGGCAATCATAGATCTGATGTGGAGACAAGGGCCCTCATTCCGAGTTTGGAGGTAAGTACCGTCCCTTACCAGCATGGCGCAAATAGCGTGTCCGAGCTGGCAGTAGCCCGCTAAAAGCGCACTATTACAAGTTCGCGGGCACAAGCTTTGCTCCATGCTGGTAAGGGACCTAGCGCCATGACGCAAAAGGCCCAGAAAAAACCCCTACCGGCATGAATCGCACCGTCGACAACACTACCACCGTAGACCAACGCGGCATTAGCGGTGGCGGTAAATAGCGGTCACCGTTATTTACAGTCAGCGTTAAATTGCGGAACCGGAAATAGCGTCATCGCACAGGAACGGGAAGGAGCACAGCGGCCATCTTGAAAAACACAATCCATTGCAATCCTCACCACACAGGACCCCTGGCACACTGGTGACCTACCGGAAAGTTTCCACAACCACCAGGGAATGCCTAAAGCACCAAAGAAGGGAGCTGCCCGCCTCCAAAAGGAGCGGTTCAGCCCAGATGAGCTATAAATGCTTGTGGATACCCTACACGAGCATGCTGGGACTGTGTTTAGCAGCAACATGCGGAGGGAGGCGGTGCTGAAAAAAAAGGAAATCTGGGCACTAGTATGCCAGAAGGTGAGTGCAGTGGGCAACACCCCCGCACTGTAAAGGATTGCTGCAAAAGGTGGGATGACCTGCGGCTGAGGGTGCAGAGCATACTTTCTGCGAACCAAAACCAGGCCTTGGAGACCGGAGGAGGACCAACTTTGCCAATAAAACTCATGCCGTGGGAGGAGACATGTGCGGCCATGATAGGGGCTGAATCCATTGAAGGGGTTGGAGAAATGGAGTGTGGCGCCATGTCATCCGCTGATGGAGGTGAGTGTCCAAAGTTAATACTGCTAAGGCAAATGTGATGAAAGTCACTGCTAACGTCTGGCCACAGAGTGACGCCATGGTCGGCCACACCCACCCCCCCCCCTGTAAATCATGCCGCAGCAAGTGGGACCCAAGCCAGTGCCTGGTGCAAGACCGTAACGTACATGACACATACCACACAAAGTTGCTAATTCCATAAGGCACACAGGGTCATTGATATAAACAGTGTGCATGTTAGACAGCACAGTACCTGGCCAACATGAGTGACTGTAACGCTCACCTGACTCCTACGGAGGCGCTGGCCTGGTTCGCGCTGCTGTGACCTCTTCTAAGGTGATGCGCAGGGTTCGGAAGACGGACTGGACCGGGCCCCCAAATCTGGCTTGTCTGGCTCGCAGAAGTATCCTTCTGTAGGCGAAAATAGGGGATTTAACTGTCTGCGGGGTAATGCAATCAGCCTCCAACTTTCCCCTCTCACCCTCCTCGAAACCCTTCTGTGATTCCTCGTAGCGTCTCACCTTAGGGTCTGGAAGGACGAGCTCTCCATCCTGCTCCTGATGCAGGGGCGCATTGGTATCCAGTTACTTCACTGGATTTTCGGATTGGTGAGAACCAAACTTGCTTGGCTTCCAGGTAAGTTTTTTGATAAGAGGTTCCCCTTGTGTCCATGCATTAATGTACTAATGCTAGTGTCTTTTTCCCCATAGCGGGCGGGGGTACGGAATGCCGGGGAACAGGCACCGACCCGAGATGAGAGGTGAAATCCTTGTAGAAATCAGGTAAGTCTTTAATGAGCGTTTTTTGGTAATGTCTTTTCATTGGCTCATTAACGCTGATGTCTCTTTTTCCCCTTAGGGGCCGGGGTCCGGAAATGCCAGGATGCGGCGCGGACACGAAATGGAGAGGGAATGCATCAACAGGTAAGTCTTAACATGGAGATTTAGCTTTCCTTATTCCCTTCTCTCTCTCACCTTTTGTTCTGGTCTTTTTCTCCCTAGGCGCTGGGGCGTGACTGCGAATCCGGATGATCGCTGCTGAACATGGAGGCGCCCTGTAAAGGTGAGTGGAATGCGGCGCTGCAGCGATCGACGCAATGAGCTTTTAAATAAAAGTCTTCCTTTTCAGGATTGTCGGCGAGATGTCTCCGGGATGCGGTTTTAGCAGGTAAGGACTTTTCCTTCTTCTGTTCTCTTCTTCTCTTCCTTTGCAGGTGATCCAGGATGCTGGCAGGCGTGGCAGAAGTCAGGATGCAGGAGCAGACACGGTGAGCGTCCAGCTGCTAGATGCAGAACAACGCGAAGCACGTGTGGCTGTTCGGGTGGGGTTTAAATAGCCTTGGAAGAAGTTCCAGGTATGTATCCTTCCTCCAATCAGGTATGTATCCTTCCCCGACCACGCCCGGCTGGTAAATTAGTCCCACAGGTAAAGTAGTTCCTTTCAGGCCTCAAGGAGGCCGGGATCCTGCAGCATGGTCTGCATCAGGTAAGTGCACCCAAGCACTTCCATAATGAGCCTGGCGCCTATGGCGCCAGGACTGATGTCTTTTATGAGCCTGGCGCCATAGGCGCCAGGACACTGTCCAAAGGGCCCCTATATGGGGTTTCTGGGTCCTTCCTTGGGGACTGGATGTCCTCTTTCGGGGACGCCGGGCTTGAACCGGCTCCCCGGGAGCGGGCATCATGACAGCACTCCCCCCCAAGGCCCCTCCCAAGGTTGTTCCCTCTAGGGTTTTGGTTTGTCTGGGAAGAGTCGGTGGAATTTCCTGACTAATCGAGGTGCATGCACATGGTCGCTGGGTTCCCACGACCTCTCCTGAGGTCCGTACCCCTTCCAATCAATTAGGTAGAACAGTTTTGACCTAAACATTTTTGAGTCTAAAATGTTCTTCACTTCGAATTTGGGCTCCCCATCTATTAGAATAGGTTCTGGAGGTTTGAGTAGTCGGCTTCCGGGTACCACTGGTTTCAGAAGTGACACATGAAAAACCGGGTGAATTCGCATACTAGCTGGTAAATCAAGTTTAACAGCCACTGGGTTAATTATTGCCGTAATAGAATAAGGTCCCAGATATTTTGGGTTAAAAGTTCGAGGCCCTTTGAGTGGTAAATGTCTGGTAGCTAACCAACTTGATCGCCAATCTGATACGGAGGTGCTTCACTCCGATGTAGATCAGCATTCTCCTTGTATTTTCTCTTGGCTTGTTGTAAATGCGTAGTTGCCTCTTTGAAGGCTTGGGTAATTGTAGAATGCAGATGTTCTACTGCAGAAATTCCGAGGTTCTGAGGTGAGTCAAGGTTTGAGGTTCGAGGGTGGTGCCCAAACAAAGTATAAAAAGGACTGTGGCCAGTTCCAGAGTGTACCGAATTATTATATGCATATTCAGCTATCCAAAGAATGTCTTTCCAGTTGCTTTCAGATTGCTGTAACATACACCGTAAGTATTGCTCAAGGGTCTGATTTGTCGTCTCGGTCTGACCATCGGTCTGAGGGTGGTGACTGGTCGATAATCTTACGTCGATCTGCGCCATTTGACAACATTTGCGCCAGAAGTGGGAAATGAATTGGCTTCCCCGGTCAGAGATTAGTATAGATGGGAATCCATGTAGCCGAACAATATTTTCGAGGAATTCTTTAGCTAGGACAGAAGCTGAAGGTAAACCTTTCAAAGGAATAAAGTGGGCCATTTTGGAAAACAAATCCACAATTACCAGAATAGTATTGTACCCCGAACAAGGAGGCAGGTCCGTAATAAAATCCATTGATAGGGTGTGCCAGGGTGCTGGCGGTATGTCTAGAGGTTGAAAGAGACCAGCTGGTCTTTTCTTTTGACTTTTATTTTGGGCGAAACACCACAGGACATCACAAAAGATTTAACATCTTTTCGCCAAGAGGGCCACCAAAATTGTCGTTTCACCTTTTCCTCTGTCTTGGCAATACCGGGGTGTCCCTCTATTAACGTATCATGATAACCGGAAATAACTAGTTTGTGTAATTCCTTATGTGGCAGGAATAAGCGTCCTTGGAAATAAGGTAAACCATTATCTATGGTAAAGTCTGATCCCTTTTGTATCCAATTCTGTAAGGTTGTAGGGTCCAGGAGTTGTTTCACTTTGGATTGAATGTCTTCAAGCGTCTGTAACGAAGTCATGCCTAGAATCCTCTGTTCCGGAATTATTGGTACTGGTTCTGAGTTTGTATCAGATTCTCCCATTCCAATTCGGGATAAGGCGTCTGCTTTGCCATTCTTGCAGCCAGGTCGATAGGTAATCACGAAATCAAATGCAGCAAAAAACAAAGCCCATCGGAGCTACCGTGATGACCCAGCCTTGGCGGTTTTCAAATACTGTAAATTCCCGTGATCAGTGATCACTGTGATGGTATGTCGAACACCAAGCAGATAATGCCGCCAGGCTTTAAAAGCGGACTTAATGGCTAACAGTTCTTTGTCCGTGATTGCATAATTAACCTCAGGTGCCGAGAATTTTCTGGACCAAAATGCTACGGGATGCAGTTGGTTGGTTTTGGGATCTCTTTGGGACAGGACAGCTCCCATGGCTAGGCTGGATGCATCAGTCTCGACGACATAAGGGAGATCTGGACGCGGGTGTTTCAATATAGGTGCGGAGGTAAACTTAGCTTTTAAATCCTGAAAGGCCTGCTCGGCTTCTTCAGACCATTCAAAACGTTTATTTTTCCTCAAGAGTGCAGTAATGGGTTGTACCACGCGTGAAAATTCCGGGATAAACCTGCGATAGAAATTGGCAAAGCCGAGCATGCTTTGAACCCCTTTTACAGAGCTAGGTGATGGCCATTTGAGGATGGCATCCACTTTTCTTGAGTCCATTCGGACTCCTTTGGGTGTCAGGATGAAACCTAGAAACTCGACTTCTGTGGTATGGAAAACACATTTCTCCAATTTAGCAAATAGTTTGTGTTGGCGCAGTTTTTCAAGTACTGCCTTGACGTGTTTTCTGTGATCAGATTCGGAAGAGGAGTACACCAGAATGTCATCGATATATACGACAACACAAACATCGATGAGTTCCCGAAGGACATCATTCATGAAGTATTGGAAGGCAGCCGGCGCGTTATACAATCCGAAAGGCATCACCTGGTACTCGAATAATCCGTATTTAGTACGGAAGGCAGTTTTCCATTTGTCGCCTTCTTTAACTCGTACCAGATGATAAGCCCCCCGGAGATCTAACTTGGTGTATATGCAAGCGTCCTTCACCTGGTCAAGGAGTTCAGGGATCAGAGGCAGAGGATAACGGTTTTTAACCGTTATCTGGTTCAATGCGCGGTGATCGATACAAGTTCTAAGGTCGCCTTCTTTTTTGGGCACGAAGAACAAAGCCGAGGATGCCGGGGATTTTGACGGGCGAATAAAACCATTAGCTAGGTATTGATCCAAATATTGTCTCAAATGCAGATTCTCAGGTTCGGTAAGGGCATAAATCCTGCTACAAGGGGGTTGTGCACCGGGCACCAGATCGATTTGGCAATCGTACGATCTGTGAGGAGGTAACGTGTTGGCCAGGTCCTTTTGGAAGACGTCCTGAAAGTCTTGGTATTCCGGAGGTAGTTGCATGGAGGCAGAGGTTACAGATGCTAGATTAATCTTCAGGTTTTCTGGGTAGCAGGTCTGTGTACAATCCGGGAAGGTTATTCTCTTAGCTCGCCAATCAATTTGAGGATTATGTGTCTCTAACCAAGGGATTCCAAGAATAACCTGAAACTGTGGAGCCTTGATTACATCAAACACAACACCCTCCCGATGGCCGTCAGGACCAATAAGAGTCACCTCAGTAGTGGAATGTGTTACCGGTCCAGAGGCAATTTCAGTTCCATCGACTGTGGTGATGACATCTTTGCTGGTTTTAGGACGGAGATGGAGGTTAATCCTAGAGACCAATTCGCGATCCACATAGTTTCCAATAGCCCCACTATCGATGTATGCCTTTATTGCATGCAACCGCTTAGGCTGTTCTGGATCTACGAGAACCATTGCACAATGAAATGTGAGGTCTGAGAGTTAGTTTTCAAGCTCCGCAAGCGGACCCCTACACTTGTCGGGCGGAGTCGTTTCCCGAAACAGAGTCTTCATGGTTTTTATCAGCGGCTCCTACCACCTTTCGGGGCGGTTTTGCCGGGCAATCTCGTAGAAAGTGTCCAGAATTCCCACAATAAAGACATAATTTTAACTGCCGCCTCCTTTCACGTTCCTTTTGAGTTAGGGTCCTTTAACCCCTCTAATTTGCATAGGCTCAGAGACATCAACTCCCTTGGGATTAGCATGGGTCTTGACCAACACCCCGGTCTCAAACCTGGACCGATCTGCTTTTCTGTTTTGAAGTCTGTGATCCAATTGGACCACTAAGTCTATATACTCTGTGCATTCTTGGGGCGGATTTACAACTTGGGCCAAGACATCTTTAAGTTCTCTGCGTAGGCCTTGATAAAACAACGTGACTCTTTTATCCTCAGGCCATCCCGTTTCCACAATTAGTCTATTAAAGGTTGCAATATAGGATAGGAGGTCCTGATTGCCCTGTCGCAGGGATAGAAGTTCGTCATCCAGAGCCTGCCCCTGAGAGTGTCGAGCAAATAACCTTTCCATGCTTGCTTGAAACCTTTGAAAATCACGGAGAATCGGGTCATCTTGAGTAACCAGTGGAACTGACCAATCGGCAGCGCAGCCGCTGAGATATGACAATACAAAGGCTACCTTGGTCTGATCATTAGGGAAGGCCCCAGGTCTGCATAGGAAGTGCAAACGACACTGATTCATGAATACGGCGAATCGTTTGGGGTCCCCAGCAAAGCGTTCGGGTGGGGCCAGCGGCATGTTTCCAGGTAGATTAATCTGCACAGGGTTACTGGAAACCACAGGAGCGGGGTTCCCTCCGGAACCGGGTAGAGGAGTTTGCCCAGCTTGACCTTGCAAAAGCTGTCTGGCCAGGTCATCAGTTCTTTCCTTTGATATTATTAATTCCCTCCTGAGGCCTTAGTCTCTTGACGAACGGCATGTACTTCGGCCCGTAATTCCCCCAGTAATTGGGCCAACTGATCAGTCTCAGATCTTTCCATTGCGCCTGGGTGGGAATTTGTAGGAAGGCTTCGCGTTCTGTAACGCTCACCTGACTCCCACGGAGGCGCTGGCCTGGTTCGCGCTGCTGTGACCTCTTCTAAGGTGATGCGCAGGGTTCGGAAGACGGACTGGACCGGGCCCCCAAATCTGGCTTGTATGGCTTGCAGAAGTATCCTTCTGTAGGCGAAAATAGGGGATTTAACTGTCTGCGGGGTAATGCAATCAGCCTCCCACTTTCCCCTCTCATCCTCCTCGAAACCCTTCTGTGATTCCTCTTAGCGTCTCACCTTAGGGTCTGGAAGGACGAGCTCTCCATCCTGCTTCTGATGCAGGGGCGCGTTGGTATCCAGTTACTTCACTGGATTTTCAGATTGGTGAGAACCAAACTTGCTTGGCTTCCAGGTAAGTTTTTTGATAAGAGGTTCCCCTTGTGTCCATGCATTAATGTACTAATGCTAGTGTCTTTTTCCCCTTAGGGGCCGGGGTACGGAATGCCGGGGAACAGGCACCGACCCGAGATGAGAGGTGAAATCCTTGTAGAAATCAGGTAAGTCTTTAATGAGCGTTTTTTGGTAATGTCTTTTCATTCGCTCATTAACGCTGATGTCTCTTTTTCCCCTTAGGGGCCGAGGTCCAGAAATGCCAGGATGCGGCGCGGACCCGAAATGGAGAGGGAATGCATCAACAGGTAAGTCTTAACTTGGAGATTTAGCTTTCCTTATTCCCTTCTCTCTCTCACCTTTTGTTCTGGTCTTTTTCTCCCTAGGCGCTGGGGCGTGACTGCGAATCCGGATGATCGCTGCTGAACATGGAGGCGCCCTGTAAAGGTGAGTGGAATGCGGCGCTGCAGCGATCGACGCGATGAGCTTTTAAATAAAAGTCTTCCTTTTCAGGATTGTCAGTGAGATGTCTCCGGGATGCGGTTTTAGGAGGTAAGGACTTTTCCTTCTTCTGTTCTCTTCTTCTCTTCCTTTGCAGGTGATCCAGGATGCTGGCTGGCGTGGCAGAAGTCAGGATGCAGGAGCAGACACGGTGAGCGTCCAGCTGCTAGATGCAGAACAATGCGAAGCACGTGTGGCTGTTCGGGTGGGGTTTAAATAGCCTTTGAAGAAGTTCCAGGTATGTATCCTTCCTCCAATCAGGTATGCATCCTTCCCCGACCACGCCCGGATGGCAAATTAGTCCCACAGGTAAAGTAGTTCCTTTCAGGCCTCAAGGAGGCCGGGATCCTGCAGAATGGTCTGCATCAGGTAAGTGCATCCAAGCACTTCCATAACGAGCCTGGCGCCTATGGCGCCAGGACACTGTCCAAATGGCCCATATATGGGGTTGCTGGGTCCTTCCTTGGGGAATGGATGTCCGCTTTCGGGGACGCAGGGCTTGAACCGGCTCCCCGGGAGCAGGCATCATGACAGTGATACCGACATATGCATGCATTTACCACCCATGTATGGAATGACGTGCCGTTCCCTACACAAATGCCGATTACCCACTATTGTCTGAATGTGCAATCGTAGCCATGTATGAATGCTGGCTATCCAAACATCACTCATGCTGTCCCTCTCTTCCACCCCCACATGCAGTGAGCATGACAGTGAGGAGCACAACAGCAACCGTCCCAGCACATCCAGGGGCCAAGGCAGGGGCCGCCGTGTCCCAGCGACAAAGACACCACTGGGACGTACACCACCAGCACCAGCAAGGCCCGTGGAGGGTGCACCACCCACACCCCCACCCCTCCCTGCACTGCCTGCAGACACCTGCCCAATGCCACGGTCCGAGGAATCCAGTGTGGCCGGGGAGGTTGCAGCCACGGCCCCCCTTGAAGTTCAGGACAGCCCCAATGACATCTGGGGAACAACTGAGGACGACACTGTGGAAGTCGTGCACAGCCCTGAAGATTTCACAAACCCCCAGGTATGCTTCAGTGACTCTGGTGAGAACGACACACTGGAGCAATCTGGCCAAGAACAGACACTGGGACATGGCAGTCCCGTGTACAGTCCCGTTGAGGAAACGCCGGCAGGACATGTCAGCCCGATTCCCAGCAGGGCCACTGCTTCATCCGCTGGTGCACAGCAGGCTGACCAGCTCTCTGCCCTGATAATGGAATTTGTGCAGGACAAATGCCAGGCCAGGGAAGAGTGGTGTGCTGATTTGAGGGCACTGGGCCAGACCATAACTGAAAACACTAAAGACCTCTGCGAGGTGCTCGGCCGCATAGCCAATGCTTTGGAGGCTGCTCATCCCGGCCAACAGCCACAGCATGAGGACACACCATCCACGAGCAACTCCACCCAGACCAGCCTGCTCCGCCGGTCGCTCCATGCGCAGAGCCGACGGGACATGCCTCCTCCTGGCTCCGGGAGCACAAAGTAACTATACTGGCAGCCTCATGCGGGCTATGTGGACCCTATGGGACTAGTGTGGGGTTGTTGTGGTGGGAGGGGGGAAGGTGTGTTGGGGAGTTGTGGTGGGGGAGGGGGTGAGGGTGTGTTGGGGAGTTGTGGGGGAGAAAGGGGAGGGTGTGTGGGTAAGTTGTGGGGGAGGGGGAGGGGGTGAGGGTGGTGGAGGTTTTGTTTTTCACTTCATATTTTCAATTTTAATACACCGGGTTGTGTTTCAAAAAAATAACCAGAGTGGACATTCATCATTGCACATGTGTCATTTAATCTTGCACAGTGCATGGTGTACATGTATCCCCACACCCAGTGCCCTGTGACTTAACATCATATCACCCTCTGCTGACTAGTGTGTCAGAAATATTGTGCGATCAATGACTGCCGCACAGCACGTCCCTCCTGTGCATCGGCACTGTGATGATGTCCTGCCACATCTTCCTCCTCCCTTCATCATCATCAGGTGGTAGCAGTTCCATGTCAGGGGGCAGGGGCACGTTCCGACGGATGCACATATTGTTCAGCATTACAGAAGCCATGGTGATCTTGGCCACCTTCTCATGGCTGTAGAGGAGTGCCCCACACGACCGGCTGAGGCAGCGAAATCGTGCCTTCAACAGGCCAACGGTCTGCTCAATCACCACACGGGTACGGGTATGGGAACAATTGTAGTCCTCCTCATGCCTGTTCTGTGGGTTTTGGACAGGGGTCATGAGCCAAGGCTTCAAGGGATAGCCACCATCACCTGCATGAGAGGGAAATGAAGGTAAATGTTTGCACATTCATGTTGGACAACAGTACTAGTCTCACATGGCAGCAGGTAATTTGTGCCCACACGCACATGTCCCTGGATGCATTGACCCCATTTCTGGCCCCGCTATGTGTCCTGTGCAATGGACTAATGGTGAGGGTTGCATCTACAAGATGGGTCATGGTGTGCACTGACATCTTGTTGCACGTGCATTGTATATGCATAAAGCAGTGTTGGTGTAAAATCAGTGATGAGTTGTGTTCTGTGGGATTTGGTAGTAGGGAGCGTTGGCTGTAGCCAGTTCTATATTGGGCATTCTGCACTGATCAGTTCCATGGTAACATGCAGCACTCCTATAGGTGTGATGAACCAGTGACACACTGTGGTATCCCTGGTTGACGCAGTTCAATGCATTCCCAGAGATGACTGTCCTGTGTGGTGATATGCTGGAGACAACAACATAGTGCATATGCAGTGCATAGTGCAGGATGACCTTACGGTGTGTGAGGGCTGCTGATGAGTGGTGCATGTGTTGTGGGATGCGGACTGGTTACCTGTTAGTCATGTACTGATAGGTGTCGGCCTTACTTCATCACTATGGGATTTGGTTGTCATGTACCATTTCAGATGCTTTGGGGCACAGTGTTCGGTGATGTGCACATCGTGCACTGACGTCAACATTCCCAGCAAGGTGGAGTATGCATCCCCCCCTTCCCAGCCAGGTGGAGTATGCATCCCCCCTTCCCAGCCAGGTGGAGTATGCACCACCCCCTTCCCAGCCAGGTGGAGTATGCATCCCCCCCTTCCCAGCCATGTGGAGTATGCACCCCCCTTCCCAGCCAGGAGTATGCACCCCCCCATTCACACCCAGTTGGAGTATGCAGCCACACACCTCACAACCCGATGCACTGCCATGGCCCAGTCAGGCAACTCACCAAGCAGCCATGCACGTCGTCCAGCATGTCGCTCCATGTAGCATGGTAGCGTGGAGTTCCGCAGTACCAAAGAGTCATGAGTTGATCCGGGATATCGGGCACAGCAATGTGTGATAATCTTGCTGGTGTCGCAGACCATCTGCACATTGATGGAGTGGTATTGCTTGCGGTTGTGATACACCACCTCCATGGCATGCGGGACCACCAACTCCACCTGGGTGCAGTCGAGGGCACCTACACAATTTGGCATGCCTGCCAGTGCATGGAAGGCAACTTTTGTATCGAATATCTCCTGGGGTGTTGGTGGTAGGGATATGTAGTCCCTTGTGTGCTTGAGGAGGGCATCCAGCACTTGGTTCAGTATCCGTGAAAATAAGGGTTGTGATATGCCATGCATGTGCCCCACTGTGTGCTAGTAGGTGCCTGTGGCAAGGAAGTGGAGCACAGACACCACCTTCAGTAGAGGGGGGATGGCGGTGTGTATTTCTATGAGGCTGACAATGTCGTCATGTATCAGGTCCACTATGGTGGTGATGGTGTCACAGTCAAGCCGGTACAGGGTGTGGATCTGCTCAGGTGTTAGGTTGAAGGGGGTGGCTCTGATGCAAGGGATTGGGGGCTGCCGGCGTGGTAACGGTGGCTGCACTGGTGGGGCATGCTGGGTCTGTTTCACCCTCCTTCTTCTCCTGTGTCTCCTCTGTGGTGGCGGCTGTTGTTGTATTGGTATCATCTTGGTGTAGGAGGGGGTGTGGTGTGTGGGTGTGTACTGGCCCTGACTCCATTGCCTCCACCTGTGCTGATTGTGTGCACCTGTGGCACTTGGAAACACTGCTCAGGGTTCTTAACGCCTGGTCGGCGATGCCGGTATTTACACCATGCCGGTAAGCACTTATTCTGGCTTCAGGAGGCCGTTATTTGCATGTCCGCATCACTTGTGATCATCTCCGGTTTACGGCATGCTGCTAATGCCGGCATGGTGAGTCACGCGCACGTGCCCAGACTGCTATTTACGGCATCGTTAAGTACGATGCCGTAAATAGCGGTGTGGTTGGTCAGAATAGCCTGTAGAGGTAAGCGATGCCGGCATCGTTTTTCCCTTACCTCCGAACTCGGAATGAGGGCCAAGGTCTCTGCCATTCCCTTATCGAACACATCCAAATAGTTGTTGTACTCGGAAGGGGCAGAAGATGCAGGAGTACCTGACACGGCCCCGATATGAGAGGATGTAACTACAAGAGCCTTAGAGGGTTTAACCTGGGTAACGGCATGCAATGACATACATTGCGTGTTACACATCGCGGAAGGGAATTGAATCAGTTGCGATGACCAATCAATGGCAGAGTGGTGGTACTGGATTCACTATTCCTTTTTCCTATATGATTTTGAGTGTTGGGAGAGGGTGACGGTTTTCGGGTGAAAAATTATGGCTTCAGCTGACAATATAGAAGTGTCTTGTTTTTTTTTTAATACACGATTTGGTGTTTTATAGGTTGATTAGTAGAGCAATCCAAAGCATATCTAAAGTCATGAAAGGAAGCTGGACTGGCAATGGGGTGAGGAGCAGGGGGCATAACAGTGAAGTTTTAAGGGCTGCCAGACCACAGTTGTTACTTCCTAGAAAGCAAAGTAGCAAAGCATTTGGTCTTTGGCCTCATTACGTGGTCCCATAAGACCCCATGGGAATGGGAAACCTGAAGCACAAGCACCTTTAGTAATGGTGCCGGTGCTTCAGTGAAAAGCCTGCCGGTAGGGGCCAGAACTCCTGGCAGCTCAGGCCTGCCGGGTGTTCCGTGCCCCTACCGGCAGACTCTTAGTTTCGCGGACCGGAAAGGGTGCCGGTATGTTGCTACCGGCAGCCTTATTTACAGACCGGCAAACTTGTAATGAAGCTTAGTCTCTTACTTTAAGAAGAGAGGATAGTTGACTAGCTGCTGTCATCTCTTGTTTTAAATGCGACTATGCAATGATGCCTGGGCTTCCAGCTGCTTAGACTGTAATTTATTAATTGAAACTTCAGCTATAAAACTAACACTTGCACACAGATAGTTCACTTCTAGAAAATAAAACTGATTCTGATTCCGATACTTGATAAAAGAAATCGTTCTGGGATGGTTTATTTTTAGAATAAAAGTGTAAGAACAGTGAAACTGCCAAAAATAAAGTATAGGAGTACTGCTCCCAACCGCTCCTGCTCACTTTGACCACTGCTCCCATATAGCCTGTGCCTCAGAGCTTCCTGGTGCACTGAATGTGTCCTTGTGTCTGCAGAAAGCTGCTTACAGCTGCAAATGCCTTTCATCTGATTGTCTGTGTCCAAGTAATTAAAATGTGTAAACGAATACATTTCATTTTATACACAATATAGTTTTATTTGACAAGCCGGGGAGCAGTAAGTCAATGGCAAACAGAACATTGCCTGGTTGTTTGGTTCTGTGTGATTATAAAAACTGACATTCTGCCGCTGTAGCCAGGCGTTAACTCCAAATTATACATTGTAAAGAACAGTTTCAAATGTGACCACTTAAAATATTTTCCACAAATGTGTGATTGGTTGTATTTGAAAGCTCCAGTGGGACTGGAGTTGATTTAAAAGTGAATTAGGTTTGCCACACGGATTTATTTACTCAAATAGTTTTCACCAAATGTCATTTCACTGGATTTCCTTTGCTGATTCTACCATGTTTATTACTGAAAAATGTACGAGGAGACCACTGCACCTCTCCTTCCACCAATAACCCCACCCTACTATACACGATATCCCAACTGACCACATATAAATTAGCGGTAAAAGAAAGTGGTAAAGGGTTCGGCAATGAAATGTCGATAACATGCCATTTGTGTACAAGTGAGGAATAGTGGTCAGGCGACCTATGCTTGGTGCATAAAAGGTCAACGCATTACATTTCACAATGATTATACTTTGTTGCTGATCATTCACATGACATTTCCTGTGATGTCATCATTATCCTAATTACCATTTTTGAAGCTTGAAGAATCCTACAGATTCTTGGTCACAGAAAGTTGGCAAGTGTGACTTAGTACAATGATGACAAGAAGTTTCCTTTGGAGAGAGAGAGAGAGAGAACGGTTTAGTGTTCATAGAAACGAATTGGGAGAGGGGGATGTACCTATTCCCAGACGTGCCGAAAAGGCCGCCCATTGCAGCTTTTTGGTCACCCAAACAACCTCCCCAATGCACCACAAACCTGCCATGCTCCAACCTCTGCTATTCTGGTGCAGACATTGAAGAACAGATCTGACAATGTACATCAATTGTACCCCACAGTAACATTTAGAACTGCATTACTGTAACCCACAAACAGCTCCCCCACTATACCTTACTTTTGACATGCAACAACGCCTCCTACTATTCCATTACTAAAATAAAGAGACGTAGACCACCAGGGGGCGCGGAAGAACATGGCCGCGTAAGCAGGAGCTCCCATGCATGCGGGCCCAAGGAGATGACAGCGAGCAGATCCGTCCCATGCCCGCGCTGTGAAACACAGGCAACGGACGGCGGAGAGACTGGTGCACACATCGTGCCACTCTTCTTTTTAATCATTTTTTTTATTTATTGTGTTATATGGTTAATTAAACCCCATAACACATATTGAAACATTAAAACACTTCACATATCAAATAATAATCACACCAATGTACACACTTATTACATTGCATATACGATAATATCAATTACATATTAATAGCAATCACATATAATAAAAAAGAGAAAGAGATAGAAAGAACAATGCTTTCGTTCCATGTATCATTTCATTTGCAAGCTAAAAAGGTACTATAGCATTCATACAATCCTATTAATATAGTTCACATTTCTTCAATTACATATTATTAGCAATCACATGTGATAAGAAGAAAAAGGGAAAGAAGACGACATTGTTTTTCTTCAATGTATCATTTTGTTTCCAAAGCTAAAAGAATATATAATTCATACAATCCTAGCAATATATTTCATTTATTCATCATAAAATCTTCACCAATACATATTTGGGCCTCATTACGAGGCTTGCGCTGATGGAATAAAGGGGGCCCGGGACGGGACCGTCCCCCTTCATTCCGTCAGGGCTGATTACGAGGTTCCCTTTGCGGGACCCGGATCAGACGTCTGGTAAAACCAGACGTCTTTTTCTGGTCACGTGAGGGGAAGAGGGAGGTAACAACAGGACACTTGTAATGTGCCCGTTGTTACCGCCCTCCCCATTCCCATTGAGCCCTATGAGGGCTCAATGGGAATGGGGAATGGTTCCTGCAAGGAGGACTTACGGGGTCCTCCTATGTCGGAATGACCCGATAAATCCCCATTGCAGGAACCCGGTAACGGAGCCCGGTTTGGAGGCAGCCATGGAGCTATTGGCTCCATGGCTGCCTCCAAACTCGTAATGAGGCCCATAGTCTTCATGGTAAATCATTACTTATTTGACAATTTCATTTCAATTATTAACCACATATGATAAAGTGCAAAATTCAAGTGTGCAACTACCAGCAGATGAAAACACCCAGATTTGCCCTGACTGAATTTCTCTTTTTATTTTTTATTGATTTTGTTAAATGACAATTTTTAACCTTTCAATATAAACAGTTTACATATATCAACATTACAATTGTAATTGTGCAATTTACAGAGACAAGCAATTAGTGAAATACAATACAAAGTTATATTTTATACAGAATCTATGGTTCATAAGGGAGAGAAGGGCAGAAAAAAATCTTAGCATATGCTAAATATAAATAGTAAAAAAGTAGTAAAAAATACACTGAATAGAACATACGCATACTGAAGGTTTAAAAGAACATATAGGTCATGTTTAAACTTAGTTTTCCCTTCGCCGCTGGATCTAATTCATGTTAGACCTAAAACTGGAAATTCTAAAAATCTCAACATTGCTAACTTAACTGTAATTCAACGTCCACTAAAAGGAGACCCATAATATTTCAGGTGTTAAAATGTTCAAATCATTAAACAAGTGCTGAAAATGCTGTTTCATCAATGCTAAAAGGGTTGGGCAATTGGTTAAAATATGCTTTAGTGTGTCCGGTTCAGAAATGTTCATACAGTGTCGGCAAGCTCTATCTACCGGCAGGGGCGGATTGGCCCGTCGGCCGATCGGCCCGTGGCCGAAATACTTTGGCCTGGGAATGGCTGGGCCGGTTTCATATGCCCCTTCTGGGGCCGGTTTTATTTTATAAATGATGTTGCCTGCCATGCCGTCGCTGCGCAGTGGCACGCAGATGGATGTATTCATGCGTGTACACTGCACATTCATCAAAGAAAGTAAACACTTAGTTTCTAAGTGTTTACTTTGCTTTTATGAATGAATGCAACACAATAGAGGCTGTGCTGGAAGTGTCACCTCCGTGGCGCCAGCCAGGAGGCAGGCAGCCCCGGCCTACCCCTGCTCCGGCTCCCTTAAGAACAACAAATGGTGGGGTGGGGGTGGGTCAGTCGTGTGAGCTGAGGCTGAGCTTGTGAGCCTCGAGTCCAGTCCATGTTTGCTTTTGCAGGCGTGCAAGCTACCTGGGGTGGGAGGAGGGGCTGGCCCGTGGCTGTAGCCTGCCTGACTCCTGACTTGAGCTCCGTCGTCTCGGGGCAGGTCCAGGGGGGCTGTGTGGCTGTGTTGCTGTAGCAACAGGCTGAGGCAGCCAATCACGTGCGCATTGTGGATGTCCCACGAGCATAATGGGCTGGGTCACGGTGCGGCCACCGACCCCAGCACATTGCTGACTGAGAGCAGATTTGGACTCCAAGGAAGGAAGTGGTGACTACGATGGAGGGACTGCTGGAAGACTGAGCAGGCCTCAGCTCAGCGCTAGGCAATATCAGTAAGGTTGGGTTCTAAAAATATAATATGAGGTACACCAAGCCTGTCTTTTCTTGGTGCAGCTGCTGGCTAGCTAAACTCCATTAAATCGCGCCTTGAAACACTTGTGTATAAGCGCATTGTAAATGCCATTTCATAAATGCTGCCCTTTTTTCTTGTGCGGCCGTGGTTAGCTAATGGTCATTTACCAGAACAGACACGTTGTAAATGGCAGGGTTTTTGTTAACGTACGGATTCAGGATGGTTCATTGAGTGTGAGATTATGCTTTAGTGCATCGCCATGGTAGGGTTTGCTGAGGGACCAGGTGGGCAGTGCTGGAAAAGATAGCTCAGCGGGTTGAGTGCTTGCCGTTTCAAAATGTAACTCACTCCTACTTTTCTTTTATGTGCATCCCAAAGGTACCGAAGCCCAACTTCTGGTAATGCCTGCACTCATGTGTAGAGCCAAGAGACCGCTGCTATACTAGACATTTACATTAGCTGCCGCTGCAACAGTGCATTGGATGACACAATTGCCCGGGCATTTCGTCTTGTTCCAACATGAATTGCAAGGGCCAAACCTTATGGCAGCCGCCCCTAAGTGAGATGAATATCCCTTACGCCTGGGTGGCTGCAGCAATGGACTGCCAGTCTGTGCTTGCAAATACACAAACCGGACAGGAATGTTTTTGTGAAAGTAATGGGGCCTTCAACGTTCGTTTTGCACAGTAAATTACCGTTTTGCTGCTGGTTAAGCGCGGACCGGTTGGAGCACCATGTGCTCTTTCCATAGAGTGTGCATGATGTTCTGGATTTGCCTGTTGGTACGGCGGATGGAGTGGCTACAGTTCCTCTTGCTGACCGGTACACACACTGCAGTGTGTGTATTGGGGCTTTCATGCCCTTGTTGGCTGGATAAAGCAGGTAGAGGTTGCGAGGAATGTATCCTTTGTTCTATTTGCACAAGGACATCTCATCCAAAGATGACCGAATAAGACAATGTTATTGCAAATGTGTGTTCTCTTTTGAGGGACCTCAACGAAATCTGAAAATATGTTTCTGAGAGGAAAACGTTTTTCTTTATTATGTATCAAGGAAAGGGAAAGTAAATATACGGGTTACATGGTAAAAGCATGCACTCTTGTCCTTAATAGCAAGAGCCCCATGCTAGGGACAATCCTAGTTCGGTTCCTACTGTTATTATGTTACTGGCTATGAGGGGCGTTTATATTTGACAATGTTACACGCCTATAAACGTTTGTCAGCAGAGAGGGGGCTCTATCCGTGGGCGGCCCTAATTTTGTTGGGTTTGTGGTGCTGACTACTCTTCTATGCACACTTCTGCGCCGCTGTCTTTTTCCATTGTCACAGCCTTGTTTGTGCTTGCTCTGTCAGATTCCAGTAGTGCTTTTCTTTACTGCTTGCTTGTGTCGTGGTCTGTTGATGGTGTAGTGCTCCCACGCACGTTGTATGTATAGTTGCACTCGAGAGAGCGTGAAGGGTAAATTATCTGGACATACAGATTTTCCAGGGTACTGGGTGCTTAGGCATAGCTGGATATTATAACACGCATTGCACTGTCTGTCAGGGCATATTTGCGCTATATGTGCTCAAATTGGTTTGGTAACGAACGGGTATAGTAACAGATCACAATTTTAATTTGTGGCGCTTTGGTGCAAGGAAAATGGTGGCGAGTGACATAACCTCTATGGCTGGGGGAGCTTTTACAGCTGACAAAGAAGCAGGTCCGGCAGTTGTTTATAAAGATAGCGAGTGTGGATTAATTTTGCATTAGGAGAAGCGTAGTTTACTTTTGGCAGGGCCTTAAGTGCCAGGCTATTATGCAAGTCTATGCAAAAAGGACGAGCATACTCGTCCTTGGCACTTTGATAGGAGCAAGAATTACTGAAGTGCCAATTGAAGACCATGCTGTTGGGTGCAATTCAGAAGAGGCATGAGAGTTATGAAAGGGCATTATTTTATGAATTGCTGGGGGAGTATGTTTTGAATGCGGCGCGCAAAGGATTGGATTAGCTGTTGGTGTGGACACGAACAGTTTACAGTATATCTTCTGCCAGGGGGACCTTTAAACCGGCAGCATTTCCTTTTTATGTTTTAGAAATATTTTGCCCAGTCTCGGAGCAATAAATGCTGGGAAGCGCACAGATTTCACGGTTGTGGGTTATAACGAAAGAGTGCAGCCGGACAGAAACGCATTTATGGTACAGTGGGTTTGGTTAGTTAGTCACCAAAGGTTCATTGCAAAGTTGGCAAAGGGGCCAGGGATCTGCAGGTTCGAATCCCAGCAAGGCCATCTCAGCCTTTCATCCTTCTTGGGTCGATAAATGAGTACCAACACAGGCTGGGTGATATTGTGGGCATATTTGTTCTATTAAAAAGAGCATAAGCGTAAGTGCTATACAATAACATATCATTTGGCCTTGGTCGTCTGCTTGCATTTACAGTAATTTGACAATATGGATCTATAAATACAGATATTAATGATGTGTATGGTGATCCATTCTTGTTTGAAATGTAGATCACATTAGTGAAATCATAACCATATTTTTCGTGGTGTACTTAGGAACAATGCTATTTGATGCCAATTCCTGTTTTGTCAAGAGGTGAAAGGTCATGTTTCATCGTTTCCCAGGATGTTACTTTCGGGTGGGGTCAAATGACATCACTTCCGGTAATGTCATCAGAGGTCAAGGGTCGTGAGGCGAGTGGTGGGCCACTTTTTTGAGGCGAGGGGTGGGCCACTTTTTTTTGGGTGTCCGGGCCTATTTCTTGTCCCAGTCCGACCCTGTCTACCGGGCCGCTTTTTTCCTGCCTCCTATGTGCTTTGTTGTAGGCCATAGGTCTAACCTGAATCTAAGGAACATCGTTCTGTATTTAGGGGCTGGGAATTTTATTTTGGTTTAGTCAAGGGTTTTAAAATAAAGTGTCAGTTCTTAAAACTTCGATATTTTTGAGACAGTTGCCACGTTATTTGTCAATCATACCACCAGAGTTTTTTTTTGGTTTGGTAATCAGTAGATTTAATGAGATATCTTCAACTTTCATGTAGTTATTGGCTAAACATAACCAAGGGGAGAAAGAATTATCAGAATTAGGGATGGTTAATTTGGCTATAATTGATAATGAAGATTACCGCTGCATACTGCGCAGGGCATGGGCGTAGGACATGGGGGGACAGAGGGGACAAATCCCCCCACAATTTTAAGCGGGGGGATAGAATGGCATTTATCCCCCTCCAGAATAAAAGTGTATGTTGGCTTCTCTCTGAAGCCAAACCGAATACACAGGATAATCTTTTTAAGAATCTATTTAAGATATACATTGGAAGAGGTCACACAGGGAAAGTGAGTTCCTGAGTAGGGACTACCCATCCTCCTCCCTGAACAAAATCCCCACTTTTCATAGAGAGTGTTATTGCTGAGGCATTCCAACTGACCCAAGTGGTATCCCTCGCCTCACCTTCGGCAGCATGGATGAAAGGCAAGGCACACTCAAGATACACACGCTGAAAAAGAAAAGACAACATAAGATAAGGGGGAAGATTAGCTGAAAAGCTGCACAATTGCAGTCCATGAAAAAGAGCCTCCACCATTCCACTGACAGCAAAGCGACTGCAGTTTACCGGGGTTCATATGAGAACTAAGTTAAAAATCAGGGAAATACGACCAGCTGCAACGGAAGTCTAACCAGAAGGTCAAGTCCACAGGCTGGGTTCACTGAGGGCCCCACAAGGAGCTCCTTCCACGATGAAAGACTCACATGCACCCCATCCGTTGGCATCCGGTCCTGGCTCTACATTAGTGGGCAGGCATTGGGGCAGTGTTCTTCATTAGTGGGCAGGCATTAGGGCAGTGGTCTTCATTAGTGGGCAGGCATTGGGGTAGTGTTCTTCATTAGTGGGCAGGCACTGGGGCAGTGTTCTTCATTAGTGGGCAGGCATTGGGGCAGTGGTCTTCATTAGTGGGCAGGCACTGGGGCAGTGTTCTTCATTTATCCCCCCCAGAATAAAAGTGTTTGTTGGGTCGCGTTGTGCACAAACCTAGTGCAGTGCACTGTCTGCAGTTGCAAACATCTGCAGGCTGCTGCAGCCATCACTGCGTGCAAAAGTAAAAGTTCTTCTGCAGACTGTCTGCCGGCTAAAGGCACATTTATTTGCTCGCAGCTCGCTCATGCGTGCCGCACACCTGCGCTTTTGGAACATGCCCGGGCCACCAGGGAACAAATGCACGTGCCCCTGCACAGTGCACTGCTGTGCAGCCTCAGTCTGCATTTTTTTCCAGAACGAAGGGAGCATCCTGAGCCAGGCAGTGACACATGCTCTCGTCGTGCTGACTGAGAACTTAAAGATTGGGCCGGCCTCTGCTGATGGCATTATCGAGGAGGGAGAGACAGAGACTCGACAGCTACGAGCTACCTAAGGTAAGTCAAGATCCCCCATTGACGATTGCTCCCCCAGTGCCCCCTGTGCCCTCAAGCACTCTTGCTTCTCCTATTCCACCCCTGTGCTCTTTGCTTCACAGTGTTTCTTGTATACCCAGTGCCCTTGTACCCCAGTATCGTTTCCACCTCCAGTACCTGTTGCATTGTTATGGGAACACCATGTGCCCTCCAGTGCCCCATCAGATTTGCCAGTGCTCTAGGCAGCCCTCCCATTGCCCATATTCCCCATGGTTCTTTGTTCACCCAGTGCTCCTTCCACGCTCCTTGGTCCCCCAGTGGATTGTATTCTCCCCAGTGCGTCTTGCTCCAACTGACTACTTCCCTTCCACAATCCTTTAGCTCACTCCCACTGTTTCTTCTGTCGGGAAGTATTCAGCACCCATAACCCCGGTACCCCTTCCATGCCTTTATATCACTGAATCCCTAACATACACATTCAGAAAGTCAGACCAACTGGCTTTGCTGAAGCTTGTTTCATCACTCGCTAGCTCCTCTGCATCTTCAATGAGAATATCCAATAAAAGTAAGCAGCCCTTCACTTGTGGCAGGTCTTGGCTGCTGGAGCTGCCAGAGAGCACTTTGGCAGGTCTTGGCTGCTGTTGCTAACAGGGGGCACTGTGGTCTTGTGTTTGCTCCAGGAGCTGCCAGTATGCACCGTGGCAGGTCTTGGCTGCAGTTACTGCCTGGGGGCACTGTTTCAGGCAATGGATGCTGGACATGTAAGGGGCGCTGTGGCGGGTGCTGGCTGATGAAGGTTGCAGCGGGCAATGTCAGGCGCTGGCTGCTGGAGCTGCCAGAGAGCACTGTGGCAGTTTCTGGAGGATGGAGCTTCCAGGGGCACTGTGATGGGTGATGGCTGCTGAAGCTGCTCGGGGGCACTGTGGCAGGTGCTATTGCTGCTGTAGCTGCCAGGGGCACTGTGATGAGTGCTGGCTGCTGGCTGCTGGGACTATCAGGGTGTACTGTGAGAGGTGCATGATGCTGGGGATAGCAGGGGAACTGTTGCAGGTCTTGGCTACTGTTGCTGCCAGGGGCACTATAGCAGATGCTCGCTCCAGGAGCTGCCAGAGGAAATTTTGCCATTCGTGCCCATCTACTGTCCTCATCGAATGTTTTGCTAAAAAAAGTAATGTTAGCACACACACAGCACTAAAATGCCTGTGGAACCAATGTGCATACAGGGCACAGACCGGTTACATTCCTATCCATGACTGATCCGGGGAAGTCCAAGGCCTGTACAGCAAAGTAAACACAAACCTCCCAATTTAGATATTGACATCAAAGAAAAGGCTACGTCAAGGAGTGCCTCCAGTCTTCCATACAGAGGAGTACCACGGGAAGTGACATAACAAGTAGTTGCCATGAGAAAACAAAGAAACAATGTGTGTGGTGTGAGATATAATAATGGTCACTATTATTACATGTGGTGCAACTTCATGGTTAAGTAAACCATGAGTGGGGCTTTATGACAAGGTAAACAATAGCAGATGTTGTGAACTGAATACATTCCATGGACTGTAGATAAGGCAAAGATTAGGTAATTTGCCTAAAATCACACACGTTGTTTAAGCGGTGAAAACTTGCGCAAGATCACACACGTTGGTTAAGTGGTGAAACTGATTTGTTGGTTCTTTAAGCAATTGATCCTTAATATTTTCAAAGCTGTAAATATTTGTTTAGGTTTCATGTGTTTAAATAATATTTTTATTGTCATGCTTTGAAAAGTACACAAATTGCATAGTACAGCATTAAAAATAAGTATGGGTTTAACTTTATTTTCCCCATCCCAATAGACAGTCACAGTGGATGTGCCTAAATAAATCTCCCTTGGGTTTTACAATTGGTGTGATTATTTCACACAGCATGCAGTATTATACACCCCTCCCATTTCTTATCACCTGCCATTCGCACCCCCAAAGGGACGGGACGAGAGTCCTTACCAATTGCCTCTTTGCTGCTTTGTCAGCTTCAGTTAGCCTCCAATTGTGCTAAGAGATGTTTCACGTATCGTTGAGCCGCTCTGCTGCCCTGACTTCAAATGTCACAAAGTGTGAGTGAGCGGGAAGGCTTTGATCCTGATGGCGCAAGCCGGGACATTTGTCGGATGTCGGACACAGCATATTAAATCGGGGCAGTCATGCAAAATAATGGATGGGTGGCCACCCTAGTTACCAAGGCAAAAGTGGTAAAAACACAACATCATTGCCTCCACATGAGAAAAGTTGATTTATGTGACCGCCACAACATGCAGATCATGCCTCGCAATCCTCCTTTGCTAGGGGGATTTCAATGTTGGCATTCAATGTTCAAGGTTAAACTAATTTCCATTTGCATTACCCTGCATTTCGGAGCCTGTAACTCTTTTTACTCCCAGGTAAATAAATTATAATCTATTATCCCATCCATTTTCTGTACGGTTGGATTGTTCACTAATCCCTCCCTATGGCATGCCCCGATATAACGTGAAAAAGAAAAGCGAGCCTGTGAAGGGTGCCCCGTTCATTGCATCTGGGCACAGGGGTTGTCATTGATGCTTGGAATATTACCTTTCATGATCACCTAGCGAACATTAAATATTTGTGTTGCATATTTGACCTTACCCTTAAAATGCAGCTTGTTACATACGATTTATTTAGTTGGGGGGGGGAGAAAAGCTGACCAAAACATGCATGTGGTTTGTGTCTGCAGCAAAGTCCCTGTTAAGAGGGTTGAAAAGTTTGTGATATTTGTTGTGTGGAAGAAGTATTGGTGGGTGGACACCCAATCTTTTTGGGACCAGCTATGCTCAAGCCATGAAAGCCTTTTGACCTGGGAAGTAGTAACATTTTTACGTGAACTGAGCCTTCTGAAGTGAGACGCAAAATTAAAGGATTGTATACTCTGAGCTGCTTTTATTTTTCTTAATTTTCTTCTGTTTTCTTTTCCTCTTTTCTCTTGTTTTATACAGTGATGATATATGTAATTTAATAAGTACTTCTATTTTAATTTTGTGAAAAGTCGAGTTTGTTGAATATAACACAATAAATAAATTTTAAAAAAGCAAAGTCCCCAAGGTGTCCCCTGTCCCCCCAAGCTTTTATGCATCTCCTACGCCCCTGGCGCAGGGAGTCTTGATTCTATCAAAGACACAGAGGCAAACATTATGCTTCAACTTCTTTAATCTTACTCTTCAGCAGTTTCAACAAATAACTGAAAAAGAACCATCAACTTCTCATTTTCTTTTTTTTTCTGAACTACATTTCCCTCTAAATACTGTCTCTTCTGTAGTTTAGTTTAGTTTAGTTTCTTTATTTATACCGCGCGCCGAACCCTGAGGTAACTGGGCGTCAGAGACTTAGAGCAAATGTTACATATTACATGCATATATCAAAAGTATACGAGAACAACAACAACGGTAAGTGCGAATGACCCGGGTTACATGGCGGTCACTGGTTAGAGAAGATGTGGTGCAATACAGAGTTGCTAAGTGTTACAGAATGAAATACAGTGGAAATAAGCAGGCAAAGTAGTTTGGTGCGAATTAGTCTGAGGTTAGCAACTCCTATCAGCGTGCCAGGTCTTAACTTTGGCGCTGAAGGTCCAGACCGAGGGTTCCATTCTGAGATTGAGGGTAGGGCATTCCACTGTTTGGCGGCTATGACAGGGAAGCTTGTTCCACCCGCTTTTTTTAGATTGAATTTGGGAATGGCGTGGCAGTGCGAATACATAGTTCTGCTTGGTCTAGCTGTTTGGTGTTTGTTGAATTTAACTGCCAAGTACTTGGGTGCAGAGTTCGTTAGGCACTTATGGGTGATGACAAGTGACCGAAGGGTGATTCTGTCTCGTACTGGGAGCCAGTGGGCGTGCTGTCTGAAGCTAGTGATGTGAGTGGATTGAAGGATGCTCAATGCCGATGTTAAGGCATTGTTTTGGAGAACCTTGAGTTTGTTAGGTTACATTCAGAGGTGCCTAGGAAGAAGGTGGTACAGTAGTCGATTCTGGATAGCACTAGTGCCCTAGCTAGGGTAATGCAACTATTGGGCGAGAGGAATGACTTGTAAGCATTGATCAACTTATTGGTGTAGGCAGTTGAGGATGGAGTGGCATTCACTTGCTTTTTGAGTGAGAGTGTGGAGTGTAAGTAGACCCGCAAGGTTTTGATTTCTTTGGCCACTTTGATCAGGTTTCCATCAATTTGTTTAGTCGTAGTTGGGATCCGACACGCAGGAGCTCAGTTTTCTCGTCGTTGAGACATAAGCTGTGGTCTGCCATCCATGCCTGGATCTCCAAGAATAAATCATTAATCAGTTTCGAGTCCTCTTCATAGCACCCTGACAGCGTAATGAGAACCTGGGTATCATCAGCATAATTTGTGTATGTGACACCCAGGTTGTCAAGACGGTCAAATAGGAGCTTTCTGAATATATTGTATAGCGTTGGCGATGCGCACGATCCTTGAGGGACACCGCTATAGATGGGAATAGGGTCAGCTGAGGCCGAAGATGCGAAGACCCTAGTGGTGCGATTGGATAGGAATGATTGTATCCAGGTGGATATATCGCTAGAGAAGGCAGCTGCTGTCGCCAGATGCTTGGTGAGGATCCGGTGGTCAACAAGATCAAAAGCTGCCGATAGGTCTAGCAGCAGGAGCATGGCCAGCTTACCATTGTCCTTTGGCTCATCCATTTGGATTTTAAGGTCCAGGAGGGCTGTTTCCATTCCATGCCTTGGCCTAAAGCCCAATTGTCTGAGGCCCAGTAGGTTGTTGTCCTTCAAATGTTTCTGGATTTGTAAATAGACCACTCGATCTAAAATCTTTACGATGTAAGGAACGGTGATGATGGGCCTGTAGTTAGTGGGTTTGTTAGGGTCTAGGTTTTTTTTTTTAAGAGGGGCATGATCCAAGCCTCCTTAAGGCTATTGGTTACTGAGCTGGTTTCAAAGGAGGAGTTAATTATGGCAGTTATGAAGGGGGCCAAGTCCTTGGCTCCTTCCTGAATGATTGTGGCGGGGCATAGATCCCCTTGGCATCTGGAAGGTTTGAGGTCTTTGATGATATTTTCTATTTCTTTGGGTGAGGCCGGCGAGAAGAGACTTAGAGCAAATGTTACATATTACATGCATATATCAAAAGTATACGAGAACAACAACAACGGTAAGTGCGAATGACCCGGGTTACATGGTGGTCACTGGTTAGAGAAGATGTGGTGCAATACAGAGTTGCTAAGTGTTACAGAATGAAATACAGTGGAAATAAGCAGGCAAAGTAGTTTGGTGCGAATTAGTCTGAGGTTAGCAACTCCTATCAGCGTGCCAGGTCTTAACTTTGGCGCTGAAGGTCCAGACCGAGGGTTCCATTCTGAGATTGAGGGTAGGGCATTCCACTGTTTGGCGGCTATGACAGGGAAGCTTGTTCCACCCGCTTTTTTTAGATTGAATTTGGGAATGGCGTGGCAGTGCGAATACATAGTTCTGCTTGGTCTAGCTGTTTGGTGTTTGTTGAATTTAACTGCCAAGTACTTGGGTGCAGAGTTCGTTAGGCACTTATGGGTGATGACAAGTGACCGAAGGGTGATTCTGTCTCGTACTGGGAGCCAGTGGGCATGCTGTCTGAAGCTAGTGATGTGAGTGGATTGAAGGATGCTCAATGCCGATGTTAAGGCATTGTTTTGGAGAACCTTGAGTTTGTTAGGTTACATTCAGAGGTGCCTAGGAAGAAGGTGGTACAGTAGTCGATTCTGGATAGCACTAGTGCCCTAGCTAGGGTAATGCAACTATTGGGCGAGAGGAATGACTTGTAAGCATTGATCAACTTATTGGTGTAGGCAGTTGAGGATGGAGTGGCATTCACTTGCTTTTTGAGTGAGAGTGTGGAGTGTAAGTAGACCCGCAAGGTTTTGATTTCTTTGGCCACTTTGATCAGGTTTCCATCAATTTGTTTAGTCGTAGTTGGGATCCGACACGCAGGAGCTCAGTTTTCTCGTCGTTGAGACATAAGCTGTGGTCTGCCATCCATGCCTGGATCTCCAAGAATAAATCATTAATCAGTTTCGAGTCCTCTTCATAGCACCCTGACAGCGTAATGAGAACCTGGGTATCATCAGCATAATTTGTGTATGTGACACCCAGGTTGTCAAGACGGTCAAATAGGAGCTTTCTGAATATATTGTATAGCGTTGGCGATGCGCACGATCCTTGAGGGACACCGCTATAGATGGGAATAGGGTCAGCTGAGGCCGAAGATGCGAAGACCCTAGTGGTGCGATTGGATAGGAATGATTGTATCCAGGTGGATATATCGCTAGAGAAGGCAGCTGCTGTCGCCAGATGCTTGGTGAGGATCCGGTGGTCAACAAGATCAAAAGCTGCCGATAGGTCTAGCAGCAGGAGCATGGCCAGCTTACCATTGTCCTTTGGCTCATCCATTCGGATTTTAAGGTCCAGGAGGGCTGTTTCCATTCCATGCCTTGGCCTAAAGCCCAATTGTCTGAGGCCCAGTAGGTTGTTGTCCTTCAAATGTTTCTGGATTTGTAAATAGACCACTCGATCTAAAATCTTTACGATGTAAGGAACGGTGATGATGGGCCTGTAGTTAGTGGGTTTGTTAGGGTCTAGGTTTTTTTTTTTAAGAGGGGCATGATCCAAGCCTCCTTAAGGCTATTGGTTACTGAGCTGGTTTCAAAGGAGGAGTTAATTATGGCAGTTATGAAGGGGGCCAAGTCCTTGGCTCCTTCCTGAATGATTGTGGCGGGGCATAGATCCCCTTGGCATCTGGAAGGTTTGAGGTCTTTGATGATATTTTCTATTTCTTTGGGTGAGGCCGGCGAGAAGGAGAAGGGTGGGCATACAGGGGTCCTTTGGTTAGGAGGTGAGGAGGTATTAGCATTCTTGGACAGGCTATACTTTTTTGGATCAATTTTGGATTGGAGCAAGGCAATTTTCTCCGTGAGAGCTTTTTGAATTTGTGCGCACCACACAAGCTTCCGAAGGAGGGGATGGTGACGCAAGTTCCCTAAGGATATTGAAGAGCTTCTAAGTCCTAGATTTGGCATTAAAGATTCTGTTGTCGTAGGTCTCTTTCTTAGCGATGAGGATAGCTAATTCTAGGCAGAGGCGGCTGAAGTGAAGAACGCTTTGTTGGCGGAGTTGGGCATTCTAAGTGGCTTCTGTTGCTCTTTTGGCGTTCTGGATGATTTTCAGTTCAGGAGTAAACCACTTGTTAAAATGGGTTATTGGTTTAGCTTTAGTTAGTTTAATGGGAGCGACGCAGTCTACTGCTGCTTCCAGTGTTTTGTTGTAGAGGTCGACTAGCTTATTTGCATCTAAGTCTGTGTAGTTGGCCGGGTCTAAGATATTATGGATTAGTGGGCGTAAGCTTTGCAGCGTTATGTTACGGTTGTTTCTGGCAAGGGTTTGCAGAGCGATGGCAGGATTAGGGCTGGCAAGTGCATTCCCCTGGATGAAGAAGGAGATGGAGTGGTGTTCGGACTAAGCAGTAGGCTCATTTTGGAGGATGGTGGTAGAGCAGTTGTAGTCTACCAGCCAATCCAATGCTCTGCCTTTATTATGCGTCAGTGCTCTGACGCAGTGGTCAAGCCGAGCTGGGAGATGGGGTTTTCCAGAGATAAGGCATTTGGGTCATTCTGATCACAGAGACCTAAGTTAAAGTCACCAAGCAGGATGATTTGAGATCCTGGTTTGGTGTTGTTGGTTGGGAGGTCAGTAATGTCTTCCGCGAAGGATGAGATGTGACCTGGGGGCCTGTAGATAAGTTGCATAAGAATTGTTTGGGACACTGAGAGTGGGATCTTTAATGTCAGTAGTTCTGTAGATGGGGGGCTGGCAAACAGGGTGGCTCCAAGGCCTAAGGATGTTTTATCAATGAATGCTACTCCGCCTCCTTTGCCTGTGTCTCTGTCTTTTCTTATTATTGAGTAGCCATCTGGGATTGCTAGAGATAGTGCTGGGCCTGCTGCATGGTGCAGCCAGGTTTCAGTAATGGCCAAGAAGTCTAAGTCGTTGGATGAGATAAGGTCTGCAATGTCAAGCGCATGGGCGACCAAAGACAGAGCATTAATGAGAGCGCCACTGATGGTAGAGCATTAAGCTATGCTAAGAGTTGCTTTTGAAGTCTTAGCTGTGTCAGGGGTTGGGCTGGCTGGTAAACGGTTCGGAGAGAAGAGTTGGGGGTCTCTTCTCGTAAGTGTCCTACGGCGAGGGAGCCAGGAACAGTCTCAGATTTCTGCTCTTCAATGGACATGGGATCCAAGGTGTGGCTGGTGAGGCAAATTGGTGGATCCATTCTGTAGGGCTAAGGGAAGGACTGGGCATGGATTCCAGTTTAAGGCTGTTGCAAACCACAGCCACTGCGTGAGGGTAGTGTGGTTGTGGCACAGGTGGTGGTTGCAGCCGGGGAAGGAAGTAGGACGGGGTGATTGAGTTAAATAATGTGAGGATAGTTGCCATAGTTAGAGTGGTTCTGTAGAAGACGGCCATGAAGGCAAGGTCTTTGTAGAATAGGAAGCGAGTGGGTTAAGCGTACTAGGGCGACTGGTGCTAAGGATAGTTCACTCAGGTACAGAGAGTTCACCAAGGTACAACGGGCTAGTTCGCTTTAGGGTACAGTAGGCTAGTTCACTTAAGGTACAGTAGGCTAGTTCACTTCGGTACAGTGGACTAGTTCACTTAAGGTACAGTAGGCTAGTTCACTTAAGGTACAGTAGGCTAGTTCACTTAAGGTACAATGGGCTAGATCACTAAGGGCAGTAGGCTGATTCACTTTGAAAACAGTAGGCTAGTTCACTATGGAACAGTAGGCTAGTTCACTTTAAAACAGTAGGCTAGTTAACTTTGAAAACAGTAGGCTAGTTCACTTTGAGAACAGTAGGCTAGTTCACTTTGAAAACAATATGCTCGTTCACTTTGGGTACAGTAGGCTAGTTCACTTTGGGAACACTTTGGATGCAGTAGGCTCTAGATCTAGTACCATCTAGATAAACGTATTGTGGAAAGGCGTGGTAGATAGTTAATTTTCCAAGCCTCTAACATGTTCATAATTCGAGTGACTACAGAGTTTTTAGCAATTGCAGGAGATACCATTAGAGGGTGCACAGTGATTAGTGTTACACTTGGTATTTTAAAAAGTCCCAGTGTAGACCACTCAAAACAACATAACAGTGGATGATACTTACACAGGTACAAATAACAACGTGGGAGCAGCGCGTGGTAATCAATAAGGCAGTAAACAATGTATATCTAGCAGTTGATGTTTCATACAAAGTGAAGGCCTCATGGCGTGGGTAGCCATATTGTCAGTGTAGCAAGGCTTTTGCGCTTACTGGGCCTCATTACGACCCAGGCGGTAAGTTACCGCCTGGGCCGTGACTTTACCACCATGGCGTAAACTATGTTTACGCCATGGTGGTTGGCGGACTTACCGCCCCATTCCGACCTAGGCGGGGCGGTAAGTCCCCAATCCCCATTTACCCTTCCCCATTTCCATTTTTGCCCCATAGGGCATAATGGGAGTGGGGAAGGCGTTAATTACGCCACTGTAAATTACGGTGGCGTAATTAACTCCATGGTCCCTTAGCGCCATGGATTTTAACACCTGCTAAAAGCAGGTGTTAAAAGCACCATGGCGCTAGGGGACCTCGTAATCAGGCGGTAAGGGTCGGCGCTGTTAACGCTGCCGTAAACCCCTTACCGCCTGAGTTGTAATGAGGCCCACTGGGTTGGGGCACTAAAGAAGTAATCACCATTTACACGTGGCATAGCAGTGAACTAGGCTGAGTAAATAGTTATGGTTAGGGTTGGAAGGGAGAAATAATAGGGCAAGCATGCCGGGCCTTCGTGGTATGACTAGGAGGGGAGGCCACAATGGTAGAAGTTGCATGAATAAAACTGCATAGCCAGTTGGCTATCCGAGCTGACCGGCAATAGCAGTTAGTGCTGGGAGCATGCTAGGCGGCACATGGTAGATTGCACAGAATAATCATTTTATGGCAGTGTTTTGGCAGTTTACCGTGTGAAGCTGTAAGTCCAAAAGATCTTCTTGAGGAACTGATGCAAATGGACAGTCGTTCAGCGGCACAGTGCTAAGGTGGGGGCACGATCCCACATCCCTCCCGGATCTGGACAGGCTCGGGACAAGATCCTTTTTCCCTGTGCCTTCGTTCCTGGGCCAGTGCTCGCCTGCCGGTGCAGCGTGATTGGCTAATGTGAAAAGTCTTGGCCAATCCGCTCGCTCCTGTGGCCCAGATGGTGTCTGGGGCTAGATGATTTGTGAGGAGCACAAAGCGGCAGCAATTTTTCATTGACTGCTCCTCGTGGATCCTAATGGAGGTGGGAACTTTGGCAGCAATATCTGGAGAGAGCTCCGAGCAGGATGTTGTCGCTGGTATTCTGAGTAGACTTCAGCAATAGTTGGTAGGCATGGTGGAATTTGAGTGGCAAAATGATTTTCTCTGATGGAGCTTTAAGGCACAAAGACAATGTACCCAAAGGTTGCCTAATCATTCTGGCGTAGATACTGTAATGCTTGGTGCTGCTCCTGCAGCACGGGGGGCACTGGGTGAGCTCCTGCTTGGGTGGTGGAAGACTGGTGGACTGTAGTACACTGTCCTTCCAGACCCTCTATGAGTCACTTCCTGCTCTCAACTCCTCCTGTTCTTTGGATGCTCTGAACTGCACCCGGAACTTTGCACTGGTAAACTGCTGTCCTAAACTGTCCGTACAGACCAGGACGAGTACTTGTCCATTCTTAACGTCCCGCTCCTGTCGAGTCCTGCTGGGCCGCCCGTCTGGCCTGGGGATCCTGGGGATCCCTGACTCTATGCTCTTCTCAGCCATTCTTCTAGTTCTCCCTTGTCAAGATAGAAGGACGTCATTAGGGAGGTGAGTACACTGCCCTATGTAACAAATCCACTGGGTTATACATATTAACATAGACAGTATACGCATTGGGTGGGAGATTAATGCTCGCCTCCTTTTCTTAAATAGAATCAAGACTCCAGGGAGGCGGGGGGGGGCAATGTCATCACCTCCTGTTGATCTACAGGGCGTCATGGCCATCATGCAGCAAGGATTTGCTTCTATCAATGACAAGTTGGATGCCATTATGGTAAATGTAACCACAATCCGCGCTCAGCTGGAAAAGGCCACGCAGCATATAACCGAGACTGAAATGCCAATAGGCACGGCGGAAGATGTCATAACGGCGCTACAGGGTGCAGTAACAACTGTGGCCAAGGAAATGGGCAGCATCAAGTTAAAGTGCAAGGATTTGGAGGCTAGATCAAGCTGGAACAATGTCTGAATTATTGGTGTGCCGGAGGATGCCTTCAAGGGACCCATGGAAATGGCAACTGAGGAACTGCTCAAAGAACTACTGGGGATCCTGGTTGGTTCCAGATGTTCATGGTGGAGCAAGCACATGAGGGTGCTGATGGCAAAGCCAAGGCCGGGGGATACCGTAGGACAATAATCACATGCCTCATGAACTATAGAGACATGGGAACCTGGTCTTGAAGGCTGCGCGAGAGAAACAGGATCTGAGGATGGTTTTGAGTGTAGTCTGCATTTTCCCTGTCTATAAGCTGGCGGTACAACAAGAGAGATTTATTTTTGTTGGAGCGAAGAAACTTCTCAGGAAAAGGGGGATACCCTATAACATGCTTTATCCTGCCCGACTGAGGCTGCAATTCAACAATAAGACTTATTTCTTCACATTCCCTGAGGAGGCTGTGTCATTTGTAGAGGCCAACACCCCGCTTCTGACGGGACAAATCCTGGGGGCGAAGTAACATCGGAAAGTATCAAAATGTCTGACCCGAGTTTATGCAGTATGGATGTGTAAATGGTAATGCTTCTGTAGTTCTGGTTAGTTTTAAGACATGTGTCAGGCAACCTACTAATAGATCGGGGATCTCCACTCGCCACGATTGCAGTCGGCCCCAATGCAAGTGCATGTTATTGTTGGGCAGGGTGTGGTGGGAAGGGATGCAAGGGTAGGGACAAACAAGTCGGGGCACAACGCGAGTGGAGGGATTTGGGGGGAGTTGGGATATAATTGTTAAAAAAAACTCCACAGGACGCAATTAGAATGTTATGATCTTGGCCAGAGGAATGGCGGAACGGAGTGGAGTAGACATTTGCATGTGAGGGCTGATGGCAGGGAATGACCCAACTAATGTAAAATTCCTTAGCTGGAATGTTCGGGGCTTGGGGATCCAGATAAAGATGCAGAAGGTAATGTCATGTATTACGTCAACAGGCTGGGGGTTAAATTATTATTTCTGCAAGAAACACACATGCTTGAACATCAGGGAAGCGAGATGGCCCCGGGCTGGGGAGATAAACGTTACTATACAACCTACTCTTCAAGAGCATGGGAGGTCATGTTTTTAGTACACTAGTCACTGCCATTCACCCACTTTGCAATAGAGTGTGATGAATGTGGTAGGTTTGTGTTAGTCCATGGGAAACTGGGGAGTGCTGAAGATCTCATGTTGAATGTCGATGGTCCCAATGTTGATGACCCTGCATTTTATGACACATTGCTCAAAAGATGTGCTAGGTGCCCTACAGCGCTTGTCATTTGCGCAGGTGACTTTAACACAATACTAGATGTACAGCTTGACCGTACGTCTACGGCAACCAGGTCACTGACAAATACGGCACGCGCTATACATACACACATGGAAGACCTGGGGCTGAGAGATGTGTGGCGTACACTCAACAACACACAGTGTGCATTTACATTTTATTCATCGGTGCATGATATGCACTTGCGCATTGATTTAAGGCTGACATCGAGCGGGATGTTGAATTGGGTGGATGAGTGTTGCATATTGCCCAGAACTTTGTCTGATCACTCCCTGGTGTTGCTGACGCTGGGTATTCTTGGGGGCTTGGTTTCACGCCTGCAGTGGCGCTTCAAGGCTACATCTCTCAGGGACCCGGTCTTTCGTGCGTGCATGGCAGAACATATAGACAGTTACTTTGAAAATAATGACGGGTTGGTCGCCACGCATGCAATTCTTTGGCAGGCGTTCAAGGTATACATTCAGGGCATTGCAATGTCGACCAAATGCGGGGTGCTTCGGGAAATTAGCAGGGAGCTAAAGAGAGGCAAGGAGGCTTTGGGACGATAGCAAGCGGAGAGCGTCAGTCATCTGTCGCCACAGATTATCGAAGATATAAAGGCACACCTAGATAGATATCGGGACATAGCAGATAGGGAATTGTGATACTACGATAGGCCAGCAGTGGCTCGCCGCTACGGGGAACATGAAAGACCTGGGAAACTACTGGCACAGATAGTGCTCACTGAGAAGGGCAGCTCCAATATTCCGAGCATAATCAGGGGAGATGGTAAAATGGCTAATAAAGTGGACGAAGTGAACAAGGTATTTTATGACTTCTATAGAAACCTATACTCCCCCCAGAGTGTTGCCAAAACTGCCGAGATAGAGGATTATTCAGCTAAAATACCCACAACAGTGTTGTCGGCAGAGGCGTGCAACGCACTGGAAGAGCTGATAACGCTGAGCGAAATTAAGAAAGCGATTAGAGATCCTTCGGGTGGGAAGGCCACAGGGTCAGATGAGTGTGGGGCAGAGTTTTATAAGGAATTCATAGATGTGTTAGCACCTAGACTGCTATTGGTGTGGTCGGAGGAGTTGGATCTTGGGATCTTACCTGAATCACTGTGCGAGGCGGTCATTATTCTGCTGTTGAAACCAGGCAAACCTCCTGATGATTGCGGGTCATATCACCCACTATCCCTAATAAACACTGATGCATAGGTATTTGCACAACTTCTGGCGTCCAGGCTTAATCCACTAATGCCCTACATGGTGCAGGAAGACCAGGCTGGGTTTGTATTGGGAAGGTCAACAGCATCCAACATTCGTTGACTGTACAATGTAATGGTGCAGATGTCGCAGGACATTGAGGGGGTGGTGGTGTCTTTGGACATGCAGAAAGCGTGTACTGGACGTTTCTATTCAGGGTCTTGCACAATTACAGGTTCGGCACATTTTATACAGTGGGTAAAGATTCTGTATACACAGCCATACGCCAGGGTGAGCGTGAACGGGGTCCTCTCTCCGATAATAGCGCTGGCGGGAGGTACCAGGCAGGGATGCCCATTGTCACCCCTGCTGTTTGCTTTGGTTATAGAGCCCTTAGCAGATCTCATACGGGCACGACACGCCCGGGTGGGCATCACCATCGCCGGACGTGTGTTATAACACTATATGCAGACGGCATACTAATGTGGTAAGGGACCCTGGGAGATACCTACAGAGGATACTGCCGCGCTTCACGAGTTCGGGAAATATTCTGGCCTGCACTTGAATAGTAATAAGTCGGAGGTCTTTCCATTAACAGACGCCACCATAGAGCCAGGGAACATATTTGGGCTAAAGTGGACACAGTCAAACATAAAATACATGGGAGTTGAGATTGCCAGAACACCCACGCTTGTTAAATCCCTAAACTATGACTCTTTAGTCATCAAGGTGTGTGCAAAATTGGAGAGATGGAACCATCTCCCCATCTCGTTGATGGGACGGGTTGCGCTGATAAAAATGTATATATTGCCCAAGCTATTCTATTTGTTTAGCAATATTCTGTTATGGCCGGGCAGGTGCTTTTTTACTACAGTGGCAAGAGCGTGCTCCACATTTGTATGGAAGGGACAGGTGCGTATTAACTGGAGACGCCTCACGATGCCATATGAGGTTGGTGGGCTTTTAGTGCCCGACTGAGTTGTACTACCTCGCTGCCCATGCGTATTACACAGTGTATTGGGTTGAGGGAGGACAGCGCATATCATACATTAAACTGGAAAGGCAGAGGTCAGCGCCTTCGGCCTTGCTGCACAATCTGGCTGTGGGAGCACCTGTAACACTAATCAGCTGGTCCCGGTAAGAGTAACACAGGAGGCATGGGCCAGGCTGGTTAAGCGCTCCAAGAACACTGTATTATATAATCGAGCTATACTGATTTGTTTGGAGAGTGCCCTTCCTATGTCCTGCAATGGATAAACTACTGGTGCAGGGCAGGCATATTGACATTGGGAGACATATTTCATGAGGGGTCCTGAAGAGGCATCGCGAGAGCTCCCGCTCTCGCGAGACCTGTGAGCGCGATGAGGCCGCCCCCGCGGCTTCGCGCGCACAAGGAGAGAGCGAGCGAGAGGAGAGAGCGGACGCGAACGCAGGAGCGTCCCGCCGGCTTCTCGACAAACAGGGCCTGCAGTGCGTATTACGCGCACGGACATCACAGCAGCATGCCCTATGTTAATTAGGCACTTTGGCCTTTATTGTTGTTACATGCACGTCGTGTGCATTGATGCATGGGATTGTGAAGGAATAAACAATCGTGTTAAAGATTCCCTGACTCCTGTCTTCACTGCAAGTAATCTACTACATAAATTGGCGACGAGGATCATCACCAGAACCCGCGGAGAATCATGCAAGGCGCAACGCCACCGCCACCCTTTCTACAAACTCCAGGTAGGCCTGCCATCCCATGGCCACAATGGCAACCCCTGTTCACAACTTATGTGGAAGCTCTAGGAGGAGCGGGGTTCTCAGCGGCAAGGCGCAGGGCCATGTTACTCAATGCCCTGGGAGTGGAAGGTCAAAGAGTGTTCGAGAGTCTCACCCCTATACCGGTGGCTGGCGATGATGACGATGTTTTTAAGGAGGCGGTCAGGAGAATTATAAAAAGATTTGCCAGTAAGGAGAACACAGTGCTCCATAGGATAAGGTTTTACACCCGAAAGCAAGAGATGTCCGAACCAGTGGACGATTATATCACAAAACTGAGGGAACTAGCGGCGCTCTGCAGTTTTGGCAACAATGCAGAGAGTCTCATATGTGACATGTTGGTTGTGCACACCAACAGTCGCAAAGTCCAGGATAAATTCATCGTTGAGAAGGAACTGCATTTGGAAAAAGCTATAGAAATTGCCAGAGCAGTTGAGGAAACGGCTGGAAGACAAAAGGAGCTTACAGGAGCCCAGGGTCCTGCAGAGATACAAATGGTGAGATTCCATTCAAAAAAAGAAAGGCCAACGATAGACACGAGAGAAGGAAGAGGGAACAGGAAAGAACCCCTCAAGTGCCACAGGTGCACCAGCACGAAGCATCTAGCGTTCGACAGGGAGTGCCCAGCCAGAGACAAAGAGTGCTCCATCTGCAAACAAATTGGTCATTTCTCTATAGTGTGTCGGTGGAGAAACAAGAAAGTCTCCAGTCTCGATGCAGATCGCAAGGCAGAGAAAGATTCTTCCTCAGAAGATGAAGGAAGACCCACCGTCATCATGGTGAACAGCACAAGAGCCAGAAGAGAGAAGCCCCACTGCACGATCAAAATCGATGGCAGGGAAACGAGGGTCATGGCAGACTCTGGTTCTGATTTAACGATCATACCCCTTCGGACCTACAAGGAAATGGTGGGAAAGGAGAGGGTACAAGTACTAACCACGAAGCACAAACCCACTGTGTTCGGAGGGGCGTCCGTCGAACTGCTGGGATACATCAAGGGCAGAGTGGAATTTAAAGGAAGGGAAACCACAACCAGAGTGTACCTCAGTCACGAAGGTCCGGCAGTGTTGGGTTGGGACGACCAAGACAAGCTAAAAATCAGATTGGATCCCAGCACCGAAGATCAGGTTTTGTCGGTCAGGGTGACGAGTGGACACGTTGTCAAAAGTGACTACCCGACACTTTTCCCGGAGGAGCCGGGGCACATCAAAGGCTTCCTGCACAAAATTGTGCTCAAAAGAAATGTTGTCCCAGTAAAGCACCGTGTGAGACCGGTACCAGCCACAGCAAGGGACACCTTTAAAAATCAGTTGGAAAAAATGAAAAGGGAAGGGGTCATTGAAGAAATTGAAGCATCCGAATGGCTGAGCCCGGTCGTGCTGATAAAGAAGCCCCAGTCACAGGAATTAAGGGTGTGCATAGACCTGCGCAGCTTGAACCTGGAAGTGGTCACTGATAATTATCCCCTTCCAAGCATCAACGAACTCATTCTCCTGATGAAAGAAGCAAAAATATTTTCAAAATTGGACATGAGAAATGCATATCACCAAATACAATTGCATGAAGAGTCGAAACCCCTCACAGCATTCATCACCCCCGTTGGGACATATCAATTCACCAAAATGCCATTTGGATTGTCATCAGCAGCATCGGCTTTCCAACGCATGATGGATGTCCTGCTAAGGAAAGTCCAAAATGTAGTGTACTTCCAGGATGATATCTTGGTGTATGCAGCGGATGAGCAGGCACACGATGCCACGCTGAGGACCGTTCTAAGCAAGTTACAAGAAGCAGGGGTGCGACTACGGCATGAAAAATGTCTATTCAAGGTGAAGGAAGTAGAGTACTTGGGATATAAAATATCGGAAAAGGGTATCAGTCCCAAACAGAATCTCATGCAAGCCATTGCAAAAGCGCCGGAACCCACCAGTAAAGAGGAGGTGAGGTCATTTCTTGGACTGGCCGAGTATTATGCCAAGTTCATACCCAAATTCTCGGAGACCACGGCACCCCTCCGTGAATTACTCAGAAAGGGATCGGAATTTACATGGCAAGAACCCCAGAAGACCTCGGTGGAGAAGATAAAGCAACACATCATTGATGCACCCTGCCTCCAGCCATTCAATCCATTGTGGGAAACGGTCGTCACCACAGATGCCAGTGCATATGGACTAGGGGCAGTCTTAACTCAAAAGAAAGGTGACACAGAACATGTAGTGGCATTTGCCTCGAAGGCCTTATCAGAGGCGGAACAGAACTATTCCACCATTGAAAAAGAAATGTTGGCCTGTGCATGGGCGGTGGAGCACTTCAGGACATACGTGTGGGGCACGAAATTCAAACTGGTGACTGATCACAAGCCCCTCATTCACATGCTTAGCCCGGGAGGCACTAAGGTATCCACGCCCAGACTAGCACGCATCGCGGCCAAGCTGCAGGAGTACACGTTTGAAATCCAGCACATCTCAGGCTGGAAGAATTCGCAAGCTGACTGCATGTCGAGACTACCAGAGTGCAAAGGAAAAGCCACCACATTCCTGCAAGGAGAATGCATAGTTGCATCCATCACTGACTTGAGGGCACCTGTTTACCTAGAACTCAGTGAGAGACATTGGGAGGAAGAGGATGGAAAAGACCCCACCATGGCCATGATTCGCCAATGGATCAAAGAAGGATGGCCAAGTGAAAAAACGCTGCCCGAGGGCATGAGGCCTTATTGGAAAGTGTCGGAGGAGCTGTCTGAAACGGAAGGGTTGATCATGAAAAGTGATCAGATTATCCCCCCCACAGGAATGAGACGCACCATCCTCTGTAGAGCCCACGCAGGCCATTTGGGAAACACAATGACGCGCCGCAGGGTGAGAGAAGCCTACTGGTGGCCATCCATGGACCAAGAAATCCGGTCCATGATAGAGCGTTGCCATGAATGTCTAAATAGTGATAAGAGACTTAAGGTCCGCCAAGCACCACTAATACCCACAGAAATACCAGAGGGGGTATGGTCCAAAGTGGGCATCGACTTTATAGGGCCGTTGGAAGCCATGGCACCTGAACATCGTTACGGCATAGTAATGGTGGACTACCTATCCAAGTGGGTGGAGGCGGAGTTTGTCCCGAACATAACTACCCAAACAGTCATAGAAGTACTCACCGAAATCTTTCAGCGGGAAGGCCTTCCCAGTGAAGTGGTCACTGACAACGGGGTGCAACTGGTTTCCAAGGACATGGACGAATTCTTGAAAAGAAACCACATCAAACAAAAGAAAGCGGCCCTATATCACCCCCAAGCAAATGGGCTCGTGGAGAGGGCAAACCGATTCATAAAGGGTGCAATACAATTGGCAACCGCTTCGGGTAAGGACCCCCTCAAAATCACCAAGGAAGCCATAGCGGCTCACAGACTCACTCCAAATGGGATCACCCAAATATCTCCGTTCAAAATGTTGAGAGGGAGGAGTGCGGCATCCACGCTTATCCCACCATGGTTGTCGAAGGTACGAGAGGACGAAGCAGTGGACATGTCAGAGGTAGTGTGGAGAATGGAAAACAGTAAAACACGCATGAAGTCATGGAGTTATTGGAGAAGAAGGACTAAGCAAGCATCCGACATAGGGAAAGGAGATTTGGTCAAAATCAGACTACCCCAGAAAGATCAGGTCAGAGGGTCTCGGTATAGCCAACCCATCGAAGTGATTCACAGGGGAACTAATCACGTCCGCACGGAAGATGGACGCGCATGGAACATTGAAAGAGTTGCACTGTTCCAGAAGACTCGGGAGAAAGTGAGTACACAGGAGAGATCTCGAATGGAAGCTGAAAAGGACTACGAAAGAGCTGAAGAAAGAGAACTAGCAGGAGACGACAGAGAAAGGACAGAAATCGAAGTTGAACAAGAACCACCGAGTATAGACCCCGAACCGGTGCAACAGGAAGAGTGCATGGGAACAAGCGATCGGCCCAGAAGGGAACACAGAAGGCCGGTGAGATATAATGACTATGTTTTACAGTGAATGTGTTGTTGGTTAAAAAGGGGAGATGTGTAGAGGCATCGCGAGAGCTCCGGCTCTCGCGAGACCTGTGAGCGCGATGAGCCCGTCCCCGCGGCTTCGCGCGCACAAGGAGAGAGCGAGCGAGAGGAGAGAGCGGACGCGAACGCAGGAGCATCCCGCCGGCTTCTCGACAAACAGGGCTTGCAGTGCGTATTACGCGCACGGACATCACAGCAGCATGCCCTATGTTAATTAGGCACTTTGGCCTTTATTGTTGTTACATGCACTTCGTGTGCATTGATGCATGGGATTGTGAAGGAATAAACAATCGTGTTAAAGATTCCCTGACTCCTGTCTTCACTGCAAGTAATCTACTACAGGTCCTTTGTGTCATGGGACTTGATCAAGTCGCTTGTGGGGGACACACTGCTTCAGAAACTCCAATACTGCTGGATCCGTTCAGCTGTGGCTTTGGTGTGGTCTGATTATCCGGGGTAACTGGCATCACACCATACCTTAAATTACATATTGGCCCTAGATGGGGGAAGGAAGTCGGCCTCAGCACTGTATAAGATAGGGCAGATGGCCTGGGGAGTGCAAACAAATGATATCAGAAGTGATTGGGAGAGGGACCTGGATGTCGCTTTCACATATGCGCATTGGCTACAGATATGGAAATATGGCTGAACTCCAGGCACAGACTAATACGCTTGAAACGCACCTAACCTCAGCATGCCTCAAGAAGATGTACCCCACATCGGGAGGGTTGTGCCCCAGATGCGGGATGCCAGATGCAAATATAACACATTAGCTGTGGACATGTCAAGCACTATTAACATACTGGGAGAGGGTGTGTCAAGCATTGGAAGAGATCATGGAGCAGCGCATAGTGTGCAAGCCCTCGATATGCATATTAGAGTATGTGTGCCGGCTAAATTCACACAAACCTAGACTGGTAAATCTTGGTCTGGTATTAGGAAAGAGAGCTATTTTAAAGCGATGGAAGATTAGGGAGCCACCCACTTATGCAAACTGGCTCTACTGTGATATGATATTGATGCAGAGAAAACATATGCAGGTCTGATGCCGCGGACGATTCGCCCAAGAGACATATGGGCGGCTTTCGGCACTATCTAACACGACAAAGGGCAGAGGAGGAAGGAGGGGAGACTGCAACATGAGTAACATCATGTAAATGAATGTATATGCTTTCTGCTACGCCGCACCATGTTTTCGTGCTCTATGATTACATATACACTGCACTGTAATACTCCAGTGCAAGTTAAATAAAGTTTTTTAAAAACACTTGGCGGCTACACAGAAGGCACTGAATGCAATCAGCAATGTTCTCTCGCTGTGAAACGTTTATTTCACAGTAAGAGGACATCACTGACTGCATGCAGATTTTTCACGACGAACGGCTTGATATGGAGGTGAGGAAATCACATGATAAAAGCAAGTAAAATGAGGTGAAACCTACACCCCCTTTACGCAGGCCACCCTCCATACATATTATCCTGGACACTTATTGGACATCTCCCCACACCCTCCATGCACTAAATGTCCCTCATAGTCACACTAACCCCCAGCAGATACACCAATATAGCTCTCTGCACGCCTTAAGCGGTGTGAGAAACCTGAAGCTCTCACATCTACTCCCCAAGGATCTTCTGTTAAGGGTGCCAGGGAAGGGCCTTCGCTTTTTGATCCCAACCCTGGGGGTGGACAAGCAAGGGAGGATCACCTGGGTGGATTGTCCTTGGGGATTGGAGAGAGGGTACTTGAAGGCGAGACATGGTATCCCCCTTCACTAAAACTGACCTACCTGGCCCTCCCTCAGTCTTCATGGGATATTGTCAATCATATCCCATTTGTATGTAGTTTCTTATCAATTTCTGAAAAGAGGAAGAGGCAGCTAAGAGTAGTGTACATTTCCTATTGCAAACAGCACATTAGTACTGGGACAAAAAAGAAACAGGTTTATACAAGGTGAAGCAATTGAGTTTAACTCACTTCACCTACGGCCTGTTAAGAATGGACAAGAATATAAAAGGTGGTTCCCAAAAGCATACAAGGAGCAGCAGAAAGGAGAGAAAGGAGAGAATCTGCCGTGCTGGAGGACCAGGATGCCGAGATGCAGGCAATGATCATGGGAGACCTGCCAGAGGGACTGGGCAGGACCAGGAGCCCTCGTATGGGAAGGCGGGCAGCAGGTGCTCCTGTATAGCAGAGGTGGAGCAGAGCACAGAAGCCGGTGTGTGCGTGGCGATGTCCCAGGCTAACTGGTGGTTTGGCTTCCCATTCTGGAGAGCTGCTGGGAGGAGCTGCAAAGAGCCGGTAAGTGTCAGAAGATACTGGGGAGACCAGAGCGCTCCGAAGGGACTGGAAATAAGTAACGGTCCACGAACGCAAGTAAACGCTGAATTTATTGAATGCTGAACTGAAAGAAAGGTGCTTTTTGAGTGAGCACATGCAATTGGTGCATCTATTGAATACCGAACTGTAAGAAAGTCGCTATTTCAAGGAGCACAACTAAATGCTGCATCGACTAAATAACGAACTGAAAGAAAGGTGCTATTTGAGTGAGCACAAGTCAATGCTGCATATACTGAATGTGAAAGAAAGTTGCTATTTGACCAAACTACAATGTTCTGAATGGTAAATAAACACTTTAAGTCAAATAGAAATGTCAAATGGCACACTAACAGTAAAACGTTATATGAACAGAACTAAAGATCTATGATGAAATTTAAGACTTGTTTTGAGCATCACTAAGCAACAGCTTTGTTTAAATGTATGGTTGTGCGACCTGTGATGGGTGGACCGTGCGGTCTGACAACTGTGCCTAGACCCGAAAGTCTCATAATAGGAAAGTTACAATCATTAAGCATCAAACCAAAGACAGAGCATGGGGTTGCTCGTGCGTGACCTGTGATGGGTGGACTGTGTGGTCTGACAACTGCGCCTAGACCAGGAAACCCTGAATAGTGAACAAACCGTAAAGAAGCGTGAAACAATTGGTGAAGCAAACTTAAAGGCTGGTCAGGCCGACCCTGTATTTTCTTTTGAACTTTAAATTAATGTAACCAACGTGAGTGCTAAGTTAAAGTCTTGTCGAAGGGAGTCCCAGGACATCCTTTATGTGTGAACAGAGACACATTTGAACTTGAGGAAGGGAATCCCAAGACCTCCTCTTTATGTGAGCTGTGATATATTTGAATGTGGAGAAGGTAATTTCAGAACTTGACCAAACACTATTGAAGTGAATCTCTAGTGGAAGTGTATTGAACTTGAAATAGGGAATTCAAGAAGAACTCAAGCTGAAAATAGCTTAACCTTTACCTTTGAACACTTGTATTTTGCTGAGAAGGTACCCCCACTATGTTTAGTTATAGTTGTGAGGACAAGCAAAGGTTTTGACACAGACAGACTCTTGTTGTGGACTTGTAGACACAGACTTTCCTTAGTTTCTTTAGGTAGGGAACATCCCACCTTAACATAGGGAAAGTTAGGCCTTACACAATCCTGATCAATAATAATAATAAAGTTTTGTTTGAAACAATACATCTGTTGTCTGTGACATTTCCCTTGATACCATGCCTTTCTCACAGAATTACTCTGATAGACGCCACATACAACCAAACAATTACCTTAATCACCTGGAGCGCACATTAACCACTTCTGCACACAAAATATCTACAACGTACACCCTACAGAGACTCCTATCTTTTCAGATGTGCACAAATCAATTTTGTAACAAAGAAACCTTGCACTGATCTCCCTTCAACTAAATTAGTCTCCTACCCCTTGCAGTTCCTGAGGCTCCAAGAAACCCTGAACATTGCTGATGGTATCTTGTACAAGATGTAATAACACAGCATAACAGGGCACAGAAAAGAGTTACACTTATTCTCCTTTGGGACACAGGTCAGGATGGGCCAAGCAATTTCAGTGACTGGCATCAGGGAGGATATTAATGTTAGTTCAGCCACAGTCCCCTAACCCCTCACGCTATACAAAGGAGGAGACTGAGGATACTCTTTTCTTGTCCCTAAAATCATTACATTTGCCCTATTGTTAGGGTGTCTTTTTTTCTTATACTGTGACTATTGTTAGGGTGTCTTTTTTTCTTATACTGTGAATTTTTTCACTTAGTAAAGACTCCAATGTTGGTAGCTAAATCAGAGTGAGATGGAATTATTTGCCCAGGTTCACACTCATTTGCTAACAGTGAAGCATGGATTTTTTTTCAAGATGTACATATTAATTCACATGAAAAAAGACAAGTTACACAACTGCCAGTAATTACTTTAATAATACTGAATAAAGTATAGAATCACAATCGTGATCACAATCACAAAAACGTTGAAAAGGGATCCACATTTAACATCTTATAAGCTCTAACATATTTATGTTATACATTTAAACTATATTATTCCTAGCGAGATCAATAATGATCAAATTAACCATCTTATTCAGTGACAGAGTATCCATTTTCGCTTAACCTTAATAACCTAAATAATATACAACATGCAAAGACTTAAACAAACATGCAGTTTAGTTACATATATATGTAAGTCATCTATGTCAGCATTACTAAAGAGCTAATACCAATTGAGATGAGAATAGAACTTCAGAATTTCCGAATAGATTACTATAATCATAACATTACCCATACATCTAATTAAATTACCTCATATATGCAAATCGAAATGTTCCTTATCCATCTTCTCATATTTCACTTTCTCAAATAATGACAGCATCTGAAGATCTGAAATCCAATCATCTATTTATGGCTTTTTCCTTGTGTTCCAGTCTTTCAATATTCGTTTTTTCCCTGTTACTAATGCCTTGCTGATCTAACTATTTTGACCTTTATTAATGTCAAAAAGATTCATGTCCATAAAAACAATGGCTTGAGGCGGATATCTGATAGAACAATTACTTATTATCAAATTATATAGGACTGCAGACCAGAATTCACTAACCCTTGTACAGCTGCAAAGCATATGATATAATGAACCACCTCTTTTACAACATCCGCAGCAATTATCATTCGCCAATAATTTCATTGCTTCATTCTTGTAGGTGTCCAATACAAACAATGTATTACTTTCTGATGAGTTAATATCAAGTTTAGTATTAAAGATCTCTTCATTTATTCAATTCCGTTGTTCAGAGGAAATATCAGATCCCATATCAGCCCATGTATTAATTTTTCCAGTCTGAATTGAAAATATGTAGATATCATCGTAGGAGGATTATCAAATGATGTACATAAAGCTGGTGAATCCAATAAAGGAACATTTAACGTTGCCATTATTTGGATTATTTCTTCGCTGGCAGATAGATATCTTGCCAATTCCTGTCCACTCAGGTGAGATCTATCAATTAATGTATCAAAAGAAACAATTTCACCTCCTTCTTCCATAATATTCCCCTACTTTAGCATAACCTTTGCTAGCAAACATTTCCAATATAACATTTTATTCCCTATAGATGTAGCTGGATTATACCACAAAAATGCTTCCTTGTGGAAATAAATATTTTTGGTCATTTTGTTTTAACCATGAAATTAAAATGTCTTGTGTTACTGCAGTTGTTGGAAGAACTCGTATTGCACAGTGAATCTGATGAATTGAGTACAAGTTATCTAAGATCAGCAGAACTACTTGAGTTTTATATCTAACCATGGAGGAGAATGCGCAGTGTCCTGTCTTAACCAGTATGCAGATTGTTTCAGAAGAAACACTTTGTAATATTTTTCAAGATCCGGATACCCACATTTTTCTTTCTTAATGCTACAAGCTAGGACACAGCAAGGAAGTTTTGGATCATTACCCTCTCCTATTAACAAATTCTGAAATGGTTTTTTTTTTTAGTATGCATTTACTAAATGTCAAAGGTATTGAATGAATAATTTATAATGCCTTAGGCAATAGGACCATTTTATTGCAGTTATCTTTTTCTAAATTCCTAATGGAAGCTTATTTCACTTACCCATTTCCCTTTTCATTATATAAATCACTTTTGTCACATTAGTTTCAACAACTTTGAACCATCCTAACGAAATGAGGCCCAAAGCCCATTTTATCCAACTCATGTTTTAAAGATTTCCAATTGACTCTATCAAATGCTTTCTCTGCATACCAAAAAATAATGTTGCATCACCTGTGTTTTTGCTATGGAATCTTAATGCATCAATAAGGGTACCGATATTATCATATCGGAACCCTTATTGCTATATTAGGATACTCTAGCATCAATAAGGGTTCCGATATTATAATATCATAACCCTTATTGATATATTAGGATTCCATATCAAAAACACAGGCAATGCAGCATTATTTTCTGGTATGCAGAGAAAGCATTTGATAGAGTCAATTGGAAATAAAAAAGATGTGTTGGATAAAATGGGCTGTGGGCTTCCTTTAGTTAGGATCGTTCAAAGTTTACTTAAACAAGCAGTAGCTAGAGGATTCCGTATCAAAAACACAGGCAATGCAGCATTATTTTGTATATTACCTTTGTCGAATAAAGCTTGTTTGTGAATTATGAATAATCTCACCTATGCAATTCTCCAACCTATTTGTAAATATCTTAGCAAATATCTTAATATCAAGCAGTGATACTGGTCGGTAATTTTCACATCTAGTGTGATCTCTTCCTTGCTTAGGGATAAGCATTATTAATGCCTCTTACTTGGTGGGATGATAAATATTGATAAAATTCTGCCGGCAACACACATCCAGTATGTAATTGGTTAATTGTGGTATTTACTTCTTCTATTAATACTTGCATCTCTAATAGGTTCTTACTGTCAATGTTCAGATTTGGAAGAGCAGTTTTCCCAAAAAATACATTCAAATAGGAATTTTGCGGGTTCCATACCTTCTGACTATAATAATTCATAAAAAGATCTGAAGCACTTACATATTCCATCATTTGTCATAATAGGCATGTCATTTGCAACCATTATGCTCTTAATTAGTGTGTGTTCACTTATTTCTTTCAGTTTTCTAGCTAGTAGTCCACCATTTTTGTCTCCACTTTCCCAAATGGTTTTTGTAGTATAAAATATCCCTTTATCAGCTAAATATATGACTGACATTTAAGAACTCTTTTAGCCTTTACATTTCATGTATATACTTTATTATTCCGATTAGTGTATATTTTCCTGTGCTTATTTCAAGAAAACTTCTAGTGTCAGTAATTCTGTCAACCCTTTCTTTTCAACATTGCTCATACAACTAATACATTTGCTTCTCATAACAACTTTAAAGCTGTCCCATACCATAGACATGTTTTCCGTACCTTCATTTTCCCTATGATAGCAGTCTATACAATTGTCTAATATTTCCATGAGTTCAGCATCTTTTAAAATTTCAGGTTTAAGTGTCCATCTCATATGTCTTACTTTTTGTGTAATCAATTTTTAACAGAACACTCGTATGACCTGAAATTCCTCTTTCTTGTATCTCAACAAATCGCACACTATCAATGAGTATACTTGCAATAATTCTCTTTTGTGGACCATTCATGCCTTTAATATTCCATGAGGTAAATGTGATCATACTCATCTTACAGTATTTCTGTTCAAGTGTAAATTAGGAAATCTATCTCCACAAGTTTATCTCCTCCTTTTTCAAGTCCAGCAATCCATCAAACCGATGTTAAAAAAAAACGTGATCACACATAAGAATGTCATATTTTGCTGCCAACAGATAAAAACTGTTGGAGTGGTCAAGAAGGGCCCCCACAATCACAAGGGTTTCATGTTGCACGTGCCATATTGATGACTGGTTGTGGCAGTGAACTGGGCATGATGTTGTAATCGCATATGTATTGAGTGTAGTTAATTATGAATGGGGTATGTTACTTATAGTGTTATTTTTTGTAAGAACTGACACATATTAGATTTGCACGTTAAAACCGCAAATGTAACATGAACACAATCTACAGATTGGGTGTTCTGAAGAACATGGAAACTGTGAGACGGAGAGGGTTTCAATGTGCATGTGGAGGGTGGCGTGTCCTGAAATCCTGCGGTAAAGAAGGAATTATATTGATAAGATATACTTATATCCGAGTAACGAGTAAGTATACTCTGCTTGTCATGCCACTCCTATTTCATGTTCTTCTACTATATCCAAAATTACATCTACATATCATTGTAACGCATGTAAGTCGTTCAATAGTGTGCATTGTCTAGATAGCATTTGTCCGTGCAGAATGCCATTAGTTACAAGAATTGTCATTGACAACAAACGTTTATTAAACTTATCTTGGTCATTTAAAAACAGTTTGTTTCATTCCTTTTCACAGGTGGTACAGGCTGGTGGCATATCGTTCCTTTACATGGTGGCTCCACGGGAGGCTTGGGCACCGCGTTCGAAGAGTGATACCCGCCTGTGCCGTTCGTGCCATTAGAGAAACGTTCCCGAGTGACAGCGGTCAGTACAGGGGATTTTCTCTCGCTGTGCTGCAACCTGAACTGTACAATGTTTAAAGTCTTGTATTTTTGTGTCATCAAAATAAGATACAAATTAAAACACCACATATATTTTAACAACGGTTGTTTCGATTTTTTAAATGAATCAAGTGTGTCTCCATTCAAGGATGGACGTCAGACATCAGTGCTCCGAATGGGTGAAGGTCTGGTCGCTGTGAAGCAGGGTGGTCACTATCTATCTAAGCTAACATAACATATTCTCGATAATGCATGCACTAAATAACACTTGTTCAAAGTCTTTCAATGGGTTATGTCTCTATAAAAGTCACACATATGTCTATACTAACAATTACCATTGGATTATACAGGCCTTGGGTCTTGACCACTATAATACACCGGTTGAAGTGTGGGTCTGTGCTCACAAGAATCTCCGGTATGTGGCATTTGTTATTGATAAGCAACGATATGCTATCATTGATTTAAAGACGATATACTATATATTGATATAAAGGTGGTTCGCGCCGGTGGATGCGCGCTGGCATGGGGGGCTGTCAGGGGCGCGAAAGGCCAAGGTGCCAAACTACATGTACACTTCAAAAGGTGTCCCACGCCAAGGGGCCATCGGTCACATGGCCTCCTCAGACCCCGTGTCTCCAGCCAGGCCTCCCCTTGAAGCAGGCCGCCCCCCTCCAATCCACATAAGTGTGTCTCCTTTCAGCAGTCTTCCTGTGCCTTATCTGCACGCCCCAGGCCCATCCATCCCACCCCCCTGTATCAAAGGCGGTTCGCGCCGGTGGATGCGTGCTGGCATGGGGGCTGTCAGGGGCGCGAAAGGCCAAGGTGCCAAACTACATGTACACTTCAAAAGGTGTCCCACGCCAAGGGGCCATCGGTCACATGGCCTCCTCAGACCCTGTATCTCCAGCCAGGCCTCCCCTTGAAGCAGGCCGCCACCCTGCAATCCACATAAGTGTGTCTCCATTCAGCAGTCTTCCTGTGCCTTATCTGCACGCCCCAGGCCCATCCATCCCACCCCCCTGTATCAAAGGCGGTTCGTGCCGGTGGATGCGCGCTGGCATGGGGGCTGTCAGGGGCGCGAAAGGCCAAGGTGCCAAACTACATGTACACTTCAAAAGGTGTCCCACGCCAAGGGGCCATCGGTCACATGGCCTCCTCAGACCCCGTGTCTCCAGCCAGGCCTCCCCTTGAAGCAGGCCGCCCCCCTGCAATCCACATAAGTGTGTCTCCATTCAGCAGTCTTCATGTGCCTTATCTGCACGCCCCAGGCCCATCCATCCCACCTCCCTGTATCAAAGGCGGTTCGCGCCGGTGGATGCGCGCTGGCATGGGGGCTGTCAGGGGCGCAAAAGGCCAAGGTGCCAAACTACATGTACACTTCAAAAGGTGTCCCACGCCAAGGGGCCATCGGTCACATGGCCTCCTCAGACCCCGTGTCTCCAGCCAGGCCTCCCCTTGAAGCAGGCCGCCCCCCTGCAATCCACATAAGTGTGTCTCCATTCAGCAGTCTTCCTGTGCCTTATCTGCACGCCCCAGGCCCATCCTTCCCACCCCCCTGTATCAAAGGCGGTTTGCGCCTGTGGATGCGCGCTGGCATGGGGGCTGACAGGGGCGCGAAAGGCCAAGGTGCCAAACTACATGTACACTTCAAAAGGTGTCCCACGCCAAGGGGCCATTGGTCACATGGCCTCCTCAGACCCCGTGTCTCCAGCCTGGCCTCCCCTTGAAGCAGGCCGCCCCCCTAAGACCACGACATACATACGTCATTCATTCACAAACACACCCCTGTTTCTAATACTTTATAAACCACTTGATATGTCTCATGAGAACATCTTTGTGCTTTGCAAGTCAACTCCTGAACGTGTAACCTGGCAACCACTGAGATCTACGCTAATCTGCTCGTCGTCGTGCTATCCGTGAACTTCTGTGACCGCTTAGAGCAAACCCATCAGTGTGCTACCTGTGGCCACCCACCTATTCTCCTGCAACATACTGCTCTGCTTGCTGAATCCAACTGTTTGTTGGTCAAGGTAAGGCCATGTATCCTAGTCATATTTCGCAGATTTTTAAATTTCTATCTATTTGCGAGTTGAGTACACAATAGTGCTAGGTTCATTGGTCTCATTGCTATTGACTTGAGTTTCCATTGCTATGCTATTAATAGATCTATTTATTTTCATCTGTGTCTATTGTCATCGAATTGCACCCTTCGGGGGTCCAGTCTATAATGTAAGCATGTTTCCTTCTCGTGCAATACAGAACATCCAAGGGATGAGTCACATGTTCAGTTTTTAGTCACATAATTTATAAATTTCTGCAACTTATGCAAATACTAAGCCGCACATAATGAACTGGTATAATTCCTGCGACCAAAACAAACCTTGCATTGATCATTGTATGATTCATTTACTTTTGTATCAAATCTTTATTTTTGAAGATTGTATAATAATGTCGATATTTACTTTTCAGATTTATCAACAATGCCTGCCTGTTCGATTAGCGGTTGCCCTTCGAAGACCCATGCTAAATCTGAAGGCACTACAATGCATGTATTCCCGAAAACTGTTGATCGAATAAGAGAATGGGTCAGACATTGCGGATATCCACTGGATGAGCTGGAAAGTAGAGTCCAACAAGTCTTACAGGACAAGAGGGGTGATCGATACCGCATCTGCAGCCGGCACTTTTCCTTGGACATGTACACAACATCTTGGGTAACAAAGAAGAATAAACGGCGAACGACACGGAAATTGCTCGAAAACGCTATTCCCACTCTATTCGTCCACATTCCGCCACTGGTGAGTCAAGTGTCCGGATTTAGCTTTAGGCCTTGCGGTAGTGTGTAGGTATCCGAACGGATTAATTGATATTGTAGGTGTTCTATCCCTTGTAATAATTTCGATATTGATATGAGTGTATAGTTTTTGGAATAATGACATTTACCAATATATTCTTTTTCGATTTCATAACCCACAAACGCAATGTATATATACGGGAACAGGGAACTGTGCTGTATTCAGCATTTTACAAGTATTCTGTCGCCTTACATGGCTATTTTTAATATTGGCATTTCATTATCCATCATTAATTTACCTTTACAACTTCTTGACTATCCCTTGAATCTGAAGCAAGAACATTCTACATCCTTGACGTGGTCGCAGTTATCAACCACTTCTAGCGCGTATCAGGTAATCTTACTAGGCTAATCCGCTACAGACTTGTTTTATGCATGTCAAGTAATATTTTTTTTTTATCGTGTAATCATTTTACCGAATGTTTGGTTAGTGCTTTCCAATTGATATACACCTTAGTTATCGTCCACTGGTGTTTGTTTTCAGTTATAATTAGTGTTATCCATACTAATGCAAGTACTGTCTTTCAGGGAGATGCTGAAGCGTCCGCCACATCTACAACATTTCTAGATGTTCTTCAACAGCAGGAGGTATGGATACTGACAGCTCCATCGAGCGTCATCATCAGAGTTGGAATTCTTGTCGTTTGATTGTTCTACACAATGTTTCATTCGTGGTTAGCCGTTGATATGTACCTGTGCTGTCGACCCCAGGTGTGTGTTATGTTTTCACTATTGTAATCCTCACTAACGCAAGTACTATGTTTCAGGCAGTTGATGGAGCGTCAACCCCTGCACTTGATGCAGAGCCTGACATTCAAGTAAATCCAGGGGAAGTGGAAGCGGGACCATGCGTATACGAATCGGCGCAACAGCTTTCGGAAGTGCGCACTACATTTGCAACATCCATAGATATTCTTCAGCAGCACGAGGTATGGATAATGACAGCTCCATCATGCGTGATCATATAACGTGATTCCATTTGCTATACTTTCTTCCCTATTAACGCAAGTACTGTGTTTCAGGGAGACGACGAAGCTTCCACTAGAATCACAACATCCAGTTTAGATGATGCAGATGTAAATAAATCGGAGAAATAAATCAATGAAATGTGATCATATTTAGATTTTCCTTGATTCTTTTGGACAATGCATCATTTGCGGTTATCTCTTTATATGTACCTGTGCCGTCGACCCCAAGTGTGTGTTGTGTTTCCAATATTAAAAACCATACTAATCCAAGTACTGTGTTTCAGGGAGACGACGGAGCTTCCACCACAATCACAACATCTCATTTAGATGATGCAGATGTAAAGGAATCGTTGAAATAAGTCGATGAAATGTGATCATATTTGGATTTTCCTTGATTCTTTTGGACAATGCATCATTTGTGGTTATCTATATGTACCTGTGCCGTCGACCCCAAGTGTGTGTTGTGTTTCCAATATTGAAAAGCATACTAATGCAAGTACTGTGTTTCAGGGAGATGCGGATGCCTCCTCTCCAATAGAACCATTCATGGCAGTCCATGCAGAGCCAGAGGTATGGATACTGACAGTTCCATCGAAATAGATCATCACTGGTCGAATACTTGTCGTTGGATTGTTGCACACAATGTTTAAATCGTTTTTGGCTATTGAGATGTACCTGTGTGTTCGTCCTCACGTGTGTTTTATGCTAACAATATTTTGATACATAGTAATGAAAGTACTATGTTTCAGGGAGACGATGGAGCCTCATTCCGTGCTGTCTATGCGGATACAGAAAATATAGTCGTTGCAGCGCAAGAGGAAGGGAGGACATGCGGAAACGAATCGGAGCTACAGCGTGCAGATGTTGAAGGTCGAGTCAAAAAAGTTGCAAAGAAAAAAAAACAAAAAAAGGTTAGTTACAAACAGTTCATAACTTGAAAAAAATGTTTGTGCTGGGGACTATTTTATGTTTTTTTCCAGTCAATTCTACTACACTCAATCTTGTGTTTAAACTGAACATCCCTTTTCCAATCTCTCCTCCAGTTACCCGTGGGTGTCAGAACTATACACACACAGACAGTAAAGCGAATGAGAGATGTGGCTTGCCAGACCGTGCACACTATGGAGGAACTATTAATTGAGGCGAGGCGTGTTCAGGCTCGAGATGCTCATGTCCAATGGCCAGAACATGAATTAACTGTGTTTGGAGACTACAGCAAAGTTGCATTGGACCATAGCTACAGTGCGACCGCACCACCACAAGAAGATGTTATTGAATGTATTGAAGATAGCTCTGAAGTAGTTGCAGATCAATTTACACAATCTACACCCGCCAAAAATTTGCCACCAAAAAACCTGTTGACATTGTTGTGTTCTCCCATCAATGTTGAAGTAATAGATGTCGAAATGACAGAGAATGAACCAGCCGCAGCATCCATAGACGCATCAGAACTTGATATCAGCGATATTACTTTCCAATGTGTTGAAATCTCCACAACGTCACAGGCCGAAACAACGTTGACGCAGGATGACAGTCTAATGAAAGAGAGCAAATACATTGTATTCAACAGTTGTTTGATGGAAATTATAAGTATGCTGAAATGTGTGCATTCCATTAGAGGGAAAGTATGTGTCATGATCTCTGCTTCCAAAAGGTCAGGGTTTTCCCAACTCCCTTGGAAGCAGATCCATAACCCAGGTTCCGAGTGCCAACCAGTCCCAATTGGGACCTTTTGGACCCAGTCCTGGCGCCAGTGGCACCAGGCTCATAAATATGCCCAGTCCCAGCGCTGGAAGCGCCGGGCTCATAATGCTTGGGTGGACTTACCTTCAGCAGACCATGCTGCTTACTTGCCTGCCAGTTGAGCCTCTGATCCTCTTCTGTTTGGAACTACTTTTCCTGTTGGGTGGGGCTGGAGCCACTCCCTAGATTCAGAACACTGGAACTCTTCTGGAAGGCAGGAACTCTTTTCTTACCAGGAACTCTTTTCTTACTTAGGCGTGGCTGTGGAAGGAGACACCTAAGCACTACAGGAGGCTATTTAAACCACACCCGGTGGATGAATCTTGCTTTGCGTTATTCTGCAACCTCTGCAGCAGAACGCTCATCGTGTCTTCTGCATCCGGTCCTGGGCCTAAGGAAAAAGGCTTACCATCCTGAATCCAGTCTTCAGCAACACCTATAAAGACAAGAAAGAACAGGTTAGCATTCCGGCATCTGAAAGGCAAAGGCTTACCATTCTGAATCCAGTCTTCAGCAACACCTATAAAGACAAGAAAGAACAGGTTAGCATTCCGGCATCTGAAAGACAAAAGTTTACCAACTCTTCGGCGCTGCATCCCGCATCTGAAAGACAAAACAAGGTGCGTTTAAAGACATTGGGGAACTTTAATACTCACGTGCCATTACTCCTTTCCACATCTAATCCAGTGGGTATTCCGGCACCCTGCAGCCGCTCCGAACTCGTACCTGCAAAATAAAAAGACAGTTAGAGCGCATAGTGAAGCAGGCAACAAGCGCTTACTTACGTGCTTCCAGGCGCTTCTATTCATCACACGGGCTCCATCTTCAACTCACTTCAGCCCGTCATCCGCCATCGCCGGAACCCTGCAAAACAAGAGACATCATTACTAAAGACTTTAAAGACATTTGAATGACTCGAAACTTACCGTTCGTGCAGTAAACGACGGACAGCAGTCCTCTGAAGTCAAGAGGCCTGCGCTACCTATCCAGTGAAGAAACTGGTTACAGCACCCTGCCCCGAGGCAGATGGAGAGCTCGGCATTCACTTACCTAAGGTGAGAGCGTTAACCTTTGGGGGTCTACAGGAGAGGAGAAGAGGAAAGAGATAGGGACACCCCAATAACCCCAGTTCATTAACCCCATATTTTCTATCTGCAGACATCTTACTCTACACGTCAGGCATACAGTGCACAGAGGTCCAGCCCAAAGAGCCAACCGGGTGCTACACATCACCTTTGAAGATACGGTAGTCGCCCAGTCAAGACCGGCGCCTCTGCGAGAATCAGGTGAGCGTTACAGAACGCAAAGCCTACCGCAAAACTCTCGCCCAGGCGCTATGGAAACCTCGGATACTGACCCCCTAGCCCGGTTACTTGGGGAACTAAGGGCAGAAGTGCATGCAGCTCGTCAGGAAACGAATGCTCTAAGAAGGGAACTAATTATTTCCAAGGAGAGAACAGACAATCTTGCTAGACAAGTGCTACAGTCACAAGCCGGACAGACCCCGTTACCCGCATCAGGGGCAAATCTTCCTTCAACATCCTCTATGAATCCAGTGCAGATCAACCTAACTGGGAATGTACCTCTGGCTCCGCCCGAACGATTTTCTGGTGACCCAAAGAGGTTTGCAGTATTTATCAATCAGTGCCGGTTGCACTTCTTATGCCGGCCATCAGCCTTTCCAACTGATCAAGCAAAAGTAGCTTTTGTACTTTCGTACCTTAGTGGCAATGCGGCAGACTGGTCGATCCCTCTAGTTAATCAAGATGATCCGGTTCTCCATGATTTTCAAGCCTTTCAGCTTAGTATGGAAAAACTGTTCGCAAGACATTCACAGGGGCAGGCCTTGGACAATGAGCTTCTTTCGTTGCGACAGGGTAATCAAGACCTTTTGGCTTATATTGCATCTTTCAATAGACTAATAGTGGAAACTCAATGGCCTGAGGACAAAAGGATTACGCTGTTTTATAGAGGTCTACGTGGAGAGCTCAAAGACGTTTTAGCCCAAGTAGTGAATCCCCCACAAGACTGTTCGGATTATATAGACTTGGTCGTTCAAATAGATCACAGGCTGCAGAACAGGAAGGCCGATCGTTCCAAGTTTGATGCTCGAGTATTTTCCAAACCGCCAACTCCTTCCAAAGGAGTAGACTCCGGGGAACCCATGCAAATAGGGGGTCTGAAAGGTCCTCTAACACAAAGGGAGCGGGAAAGGAGGAAACAGTTGCAATTATGCCTATATTGCGGAAACTCAGGGCACTTTCTTCGAGACTGTCCGGTGAAACCTGCCAAGAAGGCAGTAGGAGCTGCAGTTACCAAAGTTACAAACTCTGAGCAGGGAAACGACCTCGCCCGACAAGAATAGTGGTCCTCTTGCCGAGCGTGAAAACCAGTTCCGTGACCTCGCATTTCGTGATACCTATGGTCCTCATTAGCCCTGATAATCCGGATCGATTATATGCAATTGAAGCTTACGTCGACAGCGGTGCCATCGGCAATTATGTGGATCATGAAATGGTTTTGAGGATGAATCTAACTCTTTGTCCCAAGGCTGTAAAGGACGTCATTACTACGGTGGATGGTACAGAGATAGCCTCCGGGCCAGTAACGCATACCACTCAAGAGGTGACGCTAGTAAGTCAAGATGGACACCATGAGAAGATCGTGTTCGATGTGATCAAGGCCCCTCAGTTTCAGATTATTCTAGGAATACCTTGGTTAGAGAAACACAATCCTCTGATCGATTGGCGAGCAAGAACGGTCCAGTTTCCAGAATGTGTCTCTACTTGCCACCCTCCACCTGGTGTTGCACTGGCCGCAATTTCTTCAGAGACTCCCCAGTTACCTCCCGAATACCTAGAATACCAAGATGTTTTCCAGAAGGATCAGGCTAACTCTCTACCTCCTCATAGGTCTTATGACTGCCAGATAGACCTGATACCTGGATCTACTCCTCCTTGTAGTAGAATTTATGCCCTCACCGAGCCTGAGAACCTTCACCTTCGACAATACCTGGATCAATACCTGGCAAATGGGTTTATTCGTCCTTCCAAGTCCCCTGCTTCTTCAGCTTTGTTCTTTGTTCCAAAAAAGGAAGGAGACCTTAGAACTTGTATCGATTATCGCTCCCTGAACCAGATCACCGTTAAGAATAGATATCCGTTACCTTTGATCCCTGAACTCCTGGACCAAGTCAGAAAAGCATGCATATATACAAAGCTGGATCTTAGAGGAGCTTACCACTTGGTACGAGTAAAAGAGGGCGATGAATGGAAGACGGCCTTCCGCACCAAGTATGGGCTATTTGAATATCAGGTCATGCCCTTCGGACTTTGCAATGCCCCGGCCGCCTTTCAATATTTTATGAACGATGTCCTCAGAGAGCTCATTGATGTATGTGTTGTTGTTTACATTGACGACATCCTCGTTTATTCTTCATCGGAATCTGAACATCGGAAACACGTGAAAATGGTCCTCGAAAGATTGCGTCAACACAAACTTTTCGCTAAGCTGGAAAAATGTGTTTTCAACGTGACTGAAGTTGAATTCTTGGGATTCATATTATCACCTGGCGGAGTGCGTATGGATTCAAAGAAGGTCGATGCAGTTCTCAAATGGCCATCACCATCCTCCGTAAAAGGTGTGCAAAGCATGTTAGGCTTCGCTAACTTTTACCGCAGGTTTATCCCCGAATTCTCTCGAATAGTCCAGCCCATCACTGCCTTGTTAAAGAAAAACAAACGTTTTGAATGGTCTACCGAGGCAGAACACGCTTTCCAGGATTTGAAGACTAAATTTATCTCTGCACCAATCTTAAAACACCCTTGCCCCGAACTCCCCTACATCGTGGAAACTGATGCTTCAAGCCTTGCCATGGGGGGCAGTTCTATCACAAAAGGACCCGGTAACCAATCAGTTGCATCCCGTGGCATTTTGGTCCCGCAAATTCTCGCCTCCTGAAATCAATTACACGATTACTGACAAGGAACTTCTGGCTATCAAGTCTGCCTTTAAGGCTTGGCGGCATTATCTGCTGGGGGCCCGACACACCGTTACTGTGATTACGGATCACCGAAACCTGCAATATTTGAAGACCGCAAAAGCCCAATCCTCTAGACAACTCCGTTGGGCTTTATTCTTTGCCGAGTTTGACTTCATAATTACCTATCGACCTGGTACAAAGAACGGTAAAGCCGATGCCCTTTCTCGGATGGGAGTGGAAGAACACTTGGTCAACCCTAAACCTGTACCAATCATTCCCGAACAAAGAATTCTGGGTGTAATCGCCACAGAATCCATAGAGGAAGTTAAGGATAAAGCCAGGCAACTTGTAACTCCAGCAGACATACAGAATTGGCATCTGCAGGGAAAGGACTTTGCAGTAAAGGACAACTTATTGTATTTCCAAGAACGATTATACCTACCCAGCACAGATTTACAGAAAAAAGTAATCTCTTGTTATCACGACTCTTTAATGGAAGGTCATCCCGGTATAGCCAAGACCTCAGAAAAGATCAAGCGCTACTTCTGGTGGCCGTCTTGGAAAAAAGATATCAGAGACTTTATAATGTCCTGTGGAGTATGCTCCCAAAACAAGAGTCAAAAGGAAAGACCAGCAGGCCTCTTACGCCCTATTGACATCCCACCTCGCCCTTGGCATACGCTTTCTATGGACTTCATCACCGATCTACCTCCATGCTCCGGATACAATACAATTCTAGTAATCGTGGACTTATTCTCCAAGATGGCGCATTTCATTCCGCTCAAAGGCTTGCCAACAGCAGCAACTCTGGCCCGAGAATTTCTCGAAAACATCGTCCGACTGCACGGTTTTCCTTCGGTTCTAATTTCGGATCGAGGTAGTCAATTTATTTCTCATTTTTGGCGAAGTTGCTGTCGGTCGGCTCAAATTGATGTGAGACTATCGACCAGTCACCACCCTCAGACCGACGGACAAACCGAGAGGACCAATCAAACTCTGGAACAGTATTTACGCTGCATGCTGCAACAAACTGAAAAAACTTGGAAAGATATCCTTTGGATAGCCGAGTATGCCTACAATAACTCTGTCCATTCGGGAACTGGGAAAACCCCATTTTTTCTTTTGTACGGCAGTCACCCTCGAACCTCGGAGTTGGATCCCCTCCAAGATCTTGAAACACCAGCAGTAGACTACCTGCATTCTACAATCACCCAAGCCTTTAAGGAAGCTGTTTCTCACCTTCAAAGGGCTAAAGAACAATACAAGAAAGGAGCAGATCAACATCGGAAGGAAGCCCCTCACTATCAAGTAGGGGATCAAGCCTGGTTATCCACCAAATATCTATCTCTAAAGGGGCCACGCACATTCAACCCAAGATACCTTGGTCCCTATTCCATCACTACCATAGTAAACCCAGTAGCGGTCAAGTTGGACTTGCCCCCGCACATGAAGATACATCCGGTCTTCCACGTCTCTCTATTAAAACCCGTGCAACCTCAAACCCGACTAACCAAATTTCCAAAACCTATCCTAGTGGATGGAGAACTCGAGTTTGAAGTCAAAAGCATTCTGGACTCCAAGATCTCCAAATCTAAACTATTCTACCTAATTGACTGGAAAGGCTACGGCCCCCAAGAGAGATCCTGGGAACCTGCTGAATATGTCCACGCTCCTCGCCTAATCAAAAGATTTCACCGAACATTTCCTGACAAGCCAAAACCCCCGGAGAAGCCCGGTTTAGGAGGGGCCTTGAGGGGGGGTACTGTCATGATCTCTGCTTCCAAAAGGTCAGGGTTTTCCCAACTCCCTTGGAAGCAGATCCATAACCCAGGTTCCGAGTGCCAACCAGTCCCAATTGGGACCTTTTGGACCCAGTCCTGGCGCCAGTGGCACCAGGCTCATAAATATGCCCAGTCCCAGCGCTGGAAGCGCCGGGCTCATAATGCTTGGGTGGACTTACCTTCAGCAGACCATGCTGCTTACTTGCCTGCCAGTTGAGCCTCTGATCCTCTTCTGTTTGGAACTACTTTTCCTGTTGGGTGGGGCTGGAGCCACTCCCTAGATTCAGAACACTGGAACTCTTCTGGAAGGCAGGAACTCTTTTCTTACCAGGAACTCTTTTCTTACTTAGGCGTGGCTGTGGAAGGAGATACCTAAGCACTACAGGAGGCTATTTAAACCACACCCGGTGGATGAATCTTGCTTTGCGTTATTCTGCAACCTCTGCAGCAGAACGCTCATCGTGTCTTCTGCATCCGGTCCTGGGCCTAAGGAAAAAGGCTTACCATCCTGAATCCAGTCTTCAGCAACACCTATAAAGACAAGAAAGAACAGGTTAGCATTCCGGCATCTGAAAGGCAAAGGCTTACCATTCTGAATCCAGTCTTCAGCAACACCTATAAAGACAAGAAAGAACAGGTTAGCATTCCGGCATCTGAAAGACAAAAGTTTACCAACTCTTCGGCGCTGCATCCCGCATCTGAAAGACAAAACAAGGTGCGTTTAAAGACATTGGGGAACTTTAATACTCACGTGCCATTACTCCTTTCCACATCTAATCCAGTGGGTATTCCGGCACCCTGCAGCCGCTCCGAACTCGTACCTGCAAAATAAAAAGACAGTTAGAGCGCATAGTGAAGCAGGCAACAAGCGCTTACTTACGTGCTTCCAGGCGCTTCTATTCATCACACGGGCTCCATCTTCAACTCACTTCAGCCCGTCATCCGCCATCGCCGGAACCCTGCAAAACAAGAGACATCATTACTAAAGACTTTAAAGACATTTGAATGACTCGAAACTTACCGTTCGTGCAGTAAACGACGGACAGCAGTCCTCTGAAGTCAAGAGGCCTGCGCTACCTATCCAGTGAAGAAACTGGTTACAGCACCCTGCCCCGAGGCAGATGGAGAGCTCGGCATTCACTTACCTAAGGTGAGAGCGTTAACCTTTGGGGGTCTACAGGAGAGGAGAAGAGGAAAGAGATAGGGACACCCCAATAACCCCAGTTCATTAACCCCATATTTTCTATCTGCAGACATCTTACTCTACACGTCAGGCATACAGTGCACAGAGGTCCAGCCCAAAGAGCCAACCGGGTGCTACACATCACCTTTGAAGATACGGTAGTCGCCCAGTCAAGACCGGCGCCTCTGCGAGAATCAGGTGAGCGTTACAGTATGTGGGAAGCCAGTGATTAATGTGACTTGTCAAATAAAAGGCAGTAACGTCAAAATAAATGCCGCCTGTAGATTAAATCATGGTTTTCATGGTCTGCACAACCGATGCTGGGGAAACTGCCAGCAGGCAATCTACTGTGTGCAGCTGCATCACTTTTTAGTGGCTCCAGTTTTAGAAAGTTAGAGGCTTTCTTTCAGTTGGTGAGACTCCATTTCATTTCTAAAGCGCTGTACTACATATACCAACGTGATTATCTGTTTCCGGCCATTAGTGATGCTTGGAAAATTGAACAATTGTCTCTAGCAAGTACATTCGAAGGCAAATGATTCAGGCTAGCCGGCGATGGACAGTGCGAAAGCCCTGGATTTTCTGCCAAGTACTGCACCTACCACTTTCAGGACATGGATAGTAAGAAAATTGTGAGTTCGGTGGTCGTTTAGGTAACACAATGTACATCGTCAGTGGCCATGGAGAAACTAGGATTTATAAAATCAGTGGAATATCTACAATCAAGGGGAATGCACATCGACCTCATAGCCACGGATAGACACGTTTCTATTGCCAAGACAATGAGAGAGCAGTTCCCACATATTAAACATCAATTTGACGTATGGCATCTTGCTAAATCAATCAATAAGAAAATCTCGGCTGCAGGGAAAAAAAAAGGTTTTGAAAGTATTTTGCAGTGGTCACATTCTATCACTAACCATCTTTGGTGGAGCTCAAAAACTTGTGAGGGGTCAGTGGAAATACTACTTGAAAAATGGCGGTCACTGATGCACCACTGTACCAACGTTCACCGCTGGACAGCAAATAAACATTTCCACCAATGTGAACATGGCCCTTTGTCCCCAGAGGAGGCACGGAAGAAGAAGTGGTTGATTCCATCTTCACCGACACACAAAGCCATTGAGAAGATTGTTTTCGACAAAACTCTATCAAGAGATTTGAGAGGACTGACAGAATTCTGTCACACAGGAGATTTGGAGGTGTTCCACAGTATGTGCCTAAAGTACAGGCCAAAGCGCTTGCATTTTAGCTTTCGGGGCATGAAACATCGCACTCTACTAGCGGGTGGGTGATCAAACCAGTCTATGATGAAATGCAGTTCGACTTTGTGAAAGGCCTTATTGTTGCTGTGTTAGAGAAGCACAGATATGGAATTTTGGACGTTTCTGTGCAGAGCAGTGATCCATTGCCACCGAACATTGCGACTGTGCCATGCCCCCCCTGAAGCACAGCTGGTTGTGAAGTACAAATCCCGGTTTAAATAATTGCAATACGATTGTCTTTTTGTAAATAAATGTTATTGTACAGTGTACCTGTAACCCTAACCCCTACCTTCACCATCATGGGTGGCGAACAAGCTGGGTGTCATCTTTGAATTCTCTCTATTCACCTCATATATGTGTATGTATATATTTTTCTAATGTCTCATCTCATGTAAATGTAAATGCTGCGCACTGTTGCGCACTGTTAACGGAGGGGAGGCTTGTGTATTGCAAATAATAAAACAAAACAAACAAACAATAAATCTCACTTTTAACTCAACTCCTGTGGTACTTTATACTTTCCCTGACCTTCCGCCAAAACTTAAATGTCTCAATTTGGGCTGCAAAGCTCGCAGACAACGGGGACAAAATTGGGGCACTTAGAACGCGCCAGCCAAGCGGGCCGTGGCATTTGGGAGAGAAGCCAGTTCGCATTTGCACATTGAGGCGCACTACATAGACGGATTCTAAACTTCAAGTTCTCGCAGATGCCTATACTACGTGATGTTGCAAATAAAGAATGCGAAGGACAGCGCCCAGATGAGGCCCACAAGTCGCACTGGAAGTATAAGGGTCTATTGTTTTTTGACCTTGAGACAGGGACTATGCCGAAAGAACTACATTTGAAGGGAGTGCGCAATAACGTAAGACGATAAGGCAGAAAATTCAGAAACTAGACCAAGTTTCATTTTAGTTCAGTATACAAAAAATCGTTGTCAAGAGCACGGTCCGTTTTACAGACTGCATTACGAAGAGACACAATGGAAATTTCAAATATAATGTAAGTAAATCTTTACACGCTTTTATACCGGAATGAAGATTTAATGAATGGATGCATGTATAAATGAATGAATGAAGAGCTAGTAAAACGTGTTCGTAGTGGGCACATGGGCATGCAGGTCCACTGGTCTCACCGATCTCGGTCCTTGGCCCAGCCACTTTTCCCTGCACTGCCTACCTGCACTATGGGACTGTCTCTGTATCCTTCAGCCCCTTGTCCCGGCATTTACCTTGCACTTGCCACCAGCTGGCCCTATTATTTAATTTGTATTCAACTAACCATGTACAGCCCTTCCCCATGCGCGATCCGAAAGACACCTGGCCTAGTAGGATCGTTGTCTGTCTGCCCTTGTTCCCCACCTGCCTCATCACAGCTAGAAACACTTGAGTATAGGCGCGTTACAAATGCCATATCATATATCATATCATTCCTCACGCATGTAGACTAACTGTCGTTTATCATTGTGTGTTGGCCTCTATTTATCTCGTTACTTTTCGCATTGATTTTAGAGACGAACATACTCCATTGAACTATCCTTGCAAGCAAATAGTTTCTGATCGGCCGTAATAAATAAAATGAGTAATATTAATGAAGTTTGGCTAGCGAGACTAATTATAATTTTTTAGTTTTCATAACAGGTATTTGATCCCATTCTGCCTCTGCCATCTGTTTGAGACACCGGCGGATGGATTCTTCAGCAGACACCTGCAGCTTCGTGTCAACAACTGGAGCACGATCACCATATTATGGGACGATCGCCAAGGGCCCACATGCCCTTACGCTGTACTAGTGGCTAGAAGCAACATATCAACCTTTACGCTGGACTAGTGCCTAGTTGATGGAACAGCCTTGCGGTTCACCGTGCTTCCAAAGTGATTCTTTTTACGAAAAATGAACACCCTGTGTACCATAAAGGAACAGCGCGTGACTCAAGATGAAACGGAACAGTTATTGCGGATACAGATAAAAGAAAATAAATGGCTTTCGGAGTTCATATGGCAATTGCTGAATATTCTCTAAACATTTAATGTCAAATAAATGTACTTTACCAAATGTACCGTGTTGCTGTTTCATTTTAAAGTACAGTTTCATATTCCGAATTGTGGCGCGCTGTGTTGTGAGTTGATCTGTGTTGGTTTCCGGGTTCTGTGTGGAGTCGCGCAGAAGACGACTGGGCGCGTTTGCCTACGCAGCACAGTAACGTCACAGAGAGAGGTGGGGAATATGAATGTTTTGATAATGTCAGGCTCAGGGGTGGGGGAATTGATTTAGTGCCGCAAAAGCAGGTCAGCCAGGGCGATGGGGGAAAAGATTATCAGAAAATGGCGGCTCCCTCGTGCTTGTTTTCGCATGCGTTTAATGGACGAAAACTCGGGTAAGGTCCATAGGAAAGTTTTCTAAAATCGAGCCACTTAGGCTTAAAAAAACATGGCCGACCCATAGGGACAATAAAAATGTTTACTAGACCATGCCTTTAAGTGATATGAAGATGTATGCAGGATCCCTGCATTGAGCTGTAAATGTGCATGTGCCAATAAAAATTGATTTTGAAAAAAATTGTCCTGAGCCATACTCTGATTCCATCCGTCCAGTGTCCTTGGTATCCAACGTTTCTGCGTATCAACTTGGTTACACTTGTACATCTTTTCCATGACCCCCTGCCCATAACAAACAACTTGTTTTTTTTAAATTTAAATGTGCCTTTTTTCCCAGCTAAAGTATTGATAGAAAAACTACATACAATGAGGGGCGTAGCCTGGAGGGCAGTGTCAGGAATTGCCAGTGGAAACTATGGAACGGCTGGAGGCATTGACTTATGCATGTTAACGTTCTAGTCCTCATCAGACATGGCGCCCTGCCCTATAATATCCGGCTCCGCCCACCCAGCAGATACATTGTATCTGTTTTTCTACCGGCTACTATGCTCGATTCTCCAGCTGCAGTTTGCTTGTATTTTTCTTATTCCATCTTGCTGTGTATATTACCCCCTTTTCTCTCATTTCTAGTTTCACCTGTTGTCCGTGACTACCTTCGGCTAGTGTGTATTTTTAGCCTATCTTTGCTTCCTGTTGGGTGAATTTTCCTTTACAGCGTTCTGTCCGTTTCTGTCCTACTGCCTTTGTCTGCCTCGGACGTTTAGTTTAGTTAACTTTCCTTGCGGCGCTTGCCGCTCCAGCTCGCTGCTTTCGTCCGCCTCGGACGTTTTGTTTATTTACTTTCCTAGCGGCGCTTGCTGTTCTGGCTCGCTGCTTTCATCCGCCTTGGACGTTTTGTTTATTTAACTTTCCTTGCGGTGCTTGCCGTTCCAACTTGCTGCTTTCGTCCGCCTTGGACGGGAACGGTCTTCACAATCCTTTTCCTCCCTTTCCTTTCCCTTTCACGGCACCTGTCCGCTCATGCTACCCTGTCCTGCCACTCGGTTGTCATAACAGAAATTCTCAGCCACACGAGATACCTGCTTGTTCAGACTTACCTGCTAGCTCTGACTTTGCTCACTTCTGGGGTGTACTCGCCTTCGTTTCTAACGTGACTGTTCTGGGTTATTTCTTCTGTCTGCACCCATTGCTTTCCTTATCAGACATTTCTGTCTTTCTTCCTTGTTATCTTCCTCCTGTACTTCCTTTGGAATACATCTTTCTCCGGACCTTCAGTGCCAATTTTTAGTTTTGTCATCCAGTTCGGATAGCATTTTGCTGGATTTTGGTCTTTGGATATTGCACCATCATTGGAATCCACCATCTTAACCAGGGTTTTTTCTGCCTTCTGGCTTTTTCCCTGGGAGCGAGGCTGGCCCCCTGGGGTTCCCCGAGGGTAGAGTCTCACTTCTGTCAAGGTGGCCTCCGGAGGGGCCAGACCTTATTTACACGAGAGAAAGGGACAGAAACTCAAGGTTCAGATTCCCCGGAAGAAGAAGAAGGATCGGAAAAGGACTGAAGCGGTTCTTAAGGACCTCACTTCTGAAGAATCAGGTGAGGAGAAGGGGGAGGCAGACACTGAGCCTGACAGGCGGCCCAAGCAGACGGCTTCATAAGACCATACACCATGGAAGCAGCAGTTTGGCCCATTACATACCTTTAGCAAGGGGCCTTGCAACCCCATTTTTTGGGGATGTGCATGTGACCCTCATATGGAACTCCATGCTTAATCTCAGTCTGACCTGACCCGTATGAAGTCCGTTCTCTCCCATCCCCGCTCGGACCAAGTTGGACCAAATGTGGCAGCCACTAACACAAAGCCTTGCTCGGGAGGTCTCTGGGTATGGTGACAGCTCGGCAGAAGCTTGAAGTGCCTGGTGCTATATGGGGTCTGGGCTCTACCAGTGATCCAGAGTTTCCCACCTGGTCTCCTGTGCTTTCTCCCTTCCTGGTGCTGGCGTCCAAAGAGGTCTTGAGACCTCCCCAGTGCCTGCGATGGCCTGTTGCTGCTCCTAATGGGGGGATAGCTGATTCTGTGACCCAGAGGTAGAGTGGGTACCTTGTTTGCCCTTGTGCAGACTGCTGAGCGGTCTGCCTCTCTCCAAGACGGTGTTACTGGTGATGGAGGGTGTGATGATTGGTCTGCCCATGAGTTTGGTGCTGTGAGAAACCTGAAGGTGTCTCACCCGCTAGTCCCCGGGGATCTGTCATCCAGGTGGACAGGACACGACCATCGCTTTTGGATCCAGTTTCTGGGTGTGGACCAGTGCGGGGGGATCACCTGGATGAAGGGTCCTTGGGGAGTAGAAGTGGGACACCGGAGGGTGAGACGCGGTATCCCCTTCTCAATAACACCTTTTCCCCATCCTACCAGGTAGGATACCTAGGAACTCAAATCCCCCAGCCCCTTCCCAACACAAACACTTTCTCACGGACAGTTCTCTGTGAGCGACAACGGACTAACACTAGAGCTGTATACCTGACATGTCCCAACACCATGGACAGGCAAGGCCAGGCAATTATGATTATTACACACACCTGACTTACATCTCACTTCCCCACACGGTAAAAGACGGAGCACGAAAGCACACTCTGAGCGAGGCAAACCACATGAGGAAACAGCAGTGCCAAGAGGGCAGTTTTACACAAGGAGAAATATGGCGAGACCAGAGAGAGTTGCAAGGATGGAAGTACCCTGACCTCTAAAGACTGTTACTTTCATGAGCCTTGGAAAGTAAGAAATTGAAGAGCAGGAATTAAGGCTGATCAAACCTGCAAAGTGTGTCAGAGGTACCCGGGGTGCTCCTGCGTTGTTAACCAAGGCGGGGAGGAGCGATTGCCGCTGTGGCACTGTCTTTGGCTCCTACAACAAAGAGGCATCGGAAGTGATAACCCAGCCGGTGAGTCGGAGAGACTGATACCAAAATGGCATGTGTTTTGAACCAAGGTTGCAAGCAGCAACATTGTACGAAGAGAACAATTTGTGAGGCGTTGGCGATGAACGACGCAACTTTAACTGGAGCCAAGCAGCAACATTCTACGAAGAGAACAATGTGTGAGGCGTTGGCGATGAACGACGCGTGTATAATTGGAGCCAAAGAAGTAATTGAACTTTGTGATTGAACTTTGGGAGGCAAACCAAGACAACATACGCAAAGTGGTCCAGCACTAAGGGGGCGTTTATTCGAAAGCTCTCTGTTAGGTACCCAACTGATGCGGAATGTGAGAAAAAGGTATACTGAGATCGAAGTGGTTGTGCAACGGGTCTTGCTAAATCCTGTACACATTTGAAAGTCTTTGATAGTTTAGAGTACATCTCATTTGGTCCGAGCCCGGCTGAGGGATTCTAATTGACCAAGAGAAAGGGATCTGAGCCCGGTAGATGGGAATCCAGGGGAAACCACAAATCACCTGTGAAACTCTCAGACATTGGTGTGAAAGAGATCTGAGCCCGGCAGAGGGGGATCCAGGGTGAACACCCTATTTAAATACAGAGAGAGAAAGGAAAGTTTTCTTATTATATTTTTGCAGCAAGCCCTCTGAGAGAAGAGACTTACCAGGAGTAAAGAGGCTTGGACACAAGGTCCTGTACTGTGGAAACTGAACTGTATCCTCGTACTGCCGTGCCAGAGTTTGTGTGCTTTGCTCGAGTGACCCGCCTTGCCCCGTGCTGAAAACGTGGGGAAGGGAGGCCAGCGGCCCAATCACACGGACTAATTATTTATGTGACCACTTCTTCCTTTTTCATGAACTTCACCCCACACCATTTGTAAATTAGTAATAAGGATTGGCAATAGGGTTTTTAGTATAGGCGCTTTTATTTTGACACAACTTCGACAGGACTGCCTTCTTTATTACTTGTTGGTCTTGGCTTGCTCACATCTTAGATTTAGGTTTAGATAGGCGTTTGTCAAACCCTTGCAAAAGTTCAGGAAACGCCCTTGAACTGTGGTCACGTGTGTCTGTCTTACTGTTGATACTATGCCTTTCTTACATGTGGTGTTAGGAGTGGGATGTGACTCAATTGAAACAAATTGGGGTACCCTACAATTCCAGAAGCTTAGCCATAGAGCCTCCAACCCCTCTGTTGCCACAAAAGAATCAATAGGCTTCGATATCTGTAGCAGTAGAGAGGATACTATCCCTCCTGGGAAAAAAGGAATGATTCCCACAGACTTAGTTTTGATACCCCTTCCTGGGTGTTATATAAGATTTACCCCAAAATCTGGCCTAGCCTGGAAGTTCAGTATAGACGTTCTAGCAGGCGTCATCGATCTTGACTTCCGGGGAGACATAACGGTTCTCTTACAGAGCCATGGCGAAATCCCATTTGAAGTACATTGTGGAGACAAAATTGCCCAAGGGAATAACTCCCTACCCCCACAACCCCAACATGTGTGGTTCATATGCAGTTCTTCCAGACTTATTTATGCCTTCTGTAGTTTCGGGACAGTTTGCGTTGTCTATTCCCCCATTATATTCATGCCCCATGTATGTTTTTTATTAGGGCCGGTTTATGAAAGTGCTGTTCTCTGTCTTTGACATAATCATGGAAGGGGAGCCAGACTGTCAATAAATTCTGGTATTTCCCGGATCTAAGCGCGGACACCTTTTCCATGGCAAGTACCGCCCAAATTTTGACCCACCAACAGGTTAAAACTGGTCCTTATACTGTTTTCCACCCCTGGGCTAATGTCATTCGGGCTGTTATCAACAGGTGTGTAATAAGGGTAGCGTTTGCGTCACTTTAAGCATAGATTTCCTCAACCTCCGCCCCCAGCAGAATTACAGTTGGTGAACTAGGTAGCTGTGTCCCTTTGATCTCCTTTATGTGACCCAAGACCTCTTTCCAGTAGATTTTTCCTTTGGGGAATGCCCACCACATATGGTATAGGTCCCCTACTTCCCCACATTGCCTCCAGCATAGGGAGGAATAGGTTGCGTTAATCCCGCGTAGGCGGTGAGTGGTTAGGTACCATCTATAACAGATCTTATATGCTGTTTCCTTGATGGCCGTACATTTAGATATTTTATGTGCCCTCCAGATTTGACCCCATTCCTCCTCCATAATAGGGGCGCAGAAGTCTCTTTCCCATCTAACCATATAGGGAAGTATATCTCCTGGTTGTGTCCTATCCAGTAGTCTATATAATCTCGAGATTCCCTTAGATGTCAGGCCCTCTCGGAGGGTTAGTTCAAGTCCTATTGGTGCTCTAGTTCTTGCCTCTCTTACCTTCCTCTGAGAGAGCCAATGTCTAATTTGTATATATGTGTACCGTTCCCTTTCTTCTATACAAAATTTCTGCTTGCACTCCTCAAAGATCAGTGGGTCCCCATTGTGGACATGGTCTCCAAGTGTCAGGGACGTGGGAGGTCCCCATGATTCCCAGAAAGTTAGTTTCTGTCCAGGGGTGAAATCGGCATTATGGGCCATTGGGGCATGGGGGCCTAGTCCCGGGGGGATGTGTTTCCATCTCAGTGCTTGATCCCGCCCCCTCAGTGATGTTTTAGTAGCCTCTAGCAGTTGTCCTCCCGCTCCTCGGGCTCTGTTTCTCATGGCATGTAGTATTCCCTGTGGGATGGATGTGTGTCCCTGTTCAATTTCACACCAGCCTTTTTGTGTCTTAGCTGCTGCCCACTACAGCATGGGCGCTATTGACGCTGCCAATATATATCTCTTCCCATCTGGGACTCCCAGTCCTCCCACCACTGTTGGGCGGAGTAAGACTGTTCTATGTATCCTTGGTTTTCCCTTATTTGTATTTGTATTTATTGTTTTATATAGCGCATTAATCCAAGGCAGGCAAGGTCAGGCAATTATGATTATTACAAACAAAATATACAATAAACATGGAACAGCAGAATCAATAACGGCAAACATGACTCAAACCAGAAAATCAGCATGTAGAACAATTTACATATGAGAAAGAAGAGGAGAGGGGGGGTGGAAAAAGACGGAGGGGGAGAAAGAATAGTGAGTGGGTGAGTAGTAGGAAGAAGGGAGATTTAGAAGAGAAGGGGAGGATAAAGAGAACACGGAGAAGGGTACAAGAAAGGGGGAAAGAAGGGTGTGAGGGGGAGGGGATCAGGGAGGGGATGAAAAAGAAGAGATTTCAGTGAGGAGCGGAAGGAAGAATAGGAAGGGGGGGAACGGATAGAGAAAGGTAGGGAGTTCCAGTGTAAGAGGGCAAGGAGCTGAAAGGATCAGAAACGAGAAGAGGCACAAGGGGGTGGGGGAACTGAAAGTAAGAAGAGATTGGCAGAACAAAGGGAACGAGAGGGGGTGTAAAATGAGAGAAGAGAGGAGAGGTAAGGAGGAGCAAGGTCGTGAAGTGATTTAAAGACCAGACAAAGGAAGTGAAATTTAAATTGGGAATGGAAAGGAAGCCATCCTAGCTGAGAAAGTGAGTTGGAAATGGAGTGATGAGGAGAGAGAAGAAAGAGGGTGCTGTTGGCAGAGAGATAAAGAAATTTGAGAGGGGCAAGGTGGGAAGCGGGAAGATCAAAGAAGAGAGAAGAACAATAGAAAAGACGAGAAAAGGTGAGGGAGGAGATTAAAAGTTTGGTAGCATGGAAGGTGAGAGAGGAACGAACTTTACGGATGTTAAAGAGATGATAGCGACATGCCCGAGAGGTGAGGGAGATGTGATGAGTAAAGGAGAGGGAAGAGTCAAAATAAATGCCAAGATTACGAGCATGGTTGGGAATAGGGAGACTAGAAGCGGGAAAGTGAATTGAAGGAGGGGGGAGGGAAGAGGAAGTGTGTTAGATGGAAAGAACAAGACTTCAGTCTTGTCAGTGTTAAGAGACAGATATTGAGATCCAATTCTTAATGGCAGTAAGACAGGAAGAGACATTGAGATGAAAGTCAGAGGTGAAGGAAGAAAAGGAGAGGAACAGTTGGGTGTCATCGGCATAGAAATGATGAGAAATCCCAAAGGAGGAGATGATAGGAGAGAGGAGTGAAGTGTAAAGAGAGAATAACAAGGGTCCGAGGGCAGAGCCGTGGGGAACACCGTATTCGAGAGGGAAGGTAGAAGAGGTTCGTCCACCCCAAGAAACAGCGAAAGAGCGGCGGGAGAGATAAGAGGAGAGCCAGTTAAGAACAGAGTCTTTGAAACTGAGGGAGGAAAGTGTATTGAGAAGTAAGGGGTGATCGACAGTGTCGAAAGCAGCAGAAAGGTCAAGGAGGATAAGGATTGCGTTGAATAGCGAGCAGTAAAGGGACAGTTAAGGGCATAGGTAAGAGCGGACTCCGTAGAGTGTTTGGGACGGAAGCCAGATTGCAAAGGGGAAAGGAGAGAGTGGGTAGTGACATAAGTAGAGAGCTGAGAATATGCTTACCGTTCGAGTAATTTAGAGAGAAAGGTAAAAGTGAGATTGGGCGAAAGTTGGAAGCGAGGAGAGAATTAGCAGAAGGCTTCTTCAGTAAAGCCATAATAGTAGCATGATTGAAGGCAGAAGGGAAGGTGGCCGTAGAGAGACGTATTGACGAAGGAGGTTAGACAGGGTAAGAGATGGGGGCAGATCTTGGGAATAAGAAGGGTTGGGATGGGACTGGAGGGGGCGGCAGTAGGGTGGGATATAGTTAAGAGGAGAGAAGCATCAGAGGGAGTGATGGAGATCAGTTTGGATTGTAAAGTTATGATCATACGGGCTGGTATCTCTATCGGGAGCCAGCTTACCACATACAGCAGACAAGGTAATATTGTCATTTTAAGTGCTGCAATTTGCGCAAACCAGGAGAGTTCCAGCGTATCCCATCTGTGGAGATCTTGCAGCAAGTGCTTCCACTGGAGGGTTATGTTTGCCCCATAGAGACCCTTATATCCCTTTGTTAGATTTATCCACAGGTATTCTATACTCTTGCCCTCCCAGGTCAGTGAGTATGCCTTGCTGAGTTCCACTATTTCTCCCTGATCTTTGGTTATATTAAGGGCCGTGGACTTGGTGTAGTTTATGGTTAAATCTGAAAATGCCGCAAATTCCTGTTGTTTCTCCATCACTCTGGGCAATGAGGGTTTTGTGTCCTTCAGGAATAACAGTATGTCATCTGCGTATAATGCTATTTTGTGTGTCCCTTTTCCACTCACTACTCCCTGGATGATCTGATCCTGTCTGATTGTGACTGCCAGTGGTTCCATAGCCATAGCAAATATCAGGGGGGAAAGCGGACATCCTTGCCTTGTACCTCGTACGATTTTAACCTGCGATGTATGCTGCCCATTAATTCAGAATCTCGTTGTGGGTAGTTGGAAGTGGGCTAATATCCTCGTGAACTCTGGGCCACATCCAAATGCTTCCAGAACTCTACACAAGTACCCCCAGTGCTTGGCAGCATCCAATGCCACTATGGAGAATTTTTGCCCCGTTCTATTTCCCAGATCTATTATATCTATTACCCTCCTTATATCATCCTGCATGTGTCTCCCAGTAATGAACACGGTTTGATCTTCATGAATTATCCCTGGCAGAATACCTGTCAAACTCCTTGCCAGGACCTAGGCATACATTTTTGCATCACTGTTCAATGAAGAAATGGGGCGATTATTGGAACAATCTGTTGAGTCTTTCCCTGGCTTAAGGATTAATACTGTGCTGGATTTCCCCATGTCATCTGTGATTACCCCATGTGCTCTAATCACGTTAAAGAGGTGTGTTAGAGGGTTAAGTAGTTGCGTCCTCACGGTTTTATAGTATCCGTTCCCGAAACCATCAGTCCGGGCGTTTTGTTGCCTGGTAGGGATGATATTGCGTCACTGACCTCCTGCGCCGTAATAGGTTTCTCTAGATTTTCTTTTCCCTCCTTAGATATCTGGAGGACTGTAGCTCCTTTACGTAGTTTGCCTGGAGATCTGGGTCCAATCCTTCCTGTTTAAGTAAACCTGCATGGAAGGACTCCATGACCCTTAGTTTATCTCCTTCTGTCATATGTAGTGTGCCCAGGTCATACCCAAGTTGGGCGACATAGTTCCAGGTTATTTGTTTTCGTAGCCTGACTGCCAGAAGACGGTTGGCCTTGCCCCCCTGAGTGTAATATGTTTGTTTGGTGTTTATTAGGGTTTGTGCAGAGCGTTCTGCCATGTGCGCTTCTAATTGTGCTCTGATCTGTTTTAATGCTCGTAATGTTCTCTGTGATTGTTGTCTCTTGTGCTGTGTTTCTGCAATCTTGAGCTCCCCCTCCAGTTTCGTCCAGAGTGCCTCTCTTTCTCTGAGATATGCTGCAGTCTGGGATATGAATTCTTCCCAAACCACAGCCTTCCCTGCATCCTGGACCACCCGCCAATCAGTTTCCCCAGTATTGTTGTCCCTGAAATAGTTGGAGATTACTTTCTCCATATGAGCCCTAAGGGTGATATCCCGCAGGATCATCTCGTTCAATCTCCAGAGTTTCTGGGTTTTTGGGTGATCCTTGGTTATTTCTATTTATTTATTTTATTATTAATGTGTTATAGCTTAACATAAGCTTTTCACATAATATAAAATATAATATTACGAAGTAAACAAACAATAACCACATAATAAGAATTTAAAAATAAAAATACGTACATATCAGAGGAAAAAGATAAGAGACAAAAATACATAAATAGGGCAGTTAGGCCCCTTATTTGCTAGACATTAACTCTTTTACCTTTTCACACGGTTCAAGTCCAGGAACATTTGTTAATGATACATACGTAATCTTTTTGTTTTCAACATATCTTATTCCCAGACTAAACCTCCCTGAACACACAGGTAATTATATATTTGTGCCCAGTAATTTCTCGACAATCATCCAGACATTATACATTGCAATATATAATTTCATTCCTTTAGCATTAATTGCTCTTTGCCAAAAATCGTTGCTACCAACATATTCCGGGTTATGGACAAGTCTGCATAATAAGTTATATAGTCTTTTGTCATAGCCGTACATCTGGTTAGGACGTGTTTCCTGATTCCACTTCCATCTTGTTCTTACACAGCCTACAGCCACGTTCGGATAGTGCGAGATTATTCTTGATCCCACTTATGGCTAGTACGGGTAGCTGATCGATCCTTAGCAAAAGAATGAATCTTCTTAGACGCGGACAAGAGCATAAATTCAAATAAAATAAAGGTTTCTTAAAAGTGTAATTCATGAATTCGACAAATGTATAGCGTTTTAATTCTTCCAAATGTGCAAAATTGCTGATCCAGTCGTGTAATTCATATTTCTTGGCTAGTGCTCTAAGCAAGGCAGTTGAGATCAGTTGTTGTTTTTGGGTCCAGCCAATAGCTTCAAGATAGTTGTTAATATTATTTTTCATAAATAAATACGAAGAAGCTTTATTAATCTCAGAATGAATTGCGGCTAACAGTAAATAATCTGTATCAGATGTTACTTTTAGATATAGTTCTGCTTTTCCTGAGTACTAAGGACTTCCAGGAAATAAGGCCCAATTCTAGTCTAAGAATAGCCATTGGGATGCATCCCGGTAGACCAAGTATCTTTTTCCAAAATTTTCCTTCAAGGAATTTGCAATGTTACCGGAGCGTGAACAGTAAGGTAGTTGATTCATATTTCTATTTTTAGTACCTTGCGGATTAGTGTTGCTGAAACTAAGACCATATCTATTCTTGAATATCCATATGTACAGCAGAGTTGTGAGTGTAATCCCTTTCAGTATTATGAAAGAATCTCCAGGTTTCTATCACCACCAATTCACGGAATAGCTTTCCAAGGGCTTGTTGATTTTGCCCATCTGTGGTCGTGGTGGGGAGTGTTTTGTCTAATTTAAGACCCATCATGTAGTTGAACTCGCCTCCAATAACCACTTGCCCCTCACACCAGCTCCCTATTTTCTAAAATAGAACCTTCAGGACGATATCCTGTCTTTCATTTGGGCCATATACTGCAACCAATGTGTATGTTTGGTTTTCAAGTGTGCCTTTTGAGTACTTAATATCTCCCTTCTGGATTTCCATAGAGAAACTGCTTTCTGAATGTTAATTTGGCCCCTATCATCATTGCCACCCTCTTTGTTTTCATACCACCAGATGCAAAATACAGTTTGGGGAAGGCCCTCTGTGCCATTCTCCCTTCATCCTTGGGAGGAGATCTGTCTCCTCAAGAAATACTATGGATTCTTGGAGATCTGAAAGCCTCCTCAGTATCGAACGGCGTTTTGTTGGTGAATTCAAGCCCTGTGCATTTAGTGACACTATATGTACTTCAGCCATTTCCAAAGGGTCCCTTTGCCCACTTGCCCTTTCCCTAGTTTTGTCCATATATCTTAAAAAGCCTACTTTAGGAGCAATACCATGCCGCAGTCCCACACAAATATCCCAAACTAACAAAACTCTATCCCCAACTCCCCCACACTCTTTCCCACAAAACCTCCCCTGATTCACCCTCCCTCCCCTTTCCCCAGTCAGGGCCTCGGTTTTTCAAACTCCCACAGATACTAATCCGGGTGTTGGTCCTGGTACAACCCCGGGGGGCCCCTCTGCCAGGGTGAACTACACCCTGATTTGGATTCTAAAATTCTCCTCCGATTTCCTTCTCTTCTTCTGAGTCGATAGACCCAGAGATCCCACCCTTCTTGGCATCTTCTTTATAGTCTTGTTCGTTTTCCATTTCTTTTCCTCGTGGTACCGTGCTGAGGTCGTTTTACTGTACTACCACAGTGAGTTGTCCTTTCATATCAATTTCCATCCCTGGGTTGTGCTCCTCCCGACTTGTTTGGAGGCCCTCTCAGTTGATTGTCTCTGTTGCCACTCCTTCGTCTATTTCCGGACCATTCCCAAGGACGCCAGGCCTCATTAGGGACCAAGAAATCACTTGGCTGGTTCTGATTTCATTCTTCTATCCCCAGGTTCAGTGACAGTCCTTCCTCGCACATCATGACCCTTTTTTGCCTTCCCTCCCACGCAAAGAGAAGACCAAATGGGAGCTGTTAGAACTTTAGTCACCAGATTCATTGCCCTTCTTGCCTATAGGGCAGATAGTGCCAAGTCCTGGTATACCTGGATTTGCACACCATTGATAGTCACTCGTGGATGTGTCCTAGCATCTCAAAGTAGGGCCTCTTTCATGGTATATGATGATGGGGCTACTAGGACATCTCTTGGTCTGGATCCGGGATCTTGTCTCCTGGGCTCCACTATGGATTCTATCTATTCCCACTTCCTCCGGTAACATCTCCGTCAGGAGGCTTCTAGGAGGCTTCGAAAGCATTGTTGCATAGTTTCTTTCAGGTCCGCATCTGGAGTTATTTCACTCAGGCCTTTCACACGTATGTTTGACCTGTGTGAGTGATTCATTGACTTCCTTCCTTCCTTCTTGTAAAGAGCTCCAGAGATCCTCCTTCATCCTGGAAAACTGTTTTTGGAAGGAGCTTACCAGTCTGTCCCCCATTTCCTTAAGGCACTCCTGTAGATCTTCCTTGTTCAAAGTCATGGCGGGTAGTTCCCTTTCTTTAGGTCTGCTCTTTGGTGGGTTCCCAGGGCTCGTTGGAGTGTCTTCTAGTATCTGAAGCCAGCACCGCTCCAATTGTCCTCCCTGTGGATCAGCTGACCCTTTGCTTTTAGCTGGGGCGATCTTTCCTCTGGCTCCTGGCATCTTTAATCTACTCTCGGGATTGCCTTCAGATGTCTCCTCTTGTTGCTGGTATGGGGCCACCGAGTATTAGAGGGATTAGTCCCTATCTCCCTTCGGAATGTTCTCCCTCTGGGAGGTGTTGCAAGGTGTCTGGGTAACTATAGAAGAAGGGGGGGCCTCAGCCCTTAGTTTATTCAGTTTGCTCTTAGAGTTTCCCAGGTTACCGGCACTTTCTTCCCGGGATTTCTTTTAACTCTTGCCAGGTTGTGCAGTGGTAGATCCTTATTTATGCAAATTATAACCCCTTTCAAGGTATATCTCCGTAGCCCGTGACCTGCTTGAAATCACTGTAGGCAGCGATACAGCGGGGCATGTGTCTGTGTCCTCCTAGTCTTAGTATCTGAGTTTCCTCTCATATGCGGGGGGCCTTCACTTTCAGCTTCCACACTGGCTCCCCAGCCTTTGGTTGCGTGCGTCCCTTCGTGATGAGAGTACCGGTATGTCCTGGTATGTCATTTGCTACTTTCTACCACGGTACCCAAGCAGGTTCTCTGCCTCTACCTCCATGGGACTGTGTGCCAATAATTTGCCCTCCCCCCTTTTGGGATCAGGGATGAGTGGGGGCCACAGGCAGACTCGCTGCAGCTAGGAGGGGTCCCCGCTTGGTTCTGCGTTTGTTCGCCATTCCGCTCCTGTTGCCCAAGTGAGTTCCCTGAGGCCTCCATTCCCAGCCCTTATGATTTGACTTGTGCCTTTATTTCTGTCCTTGAGCTCAGAAGCTGCAGGGACTTGCTCGGCATTGCAGAGGGAGGGAATGGCGCTCCTCCCCAATCACCAGGTGATTTCTGGCCCCCTCTCGACTTCCACCCCACTCACCGCACACCCCGTGAGGGGGGGCTGCTCACTCCTCAGTCCTTCTCAGCCTTCGGGTCCGGTGTCACGGATCGGTCCTGCTCACCTCTTGCACCTCTGGGTGTTGATTCGGTGGGTGCTCTTCTCTCCTCCTCTGCTGTTCACTGCATTATGCGAGGTTCGGGAGTCCTTCACAACTAACGGGCCTCTCCAACTCCCTAAGCCTCACACGCTGCTGTATGTTAACTCCGTGGGTGGGTCTCTCGCCTCCTCCTCCACCCGAGCTCTGAGACAGGGCAGCCTGTCCCTCTCCGGTTCCTGCTGTTCACTGGATTCTATGAGGGTCAGCAATCTTTCACAGCCGGCGGGCTTTTCCTTGTCAGTTATCAGGTGCTTCCAGCTGTTGGGTAGGATTTCCCAGTGCACGATTCACCTGGATAGTTAACGGGTCGGTTAAAGTTGAATATGCATTGTGCAGCACGCGCAGGATATCTTGCCTGATCAGACAGCCCGCAGGCTTGCTACCGTAGGCCCAGGTGGAGGACAGGAGAGCATGTCCTCACACGCCAGTGGCCATCTTAGAAATCCCACCCAGCAAATGCTAAAGCACCTCCTACTGTATTTTTCCAGGGTTGGAAATCCTAATAGATCAAGGTTCAAATTTTATGAGCAAGCTCATGGGGGAAGTCAAGGAACTACTCCATTTTACCACTTCACGAACTTCAGTGAACCATCCCGAAACAGATGGTTTGGTAGAGAGATTCAATAAAACGCTTAAAAAAGATCCTAAGAAAGTTGGTAGATAAGGATGGGAAGGACTAGGACCGTATGATCCCCTGGGCACTATTTGCAGTGAGAAAAACCCCTCAGGCATCTACTGGATTTTCTCCTTTTGAGATACTCTATAGTAGAGAACCTAAAGATGTCCTGGACATACTCTGAGAGACCTGGGACTCTGAGAGACCTGGGAAGAACAAGATGAGGCACCCATTCCCCTGTTGCAGACGGCTACCAGACTGCACGAACATATAAGATTTGTTCAAAATCTAGTCTAGACTCATATGGAAAAGGCCCAAAACCAGCAAAAATGTTCCTATGACAAAACAGTGAGCTTAAGATCGTTTTTCATAGGACAAAAAGTATTGGTCCTCTTGCCTACCTAAGAAAACAAGCGTGTCTCTAAGTGGCATGGGCCATATGAAATACTGGAACAAACAGGATAAGGTAGCACAACCTGACAGGATACAGAAAGTCCATTTGTATCATGTAAATCTCTTAAAAGAGTGGAAGGAAAACCCGTCTGCCACCAATGCCACAATAATGTCTTGTTTGGAGCCAGAAGAGGTAGATAACTTTGAACTAATTCCTCAAGAGCTATCTAGTCCACAACAACAAGATTTAAAATATGTAATTATCTCATTTCCCAATGTATTCTCAGAGAAACCAGGAAGAGTGAAAGGCACCTATCACTACATCAGAACACCTAAGGGAAAAGTGGTTCCCCTGAAACCATACAGACTCCGGGAAGCCCGCAAACAGATAGTGGTGGATGAAGTGAATAAAATGTTGAGAGCAAATATTATTGAATCCTCTTCAAGCCCATGGTCCTCCCCCATCATATTGGTCACCAAACCTGGCCATTCCTGGAGGTTTTGCATAGATTTCTGCCAAGTTAATGCCATTTCCGACTTCGATGCATATCCCATGCCTGTTATTACATTACATTACATTACATTACATTGTATAACATATATAAGGCGCGGACAACATAAAAGGTGACTCCGGGAACTAGAGCATCTGAGACAAGAAGACACAGGGGGACGTAAGTGAGGCATGTGCTAACTGAGGCACTCCCAGATAATACTGATCATGTAAATAGTAGTGTTTTCAAATCTTTCTTGAAGAGTAATAGCGATTTGTTGTTACGCATATACCCTGGCACTTGATTCCACATAATGGGTGCTTTCATTGCGAATGCTCCATTCTCAACTTTTGAAGTTTTAGATCTGGGTTGCACCAATAGGTTTTGTGATCCAGATCTTAAAGTTCTAGAGTTAACTTTCTCCTTAATGTGGATCTGCAGATAGGATAGCATCTTTTGCATTCTGCACTTAAAGGTGATAACCAGGATCCTAAACTTAATCCTTGAATCTATAGGCAGCCAGTGGAGGGAGCGCCTGGCTTCCGACACATGATCATGTCTAGAGAGCCCCAAAACAACTCTCACTGCCCAGTTCTGCACATCCTGGAGCCTTTTAAGGTCCAGAGTACAGATTCCCAGTAATAGGCTACAACAGTAGTCCATCTATCCATCGGAATAGTTTCTGCACTGTCCTGTGAGATTAGAGGTCTCAGATGTAACAGTAACTTGACATAATAGACCGCTGAAGATACAACAGAGGTTACATGAGCTCTCATATTGAGTGTCTGCTCAAGAGTTACTCCAAATATTTTAGTTTTTGGTAGGGGAGCTAAAATGTCGTCCCCTAACAGGTCAGAGTGGTATGCTTAATAGGAGTACCTACTTTATGGTTACCGAGCCTGTCCATCACACGTAACTTCAGTTTGTTTCTTTCAGCAGCGATTACTTTTAATACCTCCTCTAAACCCATGACCGGGAGGAGAGAGAATAAGGTCTTCTGGTCTGGCCTGGTCGCAGACTGGTGCTGACTGGCCCGACTCGTCCGCCCTGGCGCGTTCCCAGCGGGTTTGTAGAGAAGTCCTCTTCCGGACTACAATCCTGATGTGGATTGTAGTTAGTTCGGTAGCAGCAGAGCGTGTATGTGCAGACGTCCGTCAGGAGTCTGATTCTAACCACGTGGCTTCTGCTTGCTTTGTTATATTTATGCTGGTTTACCGTCCGACTATAACAGGCAGATGCTTAATGTGAATAGCAAGGCACAAATAGAACTACCAGTAATGTCAAGAAAATTGAAAGGCAATTCTAAGCAAAGGTTAACGATTCACTACTAATGCACAGTCAAATATCAAGATCTAAAATAACTTACGGCGAGTTTTAAAAATACCTAAAAACACTATCAGGGAGTCAAAATACAATCAATGAGGTCTGATGGCTTGCAGCTGCCTTATGTACCTGGCGCTGACTGGCCCGACTCGTCCGTGCTGTCGGACACAAATTACCATGTAACAAATGATTATACAGAATATATGGACCTTACCTGAATGTAGAAAAACCCTGTCCTGGATGACAGTGGGGAGTCCTCCACACTCCCTCACCGGTTCCTGGGAGATGGAACCAGAGTCTGGTGGGGGGTCTGGTAAATCCTCCTGGGGAATAAAACCCAATGGGAAGTTCCTGGAGTAGATCCTTGGAAGGTGTTTTTCCTTGTAGAATGGACTCTGATGTTGCAGGATATTTCCGAGAGAGAGAAAGGAGAGAAAGATTATGTTCCTCAGATATACACAGGGAGAGCCTAGAGAGAAATGAAGATCGATAGCAAAGCGTAATAAGCTAGTAAAACTACGAGTTGAAATACAGGAGCAAGTAGTAAAAAGGCAGGGTATGAGAGATTAGGCAGCGAGACCCGGAAAGGAAGGAGAGTCACAGTTAAGGCTTCAAATGGAAAGGGTATTACAGGAAGATATTGAAGAGAGAAGTAGAAGCTTTCCGGGATGTGGGGAACATGTTGCGCAAGGAAAGATCTTTTGCTGGTAATGGTGAACGAGTTGCGTGCTGGAAATGGATGGACGGTCCTGACGTCCCACGAAGGAAATGTAGCCGGTGGAAAGGAATGAGTAAAGAAAGGAAAGGCAGGTTTGGAGGTGGGTAGGGAGAAAGAGAAGGCAAAGAGAAAAGTCAGGATAGCAAGTTTAGGGGAACATTCACAGTAGCGTTGGGTCAAGGAAGAAGCAACGCGCCGAGACCCATGTGGGGATGCTATTTATACAGTTCTTGAGTGTTTCTGAATGAATTAGAAAGCAGTTGACAGTTCTCAATGGGCGGCCAATCCGGCGCCATCTTGGATGTGGGTCTAATCAGTCTTGTTCCTCTCTTTCTCCACCGGTGCCATAATGACCACGGAGGGTAACGAATCATAACAAAGCCATGCATCGATGACCTAATTGATAAACTTGGAAATGCCACCTTTCTGGCAACCCTAGGCTTAACAAAAGGGTACTGGCAGGTCCCAGTATATGGGCCTGATAAGGAAGACAGCTTTCCCAACACCCCTAGGGCTGTTTCAGTACAAGGTCCCCCCTTTTTGCTTACACAGCCACTTTCCAACAGTTTATGGACCAAATATTACAGCCCTTTTCTGATTTCTGTGGAGCTTATATTGACGATATTGTCATTTATAGTAAAACTTGGGAAGACCAGCTTTACCATCTTTTTACCATTACGAGAGCTCTCAGAAAATCTGGCCTAACTGCCAATCCATCCAAATGCAGACTGGCCAATCAGCCGTGAAATACCTTGGCTTCTTTGTATGGAATTGCAACCTCAACATGAGAAAGTGGAAGCCGTACTAGATAACCCTACACAAAAAACTAAAAGAAATCTCAGAGCATTTGTAGGATGTTTTTAAACAGTTTTTATTGGTTTTAACATATAAAATCATAACAATACACACACTGTTAGTCATCAAATATTACATGTTCAATTAGATGATTACATCCCCGCCCACCAATAAACTCTCCCCTCCCCTCCCAGGCCTACATCGCACTCCTCATTCCAGCTTCTACCCTACTTGGTTCCTATTATCCTGCTGTGGTCTCATCCTGTCCAGAATCTTCTACCAAGGTTTGGGACTCTGTCCCGAGACTTCCAGATCGACTATTAATCTCCACGCCTCCACCCAACCCCCTTCTTGTTCCATGTCCCTTCGCGCCACTTTTTGCCACACAGAGGTCTCAACATTGGCCCATTTTAACAGATCCCTCCACCATACTTGCACTGCAGGTCTCGCTGCTTGTGCTTTCCTCCCCATCGCAATCCTGCGTTTCGCTAGGATGTATGTTAAGTCTTTAAGCTTGCTCACATGTTTAGCGCGTTTGGATCTTGGGAAGCAACCCAACAGGCAAGCCCTAGGGGAGCTCACATCCAAGGTAATCTCTGCTTTCACTAATGTTTGGGGTACCTCCTCCCAGAATCTGCCGAGCTCCACGCATGCCCGTAACATATGCACATGTCCTGCATTCACCTCCCCACATTTCAGGCATGTCTGTACATATGCTTGGTGAAACCTAGCTATTGTGTTCAGGGTCAGGTAAGCTCTATGGGTCACATGTAATTGAATTTGTTGAAGTCGTACATTCCTCGATACCTTCTTATGATACCCACTAGCTCTATTCCACATCTCATCTGTCAGTGGCTCTCCAAGATCTGCTTCCCATTTACTCCTAGTTTGTACCAACTCTCCTCCGACCTTGGACATTAATAATTCATAAATGCGCAAGACTTCATGCCCACCTTCTGACACATCATAAAATGTCTCTATAGTCTCGTCCGGCTGTAAGGACCCACCGGTCTCCGGCCACCTCTGCCTCAGACCCCTCAGTAGCCGGGAGTGTGTGATGTATTGTGACCGATGCACCCCAGTGTCTAGCATTAGCTCTTCAACCTCCTTGGGTTTAGTACATCCCCCACTGTCACTACACTCATGCGTCCCCAGCTCCTTCTCACATTCTGCCTAACTTGTTCATCTATCCAACGCCACTAGTGGTATCTGCGGTGAATATGGCGCTTCCTTCCCGGTAAATGGAAGTGCCCTGCGCCACATCATGTGCCCCAGGCGTATCAGAAGGTGATCATTTGTCCTGTGCGAATCGGGCTGCCATATCACTTTGTTTAGAAAGAATGGAGTACTTTCTGTTCCCAATAACCTTGTTTCCGGCATTTCTTCGTCTGACAGCCATTTGGCCACAAATTGTAGTTGGCTAGCCACGAAATACGCCTCAAAATTGGGCAGTTTTATACCTCCTCCTTCATATGAACATTGGAGTTTCTGCAGCGCCACTCTGGCCCTTGAATTATGCCATATGAAGCTCCTGCATATGGTATGTAACTTCTTGAAAAATATTTATGTATTGCAAACAGGATATTGGCAAAGTAGTGTAGGAGTGACGGCAGCACCACCATCTTCAGTAAGCCACCATAGTCTCGTCCGGCTGTAAGGACCCACCGGTCTCCGGCCACCTCTGCCTCAGACCCCTCAGTAGCCGGGAGTGTGTGATGTATTGTGACCGATGCACCCCAGTGTCTAGCATTAGCTCTTCAACCTCCTTGGGTTTAGTACATCCCCCACTGTCACTACACTCATGCGTCCCCAGCTCCTTCTCACATTCTGCCTAACTTGTTCATCTATCCAACGCCACTAGTGGTATCTGCGGTGAAGATGGCGCTTCCTTCCCAGTAAATGGAAGTGCCCTGCGCCACATCGTGTACCCCAGGCGTATCAGAAGGTGATCATTTGTCCTGTGCGAATCGGGCTGCCATATCACTTTGTTTAGAAAGAACGGAGTACTTTCTGTTCCCAATAACCTTGTTTCCGGCATTTGTTCGTCTGACAGCCATTTGGCCACAAACTGTAGTTGTCTAGCCACGAAATACGCCTCAAAATTGGGCAGTTTTATACCTCCTCCTTCATATGAACATTGGAGTTTCTGCAGCGCCACTCTGGCCCTTGAATTATGCCATATGAAGCTCCTGCATATGGTATGTAACTTCTTGAAAAATATTTATGTATTGCAAACAGGATATTGGCAAAGTAGTGTAGGAGTGACGGCAGCACCACCATCTTCAGTAATGCCGCGCACCCCATCATGGACAACGGTAGTTTCGTCCAGAATGATATACATTTTTCTATTTTATCAACAGCCTGCACTGTGTTGTGTATATATTCCACCTTGGGGTCATGATATATGTCCACCCCTAGGTATCAAAGCATCTCAATCTCCAACTTAATAGGTAACAGAGGCAATTTGTGTATGGGCTTCCCCCTATACTCTCCCAGGGGATACAGACTCGATTTCTGAGGGTTGACTGTTATGCCTGAGAATACTGCATATCTTGCCATAACATCCAAAACGTATTGCAAATTCTCATCAGGGTACTGTAGGTATAGGAGCATATCATCTGCATATAGCGAGATCAAATGTCTTCCCCCCCAGTGTATTTATACCCACTTCACCGTATTAGTTTCTCAAGTAGACTGCCAATGGTTATAGCGCTAATATAAAATGCAACGGGGACCATTGACATCCTTGCCTCTTACCTTTACTCAATTGCCACTGCTCTGAGATGGTGGAGCCCTCTTTTTACTCTTGCCACTGGCGTATTGTATAACAGCTGCACCCATCTGATCTATGTAGGCCCGATGCCGACGTTTTCGAGGACCGCAAGCAGCCACGGCCATCTGACTGAGTCAAACGCCTTCACTGTATCCAGTGACACCACCGCTACTTCTTGTGACTCTCTACTAGTATAATCAATTATGTGATGTAATCTTCTACGGTTGTGAGTAATATTCCTATGTGGAACATATCCTGTCTGGTCAGGGTGAATAAGCTTACTTATAACTAGTCTGACGCTCTTTCCCATTACTGCTGTGAGAATCTTCCCATCTTGGTTCAGCAACGACAGAGGCCTAAAGGATCTGCATTCCACATCCGGTTTGTTAGGTTTGAGGAGGGAAATGATTATCAACTCACATAGAGACTCGGGTAATTTGCCCTTTTCTAATGCCTCATTTAACAGAGCATTTCTAGGGTTGATCGATTATTACCATAGGTTTATCCCAAACTGCTCAGACAGGACAGCTAGGCTGACAGATAAACTAAAGAATGCCGATCCCCAGAAAATTAATTGGACAAACGAGGATTTATATATATGTTACAACAACCTAAAACAAACCCTGTGCCAAAACTTGATCCTAAAGGTAGTAGATTTCTCAAAAGAATTTGTACCACAGACAGATGCATCCCTTAAAGGGTTTGGAGCAGTCTTATCACAAGTGTGCAATGGATTGGAGCATCCCATCTTGTTTACGAGTTGCAAACCTTTCCCACGTGAAATAAATCACTGGAATTAGAGTCTCTTGCCATCAGGTGGGCCATTATCCATCTTAGATACTACCTCCTAGGAAGAATTTCACATTTGTCACTGACCATTCTCCACTAGTTTGGATTAGCCAACGAAAAGACTCAAACCCTCGAGTCATGAGATGGTTCTTAGACCTGCAACCCTACTGTTTCACTGTGTAGCATTGAAAAGGTAAAGACCAAGGGAAAGTGGATTTCCTCTCTCGGTTCCCCTGTGAAACAGATGCGGCTACACCGCATAGGGTAAGGGTATGTGAGAAACCTGAAGGTGTTTCACCCGCTAGTCCCCCGGGAACTGTCATCCAGGTGGCCAGGACACAGATATTGCTTTTGGATCCAGTTGCTGGGGGTGGACTAGTGCACGAGGATCACCTTGATGAGGGGTCCTCAGGGAGTGGAAGTGGAACAACGGAGGGTGAGATGCGGTATCCCCTTCCCAATAACACCTTTTCCCCATCCTACCAGGTGGGATACCTAGGAACTCAACCTCCCCCCCTTTCCCAATACGAACACTTTCTCACAGACAGTTCACCTTGAGTGACAAAGGACTAATACCAGAGCTGTATACCTGACATGTCCCAACACAATGGACAGGCAAGGTCAGGCAATTACAGATTATTACACACACCTAACTTCCATCACACTTCCCCACACAGATGAAAGGCGGAGCACGAAAGCATACTCTGAGCGAGGCAACCCACACGAGGAAACAGAAGTTCCAAGACGGCAGTTTTACACAAGGAGAAAGACGGCGAGACCATAGAGTCACAAGGAGGGAAGTACCCGTGACCTCTAAAGCCTGTTACTTTCGTGAGCCTTGGAAAGTAAGAAATTGACGACCAGGAACTAAGGCTGATCAAACCTGCACAGTGTGTCAGAGGTACCCGAGGCTCTCCCGTATCATTAACCAAGGTGGGGAGGAGCGATTGCCACTGTGGTACTGTCCTTGGCTCCTGCAACAAAGCTGCGTCGGAAAAGGCAACACAGCCGGTGAGTCGAAGGGACTGATACCAAACTGGCATGTGTTTTGAACCAAGGTTGGCGAAGGTTGGCGATGAGCGACGCAAGTATAATTGGAACCAAAGAAGTAATTGAACTTTGTGGTTGAAATTTGGGAGGCAACACAAGACACCATAACCAGAGTGGTCTGGCGCCACTGGTGCGCTCATTCGAAAGGTCTCTGTTAGGTACCCAATTGATGCAGAGTGTGAGAGAAAGGAATACTGAGATCGAAGTGGTCAGCCAACGGGTCTTGCTAAATCCTGTGCACACTCGGAAATCTTCGATAGTTTAAAGTACATTGCAATTGGTTCGAGCCCGGCTGAGGGAGACTAATTGACCAAGAGAAAGGGATCTGACCCCGGTAGAGGGGGGTCCAGGGTGAACACCCTATTTGAATACAGAGAGGGAAAGGAATGTTTTCTAATTATTTTTGTGCAGCAGGCCCTCTTAGTCAAGAGACTTACCAGGAGTAAAGGGGCTCGGACACAGAAGGTCCTGAACTGTGGAAATTGAACTGTATCCTCGTGCCACAGTGCCAGAGTGTGTGCTTTGCTCAAGTGATCCACCTTACCCCGAGCTGAAAACGTGGGGAAGGGAGGCCAATGGCCCAATCATCCTGAATTATCATTTTTGTGAACACCTCTTTCTTTTTCATGAACTTCACCCCACACTATTAGTAAATTAGTAGTAAGAATTGGCAATAGGTTTTTTAGTACAGGCCCTTATATGTTGACACAACTTCACTAGGACTGGCTTCTTTATTATTTGATATTCGTAGCTTGCCACCATCTTAGATTTAGGTTTAGATAGGCATTTATCAAACCATTGCAAAAGTTTAATAAACACCCTTGAACTTGTGTCTGTCTTACTGTTGACAACATGACTTCCTTACAGTGCTCTGAGGGTCTCTGGTGGAGTGAGAAGTACAGGGATCCAGGGGGATCCAATGTTGGCAATTGGGCGGCTGTTAATATCTATGTCTCACTGCTTGTTCTCTATCCCTTACAAATTTAATATTGTTCTCTTATTCTGCTTGCACTGGAGTGCCTATAACACGGGAGACATGGGAGTGCATTTGTCATGGCCAAGACGCCTAAGGAATCCAAGAAACTGGACATTCCTTCCCTACTCCAGCTCTCTACTGACAAAGCCAAGAAGACAAATCTGCTAGAAGGAATGGTGCATGCGAATGACTGCCCTCCTGGAGTCCCCTCATCCACCCAGGCAGCTACTAAATCCGACTTACAAGATCTCCTTTTGCAAATTAAGCGGGAGATACAAAAGGGTAGTGCAGAACTTTTACATAAGATTTCCACTTTGGATAAACGCATGTAGAAAGCGGAGGGGAGAGTGGAAGAGATGTAAACGACTGCATGCAAACAATCCTATGCGATCATTGAGTAGTCTTGTAGGATAGAAACCATGGAAACGTGTTGTGAGACCCTCAACGACAAGCAAGAAGATGGTGAAAATCTCTGCAGGTGCAATAACATCCGTATCTGAGGTGTTCCAAAAACAGTCTCTGCTGATGATCTTGCTGAATTTGTCGGTGTCCTTTTTCGTCACCTTTTGGGTTTGGCAAATGAATGCGGACAATGAACTGGATAGGATCCATCATTATTATTATTATTCTTCTTTATTTGCATATGATTCTGAAAGAATCTTTACACAGAAAATTTAATTATATCACATTTCTTTAAAATTGACGTGTTGTTCATACATTCAATTAATAACATTTGCTGATTAATAACAGTATAAAATAGATACAGATAGACAGTGATATATCTGCAGTAGGCATCAATAGGCAGAGCAAGTGCAAATACACATTTAATTCTAGCTATGTCTATACATTAGTATGTTTAAAATCTATCTAATCACTTTCTATATTTTGAAAATTATAGCTTATATATTTTGGTTATTGCACCTGCCCGTTCTATGGATATGCAATAACCACTATAAAAACAATTAAGATACATTCACTCTAAAACTTCTTAGACATACGAAAACTGGAGGGCTGTTCCATTTTTAAATCACCATTAATTTCTCACAAACCACTCAGGTTTGGCTACCACTTTATCTATTAATAATCGCCTAACGATAACACCAATAGAGGCTGTTATGGAGGCTTTCCAGGTCTGAATTGAGGCAATAAGTAAAAAATATATCACTCTTTATGGAATCATAGTTTTGGACATATTTACCCAGGATAGTCATATAGATATTGCCCATAGTTTGACATTCCGTAAATAAATGTTTGGGGGTCTCTATAACTCCCGGTATATTACACATGCAGCACACTTTTCTCTAAAGGGATTTTTCAATGAGCTCCCACAAAGACCAACAAAGGTAGTTGGTTAATTCGAAGTCTCAGAATAAGATGACATACTGCAGGGGAAGAATTTTGTTGAAGGAAGGGTTGTAAACGTAAGAAGCTGTGCACAACTCTTGCCACATGTACGTAGGACTTTAGTGAAGATAGCGGAGGGTAATTGCTGGTTCAAACCCAACGGGCCAACTCATTTCCAAACAGGGCTCTTGGAGTTTCATATTTGGTTCCCCATTCGAATTTGGGATACCACCCTAAGTTCTCGTACAGACACCAAATCATGTGGGAGTCTTAGTCACCACCAATTCTCGATTTTTCCCACTATCTGCTCCCACTAGTGACAGCAGCTTACATTTGGGATTTTAGTTGGCCTTAAGATGCAGTCCACCCTGATGTGTAAGCAGTTTTTGGACAACAGCCAGAAGCCTGCGCTAGGGCCGCGGGCAGGTCACTCATATAGAGATTATATAACATTGGAGCCAAGACACAACCTTGCTTGACTCCTCTGTTCAGGCACAGCAGCGTTGAGGTCAGTCCTGCACCAATCATTCTTTTTTTTTAAATACGTTATTTATTATTACTTGACAAGGTAACAAGGACAGCCAGATTAAAACATCCCACAGGGCAGTATTGATGCACATGGTTACAACATTCCACAGGTAAATTACATGCATGAGTGAATAATAGGATTATAACATTAATCCACAGGGTAATGGGTGACAAAAGCTGCTCAAGAGAGCCTGAGGAGTCAAGGAGATCACATGGAACCGTGTGTACACCCCCCTCAGCAGCCCGCGCATGCAGGTATGATCTGAAGGGTGGCCATATGTCGCAGGGCTTGCAACCAGCTGGCTACAGAGAGGTCCAGCGCTCCTCATTATCCGATGCCCAAGTAACATCGCAGAGCATTTGCTTTGTAGTGGGGGAGGTGGTCTGAGCCACAACAGAATGCAACGCACTGCAAGAAGCATACAAAGACTTGCGAGTTTACGGCCACCTCCATGAAGCAACATAAATTCATGAAATAGGCAGTTCATAGGGGTCTGGTCTATAGTTTGTTCAAGCATCGCAGATATAGCAGTTCAGACATTTACCCAGAACTTAGAGATTTCGGGCAGGCCCTCATCATGTGGCGGTAGCCTGCATTGTCCACCTGCACCCGGGGCAAAGGGGTGAATGATCCAGGGACGTGGTGTGAAGTCTAGCAGTGGTGTAGTGAAACCTGTGCAGAACCTTGAACTGAATCGGGCAAAATCTAGCATTTACGGAAACCTCACAGGCACATCTGCAGTTGACTTCCCACCCCTCATCGGTTATGTCGACACTTAGGTCCCTACCCCATGCTTCACGGAGCTTAGTAAGTGGTTTATTGATCCGATCATGGAGCTGTCTATAAAGAACTGACACCGCCCCTGTGGGGACCACATTTCCTGACCAAGTGCTAGCAAAGGTTCGTACGGGGGCTGTGAGGGAAACTCAGGCCACATCTTCTTGACTGCACGCCGCAGCCCTGCGTATTGCAGCCATCTGGAGGATAATTTAATGGGCTGCCTCCTTGGGTCAGGCTAAGTCACAAAGGAACCCTGTTCATGCATATCACCTAGAGTGGAATAGCCGCTGGCAGCACAGCTGGCCGCCACAGCTTTGCTTATCCTGGGGAACCCGGGAATGTGGTTCCATAAAGGTAAGTCTTTGTGAAATGGGTGGGGACGCCAGTCTGCTTCCTGATTTTATTCCAAGCCAGTGGAGGGATTGCTGCCGGGTTGGCCACACTGGAGTCTCTCCACAGGAGGGAGCAGAATCAGAGAGCGGAGTTCCCTGGGACCGGTGGCCAGCCGTTCAATTTCCACATGTGGTAGCAGTGGGCCCTCCACTACTACCCAGTATGCTGCGTATTGGGCTTGGGCTGCCAGCCAGTATTTCTCGAAGTCAGGGGCTGCTATGCCACGCTGACTATGTGATCTCACAAATACGGACCACTTTATTCTTACCGCACCAGAGTGTCAAGAAAAAGCCATTTATTGCGATTCTAAACTCAGTAAACAGCGCTGCACTGGGCCATAGAGGAACATTTAAGAAGCAATACAGTATTTGCGGCAATATTGCCATCTTGAGCAGAGATACCCTGGCAGCGAGGGTGATGGGTAGCTTAGCCCAAGTAAGCAGATTTGGCCTGAGTTGTTGCAGATAGGACCCAATGTTTCGATTGTATAGCGAGTCTCTGCGCCTAGTGATCGTAATCCTGAGGTATTTTATCTCCGAAGGGGCCCAGGCAAAGCCCATTAGGTCAGTTGGGGCTGTAGTGACATTGGTTAAGGAAAAAAGGTCTGACTTAGCCTGATTGACCCAGGGGCCAGACAGGGAGCTGAAGTGGAGAACGTCGCGCATAATGGGGTTGAGATTGTGCTCAGGTTCCCTGATATAGAGTAGTGCATCATCTGCATAGAGTGAGATGATCTCAGGAGAACCAGTTAACCGTATCCAGCTATGTGAGTGTTTATGTTACAGTAATTCGGTTTGGGGTTCCATAACCACTGCAAAGATAAGTGGAGAAAAAGGACACCCCCGTCTAGTCCCCCTGCAGATGTCAAATGGTTGTGAAAGATGGCCATTAGTGCACACACTGGCCACAGGCTTAATGTAAAGTAGTTGTATCCACGATTCAAAGCGGGGACCGAAGTTGCATTTCTTAAGCACTGCCCAGAGGAAGCTGCAGGAGACCGAATCGAAGGCCTTCTGCACATTAAGCAGGGCAGCCACAGCTCGTACCTCAGGATCGATTTGGGCTAGGATGTTAAATAACCGTCGCACATTTAGGGCCGTGGAACGGGGGGGGACTGATCCAGACTGGTCGGCATGTATTAGTTGTACCATATAAGGGGCAAGCCGAAGGGCGAGCACTTCGCAAAGATTTTAACATCACAGTTGATCAGTGATAGGGGTTGATATGATCCACATTGCGTGGTGGATCTTCCCGGCTTGAGGAGGACTGTTATCACTGCCTCTCTGAGTGTCGGAGGGAACTCCTTTTTAATGCAGGCCACATCTCATAGGGCAGCTAACTGGGGAGCAAGGATAGGTTTATAACATTTGTAAAAGTCGATGGTGAGTCCGTCAGGACCCGGGGCCTTATTGGAAGGCAGAGCATCAATAGCGCGTAATATCTCTTCTACCGCTATGGGGCAATCAAGGGCATCTTCAGTGCCATCAGAGAGTACCGACAGTGGTAGGCCATCTAAGAATGTCTCTATGGCTGAGTCCGGGGCATCGTCACTGTTAGAATACAGTGTTGCATAAAATGTACGGAACACTTAATTCATGTCTGTTTCGGTGTGAATCAGTCTCCCCTTGGGATCCTCGATTAATGGGATGTGGCGACTACCCTCCTCATGCTGCACCACCCTAGCAAGTAGGCCACCTGGTCGCTCACCCTCGCCATATTGTCTAGCAGCTATTGGGTTATCAAGGAACTTCTGCTCCCTCTCAGGTGCGTCTCTGAAACTGTCAAGCAACTCCTTGATTGCACTCAGGGTTGTGGAGGCTAGGTCCATGGCATATGTTGTTTCGAGTTGCTTAGGAGTGGCCTCACAATTCCAAATATTCCTACGTATTGCCCTAAGGAAAGAGGAAAGCCACACTGTATTTAGGAAACTTTTGAAAACTAGGTTATTTATGTAATGTCTGCAATATCGGAGTGTCTTCTTACTCCTTTCTGTATTGATCAGCGCCTGGACGCCCGAGGGCTTTGGTGCCATATAAATGATTTAACATAACATAAGGATTCCTGCTTCTTTGGCCAAGGCCATACTGCGAATATAGACTTTAAAAACATCCCATAAGGTAGCCAGGGAGCCCACTGTGCCTGTATTAATCTAAAAGTAGTCACTCACACATTCCCTCAGTTCAGCCTTAAATACAGAATCCAGCAGTGCACGAGGCTTAAGCCTCCAGGTCGCCTGAGGGCCTGACGTTCACACAAGGTTATGGTTAAGGCAATTGGGGCGTGGTCGGAGTACATCCTCAGAAATATATTTGTGTCCATTATGTGGTTAACCAACTTCCCAGCAATGAGCCACATATCTATCCTAGAGTGTGAGTCATGCATGGTTGAGTAAAATGTGTATCCACAGGATTTGGGGGTGTAATAGTCTCCAGGCATCAACAAGCCCAAAGCCGGCTTTCTTATCCAGCACGGTCCCAGCAGCTCGAAACAGCAGGCGGGCCCTGTTAACAGATCTGTCTAGGTTGAGATCAAGAATGGTGTTAAAATCGCCCTCCCCCAGAGGACTGGCATTGAGGGATACCTAGCAAGCATGTCTGTTATCTGCATGTAGAACTGGGTTTCATCGGTGTTCGGGCTGTATATATTGAATAGTACCACCTCTAATCCTGCCAGTATGCCGTGAGTCAGCACATAGCGTCCTAGGGGGTCAACTTGTGTGGTTTTAGGGGATTATTGGAGCGATTGGTCAGTACGGATCATCACACCCCGGCTTTGAGTCGAGTACTGTGCATCAAAGCACTGTGTGCCCCTACTCTTAGCAAACCTTTCGCACCCAGCCGCCTGTGCATATGTCTCCTGTAGGAAAAGGATATGGGTTTGGTGCTGCTCCACATACAGTTGCACTCTACGCATCTTAGCATGATTGCCCAGGCCTCTAGTATTCCAACTCATAAATCTCAGTGTATCAGCTGCCATCTTGAACAAGAGAGTGAAGAACCACAGGCCCACGGCAGGCCCATGTGTGGAACCCCATGAATTTTACTACCAAGTGTTGTAACCATCTGGTAGTCTCGCCACCTAAGTCAAGCATTTCCTGTAAGCCATTACCGGTCCTACCTCCTACCACCTCCACCCCTTCCAATCAGGGGGATGAAAACCCCATAACAATTATAACCATAACCATTGCAGCTTAGCAGGGGGGGGCCGATCGCGCCAAGCAGCCTGTTTCACACCACATCAGTGGACAGTGTGACAAGTGTAAGACGCACCTTAGCAAATTAACTGTGCCGACACAGAGAAGTGAGGAGTGGCCGCGGGCGGCCCAGTGAAGAAGAAATATATTGTGCTCTGCCTCGGCAGTGGAACTACAGCAAGTGAACACAATTGAAAACAAAGAAGTGGGACAGCACAAGATCAACCAGGAACATGTTGGTCGAGGAACTTCATTGCTTCCTCTGGAATTGTGAAGAAGACCTTCTCAGAGTGCTCAATGCAAAGTCTAGCGGGGAACATCATGGCATAGTTGACACCAAGTTTGCAGAGTCTCCTCTTCACCGCCAAGAAGGTTTTACACTCCTGCTGTGTTGCGATGGAGAAATCCGGATAAATGTGGATTTTCTTCAAGCCTAGCAGCTGCTCCCCCTTTGCCCTGGCAGCCCGAAGAAGCGCATCCCTGTCTCTGTAATTTAGAACTCTGGCAATGATCGGGCGGGGAGAGGCACCAGGTTTTTGTTTCATTGCCAGCGATCAGTGGGCCCTCTCTATAGCGAAGTGCAGCGATAGCTTGGGGCTCTCCAGCAGGGAGAGAAAGGTGCGGTGCACAAAGTCCTCCATGGGGCCAGAAATGTTGTCTTTGTGGATCCCGATTATGCGTATGTTATTACGCTGTGACCTGGACTCTAGGTCCTCGTTCTTCCTGCTGATCACCTACACATGCTTGGTGAGAGCGGTTAGGTCGGATCTAAGCGAAGTAATGTCGTACTCCACCGTTCAAACTCTAGTCTCCACCTCAGCGACACGAGCATCAGTCTTCTCCATGCAGGCTTTAATGGAAGCTCATGTCGTCTAATTTAGTATTGAGAGTTGGGTACCCCTCCCGCATGTAGTCCACCATCCTCTGCAGCTCTGTAGGTTCTCCAGCAGCAGGGGGGGAAAGACCAGACATGGCCTCCCCTGTGTCCCCTAGCTCCCTGGGGGTGGTTTTTGCAAACATGTTTTTAGAACTTGTTTCTTGCCTCCTCCTTTGGTCATGGTAGTGATCCCAATCAGATCAGGGGAGAGGGATTTGGCGAGGTAACGCCTGGCAGTCTTAGGAGAGGAAGGACGCAAGGTAGAGGGGGTATCCGTCTGATTGATCCAATGTGCCACTGCAACACAGGAGGCAGACTGCAGAAGCGGTGCCTAGGTCAACGCCCAGGCTACCAAAGATGACCCGGAATGGCACAGAAGCAATATAGCGGGGGCTGCGGGGCACGAAGTATGCAGAGATAAGAGGCAGAGGCAGTTCAGTTCCTCCCATGGGATAATAGCACTCCTTAGGAATCTGCATCAACCAGCGTATGGGCCAGAAGACAGAAGCTGGGAGCCAGACAAGCGGGGGGCAAGGGGGACTGGTAGTCAAACTGCAGGAGAAGTAGCGGGAAGTGGATCAAGGCATCAGGGCACACAAACTCTGACCTGGCATCCAGCGCTTGGATAGTCAGACAGCCCCCCTGTCATCAGAGCTCCGCAGCATCCAACGCGAGACGCCTCAGGCACGCAATCCAGGAGGTGTAGAGGGTGGTAGGCAGCAAGGCCAGGAACCTGCCACACACTGGGCGTCAACAGTTCTCAGCAGAGGGACACACCCTTCTCAGGAGCTCACGGCTGCCCCTCACAGCAGGTATGAGCCGAGTGTCTACAGTAGTGGAGAGTGTCCCAGTGTCCCATTCACTCTTATAAAGTAAGGCAGAAAGTGTACAGTTTGGGGATGAAAATGGATGCCAGGGATGCATAGTGCACTTTCAATAAGCACAAAGAAGCACCGGCCGACGCAGTGCAGCGGGAGGCCAGGGGGGAGGCAGAGGTGACAGAAGGCAAGCAGGGTGAATCCGCGCCTCCGACTCTCGCACAGTGATGGGATGAAGAGAGGCACCGGATGCCTGCGTCCGGTTCAGTAGGCGCTCGTGGGCGCACCAGGGCCAAGACACACTGCAAGTCAGCCACGTGTGCTCTGAGCCCCGTGTAAATCAGTACAAGGAGCGGTGATGGGGATGCCCCTCATGTGGTAATGCAGGCCGGGTGCAACAGGACCGAAGGAGCACTTCAGGTTAGCCTCCGGCTTACAAGGTAACACGAGGGGGTCTCAAGCAGCAGTAGAGCTCGTCGATCCGCATCCACCTGTGTCGCCGGGCAGTGAGGATCAGATGGTGGGGCCATTGGTCCAGGAGTGCTGGCACACACAGCAGACGGCGGAGCGAACGCAGCAGTGCGGTGCCTGCTGCAATCGCAAAGGGAGCAAGCCAAGAGCCAGGAACAGCGACCTCTGCCAGGATCAGAGGGTTGTAGTGCGCAGCAGCAGGGAGGACTATACAGGCAGGGCATGCGTATCAGGCAGTCTCAGAACGTTCCCATGCAGGGCGCACTGACGGCGATGGCAGTTCGCCACTCCGGGGAGCACCCTTCGGTCCAAAAAGAGCTGTGTGGGTGCTGTGATCCCTAGGGTACTGCTCCAGAAGCAATCGTATTGATGCGTGCAGGGAATTTGTACAATTGCTGCCGTAACGGAGAAGTGGGCTGCAGAGCCGCAGTCAAGCAGCCATCGTATTCATGCTCAACAGCGCCCCCCTTGCATCATTCATTCTAACTCATCCAGACATGCCCTTGTGGAGTCCCCTCAAGATGTCCAGCAGCCAACCAGGGCAACCCCAGTCTGCCAGTTTAGACAGTAGTCTAATACAGTTTACCCCGTCAAAAGTGGCTTCAAACAACATAGGGGCGCCTCTAGTGGCTGCTGCTCTGATCAGCCTATCCAAAACTCTCAGGTTGTGTGTAGTCAAGCAGCCTGGACAAAAACCTGTTTGTGTGAAATGGAGCAGCTCCCTTTACTCCACCCATGACTGAAGATGTCCCAGAACCAGTGAAGAAAACACCTTGCCTGTTAATTAGGTAGGAGGATTGACTGTCGCCAAGATTCAGGAATTTGACCCACCGCACAGACTCTGCTAAACAAAACTTGTAGAAATCGGGCACACCCGTTTGGGTCCTGTTTCAGGACTATACAGGCCAAGCCATTTGGACCGGGTGCTTGAGAACTCTTATCTTTCTTAATGATAGACTCTATGGAGCCCAATTGTGAGCTCTGTACACTGCCCTTGGTTGAATTTTGTCATTCTCAGCTCTATCCCCCAAATAGTGTAGCCAGTGTTTTTCCTGTATTGGATTTAAAGATTGTCTCATTCTATCCCTGTTAGCGCGGGATAGAATCTGGTATATAGAGCTACTCTTTTTGCTACGTAGGACGCCAATCATATCTTGCCAGTGAATATTTCTGGCTGAGGTGTGCCAACATTTTAGCCTTCCTCGATATTCGGCTTTTATTACTTTGGCCTGGTATCTTATATCACTCTGCGAGCTCCCTCCTCTCTGGAGGTTTCTTACTTTACTTCTCATTGTCTATTTGGCATCTCACATTACTATATCAAATTTGTTAGCGTGGTTTTTAATTATGACCAGATTTTCTCACCGGTCCCCTCCGGCTGTAGACGCCAAGTCTTTCACCCAGCTTTCTATATCATTTCCATTTGCCGTGGCCAGCCATCCCCTATCTTGCACTATTGTATTATGGAACAGTTGGTCTGCACTAGTTACATGTTTCGCAGTCCAACAAATCCAATTGCCTGCATGTTTAGCAAATGCCTGCTGCAGCACTTATAATCCTCTGTATTCTTGTGAAAGACCAGGGTCAATAACAAGATGGCATGCTCGCCAAATCTATTTGGCTCCATTTTTAGTTCACTTGTTTTCAGCATTCAGGCATTGTTACTGACAAAGTATTCTAAGGTTTCTCTGCTCTTGTTCGAACACCAAGTGAACTTTCCTGGCACGTCACCTATGGTTCTCCTATTCATCATGGTTAGGTCCCATGTGCTAAAGAATTGGACCCATTGATTCCACTTGGTATTACTCTCTTTTTGCGTCATTTGACAGGGTTTTGTTACATGACTGTACGATGGACATTCTTTATCATCTGTATACCTGGCATTTAAATCACCCCCAAGTAAAATTATACGCTCGTCCCCCTGTCCAATCCTACGGTCTGTAACTCACCCAGAGATTCCTGTATGTCTTCCAGGTTGTTAATGTCCAGTGTAATATACATGTTCACGATCACCAGACTAAATTCCTCTTCTGCCTCATGGAGGATTAACTCGACACCCATCAATGAACTACTTATGGGAGTCAGAGCCCGATCACGAGCCCTTCATAAGGCCTACCAGGGGAGCCCCTTTTGGCCATTACTTGGTATATCTTATAGCCCTGCACAACTTAGGGGTTACTCTATCCATGTCTCTTGCAACAAGAAAATATCCACACTAGCAAGTAACATGGCAGACCCCTCCTTGCTAGCAATATGGCCATAGCCTCTTGTATTCCAACTTGTGATAGTACACCTTCAGAGATCCATGTGACCCTGTTCTATGTAGGAGTGGAGAACAGGCTTTCTGGGCCCATCCAGGTTCATATTGTCTAGGTGACTCTGCCTTTTGCCCTGCAGCTGCGCATTATCACAGCAAACTGTACGTTTATAGCCTAATGATCTTAGCGTTTCTGCCCACATACACAACAGGGATGCAATAGCGGGGGAAGCAAATGTATCAATGCCCAGTTTCCCACACTAGACCATGGTGGGAGTCCGATTTGGAGCAGATCTTTACTGCTGACAGAGGACAGACAAGGAAGAGCAGACCAAAGGCGAAGAAGCGCTGTACGATTCAAGAATGGGATATCAGCAGTGGGGTAAGGTTCTTCATGTTTTGCCAGAGAGCCCAATGTTGACCACTCTTTTCGTACAGAGGAAGGGAGAGAGAGGTAGGAGGGGGAGGGAAGAGGGGAAGGGTCCAACTGATGGCAATGGGTAGGGTTTCAACTTTTTTTTTGCATGGTCGAATGAGCACAAGTAAATAACGTACTTCTCCCCCTCCACCCATCGCACTATTCTACCACAGATGATAGGTCTAGGTTCACAGATTTGAGTTACCCCATTCACCGCTGTGTGAGGGTAAGGAACCCATAATTGGGGATCATCTCCCACAGGGCGCCTCCCAACATCTTTTATGGGAACCCATGCACTTAGTGTATTCAAAACTCTTAGTCAGGGACATTTGATGCGTTTACCTGCTCCACACCAGGTATACATTTTTTACAAGCCCATTTGTCCAGTGGACCAGTTAAAGTAACTTGTCTTCTAGTCCCATCCCTCTTTTCTTTAATGAGTATCTTCGGGCCCATATTGCATGTCTTCAGGCCTTTGTCTTTATTTATTTCCGGTTTAGATGGTGGAGGAGGTATGTTCGGGAAAGTAACCTGTTTTGTGGAATTAGGCATAGCAGCCTTTGTACAGTTATCCTTTACTTCCTCTCTTTCCATCATCGGCAATTTGTTGCATAATGCATCTAGTGCATCATCGTCGTTCTCCGCAAAGATAGTCAAAGAGTCTGTGTTTTGGTTTACGGCAGGAGGCGGCGGGGGCAGAGCCTGCCAGCGACATCTCAATGTCATGCACCTTTTTAACCTGGGGATTCTCAGATTTTTTTACCCCACTCAAAATCCTCTCCTCCCGGGGCACCTCTTGTCTGGTTATTGTGGCTTCTGAAAATGAATCTAGTTTAGTTTAGTTTAGTTTATTACTTGTATTGGGCAACAAACCCGAGGGTAATTGGGCGCATCGCATAGGTTTACTCACAGCTTAGTTGTACATAGAAAGACGTTACAGTTACAATATTATTATATAAGTCAAAAAGTATTGTTACAATCAGCAATTTTTACAGGATAATTACACAAAGAACATATATACAATAAGAAATTTTACAAAATGGTACAGTGTGGATGCCAAAGGAAGTCTAAAGTATCGGAAGGTAATGCAGGTGAAGACTATGGGTTGTGGTCTGGAATCAGAATCTCGCTTAACCGTCAGAATCTTTGAGCAACTTTATAAAGTTGTGGTGAAATTTTGTGTATGATGGTTCTAGTCTGAGGGTGGTAGGGAGTGAGGTCCATAGCTGGGTAGCCTTGACCTGGAAACTATTACCTCCCACTCTGGCAAGTTTGAATCTGGGGGTCAGTAGGCAATTAGTGTTGGAGAGTCTGGTTAGTCTTGTCTCAGGTTTAGTGGTGATTCTGTCCACAAGATAGCGAGGGGCTACTTTGTTTACACATTTATGAGTAAGGGAGGCGAATTTGAGTTTTAATTTGTCAGTTGTGGACAGCCAGTTGTTGGCTCTTCTGGTGTCCGAGATATGTACTCTCCTTGCAATTCCAAGCGCAGCTCTAAGAGCGTTATTTTGCAGGAGTTGGATTTTCTTGGTAGTTTGCTTGCTCGCCCAATGTACATAGCATTACAATAATCGAGTCTTGATAGTATGAGAGCTCTAGCAAGAGTAATACAGCTGTTATTAGAAAGGAAGTCTCTGCCCACTCTGATTAATTTGCAGCTATAGGCTGTGGTAGAGGCCAGCGTATTTACCTGTTTGTTAAAAGATAGGGCAGAATCTAAATAAAACCCCAACTTTTTGACTTCCTTAGCAACTATAATGATATTGTTGTCAACGCTAAAGGCTGAGTATTTAGGACTTAGTTTTTTGAGCGATGTTTGTGTACCCAGGATGATGATCTCTGTCTTGTCATCATTCAGGCATAGTCCATGGGAGGCCATCCATGCCTGGATGATGAGATAAACCTTATTCACCAAGGCCAAATCCTTTTCATAATCACCAGTAATCGGTAGGAGGATCTGTGTATCATCTGCATAGTTAGTGTAGGTGATACCCAGATGATCCAGATCATCGAAAAGGGGCTTGGTAAAGATGTTGTATAAGGTGGGCAAGACACATGAACCCTGGGGAACACCACATGTGATAGGGATAGGGCCAGCTGATGCAATGGGAGAGAATACTCTCATGGTGCGATCACTAAGAAAAGACTGTATCCAAGCAATGGCTTCTGGGGAGAAATGTGCTGCCGAGTCCAGGTGGCTGCACAAGACCTGATGATCGACCAAATCCAAGGCAGCCGATAAGTCTAAGAGCAAGAGGAGAGCTAGGTCACCTTTATCCCTAAGGTCATCGATCTGGGCCTTCAGGTCGATTAGCGCAGTGTCTGTCCCGTGCTGAGGCCGGAAGCCTGATTGTCTAGATCCTAGCAAGTGATTAGATTCCAAATGTTTTTGAATTTGTAGATAAGCCATCCTATCTATGATTTTCAGAAGGAATGGTACCGTGGTAATAGGTCGGTAGTTAGTGGAAATTAGGGGGTCTAAAGTTTGTTTTTTTAGTAGGGGGAGCACCCAGGATTTCTTAAGATTATAGGGGATAGAGTTGGTCATGAATGATTCGTTGATCAGTTTAGTAATAAAAGGTGACAGTTCTCTGGCTGCGTCCTTTATAAGTTGGGCAGGGAATTGATCGCCATGACAATTAGAGGGTTTAAGCGAGAGTATTGTCTTTTCTGTTTCGGGAATGGTAACTTTGAAGAATTTGAAACGAGGCACTGTGTCGGTAATAGTGGGAGTGGTTGAGGTGGTATTGTTAGGCGAGTTGGTTGATAGTGAGGCTTTTTTATTGTTCATTTTTATTTGTAGGGTTGCAACTTTGCCTGTCAATGCTTGTTGGATATTCGAGCACCAAGGTTTATCCTTGACACAGTTGTCAGGTACAGGGATGGGTGCTTCTAGTTTTTTGAGGATAACAAAAAGTTCCTTAGTACTAGAGTTGGCTTGGGCTATTCTTGTGTTATAGGATTCACGTTTGGCTAGGAGTATTTCTTTTTTGTAGAGGGCAGAAATGCAACTCAGATTAGTTTTATTTTCTTCAGATGGATGAAATTTCCACAGTGTCTGGCATGATCTTTTTTTGGTAAGTAGAGTTTTTAAATAAGGTTTGTACCAAGAGTTGCGGTGAGCTCTAGGTTTACTTTGTCTGAGTTTAAGTGGTGCTATTGTATCTAGGGAAGTGGTCATAATGTTGTTAAATTCTTTAACCAGGGCATCTGGTCCCACATTTTCTGGGTTGGCATTGAGAGTAGGTAAAATGATAGGGAGTAGTTTGTCGCAAGTGATGTTTTTTTTATTGCGAGTGGGAACCGGAGGAGCTGGTAAAGCAGGCAGAGCGATGGGTTTACCAGTGTTGAGGGTGAAAGTTATGAGGTGGTGATCTGACCATATCACAGGTGAATTGGAGGAGATAGTTGTAATCTGCTATCCAGTCCAGAGTTCTTCCTTTTAGGTGTGAAGGGTCAAGTACTTTTTGGGTAAAACCTTGTTCTGTGAGGATATTTGCCACAGTAGATGCATGTGCATCTTTAGGGTCGTTATACCCTAGGTTAAAGTCTCCTAATAGTATGACTTGAGATGAATTTGTTAAGTTATTGGATATGATGTTGGATAAGTCATCTTCAAAAGTTCCAATAGGGTTTGGCGGCCTGTATATTAGATGAATTGTAAGAGTTTGGGTACTATTTAGATTGAGTTTGGCCGATAGGGTCTCATTTAGTGTCCAGGTGGGGTGTAAGTCTGATTGGTAAGTTGTCTTTTGCAATGAGTGCAATGGTGGTCAGTCAAAATCTCGAAAAAATAATCTCGAATAACAATAAGGTCGAAAAAAAAGACCGAAAAAAGAATTTTTTTTTAATTATATATTTATTTTGGGGTCCGGGATTAAAAAAAAAATGGTTAAAAAAAAAGAAGGGGGGGTTGGGGGGGAACCCCCCATTTCGAATAAAAAACGTCATAAAAAAAATTAGACCTTTTTTTTCGGCCTTTTTGTTTCGAGATTTATTTTTTCGAGATTTTTAAATTCGGTATTATGACCATAAACCGAGTGCAATACCTCCTCGTGTATCAGTTCTGTCTGATCTTAGGATAGTGTACCCTTTAGGGAAAGCTAATGAAAGTGCTAGGCCTGCAGTGGCGTGCAGCCAGGATTCAGTGACTGCTAATAGGTCTAGTTGTTCTAACTGTATAATCTCCGATATCTCAATGGCATGAGCGACCAAAGATCTTGCATTTATTAATGCCCCTTTGAGAGTAAGGCAAGGTGAACCAGCTGATGACGAGTTCTGTGTCGTTTGTAGGGGGTTACCTTTGGATTTGTAGGTATCAGTGACAGGTATGGGAGTAGATTTGTTGTTGCCGGATACTAGCGTTCTGGCTAGGGGTTCATGCAATTTAGACATTCTTGCACAGAGTCTACTATTTCTATCAGAGGTTGTGCAGGGTTATGATATCAGTGGTTCTTGCATGGTTGGTTTGGTAGGCTTTTCTAGATTTGTACAGGATGGGTGTAGTGATGGGGGGGGGTGGCTATAGTTTGCCAATATGTTTGCTATCAAAGTAGTGGCTAGAGCAAGAATAAGGCGGGTCAGTGGGCTCCTGGTAATGTGCATTTTTAGGAGTGCTAAGGGTAAGTGTGCTCAGGTGTAGGCACAGTTTGGCAGTAGGCACAATCAGAAGGTTGGCAATACTAGGCTAGGGCATTCGGCGCTATCACAGATTGGTGGGAGGCACAATTAGCATAGTAAACTCCAGCGTAGGCACAGATTAGCATTGTGCACAATCAGAAGGTTGGCAATACTAGGCTAAGGCATTCAGCGCTATCACAGATTGGTGGGAGGCACAATTAGCATAGTAAACTCCAGCGTAGGCACAGATTAGTATTGGGCACAATCAGAAGGTTGGCAATACTAGGCTAAGGCATTCGGCGCTATCACAGATTGGTGGGAGGCACAATTAGCATAGTAAACTCCAGCGTTAGGCTAAGGTAATTGGGCAGGAGGCGCTACCAGGATTTAGCAGGAGGCACAATTCAAATAGGTAGACAGGCTAAAGCAAATGGGCGTATGGCATAATCATAGTCCAACAGCGGGGGCGCAAGCAATATAAAGCAGACTACAGGAGCAGATAAACAGGTAGTGCCGTTACACTCCCCAAGGTCCCCATACAGTTTCAACGTAGTATCAATGATCTTACCAGAAGCGGGCTAGGATGAAATACGCCATTTTATCTGTGAGGGTTTTTAGCTGCAGTTGGTCGCTATGTCCGAACAAAGACTATGCAGATCTTCAATTTTGATTAACATTGTGGCCATTTTCTGCAGAATAATTTCCACATCTGACTCTATATCATGCCCTTGAGAGAAGCTTGAGGTAGTATCTTTGAAATTGTCAACATCATCAGTTCCTGACTTGTGAGCAAATCTATCAGGTTAGGACTGTTGGATAGCGTGGTTACAGTAGGATTTTTGTTCAGAAACACGCTAGGTTCAAATGAGTTTCACTTGAATGATCTACACATTTTTAATAAGAAGCCGTTGTTGTCAATAGATGAAATAGGGCTCAGTATATCTTTGTCAAATTCTTCGCACACAGCAGAGTACACGTTTTTGCAGGGAGATTTCCCTATGCTGGTCGCCGACCTCCGCGCCTCCACTCTGTTGGATTCGTTCAAATGCAAGGTTCAAGCTGAGCATTCGGCGAAAAGGAAGGGGGGAGTGAAATTCTTCTTCTGTTCACTACTTCTAAATAGCCCATTAGTAACGGTTGGCTATGGTTCACACTCAATCTGGTAAACTGCCAACGTTCCTTTGTTCCTTTCCCAAGATTGATAGAGGATGAGCTATGGTTCAAAGAGATTGTCAGGTTGTGGGGGTGTGTTTATCCAAGTTTTTTGTCCCACTGCACAGACCCGGTCAGCGCTGGTTCATAGTTTACGCCATTACACGGTGGAAACCCATAATACAACAGGCCAGAAAAAAGTGACGATGTAAACAGAAAAGGAAACGTGTAGGGAGCAAAAGGGTAGATCAAGAAAAAGAGGGATGAGAAATGCAAGAAAAGAGAAGAGAAATGAGTCTGAGGGGCGGTTCAAAGGCGCTAAGGCCCGCAGTTGCCTCCCCAATGAGAACTTCCTGATTATATATTACGGGGATGTTGTGTTCAAAGAGCCAAGTCAAAGTCAGCTTTGTGGGCCCGCCTCCTCTCTCGTATAAATGAGGGGGGTCAGTTGCTCGAGAGCCCGCAGTCACCTCCCACTACGAGGACTTCGTAGTGGTTTACAGTCAGTTTTCAAATTGTCTGGGTAAATTAGGGCCCAAAGGGGTTGTTCCTCCCTCCAAGCAGGTATACAGGGCTCTCAACAGTCTGCCACCAGGCACTTCCACGCCTTACCCCACTGGAGACTTCAGGTCTTATTTCAACCAGGGTCCGGTCCCGGCAGACTGCCCGGTCCTGCACGGACTGCAGAGACTGCCTCTCTGCCACCTCTCCGCTCCACGGTGTAGTTGAGGTTTTGTAAAGATGCCACGCCTCAAGTGAACAAAGTAGACAGACAGAGCAAAAGCACATTATTTCCTCCAGAGACTGCCTCTCTGCCGCCTCTTGGTTCAATAGGATCCATCAAACTCACTCTAATCCACAATTGCAACAGGAGGGCCCTCCAGATGTTCTAGCCAGAGTATACTTTTACTCAGTGAAGGAGCACATTATGAGGGCAGTGAGGGACACTCCAGTTACTCTCTGTAGGGATGTTACACTCTCCTTATATCAAGACCTTGCAGCTGTCACCTTAGCTAAAAGAAGGGCCCTGAAACCTATGGCAGTCTGGCTCTGAGAGAGGAAAATCACCTACAGATAGGGATTTCCTACAGCTTTTCTTTTCTCTGTGAATGGGGCAAACTTGCCTATAATATCCACGAAGGAGGGTGAGCAATAACTACATCCAGAGGGAGCAGGAGGGAATTTAATCTCGGCCCGGCACTCGTGGTCCTTCTGTTTCTTGGTCCCGATTTGGGAAGAAAAGAAAACCCAAAGGCCTGGGCTATAAAGAGAGGGGGTCAATCCAGGCAAAAAGTTTGATCACCCCCTCTACCTGTTGGTCCTGGAGGTTTTTTCATGTTGGGAAGAAGGCTGGCCACGGATATTTTGGATTGGGTCATGGGAATTGTATTATGAAGATAGGTTACGGGTAGCTATTAGTTCTGCATTATTGGTTGTTGGGCCCTTGCTCTTCTGTGTTGGGTAGCCCTGACAGATGGGTACCCTACTTTTGATTGAGAGAGTTAGGGAGTTGGGTGGAAATTCAGGGTGGGGAGTGGAATGGGGAGGGAAATTTTATGGGGATTTCTTTGTTCTTTACCACTGCATAACGTCGATCGTACTGTCAGTTATCCTGTTCCACAGATACATATCTGTAAGTGTAAGGTAGACCAGGGAGATAAGCAAAGTGATATTTTTTTTTTTTATTTATTTTATTATTACTTGTACATAATCAACTAGAAAAACATGATTTTTACAAGGGGTATCAGTTCTTAATTTCAATAAGTTTCGAAGACCCACACAGGTGCAAAAGGCGGCGATCAGACGAGGCGTTAGAAAGTTGAGGTGAAGTCAAGTCAAGATGGAAATTTTACAGAATAAAGGGGGATATTCAGCCGAAGCCTGATTCGCCAGTTGAGACCTCATGCCGTGCATCTGTGTGGTCATGTTGGTATCCACCAAGCACCTCCGGTAAGGAATTCGTGCTTTGGTTCGCAATTTTGAGAAAAGCCTCCTGGATTATTTTTGCCGTAGCCGTTGCCCAGCGGGGTTTTTCACCAGAAATCAAACGGCACCACCATGTGTTTTCTTCAATCAGGGTTGAGTCGTGCCATAGTGGAGAAAGATAAGCCAGCCGTTCTCGGTTCAGCGAGGGGCAGTTCAGCAAAAGATGGCGTATTGACTCCGTGGAGTCAGGATCGTTACATAGCCTGCAGGTAGTTATGGCAGATAAAGTTCTAATCCCCAAGATTTCTCTTGTGTGAAGCAGGTTGAGACGTGCTCGCAAAAATATTCCTCGAAGTTTTTTATCTGGGAATTTTGCACAGTATCTTAGGGGCGACTTCAACTTGTTAAATGTTGGCGGAAGATGTCTTAAGCATTTCGCTGCTGCCGCTTTTTCTACGGTGGAGATCCAGTCTTGGTTCTTTAATTTTTCGCTTACCCTTTGGGGGTTCGAAATTAGGTCAAGTTTGGAACATGACACTTCCTCCAGTGTGTGTTCTTGCCGACACACCCAAAGCAGGACGGCTTTGGAGGACGTGGAGGACAGCTCTTGGCTGATGAAGTTGCAGATTGGAAGGTCATCTTTTATTAAGGTCTTTCTAAACAGGGCAAGCGAGGCCACACTGACAGTCGCGCTTAACGAGAGCAGCCCCAGCTCTCTTCTGACTGCTTCGATGGGAATTGCATTTGGTAAACCCAAAAGTGATTTCCAGATGTATCCCTCTAGCCTTCGCCATAGTTGGTGTGGAATCGTAAACATTGCGTCCATGCCGTATGTTAAAGGATAGTTCCGGGACTTTTTTTTTATTGTCCCTACGGGTCGGCCATGTGTTTGTAAGCATAAATCGGTAGATCGTAGGAAACTTTCCTATGGACCTTACCCGACTTTTCGCCCATTATCGCACTCGAAATCAGCCTCCATTTTGTGATAATCCTATCATTCCGCCGCATCGACCTGGCTCACCTGCCTTTGCGGCACTAAATCAAATCCCCCGCCCCTGAGCCTGACATCAGCAGACGCGTACTGCCCATTTCAAGCACGTCTCGTGTCAACAATCGCTGCGCCTCAGCTATTGACGTGTTGCCATGGAAATGGCAGGACGCCTCTTTCCCCAATAAGTATAAACAGACCGTTTCACAACATACAGCAGCAGATTTTCGATTCCATTCCTCTCTCTGTGTTACTTTGAGTATTCTGTGACTTGTTTCAGTGCTCTGGTCAGCTACCTTCGCCGCTTGTAGCCCGTGTGAACACCTGTACCATCTCTGTAAATTATTTTACTATATTTACCGCACAATGGCCACAATAATGCCGTATATGTACGAGCCCGAGTACACCGAGGAGGAACTACTGGAAAGGCAAGCACGCGAAAACGATGGGGATTCGGACGGCAGTTGGGAGGACCAGTCAACGGATGAAGAGCCTGGACCATGTCGCATGGACGGCGTCTCCACCTGGTGCACGTGCAATCGGTGCGAGCTAATGCCAACTGAGGAGGAGAACTGCTGCTGCCGTGAAAATTCCGGGTGCTTGGCCTACATTTCGGAAAGCGAGCAAAGTCTGCAGGAAGGCGAGCAAAGTCCGCAATGCATCACCGAGCTGCCAGAGTTCAGGGAAGCCTGCCTCTCACGGACAGTGTTGAGGATGATGATGGTGCTTATGCACGAACTTCGTGGCACTGTTCGTCCGCGTAATCCGAGTAACGAGTAAGTATACTCTGTTTGTGATGTCAGTGATGCCACCACTATTTCATGGTCGTCTCCCACATATAAAATTACATTTACATATCATTCGAACGCATGTAAATTGGTTCCATATAGTGCATTTTCTAGATATAATTTTTTTCTAAGAAAAATGACATGTGTTACCTGAATCGACATTGATAAGAAAGTTTGGTCAGTTTAATACAGTTTGCATCTTTTTTTTTCACAGGTGGTACAGGCTGGTGGCCTATCGTTGCTTCACTTGGTGGCTTCACGGGAGGCTCGGACACCGCGTTCGGAGAGTAATACCTGCCTGTGCGGTACTTGCCATTAGACAACATTTCCCCAGTGACAGTGGACAATACCGCGGATTTTCCCTCGATGTGCTGCAACCTCAACTTTACAATGTGTAATGTTTATTATTTATGTTTAACTAAAATCTAAAATAAAGCCCAACATATATTTTAGCAATGGTTGTTTTGATTTTTTAAATGAATCTAGTGTGTCTCCGTTGAATAGCCTTCCAGTGCCTTGTCTTGTCACACCACATGTCTCCGGCCAGCATCCTCCCTCACGCTGGCCGCACACCTTCAATCCACATAACCGTTGAACCCATATATGCAGCAGTCATACATATATTATTTTGTGGGTTGGCATCAAGCGTTGGCAATAAAAAGCTGTTGGATTTTATTGATACAAAACATGGTTATAGGTAAATAATAAATATGGTTGATCATAATAAATCCTCTTTTTGGGCACCGGGTACAGAGATGACCCCCATATATTCTCCTGGGAGGGTGAGGTATTTATAAACTCACCCCCCTGCCTTCCATGTAGTAGATCCTGCAGCCATCCTCTTACATTCAGTTAGATGGCCTCTCCTTGGTGAGGCCCTGCGGCAAACGGGTCTTGTCTGCACGACCACCGCCCCGATCCACCCCCCCGCCCTATCAAAGGCAGTTCGCACCGGGGTACTTGTGCTGGCAAGTGGAGCTGTCAGGGAGCGATAAAGGCCAAGAGGTGCCAAAGACCATGTACACTTCAAAGTGGTCTATAGAGCATGGGTTGTTGTTCCCATGTCTACCTCCAGACCCCGTGTCTCCTGCCAAGCATCCCCCCTCACGCTGGACGGCCCCCTGCAATCCACATAAGTGTGTCTCCATTCACGAGTCTTCCTGTGTCTTGTCTGCACGACCACCGCCCCGATCCACCCCCCCGCCCTATCAAAGGCAGTTCGCACCGGGGTCCTTGTGCTGGCAAGTGGAGCTGTCAGGGAGCGATAAAGGCCAAGAGGTGCCAAAGACCATGTACACTTCAAAGTGGTCTATAGAGCATGGGTTGTTGTTCCCATGTCTACCTCCAGACCCCGTGTCTCCTGCCAAGCATCCCCCCTCACGCTGGACGGCCCCCTGCAATCCACATAAGTGTGTCTCCATTCACGAGTCTTCCTGTGTCTTGTCTGCACGACCACCGCCCCGATCCACCCCCCGCCCTATCAAAGGCAGTTCGCACCGGGGTACTTGCGCTGCTGGCAAGTGGAGCTGTCAGGGAGCGATAAAGGCCAAGAGGTGCCAAAGACCATGTACACTTCAAAGTGGTCTATAGAGCATGGGTTTGTTGTTCCCATGTCTACCTCCAGACCCTGTGTCTCCTGCCAAGCATCCCCCCTCACGCTGGACGGCCCCCTGCAGACCGCATAATGCCACGACATATACACGTCATTCATTCACAAACACACCCCTGTTTCGAATTCTTTATAACCCACTTCATATTTCTAATGAGAACTTCTTTGCGCTTTGCTAGTCAACCCGTGAAGGTGCTGGTTATCTGCTCTTCGTCTCTGTGAACTTCCGTGACCACTTTGAGCAAACTCGTCAGTTTGCAACCTGTGAACTGCTCCCTGTTCTACGACAAGAAACTACTCTGATCCCTGCATCTAACTGTTTGTTCGTCAAGGTAAGTCCATGTACCATAATCATTTTGCGTCCAATTTTTTAATTTATATCTATTTGCTAGTAGTCATCAAATTGCATCCATGTTTTCTTTTCGTTCACGACAGTACATGCAAGGAACTAGTCACATGTTCTGAGTTTAGTCAAATTACTTTTTCTATTTTTTGAAAGTTATTGAAATACTTATCCGCATGTGAATAACGTGTATAGTTCCAAGAACCAAAACGGACCTTGCATTGAACCTTTTATGTGTCATTTAATGTTTTAACACATTGGTATTCATAGAGAATTGTTGATCTTTACTTTTCAGAACTTTCCATAATGCCTGCCTGTTCCATTGGCGGTTGCCCTTCGAAGACCCATAACAAATCTGAAGATACTATAATGCATGTTTTCCCTAAGACAATAGATCAGATAAGAGAATGGGTCCGATATTGCGGATATCCAGCCTCTGAGCTAGAAAGTAGAGTCCTTGAAGTCTTTGCGGACAAGAGGGGTGATCGATACCGCATCTGCAGCAGGCACTTTAGCCCAGACATGTACTCCACATCATTGCTAATAAAGAAGAAAACACCGCGAGCGAGGCGAAAATTGCTCTCAACCGCTATTCCCACTCTATTCGTCCACATCCCTCCACTGGTGAGTCAAGTTTACGTATTTGTCTCTCGGCCTTGCGGTAGTGTGTAGCATTAGCTAACAATAATTTCCCCATTTATGTATCCACTCAATATGAAGGCGGAAGATTCTCCATCCGTGTCGTTATTGCAGTCATCAGCCACTTCAAGCGCCTATCGGGTAATCTTACTTAGCTATTCTGACACTGACTTGTTTTAGGCATGTAAATCAATAGTTTTAATTGATCGTGTAATCATTTTACCTAATGGTACACCACAGTACTCGTCCTCTAGTCTTTGTTTTCAGTTATAATTATTGTTATCCAAAATAATGCAAGTACTGTCTTTCAGGGAGATGCTGAGGAGTCCAACGCATTGACGACAACCGTAGATGTCACTCAGATGCTCGAGGTACGTTTCCGGACAGTTCCATCGATGGAGATCATCAGATCTTGCATTCTTGTAGCGTGATTGTTACACACAATGTTTCTTTCGTTTTTAGCCATTGGTATGTCCTTCTGTCGTCGCCCTCCTATGTGTCTTCTTTTTTCAATATTGTGTTCATTACTAATGAAAGTCCTATGTTTCAGGGAGTCGATGGAGCATTAGTCCAAGAAGAAGGGGGAGCATGCAGTTACAGGTCGGCGCAACAGCTTGCAGAAGTGTGCACCGCAGTTACAGCGTCCCTTGATGTTCTTATGCATTTCGAGGTATGGATACTGACAGATCAATCATGCGAGATCAAATGACGTGATTACATCCGCTATACTTCCTTCTTTATTAACGCAAGTACTATGTTTCAGGGAGCTGACGGAGCTTCTTCAACAAGAACATCACCCCTAGTAGTTGATGCAGATCTCTGGGTGGTGACACTTCCAACGATGGAGCAAATCGAATCATATTTAGATATCCATTATTTATTTTAGACAACTGATCATTTGTGCAGGTCTATTTAGATGAGCCGTTGACGCCTGCAGAAAGTTTATGTTCTTTTAAACAAAATAGAAAACCATACTAATGCAATTACTGTGTTTCAGGGAGTTGCTGAAGCGTCATCTTCAATAATATCATCAATGGAAGTCTATGTGGAGCCCGAGGTATGGATCTTGACAGTTCAATCTAACTAGATCAACAATGCGTGAACTATTGTCGTTTGAATGTTCTACACAATGCGTTCATTCGTGTTTTGCTATTGAGATGTACGTATGGGTATTGGTCCCCAAGTACATTTTGTGTTTTCAATATTATTATACATACTAATGAAAGTTCTATGTTTCAGGGAGTCGATGGAGCCTCAGTGAGTGATGGATGTGCTTATCATGAAAATATAGTCGTTGCAGCGCGAGAGGAAGTGGAGACATGCACACACGAGTCGGAGCAACAGCGTCCAGATGTTGAAGTTCGAGGCAAGAAAGTTTCAAAGAAAAGAAAGCAAAAGAAGGTTAGTGTCCTGTTCACTATATTATGTTGTCTTTCACTGTCAATAGTTCAATACTGTAAGTTGTGTTTAAACTGAACATCCCTTTTCTAATCTGTCCTCTAGTTGCGAGTGGGTGTAAGAACTAGATCTACACAGACAGTGAAGCGAACGAGAGATGTTGCTTGTCAAACCTTTTGGCAGGGACTTGAGACTGGAGATGCATCGTGCCAATGGGAAGAATATGAAGTGATTGACAACGGAGCTATACCACCACCAGCCATTGATAGTGAATGTCCTCCTGGTAGTTTGGATGCAGTCGGAGATCAATTCACAGAATCCACACCCGCAAAAAATAAGAGCGCGCGAAAGTTGAAGACATTGTTTTTTTCTCCCATCTCCGGACAAGGAACAGATGTTGCAATGGAAGAGAATGAAGTGGACGACAATGAAACACCATCAATATCACTCAGCATAGCGGAAGACGATATCAGAGATTGTACCTTTCATGCGAGTGACATGTCCTCAACGTTACTGGCCGAACCAGCTGGGATGCAGAGTGACAGTATAAGGAAAGAGGCCAAATTCATTGTATTCGATAGCTGTTTGATGGATATTATTATGATGATGAAATGTGGGCATTGGGTTGGTGGGGAAGTATGTGGGGAGCCATTGATTAATGTGACTCGTGCAATTCGAGGCACTAACCTTAAAATACATGCCACCTGTACACAATATCATCCGTTCGCATGGTCTGCACAACCCATGCTGGGGCAACTGCCAGCAGGCAATCTACTTTGTGCAGCGGCCGCACTTTTTAGTGGTTCAAGTTTTAAAAAGTTACAGTATTTCTTTCAGTTTGTGGGAATCCATTTCATTGCGAAAAGTCAGTTCTACAAATACCAAACCGATTATCTATTTCCAGCCATCAGCGAAGCTTGGAGAATGGAAAAAATGTCAATGGAAAGTACATTCGCGGGCAAACGCTTCAGGCTAGCCGGTGATGGACAGTGTGACAGCCCAGGATTTTCAGCCAAGTACTGCACCTACCACTTTCAGGACATGGAAAGTAAGAAAATTGTGAGTTCGGTGGTCGTGCAGGTGTCACAAAGTACATCCTCAGTGGCCATGGAGAAAGTTGGCTTTGTAGCATCATTGCAAGAACTACAATCGCGGGGAATGGTGATCGACCTGATAGCCACGGACAGACACGTTTCAATTGCCAAGACAATGAGAGAAGAGTACAAAAATATAAATCACCAATTTGACGTATGGCATCTTGCAAAAACAATCAATAAAAAATTGTCGGCTGCAGGAAAAAAAAAAGATATGCAAGGTATTTCACAGTGGTCCAAGTCAATCAGCAACCATCTTTGGTGGAGCTCAAAAACATGTGAAGGGTCGTTGGAAATTCTACTGGAAAAATGGCGGTCAGTAATGTTGCACTGTAGCAACGTACATCGATGGTCGACAAATGAGCATTTCCACAAATGTGAACATGGCCATTTGTCCACAGAGGAGGCATGGAAGAAGAAGTGGTTGATTCCTTCATCACCCACTCACAAGGCCATTGAAAAGATTGTATTTGATAAAACTATAACAAGAGATTTGAGGGGACTCACGGAATTCTGCCACACAGGAGATTTGGAGGTGTTCCACAATATGTGCCTAAAGTACAGGCCCAAAAGATTGCATTTTGGCATGGAAGGCATGATAAATCGGACTCTTCTAGCGGTCTTGGCACATAACCATAATGTTGGCCGTCAACAAAGTAGGACGACCGGAACTTTAGGGACGCTTCGCTACAATAAGGCCTTCACTAAAAGAAGTAAACAATGGGTGATCAAACCAGTGTTTGAGGATATGCAATATGAGTTTATTGAGAGACTTATCGTAGATGTCCTCGATAGGCACATACATGGAGTGGTGAACGAACCTATGCAGGGGACAACTGCATTGCCACCCAACATTGCCTCTGTTCCATGTCCACCTAAAGCAGAGCTCATTGAGAAATACACATCACGGTTTAAATGATTGTAATTTGATTGTCTGTTCTCTCGAGTCTCCTCATGTTGCAGGCCCATTGCAATTAAACCAAACAGTAATATAAATCATTTTTACAAAAATTATAGAATGTTTCCGTATTACAAACACATGGCCGACCCATAGGGACAATAAAAAAAAAGGCACGCAGACAAGATGCCCTTACACTAACTGGAGCTAACTAGAAATGTGTGCTCGCTCAAAGTGAAGGTCAGCTGCTTTGATGTTTTGCTCGGGTGGCGGAACGGCCCACGACCCAGTATAAGGTTCTATTGTGATTTGACCTTGACAGGCCGGGACCATCCTGAAAGACTAAGAAAAGATAATGAATAAAATTTCAGAAACGAAACGATGAGCCACGTTCATTAGAAGAAGTAACGTCGGCAAAGAAGGAGTGGTGTTTCGGGTCTGCCCTACACAGAGACACAATGGAAAATGCAAATATAATGTAAGTAACTTTTGATGAGTTTATACCGCAATTTCATTACTATACAGTGGCTTTAAAGACGGGTTCAGTTGTACTTGTTCGTTCTATGTGGCATATTGTTTTCTACCGCGCACTATCTTGAGGAGAAACATCTGCTTTTACTGAAGCACCTCAAAACCTTCCTCTTTGCTTCTGCTTTCTCTCTCCCTCTCCCCTGCTACAACTGGTCCACTGTCTGCGACCTCGGTCCTGGGCCCTTCCACTCTCCACCTGCACTGCCTCCCTGTCAACCCCTGCACTGGGGGACTGTCTCAGTATCCTACAGCCCCCCCTTCCCAGCACTTGTTCTGCACTTACCTTGCACTTGCCACCAGCTGGCCCTATTTATTTATTATTTTATGCTACTTACCTTGTACTCCACTCCCCCCCCTCCCTGCCTCGCCACGCCTTTAAACACTTGTGTACACCCAGTAGCGCTGTCCTCGCTATGATTTTAATAAGGATCTGATGGTGAGACTAATTTCATTTTTTATGTTTTTAGGTACATCATTCACTACTGTCTGTGTCACGAGTACCGGACACCGGCGGACGGCTTCTTCAGCCGCCAGTTGCTTCTCCGCGTGAACAACGTTACCACCCAGACCATTTTATGGGACGATCGCCAAGTACAAGTATGCCCTTACGCGGTACTAACGGTTAGATGCAACATACCTACCGTTGTGGTGGCCTAGTGCCTCGTTGTTGGAACAGCCATGCGATTATCAGTGCGACCGAAGAGCTTATTTTTATCGTAAACCAACACCCTGTGTACTGCACACGAACATCGCTTCCCTCAAGACGAACTAATTTGGATCGAGAGCAAAGAAAAATGCAAATCGCTGAATATTCTCTAAACATTTGATGTCCAATAAACGTACTTTGCCAAATGTACAATCTTGCCGTTTGCTTTTAAACCACGGTTTCACATTCCGAATTGTGGCGCTGTATTGTGAGATGCTCTAAGACCCTGTGTACAGCAAAGGACCATCGCGTTCCTCAATACGAACTTTTTGGAACATGAGCAAATAAAAATGCAAATCGCTGAATATTCTCTAAACATTTGATGTCAAATAAATGTACTTTACCACATTTACAATCTTGCGGTTTGATTTCAAAGTACAGTTTCATATTCCGAATTGTGGTGCGCTGTATTGTGAGCTGATCTGTGTTGATTTCCGGGGTCTGTGTGGAGTCGCGTAGAAGACGCCTGGGCGCGTTTGCCTACGCAGCTCAGTCACGTCACGGATAGAGGCGGGGAATATGAATGTTTTGATAAAGTCTGTTTCAGGGGTGGGGGATTTGATTTAGTGCCGCAAAGGCAGGTGAGCCAGGTCGATGCGGCGGAATGATAGGATTATCACAAAATGGAGGCTGATTTCGAGTGCGATAATGGGCGAAAAGTCGGGTAAGGTCCATAGGAAAGTTTCCTACGATCTACCGATTTATGCTTACAAACACATGGCCGACCCGTAGGGACAATAAAAAAAAAGTCCCGGAACTATCCTTTAACGCTGGCACTATTTTCCCTTTATAGAAGGCAATGGCCGGGGAGAGTGAGTATTTGCCAAATTTTCTGTCGATCGCTTTGAGTTGAGAAGTCAAAAGCTTTGTTTTTGTCCAGAGGTGAGCTTGCATTTTCTGTTCCTTGCTTGAACCATTGATGACCACCCCCAGGTATTTGAAGTGGGAAACCACCTCAATTCTGATGTTATTTACTGTCCACGATGTAAGTTTTTTGTGAAGACGAATGGCTTTTGAAAAAATCATGATTTTGGTTTTGGCCTGATTTATTAGTAGATTGTTGGCTGACATATAGGCTGCAAGGTTATCGAGCTGCCGTTGCAAGCCGATTGGCGTCTGGTCAAACAAAATCATGTCATCAGCGTAGAGGAGTCGAGACAGGACCGTATTTCCAAGCTTTGGCGGAAAGGAGCGGACAAGCCGCTCAGAGTCTTTATAGTCACCAAGAAATGCGACAAAAAGGGCTGGAGCCAGTGGGCAGCCTTGCTTGACCCCTCTATTTGCACTAATTTCCCTAGAGAGAGTGCCTTGTCTGTTCAGCCTGACCTTGAGAGTGGTGTTGGTATGCAAGGCCATTAGTGGATTTAGGACCGATTCTGGGCAATTCCAGTTTTTTAACTTGCCCCATAATTTCCTTCTGTCGACTTTGTCAAAAGCCTGTGAAAGGTCGATAAAGGCAGCATAGACAGGCTGAGAAGTTTCTTTCGTTTTCGCTTTCAGCAGGGATAGTATAAATATATTCAGTGTAGTGCTCCCGTGCTTTTTAAAGCCCGTTTGAAGAGGGTCACTGCAGGGGGCTGTTTTGACCCATTGTTGAAAGTGGCCTAGGAGGAGAGAAGCAAAGATCTTGCCCATGATGTCCAGCAAGGCTATCGGGCGATAGTTACCCGGGGCGTCTCTGGATCCCTGTTTGTAAATGGGAATAATGATGGATGTGCACCACGAGAGTGGGATCTTTCTCGTTTGTCTGCAGTGGTTGAACAAGTTAGAAATGAAGGTGGACCATTCATGGTGATGTTTTTTTAAGTCTATGTTAGACAGCCCGTCCGGACCTGGCGCTCTGGATGATTTAAGCCTTTTGATTGCGAGAGATATGTCTGATACGGCTGAAAGGTCCACCCATGGGGAGTCTGACATGGTGATACACTGAGTTTTTTCTGCCGATGGACTCGCAAAAAGGTCGGTAAAGAAAGTAACCCAGGCTTGCTCCGGAACAGCATTAATCATGTTTGAGGAGGTTGTCGCTTGCGTATGGTTTATTAGAGACCAAAAATCTGCTGTCTTTTTAGTTGTGAGGACTCGGAGCATAAGTTCAGCATCCCGCTGGTAGATGCCTGCCCGTCTGGCTCTTAACCATGCCTTATACGTTCGAAATTCGTTGGCCCACTTGTTCCATGCTTCGACGGTTTTGACAGCTTTGACTTGTCTTTTTAGCTTTCTCAATGCTGTTTTTTTGAGTGCTATTTGTTTGTCGAAGTGATGAGTGTGGATCTTTTGGACTTTTGGACCCAACGTCGAAGGATACTTATAGGATAGGAGGAGTGGGAGGTAATTTGGTCTACCAAGAGGTTCCAAGGGTGACTCAGCGTTTTGGTTTGTCACGTACTGAGAGGTGATTGCCCTTATATTTGCGGCAGACAGACGCAGGCGCGTTTGTTGTGGATTGAGCTCCACCTCGGGGAGATAGCTGCCGTTCGAGAGCGCTGTTGAGGCCCAAGAGAAGGACAAAAGGTTATGGTCGCTTGACGTGGTTTCCAGCACTTGGAAGTCTTGGACTTCTGTGCACAGGGCTGGAGAGGCAAAAATGTAGTCCAAAGTGGCCGACCATTGGCCTCTTTTCCATGTTGGTAAGAGAGGCTGGCCTTCTCTGATCTTGGCGGCGTTATATAGGTTCCTAGAGGACATGAGTGTCATCCATACTTCGCCTCTTCGTTCGGCTTGCGTGGGTTCCGTGTCCTTCAAAGAGATCTCTTTCGGCTGGTCGCATTTTGCGTTGTCACCACAAATGATGATCCATGGCGTCTCCCATTCGATACAGATGTCGTCGATTGTTTCCTCCATAGTTTGACAAAAGAGAGATGTGGAAGTTCTCTGTGGGTTCCAATAGGTGGTGATCAACGCAAGGGGGGGCGACGGGCTTGATTTAGAAGATGGTTTGGAGGAGTCCAACGGGCTGTTCCATGCCAACAGGACCGCCAGAACCCCGTAGGAGTTAGCAGTAGTTTTGAGAATTTTTAAATTTTGGTCCGATATCACCGCTATTAAGAGACCCCCTGAGGGACGACCCAGAAGACCCTTTACCGCAGGTGATGTCACAATTTCGTAGCCATCCAACACAGGTTTGTCTAGCAGCCATGTTTCCTGGAGGCAAAGGATATCGAACTGTTGTAAGTCAATGCAGTTTTGAGTCGTTAAGTGAGCATGTCCCCTTGTGTTCCAGGAGTCCAGCGTTAAAAGTTTTGAATGTAGGGGGACGTCAGCTTCCTCTAGTGATTGCTATTTTGCCTTGTTTGGAGCTAGGACTTCTTTGATCCAATGCCATGGTCCTGTTGGCCTTATAATGGGTTTCGCTGGTGATAAGGCAGAAGTTGAGTGTCGGTATTGAGACCTGTTGGCACGACTGTCACTTTGAGGTGAGCAGTGTCTCCGGGCATATGCTGGTCTATCCGTGCGTTGCCTATCTTGCTGGTACTGAGACAAGCAGCGGGTAGGTGTGGCTTGCCTGTGTTCGCTGTGACAAAGGGACCTTTGAGGTGATGCATCTGCCCAGGCCACTTTCGATGAGGTTCTATGTTGAGAGGAGTGGTCCCGGGAAGGGTCTGCCCGATGTTCATGGGCCTGGTCAAAGGTTGACTTTTTTCTTGATGAGGCGTTGAAGTGAGACCTTAGCTTGTCTCTGCGCTCATGGAGGCGTCTAGATGGGCTCTGGTCGTTGTTAGTTTTCTTCTTTGAGTGTGCCCCAAAAGGGGTTGGTTTGTCGGCGTAGGTTTTTATTTCTGAGAGGAGGAGCCCCATTGCCTTTAGGTCTTCGCCTGCTTGTTTACAGATATCTTGTGTTGCCGAGCTATAGATGTAAAGGTGCGCCTTGGCCTTATTGTCTCTGTGGTACGGTTCGACCCGCTGAAAGTGGTCCGATTTCAAATGTTTTAAAGCGGGTATTGACGATGATATTTTTAGCACAGTTCTTCTGTTGAGAATTATGTGTTTATCTTTGCTTGAGATCTGCTCAATTTTGAACAGGGTTATGGTACTAGTTGTCTTAACGTTGGCCGAGTTCAGTTCCGTTGGTTTGGGGGTCTTGGATAGCTTTGACGGCCTTGTTTTATCTACCACACTGTTTTGAACATGGTTAGTGTTCAGTTTGGTCGAAGCGGTTGGAGCAGGCGTGGGCAGGTGGTGAATCTCGAGGTTCTTCCCGGCCGGCTCCCATGTTGAGGTGGATGGGGCATCAGGGAGCGCCTGTAGAGTGGGCAGCCGGCGAGGGGTTTGTCCAGCGTCTTGAGTAGATGAGAGTGCCATAGGCAAATCGTCCACTTCTTGGGCTGGGGTTGGAGATAAAAGGCTTGAATCGAAAAATTCTTCAGAGGTTTTCGGAGACTGAACCAGGGCTGTTATGGTTTGAGGCCGTGGCCTGGCCAGATCCAAAGTGTCCATTGAGATAGAATGGCTGGAGTTTGTTAAGCCGCCTTCTGACAGGAGGTTGCAGGGATGGATCGGCGGGGAGGAGTGACGATCGCTTGGCGCTAGTTTTAATGTCTTTTTGCCTTGGAGTCTCCGTTGGGTCCGGTCCTGGTTTTGAGCGGAAGTAGGGTGGAAACTGGAAGTGGGCGTTAGAGCCACTGACGTGGGCTTTGGTTTGCTCGAAAATATTGGAGCGAGGTCAATGAAGGAGTTAGTGTAGGGCGTCTGTGTAGAGCTGTCAGCACAGATCTTTTGAGGAAGGATCGTCGCCCTTATTGCAGGTGAGTGTGGTTGCTGCGGGGCCAACAGTGTTGGGTCTTTTGAGGTGTTAAATATGTCATGTTTCAAGTCGATAGCAGTGATGTAGCCTTCGAGAAAGGTGAGTTTAGACTGAATGGAGGCCAAAATGGCCGTGTTGTCTCTTGATGCATCTCCTAATGATTCATAGAGTTTGCAAAAAGGGGCCATTGCGATGGTTATTGCCGACATGATTGTCGTTAAGTCTTTTCTATTGCCCGATGTGTCTTTTTGAGGTGTAGAGGCAGGATCCAAGAGTGGTCTATTATTTCTTGGGAAATCTCTGGGTCCCAAGGATGCAGGGTTCGCCAGGGAATGCCTGCGCCTTACTGATCTTCCTTCGAGTTCTACATCATTTGAATGTCTCTCTGTGACAGGGCTCTGGTGTTGGTCGCTGTCGTCTTGTATAATAGCGCTGGGTGGGGGATCTGCCAGCGAAGCCAGGGGGGGAAGAATGGGTAGGTGGGATTTCGTCCACGATTGCGTGGACTTTACTTTGTATGAAGAGACAGGCTTGGGCTGTAATAAGTCTAGAATACCCGGGAGACCCTGGTTTGCCGGGCAGTCTTTAAGTATTAAGTGAGGAAATGAGCTGGGTTCCGGGTTTCTAGAAAGGGGCTTCTCGGCTTGGATATCTGAAGCAATGATGAGTGGAGCAGAAAGGATCCGCTCGGGGGTCAACGTGACTGGTGTCGGAAGGTCTTGTAGGTTGTCTTTGGGAATTAAGGTTTGACTCAGATCTGTAGGGCAAATGGGTGACTGGGGGCATTCAATAGCTACAATTTTTCTGGTTTTTAGGGCAGGCGCGGCTTCGTCAAGCGCTTCTAGAATTTCCGCGTCAGACAGCTCAGAGTCGGTGGATAGTTTTCTTTTCCCTTGGATCTTGAAGAAGTTCAGCAAAGCAGATGACAAGAGAGGTGTGGGTAAAGAAAGTTTAGGATCACCTCTCTTTTTCCGAGACTGGGGTCGGGCCTCACTTAGTGGATGCTTGGTGGATTTTGCTGGTACAGACGACAGGGCTTGGTGTTTTTTTTTTTTTTTTGTTGATACCACCAGTTTATTGAGCGCTTGTGTCGCTGGCACAGGTTTCGTTCTTGTATTAGCTTGGTTTTTGTGAAGTGGTCTTATTTGAGCGCACAGTTTTTTATGCGAAGCAATGTTCGAAGAGATGGAATCCTCATCTGAATCTGTGTCAGTTATTGATTCCAAGAAAGGGTTCATTAATGTGTCTTTGGATTTGTTTTGAGACTGAGATTGTGGATCTGAAGGAAGTTTGAGAAGAGGAATCTCAGCTGTAGATATATTGTCTTGCAGAGTGCTAAGCTCAATATCGGTTGCTTGTGTGAAATTGACTGAGGTCAGGTCCGGTGCCATGCAGAGCGCCACTGGGGCCTGAACGGAGACTAATTGTTTTTTTGGAGTCTCGAGTCCAGCCTTATCCGATAAGGTCCTGGGGTCGTCCGTGGTTATATGGATCATCGCCTCGATGGTTATATTGGACGTGCATGGCTGAGACTCGGAGCAAGGATCAGGGACCGATAACGGCATGTGGGCCGGAGTCAAGTTGAATGAAATGTCTGATGGTGCCGCCATGTTGTTCAGCTCAGCCGTGTCGGCTGATACAGCGGAGTCCGGCCGGGCTATGCCGGATGAGTCAGCTGGCGCGGGCGCCCTCAGACCCACTGACAGGGATCCTCCGGTCCCTGCACAGAACGGGTCACTCGCCGAAGCGGTAAGAGGGCGGGTCGCGTCAGGAACTGGAATCAGACAGCTGGCCGTCGCTGTGGCGTTAGCTGGTCCACCTTTATGCACTGTAAGGTGCGTATGGACGATCCGGGACTCAGGCCCAGGGGGGGCGCCCGGCTGCACAGGCTCCATGGGTGCCGACGGCTGTGTCCCAGAAGTTATGGTAGTTCCATGAGTTTGGCTCGACAAAGGGAGAAGAAGATATTCTCGAGGAGTCGAGGCGGGAGACGGCAGCGTAGCGGTCGCCGTCAGGGGCCTCGAATGGTGTAAAGAAGTTGGGGCCGAAGCGGCGGATGGTGCATATAAGTTCTTACGCACTTTGCTTCTGAGTCTGCGCTGATCTGAATCTTCCTCCATGGGAGGGGGAAGTGGGGAAGGGGGAGGTGGGGGGGGGGAGGGGGAGGGATCACAGTGAGGGTAGGCGGAGGAGAGAGGGAAGGGAGGAGGGAAGAAAAGGCACGGAAGGAAGTGATTGGCGGGTAGGAAGTAGGAAAGGAGAAAAAAAGAAGGAGGGTGAGAGAACAGGAATGGGTAACCGGTAAGGAAAAGGTATGAGGAGGAGGGTAGTTGGTAGTTGATAGACTTCGTGGACAGGTTAGTTTGTAAAAATTACCTTGGGGCTCTTAGACCGTCTGGACTCTGGGGCCTTGTCCCTTGTCCTGGCGCGGACTGGAGCAGACTGGAACTCTGCCCGAACTCCGCGCGCGCTCCGCGCGCAAGGCAAGTTTTTAAAGGTGATGCTGGGAAAAAGCCTTAAAGGTACAGCAGCGTCAGCAGAAGAGCGTAGAAAACACGTCCTCACTCGTTAGTCACTGGAGCAGACTGGAACTCTGCCCGAACTCCGCGCGCGCTCCGCGCGCAAGGCAAGTTTTTAAAGGTGATGCTGGGAAAAAGCCTTAAAGGTACAGCAGCGTCAGCAGAAGAGCGTAGAAAACACGTCCTCACTCGTTAGTGATATACACAAAAGTATATGTCCTTCGTTGATGAAAGAGAGAGTGTAAAGGAGATTTGGGGACTTATGTGGAATGTACGGTGCCTGAACTCACCAATGAAAAAGAAATCAATTATGCGTAGACTAATAGAGATGTCTGCAGGAATAGTACGTTTACAAGAAACACACCTACTAAAGAAAGACAAGCATTGTCTGTTTCACAGATGGTGTAACAGGTATTTTGCATCTAGTGGGGAGAAAAGAAGAGGAGAGCCAATTATATTGAGCCGGATAATCCTGTTTATTGAGGTTAAACTTAGGAGGGATGCTCAAGGTAGAAACATCTTTGTGAGGGGCTCACTATTTGGATGGTCACTCACATTCATATCTATTTATGCTCCTACCACTGGCCAAGACCAATTTCCGAAACAAATCACGCCACAGCCTGGATCGTTTTTGCACAATTATTGGGACCTGATCTGGACAAGGATAAATCCTTGGGTCCCTCCAGGAATGATTATAAGAATCGAATGTGCTCGATTGTTGAGGGACGTTGGTGCAGTGGATATATGGAGGCTATATAAAGGTGATCGACGTGACTAATCTTTTTACTCGCACGTCCGTGGTGGGCCTATCGAGAATAGATTCGCTGTTAACGTCGGGGTCATTGTTCCCTTGCTTGGACTGGATTCTCATCGAGCCTCGCCTAATCTTGTATCACGCGCGATGACGGTATTCCCACTTCCCCCAGAGACCCATGGAAGCTTTATCAGTTTGGAGGAATGAGTTACTGCGTAAAGAGATAGCAGAGGCGATAGAGAACTTTATTTTTTCCTTTATTTGTTTTGGTTTATATAAACCTTTGCAAAAACTTTAAAACAGCAATTGCAGATTTAAAATACATCATATTAACTACGTAATCAGAGAAAATAAAACGTAAAATAAAAATAATCTACAAAAGAAACAAGAATCTTACATAATTTCAACATCACATATTAACAAAGAAACAAATTTACACAACAGAAAACACCTAACAATCCTTTAACTATCGCCATATTATTCCAGGATACATACATTCTTTAATATGTATTCGTTCTTATCTTCATTACCATGGAGCTACCGTGAAGCATTTCAAACCATAAGAGTTCACTATTTATTTGTGATATATCATTGACAAATTGTTCAAAGTATTCTATTCTTTTGGGCAGTAATTTCGGGCACTTTATTAGAAGGTGGTATAGCGTTTCTTTCTCGCCTGGCATCAAACAGTGGCTACAATTTTTATGCTCTCCTTCTGTGGAGTACCGAATATTACAGATTTCGTGAGTATTTAGAACATTAGATCTAAATCGCATTGTACTCTTTCGGAGTGCACAAGCAGGGTATTTAAGCCTTCAGGGTGCCATTTCCAGAACGAAACAGTTTGTGCATATAACTTTGTATTCAACAATATTGCATTATTTTCCACCCAGTCATATACTTTTATCAATGATTTCACTTTCAATGGTTTTTCAATGATAGTTAGCATTGAGAGGCCTACATTTAGTAATATACAATCAACTTCTTCTTTCAACATGTGCATACAATTTCCTGTGTTGTCATCAGCTAATTTTTGATTCATTGATTATTTTTCACTTGTCAGACATTTCCTAAATAAAGCAGCTTTTTTCCAAAACATACAGCGTCTCAATGAGGACAGCCCAAATTCGTAGCAGATTATTTCGGGTGGAATACATTTGGGCTTAAAGAACAATACATTTTTCCATATTATCGCTTCGATGCACTTTATATAATATGTCAACTCCTGAGGCACAAACTCCGAACCATATGTAAATCTAGGGATTATTTTCTTACAATAAAATTCAATGCAAGCATACATGGAGTATTTCCCGTACTTTCTTTCCAGAACTTTCAGTTGTTTCGATGCATCCAACACCTTTTGCTTTAAACAATTTTTAATGAAGTTATTGGAGTGTCTGCTTGTGAAGTAATAGCCCAAAGTGCCCTGCAAATGGCTGTTGGGCTGAGAGACACTGGTTCTTTGTTCCATTTGTGGAAACCTGCTGGGAGTCCTGTTATTCACAAGTGGACTTTGCTATTCAACCCTGCCCACTGAGTTCCCTTCATCATCTTCAACTCCCATATTATAGCCGGGCGCGCGTGCACCCAGAAGTGCCCCGCAAGTGGCTGTTGGGCTGTTAGGGTGGGAGGGAGCGAGGTTGCTTTTCTTTTTTTTAAAACATGTTTTTATTGTTTTCTGGTACAAAAATAAACATCAACACAAATATTTCTCCCAACTCCCCCCCCTCCCCGGAAGAGTTCGAGTCCTCATCGGTTTTTCACTTCTGGAACGTTTACGTGCTGTATATGTCTGATAATTTAATGTTGTGTGGGCACCATTGTTCCATGTAGTCTGATTTCAAATATTCCAGCACTAGTCCCCATTCCTTCATGAAGGAGTTGTTTTGGTCCTGGAGATGGTGCGTGATCTTTTCCATGGTCATTTGGGACCACACCTTTTGCAGCCAGGTGTATACCAGAGGCGGGTCTCGTTTCTTCCAGCTTTGAGCTATCGTTGCCCATGCCGCCATAACTAGGCCCATGAAGCTCCTCCATTGTGCTTGAGGTTGCTTTTCTAACCCTTAATCGGACCAAAGCATGTGCTCAGTGTTGGCTTTCTTACTAATCTACCTGTTAAGGGTTAGCTGGCTTAAGAACAAACCATGGCTGGCGGCCTACCCAGTGGCAGATGCCTTGAACAGTCACTGACAGGTAATTTGAATGTGGATTTATTGGTTTGTGCCGGTAAGACTACTTACCCTGATACGAGTGTTGTTGATTCATTGCCCCATTCTGGAATTATTGAAAATTGCGGGAAAAATGGAAAACACGATGAAAATGAATTAACTAAGTTGCAAATTATTCCTGGTATGGGGAAGTTGGGGGAGGGAGATGTTAACAAATGTACTCTACACTTCGCCCAGGTCCATGTAATCTGAGCCAGGAGAAAGGTTTAATAGAAGGGGAGGCTGCTCTTGATTGTGAATTTCCACAGCCACATGAAATGAGCTCTTTGTATGCATCTACTGACTACAATGAGTCTAGGAATGATTTATCTGCAATTGGACCTGATGTGATGGCTGAACTGGATAAACGTGTCAGGCTATCAATAGGTCTCTTGACTCCTCTAATTCCACGCACTTATATAACTGAGGTGTTTAGTTATCCTAAGTTAAATAATGCCCAGTGGTGTGCCGATGGTAGCAGTGATACCATTGCTCCCTCATTATGCGGTACCTGTAAAAAATGTATTGGTCAGTGTCATTTGTTAAATGGAGAAGGATTACAAAACAGGAAATAGCAAAGCTAATCTGAGTAAATTGTTGAAAGGAGGGGATGATGATACGGATGCTCTCCCATATGGAGTGGCAGTAAACACTAAAACATCCACTCCAGTTCTATCAGAGGCGCCCCTTACTTTCCCTGACATTATTCGAATTGTTGACCTCTTGGACAAAGGACACGATTACACCCATCACAAGATCAGGGAGATTAAATACTCCATGACAGAAATCCTTGCTTAAATCAATAGGCTGGAAGGCTTTATAATTGAAAGGGAGAGTTGCTCTAATAATGTAAAATAATATGCTAAGGAACCCAGTATAGCACGGCCTTGCCCTAAATCAAAGTATATGACGTCCTGTGATGGTAAAGGCACGCAATGCTCAGAATTCAGTGTGTATAGTACGACTGAATTAGTCACGGATATAAACGCAATGAAAACCGCGATAGAAGACAGTAGACATAACACCTTCCAGAGTACATGTGGCCCAATGACTCAGACGCCGCAAGGCGGTATTGAGCCCTTGGATAGCCCCACAGCACTCACAAAGATAATTGAACAAATGGAGGAAGAAGAAGACACTGTAAGTACTAATAAGGTAAAGGTCGTTTTTTTGTCCAGACGTACTAAGAAACTACAGAATCGTGCAGTCAAAGGAGCTTAGAGGAAGCAAAAAGCCGCAGTGGAACAAGCCAAAAATAAATAAAAAATACAACGTCTGGGGAAAAAATGAAAGCGTGTAACCCCAATATAAAAAAGAACTCCACTACGACTATTGATGACGATATCATTGATGTAGAACAACTTAGCGAAGAGAGTCAGGCTCTTCTTCGACCTAAACCTATTGCTCAATCAGTGACCACAGAGACACTCAGAGAAAGCAATAGGTGTGAAGCAGAGAGACATGGCGATCATAATTCCGTCTTCCGACTCAATTGTAGATGTTGAGAAAAAAACAGATGAATCTCAATAAGTACTTTTGCCAGGATGAAAGGAAACAGACATTTACAGCCGCATCCATTAGTGCTGAAGGAGCTCTGTCTAAGGCGCGATCTGGGGTGAATGGACAGTCGCTGGAAAGCTCTTGTATTGGGAATAGTAAAGGTCGCTCATACGCTGAAGCCTGCGCTGGGGAAAGTGTTTACTCCTCAGAGGCAGCTTTAGCGGATGAGAAAGGCTTTATAATAGCAACTGGCTCTGGAAAATCTAGGGAGCTCACTTTCGAGAAAGTGGTCCCGCAGCCTTTGCGCACGGGAAGTCGGCAGCTTGGCACTACTTCTGTCCCGCATGACTTGTCCAACACTCTTAAGAATTGCAATAATCTTAGTCTTCAAATCCCTCTTACTGGGGGCAATTGTTCTGATGGGATTAGGCAACCGGTCCTACAGAACACTACACAAAAAATTTGAATCGAGCAGGTGAAGGGGCCTCTACAAACACACACCCTGGTAGGGTCCGAGCCACCCGCACACATTCTGGGGTCAATGAGAAAAGCCCCGGAAGGAGGACTTATAACCTCGGAAGTGCTGATTAAAGAATTGAACTTGCAAAAGTCGGCTAATTTCTCATTTTACGGGCCAAGTGTCCAAGCGGACTTATCCCAGCGCATGATGAGCACGGCAGGAATGGGGCCCGGACTGGGGAAGAGAGCTTATTGCAGATAGAACAGCATTGGAACCCTCCGATATGCCAATGACCCCTAGTTCAAGCACTGGAAATGTACCTGATAGGCAGAATGAACAAATAGCTAAGCCTGTGAGTAAGGCTATTAACATCATTGGCCTGGAGGGCAAAGCTGACATATTAGGTGGTGCTAGAATGAATAGAAAATATCTGCTAGAACTTATGTCATGCATCCCCCCTTTTAAGAATGCTTACTTTGAAGGGCTTGGAAGGACTCTCCTTATGACGTTGTGATAATTACGGAATGACTTGCCATGTGCCATCTGCAAGCATTTTAAAATGCATATGATCGCACATGTCGCGATTGCTCGAATTAGGTTTTATGCTTCATACATAGAAGGATGCAGGGCATTCTGACTGAATTGGAGGTTACGCTAACGATTTGTGCAGTAGACCTGCTTACGTTAAAAAAAACGATTTGAAAAAGATTGGATTCACACAGTGGAAGGAGTTACGGCTACTCTACATATACCAAATATGCGAAGTTCACACAAAAAAAGAGACCTATGTGGCACAAATGTTGTCATGTTTCCCTGTCATATGACTCGTATGTACTATATCCATTTCAAATTGAACCAATTTTATAACAGAGAACGGACTCAGTACTGGGGCAAAGTAATGGCCAATAAACAAGATGTCAATTGTCGGGTCCCTGGGTGCAAAGAACCTAATGAAACATTAAAGCACTTAGTGCTTGAATGTATGCAATTTAAGGTGGCCAGAACAAACTTATTTATGAAATGTATTAACATCGAATTCGTGGATGCGCCCGAATTCCTCTGGAATAGGATGATGATTGGGTAGCATTATGCTCTGATATTTGCATTGGTCCGCCTATTAAAAATAATAGAAGTTGAATTGGGGAAGTATGACTGCTGAGTCATAGAGAAATATTCTTATAAGAAATATGATGTTGGATACCACCATTGCCCTTAGAAGGCGTATAACACATGTATAGGCACAGTTGTAACATGCAAGATGGTGTACCACCTGAACTACAACTTGGTTGACATCTTTTAAATAACTTTGTTGACATTTTTTAAACTTTTTAATGTGATCTTATTGTAAGATTTACTGATTAAGTGTGAATTATATGTCAATAATTTAATTCCATAACAACATCTTTAATTGATTACTGAAAAGATTGATGTAATGTATTCTTTTATTTATATGTAAGAATTTTGTAAAGGTTTTGATAAACCATGTACAAAAAAAGCCAAAATATTTGATAGATTTCTGTTGCTTAATCTTAGTGCTGTCACAATGCCATACAAAGGCTGATGATTTTTTTGAACTATGACCCAGATTTATTATCACAGTTTGTGATGCATTTATTTTCAATTTCAACTCGTAATAAAGGTGGAAAATGCATTGATTCTTCTCTGCAACCCAGTTTTGGAGCTACCAATCCTCTCCCTTCCAGAGATTTCCCAGCCTCTGATACTTATAGATTAAATAGAATGGCGGCAAGTGCACAGCCCTGCTTTAGAACATTTCTTGCCATTATGATGTTTGACATTAGTCCTTCATTATTCAATCATACATGGATAACTGTTTTTCAATACAGATTTACCAATATATCTAGGAGATCTCTTTCAATTCCCAACTTAAGCCTCCGCGATAACGTTGGTCTATCAACCATATCAAAAGCGGTAGATAGATCCATTGATGCTGCGTAGAAAGCTGTTTGCACTTTGCCACATGCATTTTGTTGCAGTTGGGTAATTAACATTCCTCCTGCATCCGTTCCTATACCCTTTCAGAACCCAATTTGTCTGAAATCCAGTATATCATTCTCATTGATCCACAAAAGTAATTTATCTAGAACAATGGATGAAAAGATCTTAACTTCAACATTCATCAGTAACATTGGATATTAACAAAATGTAGGACAAAAGCCAAGATTCTGGAATCGTCTTCTTTGCTAGGACATCGGTAAACAAAATGTGTAAGATCCAAGCCCATAGCGCTACATTCTGCTTTACAGGGTAATTCATAGAAATTCGCACAAAAATGCTGCACGCGGATGGCGCACAGTGTCCCCGTGCGATACACTGCGCCAGCCGCGTGCGAAAAAATCCTTTTCATCGCACAGCGTATTCATGTATTTTAGCCTCCGAAACCAGCCGTGGCGCAGAGTGGCGCAGCGACCCTGCAGCAGCGGCAGTTACGCCCCCAAGAACGCCCTCGCGCAAGGAAAAGCCTTCAAAATCCCCAAATCATCGCAAAGGGCTGCGCTAACCCTGGACCAGTTCACAGGGCTGCCAAACAGCAAACGCCAAGCGGGGAACGTGTATTTCAGTGGTTCGCGGGAAGTTCCACACGCGATTGTCCTGGGTACGTGTACATCAGGGGTGCGTGGGAAGTAACACACGCGATTCCATTAGGGCAGATGTGTTCCAGGGGTGCGCGGGAAGTATCACACGCAAAAACAGCAGGGTACGTGTATTCCAGGGGTGCGCAGGAAGTATCACACGCAAAAGCAGCAGGGTACGTGTATTTCAGGGGTACGCGGGAAGCATCACACGCGATTCCATCAGGGTACGTGTATTCCAGGGGTGCGCAGGAAGTATCACACGCAAAAGCAGCAGGGTACGTGTATTCCAGGGGTGCGCGGGAAGTATCACACGCAAAATCAGCAGGGTACGTGTATTTCAGGGGTGCGCGGGGAGCACCACACGTGAATTGCACGTGTGGGTCCTCCCAGGTGTTCCCTCTACACCCTCCACGGCCCCTGCAGGTGGCCCACACCACAGGGGCCTACCCTGCACATGGCCCGCAGGCACCCCATCCACCATGGCCATGCCCCCCAGCCAACCCACATGTCACCTTGCACTACTGCCCACCAACGGATGTCCCCCTGCACCCACAGCCACCAGGGGCAGCCTCCACCAGGCCCCCACTCATGTTTACCACCACCCCCACTCCCCAGCAGTACAGGGGCAGCCTCCACCAGGCCCCCACTCATGTCTACCACCACCCCCACCCCCCAGCCACCAGGGGCAGCCTCCACCAGGCCCTCACTCATGTTTACCACCACCCCCACTCCCCAGCAGTACAGGGGCAGCCTCCACCAGGCCCCCACTCATGTCTACCACCACCCCCACCCCCAAGCCACCAGGGGCACCCTCCACCAGGCCCCCACTCATGTCTCCCACCACCCCTACCCCCCAGCAGTGCAGGGGCACCCTCCACCAGGCCCCCACTCATGTCTACCACCACCCCCAACCCCCAGCATCCAGGGGCACCCTCCACCAGGCCCCCACTCATGTCTACCATCACCCCCACCCCCCAGCAGTGCAGGGCAGCCTCCACCAGGCCCCCACTCATGTCTCCCGCCACCCCCACCCCCCAGCAGTGCAGGGGCAGCCTCCACCAGGCCCCCACTCATGTCTACCACCACCCCCACCCCCCAGCATCCAGGGGCACCCTCCACCAGTCCCCCACTCATGTCTCCCACCACCCCCACCCCCAGCAGTGCAGGGGCAGCCTCCACCAGGCCCCCACTCATGTCTACCCCCACCCCCCAGCCACCAGGGGCACCCTCCACCAGGCCCCCACTCATGTCTCCCACCACCCCCACCCCCCAGCAGTGCAGGGGCAGCCTCCACAAGGCCCCCACTCATGTCTACCACCACCCCCACCCCCCAGCATCCAGGGGCACCCTCCACCAGGCCCCCACTCATGTCCAACTCATGTCCCCCTGCACCCCCACCCCCCAGCAGTGCAGGGGCAGCCTCCACAAGGTCCCCACTCATGTCTCCCACCACCCCCACCCCCGAGCAGTGCAGGGGCAGCCTCCACCAGGCACCCACTCATGTCAAACTCACGTCCCCCATCACCCCCACCCCCCAGCATCCAGGGGCACCCTCCACCAGGCCCCCACTCATGTCTCCCAGCACCCCCACCCCCCAGCAGTGCAGGGGCACCCTCCACCAGGCCCCACTCATGTCCAACTCATGTCTCCCATCACCCCCACCCCCCAGCAGTGCAGGGGCAGCCGCCACTAGGCCCCCACTCATGTCTCCCACCACCCCCACCCCCCATCACTGTGGTGCAACCTCCACCAGGCCCCCACTCATGTCAAACTCATGTCCCCCATCACCCCCACCCCCCAGTAACCAGGGGCACCCTCCACCAGGCCCCCACTCATGTCTCCCAGCACCCCCACACCCCAGCAGTGCAGGGGCACCCTCCACCAGGTCCCCACTCATGTCAAACTCATGTCCCCCATCACCCCCACCCCCCAGCATCCAGGGGCACCCTCCACCAGGCCCCCACATGTCTCCCACCACCCCCACCCCCCAGGGGCACCCTCCACCAGGCCCCCACTCATGTCTACCACCCCCCCACCCCCCAGCAGTGCAGGGGCAGCCTCCACCAGGCCCCCACTCATGTCTACTACCACCCCCACCCCCCAGTAGAGCAGGGGCAGCCTCCACCAGGCCCCCACTCATGTCTACCACCACCCCCACCCCCCAGCAGTGCAGGGGCAGCCTCCACCAGGCTCCCACTCATGTCAAACTCTTGTCCCCCATCACCCCCACCCCCCAGCATCCAGGGGGGCACCCTCCACCAGGCCCCCACTCATGTCTCCCATCACCCCCACCAGCCAGCAGTGCAGGGGCAGCCTCCACCAGGCCCCCACTCATGTCTCCCACCACCCCAAACCCCCATCAATGTGGTGCACCCTCCACCAGGCCCCCACTCATGTCTCCCAGCACCCCCACCCCCCAGCAGTGCAGGGGCATCCTCCACCAGGCCCCCACTCATGTCCAACTCATGTCTCCCACCGCCCCCACCCCCCAGCAGTGCAGGGGCAACCTCCACCAGGCCCCCACTCGTGTCCCCCTGCACCCCCACCCCCAGCATCCAGGGGCACCCTCCACCAGGCCCCCACTCATGTCTACCATCACCCCCACCCCCCAGCAGTGCAGGGGCAGCCTCCACCAGGCCCCCACTCATGTCTCCCACCACCCCCACCCCCCAGCAGTGCAGGGGCAGCCTCCACCAGGCCCCCACTCATGTCCAACTCATGTCTCCCTGCACCCCCACCCCCCAGCAGTGCAGGCGCACCCTCCACCAGGCCCCCACTCATGTCTCCCACCCCCCAGCATCCAGGGGCAGCCTCCACCAGGCCCCCACACATGTCCCCCTGCACCCCCACCCCCCAGCAGTGCAGGGGCAGCCTCCACCAGGCCCCCACTCATGTCTACCACCACCCCCAACCCCCAGCCACCAGGGGCACCCTCCACCAGGCCCCCACTCATGTCTCCCACCACCCCCACCCCCCAGCAGTGCAGGGGCACCCTCCACCAGGTCCCCACTCATGTCAAACTCATGTCCCCCATCACCCCCACCCCCAGCATCCAGGGGCACCCTCCACCAGGCCCCCACTCATGTCTCCCACCACCCCCACCCCCCAGGGGCACCCTCCACCAGGCCCCCACTCATGTCTACCACCCCCCACCCTCCAGCAGTGCAGGGGCACCCTCCACCAGGACCCACTCATGTCAAACTCATGTCCCCCATCACCCCCACCCCCAGCATCCAGGGGTACCCTCCACCAGGCCCCCACTCATGTCTCCCACCACCCCCACCCCCCAGGGGCACCCTCCACCAGGCCCCCACTCATGTCTACCACCCCCCACCCTCCAGCAGTGCAGGGGCAGCCTCCACCAGGCCCCCACTCATGTCTACTACCACCCCACCCCCCAGTAGAGCAGGGGCAGCCTCCACCAGGACCCCACTCATGTCTACCACCACCCCCACCCCCAGCAGTGCAGGGGCAGCCTCCACCAGGCCCCCACTCATGTCAAACTCTTGTCCCCCATCACCCCCACCCCCCAGCATCCAGGGGCACCCTCCACCAGGCCCCCACTCATGTCTCCCTGCACCCCCACCCCCCAGCAGTGCAGGCGCACCCTCCACCAGGCCCCCACTCATGTCTCCCACCCCCCAGCATCCAGGGGCAGCCTCCACCAGGCCCCCACACATGTCCCCCTGCACCCCACCCCCCAGCAGTGCAGGGGCAGCCTCCACCAGGCCCCCACTCATGTCTACCACCACCCCCAACCCCCAGCCACCAGGGGCACCCTCCACCAGGCCCCCACTCATGTCTCCCACCACCCCCACCCCCCAGCAGTGCAGGGGCAGCCTCCACCAGGCCCCCACTCATGTATCCCAGCACCCCCACCCCCCAGCAGTGCAGGGGCACCCTCCACCAGGCCCCCACTCATGTCAAACTCAAGTCCCCCATCGCCCCCACCCCCCAGCATCCAGGGGCACCCTCCACCAGGCCCCCACTCATGTCTCCCAGCACCTCCACCCCCCAGCAGTGCAGGGGCACCCTCCGCCAGGCCCCCACTCATGTCTCCCACCACCCCCACCCCCATCACTGTGGTGCAACCTCCACAAGGCCCCCACTCATGTCTCCCAGCACCCCCACCCCCCACCAGTGCAGGGGCACCCTCCACCAGGCCCCACTCATGTCCAACTCATGTCTCCCATCACCCCCACACCCCAGCAGTGCAGGGGCAGCCGCCACTAGGCCCCCACTCATGTCTCCCACCACCCCCACCCCCCATCACTGTGGTGCAACCTCCACCAGGCCCCCACTCATGTCAAACTCATGTCCCCCATCACCCCCACCCCCCACTAACCAGGGGCACCCTCCACCAGGCCCCCACTCATGTCTCCCAGCACCCCCACACCCCAGCAGTGCAGGGGCACCCTCCACCAGGTCCCCACTCATGTCAAACTCATGTCCCCCATCACCCCCACCCCCCAGCATCCAGGGGCACCCTCCACCAGGCCCCCACTCATGTCTCCCAACACCCCCACCCCCCAGGGGCACCCTCCACCAGGCCCCCACTCATGTCTACCACCCCCCACCCCCCAGCAGTGCAGGGGCAGCCTCCACCAGGCCCCCACTCATGTCTACTACCACCCCCACCCCCCAGTAGAGCAGGGGCAGCCTCCACCAGGCCCCCACTCATGTCTACCACCACCCCCACCCCCCAGCAGTGCAGGGGCAGCCTCCACCAGGCCCCCACTCATGTCAAACTCTTGTCCCCCATCACCCCCACCCCCCAGCATCCAGGGGCACCCTCCACCAGGCCCCCACTCATGTCTCCAAGCACCCCCACCCCCCAGCAGTGCAGGGGCACCCTCCACCAGGCCCCCACTCATGTCAAACTCATGTCCCCCATCACCCCCACCCCCCAGAACCCAGGGGCACCCTCCACCAGGCCCCCACTCATGTCTCCCATCACCCCCACCCCCCAGCAGTGCAGGGGCAGCCTCCACCAGGCCCCCACTCATGTCTCCCACCACCCCAAACCCCCATCAATGTGGTGCACCCTCCACCAGGCGCCCACTCATGTCTCCCAGCACCCCCACCCCCCAGCAGTGCAGGGGCATCCTCCACCAGGCCCCCACTCATGTCCAACTCATGTCTCCCACCACCCCCACCCCCCAGCAGTGCAGGGGCAACCTCCACCAGGCCCCCACTCGTGTCCCCCTGCACCCCCACCCCCAGCATCCAGGGGCACCCTCCACCAGGCCCCCACTCATGTCTACCATCACCCCCACCCCCCAGCAGTGCAGGGGCAGCCTCCACCAGGCCCCCACTCATGTCTCCCACCACCCCCACCCCCCAGCAGTGCAGGGGCAGCCTCCACCAGGCCCCCACTCATGTCCAACTCTGTCTCCCTGCACCCCCACCCCCCAGCAGTGCAGGCACATCCTCCACCAGGCCCCCACTCATGTCTCCCACCCCCCAGCATCCAGGGGCAGCCTCCAGCAGGCCCCCACACATGTCCCCCTGCACCCCCACCCCCCAGCAGTGCAGGGGCAGCCTCCACCAGGCCCCCACTCATGTCTACCACCACCCCCAACCCCCAGCCACCAGGGGCACCCTCCACCAGGCCCCCACTCATGTCTCCCACAACCTCCACCCCCCAGCAGTGCAGGGGCAGCCTCCACCAGGCCCCCACTCATGTATCCCAGCACCCCTACCCCCCAGCAGTGCAGGGGTACCCTCCACCAGGTCCCCACCCATGTCAAACTCATGTCCCCCATCACCCCCACCCCCCAGCATCCAGGGGCACCCTCCACCAGGCCCCCACTCATGTCTCCCACCACCCCCACCCCCCAGGGGCACCCTCCACCAGGCCCCCACTCATGTCTACCACCCCCCACCCCCCAGCAGTGCAGGGGCAGCCTCCACCAGGCCCCCACTCATGTCTACTACCACCCCCACCCCCCAGTAGAGCAGGGGCAGCCTCCACCAGGCCCCCACTCATGTCTACCACCACCCCCACCCCCAGCAGTGCAGGGGCAGCCTCCACCAGGCCCCCACTCATGTCAAACTCTTGTCCCCCATCACCCCCACCCCCCAGCATCCAGGGGCACCCTCCACCAGGCCCCCACTCATGTCTCCAAGCACCCCCACTCCCCAGCAGTGCAGGGGCACCCTCCACCAGGCCCCCACTCATGTCAAACTCATGTCCCCCATCACCCCCACCCCCAGAACCCAGGGGCACCCTCCACCAGGCCCCCACTCATGTCTCCCAGCACCCCCACCCCCCAGCAGTGCAGGGGCAGCCTCCACCAGGCCCCCACTCATGTCTCCCACCACCTCAAACCCCCATCAATGTGGTGCACCCTCCACCAGGCCCCCACTCATGTCTCCCAGCACCCCCACCCCCCAGCAGTGCAGGGGCATCCTCCACCAGGCCCCCACTCATGTCCAACTCATGTCTCCCACCACCCCCACCCCCCAGCAGTGCAGGGGCAACCTCCACCAGGCCCCCACTCGTGTCCCCCTGCACCCCCACCTCCCAGCATCCAGGGGCACCCTCCACCAGGCCCCCACTCATGTCTACCATCACCCCCACCCCCCAGCAGTGCAGGGGCAGCCTCCACCAGGCCCCCACTCATGTCTCCCACCACCCCCACCCCCCAGCAGTGCAGGGGCAGCCTCCACCAGGCCCCCACTCATGTCCAACTCATGTCTCCCTGCACCCCCACCCCCCAGCAGTGCAGGCGCACCCTCCACCAGGCCCCCACTCATGTCTCCCACCCCCCAGCATCCAGGGGCAGCCTCCACCAGGCCCCCACACATGTCCCCCTGCACCCCCACCCCCCAGCAGTGCAGGGGCAGCCTCCACCAGGCCCCCACTCATGTCTACCAGAACCCCCAACCCCCAGCCACCAGGGGCACCCTCCACCAGGCCCCCACTCATGTCTCCCACCACCCCCACCCCCCAGCAGTGCAGGGGCAGCCTCCACCAGGCCCCCACTCATGTATCCCAGCACCCCCACCCCCCAGCAGTGCAGGGGCACCCTCCACCAGGTCCCCACTCATGTCAAACTCATGTCCCCCATCACCCCCAGCCCCCAGCATCCAGGGGCACCCTCCACCAGGCCCCCACTCATGTCTCCCACCACCCCCACCCCCCAGGGGCACCCTCCACCAGGCCCCCACTCATGTCTACCACCCCCCACCCCCCAGCAGTGCAGGGGCAGCCTCCACCAGGCCACCACTCATGTCTACTACCACCCCCACCCCCCAGTAGAGCAGGGGCAGCCTCCACCAGGCCCCCACTCATGTCTACCACCACCCCCACCCCCAGCAGTGCAGGGGCAGCCTCCACCAGGCCCCCACTCATGTCAAACTCTTGTCCCCCATCACCCCCACCCCCCAGCATCCAGGGGCACCCTCCACCAGGCCCCCACTCATGTCTCCAAGCACCCCCACCCCCCAGCAGTGCAGGGGCACCCTCCACCAGGCCCCCACTCATGTCAAACTCATGTCCCCCATCACCCCCACCCCCCAGAACCCAGGGGCACCCTCCACCAGGCCCCCACTCATGTCTCCCATCACCCCCACCCCCCAGCAGTGCAGTGGCAGCCTCCACCAGGCCCCCACTCATGTCTCCCACCACCCCAAACCCCCATCAATGTGGTGCACCCTCCACCAGGCCCCCACTCATGTCTACCACCACCCCCACCCCCAGCAGTGCAGGGGCAGCCTCCACCAGGCCCCCACTCATGTCAAACTCTTGTCCCCCATCACCCCCACCCCCCAGCATCCAGGGGCACCCTCCACCAGGCCCCCACTCATGTCTCCAAGCACCCCCACCCCCCAGCAGTGCAGGGGCACCCTCCACCAGGCCCCCACTCATGTCAAACTCATGTCCCCCATCACCCCCACCCCCCAGAACCCAGGGGCACCCTCCACCAGGCCCCACTCATGTCTCCCATCACCCCCACCCCCCAGCAGTGCAGGGGCAGCCTCCACCAGGCCCCCACTCATGTCTCCCACCACCCCCACCCCCCAGCAGTGCAGGGGAAGCCTCCACCAGGCCCCCACTCATGTCCAACTCATGTCTCCCTGCACCCCCACAACCCCAGCAGTGCAGGCGCACCCTCCACCAGGCCCCCACTCATGTCTCCCACCCCCCAGCATCCAGGGGCAGCCTCCACCAGGCCCCCACACATGTCCCCCTGCACCCCCACCCCCCAGCAGTGCAGGGGCAGCCTCCACCAGGCCCCCACTCATGTCTAGCACCACCCCCAACCCCCAGCCACCAGGGGCACCCTCCACCAGGCCCCCACTCATGTCTCCCACCACCCCCACCCCCCAGCAGTGCAGGGACAGCCTCCACCAGGCCCCCACTCATGTATCCCAGCACCCCCACCCCCCCAGCAGTGCAGGGGCACCCTCCACCAGGCCCCCACTCATGTCAAACTCACGTCCCCCATCACCCCCACCCCCCAGCATCCAGGGGCACCCTCCACCAGGCCCCCACTCATGTCTCCCAGCACCCCCACCCCCCAGCAGTGCAGGGGCACCCTCCGCCAGGCCCCCACTCATGTCTCCCACCACCCCCACCCCCATCACTGTGGTGCAACCTCCACCAGGCCCCCACTCATGTCTCCCAGCACCCCCACCCCCCAGCAGTGCAGGGGAACCCTCCACCAGGCCCCCACTCATGTCAAACTCATGTCCCCCATCACCCCCACCCCCAGCATCCAGGGGCACCCTCCACCAGGCCCCCACTCATGTCTCCCACCACCCCCATCCCCCAGGGGCACCCTCCACCAGGCCCCCACTCATGTCTACCACCCCCCCACCCCCCAGCAGTGCAGGGGCAGCCTCCACCAGGCCCCCACTCATGTCTACGACCACCCCCACCCCCCAGTAGAGCAGGGGCAGCCTCCACCAGGCCCCCACTCATGTCTACCACCACCCCCACCCCCCAGCAGTGCAGCGGCAGCCTCCACAAGGCCCCCACTCATGTCAAACTCTTGTCCCCCATCACCCCCACCCCCCAGCATCCAGGGGCACCCTCCACCAGGCCCCCATTCATGTCTCCCAGCACCCCCACCCCCCAGCAGTGCAGGGGCACCCTCCACCAGGCCCCTACTCATGTCAAACTCATGTCCCCCATCACCCCCACCCCCCAGCATCCAGGGGCACCCTCCACCAGGCCCCCACTCATGTCTCCCATCACCCCCACCTCCCAGCAGTGCAGGGGCAGCCTCCACCAGGCCCCCACTCATGTCTCCCACCACCCCCACCCCCCATCACTGTGGTGGACCCTCCACCAGGCCCCCACTCCTGTCTCCCAGCACCCCCACCCCCCAGCAGTGCAGGGGCACCCTCCACCAGGCCCCCACTCATGTCCAACTCATGTCTCCCATCACCCCCACTCCCCACCCTCCAGCAGTGCAGGGCACCCTCCACCAGGCCCCCACTCATGTCTCCCATCACCCCCACCCCCCAGCATCCAGGGGCACCCTCCACCAGGCCCCCACTCATGTCTCCCAGCACCCCCACCCCCCAGCAGTGAGGGGGCAACCTCCACCAGGCCCCCACTCATGTCTACCACCACCCCCACCCCCCAGCAGTGCAGGAGCAGCCTCCACCAGGCCCCCAATCATGCCCCCCAGCCAACATGGCACCACAATGTAGATCCCTGGCCCTTATGGTCAGCCTCCAAATGCCAAACACCCACCTGAGTATTGCATCCACCCACTTAGAAATGGCAAAAACATGATAGAACCCCAATTGCAAGTTTGGAAATGAACACATGTCCCTCACATACACCCAATGGGTGTCAGTGAATGTCAAAACCCAAATCATGATATGCATGGAACCAATGAGATGATACTACACATTGAAGTTTGAAGAGAAAATATGTATTAAAAGCAACATAAATTGAATCAAAAATAAACAAACAATAATGGAAATTTAAAAAAAAAAAACAGGTCCGTGAAATAATGCAAAACCACAAATCATAATGCAAAGGAAAGGTGTCCAAAGTCACAGTCCACAAAAGTAAATCCAATGGAAAATTAAAATCGAAAACCATTGCTCCATGGGGAATTCATAAAAAAAATTGAAAATCCAAAAGTCAACTATATACAGATAAACAATCCAGGGTCCATGATCCCAACCGAAGAAATGAAACCTATCTAATAACACTACCTAAAAAAAAAACTATATACAAAAATGTGGCCCATTGTCCAAAAGGTCCAATAAAAATGCAAAACCAAAGGAAACCTAACACTAACTACAGAACTATTTACAAGGGCAGCGGGCTAGTCCGACGGCTCACTTGGGGATGTTCCGGGCCAGGGCATCATCGAACTCCTGCTCAATGTCCCGGAGGCGGTCCTCCTCCATGGCCCCTAGGGTCTGCAGGGCCGTCCACATGTTCACCCCAAACTCCCTGCGGATTGCCTCGAGGCACTCAGCCCGCCTCTGGGCCCTCCGCATGGAGTTCTCGCCCTGACCATCGTGAGCCGAGCCTCTTCCGCCCGCTGCCGCTCCGCATCTATGGCGTGGCCCAACCGCTGCCACACGGAAGACACTTCCCGTCCTGGGTCCTCCTGTCCTCCGGCCGATGCCTGCCCCTCCGATGTCGAAGGCCCCGAGCTATCATGGCACCCACCACGTTGCTGCTGCACTGCCTCCTGCTGCCTGCACATCCTCCGCTGGCTGGGGTGCAGTCGTTGATGTGGCCACCCCTGCTGGACGTCCGACTCCCGACTGTGGCAGGGATGCCTCCTCCATCAGCCTGGCCGCACCGTCAGAGGCAGCTCCACAGGGCACCCAGGTGACTGATGGGTGGGAAGATGGCATGGAGGACGACTGGCGCATAGGGGGTTCAGTTGAGGAGGGGGTCGTAGCAAGCCCCATCAAACGGAGGAATCCGGCCTGGGTGACCTGTCCCAGTAGGCCGACGCGGTCAACGAGCCATTCGAGATGACGTGCAGTCTCCTCATGAAAAGACTGCAGGTCACCTCGCATGGCCCGTTGACGCAACCCCACACCAGTCAGGACAGGCTCAACCCGGACCCGGATAGCCACATCCGCAGGCAGAGGAAGGCCAGTTGTCTTGAGCTCATCCCCTGCCTGAAAACGGGTCTGGACGTAGGCATCCCTGCTGGTGTAAGATGATGCAGTGACAGGATCAGGGACAGGATTGCACACAGGCACCTCCGCGGCGACCTGTGCTGCCTCCTGTCCCTGGTCCTGCACTGCACCACTAGCACCAGTGGAATCCCCGCCTCCAGACCCCGTCTCTGTTGCTTGCACGGCCTCCTCCTCCACCAAACCCCCCACCAACCTGGATGACTCCGTGCCATCTTCCCCCGTTGGGGCCTGTGGGGTCCCAGCTGCCCCTTCTGCTGCCGAGGAGTCCAACTCCGGCCTCTGCCTCTTGGACCTCCCCCCGGCAGCTGCGGCCTGGGACGCGGCACCGGACTCCTCACTCCCTGACAAGATCACAACCTGGGAGGGGAGCCGGGCCTTGCGTCTCCGGCTGGCTGTGCGATCCCCGCCGCTGTGCTCCACAGCACCTTCTCCGCCCTCTTCATCAGTTGACGCTGCAGACAGGGAGAAATAAAACACAGGCATCAGGGCACTGTACAATGGACACATACACACATGACAGTTGCACATGAGTGGCATTGGCAAACCTCAGACATGGCATCCCAATCGCCAACACACATGTCATTTCAACTTGCACACATGAGCCATACCACAGCCACATCGCAACTGCCAGCACCATCCATACACATACAACAGCATGAGCAGGCAAAGGTGAGCCAGACATCACATGCAACACAGGGAGTGCACTACACATGCACGCACACCACCACACTTGCATGCATGTGTACACCTCAGCCAACTGTCGCAGTGTTCCGATGGGCATCCATGTCACATCTGCCAATCAGGCTTCCACATCCCGCTGTCACATGCATCCATGTTGCATCACTGTTGCACCCTTGTCAAATACACACACATGCACATGTACACAGTGCTGATACATTCAGCAGAAAACTACATACATGCGTGACATCACGAACATGCCTACTTACATACACATTCATCTAAACATGTGTGCCCACACAACTGCATTTGGCATGCAAGCCTACACACACAATCACCATCCATGTTTCACACATGACAGCCCTCGCATGTGTTAGCCTCACGGCCCTGTACACCCCCACCCATACTCGGCCCCATACAAACAGATGTGCAACCGGCACACTACTGGCACATCACCACACGCACAGCTTACAATCATGATGCATGTACACTTACCGCTCGACTCCAGACGGATCTGCCTCTCAAGGACCTGGACGTGGAGCACTGGGGATATGTGTTCCAGGACCCTCATCTGATCTTCCGACAAGTGGCCCTGGCGCCCCTTAGCATCCGTTGCCTTCAAGAGGCGCCGGGCCTTGTTCAGGGTCCTGGACCTGAAGTCCTCCCAGCGCTTCTTGACATGTTGGAAGTCGCGGACTGCCGCGTTGATGGCAGTCACGATGTCCGTCCAGATCCGACTCCGTCCTTCCTTGTCGGCGCGCACACTTCCGAAGCGGGCATCATACTGCCCCAGGACTTGCTCCACCAGGACACCAACTTCCCTGGCACTGAAGCTGGTGCCCCTCTGCCTCTCTGGCCGGGGGTTGTCAGTGGTGCCAGATGTTGTAGTGCCCGACATGACAACCCCAGAGGCAGGAGTGGGTGGGCAACTGGGTCCTGGGGCTGGGCTGTGGAGCGATGGAATCCCAGTCGGGAGTCTTTGGTTCCAGCAGGGGTGGTCACAGCAACAGCACCCCTGGCTGATGTGCAGGCAGCAAATGGCAGGGCATGTGGGCAGCAGGCAGTCAGGCAGCAGCAGATGGCAGGTGGGAGCGTGCTTGGGGATCTGGGGGGCAGTAATTCGGCCTTCTGGGCAGGAGCGTGGTCTTCCGTGTGCTTACGCGTGGCCAGCTTGATACAGAGTGATTTTGCACGTGAAAATCCTGCACGTCTGCGTGTAAATCGAGGAAAGGCCCTTAGCGCGTATGCAGGTCAGCACGCATATGCGATTTCATGTGACCAAAGGCCCTTAGCGCGTAAGCGCGTCTGTGACGTGACACGCGCAGGTGTTTCCCTCATAACACGTGATGACAGAGCACACGTGGATTTCCACCAATTGCGTGTGAAACTTCCTGCGCACCCCAGAAATACACATACCCAGGCCAATCGCGTGTACGCTCACTTCCCTCCGATTACACGCGATGACACTCGGACGTGCAGTTTTACCACGTGTGCTCTGTCATCACGTGTTATGAGGGAAACACCCGCGCGCGTCATGTCACAGACGCGCTTACGCGCTAAGGTCCTTTGGTCCAAAGAAATCGCATATGCGTGCTGGCGTGCATACGCGCTAAGGGCCTTTCCCCGATTTACACGCAGACGTGCAGGATTTTCATGTGCAAAATCACTCCGTATCAAGCTGGACACGCGTAAGCACACGGAAGACCACGCTCTTGCCCAGAAGGCCGAATTACTGCCCCCCAGACCCCCGAGCACGCTCCCACCTGCCATCTGCTGCTGCCTGACTGCCTGCTGCCCACGTGCCCTGCCATTTGCTGCCTGCAGATCAGCCAGGGGTGCTGTTGCTGTGACCACCCCTGCTGGAACCAAAGACTCCCGACTGGGATTCCATCGCTCCATAGCCCAGCCCCAGGACCCAGTTGCCCACCCACTCCTGCCTCTGGGGTTGTCATGTCGGGCACTGCAACATATGGCACCACTGACAACCCCCGGCCAGAGAGGCAGAGGGGCACCAACTTCAGTGCCAGGGAAGTTGGTGTCCTGGTGGAGCAAGTCCTGGGGCAGTATGTTGCCCTCTTCGGAAGTGTGCGCGCCCACAAGGAAGGATGGACTCGGATCTGGACGGACATCGTGACTGCCATCAACGCGGAGGGGGTGGTAGTCCGCGACTTCCAACATGTCAAGAAGCGCTGGGAGGACTTCAGGTCCAGGACCCTGAACAAGGCCCGGCGCCTCTTGAAGGCAGCGGATGCTAAGGGTGCCGGGGCCACTTGTCAGAAGATCAGATGAGGGTCCTGGAACGCATATCCCCAGCGCTCCACGTCCAGGTCCTTGAGAGGCAGACCCGTCTGGAGTCGAGCGGTAAGTGTACATGCATCATGATTGTAAGCTGTGCGTGTGGAGATGTGCCAGTAGTGTGCCGGTTGCACATCTGTTTGTATGGGGCCGAGTATGGGTGGGGGTGTACAGGGCCGTGAGGCTAACACATGCGAGGGCTATCATGTGTGAGACATGGATGGTGCTTGTGTGTGTAGGCTTGCATGCCAAATGCAGTTGTGTGGGCACACATGTTTGGATGAATGTGTATGTAAGTAGGCATGTTCGTGATGTCACGCATGTATGTGGTTTTCTGCTGCATGTATCAGCACTGTGTACATGTGCATGTGTGTGTATTTGACAAGGGTGCAACAGTGATGCAACATGGATGCATGTGACAGCGGGTTGTGGAAGCCTGATTGGCAGATGTGACATGGATGCCCATCGGAACACTGCGACAGTTGGCTGAGGTGTACACATGCATGCAAGTGTGGTGGCGTGCGTGCATGTGTAGTGCACTCCCTGTGTTGCATGTGATGTCTGGCTCACCTTTGCCTGCTCATGCTGTTGTATGTGTATGGATGGTGCTGGCAGTTGCGATGTGGCTGTGGTATGGCTCATGTGTGCAAGTTGAAATGACATGTGTGTTGGCGATTGGGATGCCATGTCTGAGGTTTGCCAATGCCACTCATGTGCAACTGTCATGTGTGTATGTGTCCATTGTACAGTGCCCTGATGCCTGTGTTTTATTTCTCCCTGTCTGCAGCGTCAACTGATGAAGAGGGCGGAGAAGGTGCTGTGGAGCACAGCGGTGGGGATCGCACCGCCAGCCGGAGACGCAAGGCCCGGCTCCCCTCCCAGGTTGTGATCTCGTCGGGGAGTAAGGAGTCCGGTGCCGCGTCCCAGGCCACAGCTGCCGGGGGGATGTCCAAGAGGCGGAGGTCGGAGTTGGACTCCTCGGCAGCAGAAGGGGCAGCTGGGACCCCACAGGGCCCAACGGGGGAAGATGGCACAGAGTCATCCAGGTTGGTGGGGGGTTTGGTGGAGGAGGAGGCCATGCAAGCAACAGAGACGGGGTCTGGAGGTGGGGATTCCACTGGTGCTAGTGGTGCAGTGCAGGACCAGGGACAGGAGGCAGCACAGGTCGCCGCGGAGGTGCCTGTGTGCAATCCTGTCCCTGATCCTGTCATTGCATCATCTTGCACCAGCAGGGATGCCTACATCCAGACCCGTTTTCAGGCAAGGGATGAGCTCACGACAACTGGCCTTCCTCTGCCTGCGGATGTGGCTATCCGGGTCCGGGTTGAGCCTGTCCTGACTGGTGTGGCGATGCGTCAACGGGCCATGCGAGGTGACCTGCAGTCTTTTCATGAGGAGACTGCACGTCATCTCGAATGGCTCGTTGACCGCGTCGGCCTACTGGGACAGGTCACCCCGGCCAGATTCCTCTGATTGATGGGGCTTGCTACGACCCCCTCCTCAACTGAACCCCCTATGCGCCAGTCGTCCTCCGTGCCATCTTCCCACCCATCAGTCACCTGGGTGCCCTATGGAGCTGGCTCTGACGGTGTGGCCAGGCTGGTGGAGGAGGCATCCCTGCCACAGTCGGGAGTCGGAGGTCCAGCAGGGGTGGCCACATCAACGACTGCACCCCAGCCAGCGGAGGATGTGCAGGCAGCAGGAGGCAGTGCACGGGCAGAGGCACAGCAGCAGCAGCAGCAATGTGGTTGGAGCCATGATGGCTCGGGGCCTTCGACATCGGAGGGGCAGGCATTGGCCGGAGGGCAGGAGGACCCAGGACGGGAAGTGTCTTCCGTGTGGCAGCGGTTGGGCCACACCATAGATGCGGAGCGGCAGCGGGCGGAAGAGGCACGGCTCACGATGGTCAGGGTGGAGAACTCCATGTGGAGGGCCCTGAGGCGGGCCGAGTGCCTCGAGGCAATCCGCAGGGAGTTTGGGACAGCCCTGCCGACCCTCGGGGCCATGGAGGAGGACCGCCTCCGGGACATTGAGCAGGAGTTCGATGATGCCGTGGCCCGGAACATCCCGAAGTGAGCCGTCGGACTAGCCCGCTGCCCTTGTAAATAGTTCTGTAGTTAGTGTTAGGTTTCCTTTGGTTTTGCATTTTTTTTGGACCTTTTGGACAATGGGCCACATTTTTGTATATCGTTTTTTTTTTGTAGGTAGTGTTATTAGATCGGTTTCATTTCTTCGGTTGGGATCATGGACCCTGGATTGTTTATCTGTATATAGTTGACTTTTGGATTTTCAATTTTTTTTATGAATTCCCCATGGCGCAATGGTTTTCGATTTTAATTTTCCATTGGATTTACTTTTGTGGACTGTGACTTTGGATACCTTTCCTTTGCATTATGATTTGTGGTTTTGCATTATTTCACGGACCTGCTGTTTTTTTTTTTTAATTTCCATTATTGTTTGTTTATTTTTGATTCAATTTATGTTGCTTTTAATACATATTTTTTCTTCAAACTTCAATGTGTAGTATCATCTCATTGGTTTCATGCATATCATGATATGGGTTTTGACATTCACTGACACCCATTGGGTGTATGTGAGGGACATGTGTTCATTTCCAAACTTGCAATTGGGGTTCTATCATGTTTTTGCCATTTCTAAGTGGGTGGATGCAATGCTCAGGTGGGTGTTTGGCATTTGGAGGCTGACCATAAGGGCCAGGGATCTACATTGTGGTGCCATGTTGGCTGGGGGACATGAGTGGGGGCCTGGTGGAGGGTGCCCCTGCACTGCTGGGGGGTGGGGGTGCTGGGAGACATGAGTGGGGGCCTGGTGGAGGATGCCCCTGCACTGCTGGGGGGTGGCGGTGCCCCTGGATGCTTGGGGGTGGGGGTGATGGGAGACATGAGTGGGGGCCTGGTGGAGGGTGCCCTGCACTGCTGGGGGGTGGGGTGATGGGAGACATGAGTTGGACATGAGTGGGGGCCTGGTGGAGGGTGCCCCTGCACTGCTGGGGGGAGGGGGTGCTGGGAGACATGAGTGGGGGCCTGGTGAAGGGTGCACCACAGTGATGGGAGATGGGGGTGGTGGGAGACATGAGTGGGGGCCTGGTGGAGGCTGCCCCTGCACTGCTGGGGGGTGGGGGTGATGGGAGGCATGAGTGGGGGCCTGGTGGAGGGTGCCCCTGGATGCTGGGGGGTGGGGGTGATGGGGGACATGAGTTTGACATGAGTGGGGGCCTGGTGGAGGGTGCCCCTGCACTGCTGGGGGATGGGGGTGCTGGGAGACATGAGTGGGGGCCTGGTGGAGGGTGCACCACAGTGATGGGGGGTGGGGGTGGTGGGAGACATGAGTGGGGGCCTGGTGGAGGCTGCCCCTGCACTGCTGGGGGGTGGGGGTGATGGGAGACAAGCGTTGGACATAAGTGGGGGCCTGGTGGAGGGTGCCCCTGCACTGCTGGGGGGTGGGGGTGCTGGGAGACATGAGTGGCGGCCTGGTGGAGGGTGCGCCTGCACTGCTGGGGGGTGGGGGTGATGGTAGACATGAGTGGGGGCCTGGTGGAGGGTGCCCCTGGATGCTGCGGGGTGGGGGTGATGGGGGACATGAGTTTGACATGAGTGGGGGCCTGGTGGAGGCTGCCCCTGCACTGCTGGGGGGTGGGGGTGGTGGTAGACATGAGTGAGGGCCTGGTGGAGGCTGCCCCTGCACTGCTGGGGGGTGGGGGCGGTAGTAGACATGAGTGGGGGCCTGGTGGAGGCTGCCCCTGCACTGCTGGGGGGTGGGGTGATGGTAGACATGAGTGGGGGCCTGGTGGAGGGTGCCCCTGGATGCTGGGGGGTGGGGGTTCAGGGGGACATGAGTGGAGGCCTGGTGGAGGGTGCGCCTGCACTGCTGGGGGGTGGGGATGATGGGAGACATGAGTTGGACATGAGTGGGGGCCTGGTGGAGGGTGCCCCTGCACTGCTGGGGGGTGGGGGTGGAGGGAGACATGAGTGGGGGCCTGGTGGAGGGTGCGCCTGCATTGCTGGGGGGTGGGGGTGATGGTAGACATGAGTGGGGGCCTGGTGGAGGGTGACCCTGGATGCTGGGGGGTGGGGGTGATGGGGGACATGAGTTTGACATGAGTGGGGGCCTGGTGGAGGCTGCCCCTGCACTGCTGGGTGGTGGGGGTGGTGGTAGACATGAGTGGGGGTCTGGTGGAGGCTGCCCCTGCACTGCCGGGGGTGGGGTGGTAGTAGACATGAGTGGGGACCTGGTGGAGGCTGCCCCTGCACTGCTGGGGGGTGGGGGAGTGGTAGACATGGGTGGGGGCCTGGTGGAGGGTGCCCCTGCACTGCCGGGGGTTGGGGGTGATGGGAGACATGGGTTGGACATGAGTGGGGGCCTGGTGGAGGGTGCCCCTGCACTGCTGGGCGGTGGGGGTGCTGGGAGACATGAGTGGGGGCCTGGTGGAGGGTGCCCCTGCACTGCTGGGGGGTGGGGGTGGTGGGAGACATGAGTGGGGGCCTGGTGGAGGGTGCCCCTGCACTGCTGGGGGGTGGGGGTGATGGGAGACATGTGTGGGGGCCTGGTGGAGGGTGCCCTGCACTGCTGGGGGGTGGGGGTGGTGGGAGACATGAGTGGGGGTCTGGTGGAGGGTACCCCTGGATGCTGGGGGTGGGGGTGCTGGGAGACATGAGTGGGGGCCTGGGGGAGGCTGCCCCTGCACTGCTGGGGGGGTGGGGGTGGTGGTAGACATGAGTGGGGGCCTGGTGGAGGGTGCCCCTGCACTGCTGGGGGGTGGGGGTGATGGGAGACATGAGTGGGGGACTGGTGGAGGCTGCCCCTGGATGGTGGGGGGTGGGGGTGCAGGGAGACATGAGTGGGGGCCTGGTGGAGGCTGCCCCTGGATGCTGGGGGGTGGGGTGCAGGGAGACATGAGTGGGGGCCTGGTGGAGGCTGCCTTTGCACTGCTGGGGGGTGGAGGTGGTAGTAGACATGAGTGGGGGCCTGGTGGAGGGTGCCCCTGCACTGCTGGGGGGTGGGGGTGATGGGAGACATGAGTGGGGGCCTGGTGGAGGCTGCCCCTGGATGCTGGGGGGTGGGAGTGCAGGGAGACATGAGTGGGGGCCTGGTGGAGGCTGCCCCTGGATGCTGGGGGGTGGGGGTGCAGGGAGACATGAGTTGGACATGAGTGGGGGCCTGGTGGAGGGTGCCCTGCACTGCTGGGGGGTGGGGGTGGTGGTAGACATGAGTGGGGGCCTGGTGGAGGGTGCCCCTGGATGCTGGGGGTGGGGTGGTGGGAGACATGAGTGGGGGCCTGGTGGAGGCTGCCCCTGCACTGCTGGGGGGTGGGGGTGGTGGTAGACATGAGTTGGGGCCTGGTGGAGGGTGCCCCTGCACTGCTGGGGGGTGGGGAGGCTGGGAGATGGCCATGGTGGATGGGTTGCCTGTGAGACATGAGCAGGGGTGCAGGGTAGTCCCCTGTGGTGTGGGCTGCCTGCAGGGGGTCGTGGAGGGTGTAGAGGGAACACCCACACGGCCAAATCACGTGTAGCACTCCCCGGCACCACCGAAATACACGTACCCTGCTGAAATCGCGTGTGAAACTTCCCGCGCACCTCGGAATACACGTACCCTGCTGAAATCGCGTGTGGAACCTCCCGCGCATCCCGAAACACACGTACCCATGTCAATCGCGTGTGGAACTTCCCGCGCACCCCGAAGTACACGTACCCAGGCCAATCGCGTGTGGAACTTCCCGCCGCATCCCGAAACACACGTACCCAGGCCAATCGCGTGTGGAACCTCCCGCGCATCCCAAAACACATGTACCCAGGCCAATCGCGTGTGGAACTTCCCGCGCACCCCAAAGTACACGTACCCAGGCCAATCGCGTGTGGAACCTCCCGCGCATCCCGAAACACACGTACCCAGGCCAATCCCGTGTGGAACTTCCCGCGCACCCTGAAGTACACGTACCCAGGCCAATCGCGTGTGGAACTTCCCGTGCATCCCGAAACACACATACCCAGGCCAATCGCGTGTGGAACTTCCCGCGCACCCAGAAGTACACGTACCCAGGCCAATCGCGTGTGGAACTTCCCGCGCATCCCGAAACACACGTACCCAGGCCAATCGCGTGTGGAACTTCCCGCGCACCCCGAAGTACACGTACCCAGGCCAATCGCGTGTGGAACTTCCCGCGCATCCCGAAACACGCGTACCCAGGCCAATCGCGTGTGGAACTTCCCGCGCACCCCGAAGTACACGTACCCAGGCCAATCGCGTGTGGAACTTCCCGCGCATCCCGAAACACGCGTACCCAGGCCAATCGCGTGTGGAACTTCCCGCGCACCCCGAAGTACACGTACCCAGGCCAATCGCGTGTGGAACTTCCCGCGCATCCCGAAACACACGCACACGCTATTTTTCACACAGCGGGTGTCCGTGTTTGTCGGTACCCCTTTGCACCTCATTTGTCCCAGAGGGCCACTGTATGGACCATTCATCATGGCTGTATATGGGTGCTTTTTGTTGTTGCACATTTTGGCGCACATTTATTTCAGGCGCAGGGACGCTACCGCCTGCTTTCTTGTGGCATACTTGTTTGGCCCTGTGCGCGTCTTTGACCGTGCGCTGGTTTGCCCTATTCGATTCCATGAATACGGGTTGTAGGCGAGCGTGTGGGCGTTCCGCACACTTGCCTCCTGTACTTCCCCCGTGACGCCCATATTTTCACGCGTTGTTTCCCATTCCGAGTGCTACGCCCCGTGTTCCGCCTACTTTTGTGATGTGCACCGCGCTATGTGCGATTTCGCAGTGGCCATGGCGCACGCTGTTGGATGACCTGTGCGCCGGCATGCGCGGCACACTTTTTCAGCGCACATCCAATGTTTTTCTCGCGCACGGACTTCCATGAATCGATGTGCGCTGGTTTCCCTGCGATTTTCGCACTTGCATTGCAATTTTCGCACTTTTACTGCGAATCGCACGTTTTGGCACCTCTGCTCGGGAATTTTCGGCGCACATTAATTCCATGAATCGACCCCTGTCTTGGAGGACAAATTATTAGGACCCGGAGTGTTAGATGCCTTAGATTTAACAATGTATCCCTTTATATTTGAAATTGATACATCTATGTTCCAACTACTTTTATTTATTTCATATTCAATTTTTTCAGATTTGGATTCCCTATATAATTTTTCAAAGTGTTCAGACCATGCGTTGGCATTTATTGGGTTAACTGATAATTGTGTTTGTGCCACTTCCATTCTGTTTATTAATGACCAGAAATGTCTGTAATTAGATTCTTTAATACACGCAAGCAAGGCCTCTGTATCCCTTTTGTTGAGTAGTAAAACAATGATTAATTGACCAATTCTTATAACGTTTCCTACATCTTTTCACTTTTAATTTAGCAGTTAGAGAATAGGCATTTTGTTTTTTTATCTCACATATTTCTTTATTAAGTAGTTTTACATTGTTTCGTTTCTGCGTCGAATGAGTGTCTATGTTTACTTTTCGTCGTGACTGCATGAGATTCATTCCTTCGATATTTATGCAACACAGACTCCAGATGGTCACTATCAACTTTGTAAGTCTTGTGTTTAGTCTCAAGTGTCTTTGATTCATACTTATATAGCAGCATGGTATTACATTTTTCTGTATTTGTCACGCACTGGGCTTCCCAACGCTTGTGGAATCGCTGGCGGCTCAGACGCCATTAGCGTTCCATTGCGTTCGGGAGCCCAACCCTTGTCCGCAGTCTAGTGGTTGCGACGTACTGCCGCCGGAAGGTTTAACTTCCTGTTGATGCTGGAGGCCATTGCGTTGCAACCGCAGATCCTACCTTGCCTCGATGAAGACGCTGCCCCAGTGCCTCAGTACTTGCGCTCCTTCCCTTTTTTCCCTTTGCTCCGCCCCGACCAGCTTCCCCCTCTGTTGTTGTCCTCTGACCTGCTCCTGTCTCCCCTTCCTTCTCCCATGCCTGCTTTCCCTAGCATTTCCCTTTCACTCCCTTCCTTCCAGTGTCCCTCTTTCGATCCTGGGTCCACCTGTCCTACTTACGAGCTCCCGTCGCTCCTCCGGAGTTCTACCCTCTGCCGCCCGCTTACATGAACATCTGACTGGCTGTTTTTGCAACCTGTGCAAATAACGTGTCTTCAGAGTCCTACTGTCCAGTGCTGTACTTGACCAGGACATCTATAGGTTTTTTTTTTACCCTTCCGGCTTTTTTCCCCTTCTGTGGGCTTGTCCCGAGAGAGGAACAGTGGACCGCTGTTGCCTGTCAGCTTCCACGCTGGCTACCTCTCGGAGCAGACCTTATCGCTACAAAAAAAAAGGAGCCATCGGGAAGAGAAAGGAGAAAAGGACTCAAGAATCACCACAGGGTTCAGGAGAGGAGGAGGGGTTGGATCTGGACTTGGAGGGTGTGGAGAGCTCCGTTGACAGTTTGCAATGACAGAATACTGCAATGTCTACTGCTGAACAGATTCAGGAACTATTAGCCGCTGTTCAAGGCCTAACTCTGGAAGTCCAGAACCTAAAGTCTGAAAGCACAGTACTTCGCCAGATGGTTACCGCCAGAGAACCACCCCCTACTGATTTAGCCCCAATGGCCCTCTCCTCCGGCAAATATGATGGGTCTCCGAAAAAACTTAAGGAGTTCATAGAAGCATGTACTATTTATTTTGCTTTTCGACCCCACGCTTATGCATCTGAGCATTCCCGGGTGGGCTATATGGTGTTGAATATGACTGGTAACGCCCTAGCCTGGGTCACTCCTTTGGTGATAGCCAAAGACCCAGTACTTCGTGACTACGAAGGGTTTTTGGCTCTCTTTAAACAAACATTTGAGCGCCCCAAAATATCGTATGGAGCTTGTGAAGAATTACTAGACATCTATCAAGGCGCTATGGACTTGCTTACCTACATCTCCACATTTAAAAGGCTGGCGTCCGAGGCTGGTTGGGCTGAACAAGCGCAGTATGTGATCTTCCGGAGGGGACTCAAGGAAGAGATAAAGGATGAGTTGGCCCAAATCCCCTGACCCGCTACTCTTTCAGATCTCCTGTCAACAGTGTTACAGATCGATTACCAGCTTGGGGAACGAAGATTTGAGAAGAAAAAGAATAGAGCCTTGTCCACCTCGGGCCCATCACACTTTGTACCTCCTCCCACCTTGAACCCAATGGTTAAAGAAGAACCGATGCAAATAGGAGCCGCCAGGGGACCATTGACTCAGGAAGAGCGGTGTCATAGAAGAGATGCTGGTTTATTTATGTACTGTGGTTCCGACAAACATTTACTTCGGAACTGCCCTGAGGTTCCTCCCGGGAGATCGGGAAACGGATGACCTCGGACCTAGTAGGGATGGGCTACCGAGGTTTTTCTGTCAGCCCCTTTGTGGCCTTATCTCTGGCACCTCCGAATGACTGGTCGTCAAACTCCAAATACGTGCTCAAGAAAAGAACATTGAAGCCCTCGCCCTGATTGACTGCGGAGCGGCTGGCGAATTTATTGACACCTTTTGGGCAGATCAAATGAAATTGCGTCACCTTAGGCGCAATGAAGACCAAAAGGTTGAAGGAGTGGACGGCACGCCCCTCACCTCCGGTCCCATTACCCATACTACAGAATCGCTGCAGATTACAGTCGGACAACATAATGAGAATCTAGTTTTTGACATCATACGGGCAGCACACTTCCCTGTGATCCTAGGGGTGTCTTGGCTCAGGAGGCACAACCCGACTATCGATTGGCACAAGAACTCCTTGGCCTTCCTTTCCTTGTATTGCCAACATAATTGTTTTTCCCATGAACCCAAGGAAACTGCCCAAGTGCTGCCAACCCACAATGACCAAACCAAGGGTATTTGTTGTATTCCATCAGAATTGAAAAGATATCAGGAGGTTTTTGTGAACAAGACTGTCCTTGAATTACCCCCCCCATTGTTCAGAGGACTGCGCTATAGACCTGATCCCCAACGCACTGGTACCTTTTGGTCGGATGTTAGCCCTATCTCTGGTAGAGAAGAAGGCTCTCAGGGAGTACTTGGATGCCCTCCTACAGAACGGTCTTATTCAGCCTTCCAGGTTGCCAGCTGGAGCTTCCCTATTCTTTATCCCCAAACGGAATTCCTTGGAGCTCAGACCTTGCATAGATTACAGGGGACCTAATAAGGTAACGATTAGGGATAGATATCCCATGCCCCTTATTTCAGACATTCTGGAGGCCGTTCAGAGAGCATCGATATTCTCCAAGCTGGATCTCAGAAGTGCGTACCATCTGCTCCGGATTCGGAGCGGTGATGAATGGAAGACAGCTTTCCGTACTCCCTATGGCCTGTATGAATACAGGGTTATGCCCTTTGGTCTAGTGAATGCTCCGGCCATCTTTCAACGATTCATGGACCGCTTGTTTTCTGATTTCCTATACCTCAATACCATAGTGTATTTGGATGATATCCTGGTTTTCTCCCGCGATCCTCAGGAACACGACCAGAATCTTCAAGCGGTGCTTCACCGACTCCTGGAAAACAAATTGCTAGTCAAGCCAGAAAAATGTGTTTGAGGCTTCCACTGTTCCATATCTGGGATATATTCTCTCTCAACAAGGAATCAAGATGGATCCTGCAAAGGTAGCTGTCATTCTGGACTGGCCTACCCCTTCGTCTGTTAAGGAAATTCAGAGATTTCTAGGCATGGCCAACTTCTATCAGAAGTTTGTCAGGTTTTCGGAAGTAGTGTTACCCATCACCGAACTCTTGCAGAAAGGAAATCATCCCTTTCGGGGGACCGAAGAAGCTGAACGGGCTTTCCGGAAGCTTAAAGAACTTTTCTGTTCAGCTCCAATATTGTGTCAACCAGACCAATCCAGAGAGTTCATCGTTGAGGCTGATGCTTCCGCAGGGGCCTTAGGGACGGTCCTTCTCCAAGAAAGGACTGGGGTGGAACATCCGATAGCCTACTTGTCGAAGACCTTCACGGCTAGCCAACGGAATTATTCAGTTATCGAAAAGGAACTGATGGCAATCAAAACAGCCTGCGAAGAGTGGAGGCACCGGCTCCAAGGGGGTGTTCTTCCCTTTCTCATCCGCACTGACCATAAAAATCTTATGGTCTTACAGAATATGGAGTGTGACAACTCTAGGCAGGTCCGATTGGCACATTTCTTCAGTCACTATGAGTTTACTGTGACTTACATCCCCGGCAGTCAGAACGTGTTGGCGGATGCTCTCTCTCGTAGAGAGTCATTTGACAGCCCCACCGAACAACCATCTAACCCCATGTTTCCCCGTAATAGGATTGTCTATCAGGTGCCCTCTTTTTTGCAAGACTTAAAGACCGCTACAGCCACCATACAAACTGTTTTACCTCGGGGTTCCCACCAGGTTGCACATAAAGATGGGATTTTGTTCGTTGACCGGATGGTTTACATACCCACTCCTCTCCTTCAACAGAAGATACTGTGATGGTGCCATGACAGCAAGACAGCCAGGCATCGAGGAATAAAAAACACACAAATTAATTTCCCGCTCTTTTTATTGGCCTAAAATGGCTAGCGATGTTGACGGATTCTGTAAGGCTTGTGCAATATGTGCCAGAAATAAGTACAGTACTCAAAGACCCTATGGCTTACTCCATCAGACTCCGGTCCCTCTTAGGCCCTGGTCACAGATATCCACGGTTTTCATAGTGGACCTTCCAGAATCTCAGGGGTGTACTTGCATAATGGTCACGGTGGACTCTTACTTGAAGCTGGCGCATTTTTCCCCCCTAACAGGGGTGCCCTCAGCTTCCAAGATGGCAGAGACATTTGTTTGGGATGTTTTTCGCCTGCACGGTCTGCCCGAGACTGTTATTTCTGACAGGGGAAGTCAGTACACCTCTCGTTTTTGGACAGCTCTCTGTAATCTCTTGGGGATAGGCAGGGCACTCTCTTCAGGTTTCCATCCCGAAACAAATGGGCAAACGGAACGCCTCAATGACACGTTGGAACAGTATCTCCGCTGCTATTCCAATCAGTTTCAAGACAACTGGGTATCACTCTTACCTACAACTGAGTTTGCTTACAAAAACTCAGTGCACTCGGCCTTAGGTATCAGTCCTTTCTATTGTACTTATGGTCAGCATCCTCGAGGCCTACCTTTTGACACTCCGGTCCATACTAACATTCCCACAATAGAGGCCACCCTCAAGAATATTGCTGCCGCACATCAGACAGCAAGTAAAGCTCTGCGGAGGCTCGCAACAGATACAAGGCTCAGGCGGATCGCTTCAGTAGGAAAGCCCTGAATGGAAAGTAGAGTCAAGGGTTTGGCTGTCAACTAAGTACTTACCCCAGTGGGTACGTCCGTCCAAGCTGTCACCTAGGTTTTTGGGGCCTTTTGAGATGCTTGCAAAGATTAACCCAGTTGCTTATCGCATTAAACTGCCTAAAAGTCTGTCACGCATCCATCCAGTCTTCCACTGCTCTCTCCTCAAATCCGCAGCCCCAGGGACAGCATCCCTACCTAGAAGTGATGGTCCCTGTCCACTATATCCTTTGCCTGAAGAATATGAAGTCTCTCAAATATGTGATTCATGCTACCGTAAGGGGTGTTTGGAATATCTTATACATTGGAAAGGATATCCATCTTCGGAAGACTCTTGGGAGCCCAAATCCTTCGTCCATGCCCCACGCTTGGTTAGAAAGTTTCATCGAGCTCACCCGGGTAGACCTGGGAGAACAGACTTTGGATGGGGGCATACTGTCACGCACTGAGATTCCCAACGCCTGTGGAATCGCTGGAGGCTCGGACGCCATTAGCGTTCCATTGCGTTCGGGAGCCCAACCCTTGTCCGCTGTCTAGTGGTTGCGACGTACGGCCGCCGGAAGGTTTAACTTCCTGTTGATGCAGGCGGCCGTTGCGTTGCAACCGCGGATCCTACCTTGCCTCAGTGAAGACGCTGTCCCAGTGCCTCAGTACTTTCGCTCCTTCCCTTTTTTCCTTTGCTCCGCCCCAAGCAGCTTCCCCCTCCTGTTGTCGTCCTCTGACCCGCTCCTGTCTCCCCTTCCTTCTCCCGTGCCTGCTTTCCCTAGCATTTCCCTTTCGCTCCCTTCCTTCCAGTGTCCCTCTTTCGATCCTGGGTCCACCTGTCCTACTTACGAGCTCCCGTCGCTCCTCCGGAGTTCTGCCCTCTGCCTGCCCGCTTACATGAACATCTGACTGGCTGTTTTTGCGACCTGTGCAAATAACGTGCCTTCAGAGTCCTACTGTCCAGTACTGTACTTAACCAGGACATCTATAGGGTTTTTTTTAGCCTTCCGGCTTTTTTCCCTTTCTGTGGGCTTGTCCCGAGAGAGGAGCCAGTAGACCGCTGTTGCCCGTCAGCTTCCACGGTGGCTACCTCGTGGAGCAGACCTTATCTCTACAAAAAAAAAAGGAGCCATCGGGAAGAGAAAGGAGAAAAGGATTCAAGAATCACTGCAGGGTTCAGGTGAGGAGGAGGGGTTGGATCTGGACTTGGAGGGTGTGGAGAGCTCCGTTGACAGTATTACCCGGATTCCATTTGATTCGTGAGCCTTTGATATTAATTTGAACGTTTGCACAGTACATTTTTTAAATGTCTCTTTTTTTTCCCCATAGTAAATTAGATGAGAGCATAGTATGGTTGCTAAATGCAGTAGGAATAACCACGTATTATACATCAACAAATATAGTTCTGTGCTAACAAACATGTAATCTATTATGGAAGATTTCCCTATGGCCTGCCACGTCGGCTTGGTGTTGTACATGATATTTAAGCCCCAACTGTTGGCAAACATGAGCCATAACCTTCCTCTAAACAATTTGTTAATAACATTGGAGTTGCGGTCGCCCAAAGCGGAGAGGGCCCATTCCATGTCACTATTTGCCATGTTGCAGTCGGCATTCAAATCGCCAGCTAAAATAATCACTCCATCCTGTTTCGTGCCTAGCCAATCATCTATCATTGTATCCAATTTGCCCATCACCAACTCCAAATCACTATCTGAGAATTTCGACACGTTCCAATAGATGTTAATTATCATAAGGTGAATTGAACCAGATTATGTCAATAATTTAAGTGTTACAACAATGATTGCATCAAGAATGTGCACTTCAGATTCCACAATTATTGATTCATCTGTATGTAATGCAAGGGCTAGACCTCCTTTTGGGCGACCTCTAGTTCCCGATTGGGCTGGTATAAACAGAACCTCATATCCATCCCACACCATAAGACCCTTTGCCCAAGTTTCTTGCAATAAGATTAAATCATATCTTGCCAAGGATTCACAAACTCCATTATTGGAAACAAGATGAGAAGATCCTCTTGAATTCCATGAAACTAAGCTAAAGGATCCTACAGTGCTAGAGTGGTTTCCCCATTGTTTTCAATTATGTAATGGATTCTTTTAAGGATAGTGCTGATGAGCACCACTCATTCATATCTTTAAGGAGTTCACTGTCCGGATCTGCTATTATCACACTTTCTTCCCTAGGATATCCCATAGCATCTGTTCTTGCCATTTTTGGGATTCCCGCTATTACCTTAGAGAGTGGATTATGGAAGTTTAAAATATCAAAGCCTCTCTTCTGAAAAGTGCCAGCTTCCCTCAATATCAGGGACTTTACCAAAGGAGATGGTATTACCAAATGTACGAAATCTAGTCTTTGTACATGAATGAAATCGACCAACTTTATGTTGGCTGATGTAATTAGACCTAGTTCTGGGATATCCGCAAACAGACTTAGAATATATGGTCTATTCAAGGACCAAGTCCCTTCCTCATCAAAAATATGGTGCAGTATTAGGATTGGCTCTAGTGGCATTTGGGCATCCTTAAAGCATTTGTATGAGCATTAAGGTTTCGGGTCACTTCAGCTTCGTGGTCGAGTATTTTTCGCGATTCCATGGGTATGCCATGGTTAAATTGTCTGTCTTCTTTAAGGTTTTACTACCACTGTAGTATGATATGCAGCTGATCGAGTATTCAATGAGGATTCATAAAGACGGGCAGTTTGCAACAGTAAATTGCCATTGCACCCTGTATGAAGTATAGTGGAGATAATAGCATTACTCATAGCTTTCTCTTCAAGACACTTTCTTTTTAATGTCTCGTATTATTATTCGTACTGAATTTTCAAACAAGCCCATCAACCTTGTAGAGTCCGTAGTAGTGCTTTCTTGATTAGCATTTACACTTTGAGCACATACTTCGGCAAAAGTTTGACTAGCAGGTACATTTAGTGCAGTTACTTCACGCAATGCGGTTCAACTATGATAATTACACAATCCTTTACATTTTGTTTTCGATTCCCCTCGCCCTTGTGATTTCAGTTGTTTTTCCATCGAGCTGACTGTTTTCATTCTTGCAGTATTTAGATTAGTTTTTGAAGAAGAATCTGAATAGGTCGATGGATCAATGTGGTCCGCAATTTCAATTACTTCCGGGCCAGCTGAAGTAGGTGTATTTGGGCGGGACTCTACTGCAAGATTTTTGAAAATGTCAAATATGTCCGAGACACCCAATTCAATAGATTTTTTTATCAGTCCTGGAGGACGTCTCCTTATTTTTGAGAGCCTTGGATAGTTGAATAGTTCCTTTGGAATACTCACACTGAGTGGCTCTTGAATTGCTATGACCAGCATTCATAGAGATCTAGTTAACCAGCAACAAGTTCGCCAATACATCTTGTTTTGGGGACTCAGATACCAATATAACATCTTTACCAAGCTGAAGCACCCTTGTAACCTCACGCAAGGTAGCGTCCCTCAAAGACCTACGAGAAGAAGTATTACGCGGTTTTTGTGCTATTACGTTTATGCAATGCATTTTTTTTCTTTTTTTGATATTTTCACTGTATATTGCCCTATTCCCTGATTTTGCAGTATTCCTTCAGATTTACCACCTTCCCTAGATGCACCATCCTTCAAGGGGACATCGAACATAGGGGAAATTTGTCTTATAGGCACCGATGGTTCAGAAACGAGCACATCCTTGTCTTCTGATGTTACCCTGACAGGAGTCATCTCTTTACTCACTACGTTATTTCTACCGCTTCCTGGTAGCTCGTCAGGTCCTACATACTTCGGATACATTCCTTGCCAGACGTTACAAAACACTTCTGGCATAGATGTCAACACTAGAACAATCTCATTCAATAGTCGAGTTTGTTTTTTTAATTCATCTACTATCGATAGGCTTTCATTTGGGTTATCTGCGTTAGCAGCGCTTATCTCTTTGATTGGGCTTAGCTTATCTACTGTGGTGAAATGAGCCTGGGAATCTAAATGTTGTGACATGCATAATAAAGTAATCTCCCCTGTGAGAAAATAGTGGGTGTGTCGAGAAATGAATGATTCAGATCACTGTCCTTCGGTTGCACTTTTTGCATATTTTCAGGTGAATCTATATCGCGGTCTTCAACAAACAAAGATTGCGAAGACTCGTGATTCACCTCTTCACATACTTTCGTTTTAGTAGAGTCATTATTTATACTGATCAATGAACACTGTTGCGCACACTCGATTAGATCCTCATTGGTATCAGAAGACCCGGGGAGCGGTAGAGCAACTGCCTAAGACATGCTCATCCGCCGGGTCTTCAGACCCGGAGGCATCACTGCGCATTCCTTTCTCTGTAGCTTAGCGTGCAACACTTTTCTTTTCATACTCTCATTCCTCATCCACTATATTTAAAGCCAACACAGGGTTTAACACAAGAAATCAGTCTTGGCGCTTAACAACAAGTACAAGTCTTCTAGAACACTTTTACTTGGCCACACAAGTACTTTTGTCTCAAAAATGAATGCGCTTGATCAGTTCCCAAAGTTGACTAGGTTGTATCGTCCTCACACCCCAACCTAACAGGCCTAACAGGCCACTTCAGCAGGCCACTTCGCAGAGGCGGGCGCTAGTTCCTTTTTCAAATCTCATGTATCTCGGGGGTCGTGGACACTGTATTAAATTACAAAAAGATTGTATATTAGGTTGGTATTAGACTCGTAACGTCTCTGTTTGTTGTTGTTGATAAACAGTTTGTAAGTAGATGTTCTTACGCTCTCCAACGAAACGCAAGGCAATTCAAACAGCTCCACACGTATTCAGACCAGCGGAGGTACACCAGGAACAACAGCCACTTCACACGGGCGCGCGAACATGGGCGTGCGCTTGTTCCTTTTTCAAATCTCACGTAGGCTGGGGCGTGGCCAGATCTCCAACGAAACACAAGGCAATTCAAACAGCATCACACGTATTCAGACCAGCAGAGGTACACCAGGCATAACATGCCACTTCAGCAGGCCACTTTGCACGGGCGCGCACCTATTTTAAAGAGAAAATACTTTGCAATGTTCGATGACAACTGCTTGGGATGCCATAAAGGCAGTAGTTAGAGGTGAGATCATGTCACACACGGCTGCCTATACTAGGACTAAACGACAACATCAAACCCAACTTGAGCAATCGGTTCAGGAACTATGGGCTGAACATAAAGCTTCCGGAACTCATAAGACCAGACAGAAATTGAAATTGGTTAAGGCACAATTGGAGTCGCATCTGGCAAATAGATCAGCACAGGCCTTACTGAAAACAAAGCAGCGTTATTATGCTCACTCAAATAAAGAGAACCGCCCATTAGTTTATAAACGTAAAAAACCCATACCTGAAATCCGCTTACCGAAGGGTCTAATGGAACCCCTAGAAGACCCATTTTCATCTACTGAAATAATGGGCCATAAAATCTCTCAAGATTACAGCGCCTTGCCCTTACTGGTGCTCTGCGCTATTTTACAAAACGTTTTCTCACATTCTAATCCCCCCACAAGACCAAGTGGTTTCATTCATTCCTCATATCGGGTAGCATATCCCCTTCAATGGGAGAATCAGTAACTGTAATGATACCTAAACCGGGGAAAGATCACATGGATTGTGATGCCTACAGGCCAATCGTAATCATGAATAATGGTGCAAAGTCTCTCTTGGTCTTTGCTCCATCTATGGAGCCATTTGCCTCCAAAATCCGGGAGAACAAGGACATTTGGGCATTCAGGTTGGATGGTGTACATACAAAATCTCCCTTTATTCCGATGATGTAATGCTGTCCGTAGCAGAGTTTGGGACTTCCTTATGGGCGGCGATGGGTGAGATTGTGGTATTTGGTCGGGTTTCTGACTTCTCAGTAAACTTTGCTAAATCTAGCACCCTCTGCCTCACCATTTCCAACAACGAGAATTGGAGGAGCTTAGCCCGATTTGTTGATTTGTTGGGTCAGAACACCAAAGAATTACTTGGGGCGTGCGGATCCCAAATAGGATCTCTCATGTCTATCGCTCTAATTTCCCCCATTTATTTAAGGATCTGAAAGAGGATTTGGAAATTGGGGCAAGCAAGAAATGTCATGGTTCGGAAGAAAAACAGCTGCCAAAATGAACCTAATTGCTAGATTGTTGTATAACCACTTGCCACTCATGGTTAAGATCCATGACAGTGACTTGAAGAAACTCCAGGGGGAAATGTATTTGGGGGGAACAAGAAAACGTGGATTCCCAGGAATGTGATGCTCAGAGGGGTGGGGAGCGGTGGTATAGGGGTTCCAAATGTCCATAGATGCAATTTGGCGACCCAAACCTCACACATATTTGCCTAATATGATAGAAGAGAGGTCTAAATTGAAGAAGCATGCTCTGAGGTCACCCTTGATCACCTCCCCTTTACTCACACAAGGAGACACAGAGACAATTTTCCACTGTCACTCTCCACAACTTACGCTATTTACTACTGGAATAGGGCTGCACAGGAATGGGGTAGGGGAACAACCTAGGACCTTTCACCACAGTGTGGAACACCCTTATTTCCTCCCCAGTAAATCGGGTGCCAGATTTCAGACATAGAAAGAAGGGGGAATGAAATACTTGGGTGATCGATATAGGGATGATAGTCCCTTATCATTCGAGGAATGTAAAAAAAAAAATGTGTGAGGATACCCCTGCCATTACCATGCCCTAAGGCTGCGGTGCACAACATACGGCCCGCGGGCCAAATGCGGCCCTCCATCCCGCGATATGCGTCCCGCCAAGAGTGTTTACTTTTGTAATGAGATACGGCCCACTTCAAGCAGTTGGCCGCATTTCATTACATAAGTAAACAGTTTGACAGGGACTGTCTGCACCTCTACTAAAGCGGCTATTAACGTGATCTTTATCTCCATTACAATGTATTCCCCCCTCCTTTGTTTAGAATGAAAAGCAGTCTGAGTGACCCCTTGGGGGGCATACATGATAATGGAGATAAAGATACAGTTAATAATTGCAAATTGTCAAAAGACCACGAGCCAGCAGTCTCCCTTGTATTTATTGTAATTGGTTATTTATAATGCGTTTAATACCCGAATGTTTCTAGGCGCGACCCAGGAAGCATTGTCTTGCTTCCAAGGCAAGTGCGTTGTCCCTGAGCTATCCTCCCGAGACAAATAAAAACTCGGTTTTATATCTTCATGAGCCCAGGTAGTCGCACCTTTTGCCACCTGTAGTGCCAGGTAGTGTTATATTTTGCCACGTGTTGCCAAAATATGCCCAGTGCTCATCTACTATGAACGTTGTTCCTATCAGGTATGCCTGTACCTACAAGACCCAACAACTACGGTATCCCACAAGGATCAAGCCTCACACCCCTTCTCTTCAATATAAACATGGCCCATCTCATGAAATTAATTTTAAAATGCATGGGTGCACATGGTACAATTATGCAATACTACATTTTCAAGATGACTACAGGTACAAACTCAAACCCCTCGCTCAATCATTTCTTCAATGAGATAAGTCACTGGGTGACCAACAGCAACCCAAAACTAAACCCAAACAAGACAGAAATACTGATCAGCACCTGCACCCCACTCACAGGGCACTGCATGGACAAAGAGCGGAACACCTTCGATCAAAAGTCACTGCCTTCCATCCAATAAAGACATTAAGGTGTGTGTCGGGTCTGCCTGAATGTTTGTTTTTGTGTGCAAGTTCAGTGTATGTTGAGATGCCGGGGTGGGGTGAGTGTCGGGTCTGCCTGAATATGTTTGTGTGCACGTTCAGTATATGTTGAGATGCGGGGGTGGGTGGTCCGGGTCTGTATGGGTGCATGCTTGTGAGTTTGTTTGGTGAGTTGGGGGATGGGGGGTTCAGGTCTGCATGGATGCATGGTGTATGTTTGTGAGTTTGTATGGTGAGTTGGGGTGGGGGATTCGGGTCTGTATGGGTGCATAGTGTTTGCATGAGGGGTGAGTGTCTTGAGGCATAGTGTTTGCATGAGGGGTGGGTGTCTTGGGGCATATTGTTTGCGTGAGGGGTGGGTGTCTTGGGGCATAGTGTTTGCATGAGGGGTGGGTGTCTTGGGGCATAGTGTTTGCATGAGGGGTGGATGTCTTGGGGCATAGTGTTTGTTTGGGGAGTGGGGGACAATGGGCATAGTGTTTGGTTGGGGAGTGGGTGTCTTGGGGCATAGTGTTTGCATGAGGGGTGGGTGTCTTGGGGCATAGTGTTTGCATGAGGGGTGGGTGTCTTGGGGCATAGTGTTTGCATGAGGGGTGGTGTCTTGGGGAATAGTGTTTGGTTGGGGGTGGGGGCCATGGGGCATAGTGTTTGGTTGGGGAGTGGGGGCCATGGGGCATAGTGTTTGGTTGGGGAGTGGGTGTCTTGGGGCATAGTGTTTGCATGAGGGGTGGGTGTCTTGGGGCATAGTGTTTGCATGAGGGGTGGGTGTCTTGGGGCATAGTGTTTGCATGAGGGGTGGGTGTCTTGGGGCATAGTGTTTGCATGGGGGGTGGTGTCTTGGGGCATAGTGTTTGGTTGGGGGTGGGGGCCATGGGGCATAGTGTTTGGTTGGGGGTGGGGGCCATGGGACATAGTGTTTGGTTGGGAAGTGAGGGCCATGGGGCATAGTGTTTGGTTGGGGAGTGGGGGCCATGGGGCATAGTGTTTGGTTGGGGAGTGGGTGTCTTGGGGCATAGTGTTTGCATGAGGGGTGGGTGTCTTGGGGCATAGTGTTTGCGTGAGGGATGGGTGTCTTGTGTAGTACAAAATGTAAGTTTGAAATACAAATAAAAATCATTACACCTCAAAAACGTTTTCTTTTTCCATGTGTTTAATAAAAATTGGGGGTTGAAAAAGCCTCCTGCCACGCCACGGCCCACGGTGCCTACCGCCCCACCCACATTTACGTTTCGGCCCACTATAGCCATCATGTAAGGTACTTTCCGCCCTCTGTCAAAATCAGTTGTGCACCCCTGCCCTAAGGCATATTGTCATCCCTCCCCTCACCAACCTGAGAAAGGCACTGAAGACATCTTCCCAGATTTTGCACACAAGACATCTAGAACTGATTTGCCCTTCAAAATCGCTAAAACACTGTACCAAATTTCACACCCAAGTTATCAGAAACAGACTTTTATTTGCGTGAAAACGCAAACGAGCAAGATGAGCCAAGTAATGAAGATTGATGGAGGCTAAGAGCGCAAGCTGCGCTCTAGTTGTTACAGAAACCTATTTGAAGCCGGAAATGTAAAGAGGTACAACAGCTGATGAAGGAGCGCTGGCTGGAGAACTCTTTCTTGGCGCCAACCGAGGAACCGTGGGTCTGGAGTGGTGTCTGTGGAGCGAAGCAGCTTTCCAACAAGGGGAAGGAAAGCAAACTGCAGGTGAACGTATGCGAAGAGGACGCCAGAAGCATGCAGAGAGCTTCTAGGCATTCGCCGGTACTACAAGGGAGCCTTCACTGAACTGAATCCCTGAGAGACACGGAGCAGAGAAGCGGTAGCCGTGAGAGACTGTAAGGCTGGGAAGAAGAGGGGGAGAGAGAAGGCAGAAGGCCTGGAGGCCACCACCGGCTTGCAGTAGGAGAACCGACATCTGCCAGCCAAATCCAGTGAGTCCACCCAGGAGAAGCGTAGACACCAGTGCGTATCGGCAAGTCTGCCAAACCCAAATAAATACAAATAAAGCAAATAAGAAGGAACAAGCAAGTGAAATTCTCTTAAAGAGGCATAACAGAATATACAAAAACACTGTCAAGTTTGTGAATGTATGCAATACACCTATGAGAGAAACCCTGGCAGGATACTATACCAGGGTGATTCAAGAAAGGACAGTACAGATACAAGAGATGATCAAGTCTGTAAGTGTGTGCAATGCTCAAATCAGAAACCCAAGACAGGGGAGTATACCAGGCAAATTAAAGGTGCAAGAACATACACATGTGAAAAGCCCTGGCAGGAAAATATACCAGTCAGATTAAAGGTGCAAGAATATACCTATGTGAGAAAGAAAGGCAGGAGATTATACAATGCAGACCCAAGTCATAAGAATATGTACAGATAAGAGAAGCCCTGGCAGGAGAGTATACCAGGCAGATAGAGGTGGCAAGTATCCTTTAGTGAAAAAGCCCTGGCAGGAAAGGTATACCAGGCATGATCAAGTTGTACAGTGTGTACTATACAGTATCTGAGAAAGTTCTGATCTGGATATAACTGGACTAGCAAGAAAGCTGTGAAAACCTGTTAAAAGGAAGTGGAAACCTGGCAGTTGGGTACACCAGGTAGTCCAGTAAGATATGAACTAACAGCCACGTTGTTTTGTGTGATTGAGCAAAGGAAAATTTGAAGAACTGACATTTTTCCCATGCAAGGAAGAGTGAAGGGAAATCCAGGGGAAGGCAACCACCCTCTGGAACAAGGAACTCTGTGCTTCTGGACACTTTTTGTTGGTGTTACGCATTTCCTTTTTTGGAACATTTGTGCATTACTGAAGACCAAAGACATTTTTCCTTTTCACCTTAGAATTATTTTTCCTAGATGTGAGGGCCAGAATAGTACTTTGGACATAGGACGATTTGCATTAGACATCCTGACCTTTGGCAGAACCCTAGTTTTGGATTTAGGTAGGGAAACACCTCTTTTAGTAGGGACAGAGAGGCATTCCCCACCCATGCGGAGAGGGTCCATGGGGTGACTGTTAGGCCTCTGCTTCTCTGCCATTACCTGTTGCTTTGAAAACGGTAGCTTTTCTTTGGGGTTGTTTGCCACTGTAAATCATCGAAATTGCTGGAATGAAGGTTGTGGTTTTGCCAACACGTGACCCTTTAAACTGGCTCGGCAGCCTGGTTTGTTGATGTATTTCTTTCTGACATATAATTTTTGTGTGCAACTGTTGCAATGCTTTATCGATATCCTTGCAGTGGTTTAAATATTAATTAAAAAAACAGATTTAAAAGAAATATATTATAAATCAACAGTAAGCATTAGCGATTTATAAATTAACCATAACAACTAAATCGAGTAAATAGAACAGATATTACCAGTTAATTAGAAACTAAGTAATGAATAAATAAATCTGTAGTATATTATTCATCCGTAACACAGGTCAAACCTTTTTCTGGTGGTAATTTCTTATTTCTTTCGAAAAGCTTCAGCCCTCTGATGATCCATGAAGGAGTAGATTTGTCCTTCTAGTACCATCAGCCCTCTGATGATCCATGAAGGAGTAGATTTGTCCTTCTGGCACCACTCTAAAGGTGGTAGGATATAGATCACGAGATTATTTTTCCTTGACTTTTCTCTTGCTTTTAAGAATAATCTTTTTTTTCCACTACAACTCTACAGAGGTCTTTACCCAGGGTGGGTGCCCTTTATTGTTGTCTATTGAACACTCGCTCACTAGTAGCCAATGTCTTTGATTGCCATGACTTGGTCAGTACTTCTCAACCCGATCTTTTGATCCTGACGGAGAGCTTGTTCATGTTGATTGTTCCTCTGGTCATCCAGGGGGAGGAGTGGCTATAATGCATAAGGATATTTTTAGAGCCTCCTGCGTTGTGCCTGAGCCCTCTCTGAATATGGATTGTCTTCTTGCCCGTATCTCCCTATCGCCCATTTCAACACTTTCCATCCTTGTGGTCTATAGACCCTCAGGTGCTGATAGTACTTTTTGTGCAGAAGTTTCTGCTTTTGCGTTGGAGCTTCAACCCAAATACTCCAACCTTCTGATCATTGGAGACTTTAATCTCCCTCTTAATGTAACTAATGCCCCCGGTCCCTAATTTTGTAGCTCTTATGTCCAACCTTGGTTTCCCTCAGTTGGTCACCCTACTCATAGACTGGGCAATGTTCTGGATTTTGTCTTTGCCCCTGAGGCGTCTACCACCGTTCTTCCTCTGATTCCAGTACTATGGACTGACCACTTGGTGGTGCCTTTTCTTATTCCTCGTCTGGGTCCTCCTCTACCCGTGGCCAAGCATGCTGTTCCTAAGCGTAGCTTGCACCGGGTCTCTAGTTCTGATCTTTTAGTTGCCCTCTTTTCTCAGTGTGCTCAAGATGCGCCATGCTCTTTGCTAACGTTGGATGATTCTTGTTGGGTGGCTGCTGACCACTTGGCACCCCTTAGGCTTTTCAAACAGAAAAAACGTCCTTCCAAGCCCTGGTTCTCTGATGAATTTAGGGCCTGTAAACTGCGTTGTAGACAGTCAGAGAGGAAGTGGCAAGCCAGTTATTCTCTGGCTGACAAAACTTCCTTTCAACATCAGCCCAAATCACTGTTTGGCTTGGTTCATTCTCTTTTTTTTTCTGCTAAGATGGGATCACAGGCTGTGTCGTCTCAAGATCTCTGTGATTCTCTCTCTTGCTTATTTCTCAACAAGATTGAGACCATCCGTCAGAATATTGGCAACTCTGTTGGGCAGTCTGCCATTTTGTCCGCTCCTGGTTTTCTGACTATGTCCAATTCTTCTTGGTCCGTTTTCCCTACTTATTCTGAGCAGGATGCTCTTAAGGCTATTTATCAGCTTAAATCTGCATCGCATTCTAACCCTATCCCTCTTGCTCTTCTTAAAGAGATCTCGGGGGATATGGTCTCATTGATCACATCAGCAGTTATTACTTCCTTTTGTGCTGGAGACAGCCCCAGTGTTTTGAAACATGCACTTGTGATCCCTTTGTTCAAGAAGCTTTCTCTTGATCCCTCTGTGCTTTCGAAATGTCGCCCAATTTCACTTCTCCCTTTTCTAATGAAGTTGCTGGAGTCTCTTGTCTACCCCCTGCTATCTTTGTTTCTTGAATCCTCTGGTTTCTTTGACTCTTTCCAGGCAGGGTTCTGTCATGGGAGAGGTACCGAATCAGTCCTCACTTCTGTGATGGATTATCTTGTTTGCCTGGTTCATTGGAGCACCTATCTGCTGCTTTCGACACTCTCGACCATCCCACCCTGATCTCACGGCGGCGGGTCTGTCGAGCCAAGTTCTGGCCTGGTTTGCTGCCTTCCTGGCAGACCTCTCTCAGTTTGTCTCCCCCACCCTTTTCTGCTCTAAACCTGTTCCATTATCCTGCGGCGTCCCGCAGGGCTCTGCACTTTCACCTACACTATTTTATATCTATATTAGGCCACGCCACGTCTCTGCCTTATCCAGTCCCGTGGCTACCGGTATTACTCCTATGCTGATGACATGCAAATCATGATCCGTTTGGACCTCACTCAGCCTGAAACCGCTGCATGGTTTAGGGGTTGCCTTGAAGACTTGAGTTCCTGGATGATTGTGAACTGGCTGAAGCTTAATGGTAATAAAACAGAGGTTCGAGGGGATTGGGTCCTCCGATGTATTCCATATCTATGACAGTAATCATCACAGCTGTGCTGCTTCGGAAAATTTTCGGCGTCTGCGTCCTGCATCAATGACATCAATGCGCTGTCCTTGAGGACCTCCTCCGACGGCCGACGTCATCTGATGTGATAAGTAGGACGCACGACGCCGGTAGCCTCAGTTCTGTTTTTTCCGCGAACGTGTTCACTTCATGAATTTCGGTACGCCTCGACTCTTTGGAGTTTCTGTTGTTCCTCTCGGTTCTTCGAACCTGTTCGTTTGTGAAGTTATTCTTCGTGAAGATGTCTACCTCGTCGTGCGGGGACTGTGGGTCCAAGAGGTCGGTCACAGACTCGCACGACGCCTGCCTCTGGTGCCTGGGGGAGGCGCTCGAGACCACGTGAACCTGTGAAGTCTTCGAGGAAGACATCGACGCCTGTGGCGCCGAGGTCGTCGACGGACTCTCTCTCGAGGCTCCGCCTCCGAGGAAGTCGTCGACGCCGTCGGCGCCCAGGAGGTCGAGGGACACGCTCGGGGCTCCTCCCTCGAGGCCTGTGTCAACGGCGTCGATGCTGTCGGCGCCTCATCTGTCGTCGCTGCCGATTCTCTCGACGTCGGCGCCGATTCACTCGACGCCCTCAACTCCTTTCGGGGCTGTGTCGACAGGGGGTACCCCGTGGCTCGGGGGAACCACCTAGGAAGGCTCTAGCCAAGGTCAAGCATGGCTTTGGTTCCAGTTCTGTGCCTTCTTACCGCTATCTGGAATTAATTTCAGAGGTGGATGAGGGCTCTGATGATGGCATGGTGCCTGACACGGTGCCCGACGAGATTCTCTCGGGTCATAGCCAGTTTGAGGACCTGAGGTAGTTCCTGCATGATAGTAGTGGGCTGGACACCTCTCCGGAGGTGGAGTTTTGTAGGCCTGAGCCTGGCACTCATGCCGATACTTCGTACCGGCGACTTATGTCACGGGTCACCGAGTACTTAGGATGGTCTGCTCCCCCAGGGGAGTTTGTTTAGGATGACCTTACGGATATCCTCGATATTGGTCCACCTACTGACCCGGTACTGCCATTCCATATGGCTATGCAAAGAAGGGTGGCAGCGGCTTGGACTGCTCTGGAGAGTCTCCCGGCAGTGAGCAAGTCTTTGCCGTGAAAATACCGCCCAGCCAGTAGTGACCCCTGCTACTTGTCCAAGCACCCTACCCCGGAGAGTTTGGTGGTGCAGGCGGCTACGGCCCCAGCAAAGCAGGCGTCATAGCCTACCATCCCTCCTGATAGGGACGACAAGCGTTTTGACGGAAGGGCGAAGAAAGTGTTTTCTGCAGGGGGTATGGCGCTTCAGGTGGCCAACTACATTTGTGCCTTGTCTCGTTTCACGCACACTCTGTGGAACTGTGTTTCCTTGGCGGCTGAACATATTCCCGAAGGGGATGAACGGGATGGCTTCCTTGCCATGGTTCAGGATGGCAAGGATGCTATGTGTGAGGCCGTTCAGTCGGGTTTGGACATGGCAGATTGCGTCAGCCGGTCCATGGCGGCGAGCACCGTGATACGCAGGTTTGCGTGGTTGCGGAAGTCGGGGTTTGCTCCTGATATGCAGGCCCGGCTCCTCAACATGCCCTTTGACGGGGAACCTCTTTTTGGCAGCAAGGCTGACGAGAGCCTTGAGAGGTTGCAGACCTCCAAAGCTGCAGCGAAGTAGTTGGGCGCTGCAGTTCGACAACCTCTGCCTTTTCCTCCTAGGGGACAGCTATGGAGGGGAGGTTCCTTTTGTTATTACTCATCCTTTGGTAAAGCGAGAGGAGCTGCCAGTCAAAGGGGCCACCGTAGGAGTGCCAGAGGTGGAAAACAAGGTACTCGAGGTGCCAAGGCCGCGCGGGCTGTTGCCTCTTTGCCCTCAGGCAACGCCACAGCCGCTTCAGCTCAGTCATAAGGCCATGTCCCATGGTTCGCCGGTTGGGGGAAGGCTGGCGCAGCATCTTGCAGAGTGGCGCACCATTACTTCAGAAGTGTGGGTTCTGGAGATCATAACCCACGGCTACTGTCTTCCTTTCCGACAGAGGCCTCCAGACAATCCACTGGGGAATCTCTCTTTGAAGAGTCCGGATCCACTCCTTGCGCAGGAAATTCAATCCCTGCTAGAGAAAGGCGCCATAGAACTGGTGCCTGTAGCTTAGAGGAACAAGGGATGGTATTCCCCTTATTTTTTTGATTTCCAAGAAAGATGGGGGATTGAGACGCATCATGGACTTGCACGGTTTGAACAAACTCCTCAGGAAGGACACGTTCAAGATGGTTACTCTTTCTCAAGTCCTCCAAGCCCTTCAACTTCAGGACTGGTTGGTGTCTCTTGACCTCAAGGATGCTTATTTTCATGTGCCGATCCATCCGAAGCACAAGAAGTACCTGAGGTTTGCGGTTGGCGACTCGCACTTTCAGTTTCTGGTCCTGCCGTTCGGATTGACCTCCGCCCCGAGGGTCTTCACCAAGCTCATGGTAGTAGTGGCAGCGCACCTCAGGAATGGGGGGATTCACGTCTACCCCTACCTGGACGATTGGTTGATCAGGGCACGCTCTCCCGAGCAAGTCCTGGATCATCTGTCAGTCACCTGCAACTCCCTCCACAAGCTGGGCTTCTCCCTCAACTTCAAGAAGTCCCATTTGACACCAACTCAGAGGCTCCAGTACATCGGAGCAGTGCTCGACACGTCCCTGGGGTAGTGTTTTCCTCCCCAGGTGAGGACTCATCACATTCAGCAGATGGTGCACAAGTTTCAACTTGCCCAGACTCTCCCGGCGTTCAAGTTCTTGAGACTGCTCGGCCTCATGGCATCCTGCATTCTTTTGGTGCCAGAGGCCAGGTTGCGGATGAGATCTTTGCAGCGGGCACTCAAGCTCCAGTGGCCTCAGTCCTTCGACAGGATGTCGGACCCTGTTCAGGTGCCGTCTTCGGTCGCCCGGGACCTTCTGTGGTGGGCCGACAAAAGCAATCTGATGAGGGGGGCTCCATTTTGGCTGCACTGGCCGGAGGTGACGATCGTGTCGGACACATCCCTCACGGGATGGGGAGCTCATGCCAACTAGCTGACAGTCAGCGGTCGTTGGTCTCCGTCGGAGTCCAGACTCCATATCAATCTGTTGGAGCTGAGGGCCGTCAGGCTAGCCCTGAAGGCTTTTCTGCCCACTGTGCGAGGAAAGAATGTCCTGATCCTGACGGACAAAACAGTGGCCATGCACTACCTCAACAAAAAGGGGGGGGGCAGGGTCACTTCCTCTGTGCAGGGAGGTGATGCAGCTCTGGTTCTGGGCAATCCAGCAGGAACTTTCGATCTCGGCAGTTCATCTGGCAGGAGACAAAAACGAGACGGCGGACGCTCTGAGCAGGCAGAGGGCGATCTCTCATGAGTGGGAGTTGGCTCAGGAGATTCTCTTGGAGATCTTTGCCCTTTGGTGGACCCCTCAAGTGGATCTCTTCGCTTCCAGTGTCAACCGGAAGTGCGAGAGGTTCTGCTTGTGGGAATTTCCTCCATCGGAGCCTCAGGAGACGCGTTCGTGGTGGAGTGGTCATTCCCACTGCTGTACGCGTTTCCTCCAGTCCCCGTCATCCCGCAAGTACTGCAGAGGTTGCGGAGGTTCGGTTCCCGGATGATCCTCATTACTCCGGCGTGGGCCCGGAGGACGTGGTACCCGGACCTTCTCGACTTGTCCATCTGCCCTCCACGTCGTCTTCCCTACCGAGACGATCTGCTCTCACGGGATGGGGGTCAGGTTCTCCATCCAGAGGTTAGGTCTCTCAACCTTCACGCTTGGTTTCTGAAAGGTTGAGGTATAAGGATTGGGACCTCCCTGAAGACGTGATGAGGTGTTGCTTTCAGCCAGAAGGCCCGCAACAAAGTCCCTGTACCGTTGCCGTTGGAGGAAGTTCTGCGACTGGTGCAGGGTTAAGAATGTGGATCCTTTTGCATGTGAAAATCCCATGGTTCTGTCTTTTTTGCTTTCTTTGGCCCACAGGGGCCTTCAAGTGGGTACCATTAAAGGTTTCCTGGCGGCGCTGTCCATATTTAAGCGCTCGTCTGAAGAGTGTTCCTATTTTAAAATTCCTTTAATTTCTCAGTTTCTGAAAGGGCTCACTAATGTGTTCCCTCTGTCACCTTTCCAGGTGCCTGGTTGGGATTTGAACCTTGTTCTCAAGTTTCTGATGGGTGCTCCGTTTGAGCCTTTGCATTCATGCCCTTTGAGACTGTTAACTCTGAAAACTGTATTTTTAGTTGCGGTCACTTCCGCTCGCAGAGTGAGTGAGTTACAGGCACTTTCAGTTAAGCCACCCTTCACTGTGTTTCATAAGGACAGGGTTGTGCTTAGAGTTCATCCTTCTTTTCTTCCGAAGGTGGTGTCAGAATTTCATTTAGGCCAGAAGGTTGTTCTTCCGGCATTTTATCCTCCTCCACATCCTGGTAAGGAAGAGGAGAGACTCCATAGGCTTGATCCTAGCAGAGCGTTAAGCTTTTATATTTCACGCATGTCCCGGGTCAGAGTGGACGATCAGCCCTTTATTAGTTACGCTGGAAAGCGTTTGGGACAGGCTGTGACGAAACAGACTTTGTCTCGCTGGATTATTTTGGCTATCTCCGAGTGTTACCGCTTGGCGGGTAAGGACCCACCGGTCGGCTTACGGGCCCATTCTACCAGGGGTATGGCTGCCTCTACTGCCCTGCAGAGGGGTGTTCCTATTCGCAACATCTGTGATGCAGCCACCTGGGCTTCGGTACATACTTTTGTATGTCACTATTCCCTCGATTCCATCCGGGGGCAGGATCTGGCCTTTGGCAAGGCGGTCCTTTACCCAGCAATTTGATTGGGCATGCTAAATTTCTGTTTTCTAAATTCTTTTCCCACCTCCTTGCATTGGTACTGCTTTGGGAGTCTGTCATAGATATGGAATACGTCGGAGGACCCAATCCCCTCGAAGAACAAGTTACTCTCTTACCTGGTAACGTTCTTTCGATGGGATGGTCTGACGACGTATTCCATATCGCTCCCTCCCTACCTTCCCCGCTACAGAATTTCTTATACGATTGCAGCTTACGTTTCCGCAAGGCTTTGTGTGTCAGACTGGCAGAAGACAGGTGGCACACGTTCTGGGAAAAAACTACAACTGAGGCTACGGGCGTCGTGCGTCCTACTTATCACATCGGGTGACGTCGGCCGTCGGAGGAGGTCCTCGAGGACGGCGCATCGACGTCATCGATGCAGGACGCAGACGCCGAAAATTTTCCAAAGCAGCACAGCTGTGGTGATTACTGTCATAGATATGGAATACGTCGGACCATCCCATCGAAAGAACGTTACCAGGTAAGAGAGTAACTTTTTCTTCTTGTTGTTGGCACCTCCTGCCATCTTCTTTTTTGGACGGTAGATTACTGGCCTTATTCTTTGGGTCCTTTTTCCATGCCCACCCCTTCTGTTAAAATCTGGGTAAAAATCTCCTCTTCTTTATCTATATGTGACCAGGTTGCCTTTGTCTGTAAATCCGGACACTTTAAACTTAAAATCCTATGGAAAGTCATCCCTTTCATTCCTGTCCAATCTCAGGCTCCTGTTGGTGCAGCTCTTGTTCTCAGCACTATCTACTATTGTAATGCGCTTTATCTTGGTCAGCCTTGCTATCTTATGCTCCTCCTTCAAAATGCTGCTGCCAGGTCTGTACTTCTTCCCCCGTTTGGTGCACATATGTCCTCCCTGCTTTGTCAGCTTCACTGGCACTCTGTTGAGAAGCGTGTTCTCTTTAAAATCGCTCTGCATTGTACATCAAGCCTTTTATAAAAAGGGCACAGAATATTTGCAGGCCAAATTTCTCCCTTATGTTCCATCATGCCCTCTTCGTTCACAATCTGCTCTTGTGATTCAGGTTCCCAGGGTTAGACTCTCGCATATGGGTGGGCACGCTTTTTCAGTTGCTGCAGCTAAGGCCTTGAACTCTCTTCCTCACTCTCTGCGTGCCACCTCTGAGCACTTTTCTTTTTGTCGCTCCCTAAAAACTCTTTTGTTCTGAATTTCTCTCCTGCTCTTCTCCGCTCCTGCGGTGAGCGCCATGATGCCCTAGGGTGAACGTGCGCTTTATAAGTTCTTTTAACATAACATATCCAAAGGGCATGAATTTGTGTCCTTCCCAGGAGAGGACACCAAGATCCCATGCTTTTTTCAAAGTAAATTCTTTCACTGGGAACTTCAGAAATGTTACTATGAAGTGCTGAAGCCTTTGTCCCAATTGTGGTTTTGGACCGGGTGATCTATGAGCTCAATCTCCAATGTCTTTTTGGGTCTGTGAAAAACTAGAGGATGTTTCACGACCTAGTCCCTGTGCACCCCGTACTTAGGTGGCCAGGGAAAGGCCATCGCTTTTGGATCCCAAACCTGGGGGTGGACCAGCGAGGGAGGATCACCTGGGTAGGGGGTCCTCAGGGAGTGGGGGAGAAGCACCCAATGGTGAGACATGGTATCCCCCTTTTTCCACAATCAATCTAATCCCTATCCCTGCTTATTTTATGGAAAACCATAACGCCCATGATTCCTCTTGAAAACAGTACTGCACCATGGAAGATGAGGAATGAGGCCAGAAAGAGAACCTCTCCTGACTTGCATTGGCCCTGTCACTGTAATGAGGCCAGGCAGAGTCAGGCACGTAGCTCTAACAAGGTACCCCTGCCACTTATTAACACTCCCTGTGAAGATAAAAGGTGCCGCACACAACCACACATTTGAGCAAGGCTGGGTATGAGAAGGAACAGCTCGTCTGAGGCTGATGCGAACCAAGCTGTGGAAGTTTGAAGTCCAATTGGCTGACGGGCAGTTGAGAGGATCAAGAGAAATCCAGGCAAGATTTCCAAGCTTTCGGGAAGCCGTGAGTGTTTGAAGAGCAAAGCTGAGTGAGCATAGGACAGAAACCTTCATGTTACCAGAAGGCAGCCCGCGACCCTCCTTGGTGAACGGCAGAGTTGGGGAGGAGGCAGAGGAGGCATTGGTAACAGCACTGAGCTGCAGGAAAAAGATTAAAGAAATTCCATTAACGCGACCAGTGATTTATTGAAGGGAACAAAAGTCTGGTTGTTGTTAAAGGGACAGTGTCTGTAATTTGAAAGTTGAAGGTTGTGCGTGTGCCGGTAAAATGCGAATGAAGAGAACAAATGATGAAAGGAAAGGATACAAAGTAACAGAGTGGTCCTGCGATATGAATTCGCACATTCGAAAGTCTCTGGGAAATTTTATGAGTTTTGAGAGATATTGCAACGGAGATTAAAGGTATGAAAGTAACTGTGATAAAGAAAGAATGTTGAATAAGAGAAAAGTTAAATATATGAACTGTGAATACGCCAAGAGGGCAAAATATAACAACTATGGAAAAGGCTGAGAAGGCAATTTAAAGAGAATAAGAACTACGAGTACCAAGAGGCATTGGTGCTGCAAGGGAAGATTGTGAATTGAAGGACTGTTTTAAGAGAGGGTGAAGTGGTCTTGCAGAGGTTTATGTAAATTCCTTGCAGTTTTGAAAGTCTTTGACTGTGAAAGGATATTTTGGATAAGACATGGGGAAGGGAACCCCCCACGAAGGAGAAACAGGTTAGAGCCCGGCAGAGGGAAGCCTGTGCAGAACCAGAACTGTGATATCAAGTGAAAATGAGACAGGCTTGAGATTGGCAGAGGGAAGCCTGTGCAGAACTGCGACAAAAATTGAGAAAGTAAATCCAAACTGAATATTGATGGCAAGGCGGGCGAAGCCTTAAGAAAGTGATTTTACTACCAGAAGATGGAAGCCTAAGCCTGAACTGTTGAATTGTACCAGTAAGCCAAGGTGTGCGAGACTGATAGAATTGTGACACCCACCTATTCTAGAGACTAGTCTAGAGACTCTCTAGGCCCTGTGAGGTTGAACTTGGGGTAGGGAGTTAATGCTGAATCCATTCTGACATTTCTTTTTGGAGACACTATTTTTCTTTTGTATTCCCTTAGCACATTTGTCATTTTGAGAAGGAGGGCAACGTTAGTTTTTCCTAGTATGGGCCTTTCTATTTTGACTAGACTGACTTGGACTGTTTTGTTTGATTTAGTGGTCGAGATTACTCCCATTTTGGAGATAGGGCAAGATAGGCAGTTTCCAATCCACTTTGAGCTAAATACAGGTTTTTGAAACTTGCATCCATTGTGTCAGTGTCAGCTTTTGATTCCATGCCTTCCTCACATATGATATCAGGTGTGGAATGCGACTCAATTGAAACACATTGGGACCCCTAAAATTTCGGAAACTAAAAGGTTCTATTGGATTTGACATCTGCAGTAGTAGGGAAATATCCAACCCTCCAGGGAAAAGGAGTATGATTCCCACTGACTTAGTTCTAATACCTTCCCCTGGATGCTACACCAGGCTAGCTCCCAAATCTGGTTTTGCTTTGAAATTCTGTCTGGATGTACTCTCAGGAGTTATTGATCCTGATTTCAGGGCTGATGTGAAAGTTCTTTTGCATAATCATGGGGAGGCAACATTTGACATACATCCTGGGGATGAAATAGCACAAGGGATTTGTGAAATGACTTTATTACCCCAGTTGAAAGAAGAGATAGAACAGGAAATGACGGAGAGGGGAAATCTAGGTTTTGGAGAGGCTGATGAGAGACCTAACATCAATACTTGTCCTGTTGGTGAAACAACTGTCCTGCCAGATTTAGCTTTTGCTCAGAGGAAGGACCCAATATTAGCAGAAGCTTTCCTACAGGTAATCCCGGAGTCTGAAGGCAATGATAAAGGAGGTCCCTTCTTTTTCTTAAAACAAGGACTTCTATATCAAAGGGAAACCTCAGGGGAGGGACATGTAAAACTCAGTTGGTAACACCCAAAACCCATCAGAAGATAGTTCTGGAATTTGCCCACTCTCATTTAACCAGGGAACATCTAGGACAAGTTAAAATTCAAGCACATATTAGTGTAAAGGTTTATTGCCAAGGAATATATGCTGATATTGAAATGTTTGTACAGACATGTGAGATATGTCAAAAGACATATGAAGACGTGGGTCTTCATCTTTCGCCCTGACGTAGGCGGCTCTCATTATCACCCTCAACATTGCCGCTGAAACGCGACCTCGGCTCGGGCCTAAATGTGGCTTTTTCTGTTTTGATTAACTTTTTGCAATGAACTGACAATTTTTCCCATTCTCCATGTGCCTGCCCCTGTCGCATCGGCGTACCCCTTCCGGCATATATTTTCCAAAAAATTAGGAAACAGTACTTAAACATAGTTTATTTGGGAAATGCATTCATTTATTGTGAAGAATTTGATCTTCGCAAATGATTAAAATGAGCCATACACTAATGTATGACCTACGGTTTAGAAAATACTAGTGTGATTTGCATTTGATTCAGGCTTATTTTGTGCCACACAAGACAATAGTTAGAATTTTTCAGATTGAAGTATATATTTGAATGGTACTAAATTCAGATACTTTTCGTTTCAACCAATTGAATGTTCTTGGTTTCTTTTCTTTTCAACAAGAGAGAGAAAATATATGCAAATATTTCTATTGAATTTCTTCTTCTCCTTCCTTTATTTTTTTTCTTTTTAAAGAAAAATGTTTTCCCCCTTTCTGTCCTGTCGCTTTCTGTGTTGGCCTCTGGGTATTCACATCCACATTAATACAGGGTCTTTTTCACTTTTTCAGAATCCACAACTTTATCTAACACTTCCTCCACCAGTTAATCATTATACTATCCTCCCTCTCTGGAGACGCATATCCAAACCTTGAGATATGATATGTTTTAACACTGAAGTTTGAGAGCTGACTTACATTGTCTCTCTCTATTTTCTTAAATGCTTTGTATCATTTTTCTCACTACTGTTTTACTTCATGGCATACATTACCAGTAAAATAAGATATATTTTTTAATATCCTTCACTGGCCTGTGTGTTTCCTCTGGCACCTAAATTAGTTTGATTTCACTAAAGAATTGTGTAATTTATTGGTTGACCCAATAAGGTTCTGAACAATTTAACTGCTCTGGGATCAACCCAAGGCAGCAGCTTTTGTCTTTTGTCTGAATATGTCAAAAGACCAGCACAAATATATTCCTCCACCTGCCCCTTTAAATCTCCTACCTATAATAGAGGTCGTTTTCTCCCGAATAGGGATGGACATCATTGAGCCCCTTGAAACTTCTAAACTGGGCAATACATTTGTCTTAGTAGAGAGAAAAGAAATCCAGAGTTCTCCCACACCCATATTTTCTTAGTGGCACCCCACGAAACTGATAATGTAGAGTAGTTGATACACCAAGAACTCCCCCATGAAAAGCAAGAAAGTGTGAATTATCTTGTTTCTGCATTTACTGATGTATTTTCGGACACACCCGGAAGGGTACACAGAACTTACCATTATATACGGACACCACCGGGGAAAGTAGTTCATTTAGTCTTATCGACTCCGAGAGGCAAGGAAAAATATAATTAAAAAGAAAATGTTTTTATTATTTTGCTTAAACATAATAACTTCCATAAACTCATACATCATATTTTGCATCAAGTCATGACTGTCTGCTCCCCACAACTCCTCCCACCCCTATCCTGGCCTACATCGCACCCAGTGTTTCCGCCACTTCACCACTATATTCCTAAGCACTAACTCTGGCATTAATCTCTTCTTGTTCATGTTTATACTCCAAGTCTATAGCACACTGTTCAGAAGTGCCCAGATCTGCCATCAGCTGCCTCCATGCCTCCACCCCACCACCCCTTGTGCCGTGTCCCTGCCCACTGTTTCTTGCCACACCACGGTCTCTGCTTTTGCCCATTTCAACAGGTCCCTCCACCACACTTGCACTGCCGGCCTCACATGTGCTTTCCATCCCATCGCTATCCTATGTTTTGCCAGTATGTATGCCAAGTCCTTAAGCTTATTCACATGTCTAGCCCTCTTGGGCCTGGGGAAGCCCCTTAGCAGACTAGCTAAGGGGGGATCCTATATCCAGGGTATCCGCCTGTGCTAGTGCCTGGGCCTCTTCCTCCCAGAATCTTCTAATCTCTACGCAGGCCCGAAATATATATGAACCAGATCAGCATTAATCTCTCCGCACTTCAGGCATGACTGTACTGCTGCTTGGATGAATTAAGATATTTTGTTTGGGGTCAGATATGCTCTGTGGGTTCTGTATAGTTTAATCTGCTGTAAACGTGAATTTCTAGACACCTTTTTATGGTACACCATAACTCTACTCCACATTGCATCTGACAATGTTTCCTGCAAGTCCGCCTCCTAACTTTGCCTAGTCTGCACTAATGAATCTCCCGTCTTGGATATCAATAGCTCATATATTATTGAGATTTCATGTCCACCTTTTGACACATCATAGAATGTCTCTATCGTCTCGTCTACCTGTACAGGACCCTCGGTCTCTGGCCACCTGCGTCTAAAACTCCTCAGGAGGCAGGAATATGTGAGGTGTTGCCCTCTGTGTACCCCAGTGTCTTCTGTCAGTTCCTCAAAATCCTTGGGTAACCCCCCCTTTAGCACATCTCCCACCGTCACCACCCCCTTTGATTCCCAGTATTTCCTCACATGTAACCTCACTTGTTCATCTATACCTTCTAGCACAACCAGCGGGTGTCTGCGGGGAATACGGTGTTGTGTTCCCCAGCAATTGGCAGGCCCTATGCCATATTGCGCACCCCAGATGCATCAGCAAGTGCGAGCAAGTTGCGTGCAGGTCAGTTATCCATATCACTTTTCTTCAGAAAGAACAGAGTACTCACTGCTCACAGTAACTGAGATTCGGGCATTTGCAAATGTCTAGCGAGGAAATATACTTCAAAATCGGGTAACCTTATTCCACCTTATTCGTACGAGTTCTGGAGTTTCCCTAATGCCACCCTTCACCTCGAGTTATGCAACAGGAAGCTCCTGGATGTGCTATGCAGCTTCTTAAAAAACTTTTTCGGTATCGCAAACGGGACATTTGCAAAATAGTGAAGGAGTCTAGGTAGCACCAACATTTTCAGCAGTGCTCGCGCCCCATATTGGGCAGTGGCAATCTGGCCTAGAAAGACATAGAGCTTTCAATTTTGTTTACTGCCCTTACTGAGTTCTGCATGTGTTCTGTCTTAGGATCATGATAAATATCCACTCCCAGGTACCTGAATATGTCTATTTCCCATTTAATGGGTAGTACTGGCAGCATACGTATGTGTCATGATGCCCGCTCCCGGGGAGCCGGTTCAAGCCCTGCGTCCCCGAAAGCGGACATCCAGTCCCCAAGGAAAGACCCAGCAACCCCATGTAGGGGCCCTTTGGACAGCGTCTATGGCGCCAGGCTCATAAAAGACATCAGTCCTGGCGCCATAGGCGCCAGGCTCATTATGGGAGTGCTTGGGTGCACTTACCTGATGCAGACCATGCTGCAGGATCCCGGCCTCCTTGAGGCCTGAAGGGAACTACTTTACCTGTCGGACTAATTTACCATCCGGGCGTGGTCGGGGTAGGATACATACCTGATTGGAGGAAGGATACATACCTGGAACTTCTTCCAACGCTATTTAAACCCCACCCGAACAGCCACACGTGCTTCGCGTTGTTCTGCATCTAGCAGCTGGACGCTCACCGTGTCTGCTCCTGCATCCTGACTTCTGCCACGCCTGCCAGCATCCCGGATCACCTGCAAACGAAGAGAAGAAGAGAACAGAAGAAGGAAAAGTCCTTACCTGCTAAAATCCGCATCCCGTAGACATCTCGCCGACAATCCTGAAAAGGAAGACTTTTATTTAAAAGCTCATCGCGTCGATCGCTGCAGCGCCGCATTCCACTCACCTTTATAGGGCGCCTCCATGTTCAGCAGCGATCATCAGGATTCGCAGTCACGCCCCAGCGCCTAGGGAGAAAAAGGCAAGAACAAAAGGTGAGAGAGAGAAGGGAATAAGGAAAGCTAAATTTCCATGTTAAGACTTACCTGTTGATTCATTCCCTCTTCATTTCGGGTCCGCGCAGCATCCTGGCATTTCTGGACCCCGGCCCCTAAGGGGAAAAAGGAAATCAGCGTTAATGAACGAATGAAAAGACATTACCAAAAAACGCTCAATTACTGGGGGAATTACGGGCCGAAGTACATGCCGCTCGTCAAGAGACTAATGCCCTCAGGAGGGAATTAATAATATCAAAGGAAAGAACTGATGACCTGGCCAGACAGCTTTTGTAAGGTCAAGCTGGGCAAACTCCTCTACCCGGTTCCGGAGGGAACCCCGCTCCTGTGGTTTCCAGTAACCCTGTGCAGATTAATCTACCTGGAAACATGCCGCTGGCCCCACCCGAACGCTTTGCTGGGGACCCCAAACGATTCGCCGTATTCATGAATCAGTGTCGTTTGCACTTCCTATGCAGACCTGGGGCCTTCCCTAATGATCAGACCAAGGTAGCCTTTGTATTGTCATATCTCAGCGGCTGCGCTGCCGATTGGTCAGTTCCACTGGTTACTCAAGATGACCCGATTCTCCGTGATTTTCAAGGGTTTCAAGCAAGCATGGAAAGGTTATTTGCTCGACACTCTCAGGGGCAGGCCCTGGATGACGAACTTCTATCCCTGCGACAGGGCAATCAGGACCACCTATCCTATATTGCAACCTTTAATAGACTAATTGTGGAAACGGGATGGCCAGAGGATAAAAGAGTCATGTTGTTTTATCGAGGCCTACGCGGAGAACTTAAAGATGTCTTGGCCCAAGTTGTAAATCCGCCCCAAGAATGCACAGAGTATATAGACTTAGTGGTCCAATTGGATCACAGACTTCAAAACAGAAAAGCAGATCGGTCCAGGTTTGAGAACCGGGTGTTGGTCAAGACCCATGCTAATCCCAAGGGAGTTGATGTCTCTGAGCCTATGCAAATTGGAGGGGTTAAAGGACCCTTAACTCAAAAGGAACGTGAAAGGAGGCGGCAGTTAAAATGTCTATATTGTGGGAATTCTGGACACTTTCTACGAGATTGCCCGGCAAAACCGCCCCGAAAGGCGGTAGGAGCCGCTGATAAAAACCATGAAGACTCTGTTTCGGGAAACGACTCCGCCCGACAAGCGTAGGGGTCCGCTTGCCGAGCTTGAAAACTAACTCTCAGACCTCGCATTTCATTGTGCCAATGGTTCTCGTAGATCCAGAACAGCCTAAGCGGTTGCATGCAATAAAGGCATACATCGATAGTGGGGCTATTGGAAACTATGTGGATCGTGAATTGGTCTCTAGGATTAACCTCCCTCTCCGTCCTAAAACCAGCAAAGATGTCATCACCACAGTCGATGGAACTGAAATTGCCTCTGGACCGGTAACACATTCCACTACTGAGGTGACTCTTATTGGTCCCGACGGCCATCGGGAGGGTGTTGTGTTTGATGTAATCAAGGCTCCACAGTTTCAGGTTCTTCTTGGAATCCCTTGGTTAGAGACACATAATCCTCAAATTGATTGGCGAGCTAAGAGAATAACCTTCCCGGATTGTACACAAACCTGCTACCCAAAAAACCTGAAGATTAATCTAGCATTTGTAACCTCTGCCTCCATGCAACTACCTCCGGAATACCAAGACTTTCAGGACGTCTTCCAAAAGGAACAGGCAACACGTTACCTCCTCACAGATCGTACGATTGCCAAATCGATCTGGTGCCCGGTGCACAACTGCCTTGTAGCAGGATTTATGCCCTTACTGAACCTGAGAACCTGCATTTGAGACAATATTTGGATCAATACCTAGCTAATGGTTTTATTCGCCCGTCAAAGTCCCCGGCATCCTCGGCTTTGTTCTTCGTGCCCAAAAAAGAAGGCGACCTTAGAACTTGTATCGATTACCGTGCATTGAACCAGATAACGGTTAAAAACCGTTATCCTCTGCCTCTGATCCCTGAACTCCTTGACCAGGTGAAGGACGCTTGCATATACACCAAGTTAGATCTCCGGGGGGCTTATCATCTGGTACGAGTTAAAGAAGGCGACAAATGGAAAACTGCCTTCCGTACTAAATACGGATTATTCGAGTACCAGGTGATGCCTTTCGGATTGTGTAACGCGCCGGCTGCCTTTCAATACTTCATGAATGATGTCCTTCGGGAACTCATCGATGTTTGTGTTGTCGTATATATCGATGACATTCTGGTGTACTCCTCTTCCGAATCTGATCACAGAAAACACGTCAGGGCAGTACTTGAAAAACTGCGCCAACACAAACTATTTGCTAAATTGGAGAAATGTGTTTTCCATACCACAGAAGTCGAGTTTCTAGGTTTCATCCTGACACCCAAAGGAGTCCGAATGGACTCAAGAAAAGTGGATGCCATCCTCAAATGGCCATCACCTAGCTCTGTAAAAGGGGTTCAAAGCATGCTCGGCTTTGCCAATTTCTATCGCAGGTTTATCCCGGAATTTTCACGCATGGTACAACCCATTACTGCACTCTTGAGGAAAAATAAACGTTTTGAATGGTCTGAAGAAGCCGAGCAGGCCTTTCAGGATTTAAAAGCTAAGTTTACCTCTGCACCTATATTGAAACACCCGCGTCCAGATCTCCCTTATGTCGTCGAGACTGACGCATCCAGCCTAGCCATGGGAGCTGTCCTCTCCCAAAGAGATCCCGAAACCAACCAACTGCATCCCGTAGCATTTTGGTCTAGAAAATTCTCGGCACCCAAGGTTAATTATCCAATCACTGACAAAGAACTGTTAGCCATTAAGTCAGCTTTTAAAGCCTGGCAGCATTATCACTGATCACCGGAATTCACAGTATTTGAAAACCGCCAAGGCTCAGTCATCACGGCAGCTCCGATGGGCTTTGTGTTTCGCTGAATTTGATTTCGTGATTACCTATCGACCTGGCTGCAAGAATGGCAAAGCAGACGCCTTATCCCGAATTGGAATGGGAGAATCTGATACAAACTCAGAACCAGTACCAATAATTCCCGAACAGAGGATTCTAGGCATGACTTCGTTACAGACGCTAGAAGACATTCAAGCCAGAGTGAAACAACTCCTGGACCCTACAACCTTACTGGATTGGATACAAAAGGGATCAGATTTTACCATAGATAATGGTTTACCTTATTTCCGAGTACGCTTATTTCTGCCACATAAGGAATTACACGAACTAGTTATTTCCGGTTATCATGATACATTAATAGAGGGAAACCCCGGTATTGCCAAGACAGAGGAAAAGGTGAAACGACAATTCTGGTGGCCCTCTTGGCGAAAAGATGTTAAATCTTTTGTGATGTCCTGTGGTGTTTGCGCCCAAAATAAAAGTCAAAAGAAAAGACCAGCCTGTCTCCTTCAACCTCTAGACATACCGCCAGCACCCTGGCACACCTTATCAATGGATTTTATTACGGACCTGCCTCCTTGTTCAGGGTACAATACTATTCTGGTAATTGTGGATTTGTTTCCCAAAATGGCCCACTTTATTCCTTTGAAAGGTTTACCTTCAGCTTCTGTCCTAGCCAAAGAATTCCTCGAAAATATTGTTCGGCTACATGGATTCCCATCTATACTAATCTCTGACCGGGGAAGCCAATTCATTTCCCACTTCTGGCGCAAATGTTGTCAAATGGCGCAGATCGACGTAAGATTATCGACCAGTCACCACCCTCAGACCGATGGTCAGACCAAGAGGACAAATCAGACCCTTGAGCAGTACTTACGGTGTATGTTACAGCAATCTGAAAGCAACTGGAAAGACATCCTTTGGATAGCCGAATACGCATATAATAATTCGGTACACTCTGGAACTGGCCACAGTCCTTTTTATACTTTGTTTGGGCATCACCCTCTAACCTCAACCCTTGACTCACCTCAGAACCTCGGAATGCCTGCAGTAGAACATCTGCATTCTACAATTACCCAAGCCTTCAAAGAGGCAACTACACATTTACAACAAGTCAAGAGAAAATACAAGGAGAATGCTGATCTACATCGGAGTGAAGCACCTCAGTATCAGATTGGGGATCAAGTGTGGTTAGCTACCAGACATTTACCACTCAAAGGGCCTCGAACTTTTAACCCAAAATATCTGGGACCTTATTCTATTACGGCAATAATGAACCCAGTGGCTGTTAAACTTGATTTACCAGCTAGTATGCGAATTCACCCTGTTTTTCATGTGTCACTTCTGAAACCAGTGGTACCCGGAACCCGACTACTCAAACCTCCAGAACCTATTCTAATAGATGGGGAGCCCGAATTCGAAGTGGATAACAGGTTAGACTCAAAAATGTTTAGGTCAAAACTGTTCTACCTAATTGATTGGAAGGGGTACGGACCTCAGGAGAGGTCGTGGGAACCCAGCGACCATGTGCATGCACCTCGATTAGTCAGGAAATTCCACCGACTCTTCCCAGACAAACCAAAACCCCTGGAGGGAACAACCTTGGGAGGAGCCGTGGGGGGGAGTGCTGTCATGATGCCCGCTCCCGGGGAGCCGGTTCAAGCCCTGCATCCCCGAAAGTGGACATCCAGTCCCCAAGGAAAGACCCAGCAACCCCATGTAGGGGCCCTTTGGACAGTGTCCTGGCGCCTATGGCGCCAGGCTCATAAAAGACATCAGTCCTGGCGCCATAGGCGCCAGGCTCATTATGGGAGTGCTTGGGTGCACTTACCTGATGCAGACCATGCTGCAGGATCCCGGCCTCCTTGAGGCCTGAAGGGAACTACTTTACCTGTCGGACTAATTTACCATCCGGGCGTGGTTGGGGAAGGATACATACCTGATTGGAGGAAGGATACATACCTGGAACTTCTTCCAAGGCTATTTAAACCCCACCCGAACAGCCACACGTGCTTCGCGTTGTTCTGCATCTAGCAGCTGGACGCTCACCGTGTCTGCTCCTGCATCCTGACTTCTGCCACGCCTGCCAGCATCCTGGATCACCTGCAAAGGAAGAGAAGAAGAGAACAGAAGAAGGAAAAGTCCTTACCTGCTAAAATCCGCATCCCGGAGACATCTCGCCGACAATCCTGAAAAGGAAGACTTATTTAAAAGCTCATCGCGTCGATCGCTGTAGCGCCGCATTCCACTCACCTTTATAGGGCGCCTCCATGTTCAGCAGCGATCATCAGGATTCGCAGTCACGCCCCAGCGCCTAGGGAGAAAAAGGCAGGAACAAAAGGTGAGAGAGAGAAGGGAATAAGGAAAGCTAAATCTCCATGTTAAGACTTACCTGTTGATTCGTTCCCTCTTCATTTCGGGTCCGCGCAGCATCCTGGCATTTCCGGACCCCGGCCCCTAAGGGGAAAAAGGAAATCAGCGTTAATGAACAAATGAAAAGACATTACCAAAAAACGCTCATTAAAGACTTACCTGATTTCTACAAGGATTTCACCTCTCATCTCGGGTCGGTGCCTGCTCCCCGGCATTCCGTACCCGGCCCCTATGGGGAAAAAGACACTAGCATTAGTACATTAATGCATGGACACAAGGGGAACCTCTTATCAAAAAATGTACCTGGAAGCCAAGCAAGTTTGGTTCTCACCAATCCGAAAATCCAGTGAAGTAACTGGATACCAACGCGCCCCTGCATCAGAAGCAGGATGGAGAGCTCGTCCTTCCAAACCCTAAGGTGAGACGCTACGGGGAATCACAGAAGGGTTTCGAGGAGGGTGAGAGGGGAAAGTGGGAGGCTGATAGCATTACCCTGCAGACAGTTAAACCCCTGTTTTCGCCTACAGAAGGATACTTCTGGGAGACAGACAAGCCAGATTTGGGGGCCCGGTCCAGACCGTCTTCCGAACCCTGCGGATCACCTTAGAAGAGGTCACAGCAGCGCGAACCAGGCCAGCGCCTCCGTGGGAGTCAGGTGAGCGTTACAGTATGGGCCTCCCAGCGTATTTCCCCAAAGGGAATAAACTCGACTTCTGTGGGTTGATTGTTATGCCTGACAAGGCTGCATATCGCTCCATCACATCAAGGATATATTGCAAATTCGCCTCAGGGTGTTGCAAGTACAGAAACATTTCTTCTGCATGCAATGGGATCAGGTGCCTCCCTCTCTGAGTGCCTATGCCCGCCTCCTCGTATCCCTACCATAAATAGACCGCTAATGGCTCCAAGGCTAAGATGAAAAGCATCAGGGACCACAGACATCCCTGCCTCGTGCCCTTGCTTAACTGCCACTGCTCTGAGATGATTGTGCTCGTTTTTATCCTCGCTATCGGTTCAGTATACAGCAATCGCACCCATTTAATGTACGTGGGTCCAATACCGAACCTGTCCAACATCTTTAGCAGCCAAGGCCATCTGACTGAGTCAAACGCCTTGACCGCGTTGAGTGATGCCACTGCCAAATGCTGTCTATCTCCTTGGTAACAATCTATTATATGAGGTTATGTGTAATATTTCTGTGTGGGACATATCCTGTCTGGTTTCAATGTATAAGCTTGGCAATGACCTGTTAAGCTTATTTGCCATTGAAGCTGTGAGTATCTTCTCATCCTGATTCAGTAATGAAAGGGGCCTATGTGAGATACAGTTTGTGTCTGGCTTATTTGTTTTAAGAAGGAGGACAATGATTGACTCTCAGGGATCTAGGAAGCCTGCCCGTGTCTAACGCTTAATTCAGCATTGGCAGTAGTGGAGCTTGGATTTCTGACCTGTATTCTTTATAGAATTCACTGGGGAGCCCATCCGCTCCTGGGACCTTGCCCGTCGGTAGATTGTAATGGGGGTTTCCAGCCTGTCTCTCTCTTCTCTGTTTAGTTTGGGGAGGCTAATCTCTGACAGTGCTTCTTCTATTTCTGACATATGGCACCCTGAGGTTTCCTCATACAGTTGCTTTAATAATCATAAAAACATGTATTCACTGCACCCTGCGTCTCACACAATTCCCTGTCGGTTCCCACAATTGCTCTAATCGTCTCTCATTTATTCTCACTCCTATAAAGCCAGGCTAGCAAGCGCCCCAGCTTGTCCACTTCTGCATGTTGTCTCTCTACATATTACTTGTAGCTCAATTTGCTTAACCTGTTTCAATGTACCCAGCCTTCTTGTTGTAGACAGGACATCTCTTTAGCCTCCTCTAATGACCCCCCCCCCAGTTTGCGCTATGTTTTTAAGTCTATCTTCTGCTTTTTGTAGATCTTGTAAGTTGACATCCTGCATCCCTTCCGACTTCGCTATAGCCGCCCCTCTCATAATTTCTTTAAAAGCCCCCCACAGTGTACCTGCAGATTTCACACTGCCCGTGTTGTACTTGAAATATTCCTCCACCTCTTTCCTCAGATGTTTTCGAAACCCTGTATCTTTAAGTGCTTCCACCGAAGCCTCCATGTCGGGATCCTGGCTCGGGGGGTGGAGGGGATAAACTGCCACATGACTAACAGGGGGACATGATCTGAGAGCACTCTTCTTTATATTCAGCCTTGACAAACTCTCTCAGAACTTCTTCCCCCAAAAACACATAATCTAGCCTTGTGTAGAGGTTCCTGGGAGCCGTATAACAACAGTATTCTCTGCTGTGCGGGCACATCGTTCTCCATACATCCGCCAACTTACATGAGTGTAACAGCACGTTTTAGAGCTTTAGCTGAAGGGGCTGGGTGAGTAAATTTGCCATCTGATCTATCCATTGCTGAGACCAGCATACAGTTAAAATCACCTCCCCATATCAATGTGCAGTCTCTATATAGGCCTAACTTAGGGTATAGGGATCGAAAATAGGCTGTTTTGTCATGACTCAGAGCATACGTAATAATTAAACATATTTCTCTATTTTCCACCATTCCTCTTAATACTGTCATCCTACCATCCGTGTCCATGAAGGCCTGGAGGACCTTGAATGGGACCGTTGGTGCCACCCATGTTAAGACCCCTCTGGCGTACGCCGAATATGTAGAACCAAGGTCACCCCTCCCCATTTACGTGGCAAGGTGTCTTGCCTATCTTTGGTGAAATGAGTTTCTTGCAGGAGGGCTATGTCTGTCTATTTTCTGGCGTCTCAAGTATGCCATTATTCAGTTCTTTTTAATATAGCCGTTCTGTCGATCTAGAAAAATAGACACCCCTCGATCATAAGGCTATGTATTATGTTGGCCGAAGACCAACCGTCTCATGCATCTAGTATTAGAAATAGATAGCCATAAGCTTGACTGAGGTGCGGCCATTTTGAAGTGACTGAAATCGCCATTTTGTTTTCTCTCTAACATTTGCTTTTTGCCTCATGTAAAACTGTTTTGCTGAAATGTTATTCTGCTTCACTGGTGCACAATGCAAGGCCGCGAGTGGCATATTGAAACATAATGCAGTAACTCAGACAGAAATGTCCGGTCCCCTCCCTCGCATATCCTTGGAAAGAGAGCAACAAGGCATTTTAATCAGTACAGCAGGTGCCAGCTAGTCTCGGTAAGAACAGTAGGAACGCCGGAGCAAACATTAAATGACTTGAATTATGCTCTCCTTTGCGCCCCCCTCCCTGAGCCGGGTACAACCCTGGAGAGCAAGTTGACCCCCCGGCACACGAATAGCAACTAGGAGATAGCAAGGCCAGGAATGTGTCTCTCCCTACGCACAGCTTGCTTGCAGAAAACAGAAGCATTGTGTTTTTTTTTAAAACACAGACTTAGTGTCTGTGGGCTTACAAAATTGCAAACTGTTACACAATGAATGTTTGAAGGTGTCAAACTCGTCACCATTGTCAATCATCGTGCCTAGTTCAAAGGAAATGCAATAGGGGCGGTATAAGTTGTGACACTACTGATTACTAGATGCTTGTTTTGTATATATGTAACTGTTGTATGAATTTCACTCTCTTGCGTCCCCCGAGGTCTGATAGACACACGCCGCGGGGCGTGGGACCAGTTGGCCAACTGAGACTATTTGCTTTGCAATAAACCCTAGATTTTGGAAATACAACCTTGTGTCTGAACTATCAGTTTGTGTGTGGTGATTGTGCCTTGTTTCCACAAACGAGGGTGCCTCAGGGGCCCCATCAGTTCAGGCCCCTGACATTCCAGGTTACTATTTAAAGTTCCCCCATCTCTCCTTGTGGTGCCCACACACATTTTTCCCATGCTGCATTCATCATCCCCATCCCTCTACGTATCTCTAGGCCAACTCCCCTCTAACTAACCCAACTTCCTTCCCTCCCCATTCCCAAACAATTCCCAACTGTTGCCCATCTCCAAATCTAGAACTCAGGCATCCCTGCATCTCACACCTATCCTAGGCTCTCATGCTGGTATTCGTAGTGAAGCAGGAGGATACGTTACTACTAGTATCCTACCCTAACTAAACTAATATGGGTGATAGTGTGATTCCTTTGGCACCCCCTATCGGTGCGGCACCAGTGGTTCCCACATTTAGCTAATGATACTCTCGGTCAACATAGCCTTTCAACACATACAATAATATCCGATCATTCCTTAATAACTGCTTGCAGCCTAAGCCGACATCCCCTGAACAGTGCGCTTTCATTTGTTGTTCCCACCGCCCGCCTGGTCATCCAACCCCGTCGGCATGTTCAATGTGTCCCGCCATTTATTCGCCTCCTCCTGAGTCATGAAGACAGCACAGCCTTTATACAGGACCTTCAGTCTCGCCGGATACAACAGCATGTATTTGAGATTAGCTGTGCATAATCTCTTCTTCACTGCTATATAGCTCATCCTTTGTTTTGCACCAAAAAAGTATAGTCCGGATATGCCCTGATGGTCGTTGATACTCGGTGGATCGTTCCGCCTTTACGAAAGTGTTCTAGGATCTTCTCCCTGTCTTTGTAATTGAGGATCTGGGCTATTATCAGCCAGGATGGGGCCCCTGGCAGTGGCTTCTTAGTCAGGGCCCTGTGAGCCCTCTCAACTGTGAACCCTTGGGTGACATGTTTTCAATGTAGTCCGTCGGGTCGGGTCCTTCTTCCCCCTCCGGGAGCCCAAAAATGTGTACATTGTTCCTTCGTGCTCGTCCTTCTGCGTCCTCCACTCTGCTTTCTAGAATTTGTACCTGCTGCTGTAGTATGGAGACTTCCTGGGCGTTTTTATTACAACTGCTCTTGATAGCCTACACCTCCTTCTACAGCATCCCTGTGCGCTCTGCTAATGCTCTAACATCCTGTCTCAAGAGGTTTACATCAATACTGATCGCACCAATTTTAAACTCCAGTGTTGACTTCAGCGCAGCTTTGGCCTCCAGAATCGTTTGGTCTCCCCTTCCAGAAGCCTCTTCACCCTGTGTTCCCCGTACTGTTGCCGTTGTGCCATCTGCCGTTTGTGCAGGGTTGGCGAACATGTCGATCGAGGACTGTTTCCCCTTTCCCTTACTCGACTTGGATGCCATTGTTGCGCCGCTCCCCACTGGTTGGCTCAACTGCCTGTTGCCCTTCTCTGTAATCGGGTCACATATGCCTCCTGAGGCCAGTATGTGTTATCAGACTCACTGTTCTTTCAGGCGTTCCCACCAAGTTCACAGGGACCGGGAATCGCTCTTCTGCTTTATAGCACATCCGTCCTCCGTCCCGCCTCACTTTCTGCCATGTGTTCCACTGGATGCACCTCTGTGTTTGGTGTCGTTGTTCTTGTATTGTGGGTCTACTAATGCGTGCTCTTCACCATTCCTCCAGGGCCCTCTGTTAGTATGTTACCGTGTTTGCTGCCAGTTTGAACTATCCTGGAAAATATCACCCTTACGCATTCAGGGCTTCCCACAAGTATATCCCGTGACTGGTCTCTCCAGGTTGTGACCATTTACTTCTTATGGTATGGGCAGTCTTGCTCCGGAAGGGGGCCTGTCTTACACAGATTGCGCTTGCATTCTGCGTCCTCCTCCAGGACCCATGCCACTACTCAGGGGTCCTTGTATTGTCTAGTACGTCCCCTTCCACTAGTCCACCAATATCATGCTCACTTTCGTATCAGGTTGCTGTGGGCCTCTGTTGGGTGCTGGAAGCGCTTAGAGTTTTGTAAATCCCTTGCTACACTGCTCACATGGGGGTGCTGCACTGTTGTTGCGTGTTGCACCACGTTCGTAGCTGTAATCCTCTCCGTTGCAGCCTTGTGGCTTTGCAAGGTATTTATCGCCTTACTGTGCCAGCCCGATCCATCTGCAATTACCAGCTCTTCCTCTATGTCTGCCCACATGTTCCGCCTGATCAGCCTGTTAAAATTCTCTCATGCAAGGCTGTGCTGGTCTGGCATTAGGGAAGATGGCGCCCCATTGAAACTGTGGTTCTTCAGGCCCTCTTCATCTTCCTTGGCCAGGATGCACAAATGTCATGAAGGCTGCATCTTGAGTGTCAGTATATTGTGGTTCTTGGTCTGGCCGGTTCATGCTGCTCACACAGTTTTGGTGCCCTCCCCATCTGTGCACAGGTTCTTCCCACCAAGCTAATGTTGCAGTGCCCAGTGGGTTATGTTTACCTGACCAGCAGGATCTTCCTCCCTTTGCGGCAATCCACACAGTGTTGAGCACTGTCACTGTCTTTGGGGGGTATGCAGGACTGTTGCACGCTTTTCGTGTGTTCAGTTATTCTTCCACAAAACCGCTAACCTCACACCGTCTGTGCTTGCTTCAGCCTTATGCATCAGAAAGTGTCTGTCTAATGCAGCTTATTGTGCCGCCACGTGTAGGCCTTCATCCTGCGGCCGTGTGCGGTCTAGTTCTTTTGTGCCTCCTTCTTTCTTTGATCTTTACTGCTGTTTGCTGCTACAATGTAGCTGGCATCCACATGGCGTGCTGGTGCACCGGCGGCCCTCCTTGTAATTCCAAAAGTATCCTTCTCACTGAATGGACACAATGGTGCCTCGGGGCTTCCTAACCGCAGCTTGTGTTTCATATAAAACACGTCTTTCTTTATTGTTGGGCTCTCCGGCATTTGGTCGTGCTGTTTGCCACCGACGGTGTATGTCCCCATCTCCCTGTTCCAATATGGCTGTCCACACTCCAGGCACTGCAGGGGCACACACGTCTATCTTCTCCGTATGGATATGCAGGTCTGTCCCTCAAGGTCGTCTGATCTAGTTGTTCCACGCAACCAGGCGCTAAACCAAACCAGCCCACATCTCAGCGCTTCCGTTCCTCACGTTTTATTTTGCTGCCCTTTGTCACCTACTGGCCACCATCTTGCCTCCTCATTGTTTGGATACTTCTCCACTTCCACGGCTCGCATTTTCAAACTGTGCCATTTGTCACTTAAAAATTATGCACACATTGTTCCTGCCTCCTTCACACTCATGTATTTCCAATATTTCACGTTGCCGCCTTCTGAGATCACGGCTTTCCTCCAGGATCATTTAGGATCGGCGGGAGCTATCGGAATCCCAGCCTATCTCATGGCTCTGTAGCCACGCTAGGAAAAAGATCATTATTGACGGAAGTTGATAGAATTTTCAGGGCTAATGTCATTGGGCCTTCCTCAAGTCCTTGATCATGTCATATTGTACTAGTGACAAAACCAGACCAAACCTGGAGATTTTGCATATATTGTATGCAGGTCAACTTACATTCCATTCCTCATATAGATGGCCTGATGGACAGGCTGGGAAATGCAGTTTTCTTGTCAACATTAGATGTAACTAAGGGATACAGGCAGGTTCCTTTACATGGCCCAGACAAACAAAAAAAACAGCCTTTTCAACACGGATAGGACTTTTCCAATTCAAGGTGCTACCCTTTGGTTTACACGGTGCACCAGCCACTTTCCAAAGACTGATGGATGCGATTTTACAGTCCTATTTTGATTTCTGCGGAGCGTATATTGATAATATTTTTGTATCCCAACGTGGGAAGACCATCTTTATCATCTCTATACCATTATGGGAGCCCTACGAAAAGCCGGGCTGACGGCTAACATAATAAAATGTAGACTATCTCAATCAGCTATAAAATATCAAGGCTTTTTGTGGGAAACGGTAGTATACAGCCTCAGCATGAAAAAGTAAAAGCCATCCTGTGCCCTAAAAGCATTTTTGGGTTTAATTGGATACTATCGCAGATGTAACCCTACTTTCTCAGAAAAAGCATCTCGGCTGACAGAGAGGCTAAAAAATGCTGAGCCACAAAAGATTAGTTGGACTGATGAGGATGAAGTCTGTTATAATAAATTAAAACACTTTATGGCAGAATCCCATACTGAAAGTGCCAGACTTCTCAAAACACTTTATACTGTAGACTGATGCCTCTCTGACTGGATTGGGACTCTATTGTCCCAAGTAGATGACGGCTTAGAACACCCTATACTATTTGCTAGTTGCAAGTTATTTCCCAGAGAGAGAAATTATTCAGCATTGTAATTAGAAGCATTAGCCATTAATGGGCCGTCCTTTACCTTAAATATTACCTCTTGGGAAGAAAATGAATTCTAGTTACTGATCATTCCCCCACGTGTTATGCAATGGTTTCTGGACTTAGAGCCATACTGTTTCACAGTAGAACATTGGAAAGGCAAAGATCAGAGCAATGTGGATTTCCTTTCACGGTTTCCCTGTGAAACAGATTCGTTCACATCACATGGGGGAAGGGTATCTGAAAAACCAGAGGGCGTTTCACAACCCAGTCTTGGGGGATCCCGTACTCGGATGGCCAGGGAAAGGCCATCGCTTTTGGATCCCAACCCTGGGGTGGACAAGCGAGGGAGGATCACCTGAATAGGGGGGTCATCGGGGAGTGAGGAAAAAAACACCCAATGGTGAGACATGGTAGCCCCCTTTTTCCACAATAAATCTAACCCCTATCCCTGCTTATTTTATGGGAAACCACAACTCCCACAATTCCTCCCTACTCTTACCTTGACAACAATACTGCACTGAGGAAGATGCAGAATGATGCCAGAAAGATTACCTCCCCTGACTGGTATTGACCCTGTCCCTGTAATGAGGCCACGCAGATTCAGGCACGTAGCTCTCACAAGATACACCTGCCACTTATTAACACTCCCTGTGAAGATAAAAGGTGGCGCACACAAACAAACTTTGAACGAGGCTGGGTACGAGAAAGAAAAGTCCAACTGGCTGACGGGCAGTTTAGAGGATCAAGAGAAAACCAGGCAAGATTTCCAAGCTTTCAGGAAGCCGTGAGTGTTCGAAGAGCAAAGCTGAGTGAGTGGCGGAAAGAAACCTTCAAGTTACCAGAAGGCGGGCCCGCAACTCTCTTGGGTAAACGGCAGAGTTGGGGAGGAGGCAGGGGAAGCATTGGTAACGGCCTTGAGCTGCAGGAAAAAGATTAAAGAAATCCCATTAACACGACCAGTGAATTATCGAAGGGAACAAAAGTCTGGTTGTTGTTAAAGGGAAAGTGACTGTAATTTGAAAGTTGCGCGTGTGCCGATAGAACGCGAATGAAGAGAACAATTGATGAAAGGAAATGATACAAAGTAACAGAGGGGTCCTGTGAGGCGAAGTCGCACATTCTGAAGTCTCTGTGAAAGGTTATGAGTTTTGAAATATATTGTAAAGGAGATTAAAGGAAAGAAAGTAACTGTCATGATGCCTACCCCCGGGGACCCAGACCAAGTCCAGCAACCCCGGAAGCAGGCATCAAGTTATTCCAAGCAAGCCCAACAACCCCTGCTAGGGGCTATTTGGGTGCAGTCCTGGCACCTATGGCGCCAGGTTCATATGGTGAGTCAGTCCTGGCGCCATAGGTGCCAGGCTCATAGATTAAAACTTACCTGATGCAGACCATGCTGCAAACTCACCTGATGCAGACCATGCTGCAAGAGCTCCAAGCCAAAAGAGGCTTGGAAGGGACTACTTTACCTAGGGACTATTTTTTACTAGGGTGGGGCTGGGAAGGAACACTTACCTGGGACTACTTTGGAGGCTATTTAAACCACGCCCGAAGAGCAGCACACGCTTCGCGTTATTCTGCATCCAGCAGCGTAACGCTCACTGTGCCTGCAAATCTGCATCCAGTCTTCTTCCACGCCCGCCTCGAGTCTGGAGCTCCTAGAAAAAGGGAGAAAGAAGGAGAAAAGGTTAGAACAAGAGCAATACCTTTGATCCTTACCTGAATTCCCGATCCATCGCGCCTTCGAGCTGGAAGAAAGAAGTTATTTTATGTGCGTCGCCTCGCCTGCTGCAGCGCCACGCTGAATTCACCGGCCTTCGCAGCATCTTCACATTCCACCGCATCCTTCTGCATGTTCCCGCCGCACTCCGGCACCTAAGGGGAAGACCAGAACAGCAAGGTGAGCCAAGGGAATACACAGAGGCAATATTAGTTACCCCCCATAGACTTACCTGATTTTACCACTGGGGGGACTATTCCTCTACACGGGTCGGCGCAGCTTCCACTGCATCCTCGCCGAACCCCGGCCCCTAAGGGGAAACAAAAGGACAGCAAGGTGAAACAAAGGGACAAACAAGGGGAAACCTCCTCATCATAATAGACTTACCTGATTTTACCGCCGGAGGCATTATTCCTCAAGACTTCATACTTTCTCTCAGCGCCTGAATAAGGGAGAAAGCAACAGGTTACATATTGACATTATTTTATCGAACTGTGTTGGATAATACAAATCCTTACCTGAATATAACCGTTTGCCACGAGGAACTCTTCGCTAGGGTCAAGCTGCAACCTGCAAGGAATCGGACAAAAGTGAAAGTCAGACATTTAACTCTTACGAACTACATACTTACGGCGCCTTGCCGGGAATCTCGGAGTCAATATTGTTCTGGAACTCACCAATTCCTTCGAGTCAGTAAATCAACTGGTTATCTACACGCCCCTGCGCTTAATGCAGGATGGAAAGCTCATCTTTCCAAACGATCGGGTGAGACTATAAGAGGGGACATCAAAGGTGATCAGTGGGGAGAACAGCGGGAGTGGGAGGGTTAACGCTCAACTCCACGGGTGGTTAATTCCCTTTCTCCATTTGCAGAAGAATATTCCTACGGGCCAAGCAAACGAAGCTAGGTGGGCCAGTCCAGTCCGTCATCTCGGCACTACGCGTCACATTGGTGGAGACCGCAGCTGTCCAGTTCAGATCGACGCCCCTGTGGGAGCCAGGCGAGCGTAACAGTAACCGCGATAAAGAAAGAAAGTTGGATAAGAGGAAAGTGAAATATATGAACTGTTAATACGCCATGAGGGCCAAATATAAGAACTTTGGAAAAGGCCAAGAAGGCAAGTTAAAGAGCATAAGAACTACAAGTACTCAGAGGCACTGGTGCTGCAAGACAAGATTGTGAATTGAAGGATTGTTGTAAGAGAGGTCAAAGTGGTCATGCAGAGGTTTATGTGAATTCCTTGCAGTTTCGAAAGTCTTTGACAGTGAAAGGATATTTTGGATAAAACGTGGGGAAGGGAACCCCCGCGAAGGAGAGACATGCTCGAGCCTGGCAAAGCCTGTGCAGAACCAGAACTGTGATATAAAGTGAAAATGAGACAGGTTTGATCCTAGCAGAGGGAAACCTGAGCAGAACTGTGAGAAATTGAGAAAGTAAATGCAAAGTGAATATTGATGGCAAGGTGGGCGAAGCCTTAATTAAGTGATTTTACTACCAGAAGATGGAATCCTAAGATTGAACTGTTGAATTGTACCAGTAAGGCAAAGCATGCAAGACTAATAGAATTGTGCCATCTGCCAATCCTTTGTTGTTTAAGAGACTCTCTAATCACAGTGGGGTTGTACTTGGGGAATGGAGTTAATGCTGAACCCATTCTGACATTTCTTTTTGGAGACACTATTTTTCTTTTTGAGAAGGAGGGCAAGGTTAGTTTCTATTTTGACTAGAATGACTTGGACTATTTTGTTCTTTTTAATGGTCGAGATTACTCCCATTCTAAAGATAGGCAGTTTCCAAACTCCTTTGAGTTCAATTAATGTTTTTGAAACTTGCATCCATTGTGTCAGTGTCTGCTTTTGATACCATGCCTTCCTCACATATGGTGTCAGATGTGGGATGTGACTCAATTGAAACAAATTGGGGAACCCTAACATTTCAGAAACTAAGTGTTAGAGCCTCAAACCCCACTGTAGCCACAAAAGATTCTATTGGATTTGACATATACAGTAGAAGGGAAATATCCATCCCTCAGGAAAAAGGAGTATGATTCCCACTGACTTAGTTAGAATACGAGAAAGGCGAGACTGTCATGGGTACTAGCATTTAGACCCACATCTCAGTAGCACAAACACCTGGGGAAAAGCTGAAGACACAATTAGGGGCTAGATGGGTAAAGACTTTGCAAGCAAAACATACATTGAGGAAGTCTTAACATATACATCATTCACATAAGCTTGTTCTGGTATAGCCTGTTACGCTCACCTGGTATCCACAGGGACACCACCCAGCCGGGTTGCTCGCTGGTATGCTTCTCAGCTTTGCCCTAATGTGGTCTGCGGGGAAGGTTCTGCCTGAAAATACAGGAGGACTGTGTTCAATACTGACCGACTGGGGTAAGTATCCTCCCTCTACCCCTGTATGATTTCAATCCCTCTGGCGCCCTCTCCTCACCTTGTGGTAGAATTAGGCGTGCTCTCCATCCTGCCTTCTTTGCAGGGGCACGTTGTCTTTTATGGGCAAGTGCGGTCCAGTTACTTCACTGACGCCAGCCCGTTTGATATTGTTCAGGTAGGTCTTATTGCTGTTCTTTAGTTTTGTTGTTATCCTGCATGCCTTTCTTTGTTTAAAATGTCTCTTTTTTCTCCCTTGGTATGCAGAGCTTCAGCTTGGCGAACTGGCTTGGTTGAACCCCGCTGGTAAATGATGGCGCATTAAGAGCTCTATGATGCGGTAAGTAAGCGCTATACGCAGGGCTGTGAACTCTTGCCTTTGCTAACCTGTGTTTTCCTTCCTTGTAGGTCGCAGTGTTCTTCAGCGCGAGTGGAATGTCCGGAGTGGTGCCAGCCGAGAACCGACCAGCCAGGTAAGCCTTTTGAGCAGTTCGTAATTTGTAAATGTCTCTACTGCTTTCTTTAATGTTGCCTCTATCTTCCTCTTTCAGGTCGTTCTGTCCGGGAGACGTGCAGATTCGAGGAAGCTGTTCTCAGTAGCTGCGAGTGTTTAAAGTGAAGATTGCAGGTAAGATGCTGCTGCTAATGATGTTCCTTTTGTCTCCTTGCAGGTTCTGCTTCTCCGAGGTTCGAGGGAATAGCTGACATGGTGAGCGTCACGTTGCAAGCTGCAAAGTAACGCGAAGCGTGTTGTCTTGCTCGGGTGTAGTTTAAATAGCCCCAACAAAATAGTCCAGGTAAAGTAGTCCCTAGGCTGCCACACCCAAAACACTAGACCGCATAGCTTGGTTCTTAGGAACCAAGCTATGTGGATGCCTCCATGTTGGCTGACAATACAATAAAGTAGTTCCCAAGCACATTGTTTTTCATGGTGTATGAGCCTCGCGCCATAGGCGCCAGGACTGGCCCCATGAGGGCTTTTGAAGAGGATGCCAGGCTCTAGAGGCCCGAGTCCTGATTCCACCTGGCCAATGGGTTTGCCAGAGGGGGTTTTGGGCGAGGGCCATGACATAGCCTTTATTTTCTAGTCACTTCCTGTACTCCCAACATGGATGCCTGTATGACTTTCAGGAAATGCAGGGAACTGTGTAGCACACTTTAGTGTTTGGGCGTGGCTGCCTATATAAGCCACACCCAAGAACTGGTCCATGCTTCATGTGCTTTCTGTAGCTCCGAGCACACGTTCACCGCAGCCTGGATCTCCAGTGGATACTTACCTGTTTCTGCTTCCTCGCAACCCAGACATCCAGTACATCCTTACCTGTTTCTGCTTCATCGCGATCCGGACATCCAGTGGAACTCTCACCTGCTTTTTCTTGATCAAGGCAAGTTTCTTCTTGCTCCTCTCTCCAGCGCTTCGGCCCCGAGCGAGGCAAGTTTCTTCCCTGCTCTTCACACCAGCACTTCGGACCCGATCTATGAAAGAAGAGAGAACGAGCCAGAATTAGTAAGCGCACGCATTCAATTAACCCCTCAGTGTCCCACGCGACCAAACAAATTTACCTCCATAAGCGAGTCTAGTGGAACTCTTCTCTCTGCGCCAGCATCCAGCTCGCAGCTCCATGCCCGAAACCTGCAACGACAAAGAACATAAGATTACGCTCAGCATATCCACAGGCAACAATTCACCTTTTTTCTAACTTGCGCTCAAGGCCAGTGAAGTAACTGGCCCCACTGGACTTACATTCAGCTCGTTGTTGAATAAACCTGCAGCTTCTTCTTCGTGGGCTCCCGGAATCAAGAATGTGCATAACCTTACGAACAATTCCCAGTGCTGTAACTGGGTGCGTACCACAGACTGCCTATTCATCAGAACCTACCTGAACCTAGTGAAGCAACTAGTCCTGGACCCCAGACAACCGCGCCCTTGCAGATGCAGGATGGAGAGCGTGCCACACTAAACCAAAAGGTGAGCCACGCCCAAAGCAAGGGAATACACTACACTATGGACACCAGGAGGGCGGAGGGAGGTTAGGAAGGCCTCATTACGGAAAACCCTCTGCACACCCATTCTTTTGGCAGGTCAGCTTCCCAGCCCAGGGCTAACGAGAGGAAGAGACCAGAGGAATCCATTGCTCCTGCAGAGACCCAGGTGAGCGTGACAGAGACAGGCTCGACCCGGCAGAGGGAAGCCTGTGCAGAACTGTGTGATAAAGTGAAAATGATACAGGCTTGTGTCCGGCAGAGGGAAGCCTGTGCAGAACTGTGAAAAATTGAGAAAGTAAATGCAAACTGAATATTGATGGCAAGGCGGGCGACAGAAAGGGATTGAACTGCCAGAGGATGGAAGCCTAAGATTGAACTGTTGAATTGTGCCAGTAAGTCGAAGTGTGCAAGACTGATGCCTTTCGACCGAACTGAAGAGTTTATTCTTGAAGTCAGTTAAATCAGTGGTCACTCTGGGGAGCATTTCAAGAATTGTATCCACTCTCTCCTTTAGCAGTTGTCTCTTCACCTTCTCCCTTATGTCGCTTGGCAGTTTAGAGAACTCTGCAATGTTTAAACCTGCTATTTTGTACAATCCAGGGGTGATCAGCAGGATTAGGAGGCAAAAGCTCAGCCTTTAAGCTGCCATCTCCAAGGCTGACAATTCTAGAATCCTGAAGCAGTGATTTGAACCCACTATGTAATTTAAGCACTTGACAACACACATTCCAGGTTTTACTTGGTACAAATATGTAGGATTGGTATTTCAAAGCCTACGATAATACTATATATAGAGTTTACTTGCAAAATGCACATAGTACAGCAACCTGAGAACATATAATTCCTTATAGAATCATTTCAAACTAAAAGAATATCAGCGTGGCGTGACTGTTCACAATTTTTAATAACATGTGACCATTGACATAAAGCAAACCCCACCCTCTCGAACCTCCATGTCAAGCTAGTAGACATCATGGTTGTAAACAAATATTTAAAAGGGGGCTTTATTCTATTCAGTTAAACTGATTTGGAAATTCGCACACATTTTCTGCTTAACTGGTGCCGTTTGGGGTCTTCAGTTGGAAACGTACCGCCATCATACATAAGGAAGGGTTTACTGATAACAAACTAAATGTGTTTGCAAAGTAAAAAAAGGTGCTGGCTGTAGGCCGGGCGCGTGTGTGCGTGTGTGTGTCTGTGTGTCTGTGTCTGTGTCTCATCCAGGCCATGACTTAGCAAACTGGGAATGCTTGCTAATCAAACAATGCAGTTTCTACATTTGGCTTGCTTTTTGTGACCCTGTTAAACTAAAGGTACACACATTAAAATTAAAATGAACCAGTGGTTTATAGTGCACATAGTCTGCATATTGTAGACGAACAAACACTTAATTTTCAAAGCATTGCCTGCAGATTAGCCCAAAAAATCCCCAACTCACAAACTCCTGTCATTTTCTGCACAAATTAATTTTAAATAGCCCAATTGTGTCGGAAATCACTCATTTCCAGTCTTCAGCACTGAACATCTCCCGCTTTCTTCAGAGGGACCCAATATAACACAGACACTTCACCATATCTATTTAAGTGCTACAGCCCCTCCAACCACACGCACAGTTATATGCAAGGCTATAAGTACCGAATACAAATATACAACCAGCATTGGACGAGTTACACACAACTGACAGACTTCTGACAGCAGTTTTCTTCATGCTTCCTACTGAAACAAAGCATTTGACTCCTGGTGCTAGCGGGCGGGCGAGGCCGGAGCACAACATGCCTCTGCCTTTTACAAGAAAGGAGGCCTTGCCTGTGGTGCTAACAGAACAGAGCCTTGAGGATTTCTGCTCCCCTTCCTCTGGGACATCAATTCAACAAAATGTCAGCAGAAGGGCCATCACACATCCGATGATGTCACAGGAAGTGGATGTCATACGTCCTTTGACCCTAATGACATCACAGAAAATAACATCAGATGGCATATGATCTGATGACATTACCTGAAGTGACAGACAGGTGTGAAAAACGTACAGAAGCTTACATTTCATTAAATACTAAACCAGTACTAAAGCAGATAATACTTTTTTAAATACCAACCACATTTTAACTAATGTGCTACCTTGATATTCCACGAAGGGGTTTATGACAGAGATTGAACCAACGTAGGCCAGGGGCACCACTGTGCATATGCCACTAGAGCCTCATGTGACCATTTACTGCATCTTATACCAATTATACCTGTACATGTCCAGTCCAGTAATCGTGTGCCAAGAAAATTGCATTCCCAGGTGCTGCAATAATACGGTATGCCAAATGTAGCCTCTATTTGTGGATACTGCCATCTTTTGTTTGTTATAGCCTTAAAACTTAGTTCAAAATATATTAGTTACAGCTTTGTATATCCAGTTGCTTCAATCATATGCCAGGTACATCCTCAACGGTCCAGTAATGTCACTTGTGATGAATCTGATTGTACTCATTACTGTTTTCTCGATGGTGACCTCCCCCATGTGGCCAGTGGACGGCAGGCGCTACCTGATCCTGACCCTGGTGGCGGCTGTATGGGGGTCAGGGGGTGGTCACATAGGGAGACCACCACCAGGGAGATATCCTGACTTCCTCGGATGAGATGTGGTATCCCCCATTTTCCCATGAGGAAGACCCCCTGTTACCCAATACCCTAATGGCCTATTGCCATGCTTCTGTTCCACCCTATAAGGAAAGTAAATAAACCATTTCCCAACGCCCTTTAGGCGAATCCCACATCCATAACCTGAAGAATAAAAGCTCCCCAACAAAACCTCTTCAGTTCTAGTTTTCCTTCATGTAGAGGTGATCTTCCATGTGGAATCATTGAGAAATACCCTCCAAGTACCATACAACAGAATCCATCAATGAACTTCAATTCCCACAATCTCCTAATAACTGAGACAAAGAGGTTGAAGGAATTGATACAGAGTAGCAAGCGTAAGGATCATGCTGGTTGTTGGATGAAAACACTGGTGTGTGGGACCTTTAAAAATGGTAACCGGACTATGAGAGAGCGCTCAGGAAAAGACGTAGAATCTCCATCGAAGGCGGACAGAAGCTGGAGGCACAAGCCGGTCTGCGGAAGCCAGAGGCGCGAGCCGGTGTGGTGGAGCCAAGGAGCTCGCTGGCAGAGAAGGAAAGAAACATGGTGTGAGCAAGGAGTGCCATGAAGACGGTGGGAACCGAGAGAGGAACCCGAGGAGTTGGGCAGTCCGGAGAAGGAACACATTACTTACCTGTAACTGTTGTCCTCCAGCATGGGTCTGGCATGGATTCACATGCTCATGAATATTCCCCGTTGTCAGACTGGGAATCCTCTGTAAAATAAAAAATCAGTTACAGTTTCATTTCTGAACTGTCTTTCTCCTAACAACCAATCATTGAGCTCTGGGTCATACTGCCCCCAGCAAATGTCTACCATCTGCCTATGCCCCTCCTCTGGCAGCCATATTTGGATTTTGTAGCACGTAAAGTGGCAGTAGGACCAAGAGAAGAGCTGCAGATGGGTAGGAGGGAGGGTTTGCATGGGAATCCATGCCAAACCCATGCTGGAGAACAACAGTTACAAGTAAGTAACTTGTTCCTTCTCCAGCATGGATTCACATGCTCATCAATAAAGAATACATAGCAGTACACACATGCACAACCACGGGAGGTGGCAAGGCTCAACATAAGCATCTCTTACCTCCTCACCAGGCTCACCTTCAAGCGAACAGGTTGCGCAGCACTGCTTGGCCGACTCTGGACTACTCGCTGAAATCCCCGTCTACGCAGTAGAACCTCATGAAGGTGTGCGTCAACCTCCACATCGCAGCCCTGCAGATGTCCAGCAGGGGCACACCAGACAGGAACGCCGTAGAGTGGGCTCTCGGACGATCAGGCAGCGGTCGGTTTGCCAACTGGTGACAGTGGGTGATACAGTCAGAGAGCCACCTGGAAATGGAAGCCTTAGACAGGACCTTCCCATGGTTCACAGGACTAAAGTTCACAAAGAGCTGAGAGGTCTTCTGGAAACTCTTACTGCGGGCCACATAAAACTTCAGCACTCTTGCCACATCCAGCGAGTACAAAGTCCTTTCAGCCTGGAAACAAAGGCGTTGGAAAAAAAACAGGTAACACCAAGGGTTCGTTTAGATGAAAGTCTGACGGCAACTTGGGCATGAAGGAGGGGTGCGTCCGCAGCACCACCCTCGTCTCGTGGAAAGTCAAGTAAGGTGGTTTACAGGTGAAGGCCTGGATCTCCCCCACTTGTTGTGCGGAGGTGATGGCCACGAGAAAGTGCAGAATGCATAGGCTCGAACAGAGGTCCCATGAGGTCCCATGAGCCTAGTAAGCACCACATTGAGCTCCCACGCCGGGGCCAGAGCCTTCACCAGCGGGAACGAGCAGAATAGTCCCTTGACGAATTTCTCGACCAAACAGTGCACCACAAGGATGGTCGTCCTGGGAATCCGTTGTAGCAGGAGATAGCTGCCAGATGAACCTTGATGGAGGCGTGGCCAGCCCCGATTTGGCCAAAGACAGCAAATATGGAAGTACCTGAGGCGCTTGACCCTCAGCGGTGTAGATCTTCTGGGAACTACACCAAATAGCAAATCTCTTCCATTTAAGTCCGTAGCATTTGAAAGTAGACGATGCTCTAGCCTCGGCAAGAACTTCCTTGCAGTCAGCCGGGAGATAGTAGCCACTGAATTCTAGCACTGCAGGAGCCAAGCCTTCAGGTTCAGAGACCCTCCTTCCCTGGTGAGAAGATCTGCGACCACTGGCAGCTTTACTGGTGGAGACGCCGACATGCTGAGAAGGTCCGGCTACCAGATCTGCCTCGTCCACGCCGACGCGACGAGGATCATTCGGCAGCGGCACTGTTTGTGTTGACTGATGACTCGAAGTAACAACAGCAACTGAGGGAGCGCATACATAAAGAGGCCATCCCAATGGAATGAGAATGCGTCCCCCTTGTTCCCTTGCTGGGGAAAGCTGCTGGCAAACCTCCAGCACTTGGTGTTCGTCGCCGTCGCAAACAAGTCGATCGGGGGATTGCCCCATTTGAGGAACAGGATCTCCACTAGGTCCTGACGAAGTTCCCACTCGTGGCAAGAGCGAAGCTCCTGTCTCAGGGAGTCAGCGACCGTGTTCTTTACTCCTGCCAGATGAAACGGGATAAGAAACATCCCCTGGGCGACGGCCCACTGCCATAAGTCCTGTGCCTCTTTGGAGAGCACTGGGGACCTAGTGCCTCCCTGTTTCCGAATGTAAAACATCTTGGTGGTATTGTCTGTGAAGACCCGTACCACCTTGCCCTTGAGGGACGGCAGGAACGACCTGAGGGCCCAAAACACCACCCGTAGCTCCAAAACATTGATGTGCAATGTCTTTTCCTACAGCAGCCACAGGCCTCTGGCATGAGACTTCCGGTGTGCACTGCCCACCCCTCGAGGGAGGCGTCCATCGTTACCGTCTCCTGATGTGGGGAGTCCTGGAAATCCGCGCCTCCGGTCAGATGAGAGCATACGCCCCACCATCTTATTGCCCTATGGAACCCCTCATCAAGAGCGATCTTGTCCTGAAAACTTCCGGACACTTGAATCCAACGGGTGTCGAGGAACTTCTGCAGTAGCCGCATGCGTAGCCTGCAGAGTCAGATGAGATAAATGCATGACATCATGCCAAGCAGAGACCTGATGGTCCTCACTGTGGCGATCTTCAGACCGAGCAGCTGTTGCACCTTGCCCAGGATGGACGCCACTCTCTCCTCCGACGGTGACGTGGATCCCTTGCTGTCGCAGATGTGCAGCCACTGGAGCCAGGCACTTGGTGAAGACCCTTGGCACCGACTTCAATCCAAAGGGAAGGGACTTGAACTGGTAATGCTTCCCCTGAACGACAAAGCGCAGAAACTTGCGGTGTCCCTTGTGAATTGGGATGTGGAAGTGTGCATCCTGCAGATTCAATAACGACAGAAAGCTGTCCGAACACGTGTTGAAGAGTGACCATTCAGAACTTCTGGGACTTGATGTATTTGTTTAGTCGTCGTAGGTCGAGAATGGGCCTCCAGCCCTCGGTCTTCTTTCTCACGAAGAAGTACCTTGAGTACACTCCGGAGCCTCACAGCTGCTTTGGGACAAGCTCTATTGCCCCCTTCTTTAGCATGGCCCGAACCTCCAGCAGCAGCTGAGGGACATGGTTTTCCTGTCAGGCCACGAGTGGTATTTGGGGACACTTCCTTTGGAACTCGAGTGTGTCCGTGGGCGAGAGCGTCCAGCACCCAACAGTCGGTGGAGATGGTCTTCCACACACTGATGAAGTTCGCCAGCCGGCCACCCACCGGAGTGCATGGGTGGGGCCCCGACGTCATGGCCGGTTCATTCTCGTTTGGACGTTGATGGGCCATCTTGGGGTCACTGGTGATCATGACGTCCTCCTCCGAAAGCCTTGGAATGGCCCCTGTTGGTCTCTTGGGACGAGGAGCAGGAGAACTGGTGGTACAAAGAGGAGCTCCCGCCGTAACCCTTGAAAGAACCGGAGGCTTGCCTCCTGTCGATCGAAAGGATGGCTGTCGCTGCTGTAGCATACCCAGGGCACGTGCGTCTCCGTGTCTGCCTTGATGGCCTGTGGAGACTCATCTACAGCCTTCCCGAAGAGACTGTCTCCATCAAAGGGCATGTCCAAAACCCTCGTCTGGACGTCCTGTCGAAGATTGGTGGCCTTGAGCCAGCCACGACGATGATGGCAAACGCTGTTGTCCATCTGGCGGAACCCAGCGTCGGCGATGTCCGTGGCCACCGTGATGGCGTGGTCCGATGCTACCTAGCCTTCCTGCAGAATCTCCAGCGCCTCGCCCTCTGGTCGTCTGGGAGGAAGTCCAGAAGTGGAGAGATCTTCAACCACAGCTCCCGGTCGTAGCACGCTAAAATAGCAAGGGCATTGGCGGCCTTGATGGTTGTTGCTGCAGAGTAGATAACTCGTCGTCTTCTCCAGGCGGTCCCTCTTTGCTTGGGCCGGAGAACGGTTCTTCACGAGAGACAGGCCTTCGTCCCAAATGTCATTCAAGAGTGGGACTGAAAAGATGGTCTTTCTCTTCGTCTTGCGGTGCTGGTATAAAAACCCATCATTCTTCTTCTCCTCCGGCGCGAGCTGGAAGAGCTCTGAAGGCCTGGAGATCATCGCGTGAAACAAGCCTATCTCGTCCGGCGGGGAGGATCTGGGAGGCAGCGACGGGAGGTCCATTCCACCGTCGTCGTCCGTGCCCGTCATTGGCCGGATTTGTCTCATCCCTCGAGGGAGGAGATGGCGGCGAAGGGTGACAAGGAGGCAGCGGGTGCCTCTTCTTCTTGGCCAGCGGTTCCCCCGTTGCCAGAGGGTCGGCCGCCACTGGAGCCGCGGGTGGGGCCGTCGGCATAACAGGCATCCTCATCTATATCTCGAAGAACGGAGTATGTAGCGTAGATAGAATGTCCACAGAGAGGTCTCTAGGGGGCAGCTGAGGCGAAGGCGGAATAGGAAGCTGAGGTGCAGGAAGAGAGCCAAGGCCCTCGTAGACCTGAGGCTCTCCGTCGCCTTCCTCAACGGTATCTTCGTCATCGGCGTCTTCATCGTCGCTCTCGTCGGCACCCTCATCGTAGGGCCTGACTCCGACGCTCTCATCCTCCTGGATTTTCTGAAGATAGACAAGCTCCTCCTCCAAGGAGATATCTGTGCCCTGCAGGACCTCTGCCCCCCGCCCCCTTTTTTCACATCCAGAGGGGTAGTCTCAGGGAGATGACCAGTATCTTCTTCTCTAGGGTCTTCTTAATGGGTTGGAATGAAGACTCCGTCCTGGCAGGGGGGACCCTCTTGCCTTCGGAGGTGCGCCCTGTGGGTTCCGCCCCTGCGGCCTTCGAAAGGGACACCACTACCACCTCGATGGAAGGCGGAGCATTCGTCGGGTGTACCTGGGCCTTCACAGTCAGGACCGGTCCCTTGTCAAGCTTGGCCTTCGAGGCTGTCACGGAAGCCTTGTCCTGCTTGGCCTTCTCCTTAGGGGGAGGGTTGCAGCCTCTGTCCCCCTTGGCCTTCTCTGCCAAGGGCAGGCTGGCTTTGGACTTCTCCTCGGCCATCTCTGGAGCAACCTTGAGTTTGCCCGGATGGTCTAATTTCCTCTTGGATGAAGATCCTGAGCGTTGGCTGGTAACCGAAGTTGCTGGAGACGTCGGACGCGGCCTGGCCGCCGAGCCCGCCACAAAGGCGTTCCCGGTGGCAATGGACTTGCAGTGCTTAGTCTTTTTTTGGACTGCCGCGGGAGGGGAGCCCTCAAAGGAGTTAGAAGCCTGCTCAGCTTTCCCGATCTGGGAGAGCCATGCCCCTGGTAACCACCCGGTGCAGAGGCCTTGGCCTGCAGCCACTCATTCAGTCCTTGTGCATCGTGTACAGGCAATAAAGGCACTGGGCTTGTTTGTCTTCCGAGAAAACATTCTGTAAGACGCATTCAGAGCAAAGCTTGAAAAGGGGGTGGAATCCTTCTTCTCCTCCGACATGCTCCACGTGGCGTAAGCCTGAAGAATGTTCTGGAAGCCTCCACAAAGAAACTTGACGAAATCCGCCCTTGAGGGGCGCTGAACAATCCTAAAAACGTGTCCCCGTTAATCGGAAGGATGATCTATGTAGAACAAGGCTCGATTGACCGTAAAATAGAGTAAACTCTTCCAAAAAGCGAAAAACACAGTAAAAGCGTGTGAGCTAAGCACGAGGACTGCCAACACTTGAACGTGCGGTAAATCTCTGAAGATGGCTGCCAAAGGAGGGTAGTGGGCAGTCATTGGCTGGGGGCAGTATGGTTGGTTGCTTGTTAGGAGAAAGACAGTTCAGAAATTAAACTGATCTTTTCTTTTACCGAGGATTCCCAGCCTGACGACGGAATATTCATGAGCATGTGAATCCATGCCAGACCCCATGCTGGAGAAGCAGCACTATCCTTACCGGGAGCCGAAAAGAAGCCAGCGTGCAGGAGCGGAGCAGCGAGAAAGGATGGAGCGTCGTCATAGCCACCCTGAATGGGAAGCAAGCCAAAAAGGTATGCAGCGTAAGCACGAGCAAGTAGACACTACACAGAGCCGGTATGTCCGCTAGCGCATACTGGGTACTGTAAAGAACTCATGGTGGCAACAGTAAAGACAGACATAAGTGATCACAGTTCAGTTTATTAAACTATATGCAGATTGGAAAAACACCTAATCTAAACCTAAATATAAGTTGGAAGCAAGCTACGACCATCAAATAATAAGGTAGTCCTAGTGGCATCTTGTCTAATTAAAGGGCATATACTAAGAAAAACCTATTGCCAATCCTTACAACTAAATACAAAAGAGTGTGGGATAATATTCACAAGAAAGAAACAAAGAAGTGTTCACAAATGCTAAATCAGGATGTGGTAGCTGTGGGTCTCCCTTCCCCAAGTTTTGAGCACGGGACAAGGCGGGACTCTGGAGCACAGCACACGGTTGCACTTTTCTCTGTTGCACTCCTGGGTCGCTGGGTGATGGCTTCTCACCCTTGGATCCCCCTCTTTCGGACTCAGATCCTGCTCCACTGTTTGCCTCCCTCCGTCGGCTTCACTACGGCTTCTCAAAACAATCTCTTCTGTGACATTCACAAATCTTAATGTCTTTTTAAACACGTCAAAGTGGACATCGCTGTGCACGCTCTGCCGTGTTCACTCTCGTCAACCAACTGTACATTAGGACTTCAGACTCTGCCCACTTTTCCTCGGCATCCCTCAGTTGGTTTCACTCTTGGCAACTTTTGTAAATCACACAGTGCGGAATTCATTTCCTTTAGCTTTACCTTCATTTGCTGGTCAGATTATTCAACTGTACGGAAGATTTTGCTGGAACCCCTAATGACCACTTTGACCCTCTTCTCGCGCCTTTCCCAAGGCCTTCTGGTTGCAGTAGTTTCCACAATAGGGAAATCGCCCAGAGTTTTCCCAAGTGAGCACCCACGTGGTGCCTGACTCCTCTGTAGCTGGTTTTCCCCCCCTCTTACATCAACAGTTATTTGTACTTTCTTCAATTAGCTGCTGGCTACATTTGTTAAACAGAGTTCAGTTTCTTATCAGCTCTCTCCTTGACTCACTGGCTGTGATGAACCACTTAGCTTTTCTTGCCTCTGGAGTCAAGGCCAGTACCACGGTGGTAAACATCTCTCCCCGGCTTGGTAATCAGCAGAGCAGGGCACTGTGTACTGTTGACATCTGCTGCAACACATGCAGACTATTGTTCGCGGTCTTACGATTCCTTCTGTGGAGATTTCACAGGCCTGGCTCGGAAAGGGCAGGTCGCTTCTCTCCTTGTCACCCTTTCGGTTCTCGCCGCCTTTCTCCTCCTCTTGAACTGCCGTGCTGGATTAGCTGTCTCGTCATGTGATCTGCCTTGCTCGTATTGTGCTCTCCTGCTCCACCTTTTATCCCCGTGGGAAAGGGAAAGGGCCATCAAGTGTGTGTGATTCTGGTCAATTGCCTGACTTTGCCTGACCCTTGTGTTGGGACATGTCTGGAAAGCGACTCTGGTGTCTTTCGTGGTATGCAAAGGTATTCGTGTCGGAAAAGGGGCAGGGGTAGATTGTTTAAGTATCCTACGGGGTAGGATGGGGAAAAGGTGTTCTAAGAAGGGGGATATCGCATCTCACAAGTCTGTGTCCTATCCCATCCAGGTGATCCTCCCTCACTGGTCCACCCCCAGGACCTGGATCCAATAGCGATGGCCGTGTCCTGACCACCTGGATGACAGATCCCCTGGAACTAGTCAGGCAGACACCTTCACGTTTCTCACAGTACTCCAGGGGGTTTCGGCAACCGCGTCAAAGAGAATTTCATCATTGCGAAGTTACCGAAAGTGAAATTCTAAAAAGATTGTTTGTGAATCGAAAGAACATAAGAAACTGTTGTCTGTGTAAAATGTAGGTCACAGGTTTCAACCCATTAGGAAAGACTTGGGCTTTCTATTATCCCAGGGTGTCAAAATGAAAAGCAAGTCTGGTGGGTAATAGTAGTTTGTTAAAACCGTCTTTGTGAAAGGGGTGCCAGGTTCCACATGTACACCTATTGATATCATTTTGTTAAAAGTTGACATTATAAAATGGGGTACTGAACACTACACAATCACCTATTGTTTTTTTTAATCCTTTATAAATGAATATATTATTTGAAATGACTGTGTGCCACGTGTCCCTATGATCTGCAATTAGGTTGTGCGGTGCCTGGGTCAGAGCATGTGGCAGATGGAGCGCCTCAGACAAGAATGGGTAACTATTACCATGATGCAAACAACAAACAGGATTGTATGAGAGAACTCCAGAGCAGTGTGATTTCCTTGTTGGAAGCAGTGACCTTAAAAAGAGCTTGTTCCCAAAAAAAAAGGATCTTGCCTTAGCACATTGAAAATCGGGAAAAACACTGATCTTTTGGGAAAGGGCACCTATAACCAGGGGTAAGAGGTGCTGGGTTAATGAGAAGAGAAGAATAAAGCCAGCTATGTACACTTTGAATATATTAGTGAGTGTTGAAATGCTTACCTTGGCGAGACATATGGGTGCAGTTATTTACTTCACCTGCATATACTTTGCCTCACATAAACTTTGACACTGAACTTCTCCATACCTTTACTTGTCCTGTCTTTCACTTCTCCTACCATTCACTTCGGCATGACTGGGGCAGGCCCCTTTACCCCCTTCCTTTCTTTATTCTTCCCCCGAGACCCCGAGCCTCACCATAAGCTACATCCATTGCCATCTTCACAGTGGGAAGATGCAGAGGAAGAAAAGGCATGAAGAAGTGAATGTATGACAAAATAAATGTCTGGACAAGTGAATGCAGACCTAAGTGCTGACAAGGTTTTCTGGGCAAAGTAAAGGGGGGATACCGATAAATATGAGCCCCAGTGTGCTTCCTGCTGCCAAAGCTGACTTCAGACTCATGCCGCCTGCCTGCAACTCCCCTTCTCCCCCAAAGACACAGGGGCACAGTAGGGGCTTTGCAAGCAGACAGTACACCTTTCCTCTCCTATAGGGCTTTACAAAAAATGTTTACCCTCTACAGTTGCAAAGCCAGACCTGGTGCTTTGGCCTAGTCATGCTTCTTACCCACTATGGGGCACTTCCATTGTTAGAGAGAATGCTCATCCTATAAACACACTGAATGGTAAAATCAGGTAGTTTGTTCAGAGCACCAATAAACATACAAAACATGTTCAGTGACAGTCACGTGTAAATGGTTCACATACGATTGATCTTTGGCAGCCTGAACGCCCAAGTGAATTTGAGTCCATCCCTAGATTCATACACATAGTGAAAGGGTTGCTAATCTCCTTTATTTTCAACGGGCGATAAGCTACTAAATGGGTTAGTAGCAAATCCAAGAACAAATCATGAATTCAGAGCAAGTATGTTTGGCCAAACTGCCACGGTGCCGATGAACAGTTTCCAACACTTCAAAAGGGTTCTTTTTCCATGAGGAAAAATGTGTCTTAGTCAAACATTTGACTTTTCCCATAGTACAAAATACAAACAACATCAAGAAATATAAACAAGAAAATGAAACATGATTAATGAAAATAAAAACTTCACCCCGCCCGACTAGTCCTCCAGGAAATTCATTCCACAAACCCAACATTTTTAGCAGTCTTATCAATTCTATTGTGAAGAATGTTTCATGCCCTGACTTGCCGGTGCCAAAAGTCCATAGTCTGCAGCTATCGAGAATAATCGACAAAACGCACCAATGACTGTTACTTTTAATCTGCCCCCATAGCATTCAATTAGAATATGATACAGCATCTGTCGCAACTCCAGATTGCAAAAAGAGCAGACATCCTGGCCCACTCGTTCTCTCACCCTACGGGATATTAAATCTCATGTGCAGAGTAAATTAAGCCTAACTCTTAGCATGGTATCTTGACTTTTATCATCTGGAAATTTGGACGGGTAAACGGGTAGCACCACTCTTGGTTTAGCTACATAGGATAGACTCTGAAGGAGCGATAGTAAACGCATGGAATCGACTGTTCTTAACCAGTCAAACTCATTTAGAGCTCTCTTTACCTTTAATTGGGAGAGTATTAACTCCGAAACTGTTCTGCCAAAATTTGTTAGGATGGTAATGACAATTTTCCTCAGACCCTGGATGAAGAGGTTAGAGTAGTCTTGATCTTCCTTAAGGCGGTCTACAAACAATGATCCTTCCCTCTGTGACTTGATTAGCCTATAGAGATATAGGAGTCTGCACTCCAGAGTAGTCTTCAGAGACAAAAGACGCAATTCATAATGGAGAGCCACTATAGGGAGGGACATGGGTAGACTCAAGGCCTTTTTTCAGATCCTACCCTCTAAGTGCGCCCAATCCAAATTCCATGCCTGGGATTCCATATCCATTCCGTATTAGTGTGGAGATAACTTTCCCCTTATAGAATTTTATTAATGGGATTACAGAGAAGCAGCAAAAATTGGCCCTGAGTTTTTTCATTTGGGCAGCTAGCTGATATGTTTTGGCTTTCAGCCCATCCTCCAGCAACCTAACATTCCGGTGCGCCACCAGTCTAAAGCCCAAGTATTTAGCTTCTGTTACAGGCTGGATATTTTGCATAAACCAGCTATATTACATCCTTTTCTTCTTACCATTACAAAATGTTAGTATAATTGTGTTCTCAGGGTTGACCATCAAGTCATTTGCAGAAGCGTATTCACTCATTGCTCCCAGCAATTGCTGTAGTCCCGTGGGAGCAAAATCAATGAGCAACACGTCGTCCGCATATGCTATCCAGCTTATTTTGCGTCCCCCAATTTTGGGGCTTGCTAGAGCATGTTTGTCTAATGTTTCCCTGAGATCAGACAAATACAAGAGAAAGAGAAAGGGTGCAAGAATACAGCCTTGCGTCACTCAGCTCTCAGTGGAAATAGATCTTGAGAGATCACCTTGACTGTTTAGACGGACCTGGATGTTAGTATCTCGATGAAAGTAGACCAGAATTGCAAGTAATCCCAGCGGAATACCCCAGGTCCTCTGCTTTTCCCACAGACGATCTATATTAACTGTATCAAAAGCCGTGCTGAGGTCCACCATGGCTACATACACAGGGGGATGGGGGAGACACTGCTTGGCAAGCCTTGCCTCTAAATATATTGATCGCCAGCCCGTTTACGGCTGCAGACATGCCTCGCTGAAATCCGGTCTGTGCAGCATCTAAAATACCCTGCGTCTCTGCCCTCCCTTCGAGTTCTCGGAGTATCACACCTGCAAAGATTTTACTATCCGCATCAAGAAGGGCGATCGGGTGGTAGTTGTTTGGATCCGCCCTTCTTATAAATCGGAATGATAACCGCAGACTTGCAGCTCGCGAGGCAGTCCCTCCTCGAAATTATGTTCTTAAAGAGATGGAATAGAATCGTGGCGCACGAGTCAATATCAGCCTTCAAAATCGAATTTGACAGGCCATTTGGTCTCGCAGCACTTGAGCTAGATGATTTTGTGACAAGTTCACGGATAACATGACGCATAACGCAATGAGGCCAGGCAACGTCCAAGTGAACAGTTTCCACAACGCATGCAATTTTCCCAAACAGAGATTCAAAATGAGCATGTCAAAGACCCTCTGAAACAGAGTAAGTTTGAATAGAGGATTGGGCGATCTTACTACCATTCACTAAGGACCAGTAATTCAGTTTGTTTTTTGTAATCAAAGTTAATAGTTCACTTTGATGTTGGAATTTTAGAAATCGATTGGCTCTGTTCCAATTTCGATTTTCTAAAAGCAGTACTCTCTTTTCCTTTATGAAAGCGTCCCTATACAAGATTTCACTGCTCAGAGCTTTTAGTCTTTTCCTAAGTTCTCTTTTTCGGTTCCAAGTTAATTGATAAACCTGATATTCATGGCTAGGAATTTTCCCTATCCCGCTCCTTTCTGGCCTATCTTGTTCCCATAAAAAGCTTTTAAATGTTTCTGGTTGGCACAGTTCCATTAATTGTCCTTGTGAAATGGCCTTGATAGATTGTTTCAAGTTTTTATTTAAGTTTTGGCCATCTCGTTTAATCTTAACCCCCTGATTTCCCTTCATATTCACCAAGAGATCCATTTCGTACCCTCTTTCAATCATATGTGTTCCCTCTAGCATTCTCAGGGTCAGCATGTTATAGTCACTTCTCTGGGTTGTTCTTACCTCTATCCCGGAACTAGAGACAAAAAGGTCTCTTGATAGGATTATGAAATCAATTATAGAATGTCCTTGATTACCTACCCATGTCGCAGCTGGAGTTAGAGCGCCATTTAGATTAACATTACATCTAATGAGATCCCGAATCAAAGAAACTGAGCCATTTCCTGCCATTTATCCTATGGTGCCACTCGCGTGATCTCTGTGTAAACAGCACGACTTAAGATCAACTGCAATTCGAATACTCATGTCGTCTCCCTGATCTACTGCTTCAGACAGGACTCTAGATATTTCTTCCAAGAACTAATTCAAAGAGGAACGCAAGGGGTTATAATATAAATTGGGGACAACAATGCTCCTTTTAAAATGATTGATAAAAGCTCCATCTTAGTTGCCATAATTCCATAGTAGTTATTACATATTTTTATCATCTTCTTTAAGTCAGAATTACGGCACAGCGATATTAGAACACCAGATGGGCAACCTCCTTTTCCCTGGGTCGCCAGTTGAGAAATGGTGGTAAAGCCGTCTAAACTTAATTCTGACAGGAGTCAAGTATCTTGTAATAGAATTAAATCGAAGGAGCCAAAAATGAATTTACTTGCGTCTTCCTCAATAAAACTTATAGCCCTTTGTGTTCCAACACAAGACATCAAGAGCATTGTTCACTAAAGTAACACATTTTTTTCATCTTGTTTCTGAAACCCTTGGGTCATAATCTCTGGTAGCAGAGACCCCATTTTACTTCTGCTGTTTGCCCCTTCGTCCTTTGACGTAATCTGCTCCACTACTGGCTCACGATCTTTATGTCTATTCCCACTTGTACCCATATTCCTCCTGAGTGTCCCACATTCCTGATCGTTCTTTATCTTTGCTTTATTAGTGGAGACTTGGAACCATTTTTCTTGGAATACTCCCCCAACTGACAGGAGAGCATTCACTCCCCAACGGGACTGTAGTCCGATTTCCACTATTTGTGTAATATTGTTGTAGGGAAAATTAATATAGTCGATGTCGAAAGTTTAGAATAGATCTAGCTCTGGGACTTCCTATACCAGCTTCAAGATTGATTGCCTATTTAAAGTTAATTGTTCACCACTATAACGCAGCTGTTACATCCATATATGGGGTCGGACAAAGAAGGAATTGGAAAAATCATCCTTTCAATCTGAAACTCCGGCACCGTTGGTTGAAGCAGAACTGCCTGTGATTAGCAGGCCTTGTGAAAGGGGCTCCTGCTCCAGCCTGTTGGCTGTAGGAGCATTTGGCAAACGTGCCATATTTACCTGATTTTTCACTAATGAGTTATCAGAGAAGGTCCCCTCAGGTAGTCTGGTTTCAAATTCCTGGTTCCTCTTTAATGTATTCTTCCCCATAAGAACTATCGGGGCCCATTGATCCATCAGTAGTTTGATTTTATTTTCTGTGTTACTGGCCACTTTAGCTGGGGCTGAGTCCAGAAGTCCCCAATTCACTAGGGTCTGTACATTAACTCTGCCCCCTAATTCTGGACATTTTTGAGCACCCCTCTTTTCCATTCCCACAATCGGGCCGGTTTCAGGGCTGACATCTATATCCCTTTCAGAGTCACATTCTTGCACTCAAACTGCGGTTCTGTTGTGTTTTGCCAGAGACTGGTGGTTTGCACACTCCTTACTTTCCTTTGATATATTGCTTATTGCTTCCAAATGTCTTTCCCCAGCCGTGGTATCTCCTCCTCTGTTCCTATATCAACTGACAAGCCCAAGTGCCTCATGTACTTTCTAGAGCCCGTGAAATGGTTCTCCATTTTCTTAGATTTCTTTTTGATTTTTCTTTTATTCCATTTTCGGTAGGGTTAGCATTACAATTAGGCATTATCTCGGTTTCCTGGGAGCGGGAAGTACCCGCAGAAGGAAACATCTCCTTTGCCTGTTCATGAATTGGGGAAACCACGCCTAGCTGAATTTCTTGTGATACTGCCCCAAGGCCAGGCAAGTCTCTCCCTGCATCTTTGTCCGAGATCTTCGGCAGTGAAATCTCCAAGGTTCCATCTGCCACATCTATAGGCTCTTCTCTAATTGGATTTGGGGGAGGATGGGCTGCAAGCAAACAATGGTGTAATTCCATCATATTTTAAACTCTTTCAACTTTCTGATTTAAAATTTCTATGGAGGATGTTGTCTTCAATTGAAATAGGTTGTTTCCGCTATGATTTTTCATTAGCTGTCCCTTAACTGCATCCAAACCGCATTTTACATTTCCCAGTTCCTTCCCGATTACCTGGAGAGAATCTGATGTTCTCATAGAGATTAACAAACAAACTCAGTACCACATTTAGTGCTGATACGGCTGGAGCAGTTCATTTTATTCTTTCATCCATTGATCTTAATGTTTCATGCAGACAGTCATTATTAGAGGTGTTTTGCACATCTACAAAATCAGAGGTTAGATGTTCAATTAATATTGAGTCGGGATCATCCACAAGGTCTATCCCACATCTGAGTTCTTAATTTCACCCAGGTCAACATTGAGAGGACTGTGCCCTTCACACTCACTCAATTCTTTTTTGACAGAAGGAAGAGCTTCCAGGATGCTTCTGTCTGACACTCCTAAAGGCACAATGGAAAATGTGCATCTTCTCAGATTTCTAGTCGTTGTAGAACTGCTTCCCAGTTTTATAAAGAAGTCTTTCATCTTTCTCTTTGAGTTTCTGCTACTCCACTCATAGGATCAGCATTAAAGCCGATTGCGTTTTTGAGCTTTTACTTCTGTTACATCATCAGAGGAGCCCGGCGGACTCACGACTACTGGTATTTTTCTTGCCATTTCCTCCTCTGTCATAACACCCAAAGCCGCAATCACAGCATCACACTTAGAGCTACTTGTCCTGCTCCCGAAATCCTTGGGAGTTGAAATTAGGCTTGGCAAACGTTTTTCCCTGGTACTATTTTTCAAGGGGATTTGCACACTTCCTAAACCATGCTCGATGACTGTATGTGGCTGTTTGGCCACTCAGGAAATGTCACAGTCCTCTCCTATCTTATCCAACCCAATAGGAGTATCTTTAGTTGGAGCAGGGTTAGCTATCTCACTACCGCACCCTGCACCAACCTCGCACATGTCACCTGAAGGAGCATTCTGTAGCCTCAGAATACAAGCACAGGGGCAGAGTACTCGAGACATTAATTTTGTTTGGGTTTGTGCTTCTTTATATACGCAGAGTATTTTGCAGTAGATGTTTGTCCATTATGTGTCGTTGAGCTTCTTGGTCTCTCACTTCAGAGTTTTCCATATGTCTGTTGCCGCGATCCCAGTGTTTACCATTGCGCAAATTTGACATATGGCACAGTATTTGGCTATGTTACAGCGAAAAGCCAGATGCGCAGTGTCTGTGAGAAAAGAACAAAACAAAATGATAGAGCCAGCAGTGTAATAATACAGTAGGAGCTCAAAGGTGCACAGCACCCACAGTCCCTCCTGCCTTGCTGATGCGGACAACTCGGAATGCCAAGTCCACGGCAATCTAACTTTTAAAGGCACCAGTTAAGCGGGAGCTTGCACAGCATTTACACAGATCTATCTTTCCCGCTCTACCTTCGCTCTCCCACTCCGACTCCTATGCGGTGCAAAGGGAATTTAGCCCCTGCAGTCACCGCACTTTGCTGGTTTAATACTAGTATGATGTGGAACAGGGGGAGTGCTTTCCTAGAGGAAGAGGAGCGTAGGGGTAGGAGGGCCAAAGGTGAGTAAAAATCCAAAACGCACAATGGTCTGAATAGTGATGTCCTGTCTGGGCACCCTATCTTCTCTTTTTTCAATTTTTTCAATTTGCCCTCACACTCCGACTGCTGCTTCGTTGTGCACAGAATCACGAACAGCGGAACCACAAACAGGAACACCGTTCATCGCTCCCAGTGTAACAGCCTCCTCTCGGTTCACAGGATCGGCTCACAGCATCTTGGAAGGCTAGAGGAATGGACCTCTCAACATGCTCTCAATAGACCGTCAAACCGCACTGCACTGAAAACCTGCACCTCACGCTCACTCTCCAACGGCCTTGACAATCCTTTTGCTACGATCAAGAGTTACAGGCCTATTTGTTGTCTTGGAACCAACTGGGAAAAAAAATATTGTGTTGTGTAATAGTTTTACTATGGAAGCCAATTTCTGCAAATTTTTGATTACTGCATGTTTTTGACTGAAATACATTTTATACTTTGAAATAGAGTCCTCACTTGTGCTTCATAATATGACGTACAAAAGAAGAAAGGGTTACAACCCATTCAAAAAGAAGATCTGAAAACAAGAGGAGTACAAGTGATACGAAAAAAAACGAAGTTTGGGTCTAAGTTAGGTCTACAGTCATTCTTGGTACACCAAATCCCTCACCCATAAGAAACTGTCAGTAGGTACAAAAGAGCAAACGGCAAAAATCAAAAACCTTTGCTAAACAGAAGTTAAAAATTGCGTATATATAAAATAAAAGTATGTAAAATTGTGTGGCCTGCTTTGCTGGGAATCATAACAGCCAGATAACCTATTGGACTGTTCCTACTGAAAGGGTCTACAACCACATTTTAACTTACAAACCATAAACATTGCTAAAATCATATGTCTCCAATTAAATGTTTACTGCATTTGATGTTTTGAAGACTTTTTTACAAGTCCTAAATAAACTAAAGCGAGATAATTGCTTTGAATAAGTCCATTACATCTTCTCAAAGGTGGTTCAATGAGACTGCTTCTTTTTCCATACTAAACTTGTTAAGAGCAGGTTCGAATGATCGAGTTGTTGCCCTTTTGCAGATCCTGATGCAGTGCTGTCCATTAGTGATCCTACCTCCTACCCTTCAAGCTGCTGCATATCTGTTGCCTCTTCAGCTTGAAAGGATGAGGAGTCGTGATAACTCTTACAATTCCCTTAAAGATATCCGACAGGCTAGAATCTATTAAAACATGCACCTTGATGACCAATAACAGGCATTTTGATGGATGTTTTGATTGTTCCCTCTAGAAGCAAAATCAGTCCAGTCTATCTGTTCGATATGTTGTGAAGGCTTCTGGACACCTATCACGGTTTAGCCACAGACCTTTGTCGAACCATCTATGATTTTGGATAATTCCCGGGCATGGTTCCACCCTGAGATGGGAGCAAAGACAATGGTCGTGGCAATAACGGATGAGATCTGGATGAGCCACTGTCAGCGCTCAGTTACTTTCCAATCTCTGTACAGCCTTCCAAACTAAACTACACCACCCTCCTGGGCCATATCCAATGCCTTGGCACCTATGTAAAAGAAATGTATTATGCAAATGTGGATCACATGCATACATTCTCAGGGATGTGTCCCACCACCACCTCTTTTAATCTTTAACTCCAACCACTTGCCAGCATTTATTCAGCATCTCTTTTTACTTTTGGCTATTAGGTTGCACTAAAGTGCCACCTATAAGCCAAAACTATTGCATTAGAGTAGAACTAGGGGGAAATGGCGTTTGAGGAGTGAAACAAAGCTTGTAGGTATTTGGTTATTTACCCAGCCATTGACTGCCCACGACAATGCTAATCCCTATGGCCACCCCTCCCCACTTTCTACCCAAAACCCATCTGGGATCTCTTTCACTAGTTTTATCAAGCCTTACCATCAAACGTTGTGTTCAAACTGCCTGCCAGTGTTTTTTCAAAGCAGCCTTTTGAGAGTTCATAACTTAATTGGAGATTTAAACGTGCTACAGCTGTAATAAAAATGGCTTAACCCGGTCTGCTCCAGCCTCTCGGTTTATAAACACTGCATTCGTCCTTCACTGAAGAACTGTAAAAACAAGCATTGGCAAAGTCAACCGTTGTGACTTGTGTACAAGTATTAGGCCTTTGCCCGGCATTGCTATTATATGCCCCGGTACTCGCACCTGTTGGCATTGCCAATTCTGGTTTTACTTGCGTTGATGATATCCAACTGATGCTACTGCAGGAGAACAACCTGTTTTGACCCAGTGCAGGAAATCAGCAGTTTGATGGATGCGAACAGGCTTAAATCTCACAAAACTAAGATGGAGGCCATGATTTGTAGCTTTCTGCATAGTCTTTGGCATAACAGCATATGGCCCCCAGCTTTATATTCTAAAGCCGCACCCGCTGGACAGGTGCATCATTTTGGGTTGACGGTGTACTGTCAAGTCGCCAAGTCTGCCCAAAATAGCAGGACAATACTATACTGTGACATCTGCCTCTTTCTTACACCAGGGCACATAGGATTGCTTACCTTTCTTACAGTCTAGAGCAGGGAGAAGTTGCAAGCAGTTAGCCAGGCATAAAAGGCACTCGCCCCCCAGAGTGAATGTCAGTTCTCCACAGGCAAAAGGCATACCATTGACTCGCCACGAGTGGATTATCACTTGCCAGTACCTAGTGGCGAGTGCAACGGTTGATGCCTGGACTAGATTAACGCAATGTAGTATATCAAAGCCCCTCCTCAATACTCCATCAAAGGTTACTGAAGTTACAGAAATCCCCAAAGAGGCGTGTACTGAAACGGCCTCAAAGAGCTCCCATCAGCCCAGCACTGCAGGGGCTACACACTGGCTTCCTGCTGCTATACGAACGGTTTTATTTATTTTTGTATGTGTATTTGGTTAGATGAAAACCTTTCACAAAACGTTCTAATTCAAATTTCAATTTAAAACAATCAAATAATAAAACAGAGACAAGAAATCACTTTTTTTTCTCCAAAAGACAGACTTCCTTTTGCAAGCACTCTTTAGAAGTCATTGTGCTTAGCTTATAAAGCCGACCTCCATCAAGGCCAAAGGTTTCTTAGCCATGCATTCTCGGTGCACCTGCCAGTGTGTTCCTTCAGATCCCCCTCTCACTTGATACTTTACCGCGCACCCTCCCCATGAGCAAAACCTGGAGGCTGGGGATTCCCGCTAAGAGCGCCACGCAAAATGGCAGACTGCGGCTTATTCAGGAAACATTGAAAACCTATCGGATTGCTCCCCTTTTGAACCAGCACGACGCACTAAGTGAGGGCATAAGATCGTATATGCTTAATGATCAAATACGTAACACCTGCCTGGCGGTTCCAGTCTTCCCATCAGTCCCAAGGTGCCTGCACGTGTGACGGGGGTGTCCCTCCATCTATGTTATGTTATTGTGCATTTGTATAGCGCCTTATATGCCATTGGTATGATCTCAAAGTGCGGATGGCCAAGGAAATATATACACTCCATGTGAACAAATCACTTTAATGAACATAGTAACGCTGATCCGGAAGGAGGAGGCAGAGTCTAGGGGCTCGTAGAACGAGGGTTCAGCCGAGACACTCCATGCTGGTCTTGACACGCTCCATTTCATGCAGGAAGTTGTAAAACTGAGGCAGCGTTAACTCTAGGGAGAATAAAAACGTACATGTAGGTTACAGGCATACAATCGAAACGTGAAGTCACTGGAACCAGTTACCAGGCACCCAGTTGCATCACAGGGAAAGCGACGCGTTAAGAGCGGCTCTACATTAGGCACTGCCAAACAACTAAATCGCGCCAGTAAACGCCCGCTCAAAGCAGTCCAAGGACAGATGGGTTTCCATGCCGACACATGAAATCTCTTACGACACACAGCTGTCTAAATGAAACGCTGGTCTGCTGGCATGCGCTGGAACACGCATTGCACACCCTTGTGACTGGTTTTCCGTTCTAGCTCTTTCAGGCCAAGGTCTGAGCGCTGTTGTCGCTACTAGCGCCCTCTGCTGGGCATGAAGAGAAGGAGCTGCACACAGCAGTTTACTCTTGGGGTAGGACAGAGTGCCTGAGATGCTGGCAAATCCCTTTTGTCGTATTTGGGGCAGCCATGTTCGGCTTGACAAGGGATTCACTGAATAAGCCAGGCTTCCTGAACCCCATTCTTCTGCACAAGGACTACCGCCTTGGCTTAGAGAACCCCGATACTTGCCGGTGTTCACTTCACATCGACTACTTACCAATGTAGACATTTTCATTTTTGTTTCCTTTCTTGACCACCAACTTCAACTGCAAAGAAAATAAAGAGTTTTAAAGAAGCTTTGCCAGAATAGCAGTCCTCAAATCCCTCACAGGAGAGAAGTATGTCCCTAGGGGGAAGTAGCCTGGCTAATATATCCTTCCTACCTCAACCCTGAGCAAGGCACATTTTGTCACAGGAAACGGAAACACTTGTATGTCTTGGGAGGATAGCAGGGACAACGTGCTCGCCTTGGAAGCAAGACGACACGATGTAACACAGATTCGATCGCGGGGTATTAAGCGCATTATAAATAAACTATCATATCAGAAGTACTGCGTCCTAAAAGCTTCCTAGAGTACTAATTAATGGGGGCACAGGGGCGGAAGAGGAACAACCTTGTGCCATATGCAAATCCAGTGTGTGAACCAAAACCCTGTTCCTCACTCTACGCATAGAGCCTACACACTAAGCATGAAACGCTCAACCTATTGCCTACACCCAGATTACCTTCTATACCCAACTCAATACCCCTAGTCCTCTGGGTATGGGCCCCTCATGTACGTGCAACAAAAGGTAACAAGCAGAGGCTACAGTGGGTCCATGAGCCATACGGCAGGAGGCACATATCTAGCCGCCACAGGTTACACAACAGAACTCCCTTCTTCGACACAAACACGGCTGTTAGAGCAAAGGTTAAACGTTGGTCTGTCATTACAAAAGCCGCTTAATGGCAATATTATTTCTAAAAAACTACTCACTTGTAGAAAAATGCTTCCCACTTTTTGTAATTCACTGCTCCCAGCAGTCACTGTGTAAGAAAAAAAACATACATAAGCAACCCAGCAGCAGTGCAAAGTTGAGCAGAAAGACAGAACAAAGACACACTGCATTCTACAAGGACAGAGATCACTCCAAAGGATATTCATCTAAAAAATGAATTAAATAATATCTGCCACATAAGCAACCAGGAGCAAGGTCTGAGTAACAAATGGTCTAAACCCCGAATCCTTCAGTCCTATAGGGGACTACTGTGACAAACCAACTTCAGGGGCAGCAGTGGTCCGGGTATGAATTAAACCATCAATCAGCCCCACACCTCTAGTACACCAGAAGGGACCCAGACAGATTGGAAACACAAGCAAATTATAAACCTCCTTGTCCAATTTTGGTAACTATGACAGAATGGCAGGCTTATCTCTGCAAGGTCGTGGATCGTTGGTTAGTTGCAACACAGCAAAAATACAATTATTACCCAATGATAAAAGGTTGTATAAAAATATCTACTTTATAATTATTACAACAGACAGTTCTAGCACACTATAAAATGCAACCCACCCTCTAAAGGAACACAGTGGACAGACAATTTCATGAAGGAAAGTGATGCAGTCTGGATACTGACAGGAGGGTAGTCAGTCAAGCAATCAGTCTTAACTGTTCAAGGTTATTTGGTTTCAGCACCAAGGGAGCAAGGGGTTGTAAATGTCACTAAGGGCTTTCGGAGAAGGACTAGGGGGAGAGAACCACAATGTACCTGGTGTTTAAGATGTCCTTGATGCACGACAGTGTTCAGTCTGTTCCAGGACGCTTTGCAGCTCCTGCGACATAGTTCGAGACGGGGGACAGCTGTAGGCATGAGGCGACAGGCAGTTTGGCAAGCGAGGCTTGATAGACGGCTGCACACAACGGCTCGGGGTCAAAAATCGTTGTCTCTGTGCTGGTTGGCGGATCTGGAACACTGGTTGAGCCGCCCGATGGCTTTAATGACTGCAGCGTGACAACAGTCAGTGGTGCAGCCGGTCGCGGTTCGAGAGCTTGACTTCCTCGGAAATGTCCTTAAAATATGGACGCTGGTTGAAGCTTGTTGTGGCACTTCTCCTAGCTTCTTCGCAGGGCTTGTGTCGTCCTTGAAGGCAGACGGGCCAAAGCTGAGGAGAGTGTTTGCAGGCAAGAGCCTTGCCCTTTGTTAAGAGACTTTCTTGCACTTCCCACCTAGGAAGCTTGCTGGCAGAACCTAACAGGGCACGCGGTCTGCTGCATAGGCAGCGGTTCTGGAGCTGCTGTATGGGTTCTCTGAGGTCAGAATCTCCCTCTATTCTGTGAGAGATGTTTAGGGGAGGAATCTTGCTTCCCTCTTGGAAATCCTGGCCTTCCTTCACTGGCGGAAGCTGTAAGGCAGACTGTACCTTCAGCCAGGATCCAAATGAGTCCTTATTCCTTTTGAAGTCGTCTGATAATCTACCAAAAGAGGGGCTCAACCCTCTTTTAAATCCAAATGGGCCCCAGTGTTTGGTGCAGGTTAAGCCTACCTAAAGCAACCAACACTGGGTCCCCTCCAACAATCTTCTGCTATGCGTGAGGTCATAGCCATAGTGCTTTGCAACAGGAAAGGTAAGGAATGACAACATGTACTAGTAAGTCCTAACCATCTTCCTGTCTGTTATGGATCAAAGTGTCTCTCTGGTTAATTGAGCTCTCTGTGGCTCCTGATCAAAGCACAGGTCTCCCTTGAGGTTTGTGGCGAGAAGAGACTTTCTGTCTCCATTAATTCACATACTTCTTTCTGAAAGGGGGGTTCCCTGCAGGGGTTGCCTACTGTAAACAGTTGTCCCAGACATGCCATTCAATGCCCATCATATAGAGGGGTGGGAGCTAGCTTCAAGGTGACACATCACATATCAAAGAAGTGTTGGGGTTTCCTGTCCTCTTTTGTCAGTTCTGCGATCAGAAACAACAGGTTGGGCTCCTGGTATGGAACCTAATCTACCCAGGAGGGTTAACTAGAAACAAAATATACAAATGAATAGGTTCAAAGACACTATGCTCATAACAGACACTCCCAAAGGATTGTAGACCTCTGCATTTAAAAAGAAGGAATCACTCTTCAGTGTTGTATTATAGAGATGAATCTCACTTTTTTATATAACACTGTGTGAATCAGAATATGAATAAACAATTCAAGAAAGACATGAAAATGGTTTGCTGAGATAGAACAACAGGCAACAAGATACATTTATCACACACAGTGCCAAAACATTTCTGAAACAAACTCCAAATAGTGTGTGTGTAACAGACCCCAAAATCTATTAGGATTTGTCAAGGGATTCACATAATTTCGTGTACATATTCAACAAGACAATATAAAAACATATAGAACAATCGTAAAGAACACAAAAATCATTTTGCTTGTGTAAACAGCAAAAATATGCTGTAAATTAGGGGAGTAGTGAGTCTACACCAGGTGTTTCAGCCATTTGTTCGGTGGGCTAGATGTGCCTCATCGTTAACACAGCCTTCATCAGGACGGAGTTCTGTGTAGTATGACGTCTGTGCTATGGGTAAATAAATGTCACAGGCAAAGTACTAGAGATGCGTACGCCACATGGGCTCGTCTCTGTGTATTCCTCTCGCTGGAAGTATCTAGATCAAAAAGCCACATCCACGGTGGCGTCACAGCGAACAACCTGGCTGCAGGGTGTAGAGCCACACTGTAGCGATGTTAGAGCTGAAACTCCTCGCGCTGCTGAGTCAGACGGGACTGCGGGGGCCTGGCTGCAGAACGTTAGCGTTGGTAACCAATCAGTTCTGCGATCAGGCCTATCACAGGCCTGTTTCAATAACTCTCACCAGTATGCGCTGCAACCAGCGGAACCTAGACAATAGAGAGGCCGGATCCATGGATCCTTTGATATTGTAATTAGGCTGGCCATGACTGGAGGAAGGTGTTGCCTTCCCCCTTCCTGAGATGCTTTGATGTACCTGTGGCTGTCACATTCCAGCTAAATGTGGCAGGGAGGACTACACTTGTAGGCTGTGTGTCCCCCAGAGTAAACATGACTATGTGTTTGTTGTGCGTTGAGCAGAGGAAAATGTGTGCGGATTAGCCCCACACATGTTCTGAGGTTGATCTCCCATCATTCATTTTCATTACAAAACTTCAAAAAGCCCAGATGAGCGCACACGCCCTGTGCAGATGGTCGAATTTCTCACAGGGACGGCTTTCACATATTGGAGCCGCAGTATTCCTCAAGGATTCTCCATGCACATCAGAGATTTTCCAGGGCCATTTGGGAACACTCCGGAGGGAGCCCTCTGATTCTTTCTGTCATGCAATGGAGCTGAAAAGCGGAGAGTAAAGTAAAGCAAAAGCCTTTTATTTAAGTTCACTACCAGTTAAGGAGACCCTGTCCCTCCTCGCACCAGTAAACCTATTTGTGAAGCCAAATAGGATCTCACAAATAGTTTTTTGGGAGTTGGGGCCTTGTACCATATCTCGCTGGAAAATCAGGACAATCATGTGGATTGGCAGTCCGAAGAATACTCATTAATTGGTCGATAAACCCCTCGGCAGCAGGCCAGTAACGGTACTGCTGCCCAATTCAATACAATACAGCCCACTTTCTGAGCATCCTGAATGGCCAGTGCCCCCTTCTTGGGTGCTAATGTCCATTCTCTCTGGCAGCAGTTAATCTCCATGACATTGGATTGGCCCTTGGAGGTGTAGGCAGACAATGCAGACTGATCCACGTACTTCAGAGAATTGTTGGGTGGAGGAGGAAGATGCAAAGTCTTTTCTACACTTTTTCTCCCACATCTGCAAAGCACAGTGTAACGGTTTATTGAGAGGCCACCCTTAACACAGGGAGTTCCTTCCCTCCCCAAGCTAAGTGTCACACAATAAACGGTTAATGTAAACCAGTGGTAACATATCGCGTATTCACGGTACATTACCTGAAATAGCTCAACAAATATGCTCACAAAACGTTACAAGGCTTAAGCTACACCCTAGACAAGGAAATATCTAACGACGTATTAACTGGGGGTTGTGTAAAATGTCAAGAGTGCCTCAGTAAAAATAAGCATGCAAGACTAGTTGATAAAAATCATTCCTCAGCCAATTAATAACAAAAATGAATTTAGATGGCCTGGTTGAAGGGTCTCCTGCGTATGCACTGATTTGAGCCCAAGTGAAATACTAGCATCGCATGCTGGAACACCAGGGGGCATATGCACCTGCTGGGGCACATCAAGACCACTAAAATGCTAACACAATTCGGTGTCGTTATGCTACAGGAGACATGGCTGACCTCTTCAATAGCAATAGATGGGTTCCATATATATGATGTGCCAGCAAGAAAGTGACCCAGGAGAAGACCTTCTGGTGGCCTTATAATAGGCATTTCTAACACCCTTAAATCCAAAATTATACCTCTGTCAACCACGACTGGAAATGTGATGGTAGTAAAGGTTCAAATGGGGAACCGTAATGTTAAGGATAAACTGCTCATTATCAATGTATATGCCTCCCCCCCCCGCACTTGGCTCTGTTGAGACAATCTACAAAGCCATAGAGGGAATTCTCTACAAGTGGGAGGGCGGGGAAGAGCATGGAGCTTGGGGATGATTTGAATGCTAGATGCCTTTATTTTATTTTATTTATTATTATTTTTTTTTTTTAATTTCATTTAGTTGATTACAATTTTTAAAATATATAGACCAGTACATCCATTATAATCACTTAAAACCAATTATTTAATAAGTCTAATTTCCAATTTTTCTAGGAAGAATATTAGTGCAAAAGTCAGTTTTCTTTTGTTGCCCAAAAACACGTAGTCTCACCATTCCTCTCCACAATGATTTTGTTTTTTCTTAATCTCTAATCCCAGGTGTTTAGTTCTCACATCTCTCAAAATACTGCAGTATAGCACTAAGTGCTCCAATGTTTCATTTTTCTCTTTGCATAATCTGCATGTAGATTCAGCTTTCTCCACCGTGCTTCTCAGATTCAAGATCACTTTTGTTTTGAACAGATTCAATCGTAGTTTCGTAGTCTGCCTTTTACTGTAGCATGGAAAAAGTTCTAAATATTTTGGTAAGATAGCTCTTACTTCAGTGGATACATTGGCCATGCATCTGTGTTTTAATCTCTGTTCCGATGTTTCATGCCACTCTTGGTCTCACAACTTTCTTTTACCATGTTCGGATTTCCTATTAGATCTTCTTTATTTGTACTTATTTGATGTAATGTTGATTCACATATTTGTTTCCATTCATCAAAAATAGCTCCAATTGTGTTACTCGTGATGGCCCTCAAGATATTGTATGCTGGTAAATCATCTGCTCCAATCACTCTTCTATATATAGATAACATATTCCATGTCACTCTGGCGTTAATGGAAATTAATCTGAGTTCAAATCGAATAGGCAGTAGGGGTACCCGTTGGTAGATGTAAAGTTCTAGTCCAGAATATGTTTTCACACGCACTCCAAACTTTGTGTGGACAGCCTAGCATTGATTTTCGTCTGTATATCAAACATGGTATCACCTTTGCAACATAGAAATCTCTCACCAGCTTTAGCGAGAATTTGCCCACTCTTCTGTTGATAATTGATCCTTGAGCCACTAGTAGTTTGCATTTTCTTTTTCTTTTTGGACCATTGGGTCATCCGTTATTTTTGCATTAATTAAGACACCTAGATATTGAGATTGGGTACAACATTTTATATTTTCCGAGCCAGTGTCCATTTAAATAGCTTTTTGCTGTTTTTTTTTATTCCCATAAGGTTTTGGAGAACTAAGATCTCAGTTTTAGCTGTGTTAATTACAAGACTGTTTTTTTCCTGTGTAAGATTTGAGGGCAGTGAGCTTCCTCTGTAGTCCAATAGGCGTGACATCCAATAACACAATATCATCTGGGAATAGCATATAACTTAAAGGATTACCATTTATTTTTGGCGCAAAACTTCTTACTTCTATAATTTCTCTTCCCACCTCCGAAATAAGATAGCACTTAACGGGCATCCTTGCTTCACCTCGTCCAGTTTTTATTGGCGCCGAGAGTAACCCATTCAGGTCCAGGCGGATCCTGATCTCAGTGTTTGAGTAAAGCTCTTTAATTGCTCACAGAAGACCATGGGGGAAGTTTTTCAATGCTAGCTTTTTCCACAACAATTCTCGGTCCACACTATCAAAAGCGTGGGCCAGGTCTACGAACGCTAAATATACTTTTGATTTCTGTTTGATAGCATCAATTTTTATAAGATTTAGTAAGAGGAGATTGAGACCACATCCCACTCCTCTCATAAAACCAGTTTGTTGTTCGTCTCTGCAACCAGTTGCTTGCATCCAGTTGTTTAAGAGCAGCAGCAATTGAGTCCCAGAGATCTTACCTAACACATCCAGCAAGGCTATTGGCCTATAATTTTTTGGATCAGTATTCCTTTTTTAAATATCGGCACGATGATAGCGCTCTTCCAGGACTTTGGAATTCGCCCTTGCTTCAAGATGTTTCTAAACAGATTGAAACAAAAATCAGTCCCTTCCTCAGGGTGTTCCTTAAGTGTTAGGTTAGTCAGCCCACCTGGGCCCGGGCTCTTGAGTTACTTATTATTAAGATGTTTTCTAAGATGTCTTCTCTATTTATCTCCAAGTCCCAGCCTTGATCAAAATCCTGGGTATCGAATACGTGTTCGCTTTGTTTGGCGAACATGCTGGTGTAATGGTTAATCCATTGGGATTCTGTTACCATATTACACTGGATGTTTGTTGTGGAGGGTCAATGTTGTTAATGATTGGCCAGAATGCGTCAGAATTATTTTCCACCATTATCTGCAGGATATACTCAGCATCTCTTTGTAAGAGTGTATGTTTATGTGTCTGAATCCATTTTCTATAGCTTAGTTTCACTTCCTTGATTGCTTCTTTACAATTCACTATGTCATTTTTCTTCGTTTCCGTATACACTTCCTCATTTCTCTCTTTTTGGTCATTACTTCCCGATCTTCAATGTGCTTTTTCTTGAAGATTGGTTTGCTTCTACTGTTTTGAATTTGTATGAATTGCTGTAGAAATGCCGGATATTCTATTGAATCTCCTTATTCTTTTTGATCATTGTCAATTAGATTTATTGTCAGTCTTATGATGTTTTCATCATCCACTCGAATTCTATTTCTCCCTAGTACTACATTGATCTTATGTTGCCAATTCTCTTCATAATCTTTTTTGGAACTGCTAATTCAATTCTTACTAAATTACGATCACTATTTGATGGTGGAAGTAGACAGAGGTTGCAGATTTTCTTGCTCGGGTGATCCGATATATAAAAATAGTCAAGAATTGACTTTACTTTGTCCCTTTCCCAAGTTGGTTTTGCAGGAATATTGCCATTGGTGTTTCTGTTTATTAGCATCATCTGTCTGGATTCCATCTCTTCTGCCCATATGTTTTTAATTCTATTTTACCTTCTGGTTTTATATATATTCTTTTGATTATCCTCTAACCGCAGAATCTCCATGTTTAAATTACCACACAATATAACGTGATAGTTGGTTTTTTCATTGGTTCTGATTTCGTCAATCAGGACACAGATTAAGTCAAGAAATTTCTCTTCGTCGGTTGCTTTGTGCTGCCAATAAACGTTTATTATGTGTAATTTTAAGTACTCCTCTTTATGTTGAGTGTTTAATTCTACTAGAGTGGTTTGGATTTATGGTGAGGGATTAGCGGAATTTGTTATTCTTAGTCCCGTTTTTTTCTTGACAAATGTCAAGAGTTCAGCCATCGGACGCCCTCTTGCCTGTTTAATTGCTGGATTTAAAGCAGTTTCATAACAGTTAATGCAAGGGTTAGTCAGCAGCCATGTTTCTTGTAAACATATGATGTCTAACATTTGCAATTGGCTTCCGGAATATCTTTGCAGGTACGCAAAACCTCTTATGTTCCAGGTACAAATCAAAATGAGCTCTTCTTCATTCGTTTCTTGACGTTAACTGGTCATCTCCGGATAAGGGGCGCCGGCCAACCAGTTCCATGATTCTTCCCCACTTACTCAGAGCATCATTTTTAATTTCCTGCTTTTTGTAGTTGTAGCAGCGTCACATTCAAAAGTGATCCTGATTTGTTTCATGTTCATGTTACTCTCAGATAAGGAAGATTCTCATCTACTTTGGTTCCTAGATTTTTTGTAGGTTCCATTTTTCCTCTGTTCTCTGATTGTTTCTTCACTCTGTTCATGATTGGTCTATTTTGCTCACTTCCTTTGACCAAACTCTCATTGTTTGATTGTTGTGGACTATTTAGATGATTGTGTTTTGCGTCTTCTGGGTTCATTTCTTTAATATCGAATTCTAGAGTATTCAAAACCTCTGCACTGTTTTTAATTGTGTCTTTATATTATTCTATAATCGATATGCAATAAGACACGGTCATGGGTCGCCTCTTAAACAACTTCTATGATCTTAATGTCAATGGAGGAGATTAATCGCAACTGGGGAATGTGATGAAGGAGTTGCATGATGTTATAGTGGTTTAAAATTAACCCGTCATTCGTTGGGAAAATTCTTTCCATTAATAGACAGCAATTAGAGACCCCTTTTTCTCTTTTGTTTAGGAATTTCTTGGGTCCCATCTCGACCTGTCTCTTATCTTCTCTCCATATTTACCTCTTGGTTTTCATTTTGGCTTGAGTTTCTCTCGCATCGCCTAGTCTTTTTAGAGTGTTTTGCCAAGTGTGTTTTGTTTCTTTTGTTGGTTTAATCTGTTCCGTTTCCTTGTCATAGTTCAAATTCTTATTAGAAAGCATTAGTCTTTCCATCGCCGCACCTTTTGCTTGCAAAGACACACGTTTCTCTTCTAATGTGACAAACCTTTTTTCAGCTCTTATTGCTCGATCTTCATCTCTCTCATTAGATTTATCTTTTTTAGGTGTGATTATACTATTATGCATGTTCTTTTAGTCATAGACTTTGCGTTATTATTGGTCTCTTTTACTGTGCTTCTATGACTTTCGTCTTCAGCTTGAGAGTCAATGCATATTTCATCTTTACACTCATTGGAGGTTGCGCTCACTTCATCTTCACTTTCAGAGTCATAGGTAGATAGATTTGCTAAATCTACCATGATTCTTTGATCGTCCGTGATAGATCCAGTCGGGTTTTCGTCTTCAACCATATTTTTTGTCTCAGCGATTTTTTTGCACTTCTCTCTGAGTGTTCAGGGAGGATTTAGGCTTTAGGCCTAGATTAGTTTGAATAGTTACATTCAAGGCTTCTATGTTCCTTAAAAATTTACAGGAGTTTCTTGCATTTTTTTGATGGGGCATATTTTTGGTTTTCTTTTTTTGTTTTGCGGGAGGTTGTCTACAGTTACCCTTGAGTGTACCCGGATCTCTTTGTTTTATTGAATATAGAGAAAATGTAGTTCTCAGCTACTTCTGGGCTGGGGCATTGGGGTCGGTGGGTTCCCGATTGTCCTTTCGGCATTTGTGATCTTCTTTTGTATTTGGTTGTAGTCCTCCCCATTTGTACCGATCTGGCTTTGGCCTCTGTCCTTCATTGAATTTTATGCCAGAGTTTCATCGGTATTGATACTTCTTTCGATTGGGGGGGCTGAGCCATTTGAGGATATTGTAAGATCGATTTGATTCCCCGCATACATCTTCAATTCAACTTGCTTCCTTGGAAGACAATCACATTGAGTTGGTTTTTGGTTCGGTTTGTTGTGGTCAGCAAGTACTTCCTTAGCAGAGGACTGTTTTCTTAATATGTTAATTGCTTCTCTAGCTACTTCAGCTAGGAGCCGTTTCTCTTTGGCATTGTTTTTCAACTGAACTTTTAATAAGTTGTGCACCAAATCGTTCTTTTTATCATTCTGGAGAGTTAAACTCTTTACATCTTGCAATTCCGATTCCGTGTTTATCAATTTGGAGTTAAGTATTTTGGTCCTTGGAGCCGTCATATAATTGCTCGTATAACTTTGTAAATGGAGCCATCGTGATCATTAGTGCAGACACTAAGGTTGGTTGTAAGTCTTGTAACATTAGTTTCACTGATTCAGTGGTGATTTCTGAGACGCACAAGTTCATTGTTTTTCCATTTCTACGCCTTGGTATAAGGCGCCTCACTTTGGTATAAGATCTCTCAACCAAGGAAGATTCTGATGTATATTCCGTCGAGTATTCTGAGGAGGATTCAGTCGAATGTCGTCTTTCTGAATTTTGGAGTAACCCTTTTCTTATTTGCGAGACGTTCTTTCTAGTCTCTTTACTGGCTGCCGCAGCACTTTGTTTTTACGAGCAAGGAAGGATAGGATGCGGGCTGGACTCAATTCTTCGTCGCATATTAGGTCTAGTAAAACCTTGAGCATTATCATCCAGAAAAACCTGATAATCTTTGCCATTATCTGTTATATTTGTATTCGATTTATTTAGGTTTTGGAAAGAGTCCTTCAAAGCGCTTTCTGGCTGAAAGGACTGATCATGACAAGAAGCATTGCTTGCGAAAGATGCATTTATCTTCATTAGATCTTTTAACAGTTTGTCTGTGACGGCTAAAGAGTCCCGTCCCACAATAACCCGGTGGGTCTCCTTCCGCACAGTTTCTTCAAGCGTACAGTCACTCGCAAAATCAAAGACTGTAGGCTGGGCTACGGCTTCGCAAGGTATCTCCTTTTGCACCAACTTTGTTGTTGTTTAGCGGATGAATTTCCTGTAATTTGCTCTAAGTTCCTTTTTCCACACACACACTCACCAGAACAATAGTCGTTTTCTGAAACTTCCTTATTAGTATTATCCGGATGAAGTCTGCCAGCATTGTTAGAATCACAATTTGGTCCTCTTTCCAGGTCATGGGCCGAGGCTTCCCTATCTTTAGAGGCAAGGGCATTTGTTATCATATTTCCTCTTTGATTTAATGGTTTCACAATTCTCCATGCAATTATAGGTAGAGAGGGTATGACAGTGTTTGAACTACAGACTTGTTGATTTAGGTTACCACTTTTTCTGTCAGTAAATCGGCTGTTTGAGCTTACAGTTTTATTAGGAGTAACTTTGTTGTTGTTTGTACTCGTTTTACTTTTCAGTCTCTCCCTCAGCAACTCCCCAGCAGTCTGATTCTCCATTAGCGGACAACTGTTTAACTTTTTGGTTTTAGTCATTTCGCAAACACTTCCCACCCCACATAGTTCGTTCTCATGTAGTACCACTTCAGAAGTTTTATCTGAGAGAGCCTCTTCGTGGTTATTCGCAACTTCACAGCTGATCTTGCTACGAGATGGTACTATCCACATATCATGCTTTATCCTCCCCACATCATCATGCAGCGTGCTTACTTTGGGTCGTGGGGTTTGCTCTATGCCACTTACGTGTTTGGGTACAATAGTATCGTCGGCGATCATTTTCGCCGTTTTCTTCGGCATCTCTCCCACTGATGCTGATGTAGTGGCAAGTGCTACTGCTGAAGCAGAATGATGACGGTGCAGCTGCGCCCGTGTTAGGAGCTGTGAAGGAGTCGCTCTTGGTTTGAGAGAGCAAGATGTCAGCATTGGAGGCACGGGAGGCTGGGAAAGAGAATAATCCATTGTGGCTGGGGAGCAGTATCGGCACTTGCCACCACACCCACCCCGAACACCAGGAACACTCAGCTTCACTCTGCCGAGTCTCCATGAGGAGGGAAGTTCAAATACTCCGCGGTGATGAAAAAAAGAAAAATAAACACGGTAGACAGACTCCGGTCTGTGTCAGTAAAACAGCAAAGCAGGTTGCCAATAGACGCCAGGAACACTCAGGGTGCCGTCTACAAAAGCGTGGCAAGTAGAAGTGTAACTCTGCAGGCGCAGGGGAACGTGAAGGGAAGGAGATGGTTGGAGTTTTTGAACAAATGGTAGATGTACATAATTAATGGTAGAGCTAAAGGAGTTGTTCCGGGACAGTGACGGACGGTCCAAGGCCACTTGGGACAATTGTTTTGGTAGTAATGTGGTCCTGGAGAGGATCAGGGATCTCAGGGTGAGCCCTGGGGTAAATAGTGACCACGCAACAGTTCTATCATTGCAAATTGACACTCAATGGCATGTGTCCTGTGTCCGAATGAACGGGGGTTTGCTCAGCAATCACGCAGGAAATTAAATTTCCTGGTCAACAGCGAATCCCCAAATAGCATCACATGCAGCAACCCAAGTCCTCCATAGTGATATGACCTCCCGGTGGTGAATGAACCCTAGACGAATTTGAAGCATGGCTAAAGAGATCAGCAGAAGGCACGCGAGCCATCAAGGGTAACCAAACAATCGCCACAGAGAAAGGCCACACAAAGAGTTTTGACATAGTAATCTGAGAAGCGTGTAATAAGAAGGGCAGTTAGAGCTATTAAACACCCTAAGGCAGATAAGAAATTCAGATTGGTAAGAAAAGAAAAAAACAAATATTGAAATTGGCTCAAGCAATGGGGTCTGTCAATAAAGAACGCTCAATGGCAGCAAATGTTGAACGCCTTAAAGTCTAGGAATTTATATACTATCTGGCAAATTCTTTCGCAAGCAAGGGGCACAGAACCAAGGCATACCATAAATGTGATAGGAGGTGATGTCTGGGAGCAACACTTGGGAACTAAAGAAAGGACTGATTCAAACTTCCTGGTCGATCCCGATACGGCGAGTGAGTGGCCAGTGAGGATTACACAAGAGCTAATGGTAGAGGGCATCATGAAATTGAAAAGTTCCCGAGCACCAGGCCCCAATGGGCTGTCTAACTTGGTCCTCAAGAACTCTCCTGATTTATGGGCATCCATTCTCATTGTATGTTTAAAAAAATCTGCATTACACATCAGATATCAGTCTCCTGGCAGCAGTCTCTGTTGGTCCCATTTTATAAGAAAGGTACAGAAAAGTCCCAGACAACTACAGGCTGCTGTCAATGTTGGACGTTAAGGGAAAGTTGTACTGCACCATTTTGCTTGGACAACTGCAGAGTTGGCTTACAAGATCGGGGGTGCTTCATAGATATCAGACAAGATTTCGTCCCGGCTCTGCAACCACCCACAACATTAGGCTACTCGACACATTGTTAAAAAGAACTGTCCCTCGCTATATGTAACATTCATAGATTTCAAGGCTGCTTTCGATCGGGTGGATCAAGAAAGATTGCGACTAAAGCTGCCGGAGCTGGGATGCCCAGAATGGTTGGTATTTGCAAGTAAACTCCTTCATAATAACACCTACGTACGAGTGCGCCTGGACAAGGGGAGCATGTCCGGATTGATAAGAGTAAGCAGGGGAGTCAAGCAAGGTTGTCTATTGGCTCCCCTACGGTTTATTCTGTACCTGAAGGACCTGCTCGCTCATCTCCAGGCAAGTTCTAATTGCCCTCTAGAAATGGGGATGGAAAGTATCAGAAGCATGTTGTACGCTGACGATTTGGTGCTGTTCGACCACACATTAAGTGGGATGAACAATATGTTAAACGAACATTACTCCACAAGTATGTGCACGAAAAGGGCCTTATGGTGAACCTCTCCAAGATCAAATGCATGCTGGTAGCAAACAAAAAGTATATAAAACAGCTATGAAAACACATTTGGGGGAGATTGAATACGTGGGAAGTTGTGCATTTAAGTCTCAAACAACAAAAATAATTATGGAGGGCATAGTAGAGACCAAAACAATGAAAGCACGTCAGCTGGCACTCCTCTGAAAATGTGTTAATAATGCTGCGGGATATACTATACAAGGCATTCTGATTCTCTACAAGCAATGCTACTGTCCATGATCTTGTATGGGTTTGGATGAAATAACAATGAAGGACCTTGGCTGGCTGGATCGTTTGGAGGGGAGGTTCTGGCGCACAGAATTAAACTTAGCGACCTCCATCCCTATAGAATATTTACGGATGGACCTAGGGATTCTATCATTAAGCACATTGTTTAAATTGAGAGGATCCTTATATAAAGTCCAAAATGTCACCTATGTGTCCACTGCTGGTGGACTGGAGTAAGAGCTGCGGGCAGGAAGTAAGAAATGGTGGGAAGAACTCTGAAATTTTCAATTTGGAATTCTTCAACACCGTAAACTGGACACACCGGCTGGAGACTTGGTCTAATTTCGTTCTATTTAAGGCTGGGACAGGATTACAAATTACATTCACTTGACAGGCCTCATCAACTACAGCGCGGTTGCACACGTAACTCACCATTACCTTAAACCCCTGATGTATCTTCTTTTAAGTCCTGCGGTGTTGCACTTCATGTTGAGATTAAGAATCAATGCACTACCACTGCCAACATCCCAGAAGAATTGAGATTTTGCTGGATATGTAAATCTTCCAAGCATTTGGAGACTGCGAGGCACCTAATGACAGAATGCCGTGCACTAGGGCCATAATATATGTGCCTGCTAGGCACTAGGTTGCACAATTATGAATCTGTCACATCAGACTCCTTTTAGGATTACTGCCTAAACGCAGAGTCTAACCAAATGCACATTTTAATTGAATTCATTTATTGTTAGCTTGTTAGACGCTTATACAGCAAGTAAATACTGTTTCAAAGCACCCACAGGGCAAAAGGGAGGGGACAAGAGATGAGAAACCTTACAATACAAATATACATATCAATACAGTGGGGAGGGGAAGACCAATTCTATGTCAAGACCGGAGGCTCCCATTATGCTTCTCTTTCTTTTATTAAATTATTAAAGGAAGCTCAGCAGCAAGAAATATTTCTTCAGAATGCTGAAAAATATGTATGTAACAAGAAAAAACAAGTCAAAACACTATAAAATCTTGAGAGTTGAGAAACACAAGAAAAACTCCATTTCCCAGGAGGACTGTGAAAAGTTCAACATGAGGTCACCAACATGTGACTCGAAACGTCCAATGACAAGGAAGGTCCCTGCATAAACTGTCCTGAAAATGATGCCACTTCCTCTTTCTTTGCTGCTCACAGCAAGAGATAAGTACATCATTTTCTGGATCTGTTTGTCATGTTTATTATGTATTTTGAAATGATTGTTTCATGAGTTGCGCTACGTTCGTCGCGCGTAATAGTGAGAAATAATCTCTCGACTTCGTTCGTCAAGCGCACTTCGAGTGTGTCAGTGTTTTCTCTCCGACGCCGACCGCTTCCGGCCGGCGCCGGAGAGTATTTCGCCTTTCTCAGCCTTCGCTCGGCTGTTTATCTTGTTTATTTTTGTTAATATTGCGAGCGTAAAGCCCGCGGATCTTTCTTCTTTCATTTTACTGCGACCCGTGTTCGCAGAGCTTAAAGGAAACCGCGAAGTGACCGCGGTGCCTCAAGCGGCCACCAGAGGGAGCTTCTGCCGTCGCAGGTCCGCTCCTCAGCTTCCTGGCGCTCGCGATCGCTTTCCGTTGTAATTTCACGGCGGATTAGCGATCGCGAGTGCCAGGAGCTGATCTCAACGAACTGTGCCGAATTTGAATTTAAAAAAAAAAAAAAAAAAAGAGGAATTTGAAGGACAGCTGATCACTGCTCCGTGCCCTTCTGGTTAGGGCTTTCATATCTCCTCAGCTCCTTCATTGGGCATTGAGAGAAGGCGGTCTGCCCACACACAATTAAAAAAAAAAAAAAAAAAGAGGTAGGGTGAATTGAAAGGTGCTTAAAGTAATGGCAGCACAATACTTCCCTCAAGAGAGCCAGGATTGGTCTGGTCAGGAGGAAGAGATTTATGATTTTAATGAAGTGGCTATGGCTTCCAGCCTAAAGAAAGTACTGGGTTCCACAGTGGAGACCAGCATAAAAAAAGCGGTAACACAAATGCTTATGCCTATTCAGCAGCGCCTGGATGACATGGAGGAGCATTTGCAAGACAAATCCCTACCAAAGAAAAAGACTCAGAAAAGGAAGCACCTTTCAGAAGGGGGATGTACACCGGCTCGCCTGAGTAAGAACTCTACGACCCCCCCGAGCCAGACAGAACCAGCCACTGCTGCCCTATCAGACGCCTTCTCCAGGCTTAAAAAAGCCTTTTTGGACAGGAAGGGACCCCCTTCCACAGATGAACCCTCCTACCCGGAGGAAGAATTCAGGGATATCACATCTCTAAGCCCAGAAGAATATCAACAGGGCCAGGATCAAGAGGAGCTCGACTTTCACAGTCAGTCTCCAGTCTCCTCTGAAGAAGATACGCACTCAATTGCGTCGCGACCCTCTACCTCAGGGATTGTGGTAGCCCCCATCCCTAAGAAGAAGTTAAGCACAGATTCCCTTCCTCCTAAAGGGATGTTTGTGCCGGAGGATCTGGTGCACCCCAGATCTTCACATTGGGAGTCATCTTCTAGGACAACTGATTACATCAAGAACAGGCTTCGTAAGCCATTGGACAAAGAGGTCCGAGCAAAACTTAGAGCGGAATGTCCACGCCCCGAAATACCAGATAAAGTGGCCCTAACGCCTGAGTTAGACTCCAGGATGATTACTTTCCTAGGAAAGAATATTAAAGATCCACGAAAAGGTATAGATCGTGCCTGGAGGTCGTGCCAAGACCGAGTACTGGACATTACAGGCCCTCTAGCCAAGATAATGGATCTAGCAGAGGCGGCTATTGACACAGGAGAACCAATAGATCCTGTGACACTTTCAAGTTGGGCTCAAAGAGCCATTTGTCTGCTGGGCAATGCCAACTGTACCATTTCAGCGGAACGCCGCAAAGGTATCCTCCACAAGATAGACGCTAAACTATGCGAATTAGCAGACACGGAATTTGGTGCAACGGCCCAAGGCCTACTCTTCGGAGACTCCTTCATGAAGGAGATGTCCAAATTCGTAGGCACCTTTACCGCGCTGGACAAAGCGCAAGCATCCATTAAAAGAGTGTTTTCTTCAAGAATTTTTGCCAGGGCCGGACGAGGCAGAGGTCGCTCTTCCGGCCGATATTCCTTTGATAGAAGATCTCAGAAAGTGCGTCCAGTAATAAATCTGAAGGCCCTCAACGATTTTATTGTCTACCGACATTTCAAAATGGAGGGTATTCACATGCTGAGAGATCTTCTGAGACCCAACGACTGGCTAACGCGCCTAGATCTGAAAGACGCGTACCTAACGGTTCCCATACACCAAGATCACACGAGTTACCTCAGATTCTCTTGGAATCTTCACAGCTGGGAGTTCACGAGCTTACCTTTCGGTCTCTCTTCCGCTCCTTGGGTTTTCTCCAAACTCCTCCGGCCGGTAGTAGCACATCTCAGAGAACAGGGTGTTCGCCTAATCATATACTTAGACGATATGATCTTCTTGGCTCAGTCGCAAGCTCTAGCGGAGCATCAGACCAAGCTAGCCATAGACCTACTCCACAGTCTCGGTTTCCTCATAAATTGGGAAAAATCAATTCTTCTCCCTTCCAGAAACTTAGAATTTCTAGGGTTCATCGTAGACACCGAGTTAACTCAGCTCCGTCTCCCCATAGCCAAGATTCATTCTACCAAACGGGAGATCCGCAGACTCCTTCAGAGGGAGGAGTTCTCTCTTCGGGACCTAGCGAGAGTAATAGGGCTTCTCTCCTCCTCTATTCAAGCGATCTTTCCCGGACCTTTACATTACCGGGAGTTACAGAGACTCAAAGGCCAACACCTAAGACGCAGTCTCTCTTACTCGCAGCGGCTAACTCTGTCGCTGGAAGCAAGGACAGAGCTCAACTGGTGGCTCACCCACATGGAAGCATGGAACGGCCGAGCAATCTTCGGTTCAGCACCAGATCTCATGATAGAGTCAGATGCCAGCCGTTCCGGCTGGGGAGCGAGATGCGGTTCAGTAGCCACAGGAGGAACTTGGTCTCCTTTGGAACTCGAGATGCACATAAACTGCCTAGAACTCCTAGCGGGTTCCTTCGCAGTACGCTCATTCGCCAAAGACAGAGTGAGTTGTTGTATCTTGTTAAAAATGGACAACGTCTCGGCGGTGAGATATATCAATCATCTGGGAGGAACCAGATCTCGACCCCTAGCGGAATTAGCCAAAGATTTTTGGCATTTCTGTCTGCAACACCAGATTTCTGTCACAGCGGAATACCTACCTGGTCTCACGAATGTAGTAGCAGACTGGTATTCCCGGAACACGACCGATTACAGCGATTGGAAACTGGACAGAGAAGTCTTCCTCAGAATTCAACGAGTTTGGGGTCCCATGTCCAAGGACCTGTTTGCCTCGCGCCTGAACGCTCAACTTCCAGTGTTCTTCAGCTGGAACCCCGATCCAGCAGCGATGGCGACAGATGCTTTCCTTCAACCTTGGTCAGAAGGGGTTCACTATGCCTTTCCCCCCTTCAACATGATTGCGAGGACCCTGGCGAAGGCACGTCAGGAGCAATCAGAATTGGTTCTGATAACACCGGTCTGGACCTCTCAGACCTGGTATCCAGTTCTTCTGGAACTTTCCTCGGATTTTCCAATCCTTCTACCCCGATTTCCGGATCTTCTACTAGATCCAGCGGGCAATCGCCACCCCCTACTCCTCCACGGCTCTCTGTCCTTAGCAGCCTGGAGGATTTCAGGGCAAGGTGGAGAGTTCCAGGCATGTCCTTCAAGGCAGTTAGCCTCATCGAAGAGAGTTGGGCCCCTGCCACTCTCAAAAGATATTCTAACTCTTGGAACGCCTGGAGAAACTGGTGTCAACAGAAAGGATTGCATCCAGTTTTGGCACCTGTAGAGGAGATCCTCAATTTCCTCGCATCCTTAGTGGAAAGAGGCTTAGCATATAGGTCAGTTAACGCATACCGTTCTGCAATTTCAGCAGGTCACGACCCTATAGAAGGAGTTCCGGCAGGGGAACATCATTTAGTTTGCAGACTACTCAAGGGCATCAGACTTACAATACCTCCTCCGTCCCGCTATAATAAGCTTTGGGACGTTAACATAGTACTTAATCTGTTTCTTTCTTGGCCAGATAACAAGGAACTATCTCGCACCGCCCTGTCCGGCAAACTAGTTACCCTGCTCTGTCTAGTCTCCTGCAGGAGAGTTTCCGATGTTAAAGCCCTAGACATAGCAGGCAGAACCTTCTCTCCAGATGGCATTGTATTCCACCTACATAGAAGGACAAAGTGCAATTCTAGAGTGATCTCATATCCGGCCTTTACGGATCAACCAAAACTCTGCTTAGTCAGATGTCTAAAGGCTTACGAGGAGATTACGGCACCTCTTAGGAACCCGCCAGACGGGCAGCTGTTGATAGCCTTACGTAAACCACATAAAGCAGTTTCCTCCCCAACTTTAGCGCGCTGGGTGAGGTGGACCCTAAATCAAGCAGGGATTGATACCTTACACTTTGGAGCGCACTCTGTCAGAGGAGCCATGGCCTCCAAAGCGTTTCAAGTAGGGATTCGCCTGGATGACATCATGAGGATGGCAGACTGGGCAAGTGAATCAGTATTCAAGGAATTTTATCTGAAACCAGTAGAACAGCCGGCGGCTATTGTGGTAGGTAAGCTTTAAACTAGCATAATGGGAGCCTCCGGTCTTGACATAGAATAAAGATTTTCCATAATGTCTTACTAGAAAGTCTTGATTCTATTAAAGACACGGAGGCGAGCATTATCCCACCCGGCGAGAAATTTAAATATGCTTACACATTGTTGTATATGATTATATTGCAAATAATGGTTTTGTTTTAAAAGTACTGTTGTCTGGGTAACAATGTATTTCTCTCCCACCCCTTTACGGGAACTAGGGTTATAATATACGCAAGCTAACTATGTTTTGTTCTATATTCCTGACAGGGTCAACAGACAAATCGGCTTAATACAAGAGACCTGTATTACACCACATGATGACCTTGGCTCAAAGCTATCTTGGACACATTCGCAGCTTCGAAAGAGGAAGTGGCATCATTTTCAGGACTGTTTATGCAGGGACCTTCCTTGTCATTGGACGTTTCGAGTCACATGTTGGTGACCTCATGTTGAACTTTTCACAGTCCTCCTGGGAAATGGAGTTTTTCTTGTGTTTCTCAACTCTCAAGATTTTATAGTGTTTTGACTTGTTTTTTCTTGTTACATACATATTTTTCAGCATTCTGAAGAAATATTTCTTGCTGCTGAGCTTCCTTTAATAATTTAATAAAAGAAAGAGAAGCATAATGCTCGCCTCCGTGTCTTTAATAGAATCAAGACTTTCTAGTAAGACATTATGGAAAATCTTTATTATCATAAGCATGAACTGTAATATTAAAACAATAATGATGTACTAATTCCTTAGCGTAGGATTAACTTTTGTAATTATTAAATTAATTTTATGGTTTTACTGAGAATGTATTAATTTCTCTTTTTTTATTGGGAAATATGTGAATTATGAAATTGTATTTGGCTTCTTTTAAAAGTAATGATAAATTAAATGAATGTCAGTTATTTTATTCAGGCCTATCTCCAATTCATCTAATACTTCTTGGATCCCTCCCACTGTGCTACCAGTGAGCCAAGAACCAGACTGGTGTACAGGAAATATATTTATATTTATTTGAATTAGATATTAAGAAAATCACACTAAACTATCAAACACCACTTTATGCATGGCACAACACAATACGCGTCTCTAAACATAAATAAATCACACAAGTGAGTTGAAAAGAAAACAAATCACAATGCTTTACTTTCTACAAAATTCACTTCAAGAAATAATTAAACTTACCAATAAACAAAAACAATTACGTATGCAATAATGTGCAATTTCAATTTTCCTGCACACTTAACATGCTAGCAGTTTTGTATACAGATTTGGACAATATGGCAATTATGATTTCACCTACACTTTTCCTTAAAAGGGTGATTTAGCAGTGTGGTTTTCAGACCCCCCCCCTACTTTGGTCTGTGTTGGGGAAGTCTGACAGAAAGATTGCGATGATGAAAGAATTGGGGATTTCAAACCCCCCTCCACTTAAAGGCCTGTGTTGGGGAAGCTAAACAGAAAGATTGCACAATTAAATTACAGGCTATAGTGTTCAGCACACCCTGGGAATGAGCTTTGTTAATTTCGAATTTTAACAAAAATCAGCCTGTGGTGCTCTGCCAAATGGGGAATTAATTAAATTAATATGTGTAGTTAAATAGGCTAAGTATCTACAGCGTGTTGCCCCCCAACCCGCTATAAAGGGAAAGGATTTAAGGCTAGCAGACCCCCGCCCCCAACCTTTTGTACAACCTCTGTTTAAAGTTCAGGAAAGCCAGCTGCATGTCAGAATCCTCTGGAAGGACAGGGCAGAGGTCTGGTCACTCCACTCTCAAGGATAGTCCCCAGCTCTTCACCATAGAGTCCAGTCAGCTTTTATTAGGCCTCCCTAGCAGTAGACTGCTCTACCCAGATGCAATCTCCTTTGGTGATTCCTTGCGGCTGTTAGATGGTACGTTTCAGCAGCTCTCTCCTTTCCTGATAGCGCATCCACTTTTTCTGAAGCTTGTGAATCTGCTTAGAATCACACGCTGTGCATATAATCTGACATCTAGTGGTAATCGCAGAGTATTGCAGAGTATTACTTCTCGTCTTTCGAGAATCGAAACGTGACATCGACATGAGCGTGCCTGTAACACTATCCCTAACGTGATGTGTAGTGTACCCAAAATCCCCCACGCATTGCGGTCCCTCAGATTGTTTTTTTCCGCCCAGCTAGCTGGTCGTCTTATGCAGAGCTCGTAAAATTGCTAATATCTATGTCCATGACCTCCGGTCGTTTTATATATTCGTCCACTTCATCGACAACTACTTAACAACCACCGCCGAAGACCGCGTAAAACAATTCCAGACTTTGACGGCTGGTGCTCCGGTCGACACTGTTGACCGTGTGGTCTTGGCCTCCGGTCAGGCCTACACAGTAGGGAGTGTGGGGTCCCGGGCTTTATTTCTTTTTTAAGAATGCATTTCCTTCTTCCCTCTTTTTTCCCTTCTGGTTTTGCTGTCGCTATAAACCCGAGCTATGGACAGGACACCTTTAAAATTGTGCCCTTCTTTTAAAGGCAAGAATCCCTGGAAGGGCACGCACCAGAAGTGCAATAAGTGTCTACCTCGAGATCTCCTGTCGGTCTTGCTAGCTTTTACGTCCGAACATGATAAAAGAACGGCAAGTTAAACGGTGGGCGGCCTACGCCATGATGCAGGTCGAGGGAGGCTCCACCGCTGCCACAGGCACTGAGAGTGACAAGGAATTGAGCGACGGCCATGGCTCCAACACGGAGGCCATCAACCTATCTTTGGAGCTGGCATGCCCAAGAGACGTCTGTCCCCGGCCCTGGCAGGTGGGTCACCGGTTCTGCTATGGGGAGTGTACACTCCGGCGACAGGGATGCACACAGTACACACTACACACAAAGGAAAGCACACAACCCCCGAACTGCCTCAACGGACTCGTTGTGACGGTCGAAGACGCCAATGGGTACGCCGATATCTTCGACAGAACCCGCCAATCTACAAGGCCGGCAGCCCTCCCTGCAACCGCCTAGGCGGCATGTGTCCGGGCACCCCAGTGATAAGGGCGTCAGCACCAAGATTCATAAGAGCGTCGAGACGCCTCCAAGAGCGCCCCAACGCATAAAGTTCTGGCAATGCCAAAAACCATGGCGAAGCCGCTAGAACAGTCGAAATCCCTCCCAGATACGCCGACCGTCCGTGAGAGTCTCGTAAACATCGTTTTGGAGCAAATAGGCCTAAAGGCAGGTCGACGGACACGTCCACACGACAAGAAGGGCAGGAAGAATATTCTGAAGGTTCCCAGCCCCTGGCTAAGACTCTTTCAGATAAAGTTCGACAGCCTAAGAACACAGATCCCCTAGAAGAGTCCTTCCCCTCTCCTGACCCCTCTGGTTCATCTTTATGGACCAGAGACAGGTTTGAGGGGTACATGAATAAACCTTCAAAATGTGTGGACATTTCAGAACAGTTTATCACGCCTAAAAGGCCTAGTGGGGAAGACCTATCCCCTACTTTGTCTAAATTTCAAAGGACCTCCTGCCCTCTTCACGAGGAGGTGTTTGACCTGATGGGACCAGAGGAGGTTCCTCAGGACCTTTATGTACAGGAAGATGATCCTTTCGAGGACCCTATTGACCAGGACCCAGATGGGGGATGAGCAGCCAGTGGATAATGCACTATGGCTGTCACGACCAATACCCCTGATCCAGACACATTGTGCATGGATCCTCCCGCATCTCCTCCTCTAACACAGGCAGCTCCCATAGATGACCAGATGGCATTCAATGGTATTCTGAAGAAATCAGCAGAACATTTTCAGATTGCCACGCAAGAAGCAGTGCAAGACACTGACTTTGTGGAAGATATTTTGAAGGGGAAACCACCTGCAAGCCAGGCAATACCTCTATTGAACTCCATTGCCCCTTCTTTGTTGACACCATTGCAAACAAGAGCTGTGAACCCACGGGTCGAGACGCTTTTTCACCGCTCACCTACAGACCCACTCTACATTCGGGGACATACCACTCCAGATTCCCTGCTGGTGACAACGACTCGGAAAAGAGCAGGAGTACCCTTGTCCACAGGCGAGGCACCACCGGATAAGGACTGCAAAATGTTGTATGCCCTGGGGAAGTGTGTTACTACTGCAGCAGCCTAATCCACCCGAATAGCCAACAATACTACGTTGTTAGCCAACTATAGCAACGTTAAGTGGAATCTGCTCCAGGAAGGCCTGCAAGAGGTCCCTGAACCAACACGGTCATGCCTGCTGGCGATTGTATCGGAAGAGAGGCAGGTGAATCATAATATTCTTAAAAACACCATAGATACTGCACGGACAGCAGGGAGAACACTGGCCCAAGGTACTCTATTTAAGAGGCACGCATGGTTGAAAAATTCAGGTTTCAGACCAGAAACACAGGCGCCCCTTATTAACAAGCAGGTAGAGGAATCTAACCTGTTTGGTAAGGCGGTGGATGAGGCTGTGAAAAAAGAACATGAGACCTTGAAGTAATTAAACCAGATAACTCAAAGGCCCTTTCAGCAGCGAGGTGGAGGCTCTCACTGCTCCTTTCGCTGACAATCTTTCCCACGTTCCCTCCACAATCAGTATGGAACGGGAAACACATGGTCCTCAGGACTGGGGTCAGCTGTCTCAGACCAATATCAGCCTAGAGGACAGCGCTGTGGCAAAGAAAGGGGTAGTAGCACCACCACTAGAGGCTCCCCGGCCTCCAATCAGAAATGACTTACCAATCCGGGTCCCCTCCCATACCCCCCGGTCAGGGGACGGATAACATCATTCTTCCACGCATGGGAGGGAATTACCACAGACCAGTGAATGATCAAGACCGTCACCCACGGTTACTGTATCAAGTTCAGCCGACCACCTCGATACTGACCACCAAAGTCCAGGCGTTTGTCACCAGAACATCTGAACATCCTACTGCAAGAGGTCGTGATCCTGCAGGAAAAGGGTGTGATCGAAGTCGTCCCCGTTCTACAGGTAAACAAGGGTATTAGTTAGTGAACTACAGGCACTTTCAGTTCTAAACCCATTTGTCACTGTACACAAAGATAAAGTGGGCCTGCGCACTACCACACGGTTTGCGCCCAAATTCATTTCGAAGTTCCATGTGAACCAATCAATAGAACTACCCACATTCTTCCAGAACCACTCCAACGTGGCAGAAAGAAGCCTAAACACACTGGATGTACGCAGGGCAGTCATTATCTGGAAAAAAACTAACCAGTTTTTCGTCTCAGTGGCGGCTGGAAGAGAAGAGGACCCTGTCTCTAAATCAGCCATCTCTAAGTGGATTGTCACTTGTATCACACTCTGTTAAACGCTTGCCGAGAGAGATCTGCCCTTCAAGCCTAGAGCACACTCTACTCGGGGCACTGGGGCTTCCATAGCATTCATTGCATATGTCCCTCTCAAGTCCATTTGCAAAGCGGCAACCTGGAGTTCTGTACACACCTTTACAAAACACCATTGCCTGAATACTTACTCTAGGTCTGATTCTCAGGTGGGACAAGCGGCACGAAGACATCTCTTCACTACTGTTCCCTCTCACTTCCCACCACCAACCCCGGGTACTGCTCGCTAGTCTTTGCACAGCATGTGATTCTAAGCAGATTCACAAGCATCAGAAGTCATGCTTTACTTACCGTAATAGCATTTCTGATGATTGTATCTGCTTAGATGCACATGCGCCCACCCTTCCTCCCCACTCGGATGGAAGGAACAGACATCTTACTACTACTTCTCTCTCTCTGTACTCACTCATGATAATCATAAGGCTCCCGCACGGCAGAAAAAATACAATCGGAGGGACCGTGACACGCGAGGGATTTTAAGTACACTACACGTCACGTTAGGGATAGTGTTACAGGCACACCCATGTCAACGTCCTCTTTCAATCCTTGAAAGACAAGATGCAATATTCCGTGATTACCACTAGTTCTAGCAAATAGGATTGGACGGTTACCCTTCTCTCTCCTCCAGAAGTTCAGCCCATCTATAAGGATTGGTTTAAGAGTCTGGAGCAGACATGTGCCAATTCCCATTTGCAATTACCATTTATTCTCATGTCAACATACTGTAAAAAACTAGTTATGTATCAAAAACTTTGTGATTTACTAGTAACTGCCATAATATATATATTTTCCGATTGAGCTAATCAGGGGGAATTTAATAAAACAGCGGGGTCTGCACCATGTTGCACGGGCAATTTTCTGTTGTTTTTACAAAAAGCATAATAGTTAGGAACATGTAATGTATTGCCCATATTCCTAATTTTACCCTCCACCAGTTCGCCAACTTTTAAATTCGGGACATTTTAAGATCAACCAGAAACACAATTTAGATGACCATTAGAGTTCCCAGAGTCGCAGGTGGGTGAATTTTATATCACCACGCCTGGAAATTATCTAAAAAATGTAACATACGTGTAATCAGTGTGACCTGTGACTGCTGAGAAATAGGCTGAAGTTCCATGTATATAAGCAGCAAATGTTTGGTATATGCAAATTGGAGGCCTCCTGTTTCCAGCACCATTTGCGCCTCTGTGACAGTGTTTTCACTAGTCTCTTTGTTGTTTGAGGTACAGGGTGCAGATCGTAAATGGGGATGCAATTGCTACAGACATCTGGCATCCTTTCTTCTTATCTGAAAGGGACCACCATTTGATCTGAAAAGCTTCTATTTTCCTGTATTTATTTTTTCTTTCCAGCGTTCGGCCTTGATTATAGCCCCTGTGTTCACACCTCCTCCCTACATTCTGGACATGCACCAGCCAGAGCATTTGGCCTGCTCAGAACTGCCCTTTCAACGATACCTAGTCTAGGGAAAGTCTGTTTTCGACACCTCTTAGCAGCCACACTTTATTGCAGTTTTAAATAGCTGGGGGATGAAAAAGCCAGGCTTGCAGTGGGGGAGTTCTTTGTGAAGTTTGCCCACCAACAAGCCAAAGGGGTCTGCCTTGGGCCTGAATGAAAACTTCATGTAACCCATAGAACACATTTCTTCTTTTCCCTTGTTGCCTGTATTTTGTATGTGAAGCATAATATACATTACATCTGGTTTACACACACCATATCTGTTCCCTGACATCTTTACATTAGCGGGGGAACATTTTTCTTATGTCTTGCTTTGACTTGCAAACACACATGCAAAGGCGTTTTGGTGTCAGTGTTTAAAAATCCTGTTTTTCATGTGAAAGGGACATTTGAATTTCTTCTGCCTTTGTGAATTAAAACACTGTTTTTCCTTTGGTAATGACAGGTAGGCCTTTTTTCACATGGCCCTTCAGTTCCCTTGGTTTGGGGGCCTTTGATTACACCCCAGAACAGAATCGGGGGGTTCATGTCTAACAAGTATATCTGAAAGCGTGAAACGCTTTCTTTCAATATAAACTAGTGAAACACAGGTAATAATCTTCATTCTATTAAGTCTTTAAGGTATAACCAGTGACCTGTATACTACTGCAGGCCCATCTCCTAGTATATGCCAACCTAGTGTTAGATATAAGTGGTGAATTATTGGTTATGTTTAGCCCATCTTGAGCACTATGCATTTTCCATGACAGTATGGAAGTTATAAGTGGCTGATTGGGGGATAACATAAATCTACCTCCTGCTATATCACAATCTAATAAGAGACAGCCGGTAGATTGTGGGGGACAATAGGCTCATCACACTGCACATTCCAAATAGTCTGTAAAACGTAACCGGGGATTAGAGGATTCTGTAGGCATCTCTTTTTGTGTATCCCATGAGTTCTGAGACTTACAAGCAGTGGACTGTGAATTCAGCAGGCCCATTCGTTTTCCCATACCAAGTGGTCTTTAAAAGGGTAGACCTGGTTACTTGGGGGACAACAAATGCCAGGATCCCTACACCCCACCATGACCAAAATATGTGCAAACATGCTTCAACAGTTACCTCCAAATTTCCATTCCATATCCACCAGCTGATTAATCATCAGCGTCTGCCCAAGAGCCAGCCGAGTGAGCGCGGGGGTGTTAATCTTCCACTGTTAAAACAAAAATCGTTAAAGTAACTGGGTGGAGAGCAGCATTATAAAAGAAGAGATAATGCATTATTAAAAAAAACAATAACATCGAAGAAAAAAAAGTCAGAACGCAGCATACAATCTCCTGAAAATGCATTAGAAGCAGAGCCACTTCAGAATAGTACCCTAGATACTGACATGCATTGATAGTGGAGAAAATGTTTCTGAGCCGCTGAGGATTTTCACATATAACAACCTAGCCTTTTTTTAGATTTCACTCTAAGTCCTAACAATATATAAAGACAGCGAGATTAAATAAATAACACAATCAAAAACATGATACTTTTTCAACATGAACTTTTCATAATAAAGAGTAATAATATGCTTCTATAAAGATTCTGGAGTCTGCCTCCTTCTATAATAATAGTGATTATTTTTACCCAACATAATGGTAGTCAATTTATAGATTTCTAAAAGCATGACTGGTTGGGTCAGCTCTTTCAGGAGTCGAAGTTGCAGAATGTTGCCATGCCTCATGTCAGAGGTGAGGACTTAACCTGTAATCGGTTCAACCAATGTAGAATGATTTAGCATTCAATATGCATGTGCGAAAAAGTATGTGATCTTTAGATTCAGCACTTTCTGGTAGCGCCTCGAACAGCAGTGTATCCTGCAATTGTTGGCCAAGCTCATATCAGTTTTGAGGAATTTTGATCCAATACTGCATACGTAACGGCTTCAACCTGGTGACATTTGTGGACCTCCTCACATGAACAGCTCACTTTAGATTCAGCCTCAACAGTCCAATTGAGGTCTGGACTTTAAATGGACCATTCTCAAAACAAGTATTTTGCCCTGCAGCCATTGTTTAATAGGTCAGCTTGTAGGTTTGGGATCACAGACTTGAAGCATGCCCTACTTTGTGTTCAGCTTTAGCTCATGAATAGATGACTGGAATTTCTACTCTAGAAACCTCTGATACAACACAGAATTTATGGTTGTATAATTAACGGCAACCCGGCCAGGTCCTCAGGCGGCAAAGCAGCCCCAAAACCTCTTACTCCCACCATCTGCTGGACAGTTGGGATGAAGTTCTTTTGTTCTGGTCAAACACAGTGTTTGATTTTTATCAAACATCATTTCTCATTGAGAGCAAAGAGTTCTACCGTTGTCTCGTTTTGCTACAGAACATTGTTCTAGACCTCTTATGGATCACCTATGTGTTCTTTGACAAACCTTAGATAGACAACATTTTTTATTTGTTCAACAGTGATTTCCTTCTGAGTACCCTCCATGAACACCCTTCCTATACAGTTTTTTGTAATTTATATTTTTTTACAATATTTGAGTCAGAAGCTCACACATTAGCCCAGGAGAGAGTGAAGGTTTCTTGGATGTTACTTTGTGTTTTTTATGAACTTCTCACTGATCTGCCAGTTTGTTTTAGGGGAGATTTTGGAAGAAAGACCGGTGCTGAGTAGAGTAGCCATAGCCTTAAACGTTGTTCATTTGAACACTGTGAGAAAGTGGAAGGGTGGAGCCACAATTCCTTATAAGGCCCTCGCTAGACTGTTCAATCAACAGCCTTTTTTATGCGGTCTACTGAGCTTTCTTTTGGTAGTGGCTTTGTTTGTTTCCATAGACCTGTATCGCGAAGACCAGACACACAAAATGGGATGGGGCCCTCAAAATGCAGCCTGAAGATCTAACCAACTGTTTAAACACCCACATCTAATTATTTTCTTTAACCGAGACAATAATACCAGGGTTTCTCATTCCTACATCCTTCTCTTTCAAAAGGCATTGAAAACGATGGTAATTCTCATTTGTTAGGGTTTATAAACGTATTCACAACACTGTGTACAGAATCAAAGACATACGTTATGTAGCTGTAATAGCATGTTTTAAGCCTGTCTGAATTGTAGAGGCACATTATTTGTATAGTGCCTCATCTAGTGGTTGATTCGGAAACGTACACTTCATTTACTGAGCTTTCAGTAAGGCTTCAACAGGAGTGGCTCAGTGGCAGGATCCATGTACGGCATGCACGTGCTACCTGCAATGCCCCTGCAAGTAGAGGCCCTCCTTATTTAGTTTTTTGCCATTCAAAATATTTATAAAAATAACATTTTAGAATATATTATATAAAATACATTTCACCTAAATTAGAAAAAGGATAACGTAACATTACAAACCTACATAAAATAAATGTTAGAAAACACATTTACATTAATAATTTGAATACTTGCTGTTGCTTTCTTATGCCATACCCGAGTCCATGGAGAATGAGTTTCGTACATCTGAATCGAAAACAGAGAAAGACTGCAAAAAACGCTAACCTTTTCGGTTTGCAGCTTGTCAATCAGGTTTTGATTTACACGCTTTGCACTGATTCGTAGGCAGTATTGCCTCCTGGAGGAGGGTGTGTTAAATGGAATACATTCTTCATTACTGCTTGTCTCATTTCTGTTTATGGCCTTTATATTTTGTCAATGCACTAATGCTTTGTGGAAGTATGCACCATGCTCCACGTTACTGTTTTGCATAGGTTACCTAGTGGAACCTTTGTTAAGGAGGCAAACATGAACCCTGTTACCATAGCTCGGCTTTGCTGAGAAAATATCCTTTTAGCACTACACTATTTGACTCTCTGATGGACTTTGTACTGTGCATGCAGGACATAACTGCCCTGGGCACATCTAGTGTATGAAGACTTCTCTCTGTGTAGGAGTGCATTCCTCGAAATAAGCTGGAATTTTGAAATAAACGTTGCTTAAAATTCCAGGTTATGTTCTGAAAAACAACTTTGTTGTGAGTGGAAAGGAAAGGTTATTCTGCAGAAAATTGTTTGCAATTCACTTACTTTTCGTATAGATGTGATGGCTTATAAGAACGTCATCTTTAAAGCAGGAAGCATCTAAGAGCATTTGTGTATAGGTTGGGAACATTATTCATTGTAAAACCATATTCAAATTGGCGGTGTACAGCGCTGAGTATTTTGCAGTATTTGCAGAGTGCTTTTTTTCTGCAGTATGTTGGAAGTCTTGTTTCCCTTTCTATCGCCCTGAGTAGGTGTTCCTTCCACTACATAAAGCTTAAACCAGCACGGAGTGCGGTGCGGTGTGCAGCGCTGTGTGATTTGTTTGTTTGTTGTCTCTGGTCATCTTGAGGAGCTCCATATCCTTGAGAATTTAACTTTTTGGAATTACTTCTACTCGCTTGGGTGAGTTTACTAAGTTATAAAAGAACTGGATATAACAGCTTTTCAGAAGGATATGATCCATAACTTCTGCTAGTAATTAAATACAAAGTACCTAATCTTATTTTACATACACATATATAAAGAGGTGTCAAATATAAATGCGTAAGAGGTCACTGTGGGCCTTTTCTTGCCTTTGAACACCTGATACACAATAAATAAATAAATAATGAAACAAAAACCAACTGACCCGTGGCTTGGTGTTAATTGCAGACGTTGTGCAAGGATGCCTGCTGCTTGCCGTAGCTATTTACCTCGTTCCAAAGAACGAGCTTCATGCTCACAAGTCCTGGCTGCTAGCCGAACGTGGAAGAAAAAAGGGAACACAAAAAATGTAAACAAGCAATCTAATGCAATATTGGTAGGTGTTGCGCATTGTATTCTCGACATAAACAGATTGAGGAGCATGATCGTGGAAATATCACGGCTTTTCTCAAACCTACCAAAAAAGACCTAATACTGAGCCTATTCTAGCTAAACCTCCGGAAGGAACAACTAGAACAGCTATCATCGACCCTAATTTGTCTGTCGATAACCCAATTGACAACAACTCTCTCTTAAAGCTGTGTCTGAATTTGCAGGCAGCTTCTTAATCATACAATATTTACGGCTGAACAAAGTACAGGCATGCCCAATCCCCACTTTCTGACTTGGCAAAATCTCCAAACTTAACTGCTATTGCAATGAATGCTTATGCATCCTCACCTAAACATCAAGGGAGTTTTTCTTCAAGTGATGCCTCCACTCTGGAAAATCCATGTATTGAAACAGAATTTATGATGATACTCAAAGCCCTGTTTGCGCTCTGCAATTCAATGTATAAAGATCAACATATAATTAAACAGGATTTAAATGAGCTGAGAGAAATGCTGTTGCCTATGCAGATTACACCGGAGCCATTAACTAACGAGGAGACCATTACCAAGACACGACACACAAACATTTTGTCAATCACTATACAAGATACGCAAGAACAAGAATTAGCTAATGTCCAGGATGTTCAGGTACGGACAGCTATCAATTTGCCTTGATCAGGAGGCTTTGGTCCCGACAATCTATTCAAACTAGCTACAGCAGGTAAAAAGTGCACACAAAAAAGGAATTGTGTAGCTATAACAAAGAACAATATTCAGAAGGCTACTGTGGTAACGCAAGGCTTAGCAGCAACTTTCCCCAAAAACCTAAAATGTTATGAATCTGACAAAGGTTTCACAATCATATCTAAAAAGGATCAAGCAGAAAAGAGAAGGAAAACACAAGGCTATATTCCAGGCCTCCAAATGGAGAACGCCAGTAGCCTAAATTGTAACAGCAGAAAATAAGTTAACAGATACATTCTTCCTTTCAGTAATAAATGCTAAAAGGGATAATAAAGAGCCAACTACGTCAGCGGCAAGGCCAATCATAGGCAGTGAGTTTCAGCACTATGATGATAACAGTGAACATATTGATGTTTCGGAGTTAATTGAGGAAGAGAATTGTAATATGCTGGATTTAGCCTACTTATCTATTCAAGCAATTAACAGGGCTTCAAATAAAAGTAAAATAATAGATTTCTATGCTACAACGTCTAGCCCCTTTCTGAATTGATCATATGTGCTAGAATTGTTCCATCAAATTACACCTTTAAATATAATAACTACGCATGATTTAAAACCTTGTGATTCTAATCGGGCATCAAGACGGTGACGAGGAGCAGAAATAATCCTACAATATCAAACGCCAAGAATTATTTGCCAGAAACATTAATCAATGACATTGTAGTCCAGATGTGCTCCTCAGCTGAAAAGAAAAGGAGTTACATGTTACATCGAAGACAATTTGGCTTACTCAGAATATGACGGGGCAGAGTGACTAAAACCTCCTTGTAATACGAACACTGTCATAATATCTTGGAATACAAGGGGTTTTAGATCCTTCTTAGACATCCCCCTGGGTCTTCATTTGTTAGTCACTGCAGACATTTTCCTTCTGCAAGAAATGTGGTTAATACAGGACCTAATTGTGGATGCGTACACTATTTTTCAAAGAAATGCTAAAATAAAAACGGCGCAGGTCGACCGTTTGGAGGATTGGGTACTGTGGCTCTCAATCATCTAAAGGCATAGCTCATCGGCAACATGCTCGCCTTGGAAGCAAGACAACACGGAGCAATACAGGTTCGATCCCCGGGTCCACGCTTAGAAACCTCTGTGTATTAAGCGCCTCATAAATAATGTATCAATCAATCAATCAATCGAGTTCCATCCTATACGAACAGGTTCTGGCCGTTATGGTGGGTCAAATGCTGAGAAACAAAAACATTCAATATTCTACTACTGAATGTATACAACTCACCAGGTAATGCTAAATTGGAAATGATTATTGAGCAAATTTTACTTTTGATTGCAGTTTGGCGGACTTCTTATCCAAATGGCCCATAATATAGATTAGGAGACTTAAACTTCCATCGAGCACTGTTTCCATACAAAGACGTTTTATTCTCTCAAGACTATTACATTATGAATCAGCATCATTTATGGGCCATAGTTACTTGTGAGGAGGAAATAACAACTATTACAATTGGTCAATATAAAGAGTGATGATTTATTTTACACTTAGTCCAATGGTTTGCAGCACTCATGGATTGATTTTTTATTACCAACTGAGCAGGGTTTTACAAATGTTAGTAACTTTGTGCTCATACCAAATGAGCTAAGTAACCATGCGGTAATTGAAGTCACGCTTAATCATGACTTAATTAATTCTTATGAGCAGTTGGCTGGTTATTATGCCATTAGTAATGGAGGAAATAGAATAAAGTGGACAGAAGGTAACATGAGTAGAACTGATTCTGAATTACTGTCTCTCTTGATGAAGGGAAATGTATTGAATTTTAAAAACGTTGAGAATTTCTACCAGATTACAGAGGCATTCATCTGCAATTTGGCTAACAGAGGAAAAAGATTGGTATTGCAAATAAAGAACATAAGAACGTTTATGATGAAAAAGTTGCAAATAAGAAAAAGCAATTGAAGGAGATGATTGTGATTGAGGGGCATGATCAAATATGAGATATAAATAAATAGAGATCTCTCTTTAGAAATTGGTATAAAATGCATAAGGGTACCATTGCTTCAGCACAATGGAAAGCAAGGTTCTCTGTCTTGAAGGGTAAGGACACTAAACAATATTTTCCATAAACATACTTCGTGCAAGACAAATGTGAGAGAAATTAATCCTATTTCAAATGCGGGATGGGAGAACTACATATTGGCTTGGTATTATTGAGCAAACGTGACAGAATGTATTGACATCTACCAAGAAATTGCAGATAGAAGTTATTTTACATTCTCTGAGGAATATATTGAAAAAATTAAAAAGAGTTAAAATCATCCAGAGCACTGGGCCAGGATGGTATGCCAAATGCTTTATTTAAAGCAGACCCTGTAATATGGGCACACATTCTGTATATTATTTTTTTCTTAAACTGTGTTTACGGGTCAGGTACCAGGGTCCTGGAATAAGTCACTAACGATCCTGATTTCTGAAAAAGGCTTAAGGAACTCTCCTGTTAATTACAGAATATTGGCAATGATTGATTCCAGTGCAAAGGTTTTTTGCAATTTAATATTAGTGTATTTTAATAAATGGATTGAGGAAGTGAAGCTTCTCAGTATCCAGGAATTAGGGTTTAGAAGGGGTTTTAGCACAACTACAGATATATGTATTTTAATGTATTTTATTCATAGCACATTGTTGCGGAAGGACAAAGCCCTGTATATTTGTTTTATTGATTTTACCTAGGCTTTCAATATGGTCAATCGACATTTTATAGGAGACGATCAAAGAAGGAAAAGTGCATAATCAAGTGTTATATTTTGTCAAAGCACTTTACTCGAAAAACAAGGTACAAATTAGAACTCATTTATAAGGGGCTTTAAGCGATTAATTTCATGTTAACTATGGCCTAAAAAAGGATGCAAACTAGCCCCAAACTTTTTTGTACTTGGCTGCCTTAGGATATATTCTGCAGAACTGTGGCAATCATCCTCCGTGAATTTCTCAATATCCAGTGGCATGGTTATCGTACGCAGATGATATTGTGATATTCAACCAAACCGCAATAGGATTGCAGCACAGTTTCAAAGCTTTGGAAAAATATTCCCAGGATAATGGTCCGATTATCAATTCGTCAAAAAACAAAATATGACGAAAAAGGCAAATAGACGTAACATTAAGAAATATAATTGAACCTTGCAAAAGACAAAAATAGAGGAAGTTTCCAGATACCTGCATCTTGGTTCACTTATTACAATTAACATGAACAAATAATTGTTTTCTAAAATCATAACAAATAAAGAGACATTCAAATTCAAGGCTATAAGATCATTTATACAAACATCAGACAGGTATTTAATTGAGGGATTGACACAATTGTATAAAATCTATGTAGTCCCATGTATCTTGTATGGTTTGGAAATATATACCTTGAACAAAACAGTATGGTTGAGTGCCTTAGAGGACAAATTGTGGAGGATGGCTTTGGCATTGTTCCAATCTGTTCCTGTAGAAGCTATTTGTAGTGATCTAGGTATTATTTCAGAACAGGGGACATTTGACAGGCCCAATCCCTTGGAATTGGGGGTAAATGACAGATTTTCTTGAAAAAATAGGGTGTACATGTGATGTTACGGACAATTTGGCTAGCAAATTTAAGGGAATAAAATGTAAAGCAGCCATCTGGGACAGAAATGAAAGATGCTCACATTTCTCCAAAAAAACAATTATGCAGAATACTCTAGACAATCTTTCCCAGTGAACACTCCTTGTAAGTACTTAAAGAATCTACAAAATTCCCATGTAAGACATTTCATAATGCTTTTAAGATGTCATCAATGTCCTATTTCGGTGCATACTGATGAATATACCTTATAATGATTGTTTGTGTAGCTTGTGCAAAACTGAAGTTGAAACCTCTAGACATTTGTTAACTTTTAGTACAAAGCTTAGCACTATATATGAAAGGGCAAACAACTCTCAGGTTCATGATATAAAGACTATTCATATGGATCAGTGTTGGTCTTATTTATGGGAGAAAATGTAGTTATGAATTTTACAGTGCATTATTTATGGTAAGAGATTGTAAAGAGGATAGGATATTTGCATCTTTAGCTTTTAACTTGTATGTATGGCGTGAGTAGTTTTGGACTTGGGTGAAGCTTGTTGGTGCTACTGATACTTGTAGCAGAGGCATGTGCCAGACTTGTTGAACCCACCTTTGTGCTTTTAGCAGGAGTGTCCTGTTGGATTTTGTGCACAATCTTTTAGATTAATGGCGATGTAGGAAAACTATAGGCAAAGATCCCTGACCAGTTGATTCACATTGCATTGGCCACTGACACTTGTTGTGGGAATCAAGTTGCAGAATTTTTAGTTCAACAAATCTACAAATGGTGCGCCCCATCGTTTGCGTTGATGACAAGTTGTTGACACAGCATTTATGTATGCCTGCGTTGTGCTGTGCTGCTAGTGTGATGTTTGTCTGAAGACATAATTGCTCAGTTTGCTATGCCACCTTGGGTAGCTGTTTGGAGCATTTGCTCCCTTGTATGGTGACAAAAACATTGCTGCTGTATGCCACTAATGTGTAGGCTTTGCTTTGTCCTCACTCTCTGTGCTGTCATAGATAGTAGGTGGGCCTACCATCCAGGGAGCACATCTATTGTTATGGTCACCCACTTGTTAAGGTGACAATTTCAAGGGATGAACGATCTTTGGTGTTGCAACAGCAGATCCAGTCCTCTGCCTGTGACTATTACAAGCTGGGCCAACTCTTGCATGTTCCTCATGTGTAACCTCACGTTTTATACTAGGCAAATACATGATGCCATTATTCCTAACATTTTCATAACACTCCTCACTGCCAAAACACGGATGTCTAGCAAAAGTGGAACAGTTTCCACAAAGTCGTATGCCCTCATCTGCACGAAAAGCTCATGCCTGTTGAAATTGTATCCATGCTAAAAAATATTCTGAGTTATTTGAGATGTGGTTAAAGTTCCCCGGTTGTGCTACCGAGATAGTCTAAGCGCTGCACTATAATATCCATGTCCTTGCTGCGTTGAATGGCTGAGTAGCTGTTTATTAAGAATCTACTGAGGTATGGATAGGCATGTACTGCATTCCTAAAGAGATATGCTGCCACTACTGATAAAACACACTTGGTGCAGATGTTCTATCCTATTTATTTTAAAATTGCAAATACGGTATAGATGTACAAAGAAAGACTGCAGCCATAATTATTTGATTTGCACTGAATAGGACAGAAAACAGTCCAACCCCAACATTATATCCTCATGGGGTGAGCAGTAAACTGGATAAAGCACACCCCAGGAATGAGGGCACCATTTGCTTCCTCATATGCAAACAAGAAATACATGTGTACATTTTCAGGACACTGAACATCCCCTCAACATATTCTCTAAGCATTCTACTACAGTGGATAATGACAGGCCATTGGTTTCCAGGTTTCAGACCCAACTGTCAGGGCTCCAGATTTATGCATAGTGAAGTAAAAGTTAAAAGGCCCCAATTATTTATCAATAGGTTAAGATGAATTGCAAAGGGTGGCGTATTTCAGCCAAATCTCCTGGCTAGGAACAGAGCCACTATGCCATGCTTCCCTTTGCCACCAAAAGACCAAGTTCCACCAACCTATTGAAAGTCTCCAGTAGATCGCCCGTGAAGCTGAACATGCCCACAAGGGGAGTAGATGGAAAGGGTCCCTCCCAATTTCCTCAACCTTGGTCCAGCCACTTCAGAACTCTGCAAATACATCGATAGCTCTGTGTGATCTGCTACTGCTGGGAAACCTTATGTAAACTGAAAGGGGTGCAATAAACCCTTTGCATCTACTTAAAACTCCATATATGTTTATAATTAATTGACAGTTTTTTTATTTGCTGCCAAAAAAACACTGAGTGTCTCCAATCACAACCCACAGGTCTCTCTAAAATGACTCATTACATTGCAAGGCGGAGATGCCGCCCTACGGGGCCACCAATCTATAACAATTGGACAGCAGTCTACCCTGCACCCCCTTACGATAATCAGCTTTAAAAGGATCACATGTGCTAGGTTAAGTTGAGATGGAAATCCAGGTCAGAGCCTCCCTAAAAATGCCTAAGGTTCGCCAGCGACAGAAATACCCCATCAACACAAATATCCCCTGCTCTGAGAATGTGAACTTCATCCATTACTGTGTGGAGTGACTGCTTATGTGTAAGAAGCCACCCAATATTTTTACTTAATGAGCTTACTGAGGTTTTCCATGATCTTAATGAAGTTACGTAAATCTTTCTGGAAAGAGTCTATCCTGATCTTGAGGAGGAGTTTCCTTCTCCGAATGTACTTCCATAAAGGCATCTGCGTCCACATGAGTAAGGGACATGGAAAGATGTTCCACTGTTGAATCCAGTTCCTGAAACAATAACCATTCTTTATTAGAAGTCTAAAAAACACTTTTGGCACCATTTGCCTTTTCAGTACTATGATCCTTTTGCCGCTGCATGTCTTTTCAGCACTGTGCCTAGTTTCTTACGTGTCGCAGCTTTGGGGTTGAGTTTTCTCAATGCATTGTTTCAGCTTCACAGTTTTGAAGGGCTTGGTTGACTACATTTTTTAAAAAACGATGATGAAAATCGTTTTGGGACCCAAGTCAGCATTTCTGGTCTAGCATCAGTTGCCTGCGTACTCTTGATTTGGGTACAAAGAGAACGGTCATGTGCCAGTTTCCCTGGTTTCATTCTTCCCACTTACCTGTTTAAGACCCCATGAATTTCTTCCGCCAGATGTTCATTTAATTTCACGTGGTGAGAAGGTAGGCTACTTCGGAAGGTACTTTGTGTGGGACTAGAGTTCTCCACCGAAGGCTTTCTTCAGAGCCCATCTCTTGTTTGATAGTCATTATAGAGTCTGTCTCTGGGTACTTGGGCTCAGGTTGTAACACTATTTCAGAATCTAGTTCCTCCATCTCACAGAGCTGGTTCCGTGGTAACTATTGACAGCATTGCCCCATTAAAAATACGCAAAGAGAAACAGAAAGCTCACCTGAACTCATGGTACACTGCTGAGCTCAAACTACTTAGACAACAAAAAAGCAAACGTGAAACATTTTGGAAGACAGCTCCCTCATTAGAAAATAAAACTAACCTTACTAATATCACCACTCTCTACAAAAATGAGATTACACGTGCTAAAAAAGAATCTTTCAACTCCAGGATAACTCAGGCAGGCTCTAGCACGAGAGAGTTATTTAACATCTTAAAGGAATTAGAAAACCCTAATCCTCCCACTGATACCTGTACCAAGGATAGACAGTGGTGCACAGGTATCCAGAATGCCCTCGCCAACAAAATCACGGGACTCCAAACTAAAATTGAAAATAAACGACAACAACTCACCCATGGCACTACTTCCGGTCCAACTTTACCCTCGCCCATTGCCAATAGCTCAGGCTTCACCTTCAAAAGGGTAACTATACCAGAAGTACAAAAAATTATAGCCTCCTTGAAACCATCTAACTGTAAGGGGGAGAGCTGCCCTGCCCAGGTCATAAAAGACGCAGCCAGGGATCTCTCCCCTTTCATTACCAAACTAATAAACCTATCTTTCACTAGCAATGCAGTCCCAAGCAACTTGAAACAATCCTGGGTTCTACCATTGTTAAAAAAACAAACACTTGACCCGTCTATACCTACCAACTATAGACCTATCACCACCGTACCGTTCTTACTAAAAGTTCTTGACAGAGTGGCCTACGTACAAATACAAGATTACCTCGAGACAAACCAACTCCTGGGAATTCGTCAGTCTGGCTTTCGTCCTCAACATGGAACAGAAACAGCTCTTGTTGATCTCAAAAGCCAGATCGACGAACTCAAAGATAAAGGAAAGGCTGCCATCCTTCTTCTCCTAGACCTCTCCGCTGCCTTTGACTTGGTGGACCATAAAATCCTATGCAACCACCTATCATCGGCAGCACATTTCTCCCACTCCGCGGTCACATGGATCCAATCCTTCCTTGATAACAGGACCATGCGAGTCTTCTCACCGTTAGCAGCGGCCGACCCGATTCCCATCACCTGCGGTGTCCCACAAGGCTCCTGTGTTTCGCCCACTTTGTATAATATATTTACAAAGCCTTTATTCGACAAGCTGGACCATCTGGGTGTCACCTACACCAACTACGCAGATGACACCCAGATACTCCTAACTCTATCCGGTAATTACAACTCGGACATCACCCGGATCAATGAGGTCTTCTCCATCATTCTGGCATGGATGGCCACACATGGCCTCTGCCTGAATGATGACAAGACGGAATTGCTCCTTGTCGGCTCCCCTAACACTATCCTGAAGCTCAGCTCCAGCTACACCAGCTTCACTATTGACGGGAACACTATTCCTATCGCAAAAAGTGTAAAGACCCTAGGCTTCTATCTAGACACCAACACCAACCTCTCCAAACAAGTCAACATGACCGCTTCAGCCACTGCCTACACAGGTAAATTGATCAGGGCCTGTAGACCCCTGCTATCCGCAGTAGCTGCCTCACATTAGCCAGAGCATGTATACAGTCTAAATTGGACTACTGCAACAGCTTATATGTAGGTGCTAATAAATCTGTTATCAACAAACTGCAGGTCCTCCAAAATAATGCACTCCGAGCTGCTCTTAATATTCCTAGGAGAGAACACATATCGGCCACCAGAATATCATGCAAATGGCTATCCATCCAACAAAAAATTGATCTAAAAACTATCTGCCTCACCTACAAATCACTTAATCACCTTGCCCCGCCTTACCTTACTAATAAATTCACCTTAAAACCGGCTATCAGAATCACCAGATCTTCCAACACACTACACCTGACAGTGCCCAAATACACCCTCAAAAGAGCTGGCGGAACTAGCTTCCCGGTTCTAGCCGCCCAACTTTGGAAAACTATTCCACTGAACATTAAATCCTTCCCCACCTTTCAACCCTTCAGAAACCAGGTCATCACCTGGCTTCTAAACAAATAACTCAGGGATCCGTCACTTACCTCACTCACCACTACTCTGCCTCTTCCGCTACTAGCTAATACAGACCCTGTATCTTGTATACGTGTCACTTTAACAGCTCAACACCTTTATAATACTGTCTGCTTACTATCTACACCAACTGTATTTTTTGCAAAATGTATAAACTCCTGCACATTATTTCTGTAATTGTATATATGCTGCATAACTGCCCTAATATATTGCCTGTAACCATTTCCTTGAGCGCCCACATACCCCTGGGACCGGAGCGCTATACAAATTAATAAACAAACAAACAAACAAACAGGGATTTAAACTCAACAGCCAACATCGCACGTGCCACCAATTGCCCTTCCTTTTGCGTCAAGTGTTTTGGTTTGACATCTTCTGCAAGCTTCAGACGTGTTGCTGTGAAAGGCAATGGTCACACACGCACCCCCCTCCCTCATCTATCCAGGGGACCCAGTGATTACAAGTGGGACCAAACCTAAACAGATTGTTTTTCCATTGACTCAAGACAGCAAATACACACGAGATCTGAAATGAACAAAAAAAACATTAATGTTGTATGTAGCCTGCCCCCTGCTATCATTGAATACCCTCGCAACACAGATATCTGTGTCAAAAGTCGAGTTCCTAAGTTGTTTCTTGAATGTTATTTTCTGCTTTTTCCTCGGACTGAACCGGTGGCAGAAAACAAAACAATGTAGGGAAGCTGTGAACTGGCGAGAGCCCTGTGGGTAGTAACATGTATTGGTCATACGTTAGTTCTATTACTGACCTGGTCGTTCCAAAACTAAAGTTTACTAACGAAGTGGAATACCCCAGAGCAACCACTGGATGGCAGACTATGAAAATAATGTGGATCGAAAACATATTTACAAGCTGGAAAAACTACACACAGTATCCTTCCAATGACCAAATACTCTGCTTGGCTCCAGCCCAATCCTCCAAACCGGTCAGGAGAGTCAGGCCTCCCCGCCAACATGCACCGCGACAGAACTCTGCGCAGCAGAGCAGCACAGAGTAATCCATATTCAATGTCCTTGGTATCATCCGTAATCAATTCATTGAAAAAAGCGTGGAAAGGGTGTGCAAAGAATAGTTATGTTACCAAGCACAATGCCAACTAGATGCCCCCTATGGAGGGTTACATTGTTTCATTGTTTCTCATGTGTTTCACGATACCAACACATACCACAGGTTTAGTCACACAGGTATACCCGAATCACACACATTGCTTCAGCCTGCAGCCTATTGCTAAAATGACTAAACAGCCTTTTCACCATCTCTTCGTGTCGTAATTACTGTCTTTATGAATTCAATGTATGCTAGGTTTAAGATTACTGTCCAACAGAAACCTGGTTAGATGAGCAATGCACTACTGAGTAATCACTTGGAACCACAAGGACATGGCCAAAGCAGTTCACCACCTCCAGAATAATACATCATAGATGCCCATTCATTATTTGGCTTTGTTAATGGTTTAATTGTGTTAAAGTCTCATTTGTGATCAGGACTACATGTATGCAATTTTGTTACATTAAATGACAAACGTGTATTGCTTGTTTTTCCATGGTTCTTTTGAATGACACAAACATGGAAATAAGTAATTTCCCTGTTTCCCAGCCAACACTTGTAAAAGGATAATGGTTCAATTCAATTAAGAGGTTGCATCCCCCACTAAGAACTGCTATGATGCCTGGAACGCCATTACCAGGAGCAGTAATGATTTATTTATCTTTCTCTGCCGTGATCGATTGATTTGTGGTGAATCTCATCATGTTTATAATGGTTTTATATATCCTGTATATTGAATACTTTTCTACATTTTAATTGTTTAATGTAATTATGTGTAAAGTTTTTTACATTTTGTACAAATCTGTATCACATTAATAAATAATACTAATAATAAAATGTATGAGCAAGCATCACCTTGACCTATACAAAGGTACACACCTCATTTTCATACAATTGTACATGCTTAGCTCCAAGGACTTTCAATTTGCTATCAAAGATGTATTTATGTGTTTATATACAGGAGGATTCATACTGGCACACAACCGTATCGGCTTCAATGGAAGACACCTCCTACAAACGACTGGAAGGGACATGGGCACAGAAATGGCATCTTAGTATGCTAACCTTTTCATGGTGGACCTCGAAAAGGAGTTCTTACAACATCAGTCCCTGAAACCACTACCATACCTGTGTTACACTGATGGCATCTTCTTGATGTGGGCAGAATGCAAAGACGTTCTTTCCATGAATAACTAAATGTCTTCCACCAATGCATTAAGTACAGCATGGAATACAACAAGAGCAGCATGCATTTTGTGGCTCCAACTATCTTGGTTGGAAGGAATGGCCATCTAGAAGCAGCTGCGTCAAAGAACCCCATTAATGAAAACAAATACCTGCACAGGGTAAGTTTACACCCAAGCCATACAAAGTGGTCTGTTATCTACAGCCAGGCCATCTGATACCAAAGCATATGCTCCAACTGGAAGACAAGGGACAACTAACTTGCCACACTTCGCACATGCTTCTTACAAAAGGGTCATTCAGCCAGACAAATTGAAGGGAAATTTGATTGTGCATTGAAAACACCAAGAGATAACCTGCCCAAATACAGAGACAGCAGAGAGAGACGGGATGAATAACTTTGGCTGTAATCTACCATCCAGCACTACCACAACTGAACAGGATTGTTAAGGAACTACAACCAATTTTTAGCCGGTATGATGATCTGAGAGACATCTTCAAAGAAGCTCCCTTAATTGCATACAAGCAACCAGAAAGCCTAGCACAGTTTCTGACCAGGAGTACATTTCCACTAGATCAAGAACAAGGAGGACTTGGAACGTTCTCTTGCAATAGTAGAAGATGCAAAACATGCCAACACATCTGCACCAGATCTGCCATAACAACCCCACAGAATCATCGAACAATAAAGATAAAAAGGGACATACAACAGAAGACCATCCAATGTTGTATACCTCATCCAATGCAAAGAAAATGCATACCAGGGAATGTGTGGGAGGCCTGCAAAGAGCTATGGGAATGGATGAACTTACATAAAGACAACATCTCAACCACAAAATAGAAACACCAGTGGGTCAACACTTCACACAGAATGGGCATTATTGCACACTCTATCTGTGATGGTTTTAAATACTAGACACAGAAGGATGTGGGAGCTCAAGAACCTGAAGGCGCTTAACCTAAAAGACAGTGGTTTGAACACAGCTATTGGTTTTATGACATAATGCTACTAACTATGAGCCCAGGTCCAGCAATGCAATCAAATCAACAAAGACAGTAGACACCCCTCCAGTACCATTTCTCACAAAGAGCTGTCAGACCCTGCTTTTCAGGACCCCTAATGTGTGAGGAGCACAGGACACCAACGATGGAAATCTTGGGTATGTAAGATGGGTGGCACCCATTACCAAGCATGAGACATGTGGAGATAACAGCGGAAGCACCACTGTTACAAAATGGGTAACATTTTATATTTGCCAACCTGTTTGCAAGCCAAGAAAAGCATTGTGAGGATTGAGGCATAATGAGATAACATTGGGGACTGCACCAGTTAATACCTTGAGAGCATATTTTGTAGTCCCACATTGTATACCAGCCAGGAAACCTTAGCAGTTGCACTGGCATCATTAAAATGTCCCGGCAGTAGATAGTCTAAAATGTGTTTCGCAGCAACACTGTGAAAAATGTATCATGGACCCAGTTTCCTAATAATGTGTTTTCAAATATCTCACTTCAATAGGCCTTTTAAAATATCAGTAATTCTAGGAAACTAGCGCCCCCCCCCCTTAAGACTGCCTAAACCTATCTTAATGGTATCCTGTGAAAACGATTGGTTGTTTCTTTTTTTGCTAAATGAAACTCTCAGAATGTGTACTGTTTGCAAATGGTTATACCCTGCTTTCAGGAGATTTATGGTCTTTTAGATAAGACACCAATTCCAGACCCACATTGCATGCATATTGTTCCTTAAGCCATTGAAGTTTGAAATGTTAATTTTTTCCATTTGTTTTGAGAATGATCTATGCTGTGGCATTCTTTCGACAATCATTTCACTTTGCAACATCAGATGAAGAAGTCTGTGCGACTTCGAAAGCTAATGCTTGGTTCCTTCTCTGCATAGTATTTTCAGTTAGTCAAATAAAAGATATCAAACTCTGCATCTTGTGTGATTTTAAAACTGGCCTAACATGGTGTCGAATTTTTATTTGCACATTGTATAACCTGGAAACGTGATGCAACAAATTTTTCAGTTCGTTTTGTCCTCTCTTTGTAGGAAAGAAAATAATGAGACAAACCAACTACTTTAATTCAGGTATGTGAGCTGGGATGCTGCATTGCTTAGAAAACAAGTGGCTGAAAGCACACTTGTTTAAGAGAGTTCCCCTGCACCAGGATCTGATTAATAACCACAATTAACATATTGCCTTTCACAGAGCTGTTCCTCAGGCAGAAATAGAAGTTTTAAAATCGGCTAAATGCGGAAAATATTCGATTAACACAGATAATGCACTGCGGTCATGCACAAGGCATGCAAAGGCCAGAAAATGGTACCAACAAACATACTTTTTACCAATCGTGTTTTTTCAAACAGGTGGTTTGTGCCACCTATTTGAGCCAAAACTAACAAGACCGCCTATGCAAAAGACCTGCTCTCAAGTTGCGCAGACTCTTCCTTGTTGACGTTTTTAAGATGTGTGCACCAGCAGCTTCATTTCAATGAGTCAGATGTTTTAGTGGCTAGAAGGGATCACCACAGAGAGCCTGGGTGGGGGTCACAGAATCCTGAAATATCAGCAGATGCAGGTGTGTTGGTGGATAGAGGGATCAGATCATAACTGGAAAAAGGTGAAAGAAGCTGAGACTGTCACTTCAAGTGCTGGTCTCAGCTCGAAGATAAGAGCCAAAAGAGAGGTGGAGCGCGGCCAGAGAGGGACGGACATCATGGTCTTGTGGCAGATTCGGATTATGCATGATACGGTGATCAGACACATTATGCCAGATCGTCGTTTCAAGGAGTTGCAGCACTATTCAATCCCTGCTACTTGTTAATTCAATAACTTGAGATTGTTATACCAGACCGGTCTCTTTCGTTACGACATCTTGCCCCACACTGGTTGTTGCGTTCCAAGCTCTCAGTTCAGGATGTCAACAAGCAGCAGAGATTCCTCTGGTTTGCAACAGCTGAATGTGGATACATAGGAATAGCAATTGGTGTTAAGAAGGGCCTGTAGCTCGCAAGCAATAAAGGATGTGGGTTACCAGTACATGCCATTGTCAAGCGACAACCCACAATCTGCCATCCTGCTGATCCCTGCAGTGACAGCAACCACATACCTGCAGAGCCTTGTTACAACCGTGGTGGATGCTGGTGGTACTTTGCTTACATACAGCTCTACAGTTTTCTGGGCAGTGTGGCGATTTGCATGGTGCATTGTTCTCAACCGTTTGTGTTGCAAAGGCGGGTGAAATCACCCGATTTTGTTTTTGGCGGGTGAGACGTCCATTGGAACGTACGGGCATGCAGGAGGTTTGGCGGGTGAGTCAGCCCTTTACAAGGCGGGTGACACCCGCCAAAAGCGTGTGAGTTGAGAGCTATGATGGTGTCGTCACTTTTCCAAAGGGGGGGGAGCCCTTTCTCATGAGACAGGGCATGTGCGGCTGCTACCCAAAAGTCCCCCTAGGGGTTGCTTAATGCGGGAGGACCTCATGAGGAGGGATTGCCCCTCCCCCTAGCGACAAGGTCGATGGCCTAGGGTACAGCCAGTTGAGCCACGCTACTCCCCAACATTCCCTAGTCTACCCATCCATACCAAGCTATGTCATTGAGAGCAAGCCCATGTATTTTTGTAGCACATGGGATATTGCCAGAATAGAATGTATTTATTTTTGCACGGCCCTAGGGCATCGTGGCGCTGTTACAATAAGACTTAATTACAATGGTTTAAGGATACAGTACAGAACAATGATACATACACAATGCAACAGTTGTAATGAAATTAACACGGATAGTGTGGTATCAATACTAATCTGGTTCTGGAGTTACAGGGGAGCCAGCTGATATTATTGTGTAGGAGGGCGTGACTAGCTGAAGAGCTTAGTTTTGAGTGCTTTCCGAAAGGCTGGGAGGGAGGTCTCGTTCCTGGGAGGTGGGTAGGGAATTCCAGTTTTAGGTGCTAGAAATGGGAAGCTGGATCCTCCAGCTTTGGCTCTTTTAACAGTAGGGACAAGGAGCTGATTGGAATATACTGAGACGATGAGGAACACAGCAACCATGAAGAGTAACCAACTCTGAAGTACTGCGACGAGGTGGCTCACCAGAGGTATGAGGAATGCCAAAAGGACATTATCTCCAGGTGTTGACGCTGTGCTGTGGCAGAGTCCCAAAGAGAAAATGGGAAAGAGAAGAGGGACCAAAGGAAGTCCAATCGCAAAGAAGCCAGGAGCCCGGGAGTTTCAAACTCCCGAGTGAGGGCTGGAAGAAAGGCTGTTTAGGGGATGCCGGTGGCAGGCTGCAAGGGTCCACTCTGCGTCTGAGAGGAGCAGACTCAGCTGTGAGGCCGAAGGAAAGAAGCAGTGGCGTAATCTCAACAGCGTGGACCGTCGGGTCCCAGAGCGGAGCCATGACCGTAAGGAGTGGGGGGCTGCGAAGGTGCACTGGGACCACCAAAGAAGACAAGGAGAACAGAGGAAGCCGCCAACCATAAACCCCATCCAAGGAAGGACCGATAACGTGCCACATCCTACGCGAAGGTAAAGGGGGGGCCGGGAGACCCGGTAGAGATACGAGAGAGGCGGAAAAAGGGACACAATGTACTGTTCCTCAGCCCAGTAGCAGCTATAGAGATATTGGGGAACAGAACTGTTTGGAGTACATCAGGGAGGAACTCCCTCGTCCCAATAGTAACAAAATAGCTACTGGATACTGGAAGAGTGAGCTAAGCATCCGAGGAGAACTTCCTCATCGCAGTGTCAGCAATAAGCCTTCTGAACACCAGAGAATGGTCAGGGACCCTAACCACCGTGAAGCAAGCATCTGAGGAGAACTTCCCCGTTGCAGTGTCAGCAATAAGCCCACTGACCATCAGAGAAGGGTCAGGGACCCCAACCACAGTGAAGCAAGCATCTGAGGAGACCTTCCTCATCGCAGTGTCAGCAATAAGCCCTCTGACCACCAGAGAACGGTCAGAGACCCTAACCACCGCGAAGCAAGCATCTGAGGAGAACTTCCCCGTTGCAATGTCAGCCATAAGGCCACTGACCATCAGAGAAGGGTCAGGGACCCCAACCACAGTGAAGCAAGCATCTGAGGAGAACTTCCTCATCGCCGTGTCAGCAATAAGCCCTCTGACCACCAGAGAACGGTCAGGGACCCTAACCACCGTGAAGCAAGCATCTGAGGAGAACTTCCCCGTCGCAGTGGCAGCAATAAGCCCACTGACCACCAGAGAAGGGTCGGGGACCATAATCACAGTGAAGCAAGCATCAGAGGAGAACTTCCTTGTTGCAGTGGCAGCCATAGCCCACTGACCACCAGAGAAGGGTATGGGACACTACCGAGAGTGAACCAAGCATCGGAGGATGACTTCCTTTTCACAGTGACCCTAATAAGTCACTAAACACCAGAGAAGGGTTTGGCACCTCAACAAATAGTAACTGAGCATTCGAGGAGGACTTCATTGTTTCAGTGGCAACCAGAAGCCCACTGACCATCAGAGAAGGATCTGGGTTTCCAATACAAGGGATCTGAGAACCCGAGGAGAACTTCCTTGGTGGACTGACAAAGATAAATCCATTGACCAGTGGAGAAGGTGTTTGCTGTTACTGAGAGAAAGTGGGAAAACCTACAGGAAGTTGAAAACCACAAAAAGGAACCTTTTAAATGCCGGAAGTGAGTTATTGTCATGGAGACAACACCAAACCCCTTTGAACATATCCAAAAGTCACCAGGGGAAGGGAGTCATTCCACTTGGCCTTATTGTGAACTTTATAAACCAGTAGGGAGTCATTCTCCTGGTCCATAACTTGTAGTTGTGTAAAGATTGCGTGGAACCCACAAGTCAGGTGAAGGGAGTAATTCTCCCATGCAACCTTTTTTCAAGCGAATAATCTTTTAAACATCACCCGGATACCAGGAGAAGGGAGTCATTCTCCTGGGGAAGGAACATTCTGTTTAAATATATTAGTCTTTAGTTGTAGTCAGCCCTACAGATAAGGGGTGGATCAGCAACTTTGAAACCCTAAAAATAAGCAAATACTCCCAAACAAAAGAAAAAACAATAGGGAGTAAAAATACTTCAACAAAAAATAGATTTCACCCGCAAAGCTCCATGGATATGTTTGGACCAGCAGTGCACAAGAGGAAGAAACTACTATTATTACTGCCTGATGGGGAAAAAGTGAACCTGTATCATTTTATGTGCATGAAAATTTAGGTGCAAAGAATTATTTATCACAAAAACATTTCCGTGTTCGAGTTTAATACTGGCTGTAATGTAGGGATAGAAGTAGGTTGTGACACAGGACTGACATTCTGACAGATCCTTTAGTGTTCGTTTGAGGCCGGTAAACCCCTCTTCGATGATCAGGATAGTGAGGGTCTTTTTTTCATAAATTAAAGTCTATAACCACCACCATGCACCTTTGTGTCAGATTCCTTCTTTGACACCCTTACAGCGGCATGTCAGTTGCCAAAGACGGGCATTGCTCCCTGTATGCCTGTTTGTTAGCTTTACAGAGGTCCTATTGCCCCTGCCTGCCTACTATACATGGGTTCCGAGGTAGTGGGTGTGCAGGCAGTGTTCTGGGCTCACCTGGAGTTCCTAAGGCAAGGACGGTACATGTGCTGCAAACATCCTTTGTAGTTTTCTTCTGGGTCCCTCTTCCACGAGGCCAAGAGTATGGTCGGCCACAGGCTTTATTCTTCAGCTATATCAGATCATGTCTAGGACTTTAAGAGACAGAAGACACCCACTGGACAGCTCATTCATTCAAGTCTCATCCCTCAACTGACACTCACATATAACATTCATTCAATCACCCTCCCAGCATTCTCTGACCTACACAGCACTTATCAACATTTTACCTCTATTGAGCATGTCCAGTGGGACAAGCAGACGGGTACAAGGTAATTTGACAAGGGTCGGGGACCCCAAGGTATACAAGGTAGTTTGACTCATATTTAATGACTACTCCCTACTGGTTTTCTTTTTTTACCAAAATAAAATGATGTATTAGGTTTGGATTATGGGCGGTTACCAGCATATAAATGGAGGCTATTTAGTAACCAGGTGCCTTGCAACGCTGCATGTGTGCTTTCCCAATGCTCCCCTCAACAGTCTCCATGTTTGCCTATTTTGTGACACTTGCTTGATTCTCTGTGTTCCTTGTGTCTCCTGTGATAGTTTGTTTGTTTGTTTATTCATTTGTTATGCGCACCAAACCCGAAGGTAAGAGGGCGCAGCAGTATGAAAATGCGAAGCTTACATAGTTACAAATATACATAGCATGTACAAAAATATAAACAAAAATTACATAAGTACAGAGTATACAGAGTGTGCAGATATATACAGTGATAAAGTGGCCTTTGTAGTTGCAAGAATAAGCATAAGCAGTATGCAGAAATGCGCCATGCTTAGTCAAAGCCTCAGTGTATTGCTAAGGCACGTAGGTGAACAGGGACAACGGGCATGATCTATCAGGTCAGAGGCTAAGCGTCTGTGGCGATGATGTGTTTTATCACCTTTTTTCTGAAGTGTAGGAAGGGTTGGTCAGCTCTCAAATCTTGAGGGAGAGCGTTCCAGCATTTAGCGGCCTTTACAGGGAAGCTATTGCCACCAATAGTGGTAAGCTTATGTTTAGGTATGGCCAGACAATTAGCATTACCGGCTCTGCTTAAACTGTGGACGGTTTTTCTCTAAAACTTAGCTGTAAGGTAGTTAGGGGCAGAGTTATTAAGGGCTTTGTGGGTCAATGAAAGTGGCTTCAATTGTATTTTGTTGCCCGTGGATAACCATTTATGATGGCGTCTGATAGGAGAAATGTGTGTTCTTTTGTTTATACCTAAGGCTGCTCTTAAAGCATTATTTTGTAAGGTTTGGAGTTTGTGGATGGTTGTTTTATTAGCACCACTGTAAAGAGCATTACAGTAGTCGATTCTGGAGAGTATTAGAGCTCTAGCCAGGATCAGGCTACTGTCGCCAGAGAGGAAGGGCTTGCCAGCTCTGAGTAGATTGCACGTATAGGCTGTGGTGGAAGTCAGGGATTTGATATGTTTATCAAATGATAATGTGGAGTCCAAGTAGAACCCTTGACCAATTTTCTGGAACCTGCTTACGAAACCACTAAGGATTTTCCTCGTCTATCTGCTTATATTTCATCTGCTGTAAACTGGTCCTGCCATCAGATTTTTGTTTCTTGCTGCTACGACAGCCAAGGCATCATCAATCTCAGGATCAGCGTGTCGAGAAAAGTGCCACCCTAACTTCTGTGTAAGAAAAGGACGGGTACACCACGTCAAATCTGCCAATAACCATCACAGGTCACCTGGAAAAGGGCACAGAGAGCTGGTGGGGAAGGGAGAGGATAAAAATCCTAAAAGGCTCCGTCAGCGAGATCCTGAACCATCCAACTCTAATCGAAAAGGTGCGAGATAAGAAGCCAATATGGATCACAGAGGAAGGCAAGGTAAGGTAATGTCGGACGAACGTGGGAAGGGAGCACAGAGGGATTTAGTGCTTCGGATATTAAACTATCAGATTCAGAACTGCTTAAGGGAGTTATGAGGTGGAAGACCATACTAACACATAAAACCGCAACCAAAATGTGTAAAACTGGGAGGAGGAGTTGTAGAAATTCAGTGTACTAGTGATAAATTGCCCCCTGCTCCCCCACAGAATGCATACGTGAATTCGTCCTAGTGGGGCAGACATGCATGTATGACCCTTGTAGGGCGGTTTCTACTTCCTTTGTCCCAATTCCATTTCGCCCATCGTCGTTCCCCACAATCACCTTTTCACAGAGCCTAACCGCTTAACACCCGAGATTATGTATCTGGGATTCACAGTGGACACCTAAACACGACACCTGGCAATGCAGGCCTCCACACTTCAAGGGCTTCTTAAGCACATCTATGGGCCACCCACAATCATGCTTCCACCAGCTCCAACACCTCTTACACAGTATCAGGAAACACCATCGCCGGAAAATCCTCCTTACGACATATTTTCCCTGTTTCCCCTCTTTCAAAATTAACATTATCCCGACCCACTGCCTAGCAATACACACAACCCTACTTACACAATCATATTCCGTCTAACACAATCCTTGTTACTACATGTTTTCCCTTTTTTCCCTCTTTCTAAATTAACATTATCCCGACCCACTGACTAGCAATACACACAACCCTACTTACACAATCATATTCCGTCTAACACAATCCTTGTTACTACATGTTTTCCCTGTTTTCCCTCTTTCTAAATGAACCTTCGCCCGACCCACTGCCTACCAATACACACAAACCTACTTACACAATCATATTCCGTCTAACACAATCCTTGTTACTACATGTTTTCCCTGTTTTCCCTCTTTCTAAATTAACATTATCCCGACCCACTGCCTAGCAATACACACAACCCTACTTACACAATCATATTCCGTCTAACACAATCCCGTCCTATCTCCCTTATCATGTCTAAGCTCCTTGTGGCCCTATACTATTCCTGCTTCTTCCCGCCCTCACTCTTTTCCCTGTTTCCCTTTCTACTTCCTTCACAGACTGTGCTCTGGTTGCCCAGTCCAGGGGCGCAATGTACCATTTTCTCAGTTAAGGTACAGGCACCGTCAAACCACTTGGTTGGTGACTGGTACAACATAAAAACTTTATAAAAAAAACAAAACACCACTTGAAATGTCAACTTAGAAATTCTTGCATTTTCTCCACTTCGGCTGGCATTCTCATAAAGCATTTTCAGTAACAAACAAGAAATGTTACCTGCTCGGCAAAGTAACTTGCTTTGTCTTGGTTGAGCCCTACAGAAAATAGAATAACACAATTAGCACCTCAGGAACTGCATTCAATGCAAAAACTCACGATGTAAAAACACCAGTCTTTTCTACTGCTTTTATTAAGCTAAAGGCCTGCATGAGCCCAGTGTCACATTTCATTTATAAAAGCAAAACACTGGTTCTATTTCTTGTGGCACGCGCCAAATCGTCCACCATTTTCTGTCAAAGGGTGTTTTAGCTAGGTTTAAAAACATTCTTCAGCCGTTATGCAGATTCCTTCATTTTGCCAAATAAAGGAATGGCCTTTTTTGTACAGTCCAGACTGGAACACATGCTTAGCAGTCAGTCACACACCTGGAGTGCTTGATTCTAATCCGCTAAAGTCACAGTAATTACAAGGTTCCCATTGTCCGATAGTTCTATTGTACAATTTGTTATACTTGTGGGGTTATTTGAAAAGCCCTCAGGGAACTTTCCAGAGGTAGCCTCCTAACCTAGTCACCCTTCAATCATCGCCGACCGCAGGGCTGCCTTGCTCCTGCTAGCACCGCAATAACCATCACAGAGCGAATGGGAGCTCTATAAACAGCCTGCAATATCTTTAGACCCATTGCAAGCTCCCCCTCCTCCCACAGCAGCGGCTCTGCTCCCCCTCCTCCCACAGCAGCGGCTCTTGCAGTGTCCCAGCGCTGGCATGTAACATACCTTTGTTTCTACCCTGCGGATAAAATATACACCGAATAGACGCCAGTGCAAACCTTGAATACCTGCATAGTTGCCAAACTCATCAACACCTCAGGTTCTTGCACCGGTCTCTCCCTCTACCGCCACTAGGCGCCCTCCTCCTCCTCCCTTTATTCCGGAACCACACCCCAAGAGCCACCAAAACAGCACAACATTACATTTTTGGATAGTTGTTTTGAACATCGGTATAATGCCGACAACTTTCGCCATTCTTTTTGGGGTTCATCTACTCCTGCTGACTCCAAGCTTATGTTATGTTATGGTACTTATATAGCGCACCGTCACCAACGGAATTGTTCCTCAGGCGCTCTGGCGGATCTGTAAACAAGGAGGTGGGATGGGTTAGTAAGGTAAAGAGGGAGTAGGATAGCGAGAGGAGTGGTGTACTGTTAGCAGCTTCAACTCGGTAGACACTGGGTGCTGAGCTTTGGTGCGAGTATTGGATCGGTGCCAGTCTGCGTGTGCTGTTGGTGTGCCTTATGTATTGTTGCGGTGTGGTGAAGTCCGTGCAGATTGTTGTGCGAGAGATGGTTGTGTGAGTTTTTTTGAGTGAGATAAGTAAGGAGAGAGTTTGAGCTTATATTGGTTAATGGGTTATATGACATCTAACATGCTAACATTTGCAGTTCTGTCCAAGTGTGGTACTTGCTGGTCTACATAATTCCATCTAGGTGTGGCACTCACTAACCTTCACAATACTTATCTAGATCTGAGGCAAGATAATGTTCTCAATTCTAAGTGTGGCATATGCTAGCATTCAAGTTCAATCTATGTGTGGCAAGTGCCAACATTCACAATCCTATCTAGATGCGACGCAGGCCCAAGTTAGCAATTCCATCCTAGTGTGGCACATGCTAACATTCACAATCCCCTCAAGATGCGTGGCAGACCAAAGCTAAGAATTCTAACTTAGTGTGGCGCATGCCAACATTCACATTTCTATCAGAGTTCTGTCAGGTGTGGTGTATGCTAACCTTCCCAATCCCATCTAAGTGAGGCAGAGGCTGACATCCACTCTGATTTTGTTGGGATGGTGCCTTTTTCCACCTGCCAACTATTATACCAGAATAACGATCTTTCTCGTTTGCAGAATCAGTGTGATGCTATTAGCTCATATTTTGCAGAGAAGATTAGACAAACGATTTCGAACGAAGGCTCCATTGTGAATGTTTAACATCCTGAACAAACCTTCAGTGGGGTTAATTGCCCAGATTCTTTTCAATTTGAGCTTGTTCCGGACGAGATGGTATCCGTGGCCTGGGGTCAGCTTAACTCGGCTTCTCCAATCGATCCTGTCACCATTCAGTCTTTAGTAAGGGGGAGTTCTGGGCGTTTCTCGGGTTTGAGTCTCAACCAGAGTCTTTAGCTTACCATCCTTTCACAGAAGAAAAAGTTCCACAACATATCAGTCTTTGTCCTGCCCAAGGGCAGTCCAGCACCGAAATGCTAGGCAATTCTCTTCTGAACAAGCGTACCAACAGCAACCCCAGACATGTGATTCGGCCTGGCTGGGTCTCGTCGGTGAGGTGGAGCTGTGCCTCTCTAAGAACAGTGAGCATGGGTTCCAAGTCTGGGATACCCTAGTAACTTAGGATGAACGCCCAAAGCTACCTAATATGCATAAGTAGGGGGGTGGGGTTCTGGGAGTTTCTCCCTCGCCTCAAAAGGGCATTCCTTTGTTGACAGCGGCCCTTCATCACTTAGCTTAGGGGTGATACTGCCCTCTCTGAAACATGAAGTGCTAACTCCACTTCTAAAGAAGCCCCACCAGGACCCTATGTTAGTTGCTAATTATTGCACTATATCTTTGCTTTCTGTTCTTATGAAGCTCATGGAAGTAATCGTAACCTCTCAATTCTCTCCGTTTTTGGAACATAGATACCTTCATCCCTTTCAATTTGGATTTAGACCTCTTAGGGGCACTGAGTCTGTCAGGGTCTCGCTTCTAGATCTTACAATGCTTCAGGACCGTAATGGGGTTGGATTGTTGATTCTCCTTAACCTCCCCCTGGCCTTTTGAACTGTTGATCATGGTATTCTCCCTGGACGCCCAGAGAGGAAGTTCTGGCTGCCCGCTTAAGTGGTTATCCTCCTTTCTTAAAGACTGTATGCAAACTATATTTATGCTCATTACCAATCTGTTCCTACCATTCTCACTTGCAGCATTCCCAAGGGAGCTTCACCGTTTCCTTTTTAATCTGTACCATCATCCTTTGGCTGATGGTATTTCTGAACACAGGGTGGGTTTCTACACATATGCTGATGATACTCTGCTATTGTTTTCACTTGGATTACTAAACAGCTGAGCCACCAACCAACTGTTTAACTGCAATCGGGGACTGGATGGCTAGGAACTGGCTGAAATTGAAAAAAAGCTTTTGGTGATCAGGTCCCCTAATTCTAATACGGTTTGGAGTACTGGCCAGATTCTTGGGGGGCGGTCCGGTTCCCAGTAACAAGGTAAAGAGCCTGGGTGTAAAACTCTATCATCAGGCCCTAAGGAAGCCCAAATCTCTACGCTGTGCAGTACTGGTTTTGCCAAATTGAAAGTCCTAAGGAAGATTGTCTCTTCCATCAGAATGTCACACAATGGTGGTCACTTCCTTTATTATGGGGTCATTGGACTTTTGCAATGGGATATACCTTGAACAACCGCTTCTTTAATTAATTGCAGATTCTTCAAAACGCTGAAGGGCTATTAGCTCTAAATCCTACCAGACTTTCCAATTCCCAGTCTCTGCTATGGCAGCCCCCCAGTTACGAATGAATTGAGTTTAGGACTATGCATTATGCAATACACCTAAATTGGTCTGCTAGCCCCTTTCTAGGTGTTTTTTTGCTCATCTAAAAATCTATATAAAGTCCCCCGCTAGCGGCGGCCGCTTTTTCCCTGTCTTGGCCCCAGCTTGTGGAACTCTCCCCATGGGGTTGTGCAATACTACGGACCATCGTGGCTTTCGCAAGGCTCATCTATTTTAAATCTGTTTTTTTCTGTCAACGTGTCAGTTTCCTTCTATACAGCACCTAGATGTCTTTCTGCCCTAGTCTACAAATGTAATAAATTACAACAAAGTCTCATTTAGCATCTTCAGTGAAAACAATGTATTTGATGCTAGACGAAATGTGTTCTCCACATAGAAGCTAATGGATGCACTAAGCATGAAAGAGTCAAGTGTGAGCTCAACCAAGCATTGGCAATGCCAACAGTTTGGGCTTTGTGTAGGCACAGGTAAGGCACTTGCCTGGTACAGTGGTAACTGGCCATTGATGGTAGCAGGTGCAAAATGGGTGATTACCTGAGCATATTTATTTATTTATTTTTATTTGTTTTGATCAAATTTTGACCTTTACAAAAACATTTAACATTTCACTCCTTTGAAAAGAAGGTTCTGCTGAAAACAGAATTATTTTCGGAGCCTCCGGAGCAGGAGGGTACATAAAGACATGAAGACAACCAAGCATTACCCAGATGACTTCTCTCCAAATCCAGTCCTTCTAAACAATAATAAAAACACAAAAAATAAAAAACATTACCACTTGCACACTACTCCTGAATAAACTCCTATTTATTTTGGGCCTGTGAGCAGGGAGGCGGGGGGGAGTGGAGGGGAGTGAGAAGGTGCTAAGCAGACAGAGAAAGTGGGTGCATTCCTGTGGGTCCAGTGCTGAATTTACAGTAAGTGCTCCAACGGTGGTGTTCCAAGGAGACAGCTGAACGCTAGACCTAGACAATCCCCTTAGTAGAAGTTCCTGGGATCTATGGACGGGACCCATGTCACCTTAATATGATCAGGCACCCTATACACCCCAAAAAGACCTGCAGAACGTTATGGATGCATCCCAGTAAAGTGCAATGCAAGACAAACCCGGGGTGCTTAACATGAGGCCACCTGGCTATGGCGTTCAACGCAGCAGGACGTGGCTATCTCTTGTAGCTATAATTTTACTAATTTGTCAACAATGAAAGAAGCAGAAAATTTGGGTCTGATCGTTTTTTCTACTGTTAAAATGATCATAATACACATCACATTTTACAGAGTTGCCTACAGGCCCCGGGTCATCAGAAACATGGCCATCCAGTGCCGGCTATTTAATCAATGACACTTTAGGTGCTCGAACATGTATGCCAATGCTGGGAAACTGCATGCTGGGAATTATCTGTAAGCAAAGTATTGGTGGCTACAAAGACAGGACTCGATACATGTCATTCTAACAACAAGACACAATTTTTCAAATCCAATTAAGAAATCAAATGGAGAACAGAGCACTGCGTCATACATTTTCCAAAGGGAGTGGGTTGTGAGTGTGGTATATGGAAGGTTTGTACAATACAATACAGTCAGAGAAAAAGAATGAGCGAGTGGTAAACAGTTCCACTCACTCAGGAGATTAAAATCAAAAGTGCTGGGTGTCTCTCAGGTTAAAGTGAATTAGCACAGAAACCGAACCTTCTCCCTCACACCGGGCCACCACTCACAGCCCGGCCCGGTACTTCGCTCTCCTCTGGACCGCCCTTAGCCCTCAAGCCTTCCATCAATTCAGGGATGCCCCCACACACGGGGTCCCGGACTGGGGCATTTCCTTCATCCAGGCTGCCTAGAGTGGTTGGCCTGGGACTTTGATATCTTCTGGCCCTTTCGGACTGGCCCTCGGGCGGGCCGCTGCCTCCCAGGCTACACTTACACTCGCATCTCGGGCCACCCTGCACATGCAGACCTCGGCGGTTTCCTTCACCCAGGCCGCACTGCACACACAGCCTGGGGCTTACTTCTGATGCCGGGCTGCAGCTGGCAGGCGCTGCTCGGGGGTTGGGGGAGCCCCTAGGGAACACAGCTCTTTCTTCCTGTCTTTTTGCTGCTGCCCTTCAGCTTCTCATTGTGCCACCTGCGCTCCTTCTGTCAACTGTCTCCAGAGGTTCTTCAGGTAAGTCGATTGTTACGGGCAGGGGAGACAGTCCAGTGTTCCATGTATCCCCCATGGTGAGAAACGTGGTACAGCCAGGTAAATCCATTGGTAAGCACACACATTAAATAAAAACTTTTAAACGCCTTCTTGTGTCTTGCGTTTGCTATACATTTTTATTATTTACCCCCTCCCTAACCATCCTTTTGGGTTACATGCTGGCCCTCTGAGGGAACACCCAGAAAGAAAGGCACGGACAGCAGTGTAATAAAACTGGTTATTGCAGTGTAGTGTGTGTTTCACGTATGTGTTCTGTCTGAGTGTATGTTGAGCGGCCCGGGTGAAGACAGCCCTGCGCTGCCCAGCGGAGTGGCCCGGGAGAAGACGCGGCACGCTCCCTGCTTTTCTACAATTCATTGCTGAGGGGGCGGTCCATGAGGAGGCCGCAGGGCGTGGCAGTGAGCACAGCAGTGCCCCCATAGTAACGTGGATGCGGCAGAAAATAGAAAATGGCACCGGGAGCAGTGGTGATGTCGGGTGGGCCCCACAGCCAACAGGGCCCAGTCATTGAATTTGAAATATACAGCGGGTCACAGCAGTGATGTCGGGTGGGCCCCCCAGCCAACGGGACCCACCATTTACATTAGTATAATCATGGGTGCAGCAGTGAGTGTGGGTGGTCCCCATGTGCATAGGGGGCCGCCCAGGACAGTCTACAGAGCGCAGGCAGCGGGGTGACCCCATGTGGTGGACGGGATCACCCTGAAGGAGGACAAGGGGCCAGGGCCCCATTATATGTCAACAGAGGACCATCCAAGGAGGCAAGCCAAAGGAGCCAAGCATCATCTACCCATCCAGCACTTCACAGCCCTTCACCCATACCCAGAGCCAGCGCCACAAGGTCAGACCTGCAACAGTCACCCCATTGTGAGCGTTTTATGTTGTGAGTCTATGTATATATGAGTGAGTAGTTGTGTATATGTAATGAATGCTATGTAGGGTAAATGTTAAGTAGGGGAAGCAGAGAGTTGAGGTATTAGGTGAATGCTAAGTAGGGTAACTGTTAAGAAGGAATAGGAAATTATGTAGATGGCCATTGTTGCTAATAGGGGGTAGAGAGGAGGTACAGTGGTGTTAGGTAGAGGGATAGGTTGGTGGCCATTCCTGAGGCCACCTTGCAAGACACAACCACCCACAAGGTCCATCCTCTGGCCTCACACTTCATGTGGGTGTTACCTGAGTTTAGGAAGGGAATTGGTTGTGGCAAGCTCATATTTGGGGTCCCTGAGACCCCCTTCAAGAAAGGGTGAGCTGACCTAGCCGGTGCCCGCTTGGCTGGAGCTCACGCCAGGGGAATCCTAGGGTTAAGGTATAAGTATACGGGTGTGTTTTAATAAAGAGGGTTCCCTATTGTGATCTCTATAAAAATTCATTTTGGTGTCTGTCATTTGTCATCTAAGAACAGCGATTTTGTTTGGCAGGTGCAGTGCCCTTCCCCATTCGGGTGGACTTGTGGGTGGGGGTGGTGGTATCCATGGGAACGATCTCTGCTCCGGGGAAGGGAAGAGTACACCCTTGCATGGACCAGGAAACAGGGGCTACATAAGTCTAACTCGCAGCTTGTTATTAGAGTGGAACAAAATAAGCATGGTCAACAAACCCTGAGGTATTTCCCAAATGCTTAATTTGCCCCACAAACGGCCTCAGTCGACCTTGTCAAAGGTGGAAGATAAGTCTGGACTGGCTAAATAAAGAGAGTACTGTTTATTCAAAATGGCAGCCCTTTGTAAAAGTGATAATACAAAACCAATAAGTAGAGGTGCCAACACCCTTTCTGAATCCATTTTGAGGTTCTTAGTAGGGTAGGCGGAGGAGTCATGTCGATTAAGTCCTGTATAACAAAACTGGCTAAAACCTTTGATGAAGAGTCAATTAGCTGTCACGATTCCTACCCATGACCTCCTCGGAGACAACAGGCCCCTGAGCAGTAAGGCAACACCCCCCCCCCAAAAGACTCCAAGGGCCTTAAAGACCCATCAGCACAGGACATGGAGTCAGTCCTGGCGCCTTTGGCGCCAGGCACATTATTCAGACTAAAGCAAACACCACACTTGGGACCTTGATCCAACATGGATACACACTTGGGACCTTGATCTAACATGGAGGTCCTTATTCCAACTCAGCCCCAAGAACTGAACTTGGCAGTCTAGTGTTTTGGGTGTGGTCGATCTGCTGGCTATATAAGCCACACCCGAACTAGGATTCACGGTTCACGTTATTCTGCACTCCTGCAGCTTAACGCTCACCGTGTCCAGCTCCAGGTCCTCAGCTTCATCCGGAGGCCTTCCTCTGGAGTCTTCGATCTTGATCCCATCGGGAACCTGAAAGAACAAGAACAGCATTAAAGGAAGCTTACATGTGATCCATCCGCACTTCCTCAGTGCTCGGCAGTCTCGCCATCCCCGTAGTGTTTCACTGCCTGCAAGAAAAAAGAACAGCATTACCAACGAACGCTTACCTGTGAGTAGCGGTTCCTACGTTCGTCCGCACTTCCATGAGCGCTCGGCGCTTTCTCCATCTCCGGAGCGCTCCGCAACCTGCAAAACAAAAGGACAGCAGATTAATAACCCACACTCAGCAAGCAATGGGTTCTACATCGCGCAACGCTTCCTGCAAAGGTAACAAGCTAAAGACACCGGAATCCACTCACCTAAATAACTGGTCGTTGGGTTCTTCACTCCGGTTCGTCAGTGCACTGCATACTGAGGAGAGAAAGAGAGAAAAGGCAGGTTAGCCACTATGTCGCATTAAGTGGCGCTGCTCTTCACGCTAAACCACTTACCTCAGCATTATCGCCCGGCGCAGCAGCTCCGCCATCAATAACACCTGTGGAAGACAGAAAGAGACTTAATTCAACATCGAAAAGACAGGTGAAGGAACTGAACTAAAAAGACTTACCTAAATGTTATAAGCAGATAAACAGAGTCGGTGTCACAGTGGGACTGGACCCGCCACAAAGGGCACAGGACCAGTGAAGCAACTAGGCCCTCAGACAGCCCTCAACTATCACGCGCCCCTGCGCAGAGACGCAGGATGGAGAGCTCAACATACAAGGAAACAAGGTGAGGCAGAATCTCCAAGGGAAGGGGATTGATCAGTGGGAGGTGGGGGTCCCTATCACAGACTTGATACCTAACCTCCATTCTTCTGTCATACGATCAATCCACCAGCCAACACACAAACAAGCAGAAGGGGTCCGGGATAGTGCACAGCCTCTCATCCGGTGTCGTGTGGCTCTCTCCCGTGGATACCAGGTGAGCGTAACATTAGCGATATTGGAATGTAATTGGAAGGAGATGCACAAGCACCCTTTTTTCTATATAGGGACAATAATAGCTACTGCCCACGGATTGGGGTTGTTTTACCGAAGTCAAAAAGTTTGCGGCGGAATTGTCTGTAGTCGATTCTGCCGCAAATCTGTTTGATCTTCGTGAAGCAACCCAAATCCCTGTGCCACAAGCAGACTCAAACCAATCCCCCCTCCCCTACTTACCTTCTTGCCGGCTGCCGATGCTTCTTCTACAGCCCTTTGGCGTTAGTTCCGTCCCTCTAACATGGGTCGGAGCAGACGCCGCAAGGTCCCTTTTTCTACATTTCTATTTAGTCCCCCGCTTCCAATGTCAAGGAACCCATAATTGAGAACATGGGGAGGTGGGGACACCCCCGCACCCTACGCTCATCAGTTCAGTATTATGTGCTTCGAACAAATGTTACACCCCATATTCGGTCACAAAACGTCCATACGGACATTTTGAGTAGAAAAAATTGGGTATTACCACTGCCCACGACATAGGGATCACCATCTGGCTGACAATTTGTGGAAAAAGATACCAAAGAATCTTAGACCAAAGTTCTGTGTTGTTCTTCAAAATAATATTAGAAAGTCCATCTGGCCCGCAGGCCTTCGAAGATTTTAATTTGGATAGGGCAATTTTGGATCTACACAAACAAAGTTCACTTTCCACAGAACTTCACAACAGAAGCAGGGAATTCTTCAGGTTGAACGTTTTTATAAAAAAGGATAAAGTAAAAAAACCACCAAATCTGATTCTGGAATGATGATCTGATGACCCGGAACCTTTAATAGTCAGATGTTCTGTTGGATCTGCAGACAACATTCTGGTGATTGTCATGCCATTTAACAACCACCATAGTCCTTTGAAGTCATGGCTAACTAATTTACGCATCACTAGGTGATTTAGACTATGGTATTTTTGAACTTTGTAGGATTTCAACCAATTTTTAAGGGACTGTTTCTCTTTCCTTTAGGCCATTTTTTAAAATTCAATTCCCTTAAGTAACGAAGGCATGGTATCAAACAGTGAAGACAGACACAATTGATCACAGTTCAAGGGTGTTTATTGAACTTCAATGGGATGGTTGAACGCCTATCTAAACCTAAATCTTAAGATGAGAGCAAGCTATGACTTTCAACTAATTACGCAGTCCTAGCAAAGTATCTATCAAAATAAAAAGGCCTATACTAATAAACCTATTGCCAATACTTACTTCTAAATACAAAAGGGTGTGGGAAAATTGTGTATGCAACAAAGAAAGGTGTTCAAGAAATAATATGGCAGGGCAGTTGAGCACTTGGCTTCCCTTTCCCAAGTTTTCAGCACGGGGCAAGCCACACGTTCGTGCTTCGCACACACTCTGGCTTCTCTGCCACGAGGACACAGTTCAAAGCATAGACATCAGGGCCTTCTGCCAAAGTCTCTTTTTCAATAACAGTCTCTGACTGCAGAGGGTCTTTCGTAACAAACAAATATCAAAGTTCCATTTCTATTAGGATCGTCACTTGCACAAGTTCTCACTTTCAGTATATATCATGGGTCTCCCTCCTTCAGGCTTGGATCTCTTTGTTCCACAATGTTTACTCTTGGCCTCCCTCGTTTGAGCTTGGATCCTCCTGATATCAAAATCGAAGACTTTCAAATGTGCAATGTGTTTTGCTTAAACTGTGGCAGGACCACTTCGATTCACTTCACGCAATATTTTCATCAACAATTTGACTTTTGTTTCTTTCAGCAGAATACCTTACAGAGACCTTCGATTGAGCACACTCATGGTGCAGGACCACTCTGTTAACAGTATTGTATCTTTCCTCCTCAAGTTAGAACATTCATCAGCAGTTTAGCTTTACACATCTTTCATCACATCTGTTTAAAATGTTCGTTCAAGCGCACGTTATACAATGTTGCCGCTTGCAACCTTGACTTCAACACAGACCGGTCTTGCATTGGTCTCCTCAACTCACTGGCTGTGTTGATCTCTCTAATGCTTCTTTGTTCTTTGAGCCAAGGTAGATACCCCGGCAGCTGCCGCTCCTCCCCACCTTGGTTGGTTACGTGGGAGAACCTTCGGTATCTCTGACACACAATGCATGAGTCTTCAGTCTGGTTTCCTGGCCTTATGCTTTCTGCTTCGAAGGTTTCTGGAAAGTAACTGTTTCTTGCCGTAAAGGTCAAGGGTATTTCTCTCCTTGCAAACCCTTCTTGGTTTCCCGTCTTTCTCCCCTCATTCAGCTGCCGACTCGAAACTGATGCTCCTTCTTGTTTGATGGAAGTCAGGTGTAAGTGATTGTCAGTAATTGCCTGACTTCGCCTGAACATAGTAGCAAGACATGTCAGGTACACTGCTCGGGTGCACGTCTGTTTTCACCCAGAGATGGCTGTCTGTGTGAAAGTGTTTGTGCAGGAAAGGGCGGGGGGAGGTGTAGAGTTTTCATATATCCTACTGGGTAGGACGGGTAAAGGTGTTGTAGGGAAGAGAGGGATACAGAATCTCGCCATCCGGTGTCCCACTCCCCGACGAACCCTCATCCAGGTGAACATCCCACACTGGTCCAATACAAAGGCGATGGCTGTGTACTGGTCACCTGAGAGAGAGAGTCCACAAGGACTAGCGGGTGAGACACTAGAAGGTCCACTAAAGATTTCTTTTTCCAAGTAGGTAGTACTAAGGTTGCCTCCTTCCAAGCTTGTACGGTTGAACTAAATCGACCTGAAGAACAGTTACACCATTCATTCCCTGTAGACCACAAATCCCAATCAGGACTTACTTTGGACTTAAAATGGAACTCAGAACTGCCCTCCGCCCTTAGTAGATTGCCATACTTAGTTACTACTAAGTCAGTACAGGATGAGGGGCTACAAATACTCCCTATATCAGAGATTCCAACTGTCAGAGCCAAGCACGCACAGTCGCTTAGGGTGTCAGGAGGAATGTCCAAAGAGAACATTATCTATCCAAATATTTGAGATTTAAATATAATCTTTTGTTGAGTATGAAAAGGGACTAAACCAAGTAGACTGTAAAGGTAGGTAACCTTTTGTATTGTTATTCAATTAAAACAGCCCCCGTTGTTGCATAACTGTGGCCCATCCCACCCCCTTTGAAAGAGCACTTTTGGAAAATACAGAACTTGGGAAGGGCAAAGGCTCCACAACTTCAAACTGGTCCTCATCAACACAAAAACAGTTAAAATCCCCAGCACAGATAATGCAAGGGACAGGGTATTGGGTTACCCAGGCTAAAAAGGATTCTATCTAGGTCATCCCAAAGCATGCTATCCTCTACTGAGACTGGGTTACAGTATAAAGTGATCAAAAGTATGTTCCAGAATTCCCAACCTTCTCTAATGCAATCTCGCAATGCTAAAACTTCATTGGTATCTGATTGAATTACCTCACAATGCAAGCACACGTCAGTTCTAACGGCTGTGAGAAAACCCCCAACTGGACGGCCCTTTGCCTCCTTTCTTTCCTTTCTTGCCTTTTTAATATAGATCATAAAACCATCCATGCTTGGAGGGTCAGATAACCAGGTTTCTTGAGAAAGAAAAACACCATTAGCTTTCTACTTCGAGAACATATAGGAAATTAAAAAGCTATTATAAGCTATTATAACCTTGAGTATTCCAACTAAATAATCATATTGAATGTGCGTTACAAATCTGGTCAGTGACCGCTCACGTTTCGACAAGGCTGCTGGGAGCCGCTCCCAATTTCCTTTTAATCCCAATGCATCCCTGGAAATCGATACTGCAAATCCAACAGAACATCTGACTATTAAAGGTTCCGGGTCATCCCTCGTGCACTCCGGAATCAAAGGTGCCCCAGAACTCACATCCTTAACTTTTACCGACTCAGTACACGCTATATCATACCCTTTCATTGAAAGGTCATCACAGGCTTTGGGTAGTAGACCCCTGGCCAACTCATAGTAAAAGTTAACCGTACACATGTTAAAAAGGTCATAGTCATTCAGCTCTGACCCACTTAATATCCACTGAGGAAATCCCAGTCAATGAGGGAATCCCTCTCAGAATAGCCAATATTCTGCCCCTTTTCATGTGGGATTAAACGTCATCCCGAAATATTGTGGAGAGTCGAATGGATAAAGGGTTCCATCCCTTCCCTCTCCCGACCACATTAGTAGGACCCTCCTGAGATGCATGACAACTCTTAACTTGATCGCTCAGTAACTTGGATTCCTCCGGGGCCCTAACAAGAGTGTCATTTAAAGGGGCAACTGGACCAACTAACATACAGTCACTGGGATACAGGGTCTGAGGGTCCAAAGCCACCGTTTGATTTTCCTCTGCACTGTCCAAAAAGAAGCAATGAATATCCTTACATTTCTTTTTTAAATGTTTCTGCTTGACACCAATTGACAGCTTTTTGGAATGCTCTTCTGGAAGCCTGGGTACCTCCCAGATAGCCTGGATCAGAGGAGAAACCTCAGCGATGGGAAAAGGCACTGAAACACCTTTAGGCATCCTTATTACTACAGAGTCCCTTGGCTGAGAATCCTAAGATTTCAATCGTAGATGCCTCTAAACCTAGTGAGGGCACTTGGGTATCTTCAATAACCACTGAAATCACGGTACCTCGCTGAGAATCGAAAATAGAAAATGCTGCGAACCAACTTGTCTTTCCGTAGAAGAAATGTTCATATTCTTTGTTTATTTTAAGAGCCATAGGGGCACCTGTTTCTTCTTTGGAAGGAAAGGAGCGCTTCAGTCAGAAACGGTTGATGGGTCCATTCCCACCAGTGGAGGACAACTCTTCACCCAGGGTCAAAATTGTATCTAGGATTAAGTTCATTAAGTCCTTAATATCCATCAAGGCCACTGACTTCATAAATAATGTTATCGTACATTATCTCTAAACCTTATAATACTAGATTTAGTGGTGCCAAAAAATTACCCCCCCTCCACTAGGAAGCGGAATCCAAACCTTGAGAGGAGTCTCACCTCTGTCATAAAAGGATTTATGTAAGCTACACACCCTGAGCCAAAGACGGTGAGTCTACATGAGAATTAGGTAGGCTATCAGGATCCACTTGAGAGTTCCAAAATAGGCAGCAGGGGGATGTACTTAAGTTAGTACTTGGAACATCCGGGTCTGTGGAAAATTCCATCAGAGCGTCGACCAAAATCGCCTCAGTGCAATTGCGCCAACTGGACATGAAATATGGGAATTTTTCGATTATCCGAGTTTGGCAGTTTTACCATCAAACAATTGTATCAAGGCTGTTGTATGGTTCAGAGAACTTTGATGTCCCAGTAGAATGGACCAAATGGGAAGCATTATTGTGGAGAAGGGTTTTATCCCTGCCTCAGGAGGGGGTCCCTATACCAGCAGTTCCCCATGAGCTTGGTCCAGTTGTATAATAAGGTTCTGACACCACCGGATAATAGTTTATAAAACTCCAGGAGGAATGGTCTATAAATTTGTGCAACGTGTTGACCCAGTGGAAAGTCGAATATATTGTATTATTGTTAAATGTTGGCTCCTCAGAGGAGGATTTATGATATGAACCAGGATCCATTCAAAAGAAACACTTAGAACTGAATTGGATTTATAAAAAGAGAGCGATTATCCAAGTACTGTATTTTTGAACATTTTGCATCAATTATTAAGCCTTTTAATGTGATTTTGACATTTTTATACAAACATCCTTCAAAGGTTTTTAAGAATTCTATTTTAAGATTCATGCTGAATTTGTACCCAACGAGGGATGTGATTGGAGCAAGGAATTGTATTGCAAAAAATGAGTGTGCATGTCACCATTGTAGCATTGCTGTAGAAAATGTGAGACATCTGTGTGTGGAATGTTCCAAGCTAAGTAATGTACGTGCTGACATTTTGGGTAAATTTGTCTACAGTGGCGACTTTCTTTCCCTGGATGGTTTTTGGCATAATGGTTTATTCTGATTTTAATTGTTTTATTTTAGGATGTAACATGTTCTGTGATGTTTTGTGTGAAAAGTGTATAAAAAGTAAACTACACATAAATAAATAAAATCCAGATCTCCAATTTCCTCTTCCAAACTCCAATAGGCATGTAATAGTGCTGCATTAGAATTATTCAGTCCAGTATTAACCGTCATACTGACCATCTGGGAATCCTGTGGTGAACTCAAAGGCTGAATGCAAGAGGAAGATGGAATCGCAGGAGCTGTCGTGAACCCCATAGACTCTTGCAATGCGGAGGGTGTGTTAGACTTTAAGACCAGACTATATGATTTGGACAAAGCCGGTGAAAAAAAGTCAGTCACTTTGGCATTAGAGGACAACTGATCTGATGCTGAAGAAGTCACCTCCTGCAGGGATTTAGTTATTTCCTTGTCTAAAGGCATTGGCTCAATACTACTGATGTTATATCTTTGGCCCTTACTGGGCATTGCCAGGACGCTGTATGCAAATTAGTTGGACAGTAATCAGGAATACTGCGGAGTAGTTGCTGGATGCCTCCAAGCCCCCTATAATGATCCACGCTCAAACGCAGCGCCCCTCGGAACAAAGTCAATAAACACAACAAACAGGAGAGACATTTGCCTACCTTCCTTGTGACGCTGTAAAGATCGGTTGCTACATGGGCAGTGGAAATCCATTAGAATGTACTAGCAGCCTCAGTCCAGATACATTTGCGGGACTGCGGCAAGACTACACTCCACGCTGTGCACAGTATTTAAAGAGCAACTCCTCCTGATTTCTTAAAGGAGACAATCTACCAGCAGTAGTCCACACGTCTTCTCTCCACACTGTATCTGACCAGACTGCAGCGAGACTGCACTTGTCGCTGCAACTCGCCAAATGCAAGTACTTTTTAGGAAGGTTGAGTGTCTGTCCCTTCTAAAATGTTTGTATGCACCAATTACACTGTCCACAGCTGCCCTTTATATGGCAGAAGTGCACCAGGCTAATCTGAAAAATCTGTGCCAGTCTAGCACTCAAGTCCATCAGTTAAAGCCTGTTAGTGAATGTGGTCTTGTGGGGTATGGGGTGGGGGGTGTGGGAAGCGGAGGGGGGATCTGGAAAAGCTCCAAGGTATATGCGTACTGAGAACTAAGGAGTGGGCCTGGGCGGGGGTCAGACCGATTCAAACTTTATCTTCAGATCACAGAGGAGCAGTCACTGAAACTTATAAATAGCACAAAATAGGTATCTAGGTGGCCTAGAACTGGTGTGGTACATTAAAGGTCTAACAGGACACCTGTTAGTATGAATACTCCACATCAGACGCCCCCCCCCAATGCCCACACTGCAACTTGCTGGATGATGTTTTTCGTTACGCGATCCAAGTCTGCATGGGATTATGTTTCGTAAATAAGCCCTGCCACTGTATATTGAGCTGCAAACTAATGGAATGCGGAGTGGCATCAGGCTAACTCCACTTGGTGTCAAGTTAAAGCACAGAAATATTGAGCTAGTACTACCTCCCCTAGCAATTAGAAGAAAACTTAAACTTGGTCTCTTGAGTGTGTTCTGGTTTCTGTAATACAAAACTATGAGGAAAGGTCAATGGGGAGCAATGTAGTAGCATGCCTATGGGGTATGAACCAGCAGGTAAATTGCCCCTGAGGCTCTGGTGGTGTGAGAACAATGTCTGCCTCCGTCTCATTCATGGCATCCCCTCCAACCCAGTTGCATAAGAGGCTTCATTACCTTGAGGCGTGATGCTGGGGGCGCAAATGGTAGTAATTTACAGCAAAATATTAAGTGGAGAGGCGATGCGTTGAAAGCACCAGTCTCTAATGTGGGGCGGTGTATAGGAAAAGGAAAGAAAGGGACAGTTGCAGACAAAAATGAAGAAAATTGTGGTTGACATACAACACTGATTTTGATGTGAACTCGACAGGAGTTCAGAGGGAAACAGTGCAACTGCTTGATTGTGATTCACAAGTCCCTTGATAAGAATACTGGGGACATATTCTCTGTAAAGGAAGACTAGGAAAAACAGGAAAAGGAGGGTCACTGCACTGTGCTATTGAAAAAAGTGATCATGTCACTCAAGATAATGATTCACAAGGGGTGGAATACTTGTGCACAATGACTGAGAAACCACAGGGTATCCTCACACCTACTCCCCTTCGATCCTCTTCTCAGGTGGCCAGGGAAAGGCCATCGCTTTTGGATCCTGACACTGGAGGTGGAGATGCGAGGGAGAATCACCTGGGTGAAGGGTCTTTGAGTATTGTAGAGAGGATATTCGCGGCCGAGACATGTGTAGAGGAGGTCCCAAATAAAGCCTACACTCCCATCGCCCATTTTGAAGTACCAGGAACGTTCACACCAAAATATGTGACGTATGATGAGCAAATAAACCAGCAGAGAGCCGCAGTATGGCTCTGCCCAGTACCCATGAGAAGAGCAACACCTATTGAAGTAACAAGGGGGAGCGTGGCTAGAGGGCCATGGTGTAGGACGTGCCTTCCGAGCTCCTCCCGACGATCCGACATGATCCTGCGTGAAAATAAGCTAAAAAAGGCATGATCGTGCTCAGAAATACACTATTGGATGTGTAAAGGCGTGGGGCAAGTTTGATGGAGAGCTGAGTCCTTGATGACTACAGGACGATTGGCGAGATCAATTGAAAGTTTAGGGCTGTGGTGCGACGCCCCAGACAAAATGGCTGGCGCGCTAGAACAAAGGAGGCTGAGGTAGGCCCAGCAGACCCACGGCAGACGAAGGCTGACAGGGAGAGCGCAGCGGGTGGAATGTGAAGTGGAAAGCAACTGCGGCTGAGAGAACTGCACTGGGAATATAGAACCAGTGGGACACACAGTTACACTGCACGCCTGGCATCGAAGAGGCCCAGCCGCGAGACGAAGAAAGAAGGGGCCAGAATAGCCCCACAAACAGGGTGATTAGCTGAGGGGTTCGCTCGACCACCCAAAATGGGGGACCTGTAGAGACTTGGAAGGAGAAGCGGACCGCAGCACAGTTCACGCGCTACTCATGATGCGCGTGAGCTGCAACAGACTACCCGTGAGAGTGAGAGGTGTAACCTCCAGAAAGTGGACCGGGATAAGGCACTAGAGACATAGAGGCCTGGCGGTGCCGCAGCGCGCTACAGCCACGGAGAAGGAGGAACAGGGAAACAGGACCCGTACGCTGCGGAAAAGCTGGGCCCCGGTACATAGGCTGGACTTCACAATGTCGGTGAGAGGAGGCAAGACTAAGAGCAAGCAGCCCACTATGGACATTTTTGCCAAGCCGCAACAGACTCCAACCACCCCGGTACAGGGTGCGGCAGCCGCGCCTGCAGAAATATCCCCGACAAAAGAGGATCACTTGATCCTAACAGCCATTACGGAGTTGAAAGCCTTGTGGGGGACAGTGATGGCGGACCTAAGAACCGCTTTGGAAACCAAAACAGATGCGGTTGGGCTAGAGGTCAACCTGCTGCGACAAGATGTGAGAGTGCTGGCTTAAAGAACAAGCAGCCTAGAGAGTGAGGTGAAAACCAATACGGAAACCAGCACAAGCAACTCAAAGGAAGTCCACATACTGAAGCAACAGGTCGCCAACTTGGAGAACCACGTGGAGGAGGCTGAAGGTAGAGCGAGACGGAACAACATACGGGTGGTCGGCCTACCGGAGGGAGAGGAAGGCCAGGACCCCACGGACTACATGGAGAATTTAATCCTGCAAGAAATAGGAGCCGACAAACTTTCACAAGGATTTGCTGTGGAACAGGAGCACAGGGCCCTGATGAGGAAACCACGACCCGGAGCCCCCCCTCGGGCGATAATAGCAAAGATCTTGAACTACAAATACGGAGAGAAGATACTGGAGTACTTTCGCAAAGGTGGAACAATCGAAAGGGCATCTGCAACCATCACAGCACACCCTGACTACACCATGTTGGTGCAGAGATAGCGTTATAGCTATGTGGCGATCAAGAGGAGATTGCGTACGGCTGGAATCAAGTACATGCTTTTGTATCCCGCAAAGCTCAAGGTCCTGCACAAAAGTACGGTGTACTTTTTTGACACCCGGGAGGACGCGACGGCATGGCTGGATATGCAGGGTTGTCCGGAACAAGGCGAGAAGCAAGATCACGATAAGTGAGGGGGGTCGCATTATGTAGGATGCAAGGATGGAGAGGGTGGGGCCCCGGAGGAAAATAAAAGGATTGTCGCATGGGTAACAGGGGCGGGGTGAGGACAGATAACATTGAAAATTGCAATAAGAGACACTTGGACTAGAATATAAAATGTGAATGTAAATTGGGTAGCACTAAGCGCGCTCACATGGAAGCAAACGGGAATGGCAAGATGGAAACGGCCTACCCCCAGGAGTTAAAGTAGTAGGGCCGCCATTACGGCGACTTCACCCTGCTGAGCTGTGAGTAAAGGCAATTGCCAGAAAAGGGCTAGATGCATTGGTGCCTGAGATCCAGGGATGGAGCTGGGAAACAGCTGGGTAGTGTGTTGGGGCGGGAGGAAATAGAGGGGAGTGAGTTGGGGCAGGGAAAGGAGGCGGGAGGGAGGTTGGGAAGTTTGAAGTGTTTGTTGTTTGGGGACGTTTATGTTGGGAAACGAGCCCGCATAGAATGGAAGTGTATTTGGTCATGGACTGCACTTGTGGTGGGAGGAGAGAGACCCTGATATGCCATGGGGGATCTTAAAATAATTACCTGGAACATCAGAGGGCTCAATAGTTATCTAAAGAGGAATAAGGTCATGCTATACCTACGTAGACAGAAAGTAGACATAGCTCTGCTGCAGGAAACACATCTTATGCAAGACAAGATGGAGATGATCCAGAGGAAATGGAGGGGGACTGTGGTGGGGGCATCATATTCGGCCTATGCCAGGGGAGTGATCATTTGGGTGGCGCCATATGTCCCGTTCCAACTGTTACAGTCCATAGTGGAGACAGACGGGAGGATGGTCATGATGAGAGGGCTGGTGGAAAACAGGGAGATAAGCATCATAAACATGTACGCCCCGAACCAAAACACAGAGGAATATTTTAGAACAAACTTAGTACGTGCTTGGGAGGGGCGGTGATCTGCGGAAGAGATTTCAACTGCGTGTTAAACCCCGGGTAGATAGGTCAGATGGTAAAATGGATACACCCACCCCAGCCGCTAGAGCACTGCATACGCTGTTGGATGAGTTTGGGTTTGTGGATGTATGAAGGAGTTGGAAGAAGTAGTGAGACAGTTGCCTACTAGCAAGACTCCGTGGACTGACGGACTCCCAAGTGAATTTTCTAAAACATATAAGGATGAAGTGCTTCCTCCGCTTTTAGAAATGCTGAACGAAGCGTACGAAGTGGGTAGGCTGCCAGAGTCCCTTTGAGAAGCGACAATTATACCGCTGCCCAAACCCAGTAAGCCTGGTCATAACTGTGGATCATACAGACCCTTATCAATGCTCAATCAAGACAGTAAAATACTGACAGCTGTTTTGGCAAATAGAATGAGGAGAGTTATTGCTAAACTAATACATCCCGACCATACTGGCTATGTTCCAAACAAGAACATATCCAACAATCTTAGGCGACTCAATCGGGTCGTTGAGCATGCAAATGAGGACAAAGGTGAACTGGCAATTGTACCGCTAGACGCAATGAAGGCCTTTGATTCGGTCAAATGGCCGTGGCTGATGGCGGCCCTGGCTGGCTATGGGATAGGGCCTGGGTACTTACAGTGGGCCAAAATGCTTTATAGCATGCCGTTGGCTAGAGTTAAAACAGGAGCAGTGATATCAGAGAGGTGGCAACTCGTAGGGGTACTAGGCAAGGATGCCCGTGGTCTCCTATGTTATATATTCTTGCCCTGGAACCCTTGGCCATATACCTGAGGCAACAGTACGACCCGATAGGCATTACAGTAGGAGGGGAACCACATCTAATCTCTTTGTATGCGGATGAAATGTTGTTATATTTAAGGCACCCGGAAGAAAACCTCCAGTACATTCTGGAAGTGATGGAAAGATATGCAAGGCTGTCTGGCATAGCTGTGAACCCCCAAAAATCTAGTATATTTCCACTGGGCAGGTACAAAGGGATCCGTTAGAACAGCTACCGGTGCTACAGATACCATGGGAGGTGCGCACGTTCCAATATCTTGGAATAGATATATACCACACGGTAGAAGAGGAACACCAGTATAACACAGAGGAGGCAATCAGGAAAATTGGAAATAGTATGAAGTTTTGGGTGAAGCTACCCCTAGCGATGATGGGGCGAGGGGCAATGTTGAAAATAGTGGTCCTACCGAGACTCTTGCATTATTTTGGAAATATCCCACACCTTATAACAAGGCGGACCTTTGCTAAAATAGAAAGCATGTGCAGGGATTTCCTCTGGCATGGGATGAGGAATAGAGTAACCCTTTGGAAGCTACAAAACTCATATGAGAAAGGGGGTATAAAACTGCCAAACTACGAAATTTACTACATAGCAAGGCAGCTGCAATACGTAATGGCTCTCTGAAGAGTCAACCTCGGAGTCCAGGCTGTCCCGACAGGACTGTGCCCCATACTTCCTAAAGGAAATGATGTGGCTGCCTAAGCCAGATATGGAAGGGTGCCCAAGGATGATGATACTAGGGTGGAAGATATGGCGCAGGGCCTGCCAGCTGATGGCAAATTCATTCCTGTGCTCCCCGCAGGTACCACTGGTGGTGCTGGCGGGCAAAGACAAGCAATTAAGGATGATGTTTAGGAAACACTGGGAACCGGTGGGGATAGCAACCATGGGTGATATATGGCAGGAGGGGAACATAAGGGACTTTGCGGTGCTAGAGGAAGAAACTGGGTTACATATGGGCCAGTATATTACATACCACAGGGTGGTGCGGAAAATCAAAGAGACATGGTCCGAACTAGTACTAGAAGAAGAACCGGACACTACCATAGACACAATATATGACATTGCAGAGGGGGGACACGAAATATCCAGAATATATGAGCTGCTGATGTCCAAGATGGGGAAGGAGGTGACACAACTGAGACAGGACTGGGAAGAGGAAGTGGGAGCCCCAATGAGTGATGGGATGTGGGAACGAGCCCAAGGGTACCACAAAAAGTGTCGAGGAATGCAAGACTGCAACAGATACAACTGTACGTAACCCATAGGGCATATATGACGCCCCAGAGAATAGCCAAATTAAAAAATGTAGGACGACAAGCATGCCCCAAATGTGATGAGGAAAATGCTGGAATGGTGCATATGTTCTGGTCATGCCCAGTCATTGAGTGTTTTTGGGGTGAAGTGGCGCACAGGTTGGCCGAAAAAGGAATCAAGATTGTGGTAGATACTGTGTGGGCCTGTTTGATGGGAGCGTTTCCAAGACCACGTACACTCAAGCATGTGAGTAAATTAAAGGATTTAGTGTATGCACTTGCAAAGAGGAGCATTGCCATGGGGTGGAAGGCATGCCAAAGACCACGAATAGAAGTATGGTGGAAAGATCTACAAAAATGGACGGAAGCGGAAACTGTGGTATGGCAAGATGCAAGTAATGTCGGGGGGGGGGGAGAGGCTGAGACCCTGATAGCCTGGAAACAATTAATAGCAGTGTTATTTGGGCTACTACGAGACCCAACGGAAAACATGGAGGAGGAATCCTTATCACAAGATGCAGAAACAGAACACGAAAGGGAATAGGCTCGTAAGGGGGGAGGGAAGGGGAGAAGCAGTGGACATATTTAAGTGATGTATGTTTATAATGTTATTGTATGCACTGCAAATTTGGTTTGTATTGTTTGTTGAAATAAAATTCACACCAAAAAAACCCTACTGAAGTACCAATACCCAGACACCTGGACAGTGAGGTATCCATTGAGAAAACCCTACCAACAAATGAGACGAAATGAAGATTGCCTAAGTACCGTCCCGGAAGAAACCAAAAAGGCCTTAATGGAAGACGAATGGTGACGTCACGAGAGCTCGGACGGACTCACAGATAGAACAAATGACGAACCAAGAATGACACAAAGAGACGAAACGCCCTGAGAAAAGAGATTGTGAGCTTAAAGTGATCGAAAGCTATCAAAGCTTAAGAGAGTTAAGCTGTAAGCAAAATTAATACAGTCGATCAGTTTATGCCTGTACATATGCTTGGAACCGCAAGAAAGCTAAGAAAACAGTGCAGCTTGCTATGCTAAGTAGAAGAATAGAGCGGCAAGCACCATTATACATAATCTACCTCAAAACGAAGCACATTATTATAAGTGCAATTCCACTTTGCACGAAAAGCAGAATCAACTCAGGTTACTAGAGGCCAAACAAGACAAGATTTTGTCATGATGCCTACCCCCGGGCATGGGGTTATTCTGCATCCAGCAGCGTGACGCTCACCGTGCCTGCAGCGAGCATCCAGTCTTCTGCCACGCCCATGTGCCTGCAGCCAGCATCCAGTCTTCTGCCACACCCGCCTTGAATCCGGCGCTCCTAGAATAAAGAAGAAGAAAAGGACAAGGTTAGAAAATGAACTTATTTCGAATTCCTCACCTAATTCCGGAACCATTTCATCTCCGGACCTGGAAAGTACATCAGTCCTGCACGCGTCGCTTCGCCAGCTACAGCACGGCGCCATACTCACCAGTTCTCACAGTATCTTTCGATCTGGCACTGTCTCCATCATTTCTTCGCCATAATCCGGCACCTAGGGGACACAAGAAAAAACAAGGTGAGCCAAGGGAATCAACAAATACAGCCTCTTACCACCATAGACTTACCACCGGCGGTATTATTCCATAACTCTCCACATTTTCATATGCCGCATCTGTAAAGAGGGAGAAAAACAACACGTTAACGCATGCAATAGTTACCGGACAGCGTTGGGTAACACAGACTCTTACCTGAACGCCAGCAGCAGCTACGAGACCTTCTTCTCACGAACTCAGTTGCAACTTAAGGAAGGAAGGGGACACGAGTGAACATCGGGCACATTGAACTCTTTGAACTTGATACTTACCAATCCCGCCAGGGACTTCAGAGTCAATACTTACGGAACTCTCCCAACGCCTTCAAACCAGTGAAGTAACTGGTATCTACGTGCCCCTGCAAGACACGCAGGATGGAGAGCTCATCTTTTACGAAAGTAAGGTGAGGTTACTAAGGGGATATCGGAGGTGATTAGTGGGGAAGAGCGAGAACAGTTGGGAGGCCATCACTAAAACCCACAGGTGGTTAATCCCTGTCTCCACTTGCAGGAAAATACTTCTTCGGGTCCAGCAGACAAGACTAGGTGGGCCAGTCCAGACAGTCATCTCTGCACTACGCATCACGTTGAAGGAGACCACAGCTGTCCGGGTCCGATCGACACCCCTGTGGGGTCCAGGTGAGCGTAACAGAACGCAAAGCCTCTCTACAAATACCCACCCGGGTGTTATGGAAGCCTCGGAAACCGACCAACTGGCCCAATTATTGGGGGAATTTAGGGAGGAAGTACATGCCGCACGCCAAGAGACTAATGCCCTCAGGAGAGAACTGATTGTCTCAAAGGAGCGCATGGATGATCTGGCTAGGCAACTACTGCAAAACCAAGCTGGGCAAATGCCCCTACCTGGATATGGGGGAAACCCAACCCCCGTTTCATCAAGCAATCCAGTGCAAGTGGTTTTACCAGGAAATATTCTGTTAGCTCCAGCCGAACGCTTTGCTGGGGACCCCAAAAGGTTCGCCGTGTTTATGACCCAATGCCGCTTGCACTTTTTATGCAGACCGGGAGCATTTCCAAATGACCAAGCCAAAGTAGCCTTTGTATTGTCATATCTTAGTGGCAGCGCAGCAGATTGGTCCATTCCCTTAGTCAACCAGGATGATACTCTTCTCCGGGATTTTCAGGGTTTTCAAAGAAGCAAGGAAAAACTATTCGCCAGACACTCACAGGGTCAAGCCCTGGACAACGAACTTTTATCCTTACGACAAGGTAACCAGGATCTGCTAACCTATATTGCAACCTTCAATAGGTTGGTGGTGGAAACCGGGTGGCCGGAGGAAAAACGAATTACATTGTTTCATCATGGACTTCGGGGAGAATTCAAAGATGTCTTGGCTCAAGTTGTGAACCCACCTCAGGATTGCACAGAATGTATAGACTTAGTGGTCCAGCTAGACCACCGACTTCAGAACCAAAAGACTGATCGAGCTAAGTTCGAGAACCGGGTATTGGTTAAACTCAACGTTGCCCCCAAAGGAACAGATGCATCTGAACCTATGCAGATCGGGGGGGTTAAAGGACCCTTAACTCAAAAGGAAAGAGAAAGAAGACGACAGATGCAGTTGTGTCTGTACTGTGGAACCTCAGGACATTGTCTACAGGATTGCCCTACAAAACCACCCAAGAAGTTGGTAGGAGTTGCTGATAAAAGCCACATAGAGCCTGATTCAGGAAACGACCACGCCCGACAAGCGCAGAGGTCCGCTTGCCGAGCTTAAAGAAGGACACTCAGACCTCGCATCTGATCATCCCAATGGTCCTACTTGATCCCAGGCAGCCATCACGTATGCACGCAGTAAGGGCATACATAGATAGCGGGGCCGTAGGAAACTATATGGACCATGAATTGGTGTCAAGGATGAATCTACCTCTTTGCAAAAAGACCACTTCGGATGTCATCACCACAGTTGATGGAACTGAGATTGCCTCGGGGCCTGTAACTCATTCCACTACAGAGATGACACTGTTGAGTCAAGATGGGTATCGAGAGACTATTGTGTTTGATCTAATCAAAGCCCCACAGTTCCAGATAATACTGGGGATGCCATGGTTGGAACGACATAATCCTTGTATAGATTGGCGAGAGAAGAGAATAACCTTCCGGGATTGTGCACACACCTGTTACCCGGTGAAAACTCTGAACAAAGGCCTGGCTACAGTCGTTAACCCAATCGTGCAGTTACCTCAGGAATACCAAGAATTTCAGGATGTTTTTCAAAAAGAACATGCCAATACATTACCTCCTCACAGATTATACGATTGTCAAATCGACCTCCTATCTGGTGCACAACCCCCATGCAGTAGAATCTACGCCCTCACAGAACCTGAAAATCGTCACCTACGGCAATACTTGGACCAATACCTTGCTAATGGCTTTAATCGTCCTTCCAAGTCTCCTGCATCCACAGCTCTATTCTTCGTGCCAAAAAAGGAAGGTGACCTTAGAACGTGCATAGATTGCCGCGCATTAAATCAGATTATGGTAAAAAAACGATACCCATTGCCTCTGATCCCCGAATTACTAGACCAAGTAAAGGATGCTTGTATCTACACTAAGTTAGATCTCCGAGGGGCATATCATCTGGTACGTGTCAAGAAAGGCGACGAATGGAAGACTGCCTTTCGCACCAAGTACGGATTATTCGAATATCAGGTGATGCCCTTCGGGTTGTGCAATGCACCAGCAGCCTTCCAGAATTTTATGAACGATGTCCTTCGTGAACTCATTGACGTCTGTGTCGTCGTATGCATAGATGATATTCTAGTGTACTCCTCCTCAAAATCAGACCATGTTAAGCACGTGCGTGCAGTCCTTGAGAAACTACGCCAGCACAAGTTATATGCAAAATTGGAAAAATGTGTTTTTCATGCTACGGAAGTTGAATTTCTTGGATTTATCCTGACTCCAAAAGGAGTCCGAATGGACTCTCGAAAGGTGGACACAATTCTCAAGTGGCCATCACCCAGTTCAGTCAAAGGGGTACAAAGCATGCTCGGATTTGCTAATTTCTACCGCAGATTCATTCCGGACTTCTCCCATGTTGTACACCCCATCACAGCACTTTTGCGAAAAAAAAACGCTTCTTGTGGACCGAAGAGGCTGAAAAGGCCTTCTAAGAGCTGAAAGCGAAATTCACATCAGCTCCTGTCTTAAAGCATCCACGCCCTGAGCTTCCATACATAGTAGAAACTGATGCATCCAGTTTAGCCATGGAAGCTGTCCTGTCCCAGAAGGATCCTGAAACCGGTCAACTTCACCCAGTAGCGTTTTTGTCTATAAAGTTCTCAGCACCTGAGTTAAACTATGCGGTTACCGATAAAGAGCTATTAGCCATCAAATCCGCCGTTTAAGGCTTGGCGGCACTATCTTCTTGGTGCCAGGCATACTATTACCGTAATCACCGATCACCGGAACCTGCAGTATTTAAAAACAGCCAAAGCCCAATCATCCCGACAACTTCGATGGGCATTGTTCTTTGCCAAATTCGATTTTGTGATCACTTATCGACCAGGCTGCAAAAATGGCAAAGCAGATGCCTTATCCCGAATAGGGATGGGAGAAGCATATGCAAACCCGGAACCGGTGCCAATAATTCCCGAGCAAAGAAATCTTGGCATAACTACTCTACAGACACTAGAAGATATTCAACCAAAAATCCAACAACTCTTCCATCCAGCAACCCTGCAGGACTGGGTAAAGAAAGGCCCTGACTACTCAGTCGTCAATGACCTACCTTACTATCAACGACTATTTCTACCACACAAGGAAATACAAGAACTAGTCATCTCCAATTACCATGACACCATGATGGAAGGGCACCCAGTTATCGCAAAAACTGAAGCGAAAATTAAGAGACAGTTCTGGTATCCCCACTTGGCGAAAAGATGTAAAGTCATTTGTGATGTCTTGTGGCATGTGTGCCCAAAACAAAAGCCAGAAGAAAAACCCGCTGGCCTTTTACAACCTTTGGATATTCCACCTACACCATGGCACACCTTGTCTTTAGACTTTATTACAGATCTACCTCCATGTAATGGATTTAACACCATCCTAGTTATTGTGGACCTTCTGCTTCGATTCTGGCCAAGGAGTTCCTCGAAAACATTGTTCGATTACACAGATTCCCTTTCGTATTGGTTTCTGACCGAGGTAGTCAATTTATCTCGCATTTTTGGAAGAAATGTTGTCAACTGGCACAAATCGACGTGAGGCTATCAACAAGTCACCATCCCCAGAACCATGGTCAGACGGAAAGGACCAACCAGACCCTTGAACAGTACCTACGCTGCATGCTACACCAGACCGAAAGCAATTGGAAAGATATGTTATGGATTTCCGAGTAAGCATACAATAACTCTGTACATTCAGGAACCGGACAAAGCCCTTTTTATACCATATATGGACATCACCCTTGAACCTCAGGACTCGATTCGCCTCAGCACTTAGAAATGCCCGCAGTTAGTCATTTGCACTCTACTATTACACAAGCCTTTAAGGAAGCCACAGAACATTTGAAACAAGCAAAAGAGAAATACAAGAAAAATGCTGATCAACATAGAAGTGAAACTCCACAATACCAGATTGGGGATCAAGTTTGGCTGGCTACGAAACATATACCTCTGAAGGGAACTCAGAGTTTTAATCCTAGATATTTGGGACCTTACACCATTAAGGCCATTATCAACCCGGTGGCCGTCAAATTGGAATTACCCTCTAATATGCAAATTCATCCTGTCTTTCATGTTTCACTTCTAAAACCAGTTCAACCAGGGACAAGATTAACCAAACCACCTGACCCCATCTTGATAGATGGAGAACCTGAATTCGAGGTAAAAAATATCCTGGACTCCAAGATGATTAAATCAAAACTTTTTTATTTGATCGATTGGAAGGGCTACGGACCACAAAAAAGATCATGGGAGACTAGCGACCACGTTCATGCACCTCGGTTGGTGAAAAGATTCTTCCCAGACAAACCGGGGCCAGTGGGAAGAACAACTTTAGGAGGGGCCTTGGGGGGGGGGGGTGCTGTCATGATGCCTACCCCCGGGCATCAGGACCAAGGCCCTCAGCACCGGGAGCAGGCATCCAGACATTTGTTTAAACCTCAGCAGCCCTGGCTAGGGGCTGTCTGGGTTCAGTCCTGGCGCCTTAGGCGCCAGGCTCATCATAGAAATCAGTCCTGGCGCCATAGGCGCCAGGCTCATAGACTTTACTTACCTGATGCAGACCATTCTGCAAAACGTCCAAGCCTACATGAGGCCTGGATGGGACTATTTTGTTACAGGGACTATTTTTTACTCGGGCGTGGCTCTAGGGAACTTCTTACCTGGAACTACTTTGGAGGCTATTTAAACCACACCCGAACAGCAGCACATGCTTTGCGGTATTCTGCATCCAGCAGTGTGACGCTCACCGTGCCTGCAGCCAGCATCCAGTCTTCTGCCACGCCCGCCTCGAATCCTGAGCTCCTATAATAAAGAAGAAGAAAAGGACAAGGTTAGAAAACGAACTTATTTCAAATTCCTCACCTAATTCCAGAACCATTTCATCTCCGGACCTGGAAAGTACATCAGTCCTGCACGCGTCGCCATACTCACCAGTTCTCACTGCATCTTTCGATCTGGCACTGTCTCCATCATTTCTTCGCCATAATCCGGCACCTGGGGGACACAAGAAAAAACAAGGTGAGCCAAGGGAATCAACAAATACAACCTCTTACCACCATAGACTTACCACCGGCGGTATTATTCCATAACTCTCCACATTTGCATATGCCGCATCTGTAAAGAGGGAGAAAAACAAAACGTTAACGCATGCAATAGTTACCCGACAGCGTTGGGTAACACAGACTCTTACCTGAACGTCAGCAGCAGCTACGAGACCTTCTTCTCACAAACTCAGTTGCAACTTAAGGAAGGAAGGGGACACGAGTGAACATCGGGCACATTGAACTCTTTGAACTCTTTGAACTTGATACTTACCAATCCTGCCAGGGACTTCAGAGTCAATACTTACCGGAACTCTGCCAACGCCTTCAAACCAGTGAAGTAACTGGTATCAACGCGCCCCTGCAAGACACGCAGGATGGAGAGCTCATCTTTTACGAATGTAAGGTGAGGTTACTAAGGGAATATCGGAGGTGATTAGTGGGGGATAGCGAGAACAGTTGGGAGGCCATCACTAAAACCCACAGGTGGTTAATCCCTGTCTCCACTTGCAGGAAAATACTTCTTCGGGTCCAGCAGACAAGAATAGGCGGGCCAGTCCAGACAGTCATCTCTGCACTACGCATCACGTTGAAGGAGACTGCAGCTGTCCGGGTCCGATCGACACCCCTGTGGGGTCCAGGTGAGCGTAACAGATTTATATTCTAGCAAAATGACAAGAGACGACTGAATTGAAACCCAGCAGATGCAACTCGTGCCAGGAGAGCCAAGGTCATAACAATAGAAGGAACGAACAGTAGCTACATCTAATTGAAACTTAAGAACAGAATATCCTGTCTTTGAAAGGTCAAGATAAGGAAGCGTAGGCAGGTGGCAAGCTGAATAAGAATTAAATGCACAAATTGAGAGAAACTAGGCAAATTCACAGTGTCTGCATCACGTGACCATCCGAGCGAGGAGAAGCACGAGTTCACACCTACGCTTGGCATCCGCCCAGGAAGAGATAAGAGAACTTTCCCAGACAGAAGATGCAGTTTTGAGGCCAACCACAGTAACATAATTGACACATAGTTGTAGAAGTGATGATTGATTGTAACCTTAATTGGAGGAAGGCCGGGAAGCTGAGTGGGCACCCTGCACCTGGCTGACCATTCTGCGTGCTGCTAAGTAAAGTGGAAATATATGCATGGGGTTGGTGCCAACCCAATCACAATGGACCAAATAATCTAGGGTCCTACAGTTAGTAGAACCAATGGGACGTCGTACTCTTAGTGACGTCTGCAGTAGTCATTTTTTAAGGAAGGGCTTAGACGCCCACCTGACAGTATTTACCCAATCCCATCACTCCGTTACCATATACAGATATAGTACCTATATTAAAGTTACCTTATATATATATAGGGATAATGACATAATGACTTGGGAATAATTAAATAAATAAAGGTTACCGGGGAGGACACCCGAGAAGAGAGAGGTTACCGGGGCAGACACCCGAGAAGTGAGAGGATTCGCCTTATTCCTATGCTTTTAATACAAGTGGCTAGAAGAAACGTGTACCCAGAGTCCCAGCTTAAGGGGGAACGATTAGACTACCACGACAGTTAAAGACGTTGTGGGGTACATTTAGACTCCATGAAGGGGTAATGATTAGAGGCAGAGATAACTGTGACCAGCTGGTGTCCGTCTAGTCAGTCAAGCGTCTGTCTTACATGTTTTTTGTTGTGACGTCATAAAACTGATTTAAATTTTATGTGATTTAATAGCTGAGTTAAAATCGCATATGAATTGATGTTTTTGAGTAAATCAGAAGGTATAACATTTTGTGAAAATTTGGATTGGAGCTTGCAGTGTTTGGTGCTCGCTCATATTGTTGGAACTGTTCAAGACACACAAAAGTGTTGACCAGTGTTATGTAAGAGGAAAGGGAACAGATTTAAAGAATGGAGGATATAACTCAATTGACACACTTATGCAAACAGTTGCCGAAACACGCACACAAACTAAAGAAATATAGTACAAATTGGGTTAAAGGGACTGCCCACAAGATGTCTATGCCATGGCCACAAGATGGGTCCTTATCTAAAGCCGTCTTACAACATATGATGACATATTTGCATGCCACATACATGGGCAAAAAGCTCGAAAAATGCCTCACTGCCCTGGAGCTTTGGAAAATGTATGAGCAGGGAAAGGAGGAAGAGCCGCCAACAGATACTTAATGTATGCACGGAGGGGGGTGAGACGCCTACTGCACCACCTGCCCCACCCGAAATGAAAGTTGAAGAAAGTAGGGACGAGGGATTATACCCACTGAGAGAAGAGAACTGAAAGCAGCCACGGGGTACAGCAACCCCGCATATGAGTCACCTACACATAGTAATGATGAAAACCAAGGGAAAGATAAGGATAAGAATATTGCCTCCACAATACCACGGGACAAAGGGAGACGTGCTGATGAAAGAAGAGATCAGGCACAGACAAGTGCATCTCTCGACAAAGAGAGAGAAGGCAAGAAATGGAAGGGAAATGAAGATAGAACTAATGAGATAGCATTCGCAAAAGACGAATGGATGGGAGGGCACATTTTATTGAAACTTGATGGCAAAGGCATTGATGACGCAAAACCAAGGGAAAGGAGATGTACAGGGAAAGGGAAAAGAGAAGGAGTTAAGAGACAAAAGAATAAGAAAGAAAGACAGACAAAGGCAAGAACAGCTATATCGCGAAGAGCAAGAGAGACAGCTGAATCGCAACCCAAGAGCAGCCAATGATCAAGACAGACAGAAACAGCAGAGGTTATAGGAAGAGCAAAGGATACGTGAGAAAAGAATAAAGAGACGAAGAGATGAGGACATTCGAAGGGCAGATGAACACAGAAATGAAAAGAGAAAGGAAGAAGATAGGGTCAGAGAAGAGGCGAGGAAACGCAAAGAATTTGATGGCGATATAGAACGTAAGTGAAGACAGAGAGCACGCGATCTTGAATATCTGGGGAGAGAGGTTAAAAACCTTATCCAGTAGTAGATTGGGAAGATATAGAAGAATTCTTCCTGTGTACGATTCAGTACCAGGCACGTCTAGGGCAAATATGGAAGATGACTGCGACACCAGAAGCATTGGAGAAACGATAGATAGAATATATGATGAGATGGGGTTAGAACAAACACCCCAACGGGAGGGGGAAGACGAGCGCCTGGAGAGCACTCAGTCAGCTGCACAACACTGAGGATGTCTCCCAAAGTAGTGGGAATAGAGACCTATCCCTGGATAGATTAGAAATAAGTAGGAGTAAGGAGGACACAAGGAGAGGCACTAGTTGGGGCAGACAATGTCCGACTCGGAAAGGGAAGAGCGCAAGGAAAATTAGGAAGAGAGACAGAGCGAAAGACAACTCCCAAGGGAAAAAGTAATAGGATGGTCAGACACTAGTGAATCTGCACCGAGGGTATCAGAGTCAGCCACACAGTCTGACCGACATGAAGAAGTATCTCATGGTTAGAGGGGGTGTCCTCACCGCCCTATGTAGACAGGCTCATGACATTGCCCGGCAGACGGCGATGCAGGAATATTACCCCTGCAATAGACAGAAGAACAATGAGAGAAGAGAGAGAGAGGGCTATGCATCCCAATTTCCGTTGCTCGAGAAGGGGGGAGTAAGACCACAATATATTCCATGGCCACACATGGATCAAGAAAATTTGAAAAACAAGCTGCCATTGCTGACATCGGGAGCCGGAAAATGGATACATGAGTTAGAAAAAATGACAGGAGGAAACATGTTAGCTATAGGGGACATTAATGGTCTCCTAATCGCCATGCTTGGTGAGAGAGCAGACGATGGGTGGGCACGAGCAGGCTCCCTGGTGTGACCACAATTAATACCGCACATGACGGAGCTCCATTTAACAATTGTAGAGCCGCAGTATGGAAAGCGCTATGAGTACTATACCCAGATACTTCAGATATGGGAGCTATAATGACGCGAAAAATGAAGGAGTCTGAAGATCCGTTAATTTACATACAGAATTATCAAGACGCATGGATGCTCGAGACTCATGAATCTTGGACGAAATCTATACCTGTGTTTTACCATATATTGTGCCAAAGGCAGCCCAAGCCAGTGCAGAAACAACTCAAGAAATTGGTGGGAGTTGAAGCCAAGCCTTGGGCTGAAATGCAGTTGACCATAGCACACTATTGTAGACTGCTGCAGGAAAAGAATCGCAAAAAGGAAGCTGCTCGTAAGGGTGAGGAAGCGAAATTGGTGCAAAAGAAATTGTCAAAATATGCTCTTGAGGGAGCCATGATAACTAGGACAACTGAATCAAGCATGCAGCAGGTGACTAATCCACATCAGAATAATCAGGGCAATACAGGGTTTTACCCCAGGGGAAGAGGATAGCATAGTAATCAGGGAGGTTTCCAAAATAACCAAGGATGTTTTCAAAATGTTCAAAATGGTAATCAATATATGTCATACGGGCAAATGATCCGACCACCACCAGTATGTTGGCTGTGTGGAATGACAGGGCATTTGGCGCGCACATGCAGAAATCAAGGCATGATGCAGAACGGCCAAGGAACAGGAGCAGGCATGGCAAATCCACCTGCAGTTTTACAACAGGGTGTGGTGCACAGAATCCCACAGTGCAACAACAAACGCCAGGAGCACAACAAAGGGTGCAACTACAAAGCATGGGGAATTTTCCACAAGGACAATCCCAACAGGCAACGCTGCAACTATCGCAGACGATGAGCACAGGGCAGACCATGAACCCTGGAATGGGAAATAACAATGGGAATGCGGCGAAATTCATCAGCACACAGTGGGCCAAATTTGTATATAAACTAGGACAACTCACTGGGAACCCTGATGTGTTCTATCCCATCAGTGACACCAGACCCTCACAGGGAACCTAGGGTGGATGTCGTTATAGGGGATAAAGAATATTCCTTCTTAGTTGACACAGTGCAACACGCTTGTGCATACGTGAAGGCAAGTTTTCCTTGTCCAGCAAGGCCATAGATACTCAGAGTTTTACAGGAGCTACCAGTCGTGTTCCCTTCACAAATGCACTGCCAGTCTCCATAGGAGAATGTGAAATTAATGTGCCTTTACTATATTCTCGGCAGACCCCAGTAAACATTTTGGGTCGAGATTTAATGACAAAATTAAACATGGCAATCTCGTTCACGGAGGAGGGCATAGTATGTTACACTCCAGGAATGCACTACTCAAATGTATGCGAAATGATTAGAGCATACTCAGGATACATAGCCATGAGGGCCATACCATTAGAGCCAGAAATGTTTGCATATGGTATGCGTGTGCTTATGGCAGGATTGCCAGGCCTTGCAGACAAAGTAATGAGAACCCCTGATGAGTTCTTATTCAGACCCAGAAGACCGATGCATGAGGAGAAGGGACAAGTATTTCCCTTGATGATAAACACGGCTGCAGTGCAAGGGAGAGTGGCCTTGATTGATGGTTACGACGACGAGGGCTGATAATGGTGCACAGTAATCGCCATCGAAGAAGGATATCGAGTGACCGACGTCACCGATGACGATCTGTTTGAAGAGCAAACATATATGGGCGAGACAATGGTGGAAGTGAGTCTCACCTTTTGGGTAAAGATGATTAAAAGAGAAGTACCTTAGAGAATGATGATGGCACTAAATCGTCCTGAATATTTTGATGACGACATAGCCAAGGTGCCTGTCTCAGTATGGACTACAGGCCCCTATGACGTAGGCCTCTTGAAGGGGATTGGAAACCGGGAACAATTCTACCAATATCCCGACAATATCCCATGTCCAGAGAGGCAGATGAGGGGATTTTTAAGACAATTTCTGCTATGATAGAGCAAGGCATCTTAGTGACGTCAGAGTTATCATGTAATACGTCAGTGTACCCTGTGAAAAAAGTAAAGGGGGGTTGTGGAGGCTAATTCAAGACCTAAGGCCAATAAATGATATTGTTGAGGCAGAGTTCCCTTTAGTCCCTAACCCGGCTACAATTCTATGTAATATACCTGTTGAGGCAAAATATTTCACGGTGATTGACCCACAAGATCTGACGTCATTCACGTTCAAACAAATGCGTCTGAAAAGCACGAGGCTGCCACAGGGGTACTGTGAGTCTCCTACTATTTTTAACAGAGTCCAGCAGATGGATTTGAGCAATATTGCACTAGAAAGTGTCGTCCTGCAATACGTGGATGACATCTTAATTTGTAGCATAACAGAAGAACAATGCAGGCACGATTCTGTTCAGCTATTGACTATACTGGCTGAGAAAGGATACAAGGTTGACAAAGAAAAGTTACAATATTGTCAACATGAAGTGCTGTACATAGGCCAGCTGATCTCACATGAGGGAAAGAAAGTAACCCCAGAAAGGGCTGAATGTTACGCTCACCTGATATCCCCGGGGGCGTCTGGAAGGCTCTGAGATCTGGAACCCTGGATGCGTAGCTACCCAATGCTGAATAATGAATCTTAGTTATTTGTAGGGTGAGCTATCCGTCCTGCGTTTCTTGTGCAGGGATGCTTGACGTTTGTTTGCGAGCTGCCCGATTTGCTTCACTGGTGCAGTACGCCTTCCTTGGGCCCATGCCAGCTCTGACCCTGAATCTGCTGGTAGGCAGGTAGGTTTGTTAATTGTAAGTCTTTGTTCTGTTTATGGTGGGAATTCGTTAATGTCTTTATATCCTTCTTTGCAGGTGCGAAGGTCTTGATTCTTGCGTGTCGAATGGAGAGGCACGTTTTCTAGGTAAGAGAAAGTGCAAAGCGCAGCGCCTTTATTGTCTTTTAAAGCTAACCTGTGTTTTCTTCTTCTTCTCCTCACAGGCCGCTGTGGTGCTGCGAGTGGATGAGAGCGTGATGAAAAACTTTCCCCCAGAATCCGTTAAGGTAAGTACAGCGCTGTGCGGTTGTTTAATCATTTTTTTTTTAATTTGCTTATTTATCAATCCACACACAGGAGAGATTATACAAAAACATTACATGTAGTATCTCAGGTCATGTAACCCAGAGTCCCCATCTCCCACCCCGTACGTTCCCCGGCAAGCATAGTTCTCGGCCTTAGTCAGACTGAATTGGCGGCACTGGTGGGTCCTCCATAGCGTGAAGGGCCCTTGCGATCAGGCGGGGTTTGTGGGACAGGGTCGGATAATTCCGGTCATAGTCTAGCACTGGCTCCCAGATATCCCGAAATCGATGAAGCAGTCCCGCCCTGGCTGCCGTGACTTTCTCGGCTATTAAAATATCCCAAAGTTTGACCCAGCAAAGGGCCATCAAGGGTCCATCCGCGGACTTCCAGGTGCGGGCCACCGTGATTTTAGCCGCTAATAGGAACTGGGATATCAGGGCCGCTCTTATCCCCGACCGCGGGTATGAGCCTGACAGTGGAATCCCTAAAAGGACCTGTTCGGGAGTGAGCGGAATGGTCTTCTGGGTGACGTCTTTTATGGTAGCTAAACAGAGAGACCAAAACTCTTGCACCCGGGGGCAGGTCCACCACATGTGAAAGTAGGATCCTGGGAGGCCGCAAAGTCGCCAACAGTGAGGGTTTAGTGCGGGTTGGAAGTGATGAAGGCGTAGAGGGGGGTAATACCAGCGCAGGAGTAGTTTATGGGCACACTCCCTGTTGGTTATACAGCGGGAGGACGTCCTCGTTCTTGTCCAAATGTCCATCCATGTATGGTCCTCAATGGCGTGTCCGAGGTCTGTTTCCCTTTGGGACATGTAGGAAGGCCTGGACTGGAGGGGGTCCTCCTGTAGCAGCCTATACAGGGTCGAAATTTTCCCCCGGGCCGGTAGGTCGCTCACCGTCAGTTCCAGTGAGGTAAGGGGACTTGTGGCCGCCGCTCTGTGGGTGAGAGCACCAATGTCTGAGCTGAGCGTAGGAGTACCTATCCGTTTCCGCTAACTGAAAAGTCATCTTGCAGCATTCAAAGGTTAGGGGGGAGTCCCTTTCAAAAAGTTGCCCTAAAGTGGCGAGGCCCCCTGCGACCCAGTTTCTAATGTTTTGGGGGCGGGCCCCGGGGGAGAAAGCTGGGTTGAGGAAGATTGGGGAGAGCGCACTCAAGTCTCCTGGGACGCCCCGGTGTCTGCGAGCCCACTCCCAGGCCCTAATTGTTTGTTTTGTAGCTGTGAGAGTGCCCGGCCAGCTGTGGCGTAAAGCTGTGGGTAAGAACGGGAGGAAGCGAAGGGGAAGAGAAAGGCAGGATTGTTCGATCTCCATCCATTTCGGTCGACCAGTAGCAAGCCCCCATGCCTGAAGGTGGCCCAGCTGTGCCGCCATATGGTATTTGCGGAGGTCGGGGACCCCCAGGCCTCCCAATCTCGTGCTGGCCATCATTGTTCTCCACGGGATGCGCAGTTTCTTCCCCTTCCAGATAAAGTCTACCATCTTCCTTTGGAGCCGCTGCAAAGGGGGAAGAGGAATGGTGATCGGGAGGGCGGCACAGGCATAGAGGAAGCAAGGAAGTAAGTTCATTTTGCGTGCCGTGATCCGGCCTAGGAGGGAGATCCCTTGGGGTTGACAGCGGGTCAGATCCTTTTCTAGTTCCTCGAAGAGTGGTGGGAAGTTAGCTCGGTAAACTTCCGTTGGGCGTGCGGGGATCTGAACCCCCAAGTAGGGGATCGATTTGATGCTCCATTGAAACGGACCTCTCTTCACCAGGGCCTCCCGTTCAGCTGGCGTCATGCCCACTCCCAGCGCCGCCGACTTTTGATAGTTAATCGCAAATCCCGAGACCATCCCAAAGTTGTGGATTTCAGTTAAAGCCTCACTTATGGATCTCTCAATGTTTGTGATGGTAAGCAAAACATCCGCGTAGAGGACCACTTTATGTTGCGCAGAGCCGGTGCTCAGGCCACTGATTCGGGGGTTCTTCCAGACTCGTTGAGCCAGCGGCTCCATGGCCAAAGCGAAGAGCAGAGGGAATAGAGGACATCCCTGCCTCGTTCCGCACGTGAGGGAGATTGGGTCCGACAAGCGGCCGTTGACTCTCAGCCTCGTCCTGGGGGACTGGTAGTTCGCCAGGATCATCTTCTGAAAGGTCGGACCGAAGCCAAAGGCCCCCAGAGTGAGGCGCAGATAAGACCAATCCACCTTGTCGAACGCTTTAGTTGCGTCCAATGCCAATAAGGCTAGCTGTTGGGAATCCCGAGTGGTGATTTCAATGAGATCCAGGGCCCTGCGGATGTTGTCTTTCGTTGACCTGTGGTTTATAAAGCCTGTTTGATCCGGGTCTATAATATTAGGGAGGATAGGTGCCAGACGGTTGGCCAAGACTTTAGAGTATATGTTGGCGTCCAAATTCAGCAACGCAACGGGTCTATATGAGATAATATCTTGAGGGTCTTTCCCGGGCTTGGGGATAAGGACTGTAATAGATTCTTGCATCGTTGGGGTGACCGTGCCAGTGGCCACGAATGAGTTGAAGAGGCGGGCCAGGGGGACCGCTAGTTGGTTGGGGCCGGAAGATTTTGTAGAAGCGAGTGGAAACTCCACCCGGGCACGGGGCTCTAGGTTTTAAGCTCTTAATGGCCGCCTCCACCTCCTCGATTGTAATCGGGGCTTCCAGGTCTTCCCTGGCCGCCGGGGTCAGGTGTGGTAGCGTCGCCTCTTGGATGTATGAGTGCTGCTTAATTGGATCTCTCGGGGCCGCCGTCATTATTTCCAGGTGGTGGGCTGTTGCCAAGCGTATTTTCTCATGGTCAGCGTAGTGGATCACCCCCTGCGGATCAAGGAGGCCTAAGATTGTATTCCTGCTCTTCGCCTTTGCCAGTTTGTTAACCAGGAGCTTGTTGGCCTTATTGTTGTGAGCGTAGTACCATTGCTTAGACTTGGTTAGCAGATTCGCCGTAGCCTCAGCGTAGTGGGCTTCCAGCCGTTTCCTGGCCATTTGCAGGATCTTGTAAGATTTAGGGGCCCAGCCCTTCCTTTTATGTGTAACCTCAGCCTCTCGGACTGCAGCTTCCAAAGCGGCGCGCGACTCCCTCTTTCTTTTGTGGTATGCGGCTCCCTGGGCAATCAGCTCGCCTCTGAGGACCGCCTTCATGGCGTCCCAGGTGTTAGCCGGTGAAGTGTCCTCGTCCCGGTTTTCAACAAAAAAGTTCTTCATGGAGTTGGCGATTAAGTCCCTCACTGCCATGTCTCCCAGGATAGGGTCATAGAGGCACCACCGGCGGCGCAGAGGGGGGTCTGGGTCATGAGACCGCAGGGTCAGAGTAACTGGGGCATGGTCCGAAAGGATCCGGGGGCCAATTACCACATCATCAGTGAAGGACAGGATCTGTGGGGAGGTCAGGATCAGGTCAATTCTGGAGAAGGTACGATGCACATATGAATAGAAGGTAAAGTCCCGTTCGTCTGGGGACAGAACCATCCAAGAGTCCACAATGTTTAGTGTGCGAAACAGGTGGAGCAAGCCGGCGGAAAACTTCAAATCTCTAGAAGACGGGGGGTGAGATCTGTCCTTGAGAGGGTCCGGAGCCCCGTTAAAGTCTTCTCCCATGACGACATGCCCCTCGATGAATGGGAGGAGAGAGGCCTCCAGGTCCTGGTAGAAGCTCTCCTGATACTCATTCGGGGCGTATACCGAGATGAGGGTGTAGAGCTGGCCATGGATGGAGCATTTGACTGCAATAAAGCGACCCTCCTGGCACCGTAGTGAGTCAAGGATCTGAGGCTTCAGGTCTTTTGCGAATAAAATAGCGGTGCCCCCCTTCTTAGTGCCGTTAGAGGCGAGGAATTGTAGTGGGAAGAGTCTGCTTCGCAGGTGTGGAAAGTCCGCCAGGATCAGGTGCGTCTCTTGCAAAAAAGCGATCGACGACCCGTTGTCTTGTAGCCTCTGTAGGATCGATTTCCTCTTCGGGGGGGGGAGGGGTTCAGGCCCCTAACATTCAAGGAGGTGAACTTGAGTTTCAGGTGAGGGGGTTGGTCCGGGCGATCCTCTTGCTGAGGGGAAGGGGGTCGTGGGGGGGTTAGGTCAGCCATGGACGTGAGAGCATGATTGAGTTGGAGTCTCCTGTGGTCGAGGGTTTTTTAAACTGGTCTAACTGGTCTCCAACGGGAGAAAGCACATTCAAAAGTGACCTCCAACGGGAGGACCAAAGTGCGGCCAGGGGAGTCGATTTAGAACTATCGACATGGCCCATAGGCAACAGGGCTGTCATTCGACAGCACCAACATGTTTGAAAGTCTCCCCAAGGGTAAAGTGATGTCATCCGCCTTGGAGGGGGTTATGGACCGCGTCGGATCCGCGGCAAGATGTGAGGCTTAAGGTCGTTCCAGAGTCATGGCTCCAGTGCAGGCGTTAAGGCGTGTCATTTAGGTTTGCGATTTCTCTGCACTCTGGACCATGGGGTCCGTTTTGGCTTTGGGGAGATTGCGTCTGAGGCCGGGCTTGATCGGCCCGGAGCGGAGAGGTCTAAGGTCTCTGGGGAGTCCGGGCGGAGGATTGACATCGCATCGTCGAGGTGGCTGATGATGCGCTGAGTGCCCTTGTACGAAAACTGTAGGGCCGTAGGAAAGAGCCATTGATAACGGATCTGCTGATCCCAAAGAAAGAGTGACAAAGGCCGGAGAATTCTGCGCTTTTGAAGAGTCAGCGGGGAGAGGTCCTGGAAGATCTGTATCAGGATTCCCTGAAATGAGAGCTCGTCCTTAGAGCGGCCAATCGCTGCTATGGCCTCCTTGGTGGTGTAGAAGTGGACTCTAGTGATCACGTCCGGGGGGGTCCGTATCGACCCCTCGGCGAGGGTGCAGTCTGTGGGTCCGATCCAGCACCAGTTGAGTCTCGTCCAGGTCTGGCAGGAGGGACTGGAAGAAGGTGCTAACGTATTCCGGGAGCTCCTGGTCAGAGATTGAGGCGGGCACCCCGCGAAGACGTAAGTTGTTGCGGCGGGAGCGGTTCTCCAAGTCCTCCTGTTTATGTTCGAGGATTTCGGTTCTTGCCACCAGCGATTGGACGGTGCGTTGAATTTCCGTCAGTGAAGCGGAGTGGTCCGTGGTCAGGTTCTCGACCTCACCAACCCTCAGTTCGATGCCGGCGACTCTTTGCTTGGTCTGCTCCAGTTTGGCGGTGAGTTACGACATGCAGGCTTTGAATTCCGATTTGATATCGCTCATGAAAGCCTGAAGATCCTCCTTAGTTGCGAGCATTCTGCTGCCATCAGACGTTTTCTGGGGGGTGAGCTTGAGGGGGTCTGCTTTCCCACCCTTCCCCAAGGCCTGCAGCATAGCAGAGATGTCGGCTGATTTAGGAGGCTTCAGTGCTTTGGCCATCGCTCCGCGGAGAGGGGATGTCACCCGAGGGTGATTCCCGAGTTCATGTTTTGCAAGGGGCTCAGGGGGGCGGCCAAATAGATGTGCGGGGTGGGCAAAGCCCGGGGATCCCAGGCGGTGGAGCGGACAGGTTAAGAATCCAGCTTCTCGTGAAGTAGAACAGTTCCTCAAAGTTGGGCAGTCCGCCTAGGAAGATGGCGGTCGGCACCTCCGGCTGGAGGCGAGCAGACGTGGGCAGGGGCGCTCCAGGAAGTCGCAGGGGGGACACACTCCGTGTGGGATCAGAGTAGGTGGAGCTCGAGGGCCCTCCCGGCGGGGATAGTAGGCACCCGGAGGAGGTGGCGGTTGTTTAATATTTAAAGCGAACCTGAATATCCCTCTTTTCCTTTGCAGATGTTGCTGTGGTGCTCTGGATGGAAACGTGGCGCAGCAAGATGGAATTCAGGTAAGACTGATGGAATTCGATGTTTTGGAAGCCTGCGTTCTAATATTGTTTTTCTCTTTCTAGTTATTACAGGTTGCAATGTTCTAACAGCAGCTGTGGTAGCGGTTCGCCGGAAGTCCTTAAGCTAGTACTCACAGGTGAATGATGTTTCTTCTTCTCTCGGTTTCCACAGATTGCAGCCCAGTTGAGATGCTGAGTGCTGGATGGTGTTTTCTCAGGTAAGACAGAATAATCTTGTTCTTGTTCTTGCAGGATTACAGGAAGATGCTGAAGACCAGGAGCTGGACACAGTGAGCGTCTCGCTGCAGGTTGCAGAATAACTTGAAGCGTGTTCTGCAGTCAGGGTGTGGTTTATATAGCCCAGGTAAAGTAGTACCAGGGAAAGTAGTTCCAGGCCTGCCACACCCAAAACACTAGACCGCATGGCTTGGTTCTTAGAACTAGACTGTGTGGATGCTTCCATGTTGGATTTAAAGGCCCATGTACATAGATGGGACCTAGTTTGAACAGCCCTTCCTTCCTACATATGAGCCTGGTTCCAAAGGTGCCAGGACTGGCTCCAGGAGCCCTTTTGAAGTGGTTTTAAGGCCCTCAGGGTTCTGGTGGGAGCCTGCTTGTAGCACAACTTGTGCCCCCTCACAGTGGTCATGACACTGAAGCCATATTTAACACGGCTAAGCCACACACGATAAAGCAGATGCAGAGATTTTTAGGCCTATGCAACTATGTCAGGGCATGGGTCTTCCACTACAGCTCTTACACCACGCCTTTACTTCAGGCCCTAAAGAAGGCCCAAGTGATGAAAGAAAAGATCGAATGGTCTGAGACCATGGAGAAAGGATTTGCTGAACTCAAAAGAGCCACCTGCACAGCACCAGTTCTAGGGATCCCCAATTATGCAGAGGAATTTTACCTGTTTTCACACACAAATGGCAGCGTTATGACAGCTGTACTCACACAGAGAACCACGTTGGGGTACAAGCCCCTGGCATACTACAGTGGGAATATGGACCCAGTGACGAGAAGTCATTTCCCTTGCGAACAAAGTTTAGCTGCCGCAGCGTTCACCATAGTGAAGGCTACAAACATTGAGATGTGTTGCTCAATGACGTTGTACGTCGAGCACTCACTATTTGGCATTCTAGAGAAACCAAAGGGCACATTGACTTCTCAGAGAGCTTCTGCTTATTAAGTGATCATATCAAATCCATCGATTAAAATAGTCTGATGTAAGATAGTAAACCCAGCTATGTTCATAGCCGAGCCAGTCACGGAAGGAGAGCCCATACATGACTGTGCAAATTATGAAGAATTCTATGATGAAATCTCCAGGGTGAAAGAAAATGCCTTGCCAGAAGGAGAGATCGTCTTTATTGACGGGTCTTCGAGGATCGACCAAAATGATGGGCAAAGATACACAGGCGTTGCTGTGATGAAGTACACAATGAATGGAGAGTTTCAAGTGCTTCTTAGTGCACGAATACCATCTCATTATTCAGCACAGGCTGCAGAATTATTTGCGTTAATACTCGCCATTGAGAATCACGCAAAGTAATGGTGTACAGTGATTCTGCCTATGTGACATCAACAGTGCACGCAGGCTTAACGTGCTGGAAAAGGAGGGCTACCTCCGAGCAGACGGCACGTCAGTGCAGCATGCAGCCTTATTGCACAGACTGATCAAGGCACTACAGCTCCCAGCAGGCATGAAATGCACCGCCCACACGAAGGGGACAGATTTTATCTCACATGGGAATCAGCAGACACGGAAGACAAGCGCATGGCATCCAAAAGCGAAACAATCATGGAAGTGGAAGTTATCCATGCCAACGAGCGAATGATGGTTACATGAACTGCACCTGAAGGTTACAGTAATTTGGGGGCAAACACAGCTAATAGAACTCCAAGGGGAGGCGCCACAGGAAGAGAAGAACCTGTGGAAATGTCGAGGGTGTTCTTTAAACCCCTCCGACAGCTTGTGGCGACAAGACAGCACTGGTAAACCAGTAATGCATGTAGCCCTATTAAAAATAGCCCTGGAGCAGTTACATTATCCGGCGCACATGACAAAAGAGAACCTAGCAGCAACACTCGCAGAAGACTGGTTCATACTGAATTTAGCGGAGCACGTTGCATTCTTTATGGTAAACTGTATAATTTGTCAGCAATTCACGGTGGGGCACACATTAAAAGTAATGAGAGGAGTCATCCCAAGGCCAAATGGGCCTTTTCAACACTTGCATGTCAATTACGTCTACATGATTCAATTATGTAACGGGTACAGATACTTAATTGTTGTGGTGTGTCCATTCTCTAGATGGATTGAGGCAGGTCCATGTACACACCCAGACTCTACCTGTGCGGCCAAATCTTTAGTGAGAGAAGTGTTCCCCAGGTGGGGGGGTGTGCCAGGTCATGAGATCAGATAATGGCCCTCATTTTGTCAATGCAGTGTTCGAGCAGATTAGCTAGATGCTTGGTATAAAGCACAAGTTCTCGTCGGCGTATGATCCACAAGGTCTGTGAGAAGCTCAACGGCTTGTTAAAGAAAAGGATAGCAAAGTTGAAGCTTACTCTAAAGAAGGGATGGTTGCACTGCCTTCCACTGGCACTGAACGTACTTCGGAACCAAACCAGGTCCGACCATCATCTTACACCACATGAGATAGCCACAGGAAGAAGAATGAGAACTCCTCTGACACCCTGAGATCGAGCTAGATGTGATGCCCAGTCAACAGGAGAGGTTTCAGGGTCTGAAATGCAAAACTATCTGAACTGCATGACATCTTGCCTTACTTTGATTTCAGACCAGCTACAGCGATGACGAAAAGGGTGCAGAGCAGCACAGAACACAGGAGATACTACAACAGACCAAGTTCAAGGTTTACTTATTCCATCCGTCTTCCCTGGAGACGCCATCCTTGTGAAGAATCATACAAGGAAAAAGTGGGACGAGCCAAGATTCAACGGTCCTTTTAAAGTGGAGGACTGCACTCCGTCCGCAGTGAAACTACAAGGCAGGAGAGCTTGGATTTTTCTCTGTGATATAAAACCCTACATCAGAGAAGACCCCCTGCCTGCACCAGGGAAGAACCACAGCACGTGCAGACGAGATCCATGACGCGGAAGAAGGACGCATGACCAGCCAGAAAAAGACAAAGAACTTTTTTCAAATTGTGGCTTAAATTGGACACTTCCTCTAAGCAATAACGGGGATAAGGACATAAAAAACAGACACTCTGTGCATCCTAGCTGCAGGGTGAAGAAGAAAATTGCACGTGTAAGCCACAACACAGGCTATTGACTATTGAACTTTGGACTGAGGCACACTTAAGCTTTGAGAAAAGAATATGCCAAATTTTGACCGAGGACACTTACATTGGAAGCAAACACAGTATCCCAACTCGTTCCACACCGAGACCCTATTCGGAATCACTTATGGTGTCCCGCAGTAGCGACATCACCAAGGATGTGGTCACCTATTTTGATCTAGTGCTAAGATCATACCCGTCATTGGTAGGGAAGCTCACCAGTGTCACTGACTTCCTACAAGATCCTGAAAACAAAAAGACAATAAGACAACTCCTCACTGTCATTGCCGAAAAATGTATCCTACTATCTGAGTACAGTGAGAAAGAATCAAATGTTCCCAACACAGGCGGAAATAGATGAGCTCATCAACACACTATTCTTTTGCATAATCGAAGACTGTCCAACTCTTATCGGGAGAACAAAAGATACACTCACATTCATTCAAGACCCAGCAAATACAGAACATTTAAGCCATATTTTAATTAAATCATAATTCTAGTTGCACTCCACGCGACCGGACAGTGCAGACATTGTTCACATTTAGGAGAAAACATATAATCCCGAACCTCAGCAAGACAGGACGAATGTCCCTGTCACCAGAAGACACCAGGTTGGCCCATAATGTTCTCTTTCGCCTAGTCACTGACTTTCCAGAGCTATTGGGGAGACCAATCGATGTTGACGTCCTCACTCCCCAGCTAATATTGCACAGATGGGAATGCTCCTACACGGAATCATGCTCCAAGTGGAACTCTCTAACCATCAGCTGAGCTATCTGAGGAGATTCTAAAAGCCTTCCGCCAAGGGACAGATCAAGGAAGCAGTGTCAAGAACTCCCCGTGTCCAATTTGTTGCTATTTTTCCCTAGTCCTCCTCACTGATCAACGTACACTATGTCCTCAGGACTGAAGCAAATGCAAGGAGTGGATTGGGAGCTTACCTATTTTGAACATGCACAGTAAAGGGACTCACTAAAGTGTTAATTTATTTTGATTTTTCCCATAGTCTAGAAAAGGAACTGTATCCTGACATAAGAGACAATTTGTCACTCGCGAAAGCGGGAACACTTGTGGAACACCTGACACTCTTAAATTCAGAAGACGATAGTGGTTAAGGGACTAATAACATTGACATATGGCGAATTATCAAGATGGGGGTCTAGAGCAGCAATCTGGTCCTTCCACAAGAAGAGAGGCACCCTTGCTTCTCTGGAAGAAAATGCTGCCGCCTGACCTACAGGGGCATAATGTACCTATGCATCATATTCATTATTGTTTTACTGTCATTAACAATCAGAACTGCATTCTTTATTGGTGCACAAAGCGCTCCAATTTCAGTGCACCCACCTAATGATGCACGCATAAAACCCACAAAAAGCACCCAGACCTTATATAGTCATTCCAGTCCCTAGAAGATCTGACAGTGGAGTGAATGAACTTGAAATGGATGAGATTAGCAATGATACACACACACTTGTGGTCACAAACAAACAAAAGGCCAGAGACAGGGTCGGCAAGGAATGAATGAGTAATATCACTGACAACTACATGCATGCAAACACTGAATTCACACGAAACAGGCCTAGTGTCAATGAATGCAGAACCACAAATCAAAGCAGTAGAGAAGAAGAGACTGCCTGCCATAAGAAACTCCACAGCAGATGTTGTGAAAAAACAAGAATTAAAACAAAAACCAACAGAAGCAGTTATATCAGAAACTCTTAAGAAAACAAGAGCCAACTCTGAGAAACTCTGCACAGAGACAACTGATAGTAGACTCATTAGTTCTGCACATAGCCAGAGCAAGGGAACTGCAAGAGGAACGGAAGAACAAAACTGCAGAGACTGTACTACCAAGCACATATGTTCCAATGCAAGGGACAAGTACCAGTCCTACAATACAACCATACACCGGACCAGTGTCAGGCTGGTTGGCAGGGCATTTGTAACCAGCAGGAGAAAGATGTATGAAAAGAGGGAAAGAACTGCCAGACTTTTGTCCACTCAAACGGCGCAGATGAGGAGGACTGCACCGTGGACCAGGATACCTGAGAATCCTCCAGCAAGAAAAAGCCATACAGATGCATTCATGGATGTAGTCATAGCCAACTACAGGAAAACATTAAGAATCAAGAGAAACATGCAAGGAGATGACAATGAACTAAAGGACTACCTGGACAGCACAGCACATCTGGGAAACAACATTTGGTACCAGCACATGAAGGAAGTTGGAAGACGAAATTCAGAAGGGGAATGCTTTGTTTGCGCACTCCTGCCATACAGCATGGGGAAGTCCAAGATCTTCGTAGCTGTAGAAATTGATGTCCAGAAAGCACATTGTCTGTCACACGTAGCAATGTGCAAGACCAGAGGCCAGTTCATGGGTAGTGAATCCTCATTAATATGGGCAACTGAAACAGCCTATCCTGACGAAGATGATTATGTCCAAGACATTAAGACAAGAAACAGAGAGCATACTAGGAATCATGTGATCAGGTACGAGAAGCCTGGAGTTAAAGGAGCAGGAATAAGATGGGAAGTGAACCCGAGACTAAATGTCCAAGGAAAAACTCCAGAGGAAGCTCGAAAGTGGAAGAATAGAGCCCAAATGCAGATTTGGGGAACAGTGCTTTCACCAGATGGGTGGGAAAAAGGAGTGGTGATTTGCAGAGCCTGGGTGATCACTGGACTCTACAAAGAAACTGTTGACATTGCACAGAATGGCTGCAAGTCATTATGGCCGAAACTTGCAAAACTATTGACATCGGTCGAAGACAGAGGAGGACCCTTGCAGATAGTACCACAAGAAAGCCCAAAATCTGCTTCAGGAATAATGGCACAAGAAAGATGGGAGAGAATCAGAACTGTGGGCGAGTTTTTGACACTTCAGGAATGGTGCATGCAACTGCAGTAATTATGGATCATTATTGGGCATGCGGATCCAAGGCATACATCAGACTGCCAAGAGACTGGGGAGGTATATGCATAATAGTGAATGTCCACGTTCCAGCATTGGTGATCCCGAAAAGTGACCTGAATATTGACAGTTTCCCGAGAGCAGATGCTCACCTGAGGAAGAAGAGATCTGTGGAACTGATAACTCGAATGAAGAGAGAGAATTACTTCTCTGCTAAATCAGAAGAAGCCTTTCATGCAATCCCATATGAACACAGGCTGTTCAGCCTCACCTCATCAGTGTTCACAACGATTTTTATGCCAAGAATCCAAGTTGGAGTAAATACTAAATGGTTGCAGATAACCAGATGGGAGTTACTACAGACCATCAACACGACCATAAAAGGATTCAATGCAATCAAGGAAGAGCTAAGAGCCATCCGACTGATGACTCTCCAGAACAGATATGTCCTTGACATGATCACAGCCATGGATGGAGGAGTTTGTGCAAAATAGGAGAATCATGTTGCACATTTATACCTTCTCACAACGAGGAAAATGGAACTTTAACAGAAGCTGTAGGTATGCTGATGAAGCTACAGAACCAGATGATCGACGAAACTGACGAAGTTGATGATCACAGCTGGTTTGGATCATTATTCTCTTGGGTCCCACAATGGATGGCATACATATTCAAGTTCCTGGGAGCCCTGCTAGTGATGATATTACTAGGATTTTATGTTATCAAGATAGTAATCTCGCAATGCCAGAAAACTGCGAAGAAAGCCACAGGGATGAAGATCATGATTGATGTCAAGCCAGGATGGAAGTCCAAACACCTGACTGATGAAGATATAAGAGACTTCGTGAAGGCCAGCAGGCACGCACCAGAAGGTACAAAGTTTCTCTATCCCAGGAAGCATAGAAACTATGTGGGAAGATGGGTTTACTGTAGCCCAAATGGATAATGTCAACTCATGACATGGAATAAAGACGAACATGTAAGAACAGCAGGAAGCCTGAAGGGAGCAATAAAGATATGGACTCCAAAAAGACACTTTTTCAAACCATCGTGTATAGATCCAGAAGATGAGGGAATGAACCCAGGCGATGGAGTGAAGATAGATATAGAAGAATCAAGTGAATTGCATCCAAAGAAGGAGGTGAAAGTGGTTGATGAATCGCCCATAGGGGGGAGTGTAGAGGAGGTCCCAAATAAAGCCTGCACTCCCATCGCCCATTTTTGAGTCCCAGGAAAGTTCACACCAAAATATGTGACGTATGATGAGCAAATGAACCAGAAGAGAACCGCAGTAGGGCTCTGCCCAGTACCCATCAGAAGAGCACTTGTGTATAGGCGCGTTACAAATGCCATATCATATCAACATCTATTGAAGTAACAATACCCAGACAACCATGGACAGTAAGGTATCCATTGAGAAAACCCTACCAACAAATGAGACGAAATGAAGATTGCCTAAGTACCGTCCCGGAAGAAACCAAAAAGGCCTTAATGTAAGATGAATGGTGACGCCACGAGAGCCCGGTCGGACTCACAGATAGAACAAATGAAGAACCAAGAATGACACAAACAGACGAAATGCCCTGAGAAAAGAGATGGTGAGATTAAAGTGATAGAAAGCTATCAAAGCGTAAGAGAGTTAAGCTGTAAGCAAAATGAATACAGTCGATCTGTTTACGCTTGTACATATGCTTGGAACTGCAAGAAAGCTAAGAAAACAGTGCAGCTTGCTATGCTAAGTAGAAGAATAGGGTGGAAAGCGCCATTATACATAATCTACCTCAAAACGAAGCACATTATTATAAGTGCGATTCCACTTTGCACGAAAAGCAGAATCAACTCAGGTTACTAGAGGCCAAACAAGACAAGATTCATATTCTAGCAAAATGAGAAGAGACAGCTGATCGAAACTCAGCAGATGCAACTCGTGCCAGGAGAGCCAAGGTCATACCAATAGAAGGAATGAACACTAGCTACACCTAATTGAAACTTAAGAACAGAATATCCTGTCTTTGAAAGGTCAAGATAAGAAAGCGTAGGCAGGTGGTAAGCCGAATAAGAATTAAATGCACAAATTGAGAGAAACTAGGCAAATTCACAGTGTCTGCATCAAGTGACCATCCGAGCGAGGAGATGCACGAGTTCACACCTATGCTTGGCATCTGCCCAGAAAGAGATATCGGAACTTTCGTAGACAGAAGATGCAGTTTCGAGGCCAACCACAATAACATAATTGACAAATAGTTGTTGAAGTGATGATTGATTGTAACCTTAATTGGAGGAAGGCCGGGTAGCTGAGGGGGGCACCCTGCACCTGGCTGACCATTCTGCGTGCTGCTAAGTAAAGTGGAAATGTATGCATGGGGTTGGTGCCAACCCAATCACAATGGACCAAATAATCTAGGGTCCTATAGTTAGTTGTCATGATCCATGCCCCTGACCCCCTCAGGTATAACAGCCCCCTGGCAGCAGTGGGGCTAAAGCCCTTCACACTGGCCCCAAGGGCTTTAAAACTCCATCAGAAACATACATGGAGTCAGTCCTGGCGGCTTTGGCGCCAGGCTCATTATCAGGAATAAAGCAATACCAGTTTTGGACCTTGATCCAACATGGAGGCCTATTACACAGCTCAGTTCTTTAGAACAAAGCCACGCGGTCTAGTGTTTTGGGTGTGGCTGGGCCTGGAACTACTTTACCTGGGCTATTTAAACCACACCCAAACAGCAGAACACGCTTCACGTTATTCTGCACTCCTGCAGCGTAACGCTCACTGCATCCAGCTCCTGCTCATCTGCTTCTCCGGCAGCCCGATCCTGAAGCCCTAGATCTGGATTCCATTAATAACCTGGAAGAACAAGAACAGCATTAGCAAGCAAGAACACTTACCTGTGAAGTAACCGGTCTTGAATACATCCTGCGCTTCGCTTACCTCACCCATCTCCGCAGTTCGCTGCAACCTGCAAAGGTAAAGAAACAAGGACAGCATTAATAACAATTCTTACCTGGTCAAGCATCGCTTCGATCGCTCATCATTCCGGAACATCACTGCAACCTGTACAAAGAGAAGAGAACACAGGTTAGCAATTAACACCAATAAACAGCGCAGCGCTTCGCGCATCAATAACTCACTGTGGTCTTCGCCATCGGTACGGCAACTCTGAGATCGCAACCATCCCTTTGAAAACAAAAAGAGACATTGTTAGGGAACAGCGTAGTGGAGCAAGACGCCGAGAAGACAGAGAAAACGGAGGGAAAGAAAGACAGAATAAAGACGGAAAAGACATTATAACTCACCTGGAAGACAGCAAGCAGAGTCGGAGTCACAGCCAGTCTGGACCTGACATAAGGGCACACGGACCAGGGAAACTAGGTCCACGGAAAGCACGCACCAACCACGCGCCCCTGCACAGAGACGCAGGACAGAGAGTTCAACGCACACAATCCTAAGGTGAGCAATAACCCCAAGGGAGGGGATTTGGACGAGAGGGAGGTGGGAGTCCACCCATCACAGAACCAGTATCTTAACCATCCATTCTCCTGTTATAGGTGCTACCCAACGTCTGGCACATAACCAAGCAGAGAGGGGTCCGGGATAGCACTCAGACCTCCATCCAGTATCGTGTGGCGCCCCCGTGGATACCAGGTGAGCGTAACATTAGTAGAACCAATGAGACGTTGTACTTTTAGTGACGTCTACAGTAGTCATTTTTGAAGGAAGGGCTTAGATGCCCACCTGACAGTATTTACCCAATCCCCTCACTCCTTACCATATACAGATATAGTACCTATATTAAAGTTATCTTTTCCTAGCCAATAGAATTGCATGTTATCTTTTAAGTGTAACACGTCATTATGACAAGTTTTGAGTATAAATGTCACTATTTGTATGAAGTTCGTTGGAGTTGAAGCGAGACGGACTATCGCATCACTGCTGATTGCCATGACTCCCCGTTTTTTGTACTTGTCATGAAACAGACTCCCTTTGCCAAACTATTGAGTTGTCCTTATTGATTGGTGTTGGAGTAATAAATCTGCACCCCCATCCATCTCAAGGTGCAGCTCTATGGGCCGGCCGGGGGTCTCCTGAGTACACATGGTATCCCCCTTTCCCTTGTGAGAACCAACTTCACCTTCTGCCTTTATAGGCTTTTGCCAATCATTTTCCCCCTCATTCATACCAGTATAGTACTGGAACGAGGAAGAGGCCTGCAGAGTGTTGTAAAGGTCTGGCATGTCCAGAATGCATGTCCACAATGCTTCACTAATTGTGGTCAGGCAATTGGGCCGGAGGACTCACACCCGCAACCGGTCAAACAGTTGCAGGTGCATAAAATGTGGACTGACACAAAGAGAGGGAGAGAGACCAGCAGGAGAGAAGCCGGGCTGAGCGTTGTGGGTCTGAGGGGAGAATCCTGTGCAGAAGGAGGCGGCAGAGTTGGGTCCTGCTGGAAAGCCAGGATGCCAGAAAGAACCCCAAGGGAGCTGTGTAGCCAGGGGCTGGGTGGGCCGTGAGAGGGCCACAGAGGTGGGAGCCTCACTGGTCGGGTGCCTGTAGCAGGAGCTGCGGGGCACGGAAGAAAACAGATAGCTGCAAATGACTAGCAGCGTCTGGGGGACGCGAGTGGAGCTGCCGGCAACCCACTGCAAAGTGCCATTAGGGCTCACACCCCATGCGGGTGGAGCTCGCAATCCAAAGAACATGTGTCTGCGGGGCAGGAGAAGTGAAAGCAGCCACCCGCAGGAGACGTCGGGAACCGGTGAGTGTACGGGAGGGAGCACTCACACTGGGGCGCTCCTGGGGGCCGTTAAGAGAGCCAAAGTAGGTGCTGAATGAAAAAGATGATGTGCAACATACCGTAAACCCAAAGCAGTGGGTTGTGCTAAATATTACAATTAAGATGAGCTCGGAGCAGCAGAATAAAAGCTCAGAACTATAGAATACCCAACTAAATGAAAGCTTTTGACAAATCTATGAACAGATGACAAGTTTGTGTGAAGTACACGTATAATATATTTAAAGCAAAGAACAAATCCTATGGAAAAGCAGTGAAAAGCAAACATGGAATATTGATGAAGAGTGTGAAAGCAATGTGGTGAAAGGAGAGCAGCACAAAGTGAACTGTATGAAAATAACACACTTTGGCAAAGTCAAAAGGTTGTCGAGGAGAAAGCCAAGTGAAGGTGAACCAATACACATGTGCAGTTGGAAAAGAACCTGTGCGGGCAAGAAAACCTAGGGTTCCTGGTTGCATGACCTGTAATGGGTAGACCTTGTGGTCCGACAATTGCACCTAGACTGGGGATACCCTATTTGTGATACCCAAAGAAATATACAGAGAGCAAATCCAAGTGTATGAAACAGATTGCTAAAGTGAAGCAGAAGAAAGGAATCTGTATGAACTGTCAAGAATCAGAAAGAGTGTAAAGTTGACCTAGAACTGGTTTTGAATATCGAGAGACTGAGACCAAGTACAAGTTGGCAAGCTGAAGTCTTCATGAAGAGAAACCTTGAGACTTTCTGAACTTTGGTGTTGTTTAGAGGAAAGGCCCCTCATGACCCCTTCTTGGAACTTTGTTGAAGGGAACCCGAGACTTTGTGGAACAGTCTTGAACTTGGGGAAGGGAAGCTGGAGAGTAAGCCAGGAGCTGGAAAAAGCTCAGAATTTGTTTGGAACACTATTTCTTTTGTTGCCTACATCCAGGAAAACTGTTTAGCTTTAGTTGTGAGGGCAAGTATAGGTTTTGGACACAGACAGACTTAAGTTGGACGTACTGACTCAGACTATCTTTAGTTTCTTTAGGCAGGGAAATCTCACCTTAGCATAGGAAGTCAGGTATTCATCTATCCTGACATTTAAGTTAATAAGCCATTTTGTTTGAACTTTGAATCTGTTTGTCTGTATCTTGCTTCATGATGCCTTCGTACTTCTCAAATCCAATGGCTGGGCACTATGGTAGTTCTGCAATCTACAGCGATAATAACTGTCCCCAGAACCGAGTAGAGGCACAAGGAGCAGCAGGGGAATCTGGTGCTCTATACTGACAACACTGTTCGGTAGTGTATCTGACAATGGATTGATCGGGAAAGCTGGCCAGTGATGGGACCAAGGAAGGCGTCAACAGGAGGAGGATCTCGAGGGGCGGCCTTTTTTGGGGATGTTTTCTCTTCACCTCTATATGGTAGTTTGTGTGGCTGCTGAACTATAAATTCAGTGATTTGTAGAGGAGGGGAGGTCGGCTTTGCTGTATGCAGTTAAGTAGTAGTAGAATTGTTCTTTTGGTTGCCACCTCTTATGCCCATATCCCCCTTCACCGGCCTCCTCCTTTGTCATCTGGTGAGTAAAGGGGTTTGTGTATATGTCATTGTTGATTTATTTTGCAGGAGGTTAACCTGCAAGGTTAATGAAAAAGGGATGAAGCAGAGAGATGTCTGAAATATTTGGAGACTGGAGGCATGGAATGACAGCAGGCAGTTACTTCCATTGTGACAGGGCCGTTAATCCGGCCAGGTCAGGGGTGGAAAGGTGCTTGACCCAACAAATAGCCCTGGGTGCCAGAGAATGTGCAGACAGGCCTCCTCCCATCATCTCCTTACTTTCCAGGATGGTACCATGGCAGGACCTGGCTTCACGCTGCACAATATCCTCGCAAGACCACAAACCAGAAAAGGAGAAGAGCCAGCTCACCAAAACAAACTCCCTAATGTAGCCAAGTCACATAGAAAAGGTGGTGGGGCTTAAAGCCCTTATGTAATTTCCCAAGCCCTCTGCCGTCACACCCCTAGAGAGCGAGGTAAGTCAATGGTAGGGTAAGTGGCCAATCCAGAGAGGGGGAGGGCTATATAAGAGGGAGCTTGGGAGTTATTTGGTGTGGGCTGCAGTTGGATGAGGACCGGCAGCGGCAGAGGACGTCCAAGAGACCAAAGGAGGCGACAGCGACTGGATTGCAGGGGCTATCGTGAAAGAGGAGGTCTGTGGAGTGCTTGTGTGAGAGAGGGGAGATTGTGATTAGTAGAGATAGAGTAGGAGTAGTGGTGCAGTGGAATAGTGGTAGTTGGGAAGAAGAACGCTCTGGGAGTAGTGAGTGAAGGAGATATAGAGTGGTAATTGGTAGTAGAGGGGTGAGCAGGGCACCATATCCCTGAGTGTGCTAAAGGCGTAAGGGCAGTAAGTGAGATTGGTAGGAGCGGAATAGGAGCAGTAGCAGACGGAGAGTGGGTAGAGTGAAAGTGAGTGGAAGAAAATGAGAAGTTATTTGATATAGAGGGAGATGAAGGGTGAAGAGATGATAACATAAAGATGGTTACTTGGAGGTACACATTTTAGTAAGAACAGGAGTAGGAGGGGAAGTAAGATCAAAGGGTGGAGATCAAAGGGTGGAGGTGGAAAGGCAGAGAAGTTGTGGGAACAGTGATCAAATGGGAGAACAACTTAGAGACCAGTATAGGTCAGGTGCGGGAGGGTCTGAAAGGAGTGAGCAGGACGCTGGGCGGAAGAAGGCACACATTACTCCCTGAGATTACTAAGTGGGTATAGGCGAGGGACAGTAAGAAGATCCCTAGGAAATCAGTCATCGTATTAGAGCTATCACCACCAGACTTAGAAAGAGAACAACCACAAGGTGTTTAACCGTTGGCAAGTACTAACAACCCTGATAAGGGGTATTTATAATGAAAATGTTATGCAGAATGAATATATAATGAATATATGAAGGACCGAATAACACATCAACCGCACTGCTTAAGTCAATAAAAACTTCAATTGAAATACACCCAGTTCTGGCCATGGCAGAGCTGACCATTCCCCTCCAAGATCCTAACAACTCTATAACATCGACCGGGGAAATGGTCACGTCATACTCCACTGAAGAAGAATCAGAAACTTCAACGGCCGGAATTACCCAACAGGTAGAAGTGTTGGTGACTGTAGCAAAAGTTTACCTCTCCACCGACCATGGCCAAAATAACTTACATCTGCAAAAAAAGAATCACAGAGGCCTAAAGACCGGGAGGGTCTCTAAAATGAAGAGAAGAACAAACTCGTTACTGCCCAAAATCCCATGCCAACGAATGGAACTGAGCGAGGACCAGGGGCACAACCAGGAACTTTCGCCAATTGTGTGCAAAGAAATACGCCAGGGGTCTAGCAACCCTTGGGATCGGACAAAACTCACCAAACCACCTGGAAGAATACTAGGGCCTCTTGACAACTTCTTCTACAAGCACACGAAACAGATGGCAACATCTCTACACAAGCTGTCAGATGCAGAAATCCTTGAAGGTGCGATGGTCTCCCCAATGAAACCACCTGATCATCACAACCACCAGGTGGAGCAAAACCAGCCAGAAAAACAAAGTTCCACCTGACAGCACAAAACGAACAAATATGCTATGTAGAGCTAACCCAAGAAAATAGAACTGAAATGAAAAGCCAAAGAAAAGCGGCTAACCTCAGAAAACGGCACAGCCAACAAAGGTTAAGCTGATCTTTCTGGTGCAGGATCAGCCTAAAGGGCCACATGACATAGTACCTAATAAAGACAACAGCTTGAAAGGCATGCAAAAGGACCGGGAAGTCAGGCACCCACAACCACCGCCACAAAACCCAACATCGGTTTTGAAATTAGCCAAAGATGTAAACCAAAACAAAACAAAAGAGGGGCACAAGGCTCTCCCATTGGCTAAACAACTGACAATCCAATGGCAGAAAAAAAAACATCAGTCACGAAGGAGACCACAATACACAACCACAAAGAGGAAAAAGATCCAACCACACATTCAGAGAACCTGAAGAAAGTTCTAAATGATCCCACACACCTGGTGAAAGCGACATACCTATAAATGACAACGAAGGGTCGGTCACTGACCTACTGGACATTAGTCAATATTCCATCGAATCGTCTAAAAACGAACTACACAAGACTAAAGAGGAAAACAAAAAGATGGACCATAAAATACAAAAAGCATCGAGGAGCCCAACGAAAAATACATTCAAAAACCTGGAACCCGAATGTTCAATTTTCCTAACCCTTGAGGACAAGCATAAAAGAACCACGGGGTACAAGAAACCAGAAGAACACAAGGCTAATAGTCACCAAGAGAAAAGTGCATGGCAACCATGTGGATCAAAAGAAGCCAACGAAAGTCCACATTGGAAATCAAAGATGACAAAAAGCCGAAACAACCCGCAAGCTTGGACTAACAATCTCAGAAAAACATAAATCGACCTCCACCGCCACACAGAGGTACCCAAAAAAGATCGGAGCAGACAAGGGTCAAGTAAATAGAGACCAAAAGAGCCCAAATGACTAGAAATTCTAGGACAACAAATACACCCTCCTTCAAACTAGAAAAACTCCTAGCAGAAAAGGGACAACGTCATACTCAACAGGAAAACAACAATGAAGCGCTTAACTCATATCCATAGCTTGAAATCCCTCAACTCGGACGACCTCAATATTATCGAATTTGTGGACAACAAGCACATGAACAGCGATTACCACCACATCTCCTCATCGAGGGTGAGACTAATGTTGTCAGAGGCAACAGACAAACTGAGATCGCTGGGCAACGGTCTGACCCCAATGCCCAAACTAAAACGGAACCCGGAAGCCATGGCAGAAATCAAGTTTCTGAGACAATCAAAACAACACGAACTGAGAAGTGGAAGAGAGCGGCACTATCCTTACAGCGAAAGGGCAAGCTTGTATACTTCAGACAATCAAGCACGAGTAAAACAATGATATCCATCCAGGAATGAGAACTATACCTGAGAAAACGGTGACAAGACGTGCTCTGCGAAGCGCTATGACGGACAGTACGAAACCAACAACACCAGACCTTCAAAGGACAACCTCCCTTCCAGAAGAAAGGAGTAGAAGTCAAAATATATTTCAAGAACGGAACACATACGCCAGCAGCGGCCACTCAAGGAAAACACTAAAACTAATCACCAGTATACTGTTAAGGATGAAGACTGTCTCCCTCAGGGGCCTCTTCCAAACTGGAATATCACCATCACCCAGGATCAACGGTAATTAAGAATTAAAGAAACTAGCCAAAACAACACGGCAAACTCAAAAGACACAGAGCTCAAAATATGGGCATGGATTCCCGAGGCCTTATCAAACACTGAACGATCCTAGCTATGAAAAATAAAATCAGGAAACAACCAAAGTGGACTAATTAAGGTTCCAAATCCATCTAAACCTAGTACGGTGAACCTGGGATACTGGAACACTCGAGGTTTCTCTCACCTAACACAACCAGGTGGCATAAACCAAGGAGCCTTCGACTTGCTATGCTTGCAAGAGACAAGGCTATTAGAAACACCGACTTTGGACAGATTCAGTTTGCCAGCTATAAAAGGTCCCAAAGATAGACCGGCAGCAGGGTTACGCACAACTATACGCTCAGGCAGCGGTTTTCAGCTGGACACAATCCTGAGGACTGATACCTTCATCTTGACCTTGACGATCTCAGGAAACCAGATAGCAAGAGCAGGAGGAAGAGAGGAGGAAGAGAGGAAGAAGCCCTCCTGCTGCTAATTAACATCTACTGGAACCCTAAAGCACAGACTGACAAGATCTTCTTGAAAGAAATTGAACGAACCATCGACGAAGCTGCTGCACAGTACGACATCTCTCAAACCCTGATTTGTGGTGACCTAAATGCAAGCTGCATACGCCCAAGAAGTGGAACGGGACAGGACGCACTGAGCAACGCAACAAACGACCCATATAGACAGAAGAGGCATACTATGGAATCACCTCATGTGTTCAAGAGACCTCCACAATCTCCATAACACAAGGCCTAAAGACAACCAAAATATCCCGACATGGGAACAGGAAGGCATGAAAGCGAAATTCGATCATATATTTGTCTCCAGGAATCTACTAGCAGTAACCACTAACCTCGAGGTCAGGCGCACAATAAACAGCAATCATAATATACTAATTACAGTCTGGGATGTGCCAACAAAAAATGTAAGTCAACATATGGAGCACCAGATCGAATTAGCAACCCAGAGCTCGAGGTTAAAACTAACCAGCATTGCAATAAAGAAAATCATAGCTCAATTTCACAAAGTAAAACGTGACACAACAAACAAACCAGACTAAGCAAAAATTGATTACTGTCCGCTGCGTCAACCATACCAACAAACTTGGTGGAAAAAAAAATAATAATTACCCGCACTTACACAATAGGAACCAGACGCTGGTGGAAAAATGTAGAATCATGAGACAAAAAAAAAGAATTGCAAAAGCTCGACCAACAGAAAAAAATAAGGCCACTGCACAACAGGCGATTAAATCCTACAATTCTTGAATGAAACACAACAGACTAGCTTTATACCAGGAAAATTCTGAGGCCATGCTCAGAACCCTAAGCGGAAAGAGAACAAGAGATTTCTGGTCTCTAATCGATTTAGCAGGAAACGCCAACCAGGACGCACTCCTAAATAATGTCAGAGAGCATAAATGGATAGCACATTTTTCGGAGCTATTTAAGAAACCTGCAAGCGAAAGCACACCAAAAATCTCTCTGCCAAATACAAAATGGAACCTTGATTACGACCCAGCAAAGATAGAAGACAAAACTAAGAAACTAAAACCATCGTGGGCCGCAGGACCCGATGGGATAACCAATCATGACCTAAAAACAAACACTGAATTATGGGCCTCACTGATATCTGACATTTTTGACACCTGTGTCAGAACTCAGTCCATACTGCCATCGTGGATAACTGCACATGTAGTACCTATCTACAAGAAGAACGAAAAGGACAATCCGGAGAACTACCGCCCCATAGCCCTGTTAGACGTGCTAGGCAAACTATTTGTATCCCTACTTCTGACAGAATTCCACTTATGGGTGAGATCATCGGGGCGTATGGACCCATACCAGTCGGGGTTTGTGAAAAATTCAGGAACTCAAGTAAACATCTTTGTGCTGAGCATCATGAAGGCAAAGATCTTGGAGGGTGGACCCAGAATATTCCTGGCATTTGTGGATCTAAGGCAAGTCTTTGATCAAGTGAACAGGGAAAAACTACGGGATAAGTTATCAACATGAAGATGCCCTGACTCAATATTAGAACCGATCAAGAGTCTCTATTCTGACACATCAATGCGAGTTTACCTCAACGGTGCGGGCCAACTGTCTAAAGAAATAATGACCTTGCGAGGCGTCAAACAGGGCTGCCCGTTAGTACCAGCCTTATACAATTCATACACAGAGAACATAAAACACTGTAAGAGCAAAGAGCATTCCCTCCCAAGCTAGGCAACAACAAAATCAGCCATTTACTCTATGCAGACGACATCATTCTGCTTGATCAAACGGCTATCAGTGTTCAACGCAGACTCGACGCCTTACAAGACTACACAAGAGAAAACGATTTTGAAATCAAAATCAACCAAAACAAAAATCATGATTATGGAGAACTCTCGCAAACACAAAGAGACTGGACGATGGCTCATAAAGGGGAAAAGGGTGGAAAAAGTTACATATTTCACTTACTTGGGAATAACTGAACTGTAACCCCAAAGAAACAGCTATGCAAGAAACCCTCTGGGCAAAAACAAAATGCTTAACTTCGCAAACAAAGAAAACTGACAGAAAATACGTCAGTTTTTCCCTGCTACCCGCCATCAATTTCTACAAAGCAAAAGCCACTCCGGCAATTACCTAAGGTACAGAAGCGATGCCAGCCATTCCAGATAGCATATGGTTAAGGCTGGAGGGATTCTTCTGGAAAATAATCTTGAACTTACCATCATCTACGCCGATGGCTCAGTGAGGAGAGAACTGAGTCTGGTATCCTTAAAAGCAACTGTGCTTTTAAATGGGCTGATGCTCTTCCGCAAAACCCAAATCTACAAACTCAAACTGTTTGAGATAATCCGAGATGAAATAAAAAAAGAATCCAACAAGATGCTGACAGGGTGGACGTGGAGAAACCGAGCCCTGCTCAAAGAGATTGGAAGCTCGGAAAGAGAGCTCGAAGAAAATCCGGATAAAGTAAAATCCTGATTAAAAACTTGGGATTGGGTACAAACACTCCATGAGGTGGAAAACAACTAACTAACTCAGCACCTCCCAGTGAACCTACAAAAGGTCAATGTGACAGTGGAATGCCTGGCAAAGTTTCCCAACAAAGATCAACCTTTTTAAGAGCCAGATTAAACCTGCTAAAAACAAACGAGATCCTAGCAATAAGAGGAATCTCAACTTCAAACTCATGTCGTTTTTGCAAGAGAGAAGACTCTATGGAAACAGTAAGACACTTACACTTGTCATGTAAAGGCACAACCACAAATAGACAGATCCACATGGGTCATTTATTTAAAGATGCCCACACCCTCTACGAAACACACTGGTGGACCATCTGATGAGTGGAAAATCAACAAAAACAGTAATCGCAGTCATAAGATTTTTTCAAAGCCTAGGCCTAGAGACTGTGGCCACTGACACTACAGATAATGGAGTTGGAAAAAAGACTGGCAGTGGAGTCAGGATACCGTCATCTTGACCAAACACAAAATGTATTCATTTCCAAGACCAAGGTCTCAAAAACTAAATCTTGCAAAAATTGGATTAACTAATTAAGACAAGAATAATAATTTTTTTAAAAATAACGAAAAACATCAAAAATGGATGTGGTAGTACGGTAAAGGGTTAAATCTTGTGGAGAAATGTTTGTGGTGGGTTTTTATGGGTTGGAAACGGGTTTGGGGAAGGAACCCTTCCCCCAAAAAAACAAAAAGGTGTTCTGTTTTGTCGGTATAACATTTTCGTTATATGTGCATTTGTTATAAAATGATTTGTTATAAAGACATGTAACCCTGATAGGGACATCTGGGCTAGGGAGGAGGAAAAGTTGAGAGATACGGATGGCCATAGCGCCAATAATCCCCAACCCTGAGAACTATAGAGAATTTTCTCCTTGAACAGCAAATCGGTCTGTAAATCAAAAATAAACACCCTTGGACTTGTCATCAGAGTTGGCATGGTTCTTTGTGGTGGGCCAGCCTGTCACTTGTGGTGTCAGAAGTGGGATGCTTAAGGCTCTGATACAGAGGTAAACCCACATCCAAATGTTGCGAGTCCAAAGGGTACCAACAACAGCTCGAGTCCACACACGGTTAACCGTGGCGGCCACCGGATGTGAACTCTATGGGGACAAAGAGGTCATCATACCCCAAAGAGTCACATTTGATCCGTATCGGAATAAAGATGGAGTTAACAGAGGGGACCTGCAGGTGAGTAGCCTTAAAATCAGGGCTGGCGCTGAAACATTCCCCTGAGGTAGGGGCCGAGGTGCTCAACCAAGACAATCGTGGGGAGAGCAAGGTCCTGCTATGGAATTTCGGGAATAAATCCCAGAACATAAATCATCAAACAAGGATAACACATAGCACAACTGATTTGTGAACTCCTGTTTGTCCCAGAAATCGAGGAGGTCAGAACATTGGCTACCTCTGAACAAAGAGAAGCTGTATTTGGTGAAACGACAGAGCTCCTGTGAGACCCCGGGACCTGCTTCCATCCAATTCGCAGAAGTACAAATGACTGACCCACTCTTGGAACAAGCATGAGTAAACTGGTATCCCAGGAGGTGAGTCGCTCCCTAAAGACCTGTTGCGATTTGCTCCCTTCGCCCTTTCCTGCCACTTGGGGGCCTGATTTGGGGTTTATTCTCTATTGGACATTCTTGCAAACCTTATGAGACAATGCAGTGGTGATTTGGGAATAGTAAATCCTTATTTTCCATGTCACTTGGCTTCTGGGTCCATTGCAGGTTTTTGGCAGCCAGTATGCTGATTTAATCAAAAGACTATGCTTCCCATAATGCCTGGCCCACTGATTCATCTCCACCTTTGCAGGACATGGTTGGGTGGAGGATAAGCAGCACCTGTGACTGGCAGTTGCTAGTAAGCAGCACACCAGAGGTGTGTAATCATTAGCCAGCTTTAAAAACCTTAGTTTGCTTGAGTCCAGCGCTGGTCATTGATGCAGTGTTCCTGTTTGTGACTGGTCCCTTGTTCATAGTTCTTAGTTTAGTGTCTAGTACCTAGCTTCTTATTTTTTGTTACCTTTTCCCTAGATTTCAAATTTTGTGTGCTTATTAGTATTTTCTGCTTCCTGGGTTCCCCTTCTGTCTTCTTCCATTTGGCAGTCAACACTTCCCAGTGCTTTCCCTTTTTTTATTTTTTTTATTTGTATTTTAATCAATTAGATTTTCACAAAAGTAGCAAGTAAATCTTTAAATCTTAAAGTCTTGAAAATGTATCTAAAAGAAGAAACTCAGAAACCGAGACACATTGTCTATTGCAGTCAAACGTCCGCTGGCTGTTTTAGCGAGTGGAGAGAATTTTCTATGTGTTGTAGAATTTTGTATGTGGCCAATACGCACAAGGTTTTGTCTCCCATTATCATTCTTGTCCAGCATAGGTCTTTGTCTCTCAATGCAAAGTTCAAAAATATATGACTTAAGTAGTGTGCTCTTATACTCGAAGTACCTGAACAAGAAAGAAGTAGATGGCGAATAGACTCAACCACTTCTGGCAGGTCACAGAATCGGCATCTGCTGGTGACAGCCAACCCACGGATGGTTAAAATTTCATTGGTATGTAGTAGGTTGAGTCTTGTTCTCAGTAGGAGATTTCAGGCCTGTTTTGAGGTAAACTGTTTTATAAACGGTTGAAGTTTGTTCAGTTTCCTGGGACTATAAAGTAGATGTTGCTTCAATTTATTGGCAGCTGCTGCTTCTCCTGTCGCAATCCAATCAAGCTCTTTTACTTTGTTCAGGACTTTCACTGAGTTGGTTTTCAGTACGTCTTCGTCCAAGGCAACATCGTGTAAAGTTTCCAAGTTCTGGTTTGTCCATTGATTTAGCATCTTACAAATTGAACCCAAACTTTCTTGTAAAATGAGATTTTAGATTGAGGGTTTTTCTGACAGCAGGCATTTTTGAAAAAGCATCAAAGAATTGCATTTGACTGTGGCGGCTAGAGATAGCAGGCTTAGTTCTTTCCTAATGCAGACTATCAAGGAGCAGTTTGGGAGACCAAGCACCTTTCTCCAAAATAGAGCCTCCAGTTTAGGCCATAGTGACGTTGGAATATTGGGCATTGCGTCTGCTCCATAGGTCAGCGCTGGTACTACTTTGATTTTATAAAGGTTTAGCACAGGAATCAGCGAAAAGCGGCCGAATTTGTCAATTGCGCATCCTTGGCCCGCTAGTTTTTTTTTTTTATCTTTCAGGAATTTCTGCATGGCTGTCTCGTTGTTAGAATTATCAAGTGTCACTCCTATGTATCTGAACTCGCATACTTTTTCTATCTGTCTCCCATCCAGTCCCAGTTTTATTTTTTCCTTTCTTTTTGTACCTGCGGACACGATCATGAATTTAGTTTTGTTTTCGTTGATATCCAAGTTGTTTATGTCATATATTTCTGTAGGTTGCTAAGCTGGTGTTGCAGACCTATCGGTGTGTAATCGAGGAGTATCAAGTCATCTGCGTCCAAAATCCTATTTATCGGGGTTTTGCTCATTTTTAGAGGGAAACAGCGGAGCTCTGTGTCGGAGTCTTTAATGTCTCCCGTGAAAGCCAGAAACAGGGCCGGTGCCAACGGGCATCCCTGCTTTACTCCTATTAGAGTTGGAATTTGTCCTGAGAGTAGGCCTTGTTGGTCTAGTCGCACGCTCATGTTTGTATCTGTGTACAAGGCCTTAATTGGTGCCAGTAGTGAGATGGGGCAGTTCCAGGTCGTTAATTTCTCCCAAAGGAGCGACCTGTCCACACTGTCAAAAGCTTGAGTGAGGTCCACGAAAACAATAAATATCCGGGGGCCCCCTTCTAAGACCTTGTTCTTCAGGATATTTATCGTCAAGATGTTAGCCGCTGCTCCTAATGCAGTCCAATAGAGCAATCGGTCGGTAGTTGGCCGGATAGCTCTTTTTTCCTTTTTTATAGATTGCCACCACCGCTGCTGATTTCCACGATGGAGGGACCGATTTTAGCTCAGCACGTCTTCGAAATATTTTACTCAGGAGATCTGCCCATTCTGCCGGATGGGCCTTTAAATCCATGTTCGTAATTCCATCGGGCCCTGGCGCTCTAGAATTCTTGAGGATCTTAATTAACCGAATTATCTCTTCTTTGTCATCTAAGCAGGCCCATTATGGCGAGTCTGTGCTCTGGTTTGAGGTTGAATTGTTCTTTGGGAGTTGAAACAAAGTTCTAAAGAAGTTAACCCATGATACTTCTCCTATGATGGTTAGTATAGATGATTCTTCTGTTGGGCTAGTTGATTTCAAGAGAGACCAAAATTCTCTACTTCTATTACCGCTTATGGCTTTTTGGATATTGTCTGCATCTTGTTGATACAACCCAATACGATGGTTTTTCAGCCATGATTCATATCTTCGCGTGGCCTCTATCACTGCCGGGTTTGCCCTTACAGGGCCTAAGAGTTTGGCTTCTCTCTTTACTTTTCTTAACTCTTTTCTTTTGTCTACCAGAATTTTATCAAACACATGTCTTGTTGGGCCTGCACTGAATTGTTTTCGCTGTGTCTTTTTGCAGATCGAGAGTAAAGGTAAGTAGTCGATCTGTCTTGAAACTTCTGAGTGGTCTTGAGCTAAGTATTTGATCTTCAAATCACTTATTGCAGCGGCTGACATTTTTAATCTTGAGCATTGGTTGTTTATCTCCAAATACGAGATAGATTTTGTAGTTGTAATGAGCTTTGTTGGCCAAGTGATGCACAGCACGTTATGGTCACTTGCAGCAGATCGTATCACCTCAAACGAAGTTATGATTTGTGCTAGTTGGTCGGTTGCGAAGATGTAATCAATCGTTGCACTTGTTGATTCTCGTTCCCATGTCGGTAGAGTATTTTCGTTTAGTAGCACCTCGTCTATGTTATGGAGCTCCCGTGATGTCATTAGATTTATCCATGCTGCTCCTCTTAAATCTGCTGCCGAAACCTTGTTGGTTAGGTGGGCTGCCTCAGTTCTCCATTTGCAAGTTGAATTGATATCTCCACATATCAATAGATGCGGAGCTACGTGTGTTGCTGTCGCCTCATCAATAGCGTTTTCAATCATCCCAAGGAATTGTTAGGAGTCAACTGTTGCTGGGTTCCAATATGTATTCATGATAACGATTGTTGTCTTTGTTTCCCTTGTTCTGTTGCTTTCTGAGTTCGTCCATACTGCCTTGATCATCAGTAGAGATTGGTTACTTGTTAGCATTTCAGCTGAAGATATTCCACAGCCATGACGTATAGCTGTCAAAATTCCTGATGAGGGGCAACCCAGGAGGCCCTTTTTTGCTGGAGATAAGAAAATATCGTAGCCGTCCAATGATGGAGGCTCTGTCAACCAGGTCTCTTGTAGACAAAGGACGTCATAGTCCACCAGTTTTGTGTCGCTTGGGGCTGTCAAGTGTGCATGGCCCCTTGTGTTCCATGAGCATAGCTTGATTTCCTTCGCTGACTTGTTTGGAGTTGTGTTTACTTGTTTGCTATCCTCGGTGATCGAGGATTGCTATCTTTTTTGTTGTGTTGACAAGACTTTCGGTAACCAGGACCACAGGCTTTGTGTAGAAAATTTCTTGCCAAGGTTTTCACCAGTGTCCTGTTTTCCAAGTATAACTTGGCTAGTTATTCCTTTGGTTTCACGCCGGACCGGAGAAAGTGCCCGTTTGTAGTTCTTTGCGCTTCTCAGCCTGATTTTGTCAGCAACTGGCAAGGCCTGGCCGCTTCGCCCTTTTGATCGGGACTTTGATTGTTTTATTCTGAGACGCTCTCTTGTATTTCTATGTGGACTGCTTTCCTTATTTATTGTAAAGAGCCTATTTTGGGTCTCCCACCTTCTTTCACGATCGTGTTTGTGTTGGACGGTTTCTTGGCTTTGTGTTACACCAGCTGTACAGTTGACTAGGTTCTTTCTTGACTTCGTATTCACCTTTCTAGTGGATTCAGTCAGGTCATAGCCCATTTTCAATAGGCATTTAGTTTCCTCTTTTAATTGTCGTTGTACGGTTGATGAAGCAATGTACAAATGTGCTAAGGCTTTCTGTTTTCTTTGAATCGGGTCCACGATAAGTAAATAGTCTGATTTTATGTGATGTAAATTCGGAATATAACTAAATAGGGCTATGACCGAGCTTCGATTGTGAATGACTTCGTCGTCATTTCCCTCAATGTGCTCCAATTTTAGAATCCATTTAGTGGAGTCCTTTTTCTTATTGACTTTATTATAAATCTCTGTTGTTGTTATGGTTTCTTGCTAGGCTAGTAGGACAGTTCTGGTGATTTGATGACCCTCTGAGTGTAACGCTCACCAGATTCCCGCAGAGGCGCCGGTCTTGACTGGGTGAATGCCATATCTTCAAAGGTGATGTGTAACACACGGTTGGCTCTTTGGGCTGGACCTCTGTGCACTGTATGTCTGACTCGAAGAGTAAGATGTCTGCAGATAGAAAATATGGGATTAATGAACTGGGGTTATTGGGTGCCTCTCTCCTCTTCCCTTTCTCTTCTCCTGTAGAACCCCAAAGGTTAACACCCTCACCTTAGGTAAGTGAACGCCGAGCTCTCCATCTGCCTCGGGGCAGGGTGCCGTAACCAGTTTCTTCACTGGATAAGGGTGCAGGCCTCTTGACCTCAGAGGACTGCTGTCCGTCGTTAACTGCACGAACGGTAACTTCTGGGCACTTCAAATGTCTTAAAAGTCTTTTGTAATGATATATCTTGTTTTGCAGGGTTCCGGCGATGGCGGATGGCGGGCTGATGAGAGTTGAGGATCGAACCCGCGTGAGGAATAGAAGCGCCTGGAAGCACGTAAGTAAGCGCTTGTAGCCTGCTTCACGATGCGCACTAACTGTCCCTTTTATCTTGCAGGTACAAGTTCGGAGCTTTAGAGAAGCTGAACGGTGCTGGAATACCCACTGGATTCGGCGTGGGAAGGAGTAATGGCACGTGAGTAATAAAGTTGTCCAATGTCTTTAAACGCACCTTCTTTTGTCTTTCAGATGCGGGATGCAGCGCCGAAGGCCTCCGGAGCGTGCGAAGAGCTGGTAAGCTTTTGTCTTTCAGATGCCGGAATGCAGTGCGAAGACCTCCGGAGCATGCGAAGAGTAGGTAAGCCTTTGTCTTTCAGATGCCGGAATGCAGCGCGAGGCGTTGGTGACAGCCGATGGACCAGGTAAGAGATGCGCTGCCACTGAAGACCGTAGTGCTAACCTGTTCTTTCTTTGTCTTTACAGGTGCTGCTGAAGACTGGATTCCAGGATGGTAAGCCTTTGTTCCCTTAGGCCCAGGATCAGAAGCAGAAGACACGATGAGCGTTCTGCTGCAGAGAATGCAGAATAACGCAAAGCAAGATTCATCCATCGGGTGTGGTTTAAATAGCCTCCTGTAGTGCTTAAGTGTCTCCTTCCACAGCCACGCCTAAGAAAAGAGTTCCTGCTTTCCAGAAGAGTTCCAGTGTTCTGAACCTAGGGAGTGGCTCCTGCCCCACCCAACAGGAAAAGAAGTCCCAAACAGAAGAGGATCAGGGGTTCAACTGGCAGGTAAGTAAGCAGCATGGTCTGCTGCAGGTAAGTCCACCCAAGCATTATGAGCCCGGCGCTTCCAGCGCTGGGACTGGGCATCTTTATGAGCCTGGTGCCACTGGCGCCAGGACAGGGTCCAAAAGGTCCCAATTGGGACTGGCTGGCACTCGGAACCGGGGTTATGGGTCTGCTTCCAAGTGAGTCGGGCAAGTCCTGATCTTTTGGAAGCAGAGATCATGACAGCACCCCCCCTCAAGGCCCCTCCCAAACCGGGCTTCTCCGGGGGTTTGGGCTTGTTAGGAAATGTTCGATGAAATCTTTTGATTAGACGAGGCGCGTGGACATATTCTGCAGGTTCCCAGGATCTTTCTTGGGGACCGTAGCCTTTCCAGTCAATCAGGTAAAATAGTTTAGATTTGGAGATCTTGGAATCCAGGATGCTTTTGACTTCAAACTCGAGTTCTCCATCAACTAGAATAGGTTTTGGAGATGTAGTTAGTCGGGTTTGAGGTTGCACAGGTTTTAATAGAGAGACGTGGAAGACCGGATGTATCTTCATGTGAGGGGGCAAGTCCAACTTGACCGCTACTGGATTTACTATGGTAGTGATGGAATAGGGACCAAGGTATCTTGGGTTGAATGTGCGTGGTCCTTTTAGAGGTAGATATTTGGTGGATAACCAGACTTGATCTCCTACTTGATATTGGGGGGCTTCCTTCCGATGTTGGTCTGCTCCTTTCTTGTATTGTTCTTTAGCCCTTTGAAGGTGAGAAACGGCTTCCTTAAAGGCTTGGGTGATTGTAGAATGCAGGTGGTCTACTGCTGGTGTTCCAAGATCTTGGAGTGGATCCAACTCCGAGGTTCGAGGGTGACTACCGTATAAAAGAAAAAACGGGGTCTTCCCAGTTCCCGAGTGGACAGAGTTATTGTAGGCATATTCGGCTATCCAAAGGATATCTTTCCAAGTTTTTTCAGTTTGTTGTAGCATGCAGCGCAAATACTGTTCCAGCGTTTGGTTGGTCCTCTCGGTTTGTCCGTCGGTTTGAGGGTGGTGGCTGGTCGAAAGTCTCACATCAATTTGAGCCGACCGACAGCAACTTCGCCAAAAATGAGAAATAAATTGACTACCTCGATCCGAAATTAGAACTGAAGGAAAACCGTGCAGTCGGACGATGTTTTCGAGAAATTCTCGGGCCAGAGTTGCTGCTGTTGGTAAGCCTTTGAGTGGAATGAAATGCGCCATCTTGGAGAATAGGTCCACGATTACTAGGATCGTATTGTATCCGGAGCATGGAGGTAGATCGGTGATGAAGTCCATAGAAAGCGTATGCCAAGGGCGAGGCGGGATGTCAATAGGGCGTAAGAGGCCGGCTGGTTTTTCCTTTTGACTCTTGTTTTGGGCGCATACTCCACAGGACATTATAAAGTCTCTGATATCTTTTTTCCAAGACGGCCACCAGAAGTAGCGCTTGATCTTTTCCGAGGTCTTGGTCATACCGGGATGTCCTTCCATTAAAGAATCGTGATAACAAGAGATTACCTTTTTCTGTAAATCTGTGCTGGGCAGGTATAACCGTTCTTGGAAATATAATAGGTTGTCCTTCACCGTAAAGTCCTTTCCCTGCAGATGCCAATTCTGTATGTCTGCTGGAGTTACCAGTAGCCTGGCTTTATCCTTAACTTCCTCTATGGATTGTGTGGCAATTACACCTAGAATTCTTTGTTCGGGAATGATAGGTACAGGTTTAGGATTGATCAAATGTTCTTCCACTCCCATCCGAGAAAGGGCATCAGCTTTACCGTTTTTTGTACCAGGTCGATAGGTAATTATGAAGTCAAACTCGGCAAAGAATAGTGCCCAACGGAGTTGCCTAGAGGATTGAGCTTTTGCGGTTTTCAAATATTGCAGGTTTCGGTGATCTGTAATCACAGTAACGGTGTGTCGGGCCCCCAGAAGATAATGTCGCCAAGCCTTAAAGGCGGACTTGATAGCTAGAAGTTCCTTATCAGTAATAGTGTAATTGATTTCAGGAGGCGAGAATTTGCGGGACCAAAATGCCACGGGATGCAACTGATTGGTTACTGGGTCCTTTTGTGATAGAACTGCCCCCATGGCAAGGCTCGAAGCATCAGTTTCAACGATGTAGGGGAGTTCTGGGCGAGGATGTTTTAAGATCGGTGCAGAGATAAATCTAGTCTTCAAATTCTGGAAAGCTTGTTCCGCCTCGGTAGACCATTCAAAACATTTGTTTTTCTTTAACAAGGCGGTGATGGGCTGGACTATTCGAGAGAATTCGGGGATAAACCTGCGGTAAAAGTTAGCAAAGCCTAACATGCTTTGAACACCTTTTACGGAGGATGGCGATGGCCATTTGAGAATTGCATCGACCTTCTTTGAATCCATACGCACTCCGCTAGGTGATAATGTGAATCCCAAGAATTCAACTTCAGTCACGTTGAAAACACATTTTTCCAACTTAGCGAAAAGTTTGTGTTGACGCAATCTCTCGAGGACCATTTTCACGTGTTTCCGATGTTCAGTTTCCGATGAAGAATAAACGAGGATGTCGTCAATGTAAACAACAACACACACATCTATGAGCTCTCTGAGGACATCTTTCATAAAATATTGAAAGGCGGCCGGGGCATTGCAAAGTCCGAAGGGCATGACCTGATATTCAAATAGCCCATACCTGGTGCGGAAGGCCGTCTTCCATTCATCTCCCTCTTTTACTCGGAGCAAGTGGTAGGCTCCTCTAAGATCCAGCTTTGTATATATGCATGCTTTTCTGACTTGGTCCAGGAGTTCAGGGATCAAAGGTAACGGATATCTATTCTTAACGGTGATCTGGTTCAGGGCGCGATAATCTATATAAGTTCTAAGGTCCCCTTCTTTTTTTGTAACGAAGAACAAAGCTGAGGAAGCAGGGGACTTGGAAGGACGAATAAACCCATTCGCTAGGTATTGATCCAGGTATTGTCAGAGGTGAAGATTCTCAGGCTCGGTGAGGGCATAAATTCTACTACAAGGAGGAGTAGATCCAGGTATCAGGTCTATCTGGCAGTCATAAGACCTATGAGGAGGTAGAGAGTTAGCCTGATCCTTCCGGAAAACATCTTGGAATTCTAGGTATTCAGGAGGTAACTGAGGAGCCTCCGAGGAAATTGCTGCCAGTGTAACACCAGGTCGAGGGTGACAAGTGGAGACACATTCTGGAAACTGAACCGTTCTTGCTCGCCAATCGATCTGAGGATTGTGCTTCTCTAACCAAGGAATTCCTAGAATAATCTGGAACTGGGGGGCCTTGATCACATCGAACACGATCTTCTCATGGTGTCCATCTTGACTTACTAGCGTCACTTCTTGGGTGGTATGCGTTACTGGTCCGGAGGCTATCTCCGTACCATCCACCGTAGTAATGACGTCCTTTACATCCTTTGGACAAAGAGTCAGATTCATCCTCAAAACCATTTCATGATCCACATAATTGCCGGTGGCACCGCTGTCGACGTAAGCTTCAATCGCATGTAATCGATCCGGATGTTCAGGGCTAATGAGGACCATAGGTATCACGAAATGCGAGGTCACGGAACTGGTTTTAACGCTCGGCAAGAGGACCTCTATTCTTGTCGGGCGAGGTTGTTTCCCTGCTCAGAGTTTGTGACCCTGGTAACTGCAGCTCCTACTGCCTTCTTGGCTGGTTTCACCGGACAGTCTCGAAGAAAGTGCCCCGAGTTTCCGCAATAGAGGCATAATTGCAGCTGTTTCTCCTTTCCCGCTCCTTTTGTGTTAGTGGTCCTTTCAGGCCCCCTATTTGCATGGGTTCCCCGGAGTCTACTCCTTTGGTAGGAGTTTGTGGTTTGGAAAATACTCGAGCATCAAACTTGGAACGATCGGCCTTCCTGTTCTGCAGTCTGTGGTCAATTTGAACGACTAAGTCAATATAGTCCGAACAGTCTTGCGGGGGATTCACTACTTGGGCTAACACATCTTTGAGCTCTCCACGTAGACCTCTATAAAACAGAGTAATCCTTTTGTCCTCAGGCCATCGAGTTTCCACTATCAGTCTGTTGAAGGACGCAATATAAGCCAAAAGGTCTTGATTACCCTGTCGCAATGAAAGGAGCTCATTGTCCAAGGCCTGCCCCTGTGAATGTCTTGCAAACAGTTTTTCCATACTGAGCTGAAAAGCTCGAAAATCATGGAGAACCGGATCATCTTGATTAACTAGAGGGATCGACCAGTCTGCCGCATTGCCACTAAGGTACGAAAGCACGAAAGCGACCTTAGCTTGATCAGTTGGAAAGGCTGCTGGCCGGCATAAGAAGTGCAACCGGCACTGATTAATAAATACTGCAAACCTCTTTGGGTCACCAGAAAATCGTTCGGGCGGAGCCAGAGGTACATTCCCAGGTAGGTTGATCTGCACTGGGTTCGTAGAGGATGTTGAAGGAAGATTTTCCCCTGATGCGGGTAACGGAGTTTGTCCGGCTTGTGACTGTAGCAATTATCTAGCGAGATTGTCTGTTCGCTCCTTGGAAATAATCAGTTCCCTTCTTAGAGCATTCGTTTCCTGACGGGCTGCATGCACTTCTGCTCTTAGTTCCCCAAGTAACTGGGCTAGCTGGTCGGTATCCGAGGTTTCCATAGCGCCTGGGTGGGAGTTTTGCGATAGGCTTTGCGTTCTGTACCACTGACCTGATTCCCGCAGAGGCGCCGGTCTTGACTGGGTGAATGCAGTATCTTCAAAGGTGATGTGTAACACACGGTTGGCTCTTTGGGCTGGACCTCTGTGCACTGTATGTCTGACTCGAAGAGTAAGATGTCTGCAGATAGAAAATATGGGATTAATGAACTGGGGTTATTGGGTGCCTCTCTCCTCTTCCCTTTCTCTTCTCCTGTAGAACCCCAAAGGTTAACACCCTCACCTTAGGTAAGTGAACGCCAAGCTCTCCATCTGCCTCGGGGCAGGGTGCCGTAACCAGTTTCTTCACTGGATAAGGGTGCAGGCCTCTTGACCTCAGAGGACTGCTGTCCGTCGTTAACTGCACGAACGGTAAGTTCTGGGCACTTCAAATGTCTTAAAAGTCTTTTGTAATGATATCTCTTGTTTTGCAGGGTTCCCGCGATGGCGGATGGCGGGCTGATGAGAGTTGAGGATCGAACCCGCGTGAGGAATAGAAGCGCCTGGAAGCACGTAAGTAAGCGCTTGTAGCCTGCTTCACGATGCGCACTAACTGTCCCTTTTATCTTGCAGGTTCAAGTTCGGAGCTTTAGAGAAGCTGAAGGGTGCTGGAATACCCACTGGATTCGGCGTGGGAAGGAGTAATGGCACATGAGTAATAAAGTTGCCCAATGTCTTTAAACGCACCTTCTTTTGTCTTTCAGATGCGGGATGCAGCGCCGAAGGCCTCCGGAGCGTGCGAAGAGCTGGTAAGCTTTTGTCTTTCAGATGCCGGAATGCAGTGCGAAGACCTCCGGAGCATGCGAAGAGTAGGTAAGCCTTTGTCTTTCAGATGCCGGAATGCAGCGCGAGGCGTTGGTGACAGCCGATGGACCAGGTAAGAGATGCGCTGCCACTGAAGACCGTAGTGCTAACCTGTTCTTTCTTTGTCTTTACAGGTGCTGCTGAAGACTGGATTCCAGGATGGTAAGCCTTTGTTCCCTTAGGCCCAGGATCAGAAGCAGAAGACACGATGAGCGTTCTGCTGCAGAGAATGCAGAATAACGCAAAGCAAGATTCATCCATCGGGTGTGGTTTAAATAGCCTCCTGTAGTGCTTAGGTGTCTCCTTCCACAGCCACGCCTAAGAAAAGAGTTCCTGCTTTCCAGAAGAGTTCCAGTGTTCTGAACCTAGGGAGTGGCTCCTGACCCACCCAACAGGAAAAGTAGTCCCAAACAGAAGAGGATCAGGGGTTCAACTGGCAGGTAAGTAAGCAGCATGGTCTGCTGCAGGTAAGTCCACCCAAGCATTATGAGCCCGGCGCTTCCAGCGCTGGGACTGGGCATCTTTATGAGCCTGGTGCCACTGGCGCCAGGACAGGGTCCAAAAGGTCCCAATTGGGACTGGCTGGCACTCGGAACCGGGGTTATGGGTCTGCTTCCAAGGGAGTCGGGCAAGTCCTGATCTTTTGGAAGCAGAGATCATGACACTGAGATTTGAAACTCTTTTTGTTGTCTCTGTTCGACGGAGGTGACTTTGAAAGTCTCTCGTGTTGTTGCCTCGTATAGTCTCTGAATTTTCTTGTGGATTCATGCACCCTCGAAGCCCTCGGTTTCCATGGTCGTTCTACATGATGTCCAGGCGTATTATTTCCATTCCCACTCCCTTCTGGTTCTCTTTCCGGATCTTCTTGAGAGTGATTTGCTTTTTCTTCCTTTCGCCCCTTTTTCCAGATCGGGGATTTGATCTGTCTGGCTTGTTCCTGGGGCAGCCTGTTCTCCTTTTCTGCCCTCTCTTCTGAGGACAGTTTATCGTCAAGGTGTAGGCACATATCCGTCAGGTCGTCGCTCTTCAAAAATGTGTCTATTGTTTTTGGCGAATTTTTAGATGGTGTAATTTGATCCACTGTTATAGTTTCTGCTCGCGCGCATATCATCCTACCTGTGTGGGCATGGTTCACCGTTTTGCTTATTTCTTTAGGAGACTCCTTGCGGGATAGATTTAGTGTAAAAACTGGTTCCAGCACTTTGGTGTTTATGGGCCTCTCAAGTTTTTCCAAATTTTTCTTTTAGTTTCTGGGGGGAGATTTTCCTTTAATGTTCAAAGTTAGATCGATCATGGTTGTCGTTTGCGACCCTATCTCTTTAGTGGTCACTAGTGGAGCAAGTTGTTCCTGTGTTTCCATTGTAGGCTTAGGTGACGGTTTTCGAGTCCGAAGCTGTCTTTTTTCTTTGTTGTCCAGGGCCATGATGTAGGCTTCCAAGAAGGTAAGCTTGCCAAGCATCGTGGCCTGTATCGATGTATGATCCTTCAAGGTGTCACTGACCCCTTCGTACAGCTTCATGAACATCGCTAACGCAATTGTTACTGTCGACATTATCGATAGCATGTCAGGTTTCTTTGTCGGAGTAGACCCCTGATTTGGATCTGTAGAGTTGTGATGTCTTCCTTTCGAAGGTGAATCCATCCAGAGTGGAGAAGGTACTGGCCGTTGAGAGCTGGGTGTTCTATGTGGTTCCAGTGAGTTTCTTTGACTTGCGGCCACTTTTAAGGGGTCCCAGAGGACTTGTTCGCTATGTGGTCTCTGAAGGTTCACTCTTTCGGACGACGGGCTTCCACTCCTTTGCGATTCGTTTTTTTTGTAGCGGCTCATTGGCTCCGCCTCCCCCTGACGTACCGTATTTTATACATGGTTCTAGAGTTTCAGCTTGGTCTCTCATGACTTCGCCCGGCCCAAGTAAAGCTTCTGGTCTAACCGACTTCTCGGGTACCGGAGGCATATCCTTCATAACGTTGGCCTGCGTCCCAGTTATAATGGTCACTTGTTTTGGCGTCTTTTTGGCGGCTGGGTCGTTTGGAGCTAAATTTGTGCCCCGCTGCAACAAGGTCGTCCCTCTTTGCAGTGTTGGAATCTCATTGGGCACTGTAGTGTTGGGAGCCAAACTAGGGCAGCTGGACAAACTGTCTCCGAGGTGCACCGATATGTTGGGAGTCTGGGTGATTTCTGCGCTGTCTTTAGTTGGTGGCACAATAGTATGTGTTGGATTGCCTTCCATTCGTCGTTGTTTTGAAACCGGCCTACATTCATTCAGTGCCTCAAGGATTTCTATGTCAGTAAGTTCCTCTCTACGAAGGTTTCTTTCATAGGGTCTGAGATTGAAAAAATAAATCCCTTAGGTTGATAGGAGTGTCAAGGGCACTATTGCTCTTTTATCCAGTTTGGGCTGCCAGTCTTTTGTTGCCTGTTACTACTGCGATGCTTGTTTTAGATCTCTGGGGCTGTGGTTTATTTTTCTTATGTGGCCCTTTAGTAGATTTAGTCACTCTTTTTTGCAATGGTCCTCGGACCTTGTTAGATCTGAGTTTGTCTTTTTCTTTTAATCGGAATATCATTTTCCATGGTAATCTCTTCGAAAATGACAATAGCTGAGTCCAAAGTTTGGGCAGCCTGTCGTGGCCGCTCTTCAGGCTCTGCCACTGTCACAGGCTCTCTATGAACCAGCGCCTGAATAGTTAATGATTTTGCCGAGGACGGGGCCACGTTTTCGTCCGGCTGAAGCAACGGGGTCTGAGCTTGCAGCAGTCGAGCTTGCTGAGCATCACCCACGGCGTTTGCTGGTTCCCTTTTCTCTGGTGTCTGAGCCCTGTCTCCCCCAAGGCTGTTGTAACCTGGCTGCACCCCCCCGGCATCCTGGTGCCACCCCGGGGCAAGGCCTTCGACTCGCCACTGCAGTCCGGTCCTGCTCCCGGCCCCACGCCTGATGAGGCCCTGTCTGTCACTCCCCATGGCGGCCCCCCTTCGATGGGGCAGGGCACACAGGCTGAGGGCTCAAGTCAGGTGCGGCTGGGCGGACGCGGGTCGAGTGCGCCTCCGGCTCCTCCATAACCGCCACATCCACCGGGGACTCACCCCGCCTTGTATGCGGAGCTGCACATGTCAGTGGCAGTGTAAAGATCATATCTAGGTCTGATGCCGAAATCAAGGTTTTACCTTTCGGCGTAGCAGTTGGTTGAGAGCCATTCATCTGTTTTGTTCCTTCTTCCATCCGCTTTTTCTCAACTGTTACACGTGGGCGGGCACTACGAAGCCGGCGTCTCTCTTCCTCTTCTTGGGCTGGAGAGATGGTAGTAGAGTGCATTATTACCCTGCCAGCCCTGCCTGCCAGGACTGCAGGACTGTCACTCTCCGTCCCTCTGCGGCCGCTCCGCAGTTCCACACGGTATTAGCACTGTGGGTCCACCCACCAGTACTGAGGTAGAAAAAAGACTCAGGCAGAGTCAGCAAAGGGTTTGAGTAACGAAGCGCAGTCTCCCCAGCAGATGCAGGACTGTCACTCTCCATCAATCCGTCACTTTCCTTTTTCTGTGCAGCCCAGTTTGTCTGTGTTTTTTATTCCTTTGACTTTGCCTTTTTCTGCAGTGCAACCTTGATCATTAGATTGCCCTCATTTATAGATTTTCCATTTTGCCCCATTTTCCTTCCCTGGGACGAGAGGGGGGAGAATTTGAACTTGTCATTTTGTTTTCCCTACTCCTGTTCTTTTACTTTCTCTTAGAGTCTGTTCCTGGTTTTCCTTTAAACTTCTGCCTTTGTTCAGTATTGATTGTTAGATGTAGTGCACTGTTGTATCCAGCTCCTGTGTGAATGTTTTCCTCACTATTCTGCCATCACTATTCCTACTTGCCCCTTGTCAGGGGTTTTATGTTTTAAGCTATCCTCGCTTTGCTGTTACAGCCTTTCTGGGTCCTTGTTTGATCAACAGGGTTCATGGGCTTTGCTGACATTTCAGGTGGTATTTCTCATCCTTGTGACTATTCTTTTTAAGTTAGCTTAAACAATACCATAAAGGGTGTTAGCTCACAGATCCTGTTGTTACTTGTCCTGTATGTGGGCTTAGTGCTGACAGTACCTTTAACAGCAACTGTGGGTGAGGAGCTTGCCGACTTTTCTTGTAATCATAAGGGGCTACTAAGAGCTTACCCCCACATCCCTTTTCAGATATCTGTGTTCTTATCACGCTCTACTTGCACATCCTGGCTTTTAGTGTCTTAGTTGCCAAGTGTATTTTGTTTGACTCAAAAGCATTCACAGTGTGATCTTGTGTGTTTTATTCACTGCCTTTGTCCTCTCATGACAAGACGCCTCCCTTCATAAACAAGAATAGGCTCTTATATAGAGTCGATGTTAACCCCAAAGCGGACAATATTAATTACCATCAACTCCTGGTACCACATCAGTTTCGGAAAGCACTGTTTTAATTGGCGCATTGAAATTTGAAAGCAGGCCATTTTTACTAGAGAAGACCCTGAAAACACTTCTTAGCCAGTTCTACTGGCCTGGGATGTGCGCAGAAGTCAAACAATTCGGCTCCCGTTGTCCAGTGTGTCAAAAGACCTCCCCAGACAATGTGCCCAAAACCTGCTGCAACCGCTACCTACCATTGAGGTACCTTTTCAGCATATTGGCATGGATGTGATCGGTCAATTGGAACCCTCAAAATCAGGGCATCGCTACATCTTGGTACTTGTCAACTATGCCACTCGATATGCAGATGCCTTTCCGCACAGGGCCAATAAGACTAAGGCATTCCTGAAGGTAATCATCCCATTTTACACCCAAGTGGGCTTCCCGAGTGAAATCCTGACAGACCAAGGAATCAGCTTCATGTCAAAATTAAAGACCGATATGAAGAAACTGATGAAGATAAAGACCTTGAAAACAGCTGTATACCACAGTCAAGATTGGTACACAAATCAGGGAGACGCCCCAACTCCTCACCTGATTCTTCCGGATTGGTTGAGAGGGTTTCCGTAGTCCGACCTTTTCTTCCCTACTTTTTCTTCCTTGACTTGAGAGAGGCAGAGGGAACGGGGAGAAACCCCAGAGAGAGAGCAGGGGGACCAGAACGAGACCGGGAAACCAGGACGAAGAAAGCAGCTGGAACCAAGGGAGACCATGCTCCGAGGCGGAGCGAGTAGCGAGGACAGACAGTATAAAAATGTACAGGACCAATTAAGCAAAGCGGATAGGAGAGCCTACACACACAGCATAACCCCTAGGACAAAGTCGGTTGCAATGCGTCGCTGCAGACCGCTACGCTAAACATATAGCAGCAGACGGCGGCCATGTTGAAAACCACTAAAGCGCTAAAATACGCTGCGGTATAGATGTTCTGGCCAAGTCAATGGCGGAACGTCCAGCGTCTCCAAATACGCTGCAAGGCTACGGAGATGACAGTCAACCACAGTCGATACCTGGTTGTTCCGGGCTTTCCTGGATGAAGTCTATGGAGGGGCTTGTATGAGCTGGGTTCCCAAGAGTTTTCTGAAGAAAGGTAGCCTTTCCACAGGTATTCAAGTGTGCCTCTATGATACCGAGAGTCGCAAATTCAAGACACTTCATACTCCTTGGGGTCAGTAGAGGCCTGGATGGGAATTCTTGTTCGCTGCCGCTGGAAAAGATCTTGGATACATGGGCGAAGCAGAGAGGAGTGAAACACAGGGTGCAATCGACTGAGGGTCTTCAGCAACTTAAGTCTGAAGGCTATTGGGTTGACCTTGGCTGAAATTTCATAAGGCCATATGCACCAGGGAGAGAGTTTAGACGGGTGAATCCATCTAGGTAAGTACCAAGTGGACAGCCAGACCTTGGTACCCACCCCCCAATAAGGTACATCTCTGCGAAGCCTGTCTGACCATTGTTTGTCCTTCTCTTTGTAATCCTTCAGGTTTCGGAAAGCGGTCTTGTGTGCTTCAGCAATTTCTGATAACAAAAAGTCAATGGAGAGAATCTTAGAAGCAGGGGTAATGGAGCTGGGTAAGGTACAGGGATGTAGACCATAGGTGTAAAAGAAAGGGCTGGGTTTCGTGGTGAAATGAGAAAATTCTGCTGTGGGTAGCAGCTCCACCCAATTGTCTTGTTGTGAATTGATGAAGTGTCTCAAGTAGGTGCCCTTATAGCCTCTAAGTGTACCTCCCTGGGATCTGTATCTTTAACTAGACTCTCGAAGTCGCTGCTGTCCGCCGCCGATGTCTTTGCCCCACTTAAACTGACTCAAAATCGTAGACTACTCTCTCAGCCCTGGTTTACTGATCAGCTAAAAAGCGCCCGCCTGCTACTCAGACAAGCTGAACGTAAATGGCGGATTAGTTATGACCCATTACTTAGAGACTCGTACAAGCTTAGTCTCTCTATATACCTAGCCAATGTCAAATTGGCCAAAGCCACTTTCTTTGCTCAAAAAACTGAAAATGCTCTATGCAAGCCAAAAACACTATTTTCTATTGTTCAGTCACTCGCTTCTTCTGAGCCTCTTGCCTCTACGGTTAAGCCATCGCAAAAGCTATGTAATGACACTTTTTTTATCACGAAAATCGATGTGATTCGAACTAACATCGCTAAATCTTCTGCCACGCAGTCCTCGTGCACCACTAGCTTTGTGCCGCCCACCCCCTCTGACCCCCCTGCTAGTTGGTCCATCTTCCCTCTGTTCACCGAGGCAGAGGTTCTAGCAGCCATTCTAAAGATTAAATCTTCCTCCCCGGAGGACACCATTCCTGCAATTATGAAGACGATTGCCCCGGACATTCTGTCTGACATTACAGCGGCTATAAATAACTCCTGCCAGTCTGGATTGGTACCCCCGGAGCTCAAATATGCAAGGGTTATTTCTCTTCTTAAGAAGCCATCACTTGATCCTACTATTCCTTCTAATTTTCGCCCTATATCCCTGCTCCCGTTCCAGTCTAAACTTTTGGAATCTCTGGTCACGCCCCTTCTGTCTTCCTTTCTGGAATCCTCAAAGATTTATAATCATGCCCAGGCATGATAGCGCCTAATAGGCCCTCATTACAACCCCTAATAGCGCCATTCGTTAACGCCGGGGTTGTAATGAGGGCCATTGCCAGGTGTTGCCACAACAAAGGAGGAAAAAGGAAGAGGAGAGGGAGAGGCGGCCAAAGGGGGCCTGAGAGAGGAAGAGGGAGAGGAAGTGGAAAGCAAGGATAGGATGTCCTGAGTTTTAGTGGGGAAATTAGAGGCCAGAGCCGTACAGAGGGCGAGGGAGGGAACAGGAGAGGTGGAGAGAGCAGTAGGATTGGCCAGCTCCTTGCAGATTTTAAAGAGTTAAGCCGTGTTGCAGGCTTGCATATAGACCCTCTTCTTGGAGAGGATATAAAGTATGTATTTCCTTTGGAGCAGGCGGCAGGCCAGTTTGTCAGAGGATGCGCCCAAAGCCCTCCACTTCCTCTCAGCCACCCTGCACTTGCGATTCAGGGCGGCGAGGTCGGAGTGGTACCAAGAGTTGCACTTGGAGGAAGGCTTCAGACGGATTATCATGACAGGGGCAAGGATGCCTAGAGTTTTGGAGATAGAAAGATGCAGGTTAGAGAGGGCTGTGTCAGAGGGCAAGAAGTTTCAGGTGAGAGGAGAGCAGAAAGTGGTCAGTCCAGGGGAGGAGGAGTGGTCAGTGGGTTAGAGGGAGGGATGTCTGAGGAGATGAGAAGATTCAAGGTGTGTCCAGCAGAGTGTGTTGGACCAGAGAGTAGAATGGAAAGGGAGAGAGAGTTGCATAGGTTGCGAAAGAGCCAAGAGGAGGGATTAAAAGCATCCAGGTGGATGTTGAGGTCTCTGAGGAGATGTTGAGAGGTTGACGCAAGGAGGGAATAAGAGAGGTTAGCCCATTCTGAGAGGAAGAGGGTGACCTGGTGAGGTGGCCTGTAGATGGTGGCCACAGTCAGAGAGAGGCCAGGAGAGATAGAGAGCCTGTAGATTAGGCATTCAAAGGAGGAGTAGGCCTGCTTCGGAATGACAGAAGCAGGGACCCATTCTGGAATGATCAGGGACACTCCACCACAGAGCTGGTTGGTTCTGGGCTCAGAGAGGATCTTGTAACTGTTATGCACCGCTTCAGGACCTGGCGCATTTGGAGCCGTTACCGCATGGGGGGACGCTAGGTGTCCCTTACGCTTCTTTCCTCTTAGCGGTCTAGTTGTGCTCCGCACGCAGACGTAGCACTTTTTAGCCACGCCCCCTTTCATCCGCGTCACGTTGCAACCGTTTAATCAGTATCTCTACCTGCGACTGCCCTGTGTTGCTGTATGCTCTTCGCCACATTTTTTCTCTCCTTTTCAGTCCTCGGGCTTACTATCTTCCTCAGCTCTGTTCCTGCCTTGGTTCCACCTCGGACAATTTTTTTCCTACAGCTCTTATTCTGTTTCCCGTCGCGGATTTCCCCGCTCTGCTCCTCCTCTATCGTCACAGACGCCGCCGCTTGGCTGTTCCGTTTCTGCTTTCCCTTTCCGGTTCCATCTCTGACTTCTCCTCTCTGTCTCCGTCCAGTTTTCTTCCTTACCTTTGGTTCTTATTTCCCTTTCTTGGCACTGCTTTGTGCTAGTTACCCGTACCTCTGGATTCTGTCCGCTGCTTGGATAAACTGCAATTCTTACTTCACGGAGCCCACTTGCCAACCGGAACTCTTCAGCAGAATGCATTGTTGTTTTTTTTTTTAGCCACTCCTGGCTTTTTTCCCCATTCTTTCCCTCTCGGGAGGGGGTCCCAGAGAGCGAGCTCTTTAGTTAAGCTTTCGCTGTGGCTTCCACTTGAGGGAGGAGTAAACCTTGCTTAAAAAAGGAAAGGGATTACAGATCAAGAAGGTCCCCGAGTCCTGTTGATCAAGACGACAGTCTAACAGGTGAGGAGGAGGAGGAGGGAAACTGGGAGACTCAGGAACCACAACATTCAGAGTTTGACAGTAGCCCTCGGGGAGGAGAGTGTCAAAACTTGTGACAGAGCTGGCCGTGAACCATGTCTCAGTGAGAGCGAGGACAACCAGGTCAAGGTCTTCGAGGAGGTGGCAGATGTTAGAGGAATGTTTGACAGCGGTGCGAGAGTTGAGAGTAGCTATGTGGAGCAGGTTGCCACATTTGAAAGACTTCAGGGTGGGGTGCAAGAGTATGGTACACCCCGCGGAGGAGGTAGAAGGGCCAGAGAGTGGGCAGAGGCAGTAGATGGAGGTAGCATAGGGGCCAGAGAGGTGTTAGAAGGAGTGGCAGGAGACGGAAGGAAATTGATGAGACACGGGAGACGTCTATCAAGGAGGAGGAGATTGGGCTGAGAGCCCTGGACCATGACAGTACCATTTAGATAGACATTGATGATGGTCTTCGAGGATTGGAAGGGGGCCATGGGGACCTCCCACCGGGTGCCACCATTAATGGGAGAGGAGGAGAAAGCAGAGACCATATGAGGGGTCCATAGGTCTGGAGAGGGAACGAGTCGGTGAGAGTATATCTGGAGGAAGCGCTGATATGGTTATCAGCGATAGAGAGGCCTGAGTTGTAGACTAGGATATCCCTGTGGAACATTTTCCTTCCAGACTTAGTGAGAGGAATAACATATGAGAAGAGTAGCAGTTTGAGAAGATAGGAGAGATTGAGAGCACCATAGAGGGTGCCAGGAGGCAAGAAGGGAGAGTGAGGGAGGAAAAGAAGCACAGCCCGCAGCCACGCACCACAGGAAGCACCAGAAGAGGAGGGTTCTCAAAGAAGGAGGCATACAGCAGGCAACACACCACAGGGCAACGCAGGAGCAGTTTGACAGAAGATAGGGGGTGGAGGAGCAGCGCACTTCAAAAACACCTAGATATGACTTTCCTAAAAATAGGGGAAAAAGGCCTAGTTTTAACACAACAGCAAAGCAAAAAAGAAAATGGACTTTCCTAGAGAGATGTGAGATGGTTTATTAATAATAATAATATTAATTTATTGTGATTTAGTTTACATTGAAACTTTACACAAACATTTATATTTAAAACGAAAATTATCATATAAAAAACATATTGTACATATACAAATCAGTATTTCCCATAAAATTAATATTTCCTAAGCAAACAATAATATCATCATCTTACATCTAAACACTTCAATACTCCCACTTTCAGCGCTCTACCGCCTACCACCTATTGACTAAGGATGTACACTACTGCTCAGGGTGCACATCCAGGTCTTTAGACAAAGAAACATTAATAGCTTGAAATAGTGTCGCATTCGCCTTATATAACAATGTTCCCAAGTCACATAGAGAGTATGTGAGACATGGGTGAGCAATACAGTTAAGTGAGATGCTTACGAGTGGTGCGATAAGAAAAATAAGAGTATATTAGATGGGTAGGTCAGTTTAGCGGGGTGCAGCGACTGCTGCACCACCCCCCCCCCCCGACCCACTGCACTTACTTTAGTAGTTGAAGCAGGTTGACAGCTACAGGCTTTTTGCTTCCCTGGCAGACACCATCTGGAGCTGCTTCTGTTGGAGCAGTCCTTTGCTTTGGGGTCCTTCGCCACAGGGGGCTGCAACGGGCGGTGGGGCTGCCCTGTGGAGACTCCAGGAATGGAGTGAACCAGTCACATGGGCCAGATAGCTGCCCAATGGGGATCCAGGGAGGGAGGGAGCAATGGGGGAACAACAGGGAAGTAGGGCAGGGACACGGACAGTGCAGCAAACACAATAAACCAATTGAAAAGTGCCAGGGGCACAAAGGAACACTCTCTAGATGGAACACTGCTGGAAATGTCTCTTGCCACCTCTGATGGCTCACAATAAAGACTCCAATACCTGCATGTTGAAAAGGCTCTTGGCCTTACAGTAATTTTCCTTTACAGTAGGGCATTGGGAAGAAATAAAACAAGCCAGCATAGATTTTTTGTCTCGCTATCCCCAGACAGTTAGCCCATGGGGATAATTCAGAGAGGGGGAAGACGACTTCGGAGAAAGGGTGAAGATATGTGACAGGGCGGTTAATCCAGCCCTGTCAGAGATGGCAGCAAGTCTGACCCCAACAACCCTGGGCACCAGAGAATGTGTAGACAGGCCTCCTCTCATCATCTCATTACCTGAGCCAGGATAGTACCACGGCAAGACCTTGCTTCACACTGCGCAATATCCTCATAAGAAAGACCACAAACCAGCAAAGGAGAAGAGCCAGCTCACCAAGAGAAACTCCCTAATGCAGCCAAGCCAGTAGAAAAGGGGGCAGGGGGCTTAAAGCCTTTATGTAACCTCCCAACCCCTCCCTGGTCGCACCCCTCGAGAGTGATGTAAGCCCTTGTTAGGGTAAGTTGCCAATCCAGAGAGGGGGAGGGACATATAAGAGCAAGCATGGGAGATGTTTGGTGTGGTGTGGGTGAGGACCAACGGCGGAGGACGACATCCAAAAGACCAGAGAAGGCAAGAGCGACTGGAGTGTGAAGGCTACTGTCAAGGAGCATACCGTTGGCAAGTACTAAAATCCCAGATAATGCTGCCTGGGCTAGGGAGGAGGGACACCCATGGAAAGTTGAGCAAGGGAGGGACCCCCCTAGCGCCAAAAATCCCAAGCGCTGAGAACCATAGAGAATGCTCTCCTTGAACAACAAACCAGTCTGTAAATCAAAAAATGTACTTGTCACCAGGGTCGTTGTGATTTTTTGTGGCGGGCCACCCCGTCACACAGGTAAGTGACTATTGCGAGGCTCCAGGTAGTTGATACGAAGGTAGGTTGAGGTGAGTACATTGAAACAGAGAAAGACTGACAGTGGCATTGTACACCAATTAATGTTAACTGGCACATCTGGAATGCAGGTACAGAGCAATGACACAAAGCTCCACAGCCACACGTCACTCATGAAAGCTTCCATTACCTCAGACATAACAATTCCTGAGAAATTCTACATTTGTTTGAGGTGGAGTATCAGTGCTGTGATCCGATTCATAATGTGGTGTTTACCTTTATGATTTAATAATATAGGTTTAAAAAATATTTGGTGGGAAGTACCTCCCCAAACCTGCCTGAGACCGTGAGGCAGCCTCATTCATGAGCAGGTATTTACACCACAACACAGGTATTTACACAACAACTGCCACGAGTAACTGTGTTTAAAACCTTAAAAGTTATGAGGGTGGGACCCCAAAGTCTTGGTGCACAGAGGGGCTTAACGAGGTACAGTTTAGGTGGAAAACCAACCTCTACTTCTATGTAAACTTACCTAGTGTAATAAAATCGGCTTTCACTTGTTCACCATTTAGATTCCGTTTCATGGCACCTGCAAGAAACAACACTATAAGTAACTGCAATGGACACAAGCTTTTCCCAATCATTGGAAAAATAAGCCATAATTTCCGCTATAATCACCCATAAGGCCAGCTATAAAATGAAGGCAGGTGCTTTTAGCAGACCTATGCTGCGGATCTCCATGGCAACAGCCGGCCTTGGCCTCGCTACGGCTTAGTGTGAAGCCAGCGCTCCGTTAACTAAACGCGTTCATGAATTCAGCAGGGCTGTGTAGGCGTTGTAGAGGGGTTATCTCCAAAGTTACGCCTGTTCTGGAAGTGCCCTGCAAGGACACACGTGATGTGATGAAACAGCTCAGCACGGACAGCTCTGCAATGCAACGCAGGGGGTGGGCGCATGATCTCTTATATATGAATGGTTTTCTTTTCAAACCTTTTTAAACCCACCAACTTTCTTGGTGTTGTGAAAATATATATATTATAACGTTTACCAACAAGAGTACTCAGAATTAAAATGATACAGCTGAAAAAAATGTGCTACTTTTGACAGATTTGAAACAAAAATAAATATTTTTCCCAATATGATTGTGCCCTTGTTAACGGGAAGGAAATCACAAACTACTTCAAGAACATGGAGAGAGCGCGGGAGTAACATGTGCATCAATATAGGTTTGAACTTATTGTTCTATTCCATTTAAGTTTGAGCATCAGCCGCTTCTAGAGCTTCCGGTCTTGTTAAATGTCATGAAAGAAAACCTGTGTTTGGTGGACATTCACTTTTTAAGTGTTACTGCCCTTTGACCATGATAATATGCAGAGTTCTAGCACAAAATCAGTGAAGCTAAAAGCGGGTCCATCTGAATGAAATATTGGTCTACCAGGGGCAGACATTAAGCGTGAATAAGCAGGAGCTAAAAGCAGCTCCTCTGTATACAGCATTAAGCAGTGAACAGGCGTTACCATGGTGGGAGAAGGAGTTGGTACATAGTGTTCTGCAAATCGAATTTCAACATAAGATGCAAACGTATCGTTTTGTCTATTGTTTGACCACTTATGCATTAAATGACATAGTGAGGACCTACTGTTATTTATAGATTGTTTCAAACGCACAGGGTTACATTCACACAGGTGTGTTTGTTTCCCATTGGTTGGCCTGGGGAGACAAACGTAGCTCCTGTTGCCCATTGGTGACAAGCTAAGCAGGTTCTTCAAGGCAATAAGCAGGAGCTAAACAGCTCCCAGCTCCCCTCCATTCCGAACGCTGGTATACCAACGAATTCTCTGCCATAAATGCGAGAGCACCTCTATACTGAGAAGGACCACGGCCAAACAACCTGTTCCCTGGCATAATTCCCACTCAGGACGGTCTACAACCACGTTTTAGCTCAATGAACCTTTGCCCGAGGAGAAATGCTCATTTGCATAACAGTCTCGTGTTCCACCCTCAAAGAAAGTCTAGCAACAAATTGCTAGGCAATGGTTTTCTGAAAAGGAGTACCACCTGCAGCCCCAAACAAGTATTTCTGCCTTGCTGCATGTCACCAGTGAGATGGGGCTGTGGTGCTGTGCCTCTGAAGACACAGAGAGCAGGGGGTCCACATGTGCTGTTTGGATCAGGTCACACCTTTTCTCTGACATCATTTCCAATTGCTTTATTTAGTGCCCCTCGAGACGACCCTGCATCCGCCGTACAGAAAATCTGAAGAATGCCCCCCATTTACAGAGTATAAGTGCAGCTCTTGATAGACCACTATGCAGAAAATGTGTCACTGTATGCTGTAAATCTAAAGATGACGTGGGTGGAGGAACGCGCTGTGGGGAGGGGGGAGACTTGAAGGCACCCAATGAATGAATGGGACAAGCGGGAGGTCATGGTTGGCTTTTCATTTCCTTTGTGTGTGTATGCTAACAAATGTAAGGAAGGCGTGGTATCAAACAGTGAAGACAGACACAAGTGATCACAGTTCAATGGTGTTTATTGAACTTGAATGGGTAGGTAAAACGCCTATCTAAACCTAAATCTAAGGATGGGAGCAAGCTACAAACATCAAATAATAATAACGCAGTCCTAGTGGACTCTGTCAAAATAAAAGGGCCTATACTAATAAACCTATTGCCAGCCCATACTTCTAAATACAAAATGGTGTGGAATAATGTACGCAAAAGAAAAAATGTGTTCAAGAAATTATATATGTCATTATAGTTGAGCAGTTGGATTCCATTCCCCACGTTTTCAGCACAGGACAAGGCAGCACGTGCGGGCTTCGCGCGCACACTTTAGCTTCTTGGCCATGAGGTAACAGTTCAACACATAGGGATCAGGGCCTTCCGCCAAAGTCTGTCTTGCAATGACAGTCTCTCAATGCAGAGGGCCTGATGCAGCAAGCAAAACACAAAGGTTCCTTTTCTTTGTCAAGGTTTCACTTTCACAAGTTCAAAATTGGTCTCCCTCCTTTGGGCTCCGACCACGGGTCCCCTCATCCGGGCTCAGACCCCTTTTCTACTGCTAAGCCATAAAGACCATATCTGGAAACTAAGGCACAATAACCATATACTAAAAGGACACATCAGACGCGAGGTTCTTTTTCCAAACAAGTCTGGTTTATTCAAAGTATTCTCAGTCGGCCGACTGGGTCTCACCACCTCACGACATGTGTTCCCAAACACTGTGAGATGCGAGAGAGCGCTCAAGCAGCATTATATATACATTAGACATATCCTTTGTTAAGGCAATTCGACCCGCCCTCATACATGTCATACAGGCTGGGGTTCAGTGATTGACAATTATGACACGTTATGACAAGTCTTCATTCAGCCTAATCATAGTTATTTTAGCAAAGGCAGCAGAGACAGCTTTCTGTTATGGGGAACATGGAGCTCTGGCTCAGCAAGGATATCGTGTTCTTAGCAGGGAAACATTCCATACTACATTATTTGTGTGTTTCGGCTCATCAGCTAAGGGTCAGATAGTTCTGAAGCAGAAAATACCACTCTCCACGAAGGAGCACCGCTAGGAGAATATAATGTATGTTTAACTGCCTTTTACAACAGTGCTTGCAAGACAACCTGGCACCTGGACTGCAGATTAGATGCAGCTTTTGCTCGACTTCAAGGACTTAGTGAGAGAGAAAAACAATGTGTTTCTGCACAGTTTGACATTCCTGTCTGTGTTAGTGTTTCAGCGCTCAAACCGTGGCCTCAGGCGGTGTGCAAGTCTAAAGCATGGAATACATTTGCAAAGCGTTTTGACAGAAATGAAAAAAGCAAATGGCCGACATTTCACAAATTGGACACCCTTTGGTTACAATGAAGATTCTTAGATTGCAATGTTTGTCACATAATGCGATTGGCTTCTGGCCAACATATTATACATATCATTCGACTATGGGGTTGCTTTTTCTGGTCTAACACTACAATGAAACAAAAACCAAGAACGGAGGGGAGTAAAAGGCTGGGGTGCACCTGGCCTTCTGTAATTAACTGATAGTCAACCGCAGCAGAAGCAAAATATGAGGTTCCACTAGGCCCCTTGGTGAAATTATTATCACATAGGACAGTGTATGTTGCAAGACAGCGCAGGAGACTCTTGGGTCAAAGTTCAAATCCTTAAATTATTAAAGAATCAAAGGTCATCCAGATATCTCATTAGTGTTTTATTTCTGTTACAGGGGTGAATGTAGTAGTGCTTCCATCAATTTCCCCGACCTCACAATATACATTACACAGGGCAGAATTGAAACCAGAACATTCCGTAAATCCACAGAGGTTAATAGTGCATTGCATGCGGCAGTTGCCATCGCAAATCGACCATCAAGAATATTCCAGCTGGTGAATATTTTCGGGCATGCCGCAATTGCAGTAATGATATTGTATATTCTCAAGAGAGTGAACTCCTAGCCAAAAGATTCAGGGAAAGAGGTTATCAAGAGAACACCATATCCAAAGCTTGCACTAAAATTGAAAAGAAATCAAGATCAGACATGCTCAAACCGAAAGACATTGACATGCCAACAAGACCATCTAGAAAATGTGTAGATACTATCAAACAATATTCAACTGATGCACATGATTTATGCAAAATTGTACACAAACATTGGGAGATTGCGAGACTTGATAGTGACATTTTGCCCTTTCTTAATGACAAACCTTCATTTGTTTTCACAAGAGCACCAACTCTAAAAAACAAATTGTGTCCTTCATTTGTTACTGATCCCCAACCCAAGGGTACAGCTTGGTTGCAACCAGCTAAAGGATTTTTCAAATGCGGAACCTGTACTATGTGTAGGTTTGCGCATCCAGACAGTTGCAAATTCACTACCCAATTGGGCATCAGAACCATGATTAATAATTTCACTGTCAGACTAAATTTGTTGTCTATGCAATTGTGTGCATCTGCCTGAAGGTATATGTAGGAAGTACCATCAGGCAGCTCCGCACTAGAATTAGAGAACACATTTCAAGCCCCAAGAAACAAGACCATAAGTTGCCATTGGCACTCCATTGGCAAGAATGTCATCAGATGGATAATGTTAATGACATCAGATTCACTGGCCTTAAAAAGGCTTTCTTGGGTAAGAGAGGAGGAGATCTGCAACTCAAGCTCAGACAAATAGAGGCCAAACTCATTTGTAACTTACAGTGTGTCCAACATGGACTTAATTCAGAACATGAGATGAATGTCTTTCTATAAATTATGGTGCATTACTTTTTGACCATTCGGAAATTCTGTAATTGTTGATTTGATGAGACTCATGAAGGGTATGTCAGTTTCAATATTTATCCTTTTCACAAGTGCCTGATTCTATTAGCTATCTAGTATGACTTGAGATTATTTCCCATCAACATATTAGGTTACTCATCGTTTAATTTGAATTTATTCACAATTAAATACCACTCAGCCTAAGATATACAATAGTCAATTACAACCGCTACATGCACGTGTTAACACTTGTGACATGTAACATATCTCATATTGACATTATTCTCTTATTGGTCCTGGTACTCATCAACATGTCATATTGTGTGGATTTGCACACATCACTTTAGATATAGGGGAAGCCCAATTCTCATTTTGCTTTGTCATAACTGGACAATTCTCAGTGCTCATCCTCCAAACAGTACGCCAATGTGGCCTGTGCGGCTTTTGAGGTTGGCCGTCACGCGCCACCTCATGTGCACTAAATTTAATGACCTTACGAGTTTTAGACAGATTGTGCTTCATGCACCCGAGTGTTCTCAACAACAGACTTTTCCTCTCTTTATTATTGGTAAAGCCTCATATTTGTACGTGCTGATGGAGCCATCATGACTGTGTGGCGTCTGACTACATGACCCACGTCACACATTTCCCATTTCTTTCAGTGCATAACATCAATATTTGCCTTATCTACCATTGACAGCATGTCACTGTTCTTTCGTTTTTTCACGCGCTGATGGAGCTACTACGATTTTGTGACATCGGACCATACGTCCCACGTTACGTCTCTTCTCATTAGGGGCAGAATACAATGGAAACAAATTACGCATGTGCGTGACATCATACGCATTGTGTGACGTCGCACGCAATGTTTACTGTATTTATTGTGTTCCAATATGGCGCGGCAACACGCCGACAGCCAGGAACGCAGGATACGGCCCATTTTCAATTCGGTGTTATGCAAGACCAAATAATGCACATTTTCTTTAATTTGCCAAAATGTATTCCAGGCGTTTTCCTAGGTGACACATTTATTTATTTGCATCACAGGTATTAGGAACTTCTAATTTGGAGTACTTGCACTTTCTTCAGACCGAATTCTAACTGAATATTCTTTGATATTAAGTCATGACTTACTAGGTAAGATTTTCATCCATCCAATACTTGGAACTCCGGTTTTTCATTGAATCATGGCACTAATGTGACACTACTCCCATCCAAGTGGGCCCTACCATTACAATAGATACCGGCTGTTGTCATACCTAACCACATTGTGGTCGGACCCATATTCTGAGAGGTCTCTATGCAGCACACCGAGCAAACGGGCTGCCTTATTTGCAACGCCAAGGTAAGGACATGTCCCTTGCAGACTTTCTGCCATCATTTTTCATTATAGCCACGCTTTGACCCTTGTAATTAATCAATAGGCACTCTACCGTTTTTCCTTATCTTCTCCAAATTCCATAGGTCATTATTATTGACCAATTCGGTGAGTTAGTATATCCATTTAATTTTAAATATTACCACTGGGTTATGCATGATCAACTTTCTTTTGGCATTTGGGATATTTCTTACCTTTTGCCTGTACCATTCGACACAAGTTCTACAATTAGGCAAAGGACTCACTCGTGTTTTGTTCTAGGTCACTTATTCTTGAACATTTTTTCAGGACTCACAGGACTTGCAGGCTTAAAAACTGGCACATCTCTCATGATTTCCATAAACCCTTGGTAGGGGTCCTGCCTACCCATGATGGTAGACTGTTTCTTGTACAATTTGGCAAACAGCATGGTTCTATATTTGGATGACTAAAAAACACATTAGATGTGACACATACAAAAAATGTGATGACATTTGGCGATTCTGTATTTGACAGTGATTTGAATATAACAATTCCTTGTTCTCATCCTTTTGCTCTTGCCCTTCCAGCCTGTTTCCGGTTTGATTTTGGGTATGTACACCTTTATATATGCATTTCATGTATGATTGGCAACTTGTACATACTTTGTTTTCTTTATCAATCATGCTTTTCTGTATAGGATACTGTACATCACTTATGTCAACTAATATATGGAATCAATGTTTTATTCACTATGATGTTATTTGGTGTGATCACTACAGCCTTGAGGACGACCAAATGGTCAAAACACATGTCAAGGCTGTAACAGAAATAAAACACTAATCACATATCTGGATAACCTTTGATTCTTTAATAATTTAAGGATTTGGACTTTGACCCAAGAGTCTCCTGCGCTGTCTTGCAACATACACTGTCCTATATGATAACCCTTTTCTACAATGTTCACAATTTGGTCTCCCTCATTTGGGCTCAGACCATGGATCCCCCTCGTTCAGGCTCAGATCCCCTTTCGATACCAGAATCGAAGACTTTTAAATGGGTGATGGGTTTTCCTTAACCGTTGCAGGGCCACTTCGATTCCATTGGTCTCCCTCCTTTGGGCTCAGACCACGGGTCCCCCTCGTCCGGGCTCAGACCACTTTTCTAAAATGTTCACAGTTTGGTCTGCTTCGTTTGGGTTCGGACCATGGATCCATCTTGTCCAGCCTCAGATCCCCTTTCGATACCAGAATCGAAGACTTTTGCATGTGCAATGGGCTTTGCTTAAACCGTTGCAGGACCACTTCGATTCACTTCACACAATTTACTCTTCACACTGCTGTTCTGCTTTCTTTTCTTTTCGTCAAGATGCCGTACAGAGACCTTCGATTGAGCACATTCACAGTGCCGGACCACTCTGTCAACAGTAGCATTTTTTTTCCTTCGAATGTTCAAATATTCACCAGCATTTTAGCTTCACTCGTGTCTTTCATAACACACGTTTAACAATGTTCTTTCCAGTGCTCACTTAACAATGTTTCCGCTTGCAACCTTAACTTGAACACAAACAGTTCTCCCCAACTCACCAGCTGTGTTGTTCTCTGTTGCTTCTTTGTTCTTGGAGCCAAGGACGATACCACAGCGTCTGATGCTCCTCCCTCCCTTGGTCAGTCTCATGGGAGGACCCTCGATATCTCCACCACACAAGGCAGGATTCTTTAGCCTCGTCTCCTGGTCTTACTCTCAAGAAACATTCAAAGCAGAAAACGTAACGGCTTCCTGTCAACAAGGTTAAGGCTGTTGCCCCTTGCACAAACCTCTTGTGCATGGCCGTCTTTCTCCCCTTGTTCAACTGCCAACTTGAATCTGCTGTACCTTTGTTGTGTTTTGCCTCGCTCAGCGTGTGCTCTCATGCTCCGCCTTTTATCCATGTAGGAAAGTGTAATGTAAGTCAGGTGTGAGTGATTGTCGATAATTGCCTGACCTCACCCGACCACAGTACTGGGACAGGTCTTGTATGTGGCTCGGGTGTGAGTTTGTTTTCTCCCAGAGCGGGCTGTCTGTGAGAAAGTGTTCGTGCAGGAAAAGGGGATGGGAGGGGCGTTGAGTTTCTAAATATCCCATCGGGTAAGATGGGATAAAGGTGCTACAGGGAAGAGAGGGATACCACGACTCACCATCCAGTGTCACACTCCCATAGGACCCCTGACCCAGGTGACCCTCCTGCACTGGTACACTCCCAAGAACTGGATCCAAAATCGATGGCCATGTCCTGGCCACCTGGATGACAAGTCTCCAGGGACTAGTGTGTGAGACACCTTCTGGTGTCTCACACAAAGTACATTCAAAGAAAAGGCACGTGCATTAAAACACTTGAAAGACCAAATGCTTTTGAACTTTTTTGATAGCCTTTTTGCGACAGTTGACCGTAACTTTCTTCGCTAGGCTGTATATTAACTATTAACCAGATGCAGAACTTGTCTCGTTTTAAGCCTATTCTGATCCTGCATTCCCACAGTAGCAATAAAGGAGAGATGGGAGCAGGAAAATGGGATACCAATTGGGGACATATGCCAGAGAAAGAAGGAGTTGGAGAGCAGAAGTGAAGAACTGATTCAGGAATTAATCTAAGAGATTGGAGAGTGGTGATCTGCTCATAGCCTGCAGCTAGCGCTGTGGGAGCTAGCTACCCGTGAAATGCCATAGGCCTTCCTTGCCTGGGTGCAACATTATACCAACCGAGTAGACGATCGTTGCAGAGACTCTCCCTACTTCTACACTTTTGAGATGAAAAAGACAAAGTCACAGAGGAAAAAGGTAAAGAAGGGAAGAGCATTAGCATGAGACCAGAACAAAACTGTGGTCATAATGGAACCCCAAAAGGGGGCACAACCTAGGTGTGTGGAGACCCCCAGAGACTTTACCTAGAGACACCGGGAAGTAGAATCGCTGAACTGAAGTACTGGGATGCTGGACTTTTAGTTATCTTTACATTTTTAGTTAGCTTGTGAACTGCAGAAAGACCCTGACAATTTTCATTGTTTTACTTCATCCATGTTTGATATTGTGTCTCACAGTGTACAGATCCCTTGATAAATCACACTGAAATAACGTTCTGTGTGGTCTGGTCATTGGATTTATGGCAGTGATGCTAGAGGCCTTATTCCTGAACAAGTGTCATGGCCTTCCTTGCTAATCCAGTATCATACTTATTTTATAGTGGGAGATTTCACAGTGATCCAGGGTTTGTGGGAAAAGTGTTCTTGATTTGAAGTCTCTACCTTCTCAAAACCTTCTTATTTGCTAAAGTCTGCAAGATTTACAATGCCCCTTGTCACAGAATTTGCCTGAAACACCAGTGACCTATCTTTCACACCATTTTCTATGTTATGTTTTCCAACGACCTTGTGCACGAGAAGAAACTTGTACCAGCGGAATCTGTGAGAGAATCCATAGCCTTGGAATCCAGTAATCTGCACTTAACAAAGATTCAACTGTGGTTTTATGACTGGCGGTCAGCAAGCTACATTCCTTTGGTGACTAGCAATCTGCTTCCAGAGCAACAGACGCACCACGCAGACCAGCAATGCTGCAGCCGCATGCAATGCAAGATGGCAGATACTCCTCTTAATAGCTTTCTCTGCGGAACTGGCACAACAGCAGGGGAGGCTAGCTCTATGTTCAGTAGCCCATCCCAGTGCGGGACACCGAGCGCAGCTGAGTGAAATTCATCATTCGCAGTCCCGAGTGGCCGGTCAGTGGGGGCCTAAAAACTGATGGCAGTTAAAGCAGAGACTTGTGGGTGTTGGAAGGTGAAAAGCATTGGCTGTGAGAGGTGAATAGAGTAAACGAGCAGAGAGAGTGGAGCAAGAAAGAAGGCGGTGACAACAGAATTGGGGAAAGTGAGAAAGAAAGGAGGAGGCATCATAGATTTGGAGGGCATAGTGAAGGAAGAATAGGCAGAGGGGAGGGTAGACGAGATTGATTATACCTGGACGGTAGAGGAAAGAGTGAAGAAAGTAGAATAGAGCTGAAGGTAGGCGAAGAGAAGGAAGGAGGTGGAATAGACCGGTATCACCCCATAATTTCACCACAAAAAATGCTGAATCCCAAAATACCGAATTTCAGATGACCCATTTCACCACATATATATGTGGGGGAAGGGTAAAGTTAATACAAAATGTGTATGGGTATGGAGGACTACTGCGGGGGTGTGCCCCTCCCCACCCCCACATATATATGCAGTGAAATGTGAAGAAAGAAAAACAATAGGTATTTTGGGATTCAGTATTTTATTTTCGAAAATATCACCTATATCCGAATAGACCTGGGGTGAGGAGGGAGGGAGAAGAAGAAAAATAAAGAAAGAAAGGAAAGAAAGGGAAGTAGTAGACCAGGAAGGGAGAAAAGAGTAAAATAGGTAGAACAGAGTGGAGAGTATCAGAATAGGGAAGCAGAGAGTGGCAAAAGGATGAAAGATCAGAGACTCTTGAGAAAAATGTGAGAATCAATGAGGGAGAAAGAGAAGGAGAACACAGCGCGGTAAAGACAAAATTATGCGGGGAAAAAGAACAGAAGCAAGGTAGGGATGTAAAGGAGGCCCAATTATTGCAGGGCATCCAGGAAGGGGAGGAGCAGGAAGAGAATATAAAAAGTGAGCAAGATTAGGAGTGTGAGGTGGGGAATAAAGAGGTCCTTCCAAAAGGACACCTATACATCCTGTGCTGTCAACAACTGTGGCAGAGTCAGTAGCCAGTGTTCTGGGGCACATATCCAAAGATACCTGGACCCAGTAAGATCTGGTGAAATGTGATCCAAGTGTGGAAAGACTTGAAGCAAGCTAGGGCCCGCTAGTCTGGCAGGTGGGGAGGACCACCTAGAGATAACTTGGCATCCTGACTCAGCAACAACAGCAGAAAGAATCAACCAGAGGTGCAGGGGACACTTACAACTTTACTGAGTGACTTTTGCTTGACCACCAGGAGTGGTCGTCACAGGAACATTGTTAGCTACAGGCCTTACCTCGGGAGTCTTTCTTGCGGGTGATGAGTAGAGGCAAGGCCTGTCTTCTCTAGAAGCCACTCTGTTCTGTTATGGGGAACAGAAGCAAGAGGGGCGGACAGGAAGATTGGTCCAAATGGGATGAAACATCCCTCTTAGGGATTAAAAAAACTCCAAGCCGTGTCCAATATGGTGAATGCTTTGAGGGACGGGAGGAGGATTGATGGAAGGATTTTGCTGCAAACATATTACAACTATGTACTTCCCAATGTCAGAAAAGCAGGACATAGAATGGTAGCAAAAAGGGGTATAAAACGGAGGCAAGGAGAAACGGAATGCTGCCAGGAAATGGAGAATAGCAGGGAAGAATGAAGGTGCCAGGAGAGCGAGCAGGCAAGGACCCTGCAAGGCTCACCAGGAGTCGAGGAAACAGAGGGGGGACAGGGAAATGGACCGCCGTTGCAACGAGGAAAAGGAAAAGTTGCGACGCACAGATCCGAATGAGAGTCTACTTAAGTAGGTTGGCTGTCTCGGGTACTTCCGGGACACGTCACTGGTTAGACACAGCGTATCGTCGTCTGTGTGGTGGAGACCTAATGCGACCATCTTGGTTTGGGCTGCATTCGCTTCCATCCTTGCCATAACGACAGCGAGGGAAAACGTTTCTATCTTCCCGTAACACGCCTGGAAACGCTGACAAACATCAGGGACGTATTGACAGACTACAGTCCTCAAGTAAACTGTATTCTCCCTTTTTGAGTTCTATGAAAACCAATCATTAATTTACCAAGTTTATTACACATCTTTGGCTTATTTGTGTTGGGAAAATAAATCTGTCTGAAATGTATTTCTCGAGTTCAGAGGTGTCTGTTGATCCCTGATCTGTGACAGCGAGCAAAAGAAGGCAGTAATTGGTCCAATCTCCTTGCATTGACCTCAGTGAAAAACCTTACATCCAAGTTTAGGAACACAATACAAATGTACAACACACACATACTTCCAAGTCTTTTCCTGGTTTTAGTGTATCTTCAGCTATTGACTTTCAAGACCACTGTGCACTCTGATGATGCCATAAGTCTATGGATATACGCTGGATTTCCTCTAGTCTTGTCAGTATGGGCCAACACACTGGGCCTCATTACACGGTAGGCGGTAACCATGGCGCTATCAGCGCCATGGTTGCCGCCGGTATTTTACCGTGTCCGCCTTGGTGGATGGCGGAATTACCGCCCTACTCCAAGGTGAGCGGGGGCGGTAATTCCCCATTCACCAAGGCACTTCCCCATTCCCATTTTTGCCCCCATAGGACTCAATGGGAATGGGGAAGGCGCTAATTACGGTACCGCAAATTGCGGTACCGTAATTAGCACCAAGGTCCCTTAGCGGGCCCGTTCCTTAACGGCTGGTAAAACCAGCCGTTAAGGTCGGGTCCCGCAAAGGGACCTCGTAGTAAGGCGGTAAGGGTTTACCGGTACTGGTGCCCTTACCGGTACCGGTAAACCCTTACCGCCTACCGTGTAATGAGGCCCACTGTCTTCCATTTTTTACCCTTCTCACAAAATGTTCTCTACATTCCCTGGAGATGCTCAGTTTTTCCACTTTATTTGCAATTAAGAATACAGTTCAATTAGGCCCTTGTAGACAAACCTTTCAGTAGATCCTTTGGGGGCGCATATCCATGTGTATTTATACTATTACTAACTTGTTGCCAATATTGTTTTGCCAATATGGAGCTAAATTTACCATTCAAACTGGCTTTAAGGGATTCCAATTAATATTGTGTTATGGAGATTGTTTCCACTGGCCTCTAGTTAAGGATGTATAACCATCTATCCTAAAGCCAAGACAGGGTTTCTAACCAAAACAAAGGCCACACTCTATTAGAGGTAGTATGGTAGAGCAGTCAGACAGACTCAAGGGCTAAGGTAGGCTGGTAGTACAGTATTTTCAATTGTTCCCACTAGAGAATACACCACACACTGGTATGCTGAAAAATACACTATATTGTAAAATCTCAGAATATCTGTAAACTAAACATAAATAGCCAAAGTGCAGGTATAAGCATTGCGACAAGGAATAGACACACCCTGCCCACTCCTAAGCTAAATGTATGCCCGCTACCTGGTGGTAGGCACAATACACATACGAAACAGGGGTAGGGAAAAGGGAACCCTAGACAAAAATAAGCATACATTTACATATTCAAGACCCAAAATGCCCTATATACAGTCACAATTCCCCTCCTCTCAGATACAAGGATTTATGTCACAACTCTGCACTACACATTATATGCAGCACCTAGACAGAGGAAAAGAAGTGAACACCACAAGAACTAAGCCCAAAGGACCACCAAAAGGAAGTACACAATTAGGCCTACAGTACGGTACAAGAAACAAAGTCTAATTACTTTGCTGGAAATTCAGTGATGCAAAAATAACCAGTCGGATACCGTAAAAACAAATTTTCAGAAGCAGGAGTGTAATGCAATGATTTTTAAAGTACATAAAAAAAGAAAATCAGGATTACAAGCTACAATTCTTGTCTTTTGGCTGAAAGCTTCAGGGGCCAAAGGGGGACCCAAAAAGACTTTAAACAGTACACACGAGTGACAACTACAACCAGGGCTGCAACTGAGATTTTGAACTGGGATTAGTTTACTCGCTATTTTTTAAAGTTGGATGGATGTAGAATGTCTTTATTTTATTTTTTTAATGGAGGGAAAAAAGTAATTCCCATTCTGCATAGGCATATTCTGTAGGGGAGTAAAAATGTATTTAACTTTAAAACAGATATCTAAGTTCCTCATCGAGTCAGGCACTGATAATTTTAGACCTCCTGCCTGTGGCTTGTCTACTATCAGTGCCGTATTTTCGCCTAGATACTTAAGCCACAGCATTTAAACCTTCCACTGTCTATCGGAATTGTTTCTTTTTGTGCCTACAGGCTTATCCCCCAAAAACAGGCTATTCCCTTGGGGAACGCCACTCTTCCCCGCTTGTTACGCCTACTCACTGGGCAGAGTGGCAACTTCCCGGAAAAGGCTGTTCCTCTTTGATAAGAAGCGCCTTACAAGAACCCAGTCTTAGGCCCCTTCACCTGGACCATCAGATTCCTTTGCCGCTTCCGACTCCTCAGGTGAGTCAGAACACAAACATTTTGAGAGTTTGTAACAACAATCAGAAATGGCTCCGGCTGAACAGGTTCAGGAACTGCTGACAGAAGTACTGGGCTTATCCTTGGAGGTACCAAAGCGGAAGGCGGAAAACACCATACTCTGCCAGTTGGTGGCCACCAGGGACGTGCATCAGACAGATTTACCCCCCTGGGACTGGGCTGTGGAAAGTATGATGGATCTCTAAAGAAGCTAAAAGAATTTATTGATGCCTGCGTGGTCCATTTCACTTTCCGAACCGCAACATACGCACCTGATGGCTCACATGTGGGATTTTTGATCTCCAACAAGGTTAGTAATGCTTTAGCCTGGGCTACTCCCCTTGTGACATCGGCTAACCCAGTCCCACAGGATTATAATCTCTTCATTACCCTACTTAGACATACCTTTGAGAGACAAGAGGTAGTGCATGCGGCCAGAGAATCCCTCCTGTGTATTTGACAGGTGTCATCCGATTTAATTGCATACATTCCAGCCTTTAAGCGAATAGCGAGTGCTGAGGCAGGATGGCCTGAGGCAGCTCAATTCATCGTCTTCAGGAGAGGCTTGCACCACACAACCCAACACACTGGAGGAATTGTTTTCATTAGTACTTCAAATAGACTATCGTCTTAGCGAGTGGAAAGGAGACAAGCTACAAGGCACCTTCTCTACACAAGCACTGCCAAACCCGTCTCCGTCTTCCCAAGGTGGAAGCAATATGGAAGAACCTATGCAGATAGGACTAGCCAGAGGGCCTTTAACCCCCACAGAAAGAAGAAGACGGGATAGGGGTTTGTACCTGTATTGTGCCTCAGAAGGCCATCTATTGTGGGACTGCCCGGAGGTACCCCCTAGAAAGTCAGTAAACGGCAGACCCCGGCCATAGGCAGAACTGCTAGCTGGTGTGTACACAAGATTCCCACCGTTTTGAAGCTAACTATTGAGAAGGAAGCAAATTCCCTCTTGATGGTGGTCAGGATCACTCTGCAATAGGAGGGCAAGAAAGGAACCAAATAAAGGAACGACCTGATAGCCTTGCTTGATAGTGGTGCAGCTCGGAACTTCCTGGATCTCCTTTGGGCAGATAGAGAGGGTATTCCCACCTTGGCAAGAACAAAACATCAACCGGTGGAAGGATGGTTTTGGGCGTCAAGACCTACAATAATAATGTAGATGGTTAGCCACTAAGTTCAGGACCCCTAATTCAGATTTCAATGCCCTTACAGGTCTCGATCTTTAATCGACTGGAAACCATATCGTTCGATATTAGTAGAGCCACCCATTTTCCTGTCATTTTGGGTATTCCATGGATGCATTTGCATAACCCCATCAGACTGGACAAGGAACACCGTCCAGTTCTGGTCTGAATATTGTATGTCACAATGTCTAGAAACACCACATAGGGTATGCACCCCAGCAACCTTTTCCTCCTAGGAAGTCAATTGCATCCCAGTAAAGTACAAGGTGTTTACAGATGCTTTTGAGGAAAAGACTCCTAAAGAACTACCTCCTCACAGACCAGAGGACTGTGCTATTGATCTGTTTCCTGATGCTATTGTACTTTGGGACGAATGTATTCCCTGACTCTACTGGAAAAGAAGGCTCTCAGGGAGTACTTGGATAGTAACCTCCAAAACGGTCTCATTCGACCCTCTAAATCTCCAGCCGGAGAGTCTGTATTTATTATACCGAAAAGAACACACATGAACTGAGACCTTGCATCGATTACAAAGGCCTAAATAAGGTCACCATCTGAGATTGCTACCCCACGCCTCTTATAAAGGATATTTTAGAGGCTAGTCAAGGGGCAGTAGTCTTTAGCAAACTGGACCTGCGAGGGTCTTATCACCTCCTGAGGCTACGCTGTGGAGATGAGTGGACAATGGCTCTTTGTACTCCATATGGGCCCAACGAATATCAAGTGATTGCATTTGGGCTGGTAAACGCCCCTGCCATCTTCCAGTGATTCATGGACCGGTTTTTCCCTGATCTGTTGTACCCCTCAGTGATCATCTATATAGATGATATTTTGGTCTTCTCGTCCACAGTAGATCAGCACCACAGTCACTTTTCTGAAGTACTGAATCATCTTCATCAGCTATTGGCCAAACAGCAAAAATATCTATTTGAAGTAAACCCAGTACCCTACGTAGGTTATATACGCTCCGATAAGGGAATGGAGATTGATCTCCGAAAGGATTGGTCTATCCTCAATTGGCCCGCTCCTACTACTGTCAAGGAGATCCAACAGTTTTTGGGATCAGCAAATTTTTATCGTAAATTCATCCCAGGATTTTCTGATCTTGTTCTTCCCATTACGACACTCCCCAAGAAAGATGTACCCTTTCTTTGGAATACCAAGGCGGATCAAGCTTTCCAAGAACTCAAGACAAGATTCTGCTCTGCTCCCATCTTAAGACAACCGGATCAAACTCTCCCTTTATAGTCAAGACAGATGCCTCTGTTGGAGCTCCTTGGGGCGGTCCTCAAGTAAGTGAAGGAGGGAGTGGAACATCCCATTGCTTACTTTTCTAAAACCCCAAGCCCAAGTGAAGAAAACTACTCTGTGATTGAAAAGCAACTTTTGGCTATGAAGAAAGCTTGTTCTGAATGGAGCCCTTCAGCCCTCCAGATAAGGTGCGTATTGTGCCTATTTACGCATGTAATTATATCCAATACAGGTAATTTCCTTTTCTACTGCGTACCATGCACGCTGTATTTATTAATTTAAAAAAATACTTTCCACCACTAGATGGCACTGTAGCATTTCTTTTGTCATCAGCAGCATAGCCTTTCTTATGCATGGTGAATTTCAAACTGAAAGACCACAAGTCCCCTTGCAAATCTGTGACAGTTAAAGCGAGCAACACAATAAAGCATGCACCTTTTTAAAATACATTCATACCTATAATGTCTAATAGCTTGATATGCTAAAAAGTAATGTTTGCTTTGATGTCCTTAGTTCAATGTTCTTTAACCATACATAACACGCTGGAGGTTTGTGACGAATCTCCAAACCCCAGTGAGTTTATGGCACAACTTATTTTTTTGTGCGTTTTAAGGCGCTGAAAATAAAGTGGGTAAAATCAGGATGTTTTGCCTTTTGCATCTTATAGTTTTCAATTCATGATGTTGAAAATAAAGGTACAGTGATATTATTTACATGTTGTTATGATGCTTTACTATGCAATTTGTTTATTTTGCAAGTAAACTCTATAGGACATTATTATTGTAGGTCTTGACACCCAAAACTTACATTTTTGTTCCAAGTAAAGCGGAAGAAGGTGGCCGTGCCCAAATTGAAACAGTGGGTTAAAATCCCTGCTTTGCTGTTTAGCATAAGTGTGTGATCCTGGCCAAATAATGCAATCTCACCCTGACTTCAATTGCAAAAATTGGAGAGCTTATGAATGATTAAGTTTGCACCCTTACAATAGGACTGTTTTAATAAGTGTAGGGACACACTGGTGTACCCTGGTGTTCCTCTGCTAGTGGCTCCAATACTGGTGCACAGAACTGCATTATTGCTGCACTGGCCTTCCCCCAGTCTTGTAACACTGGATTTGACAGGCAGACATACTCTCACCAGCCGGTCAGCTCACCAAATATTCTATTATGGTGGACTGTGGTAGAGCCAACATTCCATTTTCTCTGCTGTTGCTCCCAGCCACTGAAGCTGCTTGGCCCGTCCTGAGTACTGCCCCACACTCTGCATTGTCCTGTTATGCTATGATATTGAATCTTTCATTGCACACCATCTGCCATTGTCATACTTTCTAGGACCTTTAGGATCTGCAAGAAGTGGGTGTTTCAGACTCAAAGGACAGAGTGGTTAACTGATTGTAACATTGAAGCTGCACTAGTATAGTCTTATTACAATGAGTAATGAAGTTAGATGCCCCTACACAAGTATGTTCGCCACTCCTCCACAGTCTCTGAAGTTAGTGCCTCTCCCAACATTTGAAGGGTTAGCACCAAAATGTTAGCCCACAAGTGAACCTCTGGATGTGTGCACTTGCATTTTGTTAGGTAGAGAGGTGAGGGAAGCCTTTCCCCGGCAGTGTTAAAGTTTTACTGTATTTGTTCAGAAAAATGCACGTGAACAAATGCAGTAAACCTTTACAGCTGTTACTTTCAAGAAAGTCTTCCATCACCTCTCTGCATATTGTGCTTTAAAATATACTATTCGATAGTTGGTCCCCACACCAGACCATGGGGGGGAGGTGGGTAGAAGGGTAGAACAGTGGGGGAAGAGCCTCCAAGTTTTCCCTGCCTAGTTTCTGAAGTGGCCTCATCACGACTTAATTTCTCCCCTGCCCCAAAATGTAGGTTTTGTTGCACCTCTGCATGGGAGGGAGGTCAGGTAGGTTGGCTCACTCTCACAAGCCACTAGCCACCCCCACCTCTCCCCTCACAGTGCTGAAATAAAGGGGCGGGAGCCAACACATCTGCAATTATTCCTTTACTTGCTGCACCATGGGCCGTTGCAAACCTGCTCTGTAATGTATAATTTATAAAGTTATGCTGGTTGTAGTAAGACGTGCACTTGCTGTTAAGCTATACCAAGAGGGATGGGCTGTTGCCCGATGCAGGGATGAACGGTTCCATTAGCCTGCACGAGAGATGCAGGCCAGCCCGGGAACTGAATATATTTGCATTAGCACATGCAGGGAGGTCATGCGCCACTGGCACATGCAGAAAAGAGATGCTCAGTTAGCATGTGCAGAGAGGAGGTGTGCTGCTACATGTGTACGGAGGCTATCCAAATAACATGTGGGAAGGGGTGTGTTCTTACATAGCGCTTTTAGCCAAATTCCTTCAGCTTTTAAGTACTGTGGTAACAGTTATCCCATTTCGAGTGGTACTTGATTTATTACAGCAAAACCGAGCAGAATGCCAGGGGAGCACTGTTGGGCATTGTGGTGGGGGCTGACGAGGACGTGTTCGAGTCAGGCTGAATAAGGAAAGAGGAGGGGGAAAAAAAAGAAAATCGGGTACATTTGGCCCTAGTACATTTAGTCCATTTCCAGCACTGATAGTAACTTCTGGGAACTGTCATTCTTCATTATTGTATTTCTTCTAAGAAAGAAGCGACTCCTCTGCAGTCTTCCCTCTGTGCCACACCCATCAAGGCTGCGTCAGCCCTCCACGTAATTGGAACTTGGGCAGTGCAGGCCGCCCTCCTACACGGTAGCTTTCCACCCTTTCTTTGGATGCAACGTTAGCATGTGCTTTGCCAACATTAGCCTGTGCAGAAGGGAGCCCTGCTGTTAGGACTGGCAGAGAGGAGATGTGCCATTATAGCATGGGCAGAGGAGATGCTACGTTAGCACTAGCAGAGAAGGAATATCCCCATAGTACGTAATTAGTAAAGCTGTGTCATTTGCGCATGCCAAGAAGAGATGTGCCATTAGTATCGAACAGAAGTGTAATTAGCATGCAGAGCCGAGATGTGCCGTTAGCATGTGCAGAGACAGGATGTGGAGTTTGCACATGCTAACTGCACATCCCGTCGCTGCACAGGATGTGCATTTAGTGCGTGCAGGGATGAGATGTACAGTTAGCATATGCAGAGAGGGTATGTCCCATTAGCATGTGCATTGAGAAGGTGTGTCGTTGGCATGCACATCTCCTCTGTGCACATGCACATAGTTAGCATGCATGTACAGAGTGCTGTCCCACTAGTATGTGCGCAGATAAGATGCGCCATTAGCAGACGAGAAGAGATGTGCCAATAGCATGCGCAGAAGAGATTTGAGGTCACTATGGGTAGATATATGTCCTGTGAACGTGTGCAAATATCAAGCTTGCTACACAGAACGTGTTCTATCAATACGTGAAAACAATGTCTGCCATTAGCATATGCAAAGAGATGTGCTGTTAGCATGCGCACAGTGTAAAGGTGAAATTTACACATGTAAATTACACACATTTGCTCTTCAAATGTTCACAGCCCCTCTCTGAAAATGCTGAAAGGAGATGTGCCTTTAACATCGTGTCATACTTGTTAGTATGTGTCAAGAGGAGATGTGTAGCTAGCAGGTTCAGGGAGGATATATGCCATTATCAAGTGGAGTGATGTGCTGTTACTATGTACTCAGACGGGATGTGCCGTTTGCATGTGGAGTGAAGGGCTCTGTGCAAGCCAGACAACTTAGATCTACAACTCTTTTTTGGTCTATGGGTCTGATTTTACATATGCATTGGGTGTATGTGTTGGATAAGTTTCACTCTCTTGCAGAGGAGAAAACTAATTTTTTACTCTCTTGAAATTGCATTTACTCTTTAATTTGAAAAATCATGCGTAAAATACTCCCACCTCAAAATCTTATCTGGAGCACTGGAGCCCTTTATTACAAGGAGCTGTACATCCCTTTAAGATTTGCACGGACCATCGTAATCTTCGAGTCCTGCAGCAGATGAAATGCTACAACGCTCGTCAGGCTCGATGGGCATTTTTCTTTGCCAATTTTACTTCACCTTTACTTACCTTCCAGGAAGATAAAATATTGTCGCAGACAGCCTTTCTAGAAGCCTATCTGTAGGTCCTTAGGTTCCTACCTTCCCTGGAACACTTATTTCAGAGGACAGATTTGTTTGTTCTGTATCTTCCTTTCTGCAAGAAGTCAAGGAAGCTACTCCAGATAGACCTCCGCCTCTTCCTCTCCATCCGAACTCTGGATTCTCAAAGAAGGAAGGCATGTTTGTTTTAGGGGATTGCCTATTTGTACCTAGCTAAACCCTTCAGCTTCGAATACTATCTTGGGGCACGAGTCTGAATCTCCCGGACACAAAGGAATAGCAACCAACTCGGATCTCATCACCAGTTCCTTTTGGTCGCCTTCTATCCGACAGGACATAAGACAATATGTGTTGTCATGTCCCATCTGCGCTCAAAGCAAGCATTCCACAGCTAAACCTATTGGTTTTCTTGAACAAGGCGCTCTCTAAATGGAACCGTAGAAAGATATCTCCACGGTCTTCGTGGCAGATCTTCCTCCTTCACAGGGCTGTACCGCCATCATGGCAACAGTGGACAGTTTCACCATGATGGCCCATTTCACCCCTTTAAAAGGAGTCCCATCTGTGCCGGAGATGGCTCAGGTTTTTCTGAAAGAAATTATTTGCACTTAAATGGACTACCAGTTTCCATATTGTCTCAGAGGATCACAATATGCCTCTTGTTTTTTGGAAAACCTTATGTAAATCGTTGGGTATTGAAAGAGCGCTCACTTCTGGTTACCATCCTCAATCCAATGAGAAGACCAAACGTCTTGGCTACACAATGGAGCAATACCTCAGATGCTTTTCCAATGTCAAACAGAATAATTGGGTGGAGCTCCTACCCACAGCAGAATTTGTGTATACAATTCAACCCATTTAGCCATTAAGATGAGCCCTTTATACTGCTTGTATGGTAGACATCCACGCTCTTTTCCCGCGCATTCCATTCCTTCTTCTAAATTACCATGTATAGATTTCTTACTGAATAAGATCTCGACTACTCCAAAGGAAGTGCAAAATAACCTGGAAGCCATCAAACAACGCTACAAGAAGCAAGAGGATCCATGCAGGAGAAAGGTCCCAGGTTGAATGGTTGGACGGTGGGTTCACAAGTTTGGCCATCTTCAGGATACCTACCAAGATGGGTCCGTCCGTCGAAGTTGTCGGCCAGATAGATTGGACCCTTTCGCATCATAGCCCAAAGAAACCCTGTCGCCTTCAAATTGAAGTTACCCAAGCATCTTCAGCGTATGCATCCTGTGTTCCACTCGTCTTTATTACGTTCATACATACCTGACAAATATTCCATAAAAGGTAAACACTGAATTCCTGCTCGTGGTCCTTCTACAGAAGAATATGAAGAGGCTCACATTTGCGACTCCGGATATCTGAAGGGAAGGCTGGAGTATTTGATTCAGTGGAAGGGTTACTCATCATCAGGAAACTCCTGGGAACCAAGGTCCCACGTTATTCCACAGGTTACACCCAGGTAAACCTGGAACCACCACCCCTAGGAGAGGGCATACTGTCATTAATGTGCCCTCCTGGAAGCTATGGCATGCATGGAGGCACCGCCATTGAATGTTCCTTCAAGCTCCCCTCAACATGATTCAACGGTCTAGCCTTTTTCCCACTTCGGCTACACTGCTAGTTAACATAGTTGGCTCTGCCCCCTCCTCGCATTTCAACCCTCGTCTCTCGGGGGCAGATGCTGAACTCAATCCTGACGGACCCTTCCTTGCTGTTCTCTTCCCCGCCTTGCTTCCCTGCATTCCATCCTCCTTTCTATCCTTTGCCGCCTTAATTACTTGCTAACCTTCTTTCCATCATCACTTGCCTTCACTACTTCCACTTGCCTGACTTCTGGAACTGTGTCCTCTACCCGGAGCTTTCGGCGGCTTGTCTACTAACAGTGTCGTACTTTCACCTACACATCCAACTTCAGCCTCGGCATTTACACCTTCCGCTATCTACCAGAATTGATTTTTTTTGTGCCTACAGGCTTTTTCCCCCAAAGACAGGCTGTTCCCCGGAGGAAAGCCACTCTTCCCCGCTTGTTATGCCTATTCACTGGGCAGAGTGGCGTCTTCCCGGAGTAGCCCATTCCTCCTCGATAAGAAGCGCCCTCCAAAGACTCGAGCTTCAGCGCCTTCACCTGGACCATTAGATTCCCTTGCCTCTCCAGTCTCCTCTGGTGAGTCAGAACACAAACATTTTGAGATTCTGATGAGAGCATTTCCTCATTCTAGGGAATAAAAGGTATTTGTAGGGCTGGTTAGAAATCCACCAGAAATTCATGCATACTCACTTGCTGAGTTGAAGACATGATTTACAATTGCTCTGGAGCGGTTCCCGCATGTAATGTAAGCTGGACAGACATTACCCATGTGGAATGAGCCACAGGGATTACATGAATTCCATCACATTTCTCACACCCCTTGGGACACAAAGCTGTGTAGATGGGCTGTGCAGCACTCCCTCCCCTTGCCAAAAACTCACCATTAGGCACCAGCAGGACACTCTTGACAATATTCTTCAGAGGACCCAGGCTGATTCCATTTGCAGTGGCAAATTCAGAGAGCTGAGCCAGAAGCCGCTCCCCCTGCAGAGAATATACACAAGAGAAATAAGCACAGCACGGAAAGCCACCATTTCCAGGCACCATTTTCGTGGAGGCACCTTGGCTTTTACAGATCTGTTTTATTACCTCTTTCGGTTCCGTCAGGAACTGGAAGATCACTGCAGTCAGAGCGGAGAACTGCTGCAAGAAAAAGGGAAGGTTTCAGAAACTAGAGACACATACCAACACTTATTTTTCATTTTCTTTTGTTATTATTGATCTTTTCGACCATTATTTTTTTGCAATTTATCATTACCATATTTAACCACTATTGTTTCAGCATTTATTGTACTAATATCTATAAAGGATTATTTTTTAAACCAATTTTCTCAACTCATTTCTTGATCAAAATGGTTATTTTATCATGAATGTTTTATGGAATTATTTTGTTTTTGACTTTTTTCTGCATAGACCATAAAAAGCAGACACATAAAAATTGAAACCATGCGTGATTAAAATATGGATTGGCATGAAATAGATGTACAATTTCCAAATACCTTATCCTTAAAATCACCTTGGTAACACTGCTCATTAGCAAGAGAATGCAAAATGGAATTCCTTTGACAACACCTATCCCATTATAGAAGAATGAAAATGACTTTAGCAACTCGCCTGCGAGTCCATTTGCCACATAAGTTTCCAATCGCTCAACCTGCAGCTCGGGGTGGCAGATAGTCCTGATCCATCTTGGTGCCCAATGCAAAAGGAGATAATACCAATATAGCAAAAAGCCTTTTGTTAAACTAACTCAATACTTCTAGCTCTATCATTTCCTCATCAGGGAACAAATATTGCAATATTTCTTCCCATAATTCCTGTTAATAAAAGTGCTCTATGCAAAATATAAATCCCTAGAACCTCAAGTGCACACACACCTCAAACAAGAGCTGCCATCAAGTTGGTCTCTAGTATATATTAGAGCCATACGGTCTGGCATACTAAATAAAAGCTGGGAGCTCCATCATGTAGGTTAACTACACACTTATAGGAACACAAAGACTGGATAAAATGTGCCCCCCCACGCTCCAAGGGTGACCTGCAGCCCCTGAACGCCTTTGGGGACATTACATCACCAGGCACTCTTTCAGGCACCTCTGCCATGCTAGTGTTAGAAACGTAACATTCTTGGTTGCTGCCCAGTCTTTAGATGCCATATAAAACGTAGACTTATGTCTCTCAAATGCAGTGTTCTGGCAGCAGGTGAAGAGGGTGGTGGGCAGGTAGAGGCAGCTTATTGAAATAGTGTAGTGAACACTTGATGAACAAAAACGGTTAGGAAGGATATCTTGAAGCACATGTACAAAGTCACAAAAGTGCACAGAGGGTGTAAGGAGGCTCTGCTGGTGCGACATGCTATGCAGAACACGTGTTGGCGGCCATTTCCAGTTTCGTCGCCATTAAAACAGTATGTCAGTTACCTTTTTGGGAGAGGAAGTGTAAGACGTGGATGATGCAGTATAAAAGATGAGTAACCTAACGGGAATAACAATTTGGAAATCAAAATGCTTCCACGCATTACCCACTTTAGACGAATTGCATCACACCAATTGCTTTACCCCAATTTAACACTTTTTTCACCCCAAGTATATGGATGGGGAGGTTTGGGTTAGGTATTTTAGGAAGGTGCGAGCTGCAGGGGTCTCCCCACCATTTGTGCAGTAAAATTAGTGTTAAAATCGGCAAAACGAAAGAATGGACTACATGACAGCCAATAAAAAAAAATTGAAGTCAAATGTTACGTGAAAACATTTTTTTTAAAAGACTGGTAGGATCCTCTAAACATTTATAACGAAAAAAATACTATTTAAAAAAATATATGTATATGTATATGGGGGTGGGGTAAGGGGTTAAAACCATGTGGGGAGGGGGTTAGGGTGGGATTATAAATTAAGGGAAACGAGGGGGGTGCTGTTAGCTCCCCAAAATTGTTTTATATTTAAACAACTATTTGTTTTGTAAAAAATGTTTAGATAAAAAAGTGTTCGTTATTTTTCTGTTCGTTAAAATCACATGTAACCGGGCCATACTAACAAGGGCTGCCTACTTTTCCCCTCATGGAAAACCTAGATAAAAGACAGACACCAGCAATCAATAAAAGGTTTTATTAAATGCGTATGTGTTTTTGTTTTGTGTTTGGGATGATCTATCCAGCCCATCATGGGGCTGGATGGAATGGTGAGTGAAAAGAAAAGGAGAACAACGGGATGAAACTCTCCTACTCAAGAATGGGGGGCAGAGAAAGAATCCAAAGAGGATTTAAAAAGATTTTTAATTTAAAACATTTTTTTTAATTGATATGGCTGATAAATCAACCTTTCAATTTTTTTTACACAGAATGAAGGTAAGAACTTGTCAGAACGTATAAAAACAATTACAGTCAAATCAGAACATTCACTTAACCTTAGTTAACAACGTTTCATCTACCATTGTTCATTGGACAATTAAAAAAATAAAAGGAAAAAAGGGTGAGGAAAAATAACTATTTCACTATTATCAAAACAATTCAACTCAGTTTAAAATAAAAGGAAAGAAAAAATATTCTGAACGAAGTAAAAAGCAAAGAACAAAAGACAGTTAAAAGATAACTGAGACGAGAGTTAGAAAAAAGGAAGAAGAAAGAAGAGTCGGGAGAAGATGGAGAGCAAGAAAAACTTCGGGGTGTGGGAGAGGGCACGTCCTTGAGCAGCTCCCCAGGCCCTAATAACATTTGTGATGTCAGGCCGCGTGGGTGGGGAGCCCCCTAGAGAGTGAACCGTGGGGCAGAGCTGAACGTTGGGGGCCAGCTCACAAGGCAGAGGCGTGTGTCAGCCTGTCCGGTTTGTACCAAAGGGCCCGCCTAGGGCAGCCTGTCTAATCCGCGCTGCGTGAGGGGAGTGGCCCGAACTAAGCAGCCCGGCCGTGCACCCAGTCAGCCTGCCACATGGCCGGCGAGGTTGGCCCAAGTGACGGCAAAGTCCTCAGGCTGCCTCATCGTGCCAGCCTGGGTGAAGAGAATCCCTGGACTGCCACAGCGAGACAGCCCGGTGAAGCTCGGTATCCCACCCCCTGTGTTTCTGCAACCCATTGCTGAGTGGGTGGGTTAGGAAGAGAAGTGGGCCTCGGACACAGCAGTGTCCCCATGTCAAACGGGACGCTGCCTGAAGTATGACCCAGGCCCCGGGCCGCATGAAATGCGGAACGATAGAGGGTCTGGGAGTTTAGGCGCGGGGTGGGGAGAAAACGGCGCGAAAGCGTAGGGAGGGGCGTCCGAATGGCGCCACAAGAAACAAAGGCCCAGGAGGGGCAGGAAGCAGCACCTGGGTAGGTGCGAAATATAACAACAGGAGGTCAAGGGGGTAACCCGGCCGCCCCCAGGAAGGAACAAAAGGCCGGGGGGGTATAAGTAAGCCTGGAAAAGGAGAGGCGGCACAAACTAGGTAAGAGCTCACCTCTCTCGGGTAGGCTCTTGGTACCTGGAGAAGGGAAAGGAAAAACGTTGCCACCCAACCCACCCTACAAAAGAAACGGAAGAGGTGGGGGTGTGCAGGCAGGAGCCAGGACGCCGAGTACTCCTTCGGTACACGGTATAAAAAAGATGGTACAAAAGTAGAAGAAAGAACGCCGAGTACTCTTTCGGTACACGGTCCAAGGAAAGAAGGAATAAGCAGGAGAAAAGAACGCTGAGTACTCTTTCGGTACACGGTCCAAGAAACGTCGTAGGCGGCATGTGCCCAGGAACGAAGGCTCAGGGATAACAAAGACTCAGAAGGAGCCTTGAGCGGCTTCGGAACTGGACACAATGTGCCCAAAAGCATATGTATATGTTATGTTTTGTTATCATGGATTTTCTGTAAGAAAATAAAATGCCTACGGCCTACACATTTTCCATACACACAAAGTTGTCTGTAAATTATTATTAGGTAGGGATCTGGTGAGAGCAGCAAGGTGAACCCACACTACTCAGCCTAAAGATGGTGCCAAAGGGGCTGCTCTGAAGATTGCCAATAGCTGCAGGCAGCGGCGACGAGTGTGGGTAGCCCTCCCTAGCCTATGGGGCCCATCCTGAACAGATTAGGGCTGGACAACATGGGCTACATATGTAAAAGTCCCACTACAGTAGATGCACAAAGAAAATAAAAATAACATAAAACAGGATGGCACATACTATCTGTAAGTTCCTGAACTTTTTCTGGACTTAAAACATCCAAAAGGGGCTTTTCTGAAGCCTTGACTATTATTCTTGTCTGCACTGCTGGAAATGTGCTCTTTTTCTTTCCACTAGGACAGATTTCAGATTAAAAATGATCACATCCAACAGTGCCTCGAGGTTACAGATTTCAGATTAAAAATGATCACATCCAACAGTGCCTCGAGGTTAACAAATGGCAGTTAAGCACTGTGCAAATGCCACATAACATACCAAACAAATCTCACGTTTTTGTTATGATGTTCTCTTTCGAGCATCTATATAACATAACAAAATGCATGTGACCAGTCTATCATAAGGCAACAAAACCAAAACCACAGTGACACTGGGCAAGTCACCATAAGTGTCCAATCTCAAGAGGAGTCCCCTTTTGCTTGGTAATGTAAAATGGGGCTCTGCACGTACAGTTCCCAATCCTTTTGTACATATTCTTTTGTTGACTGAATTGCCCGGTTGTGGCCCCTTATTGAGGGGGAGGTGGTGCTTCAATACTCCCATTTCGCCATATATACCCAGCTCTACTACCCATCTATATTTTTCTTCCTTTTGACCTACGAATTGATATGCAATTTTTGGCTTGACGGAGATGCTGCTTTTTTCGGACTGTTTTTCTATTTTTAAATAAGCTGCAGCTTGTCACTGCAGCATTTCTTCAAGAGAGAGTGGCAGACAAGAGACCCTGTGCCGTCTGCCTTTAATAATGACTGCATCAACTAAGGCGCAGTCTGTGCTTACCACTTCCACGTGTGCACACACACACACACACGAGCAGAGTCTCAAATACTGTCACCCTTCCCCCTTTGCGCCCGCCCACACACGCACGCGCGGACGTGAACACACATTGACAGGGCCCAGGGCGAACCAAACCGCTTGCCTTGAGTACTGGAACAACAGGAGTACACATGAATCCCTTGTTCAAGAGATTAGCACTGTTCTGAGGTCCCTCCCACTGACTAGGGCCCAGCAAGCGAATGGGCGAATGGGGCCACCAGTGTGCAGCCACGCATGCCCAATGGGTTATTGAGGAACATAACACTGGGTGCTGCAGAATCACGAAACCAAAATAACACACTGATCCGGTTATTTTCAACATTTTCCTTCTGATACTTGTTAAAATGCATTTCTGAACTCTGACCTGGTGGGCAGAGGTTCAGAAGGCCTGTCTAGTTTCTTGGAACAGGGTAACCTTCTAGACAAGCCAGACCAATCAAGGCAGCATTGGTGGTGGTCAAGACTAGTTCTTAGGAGGGCGAGGGTGACTGAAAGACCTCAATGAGCACACAGAGTAAAGGACACTACAAATCACTCCCAGTCAGGTGTATATATATGAAAAATACGTGTATATTTATTCAAGGCCTTTGAACTTCAACACAAAGCAATTATTCAGTAGTAATACATGAAATCAGTACATCACTACTATAACACATATATTCAATACCAAGTGGCCTAAAGGGCTAAAAAGCACAGAATGGGCCCACAACCTAAAGGGGAAGGAAACAAGCAGTGCAAATAGTCCTTCATTAAATTAACCCTCACTTAGAGGCAGTCCAGTCCATACGAAGAGAGGAGCCTAGCGCTCAATGTACTTTCAAATGCTGGTGCACGTGATAGTGCAGAAGGGCGAAAACAGGGTCCTTTGCAGGGGCTGTAGCAGCTCAGGAAGGTGGGTGACACAATGAAGAATAAGTTCCCACTACTCGTGGAGAACAGTTTCCAGGAGTTGGGAATGGGGAGGTAGCACAGGCTACTTGTAGAAAGGTAAGAGGCCCTCAGGGGACACTTGTGCGTAAAAGTGGATGGATGCTCTTGGTGCCACCGGTAAAGGTTGCAGGTACTCTGCAGCTGGGGAGCAGGTGTAAGTGGATTTAGGTCACCTGGTCTTATCCACGCCCACCTGGTGCCTTCCTGGTTGCCGCTCTTTTTCACCACTTAGCAAGCCCCGCCCACCTGGTGCCTTCCTGCTTGCCGCTCTTTTCCAAACTTAAGGAGCCCTCCAGCCTCTTTTCTTTTGCAGCTGGGGAGCAGGTGTAAGTGGATCTAGGTCACCTGGCCTAAGCCCCGTCCACCTGGTGCCTTTCTGGTTTCCGCTCTTTTTCACCACTTAGCAAGCCTTGCCCACCTAGTGCCTTCCTGGTTGATGCTACTTTTCACCACTTTGCAAGCCCCGCCCACCTTGTGCATTCCTGCTTGCTGCTCTTTTCCCTACTTAAGGAGCCCTCCAGCCTCTTTCCCTTTGCAGTCGGGGAGCAGGTGTAAGTGAATCTAGGTCACCTAGCCAAAGCCCCGCCCACCTGGTGCCTTCCTGGTTGCCGCTCTTTTTCACCACTTAGCAAGCCCCGCCCACCTGGTGTCTTCCTGATTGCCACCCCTTTTCACCACTTAGCAAGCCCCGCCCACCTGGTGCCTTCCTGGTTGCCGCTCCTTTTCACCGCTTAGCAAGCCTCGCCCACCTGGTGCCTTCCTGATTGCCGCTCCTTTTCACCGCTTAGCAAGCCCCGCCCACCTGGTGCCTTCCTGATTGCCGCTCTTTTCCCTACTTAAGGAGCCCTCCAGCCTCTTTTCGTTTGCAGCCTGGGAGCAGGTGTAAGTGGATCTAGGTCACCTGGCCTAAGCACCACCCACCTTCTTAGCCCTGTCTCTTCCTTCCTGCTCTTAACTCTTAGATCAAGGGTGTCTCTCACCTGTGTGTTCAAAGTGAAGGGCAGTCAAAGAAAAGGGCAATTCCTGTTCGGACCTGTTCGGACCAGGAGGATCCAGGATCCGACCCCCTGCTAAGACAGCAGGTAAGCATGCACCAACATGTGTTTACTCCCTCTGTCCCCACAGGCCATCCCCACCCTCTCTGTTCCCCCGTGTTGTTCCCTTGTGCCCCCCTTCCTGCACACAGGAGTCTGTCCTGATACATTCTGGTTTCACCATCACCGTCTTGTGGCCAATGCTGTATTTTACTTTTGTGGACTTCATTGATTCACGGTGCGTCACCCTTTCTCAACTCTCATGCTGGATTTCCTTTACATCTTGTATTCATGGTGGCCCTGAATCATGCTGTTCCCATCTTCATCTTGTATCCAGACTTGCACCATTATGTGTTACTACTGACATCTGTAATTGTATTCGCTTACTCTTGCTTCTCCACTTTTTTTGACTGCTTACTCTCTGTTCTCTCCTCTCCTCCCCTCTCCCTTTTCCTATCTCCTCCCCTCCTCCCCTTACTTTCTTCTGTGCACTTACTCTATCAGAATTGTCCCTGGACCTAGTATGATAGCAACCTCGTCTGTCGGTCCCCCATCCCCTTACTGTCCCTCCCCCTTTCTCTAGCACTATCTGAAATGTTGTCAGGCCTAGTACGTTAGTCGCTTGTTTTGTTCCTCCCCTCCCTTTCTGCACCCCTCTCCCTCACCTTTTGTTTTCCTCCAGCTCTACCAGAAATGTTGTCAGGCTTAGTACGGTAGTCAGCTGTCTGTTTCCATTTCCTTACCACTCTCCCCCTCCCTTCCGTATCTATGTTTTAGCACTTGCACTATCTGAAATGTTGTCAGGCCGAGTACGATAGATAATTTCACATCCTTACTGTTCATGGCCTGTAAGAATGTCGTATTTTCCCTTGCTCCCTCCCTTGCCTTGAAGCTCTTTGAAACACATTGTGTATAGGCGCTATATAAATAAACTATCATATCATACTCGACCCCCGGCGCACTCCGGACCAAACTTCGGCAGTCGAGTCCACTTCGGTCGCAGGTTCAAATGCAGCAGTTGTGCGGCTTTCAGCTGCAATGTTACAGCAATGATTCCCCGACGGGACAGTGGTGATTTCTCCACTGTTAGTGGATGGATCAGGCCAGTTTCACTGTAGCAGGCTTCAGGGCACAGAGGGGCACAGAGGGGCCCAGCAGCAAGGCACCTGCGAAGTTTGTCACTACGGCTGGGCGATACGATAACCACGTGTACTCTGGTTCGGGAGCTCTCTCTTTATTCCAGACCTGGGAATGCCAAGTGTATGAAATTCGATGTGAGAGTGCCGTGAACACAGAGCTTGCTATATCACATTTCAAAGGTCTCCTTGAAACGGCGGCGGTGTCAGAGCAAAGGTCCTTCACACGCTGGTCCGCCCACTGTTTGGCCCAGGGACACTTCCGAGAAGGTTTACTTGCAAGGTTTGATGAAGGTGTCGAGAATAGTTGATCTCACTATTCCAACGGGTCGAATCGTCCTCGCAGATCTAGTTCGATCAGATGCAGAGGGGTCCAGAGGGACAACAGCAGGCTCAGAGTACCAAACCTTCCATCGGGGCACCAGCAGTTCCTCGACTCAGCTTCTTAGTTTCAGGATACTTGGATCCTATCCTAGGTTCAGTGAGAACTCAAGACATCGACCTGGTGTGGGTGTTTGGGGCCTTCTCTTATCCAGAATCTCCTTCACGCCAAAACGAAGAGGAGCCAATGGGAGATCTGCTCACATACAGGCACACCAGACGTGGACCAATCACGGACCACAGTGGTCCCAGTCATTCACAGCATACCAGACTCTCTGGCACCCAGGATGTGTATTGGAACCAGACAGTCCAGCCCACATCCTGGAAGCACACACACAAGGCATGCAGAAGCCTGCGAAAGCTTGGCGTTTGCGGGAGAATGCATGCCCAAATAAGGACTGACCCGAATCAGCTCGACCTGGGGAAGGCAAGGGACAAGATGGCCAATGGACAGGACAAAGAACCACGTGGCATGGCCATTTTGGAGCCGGGCCACCTTCCTGTGCCAACCGTGGTAAACGCGGTTTGCATGGTAAGAAAGGGTTAAAAATACGCGAAAAGATAATCTGCCACTAGCCCTGTCCAAGGCACACATGCACTTCTCCTGAAAAATCCTTTGAGGGAGTCTAGGGCCTTTGAAAACGAAAGGAAGACCCAAGCGCACTATACTGTAAGGTACATTGTGCACTTGTATCATGTTGCAGAAAAGTTGCAACATTGGAAAGGACTAAGGGAAACAAAGTCTCCCAGTACTGACTGTCTTTGAGGGCATACCAGTTTCCCCATAACAAAGTGTGCAAAAGCCCAGTGGTGTGCAGCTGAAGGCTGTGCTTCACTGGCAAAGTCAGACTATGGTGTTTAACCCCTTAAGTGCCAAGGGCGAGGTATCTCGTCCATGGAATTCCCTCCAGGGTGGCAAGGGCGAGATAGCTTGTCCTTTTTAGCACTCTGTTTTGAGCGATCCTTGCAAAGCAGGGATTGCTCAAAACTGTAATCCAACCCCCGAGCTATGTGAGGGGGAGGCCCCCCCTCACTGCCAGGGGGCTGGATTACCTTCAGTTTCACCACGGCAGCAATTTCGAGCTGCTGCGGTGAAGAGAAAGGTTGAGTGCCCTTCTCCCTCTGCCTCGATCTCCGGCCGTATTTCAAGCCAGATTTCGAGGCAGGTGTCGCTGGAAAGGGGAGATTCTCCCCTTTCCAACAACACCATTTGTGTAAGCATTGCTGCTCACGGATCGGGTGCAGAGCGCTCGATCCATGGGCAGCAATGCCACTAGACACCAGGGATGTCTTTTCAGTACGGGGGGAGGGGGAGCTGCTTACTAGGTAAGCGCCCCCCTCCCCGCCAGGCCCCAAAGCATGGGGCCACATGTATGGAGATGGGTGACCATCTGCCCCCAGGGGTGGAGGCATATGAAAAAAAATAAAAAAAAATAGACCCACAATGGGAAGAAGGGAGGGAGTTGGGGACCACTAGCCACCACAGATTTGTTTAGGACACATGTATGGAGACCCCTGGGGGTAGATGGGTAACCATCTGCCCCAGGGGTGGGGGCATATGAAAAAAAAAATAGACTACAATGGGAAGAAGGGAGGGGGTTGGGGACCACTAGCCACCACAGATTTGTTTAGGACATGAAAAGGTGGTGGCCCTCTCCCAGCCCAAGTGGAAAGGGGGGACCCCTTGTCACCCTGCCTGGGGGCAGATTTCTCACCCCAGGGAGGAGTACATGAGGTGACCCCCCCCATACAATGGGGTTGGGGGGGTGGGCCACCAGGAAAGTGTGGGCAGGCCCCTCAAATGATGGGGCCTGCAGGGTAGGGCCCCCTGGGGCAGATGGGAGCCCATCTGCTCCTAGGGAAGGGGGGCAAAGAAAATAAAAAATAAAACAAATATCATGGCTGGTGTTGGGGGGAGTGCCCCCCCACTGGGACAACCAGGGGTTTTTTATGGAAAGGAGTTGTTCCCCCCCACCCAAAATGGACTTGGGGTCATGTCATGCAGCCTTCCCCGGGGCAGTTATCTGCTCTTAGGAAAGGGCATGTAACCACAGGGAGGGCTGCGTGAGAACCCCCCTCTTATCTGCCCCCAGGGAGGGCTGAATGTGATGCCCCCTCCTGCATTTGGTGTGGGGGGAGGGGGGTCACCCCCATAACATTAGAAAATTACTTGGCCGTTTATTTAGGGTTCCCCTCAGCCCCCCTAATGGGCAGCCTGCCATTTTGAATTATTTTCTTTGTTTACCAAACTTGCCTTGGCGCAGAGGGGCACATTTGTGTGCTAATCTGGCCCCATGGTGCCCAAACCTTACTGCCCCACCCACTGGGGGGCCTGTCCCACAATTTTTGGTGGCCCTCTCCCCCACAACCCAAATGGAGGGGGATGCACCTCACACAGCCATTTGTAGGAGGCCCAGGGAGGCCTGCATGAGGTGCCCCCGCAGGCCATTTGGGGAGAAGGGAGAGAGGGCCACCAGAAATTGTGGAACAGGCCCCCCAGTGGGTGGAGCAGTAAGGATTGGGCACTCTGGGGGCAGATTGGCACACTATTGTGCCCCTCTGCACCAAGGGAGTTGGGTTACCAAAGGAAAAAAGTGAAAATGATGGACCACATTTTAGGGGGGCTGTGGGGCACCCCAAACCGACAGGGAATTTTCTGATGGGAAGGGGTGGTGACCCCCTCCCCCACACCCACAATGGAGTTGGGGCCATGTCATGCAGCCCTCCCTGAGGGCAGATATGTACTCCAAGGAAGGGACACCTGAGCCCAGGGAGGAGTGCAGGACAGCCCCCCATATCTGCCCCCAAGGAGGGCTACATGAGATGTGCCGCCACTCCAATTGGGGTGGGGGTGGAGAGGTGCACCCCTTTCACATTACAAAATTCCCCAGCGGTGTAGGGTGCCCCTCAGCCCCCCCTAAAGTGCAGCCTGTCATTTTCACATTTTTCTTTGTTTACCAAACTTGCCTTGGTGCAGAGGGGCACATTGGTGTGCCAATCTGGCCCTAGGGTGCCCAAACCTTACTGCCCCATCCACTGAGGGGCTTGTCCCACAATCTTTGGTGGCCCTTTCCCCCCAACCCCAAATGGGTTTGCCGATATGTAAGAAGGCACGGCGTGGTACCAGCGTATTGTGAGCTGTGTAGTTCAAATTGACAACGGAGGCGTTGCAACGGCCGATCATTGGTTGGCAACATGGACGCCATGGCCGGGACGCCGTAATATTGCTTTCGCATTTATTCCGGCAGGGACTTCTGCAGACCCTGGACAGTTAGATCTATGCGCAGGGGAATATTGTGCCAACAATAACGGGACAGGAGTTCTACTTACTTCATTGTCTGCAGTGGAGTCGCATCTGGGTGGAGACGCAATGTCTCAGCTACGAGCATGCGTGTGAGGGCGGACCGGCTTGTGTGTTGTCAGACAAGCTTTATTGGCTACCAAAATGTCAGGCTAGTGTCAAAAGTAACAGGGGACGCTGGGGTTACACCACAGCAATTGGTAATATTATGCGTCAAAGAGGCATAGGTCAGCTGGGAATTGTGTAAACCTGATATTGCACTGAGGACAGAAGCAGATTAGGTGTGCAAAGGTTGCTGTACAGCGTAACAGGAATTATCTCTAGGAAAGAAGAGTAATAAATAGGATCCCTCCTCGGTGCAGCTAATTAAGGACCTAGGGAGGCAATGCTGTGCCGAATGATGCATAGTGAGAAGGCAAAGGGGCATCATGTTATTAGTAGTATGGCTCGTCTTGAGCCATATCATCAATGACAACTTTTTGTGTGTGGGCACATTAGATCTCGCGGGGACCCTCGATGGGTAATGTTTTGCTGTAAGTCGCATTATAGTGGTGGAGGTGGATGGTGTAAGGAGGGCCATCAGCGCCTTTCATTCAAAAGTGGTATACTGGCTTGTCCTATACGGGCTGCAGCCGGGAAAGTAACGAGCTTGAACAGGAAGCTGGTGGAGGCTCGATGGCAGTGGATCTTAATTGAAGAATACGTTCCATTCTAATGCTACGTTTAGTCCTTTCTTTACCAAGACCAAGCAGTAGATACATTTTTGTTCTGTTTTTCGGAGTGCCAGGTCACGGTCACCCCCTCTGGGTGGACTTCTTATAGTCTGGATGACAAACCAGAATATGTCCGTATGTTTATGGTTTTTTGCTTTGAAATGTGCTACCATGGGCTTGTCGGCTACTTGATTTTTCAGACAGGATCTAGGTTTGCGGATGCGTTGTCTGATTTCCCTCTTGCATTTTCCAACATAAATCAGTCGGCAAGGACATTAAATACCATATATTGTTCACTTGCTGTGGCAGTTTGTGAAATAGTTATATTTCCATTTGAATCTGTAGAGGTCTCTCTCTTTGAGGTCTTTTGTGAGTCCACATACAGAGCATTTTCCACACTTGTAATGTCCAACTACAGGTGGTAGATTCCAGAGATTCAACTGGGGATTCTTTTTGGCTTGTGGTTCTTCGTACATGTGTACCAGACAGTCTTAATTTCTTGCTACGCTTGAATGCAAACTGTGGTTTCTCAGGCTGAAAGGTGTCTGTTTTGAGGATGTCTCAGTGTCGAAGAATGGTTTTTCTCAGGTGATTACTTAGTGGACAGAAAGTCTGTTTTGTGAGGCAGGTTTGTCTGTTTGTGTTGCAGGCTCTCTTACGTGCCCTGCGTATTACTTGTGACGGATAGCGACAGACTGCTAGGCGGTTGCTATGCTCCTTACTGTTACTGTCAAAATCTGATAGTGTAGTACAGTTCCTGCACAGTCTCAAAAATTGTCCATAGGGTAGATTTTCTCTCATGGCCAAGGTGCGAAAGCTACTGAAGGCCAGTAGAGTGTTCTTGTTGTCGGAGGGCTTCCTGTATAAGGTGGTGGCAATCTGGTTCTGGTCAGTTTTGTAGATTTCTAAGTCTAGGAAAAGGATGCGAGCCAGGTCATGATACATCGTGAATTTTATAGAGGGGTTCTGTGTATTTAACAATTTTAGAAAGTTATGCAGTTGTTCCAGTGAGCCCCTCCAAATGAGCAAAATGTCATTGATATAGCAGTGCCAATACCCGAGATGGGTGTTAAATGTGTTGTTATCGCTGTCCGTTGGCCTCCAGGTTGTCCATGAAGATTTTGGCCACGTCTGGTGCAAAAGTTGCACGCATGCTGGTTCCATGGCACTGTTTGTAGAACGTGTCTTGATAGAGGAAAAAGTTCTCCATGAGGGCTAGACACGTACATTCTAGATTAAAAGCTGTTGGTACTTTCATGGTTTCTCTTTTGTCTAGATATGTCCTAAGGACCTCGATACATACTTCTTGGCGGATACTCGTATAGAGAGACTCGACATCTAGGGTGACAAAGATGTATTCTTCCTCAAGATTGAGGGTTGCTAGTATCTTTATCATAGATGTCGTGTCTTGGACGAATGGTTTAATTTTGCTCACAAAAGGATGGAGGAATACATCTGCGTAGATGGACAAAGGCTCTAGAACTTATCCAATGCTGGACACGATTGGTCTGCCCGGTGGGTACGTTTCATTGTTTTGTGGATCTTGGCTATACAATAGAAGGCTGGTGTAGTGTCAGTTAATGGGTCCCAGGCCCACCACGGCTTCCGTATGGTCATGCCACCTGGCGCAATGGTTGCTTTAATGTCCCCTTCTTGACCTAGGCCTCTTTGACAGTCAGGACGACAGCCTTCTGGCGTCTTGCAAGCATTTCATTCGCTGTTTATGCTACCGCTGGCACCACAGTCTAGCGTGGCACCGTCCCGCTGGGATGTCTTCCCGTCAGCATAGGATTCTCTCTCTTTGCTTCCGCATCCCTCATGGGTTTATATACATCATTACAAACAAAAGGGATGTGCCGTTCCTCACTGTGGATTTCAGGTGGGATCCAGCATTACCTGAGCTAAAGAAATTGAAGAAATGTCACTCTTTGGTGCATCCAAAACAGAGTTAACAATAGCCTTTCCAATTCCCATGTTGGCGGATAAAGTGTTCTGTATGGGGAGTTCCTTGCAGGAATGTGGGTCCTTGTCCCCAAGAGGGAAAGTCACTCCATTTGAGGCCCCCTCTTGCCCAGACCCCTACAGAGGGTCTTGCTGAGCGGGTTCACCGCCCTAGCATCAAAGGGGGTTGCTCCCCGTCTGGGGAGAAGAGACAAATAGTCCAGATTTGTCACAGTAACCTTAAATGTAGTCATTTTGATTAATGCAGAATCATAACATTGAATAATAGTTCTGATAGTTGGCGAAAGGGTTGACAACAACCACAATCCAGTAAGCTAATGGTCAATGGTTTAGAGAAAGCAGTTTCTATAAAAGCAGTTTCCCAATTGCAAAATAACATCCACAGGCAAGAGGAAAATGGAACATTGGAAAAAATGAATCTTGATGAATCCCTTACAGTTATTAAGGAAATACTTCTACCATCCTGGGCAAGTTTAGTTAGGCAATTCAGATACTAATGAATTGAATATAAACATCTATTTGACCCTACTAAAAGCAATACAGCCTTGTATTACACATATTTCTGAACAAATTAAATAATGTGCAGTTCGGAGACTATCTTGGTTGGATAGGCTCTTTTCTCACCACGTTAAAATTATGTGAAAGGGGAAATCGCAAAGAGGCAGATTATATACGGGATAAAGTAGCCCTTGCTGTAAGTTAGAATGATATTGCAAGTCACTGAGAAGTTCCGTAACCAAAGAGACAAACGAAGCCGAAAGCAGAGTTCCTTTAGAAGGTCACAGAACATCAAGGGAATTTGCAATATCCTTTTTATGTACAATAGGAGATATTTTATTCCTTATAATGCATGGCCGCACATGGCCATTACCTTTAATACTCAGCCTCTTGTTTATTTTAATGTAAGAGAACTTCAATTTGCTGAAACATATATTCAATGTTGAATCTGTTTGGATATAAAAAATAAAAAATAAAATGCAGCTGCTAATGTGTTGTAGAAAAATAGTTTAAACAGTTTTTTTTTAAAAGCCTCCAAAAAACGTTTTCATTTTGTGCTTTAAAATAAGTAATGCCATGCAGGTGTGCGCTCACAGGGGTTAAACGCCAGCAGTACACATAATACCATAAACCGTTGCTGGTCAATTATTGGGTGTAAAGTGACCCAGAATACTATTCTGCAAGGAATTTGAAAAGCCTTTCACAGCTTTAATCAAGTGCTGCAGTGACAGCTGGAATTCTCTCTGCTGTCTCAAGCAGCAGGCACTTGCGAATTGACACCTGAAACGTAATAAAGATTGTGATGTCACAACTAGCCTGTAATGAGAACATTTGTTCCTGGCTTTTATACAGGTATTGAAGTTTGTCCCTTTTTTATATGCATCTAATTGCCAGGAAAAATAATTTGTTAGTGGAAAAAAACAAACTTTATTGGAACCTGTACAAAGTAAATATCAAAAAAGCTTCTCCGAAAGTGTCTTCCCAATGAAGTGCTAATTCCATGAAACAACTGCACACAAGTATCACAGCAACTCAATTGATCAGCCATTTTGGTTACCTTTATAGGTTAGAGAAGTAAGATCTTCCGTAGTGTGATTAAAGTGTATGCAATTTCGTCCTCATGGCCCAGAATGACACGAAAGATGACTCACTTTGTTCGACGGAAGGAGGATCTTGCAAAAACTGCACCAGAAAACAAATTTGTATTGGGGGTCGGCCCACCACAAAGAACCACGCTGGCTCTGGTAGTAAGTCAAAGGGTGTTTATTAGAATACAAAGGGTCAGAATTATTTTAAGGTTCTTTACGGCCTACCGGATCCTCTCAGGAGATTTGGCGCTAGGACCATCCCGCTCTCTCTCCACATACCAGTCCTTATATCCACCTCCCTATCCCATGCGTCCCTAATGGGGATGTTAGTAGTTGTTGATTGGTGCCACCTGCTATCTTTTCTGACTGGGACTATGTATTTTCCCCTAAGGCGATTGCTACCTGTCTCTCTGGGAAACTTCTAACTTGCCCTCTGCTACCGCTGCTCAGTAGTCTCAGGGAATAGGGAATGGTGCATTCTTCCACCCGGTATAATGTTCACTTAATTCACACCTGCACGTACCTGACCCTTCTCTATACTATTCTCTCAGGCTCCAATCTCTCACTCTGCCTCTCCGCCCTTCGATCTTACTTCTTTTCCTATTCCTGTTCCTACTATTTCTCGTACCTCCAACTACCCCTCTATCTCTGTTATCATCTCTTCCCTCCTTCCTCACTCCACTTCCCTGCTTCCTACTGTTCCTCTAGTTACAATCTCTGTTCCACTCTATGCCAATAGCTACTCCTATTCCCCCACTCACTGCCACTCTCCCCCTCTCCCTCTACTACTGTTCCTATTCTGCTACTACCCCTTTATTACCAAGACTATCGGGGATATGGTGCCCTGCTCACCCCTCTAATACCGACTACTACTCTACCACTTATTTCCTTCACTTGCTGCTCCCGCCACTTACTATTGTTACTCCAGACTACTACCTCCACCACTACTACTCCACTCCTCCTACTCACACTCTCACCTCCCTCACACAAACACTGCACAGTCCCCCTCCTTACAATAGTCTCTGTGCTCCTTTCGCTCTCGCCTCCACTCGTCTCCCGCACGCCCTCCACCAACTCCTGTCCTCATCCAACTAACCCAGACTTGCACACAACTCCTTAAATGCCCCATCCCAGGATTGTATACTTACCCTGTCCAATCACTTACCTGACTCATAGGGGTGGGACAGGGAAAGGCCATGAGAGGGCTTAAAAGGGCCCTTTCCAACATGGACCCTGCTAGGGTCCACGGTGGTTGTGCTGCTCAAGGCCTGACTGGCATTTTAAAATAATAATTACATCCGTGGTGGTATAGTGGGTAAAGGCCTCCATGGGGCCTTTATTTATCAATACCCTGGTGGGATAGTGGAGGCTTATCCAGGTGCAGGTTCCGGCTGACGCTGTCAGTCGGAGCCCGATTTCTTTGACGTCCGGTGTTGTGGGTGCTCCGGCACCCCTTTGCTGTTCTGCAATCCACGTCCTCCTACTTAGGCGCCGAATGTTGTGCCGCTCGCAGCACCCCTTTGTTTTCTGCATACCGCAGCTCTGGCATCAGCGAGCAAGTCTCCTGCATGGGCGTAATTTTACAGGGGGACGGGGGTGTTTGTCCCCCCCCAACTTTCATGGCACACGATTTTGTCTCCATTCATTTAGCTGGGGCACTTTTTTTTCAGAAGTCATGTCCCCCCCAACATTTTCAGCAAAGTTATTCCACTGCTCCTCTGGCTGCTGCCTGGACGCCGCCATCACCGCAGGTAAGGTTTTTGTGGGTGTGGGGACCTGTCTGCACTTAGGCACCCATTTTGGGCTAGGTGGAACCCCCTCCCCCCCACCCCTCTTGACAGGACCACAACACTGGCCCTGTCATACCAGGTAAAGCCCACGGGTTGGATAAACTCCCAATATAATTTGTTAAGAATGAAACAGATTTATGTGTACCTTTTTCAACTAAATATTTGAATATTTTACATTTAGACAGATCCATCCTATATACTTGGGCGGGGTTTGAAATTTGATTTTATAGAAAGGAAGCAGGGACGGACAATGCAGGGAATTATTGCTCCATTTCCCTTAGAGACACCATAGAACAAGTTCATGCAAAGGCCTTTGTGCAAAGACTGGAAGAATGGTTGAAGAAAAACAATATTTACCCCTTTTACAAGTTGACTTTAGGTAGAAAGCAAGCACTGTCGAGCACGTTTTGAGGCTAGTATTGTGAGTGAAATAATATATGTTCTTAATGAAGAGCACATTGTATTTATTGCTTGCTTATATTCGCACCGCTTTCAACAGTGTCACCCGCCCATTGCATTGGTCTATCCTTAGGTTGTATGCCACTTCTACTAATCTCCTAAAATCTATTGCACGCCATTATACAAATAATGATGCCTCGCTTGGATGTGTACTGGGAGATGAGGCCACAATAAATGTATGTTAAGGGGTACGGCAAGGACCCTTGCTCTTCTGCCATATATAAACAGCATAGCTGAAAAGATTACCAAACGTCAGGCAGACACTGCAAAATTGCGTGAGGAGTCTGCCAAAATATTGCTATTTGCAGATTAGTACGTATTAATATTCAAATCCCTAATGTGCCTAGAAAAAAAAGTGGCTGCCATGAATTGTCTTTGAAAATTACAAGACTTGGTTATAAATAATGAAAACAGCAAATTCAATTGGTTGTCATAGAAGTTACCAACTGATCATTAAATCAAAAGTAAATAATGAATTATGGCTCTTGGTCGGAATTACAGCGGAGACGCTGCCTCAATGCGGAAACACTTCAATATTTGTTGTTGCAACTGCAAGTGACAGTGGAGCCCGTGAGACCTATTCTTCAATCACTTGCCATACTTATGGTTCGCAACTGATTCACGCCTCACTGCAGCCTCAGTGGAAGAGCAAGTGCTCGAAACACGTGTCAGGCTATCCTAGTGTTAATTAAAACTACTATACCAACGTGGCCTTAACTAGTGTTTGTGCGCAGTGTATTTGCAAAACCTGTGTCTTGTAAATAATGAAGCGGTCAAAGCAGTTGAACACTTCGATTATCTATGTATAATCAGGAATAGCCTTATGAAAGAAGAGTTGGCTGAAAGTGAAGTTACATTAAGCCAATTGGTGGGCACTACCCAGTGTATGCCCAAAATATTGCAATCTAGAGCGGTTAATCCAGAAGCAGACGTTTATTGGAAGTTTATCGGACTCAAGGCCAGGCAGCAGCAACCTGTGGAGAAGACGTTTGGGGATATTTAAGACTGGTCCGCTGGATTGAGAGGAAAATACGTTCCTCAGACAGTCCATACCAATACCCTGTGGGACTCATACCACGGAAATTGAAACTTGGTATCACTGGCGTCAAATATGTAATCCATCTAAAGCCCATGATTTTATGGACTAGTCTCTGGCAATTAAGGACCTGCGCACCTATTAAGAGGCTTAAAACAATGTGCTTAGAACACCTCAAAGTGCTGCACAGCCAAGTGGCTTGATTAAGTCAGCCTAATTCCCTGAAACCATCACTAAACAGGATACAGACAGGGTTTAAGAGAATTGTATTAACTGGGTGAATAGAAAATATCTTGTCCACAGGCTTGAGCAAGCCCCTGGCTTTCTTGTATAATGTGAGGAAATCCCATCTTGGACCCGAAGGATACCTCGGCAGGGTAAAACCCTTGTAGGTTTCCATTGGGCATCTTGCCTTTACAATCCGACACATCCAAGCAAAACATGGCTGGCTCAAATAGTTGGATTAGGGTTGGATCAGGGTTGAAAGACGGAGGTAGAAATATTCAGGGTCTTTTCTCCCCTGAGCATTTCCCACTTGGCCCACCTGCCCACACCCTTTGTTTCAGCCTAGAGGAAGATCGTGTGTTTTTTTCAGATTAACTTGGTGGTTCTTCAGCGCAGTGTGGTTGTGCCTATGTCGAATTTACTATATTATTGTATTAAAAGCAATTGGCTTAAACAAATACTGAAGAATTCTGGAATCAGAACCCAGTGAGTTTCTTTGAAGTATTGTAAAACTAATGATACTCACAGCATTGTTCACGCAGTGGCAACCGATAGTGGCAGAGCACAGACCACAAGATCTAGCTTTTGAAGTTCATCCAAATAATGGAGTGCAAAGCGTCTCACTCTGGCCAAGCACTGCGATTTATATTTTGCTTATTCGTTGACATCTCTACTATACTGTAATATTTCAGACTTTACAGTGATATCCGTTTTACCATATCAGACAGAAGATGGCATACTCCGGTAAGAATATTTTAGTTCATGTTTTATATTTAGGATTGTGGGAGCATAAAAGGGTGCTCAGTGAGGCTGAGGGAAAATGCCTATGTGTCCTTTTGGAGAAGTTTTTCCCTGGCTTAATTACCATCTGGGGCATCATTGCTCTTGCACTTTTTGCTTGTGGATTGTTGTTCACCATGATAATCTTTTGACTTCTGATTACTTATCCTGAGTCTTAATGAACTGCACCTTCGCATTTTATTTTTACAGATGGAACTTGTTTTGTATGGTTTAATGTAACTGGCTTTTATTATTATTTGTATAGTTTATATTTTCAGTTTTTTATTTAATATTACTATTTTGTGTAGGTGTGTTGTCGTTTTAATGTGTATTGCTCTTGTATTCTCTTTTCTATTAATGTGTAGTTGTTTGGGGCTGTTACTCCTGTAATAAACATTTAACAAAGGAATGACTGAAAATTCAAAGCTTGCTAACGTGACTAATAAGGTCTTTGCCACATCCATGCTTGTCCCCTTGTCACGCCACATTGGAGACCGGGGTCGGCCGCGCCCACTCGTCCCTTCACCTCCTGGCGAGTCTACCCGCGCTTCTGCGCTTGGGGGCTCGCCAGAGGGAGAGCGTTGGGTGTCGGGGCCGGAGGGCTACGGCGCATGCGCGGAAGACCTCTGTCTCGGTTCCGCGCATGCGCCGTGGACTGGGCTCGAGCCCTAGGAAGGGCTTGCCTTCCAGGACCCGCTTTGGATACGCCGGCGCCCGGAGGTGAAGCGGCTTGCGTTCCAAGCCTCACGGGCGCCGGCGACCCATAAAAGGAGTCGCAGTTCGAGGCAAGCCACGTCTCAACGTGGTTTGCTTCGTTCTGCGAGCTGCCTGCTCTGGGCTGCCTGCCACTCACCTGAGCCCGCTCTGGGCTGCCTGCTACCTTACCTGAATTCCTCCCTGGGCCTGCAGTCTACCTTACCTGAGTTCCTCCCTGAGGCTGCCTGCTCTGGGCTGCCTGCTACCTTACCTGAATTCCTCCATGGGCCTGCAGTCTACCTTACCTGAGTTCCTCCCTGGGGCTGCCTGCTCTGGGCTGCCTGCTACCTTACCTGAATTCCTCCCTGGGCCTGCAGTCTACCTTACCTGAGTTCCTCCCTGGGGCTGCCTGCTCTGGGCTGCCTGCTACCTTACCTGAATTCCTCCGTGGGCCTGCAGTCTACCTTACCTGAGTTCCTCCCTGGGGCTGCCTGCTCTGGGCTGCCTGCTACCTTACCTGAACTCCTCCCTGGGCCTGCAGTCTACCTTACCTGAGTTCCTCCCTGGGGCTGCCTGCTTACCTTACCTGAATTTCTCCCTGGGCCTGCCAGTTTACCTTACCTGAATTTCTCCCTGGGCCTGCCAGCTTACCTTACCTGGATTCTCCCTGTGCCTGCCAGCTTACCTTACCTGGGTTCTCCCTGGGCTGCCAACTTATCTTACCTGGGATCTCCCTGGGCCTGCCAGCTTACCTTACCTGGGTTCTCCCTGGGCCAGTCAGCTTACCTTACCTGGGTTCTCCCTGGGCCTGCCAGCTTACCATACTTGGGTTCCCCTGGCTCTGCCAGCAACTTACCAGAATAAACTCAGGATTTGCCGGCATACTTTTACCTGGACCTCCCTGGGTCTGCCAGCATACACTGACCAAGGTCCCCAGCAATTGCTGCCCCAGAGTAACCTTTCAGGCCCTAGAGTAACCTTTCAGGCTCCTTTCAGGCTCTCCTGCTCAGCCTTGGTTCCTTCCTTCCCTGTCCGGCCTTACCCTCTTCATCCGTTCCTGTGGACCAAGAATATACCTGCCACGCCGGAATCTTAGACCTCCGCTTCAGTTCGCGTACTTTGGACCTTATTTCAACGGACTCCATTCCAGCCCGTGATCTGCAACAAGACCGTAGCCTCTCCTGCCTGTGCTTGCACAGTCCCTTCGTCACGTTAATCAGGAGAGTGCTTTCCGTGACATTGGGAATCGGCCCATCCCCCACCCAGTATCAGTTTTTGGGTGGCGGAGAGGCTGGTCTCTCGTGCCACAAGCTCAACTTTCGACTGGATACAGACTGGCGACCTCGGCAAGATCAAAGACCAAGAAACCAGGTACGCTGCCTGCTCTGGGCTGCCTGCTACCTTACCTGAATTCCTCCATGGGCCTGCAGTCTACCTTACCTGAGTTCCTCCCTGGGGCTGCCTGCTCTGGGCTGCCTGCTACCTTACCTGAATTCCTCCCTGGGCCTGCAGTCTACCTTACCTGAGTTCCTCCCTGGGGCTGCCTGCTCTGGGCTGCCTGCTACCTTACCTGAATTCCTCCATGGGCCTGCAGTCTACCTTACCTGAGTTCCTCCCTGGGGCTGCCTGCTCTGGGCTGCCTGCTACCTTACCTGAACTCCTCCCTGGGCCTGCAGTCTACCTTATCTGAGTTCCTCCCTGGGGCTGCCTGCTTACCTTACCTGAATTTCTCCCTGGGCCTGCCAGTTTACCTTACCTGAATTTCTCCCTGGGCCTGCCAGCTTACCTTACCTGGATTCTCCCTGTGCCTGCCAGCTTACCTTACCTGGGTTCTCCCTGGGCTGCCAACTTATCTTACCTGGGATCTCCCTGGGCCTGCCAGCTTACCTTACCTGGGTTCTCCCTGGGCCAGTCAGCTTACCTTACCTGGGTTCTCCCTGGGCCTGCCAGCTTACCATACTTGGGTTCCCCTGGCTCTGCCAGCAACTTACCAATAAACTCAGGATTTGCCGGCATACTTTTACCTGGACCTCCCTGGGTCTGCCAGCATACACTGACCAAGGTCCCCAGCAATTGCTGCCCTAGAGTAACCTTTCAGGCTCCTTCAGTTAGATCTCCTGCTCAGCCTTGGTTCCTTCCTTCCCTGTCCGGCCTTATCCTCTTCATCCGTTCCTGTGGACCAAGAATATACCTGCCACGCCGGAATCTTAGACCTCCGCTTCAGTTCATGTACTTTGGACCTTATTTCAACGGACTCCATTCCAGCCCGTGATCTGCAACAAGACCGTAGCCTCTCCTGCCTGTTCTTGCACAGTCCCTTCGTCACGTTAATCAGGAGAGTGCTTTCCGTGACATTGGGAATCGGCCCATCCTCCACCCAGTATCAGTTTTTGGGTGGCGGAGAGGCTGGTCTCTCGTGCCACAAGATCATCTTTCGACTGGATACAGACTGGCGACCTGGGCAAGATCAAAGACCAAGAAACCAGGTACGCAGCCCTCTCGTGCTTCCCAACTTGACAGATTGAGACGCCTGCCTTCAGACATGGAGATGGAGGATTCGCAAGACCTGCGGAACGAGTTACAAGCACTCAGGGCTGAGATGGTCGCCATGCGTCAGGAGAATCAGACGCTACGTCAAATGATAACCCAAGGAGCAATGAGTACTTCACAGGCGGAGGGTTCTTTGGCTCATACAACACCAATCAAGTTTGATGGAGACCCTAGACGGGTGTCAGAGTTTTGTAACCACTGCCGAATTCATTTTCTTTTCAGATCGACTCATTTCAACAATGATAAGGCCAAGATCGGGTACATCTTGGGGAACCTAACTGGGAATGCCTTAGCCTGGGTAACTCCTTTTGTGGTTTCAAACAGTCCTATTTTGAATGACTTCCCAGCCTTTGAAAAGGCATTCCTGGAGGTTTTCCAAACGCCAAATCTGGCCTCTGCTGCACAGAATCAACTGATGGACTTCAAACAGGGAAGCGCCGACATCATAACCTATATCAGCCGCTTCCGACTATTAGCAACCGATTCTCAGTGGCCTGAGATCACGCAGAAGACCCTGTTTCGTCGAGGCTTGAGAGAGGAGTACAAGGACGAGTTACTCCATATCCCTGAACCAGAGAGTCTCCAACATATGATTGATCAGGTGCTCCGCATTGACCAGAGGCTAGCCGAGCGGAAAGCAGAAAGACGCAGGCTCGAAAGAAACAATCACAGAATGACCAGTTTACCCGCCGGATCATTCGGTCCTACTGAATCAGGATCAGAGCCAATGCAGTTGGGAGCCATGAGAGGTCCATTGTCTGAGGAAGAGAAGAAACGGAGAAGAACATTACGCCTATGTCTTTATTGTGGAGCTGCTGGGCATTATCTGGGTACGTGTCCTTTACGACCACAGAAGAAGAAGGCGGGAAACTAAAAGACCTGTCGTGTAATGGAAGGGCAGCGACAGGTCATATTCCATCTTCAAACCTTTCCACATTTTGTTCTATACTTCTTCCCATGCAACCTGCGGTTTTACAGACCTTGAAAACCCGAATTAAGTTGCCTGATAAGAATCTGGAAGTGTTTGGGCTGTTGGACAGCGGAGCTTCTGGTAATTACATTGACGAGACTTTTGCTTCCAGTCACAAGATTCCGCTCTTGTCTAGACTCACCGCACTACCAGTAGAGGTCATTGACGGACTCCTTTGTCCTCCGGGCCTGTCCGACAGTTTACTGTGGGTCTAATCCTCCAGATCGCCGGTCATTCTGAGGAACTCGCCTTGGATGTTATCAAGTCTCCTACCTATAAGGTGGTCCTGGGGTTACCTTGGCTACAACACCATAACCCGGTTATAGACTGGAGAACACAGACTTTGACCTTTTCCTCCGCAGTTTGCGCCCAGAAATGCAAATTGTCAGCTCCTACCCAGGTTTTCTCAACTGCTCTGGAAACATATGGCAGTGGGGTCCGTCTTTGTGCCACTTCTCTGATCCCGCAGGAGTATGCTGACTTTGAACAGGTATTCTCTGAACCAGGCGACATACCTCTTCCGCCACACCGTTCATTTGACTGCTCCATCGAGTTGTTACCGGACTGTGTCATTCCTCATGGGAAACTGTATGCTTTAACCCGGGATGAAAGACAAGTACTGCAGGATTACTTGTCAGATTGCTTGCAGAAAGGATACATCGTTCCGTCCAAGTCGCCCGCAAGATTTCCCTTGTTTTTTGTGAAGAAGGAAGGAAGGCACCTTGAGACCCTGTGTGGATTACCGGCAACTAAATGACATAACTGCAAAGGACTGTTATCCATTACCATTGATTCGCAGTATCCTAGAAACTTTACACGCAGCTCGGATCTTCACCAAACTGGACTTACGCGGGGCCTACCACTTGGTCCGCATTAAGAGTGGAGATGAATGGAAAACGGCTTTCAAGACACCTTTTGGGCATTATGAATATAGAGTTATGCCATTCGGTCTATGCAATGCCCCCGCTATCTTCCAACGGTTTATGGATAACATCTTTGGTGATCTAATTGGTTTGTCAGTTTGGGTGTATTTGGATGATATCCTGGTTTTCTCCAAATCCTTTAAAGAGCATGTGGAACAAGTTCGGGAGGTCCTTCGCCGGTTGTCCTGTAATCATCTATTCGCAAAGGCGGAAAAATGCTGCTTTCATCAGCCTAGTATCGAGTTTTTAGGATTTGTGATTAACCAGGATGGGATAGAGATGGATCCTAAGAAGGTGCAAGCAATACAAGAGTGGAAACCACCCCACAACGTGAAATCTCTTCAGCGCTTTCTGGGATTTGCCAATTTCTACAGGCGCTTTATTCCACAGTTTTCTCAGATCTCAGCGCCCCTTACCAGGCTGACCAGTAGTAAAGTGGTTATCAAGTGGGATTCCTCTGCTTCTCAGGCTTTTGACGCCTTGAAGTCAGCTTTTATGGCAGCACCGATTCTGCACCATCCACAGGATGATCTACCCTACATTGTGGAGGCCGACGCTTCCAACTTCGCTGTCGGATCTGTTCTCCTACAGAAAGATCCAGCAACGTCAGTAGAACATCCAGTAGCCTATTTCTCTCGCAAATTGAATCCCAGCGAGAGAAACTACGCGGTTATTGAAAAGGAACTGTTGGCTATTAAGACCGCTTTTGAGGAATGGAGACATCATCTACTCGGAGCTCGTTTTTCAGTGGAAGTTCGGACTGATCATCGCAATTTGCAGTACCTACGCTCCTTGCAATGTCGAACACCTCGTCAAGCCAGGTGCGCCTTCTTTTTCTCTCCGTTTGTGTTTCATGTCACTTACGTTCCGGGAACCTCCAACCTGAAAGCAGATGCTCTCTCCCGGTCCCTGGAGAAAGAGGTAGAGACGGCCTGTGCGAATCAGCCACTGATTTCCCCTCAGCATTTTTTACTGACTTTGTCACCTCACCTTGAGTCAATCGCTGACGCCACCCGGACGGATCCTGAAAGGTCGGCCCTTCTTAGACGTCGGTCAGTGTACGAACATGATGGGCTCTTGTTTTTCCGGAAACGGCTGTACATTCCTAAGGGAACAATCCGAGAAAGCATATTGCATGGATTACACGATTCACCTATCGGAGGACATCGAGGAATGAGAGCTACTCGAGAATTGATAGCCCGACAGTTTTGGTGGCCTGGATGGGCTACCGAAGTTCAGAAATACGTCGAAAGCTGTCCCGTTTGTGCCCAGTGCAAGATTCCGAGAAAACGGCCGTTGGGATTGCTGGTACCCACTGAAGTGGCACCCTACCCGTGGCATACCATCGCCACGGACCTCATTGTGGATCTGCCCCCTTCCGAAGGATTTACCTGCATAATGGTTGTTGTGGATGGTTTCACCAAATTAGCTCATTTCATTCCATTTAACAAGATTCCTACGGCGACCCAAATGGCTTCTGCGTTTCTGCATGACATCTATCGGTTACATGGCCTTCCGGAAAAGATCATTTCAGACCGTGGCTCCCAGTTCATCTCTTCTTTTTGGAGTAAGGTGTGTGGCCATCTAGGAATTCATAGAGCTCTAAGCTCGGGTTATCACCCACAGACCAATGGGCTCACTGAAAGGACTAATCAGACGTTGGAGGAGTACCTCTGCTTTTTTGCTAACGCTACTCAGTCCAACTGGAAGGCTGGGTTAGACCTTGCTGAAGTATCCTATAACAATACTGTTCATGCCTCCATTGAGGTCAGTCCATTCTTCTGCTCAACTGGCCAACATTCCAAAGTGCTGCCCTTCCATCCCGTACCCACCAGTATTGTTCCATCTGCTGATGCCCTGGTCTCAAGCATCCAACAGCAACAGGAGTTGGCACGCAAGATCCTGAGAGAAACCAAGGATCGGATGAAGGCTCAGGCGGACAGGAAGAGGAGTGTGGAACCAGATTTTCAAGTCGGGGACAAGGTTTGGTTATCCTCTAGGAACCTGCCGCTTCGCAATTTGCCTACCAAACTGGCTCCCCGTTATTTTGGTCCATTCACTATTACCAAGCGGCTGTCCTCAGTAGCATTCCGTCTCCAGTTACCCCCCTCTTGGCAAGTACACCCAGTTTTCCATGTCTCCTTGTTGAAACCTTATCTTGTCGATACCTACGGCCGCTCCTGCCCTCGCCCAACCTCAGTCATTGTGCACGGTGTCCCGGAATTTGAGGTTCAAGAGATCTGCGATGCTCGTTATCGCAAGGGGGTGCTCCACTATTTGGTGGATTGGAAAGGGTACCCAGCTTGTGATCGTACTTGGGAACCGCATCGACATGTTCACGCTCCCCGCTTGGTGCGTGAGTTCTATGGACAGTTTCATTGGAAACCCGGGGCCCCGGGCCTTCCTGGGAGGGGGCATAGTGTCACGCCACATTGGAGACCAGGGTCCGCCGCGCCCGCTCATCCCTTCACCACCTGGCGAGTCTACCTGTGCTTCTGCGCTTGGGGGCTCGCCAGAGGGAGAGCGTTGGGTGTCGGGGCCGGAGGGCTACGGCGCATGCGCGGAAGACCTCTGTCTCGGTTCCGCGCATGCGCCGTGGACTGGGCTCGAGCCCTAGGAAGGGCTTGCCTTCCAGGACTCGCTTTGGATACGCCGGCGCCCGGAGGTGAAGCGGCTTGCGTTCCAAGCCTCACGGGCGCCGACGACCCATAAAAGGAGCCGCAGTTCGAGGCAAGCCGCGTCTCAACGCGGTTTGCTTCGTTCTGCTAGCTGCCTGCTCTGAGCTGCCTGCCACTCACCTGAGCCCGCTCTGGGCTGCCTGCTACCTTACCTGAATTCCTCCCTGGGCCTGCAGTCTACCTTACCTGAGTTCCTCCCTGGGGCTGCCTGCTCTGGGCTGCCTGCTACCTTACCTGAATTCCTCCCTGGGCCTTCAGTCTACCTTACCTGAGTTCCCCCTGGGGCTGCCTGCTTACCTTACCTGAATTTCTCCCTGGGCCTGCCAGCTTACCTTACCTGAATTTCTCTCTAGGCCTGCCAGCTTACCTTACCTGGGTTCTCCCTGGGCCTGCCAGCTTACCTTACCTGGGTTCTCCCTGGGCCTGCCAGCTTACCTTACCTGGGTTCTCCCTGGGCTGCCAACTTATCTTACCTGGGATCTCCATGGGCCTGCCAGCTTCCCTTACCTGGGTTTTCCCTGGGCCAGTCAGCTTGCCTTACCTGGGTTCTCCCTGGGCCTGCCAGTTTACCATACTTGGGTTCCCCTGGCTCTGCCAGCAACTACCAGAATAAACTCAGGATTTGCCGGCATACTTTTACCTGGACCTCCCTGGGTCTGCCAGCATACACTGACCAAGGTCCCCAGCAATTGCTGCCCTAGAGTAACCTTTCGGGCTCCTTCAGTTAGATCTCCTGCTCAGCCTTGGTTCCTTCCTTTCCTGTCCGGCCTTACCCTCTTCATCCGTTCCTGTGGACCAAGAATATACCTGCCACGCCGGAATCTTAGACCTCCGCTTCAGTTCACATACTTTGGACCTTATTTCAACGGACTCCATTCCAGCCCGTGATCTGCAACAAGACCGTAGCCTTTCCTGCCTGTGCTTGCACAGTCCCTTCGTCACGTTAATCAGGAAAGTGCTTTCCGTGACATTGGGAATCGGCCCATCCTCCACCCAGTATCAGTTTTTGGGTGGCAGGGAGGCTGGTCTCTCGTGCCACAAGCTCATCTTTCGACTGGATACAGACTGGCGACCTCGGCAAGATCAAAGACCAAGAAACCAGGTACGCAGCCCTCTCGTGCTTCCCAACTTGACACCCCTGAGCCTGTTGACATGCAGCTGTACCCATGTCAACTTTAAGTCAGTGCAGTTGTTTTTCCACTTTTTCACACAGAAAAATCACCACCCTTCGCACCGTAGTTGCCTTCCCATGTTATTAGTTCCCTGTTGCTCCCAAACATCCAAATTTAGATTATTTTGCCATAAGTATAATAGAATTCTGTCCCCATCCTGTCACGACCTAACCCCGCTGCGTCCCTGTTGCTTTTAACATGCAAGCACTGATAGCCGAACATCTGGCTCTATACTGAGTCCTCCTTGAGCTCTACTGTACGAATGTCTCCTTGTACTTTGTAAGTATGCCTTGTTAGGGAGAATTCTCAGAAATGTGCTAATTTCCTTCACCTTAGAGACCCCCAGCAACTTTGCTGGATTTTTTATTTACCTGGAAAGAGTGTGAGCCTTTTTTTCCCACTCTTTCATGTATTTTGATGTGTGTTTTACATTTGTGTTCTCCGATTATGGAGTTTTAGATGACTCCATAGGCATCATCTTTCTTTTGTGTTACACTGCACCCTCAGTGCAGTGACACAGGGATGTCTTTTAGGTTTACCAAAGGTTTAAATACCTTCTCTGGGATAAACTACTGTTTCCCAGAGAATGTAAAGTGAAATTGACTTTACTAGTCTTTTCCAAATTCATAGGCCCAGCACACACCACCTTACAATGGAGTGCTGGAGGGGTTACATAGTATCACCTGTCTCTAAACCCTCATGTAGCAATCAAATGCTACCCTTTCCTATTGAAAAGGCTGGTGGCAGTGGTTTTATAACAAACTACCATGATTTTTCCTGTCCGCGAACACCGGTAGCTAAAAATCACCGGAGCCATGTTTTTCAAGATGGTGCCTTAAGCTCCTTTGTTTAAACGGGTCTCTGTCTTTTTTCGTCATTCCTTTTTGGAAAGGTCCTTCTAGTGTTTGTCTCTGTTCGCCAAACCAGGTTTGGTCCCTTTGTTCGTGTGCCTTTGGCGTGCTTCAGGACTGAAGTCCGCCCTTGGCGTCTGATTGTCTGGGGTGGGAAGGAAGTGAAGGAGGTGCCCGAAACTCCCTGTGCCTAGTCTCCTAAGAGACCCATATGTACTGTGGTATGATTGGCTGGCTGACTGTCCGACAAGGTCAGCCACACTGCTGGGTGAGTGACAGCTATGCTGGAATGAAAGGGAGAAAACTGTTTAAAAGGCGAGTCTCGTGGACTGGAAGGCAGAGTTGACCACTGGAACGGAAGAACCGAAGACGAGCTGGAAGGGGACGGCTGCTGCAACCACTGGACCGTTGGTTTGCCCGGTGAAGCCCTGCTGCAGGTCTGAATTGCCAAACTCCATTCAACAGAGAAGCTCCTTCAAGGACGGCTTCTTCCTTTGAGTTGGTGGGCCCAATCAACTCATAAGACACCTGGATACCATTCTCAAGGCTGGTCAGGTTTAACTAGGGAGAGGGCCTCCAGTTTGTCTTCTTGAATCTACAGCTACTGGAACTGAAGTAACTCCATTTTGTTTGCTTTCTTCAACGATCCCGTGCAGTGCAGGAGTCCCCCGGAGTCCTCCCTCTTGTCCCCACGACTGAGGCTCAGGAACAGCGAGATCTGCAAGAACTGCCAGGAACCACGACTTCAGCAACATTTGTTTTCTTCATACAAAGGTACTGTGCCAACCCGTTTGAGAGAACGCCACTCTGGCAGAGAAAGTTTGTGAAACTTTCCCAACTTGCAGGCCTAATCAGCTTGTGACCCCACAAAACAAATGATTCTTTTTCGCCTAAACTACTTCGGAGACCTTTTGCAAAGACTTTACCGTTTGATACCAGAACTGCTCTTTCCTATCCAGAACACTTGCCCATTGACTTTGCCTGGCCTATTGACTTAAATCGAACTATTCTGGTGAACTGAAACTATTTGCACTGCCTAGAAAGTATATAATAATCTATTCTACTTACCTTTGTCATTTTTGTTCACTGCTAACTAACTGAACTGCCATTTTGCTCCATTTTCAGGTGAGATAAAACTGTCTAAAAAAAAAAGAGTTTTGTATTGAAGTGTATTGGTCTATAATATTAAGTTGTCTTCTTCTAGTGAAATGTTTTATAAATGATTGTGTAAATAAATGAAGAAGTGTTTTACCAAGATATTTCTGCGTCCTTAGTTTTCCAAAAAGCATGTTCATGCTGTTTAAAGGTAGAAGCAATGTGCACTTCTTTCAGGAAGACATCCTCGTGTGTGGGCGAACATTGACAAGTAAAATGTAGCTCTGGAGAAGGTGTTGAGATTATTGATGAGAAGGGGCCTCACCTTGAAGAGGAAGAAATGCACCTTTAGGGAGTGTGGTAGGATTTCTAGGTCATGAGATCTCTCCGAAAGAGGTTCCTCCAGGGAGGGACCTGGGTGATACTGTACATGGGGTTAATACTCTGAAGACAAGAGGCAGAACTGAGGTAATTTGTGGGTATGATAGATTTATATCCAAGGTTTGTGAGGAACAACACAGGTGGTGACAGTACGTCGTATAAGAACATTTAACATAACATGAGGTTAATGGCATGAGGTGTTTGAACAAAGAGCATGAGTTTGAGTGGAGTTAGCAATGTGGTTGGGAATTCAAGAGGATCAAAGTGGAGACTGATATTTTTATACCGCTAGTTCAGTTTGACATGAGAATGAAGACGAGCACTACATCAGATGCTAGCAAGGTAGGATTAGGAGCAGTGTTGTCTCAGAAGGGCGAGACGGGGCAGGGGTAGCGATAGCAAACGCTTCAAGGCTTATAAAAGGATCAGAGAAAAAAAATATTACTTAATTGAGAATAAGGCGTTAGAATGTCAATGGGGAGTAGAAAAGTTCTGTACATTTGCGTGGGGCTCTGATTTCATTTAGCAGACCCATCGTAAACCGTTGAGACATTTTTGAGTCAAGACGGTTGAAAAAAGTATCCCACAGAGTGGGGAGTTGGGTAGCCTGGATGGAATGTCACCGTTTTCGTAAGCAGGCACCACTGAGGGCCTCAAAAATCATTCTGCATAGTGTTTTTCGTGCCCTCTAGTAAAAGGAGGGATGGGTGAGGATACATGGATGGAACAGGTATCTATGACCCATGATGGGGGTACTATGCAGAGCGAGTGGGTGTGTGCGGTGAAGAGTGATATTGACGTGGTGGCTGTGTTGAATTACATAATGGACTGGTGGCAGAACAAAGGTTCCCTTTCAGGAGAGCAAAGGAGTTATTGATAAGTAAGGGAGGTGTTGAGTGTGGTGGGTGAGTTGTACCACGCACATGAATGGTGGTGCCACAGGGTCTCTGAGAGGAGTTAACCACTACTGCGCATGTGGGGTATATAGGAATCTCTTGCATCAAGGCTGAATTGAGTGAAGTGGAGAGAAAGTTAAGGAAGTGTTTTGAGTGTGAAAGGGGGTAAAGGCTTGACAGTGCAGGTGCAGCCTATGGTACTTCAAGACACATCAAGATTAGTATGGGTAAAGGTGGCAATGGATATCTTAAGTCCGGTACACCTGGGTGAAGGCGAGAGAAGGTTTATCATGGTGTTGGTAGATTTCTTCTCCCAGTAGACATATCTGAAGATTATATGCGAGACAAGCTTGCACACGATAATCAGGTTTGTTGATGAGCTCTTTGGGAGGGAAGGATATATCCGGGAAGCGTCCTGACGGATAACGATACAGAGTTTGTGGACGACTTACTAGTCTGTAACACTTCAGCAGAACAGTGTCAAGGAGATTCAATAACACTCTGTCCAGCTTGTACCCCTTCTCCACGAGCAAAAGAAAAATTGCAGTACTGCCAGATAGACGTAGTATATTTGGGGCAATTAAAGTCACACGCAGGCGAAAGTTAATTCCTGAGAGGCACTGCAGGTCAGAATGCACCCCAACCAGTGACGGTGAAACAGATGCATCCGTTTTTGGGACTCTGTAACTATTGTAGATCATGGATCATTGACTAATCTAGTTCCATGAGGCCCTTATTGCAAGAACTTAAGGGAGCGCAAAAGGTGAAAAGGTCCAATTGATTGGTCCAAAGAGATCGGGATTTGTTTTTGGGAGCTCAAGGCAATGCTCCTTTTTTAGTGACCCCGGATTACTAAAAGCCATTCTATTTATTTTTGCATTCTGATGGGCAGGTGATGGTAGCGATCCTGGGCCAGAAAACATCACTAGGCCATAAACCCTTGGCGTATTACAGCGGACTCCTAGATCCAGTTAAGCAATGCCAATTCCTGTGTGAACAAGCTTTAGCAGCAGCGGCTTTTGCGATACAAAAGTCTTCGACCATTACCATAGGTTGTCCGCTGACACTGTGTGTGGAGCATGCAGTTTTTGCTATTTTGGAAAAGTCCAAATCGACTTTGACAACACCAAGAGTATCTAGATATTAAGTGATTCTATCAAATGCTTCCATACACCCAATACGGTGCCACCTAGTCAATCCTGCAGAATGTGTAGCCTAACCAGTGAAACCTGATGATATTGTCCATGACTGTGCAACTTAGGAGGGAGAAGAGGAAGAGAGGATGAATATTAAGGAGGATGCTTTGGAGGAAGGTAAGGTACTTTGTTGACGTTTCATTAACAATTAATCAGGACACTGCTGAGAGGCACACGGGTGTGGCCTTTGTGGGCCTTGTGGATGGGAAATACCAGGTCAGGGTGAAGAAATGGTAGCCTTCACATTACTCAGCGCAAACAGCGGAATTAGTGCCACTCAATGAGACGCTAGAATTAAGTAAGGGGAAGGCAATCATTGTTTATTCTTACTCTGCGTATGTAACCTTGTAAGGAAGGCATGGCATCAAACAATGAAGACATACATAAGGGACCACAGTTCAAGGGTGTTTATTGAACTTCAATGGGTTGGTTGAACGCCTATGTAACATAAATCTACGGATGTTAGCAAGCTACGACCATCAAGTAATAATAAAGCAGTCCTAGTGGAGTCTCTGTCAATATGAAAGGGCCTATACTAATAAACCTATTTCCAATTCTTACTTCTAAATACAAATGGTGTGGGACAACAATGTCTACGAAAAGAAAAGTGTTACAAAAATGATATGTCAGGATAGCTAAGCAGTTGGCTTCCCTTCCCCAAGTTTTCAGCATGGGACAAGGCTGCACGCTCGAGCTTCAAAGCATAGGTATCAGGGCCTTCTGCCAAAGTCTCTTTCCCAATAACAGTCTCTTATTGCAGAGGGCCTGACCTATCAAACAAGCACCCAAGTTCCTTTCTTTTCAGGATGTTCACATTCACAAGTTCTCAAGTCCACTGTTCGCAATGGGTCTCCCCTCCTTCAGGCTCGGACCACCTTTTTTTTTTTTAAACTCTTTTTATTGAATTTACAACAAAACATCCAGAACAACTAAGCCCGAACCCCCCACCCCCCACCACCTCCCCCGAAGCACATCTGCTCAGCCTCCAGTCCCACACTACCATGGGCCAGTCAACAAAGTTAATTGCAGATCCAACAGTCTTAAATGTTGCGGACACCAAACCACCCGAAAATCATCCTTGAGGAAAGCCAGGATCTCTCCCCAATCATTTGCAAAGTTGTGAACATTGTCATTCATGGCGTATGTCGCCCTTTCGAGTGCAATAATCTCCCATATTTTACGGAGCCAATCCTGCATCGTGGGAATCTCTGCGCTTTTCCATCTCTGTGCCACCAACATTATGGCTGCCAATGTCAGGAAAACTCTAGCTTTCTCACGTGCCCTGGGTTCCCCACATGCAGAGCCTTCCCTCAACCCCAACAGAGTCTGCTCCGGCGATTGGGCCCCCCCAGGACCAAAGGCCTGCTCTTGCGACCTCTGAATTTCTTGCCAAAAAAGCCCAATTTTTGGGCATCCCCACCAAATGTGATCTGCCGTGCCAGTCATCCCACATCCCCTCCAGCAGACCCCAGGTACTTCCGGGTATAACCTGTGCAGACGGGCCGGTGCATAGTGCCAGCCTAGTAGGATCTTATACCAAGCTTCTTGCAGCTGAGAAGCTCTAGCCAACTTGGGAATCATTCTCCACAACCTTTCCCACTCCTCTCTGCCCAATTCTCTCCCCAATACCTCCTCCCATCTCCTCATGTAGGGCCATTGCTGCCTATCGGTTGCGTTATCCAATATCTTGTAAAGATTCGAAATTAGTCCCTTGGACCCATCATTTGTCAGTAGTAATTTTTCAAATGGCGTTGATTCCCTATTCACCGTTCCCTTAATGCCAGGGTTCAAGACCCAATGTCTTAATTGCGCGTATCAGAGCCTTTCTCCCTGTTTTACCCCAAATTCCCTTTTGCAGTCCACAAAGGATAGTATTTCCCCCCCTCTAAACATGTCTCCCAAGTTCCTGCATCCCCCATTCTGCCATTGTGTAAAGGCCCCCTTCTCCATCCCTGGAGTGAATTTATATTGTTAAAAAGGGGCGTGAACTGGTGGTCCGGCCACATGCCAGCGATGGCGGAACTTACTGGCTGGACGTCGGGCAGGGGGGTGGGGGGTTCTTTCAAGTTGGCAGGGGTAGTTTTTTCAGGGAGAGGGGAGGAGGGGATGTTTGGGGTCAGTTTTAGGGCCCCTGGGGAGGGAGGATGGGAGAATCCAAGCAATCTAGAAGCGAGACAAATGAAGCAAGACAGGTTTGTTGACATGATGTGGGTGGCCAGCTGGGAGAGTTGCATAGATAATGGCTGACGGCTTGCCGGCCCTGGGGGTGGGCACCTTGAATGTGCGAGGTCTGAATATCCCCACAAAGAGATCCCTGGTTTGCAGGGAGTTTAGGAGAGCTAAGCTGGACCTGCTTTTCTTGCAGGAGACTCATTGGGCCCGGGGGAAGGAACCCAAGATGAGGGGAGGGGGAATCGGCGAGATTTTGTGTGCATCACACAGGTCTAAGAAGAGCGGAGTGGCTATTTTGCTAGCAAGGAGCGTAGGCTTTGAGCAGGAAGCAACCCTGAAGGACCCCGAGGGCCGCTACCTAATGGTTAGGGGCTCACTACAGGGGGCCCCCTTAACCCTCGCAGTTGTATATGGTCCAAATGAAGGCCAGGCCCAGTTCTGGGAGGAAGTAACGGATAGGCTTAAACTCTTTGTTCATGGTAAAATAGTAGTAGGGGGAGATTTCAACATGGTCCTAGATCCGTCCTTAGATAGGAAGCGACTTGGCCCTCCAAACGTCAGACCTGCGGACGAGGCCACGGCACGCAGCTTCGACACCCAGATCTGATGTACCCTCGTTCACGTACTACTCGGCCACTCACACCTCATTCTCCAGAATCGATTATATTCTGGTGGACGAGACGCTTCGCCCACACGTCTCGGGCTACAGTGTTGACTCGATCCCTTGGACGGACCATGACATGGCCCGCATCAGCATAGCTGAGGGCTGGCCCACGGAACGCAGAGGCCGCTGGAAATGCAAGGACTCCCTTCTCAAAGACGAGGTCATTGCACAGGAAGTGCTAGATGCCATAACAGAGTTCTTTGATTTGAACGATAATGGGGAAGTCGGCAGACACTCACTGTGGGACGCCTTCAAGGCGACCCTACGAGGCGTGCTCATCAAAATAGGAGCCCAGAAGAAAAGGGAAAGGGAGGCCTGGGAAAAGACCTTAAGGGATAAGATAGCCCAGCTCCAGCCTAGTGGCCCTCCGGAACGGCCGCTCGAGCGTGACCAGGTCACTGCCCTTGAGGACTATAGACTCCAACTAAAAGACCTCCTCCTGCACAAAACAGAGAGGAGCCTCCAGATGGTGAAACAAAAATATTACGACAAAGGGGATAGGGGGGGGAGGGCCTGGAGTCCAGCTGGGTTCGCCTGGAATACCCACGACCGGGGGAACGGCAACGTCGACCTCAGCTGGCAAAAATGGTCACCTACCACATCGTCTCCCGAGTACAGGAGAAGACAAGGCTGCTCATTGTCTCTCATGTTTGAAGTTATATCAGGATTGAGGGGGGGCATTGCTGGGGAGGGGGGCGGAGGGAAGGGCGGGGGGTTAAGGGTTGAAAGGGACAGTCAATCGCTTTGTGTGGCTTATGGGTTATTCAGCCCGGTTTGTAAAATTAAGAAAATGCCAATAAAACCAAAGTTTAAAAAAAAAAAGGGGCGTGAAGGGGGAAGGGAATGTCGTTATCCCCTTATTGTTTGTTTGTTTGTTTATTTTATTTGTATGGGGCTCCAAACCCAGAGGTATAAGGGCGCTTAAGAATTTGGTTACAGCATTGAGAAGTATCTTTGTGTTGCATACTTCGTACAAGTTTATAATATATACATATATGTACAGTGGTCAATAAACAGAACATTTGCAGTACGTACAATATACAATTTTCAGAATAAATACAGTGTCTAAGACAGTTACCGCACGGGTCTAGAGTTAGTGGTGTTATTCTTTATTTAGCAGCCAGCTGATGACCTGCTTCCTAAAGATCTGGAAGGATTCGACAGTTTTGATGTTAAGCGGTAGGGAGTTCCAGAGTTGGGGGGCAAGCACTGTGAAGCTTACCCCTCCAGCTCTTTTTAGGTGGAACCTGGGCACTAATAGGTAAAGAGTGTTAGAGGATCTGGTGAATCTGGTGGCAGGTTTCAGGGTGAGTTTATTAGCTAGATAAGGTGGTGCTAGGTAATTGAGGGCTTTGTACGTGAGGCAGATGGTTTTTAGATCAATTTTTTGGCGTATGGATAGCCATTTGCAGGCTTTCCTAGTAGCAGAGATATGCTCTTGTCTGGGAATGTTGAGGGCTGCGCGCAAGGCGTTATTTTGTATTACCTGCAATTTGTTGAGTACGGATTGATTAGCACCTAGGTACAGGCTGTTACAGTAATCCAGTTTGGATTGTATTAGGGCCCTGGCAAGGGTGAGGCAGCTGTTGGGTGATAGGAAGGGTCTGCTGGCCCTAATGAGCTTGCCGGTATAGGCAGCGGCTGAGGCAGTCATATTGGTGTGTTTGCTAAGGTTGGTGTTGGCATCTAGATAGAAGCCAAGGGTTTTTACGCTTTTGGCTATGGGAATGGAATGACCATCGATGGTGATGTTGTTATAGCTAGGGTCAAGTTTAGTTAGAGTGTTGGGGGAGCCGAAGATTAGGAGCTCTGTCTTCTCATCATTCAGGCAGAGACCATGGGAGGCCATCCATGCCTGAATGATGGAGAATATTTTGTTGATCCGGGCGGAGTCTTCTTGGTAATTACCAGAGATAGTGAGGAGTATCTGGGTGTCATCTGCGTAGTTTGTGTAGGTGTCACCCAGATGGTCCAGTTGGTCAAATAGAGGCTTTGTAAATATGTTGTACAAAGCGGGGGATACACAGGAACCTTGTGGGACCCCGCATGTGATGGGGATGGGGTCTGCTGCAGCTGTAGTGGATAAGACTTGTTTGGTTCTGTTTGCCAGGAAGGATTGTATCCATGTGATGGCAGGGGAGGAGAAGTGGGCTGCGGTGGCAAGGTGATTACAGAGGACTTCATGGCTGTCCAGGTCAAAGGCCACTGAGAGGTCTAGGAGGAGTAGGATTGCGGCATTGCCTTTGTCTTTAATTTCATCAATCTGGCTTTTGAGATCAACAAGGGCGGTTTCAGTTCCGTGTTGAGGTCTTAAGCCAGATTGATGTATTCCTAGCAGTTGGTTGGATTCTAGGTATTCCTGAATTTGGATGTAGACGACGACTGTCCAGGATTTTCAGTAGGAAGGGGACTGTGGTGATGGGCCTGTAGTTTGTGGGTGTGGCCGGGTCGAGGGATTGTTTTTTCAGGAGAGGGAGAACCCATGATTGTTTTAGGTTGCTGGGGATAGAGCTATTGGTGAAGAATAGGTTGATGAGTTTGGTGATGAAGGGGGAGAGCTCTCTGGCTGCATCTTTTATGATCTGAGCCGGGCAGCTGTCTCCTTTACAGTTAGAGGGTTTCAGGGAGGTGATGATTTTTTGAACTTCCGGGATGGTGACTTTTTTGAACGAAAAGCCTGCGCTAGTGTTGTTAGGTGTGGGTAGGCTAAAGTTGGTGACATTATTGTTGAAGAGTTGTTGCCGTCTGTCTTCGATTTTAGTTTGGAGTCCTAAAATTTTATTGTTGAGGGCGTTCTGGATGTTGGTGCACCAGAATTTGTCTTTCAGGCAGGTTTCTGGAGGTGAAATACGGTTTTCTAGTTCCTTCAGAATTTTGAATAATTCTTTAGTGGAGGATCCTGCCTGAGTGATCCTGGTGTTGTATGTATCTTTTTTGGTCCGGATTATCTCGCTTTTGTAAAGTGAGGATAAGTTAGAGAAGTTGGATTTGTTTTCCGCAGTGAGGTTAGTCTTCCAGGTGTGGTGAGCCTTAGCTTTCTCTTTCCTGAGTAGTTTGAGCTCAGGGGTGTACCACGAGTTCAGATGAGATTTGGGTTTAACTTTGCGTATTTTCAAGGGGGCAACGGTGTCCATTGCTCTGGCCATGGAATCATTGAAGGTGTCGATCAGCAGGTTTAAGTCAGCGTTAGCTGGGAGAGCATTGAGGGTAGGTAAGACCATTGGTAGTAGGGCTTCAGCAGTGATGTTGCGTTTGTTCCTGGTGGGGCATGCTGGTGCCATGGGGTGCTTATTGGGCAGTACCTGATTGGTGTTAACCACAAGGGGGATCATGTGGTGATCGGTCCATGCCAGAGGTTGGGGGTCTTTGCAGGTTGTGTTGCAATTGTAGGTTGCTACCCAATCAAGGGTTCTGCCTTTTTGGTGGGTGGGGAGTACAATGAGTTGAGTGAGACCATGATCGGTTAGGACATTGGATAGGGATGGAGCATGTGCATCGTTTGGGTCTTGGTAGCCGAGGTTGAAGTCTCCGAGGATCATGATTTGTGCTGTTGGTTTGGAAATTTCGGTGATGAGGGATGTGATGTTTTCCTCGAAGGTCCCAGGGGGGCCTGGGGGTCTATATATGAGGTGGATGGTGATCGTGGTTGTGGGGGAGGTTTGTAGTTTGGTTGTGAGTAACTCGCAGGATGTGAATGCGACTGTGTCGGTTGGTCTAAGGCCTAGGGCGGATTTGGAAATGATCGCTACACCTCCGCCTCTGGCGTTTGGTCTGTCCGCTCTGAGGATAGTGTATTTGTCTGGGATGGCTAGCGATAAATAAAGTCCGGACGCCTCATGAAGCCAAGTTTCTGTTAGGGCTAAGAAGTCAAGGTCATTGGTAAGGATGATGTCTGCAATTTCTGTGGGGTGGGCAGCCAGGGATCTGACGTTGAGTAGGGCGCCTTTTAGTGGGGGAGGAGTGGGCTTGTTTGGTGCAATGTGCTTTGTATTAGTTTTGGTGTAAGGTCTGGAGTTAGGTTTAGAATTTGTGGTGGGGAGCCTGGAGCCTAATCTGTCATTGCGGGCTGTGATGTTGGGAGTAAGGGAGGGGCGGGGGGTTGGCCCGGGCGGCTTAAAGCGGGTGGGAGGTTTGGTGGTCATTTTGGTTTGGTTAGACTTAGCAATGGGACTGTGGTGGCTGTTGGTAGGTAGGCCATGGATGGCGATGGATGTGGATGTGAGAGGGTGGTAGTAAGTGGAGGGGAAAGGGAGTGTGGGGGGTAGGAACGGAGTGGGGCAGGGGATGGGGTGGTGTCTGGGGCACCCTAGTTTAGCCAAGCTGTCCTGGTGGGCTTTGTAGCTATTGTTGCTACAAGGTACATTGTCCTGTATTAAGCAGAAGTGGAACATGGTTAGGGCGAGCCAGAAGATCATGGTCTGTGGATAGCGGTGGAGTCTAGTGGCGCTGGTGGGGAGCAGGCCAGACTAAGATAGTTGGTGGCTGGTTAGAGTCAGGTAGAATCGGTCAGGTACAGCCTGTGCACTATAGTATCTAGATTGGATACAACTAGTTGTGAGGTTGGAGCATACAACAGGAGCACCTAGATGTGACAATTCCTGACATTGACTAAAATGCATACATCAGGGGGCACCTAGGTGTGACAATTCCTGACATTGACTAAAATGCATACATCAGAGGGTCTGTTAGCGACCATAGGGCACAACTCAGTTCTGGTGGTCTGTTAGCGACCATAGGGTACGACACAATTCTAGTGGTCTGTGTGTATCTGCATTGCATCACAGTATGGTTTGAGAGAGGTGTCCAGCCGTGAGCAGTGTGTGAGGAGGACTGGTTCTGAGTACAATTGTCATATAATGGTTGGGCAGCTGCAGTGACTAAAGCAGTGACCGTAAGGCACAACACAGTCTAAATGTGGTCTACTAGTGGCCATAGGGCACAACACAGTCTAAATGTGGTCTACTAGTGACCATAGGGCACAACACAGTCTGAGTGTGGTCTGCTAGTGACCATAAGGCACAACACAGTCTAAATGTGATCTGCTAGTGACCATAAGGCACAACACAGTCTAAATGTGATCTGCTGGTGACCATAAGGCACAACACAGTCTAAATGTGGTCTAGTAGTGACCGTAAGGCACAACACAGTCTAAATGTGGTCTACTAGTGACCATAGGGCACAACACAGTCTAAATGTGGTCTACTAGTGACCATAAGGCACAGCACAGTCTAAATGTGGTCTAGTAGTGACCATAAGGCACAACACAGTCTAAATGTGGTCTGCTAGTGACCATAAGGCATAACACAGTCTGAGTGTGGTCTGCTAGTGACCATAAGGCACAACACAGTCTAAATGTGGTCTGCTAGTGACCATAAAGCACAACACAGACAAATGAGGTCAGTTAGAATTCATGAACCAAACAGGTATTAGGCTCTATAGATAGACCAGCACTTGCCACCGGAGTAAACGGGCGAGTGCAGAGCGAGGCAGCAAAAAGGAAAGGGTGTAGAAAATTGAGTGATATATTGTACGTCTTAGCAACCAAGACCAGGTAGGCTGCAATCTATAGCTAGAACGCCTAAATTCAGAGTCCCCCTGGGACGCTATAGCACTTAAGACAGTGTGATTGTCAAGACTGTGTTATACGAACTGGATGACCATCCATCTAATAGACTGGCACAATGGGCATAAAGTGTTGGGTATAGCAGAGTGCTGGTTTACTCACATGGTCAGGTGGGTATAAGGATGCTTGATAGCATTAGCCCATCAGTGACGCCTCGTTAGTCGATAAAGCATATAACGGAGGCCCAAGATAGTTCTGCAGACGGGGTAGCGAGTGTTCCGGAGCCTTCAATTGCCAGAACTAAGGGGCAGCATCTGTGGCCCAGGCCCACAGTGCTCCGAACAGGTGCAGGAACAGGCCTTTGTATGGCCTTCGGACTGGCCGGCGATTCCGCCTGCCGGCGGATCTTCGTGATGAAAACGAGGTTCAGCCTCGATTTCGCGCCGCACAGCGCCCGGCATGGACAAGTCAGGCACTGTATGGGGACAGGGTCAGGCAGGCCCTACTCCATGCAGCACACTCTGTGCCTGGATCCTCTATTGGGTTGGATCCTCTGCTGGGCTGGGGGGGGCTCCTGCCCTCACCCCTCTATGAGGATGGATGAAGTGGGGGGACCTGGGGCGCAGGAACAGGACTTTGTATGGCCTTCGGACTGGCCGGCGATTCCGCCTGCCGGCGGATCTTCGTGATGAAAACGAGGTTCAGCCTCGATTTCGCGCCGCACAGCGCCCGGCATGGGCAAGTCAGGCACCGTATGGGGACAGGGTCAGGCAGGCCCTACTCCGTGCAGCACGCTCTGTGCCTGGATCCTCTGCCGGGTTGGAACCTCTGCTGGGCTGGGGGGGCTCCTGCCCTCGCCCCTCTAAGAGGATGGATGAAGCCCTTAGTTCTCACCAGCTTATCCCAGTTGTCCGCTACCAACTTTTTCACTGAGCTCATATATAAATGTGTTGGTCTACTATGTTTTGGCAGCCACAGAACCTCCGCCAGGTCACGATGCGCAACAGCCCTGTCCATTTTCACCCTCAACCTATTTTGACCCATTTCCCCTTCCTGGGCCACTCTCTAATCACCCTCAGCTGCGTAGCCTCATAATACTGCTGGAAATTCGGTAGCGCCAGCCCCCCCTCTCGTTTGGGTGCCTCCAGCAAATGCCTACGAATCCTAGCTCTTTTCCCTTCCCAAACAAATTTGTTAGTTAGAGTTCTTAACTCCCCAAAGAAATTTGCTGGCACCTCCTGGGGAATTGCTTGAAAAAGGAATAGCAACCTTGGAAGAGTAACCATTTTCACTGCCGCTAGCCGACCCAACCAAGAGACCCTGAGGGTCCTCCACCCGTGGAAATCCCCCTTAATGTCCTTTAACAATTGCGGGTAATTGGCCCCATACCAACCCCTGAGTTTTGACGTAATTTTCACCCCCAAATACCGGATTCCCCCTGTGCTCCATACAAAGGAGGTGCATGCCCTTAGAGCTTCCCGTTCCCTATCCTTCAAAGTGAGGCTTAATAATTCTGATTTATTGATGTTCACCTTTATGCCCGATGCTTCTCCAAACTTTTCCAATATGATATTACACTCCTTAATAGATTCGATGGGTGTCGTCAGAGTTAGGAGCATGTCGTCCGCAAAAGCCGCTACTTTGTGCTGTTCGCCCCCAAACGGGATGCCCCTCACTCCTTCCGCCTCCCTTATTGCCTGCAAAAGGGGCTCTAAGTATAATGCGTACAGCATCGGGGAGAGCAGACAGCCTTGCTTCGTCCCTCTGCTCAACCTAAAAGGCCTAGAAAGGGTACCGTTCACCACCACTCTCGCCATTGGTGTCTGGTAGTTTGCACGCACCATTGTCAGAAATTCTCCCTCCAAGCCCATCTGCTGCAGCACCTGAAAGAGAAAGGACCACTCCACGCGGTCAAACGCCTTTTCGGCGTCCATCGCTAATAGGACCACGGGAGTGTCCGTTTTGTGAGCCTTTTCCACCAGGTGTGCCACTCGCCGGATATTGTCCGCCGTCTGCCTGCCCCGGATAAAACCTGTCTGATCTAGATAGACCAGATCGGGGAGACACTCTTCTAACCTGTTTGCCAAAACCTTTGTGTAAATCTTAGCATCAACATTAATTAGCTCTATAGGCCGATATGATGTTCTCAGCTCTGGGTCCTTATTAGGCTTTAGAATTAGGGTTATCTTAGCTTCCTCCATGGACGGGGCTACCCTGCCAGTTGATCTAAAAGAGTTAAAGAGGGATGACATGTGAGGGATGAGAGTGCTTGCAAATGTTTTATAGAAGGCAGTGGAGTAGCCGTCTGGGCCTGGGGCCTTATTTGGTGGCAGATTCCCTTTAACTCTTCTTACTTCGTCCTCTGAGATTTCCCGGTTAAGAACCCCTTGCTCCTCCTTCCCTATCCTATGAAGCTGTACCCCCTTCAGAAAATCCACTTGTCTGTCAAGCTGGGCGTCTTGGGAGGTGTAAAGGGATTCACAGCATTCCGCTAGGGCTTCCTGGATATCCCCAGAGCATGTAATCCGCTCCCCTGTTGTCCCTTTCAAAACTGTAATTGCATTCTTCGAGTTCGCACCCCGCAACAAACGTGCCAGGAGCCCGTCTGCCCTTTTTGCTTTGGCATCGAATTTTTGACGCACTGATAGTAATGCTCCCTCTGCCTTTTTAGTGCGTAGAATCTCCAGTTGCCCTATCGCCCTCCTATACTCCCTCTTAGCTCTCCTAGATGGGGTGGAGCCCGCCTTTTCCCTAGCCTCCTCGACCTCTTCTTCAAGCTGCCTCTCCACCTCTCTCATTAGTTTCAGCCTCTGTGCTGACGCCGCTATGAGCTCCCCCCGGAGTGTAGCTTTAAAGGCGTCCCACCTTATGTCTTCCCCCATAGTCCCTTTATCATTGTCTAAGAAGAAGTTTTGTATTTTCCCTTTCATTTCTTCTCTAATAACTGGGTCTCTAAATAAAGATTTGGATATTTCCAGCCCCACACCCCTCTGTCCTTACGTCCCTTTTCAATGTGGGTGGCTACAGTTTTATGATCCGCAATCCCTATAGGACCCGTTTGTAGATCACGAATTTGACCCACCAATCCCGCTGATACCCATATATAGTCAATCCTCGACTGGGACCCATGCACTCCCAACAGGAAAGTGAAGCCTTCCTCCTCCCCCTTCAGCTCCCGCCAGACATCCCGTAAGCCCGCTCTCCCTGTTCTATCTCTTAATTCCGTGGACATCACTGCCCCTCCGGCAGAGCCCCCAGACCTATCACGCCCTCTATCCCAGGATATATTGAGATCCCCCATCAGGATGATGTGCCCCCATGCTTTCTCTTCCAGTAACGACAGGACTCGCCTTAGGAACTGCTCCTGCCCAGTATTAGGGGCGTACACCACAGCTATGGTGTAAGGAATATCCAAGTATGTGCCTTTGGTTATCAGATACCTCCCTTCCTTATCCCTTAACGTCTCTGTGACTCTATATTCCAATGTGTTTTTTATCGCCAAAGCTACCCCCGCAGTTTTATTCTGCCCTGAAGCGTGCAATATTAAGTCAAAACCCCTCAGGCGGAGCCAACCTTGATCCTTACATAGTAGATGCGTTTCCTGCAACCCCAGAACATCAGGCGCTTCCCTCCTGGTAAACAATTCCAATTTCTTCCTCTTGAGAGGGGAATTGAGCCCCCTAACATTGTGAGTCAGCCACTTGAATGACATGGATAATGAAAAGCTCCCACCCTAACCCCACCTTTAGGTGACCCATCCTTTTCCTGAGCCTCTTGATGTGCCCCTCCCCCCTCCCTCCCGGTTTCCCACCCCTCCCTTCTGCCCCCTAAGGGCTTCCCGCCCCTCACCTACTATTACCTCAGGCATCCACGCCTTTCCTGATCCAAAACGGTTTCTCCCCCCTCCATCCTTTTGAGGCTCACCACCCCTTTCATGCCTGTGATATTAGGTCCCCCCCCGCGCCCCATCTCCTTTTCCCCATTCTTCTCCTTTGGGGTCGGCCCACCCCCCTTTTGCCCCCTTCTTCTCTTCTCCCCTACTGTGGACCACTCCTACGGCCTCAATCGGGATCTGAGATCACTTGTTTGGGAGTGCTCCTTGCCGGATTACCCTCGAGGTCAATTTGCAGCAAGTCCACTCTTCCTGTGTCGTTGTAATGCGCTTTTGAATTCCTTCCCATTCAAACACCAGGCCAAATGGAAAGGTCCAATTATAACAAATGCCTTTTTCATTGAGCACCTTAAGAATGGGCCCCATCTGCTTCCTCTTTGCCAACGTGCTGCTTGCCAGATCCTGATACAGAGCTATTTGCTGGCCCTTGTATAAAATGGGTTCCCGCGCCCTTGCCGTCCGGAGGACAGCCTCTTTCTGCGCGTACCTGGTGAAGGCAGCCAGCACATCCCGTGCTCTGGCTGCAGCGCCCCTGGATAACCTTCCCACCCTGTGTACTCGTTCTAATTCAATCTTGTCCGGTAGCTCTTCTCCCAGGATGCCCGCAAAGATGGCCTGTATTTCCTCTTTCAGATCTTTGTCCTTGACCGTTTCCGGCAGCAATTTTACCCTAATATTAATCCTACGAGATCTGTTTTCCAAATCTTCCATTTGAGCTTCCAAGTTCCGGGTAGCCACATCCAACCTCTCAATGGCCTCACTGTTGGCGGTTGTGTCCTTGTCCACATCCTGGAGGCCCTTCTCCAGGAGATCCGTCCTTTCCCCCAGCTGTCTCAAGTCCTGCCTCATCTCCCCTAGGGCCTCGTTCAGGTCTGACCGCATGAGTTGAAATTGCTCTTGGAATGTTTTGGCCAGATTAACCTGCAAATTGTGCACTTCCCCCAAGAAGTCCTGTTTCGACATCAGGGCTGACCCCTCTGCATTGTCCGGGACGGCACGGCCCATCGCCTCGCCTTGACTTACGTTCAATCCTTCCCCAATGTCTTGTGGGGGCCACAGGGAATGGAGAGTGCCCACTATGTCACTCGCAGCTAGAGGTGCCCTTCCCCCTTTGGCCTTTGTTTTTGTGGTCATGACTCCTTTGGGGACAAGCCCTTCCCAACCGTCGTCCTCTTCCCGGCAGACTCCCCCAGGAGTTCCTCTCGCCAGATCTCCACTTACCGGGCGTGCTCCTCACAGATGCCGGTGTCAGACAGATCTCCACTCCTTACTCCCTCCTAGTCGAACTAAAAAACCCCAAAGGGTCTCACAGAGGGAATAGTCGCGATGGCCAGCCCCCGTTGGGTCTTCCCCTGGCTAGCTCCTCCAGGGGATTCCCCTTCTCCTCCTCTTCAAACCCAAGTCCTTGCCGCAGGGTATGCTGATTGTGGGCCGGCCCACCCCCAGCCCCTCAGGGCCTTCGCCTCTCACTGTGTGTCTATGGGCTCAGTAGGCCCCCTCCGAGCCCAACTTCTTTCCACTGGATGCCCCGAGTGCAGGCTGGCCCCTCCCAGGCCCCTCAGGGCCTTCGCCTCTCGCAGCGTCTCTCTAGGCTCAGGCGGCTTTCCGCCCCACAAAGAAGGCTCAGAGGCCCTGCACTCACCATCTGCCGGCACTGTCCTCCTCCCGGCACCACGTGGACCCGACCCACCCCCTTGTGGGGCGGCACGCGTTTGTTTGGAAGCCTCTCCCAAAGCCCCCCCACCAGGGGGGATGCACCGCCGTTCTCCGCCTCCGGGCGCCAGCAGCAGTAATGGAGCCCTGCACCTCTCGCGTCTGTCCTCTGCCGTCTTCTGCTGGCCGGGGCTCGCCATTGGATGCTCCCTGCTCCTCCTGCAGATGCGGTGGGACATCCCCGGGCCCTAATAGCCCGCAGCTGCTCTCCCCCGACGGCTTCCAGATCACCAGGGTCCACGGACCGCTCACCAGGCACGCAGTGCAGCTGTAGGTCTGCGATCCTCCTCCTCTCCCGCTCGCACCGCGCCGCCCCAAACTGCTGAAGGGCTGTGCTGCTGGCGCAGTACGCGTGCTCTCACAGGGCTCTCCAAGTCTTCCACCTCCCGTGACACCTGTTGGAGGTTTGCTCCTGGCCCGTTAGCGGGGTGGTGGGCACCTATTGCCTACGGGGTCGGAGGAGCGCCGTCGGTACGTCTACACAGTACTGGCGGCCATCTTGAATCCCGAAAGAGGTCCTCGGACCACCTTTTAACACAATGTTTACAATTGGTCTCCCTCGATCAGGCTCAGGCCACGGATCTCCCTCGCTCGGGGTCAGACCCCTTTAGCAAAATGTTCACAATTGGTCTCCCTCGTTTGGGCTCGGACCCCTTAAGCAAAATGTTCACAATTGGTCTTCCTTGTTCTGGCTCGGACCATGTAATGTCACTTTCTAAGCTTTCCTCTCTGTATAAAAAAACAAAGACTTTCGATTGTGCAGTGGATTTTGCTTAAACCGTCCCTGGACCACTTTGATTCACTTAATTTCTCATTCTCATCTTTTACTTTTGCTCCTGCCACTTCTTGGCTGGATACCTCAGAGAGACCTTTGATTGAGCACACACGCGGTGCTGGTCCATTCTGTCACTGGTATTGTATCTTTCTCTGTTAAAGTTCAAACATCCATCCGCAATTAAGCTTTCCTCGTGTCTTTCATCACACGTGTTACTAATCTTCGTTCATGCGCTTTTTATACAATGTTGCCGCTTGCAACCTTCAGATCAACACAGACCGGTCTTGCATCAGTCTCCCCAACTCACCGGCTGTGTTGATCTCTCTGGCGCTGCTTTGATCCTGGAGCCAAGGACAGTACCACGGCTGTGGCTGCTCCTCCTCCTCCCCAACTCGGTCAGCCATGCAGAGGGCCCCGGGTATCTCTGACACACAATGCAGGATTCTTCAGTATGATTTCCTGGCCTTCTGCTTTTTAATCTGAAGGATTCTGGAAAGTAACGGTTTCTCGCCGGAAAGGTCAAGGGTATCTCCCTCCTTATGCACCCTTCTTGGTTTGCCGTCTTTCTTCCCTCGCTCAGCTACCGTCTGGAAAATGCTGTTTGTGTGCTTTGCCTCACTTTAAGTATGCTCTCGTGCTCTGCCTTTTATCCGTCAGGTGTGAATGGTTACCAGTAATTGCCTGACCATAGTAGTGGGACATGTCAGGTACAATGCTCGGGTGCAAGTCTGTTTTCTCCAAGAGCGAACTGTCCATGTGAAAGAGTTTGTGAAGGGAAAGGGGGCAGGGGGAGTAAAGGTTCCAAATATCCTACCGGGTAGGATGGAGTAAAGGTATTACAGGGAGGGGGATACTGCGCCTCGCCATCTGGTGTCCCCTCCCACTCCCCGAAGACGTCTCACCCAGGTGACCCTCCCACACTGGTCCACCCCCAGGGTTTGGATCCAAAGGCGATGACCGTGCCCTGGCCACCTGAGAGAGAGAGACCCCGGAGATTGGGGGGTGAGACACCTTCTGATTTCTCACAACTTCCACAGTGCATTCAAGCTTGTCAAGATGGTGAAGGGGAGGATTTAGGGGATCAAACTGGACCCCTGTCCAGTATGCTGCGTTGCTATCCAGACTAATCGAAGTGTTAACACTGTCCATGGAGGTAGGAATAGTTAAGTGCGCTGCGCACACTAACCATACTGACCCAATAGCGATTAGAAATGATGCAGTGGACGGAACAATGAAAGAAGCCACGTATTTGCCATTCACAGATTCCCAGAAAATGGAACCCAGGTCCCAGCAGGTACGGTTGTTAGCCCTGTACACTGCGGTCTCTTTTCTTCAGATTGTGGAAATGCAGGAAAGAGCACTTAAAGAGGAGAAGGAGCTATGGGCAAAGAGGGGATGTGCCCTCCCGGCTACGGATTTGCTGTGTAGACAGGAGCTTACGGGAAAGGTAGTAATGTTGGTAGAGCTGCTTCTTGTGGCTCTAGAGCAACTATACTTACTCCTCGCACACTTCTGTGACAAATCACAGCAGAGCTCCAGGAGGAATGGTTTAAACCCAAACCTCCAAGAAAAGGCTGATTGATGGTTTAGAAACTGATATCCACGCCGGGACCACTGATGGACATACTATGAGATGATTAGTAGGACTGTCAAACTGGGAACTTGATGGGAATGCAATGCTGAGAGTTTGTTTGGAATCTGAAGACTAACGGTAATGCCAAGATGGAGTTCACAAGAAATTGCAAACTGGGAGCATCAAGCTTATTTGGAATGTCAAAAATGGGGCTTACAGTGGATGCCAAGCTGGGAGTTTTCTCCAAATAGCAAGCTTGCTGGAAATGTTAAGGTTACTGAATAAAACAAAATGGGACTATACATAAAAAGTTGTGCTATAGCAACATATTTACTTAAATTGTGAGTATAGGTAGAATAGTCTGTCGCAGCATTGTTACCACAGGATCTTAATTCCAGGGCACATTACCTTTTACATTTTTTACATTGATACTTAGGCAATAGCATTGGTTACCCGTCAATGCTAGCACCCACACGTTAGATACCCGCAATTGATAATTACTTCAAGATAGGTAAGAGGTCCACTCCCTGTATATTGGCACATGTACAAAACAGGCATTCCTTAAACAGGAGATATTAATGACATTATTGGGGCCAGGAACTAGATTAACACGGAAGAAATTATAAATAGGAAAAGGCATTACATAGCAAATGAAGGGTTCTTAAGGAATATGATCGAAATAAGGCAGGAGAGGAAATGTATTAAACCCTAGAACCTGGCACATTTCGGCATATCCTCTAATGATGGCCCCCACTTGGTATCTATCTTGGTGCTTATCTTTTAAATAAGTGATTTATTTAACTAAACTATGTTTAACCTTTTACATATAAGCTATGGCAAAGCAGTGAACCCGAAGAATCTCCTTTGTCCACTATGCCCCTTTAAAATTGAGTTGCATATACATGTACTAAGTTTTTTTTTTTTTAATCAAATTTGATTGTCATTTTTGCAACACATCAAGTCACCATTGCTCCGTTACACTATCAATAAGAAAACATTTGGTTCATCTCATTGTTCAAAATGTTCCCATCCACCTCCACCCATGCACAGTGCATAACCGAAATAGAAAAATAAAACCAAACACAACCTCATTCACAGTCGCATCTGCCTTGCACCTCCATTAACCCCCAATGGTTTCCTAACCGCCATACCTAGTGAAAAAGGGGAGCCACTCGCCCTCTATGTCCATGTGGCTTTCATCGAGCAAGTGCGTAAGATACTCCATGTCATAGATAGTTTGCGCTTTCTGCACCAACTCTCTCCCCAAGGGTGTGCCTCCTCTTTTCCAGCGCTGGGCCACGCAACTGCGTGCAGCCACCAGCAAGGTGAGCACTATAGGACCCTCTACTCCCACATCTTAATGTAGCACCTCCACTGCAAAATAGTAGCAGGCTCAGCGATATCTCCCTTTTGTCCCATCGAGGTCCTTTAGCCATGACAACACCTCCTTCCAGTACCTCTGCATGTAGGAACATCCCCACCAAAGTAGTCAGCATGAGCCTGCTCGAATCCGCCCCAGTGTATATTTTTGCTAACCATGCCGGGAGGTATTGCCAGCGGTGGTTTATCTTGTAGGCCTGCATTGTGTATTGCAGGGCCTGCATGGAGTTACTGACCCCCCCCTCCGCCCTACAGATGGTCACCCATGTCTGGTCCGAGATGTCTATTGCCAAGTCCCTGGCCCACTTATACATCGCCGGCAGACAGTCGGCGAGATCACCCCGTCTCAATTCAGCATATATCCCCGATATACGCCCTTTAGTACCACTGCCTTGCAGCAAGATCCCTTCAAAGGGGGTTGGTTCCCTGCAGACGTTCTCTCCCCATCAAGAACTGGTCACCGCTCCTTTAAGTTGAAGATAGCAGAAGACAGAGTTTCCCTATACACAGACATTCCTCTAACCTGGCCAGGAGTAGAAATTCACTGCCCTCCCATAACTGGCCTGCCCTGCCCTTGATAGTCCCGCCTTGTACCAGGCCTAAAAGCGCCCCGGGTTAGCAATCTCATCCTGCATGGGCGGCACCCATATACAGCTAAGTGGTGGTGGCCATGACGAAAGCCAGCAAGTACCTCCCCCCTCCCACCACACTGACCAGAACACCGCCAAAATCGGGTGTGTCGGCACCCTTCAGGGGATATTTTTTGCGGGACCCAGAAACATTCTCCCAGCGTGACCGGCGCCAGGACCTGGTTATCCATGTGGACCCATTGCTGCTCTGTGGTCGTTTCCATGTGGTCCACCGTGATCCGCAGTAGCGTCGCTTTAAAGTATTCTGCCAAATTGAAAAGACCCACTCACCCTTCATCCCCCGACTGAACCAGTGTTCTATATGCCACCCTTGGTCTCGCACCCACCCCACAAATAGCGCAGCAGAGCCCTCTGGATCTTGGCCCAGAAAGGGGACCGGATCACTATTGGGAGCATTTGGAACAAAACAGGAAACTTGGGGTGGACTGTCATCTTAATAGAGGTAAAACGGGCCGCTCAAGAGAGTGTGAGCTGCCCCCAGCAGTGCAAGTCCAGCTGTATCTTATCCCAGAGTGGGGTGCAGTTCTTCTCAAAGAGAACTGCCATTTCCCTGGGGATTTCAACTCCAAAATATCTGAACCCCTCTTTTTGTAGCTTGAACCTCATGTCTCTCAGGAGGTCCCGATCATCCCCCATCCCGTTCCCGATGCGGAATACCACCGACTTCTCAAGGCTGACCTTATACCCTGACAGCTACCCATATTTCTGGAGACTCTGAAGGAGCGCTGGGATCGATGTCTTTGGTTCAGTAACAAAGAGGATCGTCCGCAAATGGACTCAGAATTGACCCCCCTCATCTCAGAATTGTTCCTCACCTCAATTGCCAGGGTTCCATCACTAACACGTATAGCAGGGGGGAGAGGTGGCATCTCCGTCTAGTGTCCCGGCCCAGGTGTATTGCCCTTGGAACCCCTCCATTGACCACAATTCTTGCCCGTGGCACTGAGTACATGGCCGGGATCCACCTCATCCACCTGGCCCCCATACCAGTCTTCCCCAGTACCCCCCTCATGAATGACCAGTTCACCCGGTCAAAGGCTTTTTCAGCATCTAGGGAGAGGAGAAGTGCCCTCTCTCTCCTCACCTCTGGGGCCTAGAGTATGTGCAGAGTCTTGCGCAAGTTGTCCGAGCCCTGCCTATTCCGAATTAACCCTGACTATATTAGCGTGCACCAGGTGCGGCACGAGTACCTCCAGCTGCGATGCAAATATCCTAGCGAATATCGTGGCATCAGTATTCAACAGGGGATGGGGCGATACGAACCACAATACGCAGGGTCTTTACCGTGTTTGGGTATGACCGCAATGAGTGCTTCCAGAAAGGAAGGGGGGAATATCTGCCGCAGCCTGGATTGAATTAAAAAGGTTGGCTCTGGGGCCCACTAGTAGTCCCTGGAACTGTTTATAAAAGGCTGAGATGTAGCCGTCTTCCCCTGGTGCCTTCCCCGGCTTTAGGTGGGTTATGGCCTCCAATACTTAATTCCCAGTCATTTCTGCCTCTCACGCGGCCCTTTCCCTATCAGTCAATCTCGAAAGCCTCCCCAAGTATTCTGGTATGGCCTTGCCCTTTTTCTCAGGGGGGCTGCTCGTATAAGCCCTTTTAAAACTCAGCAAAACATTTGTGAATGTCGCCCTGGCCCACCAGAAGATTCCCCTCTGGTGCACGTATGCGGGTCACTCGTTCTCCAACCTTCGTTCTTTTATTCTGTTAGCTAGTAGGGTCCCCACTCGATCCCCTTTTTCCTAATATCGCTGTTTGGCATAGCACAAATCAACAGCACGCTCTACTATGGCATTAAAATCGCCACACACCATTGTCGGTCCCTCCCCCACTCTTCCAACACTAAAAAGATTTTCCTAAGAAAGGTCAATTGGTGGCCATTGGGGGCGCACAAAGATGCCAGGGTAATCATTGTCCTTTTGAGGCGCCCTTTACCAGCACAAACGTCCTCCAAAACCCTTCTGAACCTGTACCTCCGCCAGGTGAACAGAGCCCACTCGCTCCTTCTTACTAACCCTGTGAGAGGCCCAATACAGCTGACCAATATTCGCCCCTTTCAATGCCCTCTCCGCCCCTTGTTTGTAGTCGGTTTCCTGCAGGAAAGGTACCTGCAGCTGTGTCTTGCGGAACAGTCCAGCTGTTAATAACCGCTTGTTTGGGGGGTTCAGTCCCTTTACGTTAAGTGTGCCCACCTTCCAACCATTGTCAGGGTGCAATGGAGTTCTCCTTAGCACAACGGGGGTGGCACCTCCTTCCTTTGGCCATTGCGACTGTGTGGTGCATGTATCCCGCCCTCAAACCCCCTCTTCAATCTGTTAACCCCCTCAAACATGTGCGTGCAACCGTGCCCAGTCGGGGTTTCCAACCCCATGTCTCTGAGACACCAAAGCATCCCCAGGTCACTAGAGTGACAATGAACCCGTCACCCCACCCCGCATCAACTTTGTGAACCACACAAAAAAACATCCTCCCCTTTCCTTCATTCAGTCACTTTGTTGCAAGCCCCCTTCTTCAGCTGGTTGCCTTTGACTGATTCGCCTGAGCTTTGTGGATTTCCTAGAAGCCAATTCCTTCCTATGGCTTTTTGGTTGTGCAGAGGTGCTAATGAACCGCTTTCGCTGGCCATCCTCCTCTTGGAAAGTCCCCTCTTTCCGTAGCTCCACCAACAACCAAGCCACTTCCTCCCCTTGCTTTAGCTCATACTGCTCCCCCATGCTCAAAAGAGAGAGCGAAGGGAAACCTCCTCTTCCTGTAGCCATTGTGTCAGGGGTCTGCATTCCCTCCTCTGCTCCAGCGCGTAATATGACAGGTCCTGGTAGATTCTCACCGTGGCCCCTTCCCACTTCAGATCGCCCATCTCTCGGGCCTGCCTTAGCATGTCCTCCTTGTCCCTGTAGTTATGGCACTTTGCCATAACTGAGCGGGGCCTTTTTGCTCCACCAGCGCCACAGTGGACACTGTCAAGGTTGATCTCCTTGTCGAAGGCCTCGTCCATGAGCTTCCTCAACACCCCCGACAGTTTGGCCTCCAGGTCTCTGGGAGATTCTCTGTCCCCTCCCAGGAGCCCTCATATCCGCAGATTGTTCCTCATCTCCAGGTTCTCCAAATCATCCAGTTTGCTTCATGTCTCACTTTCCCTGCTCTCGAGTTCCTTGACCTTGACCTCCAGGCCCACATCGGCCATGTCCGCAGCCCTCTGGGTCTGTTCCAGGGCCTCCACTCTCTCCTCTAGCTTAGTGACCTTGATCGTGATAGCACTCATTGAGGTCTGCACCTCTGCTCTGAAGGCCTTCAGCTCTGTCAGGATCACCTGCACACCGTGCTACAGGGTTCACAGCCCTCCTGTTGCCATGATTCCCCCACTTCCACGTGCTCCGACCGGGTACCACTGCCTCCTCTCTGTCTTGGCTTCCTTGGCTCCCCGCAGCGCAATCCCTTCATTGCGGTGTCCTCCAGCTGCAACTCCAGCACCGGTGGGGTGGTCTCTCCCCCCTGGGTCCTCCCTATTGGGCTCACTTCTACCCGTGGAAGGTCGCCCCCGTGGGCTAGGGGTCAGACATCTAAGCAGGGCCCAAACTCTCTGTCAATGGGGATGTCCCAGCCCCTGGGGCTATGGGTCTCCTCCTCATCTTCATCTGCCTTATATAATTCTTCCAGATGACACCTCACACTGCAGAAGCCGCCTCACCTCCTCTTCGTTGCCCAGATTCGCTGCTGAGCACATTGGTGTGCTGTCCATTCATCACCTGTAGGCCTGGCTTATCTCTCTACCGAGCCGCCTCCCTCCGGCGCACTTATGGTGTGCTCCTACAGTCACCGTCTCTGCGCCCAGGGTCATCTCTGTCTGCCAGAGCTTGTGGTTGTTTTACTGCTCACTGGTCCGGGCTCGCCACCTCCTTGTCTCTAGCTGCCAGCCACCCTAGCCACAGCCCCATACCCTCCTCTCCTGGGCTGCAGGGACTCACCACTTGTGATGCCTCCGCCCCACCACAAGTGGTGGGGCGGGAGGTCCTCCCTCTGGTCCAGCTGCTCCTCGATAGCACGGCCCGTGATGCCATTTGCGGCCTGCTGGTCATCCCTCAGCTGTGCGCCGCCATTGCTTACTGTGTGGGGGCCAGCACGCTCGCCATCACTTCTCCGCTTTCCAGGGGGGCTCAACACATGCCTGGGGGGGTCAGAGGGGGAGTCGGCAATGTCTTCAATGCTGGTGGGGTGCGGAGCTCTGGTCTCATGCTGCCATCTTGCTCCGCGCCTTCTAGCAGTCCCATATTTTTGATTGGTGTATTGCACAAAGGAGCTCTTTAATACCCATTTTATAGAAAGCAGCTTTATAAATTGGCTATCTGTATTTAGGCATCTTCTACTAATGGGAAATAAAAGGATTACCTGGGCACTCAAAACATATTTAAGGTCTACAACAATGTAAAATAAAGTATGATTAAAATCTGTTGAGAATGTGGACCATGAAAACATAATATGGGCAACAACAATAAGAATCAACTATCGTTTCGTAAATTTGGAATGGTCTCAATTCTATTTTACCATATTTAGTAGTAATGTATTGATATGTGTTTTATTCTTATTTATACGTATTGTTTGGACTAAGTTTTATAAATGTATATAATATGTACATTTGAAATAAGCTAAATCAAACAAACGACAAATAATGTATATGTGCCATAAAGACATACCCAGAGAAATACTGTCAACGGTCCCATCAACGCCTGCCTGCAAGCTGGATTAGTCATTCTGGGGCTGGGCAGTGACCTACATGCCATTAGCAGACTCTTTACTACAGAGTTATTTGATGGTTGCATCCAAGCTGCCAGTCGAGATCCCACAACAAACATTTGGAACATTGACCTCCCTTCTTTTAAGCACTGGCCTCAAAACGTAAACCTGCTGGGTGAAGACCATTAAGGCTAGGCAATAAGTTGGTGCTATTTATGCGACAAATCAACTTTCGGGGTACCAGTTGTCCAAGGATGAATATCGGTTTCTAATCAAGCAATCAGCCCTACACCTCTAGTGCACCAGAAGGGATCAGAACAGATTGAAAATACAAGAAAATTATAAACCTCCTTGTCCAATTTTGGTAACATGGATGAATGGCAGGCTTATCTCCGAAAGGTCGTGGATCGTTGGTTAGTTGCAAAACAGCGAACATACAATTATTACCCAATGATAAAAGGGAGTGTTCCGTCAAGGTTGTATAAAAATATCTACTTTATTATTATCACAACAGACAGTTCTAGCACACTACAGAATACAACCCAACCTGTAAAGGAATACAGAGGGCCGAGAGTTTCGAAGAAGGAAAAGGGACGCACTCTGGATTACGACAGGAGGGTAGTCGGTATAGTAAATAATCGCAATAGTTAAAGGATTCTAAGTTTCAACACAAAGGGAACAATGGGTCGTAAAATGTCACTAGGGGCCTTCAGAGAAGGACAAAGGGGACAGAGCCACAATGTACCTTGTGCAGTAGGAGTTCTTTGTGCTTGACAGGGTTGATCTAGTTTCAGGGCACTTGGCAGCTTCTGCAACAGAGTTCAAGATGGGAGACAGCTGCAGGTATCAGGTGGCAGGCAGTCCGGCAAGCGGAGCTGGACTGACGGACAGCTACAGGCTGGCTTACATGGTGGCTTGGGGTCAGCAATCATTGTCTCCGTGCTGGTTGGCGTTTCTGAAGCACTGGTCGAAGTGTCTCAGATGACTTTAATGACTGTGGCGTAACAGCAGTCAGTGGTGCAGTCGGTTGCAGCTCGAGGGGCACTACTGGCCCGAAAATGTCCTTTAAGGCAGACGTTGATAGATGCTTGCCGATGCACTCCTCCTAGCTTCTTCACCGGGCTTGTGTCGTCCTTTAAGGCGGATGGCCCTAATCTGAGGAGTGTGTTGCAGGTAGCGGCCTTGTCCTTGGTTTGGTTGAGAGACTCTGTCACTTCCCATCTAGGAAGCTTGCTGCAGAGCCTAGCAGGGCACTCTGTGTGCTGGTTGGGTACCGGTTCTGGAGAGGCTGGAGGGTCCTCTGAATTCAGTATCTCTCTTTTTCCTGGGAGGTGCTTAGGGAAGGGATCTTGCTTCCCTCTTTGGAGGTCCCAGCCTTCCTTCACTGGCGGAAGATGTAAGGCAGACTGCACCTTCAGCCAGGGTCCAATGATGAGTTCTTCCTTCTGCATTCCGATGAAGCCTTCAGATCTGCCAAAGAAGTGGCTCATCCCTCTTTTTAAAGCCAAATGGACCACAGGGATTGGTGTGGCTAAGCCTACCTTAATTGACCAATCCTGGGTCGCCACCAACATCTCCTGTATGCGTGAAGTCATAACTAGAGTGCTTTGCAACAGAAATGGTAAAAGGGGTGAAAACATGTACTACTTAGTCCCACCAATCTTCCTGTCTGTTGTGGATCAAAGGGTCTCTCTGATTAAGTTTCCTGTCTCATTTGTTAGCCTCTGCAGCCAGGTCCCATGTGGGCCTGTTTGAATTAAACACTGATAGTGTATGAATGCTGCCACCAGCTAGAGGGCACAACAAAAGGACATGGCTGATCCATGAAGCCTTTGCTAGTTGATAAGGTTGCCCATGGCAGGGGGGACGTTTGTCCCTCCCCCTTTTGAGATGACATGGTATACTCCTGGCTGTCATATCCCAACTAAATATGGTAGGGGGAATTGCGCCTGCAGGCTGGGTCTACCCAATTGCGCCTGCAGGCTGTGTCTACCCAGAGTACACAGGTCTATGTTTATGTCATGCAGTGAGCATAGGAAAATGTGTGCGTATTAGCCCTGTACGTTTTCCGCGGGATGATCTACCATCATTCAATTTCATTTAAAATTTCAAAAAAGCCCAGGAGAGCGCACACCCACCGTGCAAATGGTCTAATTGCTCACAATGTAAACTAGCAATGATGTGTTAAGTGGGCATAATGAAAGCCTGCCACAATGTCCCAAATTAACATAATGAAAACTGGGAATGAACTTCTAAAAGGGTAGGAGGAAATGTTTGTAATGCCTCAGTTGTAAATATATATATTACATGGCCCGCGGTAGCGGGCGTGTAGTTATGGTTTTGCTAAACCCATAGGAAGACCACTTTTTCAGCGGCTTATAACTTTGATCACTGTGGAAAGTTGGGTGAGGTTTCGTGGAGGGGGTTCAAAGTTATATGGGGGTCCCAACATTTTTTTCTCTCCATAGACTGAATGGGCAAAAACTTTGCGCACGGCTACAGCCCACAAGGCTGGATGGATTTTAACCAAATTTGCGGCAGGAGCGCGGGCTTGGTCCAGAAAGCGTGCTTTTGTGTGTTTGGTGGAAATCCGACTGAAATGTACGTCTCAAAGAATTAGTGATATCTGGCTCCGCTCTGCGGACACATTTCCCTGTTTGCTCCGTGGACAAAAGTCTCATTGGCTTGCAGTATGCCGTGATGTCAGCGAACATTGGACGCGGCCGGTTGTTGGCTGGAGGGAAGCGTGCTGTGCGTCAACATTGTTGGGAAATGCTGCCATGGTGTATCGGAGGACAGTGCAGTGCCGAAAGGGCCTGGCAAACATACTTTACGCCATGTGGTGGTGGGAAGAAGGGATGGAAAGCGTGGGGGAGTGAGAAGTGGTTCATCTGAGTTATGTCATTAGGTGGAAGAAGACGGTGGTGTGACTGCAGTATCCGTGCGTACTGCACCAATTTGCACGTTCCTCCACAGGCGACTACCATGTGTGGTGAATGCAGGCAGCCTTCATTACGGCATGATAGCTCATGCGGTGACCTCTTACTGTGGTGATTGGTGGCAGCTCAACTGCAGAAGGGGAGTGCATTGCACATGACATGAACATTGTAACATTGCGTGTACTATGGTGTGTTGGTGTGATAAGCCCGTAGCCCATTCGATGCAAGGGTGGAGGCCTTGCACTGACAATTATGTGTCCTGGTTGCAAGTAGGTTTTACATTGTTGCCTTGTGTGTGTGGTTCATCAGCATTGCATACATTGTTGGTTCCATGGGTGTGGTGATTGTTAGCACATCCTACAGTTTTTAGTCCATGGCTGCAGCTAATGGAGTGAACAGTCCAGCACTGTGTGCACTGGGTGCAGTGTTGAAATACTGTGTGCATAGAATTGGATAGGGTTGAACTGCATATTTTATCGGCTTGGGTAGTGTTCATTGCGCGAAGTGCTGAGCGCTGTACTGCACTATGCAGTATTGGTTTTGTACACTTAATAGAGTGCTGGGAGCACGGCCACTGTTGTGAAGATTTTGTGGTTTGGTTGGCAGTAATACAATGCTATGTGAATGGAAGTGGGTAGTGGTGTCGGACACTGTGGTAGGTTTGTGGATTCTGCTAATTGTTACATGTTTGCATGCATTGCTGCATTATGGTGCGGGGGTTGGGTAGAAGTGCTGCTGCCTATGATACGTTTGTGGATTGTGGTACCTGGCCAAATGTTTGCCTGCACGGCTGCAATATGTTGTGCTGGGTGTGGGCAAGGCCTAGACTGTTGGGTGCATGGCCAAAGGCCGTAGGCCATAGGCCATGCACCCAAGAGCCTAGGCCTTGACAACAGCCACCACAACATAATGCAGCCATGCAGTTTTAACTGTGCATCTCTCCGAGGGTGGTGACCTTTAAAGAATGGTTGTGGAGGACATTTTACACTTGTAGACCACCCGAAGTGAGGCGATACGCATACATTACCATATGGTGTCAGTCACTGCACATGTTGCACATTAGGGAGCCACATGTGACCATTTGTGGTTGCTATAGTTTGAACCTTAAAAGACCCTTGCTTTAGGAAGTGCTGTACGTTATTCGCCATGAAAGGAAGTCCTCAGCATCACACATTTAAAACATGGACAATGTACACAGACACCAACATAACGTTCACCACACCCCATGCAATGTCATACAGCCATGCATGCAAACATCTGGCCAGGGTGAAAGTTGGCAGGCTCAATTGCAGATGGGGAGTGCATTGCACATGACATGAGCATTTAAACATAGGGTATACTATGGTGTGTTGTGTGTTGTGAGGCCCTAGCGCCTTGGATGCATGGCTGGAGCCCTTGTACCAACAACTATTAGCCTGCTTGCAAGTAGGTTTAACATTGTTGCATACTGTGTGTGGTTTGTGAGCATTGCATACATTGTTGGTTTCGTGAGTGTTTTTTTTTGTTGGTTTTACGTATAACCATAATATGGATAGGTTGGTAGTACTACAGAGTAACTGCAATGTCCCTTTAAAACACTTTTTGCACGGAATTTGATAGGTTTTTATTGGGGCAACTGAACCAGAACGTCCCTTTAACAACGTTTTTTCACTGAGTGTATATTATATATATATATATCCTACGTTCCAATTACTCACTTTTTAAAACTACTTTTATTTAAACTACCGTCAGTGGTTCTGTGGAATTTGGGTAAATCACCTGTAGAGCTGCAAGTGTATTTTTGCCTAGAAGTGTGCCTTTTCAATGAATGTCCTTACATATTTATAATGTACTTACAGCGTCTTAAATGTAATCTGTCACATTCTGAATAACAAATATGAAGACAAAAAAACTGGGCATGAAGGATGACAACAGCAAACCAAAACATCAATGACTCGGATTAGGGGATTTCCCCTTTAAAAAGGGAGGGGATGCGAGAGAGCCGCACATAGCATCAAAGAAGAGTATTTGCAGGGATGGGGGCAAGGGGCCCTGACCCTTCAGCAGCAGAGCCATCAAGTGATGTGAGGTTTACGGGTGTCTCGTGCGCTGACATTAAACTTTTCACCAGCGTCCGGAGGTCGGCGGGAGCCCTGTAATTAGAACTCCAGACGCAGACCAGCCCACCTTTCAGGTTCTAGGGTGAGCCGCTCCTGACAGCTGGAGGTGCCAGGGAGGCCTCCTGCCAGATACTGTTGATCTTATAATCGAGTAGGTCGAGCCCCGAGGTCGAGTCGCCGAACTACCACATTTTCCCCAAGCCCTAAAACATACATGACAAGGCAGGATAAAGAGAGCACAAAGATGCGTTGGTGTTTAAAGCCGAGATTTCCCTGGAAAGAATGTTTGAAGATTGAGTTAATTTAGCTAATGTGTCAGGAATGCGTTGATCAGAAGACACTCATTCAATCCACTTGCTTCGGATTAAAAATAAATAATATCTGTGTTCCAATTGATTCCGGTTTTCAAAGAAATAACAAACGAAAAAAACAATTATATCTATATTCGTTTATTAAACTAGAGACTTTTCAAGGAGTATGATTTTTACTATGCGCTTTCTGCATCCATATACACCCACCAATCACGGCACTGTATAATGTAGGCATGGACATAGCCAGCAAGAACTGCACAATTTGGAGAAGTTGCCTCCTGGAAGCAGATCTACATCCTGCAGTACTGCCTCATGCGGTCTGCAGCCAGAGAGAAAGACTGTAAACTGTGCACTATTTGGATTGTGTGTTCAATGTAACCAGGTACACACATATTGGTGCATACACTGTGTGCAGCCGGGCACAGACAGTAAACGCTGCCCCACTAGATCATACGCTTAGAACTGGCAGAAAAAGAAGGCAAACATAGTGCACTATAACAGACTATGGTTAGGATAATATATTAATCTTGAAAGACACACGTGTAATGTGCATGGGCGCCATTTTATGTGACATGACAAAACCATCAGTGCATATTTCAGGAGCTTTTCATTACGGCAGCCTGGGCTTTGTTTACAGAGAAAACTCACAGCAACTGAGAGATGACCTCTTTCTTTTATTTTTATTGGTGAAAAATTCTAAGCCTGCCAATACCACCACCAGGACAGTTTATGCATGCTATCCTCTCCCCACAACTCCTTGATCCCATACCGGAACCCCCACTCTGAACCCTGTGAGGAATTCGACCATCCGTAGAGTGGGTGTGCGCTCGCCTGGGCTTTTTTGAAATTTTAAATGAAATTGAATGATTGTAGGCAATCTCCAGGAAATGTGTGGGGCTAACTCGCACACATTTTCCTATGCTCACCACACATATGCATAGACCTTTGCACTCTGGGTGGACATAGCCTACAGGCACATTCCCCCCTGTCATATTTAGTTGTAATCTGACAGGTGGAGTACACAATGCATCTCAGGAAGGGGGATAACCAAACTAATGGCGAGGCCTAAGTAACTAACAAAGGCTCCATGGGGCCACCCTGTTCTTTTGTTGAGCCCTGTAGCTGGTGGCAGAATTCACATACTAATCACATTTTAATTCAAAAAGGCCCACATGGGGCCTGGCTGCAGAGGCTAACAAAAAAAGACAGAAAACCCAACACCCTTTCATATAAACTGTGACAACCTGAAGCCAGCTCCCGCTCTCAGTACCGATTGACAGTGAAATGTCATGTGTGGGCCTGTGTGTATTACAGTAGTCATCCCAGCAGGGGGGGCCCATTCAGAAGGTACAAGAATGTGGTTTGGGGGAGTCTGATCCCGCCGCGGCTTCGAGGGAGACCTGCCGCTTAAATCAGGAAACACAGAAACACATTAACCAGAGAGACCCTTTCAGCCACAACATATTGGAAGATGGGTGGGACTTAGTAGTACATGTTTTCACCCCTTTGACCTTTTCTGTGCAAAGCACACTGGTTGTGACCTCACGCATACAGACGATTGTTGGTGGGGACCCAGGATTGGTTCATTAAGGTAGGCTTAGCCTCCCGCAATCCCTGTGGTCCATTTGGCTTTAAAAGAGGGCTGAGACCCTCTTTTAGCAGATCATCTGAAGACTTTGCAAGAAGAATTCAGCATTGGACCCTGGCTGCAGGCACAATCTACCTTACATCTTCTGTCCAATGAAGAAAGGGCAGGATTTCTAAGAGGGAAGCAAGATCCCGCCCCTAAACATCTCCCATGGAACAGAGGGACATACTGAAACCAGAAGACCCTCCAGCAGCTCCAGAACCTGTACCCATCCAGCACACAGCATGCCCTGCTAGTCTTTGCAGCAAGCTTCCTTGGTGGGAAGTGCCCGAGAGTCGCTGAACCAAACCAAGGACATAGCAGCTGCTTGCAAAACACTCCTCATCTTTGGGCTGTCTGCCTTAAAGGAAAACAAGAGCCCAGTGAAGAAGCTAGGAGAAGATTATCGACTGACGTCTGCCTTAAAGGAGATTTTTCGAGCCAGTCGAGCTCCTCGATCTGCAACCGACTGCAACGCTGACTGTTATGCTGCAGTCGCTAAAGCCGTCTGAGAAGCCTCGGCCAGTGCTTCAGCATCGCCGGCAAGCACTGAGGCGATTCCTGGTGCTGAGCTGCCGTGTAGAGGAGCCTAGAGCCGTCCATCCAGCTTCACTCTCTTAGCTGTCTGGCACCTGATACCCCCAGCTGTCTCCCATCTTGAACTCTGCTGCAGAAGCTGCAAAGCGCCCTGAAACCGACTCGACCCTGTTGAGCACCAAGAACCTCTACAAGCACAAGGTACATTGTGGTTCTGTCCCCATGGTTCTTCTCCGAAGGCCCCTAGTGACATTGTACGACCCATTGCTCCCTTTGTGTTGAAACCATGTATGCTTGAACTATTGCGATTAATTACTATACCGACTACCCTCCTGTCAGTATACAGAGTGCATCCCTCCTTTACAGGTTGGGTTATATTTTGTAGTTTGCTAGAACTGTCTGTTGTGATAATAAAAAGGTAGATTTTTTTATACAACCTTGATTGGACAGCCCCTTTTTATCAGTGGGTAATAAATGTATTCGCTGTGTAGCAACTAACCAACGAGTCACAACCTTTCGACGATAAGTCTGCCGTTCTGCCCACGTTACCAACATTGGACACGGTGGTTTATAATCTGCTTGTTTCCAATCAGTTTAGATCCCTTTTGGTATACTGGAGGTGTGGGACTGATTGATGGTTTATAAACCGATATTTATGCCTGGACCACTGATGCCCTGTAAGTTGACTCGTCACACTCCCCAACATCATGAAATTATTGGAATTTTAGGTTTTATTGACTTGTGTCTAAAAGAAATAAGTAAACAGCAATATCAGAAACAGAAATTAATTATCATCTCATCTTTGTGTTAATTACCCAAAGGGCACTCTCCTAGAGTTTACCGTTGTGAAGGTATCGATTGCTGCATAATCGATTTTTTATGGGGTAGGAATGCACTAAACAAATGGCATACGTGATAAGTGGTATCCTTTAGTAAAAGGGAACCAGTTAGCTACTGACCATTTTGTCTCTTGAGGCAGAGTGTTCTCCTTTAAAGTACTGTACTTTACTTAGTTTTGTATAGGCAGGATGTCACAGGATTGAGCATAATACAGGTTGTTTTATGTATGGGAATTGTTTTATGAGAAATTTTGTAAAAGGTTTTTAGGAATTTTTGCAATTTTAAAGTGATGTTTTATAGAGTGGAATAATGTTTTGTGATTTATATGAAATTAAAATTGTGATGTATAAATTGTGAGTTGATTTAGTACCCATTTGTTAAAAGTACTTGGTTGTTTTTGGCCTGGGAAATACAAAAAGGGGTAACAGGTCGACGTGGTTTGATCCTTTTAGGGGACGATGCCTCGTCACCCTTTTTTCAGAGCATGGCTGGTGGCAGTGGTTCTACCACTTTTCGTTTAACCGTGAATAGTTTTCTATGGGATTTTCCCATTGTTCGAGGCTAACACTTTTACTGACAGCCTCTAACATACCGCCGGATTATTTAATTATTATTTATTCTCCGGTTGGGTATTTTTGCCATAACTGTGTTAAAACTTCTTTCTTGCGTCTTCCTCTGTAATGTTGACCCAGGTCAGGGTTCCTTTGTTCGTCCTTTTGGCGGGCTGCTGCACAGAAGCTCTCCTCCCGGGGGCCACTGAGTCTGGGGTAGACAGGATGTGTAGGAGGGTGAATAGGCACCCTGGACAGGGTTGCCTAAGCAACCCAAGTCGCACTCTGCCCTCATAGGCTGGGGGGTTATCCCGCCAGGATAACCACCCCGCTGTGTGAGTGACAGCTAGGCTGTATGAATGGGGGTTTTCTGTATAATAGCAGGGCTCTGAGAACTGGAGGACAAGACGTCGCCACTGGACCTGAGAAATCCGAAGAGGAGAGAAGCTGAAGACATCTGCAATGACTGAACAACCGGTGAAACCCTACTGCAGATCCTCACCACTTTTCTCCAACGACAAGAGAAGATCACCTGCAAGAGCCTTCTTCCCTTGAGCTGGTGGGGTCAACCAGTTCGCCAATCGCCTTCCAGGACCCGCCTTGGTCGAATCGCCAGTGCCAAGCACTCAGAGACCGGATAGCCAGGTACCCGTCCACCACGACCGCGATTTAAAGGAGCATACCTTTTATTCCATTTTGGCATCACCGCCGCTGGCTTCTTCCCTGGGCAGTGCAGTGACTCGAACCTTCCTCCACGATGAGAGCCTCTCTTTCTCTGCTGGATCTCCCGTACTGCAGGAACTACTGCCAGCACAGGAGCCTCATCCACTTTCAAGGTACATTGTTCTGCCAGGCCTCCCGTTTCGCTGGGTACTGCTAAAGGTGTTTTAAATCCTTTACTTACCCTCTGGGTTGGCCGTCCTTATCGTCTAACATTGTCTTTTTACCTTCTACAACCACCTTTTCAATCGTTAAACAAAGAGTTGACTGCAGCTACTAGAACCGTTTGATCCTGGGCACATTGCCATGTACCATTGACTCTGGCACAGGCCTATTGACTCTGGCTATTTCAGTTATAACTGCCTTCTCTAGATTGCTTTTCATAAAGAAATGTGTTGGTGCACCTAAACTGTTATAACCACCTTTTCCTTCCCCTTTATATATTGTTGAAGTGCCATTTTCACCCAAGTATTGGTTATGCTAAAGTACTGCCTTGCCTAACTTGTTCACAATCCAATTGGGAAGTGTTGCTGGTGTGTTTAGGAGTCTAACCCTGTATGACTTGTCCTTTCCCTCCCTCTGAAGAAATTGTTAGAGTGCCATTTCTGCTTGGTTTACACTGTGCCGTTTTGCTCAGTTTTCACTCTTGCTCAAACTTGTCTACAATTTAATTAGTGAGTTGTGTATACTTTTCTTGACTGTTTTAACTTGATTTAATGATAGTGATTTGTGTGTTGAACTTAGAGTGTGTAAAATAAATATATATTCGTTTTGATACTAAGCTTTGGTCATTGTTTCCTTGTACCACAGTACTGTAGTCCTATTGTGTAAACCCTGAATACTGCTCATCTCCCTCTTGAGATAAGTCTGACTGCTCAGCCACAGCAACCAACTAAATCTTTGTGGTACAGACTGATACCAAAGGGGATTTATTGCATATACCTGTACTATCTTTTGTAGTGCTCCCTAAGGGAACTGCATAGGATTCTGCCTAACACAACACTAATCTATTGAAGGAAGCTCCTCTACTCTGACTACCTAGCCCACTCCCAACACCTCCTGTTACATGAGAAAGATGTGGGGATCACAAAACCTTTGCAGACTTATTCAATTGTGTGACCTCACCTTGTGAGGAATTAGACCATCCGCACGGGGATTTTTTAATAATGAAAAGGAATGATGGGAGACCAACTACCGAGGACTGTGTGAGGCCATTCCACACACAGTCCATCTGCTTTCTGCACAAAACGCAAATTCACATGTACTCTGGGAAGAGACAGCCTACAGACGCCGTCTTCCCCTGTCATATTCATCTGGAATGTGACAGCCAGGGGTACATCAAAGCATCTCAAGGAGGGGGAAGGCACACCTTCCTCCAGCATGTGCAGCATAATTTAAATATCAAAGGCCAAATGGATATGCTTTCCTTTGTCCTCCGGCTGGTGGCAGTGCATACTAGTGAGAGATAATTGAAGCAAGCCTGAAGGGGCTTAGTTGTCGGAATAGAACAGGAAAGGCGGGGCTAACACCCTTTGTTTTGCAATGTGTCCACTTGAAGCTACGCACGACGCCTCTGTATGAGATGCAGAGAAATGCATGTCTGGGCCCACTATTTACCATAGGCAAACCCCTACAGAGTTGACACCTTTCAGAGGGGAGAAGTATGTAGTTTGGGGGAGGCAGGAAGTCTGCTCCCAGCACAAACTTCAAGGGAACCCTGCACTTTAAACAAGAGTCACAGAGGGCTCAGTTAACCATAGAAACACTTTAATCTACAACAGATGGGTGGGACTTCGGTATATGTTGTCGCCCCCTTGTCTGTCCTGTTGCAGAGCACTCTGGTCTCATGCATAATAGAATATTGTTGGTGGGGACCCAGGATTGGTTCATTAAGGTAGGCTTAGCCTGCACCAATCACTGGGGCCCAGTTGGCTTTAAAAGAGGGCTGAACCCCTCACTTAGCAGATCATCTGAAGACTTCAAAAGGAGTAAGAAGGACTCATTTGCACCTTCGCTGAAGTTACAGTCTACCTTACATCTTCTGGCAGTGAAGGAAGGCCAGGAGTTCCAAGAGGGAAGCAAGATCCCTCCCCTAAACATCTCCCAGGGAAGAGAGGGAGATATCGGACTCAGAGGACCCGTCCAGCAGCTCCAGAACCGGTACCCAGCCAACACACAGTGTGCAATGCTAGGTTCTGGCAGCAAGCTTCCTAGGTGGGGAGTGCCGTAGAGTATCTCAACTAAGGACAAGGCTGTTGCCTGCAAACACTCTCCTGAGCTTTGGGCCACCTGCCTTGAAAGGACACAAGCCCTGCGAAGAAGCTAGGAGTGCCACACAAGCATTATCCAGCATCCATCTTTTAAGGACATTTTCGAGACAGTCGAGTCCTCGAACCGCATCCAGCTGCACCGCTGACTGTTGTCACGCCGCAGTCACCAAAGCCGTCCAAGCCGCCTCGACCAGCATTCCAGATCCTCCAACCAGCACAGACACAATGATCCTTGGCCACGAGCCGCCACGCCGGACAGCCTGTAGATGTCCGTCCAGCCTTGCTTGCCAAACTGCCTGCCGCCTGGTACCCGCAGCTGTCTCCCACCACTAAGTCTGTCTCAAGGGCTGCGAAGCACCTTGGAACCGCCTAGACGCTGTCGAGCACCAAGAACTTCTTCAGCACCAGGTGCATTGTGGTTCTGTCTCCCTGGAACTGCTCCGAAGGCCAGTAGAGACAGTTACGACCCTTTGCCCCCTTGGTGCTGAAACCAAATAACCTTGAACAGTAAGACTAATTACTTTACCAACTACTCTCCTGTCAGTATCCAGAGTGCATCCCTTTCCTTCGTGAAACTGTCTGTGGGTGTGTTGTATTTTGTAGTGTGCTAGAACTGTTGGTTGTAGTAATAATAAAGTAGATATTTTTATACCACCTTGACTGGACAGTCCCTTTTATCATTGGGTAATAATTGTATGTTCGCTGTGACTAGTTAGGATCGGTATCACCCTGTTGGGCTCCTGATCTCGGCAACCCGAAATAGGACCAAATGCGGGAGAGCCTGAGATCCAGAGATGGAGCTGGGCACTAGTTGGGAAAGGGTTTGGTGGGGGGTGGGAAGGGAATGTGTGTAGTGAACAAAGTAGGGGGGACTAGGAGGGGTGGAGTTGGTTGGGGAGTTAACGTTGAATTTAGACGGGGGACGAGCCCATACTCATGCAAAAATAAGTTTGAGAGAGGAATAGACAGGGGGGAGGGGGAACAAAACATGGATGGCAACGGGAAGTCTCAGAATTGTAACTTGGAACGTGAGGGGTCTTAACAGTTACTTGAAGAGGAACAAGGTAATGCTGTATCTGAGGAGGCAGAAAGTGGACATAGCATTATTACAGGAAACCCACCTCACCAAAGACAAACTTGACAAGGTCAAGAAAAAGTGGAGAGGGACCACCGTGGGAGCGACATGTTCAGCTTATGCCAGGGGGGTGGTCACCTGGGTAGTACCTCATGTGCCGTTTCAGATGCTCCAAGTTACGGTGGAGCTAGACAGGAGGATGATTGTAATACGGGTGCTGCTGGAGAATAGAGAATTGAGTATCATAAATACCTATGCCCCCAACCATGACACAGCGGCCTACTTCAGTACCTTATATGGCAAAGGTGGTCCCCTCCTGGAGGTGCGATTATATGGGGAGGGCATTTCAACTGCGCGTTATATCCTAAAATGGATAGGTCCGATACGAAACTAGATAAGCCCACCCCGCCGCAAAAGCCCTATAGGCCTTGCTGAGAGACCTTGGGCTAGAGGATATATGGAGACAGCAACACCCGAATGATGGGCACTACCACACTACGCAGCCCCACAAAACCTATACACGAGACTGGACTATATGTTTGCTGCCTCCAAACTCATGGGTGAAATGGTGGGCTTGGAATATAAGGCAAGAACGCTTGGTGGTGGAGTGGAGACACGAGCCCCCTAGAGCAAGAATTCCAACATGGAGACTTGGAGCATTCTACGGGACTCGGCATTCCGTGAGGATTTAAGGGATAAAATTATCGAGTACTTTGACACTAATACAGGGAGTCTGAAGTCGGAAGAAACTCTATGGAAGGCGTTTAAAGTGGTAGTAAGAGGCGAGGCCATATCCAAATCTAGAGGGCTCCAAGGGGGTATAGAGCGAGCGCTGCAAAAGACTGAGAAGAAATTTGAAGCAATTATCCGGAAAGGGGGCACCTCACAGGAGGATGCCGAACAAGTGAGCCAATTACAGCAAGCCAACAGGGAGCTCTGGGACCGACTATGAGAAATACATTGAAAGGCAACACGCAGGGGGGACCAAGACAGGGAGGCTGCTGGCATGGCTATAGAAAAATGAGACACCGAGAACGGTAATCAGAGAGATAACCGGAGAAGAAGGGCAGATCTGGAACACCCAGGAGGGAGTGAACGAGGGGTTCCTTAGATTTTACAAACACCTTTACGAAGATACAGGGGAGGAAGCAGGGCGGGAGACGCTGGAAACATTGGAGGACATAGGATTGCCTAAATTAAATGAAAAGGAAAAGGAAAACCAGGAGGCCCCAATTACATTAGAGGACCTTGAGACAGTGGTCCTGCACATACCCACCTGTAAGGCCCCGGGGCCAGACGGCTCCCCAGCGAATGTTATAAAACTTATAGGCAGGAAGTACTTCCCCCCGCTGACCTCGCTAAATGAGGCGTTCGAAAGGGGAAGGTTGCCGGAATCCCTGAGAGAAGCAGTGATCATTCCGCTTTTGAAACCCAGTAAGCCAAGCACAGACTGCGGGTCATACAGACCCCTATCCCTGTTAAACCAGGACAGCAAAATCCTTACGTCAGTGCTGGCGAATAGGCTAAAAAGGGTAATAAATAAACTCATACACCCTGATCAAACTGGATATGTCACGGGAAGGAACATAACCGACAACCATCGGGGACTCCACCTTACAATAGAACAGACACAGAGCGAGCTGGGTTAAATGGCAATAGTCTTGCTGGATGCATTAAAAGCCTTTGACTCCGTGAGGTGGCCTTGGATGATGGCAGCCCTAAAAGAATACGGGATAGGTCCCGGGTATCTGAGCTGGGTGAAGATGGTATACAGCTCCCCAGTAGCTAGGGTCAAAACGGGCACAATAATCTCTGACAAATGGCAGCTTAGCAGGGGCACAAGGCAGGGCTGCCTCTGGTCTCCCATGCTATATATACGGGCATTAGAACCATTAGCAATCTGCCTTAGACAACAATATGGGGTGATGGGCATCTACACGAAGGGGGGACCGCACCTGATATCGCTGTATGCTGACAATATGTTGCTATATCTGCGCTTCCCAGAGGAAAACTTGCAGTATGTCCTAGAAGTGACGAAACACTATGCAACCCTTTCGGGCATAGCAGTAAACCCTACAAAATCCAGCATGTTCCCTCTGGGAAGATACAGAGGGTCCCCACCGGGAGACCTACCTGTTTTGCAAATACCCTGGCAGACTAAAACATTTAGATGCTTAGGGATCAATATACATCATAAGGCCGCAGACGAATATAAATATAACACAGAGAAGGCCGTGGAGGGCATCAAGAATAGCATGGGGTTCTGGGCGAAACTCCCCCTGGCCATGGTGGGCAGGGCGGCCTTGCTTAAAATGGTGGTTCTGCCCAGCTTGTTACACTTTTTCACAAACATTCCATACTTGCTCCTCAAACGTTTTTTCACGAAACTCCAGAGCCTATGCCGGGGCTTCATATGGCATAACTCCAGAAACAGGGTAGCCCTATGGAAGCTGCAGAACCCGTATGATAGAGGGGGCATAAACCTGCCGAACTTTGAGATATATCACCTGGCAGGGCAGGCTCAGTATGTGGCCAGATGGCTATCGGAAGAAGAGACAGCTGAAGCAAGATTGCTAAGTGGGGACTGCACCCCATTCTTTCTAAGGGAGCTAATATGACTGCCTAAATCAGATGCAGGGACGTGCAAGATTGCTGGAATTAGGCTGGAAAACATGGCACAAAGCATGCCAAGTGCTGGGAAACCCGACCCTGTGCTCTCCGCAGGTACCCCTAGTGGCGCTATGTAGCGAGGACACGCAAATGATAAGAGGGATCCGTAAATTCTGGGAACTGATGGGCCTGGTGACCCTCGGGGACATATGGCAGGAAGGGGAGGCACTAGATTTCCAAGAGATAATGGAAGACACCGGGGTACACCCAGGACAATACATTACATAAACCAGATTAATCAAACGGCTGGGAGGAATGTGGCCCGCGGTAGTATTAACGGAACAACCCGATGCAGTCATTGAAACGATGTATGATATCTCGGAGGGCGGGCACGAAATATCTCGAATATACGAATTACTGATGTCCAGGGTGGGCAAGGAGTTGCTCCAGTTGAGGCAGGAGTGGGAGGAGGAGGTAGGAGAACCTATGCAGGATGGGCAGTGGGAAAGAGCCCAAAGGTACCACAGGAAAGTGTCCCGGAATGCGCGGCTGCAGCAGATCCAGCTATACATCACCCACAGGGCATCCCTGACCCCGAGTAAAATCGCCAGGTTTGGAAATACAGTGACACATACATGCCCTAAGTGCGGGGAGGTGGATGCCGGGATGATTCACATGTTCTGGGAATGCCCTGAGGTGGGCAGGTTCTGGGAGGAGGTTAAACAAGTCTGGCCCAAAAAGGGATCAAGCTGGAGATGGAACCAGCATGGGCATGCATGTTGGGGGGATTTGCTAGACCACGTAATCTAAAACACATTAGCAAATTGAAAGACCTGGCGTACATCCTGGCCAAACGGAGAATAGCTATGGGCTGGAAAGCAGTCCACAGACAGACTAGAGGTGTGGTGGAATGACCTCCTGAAGTGGACAGAGGCTGAGACAATGGCATGGTATGAAGCAGTCAGTAGGGGAGGGGAGGAGGAAACAGGACCCCTGGTAGCATGGAGGCAAATGGTAACCGCGATGTCGGGACTTCCCAGGGTCGGATCCAGTGAAGACGATACGCCTGAAGATAATAAAGGAGATAAACCCTAAGCAATGAACCTTAATGCATTGAAGTAGGAGCTCGAGTTAAAGGGGTTGGAGTGGGGAGGACCGTAAAGCGTTACATGTGATTGTAAGACAAGATTCGCATTAATGGAAATGTCCTGTATGTTGGTTAAGTTTGATGTGTTGTTTAAAACAATAATAAATAAATACATTTTATGTTTGCTGTGTTGCAACTAACCAACGATCCACGACCTTGTGGATATAAGCCTGCCGTTCCGTCCACGTTACCAAAATTTGGACAAGGAGGTCTTATAATTCACTTGTATTGCAATCTGTTGGAACCCTTCTGGTGTACTAGAGGTGCGGGGTTGATTGATGGTTTAGAAACAGATATTCATGCCTGGACAATTGTTTCCCCAGAAGTTGATTCATCACACACCTCTTTGACAGTCAAAGGAAGCCGAGTAAAATATTGAAAGACTGACTTCACAGCACTATATACATTGAGGGCATCAGATCCGTAGAGGGCATCATCGCAGACCTCCTCACATTTTGCATTTTTGAAAGAACTACTCAGCAAGATACACGCCACCCTGTACACCAGAACAGTGGCACCGTAATTAATTTGTATGTGTTTGGATGATGCAACGAGAAAGCCCCTGCCTCAGGGGCTTCCCTGATATCAGGGCATCATGACACCCCTTCAGAGCATGCATCCTCTCAACACAATGGACCCAGTTTCTCACAGAACCAAGTTATGAGAAGAAACTCCCACCATCCATGGAGAGCACGGACTGCTGGGGTGCATTAAGGTGCCCTAAATTATTGTTTAATTCGTCTCGTCTGTCCCATCCAACCCAACAACCCAATCTACCTATCATTCCTCATCTGCCGCTTATGTAAAATTCTTGGTGACAGGCTTCATGTTAAACAGTCTCCCCTTTACTTCAGGGATAGCCTTCTGATGGCATACCCTGCTGCGAAGACTATTTGGTCTAGTGGAGGATGGAGGTTGGAGGCATATAGGCACGCAGGTAGCTCCGCCTAAAAGCCAGGGCAGGAGCGTTAGGAGGTGTTCATCAGGGATTATCAGATTGATTGATTAATTCAAGACAATCCTAAAGCACGTCATTAACCCGAGAGGTCTCAGGGTTGAAAGGGGATGTGTGGACAGATAAAACAGAGGACCACCAGCTGAAAGTTGTATAAGCAAACCTCTGACAATTTTAACTTCGCAGTGATACCTGCAGTAGCATGCATCTCTATATTTTCTCTGCAATGTGCTGCACTTCTTAGAATCATACTTACAGTTCTCTGTAGAGATGACTGACGCTTGTGGGAGTAGCCCGCCAGGTATCCAGAGGCCTGAGGTGACTACAGGACTCTGTGTATCCCATGGGCAACACCCTCGGGAAACCCTCTTTGGGAAGAAAACCAGAGCAGATGAAAATGGTTTCTTATAGCTGGATTGTTCGTTCCCCTGAAGAGATGAAGATTTGCAGCAGACAGTCAGGTGCAATATTCAATGGGTGATGGTAAATACAGTGGCCAGGGATGGATGAATGTATGCCGGAGAGAGCAAGTTCAGGTAGTTGGTAAGTAGCAGCCAAGGAAGAGATGGCTATAGCAGCATCACCGGAATCCAGACAAATGCAGTAGAAGGAGCAAAAGGAGAACAGGAGCGAATAGAGTCCCAGAAAAGGAAGGAAGATGAGAAGGCACTAGGAGCTGTAAGAAGAGGAGGAAAGGAAACAAAGGACGAATGCAGAAAGTAAGAAGGTAAGAACGGAAAGGGAAATAGGATTTTGGTAGAGAGGCAGCGATCAAAGAATAATACTGCCAAAACACAGGAGGAAAAATAGCAAGAAAAGAACAGAGCGGAGATAGGTGTACGGACAAGCCGCTCACCTTGAAAGTAGAAGGAAGGTGCTCGGAACGGCGAAAAATAAGGGAAGTAAAGTAATTAAGTACCAAAGACAAACAGCAAAAGGAGAACCAAGCTGTCACGGAAGTCAGTGCGGCAGGCACGGAAGGAAGAGCTGCTGCAGGGGCGCAAACAACAGGAGAGAACGGGAATAAGAGGGAGGACTGGAAAGGGCAAGAGCGAGCGACAAATAGAAAGGAGAAACGACAGGGCCCGTTTCCCAATTTGAAAGATACTAGAGCAACAGTTAACTAGGAACACAGTGTTGAAAGTGGGCATTCGGGTGTCATCTTGAAGAGCTAGAATGCGCATGTGGAACTTTAAAGGCATGAAAGAGCAGCCATCTTGATGTGAAGCTAGTAGAATAAGGATGTTTTTCCTATATCTGTTCCATAGGGAACATGGAGTGAATTTCCTGACAGTATGCCCCTGCTGTGGAGGTAAAGGTCCTGGTTTCCAGGGATGAGTGCGATGGAACTTCCTTGGTAGAAGAGGAGCATGTACGGGAGAAGCAGGTTCCTAGGTGCGGTTTGAAGGTCCATACCCCTTACAATCTATGAGGTATTGCAATTCACCTCTGAAGTATCGATAATCACAAATTGCTGTCATTTCATATTCAGGACCGTGTTAGAGTCTATTAGAGGTGGTAATTTGTTCTTTCTTCTCTGAAAAAGGTCAATGATATGGGGTTTCAATTGTGAAATGTGAAAGACAGGATGTATCCTGGAACAGGATGGAGGCAGCTGGATCCGATAGGCTACCAACCCTATTGCCTTCAGAACAAAATATTTAGGAGACAGTGAAGAAGGAATCAGCCTCTTGGGAAGGGAACAGGAAGATAGCCATACTAGATCTCCTGTCTTTAATGTAGGTTCCTTTGACAGTTTCATATCTGCATAGGCTTTTGATTTGGCTCTGGAGGCCTTCAATGCTTGAAGGGCCGTAGCATGTCCTGCTTGTATGTCTGCAAATAATCTACAGGCCGTACTTTAGTGCATGGAGGAACTGATGTTGCTATGAACGAAGGATAAAACCCGTAGGAACAAAAAAAAGTGCTTTTGCCACAAGTAGTATGGATCGAATTATTGTATGCAAACTCATCTGGTAACAGAGCACTCCAGTCATCTTGAGCAGCAGGAACAAAAAAGCGAAGTATTGTTCTAATGATTCATCTACTCTCTCCATTTGGCCATCTGATTGCGGCTGAAAACCTGATGCGAGTGCTCGTTGTATACCCAATGATTTGCAGAGGCATGCCCGAAAGGAGGATGTATACTGAGGTCCACCGTATGAAAGTATAGTTTTTTGTAGGCCATGTCATAAAAAAATACTATGCACTAAACATTTTGCCATTTGTGCATCGGTTGGTATCTTGACCATAGGTATAAAATGAGCCATTTTCGTCATTGAGTCGATGGTAACCATGATGGTTCTATTATGAGAGGAAGGTGGTAAATCCATAATAAAGTCAGTGTAAATATGTTCCCACGGTTGTGTGGGTAGAGGTGGCTGAACTAGTTTTCCCCAATGGGGCTCTGCGAACATTCTTCATCGGAAGACAAGTTAAACAAGAGGACACATAGTCTTTAATATTTGTAGACATCTTGGGCCACCAAAAGTGTTGTGTGACCAACTCGTGTGTAGTACGAATACCTCAGTGTCCCACTGTTTTATGATCATGCTTGTCGTCCCCATCAGGAGGGATGGTAGGGTACGCCGCCTGCCTCGAGGTGGCCGTGGCCGCCTGAATCACCAAACTCTCAGCAGTGGGGTGAGTGGATAGGTAGCTGGGGTCGCTACTGGATGGCCAGTATTTCTTAACTAACGACTTGTTGACCACCGGTAGAGACTCCAGGGTCTGCCAAGTAGCCGCCACCCTTTTTTGTAATGCAAAATGAAAAGGCAACACTGGGTCAGTGGACGGACCCTGATCTAAAATATCAGTCAGGTCATCCTGATCGAATTCAACCTGAGGGCCGGACCACCCTAAGTACTCCGTAACCCCCAACATCAACCTCCTATAGGAGGATTCAGCATGAGTCCCAGGCTCTGACCTACCAAACTCCATCTCTGGAGAAGTGCCAAGGCCACTGACATCATGTAGAGACTGACGCAGATTTTCAACTGACTGTCCTCAGAAAAGACCATGGGGGTCATTACAACCCTGGCGTTAAGGGTTTAACAGCACCGTTAAACCCTTAACGCCGGATTACGAGGTCCCTTTGCGTTTTACCAGCCGTTAAAGTAGGGTGCCGCAAAGGGACCTCGGTGCTAATTACTGCCCGGGCCGAGGGCGCGCAAGCATCGGACCGAGACCGTTCCCTCCCGGCTTCCAACAACGGCATGGACGGAACTGTGCCATGGGGTTGAAAAATCGCCAGGATTTGCTCCCTGAATGTCTCCCATTCCTCTGGAGTAGAGGTTTTAGTGGGACAAGCCACTTTCCTCGCGGAGCCATTATCCGATGAGGACGGGAAAGGTGAACAGTGATGCCGCTTCCGGGAGTGCCTCGACGAGGAGGACGAGTAGCGGGATCCACTACGGGACCGAGAGCCCCTGGATTCCTTCCGACAGGGAGAGTCACCCCTCGAATCGTAGATTTTTTGGTTTTTACGAGGTTTGGAAACCCGACCTACCTGCAACTTCCCATTACGCTCCCGCAAGGCCTTGGCAGTCAACGTCTGCACTTCGAGCAGTCGTCGGTATCATGACGTTTGCCCAGACACCACAAGCAGATGCAGTGCGGGTCCGTAACAGACATTTTGGATTTACAGTTCCGGCATGTCTTAAACCCAGACAGCAGAGTCAGAGTTGTAGAAGATTAAGACATTTTCTTCGAAGAAGATAACACGAAGCGCACCGAGTTCTCGAAGCAAACACGTTTGCTATAAGAACTGAAGTGAGGCTACGAGCGCCGTGAGTCCTATTTATAACATCCAGTGACGTCATCCCCGAAGGAGGCCTTCGAGGGACATGACGCCATTGACGCAGGTTGCCCTCTGCCGAAAAATTTCGGAAGCAGCACAGCTGTGGACATTACATGTCAAAGATGTGGAATACGTTGGAGGACACAATCCATTCGAACGCATTATTCTGGCTGGAACTTTGGTCAACTAGAATTTAGCGAATTAAATTAAGAAGGTAATGTCTTCTGTTCAGATGGAGGAATGGCGACGTCAGGATCCAGCCCGTAGTATCAGGAATGGCTTGCCTTTCTTGGATGAGAAGTTGTATTTACCTTCATTGGAGTGGAGGGAGAACATTTTGTAGAATTGTCATGAATGTATTCTGTCTGGTCATCCAGGTTCCCGGAAGACTTTGGAGTTAGTAAGAAGAGAATTTTGGTGGGAGACTATTAGAAAGGATACTTTAAATTTTGTTAAGATGTGCACTGTGTTTTCGCGTCCTAAGAATCTAGCTGGAAAGCTGGCGGGCCTTTTTTTTTTTTAACCTTTACCTGTGCCTCCACAGCCTTGGCATACTAGCTCGATGGACTTTTATCTCAGATCTTCCTTGGGATCATGGCTGTTCTTCTATTCTAGTTGTGGTGGATATTCTTTATTCCGATTACGGGTGAGTTCACTGCTGAGAGTTTAGCTCAAAATATTTTTCAAGGGGTGATCAGGTTACATGGGTTGCCTTGTCAGATCATTTCTGAAAGGGGTTCTCAGTTTGTTTCCAGGTTCTAAACAACTTTTGTACAAAACTGGGAATGGAAGTTAGCTTTACATCCGGTTATCATCCAGAGACTAACAGACAGGTCAGTCGGGAATTGGAGAAATATCTCAGATGTTATTTGGAAGAAAGTGAGAAGTGGGTGGAGCTAATTTGGCTGGCGGAATTTGCCTATAATAATTATGAGAAAGATTCTACATCTATGTCCCCATTCTTTTTAGGAAGGGGTTTCCAGCCGTGCTTTTTATGTGATGAAGTAAAGAGAGAGAGGGTCAACCCGGCAGTTGAGGTTTGCCTTTGTGCTATGAGGGACAATCTTGAACAAGCAAAAAGGGTTTTATTTGGGAGTAAGGTTGAATATAATAAATTTGCTGATGCCAAAGGGAGGTCTAGTCCAGAGTATAAGGTGGGAGATTTGGTTTGGTTATCGACAAACCATTTGAGGATTAAGGGGAGGAATACATTCAGCCATCGTTTCGCGGGTCCTTTTTGGAGATAGAGAAGGTGGTTAATCCAGTTGCGGTTAGACTGAGACTACCTGCCAGTCTTAAAGTTCATCCAACTTTTCATGTGAGTCTCCTTAAACTGGTAAATAAGGGAACCAGATTAAATACTCCTCCTAGTTTATTTCAGGTGGAAGATGGGTCAGAAGAATTTGAGGTCAAGGGTATTCTGGATTCTAGGAAGGTTAGAGGAAAGCTTCACTATTTAATTGATTGGAAAGGTTTTGGGCACGAGGAGCGAACCTGGGAGGAGTATTGTGATGTACATGCCCCACAGTTGGTTACTAGGTTCCATAGAAGATAGCCATGCAAACCAAGCCCTGAGACAGGGCTTTGAGGAGGGGAGACTGTCAGGGTCCTCCACTGAAGTCGTGCTTTTGGCAACTCACTGGTTATTGGATTGGGGCTGAATTAACATTATGTGGTGGAAATTGTGTTTATTTCTTTCTTTTATGGAGTTGGCCTTAACTGTGTTATTTAGAGTGTGGACACTTTCCCCATCCAAGATGGAGGTTTACTCCAGTGATCCGATTGGCTGGTTATTCACAAAGTCAGTTAGAAAACATTCTCAACTGCCTTTCATTGTCCTTTGTCCAGCTGAGAAGGTCAGGATCCAGGAAGCTACCAAGTTGAGGACTTTACCCATGGGCCCAGTCAGGATATGTTCTGAAGGAGGACAGTGTTTCTGAAGAAGTCAATCAATCTAAGGAACCTGTGTGTGCAGTCAACATTGTCTAAGCTAAGTGAACGAGCAACAAAAGCTCTTTTCAACTTATGTAAGAGATTCTCTTCAGTTTCATGTAAAATATTTATTTAAAACTAATTTGAAAAGGTTAAGTGTTCTGAAGATGGAAGAATTAACATTTGTCTGCCAGAGAATGTTTTAAACAACGCACGCGTGTTTCTCTTCCCGTTGTATGCATTTAATTACCGAGCGTCTCGGTTTGTTTATTTTCTTCACTCCGTTCTTGCGCGGTTGAAAGAACCTCAGTAGTTTCTTATTTGATGAACGCCGGCCCCCATGGAGCAGGCCCCGGTACAGATCAGTTGTGATGATGGACTGGGACTGTAGGAGCAGGTCATATTGTACGTTTTCTTTTGTCATTTTTTGTTTTGTTTATAGTTTTGTTAATGGTTTTGCTTTGCTGCGCAATCCTGATTTTCTTGCTCACTAACCCTTTTTGAGTACTGTTTTGATTTCAACGATTTTATGAATAGTGATGATTACAAAGCTACCAGTCGTATTTGCTGTATGTCAGTACCAAAATAAAAAACTGCTTAAAAAACAAAACCAAAATATTTTGGCAACGTGTACAGGAAGAAGGGGAAGCAGTGGAAGAACACGTGATGTCTCCAAGGCATTTAGCGATCACGAAATGGCTTGGACGAGCACATCCATGATCAGTTCATGATACACTGCTGTTACCAATCGCATCAGGGAGGAACTGTGGTTCATAGATGATCCGTTGCTGGATGAAGTACTGAAATAGCAAAACGAGTGGGGCATTCAATGGCTTGCAAGCCAAAAAAAGCCCCAACTGGAATTCTCAAAGCAGAGAAAAATTAATCTAACAAATACAAAGGACAAAAAACCTTGGGGTTTGGCGGGGCTGTGGTAAATTGGGGACCATGGGTCACAGGTTTTGGCTCTGCCCCAAGTTAAGACTGCTCTGGGCCGGGGTCTCTCAGCAACTCCGGAGCATGCAAGGAATCACTGTGGAGGTGACCCCAACATCGATGTTGTTTGGGATGAGCATTGAAGACTTGCATGCAAATGCAATGGCCCGCATATTGATAGCTCTCTTTACAGCCCATAAGGCCATCCTAATGGAATGGAAGGGGACAAACCCACTGTCTCAGCGGAAATGTCAGACACTGCTGTCCAAAGTCTGCGCAGCGGAGCATCTATAGTTTTTTCACATTTCTACAGGCCCCACACAGGCAGACAAGTTCTGGGCACTCGCCGACATGTTTATTTAGGCTGAACGACCTGAATGCAGAGAAGACTGAGCTCCTATGCGATCATAGACAGCGCATTTAGACATGACAAATGTTTTGTTGGGGGAGGGTTCGGGGTGGGACGTGAATTTAGATTGCTTTGTTTGGTGGTCATAAAAGCGCGATGTGGACATTGTTTGGAATATGCTAAGAACGCTTTCAAACGTGCCTTCGGACATGCTTGCCACCACGTGATGTTCTTTTTAGATCTGTTTTAAATGAAAAGATTGAATCAAATAGGTGAAATAGTACTTTGCAGCATTGGAGAAGTAGTGGAACCCAAAGACAGTCTTCCTCGGGTGGACCCTCAAGTGAGCATGTGCCTCAAGTGAGCATCTGTGCTACCAATTTGGTAGTAGATATCACTTAGCTAGTGCACCAGTGTGTTCAGCAAAGAAAGTTATGTGTACAAAATGCAAAAGTTGGGGGCATTTTGCTAGCTGTCGTAAGAACTTCCAAGGAAATCAAGCATTTATAAAGAAATGAAGAAAAGAAAACATACAATAACTAGAAGGATATACACATACATCATCAGAGGATGAAGACCCAGAAGTTGTTACTGTAAACATGTATGCACGAGATGTGGACGATGATTGGGAGAGTCCAATGACAAGTGTTGTGGTGAATGGGAAAGCATTATGGATGATGGCAGACTCAGGTGGCGAACTGACACTGATAGGAAAAGAGTATTTGAGAAGAACAGGAAGGAAAAGTGGAAGATCTATTGACACAGTATATTAAAATACGAGTGTACAATATGGATTGTATTGAGCCTCTGGGATATTTCATAGAAAACCCTTGAGTTCAAAGGAAGAAAGGGAAAGGTTTATGTGACAAATCAGGGTGAATGTCTTTTGGGATGAAGAGAACAAAAACACCTACATATGAAATTGGACCCGAATACTAGGAAACAAGTATTGCATGTACAGATGAGTGAAGGAAATCCAGTGGAGAAAATGTACGCATCAGTATTTTCTGAAAAGATTGGAAAATTAAAAGGGATGGTACATCACATTATTCTTAAAGAAGGGAGTGTCCCCGTAGCGTCCAAAGTCTGTCCAGCTCCTTTGACTTTGAGAGATAGGGTGAAGGTGGAATTAAAGAAGTTATGTGATGGAAGAATAATAGAGAGCTGGTGCTGTGGAATGGGTGTCACCAATTGTAGCGATGAAAGCAAATGGAAATATTAAGCTGTGTGTAGATCTTAGGCAACAAAACAAATGTATGGTGATAGAGAGATATCCTCCACCTAACATGGGAGAGATGTGGAGTATGATTGGGCAAGGAAAAGAATGTTCAAAGTTAGATCTATTGTCTGCATGCCATCAGATTGTCCTAGAAGCAGAATCACTTAAACTCACAACGTTTATAACACATGATGGGGTATTTAAATATTATAGAATTCCTTTTGGACTGGTATCAGTCTTGCCAGTCTTCCAAAAGGCAATGCACAGGCTACTTGGTGGCATGACAAACGTCCTGGGTTTTTAGGATAACATATTGGTGAACGGAGAGTGATTTCTTACATCTGTCTTGTTACGATTTGTTTTAAGCGCCATAATGCCTTGGGTGAAAGAGCGCTATATAAATAGCTGATTGATTGATTGATTGATTGATTGATTGAGAGTACAATGAGGAACATGACAACAATTTAAAATTGGTAATACGATCATTGGAAGAGAGAAGTTTGACATGGAGCAAGAAAAAATTTATTTTCAGGAAACAGTTTGTGGAGTACTTGGGGTATGAGGTATCCCAGAGAGATGTCGGAGCAAAAAGAGAATAAGTTGAGGGCATAATGAAGATATAAGGAGGAGTTACATTCCTTTCTAGGTACAGTGGAATGTTATCGAACATTTTTGAGAAAGTTTTATGTAAAAGGGTGGAATTTGAATGGAACTGGAGAAGATAAAGCAGAAGATAGATTTGGCAGTTTCGTTGGCCAAATTGACACACGGAGTAGATCTATTATCACGGTAGATGCCAGTGATGTGGAACTTCGAGCAGCACTGACCCAGAAGTGTGAGGATGTAAAATAAAACGTTATTGTGTATGCATCGTGGGTTTTGAAAGGATCAGAAAAAATACATTCAGGAATTGAAAAGGAAGTGTTATTGAGCGGTCGAAACGTTTTGCACATTTGTATGGGGCTCTGATTTTATTTGGTATACTGATCACAGGCCTTTAAAATATATTTTGAAAACAAAAGGGGTTGGATAAAGTGTCCAGGAGATTGGAGGGATGGGTAGCGAGAAGGACATGAAGGGTCAGAAATGCAAGACAGACATAAACGTTTTGTTTTCTCAAAAGATGCCATCTTTCTGTAACCTAACACGGATGTCCTAGCCTAGCAAACTAAAACTAAAGAAAAATGACCTTGTTTCCAAAAAGGTAGACCCTCACACTAATGCACGCAACAAAATGAGACCAGGAATGTTTGGCTGTCTTCAGTAACACAAAATAACATATCAATTCATACTCAAAGGTTTTAGAAAGTACTCCTTGTGACCGGGGTTGAACTCCCTTCCCCTGGATCAATTCAGGAATACCCTGAGCAAAGTTCTGATGCAATAAAGTTATGTTCAGTACATCACAAAAAATATTTTCCATTCACTGTGTCCTTCCACTCAGCAAAGTAAATGTCTCTTTCACAGATGCTTGGTCACAAATCAAAGCAACTGTTTTTCTCCACAGTTTCCTGCTTGGTAAAGTAAATGGCTTATCCTCAAAACAAATTCATACACCAAGGCAATTCCTTTCTTCAAACTGCCAAATAATTATTAGTCGATCACACTTATTCTTCAAAGGAAATACTTGTTAGGATAGAACAGCAACTACTTTTGGTATTGCAACTGTTCATCAAACGGTGACAAAGTTATCAAGTTCTTTCCACTACACTTTTTACAGCAAACATAGTACTTTTAAATCATCTTCTTTCCTGGTATACTCGCCTGCCAGGAATAACTACTATTTGTACCTTTCCTGGTTTATTAGCCTGCTAGGATGAAACTCCTAAAACTACAATTGTGTTTAGTGGCAATGCTTGTTACAAGATTCTCCACACTAGTATCCTATCCAATGTACCAACCTTATTCTGTTTAGCAGACTTCTCACAGCCTGTTCTTTGGGTAGTTATATGAGAGGGAATTGTACACTGACAGCACGCCATTAGGTGTTTGGGTATTATGGGAATCTCATCCTCAAAAAAAAGATGAATACTGAGTCTCTCATAGAGGAGTCACCACTCCCCCTTGACAGCCATCTCCTCTCATGTGATCCTCCCTCATGTTACCACCACCAGGGTTAGGATCAGGTAGCGGTTGCCTTCCCCTGACCACATGGGAAGAGAATTTAGGCTGGGGTTTAATGAAGACTGCGCAAGATTCATCACAATGCAAAGTCATTCATTTGGTGTAGAAGTAATTGCTGGGAAAGATAATGCGTTTGCTGATTGTCTCCTTTAGGAGGTAAAGAAGAAAATCAGGAGAAGGAGTGGTGTGAGCAAATGTTTATAACTCATGAAGGGGTTATAGAAAAGGAATTGTGGATGGAAGTGATTAAACAGGACATAAATATGGTTGCAGCAATGCAGGGACTACAGTCCGAGTGGCGGAATGGCTGGAGATAGTTGGGACTATTGGGAGGCTCGCAAGCACAGATAAAGAGATTCTTTTTCATTCGGGGAAGGTTTTCACCCAGATTGGATTACGTGAGAGATTGATAGACATGGCAAATGTGGGGATTTACAAGAAAAAAGGTGTGCTAAAGGCAGGTTATTGGTGACCAGGTGTGAATAGGATGGTGGAAAGGAGGTTAGAAGCATGTTTAGAGTGTGAGAAGAGTGGGAAGACTCTGCACGTCCAAGAACGAAAATATGGTCCAAGGCATGTATGAGAGGATTTGGCAGTTGTGGTGGGCCAGAAGAAGGATGCAGACACAATGACATTTTTATGCAGACACTGAGGACATTTATACTGGTTTTTATTAAATAAGTATAAGGCCCATCTCTCTCTATTGCTTTGTGGCTCTCTATTGCTATGTGGGTGTTCCCAGCCTATGTAGATTATTAAGGTGCTTGTCAGTAAGTCTCAAATGAATTACCCGGGGATCAGGTCTGGCTGCGGGTAAGCTGTCACGACCCTCAGCCCTGATCCCCACTGGCAAGCCCATTGGCCAGGTGGGATCAGAACTCGGATCACAAATAAGGCCTGGCATAAACTTCTCAGGCCCTCTTGGGGCCAGTCCTGGCGCCTTTGGCGCCAGGCTCATAAACAGGGAAAGACATCTGCTTAAGGAACTACTTTATTTAGGCTTTCAGCCAACATGGAGGCATCCACATAGCTCAATTCCTAAGAACCAAGCTATGCGGTATAGTGTTTTGGGTGTGGTGGCCTAGGGACTACTTTACCTGGACTACTTTGCAGAGGCTATTTAAACCACACCCGAACAAGACAACACGCTTCATGTTACTTTGCTACTAGCAACGTGACGCTCACTGTGTCCAGCTTTCTAACGAAACCTGGCAAAATCTGGATCTGCAGAAAGACAAAGAGCATCGTTAGCAGCAGAATCCTACCTGCATTCTTCATCCTTCACTGCTCGCAGCTCCTGGGCAGCAACGGTTCGCCGCCCGGATCGAAGGGCCTGAGAAAGGAAGAAAGACATCATTAAAGGAGGTAGTAGAGACATTACAACCACGAATTGCTTAAAGACTTACCTGGCTGGTTGCTTTTCGACCGGCATAGCTCCAGAACTCCACCCACGCTGGGAGCACACCGTGACCTATGAAAAAGAGAAAACACAGGTCAGTGAAGACAAGACATCACAGCGCTGCGCAAAGTGACTACTTACCGCATCATAGCGCTTATTGTGCGCCATCATTTGCCGGCGAGAACCAGCCTACCCAGTTCGCCAAGCACGCACCTAAAGGAGATAAAAAGAGACATTATCGAACAGAGAAAAGGCATGCAAGTATAACAACACCATAAACCGTAATAAGACCTACCTGAAACACATTACTTTGCCCGCTGTCAGTGAAGTAACTGGACCGCACGTGCCTACGAAAGACAACGTGCCCCTGCCCAGAAAGCAGGACGGAGAGCCCACCAACTTCGACAACAAGGCGGAATTCCACCGAGAACCAGACCAGGGAATCACTGAGAAGGGCACCAGCGACCAACTCGCTGGGTGCCGTCCCCGTGGATACCAGGTGAGCGTAACATAAGCAGATGTCTTGCTGTTTCATCAGCATTGTGGTTTCAGCGTTGTTGGACGGGCGCTCTGACCACCAAGAAAGGGTTGTGGTCACACCACCACCTGGATTTGGATTCCCATCTTCTCAGCTTCTCACTGCGTGTTAACACTGGGCCTCCAGCATTCCGTTCTCACGTTCAGGCCACTTCTGAAAGTCACAGGCTTCGCAGCTCTCCTCGGCTCCACCTCTCACAGGTGTGGAGTCGTAAGAGGGCTTCCCCTACTTACGCGCTCTGCTACCTCTCTGCACTTGACCTCTCCTTGGCATGCGATGATCCCTCTTCAGACCGATCATCACAGTTATATGGAGGTCTCATTAAATCTCATTAAAACTCATTGATCAACGAACTCTGCAGTGAATCACAGTAGGCCTGCTTGGGACTCATGCTGCCTTTTGCATTTTATCTCCTGCACGATAAGATGGCTGCTGCCATTTTCAGCAACTTACTGAGGATGTGCCCGCCTCACAACCGTGATCGGTTGCCTGAATTCACTTCATGGCCAGTGGGGAGCTGGCAGGCGAGCCGGCCCCACCCCAAGGCCCACACAAGGCCCCTGTCTGGCCTAGACTGGCAGGCCCGCCGGAGGAGGGGACTCGCCCCAACCCCCTTAATACAACTCTGACCAGATGCCGAGTCTGGCCGCTTGCCACCCCCACTGTTCGAGGTAGGGTGCAGTTGAAGCGTTCATGGTTTGGTCCACATGTTTTGTGGGTTTTGCAGTGCTTTCCATCTCGCCTTCCCTACAGGCCATTTCTCTTCCCCCTCCCACACTGTCTCTGCAAGGCTCACGTTGCCTGCCATCTTCAGCCGAAGGCGGCAGTCTCTCTGTATGACCCTGACACTCATTGTGACTTCAGCACTGTTTTCTCTGCTCCCACCTGCACTGCAATGTTAACATTTGCCCAAAGAGATGTTACCCTTTGCTCAAAGACTTGCCTATCCGGTCTCTACTTTCTTCCTCCCAAGGGCTCCTCTCTGGGTCTGCCCCGCTCGCATGCATATCAGTGTGCTCTGATGCCGTGTGACTATCTCCTGCCTGCCTGTTTAAATCCTTGAGGCATTTCCAGCTTTCCTGTACCCCAATTCAAGTTGCACTACATCCTCTGACTGCAGGGATGTTCTTTGGAACTGCTGGCTGTACTAAATGCTGCATATTAGCTATATTCCTGAATTCTTAATCTAGATGAGTGCCTTCAAAAACTGCTATCCCCGGTGAAATGTTGCATTTGGCTGCATTCCTTGTAATTCGAATCTAGATGTGTTTTTAAAGCAGATAGCCCTGTTGGCCACTTAGATACATTAATCCTGTTGCTCTAACTCCTTGGACTACACTACACTGCGAGGTCTTACACCCTGCCTTGACAATCAGTTCTCGTGCACTGTGCAGTTCTCGGTCTTCCCTTCTCTCCCTTCTCTGCTGTGTATCCCCCCCACCCCTTTTACCCCGTAGTACTCTCCATCTCCCCTATCTACACTGCTAGTCTATCAACTATCCTCCCTCTCTTTCAAAGCTGGAAGGAAAAACATTTAAGAAAGGCCTCCTGTCTTTAACGCAGGGCTGCCCATTGCTGACAACTATGCCAATGCTTTCTCCAGGCAGACTATCACTGACATTCTCTTTGTCATTCCCTTTCCCGACCTATGGACGCCCCAATTGTTTCAGTCCTCTCCCTTTTCTCCTGCTCACCCATTAATGGGGGAACTAGATGAGAAGTGCTTTTGGTGCATCATCAGTGTCTACTTGAACGGCACTGTCATGGCCCAGGGCTCTCAGCCCAACCTCCTCCTTCTTGGCAGACGTCTTCAGTCTCTCATTAACTTGCTCCTTTCTCCTGCTATTCCCTCCATCTTCCTTCTGCCCCTCCTCTTCGCCCCGTCCGACAGTGGTACCACGTCCCTGTACCCATCTTGAGAAAACCTTAAAAAGGAGGCAACCAACTTCGCTTAACTACCCTCAATTCTCGTTCTGCTGTCAAAAACAGCTCTGACATCGGTCACCTCCTTGAAGACTTTGATCTTGACGGCCTCGCCCTTACTGAGAAGTGGTTCAGTGCCAGCTCTGTCACTGCTTTTGACACTTCTTCCTGAGGGTTATAAGATCCTCTCCAATCCCAGACCTAACTGGTCTGGAGGCTGAGTGGCCCTTTACTTTAAGATATTTATATAGCATAACCATGGACCCATGGGCATTAGGATGCATACAAAAACAAATAGTACAGTAACAACAGGGAGAGGCAATCATGATCTAGAGTCGCAAGTCAAAGCTGCACCGATGGATTGTCTACCTTGAATGGGTCTGTGCCTCCATCATACCAACTCAATCCTACTCTTCCTTTGAATGTCTTGTGCAAGCTTTGCATCTCTCCTACCCTCTCGATCACTCTTGCTACCATCTATAGGCCCCCTGGGCCAGTCTCCCTCTTCCTATAAGAGTGCGCTGACCTCATCTCTTCTCTCCTAAATTCTACCTCTAAGCTTCTCCTTCTCAGAGACTTCAATATTCGTTTTGACTCTCCTGATCTGGCCACCTTACACTTCTGCAACCTCTGTGACTCATTCCCCCTCAACATTCTTCCCTCTGTTCCGACCCACTCAGCTGAGCACACCCTAGATTCACCAATCTCAGCTGACATTTCTCTCTCTAACCCTCTCACTACACCTCTCTCTTGTTCTGATCACTCTCTCCTCTCATCTGGAGCTCCAGGGCTCCCCGGCTAAGCCTTTGCCCGCACTGCCAGTCTCCATCTGTGTCATTCGATCGATGAAGCAAGTGTCAATTGCCACCTTTGCCGCCTCTTTCATTCCCCCCCACACCTTCTATTGACTATCACTCGGACATAGCCCTTATTAAACTTCACCTCTCCATCACCCTTGACATCCTTGCCCCTGCCATGAGGATCCGCATGAAGCCCACCTCCAAGTGCAACAGTGGGTGTGATACCGACCTCACCTTGCGAAAAAGCAAATGCAAAGTTGCAGAACGGAAGGGGCTGACTTCTCGCACATCCTCTCACAAACTGGCCTGCCGCCTGCTCCAAAGGCATTACAGACTCGCCATCCAGTCCAAGAAGTAGGCCCACATCCAATCCTGAATCTCAGGGGCCACCAACAACATGGCTGAACTTTCCAAAATCTGTAAGCAACTTGGCAATCCTACCGCTGTCTCTACTTCTCTTCTTCATTCCCTGGCTCTCTGTACGGCTTTGTATCCCACTTCACAACCAAAACTCAGGACATCCGATCCTCAATCTCCCCTTCCCTCAAACACCTTATCTCAGGCCTCCCATTGCTCCTCTCTCTCCCTCCCTCCCTCCTACTCTCCTTCTCACCCATAGCACTGGATCGGATCACCAAGACTGTTTGCTATATGAAAGTCTCCTCCAAATATGTAACCCCCTGCTCCTCTGCTCCTCTAGAACTATCAAGGACAATATTTCCGCCCCCGCTTCCTCTTTGGCTGAGTTCTGTCACCACTTTTTTGCCACTGGCTCCTTCACAAAACCCCTCAAGCACTCCCTTGTTCACCCCCTCTAAAAAAGCCATCTGCGGACCTTTCCTGCCCGGCAAACTATCACCCTATTTCCACTACCCACTTCTTGGGCAAACTATTGGAGAAGCTTGCCATCTCCCAACTAACCAACCACACTGATGTTGTGGGCTATCTCCATGATCACCAGACTGGGTCAGAGCATCCAGGGGCATAGAAACTGCTCTCCTGAACACCCGTGATGACTTTCTCTCTAATCTCAACACCTGCTCTGCTTCTGTTCTCATCTTGCTTGATCTGTCCTCTGCCTTCGACACGGTCAATCATACCACCCTCTTAAATCGTCTATGTGATACTGTGGGCATTACGGACCGGGCACCGACTTGGTTGACCCTTTTCGTTTCTAATAGGCCCTCCATGATCAAATGGGCCATTTTCTCTCCCCTACCTCACTCTCTACCTGCAGCGTCCCTCAGGGCTCTATCCTCTCGCCGTGGTTATTCAACATTGACCTTGCCCCTCTTGCCCACTTGATCTCCACCTTCTCTCCTCATTTCCAGTGTTATGTGGAGGACACACAGCTTTCCTTTAAAGTTGCCCTACTCTACCTCATCTCGCATTCCCGATTGTTTAACTCCTATTCAGGCATGGTGTGCTGCTAATGATCTCTGTCTGAACGCCAGTAAGACAGATATCCTTCTCATTGGAACGCCTTCCCCTTCCTTCCCCCCCCTAATCTCTGGCCGGCCTCCTTGGGCCCCCTCCCCTCACCCTTGTGAGGTAAAACACCTGGGAGTCATCTTCGACTCCTCTCTCTCCCTTCTTACCTCTCAATGAGGACCTTGCCAAGAAGGCACACTTTTAGCTGCACCTCCTCAGAGGCATTCTCCCTTTCCTCAGCTTCCCCCAGAAATCCAATCTCTCCAGAGCTCTGGTTCTCTCCAAACTGGGCAACTGCAACAGCTTCTTCCTCAGTCTGCCTATTTCCGCCCTCTGCCCTCTTCAACTAATCCAGAATAGGACTGCAAGACTTATCCTTGGTCTCAAGCCCAGGGACCGCATCCCACCAGCCCTGAAATCTCTCCGCGGACTCCTGGTGGCTGCAAGTATCAAATTCAAGTCCCTCTGCATCATCCACAAGGCTTTCTGGGGCCTGGGATTGCGCTATATCCAACTCTCCCTTCCTAAATACCTCCCTGCTAGAGCCCTTTGGACCTCTAGCTCTAACTCTCTCCAGGCCAAATGCTTCTCCAAGCAGAGAGTGGGGAGAGGGGGGATAGATATCTTAACTCGGCAGGAGCCGCCCTCTGGAACGGCCTCCCTGACACTCTCTGACTCGAGCCGGATCTCCTTAAGTTCCGGAAGCTCCTCAAGAGTTTCCTCTTATACTCCTCCGTCCCCCTCTTCCGACCCTGCTAAAGCTAGCCCTGCTGCTACAACTGGCTTCTGAGTCTTACTGTGGCCAGGCCCTCCTCCCACCAGTCTTCCAGCACTTGTCTTCAGGCACCTTTCCCTGACTATCCTACTGAGGCTGGTCCACTTGTTCCTCGCACTTTTAAAGTCCCCCCCATGAACCCCAACGTCTCAACGGGCACCTGCCCTCCATGGGCTCCCTAGCACTTATTCTGCCTCAGCCCTGGGGCCTCCTCCCCCCCTCCACTTGGACGATCTAAATTTCACAAGGTCTAGTAGGAACGTTTTTGTGTGGTTTATTCTCCCCTGTGCCCCTTCCCCTTTTGTCTTGTGGCACCTGGAAACACTTTTTGCTGTATAGGCGCCATACAAATGTCTAATAAATGAAATCAAATTAGTCCTTTTTCTTGTTCGAAAATGTATAATTTAGTTTTGTCTTTGGTCAAGTCCCTGGCTTCTATAGTGTTCTTCATACCTGACAGTCTCATATATGCCACTATGGGAAATAGCTTAGGGAGTTCCTCCCGGAATGGGAGTCCTTGTCCCCTTAGGGGGGAGTCACTCCCAGTCACTAACAGTGAGGTCCCACTTGCCCAGACCGCTCTGACAGGTCTTGCGAGGCAGGTTCTCCTCCCTAGCCTCAAAGGGGGAGAAGGGACGAATTCCCTTGATTCGCCACAGTGTAAATTGTGTAGCCTGGGGATTTTGGAGGTGGATATGGAAAGTTCAACATAGTTTTGGTAGAATTGTTATCTCGATGGGAGGAGGTGAAATTAACCCATGAAGCAAGTTCTGCAACTATAGTGAAACCTCTTGAAGATGTGTTTGGTAGGTAAGGATATCCAGCATCTGTATTAACAGATATTGGAACTTTAAGGAAGGCATGGTATCGAAGTAAGGCAGACACAACGCGTGACCACAGTTCAAGGTTGTTTATTGAACCTTCACCAGGTGGTGAAAAATGCCTATCTAAACTTAACCTACCGATGGGAGCCAGCTACAACCATCACATTATAATAATGGAGTCCTAGTGAAGTCTTGTCAAAATAAAAGGGCCTATACTAAAAAAAACTATTGCCCATCCTTACCACAAATTTCAAAAATAGTTTAGGGAAATGTTCATGCAAAAGAAAGAAGTGTTCACAAAATGATCAGTCAGAATGTTCGGGCCATTGGCTCCCCTTCCTCATGTTTTCAGCACGGGGCAAGGCAGTTGACTCGAGCCAAGCATACACTCTGGCTTCCTCGACACGAGGATACAGTTCCAATTCCAGAATCAGGGCCTTCTGTGCCCAAGTCTCCTTTCTCCTCAAAGTCTCCTGACTTAGAGGGCCTGATGTACAAAACAAAAACAGAAAGTTCTTTTCTTCTTGCAATTATGTGATTCAGGTGTCTCTCCCTGGATCTCTCTCAGTCGGGTACAGATCCCTCTTCTATCACAGTGGATCACCCTCTTCTGGGCTCAAATCCCTTTATTTTAAGGTTCCAAAAATATTCCTTGTCAGGTGACTCACAGTTCACCGCGGATCGCCCTCAGTTGGGCTCAGATCCATTTTCCACATTCAATTAGTCTCCCTCAGCCGGGCTTGGACCAATTGCAGTTAACTTTATACTTATCAAAGACTTTCGAATGTGCACAGGGCTTAGCTTGACCCGTCGCAGGACCACTTTGATACAAAGTTCCTTTTTTACAATGCAGTCACCATTCAGTTGGATACCTAACAGAGACCTTCGAATGGGCACCCACGTGACGCCGGACCACTCTGTAGACGGTATCTTGTTTGGCTTTTTTTTTAAAAAAACTTGTTTTTATTGTTTTCATAAGTAATTCAGTTACATAAAGTGAACTATCCCCAAACTTCCCATCCCGCCTCCCCAACCCACCCTCTTCCGGAAGAGATGTCCTTGTTCAAATGTCCTCGGGATCGATTAAGAAGTGAATAAATCCGTAAAGTGCGGGCACCATTAAGCCATATAGTCTGATTGGAGATAGTCCAGTACTCCTCCCCATTCTTTTGTGAAGGAGCCTTGTGTTCCTTGAAGATTGTGTGTTATCCTTTCCATGGACATTTGGGACCAGACCTTTTGCAACCATGTAAATAGCAATGGAGGGTCTTGTTTCTTCCATCCCTGTGCAATCGTGGCCCAGGCCGCTATGACTAGGCCCATGAGACTTCTCCATTGCGCCTTAGTGAGTGTTTTGGCCTGTTGCCCTTTAAGTCCACAGAGCCATATCTTTTCAGTGAATTGATCCGCTTCTGGATAAATCTTTTTCAGTTCGGAAATTACTTCTGTCCAGAAGCCTTTGACCTTTGGGCAGTCCCACCAGATGTGTCTCCACGTGCCTGGGTCTGTACAGCCTCTCCAGCAACAGATTGGTGTGTGTGGGTACATGCTGTTTAGCCTCTCTGGGGTGTAGTGCCATTGTGTAACTATTTTAATCCACATTTCTCTGGTTTGGGCTGCACGGGTTAGTTTGGGGATGTCAGCCCATAGCGACTGCCACTGTTGTGTCGTGATGTCTTCTCCCAATATCTTTTCCCATTTTTTCATATATACCCATTTTATGTCTTCTTCCTGTGTATTTATGAACTTGTAGAGATTGGAGACTAGTTTTCTGTCTCCTGAGTTGGTAAGGAGAAATTTTTCAAAGGCGGTAAGTTCCCTGGTCGCTGCGTGTGTTATCTCGCCCAAAGTCAGCCAGTGTCTGAGCTGTTCATATTTGTATCTGTCCGCATTTGTGAGGTTCCAAAGTGTTTTGCAGTCAGTGAAAGATCACACTTCTTTATCCACAAACATTTCCCCAATTTTCCTACATCCGGCTTCCTCCCAGTTCTCGTATGCGCCGTGTTCTGTCCCTGGAGGGAATTGCGGATTCCTGCAGATTGGAGTAAACGGGGCCGTTGCTGTGGTAATGTTCCCCTTCCGTGTCTGCTCATCCCATGCATTCAACGTGGCCTTCATGATTTCGCTGATGTGTAGGTTTGGATGCCTGTGCTGCTTTGGTTTCCATAAGAGGTCTTCTAGTGGTGTTCTTGCGACCGCCCTGTCCTGGGTCACCCAGATCGTTCGCTGATTGTCCCCCAGCCCTTCTTTCAGGATCCAAAGTTGCGCTGCTTGGTAGTAGTTCCTAAAATGTAGGAGCGCTTGGCCCCCCTCCTTGATGTGAGACGTGAGAACTGTTCTGGCTACTCTGGGGGGTTTCCCGTTCCAAATGAATGAGGAGACTGACTTTGCCAATGCTCTGAAAAAGGAATCAGGGATCCTGATCGGGAGGGATTGAAAGTGATACAGTATTTTAGGGAGGATGTTCATTTTTATCGATTGGATTCTTCCCCACCATGAGATATTCAGGGGACACCACCGCTCTAGATCTTTTTTTAACTCTGGACAGGAGTGGGGGGTAGTTTCTATTATACAATGCCTCTACCTTACGCGTGAGAGTTATGCCCAAATATTTTATACCTTCCTCTGCGACTTTTAAGCCCAATAGCCCTGCTTCCATGTTCAGTGCATCTCTGCTCCCGGCTGCGATTAATATTTCCGACTTATTCTTGTTTATTTTTAGACCCGATATGTTCCCAAATGACTCGAGTAGGTGAATCGCCGCGGAGATGGAGTTTTGGGTTTTCGAGTGCTAATAACATGTCATCCGCATAGGCGATTACCTTATGTTGTCTACCCGCCATCTCGATCCCCCTAATTTGGTCAGATTCCCTTATCTTAATTAATAGTGGCTCTAGGAACAGCGCGTCTAGGAGCGGTGATAGCGGGGAACCCTGTTTCATTCCCCTAGAGATCTTCACCCTCTCAGTGATCTCCCCGTTTACCGCTATTCTTACCGAGGGGGAGCAGTAATTGGCCTTGATCATATTAATATATTGGTTACCAAATCCCATGTGTGCCAGGGTTTTAAAGAGCATAGACCATTCTACACGGTCAAAAGCCTTTTCCGCATCTAGAGATAGTAGCACTGCGGGGGTGTGGGATATACTAATTTTTTCTGTTAGGTGTATTAGCCTTCTCATGCTGTCGTGTGTCTGCCTCCCTGGAATGAATCCCGATTGATCCGGGTTAATCAAGGAGGGTTGCAGCGGGGAAAGCCTGGCTGCCAGGATTTTCATATATATTTTTGAAACTAGATTAATCAGGGCAATAGGACTGTACGAGCCCGGGAGGGTGGTGTCTTTCCCCTGTTTGTGAAATACCAATGTTTTAGCCTCATTCATGGATGGGGTAACATTCCCACTATCTCTAAAGGAATTTAGCAGTCTTGTGAGGGTGGGTGTGAGGAGGTCTTCATATTTTTTATAGAATTATTTGGCTTTTTCAAAGTACATTTACTCCTTTAGTTTCCACTTCTTCGCATCTCTCAGTACATGCGCTTCAAACAAGCTAAGTTTGTATCAGTTTCTCCAACTCACCGGCTGTGCTGCTTTTACTGGCACTGCTTTCTTGCAGGAGTCAAGGGCAGTAGCATGGCACCAATCGTTCCTCCTGCCCTGGGTTATCAACACAGGAGCACCACAGATACCTTTTTTGATTCACAGTATAGGATTCCCGGTCTTAGGCTTCTCACTTTCCAGGGCTCGTGAAAATAACGGTTTCTAGAGGTCAAAGGTACTTCCCTCCTTGCAACCTTTTCCGGTCTCGCCGCCTTTCTTCTTGTGCTAAACTGCCAGCTTGGAACTGCTGCTTCCTTGTGTGCTTTTCCTTGCTCAGAGTGTGCTTTTGTGCTCCGCCTTTTATCCGCGTGGGGAAGTGTGATGGGAGTCACGTGTGTGTAATGATCATTAATTGCCTGACCATGGTGTTGGGATGTCAGGTATACGGCTCTGGTGTTAGTCCATTGTTGCTCACGATGAACTGTCAGTGAGAAAGTGTTTGTGTCGGAAAGGTGGGGGGGTTGGATTTCAAGGTGTCCTACCTGGTAAATCAGAGAATATGGACCCATTAAGTAACTACTTATCAATTTGAGCCAAATACATGTGATAATAAAATAGGAATGGTAAGAGTCCTGACAGGCGGGACTACACAATGTTACACCAGAGTCTATCTTCCTTTCAGAGTATACACGCAAGAATACTCACCACCACAAAGTAGGAGCCATCATCTTGCGAAGTACATAAGTGAATTAATTTAATCACTGCAGCTCAAGACTGGATATGGAATAGAGTTAACAATGCTAAGGTAATGGTAGGGACCAAGCTGCAAACATTATGTGACTTATATTGATATGACAGGCTCTGTCAGGCTATGGCGATAGCAACCAAGCGATATTAGATCCTTGGGGAGGCTTCTCTGTGATTATTTAAAGGAACGCCTCATGTCAATCAAAGTGCATTTTATGCATAGACTGTGCAAACTTTCGAATTATGAAGCATAGAATTAAATTGCCTTAAAAACTATGAAATAATTTGGGTTATTTGCTGTCCCTTACAGTTGCAAATAACATCAACTTTCTGGATGAGCTATCCATGATTACAACTTTACACACCACGATAACTCGAAAGGTCAGTAAAAACGAAATATAGTCCACCATTACTCTATATATTAGGTCAAAAATCAGGTTTTATGATACAAGGTTTTAATGGTTTTTGGTTATTTTGTATTGCAGTATTCTATGCACAAGGTTACGTGCATGAAGTAACGTGTGAATTAGCCTACGTTTCATCTTTAACAAGCTTCCTGAAGACAGGTCTGAAGATACATCTAAAATAGATTAGTGAATAATGGGGTTTTCTTCACACCCAGAAACACCAATAAGTGTAGATGACCAAGATATATAGATAGAGTTTCATTGTATCTCACTTCTGTTACTAACCGCACCAAAGTAATTGAAATAACAGAAAACTATTGTGTTCCCTCCACTTGTGTTGCTAATTTTCTATACAACACGTTTCGTTATAATCAATTTTTGTATGTGTTTTTGTCTGTTTTTTACAGATTTAATACAATGTCATATACGTATACAAATTCAAATATGTGGTTGATGAATTTGACCTGGTATGCCACTGCGTATATAATTTGTTGCAGTATTATAGTACTTGTTTTGTTGGACATCAACAACCTTTGTGTGCAAAAGCATGGTAGCATTTTGTGGAACCCCCTTGGCTAACTGGGGAAAAGGTGTTGCAGGGAAGAGGATACTGCGTCTCACCTTTTGGTGTCCCACGTCCACTGCCGAATACCCCTTATCCAGGTGATCCTCCCGCACTGGTCCACCCCCAGGAACTGGTTCCAATACTGAGGGACGTGTCCTGGCCACCTGGATGACAGATCCCCGCGGACTAGCGGGTGAAACAACATCAAGTTTCTTACAGTATGCAATTCTGTAGATGGGTAACACAGGAGTATTGGAGGTTATGTGGGATTAAGCATAAGAGAACAGCGTTTTATCACCCAGAATGTAATGGAGTTGCTGAAAGGGTTAGCAAGACCATTATGGAGGCTGCAAAGATGACAGAGGTTAAGAGGGATGAGACTGTCTGTTAATTGCGTAACGGGAGAAGTGCCTTTTGAATTAATGAGGGGGAGACAGGGGGAGAAAATGGAATTCTTATTTGTGTTCTGCCTGGGTGGGATGGGCAAATGTCATGGATGTAGATTTGAGAGAGGTAAGGAAGTGTGAGTCATATAAACTTAAGCGTGAAGGAAAGATGTGATGCGCAGAGAGGTGGCATGGAATTGGATATAAAGAGAGGTCACAGGGTGAGAGTAAAAAAAAAGGAGTTGCAAAGAAAAAAGGGGAGTTCATGTACAGGGATCCTGTGTAGGTAGAAAAGGGGAAAGGGGCGTCCATGGACAGTGAGGGTTAATCATGGGCAAGTATGGAATTTGGGAGAGTGGTGAAAGTACGAGGACCATGGATGGAGCGAGAGAAAGTCAACAAAAACAAAGAAGGGAGCTGTGTGGTGTAAATATGTATATATTTGTTCCTGTGTCAGGGAAAGATGGTGGGAGTGAGTGTTCTAGCATTATGGATTGTTTGGGCAAAGGAGAGAGTGTGATGAATCTTATGGATTCCTCACAAAAACCCTGCCTAAAGTCTCCTCCCAGGTGACCAAGGAAAGGCAGACGCTTCCTGACCCTGGGTGAGGCATTAGCCGGGAGGATCAACTGGGAGGAGAATGGCCCCAGGGGAAAAGGGGGACTCTGTGGTGTGAGACAGGGGGAATTGCCATCCCCAGGAAGGAAATGTCACTGATACCGGAATATATAGTGGCTTGCTGTCAGAGAGCTTTCATTTTCCCAAGCTAAATATCTGAATGTGGGTGAAAACGATCATACTCAGTTATGTAGTGGGAGTAAGAAAACCTCCTTTAAAGTCACTGGGCCTCATTCCGAGGCTGGAGGTAAGGGTTAACGGTCACCGTTAATGGCAACGGTGACCGTTAACACTTACCTCCGTATTCCGAGTTCCCTTTGCGGGTCCCTCTTTACCTCCTGCTTTTAGCAGGAGTAAATAACGGGACCCGCAAAGTGACCTTGGAGTAAATTACGGCACTGTAATTTACGGTGCCGTAATTTACTCCTTCCCCATTCCCATTGAGCCCTATGGGGGCAGGAATGGGGATGGGGAACCGGTATGGTGAATGGGGACTTACCGGTCCCTCCAACCTTGGAATGGACCGGTAATTACTCCATTCACCATGCCGGATTTCCATGGAGTAAATAGCTCCATGGTTGCTTACCATGGAGCTATTTACTCCATGGTTACCTCCAACCTCGGAATGAGGCCCACTGACATTTATAGAGATGAAAGCTCCTATGACCCCAGGGGAATATATTCTTTTGTATTGTTTATTGCTTAAAAACATATTCAACCTCAACAATAATACAAGCAACAAAACATATAACATACATACATATCTATTCTAGTCTTAAAACAATTCATCATTCCAGGCATTAAGTAATCCATAGTCATCAAAAGGGAATTCTTTCATGCCTCCATTCCTTATTTGCCAGGTCTAAGCTATTTTAAAAACCGATGGCCGCAAATACCATAAAAACAGGGTGACCTCTCAAACGATTGGTCCAAAAAATGTCACAATCCATTTGTTCAACCTGTGCAATTATTTTTTTTTTAAATACATCGATCTCTTCAAACTTGGGCAGTACACCAATAAATGTTTAATAGTCTCCAAAGTCCAAGTCTTTTTTACAGAATCTACAGTATGAGAACTTCTCGGGTATTCCCCACCCCACCCCCCCATTTTAGCAATATTTCCCCTTTATTATATAGATTGCATCTAAAACGTTGAAAGTCCCTCCTAATACTACCAGGACCCCAACCTTTTTTCTTTTACTCCTAATACAAGGTCATGGAAAAATCTTCAAATGATGCGCACTCATACCCAATCGCTTGTGTTCACCTACTAAGTGTTTTAAACTAGTCTGGCCATGCATTATGTTAGTAGTATAGGACCAATCATTCTTAAATAATATTCTTTTAACCGTAACTATGTCTTCTACTAGATCATTTTTAGGGAGACCACAAGAGAGAAGAATACCCTCATATTGCCTGGAAAAAAGAGATATAACCTTTACAATGGGCCTTATTAGAACTGTGCCGGTCTACTAACTACGTTACCGGTAAGCTTGCCGGTACTGTAGTTACCGGACCGGCAAACTACGCATTCTGCTCGTGGAACGGTACCCGCTAGCAGAGCATGTCGCATGCACCGGCACCATTCACAAATGGTGCCAGTGCATCCGACCTCCCCCTTCCCATTGAGCCCTATGGGGCTCAAATGGGAATGGGCAGCATTTAATTCCGGCACTCGCGAATGGCCAATTACCGGGTCTGGCGGGGCCGTAATGACCTGGTAATTGCCCATTCACGGGTGCTGGAAATCTTCGCAAGTTTGGCTGCAGCCTGCCGGATTTACCGGCAAGGCTACCCCTAAACTTATAATGAGGCCCAATGTCTCTATAAAGAGTATTAGCTGGTGGACATAAACATTTACAATATACTAAAAGGAGATGTCATAAGTCTCTAGATCTAAGTGAGTTGATTCCCAGTTCGAACCCAACAGCTGCAGTGGGGACGGCATTTGGGCTCCCCATCACCCTATGCCATAAAATACTCTCTAGGGGCTCCAGATAATCAAGGGCCCACCCTTGGAGAAGTTCAATTCCATATGTAAGTTTTGGAACAGCTTTCCCAACAAAGTACTTAATCAGGAGGAGGCCGAGAATCTACAAAACCGAATTTTTATAAAAATCAAGTTAAGTCCTTCCACCTTCTTTGAATGTTTTATTTAATTGACTCGTAACTGGGAATTCCAAATAAATTAAGTCATTAACTCTTTCCAAAGGCGTTTCCTTCAATGTTCACCTCTTAACTATCATTTTTTCTGTGTTGAAATTGATAGTATTTTTGTTTTACATGTACTTGTCACAAGTCTCTCCCCTTCTCACCTGTTTCACCCTACTTGCAAACTTCTTGGAAGTGGCTTCCTTCTTTCTTACTGTCCGGGACTTATATAGGCCTGGACGCGGGTCTTCGGAGTCCAGCGTGAGGTCTGTCACTTTCCACTGGGAAGCGTTCAGTATCCAGGACTTGGAACCAGGAGGAAGATGACTCGGCTCGGAAGGAGCCGAAGCGCCGACACCGAGCACGAGATAAATCCAGGAATAGAACCACGGAAAGAAAGGGAAAGAAGGAGTACCAGGAAGAAAGGAAACAAGGAATCAAAAAGGAACATGAAGCAGACTTTCGGAAATGCACGTCTAACTACTCCAAGCAGTAGCGTTGAGAGGTGCTTTGCTGCGGGGCGTGGCCCTTTTCTAGGAAGTCGAACGCAGCGTGGAAGGGCTGGTGTGCAGCGTTTCAGAACTGTCGGCCATGTTGGTAGAAACACAGAGTTCACTCCGTGGTGCATCATGGACCATGAAGTCCAGAACGGACGAATTTGGCGGTTCATGACAGCATGCCGCCTCCTAAGCCCTGCACCTCCGGGTTTGCCTGGGTGAATCCGATGATCTCTTTGTATTAAACAGGGGGAGTTGACCTCGTCTGCATCTGGAATCACATATCCTGGAAACCTCGAATTCAAGTTGATTATTGACGAGTACTGGAGTGGGTCTTGGAGCAGTTCGGGTGGATTGTACAAATGGTTTTAGCAAGGATGTATGGAAGACTGGATGAATCCTTTTCCAAGAATCTGGAAGCTGGGGTCGGTGGGCTACTGGATTAATGATTTCCTTTATGGAGAAGGGTCCATAATACTTGGGGGCCAGTTTATTTGGTCGTAGATGTCGAGGAAGAAGTTTTGGAGGACAGCCAAACCTTGTCTGCCACTGCGTAATTAGGGCTTGGTCTCCTTTTGGTGTCTGCATAACGTTTCACATCTTTTCTGGCCTTTTCCCGTCGTTCTTCGGCGTCTTTGTGGACGTTGATTAATGTTTCGATCCAGGAATCAATCGCAGGGAATGGGGTTGGAGGAGGAAGAACAGATGGTAGAACTGAAGGATGAAATTCCTGGCTACAAAAGAATGGGCTGGTCTTGATGGCTGAATGATCCGATTTGTTGTAAGCGAATTCAGCTATAGGGATCAAAAGTGACCAATCATCCTGGACTTTGGTGGAGAAACAACAAAGATACTGCTGTAGGGTCTGGTTGACTCGTTCAGTTGCTCCATGGTTTGTGGGTGGTATCCTGAGGACAACGCGCGCTGGATCCCCAGTATTTGACATAGTTGTTTCCAAAATTGGGATATGTATTGGGGTCCTCTGTCGGAGATGATTTTGGAAGGTAGTCCATGAAGCCTAAATATGTGTTCCAGGAAACTCTGAGCCAATTCAGGTGAGGATGGTAGCTTGAACAAGGGTGTAAAGTGAGCCATATGTGTAAACAGATCAATGGTAACCATTATGGTCGTGTATCCTCTGGATGGGGGTAATTCCACGATAAAATCTGTGGCGATGATTTCCCAAGGTCGTGTTGGCATTGCTGGTTGGTGTAAGAGACCTGCTGGTCTTCTGTTATCATGTTTATTCTGGTTACAGATTGCACAGGATTGGACATAGGTTCTTACGTTGTCTTTCATCCTTGGCCACCAGAACTGTCTCTGTAAAAGATGGAGGGTGGTGTTGATGCCCCAATGTACTGAATGGAGGGTATCATGGCATAGATTTGTGATCTTATGTCTCAGTTCTTGTGTAGGTACTGCCAGCCGGGTTTCCTTGAAAAGATATGCATCTTTCAGATGGAGGTTCCTTGGATTGTTCCCTTCGTATTCCTTCCAGAGTTCGGAAGAAGGTGTTTTTTCACGAATGTCCTCCAGGAGAGAAATATATTGAGCTACAAACACAGTGTTAGGAAACATCTTGGGGAAGGGTCGTGCTTCGAGAGGTTCGTAATCAGGACGTCTGGACAAGGCATCAGCTATGATGTTATGTGTTCCAGGGAAGTGAAGAATTCGAAATTGATATTGGGCAAAAAAGAAGGCCCAACGGGCCTGACGCCTATTTCTGCACTTCAGGGATTGTAGCACTTGTAAGTTTCGATGGTCCGTACAAACTTGTACTGGGTGTTTGGCACCAAAAAGGAGATGACGCCAGTCGGTGAAGGTTTGTCGGATAGCTAACAACTCCTTCTCCAGGACGGAATAATATGTCTCACTGGGAGTCAAGGTGTGGGATTAATAGGCAATGGGATGTTCCGTCTTGTCCTCAAGTTCTTGCTTTAAGACTGCTCCGATGGCATAGTCGGATGCATCAGTCTCAACCAAGAAGGGTCGATGTATATCAGGTTGAGCTAGGATAGGAGCTCGAGTAAATTCCAGTTTCAGTTGTTGAAATGCCGCCTCTTGAGCCTTAGAAGGATCCATTCCGATACCCTTGGAAATAAGGACAAATCCAAGATAATGAACGGTTGATACATGGAAAAGACACTTTTCAGGCTTTCCCAGGAGCTTGTGTTCACGTAAACGTTGTAAAACTGCTTTTACATGTTCTTGATGATTCTGAGGTTCCTTGGAGTAAATCAGTATATCGTCCAGATGTACAATGACAAATAGGAACAGCATGTCAGATAAAACACGATGCATGAAGCGTTGAAATACTGCGGGGGCATTAGCGAGACCAAAGGGCATTACCAGATACTCAAAGTGGCCAAAAGGAGATCTGAAGGTTGTTTTCCACTCATCGCCTTCCTTTATGCGAATGAGATGGTAAGCACCCCTGAGATCAAGTTTACAAGTTTAGTGAAAATTACAACACCCCTCACTGCCTCCAGAATTTCCAAAATAAGTGGGAACGGATAGCGGTCCTTGAGAGTGCATTGGTTGAGGCCACGGTAATCCAGACATGGTCGAAGTTCCTTGGTGTCTTTTTTAGGGACGAAGAAGAGGAAAGCACCGGCTGGAAACTTGGAAGGTCGAATAGTACCGTTTGTCAAATTGATATCCAAATATTCTCGGAGAGCTTTCTTTTCAGGTTCAGACAAAATGAACATTCTTCCAAAGGGAATCACTGCTGATGGTTATCTATCAATGGCACAATCCCCAGGTCTGTGAGGTGGAAGAGATTGAACAATGGCTGTTGAAAACACATCTGAGTATGTTTGATATGCCTGAGGAATTTGGATAATGTTGGAGACAGTTACGGACGGTTGATTGGGTTTCTGGAGGTCTGCTGAAGGACTTGGCAATGTGGCAAGAGATAAACAATGGGACATGCAATGTTCTGAACCAAGAAACAAGGACCCCGCTGCCCAATTAATGTAGGGATTGTGTTTCTGTAACCAAGGCATGCCTAAAACCAAGGGGTAATGAGCTGATTTAATGATGTCAAATTTTAGTATTTCCTGATGATTGTTTATTGACAGTACTAAGTCCTTGGTTTGGTGAGTTATGGGTCCAGAAGACAAGGGTCTGCCGTCAATGGCTTCTACAGGTTGTATTATCTCTTTGGTTTCTCGAGGAATGTGATGTTTGACGACCCAATCATGGTCTATGAAAATGCCCATGGCACCACAGTCCACTAAGGCTAGGATGGGGTAGGATTCTCTTTTGGAAGGGGATATGTGTCATGATCTCTGCTTCCAAAAGGTCAGGGTTTTCCCAACTCCCTTGGAAGCAGATCCATAACCCAGGTTCCGAGGGCCAACCAGTCCCAATTGGGACCTTTTGGACCCAGTCCTGGCGCCAGTGGCACCAGGCTCATAAATGTGCCCAGTCCCAGCGCTGGAAGCGCCGGGCTCATGATGCTTGGGTGGATTTACCTGCAGCAGACCATGCTGCTTACTTGCCTGCCAGCTGAGCCTCTGATCCTCTTCTGTTTGGAACTACTTTTCCTGTTGGGTGGGGCAGGAGCCACTCCCTAGATTCAGAACACTGGAACTCTTCTGGAAAGCAGGAACTCTTTTCTTACCTAGGCGTGGCTGTGGAAGGAGACACCTATGCACTACAGAAGGCTTTTTAAACCACACCCGGTGGATGAATCTTGCTTTGCGTTATTCTGCATCCTCTGCAGCAGAACGCTCATCGTGTCTTCTGCATCGGATCCTGGGCCTAAGGAAAAAGGCTTATCATCCTGAATCCAGTCTTCAGCAACACCTATAAAGACAAGAAAGAACAGGTTAGCATTCCGGCATCTGAAAGACAAAGGCTTACCTACTCTTCGTGCGCTCCGGAGGTCTTCACACTGCATTCCGGCATCTGAAAGACAAAAGCTTACCGACTCTTCGCACGGTCCGGAGGCCTTCGGCGCTGCATCCTGCATCTGAAAGACAAAACAAGGTGCGTTTAAAGACATTGGGGAACTTTGATACTCACGTGCCATTACTCCTTTCCACATCAACCCCAGTGGGTATTCCGGCACCCTGCAGCCGCTCCGAACTCGTACCTGCAAAATAAAAGACAGTTAGAGCGCATCGTGAAGCAGGCAACAAGCGCTTACTTACGTGCTTCCAAGCGCTTCTATTCATCATACGGACTCCATCTTCAACTCACTTCAGCCCGTCATCCGCCATCGCCGGAACCTGCAAAACAAGAGACATCATTGCTAAAGACTTTAAAGACAATAGAATTACTCGAAACTTACCGTTCGTGCAGTAAACGACGGACAGCAGTCCTCTGAAGTCAAGAGGCCTGCGCTACCGATCCAGTGAAGAAACTGGTTACAGCACCCTGCCCCGAGGCAGATGGAGAGCTCGGCATTCACTTACCTAAGACATCTTACTCTTGAAGTCAGGCATACAGTGCACAGAGGTCCAGCCCAAAGAGCCAACCGGGTGCTACACATCACCTTTGAAGATACGGTAGTCGCCCAGTCAAGACCGGCGCCTCTGCGAGAATCAGGTGAGCGTTACAATATGACTGTTTGTAGAATCTGTCCTGGAGATTTCAAGGAGGGAATAGATGAGGAGCAGACATCATTCTCCCGAAGCTGTGCTCCGCTTAGGATCGGGAGCTGGCGTTTCCCGAACGCCGAGGTGGCGCTATAGGACATTCTCTTACAAGGTGTTTATCAGAGCCACAATACATGCACAGTCCTGTATTAATCTGACAGATCCTTTCCTGGGGAGAAATAGGTCCTCGGAAGGCGCCTAGTTGCATAGGTTCCGGATCTGAGGCTTGCGTTGCAGTTGCTTCTTTTGGGCAGGGATAGCTTGTGGCTGTTTTAGGAGGTGTTGATTTTGATTTCCTTTTCTCTGCCTTTCTTTCCTGGATCCGGAAGTCAATCTGTAGGGAGATGTCCATGAGAGCTTGAAAGGAGCTTGCACAAGCTACTCTAGCTAATTCATCCTTTATCTCATCATTTAAACCTCTTTGAAAGAGGGTAAAGCTGGCTTCCTGGGACCAATCGGCTTCTTTAGCTAGCTGTTTAAAGCGAGTCACGTAAGTAAGCATATCCTGAGTCCCTTGTTGGAATTCAAGCAATCTTTCCTGTGCACTATAAACAAGCTCAGAGGGATCAAACATGGTCTTAAGGGCTTCCACAAACCTGTCGTAATCATCCAGGAGAGCATCACACGCATTGAATAAGGGAGTTGCCCAGGTTAAGGCATTATCCGTGAGATGAGATATCATGAATCCAACCTTTGCTCTTGGGGTGGAAAAGTAGTATGGTTTGAAGGTGAAATGTACCAAACAAGAATATAGGAAGGCACGTAGGTTTTTTGATGATCCGTTGTATTTGTCCACTACTACCCCTAACAGGACACTTTCCTTGGCAGCAAATTCTTGAGACAAAACCAACTGCTTTAATGCAGTATTCTCAGCCTTAAGGCTTTGAACTTCAGTGGTTAATACTTGCATACCTCTCATGAGGTCCTGGACTGCGGCTTCCATATCTGTCCTTGTATCAGGTTTGAGGCGTCTCATTCTTTCACAAGTCTTTCCCCTTCTCAACTGTTTCACTTTACTTGCAACCTTCTTGGAAGTGGCTTCCTTCTTTCTTACTGTCCGGGACTTGTATAGGCCTGGATGCGGGTCTTCGGAGTACAGCGTGAGGTCTGTCACTTTCCACTGGGAAGCGTTCAGTATCCAGGACGTGGAACCATGAGGAAGATGACCCGGCTCGGAAGGACCCGAAGCACTGACACCGAGCACGAGATAAATCCAGGAATAGAACCATGGAAAGAAAGGGAAAGGGAACGAAGGAGTACCAGGAAGGAAGGAAACAAGGAATCAAAAAGGAGCACGAAACGGGCTTCAGAAACGCACGTCTAACTACTCCAAGCAGTAGCGTTGAGACGCGCGGCGGGGGTGTGGCCCTTTTCTAGGAAGTCGAATGTAGAGTGGAAGGGCTGGTGTGCAGCATTTTGGAACTGTCGGCCATGTTGGTAGAAACACAGAGTTCACTCCGCAGTGCATCATGGACCATGAAGTCCAGAACGGACAAATTCGGCGGTTCATGACAGTATTTTTCTTTTAAGTGGTTCTCACCTGCATATTTGTCAAAAGCATCCAAGAGACTTTGCAGACATAAACCTGTGCAATCTGCTAAAATAAAATCATCAGCGTAAGCTACCCAGCTAATGGCTAACTTACCAATTTTTCGGTGGATCAAATGCAGCTGCTTCCAGTATCTCCAGTATCTCACCAACATCGGAATCATACATGTTAAAAAGGCAGGAGGCCAAAATGCACCCCTGCATTAAACCGTTACTAGTAAGGATTTTACGAGAAAGGGCGCCTTAGCAATTCAGGTACACTTGAACATTTTAATGTTTATGTAGCATGAAAAGCAGGTTCAACAAAGCCTCTGGAATTCCCCAATTATGTAACTTCTGCCAAAGTCTAGTACAACTAACCAAATCAAAGGCAAAGATAAATCAACTGCTGCCAAACGAATACATTTGTATTTACCTGTATATACTAAACCCTGTATACATCAGATAATAAACCCATTTAAGTTGGTTGCATGTGTCCGAAAACCCATTTGATTTTTACTTATTCTTCCAGTACTCATCGCCCAATTTTCTAGATCTTTTAATACCAAAGACGCAAAGATCTTCCTATCTGTGTCGAGGATCAGGCATTCATTTTTCAGGGTCAGATCTAATTACACTTTTAAAAATGGGTATAATATAGGATGTCGGCCAGGCGGGTGGGAGATATTCTGTTTCCAGGATGTTTTCAAATAATATCTTTAACATGACTGCGCAGAGTTTGGGATCTCCCTTAAATAGTCTATTTGATTTGGACCCAGAGCCCTAGAATTCTTTGCTCCCAGAATTAGTCTATAAACATCCTCCACTCCAAGACATTCTCCCATTGGTTGTTGAAAACTAGTAGACTTGTAACTGGATCGGAACTCTGCGTAAAGGGCTGCAATATGTGTTACCCATTGTGTCTCTGAGACTGCATGAATTATTTTCTCTGTGTGTCCCTTATTTAATGTATTAATAAGATTCCAAAAGTATTTTACATTCATTGACCTTAAGCAATTCAACATTTCTTCTGCGTCTGCTTGGAGAATCATGGCTTTGTGATTTCTCACCCAATTTTCAAATTGTTGTGTAATCTTACAAATGTTCACCCATTGTTCCGATTGCTCCCCAATACTCTTTTTGGTGTGCTTGGTGTGCTTAATGGCAAACAGCATAATTCTTTTCCGATGGGCCGGGTCTCAATTATACTTATGATTTTTCTTGTATAATGGTCCCAGCACTTGCCTTTTTACTCAATTTTCCTTTAATAGTTTGATTAACTACTTCCCCGCACAGTTTCATTAACTCATGATTAGTTCTACAAATAAGTGCAGCATTCAATGTAATTCTGTTTGATGCGGCATGCAGATATACTATTTCTTTGTACATTTCACGAGATTGAGTAATTCCCAATTTGAGAGTACTTTCCAACATACAGTGATCACTCCATAAATTCTGCAATATTTGTTGTGATTCACACTTCCGAAGTAGAGCCTCATCGACAAATATATAGTACAGAGTAGAGGATGCAGAGCCATTATGCAAGTTGCATGACACTCCATGTCACCTTCCACAGCACCATTTAACTTCTATAGTCCAATATTCCCCAGGGCCTTTAAAAACTTTGCACCATTTTAGGCATTTACTCCACGATTCCTATACTTGTTAAAGGCGCTCAGGGTTACCATACTTTGCTGTGGCAATGGCTTCATCCCCTTCAAACAATGCAAGTTTAAATCATCCAAAATCAATATGTCCATTAACTTGCTTTCCAATCAGATAATGTGTTCAAAAAAGATTCCACTTGTAAAATGACACATGTTTTAAAAGAGAATCATCAAGCTACCCCATTTATGTCCAAGGATGGCACGGAACAGACCAGTTTTTCCTAAATGCACAGATTCTGAGGAAGACAGAAGTTGAGTAGGACTAACTACTATTGGTTCTGTGACTCCCAAATGATATGCAGCATCCCAGTTCAATGCTGAGGCTTGATCTCTCCGCTGGTCTTCCCATTGTACCACATAGGATTTTATTTAATCTCGCTTCTCTCGGCGAAGTTTACTCAGGCCCACATTTTGGACCGTCTGGTCCACTTCCCATTGGGATGCTACAGATTTTACTTTGCCTCCATTGTCCAAATGGTGGCCACTAGTAGATGCCGGTTGTCTTTCTGCGATTGTTGACCTCTGACCCTGTCCTCCTTCTGTGACCGATTCATACGGAGTGTGAATTGATTTTACCACTTTTACAGATTCAACTGCTTCTTGTTCCCTTGCCGAGCCTTCTTAAACCTCACAGATCTGTTCACAGGGGTCAGGTCGTATTGTGTATGGACATTTTTGCATGTACTTAGGATTTTGCCAAATTCCCCATCTTCTCCTTCTCGTGGGGGTTCCTGGAATGTCACACACTCTCCTTTCTCATTCTCACAAACGTTATCAATAATAACAGTGCCATGGATTTTACCTCTGATGCTTTACAAAGCTTTTTCTGCACCAAGGACTCAGGAATTGTAACATTTCTAAGAAACCTACGCAAAGACGTGTTTGGAGTAGCTTTCCTTTTCATATTCTTCGTTTTTTTCCCGTTCATACCACCAATATTGTTTCTTTTCTTTAGAGGCTTTCTTTCTCAACCTGTGTTTCAGGAGTGTTAATCAATTCCAGGCCCCCATTACTCCTCAGGGCAGGTGGATTACTGTCTAGAAATTGCTCTATTCCATGTTCGATCTGTAGTGATGGTTGTAACGTTGGCCCACGTTTTGTAACATCAAAATAGCTTGTGACAAATCCTATCTCTCCTTATCATCATTATTTTGGATCACTTCAACCAATCCAACTCCGTTATTTAAAATGTCCATCTTATTTTGAATTGAGCCCAAAACCAGAGAATGCATCTGTACTTCAGCCTGGATATCTTCATATAGTACTGCAAAGGTAGAGATTACTTTATTAAGAGCAATCATTGCCGCTTGTGCATTGGTATTTGGGTCTAACCTTGATTCATTACTAGGAGAGGTCTGACCCGTCTTGGTTCTGGGCATCGGGGTGAACGCATAAGAAGTTATAGTGTCATCCGCCACATCTCCTTCATCTGAATAAAAGGAGGGACAAAAGAATCCTTCCTTGCCGTTGTAGAATCCCCTCTGTCTCTACAGTTCTCAGAATTTCAGTGTCAGTAATAGGTGGCTGCGGTCCTTCAGGCGAGAAATATGATCGATCATCTCCCCTTTGGTCGCCTAAAGTGTTACTTTTATTATTGCTGGCAACGTTAGAATTGGAACCAAAATAAGTGGGAACTTCAGGGGCCATTAACCGTTTATTTATTGAGGGAAGCACCGCCGTATCCTGAGCAAGCCTCCTAGTACTAGCCCCCGGAGACGGAGACTAGAGTAAATGCCATTGTGTGCCGCACTGACTCCAAACCCATGCGCAATCCAAGGGGTAAGACCCAGACAGCAGCGTGGCACTTTCTTCTCTCCCTGAAGCTACTCTCCTGATAAACGCAGCATATACCTCAGATGCGATGCGTCTTGCGCACTCGCCACTCCCCCTAGACTTTTGGATGTTAAGGCGCAGATGAGAGACCTCAATTAAGGGTGCTGGGGGAGCGCCAGAGTATAAGCCGCACACAAGAGCTCAGGAACAATAACATAAGCGTCACGCAGTGGGCAGGCCCCGGGCAACTACAGAGCATTAGCTGAAGTACGTGGCAGACACCGGGAGACACTCGGCTGGTCTTACTGCCAGGCGCCCAGGGAAGACCACAATGAACGGCGCCCACCCACACGAACATAGTCCATCCTGCTGGAAAACTGTAGTGGAGAGATGGCAAAAACTACCAAGCCGACAAAGTGGACATTTCGACATTGCTCACAACGCTATCAGAGAAAAAGGAAGGAAGGGTGAGCGTGCCGAAGCAATGTTGCAGGGAACGTACTCAGACTTCACCACCGCTGCTACCAGCCCGAGGGGTCACCAAGTCAGATCTACAGGAGCTTCTGACAGCCATGACCAAGGAGTATCAGAAGGTAACTGATGAGCTCATCAAAAGAATCTCTGACCTGGTCAAACGTATGGACGAGGTGGAAAGCAGAACAGCAGAGATAGAAACAACGGTATGTGAGCAGTCCTATGAGATTTGGGAGGGAGTGGACAGGATTTCCGCCTTACAGGCCAGATGCGAAGCCCTGGCAACTAAGCAAGACTCAGAAAACTGCTCCGATTGCAACAACATGCGTCTACGTGGGGCCCCAACCTCTTGTCACAGATGCAGAATTGGGTGACTTTGGTAAAGTCCTCTTTCGGTCAATTCTGACTTTTCCCGATAGTGACCCACTCGAATTGGATAGAGTACACCGTACTAGGGCGAGGCGGCCCGCCCGCACTAGCAACCCCACTGAATGTCCTGGCGAGGGTCCATTTCTATTGGGTTAAAGATGAGATCATGCAGGAGGCCAGAAGCTCCGCACGTATACAATTCAGGGACGCATCGATCTTTTTGTATCAGGACCTTGCAGTAACCATGCTACTAAAAATGAAGTCCTTGAAACCACTTACAGAATGGCTAAGAGACAAGAAACTTCCATATCGCTGGGGTTTTCCCACTGCACTACTGTTTAACCAAGATGCGAAGCAGTGGCACATCTGAACAATGAAAGAAGCAAAGAAGTTATTACAACCGGAAGGAGCAAATGAGGATAAAGGGAACTCAGCGCACAGAAATTACTTGTCAAAAGAGGCTTGCGCAGGCATGGACGCGATCTGACAGAAGAAGAAGGATTAAAGGCCAACAAAAGGAAGTAAAAAGGCTGGCAAGACTTGACTAGGGACAATCCACTGGCAGAGATAGGCCTAGCCAAATTGAACGTAACCGAGTGCTTCGGACAACTCTCACGGGAAGGACTGCAAAATGCAACCAGCGAGGAGTTGTAACCTCCATAGGGTGAGTAAGGCCCATACATCTCAGAAAGGTACAGCCACGCTGGGGACGTGTAGGTAAAACTATATGGACGGCTGGGAGCTGAACTGCAGGAGCGGTCCCAGGGGAGTAACCGTCAGGTGAAGGTGTTCTCAGTCATTTAGCAATGGGCACTGGTTGCCCATATTACAGCTTATTCGTCGGGCCTTGGACCGGTTGCCCCGAGATTTCAGGGCTGGTCTCAAGGACTCGACTTTGGATAGGGGGGGGGAGAAGGGAAGAAGGGGGAAGGGAAGTTGTAATAAGGTTATACCAGTTGAGGAGGAAATAAGTTGGGTACTGGGTCAAGGCACTGACCCCTCAAGGCAGCAATCTTGGAGAAGAAGAAGGATAAGGCTCTGGATGTCCCATCCATGGGACAGGGCGCAAGCTAGACGCCAGGGTAGCATGGGAAAAAGGTAACAAATGTAATGGTGGACTCAACTAGGGAGCTCTGTATGATAATCTGGAACATACAGGGGCTGAACTTCCCAGGGAAGCGGAAATCAGTAGAATGTAGGGAAGCGGAAATCAGTAGAACGTAGGCTATCAGAACTTTCAGGCAATGTAGCCTGCTTGTGGAAAACACACCTCCTGGCAGAGGACGAAAAGCGTGCTCACTTTATGCGGTTCAATGAGTCTTATTTTGCTACAGTAGGGGAGAAAAAGAGGGGCGTGGTGCTGCTGTTCTGCCGGGAAGTACCAATAACCCGGGCCACAGTAAAGCGAGACCCGATGGGGAGATACCTATTAGTTAAGGGGTACCCATTAGAACAAGCCCGGACCTTCGCCTCTATTTACTGGCCAAATATCGCCCAAGACAGATTCCTCCGCACTGTCCTTCCAGACATTCCCATATTCGTGGAAGGCCGCCTTTTCATAGGGGGGAGATTTCAACTTAGTCCCTGACCCAAACACAGACAAGACCTTGACACCATTTAGAGAGGACTTTGCACGGGCAATAGGGTTGGCTGAATTTCAAATGGAAACGAGAATAGTGGATGTTTGGCAGCTTTCCAATGAGGGGACACAAGATTACATATTTTACTCCCATCGTCTCAAAGAGTTCTCCAGAATAGTGAGCTGTTGCCCTGCTTGAAGGAAACGCACATACACACAAGGGTGATCTCTGACCACGCCCCAGTAAGGGCTCAAGTCAGGGTATGCAAACCGCCACAATGGCACTGGAAAATGCAAGACTCACTACTGCAGGACGAGGTAATCAAAGAGGAAATAGCTAGGACGATTTCAATATACTTTCAAGAAAATTACTCAGTGGGGTGCACAGATGCGGTAGTGTGGGATGCCATGAAGCCGGTGATCCGGGGAGTACTAATGGGATGCACAGCAGCAAAGAAAAGGCTAGGCCAGCTGCAGCAAACTAAACTGGAGGAAAGGGTAGTGGCACTGGAAGGGACAACATACTGAACCAATCAGTAAAAACGGGAAGAGAACTCAAAAAGGCAAAATCCACCCTAGTAATGCACCTTGCAGACAAATTTGCGCAAGCACTTGCATGCACAAAACAGTTCTATTACATAAATAGTAATAAAGCGAATAGACTGCTAGTGTATAAACTAAAGAAGCTCCACACCCAAAATAATATCCCCACATTGAGGGCCGCAGATGGGACACTACTGTCCTCGGAGAACAAAAGGGACGCTATGATGATCCATCATAGGGAGGTAATGGCGGGCAACCCAAATGGGGACTGTGTGCAAGATGGTTACCTAACTAACCATCCGGGCCAACCTAAGCTAAAGCAGCCAGAATCCATAGAACTTCCTATAACTCCGGAGGAAGTACTAGCAGCCATAACATCTTAAAGACTGCAGCCCCGGGTCCAGATGGTTTCTCTGCGAGGTTCTATAGCGTCTACGCTCACATCTTAGTCCCGAGGCTAGGTAAGCTTTTTAACCCCTTCTTAACCACAGGGTGCGTTACTCCGTCGCTGGAGGATACCCTTAAAATCCTCATCCCCAAACCAGACAAAGACCCAGAGAACTGTGCATCCTACCGGCCCATAACGCTAATGAACAACGATGCAAAGATATTCTCGACGGACCTGGCCACCAGACTGGCCAGGGTCCTCCTCCCTGAACTCATTCACTCTGATCCGATGGGTTTCATACCGGGCCGCACGACTCAGGACAACATTAGACACACCCTAAACTTGGTCAAATACGCATCAAGAATGAAGGTGGTAATGGCTGCGATCTCTCTGGACACCCATAAGGCATTTGCCCTGCTGGACTGAGGTTATATAAAGAAAACCCTTATATGGTTCGGATTTGGCCCAAAGTTTGTGCAGTGGGTAATGGCCAACTATCAGCACCCCACCACCTCCTTGAGGATTAATGGATACACTCCCCTAAGCTTCATATCGCCCGGGGCACTCGCCAGGGATGCCTCCCATCGCTCCTCATATTTGCTCTCTCAATGGAGCCATTCGCCTCTAGGAATCGAGGCAACGAAGGAATACAAGGGCCGCAATTGGGTGGGAACCAATTTAAGGTCTCCATGTATGCGGATGACGTCCTCCTCTCCTTCACACTGATAGAATACTCACTAGAAGCACTTTGGCAAGAGGTCTCAGCATTCGCAGAAGCATCTGGCTTTAGGGTTAACTATGATAAATCTAGGGCTCTAGGACTAAACATTGCCCGAGAGCGGAAAGAAACACTGGCAAGCGTTTGCCCCATTCCCTGGGCCAAGTCGCAAAACGCCTATTTAGGAGTGAATATACCATATAGAATTGAGAGAACATACCGAGCAAATTTCCCATAACTGTTCCAAAGCCTATTAGCCGATATGGAGCGATGGGGTAAGCAGGAGGTGTCATGGCTGGGGAGGATTACAGCGCTGAAAATGAACCTGGTCCCAAGATTACCCTATCAGTGAGTGCTTAGCGCTGTCTGTAGCGATTCGCTCGAGGGAGTTGTATAGGTTGCAAAAGGGTATCTTAACCTTCGTATGCGGCAGGAAAAAGCCGAGAGTTGCATGAAGAGTGATGCTCAGGCGGGCGGTGATGGAAGATCTGGGGGTCCTTAATATCACTAGATACACCCTGGCAGCGCAATTATCCCACACGTTTACCTGGCAGGCTGGGGTTAACCTACCCAGGTGGAAGGAGATAGAATAACATGGTGCACTACCCTACCACACCTCTCCTCAGCCTGTAATCCCCTGGGCACAGAGGTGTTGACAGCCACTAAAATCACAGTCCAGTATTGGAAGAGGGACTCTGGACAATGGGGGGAGAGGGGAACACTAGGGCCACACACCCCAGTATGGGCCAACTCAGACTTCACCCTGGGGCTCAGGCCAGCGTGGTTCAATGCCTGGTGGGAAGAGGGACTAACGCACATTAGGGACTTCTACACCAACTAGTTGCCACTTAACTTCATATGGACAGATTCTGGATCCCAGAATCCGAAAGATTCTGATATGCCCAACTCCGACAATGGTTGTCGCAACACACCATAAGACTGCGAGGGGGAAGGGAACTTAACAAAGGGTAAAGTATCGGTCATGTATAAGCTTCTAGAGAAAGGTGACCCCAAGAAGAAAGAGAACTACATGCTTCGGTGGGAAAGACCTGGGGAGGGAGTTGGTATTAGAGGAATGGGGCGAGTCTGGTCCCGCATACACAAGACCTCGAAATGCATTACAAATAAAGAAGGGGTGGTGAAAGTATGCTACAGATGGTATGTCACCCCAGAAATCCTGAACAAATGCAACCCAGATCTCTCTCCGCTGTGTTGGAGGCGATGTACGGAAACAGGGTCGCTATTTCACCTCTTGTGGTCTTGTCTGAAAGCAACACGATTCTGGAGGGAGGTGCTGGACCAAATTAGGCTAATCACGGGACTGACGATTCCATGGGACCCGGGCATTATATTGCTAGGGGACACAGGAAATGGGGAATTCCCGCTGACGGGGAACATGGTGAACCTTATCACCCACCTTCTCACCGCAGCTAAAATCACTATCGCCCAGCTTTGGAAGCAACCGGAAAGGCCCTGCCCTCCCCATGTGGTGGGCTAAATGCTGGGACACAGCGGTAGTGGAGAAAATGACAGCCTCTCGTGGAGGTGGCATGGGGAAGTTTTACAACATTTGGTCCCCCTTCTTTGACTATACAGAACTATACCCAGGTATCGCACGACAAGCACCAACTCTCCGATGGTGCACAAAGTACTAAGCCTGGACCTGAGAGCCGCCCAATCGTCTCATGTTGATGGAATGGTATTTTATACTATATGTAATGCCTATCAGACTCTGTATTGTGTATGCTGCCCTACAGTACAAGAATATCAACTTGTGCCTATGCTTTGACTCAAAACAACTGTTATTGTTGTTATATACCAATAAAATTTGATGTTGAAAATAAATAATAATAATAATAACAATTAGGATGGCTAAAGGTCTAACTTTCCCTATATTATGGAGGGAGTTCCGTACCTAAGGAAAGACTATATCAGTATGTTCAACTTAAAAAGTCAGTCTGTGTCAAATTCCTATACAAACACTGTGCTGGGATATCAACCAAAAACCTAAATAGTGATTCGAACATAAAGTTTGAGCCGATTCCAGCTCTGGCTTATTTCTTCAGCCTCTTTTCATGAATGTTCATAAGTTCCTTATGAAGTTCAATTTGTCTTTCTTCAGATACCAAACAGAAATACAGTTCTGTTGCCCTTCTCCAAGTTCAAAACAGTTCCAGGACAACACAGTACCAAGACATCAACACTTAGGATTCCCTTCCCCAAGTTGAGTGTCACCATGTAAATAAAGTACCTTAAACACAACTCCAGGAAAACACAGTTTCAAGATACCAAAAGCTTAGGGTTCCCTTCCCAAAGCTTTTTGTTAACTCTTAAACAGAATGAAGCTTTGATATTTCAACTGAACCATCACAACTCGGGACTCCTTTCCCAAAGTCTGGTGGCATTTGATTTTCTGCTTTCACCACAGCAAGCTTCCTTAGTTAGTATTGTGAAGATCTCGGTTCAAGGCATAGTTTCAGACCACAGGTCCACCCATTACAGGTCAAATACCAGGAACGTAGTCTTTGATTTTCCTTTGTTTCTCAATGACAGCCCCTTGGTCAAGGCGCAGTTTTAGACCACAGGTCCACCCATTAAAGGTCACGCAACCAAGAAATTTCAGGCTTCCTTCAAAGCTCACATAATAAGCAGTTCATAATGCAGCTTTACAATTTCACTAGAGTGGTTCCCACTTCATTCATGCATATCCTTTGGTCTTTATATGCAGAGTTCAACAAGGATGGCTTTTGCATCATATGTACAATCCCCCTGCTCTGTTTGTATTCTTGCAGTGAATTCCTCTTACTTTCTTCTTTTAGTTCAGTATTCAGTATTACTTAGTCTTAGTTTCTTCAGGTTAAGGGAACAACCAGTTCTGTTTTATTCATTTAGTTTCATTCATTTAATTCCAATGTCAATAAACTTTTCTGAAGGAATTTTGCATTTCACATTTTGCTCCCACTTCCTGTCCGCACAGCTCGCCTTTTTTATTGAGGCTTACGGTTCCACACAGAAGCCTTTCAGAACATGTTTTCATGCATGCGATAACTCGCGACTAAGTATCGTTAGGCTGGCAAGATTACACAGTTTCAAGGAACATGCCTTTCTTTCCTACGCACGCACTTGGATACTTTGTATTCGCTTGTGGGAAAACACACTGGGTTGCTGCTTACCTTTCACTCACTGGTTGTGTTTTCTCGGCTGCCTATATGATTGGCTTCTTCTCCTGAGGTAAGGGTCTCCCCACCTACCCCTCTTCCTTCGTAGCCCAGGAGAGCAAGCATTGTCTAAGCCCAGCTGTGGAAAGGAATGACAAGCCTCCAGTCTCCCTTCTTTGCATTCTAGAAGGCACAGCACCCTTGCTACGCTTCCTCTGGATGCCTCAGTATGCAGTGCCTCAGTGTCTTGGCACGTTGTCCTGTCCCATCTGATCCTGGGGGTCCCAGGTCAGACGGGATTCCCTGCTTGTTCTCCTTCAAACTCTCCTACCAACTCCCTGCAACTCCTGTTTTTATACAGTGCTTAATAGGTTGCCGGTCTAAGCTAAGGGTTTGCCCTGCCTATCTTGACTGACCTTTGGGCCTCCCTTTAGCAATCTTCATAACTCCTAGTGGCTTCTTCCTAGTCCCAGTATTCCTCTGCATTTCAAGGGGAGAGGAAAGTGGAACACTTTTGCAATGACCCATTAAGGTCGGGGAAAGCTTAGGTGGATCATCTGGAGGATAAGGGGGATACTATGATGCATTATTAAATATTCTACCTTTACCCTTTCGAATGGATTGTGTCTTCCCATGTAGTCCTCGTCTTTGATATTCGATATCCAGCTTCAGCTGCTTCGGAAAGGTATTAAGGCAGAGGGCAGTGTGCGTCGATGCAGTCGACTCGATGTCCCCACAGGTTCCTCCGTCTGCAGGATGAGGTCATCGAAGGCATATATAGCACGAGCAGCACCCGTTGGTTTCAGTTCAGTTTTTATGCGAATGCCATTGCTTCACGAAATAGGGCGCAATGATTTACTATCACCTCTGACTACCCCCAAGACCGGGTTCAAGAACGTCGTTGACACCATCAACGCCTTCGACGCCAGCCAAGCCTTCAACATCAGCGTCAACTTCGACACTATCGACGCCAGCTGCACCATCAATGCCAGAGGCGCCACCGATGTCGAGCACCCCATCAAAATCTATGGTACTACTGAAAAAGGTTTTGACGGCTCCTCCAGCGTCAAATCCATTATTAATTAAACCCTTGATGCCTGAAAAAATGTATGTGCCTTTACCAAGAAAGGACTATTTTAAGTCTCTTACCTCAATATATGAGGAGAATGAGCCCTGAGACGACGATGCACCCTTTGGCCTCCAATTTGGCACTCCAAATGTGCCTGAAAGTTTCTTCTCTGAGCAATCAAGGTTGAAAGACCTTTATGATAATCTGCAGCCGGCCAGTGGTGTGGACGCCTCACCTGAGCTAGAGTTTGGAAGACCAGAGGCTGGGGAACATGCTGATGCATCATATAGGCAGCTTATGTCCACGGTAGTGGAATATATGGGGTGGAGTAGACCTTGTTACCATATGAGCAGGTTGATTTGACGGACATCCTGGATAAGGGTCCTCAGTCAGATCCTATATTACCATTCCACATTTTATTTTTATTTTTTTATTTTATTTCTTTATTGTATTTGGTTACAAGAAACCTTTTACAAAAACAACATATATATACCATCCAAAATTTAGGAAAGAAATAAATCAAATACCATCGACATATATAAAAACATATCATCACTTAAAAGAAATTGTCATAAAATCATGTATCCACCATTTAGCAGAAGAACAAGATATAAAACAAAAGACAAATGTTGATGACAAGGATTGAGAGAGGCTGAAGTTTTTACTACCGATGCTTAACTGAGCATGTTAGAACACTATCTGACTTCTTTACAACACCTGAACCACTGTGATTGTGAGAGCCTGAACTTGGCCTGAGACCAGTCTGTCCCAGAACATATCAGGAAGAAAAGGTGCCGTTCCCAGCCCAAATCTTGCAAAAAGCACGGATCTCATCGGCCAGGTTCCCTTGCATTCCATTAAAAGGTGTTTTAAGGATTACTCTTTTGGATTTTCGCACACATTGCATAGAGCAATCGAGTTGACACCTAGATTTCTTTTATAAAGGACCTCCCCTGTATGTACCACATTTAAACGAACTCTAAGAAACTTTATCCTAGTCTTCCAATCCGGGAACTTTACCAGATATTTAGCCAAGAAACCCTGCTTTTTGTCAGCCAACAGGAATACATTGGGGTGAACTGAGGCACGCATGGTGTCAATTGTGACTATCCAGTCCATTTCATCCCACCGTTTCTTAACCTTCATTGGGTTTTCAATTAGAATTTGGAGATTTGTGTTTGCATTTGACAGCTCTTCCTCTGCCCATGAACTCAGATTTGTAACCATTCTCAACCTTTTTTTTTTACAATATGCAAGTTGATATCCACTTATAGCGATCCCTCTTTGGCTGTTATCAAAAGGCAGAGCAGAGAGATCAACTTCCATCCAGCTTGGGCCTTTAAAGAACGCAATCCCAATTCAAATCTGAGACTTGACATAGGAAGGCTCAAAGGTAGCCCAAGAACATTTTTCCATAGGAGACTCTCCTATTTTTCCCAATTGCCATATTGCCCACCAAAAAAGGGTGGCAGCCAACTGGGAGAGGCCAGAAACCAATCTGGCTGTGAATACAAATTTGACCAAAAAATACCGCCCCTCCAGTAGTGACCCAGACTACCTGTCTAAACACCCCACTCCAGAGTGTCTGGTGGTACAGGCAGCTACCACAACTTCTAAGCAAGCAGCTTACCCTACCATCCCTCCAGATAGAGATGACAAAAAGAGTAGATGGATGGGCAACAAAATTATTTTCTGCAGGGAATATGGGCCTCAAATCAGCCAACTCCACATGTGCCCTTGCAAAATTTACATTCACTCTATGGGACTGCATTTCCATGGTGGCAGAGCACATACCTGAGGGGGATGAAAGAGGCGGGTTCTTAGCCATAATTAGAGACGGCAAAGAACCCATGTGTGAGTCTCTTCAGTCAGGTCTGGATTCTGCTGACAGAATCAGTAGATTTGCGTGGTTGAGGAAGTCGGGTTTTGCACCAGATGTGCAATACAGACTTCTCAACATACCCTTTGACGTGTCTCACCTTTTTGGCAGCAAGGCTGACGAAAGCCTTGAGAAGTTGCAGACCTTTAAAGGTGGCAGCCAAATCTTTAGGTGCCACTATTAGGCAGCCTCAGCCTTTTCGCGCTAGTGGACAGACTTGGAGTAGATCTTTTCGCTACTGCTCCTCAGTTAGAAGAAGAGCGAGAGGAATGGCTAGTCAAAGAGGCCAAAGAAAGTGGAGGACAAGTGAGAGGTGCGAAGCCAGCTCAAGTAGGGATATCTTTACCATCTGCCACTAAACCTCTCTGAGGTCTTGAGTCACAACTCACCAGTGGGGGGCAGACTGTCTCAGCATCTAGAAGAATGGCTAGACATTACTTTGAATGCTTGGGCAAAGGAAACCATATCCCACGGGTACTGTCTTCTTTTCATACAGAGACCTCAGAGCAATCCGCCGGGGAACACTCTTGAGGATTTGTTAACCTTGCAAGAGAAAGGCACTATAGAGCCGGTGCCTGTAGCGGAGAGGAGCAAGGGATGGTATTCTCCATATTTCTTAATACCCAAGAAGGACGCAGGACTGAGACCCATCATGGACTTGAGATACTTGAACAAGTTGGTCACACTTTCTCAGATCCTTCAGGTCCTCCAACTCTAGGATTGGATGGGGTCATTGGACCTTCACGATGCTTATTTTCATAGCACAGAAAATGCCAGAGGTTCGCAGTTGGCAGTTCTCATTATCAGTTTCGAGTTCTGTCATTCGGGCTGACCTCCGCCCAATGGTTTACACCAAACTGAGGGCAGTGGTGGCAGCGGGTCTCAGGAGAGGGGGGGGTTCACGTCTACCCCTACCTGGACGGTTGGCTGGTCAGGGCGCGTTTTCCCGAACAAGTCCTGGATCAACATCACCTGACACTCTCTTCACAGACTGGGCTTGTCCCTCAATTACAAGACGTCCCATATGACACCTTCTCAAAAGCTCCAGTTCATCTGAGCTGTTCTGGAGACATCCTTGGGAAAGAGCTTGTCACCCGAGGTGGGGGCTCAAGACATTCTACAGATGGTCACCACATTCCAAGTGCCCAGCGTCTCCAGGACTTCGATTTCTTGGCCTCATGGCATCCTGCATCTTTCTGGTGCCATAGTCCCACCTGTGAATGAGATCCCTTCAATGGGCTCTCAGAACTCAATGGTCCCATTTCTCAGGAAAGATGTCTACTTCAGATTCCAAACAGGGTCGCACAGGATCTTTGCTAGTGGGCCTGCGAGGACAACATTCTGAAGGGAGAACCATTTTGGCAACCATGGCCTGAGATAACAGTAGTGACGGACGCTTCACTCACGGGGTGGGGAGCCCACAACAACGTTCTGAAGGTTAGCAGTCATTAGTCTCCTTCGGAGTCCGAACTACATATCAATCTTTTGGAGCTGCGAGCAATCAGACTAGCGCTGAAAGCCTTCCTGCCCTCTGTTTCCGGGGAAAGAATGTCCTGATAATGACAGACAACACAGTGGCCATGTACTACCTCAAAAAGAGAGGATGTGTAGGGTCACTGCCACTGTGCAGAGAGGCAATGCAGCTCTAGTTCTGGGCAATTCAAGAAGGAATCTCTATCAACAGTTCATCTACCTGGAGAAGAGAACATGGCGGCGGACGCTCTCAGCAGGCAGGCAGAGCACAGTCTCCCACGAGTGGGAACTAGCTCAGGAAGTCCTTCAAGAGATTTTCACCCTTTGGGGAACCCCTTAAGTGGATCTGTTCGTGACCAGTGTCAACCTGAAGTGCGAACTGTACTGCTGCAGGGAATTTCCCCCAAGAGGAGCTCAATGCGACGCATTCATAGTGACTGGGAGTTTCCACTCCTGTATGCGTTTCCTCCAGTCCCCATCATTCCTCACGCGATCAGGAGGTTGAGAAAGTTCGGCAAACACATAATCCCAATTGCCCCGGATTACGCCAGGAGGACGTGGTACCCGGACCTTCTGGACATGTCCATCTGTCCTCCAATACGTCTTCCACTAAGAGAGGACCTTCTCTCACGAGAGGAGGGTCAGGTTCTCCATCCAGAGGTCAAAACACTCAGCCTTCATGCATGGTTTCTGAGAGGCTGAGATACAAGGATTGGGACCTCCTGGGTGACGTAATGGAGATTTTTATTTTCAGCCAGAAGGCCTGCAACAAAATCTTTGTACCGTTGCAGTTGGAACAAATTCTGCAACTGGTGTAGAGACCAGAATGTAGACCCTTTTCTGTGCAAAACACCTGAGGTGTTATTCTTTCTACTATCCTTAGCCAATCTGGGGCTCCAAGCTGGAACTATTAAGGGTTACCTGGTGGCGCTATCCATCTTTAAGCGCTCGTCTGAAGAATGTTCATATTTCAAGATTCCACTGGTGACACCATTTTTAAAAGGGGCTCACCAATGTGTTCCCCCACCACCATCTCCTTTTCAGGACCTTAATCTGTTACTAAAATGTCTTATGTGTGCACCCTTTGAACATTTACACTCATGTCCATTAAGGTTGTTAACCTTTAAATCCATTTGCTTGGTAGCTTTAGCTTCAGCCAGGACTTTTTATCCAAGCCACCCTTTACTATTTTCCATAAAGATAGGGTTGTTCTGAAGTTTAAGCTTGCACTCTTACCCAAAATCATTTCTGATTTTCACATAGGGCAGAAAATTGTTTTACCTTCTTTCTATCCCCCACCTCATCCTGGTAAGGAGGAGGAGTGATTACACAGGTTGGACCCTCATAGAGCTCTGAGCTTTTATATATCTAAAACAAAGATCCTGGTTACCTCGCACTTAGTATAGTGAAAAGGATGAGTATCCACACAATGTTGGGTAGGTTCAGTGTTGTTTATTCAAGTGAAGACATTTAGTATTAGTAGTGGTCAGCCGACATGTGTTTCACCCTCTAGGGTCTTTATCAAGACTATGGCTTGGGTAAGGGGGCTCTTTGTTCCCGGATGGGGTTCCTGTAAGGCGCGGATTATGGCCATGACCCGAGTCTTTGACACCAGATATAAGTCACAGGAATTGCTGTCTTTGCAACAAAAGAATATGTCTCTTTTGGATTATTTGGCCAAATTTAATCAGCTAGTTGCAGAAACAGATTGGCCAGATGAAAAGAAAGCTGCCTTGTTCTATAAGGGTCTTTCAGAAAGTTTGAAGGACATAGTAGCAACAGTACTGGTTGTGCCTACTGGTTTCCCAGAATTGGTAGACCTCGTGTTGCAAATTGACGCTCGAAAGGGCGAACAAAGAACAACCCTAGCCATGCTGCTTGTGTTGACGTCTGTTTCGTCCTCCGAGCCAATGCAGATTGGTGCCATTCGAGGCCCACTTACCCCCACAGAAAGAGAGCATTGAAGGGCTAATCACTTATGCTTCTACTGTGGTTCACCAGAACACTTTCTGAAAAATTGTCCCAAGAAACCTAAGAAGGCGGGAAACGCCAAAGCTCGACAATAGACTGGGTCCCGTTGTCGAGTCAGGTTATCATGGACCCCAGATCCTCGGCTCCCTTCTCGGTTTTGGCTACCTTGTCTGGTCCATCTGAGAAACCATGGTCTGCTGAACTCATTCTGGATTCAGGTGCAACTGGAAATTATGTGGACGCTCAATATGTTCGTGATCATTCCATTCCGTTGCTTACAAAGAAAACACCAGAACTAGTCAATGCAGTGGACGGTACTTCTCTGATCTCCGGTCTGGTGACTGAACAAACCATTGACCTTGTGTTATCCATTGGTACCTCACATTCAGAGGTCATCCATTTTGATGTCATTTCAGCCCCACAACTCAAGTTGATTTTGTGTCTGCCTTGGTTAACAAAACAATCCCATCATCGACTGGGTGTCACGGTTTGTTGAATTTACCTCAGCCCAGTGTCAGGAGTTTTGTCATGTATCTATGGTTGAATCAGGAAACCCAAGTTCCATGATCGTGGATGCAGCATTTACTATTGGGGCTATCACTACAGTTCTCCTTCCTAAAGAATAGGATTATTTCAGGAATGTTTTTGATAAGAAGGCGGCAGAAAAAGTACCTCTGCATCGTCCCTATGATTGCCCTATTGAACTACTGGCCGAGGCCCGTATTCCTTCTGGTAGGATTTATTCACTCACGCAAAAGGAGGACGTAGTGCTCAAAGAGTATTTAGACCAAGCACTAAGTACGGGATTTATTCGTCCCTCTAGGTCTCCAGCAGCTCACCTCTTTTTTTGTTCCTAAGAAAGAGGGAGACCTACGCCCATGTATCAACTACAGAGAACTTAATGCGATCACAGTCCGAAACCATTATCCAATTCCCCTGATTTCAGTCCTATTAGACCAACTGGGTTCCTCCAAGTTTTTTACCAAACTGGATTTGAGGGGTGCTTATAACCTGGTGAGAATCAGAGGAGGCGACGAATAGAAGAATGCCTTTAAGACAAAGGATGGTCTTTTTGAATACCTGGTCATGCCATTCGGCTTATGTAATGCCGCAGCTATGTTTCAGTATTTCATCAATGACATTTTCATGGATTTATTGGACCGATTCATGGTTGTCTATCTTGATGATATTCTCATGTATTCCTCTACCTACAAAGAACATGTTCAGCACGTCTCCACTGTTTTACAGAGACTGCGTGAAAATAGTTTCTGTGCTAAATTGGAGAAGTGTGTGTTTCATGCTGATCAGGTGGAATTATTGGGCTACGATATCACCAGTGAGGGAGTTAAGATGAGCAATAATAAGGTTAAAGCAATCTTGGACTGGCCTGTCCCAACTACTGTAAAATCTCTTCAATCCTTTTTAGGGTTTGCAAATGTTTACAGGCGGTTCATCCATTCGTTTCGGCTATCGCAGCTCCCTTGACAACACTACCTAGCTCCAAAATAAATAAATAAATTGCTTTGTATGGACTGATCAAGCCCAGGAAGCCTTTGACACGCTTAAATCCGCTTTTACTTCAGCCCCGGTGCTACAGCATCCGGACCAAAAATGTCCATTTGTTGTAGAAGCCGATGCCTCTGATCGAGCTATTGGGGCATTCCTTTCACAGTTATGTGAAGACACAGGTCTTCTACATCCGGTGGCCTATCATTCTAGAAAACTCACCAAGTATGAAATTAATTATACGATCACTGAACGTGAACTACTCGCAATACGTGATGCATTCATGGTATGGAGACATCGTCTTTTGGGTACCATTGCTCCAGTGCAGGTTTACACCGACCATCGTAATCTTCTTGCTCTAAAATCAGTACGCTTTACTAACGCTCGCCACGTACGTTGGCATGAATTCTTCTCAATGTACAACTTCCAAATCACCTACCGTTCCAGCAGCTTGCATTCTAAGGCAGATGCCTTGTCAAGATTGGGTGAAGCTGGCTTGGCGCCGGTTCGGGAAGGGAAGGTACTACAGCCGTCTTTTGTCATTTGTTCTTGTACTGTTGATTCCTCCTTGAAAGGTTTAATTCGTTCTTGGATGGCGACTAATCCTCCAGAACTACATGACTATGAGATGGTAATCACCCACTCTCTGCCTTATGTACAAGGGCGGCTTTATCTTCCTACACCCGAAACCCGTGTGTTGGCCCTCCAATGGAGTCATGATGCCTTTGTGGCCACACATCCGGTTAGACGCAAGACTCTTGAACAACTAAAACGATGGGCATTCTGGCCTACTATGTGTTGGACTACATCAAGAATTGCGCTATTTGTGCTCAGTGCAAAGGTACAGCGTCTAAACCAATGGGGTTGATTCATCCCATGCCTGCTCCAAAGAACCCTTGGCTTATGATTTCAATGGAATTTGTGGTTGAATTACCTCTTGTCAGGGGTTGTGATACCATACGGGTGGTCATAGACTACTTTTCTAAGATGGCCTTGTTCGTACCTTGCCAAGGTCTGCCTTCTGCTCCGGTCCTAGTGGATTTATTCTTGCAGCACATGTTTCGTCGTTTTGTCCTGCCAGAAATCATCATCAATGATCGAGGTTCACAGTTTACCTCTTGTTTCTGGCGTCATCTCGTCACTGCCCTGGGTATTGATGGACGTTACTCCACGGCCTATCACCCCGAGACTGATGGTCAAACAGAGAGAGCAAATGCCACTATGGAACAATTCTTACGCTGTCTTATTGCTCAACATCAGGAATCGTGGTTAAACGTTTTGGGAGCAGCAGAATATGCTTACAATAATTCAGTACATTTGTCTACTGGCACCACTCCCTTCTTTGCCCTTTATGGTCTACAGCCTAGGTCGCTTCCTGGTGATGTTATTCCTACCACGGACAACCCGGCAGCTCAGGAATGCATCCGTGACTTTCTTTCCCTGAGGGAGACGGGTCTCTGAACACTTGGAGGCCGCGCAACGGCAAGCCAAACACTATGCTGGCAAGCACCGGACTCCTGCCCCTGATTATCAACCTGGAATGTTGGTCTGGTTGGCGTCTAAGAACCAACATATGCCTGGTCGTAGATGTTTATTGCCTTATTTTGTGGATCCTTTTCCTATCAAGGAAGTGCTCAATCCTTTGGTAGTTCATTTGGAGTTGCCTTCCCAGTGGAAGATACACAAGGTCTTTCATGTTTTCCTTCTGAAACCATGCCCTGCGGGTACCCGCCTCCCCACTCAGCCGGCACCGGTGATAGTCAAGGGTGTCGAGGAGTACGAGGTTAAGGCCATTCTGGATACTAAGAAGATCCATGGGGTTCGTCATTTTCTTATTGAATGGAAGGGTTACGGACCGGAGGAGCGTACATGGGACACCGAGTCACATGTTCATGCTCCTCTCCTCGGGTCCAGGTTCTTGGCCTCTCGCTCCAAGGATCTTTCTTTGGGGGAGGAAACTGCCAGGGTTCCCGTGGGTCCCTCAATTTCATGTCATGGAGCAGGTACACACATGAGGAAACGTTCTCGATTCCCCAGCCGATTCAACAGTATACCTAGAAATGCGGGAGTCACATTAAATCCTCGGAAACCTTGCTCGTCCAAAAGGATGCTTCCTTTCAAAGAACGCTACGGGTTGCCCTGGAAACGCTGGCGCCCATTGCATACACATAGGCGTTCAACTCTACGGTGGTGCGTTGTGCGTGCAGTCAGCTGATCAGTATATTAGCCCCGCCCCTGCTGCACGGCAATGCTTCTGAATTTGTCATTTCTAAAGCTTCGTACATTGTTACGTTGTTCCTCTGTTCTTCGATCCCCTGCTTTGCTCTTGGATTTCCCTTGCCTCGTCCCTTGTCATTGCTTCCTGGATATCTGTTGTCGACTCGGAACGTCTAATGGACTGCAACCGCTTAGCTCTTCACGTCTTACCTGCCCGCTGCTAAACCAGAATGTTATTCGGACTGCTTTTGCTTCATCATTCACGTCTTACCTGCCTGCTGCCAAACCGGAACGTTATTTTGACTGCTTTCGTTTCATCCTTCACGTCTTACCTGCCCGCTGCCAAACCGGAACGTTATTTGGACTGCTTTCGCCTCACCCTTTAGCATCCACGTGGTGCCGCTTTCCCTCTGTAGCTGGTCTCCCCTTCACATTTTTAATAGTTTATTCATAGTGCAATAGCTTTTGTTCGAAGCTTGCCACTCCTGCAATTGTCACTCAACACAGCCCGGTTCTTATCGGTTCTCCTCTCGACTCACCGGTTGTGATATACTGCTTGGCTTTTGGCTTTGCTGGAATCAAGGCTGGGACCACGGGCGTGGGAGCTTCCCTCGCTCCTGCTTATCAGCATAAGTCTGTCCTGTGTACCGTTGACATCTGCTGCAGGACACTTGTGCTATTGTTCGCAGTCTTAAGCTTTCCTCTACAAAGGTTCCATGGGCCTGGGACGAAAAGGGCAAGGTCACTTCTCTCCTTGCCACCCTCTCGATTCCTGCCACCTTCCTCCTTTGTTTGAACTGCCTCATTGTGTTCTCTGCTGTAATCGCCTTGCTCGCCTTGTCTATACTGCCCTCTCCTGCTCCACCTTTTATCCCTGCAGGGAAAAGGGAGGGTCGTCAGGTGTGTGATTTAAGTCAATTGCCTGACTCTGCCTGACCCTTGCGTCAGGACATGTCAGGTAAACAGTTTCATCATTACACCATTTTCTTTCACAGTAACAAAAAGTATTTGTATTGGAAAAAGAGGCTGTTAGAGGTTGCGAGTGTCCTACAGGGTAGGATGGGGAAAAAGTGTCACAAGAAAGAAAATGGTTAGGCAATTCAGAAAGCTTGGATTTGTAGGAGTTGTGTAACAAATGGGAAGGACCAATATTCTTATCGGAATTTAAACAAGGGGAATTGTGGGAACGGTAGTACTGTTTGTTCTGAGTAACTTGGGAGTGCGGGAAATAATAATCAGAGGGACGTGCACAAAAAGATGACAGGTCGTATTGTAGTGAACTAAACAGGGGGTTTGTGGGAATGATAGTGGGTTTTCCCAGCACGTTGTGAGCTCATAAAAGAATAATCAGCAGAACATGAAGAAAAATAACGGGGAGTGCCCGGGTAGGCAAATGGAAAACAGGGATTCTGGAATTTGTGGGTTTTGAGTGAAGCAGGATTTGGTCTCCTAAGGGATTTGCCAGATTTGTAGGGGTTGTTGGATTTAGACAGGAGAGATTTTATGGGAGGAAACATGACAAACGTGTTATAGCCTATAAAGGCCTCAGGGATGTAGTTTGCCTCTTCCTCTACCTCGTACCGCGTCTCACCTGGGCAATTCCCCTAGTATAACCCCGGGTTCCCCTACCCAGGATATCCTCCCCCACTGGTCCACCCCCAGGAACTGGATGCAACAGTGATGGCCGTGTCTTGGCCACCTGAATAAGGGATTCCTGGGATCTACTCGGGAGAACACCCTCAGGTTTCTCACACCATGGGAGTAGTGGGGCACCCAATGCTGCTATATGGTTTATGGACAAAGCGGCTTACCTCAAAACAGGGTTATAGCACCGGAATTGCCACTTTCTGCCACGCTCTGGATGCCCAACGATCATGATACAGATACTGCACAGTCATTCTGCTCCGGATGCCCAACAACTCCGGGCAGCCACTGGATACGCTCCGTGGGTCCGCACACTACTACCTCTCCCCACTGCAGCCCCTAGTAGCAGATTGTCGCCAACGTAACGAAGTACACTGGAACACCAGATAAGTGAACCACGTTTATTGAGTTAACATCTTTAAGGCTGCAGTCTTCCCCCCTTCTCTTGACAGACTCCAACTGCCCTTGTTGAGATCAAAGCATGCCATATTGAGCATCATCAAGTTCAGTGAGATCACAGCCTGTGCACTATATAACAGATAGCAGGGTTCAAAATTGATATTTCACAAGCAGGTGCTAAAACCAGCTCCTGGGTGTCAGTAACCGTTCAATAGGAAGGAGCTACCACTGGAGAACTAAGAACATACAGCATCCATATGACATGCAGACTCACCTTTTGCCCATTATGTATGAGCCATTATATTTAAATGTGGCATACATATGTCCCAATTCATTTTATGTCCATTCTAAAACTCTCAAAGTTAATGTCACATGTGCATATTTGTATGGCACAAGTTGGCATGGGGAGCCAAACGTAGCTCATGGTAACTGTTGATTTTAAGCAAAGCAGGCTCTCGTCGAGTAGAAGCAGGAGCTAAATAGCTTCCAGCAATTTCAAACCCTAGATAGTACCCCTACTTGGGCATTCCATGTTCCCAAAGGCATCACCACCAGTGGGATCCTATTTGTTGTGTCCTCTAGGGAGGGTATCGTGTAGAGGGTTCACCTCCCTAGTCCCAAAGGGGGTGGCTCCCCCTTGGAGAGAATGGACGAATTCCCTTGATTCATCACATTCCCGAACGACCGCCTACAATTTCCGCTGATTACTCTGACCTGTGTTGGTGGTCATTTGCGAGGCCAATGCCCAAAGTCGAAAATATTCAGAAAGGAAATACTTTCCAAGAGTAAGTCTATAACAGGGGTAGTTCTTCCGTGGGATCCAGTGTTGATATATATTTATTCATTTAAAAATGTATAAAGCGCACACTAAGACCCGAAAGCGTCTAGGCGTTAGTATTGGCAGTACATAGAAATAAAAGCTCTTAAATTAATTTGCACATTAACAAGTTAAAACAGATCAGTTTTAAGTGCCCTGTGGAAGGGGAGGTACTCCTCTATGACTTTCAGTGACAATGGAAGCAAGTTCCATAATGTAGGAGCCATTACTGAGAAGGAGCAGCCTCCCAGCCGTGCACGCTGATATCCCGAAAAAATTGCAAGGTCAATCTTGTTTTTCAGATACTCTGGGCCTGCATTGTGTAAAGCCGGCTGAGTGACACAGAGTACCTTAAACTCAATTCGTGCCACCAGCAGGCGCCAGTGAAGGAGATGCAGAAGGGCTGCGGAAGGGGACAGCTGAGGCACCTTAAGCGCCAATCTAGCTGCTGAGTTCTGGAGTACATGCATACGTTGTATCCGATATTTAGGCTGCCCTAAATATATTCCGTTGCAGAAATCCAGTGACCCCTTTAATGTAGATGTGATCATCATAGTACGGTTGCCTGAAGGTAGCAGGGGTAGTATCTTCCTGAAGATTTTAAATTTCCCAAACCCTGCGTTACACACTGCCAACATTTGTGCTTCTCTCGAACCATTGAGAAGGAGCCTTACCCCAAGGCTTTTCACAGACGCACATACTACTGGGCAGGGGCCAAGCGACTCAGGCCAGAATTGGGAATTCCAGAGACTGCCAACCGTTTGTGGGCCAAACACCAGGACCTCCGTTTTATTTCCATTCAGCTTTAACCAATTGGCAGACATCCACTTGAATTTGTTATCCAGGCAGTCGCAAAGTTTGTCAAAGGGTTCAGTTTGAGGGGAGTCCAGCCGAAACACTAGCTGTGCATCATCGGCATAGGTGTAAAAGAGGACTCCAGACCCAGCCATCAGGTCTGCCAAAAGGCACGCATACAAATTAAAAAGAAGAGGGAACAAGGCTGCACCACAGGTTAAACCAGAAACCGGAGATTGGCAGGCCTTAAAGGAAATGGTCTGGGTCCGTCCCTCAAGAAATGACCCAAACCATGACAGAAGGGACCCTGTAACACCTGCTTGCTCCAAACGGGTCAGTAGAATGCTGCGAAGAGGTCCAGAAGAATTAGCACTCTGACCTCTCTGCTGTCCTGGAGAAGAGCTAGATCATCCAACAATGTCATAATAACTGATTCCGTACCCATAGCTGGACGGAATCCCGATTGAAATGGATGTAGACAATTATTTGCCAAGAATTGTGAAAACTGCAGTGCGATCACAGCTTCTATATGTTTCATAATAGCCGACAGCAAGGCAATGGGCCTGTAGTTAGCTACTGTCCGGGGATCCAAATTTTACTTTAAGAGAGGAGTGACCACTGCATGTTTCAAAGCGGCTGGGATTTCCCCCACAGTAAAGGAGTGCTGTAGGGCCACTGTCAACATGCAGATGGCCCTCTGTGGAAGGGCTTTTAAAAACATGTAATGGAACCGCATCAAAAGGCAAAGCTGATTTCAACCATTCAGGACCCTCAGTATGGCATCATCATTGATGGGCTCTAGGTAGAAAACATTTGCTGGGGTAGGTACGATAGGTCCCCTTAACGAAGGGTCCTGAGGCTGGTCCACCACAGTGACAATTTGATCATTTGTAATCGCTTGGTGGATATCTCCGATTTTCTCGTAAAAAAAACACGTTAATCGCATTACATTGCAATTGCGCATCTGGTAATTTGTCCTGCCTCTTAGAAGGGCAGTCAGATCTTTTGCTACTATAAACAGTTCCCTGGAGGAACATGATGCTTCTGAAATCCAGTCTGCATAAAATGTAGATTTAACCTCCACAATCATCTTGTGGTATTGTGACACAGCTTTTTTATAGGCAGCACAAGCTTCCAGATCATAATTTAGCCAATACTTCCTCTCAAGGCGTCAACAAGCCTGCTTATGAGCCCGAAGATCAGGGGTGAACCACGGCACTGTGGGCTTTGTTCTCCCAAAGTAAAACTTCATAGGGGCCAGGACCTCTGCAACCTTTGACCGAGATTTAAGAAGAGAGGTACAGGGATTGTCCCCCTCTCCGATAAACTCCATATTAGCCTCTAACAATTGATCTGCCAAAATAGATGGGTCAACTTTGTGCCACGGCCATGATTGACCTCAGGGAGCAGAATGATACTCCTACAATAAAGGGTACCAGAAAGTGATCAAACCAAGTGACCGGAACGGGTAAAGCTTTCTGTCAAACCTTCTTCGGAAGAAATAAGATTAAACAAATTATGATGATTATGCAGACCTAGAGATAAGTCTAACAGACTAGTCACCATATTCCTGTCACACAGATCAGTAGAGTCATTTGGATCAAGGTTAAAATCTCCCAACACAGTTAAATTAGGATGTACACGAATCAAATTAGCGACCAGCTGTGCAAAATTAATAAAGAAGTTAGCTCGACCATATGAAGGTGGTCTGTATACCAATAAAAAAAAGAATAGTCGTGTTACAATTCACCTGTAATCTAATCAGAAAATGTTCATAAGGCAGAGAGTGCTCAATTAAGATAAGCTGGCACTGAAAGGAAGCTAGATGAATGAATGCTAGGCCCCCACTCCAACCTGTGGGGTTCCTGTCTAAGCGCAGTGCCACATAGGCTTACAGCAGCAGATCAAGCTCAGAGCTGGATGAAAACCAGGTCTCTGTAACACATAGAAAGCCTGGGGCCTCATTCACCTAGATGTTATGTAGATCATACTAGTGAGCCCCTGCTGATCTTGCATTGATCAGCAGACATTTAAGAGGGCCTGTAAGAGCCTGGAAAGTGCTGGGGATACAGGTCAGAGGATATATCCATTGATGGGAATGGTCGCAGAATGTATCACTCACCTCCTTATAGCTGCTAAATTAGCGATGGCTAGAAATTGGAAAAATAGAGATGGCCCAATTTTGAATATGCAGTGGATAACAGCGTTGGAAATCTTGCATTTTGAGAAACTGTCAGTATTGGTCCTAAATAGGTTTGTCAAAGTGTGTTAAGGAATGGAGCCCCTTTATAAAGGTTTACTCAATATACCCTCACCAGGTGTATAGGTCAGCCTTTTATGCCCGTTTCTCTTTACACTAGGTAATTTTGACTAATTCCCAGCCTCTTGATATGCTCAGAACCTCGACATTACAGCCAAATGAACTCCGACTTCTACCCTGAGTTGGCCCGGGTATATACCAAACTAAACTAACTGGCCTTCAATGTGATTCCGTAACAACGTCTTGAGCTACCTGACTTTGATCTCACCTCTCCCAAGTTTATTTGATTTGAGTTTACCCTCATCCGGCCCCTCCTCCCCCCGCTGTCCCCCAAATTCCGGCTGATTCAAAAACTAGCTTTTATTCTTAAGCTAATTTTCTGTATTGTTTTACCCTGCTTGAAACCGATGAAAGCTGAAAATAAAAGTAAGAAAAAAGAAAATACCACGTCTCCTCCCTCCCTCTCCTGGAACCCCTCCCACAAAGCCTTTATTTTCTTTTTATTTTCTCTAAGTTTCATTAACAGGTGTAATGTAATTGGAGGTGAATTTATTTTACCACAAGGAAAACAAGTCTTATTTTAAAATGGTATTTGCTTAACACCCCCTTGAAAATGTGATCACTTTTGTTACTCGTGCGATAGCTTCAATTGTAAATTATTAACAAAAAAGGCTTTAAATAGAATTAACAAATGCACTAAGAATAATGGATTCCTTAAGGCATTTTGATCATCAATTTGTGGGCTATTGCCTCATTCCTCTGATCGGGATCTATAATCAAAAATGTATGACTACTTTTCTTTATGGTTTAGAATGTAAACCTGATGACCTGGATTTGTGGCCATCTTCAGGTGAAACTCTGGAGACAGGCTCTCGGATTGGCTAGGGAAACCCCTAGGGAAGATATTCATGCAGAAATAGGACTGACCTCACTTTCTACATATTAAATTTAGAAGAGTGGGTTTATATACAACCATAAAATGCATCTTTCCCGGCAATCTGATGTGTTTTAAACGAGGCCTTGATAATAAGGATGTTCCACGTTATACTACTGTTCAGCCATTTGTCAAATGTTTTCCATACAAAATTAAAAGATGGTATTTTACGTTATGGTGTTGAAATTGTGTTAAATCTATGGATTTCATGGGTCCTAGGTTGGGAATCACGAACTATTGTATGCGTTGTAGATTATGTCAAGATAACAAAGCATCTTTACACCGATTGCACTGAATTGGATCACTGAGACATGTACTAGTCGAGAGATGTGTATGATGTTAATTGTATACATTCTGAATACCTATGACTACACATGATTAACTGGAGGAAGCATTCCTTGACTATCGGCAGGGTATTGATCGACAGTAAATATCTAAGCTTTGTATGCAGCAATAATGTTTTAGGCATTGTTGTTATGATAAACTGTGTTTACTCATCTGTTTTTATAAACTGTATCATAGGTATTCATTGTTCATGAATTGATTGCTTTTAAGGAGTGTGCATTACTGTTGGATAGCCGGTATTATTTATATTATTGAGATGTTCGTTTGATAGGTTTTAAACATGCATTATTATTCAAATACAGTTTTAAAAAGCCAGAACTTGCCAATCATCCATCCTTACCCAGAACAACTAAAGATGCAACGCAAAAATGTGCCGTGTGAAGGGCGAACATCTAAAACCAGCAAACATGGACCCATACACAGGCTGCCTCACTATGTGATTCCGTGCAAATTGCACACCTAAATGGATTTTGGAAATCACATAGAAGTGATTCTGTGAAGCATAAACAACACAAACGGCCTTGCTCATCCTTGGATTTATAGACTGTTTCATTTGCTCCATAAAATAATAATAATTTATATATTGCTCATCACGTGCGGAATTGCCCCTTAGCTCTCCAATGCTTTTGGCACCACCACTTGTGAGAAATGTTTAAATTAAGTTCTACAATGTTTAGTTGGCAGGGGGCCTTTTCTGGGCCTAGGCTGTGTAGGGAGGCTGCAAGCCCAATTTAATCTTAGCACCCACAATCAGCATAGGTGCATTCGGGTCTTCATTTGTTGCAGTTTGTGAATGGGCGGAGAAAAAAATAATTTAACGAATGGGGCAGCTTGCTTATTCCTCAGGCTTGCTCCCTTTCACTATGCTCTCTTCCACCATCCGGGACATGCGGGTGCTGCCTGCTGCTCTCACTTTTGCCTGCTCGGGGACTGGTGACAGCTCCCCTAAAGCTTAAGCCAACTTGCAGCCCTATTTGCTGCTCGTCTGTTCTTTCCCATACAGGAGGGCATATACCAAGGCAATGTTGGTCAATGTATCATCCTCAGGATCATTGAAAAATTTACTGGCACAAGCGGGATACAATCTGTGACCCCGAATTTTACACACAATCTACTGCAGCAGTTGCATCAACCAACTGAGGTACCTAACAAATTCTACTCAAATGATCTATTTTGTGGGTTTCCCTTCTTGAGTATAATAATGGTAGATATATGAGAAATATAATTTTGCAGGGAAAAGCAAAATAATATCAAAAAGCGCAATGCAATGTACTGTAACCATCTGGAACACTCATCCGTTGCACATCCGCCGCACCGAAAAAACTACCTTTCCTTCAAAAAAGTCCTAATACCTGGTTATTTGCAGCATTATCCTGAAACCAATCCCTAAAAATGTCCAATTCCCAGCCTGAATTCAGAAACACTCAGCAGTAGGTGGTGCCGGCTGCATTCGCGGCGACCCCGACCTCCCAACACCCGGCCGCGCTGAATGCTTTTGCAGCGGCCCAGACCACACACACTATCATACACCAATCTTGACCCTGGTTTCCCACAAGCTCCACTAGCTGAATCATATCCCTTCATATATGAAATGTCACAGGATTGATGAGTCAATGCACCTGGCATGTACAAGAAAACAGGCAAATCACACTTGCAGTGGTAGAGTCACAGTGATGTGATAAAATCACCACCATCGCAATAGGACAGATTGGGATGCACTGCAGGGAATTATCATAGTGAGGACGTGTGCCATGGCCATGTCTCCCACCAGCAGGCCAGGTGGGGGTCCCCCGTGCAATACTCCAGCAGGGCAATCAAGAACCAGCCCCGGAATAGCTCTGGAAGGAATCGGGATGGGAAGGTAGTACACGTGTATGAACTATAGGATGGGCCACCCATGGGAAAAGTAACAACTGAAAAGGTTCAGTAAGCGCTCAATATCTGGGTAGACTTGCCACGCTATCCGCCAAGAAGAACCTGGAAGTACCTGTGCTCCTCTCACTGCAAATAGTTGGAGCATACACTGTTGCTAACCTTTTTATCGCAGCCGCAAGAACCTACTTATACCTGACTATTCCTCAACACCTCTGACATCAGAATGCAGTGTAGACCTATGACCAATTCGGGCATGCTAAACACTTAGCGAGTCTCTAGTAATCACGCCATCTCCCGACTCCTCTCAGCACCCATCCACATGCCTGACAGCATGGGTTGTTCTCTACCGGAGACTGGCCAGCCGTGCTAAGTCTTATTTGGCCAAATGAACACACGCATTGTAATCTTACTCCATGAGCTCCAACACTCTGGACTTTGGTCCTCTGAGGGCGTTCCCACTAACAGCGCATTGAGACTATAATATTTATTTATTGAGCATATGTATGGCGCCTATACATCAAAAAGTGTTTCCAGGTGCTACAAGACAAGGGGGGTACAGGGGAGAAATAACAGTAAACGGTCCCACTAGGCCTTGTGACATTCGGATAGTGCAAGTGCAGTAATAGGAAGTGAGTGAGAGGGGAGGAGGGTGTAGTGCAAGGCGTGAGGGGGCTTAAGGGGCTGGGCAAGTGCTAAGGGAGGCCCAGGATGGCAAATACTCAGGAAGGGGATAGGGGTTAACTAATGTAAGTGGGTGGCCCAAACTTAGTAGGCTAGTCGGGGAAGAGTGAAAGAGGGCAAGTGCTAGTAAGGGGTAAGAGGGAGACTGATTGAAGGAAGGCCTGCCCCAGTAAGGCTCATGAGGGATACAGGCCACCAGACAGAGACAGGTGGAACTAGCAGGGTAGGGGGAAGGAAGGAGGAGAAAAGGAAGGTCTTGAGAAGCTTCCAGAATTTAAGGATATCCGGCTCAAGGCAGAGAGGGGCAGGAAGGCCGTTCCAGAGGAAGGCACCTGTCGAACAAAGAGATCTACCACCCACTCTCTGCTTAGAGAAGCATCTGATTTGCAGAGAGTTAGAAGACCTAGGATTTCTATCAGGCAGGTATTTAGGGAGAGAGAGTTAGATGTAGTGTGGTCCCAGGCACCAGAAAGCCTCATGGATGATGCTGAGGGTCTTGAATTTGATCTGTGCAGCCACCGAGAGCCAGTAAAGAGATGTTAGGGCAGGTGAGATGCAGTCCCTGAGCTGGGGGCCAAGGATATGTCTTGCAGTCCTATTCTGAATTAGTTGAAGAGGGCGGAGGGAGGAAAGTGACAGATTAAGGAAGAGGCTCATTCAGAGCCTGCCGGTCCGAAAACAATGGTACCAGTAAGGTTACTAGCACCGTTGTTTCCGGACCGGCATATTACAACTCTGTGGGCCGGTGCCATCCCGCCAGGCAGTTCAGACCTGCCGGGCGGACGGCACCCACCCGTAGATTTTTTCACGGAAGCACCAGCACCGTTATTAACGGTGGTGGTGCTTCCGTGGTTCCCACTCCTATTATGGGAATGGGGACTAACAATTTACCAGTGCCTGACTTTCCAGAACGCCGGGATTGTAATCCCCCGGTGTTACCGGTAAGTCAGGCGCTGATAATTCATTACGGGTCCGGCAGCAATCTGCCGGTAGTACCGGCATGGTTACCGCCAGACTCGTAATGAGCCCCATTGAGTTTCTGGGGATAGGTGAGGAAAGGGAGAATGTCTCTGAGAAGGTGAAGCTGAAAGTGAGATTTCTTGACAAGGTCAGCGATGTGAGGTGAGAAGGAGAGAGAGAGGAGTCAAAGATGACACCCAGGTTTTTTGCCTCACAAGAGGGTTAGGGGAGGGGGTTCAACTGGCCAGCCAGAGAGTAGGGAGGGGAGGGGGCAGAGTCCCAATGAAAAGGATCTCAGTCTTAGTGGAATTAAGGAAGAGATTGTGAGAAGCATACCATGCCTGGATAGCAGTCAGACAGTCGGGAATGAGAGAGGAAGAGGAGGGAAGCTTAAACGAAGACTGTATGTCATCAGCATAGCATTGAAAATTAGGAGAGAAGGTGGAGATCAGGTGGGTGAGAGGGGCAAGGTAAATGTTGAAGAGCCACAGCGAGAGGATAGAGCCTTGAGGGACACCACAGATGGAGAATGTGCTAGAGGAGAGGAATGGGCCCAGTTGAACTTGAGAGGGCCTGTTCAAAGGGGAGGAGGTCAGCCAATCCAGTTCCTGGTCAGTGATGCCTAGGGTATCACAAAGCCTAGGGGGTGCTGGAATCGTGGTTTGAGGGCAGGTCATCAAGGGGGTTCAGGAGAGCAGTTTACGTGCCTCCGGCTGCTCTGAAGCAAGACTGCTGGTCATGGAGACACATAATAGATGCAGTGTGATGGGTTGGTTGGGATATGACCAGCTTCTCTAAGAGTTTGCCCAATAAAGGGGTAATGGAGATAGGGCAGTAGTTAGCCGGGCAGGTAGGGTCTGCAGACTGCTTTTTTTAGGAGGGGTGCACAAGGGAGTGCTTGAAGGGTGATGGAAAGGTGCCAGTAGCAAAAGAATGGTTACAGAACTGAGCCAAGGATAAAGCGAGAGAGGCAATGTTGTCCTTGAAAGTTCTAGAGGAACAAGTGAGCCCTTGTTTGGATGAGACTTTCATAGAGCAGACTTTCTTGGTGACCTCATCCAGCGCTATGGATATGGAGGAGGAGTAAGGACAGAGAGGGTCCAAAGGAAGCCTGGGTACAGGGGGGATAGAAGAGAGAGAGAGGAAAGGATGTCCTGAGTGTTGGTAGCGAAGTTAGTGGTCCAGGCCGTACAAAGGGCCTGGGAAGGAAGAGGAGAATTAGAGACAGAAGTATGATTGGCGAGTTCCTTGCAGATTTTGAAAAGGTCAGCCGTGTTGTTTGTGGCCCAGAGATGCTTAAACGTGGGTCCATTTCTAGGAGCGGATAGAGAGTCTGTATTGTCTTTGGAGCAGGCGCCAGGCCAGTTTGTCAAAGGATATGCTAGAAGCCAACCATTTTCTTTCAGCGACTTTGCACTTGCGTTTAAGCGAGGCTAGGTCGGAGTCATGCCAGCTATTGCACTAGCCTTTAAGCAAGGCCAGGTCAGAGTACTGCCAGCTATAGCACTTGGAGGCGGGCTTCATGCAGTTCCTCATAGCAGGGGCAAGGATATAAAGAGTGTTGGAAATGGAGAGGTGAAGGTTAGCAAGGGAAGAGTTAGTGTGGGAGTTGATAGAAGGAGTGGGAGGAGGAATCAAGGCTGCAGCAAAAGCAGCTACGGACACTTGCTTCATCGGTCGAATGACGGAGTAAGAGACTGGCAGTGAAGGAGCTGGGGAGCTCAAGATGGGAGGAGAGGAGAGCATGGTCAGACCAGAGAGAGGGGTAGAGAGGGAGATATCAGCAGTGATGAGTGCATCCAGGATGTGTGTTGGACCACAGGGAAGAATGGTGAGGGACAGAGTTGCAGAAGGGTAGAGTGGCTACATCAGGAGAGCCTAGATGAATATTGAAGTTGTCACGGAAAAGGAGCTTAGAGGTAGAGGTCAGAAGAGAAGAGGCGAAGTTGGCCCACTCTGAGAGGAATAGGGAGGTCAGCCCTGGGGTCCTGTAGATGGTAGCAAGAGTGAGATGCAGAGCTTACAAACAAGGGATTCAAAGGAGGAGTAGGATTGAGTGGGTATGACAGGCGCAGGTACCTACTCAGGTAAGACAAGAGCCACTACGCCTCCAGATCGATTAGGCATGGGTTTGGAGTGTATCTTGTAGCCCTCAGGAAGGAGAGTGTCAAAAGCAGTGACAGAGCTGTTACTGAACCACGCCTCAGTGTGAGCGAGGATGTCAAAGTCTTCAAGGCGATGACAGATGTGAAAGGAATGTTTGACAGCAGAGCAATAATTGAGGGTAGCGAGGTGGAGCAGGTTGCCACCTTTAAATGTCTTCAGAGGCGGGGTACATCCATGGGGGCAAGGAGGCCCGGGGGTGGCAAAAAGGGGAATGGCAGGAGTAGTGAGGAAGTTAAGGAGAGAGGGGAAGACGCATGTCAAGGAGGAGGAAGTTGGGCTGAGAGCCCTGGGCCATGATAGTGCCATTCTGATATACATTAATGATGCACCTGGATGATGAGAAGTGTGCCAAGAGCACTTCCCATCCCCATTAATGGGTGATGTGGAAAAAGGGGAGAGGATAGAAACCATATGGGGAGTCCGTAGGTCGGGAGTAGGGACATTAAAGTGGATGTCAGTTATAGTCTGTCTGCAGAAGTGTTGACATAGGTGCCAGCAATGGGTAAACAAATGTTGGCGACCAAGAGTGTGTTTTTAAATGTTTTCCTTCCGGACTTTGAAGGAGTAGGAAGGGGTAGGAAAGGTGAAGGGAGAAATTTGAGAGCACCCTAGTTGAATGGGCGCCAGAGAGCAGAAAAGGGGAATGTACAATACACACCGAACTCACCAGGCAGTCTAGCAGCAATCAGGGAGGACAAGTCAATGAAGCAAATTAAAACAGTAAATGCAATCAACAGCAAATGAAAACAGGAAAAAAGCACAGAGTAAGAGGGAAAAGTCCTAGGTTACAACAGGCAGCGGGGAGGGGGGGCACACATTGCACAGGAATGGGAGGCGCAGCTAGTAAAAGCAACCAAGAATGATATGATAAAAGGAGGCCTAGAAATGGCATAACAGTGTTTGAAGAGCACTTCGATATGAAATTCACAGATAGGTAGTGAGGAGCATATTAGTGTATTTAACGCAGTTTGATTTTTAAATACAGTCAAAATTAACATATGGTATAGGACAGGTAATTTAAAACATCTAGGATTGTATTTCCGAAGTACAGTCACGGTACAGGCGGTAGAGTACAGCCAGCAGGCCTGGATTTGGCATTAAAAAAAAGGTTGAGGTGTAAATGGTAAAAAAGGCAGTTTAGCCCCAAAAAAACGGAATTAGACCAAAGTGATCCGGGTAATCTAAGACCCATCACCAACTGTAACTCTCTACTAAAGGTATTAGACAAAATCGCCACAAACCAACTTCAGGCATTCGTCCAAACTAATGAGGTCCTTCAGAGCCAACAACAGGTTTCCAGGAGGCACATAGTACCGAGACGGCAATGCTAGATCTCCAATCCCACATGCTAAACATAGTGGAGAATGGAAAAACAGGGCTCCTAATACTATTAGATCTTAGCGCAGCCTTTGACCTACTGGACCACAGCTAACTCAGACATGCATTAGAGAGAGGAGCAAACTGTTCCAAAGAGACAATTGACTGGATACCCTCCTTTCTCTCGGACAGGGAGTCAAAGGTCCACTGGGGGGGGATAACTTCTTTTTTGCAGAAAAAGTGTGCTGCGGTGTATCGCAAGAAGCCAGTCTGTCACCACTTCTTTTTAACTTGTATATCAGGTTTCTTTGTATGATCCTGGAGGAAATCCGCGTTCTTTTCACCAATCACGCCGATGACACCCAACTGGTCATCTAACTAAGCAATGACTACACCCAAGACAATGTCAATGTAAAAAAACTATAAAATGGATGACCAACAACTGGCTTTGTCTCAATGCCAAAAAGACAGAATTAATGATTTTTGGGACTATGCAGCTAGAGCAAGACTGAACCATCAATACAAGTGTTTCAACATCAATGAGTCACAAAGAAAAGTTGTGAACAAAGTCAAAACTCTGGGGATGCACATGGAAGCATCACTGAGCGCAGAGTCCCAGGTCATGCAACTGACTAAGAATTGCTCATATTACCTGAGACTCCTACACAGAATACGCCTCTACCTAAGCGAGGAAAATGGAGCTACAATAGCAAGAGCCACCATATTGTCCAGGTTGGATTACGGCAATGCCCTGCTACTAGGAGCAAACAAAAGGCACATTGCAAAATGTCAAAAAATGTAAAATAGGGCTGTGAGAATCATCAAAGGAAAAAGGAAAACAGAACACATCAGTGAAGATAGAGGAAATCTACACTGGCTTATTATCGAAGATAGAATTCAGTTCAAAACCCTGACGCTAGTCCATAGGTGCGTCCATGGGAAAGCCCCAGCATACTACAAGAAGAAACTGGTTACCTATGTACCGAGATGGGCACTCAGGTCCAAAGCCCAGGGCAACCTCGTAACCACCATTTTCAGGAAAACCAATGGACTCGGCAAAGCTTTTCACACCAAAGGTGCGACCTTATGGAATAACCACGCACCACAAATAAGACTAGAGCTCTCATACAGTACCTTCCGAAAGAAATTCAAGACCCACTTGTTTAGATAACTCCCTTAATCTAAGCCAAAACCCACCTGAAAATCCGTAGATTCATGTTGTCCTGTGACTTGTTTGTATAATGTGATCCTGCATGTACATGTGGTGCCCCGATGCCTGCGGGCTCCAGCACGGTAGAAATAAATAAATGTATAAATGACAAGTACAATACAACTGGATTTTGTAAAGCAAACATCTGTACATTTGGGATGTCTTACTGCACTAGAAAAGGAATGGATGTAAGTATTTAAATTCTATGGCAAGACAGGAGGCTCCTATTACACATTACAATCTTTACTCTGAAACCACAGCAGCAAAGAAAAAAACGGTTACAAAACAAAAAGTTTCAACAACAGAACAAAACAGAGTTCAATGTCACTGTAAGGGGGAACTCCCCAATCCATCATGGAGGACAGGTCAGGCCCCGCAGGAGACCAATGAGCAGAGACCCCCTTCTATATAAGTCCTTTAATCCAAAACCAACTCCTCTTTCTTTGCTGCTGACACCACAGCTAAGTCACTCTTTTCAGTTGTGTCTTGCATGTTTGTCACTAGTAGGCTTTAAGAGTTAAATAATGTATATATATTGTAAATATGTGTTAAGTTACCTTTATCATAAAGGAAGTTTTATGCTTGATACATTGTATCTGGGAAGCTGCGTGCGGCCGTTGGTTTTATTTATGTGCCTTTTAGAATGTTAGCAAAAAATATTTATTACGTCTATATCTCACGTTTCAGTGGGAAATGAAGAGTGGCAAACATGGTCACTCGCTCTTGTAAACTTCGATGTTTTAAGCGCATGTAAAATGTATTTGAAGGTCATTTGAACCCAGCTTCTCTCCCAGCGTGCGCGAGCATTGTTGATCAGACTGTGCCCTCTTTCGTTACGCCTGGGAATTCCAGGTGCAGTGGTTTATTGGGCGTGACGCCCTTTAGGCTCCCGTTGTGCGCCGGTCAGAAAGAAGCTGTTGCTTGAGACCCGGCGCGCACGGGTCTCTTGTTTGAATTTGTGCCCCTTGGGGGATTTACAGTCGCCTGGGGATTCCAGGTGCTGCAGGCTTTTGGGCTTGGCCTGTCCTCTATGACCCTATGTTTGTAACAAAAGCCTCTGCTTCAGTTCAGAGGCAGGATAGCCCAAGGAAGAGCTGCATGTCTTCCATGCAGGAAGACCCGGGTTTGCTTCCTGCCAAATACAGTGCATATTTATTTATTTTTATATATTTTTTAGAACATATATTTTAAGATTAGATATTTTAATTAATTATATTTGAAATAATTATATTTTAAAATGGATGTATTTTGATTGAGTGTCACCTTTTGGCTCAGTGGAGCATGAATTTCCTAATGGGGATTTTGTTGGTTCATAACCTCTTCAGAAGGATTATAGCAGAAGGGCAACCTGCTGGTCTTGGAAGCAAGCCCACGCAGAACAACAAAAGGTTTGAATCCGGGATACTCCTTAGGCGCGAACATATTAATATTAAAAAATGTACTTTTGTCTAAATGTTTATAATTTTGTATCTCTGGTGACACAATAACATTTCCTTACCTTTAGTGCCAGAAAGAAAGAATGTATACTGATAGACTGTGTGTTTGTTAGGTCAAAGTTTGACCCCCAGCGCAAGCTTTGACCCCCCAGCTGCAGTTTTGTTGAAGTGCTGTAAATGGTTAGGTCGATGGCAGGTTTTGCCTGTGTCCTGGTGCGAGGTTGCCCCCTCTGCTGGTTGCCACATCCTGCTAGAGTGAGCAGTTGAGGTGCACTTGCTCAGTGTATTCCTCGCTTAAAGTTGGCAGCTTTGTTTGGTTGCTGCATATGGCATAGGTTGTTATCTTCACGGTAAGTGTGCCATAACCTGCTCGGTGACAGGCATTGCCTGCGGTCTAGTGCGAGGTCCCCCCTTGTGTGCTGCTGGTTGCCACCCTGCTCGGGTGAGCAGTTTAAGGTGCACTTGCTCAGTGTATTCCTCGCTTAAACTCTGCAACTTTGCTTGTGTGCGGCATATGGCATTGAGGATTACCTTCACTGTAGGTGTGCCATAACCTGCTCGGTTTCAGGCTTTGCCTGAGTTCTAACGTGAGGTTCCCCTCGTGTACTGCTGGTTGCCACACCCTGCTCGGGTGAAGCAGTTTGAGGTGCACTTGCTCAGTGTATTCCTCGCTTAAGTTGGTGCTGCATATGTCATAGGTCATTACCTTCCGTGTACGTGTGCGATAACCTGCTCGGTTTCAGGCTTTGACTGAGTTCCATTGCGAGGTTTCCCCTCGTGTACTGCTGGTTGCCACACCCTGCTCAGTTGAAGCAGTTTGAGGTGCACTTGCTCAGTGTATTCCTCGCTTAAACTCTGCAACTTTGCTTGTGTGCTGCATATGGCATTGGTGATTACCTTCACTGTAGGTGTGCCATAACCTGCTTGGTGGCAGGCTTGGCCTGTGTTCTACCACGGGTTGCCCCTCATGTACTGCTGGTTGCCACACCCTGTTAGGGTGAGTATTTGAGGCAGTGTATTGCTCTCCTAAACAATATTTTAAACTGTGTAAAGCACATTAAAGTTTTTTCCTGTTGGCAGTAGCCTGAATGGCTCAATAAGCATCAGCTTTTTATAGGGGTTCAGATCCCTGTCGGGCGTAATCCCGTTTTCCTAGGAAAGGATTACTTTATATTGATTATTATATTTTTTACTGATTATGTATTTATTATTATTTATTCAGTACTTCAAAGAAAAGAGCGTTTGTTCCCATAGGTTAGTTGTTTACAGGACAACTCAGTCCGTCACTTCCTTAGGTTTTCTCCTCCCCAAGAAGAGGTCAGGGGGTTCTTTTTTCTACTCTTCTCGCCTTAATAAAGCGTTTTAAAAAATCCTAGACCTGTACCCTTTTTTCTCTTTGAATAAAACAGTCCTGGTATCCTTTCTTTGCTCAGGAAAGGGAAAGACCCTAAGAAAGGGGTACATGTGGACTGGAAAGATGGTTATGATAGGTCCAGTCGATTTCCTAGTTTCTGAGCTGGCTGAAGAGGGAATTAACTCACATTTTCCCTTTTAACAAGCAAGGACTGCAGGGCTTGAGGTACAGACGGGGTCTGCCTGCTCGACAACACCAATTCCTCTATTCTTATGAACGGCATGTTTTCTTTCACTTGGCATTCAACAAAGCCAGTATTGAGATCTTTGCGGGGGCAAAAGCAACTCTTTGGTCTTGTAAATAAGACAATCTTGAGCAATCCTGGTTTAGCCCCATACAGTGTTTGTAAAACATTGCGAGCGTGAAGGTGAAGCATCACCAAAAAGGTAGCTTTATAAAGACCGCCCCTACAGCCTTGCTTCCCAAGGCTTTTCTTTTCCCGCTAATACATCTAGCGGTGTATACAATCTCTCCTCTGTTTGAGGAGTTTAAGCCCAGACTTTTTTGCCCTCAGGTGAGTTTGTTTCTCGTTGCAGTTTGTAAGGTGACCCTTTTCCCTGGGGAAGCCAGTCTGGCTTGCACTTTCATGCATGCAGAGGTCCACACCCCAGTTTTGAAGGGACGGTGTTCCATCTATCCCTTCACAGTTTTTCAGTTGCTGTGCATGATAATTATCTCAGGAACCCTGAATCTGCCCCCCTTTTTTTTTGAGGGTTTGCTTAATGAAGTTATACCTCTGAGGGGGAACACCTGATGTTTTTTTCTCGTTCATGGCCAGTGCAGAACTCACACTGGATATTTTGCTTCATGTCTCTTTGCTTGTTCTAGTTGACAAATACTGGTATTTCACTAGGTTAGCAGAGTTTATGCTGGCTCATCCCGACTTCTTAGAGGTCCGGATAATATGCTTGTTTGGTCAAGTTCTTTCAGTTTCCAACCTCCTGTAGAGTTAGTGGGGTCCCTTTCTTCAGTGTTAGGGGTTTGGTTATAAGTGCAGGAGTTCTTATTAGAACAATGTAAGGTGCTCAATTTCTGTACTTCAAGGTGGACTCCAGGCTTTGCATCCCTCTCTATCGCAGGGTGTTACAACGCCTCGGCATTATCATTCCTGAAAGACTTTGTCAGTGCGATTGCTCGATGGCTGGGAGAAACTTTGTTAGTGATTGAATTGCTTCGCTGCTGGCATGGTAGATAGTATCTCTCTTTTTTATTCCCTCTGGGGGTTGTCTGGTGTAAGATGACAGCATAGTGTGTTGGGGGTGCCAGGTTAAGTTCAGATGTTTCGCAGTCGGAGGTTAGTCCTCCTCCAGTAAACAACTTTGTTTAACGGCTTAGAGGTCAAGCTTTCTCTTTGCAAGTTCTGTCTCTTATGGAGAAAGTTTAAGTAATAATCCCTCTAGTGATAGCAGAGTACTTGTTCAAGGGCTCATGTTGGGATTGCATTGGGTGACTATTCTTTCTATCTCTCCTCCTGAGGTTCTCTCTGACTTCCCGCCAACTGGTCCTTAAGTGTCTCGGATTTATGGCTTGGTGCTTTTAGCTCTCCCTGGTGTTTTTCAAAGATTTCACAGGAATATCTCTTTTGTCATCTTTGTTCCCTGGTTGGTCTAGTCCTAGTAAGGTTACTATCAGCAACTAATTGCTGGGGTTCAGGTGCGCGGCTCACCTCTTCCATCCTGCTTCTGCATCCAGAAGACGTAATACATTTCTGTATATTGGTTTCGGAAGGTTTGCTGATTTTCAGGTGTTACATTTGACTAAGGGCAAATGTGTCATTAAGGGCAGTTCATCGAGGTACACACTTATGGGTGCTGAGGGCCCTCAAGTCTATTCGCGCTTAGGTTCCACATAAGCTAGGTTTTTGTCCTATGACATGTTACTAAAGTGTCCCTTTTCTCCCCTTGGGACCTTCTAATGAAGATTTGTCTGCCAACACTATTACCCGGAGTGACAATGTGGTATGTCTAGGCTTACCAGAAGATGGTTTGACATCAAGTGTTAATTGTTTTTGTGTTGAACACAGAGAAGCTTAGCACTCCTATTGCTTTTTCTTTTCCGACTATTCCTATGCTGGAGTTGACACATCTTCCTCGTTCTTTCCAGTTAAGACTGCTATGCCTTCTAGGACGGTTCCTGGGGTGCTCTTAGCCTATAGAGAAAAATTGTGCAATCAATTGATTGGTAAAATATAAACGTTGAAAACATTTCTTCTCGTTTTATTGTTTTGTCACTATTGTATGATCAGGTGGTAATTAATATGATGCAAGGGCTTCACACATGCATAATAGGAGCCTCCTGTCTCGCCATAGAATGGCGTTGAGTAGGGGGTTTAGATACTATTAAAGACAAGGAGGCCATTATTGTCCCACCCACCCACCCTTGATAGGATATGATAGGGCATTTGACCTGTTCATTTGACCTAATGGCCTGTTTGTATTGGTAAATATGCTTCTCTCACTTTTGTTCCTGTTATATTGTAAAGCACTTTGGCTTAAAGCGATATATAAATTAAATAAACATAACATAACATAGCGCTCCTATGTACAGATGTTTCAAGATTTTTGGTTTGTTGTTGTTCCCATCCACCCACCCTTCTTTGTTTGTTGTCCTTACAGCTTCGGGCTGAGATGTTCTGTTGACAAAATGCGGAGAGTGCGGGATCCGAGAGCTTCGCTGGATTGTATTATCATCTGTTCTGTTTGTGCTGTTGTTGAAACTTTTTGTTTTGTAAAAGTTTTTTTCTTTGCTGCTGTGGTTTCAGAGTAAAGATTGTAATGCATAATACTCGCCTCCTTGTCTTTAATAGAATCTAAACCCCCTACTCACATTAGTGAGGGGGATTGGCCATTAATCATGAACACTAGTAGTATTGCTATGGGCAGCCTTCCATGCCAGAATTTCTCAGTCAGTCTTCCCCATTACAGATGGGGATCAGCCAGTTGCAAACTGCCACCAATATGTGGTATGTATGCAAGGTTGCCATGAGCAACTCTAGTTAGGAGTCATTAAAAACCTTCCATCCACTCAATAAAGCAGTACATAGCCAGTGCGTGGCCCACAGACACATGTGATGATTCCCATGACATCACCTGGATCAAAGGTTGAGCCATAAAGATCAGCCACCCCCTCCTGTAGATGAAAAGTTAACACCCCTGACAGTAGCAACTCTAAGATTACCATAACACGAGGTATACAATGGCCAACATCTCCCCGAAAGAGAGAAAACGCAGATACATCACACCTATCATTCTATTTTTTTTTATTTTACTTTCAACAATTACAATCAAATCATAACCAAAAGGAAAATAATATATCAGCATCTACATTTACAATCATTGAAACTATCTATCTAGTGATCTGTGCTATACACATGACTAAGGGAGTCTGGTGTCACACGTTTTTTGTTTGGTGTTGTTATTGTAGTCCTATGTCTAGTGTACTGCCCTTTCCAAATTGTAGTCCATCGTCTGTATTTATGGCCTGTAACGGTTCTTGTTTTGACTAATCCATGCGTCCTACTCGTTCCACAGTCAGGTCTCACTAATTCCCGGCGACTATACCGTCTCGGGTTGCCTAGTCGCTTCTTGTTCCTGTGAACATCACCGCCCCACCCTCGACCCCTCCTTCCTGGCTCACCTCCCCGGTGAGCAAGTTCAGGTTCTGCATGTCGGTGTTCACGGACTCGGGCACCGGGTCCCTGGTGAAGTTCAGATGGACCATGTCTGGGTAGAACCGGGCAGCACACCGTTCTTTTCCGGGTTCGTCCGCCTCGTCTCCTCTCCAGCAAGAGTAGGAGCCGCCCCCCTTACGAGCACTGTTTCCTGCTCCTCCCTCTCCCGCCTCGGTTCCTTCTTCCTTGCTCTCTCGCAAGGGTTGCCAGATTCGGCTATTTCTCGTACCATTGGGCTACTATCCATGTGTGCGGGAAATGACTGCAGTGTGCTGGTTGAGGATTTGTGGGCTAGTTTGTACGTAAATGCTTTCAAAACGAAATGTTTTTTCCTGTACTGCATGCATAAATTAATGTGTAACACAAGCATGAAACTCTCATAACAGCAGTCTATTTTCATTTTAAAGTACTTAACTCTAGTTTAAACAGTCAAGAAAGGGGAGACAAACATAGAATCATCAGTGCTCCACCCACCATTTTCCATGTCAAGGCCTGGTAAAGCACACACACACACACACACACACACGTTGTAGCCCAGGGCTTCGTTCGGCTGCAGTCGCAAATCATGTCCTTTGTTATCGGTAAAAATCCTTTCTATGTGTGATGGCGGGCACATTTCCAACTGAAAGACGCCAACGACAGCAGTTGACTAGAACAAATGTACCAATTTACAAACCAGTTAAGTGACTGGCAGGGCAGTTTCTAGCCAACTTGCCAGCTTCAGCCCCAAACTACACCTCTGTGTTGTGCAACAAAATCCCTGCTCGATATGAATAAATAATTACTTTATAAATGAAGCAGGTTTCATTACATTGTAAAGCAATTACTTTACAGAAAAATTCTAATGTGAAAACAAAGCTGTTGCTTCTGAAGTAAATGGTTTATCTGTCACCTGCTCTTAGGCAAGTTCTTGCCTGAATGCAGTTTCAAACTGTCCTGCCACACTGGTGTGACCAGCCCACCAGAGTCTGATGGCCCACTGGCCCTGTGCTGCAGGTCTTCTGTTCGTGCCACTTCACTTCTATTTTGCAAGGGGCAATACTATATTAACCATATGAATTATTTTCTGATGGAAGATTATCATTCCAAGATGGACAGACTCTTTCAAAATACCTCCATGAGTGTGGGAAAGGGGACAAATAGCACCAATGAGGGTTTCTGTATGCTTTCCATTGAATCACAGAGCATTTCAGGACTATAACAGTGATCAGAGTTCTCTAAATTGGATAAACAAGTCTGTGATAAAAGGATTGTATGTGTGAATCTCTAAATGCATAACAGATGCATGGCTTGTTGCTTACCAGTGGCGTAACACAAACTTTGGGGGCCCCCCTGGGAGCCATGCTGAGGGCCCACCCCCAACTCTGCAACAAATCACGGGACACGCCATGCTCTGGGCTGGCCTAGATCACCATGCTTGCACAATACGCAAAAACGTGATGCTGCAGGGGTATGCCGCACACAGCACTTGGAGAACGATATAAATATGTGTTTTAATGCATTATACAGCACACTTTCTTAGAATAATTGGCTAAAAGACCTGAGCGTCTGCAATTGTTTTGTAGGGTAACACCAATCCAAAAGTCCAATACATGCAAGTCACCAACAGTGCACAGAGACATTAATGCTTTAATATAATGCTTTGCTATTAAAAATACCATGCCACAATGAAAACATGTACAACTGGCTGCACAATGTAGACTAGTCTAGACACGTAATAACATATTACAGTAAAGCATGCCAGGCCACATTTAGACATGCTTAGACTGGTTTCACCAAAATGCCATTCGAAGCAATAACACTTATGGTTATTTTATCATAGATACCGAGAAAAATACACAATGCTGCAGTAAGAAACGGCTAGACTGGCAGCACCCTAAGGCCAGTCCAGCCAGGCAATTACACTTAGCAGGACTGCTCTATCAGAGATGGCCAGTTAAAAAAATCAAGCCGAACTAAGAAATGACTATACTGGCTGCACCAAAATGCCTCTCTAGCCACTAATACCACATATCATGCCTGCTTAGCCTGGACATGGATGGACATTGGAATTTATCGCACAATGCCCGTCCCAACCTATCCCCCACACATCCCCTCTGTAAGGAAGGCATTGTATCAACAGTAAGACAGACACAATGGACCACAGTTCAAGGGCGTTTAATGAACTTCAACAAGGGTGTGATAAAAACATATCTAATCCTAAATCTACAGATGGGAGCAAGCTACCACCATCAAATAATGATAATGCAGTCCTAGTGGAGTCTCATCAAAATAAAAGGGTTTATACAAAAAAAAACAATTACCAATCCTTACCTCTAAATATAAATAGTGTGGGGTAGTGTTTATGAAAAAGAAAAGTGTTCACAAAAATGATATGTCGGGATGTTCAGGCTGTTGGCCTCCCATCCCCATGTTTTCAGCATGGGACAAGGTGGTTCACTGGAGCATAGCACACTTTCTGGCTTCTTCGGCATGAGGATACAGTTCAAGTACCAGCATCAGGGCCTTCTGTGCCCAAGTCTCTTTACTTATCAAAGTCTCTTGATTCAGAGGGCCTGATGTACCAAAACAAATGAAAATACCTTTCCTCTTACAAGTACTCAATTCAGGTGATTCACTCTTCACACTGGATCCCCCTCAGCTGGGCTCAGATCCTTTTTATACAACAATTGTTACTTTGGATCCCCCTCTTCCAAGCTCAGATCCCCTTTTCCAATGTTCAGAGAATATTCTTTCTCGGGTGACTCACGGTTTAACCCGGATCCCCCTCAGCCGGGCTCAGATCCTTCTTCTTACACAGTTAGTCTCCCTCAGCCAGGCTCGGACCAATTTCAGTTTGCATTAACTATCGAAGACTTTTGAATGTGTACAGGGTTTAGCTTGATCTGTTGCAGGACCCCTTTGATTTCACAATTCCCTTTAACATTTGCCACCTCTCAGTTGGATACCTAACAGAGACCTTCGAAGGAGCACCCACGTGGCGCCGGACCACTCTGTATACAGTACCTATCTTGGCTTCAAAGGTTCAGTCACTCCTTTGCTGTTCAATTATATTTGCGTCACTCATCACATACGCTTCACACACTGTTCTCTTTAGATTTCTCCATACAATGTTGCCGCTTGCAACCTTGGTTCTCACACAGACCATTCTGCTATCAGTCTCTACGACTCACCGGCTGAGCTGACTTCACCAGAGATGCTTTGTTGAAGGAGCCAAGGACAGTATCACAGCGGCAAATGTTCCTCCCCGCCTTGGCTATCGACGAGGGAGAGCCCCGGGTACCTCCGACACACAATGCACGTTTCTTCAGCTTTAATTTCAGGTGTTATGTTTCTTATTATCGAAAGCTTGTGAAAGTAATGTTTTTTTCTCTGAAATGGTCAAGGGCACTTCCCTCCTTGCAACCCTCCGGCTTTTATCTATGTGGGGAAATGTGATGGGAGTGAGGTGTGTGTAATGATCAGTAATTGCCTGACTCTGCCTGACCATTGTGTTGGGACATGTCAGGTATACGGCTCGGGTGTTAGTCCTTTTCCTCTCACAGTGAGCTGTGTATCCTTTTCCCCATTCTACATAGTAGGATGGGGAAAATGTTTTACAGGGAAGGAAATACCGCATCTCACCATCCGGTCTCCCACTCCTTGAAAACCCCCATCCAGGTGATCCTCCCGCACTGGTCCACCCCCAGGAACTGGATCCAAAAGCGATGGCCGTGTCCTAGCCGCCTGGATGACAGATCCCCAGGGACTAGCGGGTGAGACACCTTCAGGTTTCTCACACCTCTCCTCCCATCCCCTGCCCCAACCCCCAAAATCAGCTTCTCAGCCCAGAATTACCTCAATGTCCCTTTTCATTGCCCCAGTGCTTACGTATGAGGCTCCTTTCCTCATAGTTAAGTACTGGGATGAGGAAGAGTGGCACTAGGAGTAATGAAGATTACAGGTAACAAAGCCAGGCATTACCTCAATGTCCCTCTACCTCATCCCTGTACTTGTGTATGAGGCAAACTGCCTCATACACAAGTACTGGGACAAGGAAGAATAGGGCCATGAGTAAGGAAAATTTGCAATAAATAACCAAGGGATTAAACGCAAGTAGTGGTGCAACACCATTGAGCTGACTGGGCTTCAGCCCTTCCCCAAATCCGCCCCTGAAAATGTGTGCTATGTTGACTAGACCTGGCTGACCTACAGAGCTGTTGCCGCACAGAACAGGACACAGATGTTAAACAGCACCTTGGTTTCACTGTTAGCAAAGGCCTGGCAATTACTAACGTAAAGCATTTCACTGTTAGTGCATGCATTCAAATGCATAATTGTTTAGGCAATTGAAATCTTGATGTGGGTTTAGTACTTGCATGCCAGGGAAGTGATTGTAAGGGTAGAGAGGGAACAGGAGACAGCTTATTCTCATAGCAGTCCATAAGTGGGTGCTTCGAGACTTAAATGAGAGAGTTAACTGCTTGTAACTTTGAAGCTGCACTAGAATAGTCTCTTTAGAATGCGTAAAGAAGTTATATGCCCCCCCAATAGGTTTGCCCCTCGCCCCCTCTGTCAAGGTAGCACCTCTCCCAACATTTGAAGGGGTAGCACCCTCCACAAAATGTATGTTTTGTTGCACCCCTGAGCACAAACAAACATACCATTCACCCCCAGCCACCCACACATTTAAGTATGTACCATTTCACCATACAGGCACACCCAGGTAGCCACCCATACATTTATTTTTTTGTAACTTCTTTTTATTGGTTTTACAACATAGACAGAAATAAAGAACATTCCCCATCTCCCCCTCTCCCGCCCCCCCAAAGGCAGCTCCGACGTGTCCGTAGATCTTTGAAACCATGGATCAAAACACCCATGTGACCAATATACAACAAAGAAAACAGAGCCCCCCCTCCCAACCTCTCCCTGGTGCAGCTCTTCCTTGACCATGGTCCATTGCTCTCGTGGGTCCATCACCCACACCTACTGCAAATCCAGTAAACGCAGGCGCTGGGGCCGCCAGCCAATTCGAAAATCATCCTTAAGAAATAGCAAGGTTTCCTCATAGTACTGTGCAAAAGACTTCAAATCGTTGTCCTTCGTGTAAATTGCCCATTCGAGGGCCACAATTCCCAAAGTTTCCGCAGCAAATCCGGGAGGAACGGCACCTCTCTACTCCTCCATCTCTGTGCTATTATCAACGTAGCAGCTAATGTCAAAATCGCTCTAGCCTTCCCCCGGGATTTTATCTCCCCCCACCCCCCCACCCGAGGTCCGCTCCACTCCCAATAGGGTCACCTTTGGGGGCCTACTGCCTCCCAAGCCGAACGCTTGTTCTTGAGCTCCCTGGACCTCCATCCAAAAAGACTGAATTTTTGGGCCGGACCACCAGATATGCTGCGCCGTTCCCTCTTCCCCACACCCTCTCCAGCAGACCCCAGAGGTATTGGGATATATCTCCTTCAAACGGGCCGGAGTGTAATGCCACCCAAACAGGACCTTATACCACATCTCCTGCAGCTGGGAGGCTTTAACCAGTTTAGGGATTTTCTTCCATAATCTTTCCCATTCCTCCCGGCCAATCGACCTTCCCATCTAAGCATGTATTTCCATGGGCGCCTGTCAGGCGTTTCGTCCAAGATCCTGTATAAGTTGGAAATCAGACCTTTGGAGCCATTATTCGAGAGAAGAAACTTCTCAAACCGCGTTTTCTCCCTCGTTGCAGCTAGTTTGTTCACAGGATGCAGAACCCAGTGCCGTAACTGTGCATATCGAAGCCTCTCCCCCTGCCCCACACCAACTTCCCTCTTACACTCCTCAAAGGAGAGAATCTTCCCCCCCCCTTAACAGATCTCCCGACCATCTACATCCACCCTCCTGCCATTGCTTAAAGGTGCCTCGTTCCATCCCTGGGGTAAACTCCCCATTGCCAAACAAAGAAGTGAAGGGAGAGGAAAAGGTCGTGATACCCTTAGCCTTCACTAGTTTATCCCAATTCTCCGCCATTAATGATGTGATGGTACTTTCATACAGATGCCTGGGTCTATGCTGTTTCGGGAGCCATAGGACCTCACCCAGCCTGCAGTGCGCCACTGCTCTCTGTCCATTGCCACCCATTGCTTAGACTGTGTGACCTCCCCCTCCCGCAGCCAATCCTGGACGACCCGTAGCTGCGTCGCCTCGTAGTAACGTAAAAAAAACCCAGCGTTTTTTTCCCGTTCCACACAAATTCATTAGTTAACGCATCTAGTTTCTTAAAGAAGATCATGGGCACTGTCTGTGGTGTTGCCTGGAAAAGATACAACAGGCGCGGTAGAGTTACCATTTTAGTTGTCACCACCCTGCCCAACCACGAGATCGGGAGGCTCCTCCACATGTGGAAGTCCCGTTCAATGTCCTTTAGTAAAGGTAGGTAATTAGCTCGATACCACCCTGCCAGGGTCGAGGTAATTCTGACTCCTAGTATCGGATTCCCCCCAGACTCCACAGAAAAGGAGTAGCCCCCCTTAGAATTTCGCGCTCCTCCCCCTTCATAGTTAGGTTCAAAAGTTCCGATTTGGTAAGATTAATTTTGAGACCAGAGGCATCACCAAAGGCCTCCAGCAATTCCCTACTCACTCGGATGGACTCCACTGGGGCCGTCAAGGTTAGCAAGAGATTGTCAGCAAATGCTGCTACCTTTTGGTCCACCCCCCCAAATGGGATACCCTTAATCCCCTCCGCTTCCCTAATTGCCTGCAAGAGGGGTTCGAGATATATAGCTTAAAGCATAGGGGACAGGGGGCAGTCCTGCTTAGTACCCCAGCCTACTCTGAAAGACCTGGACATAGCTCCGTTCACCGCTATCTTCATGTTAGGTGTCTGATAATTAGCTTGTACCATACGCAAAAAATTCCCCCCAAAACCCATCTTCCTCATCACTTTGAACAGGAAGGATCACTCCACGCGGTCAAAAGCCTTCTCGCCATCCAGAGATAAAAGGGCCGCGGGAGTGTTCATTCTATGAGATTTTTCCACCAGATGGGCCACCCTCCGTATGTTATCCGCAGTCTGCCGACACTTTATTAAACCCCGCCTGGTCCGGATGAATCAGCTCCGGCAGGACGCCCTCTAGCATAGCTGCCAGCACCTTTGTGAAAATCTTGGCATCGATATTAATCAACGCAATGGCCCTGTAGGACGTCCGCTCCTCCGGGTTCTTATTGGGTTTCAAAATAAGGGAGAGCCTGGCCTCTTCCATGGAGGGGTTATTATCCCTGTGGCCCCAAACGTATTAAAGAGGGTAGTTAAATGTGGGACCAAAACGTTTGCAAAGGTTTTGTAAAACGCTGCGGTATAGCCGTCTGGGCCTGGGGCTTTATTCAAAGGAAGACCCCTAATCACTTTCAGTACCTCCTCTTCCCTGATCTCCCCGTCCAACCTCTCTGCAGCCTCCTTCCCCAGCCGCTCCAACTCAACCTTATTTAGGAACTCTTCCTGAAGACTGTCCCGAGGGGTCTGCGACGTGTACAAGGTTTCGTAGAAAGACACCAAGGCCTCTTGAATCTCCCCCGCCTCCGTTGCTCTCTTCCCCAGATCGGTTAGTAAGGCCGTGATCACGTTTTTGGATCTCGCGCCCCTAAGCAGCCTTGCAAGGAGAGTATCCGCTTTATTTGCCTTAGCATAAAAATGTTGGCACACCCGCAAGAGAGCTCCCTCAGCCCTCTTGCTCCTAAGTAACTCCAAATGACCCAGTGCTCTGCGATATTCCCTCATAGCATGCCTAGACGGGGTCGTTCCCGCCTTCTGCCTCGCCAATTCAACTTCCTCTTCCAGGCGAGCCTCCAGCGCTTTCAAATGCTTCTCTCTATGCGTCGTTGCCGCTATTAATTCCCCCCTCAGCGTAGCCTTAAAGGCTTCCCACCTGACCTCTTCTTTTGTATCCCCCCTTTGGTTTTAGAGGAAGAAGTCCCTAATCTTCTCCTCGATCTCCTGCCTGATTACCGGGTCTCTAAGTAGGTGTCCTGGGTACCGCCACGTCCAAACCCCTCTCTCCCTGGGCCCTAAGTCCATAATCATAGAAACCACCATATGGTCCGCTATGCCAATTGGGCCCGTCACCACCTCCTGCACCCGACCTATCAGGCTCGAAGATGCCCAGATGTAGTCGAGTCTGGATTGGGATCCATGGAACCCCGACCGGAAAGTGTACCCTTCTTCCTCCCCCTTGATCTCCTGCCAGAAGTCCCTCAACCCTGCTCCACGAATCCTATTTATTAAAACCGAGGACATCACTGCCCCCCCCCCCCCCTATCCAAGTGTCCAGACCGGTCCTGGCCTTTTTTCCAGGCTTTATTGAGGTCACCTAATAAGATGATTGGGCCCCGGGCATTGTCCTCAAGCTTATCCAGGACACGTTTCAAAAAGTGTTCTTGGCCTACATTGGGCACGTAGACTACTGCTACAGTATAAGGGCTACCCTGGTGCAACCCCCTAGCAATTATGTACCTGCCCTCCTTGTCCCGTATAACCTCAGAGATCCTAAGACCCACTGAGGATTTGATAGCCAGTGCCACTCCCCCTGCCCTAGCCACGCCCGAGGCATGGAAGATCTGATCAAAACCCCGTAATTTAAGGCGCCCCTTATCCTTAGGTCTCAGATGTGTCTCTTGCAGCCCCAAAATGTCAGGATTCTCCTTTTTCGTAAATTGTTCTGAATTTTTCCTCTTAAGAGGGGTATTTAAACCCCTGACGTTATGCATTAGCCACTTTATCATGGGGAACAATATTTCGGTAAGCTGAGTATTCTGCGGTCAGCCGCGGCACCATCCGCCTGAGTCGTCGGGGGCCGATGCCTTGCAGCCAGCCCTCCCGAGTCCCCTTCACCTAGCGCAACGATAAGTAGAGCTTCTGCCCACTTAGCCATGATCCATGCTCCCCCCCTCCGCTGCCCTTTCCCCCTTCCCCCCTCCCTCCTCACAGTCCCCCCCCGAAGGTCGTGGCCTTCCCGCCTCCCTCCCGCTCCCCTCTTCGGGTATGCCCACCCTTTCTGACTCAGAGATGGATGCTCCCTCCCCCCGCCAATTTCACCCGTCAGTGGCCCACCACCGATAAAGCAACCTGGGGATTAGGATCCTTCTTGTACAGACCCTCCCGCCGCCCCTGGGGGCTGCCCGCCTCCCCCCCGCGGGAGGTTTATGACTCAGCTTCGCTCTCCTCCTCTTCTCTCCCACCGTTGACCAGGCCCAAGGCCTTGATTCCGGGCCAGATACTGCCCCCCTCCTCCCCGATCTCGTGGGAATGTCCTCTAGGTCCAGGCGCAATATGCTCGCTCCTTCCTGCAATGACATTATGCGCCTCTGAGCTTCTTCCCACTCGAACATGAGAACAAATGGGAATGTCCATCTATATTTAATGCCTTTCCCATTCAAGGCTTTGAGGACCGGACCCATTTGCCGCCTCTTCGCCAGCATGCTGCTCGCCAGATCCTGGAACAGGGCTGTACACTCCCCCTGGTATTTGATTGGTTCTTGTCTCCTTGCCTCCCGGAGGGCTGCTTCCTTTTGGGCATACCTAGTCAATGCTGCCAAAACATCCCTGGGCCTTGATTGAGACCCTGTGTTGCCCCTGCCCACCCTGTGGACTCGGTCGAGCTCAATCTCCTTTGGGGGCGCAATCCCCAAAATCTCTGCGAAGATGGATTGGGCTGCTCCTTTTAAGTCTCTGTCCTCGACCGATTCAGGAAGCATTTTGATTCTGATGTTGACTCGACGAGATCTATTTTCCATATCCTCCATTTGTATCTCCAGGTTGTGCGTGGCTGTGTCGAGCCTCTCAATAGCTTCACCACTGGCCGTCACCTCGTTAGCCAATTCTTGCAAGCCACTCTCCAGAAGATCTGCCCTCTCGCCCTGTTGCCGCAGCTCCTGCTTTATTTCCCCCATAGCAGAGTTCAGGTCAGACCTAAGGAGCTGGAATTGTTCCTGAAAGGTTTTTGTTAAGCTGGTGTGCAAAGTGTGCATCTCCCACCTGAAATCTTGCCTCAACATCGTAGCTGCGCCATCCTCTTCTGTCGGAGAGACACTCCTGGAGAGGTCCTCCCCAGAGGATCTAGTCGAGCCCCTCGCCTCCTGCACCGACCAGATGTTAGGAAAGGTCCCCCGGGCCTCGCCGAGCTCTGTCTGCGCTCTCCCACTTTTGCCTTTATTCTTCGTGGACATATTAACGGGGGGGTTGAGAGCGTAGCACACCACCAAATGCACACACACAGGGGACACAGCGTACCTTAAATTCTGTCCTCAAATGTCGTGATCTTGTAGCCTACGAAGACACCGTTCCACCTTCCGTGATTTACACGGGGACTCGCCAGCAACAGGGGTAGTGGGAGGAAGGCCTCTCCAACTTGTGCAGAGCACTAGCACACATCCAATCTGGGAGAAAAGCTCCTTACTCGAACCCCCGGGGCCAGGGAGCCAGAGTCCTCTCTTGTTGGCCTGCTCCTCTCACACTTCCTCAAGATGGAGCCTCCAAAAGAGACCCCGCCGCAGGTGCCTCCTCCCCCACTCGGGGGCACTCCTCTCCGCACCCGGGGGGACTATGCTATCCAACCCCCAAGCGGGACTGTCCACTGGCCGATGTAGGGCCCTCTTCTGGGCCGCACCCCCCTCCACTGAGCCGGCAAAGCCCAGCCAACCGCAAGACGCCCACCGCTCCCGCGCGGGGCCTGCTCAGCTGCTCCCCGCCGCACCATCTCTGACACAGGGAGCGCCACGCAACCCCTCAGGCTGGGTCCAACGCTGTACACACGGCACCCGTTGGGCTCTCGCTATCCGTGTGCCGGGGCCGCCCGATCTCCGCTCCGCCTCCTGATGAGCCCGGCTGAGCCGCTCTCCGACAACCTACCTCCTTTGTTCGGCGCGAGCCGGACTATTCAAGGCTTCTGCGCTGCCCGGACCCGAGGCGAGGCACTCCACCCGCCGCCTCTTTGCTCCTCAATCCAGGGCTAGCCTCCTCCCGGCAGACCCTTTCTCAATCGTGACTGCCCTCCTCACGGGTCTCCGACTAACCCGCCAATGCTCCGCAGCTCCCCTGGCAGACCCCCCGGCTCCGGCACCTGCCGCCACTGAGCCTCCGCGCTTGCCGAGGACTCACGGACTCCTCCGTTTGCAAAGCGAGTACTTCTCCTATCTCAGCGGGACCGCAGAGCTCAGATTGCAGCTCCAAATCACGCTGTAAACACTGGGTGGTGGGCCTCCTCCTGTGTCGGCAGCTGGGAGCGCCGCAGGAACGTCTAACTCCCACGGGCGGCCATCTTGAATCCCCACCCAGACATTTAAATGTGCACCCTTTCACCATACACTCACAGAGGAAGCCACCTATACATTTAAGTGTGCATCCTTTCATCATTCTGGCACACCCAGGCAGCTCCCATACATTTAATTGTGCACCCTTTCACCATACATTCACACAGGCAGCCACCTATGCATTTAAGTGTGCACTCTTACACCATACACTCACACAGACAGTCACCTATACATTTAAGTGTTCATCCTTTCACCATACAGGCACACCCAGATAGCCACCCATACATTTAATTTTGCTCCCTTTCACCATACACTCACATGGGCAGCCACCTATACATTTTAGTGTGCACCCTTTGACCATATACTCACACAGAGTGACTTCTACAGAGTAGTCAGTCTGCCTTCATAAAGAAAAAGGTTCTGTTACACTGTAACAGAAATAATGTATTTATGAAGGCAGAGTGACAACAACAAAAACATTTATTTTTACGTCCAAGGGGGGCCCTCCTCCCAGGACATGTGGTGGCATTGCAGGGGTCCCCGTTATGCCAGTGGTGCTCACAACGCTCAGCCTAACATTAAAATGTTTGTAACTATGAACCATACCTACTCATTTGGACAGCTTAAGTTTTGGGATGCAAGTATAAAATGGCTGCAACATCAGCCACTCAAATGGGGTACAAGGACTCTTTTGCTTCTTGTTTCTGAAGAATTTTAGATGAGGAAGGGCTGGATCTCAGTGTGAGCATGCCCAACGCCCCCAATACAGAAACATCTTTTGGGAATTAAACCTATATACAGAACAGGATACCGTAGAAGAGAGACTCAATAAACAATGCACAGAAAGGCTACACAGAAAGGATTGTATTTATTTATTTATTTATTTATTTGCATTTGTTAAGCGCACATGCAGCCCGGAGGGCATCGTGGCGCTTGTTACAGACATGACTTGTTATACATGCAATGAAGTCATTACTTAGTTGCAAGAGAGTAGTAAGGAGAAGATAGGAGAGGAAGAGGAGATGATGTCGTAGGAGGAGCTAGTTGAACAAGGTGGTTTTCAGTTTTTTTCGGGAGGCGGTGAGAGAGGTTTCTGCTCTGAGTGTGCTAGATAGTGCGTTCCATAGCTTCGGGGCAATGTATGGGAAGCTTATTCCACCTGCTCTAGCTCGTTTGATGCGTGGGACCCTAAGTTGGTTGGTGTGGCATTGTCTGGTTGGTCTAGTGGAGTGCGATCTGACTAGAGTATCAGACAGGTATGAGGGTCCGGATAGGTTAATACATTTGTGTGCAGTGGTATTTTGAATGTAATGCGCTCTTTGACAGGTAGCCAATGTGCTGCCTTTCTGGCTTGCGCGATGTGGTCCCATTTAGGTATATTGAGGGCTGCTCTTAGTGCAGTATTTTGTGTTGTTTGGAGTTTATTGAGATTGGTGTTGGAAGTGCCAGCCAATAGCACATTACAATAATCTATCTTGGCTCCAATGGTGGCTCTTGCAATAGATAAGCAATTATCTTTGGTTAGGAAAGGTTTAATGGCATTAATGAGCTTAGTGCTCAGGGCGGAGGCAGAGACAATGGAGTTGACTTGTTTGTCCATGGATAGTGATGCGTCAATGTGGACTCCTAGTGTTTTAACAGAAGGTAGAACTGGGATGACACAATTGTCTATGCAGATGTTTGTGTAGAGTGGGTCGAGGTTCTTGAGAGTGGATTTTTGGCCAAGGATGAGAATTTCGGTTTTATCACCGTAAGACATAGGCCGTTCGTGGCCATCCATGCTTGGATGGTGGCGTATATATTCTGGAGGGTTGCTGCGTCCTGAAGGTAGCGTCCTGTGAGCGGGAGGAGTACGTGGGTATCGTCAGCGTAGTTGTGTATGTGATCCCAAGTGCGTCCAATTTATCAAAGAGAGGTTTGGTAAAAAGATTATAGAGGGTGGGAGCTGTACATGAGCCCTGAGGGACTCCATACCTGATGGTGGTAGGCTCTGCGTTGGCTATATTGGAAAACACTTTCATCACTCTACCTTCGAGGAAGGAGGTAATCCAGTTTGTGGCTTGTTTGGAGAAATGAGCGGCCTGAGATAGGTGGTTCGTGAGAATGGCATGATCGACTAAATCAAATGCCGCCGAAAGGTCTAGGAGGAGCAAGAGGGCCGGCTTGCCTTTATCTAAGATTAGGGTTATTTGATTCTTCAGATCTAGTAAAGCGGTTTCAGTGCCATGACCTTTACGGAATCCAGACTGCCTTTTACCTAGGACAGAGTTGTTTTCCAGGTAGGCCTCTATCTGCATGTGTGCAGCTTTATCTAGGCTTTTTAGGAGAAATGGAACCGTTGTAATGGGCCGGTAATTGTTAGGTTGGGCGTGGTCCAGGGTTGGTTTCTTTAAGAGCGGGCGTTCCCACGCCTCTTTAAGGCTGTCAGGGACATTACCCGTCTTGAATGAGGCATTAATGAATGCTGTGATGATTGGTGCGAGGGGTGCCGCACACTCTTTAATTATGTTGGGGGGGCATATGTCGCCTTTGCATTGAGATGGTTTGAGCTGTTTGAGGATGTGGAGAGTGTCCGACTCGGTGATTGGTGAAAAATTGAATTTTGAGGTGTGCTTATCTTTGGCGGTATTGACGGAGAGGGTCTGTTGGGGGTGTAGAGCCTTAAAGTGTTCTGCTATTTTATTTTGGAGAAGGTCTATTTTATTTAACATCGCTGTTTGGATGCTATTGCACCAGGCTTCATCCTTAACAATCTCATCTGTGCAGATTGGGGGGATAGTGAGCTCTTTAAAGATGGTGAAAAGCTCTTTTGAGAGGGAGTTTGCTTCCATGATACGTTTATTGTAGGTTTCTGACTTCGCCTTGAATATGGCATTTTTGTATTTTTTAGAGATACAAAGAAAGTCTACTTTGGTGGCCTCACAGGGATTGGCCTGCCATGTTTTGAGGGCTTGGCGCTTACATTGGCGAAGATTTAGTAGGTCGTCCGTGAACCATGAGTTAGAGTGAAACGATTTTTTTTCTTTTTTGTTTTCAAGAGGGGCTGCGGTGTTGATGGCCAAGACGAGGGTGTTTTTGAAGATCTCTGCTAGAGTGTTGGGGTTGGAGGAGAACTGGGCTGCTAGGCAAGGGTTGTTGAGAAAGGGACGTATATTGTCAGCTGTAAGTTTTTTGGCACTTCTGGCTAGCGTGGCCGGTGCATGTTTTAGAGGTTTGGAGTAAGATGATGTGGGGATGCAGAATTGGAGGCAGTTGTGATCAGACCATGGAAGGGCTGTGTTAGAGTTGAGAGTGGATCCACAGTTGTGATCTGCTACCCAGTCTAAGATACGGCCTTTATTATGGGTCGGGACAGTGACTATTTGTGTGAATCCTAGATCTGTGAGGTTTCTTGCGAGAGTGGTAGCTTCTTTGTCAAGTTTGTCATTATATCCAAGGTTTAGGTCTCCTAGAAACAGTGTTTTGGAAGTTTGTTTGATGTTTTTTCCAAGAAGTTGGTTGACTATGCCTTTGAAGTTATTAGCAGGGCCTGGTGGTCTATATATGACGTGAATGTTTACAGTATTTTTGGGAGAGAGGGTAAGTTTGGCTGAGAGGATGTCAATGGTGTCTTCCCCGGAGGTGGGAGTCTGTCTTAAGGCTAAGGTGTCTTTAAAAATCAGTGCAACTCCACCTCCTATTTTGGTTAATCTATCCTGTCTTAGGATCGAGTATCCTGATGGTACAGCTAAGCTGATAGTCGAGCCAGCGGCCGAATGCAGCCAAGTTTCTGTTATGGCTAACATATCTAGGTCCTGGTTGGTAATAATGTCATTAACTTCTAAAGCGTGGCCGTTGAGTGAGCGAACATTTAATAAAGCACTTCTAAGGTGTTGGAACTTTTTTGGTTGTGGTGGCTTCAGGTCGGTAATATTGATGGACTTTTTGGTAGTGTGTGTAGGCTTGCTAATCAAGTGGTGTCCGACTTTACGCTGGTCATGTGAGGTTGGAGCCAGCGTTGGAGCACTGTTAGGGTGTTTATGGGTGATAGTGTATGGTGGCCAGGTCTTGGTGTGAGTGCGAGAGCTTATGCGTAAGTTCCTGAGTGTTACCTGCATTGGTGTTGAGGGGAATGCTAATGGGAATGTCCGTGTTCTGAGTCTGTACTGTCTGAGTATAATCTCGGGGGGAGTAGCGTGTGTGGTGGTGTGTCTAGGTTCCATGATATGGTTGTTGGGTTGCCCTGCGGGCATAGAGTAGTCAGTACTACTGGTCAGTAAGGTGTGGAATAAACCTATGAAGAGGTACAATGTATGTGTGGCGTACATATTGAGGTGGGTAGGCAAGAGTGGGTTAGATGCAGTATCAGTTGGACAACACAGTATCACAGTAGTCTCTGGCGACCATAAGGCACAACACAATGTTACAGTGGTCTCTAAGCGACCATAAGGCACAACACAATGTCACAGTGGTCTCTAAGCGACCATAAGGCACAGCACAGTGTCACAGTGGTCTCTAAGCGACCATAAGGCACAACACAATGTCAGTGTGGTCTCTAAGCGACCATAAAGCACAACACAATGTCACAGTGGTCTCTAAGCGACCATAATGCACAACACAATGTCACAGTGGTCTCTACACGACCATAAGGCACAACACACTGTCACAGTGGTCTCTAAGCGACCGTAAGGCACAACACAATGTCACAGTGGTCTCTAAGCGACCATAAGGCACAACACAGTGTCACAGTGGTCTCTAAACGACCATAAGGCACAACACAGTGTCACAGTGGTCTCTAAGAGACCATAAGGCACAACACAGTGTCACAGTGGTCTCTAAGAGACCATAAGGCACAACACAGTGTCACGTTGGTCTCTAAGAGACCATAAGGCACAACACAGTGTCACGGTGGTCTCTAAGCGACCATAAGGCACAACACAGTGTCACGGTGGTCTCTAAGCGACCATAAGGCACAACACAACACAATGTCACAGTGGTCTCTAAGCGACCATACAGTTATCAGAGGCAGCATACAGCAAGGCATGGCCAGGGCAGAATGCAGGTGACGATACATGTAGCTAATATGAAGCAGGAGAGGGTTGGATAATAATGCTAATGCAGTGCTAAAACCATTACTAATGGCTGCACAGGACTAGTGGTCTGTAATTGGTTAGGTGGATACAAGTAGGGCACTGAAGCATTTTGTGCAGTGGAGACCTCGGAGGTAGCAATGATAAGAGGTTCATGTATACCGGGTCAGTGATGGCTTGAAACAGTTCAGTTCGCTGGCTAATGGGTTAGGAGAAGGTTGTTGAAAGGGGCAGTATGCTTACCCCAGAGAAGGTGGGCAGGTGTTCTAGCCCTATGCTCGACGGCGTAAACAGGCTAGAGACAGGCAAAGTGCCTTTGTGTGTGCCTTCGTGGTGGGCCGGCTCGAAGCCTGCCGGCTTGTGGTTGGCTCCCAAGTAGGGGAGAGGGGCCAATCACGATGCTTGCAGGGCTGTGGGGCCGAGTAGAGGGGTGAAGATGTGACGGTCGGCCATCTTGTACCTCTTACAAACTTTAGACTGACCAGTAATAAACTGCTGAAGCGTTTTAAACAAAACCGGCTTCTAATGCAGGGTAAAGGGTCCACAGTTTCTCATCCACTCCTTCCTCACTATTACGCAGGCCTAAGGGGTTATTTCAGCAAAGAAGAGCAGGCCCATGCTTTGTATTACAGAGCTGGCATTAGCATCTCTTATTACTGCTGGCCTTCACCTAATGAAAATCATGGTGTGGCAGAGTAGAAAGGGCGTTTGGCCTAGTGGATGTACAATTTGATGCAACCTCTTCGATTGCATTATGCGTTTAAGTGTGGGCACAGTATGGCATGCTCGTCAGAGCCACATACACAGAACGTTCCAATGTGCTATTGTATGGACATTGGACACATCAGATAAAAAAACGCATATGTGCTGTTACATATGGGAGCGCTGCATAGACGCAATTAACCAACAGGGTGGTGGCTTGTGCAGCGCATTACTGCACACATATCACTGCATTGATTTGCCATGGACTACCGTCTGCATAGTGATGCACAATGAACTCTACTTTCCTAATCAAGATCCCAAGTGACATTGAGTTGCCATCCGGTGTACGAGTAGGCAGTGGCTGGCGTGTTTAGAAAAATAAAAGACCTTTGATGCTGAGCGGATGCATTCAGTCCATGTCCTAAAGCAGCCACTGGAATACTTAAGCAAGAAAATGACAGTTAACCTTCCCAGTGATGCGCCATATGTAACTAAAAAGTAATATACCAAAAAAAGTAACATGAAAATAAAAGAAATAGTTTACAACTTTTTCTGCATGGCATTTTAATTCTCTGAAGAATGCATAGGTTTGTTCAGCTATGCTCACTGTGAATGCATCATGAAGCAATACACAGAGATTCAAAGTTTAAACAAAAGTAGTTTACTAACTTAAATGTCAGGGTGGTTGAAGCCCTAACTTTCTCTATTCTTAGGGGGATTTCCCTACGTAAAGAAACTAAGGATAGTCTGAGTCAGTAAGTTCAACTTAAAAGTCTGTCTGTGTCCAAAAACCTATACTTGCCCTCACAACTAAAGTTAAACAATGTGTAGGGATGTCAGCAACAACAAAATAGTGTTTGAAATAAAGTTCTGTGCTTCTTCCAGCTCTTGACTTGTTTTCCAGCTCCCCTTCCCCAAGTTCAAGACAGTTCCAAAAAGTCTCTGGGTTCCCTTCCCCCAAGAAGATAACACAGTTCAAAAAGGGTGTCTGGGTTCCTTAGCCCAAGAAGATAACACAGATCTTGAAGTCTAAAGGTTCTCTTCCCACAAGAAGATAACACAGATCAAACAGGGTCTCCGGGTCCCTTACCCAAAGAAGCTAACACAGATCTTGAAGTCTCAAGGTTCTCTTCCCACAAGAAGAAAACAGAATTCCAAAAAGAGCCTTGGGGTTCCTTTCCCTGAGGCAACAACAAAGTTCCACAAGGTGCGAGGGTAAGCTCCCAACAGGCAGGGGGTGCGTCCCAGCCCTTCTGTTTGGAGCCAATATCCAAAAAACAAACGTTCCTGGTTCTTCCAATTTAACACAAGGCACAAATGTTCCTTAGTTTTCCTTCCCCACAGGTGATGTCCCCTCGGTCTATGCTCAGTTGTTGGGCCACACGGTCCACCCACCACAGATCATGCCACCGAGACACATGTTGGCTCTCTGTTCTTTTCCTTTTACATATATTCACACACCCATACAGATTCCCAGTACACTCTCCTGCTAGGAAACCGCCTTTAGGTTTCTCATTCAGGCTTTCATTTTTCAGCATGCCACTTTTGGCAGTACTTTATACTTGTCACCACTGCTTCTCTGTAGCAAGGGTTGCTTTTTCCCAGCACTTATTTGCTGTTCATTACCAAGTTCATATCATCTGCTTTTACATATGTCTCTTACAGCTTTTACTTTCCTTTAACTTCAAAGTATGTGGTACACAAAACTACCTTATTTCAGTTTTCTCGTGTTTCGTTATGCAAGGCAAAGACTTGTTTCAGCTTTCAACTTCTTCCAGCATTCACAAAGACTTGTATCAGCGTTTCTACCACAATTGCATGTTTATTTTCAGGTTTTGCAGCGTCCTGGTACGAGTGATTCCCTTCTTCCACTCACCGGCTTTATTCGGCAGCTCACTTTGGCTTCCCTTCGCTCCGTTTGTCCCTCACGGAGCTTCTGGAGAGCATCACTCGCTCTCTACTGTGACACTTGAGAGAGCTCCAGCCCTGCACTGCTCTGGCAGCGCTTACCTGGTCAGGGCGGCTGGCAGGATTCTCGGACCCCTGCACGGCCCAGCTTGGCCTTTGAGTCCCTCTTTGCTGCTCATCTCTCCTTCCCACCTCAGGTTTGCTCGCTCCTCTCTTGCTCCCGTTCACGGACCCAGCCGGCGCCCTCCTCATGGCTGGTACCTTGACCTTCCCCCTTCTCCTCTGCTGGTTTCTCCTTGTATACCCCTGCATCCATTTAACAGGTTGCAGGTGTAAGTTCTTAGTTCCAATTGCCTGACCATAGTTATTGGGACATGCTGGACCGTCATAACAGTCCTCAGACCTCGTCTCAGTACCAGAGTGGTGAAATGACATAGGGCCTCATTACACGGATGACGGTGGACCAAGGTGCTATTAGTACCTTGGTCCATTCCGGTAAAATACCGGCACCGCCTTGGTGGAAAGGGGAATTACCGCCCTATTCCAAGGTTGGTGGGGCGGTAATTCCCCCTTCCCTCATTGCCCTTCCCCATTCCCATTTTTGCCCCATAGGGCATAATGGGAATGGGGAAGGTGCTAATTACGGCACCGCAAATTGCGGCACCGTAATTAGCTCCCTGGTCCCTTTGCGGGTTGGTTTTTAACGGCTGCAAAAAGCAGGCGTTAAATTCCCCAACCCGCAAAGGGACCTCATAGTAAGGCGGTAAGGGTTTACCGGTACCGGTAAAATACCGGTACCGGTAAACCCTTACCGCCTACCGTGTAATGAGGCCCATAGTGTCTACTACTCCTAGTCACCTCTTCCTCGTCCCAGTACTATGGTGATATGAATGAGGGGAAATGAGGGCAAGTGATTGGCAACAACCAATAAAGGCAGGGGGAGGGTACAGCTGGTTCTCACCAGAAAAGGGGGGATACCATGTCTCACCTGAGGCCCTCTCCCCAGTCCCCAAGGACCCTTCACCCAGGTTATCCTCTCTCGCATCTCCACCCCCATGGTCAGTATCCAAAAGCAAGGGCCTTTCACTGGCCACCTGAGAAGAGGATCCTTCCCCTCCCCTTGGGGGTAGGTGTGAGGATACCCTCAGGTTTCTCACAGCACTCATATATAACTATAGAGTGCGCTAAGAAACACCAATTTCGGCAGGTTTTAACACAGTATATTCTAACAACTGCCTAACATGTTTCACCCCTTATATAATTTTTCATTGATTACAGTTACTCCTTCAGGGAACCCATGGTCAGTGCAATGATACAGTGGTTCTTGATTTTAAAAAATTCAAATGTAATGTAACGCCTACAGAAAAATACATATATTATAAAAAATACATATATTTTAACAAACACATATTTTAAAAAAACAGCAAAGTCCAGTTTTTGCTATTGATTCACAATTCCTTGGTATTCATATATTATGGTGGTTATTTATTTCCCTTTTACGTTACACAAAATGGCATATATTTATACTTGTTATGGTAACGTGACCATACTCAACACATGGTTGATAATAAAAAGCAACATAATTAGATAACAAACATTCAGTGTTCACAACATTGTAGGAAAACACTAACCCAACGTATTCAGTTCTTGATGTAATAAATCACTCAAATATGACTGTAAAGTATCGGAAAAGCTGGGTATAAGACTGACCTATCTTTAAATAAGGAAAGTAGACTACGGTAACTTAAGTAGCGAAGACTCAGTCGGTCAGCCACGAATCTAGTGTGCAAAAACGTTGTTGTTATTCACCAGCTCAACTCCATGCACAGACTGTTTCCTACTTTTGATTTCATAGATAGGGAAACTCTCATTTGGAAAGGGATAGAAAGGCCATTTTCCAAACCCTTTTATTTTAATAAAATGTTCAATGTTGAAAACATTGCAACTTTGTGTCTGTCTCTCATTTCTGACCCCTCACATCACGCTCCCCTATTGTCCCGCTTCATCTTTCTGTTACTCTAACTTTGCCTCCTTGCTCTTCCCCTTTCCCCGTACTGTTTCTGTCCTGCCTGCTCGAATATCTCAGAGTTTTGCTGAATCTTTTCTCTCTGGGCTCACCCCTCTCTCTCGCTCTCTGTGGTCATACACTCTGTTATGGGGTGGAGGTTGCCGGCCCCACCGTAGTGAGGGTACCCGGCAAAGCAGGGCGGCCCAACTGGGCCATGACGCAGCCAAGCCGGCACTGCCCGGCTGCAATAAGCCACACAGACACCAGGGATTAGCGGTGTAGCAACTGCAGAGCGGGAAACCGTTCAGTCCCTTTATCGACTAGGTCACGCACATGCGACCTAACACACGTGACTCATCACACACCTTGTGGTGCCATGCCGAGATCAGAACATCACATGCCAAGGGTAATGACAAACAAATCATTCAACATTTAAGATGGCATGTGTTACAACAACTAGAAAACTGGCTTCCGACCTCCTGGGTCATTAGGAAGCGTTGGTACTCACATACATATATTGGTGGGTGATGCACCTTTGGATCTGAGATCTTAAAAGCTTTATTAGTCCAATATCGAAGTGGGATGGCTCCACTGGCCGGAAACGCTGCACCAGTGACACCAGGGCTACATCGGCCGATGGTCACAGGGCAGTCCCTCTGTTTCAGCTCACCCATGATGTTAAGCACTCCACTACTTGGCAAAGCCGCGCCCGGGTATTCCGGGGGTCATATCGCTGTCGTCTTGCCAGCAGGTCTCTGGCCCGCCTGCTGTAGGATGGTCCTCTAGCGGCCCTGGGGGTCTTTGTCCCTTGCAGTAGACCATAGTCCGGAGTCTTTTCAGGCTCCTTGCTCCCCCATGCGTATATGGGCCAGGGGAGGACACTCTCCTAGCGTCGCTCACCAGGTTAGGAACTGCTGAACGACAGCGGGCAGAGCCATGCCCAGGTTCCCCCTTCAAGTAGGAGTTCTTTCTTGCTAACGCCGTGGCAGAAATCCCTTCCTGTTGAGGGTCCCTCTCTTCTTGAGTCGGCGTGTCCAGCGACTGAGGCTGCACAGTGCTCAGTTCTTCCCTCTGCTTGTTACCTTGAACTTCGGAAGGTACAGCGGCGGCAGCGGCCATGCCATGGCCAGGTTCAGGCTTGCCTTTTTGCCTTTTGCCTGGCCGCATGAGCCCTCTTTGGGGAGAGCCGCGGCTTGGCTGAAGCTCTCTGGTGTTGGTGCGTGATGGGGACTTACCCCGCTGCGTGACCCGCTCATGGCTCTTTGGTTGCAAGAATAGGCAAAGTCACTGTGGCGGCTTGCGTGAAGCTGTGGCGGTGTCAGTTATTGCCACGCCATTCTTCTCCCCCAGGCAGAGGCTAATGACAGCCTTCTCATCCGGGCTCACCTGCATGCTCACCTTCAGCCTAACTGGAGGAGAACTCTCTTTGGGGGGCACCACGGTCATGCCAGCGTTGTGGCCAGGGCTTGTGGTGCTTGGGTGCAGGATAGCCAGCTGTCCATGTCGTTCCATCTGTTTGCTGCCTTCCATGCAGGAGTGTTCTCTCGCTGTCATGGGCTCTATGGGAACAGCCACTGCAGTGACAGTTCTTGCCGTGTTGGTCTTCGCCCGTTTAGTGTTGGTTGACGTGTACCAAAGCCGCTTACGATGAGCATAGTGACAGATCACACCATGAGTAATAGGATACTGCAGAAGGTGAAGGAGCTTATCACATTGCGAAGGTGGAGAGACAACAAGCTATAATACACACAAGGGAACCAAGACACCTTGAAACAAGAAAAATCAAGCTTTCAGACAAGTGAAAGATGAGCTATCAGTTACTGCGGAAGGCCTTGTAATGTGCAGGAGATGGATCATTATACCTAGGTACTTACGACAGCAAGTGGTGGACCTGGCACTCAAAGGGCCTCTAGGCATCGTGGCCACCAAGCGACAGATAAGAGACACTATGTGCTCCCCAGAGTGCGACCCCATGGTGGAAAACACTGTGAAAAGATGCCACTTATGTCAGTGCACGTTGAAACTCAACAATCCGGAACCACTCAGAATGTCAGAACTGCCAGAGGCTCCGTGGACTGTTTGGCGGTGGAAAGTACTGGATGGTGGTAATGGTCGAATTCTCTTGTTTCCCTCTTGTACAGATGATCTCGTACACAACATCCAGCACTGTCATCCCTGAGTTGGACATTATATTCTCGGCATGGGGCATTCCCGAGGCACTGAAATCAGACAGTGGTCCTCCATTTAGCAGTTTGCTCGATCCCTGAGCCACATGGGCATACGCCACCGGAAAATCACACAGTTGTGGCTGCATGCCAACGGAATGATTGAGATGTTTATGGGGAGCTTAAAGAAAGTAGTGTAACAAAACAAGCAGTCCGATGTTGCTAAACCAAGCAGTGTGCAGCATGATCCGGGAATACCGGAACTCACCACATGGAACAACGGGAAGATGCCCATCAGAGTTGGTATTTCAAAGAAAAGTGAAGACGAGATTGCACCACAGAGAAGAGCTCCAGGAAACGGACCTCACAATGCTACCGGTTGAGGACGTGACTAGGAAATGTGAGATGAAAAGATATGTTGATGAAAAGTGATGAGCAAAGTCATCAATACTACAAACTGGGGACAAAGCTCCCATGTGTCGAAAGCAGGAACGGAAGTCAGAGTCAAGATTTGATCCTGGTCATTTAGTCATCACACAGATCACGCGATCTATGGTGACAGCCCGATCCTCGGGCAGGGTGATCACTCGAAATGTGTCACAGTTCAGGCTATGCCGAGGGGGAGAGGAGGCGCTCGAGTACTAGGAGAGAGTCGAGGAAAATCGTCAAGAAAGGTCAGAAAATTAGGAGGTGGCATCGACAGACGATGGGCAGCCTGTGGAGATGTCGACGAGACCAAATTGATGCATTACAAGTCCTGTGAGACTGATTGAGGAAATGTGAGGCCAACTATGGGTAATGAGATTCTGTTCTGCCCGAGAGGGGGAGATGTTGTGTCCGGCATGGACACGGTTAACTTGGCGTGACGAGAAGCCTTGTCACGCCAGACGCATCCAATAGAACTCGCAAAGTACCACAAGTACCTCTTTGCCTCAGGACGCCGCTTGTGGAATCTGGATCAGCTGCTGCCTTTGTTTGCTGCAGCGTTCTACGTGTGACTGCTTTTGGATTGACGTGTGTGAAGCCACGCCCCCTTAAACGCCGTCCTCAAATACAGACGTGCGCGCGCACCAAGCAAGTACCACAAGTACCTCTTTGCCTCGGGACGCCGCTTGTGGAATCTGGATCAGCTGCTGCCTTTGTTTGTTGCAGCGTTCTACGAGCGACTGCTTTTGGATTGACGTGTGTGAAGCCATGCCCCCTTAAACGCCGTCCTCAAATACAGACGTGCGTGCGCACTACTGTGCGCGCACCAAGCAAGTACCACAAGTACCTCTTTGCCTCTTCGCCTCGTCGTCGAGAAGGGAGGCTTATCTTGTGGTACTTAAATCTTAAGTGTTATTTAGGTATAAATAAGCGCGGGGGCGTGGTCTAGCTCACTATTAACACATTTGCAACAATGGGAGCATTCAGTTTAAAAACTGGAATGCCGCTGTCTATTAGTTTGGCAACGGCAACGGAAAATCATGGAGATCTGCAGCAAACCTCCTCGAATATGAATTCAACACCCATCAGACCCAAAGGTATTAAAGGGGGGCTGCCCAATATGGACATATGGTCATTTTGTAGTGGTTCTCTATCAGTGCATAGAGTAAAGTCTAGATTGGGGAAAGAACAGCTTATAGAGGAAAAGAAGATTCCTAGTGCTGCATCCTCCGGTCCTGTGCTTAAAAAAATGGTTATGTTACCAGATGCCTTGTGATGCACACCAAGAGAGCAACTCTTGAAAACTCTGTCGTGCCAATCTATATCAGACACTGCTTTACTCGAGAATATACCTGCGACTGTCCAACCCATTGCATCCATTTATCTGACCCCGAGCACTAATGATGTAGCGGTAATTGACCTGGATCTTAATGACTCGGCCTTTTCAAACAAAATTATGTCTGAAAATCTATCTAAATCCCCTATAATGTTTTCCGAGGTGACCCACACCTCCATAGAAACTGTTTCCTCTATCTCTATGTCAGAGACAAGTGTCGTACAGACCAACTCACAGGGAATGAATACATAATTGTGTTCGGAAAAAAGTGAGTCATCTATACATATCGCATTACAGGCTATGAATTTAGCTATTCAGGCACTAGGGAAAATATATCAAACCATAGACAACCGAATGACAATGCAAGAAACACTTATGCAGAAAATGTTAACATTATATGAATCATCAAATAGTGAAACTCAACTACAGATGGTTTCCAACTACAAGTTTGTCATTAAAGACAGTCACCAATTCTATACCATGCCAGACTGATAAAGTCTCTGAGCAAGGCAATTTCAGTGTGACCGCTGTGGAGAATGGTAAAAGTGGAAGAAAAACCGGTGCGTTACCATACATTGCCTCAATCATATATGACCCATTAGCATATATTTGTAATTTGTCTAATGACACAAACACAGATCCACCGATTGAATCAGCTGTGGTTTCTAAAGGTGCACTATACCCGATGTTTATGCCGGGAATCCCAGATGTATGGAAACAAAAAAATAAGAAAAACTTGAAAGCAATGACTTCCTGTGAGGAGTCAATACCTCAATTAGTGAATAAGGGAATCAAGAAGGCCAAGAAAGTGAATTTAAAGTTATCAAAAATTGAATTCTCTATTAAATACACAGGAGCCTCTGCCACCAAACAATTTTTGAAAGCTATTACGCTTCCTAAAAAGAATCAAATACTCACCTCTCAGGCCATTAAGAAAAGGTATGCTCAGCAAATGCTCATCAAAAAGAAAATGGAGAAATTAAATTTCCAGCCTGTTCAAGCACTGAAATATCCTCCTTTGGATGAGCTCTTACAGGCGTTAGGGTCTCAAAATACTACTAGCCCCCTTCCACTTTGTGAACTAGTAAATTCTAATATTCCTAAACCAAATGTGAGTAAGAACTCTAAATAGTAAGATTATGTCAAGTGCTGATCATGACAGATCTGAAATTAGGAAAGCGGTTGATGCTTACATGTCTAGTCATGTTGAACCCCAGATTAAAATATCTAAGAGAGCCTATGAATGCATTGAGAGTAGAGCTATTCAGAGTCAGAGTGATTCGAATTCAGTACTAGAACAGGCATCACAATCAAGGTTAGACAAAATGAACTTACCCTCAGATTCCAAAAAAACTGTTCTTGAGTCCTCTAAAAAAGGAAATGTCTGTTCAGATGAATGTCTCATGGTCGATGCACGAGTGAATGACACACTTCCCTTGAATGATCTGTCGTGTGCTGTCATACGACTAATTGAGGGTGCAATGGGGAACTTACAATCTACCCCCATATTGGGTAAGGAAATAATTGAAACTAAAAAAACCAATAAAAAACTTTGGCTGATAAAAGCACTCCTCTTAAGATAAAACCAGCTCCTCATTCATTAATCTTGGCCTGTAAACCACCCCCAATCACCCAATATGATTTAAATCGGAGAGCGGTGATGGCGATATTTTCAGACGTCCCGCAGTTGGAAGACATTGTATCTGCCGATTTTGCACTGGTGGAGTTTGTCGAGAATAAGAACTTAAATACAGTGAGGCTCTGGATACAATCCAGGGTGGTGCAAAATCTTATTTGGCAGTCGAAAGATTCCTTGGCTGCACTGGGCTTTGATCTCACTATCGATCACTCTATCTTGCAAGGAGACTTAATGAAGAGCGGCCAACTGCCCCATGTGTCCTTACCTCAGAGACAGCAATCTAATTTAGATCAGACGGAACATCCAATGCCCAATAAAACAAAAGGTAATGTCACTTTCAATATACCTTGCTCTTGCTCGCACAATACTGAGTGAAGATAGCTAAGCCCAAAAAGTTCGCAGAAGCTTACCCTGGTCAGTTGGAATACTAGGCGGCACAAGCATCTAGCTAATAATGATCAACATCAGTTAAACAGCTATGATTTGGTGCTTTTGCAAGAAACTTGGCTGACTGCACCTCCAATTTGGGATCGTTATGAGGTGTTTTTGAATCCAGCCATTAGAACGACAATGGGTAGGCCAATGTCTGGACTCCTTACAGCTGTTAGGAAAAAAAATGATCTATCCTCACAACTGTGGGCTATACCCAATGAATTTATGATATTGATTAAAGTTTGCACTCCCGTTGATAACTTTGCCATGTTAAATTTGTACTGGAACTCGGCGGCAATAAGTGATGACTTTTTTTTCAGAGACCTGAATGTTCTACTAGACATTGTGACTGGTGATCGGCAAACTAGATTTCTCATCCTCGCTGGCGATCTAAACTTAAGATGCTTGGAAAGCATGAACAAGCAAGCTAATCAAAGAAATATTCGCTGGAGAGCACTAGTACAACATAGAGGTCTGCATGTTCTGCATGACCTTCGTTCTAATTTGGTTGATTCATCAGGAAGTGTCATTATTATCAGTAATTGTTCTTTTAGTATTCTAATTGGTGATTATGTGATATTTTATATTTATGTTCTATCTCTATCATGGATGATGTTGAGGGATCTTAACCTTAGAGCAATCTTGCAACGAATTAGATTAACACAAGATGGAAGTTGGGGGCTGGTGTGGTTTGCAAATATGAATTTTATGAAATGTAAATTAAGAACCACTGAAATAAATAATTGAATACATCTATATATAGTGTGATATTGATGTCATTGCACTTGCTCGATTTAAACACATGAGTGCAGTGCACCCCTCATTCAAGAGTGAAGATGGGAGATATGGTGGGAGTTCAGAGTCCAGGTTTGTTGCTAAAGGTTTGCTGAAGTTTTAGCTACCCTAAATGGTAAAACAAGGTGGGCAACGGGTACGTATGGCTGGGTGATGGGCTAAATTGCAGCATAGATCGTTTTGCCAAACAAGTGCAAAGTGAGGCTGTTCGGGGCAAGAGACAAGCTGAGGAGGTAAGTGTTTGGGGGTTGTCTGACCATGAAAAGCGAGCATGCTACAGAATGTTCGAACATGTGTTCTGAGGACAGTGTGGCAAGGAAAGGTAGCTATGGCATGGTGGTGTGCAGGGATTCGGCCCAGGCTGTGCCATTGTTTCTGTCTTTGCGGTTGGTCGCTGCCATTGTAACACAATTTGCAAGCCATCTGTAAGGTATGGGGATTGTGTGATTGGTGTTGACGTTTCCAGCACAGTTGCATGTTCTTCTCTTATTATCTTCAGTGTATGTACATGGCATTCAAGGTGTTCTTTTCTTTTCATATTTGATCTGTGCAACGCATTGTACAGTGAAGAGGTTGTATAATGTTGTATGTGGCATTGAATATGTACTTCTTTCCGTGCTGGTTCATTGTTTTGTTGACATGCTTTCCTTTCCTGTGATATCAACTACTTGATGAAACTCTGCAAGGTCGCCATTGGAGGCAGTTAGTGCCATGTGATAGCGACAAAGAGGCTTTGGGGTGCTCAGAATAAAGCTCCTACTTGTACTATACACCAAAGTATGGCCTTCAAATGGCTGATTTTACAGAGTACCTGTGGAGTTCATCTTCTCTATATAGACATGAAAGGGAAATGTGTTGATATGTGTGTGTGTGTGTGTGTCTGTTCGAAATGTTCAGCATACTTCACAGCAAACCTGAAATGTGGCATGTGGGTAGGTTCCATGGCATAGAGTCCCCTGGTTCTCCAACCAGTAGATCGTGAGCTACTGGGAGCTCTCCTGGGGCTTCCCAGTAGCTCTTTGCATCAGACACCAAAATGAGCACTGTGAGTTTATTTTGGTGTCTGAAGACCCTGGGCCTCTTCCCCGGCCACCTCGATCTCCTCTCCTTGCAAAGCAAACAGTTAAAAGCTGTGTGCATGGTGAGAGGAGGGGCTGCATCGGAGCTTGATGGGCTTGGGGCAGTGTCACAACAAGGGGTTACATATCAATAACAAAAGCCAATAGGAAATGTGTGTTGTGGCCATTGTCACCAAGAGGTACACATGATGGGTGATTAAAAAGGGAAGGGGGTGCATAAATCTGCCTGCCATGTGAAACAAAGCGGAGGCTGTGATCGTTTCCGTCTCACTGTGTTTCCTTTAGATTTATTTTGGTTAGCATTTGTAGGCTTTCAATCAGAATGGGTAAAATAAAGCTACATGTGTATTCGTTTTTTGGCGAGTGTGGATGTGTGTGCGCTTATGTGTAGAAAAAAGACAAGCCGTGCCCCAGCTTTAAAGAAAAAAGGTACATCTAGCATTAAGTGTTGATGTTTATGGTGAAACTCTGCATTCTTTTTTATTGAAGATACTGAAAGGCAGTAGTACCCTAATTGTATTAAAGGTTAAGATGGAATTTGCTGTGATAGGGAGGAGCCCACCTCTATGCATGTCCCAATGTAGGAATTCAACCGCTTACAGCAATTTTACACTTATATAAATGTGGAAAACTATTTGCGGACTGCATTCTGGTGCTTGCCGCTACATTTATAAAATCTAAACAGGAATTTAAAGTCACATGTGCCATTAATGCCAGGACTTAAAAAAACATGAGTTGAGACTTCTGTGTCAGCCTTTGTATTACGAAACAAGATTAGAAATGAAGACAGACAGACTTTTAAGCTGAAAGCGTCTGAAATTTGTCGATATAATGTTCTGCGGGACCTTTTTGTTGTACTTTTCTCGCCGTTGAATGCTACAATGCATGCCTCGCCTACAACTTTTGTTCTCTCAAGGACTGTGCCCTTGTCTGCATTTACTCTGAATGAATTGATTGCACCTTCTGCATCTAAGTTACCATCGCAGTGTGGTAGAGGGAATTGGGGTTCAGATTTAGGTTGCACATTGTTGGATATTGATTGGAGCCACATATGTGCAGGTCCAGATAAATACAAAGTGGATTTAGATTTGAGATATACACAACAAAGAATTACTCATTATTTATATTGGTCCCCATGGAAGATGAGAATGAGTAAATTGAGTAATGTGGACTGTTGTTGGAACTGTAATAGGGAGGTGGGCACTACACTCCACATGTTGTGGTTATGTGGTAAAATACAATTATTCTGGGATGGTGTTTTCCAGAGGATGGAGTTGGTTCTGGATCTCTCTATACCCAGAGACCCACTTGTTGCTGTGTTAGGTTTACTGCCTTCAAATATTGGTTTAACTACACGTAAACTCTTTTGGATATATAGAGCTCTTTTGCTAGCCAAGAAGCAGATTTTGAAATTTTGGAAAAGTGATACCTCTCCTAACATTGATGACTGGCTGCAGAGTTTGTCCCTTTTGTCCAAGAGGGAAAAAATATCCTTTAAAGCAAAAGATCAGCTTGATAAATATGAGAGGGTGTGGGGTACATTTAATGATCTCTATGCTTAAAATATTTGATTGTGTTCTAGGTTTCTTATTTTGCTTTGTTTTTGTTTTTTTTCCATTTTATTTCTTTCCTTTACCTTCAGTCACCTTACTCCCTGTATTCAGTTCCCCTCTGTTACTTCTTAAAGATTTATTTAGGAAATTATGGGTGAATAAGTATCACCTTGTGCATTTGAGATATTGGCCCTCATTCTGACTCAGGCGTTAAGGGGTTTACGGCGCCGTAAACGGCGCCGAACTTAACGCCTGATTACAAGGTTCCCTTTGCGGGATGGCTTTTAACGGCTGCTTTTTTGCAGCCGTTAAAATCCATGCCGCAAAGGGACCTTGGCGATAATTACGGCACCACAATTTACGGTGCCGTAATTATCGCCTTTCCCCATTCCCATTATGCCCTATGGGGCGAAAATGGGAATGGGGAAGGGTAAAATGGGAAATGGGGATTTACCGCCCCACTCACCTTGGAATGGGGCGGTAAATCCGCCAACCACCATGGCGTAAACATAGTTTACGCCATGGTGGTAAGGGTACGACCTAGGCGGTAACTTACCGCCTGGGTCGTAATGAGGGCCATTGTATTATGTTCTATTGCTTCTGTAAAGTTCTAAATGTATAAATAAAGTTTTGAAAAACGAAATTAAGTAATTGAGTGGGAAAAGTGAGCAATGGTTTGTATTTATGTACTTTGATATTTATCGGATTAATATAGCTTAATCCTAGTTACTAAGTAACAGAGCACTGTACAAAACAGGAAGGTGAATACAGGGAGAGAACACTGAGGAGAGCCATGGGTTGGGAGAACAACTAATAGGGTAGGTCCCATTTGGCTGTATACATAAAATGGGGAGATCTATCGAGTCTGGGGTTTTCAGCCTTTCAATACTGGGTTGAAATGGTGCAATTTAGTAGCAGTGTTTTTCATAAACAATTGGGCAACACACCATACTATGTACAAGTAATTCTCTAACACATAGAAAATTCCCATATGTCTGAGGGAGCTGCACGTGCAATCCAGGCATGGCCCATTGGTCATGCACCAGAATGACCTGCATGATTCCTGCACGGACAGGAGGAGATCCTGTGATCTGTTCTCTGTGTTATTGCCTCCTTCATGAATGGCAGATGGGTGTCAAGTCGCTACCCATTATGATTTGTGCAGGTTTCAAGTAATCGCTATAAAACTGAATGTTATTTTAGCCCTGTGATTTACACTTTTTACATATAACTTGATCACATGATTTACACATGTTAATTTTTTCAATCTTGACAATTATTTTGACATAAAAACATTAAAGGGTAGTCAACAAACTAGGCTTTGGCCTTCTCAGTAGCGTAACACAAAATGTGGGGCCCCCCTGTTAGCCATGCTGAGGGCCCCCCAACTCGGCAACAAATCACGGGTCGCGTCCCACTTTGGGCCAGCCTACATTGTAACGCTTGCGCAATACACAAGAACGTGCAGCTGAAGGGGTATGCCGCATACTGCACTAGGAGAAATATATAAATATGTATTTTAATGCAATATACAGCACACTTTCTGAGATAAATTGGCTATAAAGCCACAGTGTTTGCAATTGTTTTGTAGGGTAACACCAATCCAATACATGCAAATAAACAACAGTACACAGGAACATTAATGCTTTGCTATTAAAAATGCATGCCACAATGAAAACATGTCCAACTGGCTGCACAATGTAGACCAGTGTAGACACGTAATAACATTACAGTAAAGCATGCCAGGCCACATTTAGACATACCTAGACTGGTTGCACCAAAATGCCAGTCAAAGCAATAACACTCATCAAGCAGAGACCACACATTAAAGCCTGCATCTCCACGGCCTCTACCAACACTGCCAAACTCTTTAAAATCTGCAAGGAACTGGTCAATCCTGTTGCGGTCTCTACCGCTCCTGTTCCCTCCAAGGCGCTCTGTAGGGCTCTGGCCTCTCATTCTCTGCTAAATCTCAGGACATCCTGTCCTCTATCTCCTCTTCTTCTCCCTCTTCCTCTCTCGACCCCCTTTGGCCATCTCTACCTCTCCCCCTCCTTTTTCCTCTTTCTCACTGACAACACCTGACAAGGTTTCTAGACAAGTCTGATCTATGAAAGCGTCGTCCAAACACGTGCTCCCCTGCTCCTCCAGAACCATCAAGGAACATATTGACACCCTCACTCCAGCCTTGGCCAATTTCTGTAATCGCTCTTTAACCACTGGAACGTTTCTGTCCCCTTAAGCACTCCCTTGTGCACCCACTCCTCAAGAAGCCGTCTGCTGATCCTACCTACCTGGCAAACCATTGCCCAATCTCCATCACCCCGTTCTTGGGCAACCTCTTGGAAAAGCTTGCCATCGCCCAGCTTACTCCCACACTGAATCTGTTGGTTGTCTCCATGACCATCAGTCTGGCTTCAGAGCTGCCAGAGGCATGCAAACTGCTCTCCTGAACACCTGTGAAGATCTTCTCTCTAACCTGGATTCCAGCATTCCTTCTATGCTCACCCTCCTTCTTTCCTCTGCTTTCGACACTGTCAACCATGCCATCCTGATCAGTCGACTCCGTGAGAACCTGGGCATCACGGATCAGGCCCTGGAGTGACTGGCCGCCTTCCTCTTGGAACGCCCTCCCATCCTCCCAGGTCCAACCTGGTCCCAATCTCTCTGCCACCTCTCTCTACCTGTGGCGTTCCCCAGAGCTCTATACTCTCACCCTGGTTTTTCAAACTCTACTTGGCCCCTTTGGCCCACCTGATCTCTACCTTCTCCTCTAACTGTCAGTGTTATGCGGATGACTCAGTTTTCCTTCAGGTTCCCTTCCTCTCTCGCTCATTCCTGATTGTGTATCCGCGATTCAGGATTGGTGCGGCTCCAACGATCTCTGCCTTAATGCCAGTAAAATGGAGAACCTTCTCATTGGGAACCTGGCACCAGCTTTCCCTCTCTCACTCTGGCTGTCCGCCTTGGGCCCTCTTCCTTCACATTCCTGAGAGGCAAAAAACCATGGTGTCATTTTCTATGCCACTTTCTCTCCTCACATCTCCGATGTCACCAAGAAGTTCCACTACCAACTGCTCCTCCTCAAAGGGACTCTTCCCTTTCTCACTTTCCACCAGAAGCTCACTATCTCCAGAGCCCTGGTTCTCTCTAGGCTGAACTACTACAACAGCCTCTATCTCATTCTGCCTTCCTCTACTCTCTGTCATCTGCAACTAATCCAGAACATGACTGTAAGACTTATCATAGGCCTCAAGCCCAGGGATCATATCTCTCCAGCACTTAAATCTTTCCACTGGCTCCCGGTGGCTGCAAGGATCAAGTTCAAGACCCTTTGCATTGTCCACAAGGCTTTCAGGGGCCCGCAATACATCCAACGCTGTCTTCCAAAATACATTCCTTCTTGTGCCCTTCGCTCAGCTACCTCTAACTCTCTAAGGGTTAGATGCTTCTCCAGGCAGAGAGTGGGGGGAGGGGTAGATCTCTCTCCTCTGCTGTTGCCTCCCTGTGGAATGGCCTCCATGCCCCTTCAAATTTGAGCCGGACCATCTGAATTTTCTGAAGCAGCTCAAAACTTTCGTTTTCTCCTCTGCTTTCTCTCTCTCCCTCCCCTGCTGACCTACCTGTCTGCTGTACCGACCGGTTGCTTGCATACCCTCAGAGTCTCTCTGAGTCCAGGTTCTTTCTTGATCGGTCACCCTTGCACTGTCTCCGTGCCTACCATGCACTTAGGAGCTGTAACTGTAACCCTTCAGCCCCTTGTTCTCCTTGCACTACCCATAGCCACGCTGCCATGGCTGCATTTACTCAGAGCATTGCAGCCCTGTTTTCCCCTCCTCTCTCCCTTGCACTTCTCGTTCTCACAATGACACAAGGCCTAGTGAGATTGTTTGTCTTGTTCTCCCTCTATCTTCCGTCTTTTGTCTTGTCGCGCATAGAAACACTTGTGCACAGGCGCTTTATAAATTACTTTTATCATATCATTTTATCACAGATGCCCAGAAAAATATACAATGCCGCAGTAAGAAATAGCTAGACTGGCAGCATCCAAATGCCAATCTAGCCAGGTAATTGCACTTAGCAGTACTGCTTTATCAGAAATTCCCAGTTAAAAGAAAGTCATACCAAACTGAGGAATGACTAGACTGGCTGCACCAAAATGACTCTCTAGCCACTAATACCACATATCATACCTGCTTAGCCTGGACATGGACAACCATTATTATTTATTGCACAATCCCACCCCCACACATCCCTTCTCCCTCCCACCCTCTACCCCAACCTCCAAAATCAGCTCCTTGGCCAAGAATTACCTCCACGTCCCTCTTCCTTGTCCCAGAGTTTACGTATGAGGTTCCTTGCCTCATAGGTAAGTACAGGGATGCGGAAGAGTGGGACTAGGAGTATTGAAGATTACAGGGTATCTAAATCAGGCATTACTTCCATGTACCACTACCTCATCCCAGTACTTGTGTATGAGGCAGAGTACACAAGTATTGCCTCATACATAAGTGCTGGGACGAGGAAGAATAGGGCTAGGAGTACTCAAGGCATTAAACACAAGTAGTGGCCAAACACCATTGAGTTTACTGGGCTTCAGCACCCCCGCCCCCTTGACATTTTGGGCTATGTAGACTAGACCTGGTTGACCTTTAGAGCAGTTGCCGGACAGAACAGGACGCAGATGTTAAACGGCACCTGGGTTTTGCTGTCAATAAGGGCCCTGCAATTACCAACGTAAAGCATTTCACTGTTAGTACCTGCATTCAAATGCCCCATTTTTTAGGCAATTGAAATTGCGATGTGGGTCTAGTACTTGCATGCCAGGGGAGTGATTGGAAGGGTAGAGAGGGAATAGGAGACTTAAAGGAGAGTGTTAACTGCTTGTAACATTGAAGCTGCACTAGAATAGTTTCATTAAAACGCGTAAAGAAGTTAGATGCACCCACAGAAATAAGTTTGCCCCTCCCCACCACCCGTGAAGTTAGCGTCTCTCCCAACATTTGAAGGGTTAGCCCCCCAAAAGGTAGGTTTTGTTGTGCCCCTATACACAAGCACACACACCATTCACCATATACATTCCCAGCCATCCATACATTTAAGTGTGCACTGTTTCAACATACAGGCACACCCAAGCAGCCATCCATAGATTTAAGTGTGCACCCTTTCACCATACAAGCACACTCAGGCAGCCACCCCCTACATTTAAGTGTGCACCTTTTCACCATACAGGCACACTCAGGCAGCCACCGATACATTTAAGTGTGCACCCTTTCACCGTACATGCACACACACACACACACCCAGCGACCCATACATTTGTGTGCACCCTTTCTCCATACATTCACACAGGCAGCCACCTATACATTTAAGTGTGCTCCCTTTCACCATACACTCACACACGCACACTTCATGGAGTTGAGGGGCGCCCTATTACTTTTTAAAGAAATTGGGGCTCATTGCGGGTCCGGCGGTAACCGTGCCGGTGCTACCGGCAGGTTGCCACCAGACCTGTAAAAAATGACCGGCGCCCGTCTTCCCGGTGCCACTGGGCTATTCCAAGTCCGGTGGCTGGGAAGTCAGGCATCGGTAATTTCGGTAATCCCCATTCCCGTGGAGTCCCACAGGACTCCATGGGATTGGGGACAAGGAAGCACTGGCACCGTTCTTAGTGATGCCGGTGCTTCCGTGATGGGTCTGCCTACCGTGGCCGCTGTGCTTGGCAGGGTCAAACCTGTCGGGCACAGCGGCCCCAGCAGGTAGACCTGTAATATGCCGATCCGGAAACAAAGGTGCCGAGAAGCTTACCAGCACCGTTGTTTCCGGACCGTCATGGGCAGAATAAGCCCCATTGTTTCTTTTTGAAGCCACTCTAACTTCATTAAGAAATTATTCAGTTAAGGACCGAACCATAGCGGAAATAATTTCTTTATGAAGGCAGAGTGACTTCAAAAATAAACTATTTTTATTTTTAAGTCATAGGGCACCCTCCCACCCCATGACATGGAGGTATCCAGCCTAGGGTCTTCCATGTTATGGGCTGGGGAGGAGCCCTCAAACTTCAAAAAGTATGTTTCTTTTTGTAGTCACTTTGCCTACATAAAGAAATGATTTCTGTTACAGAAATAATTTCTTTATTAATGCAGAGTGAATTCAAAAAGAAACGTTTTTCTTTTAGAAAAAAAAATCCTTTTTTTTCTTCAAGTGGGGCCCCCTCCAGGACATTTGCTGGCAGGTCCCCCTGCACCGCAAGGGCTGTGGGGGCCCCTGTTATGCCAGTGGGCCTACTTTTCCTTGGCTGAATTTTGTGACTCAGCATGTGAGCAAATTGCATGAATAGGGGATATGCTAAACTAGCAGAGGATTTTATTTTGACAAAGCAAAATGTGGTATATGCTGATTTCTTTTTTTTTAAGTATAATACATTTATTGAAATACCCCAGATTCATTTTGCACATGCAGCCCCAAAAAAGACACAAACTACCCATGTTGAGCTCCTGGAGGCAGATGCGGGTGCACCATCCAACAAAAAGGCAAAAGATGCCCATTTCCATCCAGAGTGGGAAACCATTTATTTTCTTCCAGCATAAAAAGAAAGTGTGCATCTTTACTGTACAGTGCCTAAATTACGGTGTGGCAAAAACCATAACCGGATAGGCATTTTGCAATAATACACACAAACAATTAAAAATGATGTTCCCAAGGGAAGCTGTCTGCAATCCTAAAAAGTTGGTAAACTAAACGCTGCAGTGCAAATTCTGTTACAGAGTCATCCTTCAAAGTTGCTAATTATTTGATGAAAAAACAAATGTACTTTTGCAAATGGTGCAATTGTGTAGGACACCGGGACTCCAGTGATAGCCTGTTGTTAAAGATTTTAAAAACTGTCCTGAATTTATGTCTGCCATGTCAGGTGTGCAGTTAGGTGCAAACACTATGACAAGTAGGGTACCTGCACTACGATTGTGCGGCTCTGCAAATATGCCCTTTTCAGATGAATTTCCTGAAATCAAAACTTTGATCCCATCTGACAGCATCTGAGTGCTGTGCTGTTTTCAAACTGCACACCAAATTACTGAGCACTAGTGGATAGCAAGCAGTGTCATCCTTCACATTGAATGTCCCGATGCGTTTCATGCATTCTGATCTTTTTTGACAATTTGTAGGAGACAGCTACTAATAAAAAAAGAATGTAATAAAGATGTTTTTTGAAGTTGTTAATATGATAAACATTCTGGTTAGAAAGAGGACAAACAATTTGCAGAAGCCTCTCGTCAAACCACTGGGGCCCAGCCTCTTGTTGGGCTTTAATTTCATGCTCGACCTCTTGTAAAGAAATTGGCCCATATGCCTTATCCCTTTACTCCAGAATCAGACTCAGGAGGTCTACCTCCTCTTGGTGTCCAGTTTTGCAAAATGAGTCAGGATGGTAAGTGGTTTATAAGAGATGGGTAAAAAGACCATGTTCCCTCCAAGCCCACCTCCTCCCCAGTGGTCTTCCTAATTGTATTTGTGTACGCTCAAATAGCTTTTGCTTCAATTACTTGGCCAGAGGGGCTCCAGCTCTGCCACCATGTTCACAAAAGCATTGTTTTGCTTAAAGCAGCATCGCCTCAACCTGTTAGTCAAAGACATATCTGATCCTGCTCTCCACTTTAGGCCTCTCGCCATTCTATTAAGAAATGAGCGCCTGGGTATTCATATCTGGGGCAGTTTTTTCTCCGTTCACGACACCCCTAACTCTTAGGGTAATGGGTGGATCCCACAATCAGCCCTCTACCTTTCCCTCACATTTAACAAATCATTTCTGCACATGGTGTACAATATATGTATATGAAAGAGGGAGCGAGAAAGAGTGTTTGTTGTTAAATGCAAGCTGCATATGAAGGCCAGTGATAGGAATGTTGTTATGCCCTTTCATTCCTTGTTGCACATGTTATGCCTCACTTTATGTGCCTTCTCCATTGTTTGTGCTACTCATTGACCTTCTCCCCATCCTACTTTCCACCTTATACTATTTATATTGACTAAGCACTCGCACTGCAGGTGCAGACAAACATCCTCCAGACTCTACACCTTTCTTGCTAGCTGGGTACACACAGCCCTCCAGCAACTCCGGACCCATTATTTGAAGCACAGTCCTCGTTGGTAGCAAGCCAAGTAGGATACACATACCCAAAGTGCCCTCGCATCAAACAAAGCTCGGGTGCCTTGGATCTGCATGCATTAACACAACAGCCAGGAATTCCTGCACTGCTCATTTTGCTCCAACCAACCACAACCACCTGTTTGTTTGTAGATCCCAAAGTGCTACGATACCATAAAATGGCAGCAGGGGGTTATCTAAAAGCCAATTGCATAAAACCCCCCACCAGCCTCCAAGGACTGAGGCCTTTAGATGGGGCCCAAGGCAATCCCTTAGGGACACAGGCGCATGAATGAACAGGGTCATCAGGCCTACGTACATTTCACTAATCCTTTTAACTGTCTCGGGAGTATAGCTCAGGGGCAATGTGCTTGCCTTGGAAGCAATACCACAGAGGAACACAGGTTCGATTCCCGGGTCCACGCTTAGACACTTTGGATATTAAACGCGTTGTAAATAACCTATCATATCATAACTATGAGCTGACAAATAGCATATTTATTCTTTAATTACCTATTTATGTTTGGATTAATTGAAAAGTCTGTCTTCTTAGAGTGCTATATTCTCCAGTTGCCTACCGAGTCGAGTCTACATGGCTTTTTCTTTGTCTAAGCAGATGCCACTTCCGCTCTAATATACATATAGGATGGCCAGTGATGCCATGGAGGATCTACAAAAAGATTAAAATCGCATGCTATATTGACATCTCCCCACAAGCCTCTTAGCCACTTCAGAGACTCAATAACACATCTCCTTGGTGTTGTCTGGACCATAGATGGAAGCTATCATCTATGGGCAACCTCTGACTAGACTAGAACATAACTGCCTTCTAGGTCTGTGATGGCTAAGTCTAGTTTAAGGGTGGGGTCCATGCTCGATAGTATTTCTGCACCAGCCTTCTTATTGAGAGCACAGGCATGGAACTGCGTGAGTTTTATTAATAGCTCTTCTGTGTCTGGAAGTAGTTTTATTGAGGGGTAAAAACCAACTGCCAGGTCTGCTTCCCTGCTCCCTAAAGAGGCACACCATTTTGGGTGTCGTAAGGCTGCAGATATTTAGGGGCAAAATTCCATTTGCCATTTTACTCTATATTTCCTGTCAACATTTCGCATTCATTTGCTTGAACACTATTTTGTAGTAATGTAACCAAAGTGAGCCAAGCATGTGTAAGTGGTGCGCCTCTACACAGGTATATAAACTGATAATTCCTGTCTCCAACACCCTGTCCTTCCTTTCCTCTAATGGTTAAGATGGTGGTGGATCACATACCATTAGCCCCATTGGTCAAAGGACAGGCCCCTCAGCTGCTGCAGCCAATCAAAACATTAATTCTCCCACTGCAAGAGTACAGTTACACAGTGGAGTAATGACCAGTTGTGAACAGCACCGGGGGCGGCTTATCATGCCATTCCAGATCTAGATCAAAGAGGCATAGACCTGTTTGCCTCCTTGCCGACCGTTCAAAGCCAGTGCCATTAACCCTTTCTCATATTAATGAGTGCCTCAGGTGCCCATCCATGATAAGATGCTTTGGTGGACAACGGTCATCATATGCAAGTGCAACCCCAACTAATGATGTTACGTTAGTTGGTTATGTGTAAAGCTCTATGTTTACCAGAATTGCTATTTGGTCCTGTGAAGGAATGTGGTTGTAAAGACTGTAGTAGGCTAAAACAAATTGCATATGGCTCTGAATAGTTTTAGGAAGGAACTATGTAGGAAAAAGCTTGCTCTCTTTGGTGGGCCGATTGGATCTTAGGGAGCATTAAGTTGTAAGAGGAACATCTCCATTGTCTTTGGGTTGGTAGCTTTGACAGATAGCCTGAATGACGCATAGAGTCTCACTCCTATTTCAAGGGTAGAGCTATGGTGTGGTTCTTCTGTAGGGTTACAAAACAGACATGCAATGGTTGTAACACAAGAGGTGTACTGGCTGGAAAAGGGATTTGGGGAGGTGGCACGAGGGCTGTCCGCCTCTCTCTCTCATTTCCTTCGGTTTACCCCCTCCCTTGCCCAGGCCATAACCGTGCTTAGTGCTACCGCTCAGTAACACTTACTGTCTGAAGCTTATCATGATCTTATGGTATCTGTGCTGGCTATCTATCTCCCTCATGGACTTCCTACCTAACTCTACACTACCAATGATGTTAGTTCTAAAGGGTGGTGTATGTGTGACGTCTGATCTTATCCCCCCTTTCCCTTCACTACTCTACTCCTTCCCCTACTCGCCTCTGCCTCTGTCCTACCAGCTTCATCCACCTTCTCTTCTTCCTACAACTCTCTTCGGCATCAGTACTTGTTCTCCCTACTACTCTCTCCTCTCCACCTTCTGCACACTACTTTGACCCTTCCTGTTCTACCACTGCTACAACTACTCCCTGTATTACTATTACCATTGCTGTAACTAAGGTTTGTGCCCTCCCCGTCTTATACGTGCAAAAGAATAAGCAGACACACCCCGGACGGGGAATAAGGCAAAGAGAGCAGGCTGTGAGAGTTCAAGGCAAGGTTTATCTAATGAATGGCATTCAAAAGATCTCTGAGACTGCGTTGGTCCTGGATTGGTCAGTCCACATGATGCCTTAGGTGTGGGTGGGATTTCTTCCTCCGGGTTGGTTGCTTGGTCGGCGGGTGGATTGACGCCAGACATCTGTGCTCCAAATGGGTGAATGTCAGGTCGCTGTGAAGCACGGTGGTCACTATCTAAGCTAACATGATATATTATCAAAAATGCATGCACTAAATAACAATTGTTCAAAGTCTTTCAGTAGTTTATCATGTCTCTATAAAAGTCACACATATATCTATACTATCAATAACACTTGAATAACACTTGGATCATTCAGGCCTTAGGTTAAGGGTCTTGACCACTATAATACACTGGTTGAAGTGTGGGTCTGTGCTCACAGGAATCTCAGGTATGTGGCATTTGTTAGTGGTAGGCAACGATATACTGCAGCAGGGGTTTAATGTTAGTTGGGGATCTGCTGGGTGGGCATCATAGCGTGGTCAGTGGTCTGGCACATGAAAGGAATATCTTGCAGGGACACAGGGTCACACTAGCAGTAAGCTTCCACTGGCGAGGGTGCGGGGGGCAAGGACAATTTTGTGGAGATGGACGAGCAATGTGCTTAGCTCTTGCTGGTTCACATGCAGGACAGTGATCTCAGAGGAAGAGTGATGTGTTACATTTATTATGTGTTGCGAATACCTCCAGCTTCAGCGTGAGAATGGAACCGCAGAGTTTTCCAGTCAGAGTGGGAACGAGGGTGGGGGCCATGTGCCTGTGTGCCTGGCTTCTGCGAGAAAAGGGAGGAGAGCGTTGTTGTACTATCGCAGTGAGGCATTGTCACCAAGATGGAGTCAAAAGGGGGCACAAAAAATGGATGCCCCGTGTCCTGCTCAGTGGTCCCATCTAAGCGGAAGTCAACCAAAGTTAACATCGCATAAGGGCAAGGGGCGAACCCACTACTGGAGGCACTTGGTCCAAGTTTTGTACTGAGAAGTAAAGGATGCGAGGGGCCGGATAGCCCCTCGCTCCCACACTTTCCCCCCTTTTGTTACATCTATTACATTTTATTCTTTTCATTCTCCCTTCGGTAGTACTCCGCTTCAGCAACAGCCTCTTCCTATGCTGGGGTACCCTTTATTGGCATCTATGCTCTGCATACACTTCTCAAGCTATTCCCTCTTCTTGCATATTCATCTGCAGTGCATGTTAAGTATATCCCACCATCCCCATCCAGGTCTACCCAAACCTCGTCATACCACTGTAATGCTGTTGGTTCCTTAATGGTAGTATGATGTAAATGATCAACCATGTCCCCATATTGCCTGTAGATGGCAGTCATCTGTATTTCGGTGTGTTATCTTCCCCTGTTTGTATTTGGGCATCTATCATGGTTGCTACTGTTGTCGGTTGGCCCATTGTTACCATCATCATAGTTGAGGTAGGCATACTTTTTGCACAACACCGGAGTCCTAATTGGCACACGCAGAAGAATAGTAACACAAAGACGATGATGGGGACGAGTATTTTCATCATCACATTTACCCATGATGGTATGCAGCTGAACAAGTTGTCAAACCATGTTTTTTCTTTTGGTCCGCCCTCTGTTCTCATCTTTTCTCCTAGATTGTGGACTGCTGTTATCACATGTGAGAGTGTCCCGTTATCTGCGTTTCAGATGGCACGAATGTGCAACAGGCCCCCCCCAATTTATCAGCAAACACCACCGTCCATCGGCGTGAGGAGATCCAGAACATATCTCTTTTGCATTGTCATTAGGCGCAAGTCGCGGAGCTCTATTTTTATAACATTGAATCCTTCTTCAGTGTCGTTGGCCAGTTGGATGAGCTCCCAGTGCACTATTTGTAACCATTTGGCGTTTGCGCGTGCTTGGAGCCCCGGTGCTAGGAGCGATGCGAAAAATGTCTCTGCAGATGAGAACAGCTTGTATTTTTGTGGGATTTCAGCAAGGAATTTTGACAATTCAGGCGAAATATAGTTGGATGATCTTTTTCTTCGTGACAACTTTGTTTTCAACTCGTATTCTGACAACAGTTCATAAACTGGAAGTTTTGTGTTTTCTTGTTGGGGCGCTGTCGATGGATCAGCCGAATGCCCTGCTGCCGATTTGCTAGCCGATTCTCCTGCAGCCGATCTACCAGCCAATTCTCCTGCCGCTCCTTGGATATGGCTTTCTGGTATTACCATCAGGGCTGTATGGAGAGTGGCTAAGGCGCAAGTACCTTTCCAGGATGCGGGTAGATGCAGGTAGGCTTGTTTGCCACAAACCCAGTACATGTCCATGAGGGCTGCGGTGCCTTTCTTCATGTAAGGTATTATCACTGTCTTGATGCATTTCCTTGCTTCCCCCATGTTGACTTTTCCTTCCCCACGGAAGCACAGTTCGTATGGTACTTCTATTTTTTTTTATAGGCTTTTCCAGTGCTGTAATCCATGTTAGCTTAGTGACATGCTGTGACCAGATGGGGGTGCACACTCCATTTATCCATTGGAACACGTCCTCAGCTAGCCCTCGTAGTGCTTCTGCTTTGCATTCAATGGTTTCATCGTGCCATTTGTTTTCAGCATACCTCGTCCCTTTTATGACAAGAAATGGCTCTCAGAAGCATATTACTCTTTGACGCCAGCTTGTGCATGTTCTGTCACTCTCCAGTCTTTCTATGCTGACGGTGTGTGCCTGGAAGGTGCTTTTTATCCTACATAGAACTAAATGAATTAAACATTGGGCGTCCGACAAGGGCATTTCCTGTGGTACCAACATTTTCGGTGTCCCTGATGCATGTGGTATGAGTGAACAGACATAGCAGCTTTCATTTGTTGCTTGCTTTGCCGTAGCACTCATGTCTGAATACCATTTGTTAGATTGATTAGGGTGGAGGGTCTTCTATTTCATCTAACACTAGGTCATGATAAATGTTGTATCTTTTCCTTCCCGCCCCCCTCTTTCTTCTCCTTCTATCTCCCTCCTTGTAGCTTCTCACCCTTTGGTAATGTATTGGGAACATTCCTGCCCATGCAGTGTCATTGCTGTTGAATGTGGCATGTGTATACTCATTAGTAGCAGCAGCGTAATATGAGGTAAGTTCTATCGCGGTCTGTGCATGCGTACTTGTGTTGGCTAGGTTGTTTGGCCAATAATAGTCGCCATCATATTCATTTGATTCATAATCACTGCTCATATTTATGCCAGGATGTAACAAGGAGACAATTGTTGGATCTACATGGGAGTGTTCTGAAGGTTGTGTTACATTTGTACCGTTAGTATCAATTTTATATGTCTCTCTCCACATTGTCTTTACTCCAGTCCATATTAGGTTGGAACCTTCTCGTATCAGATTAGCCCCGTTCCCCCTCTGTGCATGTCATTAACGAGAGATAAGAGAGTATAGTACCAGGCCATGAAGAACAACATCACTGAAAACAAAACTGCAGCACATTTCAAAATGCATTCAACATTGCTAAACATATTAGCCCTAATGGTGCCCCTATTACTATCTAACATTAATGTATTCTCCGTGATTGCGCTGCGTTGGGCCATTTGTCACCTGGAGGGGCGATACAAATTTGTTAAGTCACCAGAATATGTACATATATATATATATATATATATACATATATATATATATATACATTTCATGCTCACCATTACTTCCGTTTGTTATTGCTTATTGCTTGTTTGTTTGTTTTTTTTTCCTTATACATTCGTTTCAAGTTATGTCCTTTGTTTTAGGCATCTCATATCAGGAAAGAGTGAGATATAGTGATGAAAAGAGAGTGAAAGGAGAAACGATATGGACATAGTTTACGGCAAATCAGAGGGCGTGTCATCACTTTTGCCCTTTACAGGTTCTTTTTCCTTAAATCACATTGTCATTGTCTCTGAACCTCATCTGTTGTGCCACTTGCACATTCCTGTTCGCTCTGAGGGAGTGTACTATCGCGTGCCCTCCTCACGTCTGAGAGGTGCACCCAATATTTCAGTCCCTTAACTTTCACTGCAGTGGGCGTACTATAGATTACTTCGTAGGGGCCATGAAACCTTGGTGAATTCCATCTCCTCACAAAACTCCTCACATATATCTGTGCCCCTGGCATCAGTGGCCCAGTTGGGCTGTCTGCAGCTGGTGTGGTAGTATCAGTTGCCACATTTTCAGTAAACGGTGGTGCTATTTGTCGCGCTATAATACGTACTGCGCACGTCAGCTGAGTTAAGTATTCCTTAAATTCTTCCCCCAGCACTGTGGCAGCCCTGTGTGCGTCTGATGCTCTCCTAATTGGGGAGAGTGGTGTGTGTATCCGCCTCCCAGTCACAATTTCATGTGGGCTCAGATGGTGGTCTTTGCATGGTTCCGCTCTGAGTTGGAACAATGCTAGGGGCAAGCAATATACCCAATTTTTCTTTAATATATTACACAACTTCGATAATTTGCTCTTGAGCAGACCGTTGATCTTTTCCACCACCCCATTGGCCATCGGATGATAAATGGAACACAGTTTATGCTTTACCCCCAAGATTGTCGTCACTTCCTTGAAAAGGTCATTCACAAAGTGTGTGCCGTTGTCTGACCGTATCACATCACATATTCCCCACCGGGAAAACACTTCTCGCACTAGAAATTTCACTGCGGACTTCGCATCTGGGTGGGGACATGGGCCCGCTTCCACCCACCTTGAAAATGGACATACCACCACAATGAGATACCTTGCTCCGTTACATCTCTCTCCCATGTCGGCGTAGTCTATGTGGAGTTCCCTGAATGGCCCTGCTGGTCGTGGCAAAGTGCCTCGCAATGTCCTCAATGTCATCCCTAAATTGTATGTTTGACATGTTGTACACTCTATGACAAATTTTTACAAATATTCCTGTAGGTTTGGGACAAACCAATGGTCCTGAATGTCTGCGGCAATGTGTTGTTTTGCTACATGGGCTGGGAAGTGCAGCTGTTGGAATGCTACTTCTAGTAATTCTACCGGCATCACTACCTTTCCCATTGTCTCCGGTCTCCAAATGAGGTCTGTAGCTGACTATTTGCACCCCTGCTTGCTCCACAACGCTTGCTCCTCCGGTGGTGCTCTCCTCTGTAGCTCTATTAACTGTGCTATGGGTGTGTTACTATAGGCTTCCTCTAGTGGCTCTGTAGTGGCTGCTTTTACAATGCATTCGGATACCGGTGTTACATTGAAATACGAGGCTTCCTTCGCTACTGCGTCGGCTGCCGCATTTCCCAATGAGATAGCATCTGTGTTGTTGGTATGGGCCTGCCATTTCACTACTGCCACTACCGATGGTTCTGCTAATGCATCTATCAATTCGTTCAATAATGCGGCGTGCTGTACTGGGGAGCCATCTGCTCTTCTGAACCCCCTTCTACGCCAGCGGGATTGTCCTGAATGGACTGCGGTAGTTGCATATGCTGAATTTGAATATATGGTCGCTGTGCATTCTTTGGCTGTGCGTAATGCTTCAATCAATGCAGTTAGTTCAGCCGCCTGTGCGGAGTAATGGAACGGGAGGTGCTTTTGGACAATTGTTTCATAGCCGTCTTCCTCCATGCGTACTACTGCCATCCCTACATGTTTTTCCCCTGTTTCTGGGTTTATTGATGCTGACCCATCTATGAAATATATTTCTCCCTCCTTCAGGGCGTTTTCACTCGCTTTGGGAATATCGTCACCCTCCCCCTCATAGGTAGCGCAGTCATGTTCCTGCATGTCTTCCTTTGTGCACGGTTCTGTAATGAATGTTGCTGGGTTTACTGTTTTACACCTGACCACATGCACATTGGGGCTTGAAATTATTATCTTGTATGCAGTTGCTCTCTGTGTTGTTAATGTTGATTTTGACCGCTCACGAATCGCAAATAATGAATGTTCTGCTTATAATGTCACTGAACATCCCATCACAATTGTGGCACTCTTTTCAATGGCGAAGGCCGCAGCAGCGAGGGCCTGTTTGTACACGAAGTGCCCTTGCATCACTGTGTCTAGTGGTCCGCTGTAATAGGCCAATGTTTTGTGGCCTAATGACGTTTTTTGTGTCAGCACTGCTGTCATCAGTGTTCCATTGCAGTGCGAGAACAAGAAAAATTCCCTCTCATAATCTGGGTTCGCGAGGACTGGGGCATCTGCAATTAGGTCATTTAGTCTGAAGTACTGAGTCATCATATCATGTGTCCATTTTATTGGGGCTCTACTATTCTGTGCTTCTTTTAATGCTTGTAGTAATGGACGGGTGTATGCTGCGTAATCAAGGATCCATGCTCGGCAATAGTTACATATGCCAAGAAATGTTTGCATGTCCTTCACTGTTTTTGGTATGATGATGTTACGTATAGCAGCTGCCCTGTCTGGGAGTATTCGTTTTCCATCTTCTGATATTAGCTGCCCGAGATATACAACGTCGGCAAGGCAGTATTGTAGTTTCCCTTTATCCACCTTGTACCCCTTGGTGGCTAACACGTTTAATAGTGTTATGGAGTCTTCTCTGCACTTTTCTTCTGTTTCGCTGCAGATGAGTAAATCGTCTACGTATTGTATAATGGTGCTCTCTACATCTATGTTTCCAATATCTTCATGCAATACTCTGTTAAAAATGCTGGGGCTTTCGCAATACCCCTGTGGGAGTCTGCAATTTTCATACCTGTTGTTTCCTAGTGTGAATGCTGTAAGGAACTGCAATCCTGGGTCGAGTGGTATGGAGAAGAAAGCATTCTTCAAGTCAACCACAGTAAAACATGTATATTCTTTGGGTATGCTGCACAGTATTGATGCCGGGTTAGGCACTAACGGGAGCTCTTTTTGGATGACGTCATTGAGTGGGTGGAGATCTTGGATCATGCTCCATGCCGCTCCTTTTGCTTTTTTGATCGGGAAGCTAGATGTGTTACACGGGGAGTTTGATGGCGCTATGATACCTTGGTTCAGGAGTGCATTTATCGTTTCTCTAATCCCTTCCTCGGCTTCTCTAGATATTGGATATTGTTTCACCCTTGGCGGTATGGCACCTGCTTTAGTTTTATCTTTATTGGTGTCACTTCATGTAGTAACCCTACATCACGGGGGCCTGTAGTCCAAATTTCTGGCGCCACCTTTGTCATGTCCTCCTTAAATATTGTCGGTGGGGCGTTAACACTGCCCATAAGTGGGTTGTGTACCTCCCTGTACTGAATCATGATGTCACATGGTATGCTTATTTCCATTATTATCTCTCCATCATCTTCGTTATCGGTGAATAATTCTTCGTCAGTTATGTCTCTTAGCATTATGTTTGGGTCTATGCATAACACAGTTCTCCACTCGCACCCATGCATGTCCAAACATATGACCACAATACGTTTACTTGATACCTGAACTGCCTCGATGTCTATGGACATTATCGTGCCTGGCACGACATCTGTGTTTGCCTTTGGGCGGAATATGAAGTCTGATGGTGTCCTCCACTCTTTTCGCGTTATATCAGGTACTACTCGGGCTAACACTTTGATGCCATAGATAAACATGTCTATTTTAATGGGTATCCCTCGCACTACAACTTCATTCATAATTGTATTGATCATCAAATTGCTCGTACTGGGCATACTCCTGGGGTGGAACACACTATCCCCCGCACTGTAAATGAAATGGTCATGTTCAACTTACTTAGCAAATCTCTACCCAGCAAGTTGATTGGCGCGTCTTCCTGGTACAGTAAGGGTGCGCGCACTGTTTTTCCCCCTACCGTTATATCAAGATCTTTGGTGTAAGGAACTTTTAAAATTGCCCCAGAGAACCCCTGCGTTTCCAAATTCCTGCCTGAAAGCGGAAACCGCCCTTCCATAAGACATGATTTTTCCGCTCCTGAGTCTACCATAAAGATAAACTGCTTGTTTCCTATCTCTGCCCCCACTAGTGGTTCCTCTTCTGCACGTAGGGTGGTGGATATGACTGGACACGCAAGTGCTCCCTGTGGGCTGTCCTAATCTGCGTACCTTCCTTGTCCTGGCACTGAAAGGACATTATCTCCAACTACTGTTACGCCACGGAATGGTGCAGGTGCACCATTTGCTGCTGTTGCGAAACGGTTATTGCTGGCGTTCCCTACAGTGTTTTGTCTTGCCATGGGCTGTGATGCACTGTGATGTGGTTGGGGGGGTGGCTGTCTTTGCTGCATTTGGTGTTCGTTATAGCACTGGTCCTGTCGTCTTCCCCCTCCCATTGGTAATCCATAGGGGCTACCTGAGTGTGGGCATCCCCATACCTGTTCATTGTCCATGGGTGGCTGCCCCTGGAAATACCCTGAAGGCCGCATTTTGCAATCCCTTGAATAGTGTCCCCATCTCCCACAGTTCCAACATGACCCTTGCTGTCCCCCTCTCATCCCTTTCCCACCGAATCCTCTATTCCCCATACCGCCGAACCCCCCTCACTGGCCACGGTACCCACCTCTTCCTCTCGCCGGTCTTTCTTGCCACTGTGGTCCTCTGTGTGGCTCTTCTCCGTTCCACGGTCCTTGTTCTCCTGCTGCCCAGAGCGCTGCTATCCCAACTGGTCTATATCCCGCACTTTCATCCCCCTCGTTCTCTCTATCAGCGGTTACGCTGGCGTTTATGGCGGCGACCTTCACTAATTTCTTCTGCACCAGTTTCGCTTTGTCTGTGCTATCTCCTTTTCTCTCTCTTTGATCCTCCTACAGTGGTGCACAATTATACTCTGAATTTCAGGCCAACCCTTGGCTTCTATCCCAGCTATTTTGTCCAAGGCCTTCTGTACCTCCTTCGGGAACCCTTTCTTGATGATAAAATAGAACAAGGCGGTGGATTGGTTCCACGCCGTACCAGTTTCGCTTCTCCACTTGTCTTGCACCCGGAGTATGAATTGCGCAGGATCCTGATTCTCCTCCATCGTACATTGCATCACTAAATGTAAATCTGGGCTGTCTGGAAATGTGCACCGCAATGCGTCCCATACTTGTGCTCGAACATTGTTGAAGGGTGATCCATCGTGGCGGTCACAACTCATTGTCACTCCTGGGAACCCCGCCTTTTCCCACACAGCGTCTGCCTGGTCACCAACTGCGGACACTAGCAAGCTTTTCACATCACCATTCACTAGTGGTACTCCTGCCGTGTTCTTCTCAAACGCATGTATCAATTTCCCCACCCCTCCCGCAAATGGGGGGAGGAGTTTCAACAGGTTGTTTTTGTCCATTTGGGCCCACGGAATATAGTGTTGCCTACCTACTCCCTTATGTATCAGCGGCATCTGCAACCTATGCTTCCTTCCTGTTTTACTTACTGTCCCTTTCTTTATCTTACTCACCAACATATTCCCTACTTGCTTCCTTAGTCTACCCTGCCATCCTGGGGGTGATGGTTCATCGAAATCATCATAGTGAGACGGTAGCGGGGATCCTGCAGCTGCTGCTCCCTCTTCATACTCATCCAGATCACTCCACACCTCTTCTACTTCTGCTTCTTGTTCGCCATTCTCCTCTTGTCCTTCTCTGCGCTGGCTTTCTGGGGTAGCTGGGCGCATAATTCTCACTGGTTTATCATTCAGATGGAACAGGAACTCTCCCGAGCGCCACTCTTTTTGTCGCCCCTGTGGTATGTGTGTCCCTTGGGACGATATGGATCGCGCTGGCTCTAAAGTTGCTGGGGCTAACCCCCCTGTTGCGCTTATCGAGGGTGTGAGATCTGCTGCGGACAACGGTGGTACTTCCCCTCCCCCAGTAGCATTTGGCCTCGGTCGCACAGTGCCCTCAGCCGTGTTATTTGCATTTGTGCATGCACTAGCTGGCGGTCTAAATCTCTGGTTAATCGCGCTAAATTTACTGGGGGTGCGCTTGTTGGGCCATAAAGGCCTCCTTTATCGTACAGTGGTGGCACCATGGCTATTGCTCTGTTTGAGGGAGTGGGGGTGGGGCATGCCATTATGTACAGAGGCTCGCTGTATCCTACTGCTGGTCTTGTCATTAAGGGGTAGATTTTGGTTGTGTAATTCTCAGCTGTGGTCGTTGTGCACTCACCCTTTGGCGTTCCGCTTACCTCTTCCTGCGTTTTCTGATTTTCTATTGTTTTTTCTGTACTTACCTCTGTTGTGGGGACAATTTCCTCGAACATTTGCCACAGGTCCAATATTTCCCTTCTGTTCTGCAACTTTTTCCCCTTATATCTCGCCAATAAGTGCGTGGACACTAAATCTAATGCCCTTTTGTCAAACGACCCTCCCTCTGGCCAAATTGGTGTCATGCTGTCCCCTTTTATCTCCGTCACCCACTGATCGTGGTATTTTTGTATATTTTCACTATTTAGTGGGAGGTGCTAGCAAATATGAGCTAACAGTGTCATTCCCCCCATGACGATGTTTCTCCCTTCACTTGTATGTGCTCTTGCACCTGAGTTTCCCTCTAATCGCACCCTCCGACCAACTGTCCCCTTGTATAGTTCAACAGTATGTCAAGCGTTTCTCAATTATTGGAAGTTATTGTGTATCAATATTCAATGTTACCTTCGTAATTATTACATTTCCAATTTCAACAGTTCAGGTATGTATGCACCTTACCAACATGTTACTTACAACATTTTGACATATGCGACAAAAAATGGACAAAAAACGAAAAACATAACACATAACATGCACATGCACTGCCTGCGTGTTTTTATTTCCCCTTTGTTCCCGTTACCAAATCCTTTTACCCTTCCCCGGTTTACCTACTCTTCTCATTTACTCCCCACCTCTTACACCCTTTTACTCTTTCCCTAAAACTCTTGCTTACACGGAAAAAGAATACTCTAAATAACTACTCCGAGTCTACTCAATATACGAGACTCCTACTTTTTTTTTCTCTTTATCTTCACTTATTTATCTGCACTGGACGAGACAATGCTACGCGGCGCCGCCTTCTACCCCGTTCGGGCTAAAATACCTCTTTTCATCTTCTTCTCACTTTTCACAAATACTAATACCCTTAAACCTTTCTTGTACTGCGCACAGGCTGGCCAGCCGCGGAGGCGATGGTTTTGCTGGGGGGCGTCCCGGATCTCGCAGCACGGTGCGGGCCTCGAGGCACCTCTCCAAATCACATCGCAGGGGGTCACCAAATGTTTGTGCCCATCCCGTTTTATACGTGCAAAAGAATAAGCAGACACACCCCGGACGGGGAATAATGCAAAGAGAACAGGCTGCGAGAGTTCAAGGCAAGGTTTATCTAATGAATGGCATTCAAAAGATCTCTGAGAGCACTCTGACACAAGTTATCATTACATTACATTTTATAGGGTAAATGACACAACTAACATAGGATACTACGTTGGTCCTGGATTGGTCAGTCCACACAATGCCTTAGGTGTGGGTGGCATCTCTTCCTCCGGGTTGGTTGCTTGGTTGGCGGGTGGATTGACGTCAGACATCTGTGCTCCGAATGGGTGAAGGTCAGGTCGCTGTGAAGCACGGTGGTCACTATCTAAGCTAACATAATATATTATCAAAAATGCATGCACTAAATAACAATTGTCAAAGTCTTTCAGTAGTTTATCATGTCTCTATAAAAGTCACACATATATCTATACTATCAATAACACTTGAATAACACTTGGATCATTCAGGCCTTAGGTTAAGGGTCTTGACCACTATAATACACTGGTTGAAGTGTGGGTCTGTGCTCACAGGAATCTAAGGTATGTGGCATTTGTTAGTGGTCATACCGTGGTCAGTGGTCTGGCACATGAAAGGGATATCTTGCAGGGACACAGGGTCACACTAGCAGTAAGCTTCCACTGGCGAGGGTGCGGGGGCCAAGGACAAGTTTGTGGAGATGGACGAGCTATGTGCTTAGCTCATGCTGGTTCACATGCAGGACAGTGATCTCAGAGGAAGAGTGATGTGTTACATTTATTATGTGTTGCGAATACCTCCAGCTTCAGCGTGAGAATGGAACCGCAGAGTTTTCCAGTCAGAGTGGGAACGGGGGTGGGGGCCATGTGCCTGTGTGCCTGGCTGCTGCGAGAAAAGGGAGGGGAGCGTTGTTGTACTATTGCAGTGAGGCCTGGTCACCAAGATGGAGTCGAAAGGGGGCAAAAAAAATGGATGCCCCGTGTCCTGCTCAGTGGTCCCATCTACGCGGAAGTCAACCAAAGTTGACATTGCATAAGGGCAAGGGGCGAACCCACTACTGGAGGCACTTGGTCCAAGTTTTGTACTGAGAAGTAAAGGAAGCGAGGGGCCAGATGGCCCCTCGCTCCCACACATTCCCCCCTTTTCTTACATCTAAAGTAACAAATTATTACATTTTATTCTTTTCATTCTCCCTTCGGTAGTACTCAGCTTCAACAACAGCCTCTTCCTATGCTGGGGTACCCTTTATTGGCATCCATTCTCTGCACACACTTCTCAAGCTATTCCCTCTTCTTGCATATTCATCTGGAGTGCATGTTAAGTATATCCCACCATCCCCATCCAGGTCTACCCAAACCTTGTTATACCACTGTAATGCTGTTGGTTCCTTAATGGTAGTATGATGTAAATTATCGACCCTGTCCCCATATTGCTTGTAGATGGCAGTCATTCTGTATTTCGGTGTGTTATGTTCCCCTGTTTGTATTTGGGCATCTATCATGGTTGCTACTGTTGTCGGTTGGCCCATTGTTACCATCATCATAGTTGAGGTAGGCATACTTTTTGCACAACACCGGAGTCCTAATTGGCACACGCAGAAGAATAGTAACACAAAGATGATGATGGGGACGAGTATTTTCATCATCACATTTACCCATGATGGTATCCAGCTGAACAAGTTGTCAAACCATGCACTTTCTTTTGGTCCGCCCTCTGTTCTCATCTTTTCTCCTAGATTGTGGACTGCTGTTATCACATGTGAGAGTGTCCCGTTATCTGCGTCTTCAGATGGCACGAATGTGCAACAGCCCCCCCCCTTAATTTATCAGCAAACACCACCGTCCATCGCCGTGAGGAGATACAGAACATATCTGTTTTGCATTGTCATTAGGCGCAAGTCGCTGAGCTCTATTTTTATAACGTTGAATACTTCTTCAGTGTCGTTGGCCAGTTGGATGAGCTCCCAGTGCACTATTTGTAACCATTTGGCGTTTGCTCGTGCTTGGAGCCCTGGTGCTAGGAGCAATGCGAAAAATGTCTCTGCAGATGAGAACAGCTTGTATTTCTGTGGGATTTCAGCAAGGAGTTTTGACAATTCAGGCGAAATATAGTTGGATGATCTTTTTCTTCGTGACAACTTTGTTTTCAACTCGTATTCTGACAACAGTTCATAAACTGGAAGTTTTGTGTTTTCTTGTTGGGGCGCTGTCGATGGATTAGCTGATTGCGCTGCTGCCGATTTGCCAGCCGATTCTCCTGCAGCCGATCTACCAGCCGATTCTCCTGCCGCTCCTTGGATATGGCTTTCTGGTATTACCATCAGGGCTGTATGGAGAGTGGCTAAGGCGCAAGTACCTTTCCAGGATGCGGGTAGATGCAGGTAGGCTTGTTTGCCACAAACCCAGTACATGTCCATGAGGGCTGCAGTGCCTTTCTTCATGTAAGGTATTATCACTGTCTTGTTGCATTTCCTTGCTTCCCCCATGTCGAATTTTCCTTCCCCACGGAAGCACAGTTCGTATGGTACTTCTTTTTGTGGTTTTAAAGGCTTTTCCAGTGCTGTAATCCATGTTAGCTTAGTGACATGCTGTGACCCGATGGGGGTGCACACTCCATTTATCCATTGGAACGCGTCCTCAGCTAGCCCTTGTAGCGCTTCTGCTATGCATTCAATGGTTTCATCGTGCCATTTGTTTTCAGCATTCCTCGTCCCTTTTATGACAAGAAATGGCTCTCAGAGGCATATTACTCTTTGACGCCAGCTCGTGCATGTTCTCTCACTCTCCAGTCTTTCTAGGCTGACGGTGTGTGCCTGGAAGGTGCTTTTTATCCTACATAGAACTAAATGAATGAAACATTGGGTCTGCGACAAGGGCATTTCCTGTGGTACCAACATTTTCGGTGTCCCTGATGCATGTGGTATGAGTGAACAGACATAGCAGCTTTCATTTGTTGCTTGCTTTGCCGTAGCACTCATGTCTGAATACCATTTGTTAGATTGATTAGTCACATCCCATCCTGACACCATATGTAAGGAACTCATAGTGGCAACAAGTAAGACAGACACAAGTTATCACAGTTCAGGAGTGTTTGTTGAACAATGAATGTTGTATGCAGGTTGGAAAAACAACTAATCTAAACCTAAATCTAAGATGGGAGCAAGCATCAAACATCAAATGAAAAATAAGCCCGTTCTAGTGGCATTGTGTCAAATAAAAGGGTCTATACTAAGATACCTATTGCCAAACCTTACAACTAATACAAAAAGGTTGTGGGATGGTTTTCAAGAAAAGAAAGAAGTGTTCTCAAAGAATACGTTACGATGCCGTAGCCTGGGTCTCCCTTCTCCATGTTTTCAGCACAGGGTAAGGTGGGATCGTGGAGCACAGCACACTCTCAATGGATTATGAGTGTGTGAAGCTACCTTTAATTGCTAGATTTGGGAAGACCCCTTCCCAGTACCTTACAAAGTTTAGGACCTTCAAAAAGCATGATGGTACCTCTTGGGCTACCTGGGTATGTGAGTGTTTGAAAAACTTAGATGGTTGGATTAAGGGTTACAGAGTAAACACTTAAGAAGGAATGAGAAATCTTGTTATGTTGGAGTCTATTTTTGATGTCTGCTCTCCTGAGCTCAGAGAGCACTTGGCTGATTCTAAGGAGATAGGTCCAAAGAAGCTAGCTAATGCTGCTGACATGTGGGTTGCCAACAGGGCTACTCATAAGGATTCTGGGGCTACTCAGAAAAAAGATGAGGGGAAACAGTCAATAAAAGACAAGGAGAATTCTAATACCTCCAATCCAAAAGAGGGCCACAAACAACAACATAAGGGTAAACCACAAGGGAAACCAAATCAGGCAAGTGCACCATCTGAACCCAAACCAGATGGAGGTCAGAACAAACCCCCATTCATCAAAACATTTAGGAAATGTTATGTTTGTGGGCCAACTGACCATGTGAAAGGGGATCCCAGATGCAAGGGTAAACCTTCACGGGTCCACACATTCTCCTTAGCCTTCTCCCCAGAGGAAGAAGTACCTATGGCAAGTGGAAACTTTCACCTACTGGCTGATAAACCCATGAGAGTCTCAGCTAGTGTTTCTTTAGTGTCCTTGGGCTTGTGGGAACAACAGAATGTAGATGTCTATAATTCCATCCCAGATAATACTAAAGAGTATTATAAAGATAGTGTTCTTGTGAATGGTCAGGAAACCCCTGACAACAGAGACACTGGAGCTAGCATAACTGTGGTGGATGAATCATTTTTCAAGGTGGAGGATGTTGCTAAGGCACCCAAACGCCTCACCAAGTTAGCTGGAGGCCCTGTGCAAATGCTTCCCCAGTTACCAGCTCTCATCCAGTGTAATCATATGACTGTCAAAATACTTGTTAGTGTGCAGAGTGAAGTGCCTGGCAGAGTCCAGTTGGGTAATGACCTGAAATCTCTTGAAGTTGTGTCAAGCACCCCTAGGCCTCCCAGTAAAAGGAAACAGGAGCTTACTAGGTCTGAAAGGGAGGGAACCTTGAGAGGTTCTCCAGAGGAGTTGATAGAGGAAACTATCACTCCCACTCCACAGGAGTTGCTCACTGCTATTTCTAAGAAAACAGAGGCAAAGGGGAAACCCAAGACCTCCAGGAAAAAGTTAGACAGCAGCACTGTGCTACCAACAAGGACATCCCCAAGATTGTCCAAAGTCACACCTGTGACTACTCCACCTGCTGGGGCAGAGTGTGAGGTGCAACCTTGTGTGGTTGAGCCAGTTTCTGAAGAATCCGATCTGGAGGAGGACACTGTCTTAGTTGAAGATCTTGACCCTGTTGACCATCCTGAGCTGCAGTCTTTACTGGCAGAAGCTGGACCCAACAGGGCAGACTTTAGCAAAGGACAGGGAGAGTGTCCTACTCTGGAAGGTCTTCGGCAACAGGCTGCTAACCAACTTGATGGGCAAGAAGTTGGCAAGCACAGGTTAAGCTGGGAAGATGGCCTCTTTTACAGTGAACCGACTGAGTCTATCCCTGGGGACTGCAAAAGAATTGTAGTGCCCCTTGCCAACAGTGCTCCAGTTCCTACAATTACCCCACGAGATACCTTTCGCTGGTCACTTGAGTTTCAAGAAGATAAAGGAAAGGCTCTCTCTCTACTTATACTGTCCTGAGATGGGTTCAGAAGTTGACAAATTCTGTAGGAGCTGTCACACTTACCAAACCTCTGGCAAGAGTGGAGCCAAGAATGTGGCACCCCTGGTGCCCCTCCCAGTGGTGGCAGTTCCTTTTGAGAGGGTGGCCATTGACATTGTCGGTTTCCTTGACCCTCCCACATCTTCAGGGAACAGGTTTATCCTGGTTGTAGTAGACCATGCTACAAGATACCCAGAAGCCATACCTATGAGAACTGTTACGGCTCAGGCTGTGGCTAAGGCTCTACTTGGTATTTTTACCAGAGTAGGGTTTCCTAAGGAAGTGATATCCGACAGGGGATCCAATTTTATGTCCCACTACATGCAAGCCATGTGAAAAAACGGTGGTGTTACTTACAGGTTCTATACAGCCTACCATCCACAGACAAATGGACTGGAAGGGAGGTTTAATCGTACTATGAAGAGCATGATAGGTGCTTTAGAAGAATCCCTTAAGAAAAAGTGGGACCTTCTACTGCCATGCCTTCTCTTTGCATATGGAGAAGTCCCTCAGGAGGGAGTTGGTTACAGTCCCTTTGAACTTCTCTATGGCCATCCAGTCAGAGGTCCATTGGCCCTGATCAAGGAGGGGTTGGAGAGTGCTCCTTCCCCCAAGCCAGTCAGATTGACTGACTATGTGATAGGTCTCCGGAGGAGAATGTCACACATGATGGCAGAAGCAAGTGATAACTTGAAAGCAGGTCAGGCTCTGGTCAAACATTGGCATGACCAGAAGGCCAGCATGGTTGAGTTTACACAAGACCAGCTTGTATTACTTATGTTGCCAACAAGGCAGAGGGCCTTGCAGGACAAATGGATAGGACCCTTCAAGGTTGTGGGCAAACTTAGAGAGGTGAACTATTTGGTTGGATTTAGGCAGACCTAAGGAGGCTCCCAGAGTCTTTCATACCAACCGTTTAAAGGCTTATATCTCGAGACCAGAAGTAGGAGCTTTGCTTCTAGTTTCAGCTCAAGAGGAAGAGGAGAGTGAACCTCTACCTGACCTCCTCAGAGGCCAACCTTTAGATGAACAAATACTCTCTCTTCTCAGCTGACTTCTGAACAACAGGAAGAGTGCAAAGTTCTGTTGAATCAGTTTGCCTCCCTGTTTTCACTAACACCAGGCTTGACCCCTTGAGGCCAACATGATATTCTCACTTGTGACTGTTTCCCTGTGAAAAGCAGAGGTTACAGAATGTCAGAGCATGTAAGATCCCACATCAAAGGAGAGGTCAACAAGATGCTTGATCTCGGGGTTATAGAGCCATCTACAAGTCCATGGTTTAGTCCAGTTGTTCTAGTACCAAAGGCAAGATCCAAGGAGTTGAGATTCTGTGTGGACTATAGAGCTCTAAATGCAGTCACTAAGACTGATGCCCATCCTTTACCAAGGACAGATGAACTGGTGGATAGACTTGGTTCAGCCAAGTACCTCAGTAAATTTGATCTAACCTCAGGCTATTGGCAAATAGCACTGACAGACCATGCCAATGAGAAAACTGCATTTTCCACCCCAGCAGGCCGCTACCAATTCAAGGTTATGCCTTTTGGACTACAAAATGCACCTGCTACATTTCAAATGATGGTTAATCCAGTTCTGAATGGGATGGAGGACGTCTGCATCGCATACTTGGATGACATTGCAGTGTTCAGCCCTACATGGAAAGAACATATTAATCATGTTTTGCAGGCTCTTGAGCAGGCCCATCTGACCATAAAGGTAAGCAAATGTCACAATGGTCAGAGTAAAGTGGTCTACCTTGGTCATGAGGTAGGAGGAGGTGAAATAGGGCCATTGCCCAGCAAAGTACAAGCTGTGCAAAACTGGGCCACCCCTACTACTCAAACCCAAGTGAGAGCTTTCCTAGGTCTCACTGGGTACTACAGGAATTTCATAGAGAAGTATGGGTGCATAGCTTCTCCCTTGAATGTGATCTCCTCTCCAAAATTCCCTAAAAAGGTTAGATGGAATGAGGAGTGCACTCAAGCCTTTGAAAACCTGAAGAAAGCCCGTTGTCAAGTTCCAGTCCTAAGAGCTCCTGATTATCACCAACCCTTCATTATGCAGTCATATGCCTCCAATATAGTTATAAGTGCAGTCCTTAGTCAAGTGGATGAGAAAAGTAGGGAGCACCCCATTTGCTTCATTAGTAGGAAACTGAAGAAACCAGAAACAACGTGGGCAACCACAGAGTGTGAATGTTTTGCCATTGTGTGGTCTTTGAAGAGGTTTAGACCATACTTGTATGGATCTACCTTTGTGATTCAGACAGACCTCCAACCCTTGAGATGGTTAATGCAAATGAAAGGGGAGAACCCCAAACTTCTAAAATGCTCAATCTGCCTGCAAGGGTTTGATTTCACCATTGAGCACAAAGCAGGATGTCACCACCAAAATGCTGATGGTCTCTCTAGGATGTTTTTAACCGACTAGAGGTAGAGATTAATTCAGGAGTGGATTAAATCCTCCTGTCCCTTAGTCTGGGGGTCGGGGGGCGAGTGTTAGGGAGAATTCTCATAAATGGCTGATTTCCCTTACCTAATGGGTCCCTCAGCAGCTTTGCTGGATTTCTAGGATTTATTTTTCTCACCTGGTAAGACTGTGAGCCTTTTTCCCACTCTTACATGTGTTTTGCTGTGTGTATTTTCACTTTTTGTGTGATCATGAGCACTGGAGCCTCACCTACTCCATGGCCTCATGTTTTTCATGTGTGTTACACAGCACCTCCAGTGAAGTGACACGGGGTTGTCTTTGAGACTTCCCACTGACTCCATTTTCTGGGGCTGACTACTGTCCCCCAGAAAAGGTAAGGTTGCCATTTAACTTACTTTAGTCACTTTAAACCACAGACCCAGTACACCCCATCTTACATGGAGTATTGGAAACGGTTAACTCTTATCCCTTTTTGTCTGTGTCTCTTGGAGCATTGTTTCGCTCCCTTTACATTAAGACTTGGCTGGTGGCAGTTGTAAGTACCCTAACTTTTCTACTGCGATTATCTTATATAACTATGGTATTGTTGGGGCGTGGCTAAATGGCCACGGAGTAGGACATGCCTTTGAGTGCAGCTCCTGTTGATCCGGCACCGATCCTGTAAATTATGCCCGAAAAGCAGCATATGCGTCCTATAACTGAAGGCCTGGACTTCTAAAGGTATGCCCTGCAGCTATCCTGAACAGCAAGTGCATTGCACCTGGGATTCGAGTGGAAAAAGACTTCGGGGAAGCTGCTGTGCGGATACATTGTCACCAAGATGGCGGACAACAAAGGGACCGTACTCGCAACCTCGAGAAGGACTCATTGCAACTAAACAGCGTGGACGACAAGAGAAGCCAGCTGCCAAAGGACACGCAACGCTGCTTTCAAGTTTTGCTTTGCGCAAGCAAGATTGTGGCAGCGCTTCGGGATTTGAAGGGGCGGAACGGTAACGGTTGCCGCGTACAGGAGAACGGGCAGCGGATGTCCGCGCGGCTCCCAGCCGCTCATAAACATTGGGCGAGGGTGAGATCTGCAGAATGCACGGTCTGCGAGCGATCAGCAAATATGGGCAGCGGCGGTCCCAGGCGCATGGGACAGCGGATGACAGCATAAATACAAAGCAGGCCGAAACAGATGCTCGATTGATAGCAAATGCGGAACTACAGAAGCAAACAATACCAGTGGCTGTGAAATAAGGGACGGGTGCCTGAAGTTTGCGCGGCCCCGAACCACCCATAAACATTGCAACACGCGATAGAGGGCGGCGGCGGGATCCACAGCACAGCACCGACCACGACTCGCAAGCAGTCTGCAAATAAGGGCGGTGGGGCCCCGGGCGCAAAAGCAAACAGAAACAGAGCACCAGAGGCGAGCTGCACAGGGTGAAAAGGACGCTTGGGTGACGGGAAGTGCCTCATTGTCGCAGTGCACAGACATGGAGTGATATGCTGTCCGGTTAGGGTGTTGCTGGAATGAAGGGTCACATGAAACAAAGTGCTACATAAGCACACAAAGCGCACCGAAAATCTACCCCTTCACAATAAGGGCCCAGGTGCTGCTGCGATGTTGGGGGCCTTGAAAATGGCTGGGATCTGCAAACAGATACAGAGCCCATAGCGAAGCGCTGCCAAGCGACATAGACACCTGAACAAACTGGCACCCTGACATCCAGAGCGAAGGCGCTGAGGTGGGAGTGTGTAGGTGTATACACTGGCCTCTAAAAACATGCCATTAGAACACGGACTACAGTAGCCAGAAAAGAGACGTGGGGGGACAGAGCTCACTCAAAATACAACTTTATGTACCGCTGGTTAGTGCAATCCACTGAGAAGGACACTCCAGCACTAAACTGTACTGTCGAAGACACAATAACATTGTAGACTTGATACCAGACGCGAAGGAAGGATTGCAAGATGTCGGTGAAAGGGGCGAAGGCCAAGACCAAACAACCCACTATGGAGACCTTTGCAAAGGCACAGCGGACTCCCTCGACCCCGGCACAGCATGCGGTAGCGGCTACTGAGGATGGCACCCCAGGAGGAGAAAACCATCAGATCCTAGCGGCCATAACGGATCTGAGCACTAAGTGAGGTACAGCAATGGCGGACTTCCGGACGTCCCTGGAAAACAAGATAGATGCTGTAGAAATCGAAGTCACACTGCTGAGGCAAGACGTCACAGCGCTAGCGGAAAGTACTAGCGACCTGGAAAGCGCTGTGAAGACCAATACAGATGTAAGCACGAACAATGCGAAAGAGGTACATGTACTAAAACAACAGGTTGTTAACCTTGAAAATCGAGTGGAGGAAGCAGAAGGAAGGGCGAGACGGAACAACATCCGGGTGGTCGGCCTGCCGGAGGGAGAAGGCCAAGACCCCACGGACTATGTAGAAAACATGATCCTGCAAGAAATTGGAGCAGATAAGCTTTCACAAGAGTTCACGGTTGAGCGGGCGCATAGGGCCGTGATGAGGAAACCACGACCGGGAGCTCCACCGCGACTGATAATTGCGAAAATTCTGAACTATAAGGATAGAGAGAAGATCCTGGAGTATTTCCGTAAGGGTGGAACGATAGACAGAGCTTCCTCCAAGATCACGGCATACCCTGACTATACTATGCTGGTGCAAAGGCAGCGGTATAGCTACGTGGCGGTCAAGAGAAGGCTGCGCACAGCTGGTTTCAAGTACTTGCTATTGTACCCTGCAAAGCTAAATGTTTTGCACAATGGCAGGGCGCTATTTTTTGACACCCCAGAGGAAGCAGCATCGTGGCTGGATTTGCAGGGCTGTCCGGAGCGAGGTGAAGAACAGGAGCGTCGGGGACGCGACAAGTAAGGAGACTGTATCATGTACACTAAGGGATAAGCGGGAGGGGAGTCCTAGTATGACGCTTTGAGACATTTGTTTGGCAATGTGTAGCCTTTGGACTCTATGACCCTGTTGGACTGGAATATAGTGAATAAAAATCGCAAATGAGCATGGTAGACTAGGCGTAGCAAATTTGAAACAAACAGGGGCGACAAGATGGCAACTAACTACCCCCGAGAATTAGTAGTAAGGCGGCCATTAGGGCGACTTTAAACTGCTGAGCCGCGAGTACAGGCTTTTGCCAGAAAGGGCTAGATGCGGGGGTGCCTGAGATCCGGGTATGGAGCTGGGCAACAGTTGGGGTGGGTGTTGTTTGGGAAAGGGCGGGAGGGAGGTGGGGGGATGTTGTGTTTATAGTTAGAGGGTGTTTGAGTTGGGGTAAGAGCCTATATAGAAGAGCTGAGAAACTGGAGCTAGTCTGCATGGGTGAGGGGGAGGAGAGGGATACAGAGGTACCATGGGGGACCTTAAAATAGTCACCTGGAATGTCAGGGGTCTCAACAGGTACCTGAACAGAAATAAGGTTATGCTATACCTACAGAGGCAGAAGATAGATATTGCCCTGTTGCAAGAGACGCACCTGACCCGAGACAAGATGGAAATGGTCAGGAGGAAATGGAAGGGAATGGTGGTGGGTTCGTCGTATTCGGCTTATGCCAGAGGAGTGCTCATCTGGGTGGCGCCGCACGTCCCGTTTCAGTTGTTACAGACCCTGGTGGAGACGGACGGGAGGATGGCCGGGGTGAGGGATAGGTAGAAAACAGGGAAATAAGTATAATAAACACGTATGCCCCGAACCAAAACACTGCAACATATTTTAAATCGCTGTGTAACAATCTTAGCATGTGTGTGGGGAGTGCGGTGATATGGGTGGGGACTTTAATTGTGTTCTAAACCCTAAAGAGGATAGATCAGATGGGAAATTGGACAGACCTGCCCCATTGGCCAAAGCGCTACAGACGCTGCTGAATGATTTTGGGTTAGAAGATGCATCGGGGGCGCGTCACCCTCACGCAAAGCAATACTTGCATTATTCCGCCCCGCAACAACTACATACGAGTCTGGACTATGTTTTCGTCACTCCAGAAATATTGACAGAGATCACGCAAGTTGAATATAAAGCGAGGGTCCTTTCGGACCACTCGCCTCTGATCCTTGGATGGCAATGTCGTCCCCCGAGGGCAAGGATCCCGACATGGCGCCTCATGGCAGAGGCGCTCAGAGATGAAATCATTCGCTACTTTGAGACGAACGCAGGCAGCGTAGATTCAGCGGCTACATTGTGGGAGGCCTTTAAAGTTGTGATAAGGGGAGAGGCTATAGCAAAATCCAAAGGATTGCAAGGAGGGGTATTGGCGGACTTACAGGAAGCTGAAGGTGAACTGGAGAGGGCACTTAGAGGAGAAAATGGCACCAACCCAAATAGTGACTTGATACTAAAACTGCAGCAAAAGTGCGCAGTGCACTGGGATAGATTGTGTAATCTCAACTACAAAAAATATATAGAGAGGCAGCATGCTGGAGGAGATAAGCCGGGAAGGATTTTGGCATGGTTGTATAAAAGCGAGACCCCTAGACCCCCGATTAGATCAATAACGAGGGACGACGGAACGGTGGTGGATACCCAGGAGGAAATAAACCAATAGTTTGCAAACTACTATAGGCGGCTATATGGGGATGAAGGGGAGCATAATCGTGCAATGATAATAGAAACGCTGGAAGACATAGGGTTGCCACAGATAAGTGCAGAGGACAGAGAGGAGATGGATGCACCGATTACTTTGGAAGAGCTAGAGGAGGTGGTGAGACAGTTGCAAACTAGTAAGACCCCGGGGGCAGACGGACTCCCAAGTGAGTTTTATAAAACGTTTAAAGATGAGGTGCTCCCCACTTTGTTAGACATGTTGAATGAGGCGTATGAGCTGGGCAGATTGCCGGAGTCACTCAGAGAAGCGATCATAATACCACTTCCCAAACCAAATAAGCCAGGGTATAGCTGCAGTTCTTATAGACCTCTGTCGATGTTGAATCAGGACAGTAAAATTTTGACCGCCGTCTTGGCAATCAGATTAAGGAGAGTAATAAGCAAGCTGATACACCCGGACCAGACAGGATATGTCCCCAATAGGAACATATCCAATAATCTTAGAAGGCTTCATAGAGTCATTGAATACGGAAACGACAGTGAGGACGAACTGGCAATTGAGTCGCTAGACGCAGTAAAAGCCTTCGACTCGGTTAAATGGCCATGGTTGTTGGTGTCCCTGGCTGGCTATGGGATGGGTCCGGGGTACCTACAGTGGGCTAAAATGTTATACAGTGAGCCGCTGGCCAGGGTTAAAACATCGTCAGTGGTATCGGAAAGGTGGAAGCTGAGTAGGGGAACCAGAGAAGGTTATCCATGGTCCCCTATGCTCTACATATTGGCCCTGGAACCCCTAGCGATCTACCTAAGGCAACAATATGACATGATAGGCCTTCTGGTGGGTGGGGAACGACACCTGATCTCACTATACGCAGATGATATGCTACTATATTTGCGATACCCAGAAGAAAACCTCCAATACATTTTGGAGGTGATGGATAGATATGCAGGAATGTCCGGAATAGCGATGAACCCTCATATGTCCAGCATGTTCCCATTGGGTGGATACAAAGGGATCCCACTGAAACAACTACCGGTGTTACAAGTACCATGGGCAGCTAACACGTTTCTTTACCTAGGAATAGATATATGTCATACAGTTGAGGAGGAACATAAGTGCAACACAGAAGTAGCCATTACCAAAATAGAGAACTGCATGCGGTTCTGGGTAAAACTGCCCTTAGCAATGATTGGACGTAGTGCAATGTTAAAGATGGTGGTCCTGCCTAGGCTCCTGCACTACTTCGGGAATATTCCATTTATGATACCAAAGAAGTTCTTTAGTAGATTGGCCAGCATATGTAGACACTTCCTGTGGCATGGGACACGGAACAGGATTGCCCTCTGGAAACTACAGAACACTTACGAGAAAGGAGGTATAAAATTGCCTAATTATGAAGTCTACTATGTTGCCAGTTAGCTACAATATGTAGCCAAATGGCTTTCAGAGGATATGACCCCAGAAACCAGGCTGTTTAGACTAGATTGCGTCCCATTTTATCTGAAAGAGATCATATGGTTGCCCCAGGCTGTAATGGACGGGCACCCCAAGATGATGATATTGGGATGGAAAATATGGCGGAGGGCTTGCCAGATGATGGGGAACCCAGGCCCGTGCTCCCCTCAGATACCGCTGGTGGCACTGGCGGGTGGGGAAGAGCAGCTAAGGATGTTAATCAGGAATCACTGGGAGCCGGCTGGAGTAGTGACAATGGGGGACATCAGGCGGGAGGGCTCTATATTAGATTTCGGGGAGTTGGGGGCGGAAACTGGACTACACACTGGCCAGTGTATTATGTACCATAGATTGGTGCGGAGGATCAAGAGAACGTGGTCCGAATTAGTGCTTGAGGAAGAACCAGACGCTACTGTGGACATAATATATGATATAGCAGAGGGGGGCCACGAGATATCTAGGATATATGAGATGATGATGTCCAAAGTAGGAATGGAGGTGGCACAATTGAGGCTAGACTGGGAGGAGGAAGTGGGTACCCCGATGGAAGATGGGATGTGGGAATGAGTCCAAGGGTATCACAAGAAGGTGTCTAGGAATGCAAGACTTAAGCAGATGCAGTTGTATATCACGCATAGGGCGTACCTGACACCCCAGAGGATAGCCAAGTTAAAAAATGCAGGATGGCAGGCATGCCCTAGGTGTGATGAGGAGAATGCGGGCATGGTGCATATGTTCTGGTCATGCCCGGTCTTTGGGTGCTTCTGGGGTGAGGTCGCACATAAATTGGCAGAAAAGGGTATTAGGATTGTGGTGGATACTGTGTGGGCCTGTCTGTTGGGGGGGTTCCCTAGCCCGAAAAAACTCAGGCATGTAAGCAAATTGAAAGATCTGGCATATGCGCGTGCCAAGAGGAGAATTGCTATGGGGTGGAAGACATGCCACAAACCTCGAGTAGAGGTATGGTGGAAAGACCTGCAGAAATGGGCGGAGGCGGAAACCATGGTGTGGCAGGAAGCCAGCAATGCTGGGGGGGGGGGGAGGAAACTGAGACCATGATGGCCTGGAAACTGCTGATAGCGGAACTATTTGAGTCAGTGCCAGACTCAACGGGCCTCACAGACAGAAACCCCCCATCACAGGATGCAGAATAAAACGTCAGCAGAAGTAGGCTTGTAATGGGGGGTGGGAAAAGGGAAGCAGTGAGCGCGATTGAACAATGTAAAATGAACATGTTATTGTACACGCTGCAAGTTTGGTTTGTATTTTTTGTTAAATGTTAATTTTAAAAAAAAACTATGGTATTGTTTTAGGCTATTATATTAGCCTCGAACATAAACCCGCATGACCAAATACATTTTATTTGGCTCCGGCTGGGTTTATTCGCCATTTCTTTTTGTTAAAGTCTTTCTCGTGTTTTTCTCTATGCGCCAAACCGGGGATGATTCCTTTGTTCGCTGTCTTTTCGCGGGCTTCTGCACAGAAGCCCTCCTTAAGGTGCCTGAAATTCTAGGTAGGCAGGATGTGAGGGAGGGATCTTCGGAGCCCTGCCATGGGTTCCCTTGGTAACCCAAGTCGCACTCCTGTTTGATTGGCTGAGGGGACTGTCCTTGCCAGGACGGCCACCCTGCTGTGTGATTGACAGCCAGGCTGTATGAATGGGGACAACTGCATAAAAAGCAGGTCTCTGGGACTGGAAAGGCAGAGTCGCCATTGGAACGAAAGAACCAACGTGGAGCTGACAGGAGAGGACCTCTACAACGACTGAACTACCCGGTGAAGCCCTGCTGCAGGTCAGAATCTTCAGAATCCGACGACAGAGAAGATCCTGCAGGAAACTTCTTTCCTTGAGCTGGTGGGACCAACCATTTTGCCCAAACTATAAGCCAGGACCCCTCCTTTGGACAAATTTGCTGTACAGAGCTACAGTGGGCCGGATAGCCAGGAAGGTCGGACCCTGCTTGGGTTTTAAGGAGCGCACCTTTTATTAGTTGTTTTGCTCTGCTGCTGGTTTCTTCCCTGGGTACTGCAGAATCCTCCAGTCTTCCTACTTCTTGTCAGTGTCTGACAGTCGCTTCAGGAACCGTGAGCCTGCAGGAACTACCAGGAACGTTCTCCTCAGCTACAGCTTCCTCTCTGTTTTAAGGTACTGTGCAAATCGGTTGCTCGTTTCGTCCAACCGCAGTGAAAGTGTTTGAAATCTTTCTCCAAACCTAGGGCTTGTCCTTCTCTTCTCTTTGAACTTACTTTTCTATCAACCAACCTCGTCTGGAAATCGTGCCACGAACTTTACCGAGAGCTACCTTGAACTGTGTGATCTTGAGCAAAAGACTTTTGATCCATTGACTGTGGCCCTAGGCCTTTTCTACCTGATTCTATCTCTGTAGTTACTCTTGTTCAATTGCCCTGAGTACTTACCTGTTGGTTTGATCTAATTTCTAATAACTTTGTCTTTCCCTCCCTTTTAAATTGCTGGAGTGCCATTTTGCTCCCACTTCATTTTGTGAGCTTAACTTCTCTGGAATTTAAGGGAAGTTGTGTGGTGTATTAAGAGTTGGATTTTTAGACTGCTTATAATAGTGTAATGTTATACAACTGAAGAGTGAAATACATGTCGATTCTTTTACTTGAAAACCTTGAGTCAGTGTTAGCCTGAATCATAGTAATTGCTGTCCTTTGTGTAACTATCTGATACTGCTCACTTCCTCTTGAGATAAGTCTGGCTGCTCAGCCATCGCTACCACTTTAACTGCATAGTACAGGCTTGTACCAAAGGTGAATTTGTACTGGCACTTGTAGCCTTAATTATGTGTGGTGTTCCCAAAGGATACTGCATATAATTCTGCCTAACAGGCAGCTATGGTTCCATGGTCCGCCATGAAATTGCGATAATACCCAGTGAGGCCCAAAAAGGCTCTCATCTGGGTTTGAGTAGTGGGAGTCTCTCAGTCATGTACATTCTGTACTTTACTGGGGAGAGGTTGGATTGGACCCCCTCCCACCTCATGACCAAGATAAGTGACTTTCCCCTGAGCTATCTGGCACTTGGTGGCCATGATAGTGAGGTTAGCCCTGTTGAAGGCCTGCAACACTTTATCCAAGTGTGTCAAAGGCTCCTCCCAAGTGGAACTGTAGACAGCGATGTCGTCTAAGTAGGCCACACAAAAGGCCTCCAGCCCACTGAGTGCATGATTGACTAAACGCTGGAAAGTGGCAGGTGCATTCTTCAACCCAAAAGGCATGAACCTAAACTGGTAGAGCCCCTCAAGTGTTGATAATGCAGTCTTTTCCTTGCCATGGTCTGTCAGAGCTATTTGTCAATAGCCTGAGGTAAGGTCAAAGGTGCTCACCAATTTGGCAGCACCTATGGTGTGCACAAGCTCATCAGCCCAGGGCAATGGGTGCGCGTCAGTTTTGGTGACGGCAATGACCCCTCTGTAATCCGCCAATCCTTGCTACCTGCCTGGGAACTTGCCTTGGGGTCAAGGGCCACTGGACTGGAGCAGGAACTGGTTGAGGGTTCAATAACACCCAGATCCAACATCTTGGCGACCTCAGCCTGGATGATGTTCTTAACAGTGTTTGACATCCTGTAGCATCTGCTTTTGACAGGTACGCTGTCACCAGTGTCAATTTAGTGCCTGCACCATGGAGTGAGACCTGGTGTCAGCGAGAACAGAGGCGCGTACTGCTGGAGCAAAGCCCTGCAGGCCCTCTGCTGCTCTGGTGTCAGATCTGGAGAGAGATGCGCTGTTAAGATGGATTTCTGAACTCTGACCTGGAGTGGCAGAGGTTCAGAAGGCCAGCCTAGTTTCTTGGAACAGGGTAACCTCTGGACAAGCCAGACAAATCAGGGTAGCTATGGCAGTAGGTCAAGACTAAGTCTCACGAGGGGTGAGGGTGACTGAAGGACCTCAATGAGCACACAAAGCAAGGACACTTACAAACTACTCCAGACAGGTGTTATATCAAAAATATAGACACATTTATTACAAGGCCTTTGTAACATAGACCATAGCAAAAGAATCACAGTAACACTAAGTAAACCAACACAACACTATCAATACAATGTATATACAAGACCATTGGGGTCTAAAAGGGTTAAATGCACAAAATAGGTCGACAACCTAGAGGGGAAGGAAACAGGCAGTGCAGATAGTCTTTAGGCCCTTTTTGACATCGACAATACACCTAACCAAGAGGCAGTCCAAGCCCTAAGAAGAGAGGAGCCTTGTGCTCAATAGTACATGCAATGCAAGCGCATGCAGTTGTTCTAATGGAGAAAATAAGGTCTCTTCAGGGGTCTCTAGCAGCTCGGGAAGGTGGATGAGGCGATGCAGACCAAGTTCCCACTATTCAAGAAGGGCCTCCACTTGAAGGCAGAGGCAGTTTGAGAGTTCAGGATGGAGTCGCTATTTCACAATAGCAGTGGAAAGGAGAGGGGCCCCCAGGGGCCACTTGTGCAGAAATATGGCCCTTGACTAGGGGCCACCGGTTTGGGTATGGAGTACTCACCGGTCCCTGACGCAAGCAGACCCAAACTTCGCCAGTTCAGTCCACTTCGCTTGCAGGTTCGAATGCGGAAAAAAGGGCGTCTCAGCACCTTTCAGGTCTTTGCAGACCTTCTAGGACGACCGGATGCAGAGGGGTCCCACAGGACGACAGCGGGCTCAGGGTGCCAAACCTTCCAACGGATCACCAGCGGTTCATCGACTCGGCTTCGTAGTTGCAGGATACTTTGATCCTATCCTTTGTTCAGTGGGAACTCGGGAGATCGAAATGTTATGGGTGTTTTTGGCTTCCTCTTATCCAAAGTTCCCTTTCTGCTAAACCGAAGAGGACCCAATGGGAGATCTGCTCACAAACACACACACTCCATACGTGGACCAATCACGGACCACAGTGGTCCTAGTCATTCATGGCACTCCAGACACTCTGGCACCCAGGATGTGTATTGGAACGAGACGCTCCAGCCCACACCCTGGAGGCACACACACAAGGCATGCAGAAGCCCGCAAAAGCATTAGGTTTCGTGGGAAAGTGCATGACCAAATAAGGACTGACCCGGGTCGACTCGACCTGGGCAAGGTGAAGGGCAAGATGACCAAAGGGCAGGACAAAGAACCTCGTGGCATGGCCATTTTGGAGCCAGGCAACCTATTCTTGCCAAATGCGGTTAACGCAGTTAACATGGCAGGAAAGGGTTAAAAATTATGCGAAAAGATAGCTGCCACCAGTCCTGTCCATGACACATCTGCACAGTTCATAAAAAGTCCAGCGAGAGTATCTAGGGCCTTTGGAAATTACTATAGACCCAAGTATGCTGTATGGTAAGATACATTGCACACTTGTTACATGTTGCACAAAAGTTGCAACACGGGAAAAGGACTAAGGGAAACAAAGTCTCCTAGTACTGACTGTCTTAAGGGCATGTCAGTTTCCCCATGAAAAGTGAGCGAAAGCCCAGAGGAGTGCAGCTGAAGGCTGTGCTTCTCTGGCAAAGTCAGTCAATAGTGTCTAAACAGTAGCAAAATGTTTGGGGGTTGACACATGGAGGGAAAATTACGTACAATTATGAAATCGTTCCTAACATGCACTCCCTCCACTGAGCCATCCTGAGGGTTGCTATGCAGCAAATCAGGAAGGGGCTCACTCTCATCCTCTTCTTCCTCTGAAGCCATCAAGAGACATGAGACTTCGGCCCGCCTATGGAAAGGCTTGAGCCTGTCAACATGGAATACCTGAGGGGCTACCCCAGGGACTCCCATGTCAACCATATAATTAACTTTGCCCATCTTGGAGATTATCCTCAAGGGTCCAGTCCACTTATCTGCCAAGGCTTGAGGCTTGGTAGGCTCCACCACAAGGATCTCCTGTCCTGGAGTCCAATCCACTTGTGAGGCTTTAAGGTCATCCCAGTACTTGTTCAAGTCCTGGAGGTCTTAAGGTTTGCTGTTGCTTGACCCATCATCTGTGTCATCCTCCGTCTGAGGCCTAACGCATAGTCCCCCACTTGCTTGGCAGGACCTGGAGGGGTGGCTTGCAAACCTTCTCTGATCAAGGTAAGGGGCCCCCTCACTGGATGGGCAAAGAGTAGCTCAAAGGGGCTAAAACTTACACCCTCTTGAGGTAGCTCTCTGTAAGTGAACAGCAGTCATGGCAGGAGGAGATCCCATTTCCTCCTTACGGCTCTTGCAAAGCACCTAGCATGCCCTTGAGAGTTTTGTTAAATCTCTCAACCAGACCATTGGTCTGGTGGTGGTAAGAGGTGGAGAACTTGTAGGTTACCCCGCGCTCTTTCCACATTGTTTTCATGTAACTCGACATGAAGTTGGATCCTCTGTCAGAGACAATCTCCTTAGGGAATCCAGTCTGGGTGAAAACGCCCAGGAGAGCCCTGACAACCACCTTGGCAGTAATAGTCCGAAGGGGTATAGCCTCAGGGTACCTGGTGGCATGATCAACCAAGACCAGGATGAACCGATGTCCACCTGAAGTGGTAGGGTCAAGGAGACCAACAATGCCGATGCCCACCCTCTCAAATGGTGTGCCAACCACTGGCAACGGCTGCAGTGGGGCAATAACACTGCCTCCAGTCTTTCCAGACAACTGACAAGTTGGGCAGGTCTTGCAGTGGGACTCCACTTCTACTCCCGTCCGGGGCCAGTAGAAATGGGCAGAGAGCCTCTGCTTAGTCTTCTTGATCCCAAGATGACCAGCCAAGGGCACCTCATGCTCCAATTGCAGCAGGAAGGGCCTGTAAACCTGGGGGTCCACCAACCTCTTGAGGGCACCAGGTTCAGGCTTAGTGGGCTCACTAACAATGAGCACACCCTCCCAATATATTCGGAATGTCCTAGGCATTTCTTCCTGTGCCTGGGACCGTGCCTGTTTCCTCAGACCCTCGAGACAGAGTGGCACTCTCTCTGTCCTCTACAGAAGTGTGCCCGGGAGGGTCCCCCTTCAGCCAACAGGCATTGAAGGTCGGGGTGGTCCTCTGGGTTGAGCACCTCTACCGCAGGAGAGTCTTCTGCCACTTCTCCCTCAGGAGTTGAGTTTGGGTTTACCAGTGGATCCAGCCCGCCCGGAGCATGAATCCCAATGGATGCTGCAGGAGCCGAAGGAGGAGAAGGAGCCCCCTTCACAGAGGTGGCCTTCTTGTTCCTCCTTCTTGTCTTAGGTCTCACCTTTGGCTCGGGTACCTGACTCTCAGCCAGACCCGGTGTCACCTGGGACCTAGTGACTGCAGCAGCAGTCATGGGGAGACCAGCAGAGATCAACCCCAGCTCTACTCGAAGGTTGCCTAACAAAATGTTAGCAGGGACATTGTCCCGAACCAGGACAGGAAGTTTTGCTGTCTTGTCTCCAATCATGAGTGTGACTAAGGCTACTAGAGATAATTTGGGAGGCCCACCAGCTACCCTGGTAGTTCTCAGAGGAGCACCTACATAGTCCTATGGCTTGAGCAGGGTCCTATCCACCAATATCATGCTTGCCCCAGTGTCTCTCAAGCCAGTAGAAGGCTAGCCATTCAAGAGGACACTTCTCAAAAACCTGCGGGTGTTCTATGGGATTGTCGCCAGTCCTTCTGCGCACTGGTCCCAGGCTCCAAGGAACACTAGGAAAATCTCTACAGGAACACCAAATGTGATCCCTGTAGAGGAGGGGAGGACACTCCACCTTAGGCATGGGCTAAGGGTAGGGCAGGCTTATAGCCTTGACTCCAAGTGCCTTACCTTTACACTTGGGGTCACCCTTCTTGTGGTCTAGAGCCCCACAGTCCCAACAAGTGCCAGGAATGCCGGGTACGGTACTGGAACCACTGGGAGCCTGCTTTGCAGCAGGTGGACCACTACTCTTATTCCCTCACACATAGGACTTATCCCCACTAGACTGTGACTGCTTTTGGGACTTCGTTGCCTTCTGAGAGGTCCCCTTTTATTTGTCCTTGTCCTTCCTACTGGAGTCCTTAGGGGACACACACATTCCGAGACCCACTTGTCAGCCAGCCTGGCCAGCTTAAAGGGATCCAAAATGTTCTGGTCAGCAACATACGGATGCAGCTCTGGTGAACAGGCTTCAGAAAAATGCTAAAAAAAGAAAACGTGGGACAATTCAACAAACGTTTTCACTTTGTAACCATCAATCCACCCCATCAGGTTCATATGTGTAGCACTGACCCAGTCCATCCAAGACACATTCCCTCTTTTCTTAAATTCCCTGAACCTTTTAAGGTATTGGATAGGTGTCTTGCCAAACTTGGCAATCAAAGCAGACTTCATGCACTCATACTGACCCCTTTCTTCCATACTCAGTTTTAAAATAAAGTCATATCCAATCTGAGACACTCTGCTTAACAAACACTTAGCTCAATCTCTTTTTATCAACATCATGAATTGCTCACACCATCTCAAATGCTTCAATCCATTGGAGGATCTCAGAACCCTCCACATACACACCAACCAAATATTTCATAAACTTGGTGGCTGGGGACCTGACACTCTCAACTGGTTTTGCTGAAGTCTCCACTCTCTCTAGCTCTCTCCAACAGAATTTTCTGGTCCTCAATGTCCCTATCTTTGAGTATCACTTGTTGTGCCAACTCCTGTTTCCTCAATTCAGCTTCTGTTGCCAACTTTTTATATTGAAAGGCTAACTGTTCCCGTTGTATCTCCAATTTTAAAAGTTCAATCTTCAGGGCTTCCCCCTGAAGAGCAGTGCTGGGGTTCAGAACAGAGGCAGCAGTAAGGGTGGCGTTCCCAGAATCAGATTCAACAACCCCCCCCCCCAGGGGTAGGGCCCTCATTGGTTACACCCCCCGGCCCCCTTCAAGAGCGTCACAATCAGTCTGGTAGTCCACCAGGGCAGCTATCAGCTCGGCCCTAGACTTATCCTCAAAGTCTAACTCCCTGGCTTCACAAGCACTCTGGAGAGCATCTAAGCTCATCCTAGTCAATTTACCATTTGCAATAGATTCCATTGCTTGTAATGTCGTTATTGTGTACACAACTAAACCTCAATTTAAACAAGGTGTAGATATTTTGTGGCAAGGTTACACACTGATTCTTAAAATCTTAAGCATCCCACCGCTGCCACCAGTGTAAAGACTGGAGGGGGGTGTCTGTACTCTTGCTCTCTATATGGTAGAGGAGAGGCACAGAGGACCCCAAACAAGATTCTCTATTTGGTAAACGTGGGCAAGCAATCAAGGCTTAAGCTCTCAGGAGGTGATGCAGGTTGGTTCTTAAGTACAGTGTAGTCCCCAAGCACCCACAAAGGAATGTCCACACACTGTATTAGTGAAAACACAGTCTTTATATAATTAAGGTTCAAGGTTATTTACACAATCACAATAACTCACTTTGTCTCAATTAATCTACAATGGCAAATATATACACAGTTCTACGTGGTACCACAATTACTATCAGATTTCATTAAAGTGCATCAACTGTACTTTGGTCAAATGTCACACCAATCAATTAATAAAGGGAACCAACAATAGATATAGGAGGAAAGGAGTTGGTTAGAACAATTGGCAGAATACTGAGCCCCTACCACCAGGCAGGGTTCTGTATGAGGTTCCCCACACCTGGGCAACCTGTAAATAAATACATAATACAAGCCCAGTCCATATATTTTTTCTATGAGTCTTATTTCCTTCTAAAATAGTTCTACCATACCAATGTACCTCAAATAGCAGAGTTCGACATCGGGTCGTCGACATATCCATCTTGAGCGGCTCCCTCTATGGCAGGAGCCACGGATCGTTGAGATCCCTCAGAGAAATGGCGAACAACGGCGTCGAGGCAGCAGCTTCAGTCCTGGCGGTGCTTGTCGATGATCGGTCGTGGACGTCCTGCGAAGATGAGGCGTGCGGGGCCCCTCTGCGTCGATAGTTTGTTACTGCAAAGAGTCTATGAAGAACTTTGGCCCAGCATGGGTGTTGGGTCGTTCGACGTGTCTGTGGTCTTTGGGTGGCAGGAAACCCACCGGCGGATGCTCCTCGGCGCATCAGCAGCCTCGACTTTTTCCGGCGGGATAAATCGGTCGACGGTGCAGGCGAACGTGTCCTTGGATTCAAAGTGCCTTAATCAGGTGGAGCGTTGCAGCTCCGGTCGTCTGCGGCACAGCGTCAAGCGGTCCCTGCTTCTGGGAAACAGGGCTTTGACGGGCCTCCAGCGGTTATGGCAAACCTGCAAACCCTGGCCGACGACGGTGGACGGAATGTCCAGTGCTTCTCTTCGTTCTCCTCGGCAGTCCCTGTCGCCAGTCGGCAGCCTGTCGAGGGTCTGATTCCAGGGAGCTTTGGCAAAAGTTAGCGGTGCACAATGTTCCTTCGTAGCTCAAGAAGAGGTCTCCTACCCAGGTCCTCTCTTGGATCAGTTTCGATGGCACGGCAGCTTTCGGATTGCGATCAAGGTAATAGCAGTTAACCTTCTTCTTCGGGCTCGGCTTCGAGATAAAGCATCAGTTTCGACTTCAGCTTCTGAACGATTTCTAGCAGTGATAGGCACCAAGATATACTGTTTAGGCTCCCATTCATTCTGCTGGGTCACACTTAGGCAACCAATCACTCAGAAAGGTCTTCAGCAGACAGGTAGCCAATCAGGCTCACAGGGCATTCAGCCATTCTCCTCCCGCTTAGACACTCACAACAAGGAATGTGTATTGCGACAAGTACCCATCCATTCAGCACTAAACACTGCATTCATACCAGTTTCGGGCAGGGCTGTCTCAGTCTTTGTGTCTACCGGAAACTAAACACCCATAACAAGAAGAGCATATTGGTCATCAACTCCATTCACCCAGGTCCCTCCCACAGGGTGTGCCCACAACATACAGTCACTGGGAAGGCTCCAGCCAGTCCAGCCTGGACTTCCCCACAATACCATATATGGAACTTTCACCCAACACCAGTCAGGGGGAAGGGACAGAGGCAGGGCTTCCCAGGACTTTGGGAAAAACAAGGTAACAGGCAATAGAAAGCAAGCGGCCACAGGGGTCATCTTGTTTCCTATCAGGAATCAACTGATTCCAATGGCAGGGCCTGGGTATCCCCAAAATGGAGGATACTCAGAGCACCTGTCAGATTCAGCATAGAGCTGCCACCAGCCCATACCCTACTCTGTGGGCCACACACAGGTGCCCAGAAACATACACTAGGGGCACAGGGTTGTACCCACACCCATGGGTGCCATAAGGGTATCCCAAGGGTCTGTACACCAAACCAAAAATAGGAAGAGCTACACTGCCAGGAGTCCCACATGGACTCCTGGGCAGAAAAAAATACAGAACACATAGAAAAATGACTACAGGACAAGGAGCCCCTATCACTCCAATGCAATTCCAGCATCACAGTGCCCTGCTAGGCTCTGCTAGCAAGCTTCCAAGGTGGGATATGCCAGAGAGTCTCTGAATCAAACCAAGGACAAAGTCATTGCCTGCAACACTCACCTCACCTTTGGCCCATCCGCCTTAAAGGACAACACAAGCCCAGTGAAGAAGCTAGGAGCAGTGCATCGACAAGCATCAACTAGCGTCCACCTTAAAGGACATTTTCGAGCCAGTCAGGCCCCTCAGCTGCAACCACCTGCACCACTGACTGTTGTCACGCTACAGTCGCTAAGGCCATCCTAGACGCCTCGACCAGTGCTTCAGAACCGCCGACCAGCACTGAGCCAATGATTCCTGACCCTGAGCTGCCGTGTAGGCCATCCTGCAGCCGTCCATCCAGCCTCGCTCGCCGAACTTCCTGCCGTCTGATACCCGCAGCTGTCTCCCGTCCTGAACTCTGTTGCAGAAGCTGCAAAGCATTGTGAAACCGACTCAACCCTGTCAACCACCAAGAACTTCTCCAAGCACAAGGTACATTATGGTTCTGTGCTCTTGGTCCTTTTTCCAAAGGCCCCTAGTGACATTTTTATGACACACTGTTCCCTTTGTGCTGAAACCACGTATCCTTGAACTACTGAGATGAATTACTTTACCGACTACCCTCCTGTCAGTATCCAGAGTGCATCCCTTTTCCTTCTTGAAACTGTCTGTCCTTTGCATTCCTTTACAGGGTGGGTTGTATTTTGTAGTGTGCTAGAACAGTCTGTTGCGATAATAATAAAGTAGATATTTGTATACAACCTTGACTGGACAGTGCCTTTAATCATTGGGTAATAATTGTATTTTCGCTGTTTTGCAATTAAACAACGATCCACGACCTTGCAGAGATAAGTGAATGGAGGATAGCACAGGGGCAACTTGCTGGTCTTGGAAGCAAGACCATGCAGAGCAACAGAGGTTTGAATCCCGGATATGTGCTTAGAAACCAAATTTTGGTATTAAGCGTATTATTAAAAAACTATTAAATAAATAAACCTGCTGTTCTGTCCACGTTACCAAAATTGGACAAGGATGTTTATAATTTGCTTGTGTTTCCAATCTGTTTGGATCACTTCTGATGCACTAGAGGTGTGGAGCTGATTGATGGTTTAGAAATCGATATTCATCCCTGGACCACGAGTGCCCCGGAAGTTGATTTGTCACACTGATGACGTAATATATGATGCAATCATGGCGTAACAGTTTTATTATGTTTTTCATGTATGGTTCTGTCGCATTTTTGGATGATGTAAGTAATGTAGTATATGTGGCCTATTGCCTCCCAAAGAATATCTGTATCTGGTGCCGCTCACTGGCCCTGCCACCTGCGTTGCCCACAATAGCAGCCCTGGCACCGGATTGGGAGGCGTGGTGGTGGAAAAAGAAGTAAAGGTCATCAAAAAGGGGGGAAGATCACCTGTTGCCGAGCAGCGGGATAACATAACTGTGGGGTGTCACCGCCCAGCGCCGGAAGCATGGTGCCAGGGGCTCTCTCTCCAGTGGGGTATAAGAGGAGGGAGAGCAGGATGCTCGCCCTCTCTTTTAGTCTTTTCATCACCTGAGTACGACTAGCTGCAGAGGCAGCTCAATTATTTGGTTTTCCCACCCTACAATGTTGTAGGTTGAGAGGGTGTGTTGCATATTGCATTAAACTGAGTTATGGGCTCAAACATTTGGGTCACTGGATGGGAGATTTATTGTTGATTTACGTTATGGTCCAAGGTTCAGCGCAGAACGTTGAGGTGTCGTGCTCATTGAGCGCCCCTGACCAATCCATACAAAGGTGGAGGTTGGGTCAGGGGGTCTGGTCGTTTTAGGGGTTCACATATTTCCCTCAGGCATGTTTCCAGTGCGTGGGGGTGATGGTCATGACAACTCCGCCACGCTCGGTAGGTAATTGATGACGTGCTGATGATGTAACTGATGACATAATATATGATGTAATGATGACGTGACCCTTTTATGATGTTATTCATGAATGGCTCTGTCCCATTTTTGGGGGAATTAAGAAATGTAATACATGCGGCCTATTGCTTTCCAAAGAATATCTGTGTCAACCAACTGGCCTTGCCGCCTGCGTCGCCCATGGAAAAAGGGGGAGACAGAGGACCAAGGACAACACAGAGCCCGTAAAACTTCAATCAAGTACAAACTGTACAATGCGTATGTATTAGTTATGAGCAGTTTTGATACGACTATGCTAACTTGAAGCGTGAGAGAAATAAGCATGATTTAGTTCAGCAAATAACTCATCTTTACAAGATTGCTTAATATCCTAATAATTTATTATGTTTTTAAAATTGATATTTAGTTTTTTTATTTGCATATAGTTTATTACAAACTTTTTGCAATTTCATATCATCACATCCTCTTTCCTACACACCTCTTTATTTCGTTTTTTAGTTGTTTCACTTTACAAATGTGTCGCAAGTCTAGCGTCAGTAGGGCACACAGTCCTGTTTTTTTCGGTGTACTCTACTACTCTTGTGATTGTAGTTTTAGCGATTCCCATTATGGTTACAGAACTACGGCTACCAACATCCAAACACGTGTAAAACCTCACCAGATGTTTATACATTTTAAGCACCACTGAATCCTCGGTGCGATTCAAACCAGCAACCAAGAGTGAAAAGACTTGGTAATCCTGTGCCAAGGCCCTGCGCCCTCCCTTCCCCCAGGGTGGAGGCCACCCCTCCCCCTCTATTCGTTCCTCTCCTTCCCCCGGCAAGGAGGCCCGCACAGGGCACTGGATCACGACACGCCGAGCTCCTGCAGGCTCAGCGCGGCACCCGCAGGGTTAACGGCTTGGGTAAATTCAGCCTTGTGCTTCCGAGCCTGCGATTCGAGACCCGGGAAAGACTTGCTCGGGAATCCCGGCGGCAGAGCGGCGCAAGTTCTGGGAGGCAGCGGGGGAAGAGGACTACTGACCGACCCTGAAAAACAACTTAGTCCAAGGCAGGTGAGTGACTCCCAAAAGTCCAAGGGAGCGTTTTACTGCACCTAGGTCTCTCCCAGAAGTGGAGGGCTGAAAATACCTGAGTAACGAACAAAGAGACAGCAGCGCAGACAGCGATAGAACATCCAGAGACCAGGCAGTTTAGAGCGCAGGCACAGGGGGGGACACCCGGAGAAAGTTGTGGCATAGCCAGGACAGAAGAGGGAGGTCTGTGACGGCTAACACTGAGGGCTGGAGTGAAGCAGATTTCTCGGAAACTCACAAACTTTTCCGAAGAACAGTGCAGCCGGGAGCCCTCACAGACCTCACTCTAAATATCCAGAAGCACAGTTCTTGTGCGGACACATCCAGAGACATCCCAAAATGACAAGTCGGTACCACAGTGTGTTTGAACAAGACGGAGACACGCACGCCTACAGAGGACCACTGGCGTGAGAATCAGGACCATCACAACAAAAGACACCATGGATGAGGACAGCTAGAACCAGAGTCGCCCAAATGAGATAGTGTAGCCGGGTCTAGAGATAGCAGAGCTGGGTCTTGAGACACGCACAGCGAGACCAGGACCACAGGCACCCAAAGAAACGGCACAGAGAGACAGCACACCAAGACCAGAGACATTCAGCGAGAGAGACAGTGCAGGCGTAACCAAGGAAATTCAAGGAGGGGGCAGACAGGACGAGACGCCTCAGGAGAGCCCAAGGACTGCCAGAAACATAGCAAAGAGTAGACAAGGAACCCAAATAGGGAGTACAGACGGTGCTTTTTTTCTCTGAGGTTGTGTACTGGTTTGTGTAAAGTATGTTCTTGACTAGTTTTTTTCATTTCAGTTGTCATGGTTGTAATGTCATCTAATGTTTTGTGCTGTTTATGATATTGGGTTATATATGTCATATTTAGTTTGTAATGTTTTGTTAACGTTGATGTGTTAGGTTACGTTTGCTGCGCCTTGAAACGGGTTCACTGGTGGTGGTAAGTGATCACTTAGTAAATCACTTTTTCTATTACTACTACTACAACATAAGCGGGACCAGAGATGGCGAGAGAGTGTCAACCTTACTGGACCGACCATGCCTAAGATGCCGAGAAAGAAGCATCGCAACCTGTACTAGAAATGAGACTGCGCCAAACAAGCGACTACCAGGACGGGGCCGGCCAGGGTTCAGTGGGGGCGATGGGTTTACACAGAGCCCGTTCTTTGTGTTGCAACGCTTTGTGGGGCAAAAGGCATAGCAAACACCGCGCATTTTACCATACAAGAAGTGATTTCATAGGGAGTTATAGAAGTCTTGCAAGGGGCCTTCAACCTTTGGCACTACAGATGTATTGCCACTCCGATCCCCTGTCACTGGTGACTATGATGGGAGTTGGAGTGCAAAACATCTGGAGAGCCAAAGGTTGCAGACCACTGACTAATGCATCATGGGAAGTTTGAATAATTTAATAAGTGTTGAATAATTGGGCAATGTGGGTATGAATGCCACTGTCCACTATGAATACAAATGGAGCCTCACTATACTCTGTTAAAAGTATGTTTTTTTAAGGTGTACACTATACATTTTCGCTGGTGAGGCCCTGTAAGCTTAAGAAAATAACTTGCCTGAGGTCATGTACGCTTTAGTTGAGTGGCGAAGCCCCTTGACTAACCCAATATAATTAGTAAAAATATATAATAAATTACAATGGCAAATATAAATGTTTATTAATAAAAAAAACGTTGGAGAAAACGAGTATGATTGTAGTTTTAGATTTCCCCATTTTAAATAGAAATGCACAAGTAAATGAATGGAAAGGAAACAATAAGACAGTTTGAAAGGAGAAGGGGTTATTTTGTTACGGTTTGTCATTAGAAAAGACTCCCATTTCGGTAGCCACCTGTGGCTGCGTGGGGGCTTTCAGATGCAAAACCTCCCTATCAGCCCCTATCACCCAAACGCCGTTAATTGGGGTAGACGTGTTACCTTTCACAACTTAGAAAGATGTGCCCATTTAAATTTTCAATGACGAGTTAGGGCATTTATTGGGCTGGAGTGCCAGGTGCTGGGCGATGCGAGGCCTGCTGTGTTTTATGACGGTTGGGTTCATGCTGTAGTTTATTTACCTCCTTGAGCCTCCCGCTCGCGTTTCTTCTCCTCTCTGGGGACAGACAGAGACAGTACATTCGCCTGCCATCTCAGAAGAAGAAGAGTCTGCTGAGGCAGGTCACGGTGACTTCTGCATTTATCTCTGCAATGCCCGTGCTCCCAGTGGCATGGGCCCGACCGGTTTATTTACATTTTGGTTTAATGGATAGCCTGCCACAGGTGACCACCGAAGAGCAGGGTGTCCCCCTTTCATTTCCTTTGCCATTAGCCTGACAGGTTCCCATAAAGCGGGCTGCAGTGGTCTTTTGTGAGGTGGGCGACCAGTGCTTGAACCAGTGTATCTCGTCTCTGGTTTTGTATAGTGGGAACCGAGGTGAGCTGCAACGGGCTGCCACGCATTACGGCGGCGGGCCGTGAATCGGGCGCGTTAGAGTGAGCAAGGGTTCGTTTTGGCATGGTGATTAATGCTGGTCACTGGTGTATTCCTTGAATTGATGGATATGTACCGCTCTCCTGAATTGCATGATTGACAGAGAAAAGCTGATATAAGATAGAATGTTCTTACATTTATTTCCGAACAAGGATCCAGTAGGAGTGGTTTGACTTTAACCAAGCAGCACTTGATGTTTGTAATATGAGGTTTCACGACTGTGGAAAGGGTCTGTTCATCTTCAATTGTTCAAAATGACAGCTAGTTGGATTTACATGGTGGCAATATTTTAATTGTGTATTGCACTCTGGGGACCGCTTTTCAAGGACTCCAGTTATATTTGCATCAGCTAAGAGGCACATATGAAACTCTGCACCCTCCAGGGTAGTTTGAACGACCTGATGAAAGAACTGCCACCTTGTAGGAGTGAATGTGTACAAGCGCCCTGAATGGCCATACAAGACAATGGTTCCCCTCAAAGGACTTTGTCATCCACTCAAAACAAACCCGGCCTAGCATGCTGTGCCCAGCCCCATCCAATCATCTGTTACAGGAAAAACAATCGTCATCAAAGTGCGCTGGCAAGTGCGCTTAGTCTAGCAGACTGTTTTACTTGCTGGTGATTTTAGTCCATGGAGCTGACAGAACTAGCGGATCGGGATTTAACTTTCTGGCATCTACAAGCAGTGCCTGCACTCATCGGAGGTTTGGCACTCACCTGCAAGTCTTCAGCTGCCTTCAAAATCAGGCAGAGGCCTGTCGGCGTGTGTTTAAAAGTGCGCTGGCAAGTGCGTTTACAGTCTAGCAGTCTTACGTAGGACATACAGGAGTGAGGATGCTGTATTGCCTTAGTTTTGACTGTGCTCTTTCCTAAATGAAATCAACTAAAACCCGTGCCCATACAGTGTGCACGCTGCTTGAACAACGACACTCCACGTTCCAAAAAGGATTACATGGACAGAAGTCAGTCGAAAATTACAGTTTCTTTTGAATCGCTCTTATGACGATGGAAGAAAGCAAAAGTACAGTTGACAAGTCCATCCTTCCTTCTATTAGTAATGTTACATCTATGCCAGTGACAACTATATCCTCCACCATAGACAGTAATAACGCCTTGTTAAACCTCTGTTTAAGTCTGCAAAGAGACTGTGACAAATCAACTTCCGGGGTACCAGTGGTCCAGGGGTGAATATCGGCTTCTAAACCATCAATCAGCCCCACACCACTAATACAGCAGAATGGATCCAAACAGATTGGAACAACAAGAACATTATAAATATCCTTGTCCAATTTTGGAAACGTGAATGGAACAGCAGGCTTATCTCCAAAAGGTCGTGGATCGTTGGTTAGTTGCAACAGCAAAAGTACAATTTTTACCAAATGATAAAAGGGACTGTCCAGTCAAGGTTGTATCAAAAATATCTACTTTATGTCACAAGAGACAGTTCTAACAATGCTAAAAAATACAAACCACCCCGTAAAGGAATGCAGAGGACAGATGGCTTTAAAGAAGGAAAGGGTATGCGCTCTGTATACTGACAGGAGGGTAGGGTAGTTTGTATAGTTAATAACCACAACAGTTTAAGATTTCTTGGCCTCAGCACAAAGGGAGCAATGGGTCTTAAAATGTCCCTACGGGCCTTCTAGAAAGAACCAGGGGGGACAGAACCACAATATGCCTTGTGCTGTAGATGTTCTTGGTGCTCGACAGGGTCGAGTCGGCTTTAAGGCGCTTTGCATGCTTCTGAGACAGAGTTTGAGACAGGAGTCGCTGCTGGTATTAGGCAGCACAACGGTTCAGCGTACGAAGCTGGACGAACGGCTACGGGCCGGCCTACACAGCGGCTCAGGGTCAGGAATTGTTGTCTTAGTGTTGATCAGCGAGTCTGAAGTACTGGTCAAGACGTCACAGATGTCCTTAAGCGGCAGTGGCCTGACAACTGTCAGCATTGGCGTTGGTTGCAGATCGAGGAACTCGACTGGTTCAAAAATGTCCTTTTAAGGCGGACAGCCGTATATGCTCATCGCAGCACTTCTTCCAGCTTCTTCAATGTGCTTGTTTTGTCCTTTTAAGGCGGACGGTCCAAAGCCGAGGAGTGTGTTGCAGGCAGCTGCCTTGTCCTTGATTGTAGGTTCAGAGACCTTCTGGCACTTCCTAATCAGGAAGCTTGCTGCAAAGCCTAGCAGGGCATGTTGTTTACTGGCTGGGTACCGTTTCTGGAGCAGCTGAAGGGTCCTCTGAGTTCTTTAACTCCCTTTGTTCCCTGGGAGATGTTTAGGGGCGGGGTCTTGCTTCCCTCTTTGGATATCCTGGACTTCTTTCACTGGCAGAAGATGTAAGATGTAAGTCAGACTGAACCTTCAGCCAAGGTTGAGTTCTTCTTGCTGCTTCTTGCAAAGTCTTCAGATGATCTGCCTAAAGAGGGGCTCCAGCCCTCTTTTAAAGCCAAGTAGGCCACAGTGATTGGTGTAGGCTAAGCCTTCCTTAATGGACCAATCCTGGGGTCCCTATCAATAATCTCCTGTGTGCGTGAGGTCATAAGCAGAGTGCTTTGTAACAAGAATGGGGGTGAAAACGGGAACAAAGTGTGCCCCAGAATTAGCAGAAGGATCTCTGGCCACACTCCCATGTGATACTAAGTTTCACCCATCTTCTTATCTGTTGTTGATCAAAGAGTCTCTCTGGTTAACTGTCCTCTCTATGTAGTCCCTGTTAAAGCAGCAGGTCTCCCTTGAAGCTGCGGTGAGACCAGACTTTCTGGCTCGTGCAAACCACATTCTCGTACCTTATGAATGGGATACCCCTAGCAGGGTGGCTTACTGTAAACTGCAGTCCCAGAGTAGACAGCTCACTGTTATTGATACTGAGGGCGTAAGTTTGCTTCGGGTTGACGGTTACATATGAAAGGTTGTTGGATTTCCTGTCCTTTGTTAACCTTGGCAGCCAGGCCCTATGTCGCCCTGTTTAAAGTACCCTCTATTGGTATGTTAATCACTGCCACCAGCTGTAGGGCCCAACAAAAGAGCAGGGTGGGTCCAGGCTGCCTTTGTTAGTTAATCAAGCTGCCCATGTCAGGGGAAGCTTGGTCCTCCCCCTTTCATGAGATGACATAGTGTACTCCTGGCTGTCACATTACAACTAAATATGACAGGGCAGACTGTGCCTGTAGGCTGTGTGCACCCAGAGTACACAGGTCTATGCGTTTGTCGTGGTGTAAGCATAGGAAACTGTGTGTGTGGATTAGCCCCACACGTTTTCCTGAGGTTGGTCTACCATCATTCCATTTAATTAAACATTTTAAAAAGCCCAAGTGAGCGCTCACCCACCATGAGTATGGCCGAATTCCTCATAGAAATTCTTTAGAAGTGGCTGCTGCGGTAATAGACACATCTGCCCAGTACAATATTATTGGAACTAATCTCTATTTCACCTGATCTGGAAGGAATGGTCTCTACATTAGCATCCTGGATAATGACAATGAGGCTGACACTTCCATACTATCTGAGAATATCATTGAGGAGGTGGGACTGTCAGCGCCCTCTTTGAATGCTGTAATAGCGTCGAGTGATGCACTGTTTGCACTCTGCTCTAGCATGACGAAGGAGCAGTCCTATTTGAAGAGGATTCTGGCCAGACTGGTCGACATAATTCTAGAGAGCTATGAGGGAGTTATTCAATCGAATGTTAGCCTATTGAACTGGATCTGCCAGCCTGTTTCTTCTCCCACCCCAGGGAGACAGTCTAATCTATTAATAGGACGGCACAACAGCTTCGGATTCACTTGCATTCCTATTTCTCCACCTTAATCATCTGGATTAAATCAGGTGAGGAATAGGCTAGCCTCTGGTCCCATCTTAGCAGCACCTGTTTCTTCACCACTACCCGTAGTAGAGGAGGCACCCATTATGATAGCCTCTCCTGTTTTTCAAATGACTCAAAACAAATGACGCCAGAAACATTTGCCCCCTAACATCAACAAAAAACAGGAAATGTATAAAGAGGTACCATCTCGCCAGATTACCAAATCAAGTGGGGCATGTCCGTGTATGTCTAAAAATCTAACAGCAGCTGCTAATACAAGAGTAACTAAAACTCTACAGGATGGAACTGTCCGTCAAGTTCAACTACAAGGCCCTATGGATAAATGGCTCCAAACGGCAGAGTGGGGCCTGGATACTAATTTCCCTATTGGAGACTTGTTTCCATATCCACGTGACGTGACATGTATTGTCCACGTTGACCATTCCAGGCCAGTCCCATTGGAAGACACAGAAACTCCAGCCTGGGATACTATACTTAATTTGTAGCCTGTCCAGCCTAACCACCCAACGTGTGCCTCTTCTGTGTCATTAATGTGATCTGATTACAGTGCCATAGATATTGTCAGACAGGGGGAATTCCAATCTGTTAACCCTCTCCCCCCCTATGGGGAAATGGGCCAGATTGGAGGAGTTAAACCCTACAGCTGAGAGCCCCTTCTTGAATCGGAGCTAAGGATAGAGTTTGCCCTGAGGGCAGCCTTGTAATTGGGTCTGAAGGCCAGCTCAAATTGAGGGAATTTGTTGCTGGACCAATTACTCCTCATGATTTAAGTGTGGTTCCTGAAGGTCTATCTATACCTGGGAGTAGGAGCTTGATTTTAGAGATCTTGCCCTTCTCATATGGACTCAGAACCTGCCTCACAAAAAGCAAATATCCCGTATTTGGGCTGAAATTGATGTGAATTATTGGAGAAATCGCATTACCTGGTCTGATTGTAACATTAGAAACCTAAGCCAGATACTGAAGTCTGGCCAGTGCTTCCCTGATTTACTGATGACCCAGAATAATTGGGATGTACGAGCAATGATGGCTGAATTCCCTGAGTCGCTTCAATCGGACAGAGTATTGTATTGTAATAAAAATGTTCCCAGTGGATTATTTGACCTTGTAATTCTTAAAAGGAAAAAGGCTTATCATAGCGTGGTTGTCGCTACGAAAAGATCTGCCTATTGTCCCAAGCTGACGGCTAGAAGCTGTTAACATCACTCTCTACTCTGTACAAGAACTGATTGAAGTATCACAGATGTAACACGAATAATGCAAATTGGAAATTTCTTTTTACCTTGCTTAGGGCAAATGAAAGTAAAAAGTTCTGGTATTGCTACAGACAATTTCTGGCAGGGAATATAAAGCAGGAGCTTAATCCCATTCATAAAACAGTTTGGGACAGCTATATTTCAGAACTTTATTTTGACCATACCTTGGCTGGGATTGGAATTGGCCCCTGCAGTCAGGTTGCTCTTTTTTTCTGAAGGTTTTGAAGAGGCAGATATATCAGAGGTCATAAAGAAAATAAAAGCCCCCCATGCCTCGACGGTGTGGCAAACGCTGTAATAAAAGATTGCCTGAAATTCTGGGTCTCTTTGTTAGCACATTTGGTTCATTGCATTATTGCTCAAGGAACTGTTCCACTGAGCTGGCGGGAATCAAAAGGGTGAAATAATGGATCCCTCTAATTACGGGCTTTTAGCCATGTTAGATTTTAGTTTCAAAATCTTCTCTTCCCTAATTTGTACATAAATTAAATAAATGGGTGGAAGAGAAGAATTTGTAAAAAAAAGTATCAAACTGGGTTTAGGCAAGCTCATAGTACCTCCCATAACATCTGGGTTCTCCATTATTTGATGACAGATGCTTTGCGTCGCCTAGACGGAAAAAGGTTCCTTTGCTTATACTAAGGCCTTCGATTGTGTTTTGCGTCATATATTTTGGAGTAAACCTGAACAGTGGGACCTAGACCATTACTTACTTAATTGTATATGTTTAACTATTCTGACACAACTGTTACTGTTTGTGTCAGACAGGACGGAATCATTACCCGTGCCATTCCCACAAATCGAGCCCTGAAATAGGGGTGCGTACTTGCACCCCTGTTGTTTAATCTTTGTCTCTGAAAAGGATGTAGCAATAGGGTTTAGTCGCAACATCCCTCGACATATTGGTAGGGATGCCATACTGTGGTTGGCATATGCCGATGACACAGTGCTCCTTGATTTCACCCCGATGGGCCTTCAGCATTCCATGGAGGCCTTGCTTGCCTTTGCCACTGAGAACAACATGAACATTAATTCTTAAAATGATGGTTCTCGGCAGCAGGTCCCGTAAAAAGTATTCTTATAACTAGCTGTTCTGGGTGTAACATACACCGTTCTAGCAAATCTTAAAGGTCAATATCGGTTGGTAATTCATAGTCACTTCTGTCCCGCTTCTTAAACATTGGAATTACCACTGATCGCTTCCAGGAAGAGGCGTTAAGCTGGTGTGACTTATTAATGGTCATTGAAAAGGCTAAACATATAGGTAACTGTTTTCTTTTGAATTTGAAAGGCACATTTGTATCAGATGGAATGCGCGTTATAGGAACAGTATCTAAGTTCCATTGATTGCACAGGCCTCTACGGTGTGTCTTTGTAGATGCCTAATTGTCAACCTTGTTCCATTGCAGAGTCCCTGTGATGGCATAAGATTGCGTAGTAGCGTAATTACAACACCTACTTTCAGTTTTAGCTTGTGAGGAGGAATTAGTCCTACAGCATTTCGCTCTTTAGAGACGGAAACGTGAAGCCGGTAATTAACTGGTAATTGACACTGGAACCGCTGTGCCCTGTGTGAAGAGGAGTGGGGGTGGAAAGAAGTAACTTGAAATTATTCTGAATGTTTGTGATAGTGGAAGGTGAAGGTGTCCGCGTAGAACTGTGCTCATTCTGTTTGTTAAAATGATATGATATGATATGATATGGTATTTGTAACGTGCCTATACACAGGTGTTAAAATGATAGCTGTTGAATTGAAAGGGAACACAGAGATACACTTTGCCATTTGGACAGCAGAGGGCAACCTAACACTGATAAATTGCATCAGCTGAGTACAGATTCATACCAAAGCGTCTTATATATATATATATATAGATTGGAGATTGGCAAACGCCACTTTGGAAATAGGAGACAGTTATGTTTACTTGGGATTTCTGATCAAGTCATGCCGCTATTCTCTTTTTATGGAGATTTTATTATGCCCAAAGTATTGAAAAAATGCCTAGTCATTAAGAGGTTGGTTGCCAGGAAATGGGGATTTAATAAGGAAAGGCCTGCTCCCCATTTACAAAATGAGTGTGATCGCTGGTTCGTTATATGGTCTTGAAGCACTATCGATTTGACATGCCGTATTGCTAGACAAAATTGAAGGGAAACTGCTTTGCTCCTTATTGGGTGTTCCTAGTGCTGTCCCGGTAGAGGCGTTGAGGTGTAAGCCGGGTCTCTTATCCATCAAGGCCCTTTGGTTGATACTGCAATGTAAATTCTACATAAAGTCATGCACCCTTCATCCTGATAACAGCACCCTTTTAGGATTGGCTGCTACTCACAAACATTAATTACTAATGATTTGAAAGTATCAGTTTTGGTTCACTTATATTGTATTGGTATGACTGCATCCCATGCTGTCTCTCTACCTAACATTTAATTTGTCCTAAAAAACACAACTATGGATTGGGACAGATCTGAAAATATTGCCAAATTGAGCAGTAAAAATAGATATAAAGTTTTTCTGGTGTTCCATGTACATGTCTTTAAAATATGTGCTCGACTAAATTGCGGAGATGTATTACTTACCTTCATTTTAATATTCTGCGTGTTTTAGAGTACATTGGTGGCTGCCGAGGCATCCCATATGGAGAAAGACAATTCTGCACCTGTCATCAAGCGATAGAAACTAGCCACCATGTCCTCACTTCTTGTAGCGTGTTAAAGAAGAAATATTTTAGGGGCTGCTGCAAATTTATTAGTCGCGAGGAGAGTTTGTTTACGGATCAGTTTTGGGGTGTGATCTACGCGGCTGATTCATTGGGGATTACTTCTGCTTTTTGCACTTGCACTTTTTGATTTTACATGTTAGGATTATTATAGTATTTGGATTTATGCTGACAAAACTGGAAAACGTGTATTATTGTTATTTTAATCAATGGTGGTATCAAATTCATTGAATGATTTTATGGTGTGCTGATGCAAAATAGATTTTGAATTGTTTGTGTTTTAACTGCTGTATTAATGTATTTATATATATTTTTGTAGTGTAATTGAGTAGTGAAAAAGGGATTATTTACAAAACTAAAAGCACAATAAAAAATTATGTCTACCAGGACACACATCTGAGCTGGACCTCCCATTTCTGTCACCAAAGAGGCCCCTTTTCAACAAGACAGCTAATGATAACCCATATTTAGATCCCTGCAGCTCTATAATGGCGGAATCGTCATTGACATCACACTAGACTGTGCAAGCAGGCCATTTATGCACCGCAGTGTACCAGCTGGACAGGCTTAAGAAAATGGGGACCGTGGCAGTCCAGTGGACCGCATCTAGCTCTTAATGCGGAAATTATCTTGTACCTCTGCATTAACCTCACCCAATGCTGCCCCCCTCATCAAACTACCTTCAGTCCCAGTTTACCCTGTAGCCAACTCCTGCGCTTGAAGCAGGTGCTTCTCTAAGCAAACACTCAAACCGCCTTTCCATGTGCCCCAGATTGTAGGAGCATGTCTCCATGCCTTCAGTAATACACTAAAAAATGTTCTCTCCCTATGCTTGTCCTATCTCTCGATCACCATCTGCATCATGTTGGAACCCATGTAACAGGAAGGTGCTTGTATGACTTGAATGTCAGCTGCCTCTCCACTGCAGTTGTTTAACTCAAACCCAACCTATGGAACCACTCAAAATCTTAAATTCGTATTACGTGCTATACAAGCATCATAAATAGATTAAAACTAGACATGTGTATGTAGTCAGAGACTCATTGTGTCTTGATATGGTCCCTTGGCAAATGCATGTTTGTCTTGTGTGGTTTTTTTCAATCGCGAAAGACAAGCCTATATGAAATTAGAATATTTCACGTTGACGTCCCATGTCGCCACTTCCCAGTGCTCGCCAGAGTCTCCCCCTTATGTTTTTAGGACTGCAGTCCGGGGCACACAATATAGAATCATCGCTGTTACACAACTAGGTTGTAACTGCAAAGCGAATTAATTTAACTAGACTAGAAACAATGTATTCCATTGTTGGTATACAAACAGCCTGACAGTGTTGAATTCCCTGATCCTAAATGTCTAAAAAGATTGCATTGTTAACCGCCCTGAAGCATTGCTTGAGAGATACAGTTCTCTGCCCTTGCTTCCTTATAGATAATAATGTAACTGGCTTCATCGTAAACCGCACTGTGACATGCCACTGGCTGGGTCTCCTCATAGTCGTATATACGCTTCCCCGGGATGCAGTCCTTCAACTAACTTCATTCACTGGTCATAGGAAGTGCTGGGAAGCCGCACAACTGACAGCGCGCCGCCAACACAAAGCCTTTCCTTGGTTGGGACAGGAGTCCTGTTTTCTCAGGACACGGGGTAACTTGCAAACGTCCCGCGGCATTCAAGAATCTATTTGCTTCCAAAAACGCCGCAAAAACTTCCAAACACACTGAGAATGGTAAAGTACATGAAAATGGCGGACTTCCGGTTTTGAGGTGTTAGCAGCTTGCTGGCCAGTAAATGCAGTCGTGTGTTCACACCGTAATTCGGTAAGATGCCTGGCTCATAAAGTGTTAGTAGGTCACGCCGGACTGTGTGTGAAAGGCCACTCTTTCGGAGCTACCAGACAGTCCGAGACATCCCAGCAGTATCCGTTCAGGCCAGCCCTTTTCCGCACAAGCGTACTTACTGACAAACCGGTATGATGTTAGTTTCCGACTTTTCTGCAAAGTGATACACAAATGTGGGCCGATAAAATGCGCGTTCACCTAACAAAATATTGACTTCTGCGGGACTATTTTTGCTTTCAATGTTTTGTGCCCTGTACTGCCAATTGGACACACAACTTTCTGAATCGATAAAGTGGTAGCTTTCAATGGTGAGCACCAAGAGCTCTCTCCCATTGTCTTTTTGTGTACCCTGAGTACCTTCTGTCATTGTAACTGGACAGACTGCATTCTGTAAACTGACCCAGGAAGACAGAAAGCAAAGGAAGCCATGGTGCAGGCGTTGAAGGGAGCTAGCAGGGAAGGTTGGGCAAACAAGATAAATCCGTACTGGGCTTGAGGAGTTTAGGTGCACGAGTGGTAGTAGGTGCGATGAAATGAAAAGACCAGTCGGCATGTGAGCAAAAAGGCAATGGCTAAAACAAAACAAAAGTAAAGTCAAGTAGGGTGGGAGTAAATACGGTGGAGAAATGAATAACTGGCCGCAGAGCCTGTTGGCGAGCAGAGTTAGCAGGGGTGTTTAATTAGAGACTATTTTTTTCGGGCTCCAGTACCTGCTCATTTGGTATCGGGCCACTCCTCACCGTGTAGGTTGGCAGGGATGAAGTCTAGACCAGAGGAAGCCTGTCAAAGCCGGGCAAAAGGGCGGGCAAAAGCGTTGCACGGTAAAGAGTTCGCGCAGCTCGTGACAGTCTGCAGAGTAACCAGCCCATCCATGTCAGTCAGCATAGAAACCAGCCAACCCCGATTACCTTTACATTGCTGTATTGACGCCTTGACGTGTGAATCGCGCCGTGGCACTTTCTGAATTACCTTAAATGTGTTAATAGCCCTAATGGGACGGGGTGCCTGGACTGGTGTGAGAGGAACCATGAAGCTTGTCTTAAGCAAAACATTTAAAAACATGATTCAGTCCTTGTTTTTATGAAGGCGCTGCGGTTACCAGTGCTATACAAAAACTTTTTATTATATATTTTTTAGCACCACCGAATACCTGAATATTAGCCCGGTACATTAGTTCTTTTTTGAATTTTTTTTTCTCTACATCTTTTAAAACCTTTACTGCACTGGTGAGGCTAAATCAGACTTACAATGTAAGGTTCTGAAACGCTGTATTTTTTATAACTTGTTAGTTAAGAGTATAAAAGAGCTGCCAAGACTTTACATCTGTTTTCTCAAGTATTTAAATTAAAATAAGTAGGGAGTATTCAAGCATAGGTCCCTTAAACTGTTAAGGGCTTGCCAGCGCTAACCTGCATGACAGGTCGGGGGCACCCATGGTACTGGTGTTTTCGAGAGGCAGAACATTACTAAGAGAGAGAGCAGTTATGAGGTGAGGGTTCTACACTACATAGTGCCTTCACCTGCCAGAGTTTAAGGAGGCAGCGAGACCACTGATTAACTAGTTTGCTACCAGTAAACTTAGACTAAACGCACCATCAGACAGATATGTTATCAAACTGTGCACTGTGAGACAAATCAAAAACTTGTATTTTATTTGGCAAAGACATGGCACTGGATAGTTTATGTATAAAAATAAAAATGGCCGATCCAAAAGCGTAAGATTGCCTTCTACCTATAAGGAATGGGGCAATCCTTTTATAGGTACAATGAACAGGTGTCGAACCAGATCCTCCCAGCAGGGATGCATTATTTGAAAAACAGCAACATTGCGCCAGGGTCGCAACCTGCATCCTTCACTTTACAAGTAGTGCAGGCGATGGTTTGAACTGTCGCCCCAGAGCTACTTTGACCCTCCTTCAGTTTTGCTTTAATAACCAAGCAATTGCAACCTCACTTGAAAATAATTCGTGCCTTGCCCTTAGACTTGTTATTGTTGACATCTACATTCAGCCAAAAGAAAACCGCCCTGATAGTTTTTCAACCGATAGTCCTCTCTCTGATTTACTAGCTAGGTAGGTAGAGGCTAGCTTTATTATCATGGGGGCATCGGGGGAGGTGGTTCAATTGAAAACTAGGGGGATACACTCATTCACTGAGATGGGGCTGTTCAAGGAAATCTGTGAGATCCCAGCCCAGAACGCTTTATTTTCTAAACGGGTTGTGAGGGGCCGCATAATTAATAACTTTGTGCAAATATTTGACCGGTAGAATTAAATTGGGCTGTGTAAAGGTGATATTCTGGCAAAAGCCAAGTTTAAATCGGGTTCCAGGGCATCTGCGATCATTTACTGCCTGGTAGACTATTTTTCTTTTGACAATCTTGTAGACTTCTCGGTTATAGAACCTGCAGAAAAAGATTGTAACCGACTCACTGTAATTTGGAAGCCTCTGCTTTTAGGCTCCCTCAAAGAAAAAGAGTTGTCCAAGTTACTTAATCGCGCCCTAACCCCCATGGTAAGTCTGGGTAGCGAGACGTGGCTTGAGTTTTTTTTAGATGATGCACATTGGCTCCCTATATGGTAACATTGATTCTCTAAAATGGGTCCCCCTTTTGTCAAACCGACGCTTCATTTTCTCACCTAGCCACCATGCTCTATAGTAAACTTGCATCCCCGAATGGGCAAAAATGAAAAGGCGAAGAGATGCACCATGTCTTGATCCACAATCCAGTGCACTCAAGTGGAGGCTGCATATGGAGTCAAAAATGGGGAAGTTAAATGCGGGTGAGTTACATGTGCTGAACAGTCCTATAAAATCCTGCTTAAAAAAATAAATGCGGCTTTGTTGAAAATCAGTGGGATTTATTGGACGGGCTATTGCGAGAAAACCATGTGAATGTTTTCTGGAATCTTATGGTCAAGGGTTTTGACGGGAGTGAAATGGAGATGTTGGTGCAATCTGAAACGCATACTCAGAATCACATTTTAAAGATATCCTATACAAAAAAGGGATGAATGACTACGATGCTTAGTGGAATTTTAAGGGGGTTGTACTATTGAGGAGATCGTAGCCTGTTTGATGCTGGGTAATGGGGCAGGCCCGATGGCATCAGACCCGAGGTTCCAAAGTACTTCCTGGAGTGGTAGTCACCCTTACTAGCTGGGATATTTAATGCAATCCTATGCGAACAGGTCCTGCCTGCTGCTAGAAAAGTAGCCTGATCGTCCCTCTTTAAAAAAAAGTTTCAATAGGCGACCGACACTTTTATCGGCCGATCTCTCTCCTTGATGTTTCCTGTAAACTGTTTTCAAGATACTTATACTCAAGGCTGGAGGAATGGGCCGTTGTAAATAACATCTTAGCAGATGTGCAGGCAGGTTTCAGGAAGGGCTTCAGCAGTATCGACCAGTGCTTTTGGCTCAATACTATCATTGAAAAGTATGTTAAAGTTAGAAGCGGTCGAGTGTTGTAAATTTATATTGATACATTCTCCTACAGCTAGTAGACCACACACACCCCTTCCCCCCTTTAAAGGTGAATTATTACTGCATTAGGCAGAACATAGCCCTTGATTAGCTTTAGACACTGATGATTAGTGAGTTGATCGGCTTAGTATAGTGGCAGAAGTGACTACTCAAGCACTGAAGGCACTCCCCATTGATTAGTGGTATTTGTGTGTGTGTGTGTGTGTGTGTGTGTTTGTGGACCATATGTACATGGCATATAATTATCAATAGTTGTACAAAGAAGACCCTCCATCCTATACCTAACAGTGGGTGATATTTCAGAGTTTAGGAATAAATAACCTGATTATGAGTTCCTCCGGTACACCTTTTCGACTCTGCCTACCTCGCCTCCACATATAAAAGTCCTGCCAAAAAATAAATAAAAATTGACAAAACTTAGTTAACTGAGTAAAGTTCAATAAAAAAAAATAAAAAAAGTCCTGCCAAAACATCTGTCAAAATAATTCTGTCTGATGGGTCACAGCACCTGCAGGCTTCAAAACTGGAAGCTTGTAACCCTGAATAGCCTGGTTAGCTTGATCACAATAGCTACCAGGAGCTACTGTTATGTGCAAGTTAGATTTGTGACTCAATGTGTACTAGCTCATTGTTCCCCAGTGGCAGTTTCTGCTTACTGGTGATGACTGATACACAAGAGCCGTTTTAGCTCATCCTCATCAAATCCTTATTTCGTATCTAACCCGTCAATCAGCCGGCATCCTCCCAGATTACCTGATGACATCAGTCACAGCTTTTCCCTCTTCAGGAAAGAATGCCAAACCGTAGTTGCCTCAGCTGACCAATGAAACTGACCACTTGGAGTGATGTCACTGTACTACAGGAAGAATGGAAAGATGAACCAATTACATGCCAGGAAGCAGCCCTGGGAGGAAGCACACAAAAGACAAACATAAATGCTGCTCCTAGCTCCACTTTAGAAAGGGGCTAAATATTGTTATTTTTCCTTCTGCAATCTCATTCTGTACACCCCTCTTACATAAAACCCTCACGATATAACAGTTTACATGATAGTTATGGTCATCTACATTATAGATCAACTTTTAAAATATCTCTCAACAGGGGTGGGTGCACAGGGTAGGAGTGGGAGTTTACAGTAGGGCAAATAGACATTTTACATTACATTTGTAAAATAACTAACTAACATACTTAGCTGCAATACATCAAAAATCTCTTCAACTTACTAAGGGAAGCAGCCCTCTAGCACACTCACCTCAACTTCCAACTGGAAGCCCTCTGAAGCATAAACCATTTTCAATTGGGCACCACGGTCTCCTGAGCCTCTTAAAACCAGCATCCAGCTCGCCTTCCCACCCGACAACTGGTTAAGGAAGCAGATCGTGATTGGGGTCTTACCACCTGTAGTATGTAACTCTTCCCAATCCAACACCTCCAAAGTGCCCACAATCTCAGCCTTGGGAGGCTTATGTCCCCTCCACTGAGCTTCCTCTGCTCCACAATGTACCTTCAATAAATCCTCTATTCCTCTAATGAGCCCACAAGGGAAGGCGACAGTGAGGTTGCCTTCTATCAACAGTAGCACAGCATCCTCCACACATGGGGGCTGGTGCTGTCCAGATCCATACCAAGAACCAAATACTTCTGCAATTTCAGTAACTTAAGCTGTTTGCTATAAAAGTACACATTTACTTAGCAAGTGAGGCACAAGCAACAAAGAAGATACTTCAAGGGGCTCAGCACCATCACCCCATTTATCCCGGGCCCTGAAGCCTCCAGTGCCCTCCGGCAGTACTCCTACTCTGCTGATGTGGGCGGACCTACTTTTGCTCCCAGCTTCACCACAGCATAAATGATACTGGTACTTGACGGCACTCCCGTAGCTCAAGCCTCTCCTCTGCAACCCTTCTGTACAGATCCACCTAAATTGCAATGACGCCTCATTCCCCTTGAACAGCAGACAGGCCCCTGGAAGAAAACATTCTTAGTTGGATCATGTGTATTGGGATATGCCCTTGATTATCTCTGTTGCTATTGGGCACCACCAAGTAGTGATTTACAACTTGACCCTCATGCGCTCCCCAGCGCAGTCCCTCTATACACGACCTCTTTCTGTGCAGCTCGTCTGGTGGCGTCTGCACTGGGGCCATAGAGGAACATGTCCCCCCCCGTTGCCTGACTGACTCTGACTTGCATCTTTTCCTCAAAGTTTGGTGTCTTCGTTCGTTGGTCCATTGCATTTGAAAGTACCTCCAAGTGAGACACCCACATAATATTTACTTGTCACACAGTGATGTGGGCCACTTATCACTAAGCCATGATCCACCAGGCCGAGTCAAATCGTGAATCGGAGAGTTGCCTGTTTGTTGTATTTTGTTGTTGCTTGGCAATCCCATTTCACTCTAGCATCTTTTAGCATCATTGTAAATGGGCTATGCAGGCTGACTGAAGCTATATGCAGCCATATATATACAATTCCAACTGGCAAGAATACAACCAAGACCGTAAAACTGTATGAAAAATATGTAAGCACTGTTGGTCTTTACCATCTTCAACTCACTATCTCCAAAACCACTGTTCCGCTACCAGGCTCAAATCAAACTCCCTGGCCAGCTTCACGCTTGCCTTGGCTGTCGCCCCAAGCTCAGGGGATCTCGGTATCAGAATGAAGTCATATATAAGACAAAGGCCGAATCATGAAGATCTCAATAGTAACTCTGGAAGCCACTGCTCGATTCACAAAGAAATGACCTGTATTAACTCTGACTTACATTATAGTATGTGTTATGGAAAGCGGTTTGGATAAAAGCACTACATAAATAACAAATTGTTATTATAAGGAAGTCTGAGTTACTATTAGTAACTTATTTATGAATGAAATAATGACTGTTCAGGAGTAAGTCAAGAGTAAGCCACAGCTTCGATCAGTAACATCTCTGTAAATCGACCCCATACTATATAAATTGAATAAGCAGTCCGCTCCTCAAATCAACCCCACCCCAATCTCTTCAGAATCTGGAATCCTTTCCGCTATCTCTAACTTGCTTTACCAGCGGGAAGTATAGCTCGGGGGCAACGCTCTGGTCTTATAAACAAAACTTCACTGAGCAGCAAGGGTTTGGTACCCAGTACCGGAACTGCGCTTAGAGGCTGGATTCCAGCATGAAGCGCAATATAAGAAACCACGTTTTTAATTTTACCAAATTATGACCACATTCTGTATGGTAGAAACACCATCTACAATACTGACAGCCTGCAGGAATATTTGGAACAGTTAATAGTTTAAATAAAGGGGACTTTAGTTGTTTTGCAGTGCAGCTTGCCAGATAACATAAATCGGAGGAAGGCCTAATTACTTGGGACCTTTAGACAAAGTAGTGCTTTCAACCAAGAAAGTTATGGTGGGTTTAAAAAAGGTTTGAAAACAAACCTTTCACTGGAAATGTGACCATAGGAAAGTCCATTTGAGCCAAGTCACACATTCCACAATGCCACCTAGTAGTGTTATCTTGTTATGGGTTTCTTTTTATATACCTCTGGAGGGACCGCACAATCAATTCCGCAGACAACAACAAGAAAACAATTCCTACCTTGTCTTCGACTAGAGGAGAAGATTAAAGAAATTCACCTGAAGCACTCTTCCGGCGCCTTCAAACACAGGTGTCGAAAGGAAGCTCCCGGGAAACCCTCATGGGGAAGAAAATCTGGCTGTTAGTTGAGAGCGCTGAAGGATGAACTGGATCAACTGCTCCCTCGTCTTGCGTTGTGACGCTCTTGCAGGTAAGTAGAGAGGTGAGTCTCCTTTAATGGTTTATTTGTGTGGCCCACTGGGGATAGAAAGAAAAGGGTTACTCCAGATATTTATTAGGGACCTCCCGGAGTGTTATGAAGAAATGAAAATGTACCTGGTGGGGAGTCACGTAGTGCTAGTGGGAGGAGTGTAGCTGTGAAGAATGCCCAATCTTACGAGAAGAAAGTAAACAGAACAAAGGGATTATTCTTGGAATGACATAAAAGATAGATGGAAGGAGTAGGTTTGACGGAAGAGGTTCCTACCAGTGCTTGTGTGTGACAGGGACTCGAATGAGAAATCCCGGTGAAGTTGAAGCGGAATCTGGAAAGGGAGGCCGGGACGTAACCGGTAAATACTGAGTTTTGGGGAAATACAAGAAATGGCAATCAACCCTAATAAGAGTAGGAGGATCCGACTAAGGACTCAGAGTCATATAAAGGAGAGTTGCTTACGAGAGCTGATGCAAATCTGATCCGCGTCTGATAGCCGGAGGAAGACGGCAGAGCGGAGGAAACCTGTCTGGAGGGCGGTGCTTCCCTATAAGTGAGTACAGACAGAAGTAGAGAGAGTTTAACGAGCTGAAAGCAAGTCAGAATGGGTTTGCAAGCTAATGACGATAACTCACGGAGCGGATACTCTGTAGACAGTAGCAACGCATTGTTGCTCGGGCGCCATGGATCCATATACTGTTTACGGGTTGAGCGGAGGGGCATCGCTCCTGTCTCCTGTCCGAAAAACTACACCGTTCCTTCACGGTACAGACGCCATGTTGGATGTACAAAGCCTCAACCACAGCTGCAGCCGCCAACGATGCCATAAAGAATCACCCCGGAGTCTAGTCGTAACAAGTAGCCATGCTCGGAAGTTCAATGGACTTTCCTATGTTCACATTTCAGGTGAAAGGTTTTTTTCAAACCTTTTTAAACCCACTATAACTATCTTGGTGTTTTGAAAACATGGCCAAATGCTCCAACCACTAGGCTGTCAGGACTTTACTGCACTGATGATCCCTAACGAGGGTGAAACAGGTATGTAGTTGTCCTGGCAACCTTGTACATGTCTGTCATGGGTTGATTAAGCTATCTATAAAGTAGCACTGCCCTCTTAGACAAAGACAATTTCCTGTTCACTGGTGACATCGGCAATAAAATTATATATGACATCAATAAATACTTAAGTAATGGCATCAGACATAAGATCACTCTAGGTATTTGCACACATTTAGAACACCTTTATGTTTCTAAACATGTGATATTTCGCACCTTGAAGCACTTGTGTATAGACGCCTTATAAATGCCATATCGTATCATATATTAGCATTTTAGAATAGTTTATAACAATGAGTACATTGTTTAAAACAGTAAACGGTGACACATGCATCATATCACTACTTGTGAAGCTTTCCTTTGTAGTCTTTGTTAAAAGATGATATCTGAATTATAAATATGTAATATTTAACAAATATGTTTGCTTTCTTTTAATAGCAATAAAGTAAACAATGTACACTGCTTAGAATCTTCCTGTCTGTGCGAAATATATGTAAGACATGTTCAGTATAATATAATATGTATATACAGTTACCAAAGTTAGTAGAAATAAATAGAAAGAGACATATGTTGAACCCTAATTATGTGTTACATTTTAAAATAAACATATATGTAAATTATCAATTGTTTTATTTTAAGAAAAATGTGTACACATATAATTTTCTAAATGACATGAGAGTGCTTTTAAAACAAGGAACAACTATTGTGACGGCATCATGAAGCAAGACACACGCAACAGATTGAAAGTTCCAAAAAAATAATGTATTAAATCAAATGTCAGGATGGTAGAAGGCCTAACTTGCCCTATGCTAAGGTGGGATTTCCTTACCTGAACGAAACTAAGGAAAGACTGAGGCAAAGAGTTCAACTTAAAAGTCTGTCTGTGTCCAAAACCTATTCTTGCCTTCACAACAAAAGCTAAACAATGTGTAGGGATGCCAGTAATCAAAGAAACAGTGATCAAAGCAAAGTTCTGAACTTCTTCCAGCTCTTTGCTTTCCTATCAGCTCCCCTTCCCAAAGTTCAAGAAAGTTCCACAAAAAACCTCAAGATTAAGGTTCCCTTCCCCAAGTTCAAGGCAACACAGTTCAAAGCGAAAAGGGTCTTGAGGCTCCGTCCTCAAGACAGCATCTGCAATTCCTCGAGTCTCAGGGTTCCCTTCCCCAAGAATTCAACGTAGCAATTTATATTTGTCTCTGGTTTTCAGATGTTCCACACCACTCCAGGTCAACTTGACCGTTCCCCTGGATTGTATCAACAGTTCACTTACAGTGTTCTATTTTCAGTGTATTTCACTATGTCTTTGGTTTTCACCTTTTTAGGGTTCCCTGGTCTAGGCGCAGATGTCAGACCACACGGTCCACCCATCACAGGTCGCGCAACCAGGAGCCCTAGGCTCTTCAGCCCCACAGTAGGTGCAACTCCGCACTCCCTTGGCTTCTCCGGGTCAGCCTTTTGGCTTTGCCATAAAGGGTTTGCACGCTTTATATCAGTATTTGGCCTTGCCACGCTGTCTTCATTCATATAGTTCACTGTGCAGTGGTCCTATCAATTTCCCACCTCTCTGTTGCACTCTTTCACACTTGTGCCTTTTTCTGCAGGTTATTTTCAAATGGGCTCTTTCACATTTGACTTTCATCAGTGAACCGCTTTGCCCACAAAGTTTTGCTCAACTCGGTATTCAATGCGTGTGATTTAGCTTTCATGTGGATTTTCAATCAGTTCGATATTCAATAAACTTATTTTACAATGAGCGTTTCTCTTGTTCCCTTCAATTCGCTAAATACCACTTTCATTGACCAGGGATACAAAGACTCGGTCTCCCAGTTCTAAAAATCCTCACACGCAACTTGCCTTTAAATTGCTGTGTGAAGTAAACGCTTGCGCAATGGTCTGTTACTTCGTTTCAGCTTGCGTGTCAGTTCAAATAATGGGAATCACTTTAACCATACTGCAGCATTACTTTTCAGCGTTCGAGTGCGTAGCGGTCTGGGATTTCGTTGCTCCGAGAATCTCACTAGCCTTTTTGAAGTGGCTGGGCTGCACAGCGAACTGCTGCTGCTTCTGGTTTCCCACCAGGGCTTCAGACTGCCCCTTTTCACATGTCAGTGCTTCCGCTTCCAGACCCTTGCCACACAGAGTACAAGCCTCTTAGCCACTCACGGGGTAGGATTGAAAAGTCCATGAATCCTCATTTCCGGCACGCTCTTCTCCCGACAGCTTACTCGGTCTGCCACAGCCCTCACAATTACCACGCCCCCTCTACTTCAGATTGTTCACACCTGCCGCTGAAAGTATCAGCCTTCACACAGGCCTCCCGGTTTCTGCCTTGTTGCTCCTTTAGACTGCTTTTGTACACATGCAACCACTTAACAGGTTGCAGGTGGCAGCTTCTTGCCTGACCATAGTTAAAGGGACATGCATGACCTTCACAGTACTTTGCAGGCTTCTTCCTTATCCCAGTACTAGAGTGAGGTGAGATGTTGTACAATAGCCTATAAAGGCCTGGGGAGGATTAGATTGATCTTCAATAGGAAAAGGAGGATACCATGTCTCTCCTTTGGGCACCCCACTCTCAATCCTCAAGGAACTTCCCCCCCAGGTGATCCTCCCTGGCTTCTCCACCCCGAAGGTCAGGATCCCAAAACCATGGCCTTTCCCTGGCCACCTGAGAAGAGCCTCCAGGTGGAGTAGGAGTGAGCATACCCACATGTTTCTCACAATATGTGTTAGGATATATTTTAAGATTTCCATACATGGGTATTGGAAAAAAGTGATTATTGATCTAAATTTTAAAATGTAACCTAACTCAACATTTTCTTGAAAACACGTATGTAGATATGTCTTTCTGAGTGTCTTTTGTAAGTGATTAACATGTTAAAATTGAAATAAAACACAAAGTAAAAGTAATCTTTAAATAGTATCCAATTTTTTAATAGATTGGGCCTCATTACGAGGTAGCCTTGCCGGTTTTACTGGCAAGGCTACCTCCAAACTCGCATCCGGGTCCGGCACCCGCAAATGGGTAATTACCGGGCTATTCCGGCCCAGCCGGACCCAGTTGCCCTTTCGCGGGTGACGGGCCCGGTACATACACATTCCCATTGAGCTCAATGGGAATGGGGAGGGTGGTAGCACCGGTACCGTTGATAACGGTACTGGTGCTACCATCATGTTCTGCTCGCGGGTGCTGGTACGGCCACCAGGTCAGACCCAGGTCAGACCCGGTGGCTGCAAGGGCACCCGTGAGCAGAACTCCTAATATGGTGGTACGGTAGCAACGGTGTCGGTAGCGATAACGGTGCCGTAGTTGCCTTACCGCCATACTTGTAATGAGGCATTGGCTTTTGTGTATGTCATAGATAATGTCACCACTGATGTCATCATTGTGGTCATAGGCTACGCAACAGGGGGCGCAAAGTTAAGGTAAATTTAGCTGAATTTCAGGGGTTTTGTTGCATCAAATTCTCACCTTAACGTCCGTGCAACTAAGGTTTTTTTCCCCTGAATTTCAAAGGTTTTGTTATACCACCATTTTCTTTCTGCATGGCTGGATATTGCCAGTGTCCACAGCCTTCAGCCGTGCCCACTGTATATTTTAGAACACTACCAGACCACTAGTCATGGCCTTCGGCTGTGGCCACTATATACTTTAGAACTCTACCAGACCACTAGCTATGGCCGTTGGCCATGGCCGTCCACTGTATTTAAAAAAAACATTAATAGGTGTGACCAATCTGAGGGTGTCCTCACTTTTTTCCTCAGATACCCTCCTCCCAGGTGGTCAGAGAAAGGCCATTGCTACCGGATCCTGACCCTGGGGGTGACTATTTGAGGGAGCACTACCGGGGTGTGGTAGTCTTGGGGAGAGGTGGTGAGACACCCTTGGTTGGGATACAGTATTCCCCATTTCCCTTTCATAATTAGTCCACCATCCCTCAGGCCTTTATAAGCTATTGTCAGTCCCTTCCATATTTTGCCTGTAAATCATACCCCATTAGACACCAGTTGCGTACTGGGACGAGGAGGAGGCAAGCAAGAGCAATGCAGAACTTCAAAGCCGATAGTGAGAGGTCTAGTTCTTTTGGACCAATCATTCTGGCGAGTAATTTAAAAGCAGTAAAAATGGGGAAAATGGGGAAAATGGTGCCAGCTGTAGAAGCGGATCTATGGACTGCTGTGTGGCGGACGGACTGCTTGAGAACCCTTGTTAAATGCAGAGTGTATGCAGCGGGAAGCAAGGCTGACGGAAGCAGGAGGAAGCCTGTGGCGGACTAAGGAAATGGAGCCAACGTGACAAGACAAAGCTTCAGAGTGAGGCCTGAGATGCAAAGACAAGCATCAGTTCCAGGAGTGAAGCCACAGAGAGCCGCTGTGGAGACAATGAGGCGCCACACGAGAGAGGGAGTGAGAGCTTGTGGTGGCCGGAAGCCTCGCTGGAGCACCATAAACACTGACCGGTGAGTCAACCTTGGCAGGGGAACACCGGGAAGGCAGGCAAGCATGTGAAACCTGTGAGCACTTTTGAATACTGATCCAAATGAAAGCAAGCACTTTTGAATAACGACCCGAATGAAATTATGCACTTTTGAATACCGATCTGAATGAAAGCAAGTACTGTTGAATACCAATCTGAATGAAATCGGTTTTGTGGAATCTAACATTACAAAGGAACTGTGTAACCTGAGAGAACAAGCATTGGCAAGCGCCACAGGAGAATGGGAAAATTGTAACACGTGAATAGTGGTAAAACAAGCAATGGTAAAGCATCATGAAGATGTGAAGTATAATAAACAAAGCACCACTGTAGAGCTGAAACAGTGGCAACATGCATACAAAAAAGAAGCAAGCAAGGTGTCGGTTGCGTGACCGGTAATGGGTGGACCGTGTGGTTCGATAACTGCACCTAGACCGAGGACACATACCTGTGGAAAAAGCATTTAAAAATACCCTCAAAGAAACTTGTGATTCAATATGAAGGAACTTTTGTGTGAATTGGAATGAAGGAACTGTAATTTGTGAAGTTGGTGTAAAGTAACCAGACCAGAAGAGCTTGGACCTATCCCAAGGAATTGTATTTTGAAGAAGTTGAAAGACTTAAAATCTTGGGGAAGGGAACCCCTTCGCATTGTGAACTATTTTGAACGTTGGGCAAGGGAACACCTTTGCAAACCAAGAGCTTGAAGAAGCTCTGGACTGTTATTGAACCCCTTTACAAACCAAGAGCTTGAAGAAGCTCTGAACTGTTACTGAACCCCTTTACAAACCAAGAGCTGGAAGAAGCTCTGAACTGTTATTGGAACTCTTATAATTTTGACGCTAATATCCCTACACATTGTATACAAGTAGATTTGAGGGCAAGCATTTATTTGGGACTTATGTAGATTTTCCTTACTTTTAATAAGGGTGGGAAATTCCACCTTATTTTTTAAATCTGTTTTTATTCAAGTTTAACATCAGCAAGCAAACAACCGCTGATACACGGTGATTACAGCCCATACCCTTAGCCCACCCCTCCACCTCCTCAAACCCCTCTACAAGGTGCATGTATGAACAAATACATTGTTCAGTTGCAAACATGGCAAAAACAAAACTGTACTGAATAATGAGACCGGGAAAGTGACAACAATTCGCTGCGAGATATCTACTACAGCAAGGGGTATATGAAATCATATCAATAAGGTAAAAGTTTGATATCCGTGGGGAGGCCGTGTTCAACATCTCTCGATTAACAGTCCTATCTACAAATTCATACCATTCATAGCACGGGAAGGGCCTCCTTCCTCCTAAGGAGGTATGATCGAAAGGGGCCCCAGTAGTCAGTAGGCCTTGTTCCGGGGAGGAGAGTAGAGTAGTAGGATGTTTCACGTTTTTCACAAATCTTCAGCATATTATCTAATTCCGGAAATGCAGGCGGTTTCGTTCTCATCCATGTTTTAGCAATTAAGGCCCTAGCGACCACAAAGTCCATAGCCAACAATGAACTATCAGTTTTAGTGGGGACATCAAACCAAGCCAATAGCCAGGCCACAGGAGAGTCACATGGACAACAGGGGAGCATTCTGTCCATGGTACCGGAGACGCCCTCCCAGAAGGACTGCATGTGACAACAATTCCAAACCATGTTTATAAAGTCAGCAGGAACAACATTACAACATGGGCAGGAGGCATCCCTCTCAGGGTAATACATATGCAGCTGTACAGGGGAAAGGTATGACTGGTGAAGGAACTTGAACTGTGTAAGACAGGACCTGGAGTTCAGCAAGATCTTATTGGACAACGTACAGATCACCCGCCATTGGTTATCAAGTAGCGGCGTGTCTAAAACCCTTTCCCATCTTGCTTTGAACAACACCCGGGGGGCCGGGCAAAGAGATGTATTCAATTTATATAGTGCAGAAACCATGTCAGCATGGTTTGGAGGATTGGTCACAAAATGGGCCAGTGGGCAGGTATGACTGGGAAATCACTCCACCACTCCCAAAGCACCACCCGCAGTCTATAATAGAGCAGCAAGGGGAAAGCATTTCAGGAACCACTGCATTTCAAGGCGTCCCACTGAATGAATTTGCCCTCATGCACCAGATCACCCTGGGAGAAGACACCTAATTTCTCGAACTGAGTTCTGAAAATCCCCTCTGAAGTGAGAGGGACACTATGCACCGAGTATAGTGCAAAGTCAGCGTTATAGTTGTCACCCTTGCCGGTTATGGAGGCAGCCTGGACCCACGCCCAACTAGTTACTTCCGTGGGCTGTATTTCCCGTCTGAGGGATCGTTTGGGCGTACCCCACAGTAAACCTTTCAGATCATAAGGGTGAGCAACAGCTTCTTTGAGTTTAGTGTGCGCTAGTTCCGCAGAGGGGTTCCACTACCATATAGCATACTGTATCTGAGCGGCGAGGAAGTACACAAATAGGTCTGGATAATCCAGGCCGCCGGAGGCGTACGGCAATAACAAGGTGTCAAGAGCAAACCACGCCCCACTGCCCGCCCATGCCTGCCTGGATAGCAGTGACCGGAACCGCTTCCAGAACCACGAGGGTTGGACCAGTGAAACCTTATTAAAGATGTAGAGCATCTTAGGGACCACCACCATCTTGGCCAATCGCACGCATGCTGCCTGGGACAGAGTATCCACAGAAAACGGACATTTTCCGTACTAGTGGCAGAAGATTTTACTTGGGGTTTTTAACGTACAGCAATAAATCGTCTGTGTAAAGAGAGATGATAGAGACGTGGGAATAAATCGTCACCCCCCTATGTGCATGGAATTCCCTTATTGCGCATGCAAGGGGCTCCACCGCCAGGGCAAAAATGATAGGGGAGAAAGGGCAACCCTGTCTCTATCAGAAGTCAACTGGTTGGACAATATTGTGGCCTGTGGGGCAGTGTACAGTAGACGGATCCATTGAATGTAGTGAAGACCCAAACCGGATCTGTGTAAAACTTTGAACAGAAGGGCCATTCGACCAAGTCGAAGGCCTTCTCAGCATCAAGGGCTGCAACTATAATGGGGACATGCTCCTTAACATTATGCATCAAGGTAAAGAGACGCCTTAGGTTGTTTTGAGTGGACCTGCCAGGAATAAAGCCGCCTGGTCGTGAAGGACCAAGGCATTCATATGGGGGAGAAGACGATCCGCCAATAGTTTAGCTAGGATTTTATTGTCTGTATTAATGAGGGATAGGGCTCTATACAATTTTGAGGGTCTTTACCACATTTTAGCAGGAGCGTGACAACTGCTGTCCTGGTGGACTCTGGGAGGAGGAGGTCAGCCGACATGGAGGATTTGTACATGCTGCTAAGATGCCATGCAAGGATGTCCGCATACTCTTTGTAAAATTCTACCGAGATAGCATCCTTTCACGGGGCCTTAGCGCTTGGAAAATCATGAATAACCCTACGGATCTCCTCGATGGAAGGGGGAGCATTCATCAAATCTGCGTACGAGGGGTCCAACCATCCCAGGGCGACCCTGTCTAGACAGGATCTGATGCCTTCAGCAGAGGCGTTCAATTGCGAAGTATATAGTCTAGTATAACAGTCTTGAAATACCTTTATTAATCTCGCTAGGCTCACGAAGCAGGTTCCTGTCGTGGTCGGCCACCTCTATAATCCCACCATGTCCCCTATCTCTATGAATCGCCCAGGCAAGGGTGCAGCTAGGTCTGACCCCCCTCTGCATATTTAGTTGCAAGGACAGGATCCCCCATATATTTGTCTTCCCTGAGCGCAGTCTCAGAGCGTTCGAGCCGAAAGCAACTTCTCGACCTCCGTGTCACAACCCAGAGCCTGTTTATGTTGCAGGTCTTCAATATCCTTTTCTAGATGACGAAGAGTCATCCATAGGAATTTAAGATTGCCACCCTCCTTGGAGATGCAGCATCCCCTTAAAAACACCTAGGGGGCCTCCTAGACAGTTCTGTGGTCGGGGACAGAGCTGACATTAATGCAGAAATATTCTAGGATATCCTCCCGAATGCTGTTACGGAACAGCGCGTCCTCCAGCGCGCTAGGGAAAAAGTGCCAGCGAGAAGGGCGCCGCACCGTATTTGGGACTGTAATTATTTCCAGAACTGGGGAATGATCGGACAATCATCTCGGTAACCACCTACTGGATTGCGTTGCACCAGCCAAGGGGACGGACAACATGATGTAATCTGTCCTTGAGGCTGTGCCATGTGCCCCCGAAAAAATTAAAACTCTTTTATATTGGGATGCAAAAGTCTCCATCTCTCCACCAGCCCGAGACTTTCAGCTATAGCACCGCAAGTAGTGGCCTCTTTAGAAAGTATTGACTGTGTTGTTGTTGATCGGTCCAGATCCAATGACAGTGCTGTGTTAAAGTCCCTCACCCACTCCACTTCATACGCACAGCATCTATGGACCATGGCAGCACCTTTCTGAAAAAAGTTAGGAGAGTCCACATTAGGAGCATAGACATTAATAAGCAAACGGAACTGAACAGAATGGTGTATATATACTGCAACACCCCTTGATTGGGACGAGAAGGAAGATCCTTATCGATGAACGCCCCAGCCTTTAGCCAGAGAGTGAGAGGCGTCTGGCGACAGCTGTGTCTCTTGCAGGCATAAGACATTGACCGTATGCATTTAGGCGTGATTAACCACTAGCTGAAATTTCTTAGCATTAGTAACCTCCCTAATTTTCCAGGACATTATGTTTAAGGATTCCCCTCCCATTATCTAGTATTTGTAGGCTCAACATCGAAGCTCACTGGAGTGTACATTGCAACACGCAATTCCTATACCATCCCTTGTATTCTTCGCAACCAAACAAATGTGATATTGCAACAGAAGACCATGTTCGTATGGGCACCTTGAACAGAACACAAAACTCCCTGCTACCCCCCACTCACTCCGGAAACTGCAACATATGGGCACATGTCCCACCTCATATATACCAAACCACATGGAACTATGGATGCAGTGGCTGTGTCAAAGGGGTACTGAGCTGGGCCATGTAGCTTGAGTGACCAGTAACCAAAACACAATTTTGTACTATTGCGAAACAAACAAATTGCTACTCAGATTCAGGGGAGCAACAACATATACAGCCTCTGTGGGCGAATTAGTCGGATGCCAAGCGACCACCCAGCAAGGAGATGAGCAAGAGCGGGAATTGAACTGATATAGTGTCACACGAAATGGCCAAGAGGAGAAGGGAAACTTGGGTCAGCCATTGGGGATCACCTGGGCCTTGGGTGGGTCAGGCAGTTCAGAGACAAATCTGTCCACTGCTTAGGGGATAGTGAAAAACCAGGTCTTGCCATTGTGAACAACGCAGAGTTTAGCAGGGAACATCATAGTGTATCACAGATTCTTCTGCCTAAGTTTGCTTTTGTCAGCCTGAAACGATTTCCGCTGCTCTTGTGCTTGTGGGCTGGAATCAGGAAATAATCTGATGATCGATGAGCCAAATCCTAGGCCCTCATTACAAGTCCGGCGGTGGACCATGGTGCTTTTAGCACCATGGTCCATGCCGGATTCCGCCATGGTGGATGGCGGAATTACCGCCCCATTCCAAGGTGAGTGGGACGGTAATTCCCCATTCACCATTTGCCCTTCCCCATTCCCATTTTTGCCCCATAGGGCATAATGGGGATGGGGCAGGCGCTAATTACGGCACTGTAAATTACGGTGCTGTAATTAGCACCAAGATCGCTTAGCACCTTGGACTTTAACGCCTGTAAAAAGCAGGCGTTAAAGTGTGAATCAGGCGTTAAGGGTTAACGGCGCCGACGGCGCCGTTAAACCCTTAACGCCTGACTTGTAATGAGGCCCCTAGTTTGCCTTTGTCCCTGGCCGTCCTAAGGAGGATGTCCTTGTCTCTGTAGTTAAGGATCTTGGCGATGATGGGCCAGTCCAGAGCACCAGTGGCCGGCTTAGCGGTGAGGGAACAGTGAGCCCTCTCGACCAAGAACATGTTGGACAGCTGGGGTTGCTCAACTATATCTAGGAGGAGCTTTTCAAAAAATCTCTCCATGTTATCGATATGGGTAGGTTCAGAGACTCCTACAATGTGGAAATTGTTCCTATGTGATCTCCCATCTAGGTCATAGTTTTTGGCCTCCAGACGCCTCACTGATTGCTATAGTACAGCCACTTCCCTCTGCAGAGATGACAGTCTATCCTCTTTATCGCCGATATGTTGCTCAGCCTTGGTCATGCGGCCACACAGTTTATTTATTTGGATAGCTAAGGTCTCCACCTTGCACATGAGTATGTCTATTTTAGAGCCCAGATTGTCCGTGCTACTTTTCAGGGCGAGAAGAGTCTGATTGAAAGTGGACGCGTCTATAGTGGTGGATGAGGATGCAGTGGCGAAGGGGGAGGTCCTGACGTGCAAATGGTTCCATTTTGGCCTGCTTTTTGTTGTTCCCCATCGTATTGCAAGGATAACCTCTGGGCAAAAAGACATCGGGAACGAAGCTGCCTCTGTTGGGATCCTGTTGAAAGAGTCGGGAGAGGCAAGGCGGTACCCGCCAGGTGCTGCGCCAAGTCCTTCCATGTAGAGGCCGATCCAGGTGAGGGGGGAACACTGGTAAAAGGATTGCAGCCAGCAGGGGTCTGAACCATGAGGAGTGGGCCTCCGGTCAGAGGCGAAAGAAAGAAAAAGCAGCTTGAGCCCATCCTCATCCTGTCGAAATGCAGCAGACCGAGGACTCAGGCCATCAGAGAGCCACATCAGCAGTCAAACAGAGAGCCCACCCCACCCTTGCTGTGCCGGCACAGGGTCACCCCACCATAGAGCGAGGGGACAACACCTATATCTCTGGTGCTGCTGGCCGCCACTACACACCTGAGCCAGTAGATTCTCAGTGAAGAGCTGATGTTTAGGCCAGGGCCAGGTGAAGTGCACAGCCGTAGGCCAGTTCTGCCAACCAGCACGGCACCACCGGCCCTTCCTCGTGGCTGAGTGGCAGGAAAGCCACTAGGCTCCATGTGACAGAATGACAGGGGAGCGGGTGGGGGACGGGCCGGGGAGAACGGAGGAGGGGCTCAAAGGACACTGATGCATGTCGCAGGGAGGTACTTGCTATTCTCCGAGGCCGGGGGGGAGCGCTCCTCCAGTGTGTGCCCAGGTCAAGGTTGCTGCAGCAAAAATTGCTGTTAGGGTGGCCTCACTGACACTGCCGTCAGGCAAGGCGTTCTCCACAGGGGCGCAGGGCAGCCTCGATGAGAGTCGCGGGGTTCCAGGAGTAGTAGTAGATGCTCTGGAAGACTGCAAAGGGGATCGGCGAACCAGCCTCCCAGTGCCCATCAGGAAGTGGTGTCTACACTCCACTGTAGCCGCAATAGCCGCAATAGCAAGGATGCAGTAGGATATTGAAAGTTACTGAGTCGGAGCCTTGTCAGGCAGCGATGATCTTGTAGCCGCGCAACAGCACCCCTAGGGAATCCCACCTTAGCATAGGGCAAGCTAGGTTTTTTCACAACCCTTTTGTCTGTTTAATAAAATGTTGTAGCCCAAACTTCAGTTCAGTTGTATGTGGATCTCATTATGAGTCCGGCGGTAACCCTGCCGGTGCTATCAGCGGGTTGCTGCCGGACTCGTGAAATGTTACCGGCACCTAGCTTCCCGGTGCCACCAGGACATTATAAGTCCCATTGGACCGGCAAGCTAGGTGCCAGTAAATGTTGTTCCTCATTCCCGTGGAGTCCCATAGGACTCCACGTTACTAACGGTGCCGGTGCTTCTGAGAAGAGTCTGCCTACCTGTCGGGCACAGCAGCCCGGTAGGCAAACTCGTGATTTGCCGGTCCGGAAACAAGGGTGCGTGAGTTTACCGGCACCCTTGTTTCCGGACCGGCAAAGTCGTAATGAGGCCCTTTGTCTGCTTCGTGATGCCTTCACATAGGCCACTCACAGTCGCCTTCGGCCATGGGCAGTGTCCACGGCCTTCAGCCGTGTCCTGTGTATATTTTAGAACACTACCAGACCACTAGCCATGGCCTTTGTATGCCCACTGTATGCAGCCCACTGGCCATGCACACTGCATATATTAAAACACTTGCAGCCCACTGCCCATGGCCTTCAGGGATGGCCAGGAGCCATAGCCTTTGGCCGTGCCCACTGTATATTGCGCCCACTCTTCACTTTAAAACACTAGCGAGTCACTGGCCATGGCCAGTGATTTTACACCCCCCTACCTCGCCGTATATGTCCCAATGACTATTTTTTTTAATGTATCATATCTTTTTTTCCATACCTGTGGGTATACCTCAGGTTATAACAGCAGTTATCGGGAAAAACAGCAAGAATAAAATGCTTCCCTGCCAGTGCTCCAGATAAGATTTTGAGGTGGGAGTATTTTACGCATGATTTTTTAAAATTAGAAAGTAAATGCAATTTCAAGAGAGTAAAAATTCTCCTCTGCAAGAGAGTAAAACGTATCCAACATATACACCCAATGCATACGTAAAATCAGACCCATAGACAAAAAGAGTTGTAGCTCAAAGTTGTCTGGCTTGCCTTTAACCATTTTATTACACTTGTGGAAAATATTCTGCCATAAAATAACTTGTAAGTACATGTTACATACGCAGCTTCATTTTCAAAATTCTAGGCCTAGAAAGTCTGCTAAGGATTACTATAGATTGAGACTAATTTATTTCCTGCAGATGGAGCGTGAGTAAGCAAGTGTTACAGTACAAAACCTGCTTACATAGTTTGAAAGAAGTGAAAGCAGTCAACAAAACAGTGCTAGGCTAGAGTTTAAGAACTATATAACTTCAAAATCAATGTCTATAACATGTTCCGTATGTTGTTCTCATCAGGAAGATTACATGTGGTTTCCTTTCCTATAACTGAAAACCGACTTCACAAATTCTGAAAATAACATGCAACGCTTCACAAATGTAAGTGTTACCCTTACGTAGAGCCAAGGTAATCTGTTTTGACCACCAAGTATTCCACTCATTACTTACTAGCCAGAATCACCTTTTACTGGCTTAGTTGGTAGTTCAAAGTAAGGTAAACGAGCCATCCATTACACAATCATACACTAAAACATGAAAAAACAGCCTAATTATTAAAACAGTCCTATTGCAAGGGTGTACACCTAATAATTCATAAGCACTCCAATTTTTGCAGTTGATGTTAGGGTGAGATTATAATATTTGCCCACGATCACGCACTTACGCTAAACATCGAAGAAGGGATTTGAACCTTTCTTTCAATTTGGGCATGGCCACTTTCATCCATGCTTACAAATATTTAAGTTTTGGGTGTCAAGACCTACACAAATACTGTCTTATAGAGTTTACTTGCAAAATACCCAAATTGCATAGTAAAGCATCATGACAACATGCAAATCCTTATAGCAGCATATTGGGGCAAAATAATATCACTGTATGGTACCTTTATTTTGCACATCCTGAATGGAAAACGATAAGATGCAAAAGAAAAATATCCTGATTTAGCCACTTTATTTTCAGCGCTTTAAAAAACACCAAAAAATAACTTGTGCCATAAACTCACTTAGATTTGGAGATTTGTCACAAACCTCCAGCGTGTTATTTATGGTTTAAGAACATTCTAAGGACATCCAAGCAAATTTTACTTTTTAGCATATCAAGCTATTAAACGTTAGTGGTATGAACACATTTTCAAAGGGTGCTTCATTGTAGTGCTCGCTTTAACTGTCATAGATTTGTAAGGGGACTCGTGGACTTTCAGTTGGCTATCATGCATAAGACGGGCTATGCTTCTGATGATCAAGGAAATGTGATTCCCAGAGGCACAGCCCCCCTGAGACACACAGGCTGCGTCGACAACACTGTGTTGTGGAGTTCATCATGGACGCAGTCTGTTTCTCAGGGGGACTGTGACTCTGGGAAACGGTCAGTTGCTTGATCATCCGACCCGAGCAGATAGTAGATTTGCTTCGGAAGAAACACAATACTTTCAACTGTTTTAAATTGCATTTTCTTTCTCTCTGACAGCCCAGACCATGCGAGATTAGATCAGATAGCGGTCCGGGCTGTCAGAGAGAAAATAAAAATGCAATTGGCTTTGCATAACCACCAAAATTGCACAGGACGCATGGCATTTGACTTTCATAAAAACAACACCCACATATTTTAGTGCGTAATTGGTGTCATACCATTGGCTGCATGATACCAATTGAAGACGCTCGTCACTGTATTCATTTCAAATTGCTTTACAATTGGTATCATGGGCTGCATGATACCAATTGTAAAGCAATTTGAACCGAATATAGCTACGACCGTCTACAATTGGTATCATGCAGCCCAGCCTTGATTCACGCCTGTGCTGCAGGATACGAATTGTAGACGCTCGTAGCTGTAGCTACGAGCGTCAGAAAGCATTAGGTTTATGCTTTCTGGCGCTCGTAGCTACAGCTACGAGCATACAGTTAAAGGCAAAGGAAGGCGTAATGAAAACACCTTACTGGCCTGTTTGGGTGCTCTTGCCTTAGTTAGGGACAGGCCAGTGCTTACCTGGCTATGTGTCACCAACTGTCAGCTCGGCACTCAGTAATGGGCCTGGAAGGTGCCTGGGGACACAGCCAAGGAATGTGCATCTCCCAGGCCAGCGTGACCCTCCTCCAATCCCGGGCCTGCAACGCGATCGCAGAGCCAGAGGTGTTAACCCTCAAGTTGCTGCAATCAGCAGCCTTCTGTGTTTGCTCTAAATCATTAAGTGAGCATGAACAAAGACACACTAAGCTAACGTGTCTTTTTTGTATTCATTTACTGATTTATAGCGGCAATTGCAGGGAAATGGCAAATTATGCGATTATTTTGCAAATCGCAAAATCGCCATAAAGTGGATGGTCTGAATTGAAAAGCGCCAGCAGCAGAAGGGTGGGATGCCTACCTGGCTGGTGTCTCTGGTGTCACCGCGTTTGTGGCCTCCTCTCTCAGCTTACTCTGCAAATGTAATAATGCAGCAGAGGGACATGTGCGTTTCTGGAAAGGTCTTCCAGGGATCAGGGGGTGGGTTGAGCCCTGGATTAGGATACATTTCTCGGAGAGAGACTGGCAAGGGAAGGGTCTGTCTGCCTCAAGGCAGGAGCTTGCTTGCTACAGTGCCATCTAGTGGTGGAAAGTAGGTTTTATTAAATTAATAAATACAGAGTACATGGTACACAGTAGAAAAAAAAATCATCCGTATTTCCTATAATTACATGTGTAAAAAGGCATAATATGCACCTTATCTGGAGGGCTGTTCCCTGCCCTCCCAGATCCTCACCAAGTGCCCCCCTCATGTGTGTCTGGTCTCTCCCCACTTCCCTGACGGGCTCCTCACCTCCCTGCCTTCCCCCATTCCCTCCACAACCCTTGGTGTTTCTGTGATGCAGTTTCAGTTGAAATGTTGGGTATCCACGGTTATACCCCAGATTATACCCGAGGGTATGTGAAAAATGTTTGAGCCTTGTGTTGGTCCCTAGCTACCCTCATCTCCCAAATTTCACTTGGTGTCCTCTTGCCACCCCCGACCTGCGTCCCTTCTAGCCTCATGGCATTTGCATGTTTTTTGACCAGTGAATGGCTTTTTTTAGAGTTTTATTTTTTTGATACCCTGGGGTATAACCATAGGTATCACTTGCTTCGAGAAAAACAAAAGATGGTGGCTGTTTCATTTATGAATACCCGGATACTCTGACTCACCTAAACTATTGCTGCCCTATATATATAAATATAAGCACTAGCTTTGGGAGCTTGTCTGATTTCAGATCATGCCACAGGGCTCATCTACCTTTTACGGGACTGGGCTGTGAGTCAATGGCAAAATGTTGCACTACTCACCCCTGTTTTGGACAGAACAAGCATAGTCTATTGGCCCACCTCCATTTGAACATAAGGTCAACCAGCACTTGATAGCAGATGTACTAAATTTATTGGCAAAAAAGACGCATTTTAGAAACATTTCTTAAAGTTACACGTGTGCTAAACAATTCTGTGTCTCCCAAGCCTAGTGAGGCTCTCCACATATGGCAGAGGAAACATTACTTTCCAAAACAAAAGCGGAACGTCCCTGGAGATGTTATCCCCTTGTTCGAATTCTGAGGCTGTTTGAATAAGTAGTCATGATTACACGCATTTTATTGTTAGGGTAAATTTTGTGGAAAATGAAATGTACACTAAGCTCACTGTGCATGATGACCGCAGTGATGCAAACATGCAACCCTTTTATCACAGACCTTTTTGTCAAATATGAAAATCTGTGGTCATTCTTATGTTCCCAAAATACTCTTTGAATTTGTGCAAAGCAGCTAGGAACCTTAATTTGCCCCCCAACCCCACCCTTTCTCATACTATTATTTTTTTTAAAAGTACAAAAGGACTGTACCCAAGTGTCCATGTTTGAATGATAATCTATCCAAAGATACTTGATATGATGATTCTAGGTTTTGGTAATGTGCTTTGGTCAGTAAGACAAGTTTAACATTTGTATTATGACTACAATAGCTACTTTAAGTGATCCTCATAAATGAACGTTGTCACATTTGAAAAAGAGACCGTTTACAATGTTAGCGCAATTAAATAATTAACTCTTAAATCTTTTGTCAAGAATACCTACCCCTTTGTCCCCCAAAGTCTTCTTCTTTCTTAGAAACGGTCACACTCCTATCAAAGCCAGTGACCTGCCTCTTCTCTGCTCAGCAGAGCATGTTTAATTCTGTGTGCTGGCCACTGAATCTGCACATTTGTTGCACTATACGCAAACACTAATAATTAACGTAAAATTTAATACAATTGTAGACCCAGCAGCCAGGTTCCTTGCACGTTCTGTTAGTAGCCTCTGAGAAGCATATCAAAGTGTCCCCAAAATCTGTGTGATAGCGACATTCCTGCAGAACACACATGATAACAATGTATGTCTCCAAATACCATATCTTTGGGGACGTGTCTTTCAGTCCTGCTCTCATTCTACTTTTGTGCGCCCACCATCGACTACATATCAGTCTTTGAAACCCTTACACTTATCAGCTCCATCTCTCACACCTCTAAATTAAGCTCCCTCCTGATATCCAACCCACAATCTTACATCACAACCTTTGCAGAAAAACATGCCGATGTGGCTGCCAACCTGTCTGCGGATCACTTACATTTGACTATACTCCAGGATTTCAACCTGTAGCTTGAGAAGAAGACACTAGCACCACTAAATCCCTGGCAGTCAGTTGTGTCGCGTTACATCTGAAAAAGTGGTACAGGGTCTCACCCACATAGCTGGCCACACATTGCATGGCATTTTATGTAACAAGACCATGGTCACTTTTTGCACTCTTGTCCACCGACAATGGGGAGACTACCTATCCATTCACAATATTCACAAAGGCACCCTCGGTGACGAAATGTCTACTACTCTCTAAAAGCACAGTTATAAGTAGTGGTTTCTAAACACTTACACAGCCCCACACTACTTACAAATAAGCAGTGATCCCAATAAAGATTGCCCATGCGACTAGCGCAGGAAGTCTTGATTCTATTAAAGACACGGAGGCGAGCATTATGCTTTATCTTCTTTAATTACTGCTAACCACAGTAATTAAAGAAGATAAAGCATAATGCTCGCCTCCAGTCTTGTCATAGAAGCATAAAGGTGAAACAGACATAACAGGAATGGTACACCCTCTTTGCCTCTTTAAGGTAGAATGGGCAGAGGACATGGTATACTCTTCAAGAGGGGCGTGAGCCGGCAAGGCACAATCAAGACGGCAATTCTACTGCGCTGCCAAAATAAAAAAAAATGTCCAGTACATTTTCTATAAAAATATAAATGTTTAATCAAACTAAAATAATCAAACCAATAAAAACACCAACAACCTTACCCACCCATGTTATGAAATACAAAGAATATGCAGACTTTTGGTTGAATGGGGCACTCTTGAGTAGGAAGACCGGGGTAGGCAGGCAATTGTCTTTGCAGCAACGTTCAAGTTTAAGCATATGTCTTTTAAAAAGGTAATCAGTGTGGTCGTTTCTAGCGCCCTGCAAACCATGCCAGGGGGACAGAACGGCCGTATATACCTTTACATCTTCTTCTTGGGATTGACTGTGTCGAACTGGGCTTCGGGGGGTGCTTTCCATGCAGTTGTGTTTGTTTTTAGACAGTCAAGCTGGTTCGACTGGAGCAGACTCGATGCACCTTAATAAGGGCAAGTGGATTTGAGGCTCAACGGAAGCTTGGAAGTGGCGAGGTGAGGAACTCAGACCACAAAATATTGTCAGCTTCTATAGATGAAAAATCACTAAAATACCTAAAGTGCATGTGCTTGAGCTGTGCAGTGCATTCACAATAAAGTACTAGGTGAAAAAAATAGTCCAAGCCTTTTGTAAGGGGCCATTTCAGCATTTGTAGAAGGAGTTTTTGCCTTCTGATGTCAGCTCCCTGTAGTCAGTTGTGAGGGGGCACAGAAAGGAGCAGGTCCTAAACATTTCCAAGAGGGCAGGACCCTTTCTCTGGGGACAGATCCTCTCCTAAGCCCAACTATAATGTCCTCCTCTTGTGTGTGCCTAATCCCAAGAGACTTCTGTATTTATCTCCCTGTTGTGACTTCCCAGTTGTGTTGTGTGACGTGTCAGAAATGAGCAGCAGACACAAAGTGGTAGTGTTTTCAACATCAGCCATCTTTATTAAAAGAAAAGGGTTGAATAAAGGCCTCTTTGTCCCTATCCTAAAGACAGCTTCTCTACCTAGGAAACTAAAACTAAAGATCAGTCTGTGTCTTGTCGTCAGCATTATATAATCTGTCCAGAACATATCTGCACCTCACACTAGAAATGAAGAATTAAGAAGTATAAGGAAAAATGTCTCTGATCTAGGTTTAGTCAAAAAGTGTTAAAAAAAAGAAGCAAATAGAAAAAATCCAATAAAAATGGTTTCTTCCAAGGAGACATCCTTTGATCCAGAGGGTAGTTCCTGTCCCCTGGATTATTTCAGGAAGGGTGGCGAAAATGTCTTTTTCCAAATAATGGCCCTCATTACAAGTTGGGCGGTCCGCTAAATATGTGCCTTTATCAAAGGATACCAGCCCTTTTACTGGACCGGAAAACTACGTGTGAGGCGGACTACAAGCGCCGGATACACCGCCACCGGTAAAAAAGTATCTGCAAATAAAGGTGCCAGTGCATCCGGCACGGATAAGTACTGGACGTCCCCCTAACTCGTGGCGATATTAACGACACAACGGCAACACCGCCACATCCTGAGGCTGTCCCTTCCGGTAACACTGCCAAAATAAATGCCAGTAAAACAGGCAAACGCTAGGTGGCAAAACCTTCACCTGATAGCAGGTGGTAAATGGCAGAAAATGCATGCAGGTGTGGAAAATGAGGCCACAGGTGCACTCAAAGCAGTATGAAGGAGCTGGAAAAAGCCACACCTTTAACAGACACACTTCCAAAACACCACCATGCTGTCCCTGACTGCCGTCAACATTGACCTGCAGCTGCTCCAGGCCAACGTAGCACTGCAGAGGCTAGAGGATCAACAGAGGGCCCAAGAGGCAGTTGACAGGAGGATGGGGACGAGGAATGTGAGGAGGAGGAGGTGCCATGCAAGGCATGCACCCATACCCCATGTACGGGCCACACCATGGACCCTCAGTGAATTGCAAATCCTAACCCTGTACCGCCTTGACAGGGAGAGCATAGCATATATCCTCAGCATGAACCAAGAAGACATTGTGAGTAGGATTGGCATCCGTACAGCCATACCACTGCTGGTAATGCTGGTGTCGGTTCTGCACTTCCTTGCAATGGGCACATCCCAACGCATCGCATCGTAAGCCAGCTGCATGGCCTATCACAGCCTACATTCTCAAAACTTGGTGGAGATGCTGGACGCACTCTTGCTGCATATGGGGCAGCATATTGCACTCCCAACCACCACGACACTGGTGAAAACCATCAAGGCGAGATTCTATGCCCCAGCCCCATAGCAGGCATGTCCAATGTGGTAGCTGCCCTGAACTGCACTCACATCAAACTGGTGGCACTCCATGCCCTAGAGGAAGTTTACAGGAACCCAAAGCAGTACCATTCACTGAACCGCCAGGTCACATGTGATAAAAACCTTGCAATAACCCACTGCTGCGCCCGGTTCCCAGGTTTAACCCATGATGCCATGGTCCTGTGCAATAGCACGCTGCCAGAGTACATGGAGGGGCACAGAGGCCAACGTAGCTGGGCATTGGTGGAGTAAACGTCCCAGCACATTGAGACTGGTGCATGAGGCGGTGTTGTCACTATGTAAATGAATGCCCTGGGACGGCCCAACAGAAATTGGACCCACACACACACCCCCGAGGCAAGACAGGCTGCTGGCCACCGTAAAGGGACAGGACACACCAAGCAGCAGTGAATGGTCAAACCATGCAAACCAAACAGGCCAGACACACACACTGGACCACAGGTACCACAATGAAACAGTGCAAAACCCACAGAATGCTTAGCCTGCAAGGGGGTTTGGCATGGTTGCGTAGGTGTTTAAAAGGTATGTGTACTGGGGCGCAAAGGGCCCTCGAGGAGGTGCAGATATGACATGCAACAACACACCCAAGCACCAATGTCACTAGCCACAGTAGGCAGAAGCACCAATCACATAATTTCACAAGCCAATTCATCTACTGGATGCAATACTGCGCGTCAGCATGGGATGCCAAGCTCCAGACACCCATTGTGTGTGCAGATGAACTGGAGTAAGGAACAGGCCCACATCACACCAATGGGAATCAGACACATGGGATGCACACTGTGTCACTCAGTGCATCACACTGACATACATGACATGTTTGCCAGATGGAATGCCACAGAGGGGCCCCTCGATGGCAATGGACTTGGCATGTGTACCAGACCCGTCCTGTGTGCCCATACCCATGGCTGCTATGTTTCTGGGGTATGGACAAGTTTATGTATGTCTGTAGCCCCCTCTCCCCACATAGTACACTCCACATGCAATGGCCCAAGTATAAATAGGTGTAGTGGGCTGACACGTGACCTGCCATGTAACTCTGAGCATCGTATAACGGCTGTAATGATGCACCCATCCACAGTACCCAATGGCATGCTCACATGTCTGTCCCCCTTGCAGGTGATAGCCGCAACTTCCATGGTTGATGACTCCTCTGAGGAATCCCCAGACAGCACAGGACGTGGCATACAATTGTGCCCACATCCGGACCAGGGTGGCAATTGAGCGTACACTTGGCCTGAAGAAGGCACGCTTCCGATGTCTACATCGGACGGGGGAGTGTTAATGTACAGGCTGGACAAGGTGGGCAAGATTGTGCTCGCACGCGCCATGTTGCACAATAAATGCATCCGGCGTAACATACCCCTGCCCCCAGATGTGGACATTCCCCCAACCCCCTGAAGATGACGACGTAATGCTGCGGGTGGCACACATGAAGACACTGCACATGCAGATGCCAGGCTGGGGCAACCTGCTCGCCAGGAGCTTGTTGAGAACTTCTTCTGATGTTCCCAACCACTATCTCTATCCATGCACCCTTCACTGGTAATTGCACACAATAAAGAAATGCACACAATGACAAATATACAATCGCAGCATTGATAAGTATTTATCCCTCCCCAATCACCCACCCCAACAACACCCTCCTCAATCACCCACCCGAGCACTACACAACTACACCATTAATGTTTCCATGCCTCACTTCCATGCACACTTAGGCTTTGGGTCCGATTCTTTCAACCTTGTGGTGAGGCGGCGCATTGAATGGCGTCTTGGTGTGCTTTCCAAAGAGCCCTCAGTAGGCGTATTTAAGGTGGTGGGGGGGCTCTGAACCTTGTGCACGAATGTACTGCAGTGTCAACTGCATGGCCTGGGAAAGTGCCTCTGTTGAGGCAGATTTTGCACCTGTGTGTTTGCGGACCCTTTGGCCCAGTGTGAACATTGCAGTAGTTGCATGTCCCAGGGAGTGTGCCATGCGGTGGGTGCACTCCTGTATGCAGTCACGCATTACCCACAATTCACTCAGTTGTTCACCTGCCATGGTGTGTATGTCCGCCTGCTTGGCTCAGTCTGCTCCAGGCGTGAACGGATTGCCCGCAGGTTGCCTTCCGCCAGTGGTGGCGGTCTGTGTGGATTTGGGGCTGTGGCTGGACTGGAACCAGGTGTAGTGTCCCCCTCATATGGCTCATACTCCTCCCTGGCAGCCTCCTCTTCATTTGTGTCGGCTCTTCTGCAATGGCCAACTGTGCCATGGGACAGGGTGCATGCCCCAGGGGAGTGCTGGTGCGTGTCGGGGCAATGCCCACTGGCACATGTGCGGTGTCACAGCCTGTGCTGGTGTGTGACACATCAAGGGTGTCTGGTGGTGGTGGCTGGGCAGCTTCAGTTGGTGGTGGTGGCTGGACAGCTGCAGTTGGTGCTTGTGGCTGGGCAGCTGCAGGTACTACGGGCAGTGGCTGGGTTAAGCCTACAGCACTGCCATGCTGATTGCTCTGGCTTGCAGTAGGTTTGGCCTGCGCAGGTGTGGGGGGTGTTTTTGTGGCTGCGTGTGAGGGTCCTGCCTCATCGCTGTCTTTGGAGAGGGTAGCTTTTGGGGAATTGAGATAGGTTAACACTTTGCCACACATGTCATTGGTCATGCATTCAACCCATCTCATGATGTGTGTGTCCCAGTGTTTTTAGTTTCATGTGTCTCACATGGGTGGTATTGCTCAGATGGGAGACCATGCAGGGGGGGTAGGTTCATGCTGGGTGTGTACAATGTGCATGCATGTGCATTGTTTCGGGGTAACACTGTCATTGACAGGTGAGCGCTGCATGACATGCCATGTATCTGGCCACTTGCCATGCCCATTGTTCTACGGTATGCTGGTGGATACATCCAATGGTAGGGGGCATGCACATGTTCATTTACTGACATCTCTGAGGGTTATGTGAGAAACCTGAAGGTGTCTCACCCGCTAGTCCCTGGGATCTGTCATACAGGTGGCCAGTACACGGCCATCGCTTTTGAATCCAGTTCCTGGGGGTGGACCAGTGCAGGAGGATCACCTGGATGAGGGGTCTTCGGGGAGTGGAAGTGGGACACTGGATTGCGAGACGCTGTATCCCCTTCCCTGTAACACCTTTACCCCATCCTACCAGATAGGATACTAAGGAACTCAACCCCCCTGTTTTCCAACACAAACACTTTCTCATGGACAGCTCACTATAAGAGACAACGGACTAACACCCAACCCATATACCTGACGTTTTTCAATGCAATAGTCAGGCAGGATCAGGCCATTACTGATCATTACAAACACCTAACTTCATCATACTTCCCCACACAGATACAAGGTGGAGCATAAATGCACACTCTCGGTGAGGCAAAGCACATGAGGAAGCAGCAGTACCAAGATTGCAAGGAGGGAAGTGCCCTTGACCTTTTCACCGAAAGACCATAACTTTCATGAGCCTTCGAGAATAGCAAACGTAAGACCCGGGATCACAGCTAAAGAATCCTGCATTGTGTGTCGGAGGTACCCGGGGCTCTCCCGCATCGATAAGGCAGGGAGAATCATTTGCTGCCATGGTAGTGTCCTTGGCTCAAAGCAGCACCAGCGAAGTCTGCACAGTCGGTGAGTTACCAGACCGGTCTATGTTGAAGCCAAATATAATGAAAACAACAGATGGGTGACTGATCTTTGAAGCCAAGGTACGATACCCTAGACGGAGTGGTCCGGCATCACGCGGGTGCTCATTCAAAAGTCTCTGTTAGGTATCCAAATGAAAGGTGGCAAATGTTAAAAGGAAAGGAATTGGGAAATCGAAGTGGTCCTACAACGGGTCAAGCCAGACCCTGTGCACATTCGAAAAGTCTTCGATAGTTGATGCTAATTGAAATTGGTCTGAGCCCGGCTGTCTTGCTTTTTCTTGGCCACGTATAGGGACCTCAGAATTACATAACCCTAGACCATAACAAAACAAGTTATTGGACTTGGATAGGCAAGAAATCACACTTAGAGAACTAGTTATATAAAAACACAAATGACTCGTTATAGGCCCTTTATTCACTCTTTATACATACACACATAACATATAGTCGATTATACAGAAACATAGAAAAAGAGCATCACTGTTAATATGGTTGCAGATGACACCTTAATCTCGGCCACCCCAACGCTGCTTAGTCCCAGAGCAGATAGGCAGAGAGATCGCTCGTACTAACGGAGTCTGGAGCGGAGCATCCTCCCTCTCAGCGAGACTGCATCACCCGGGGGTCCAGGTCTATCTGCTTTCCCAAGAGGAATACCTCTTCTCTTTATGGGGGGATCCCCGCCCCTCATTGGTTACGAGATTGTCCTCGGCCGAAGAACAAACAATAAGCAAGAGAAGCCAAGAGTGGAAAATTCCAGCTAGAAGTGGAAAAACCCAGCTTCTCTTCCTTGCCTTCTTTCCCTGTACGCCTTATCACTGCACCTGCAGAATGCTACGACTCCTTTTCTGGCTCGTCCTTCAGCAGACAATACAACAACTATTCTCCATAGTTAGTTCAGCTGACATCATGTGACCTTGCCTCGACTGCAGAAATGCACGTCTACTTACTGAGTCCATGAAACCTTAGGCTTTTATTGCGATAATGGAAGTGAATGTCCAAAATGGCTGCGCATGGGCGCCATGTTCTTTTTAGCTCATTTTGCACACACGCACTCAACTCCACCCCATGGTTAATCAACTACCATAACCCAATGGGCGAAAAGATGGTTCCCAAAACTTTCAGAACATCCTCCACAAATTTGGAATACATGAAATACAACAACAAAGCAAAATAACTAAAACCCCAAAAACCCAAATAAAAACAGAATACAATGCCTCGGGAATCCATGCAAATAGTTGACCCCACCAATTCCCGTCCTGATCTTGAGTGACTCGGGCAATAAGATCTTTCAACCCACCAATGTGTTTCTCAATGGACCGTGAATGATCCACTAAATTAATACAACACCACCCTTCTACGGCATCACCCCCTAAATTATGCTTCAAAAACAAATAATAGCAGCCCTGTTTTGCAAAATGGCTTTTCTAAAATGTCTATTATCTAACAAGAACTCTGCTAAAGCCTGCAAAGCCTCATTAAGCCCTTCACTACCAAGCAAGCAAGTTTAATCATGGTATTATATTCCCAGCTGGCAGACCCCAAATTCCCTCTAATGAAATGGCTAACGCCAAAACTTCAGCTTCAGACAATAAATGCACATCAGAATTACAATCAGGTGACAGGGCGTTATAATGAATGGCTCGCGCAGACCGCCGGACAGCAGGCTGTATGTGAAACATCATCAAACCAAGACGTGATAGGTCGCACACATAGGCGCTGCTCAAAATCAGTTCTTCCCTCATTTTTGTTTAAATCCAATTGTTGACATCTACCGTTATAGTTTGGATCACAAATCATATGATAAGAAACATCAGCAGGAGCAATATCGTGGGTGATGATGCAAGTTATGTTCTTCCATTTGCGGTCTGAGTCCGCACAGAACTTATAATACTCATACACGGAAAAAGAACTCCGTACATCGGAATCCTCTACCAGTGAATCCTCATGCAATACCTCGAATAGGTGTCGCAATACCGGGGTAGGCATTGGTATAGCCACAAGACAGGTGGAAATCAGATTTGCAGAATCGTGTACATCCGTCAAACAGAAATGTGAAATGTTTAACACTCGTTGTGCCAGGTGAACCCATATATTCTCAGGTTGCCCGACAATGGCTGAATAGCCCTGCTGCACAAAGGACATTGAAACCGCAGAATGGGGCGTGGCATTAAGCTTACACCCTTGTCGTTTCCTCAAAGCACTGTGATACGCTGCAATGGACGCGTCCTCCAATGCAAAGGTGGTAGCAGACGTATCAGTCCTCATCCACATTCCCGACTCCATATGTAGAATGGAGACATTTGCCACCTCTTCCAGCATGTCCCTAGACCCTGCCGAAGACACCCACCTCGCTCCACACAGACAACCAGCATACTCGGGGTCGAAAAAATCTGAATTAAAAAACAAGATATCAGTGGAGTACATCCACAATCCCTCCCAACACCTGAATACCTCTCAGGGCAAGTCCAGATCTATGGGCAATTAATCCCATATGGTCAGGCGGAATTTGCACCCCAATCCCTGTCTCAATCACAGTAATGCCCCTGGGCTCAAGTCGGATCTCTTCCCTTGCATGCAAGTCCACCCCAGCAGATTCAGGGGTTGCTCGATAAGGATCCAGTGCCCCAGGGGACATTTGTCAATATAACAGGGTTTCCATAGCTCTGAATTGTAAGTCTGGCGTTAACATGCACATCAATGGAGTCTCACCATTCGCAATGGGCCGGTTGTTGAGAATCTGAACCACATCCAACACACGTTCTGGCCACCCTTTCAGGGTACTCTCACCTGTTTTTTTCACAACTGTTCTTTGAACGATCCATTCATTCTCTCAACCCTGAAGCCTCAGAGTGATATGGGACATGGAAGATCCATTCAATACCTTAACCTGACAATAGTCCAGAACCAACTTCCCCTTCAAGTGTGACCCATTATCACTTTGAATCTGTAAGGGAACTCCCTAATACACAGCCACTTGATCTAATAATTAGATTGTGTTCAATTGGGTGGCTCTTTTGCATGGCAACATCATTAGATAACCGGAATACATGTCCACGATAGTACACGCATATTGACATCCTCAGCTAATGGGCATGGGACCGATGTAATCGATCTGCCAAATCTGTCCGGGCAATTTACCCCATTTCAACGTGCTGTGAATTATATGTGGAATGGATATTTGTTTCTGGTGTTGACACACGGGACATTGTAAAATCACTGTTTTCACAATTTCTAATGGAAGGCTAATTCCTCTGTCTTGCACCCTCCTGATAATATCATTTTCTCCGAGATGCCCACTCTTCTGGTGGGCCCATTTAGCAATCCCTTTCAAATGATCATCCTCAGCCCTCGTGCCCATGACCGAAACCTTGGCATGTTCGTCTGCAACAGAATTGAACCACCGTTCTAGTGAATCCGTTGCACAATGTGCATCTACATGATACACATTACTGCATTATGCATTAGCATTTCAGCGATGTCTTGCCACAGTTATTTTCCCCATTCTACTTTGGTATATATTTTCCAGCCATTCTTTTGCCAGGTAGGCAGCCACACAACCAACCCATTTGCAACCGACCATGAGTCCGTATAGATGTTACAACACCCAGGTGTCTCTTGCTTTAAAGCTTGATAAACGGCATACAATTCTGCAAATTGGCTACTCTTCCCCTTTCCAGGGGTAGTTAACACCTTTTTCGATTTAGGATTATATGCGACAGCTTTCCAGTGTCGCTCAGTTCCCACATATTTAGCTGAACCATCAGTAAAACAAGCATGTTCAACTTGCTCACTCGTTAATTCACCATAGGGAATTCCCCATTTGACTGGAGATTCATTGATTTTGCTCCTCTCCTCAGGCTCTAGATCCACTAATGGAAGCCCTGCCATCTGCTCGTGTAATTTCGCCACTCCACCCTTTCCTGTTTTGGCACGATCTTGAATGTACCATTTCCATTTGATAATACTGGCCTCTTGTGCATGCCCTATTTGATGTGTTTTAGGGGAGCTCAGTACCCACTGCATGATCGGTATTTCCAGTCGGATCAATATATTATGACCCACCGTCATTTGTTCTGTATCCACGAGTGCCCAATAACATGCTAACCATTGTTACTCAAACAGAGTATATCTGTCACCAGCATCAGCAACCTCTGACTCCAAAATCCTAAGGGCACCCGCTTCCTGTCTTGTTTTTGCTACAAACTGCAGTTCATATAGGTATCCTGTACGGATACATTTAGCTTCACCTCCCCATCCCTCAACGGTCATAAATCAAGCACTTGCTGTATGGTGTCTTTGGCTAGTTGCAACATTCTATCATGCTATTCAACCCAATCAAAATTGAATTTCTTGCATGTTGCTTTGTAAATGGGCGCTAGGATCTGCCCCAAATGTGGTATATGTTGTCTCCAGAATCCAAACAACCCGATAAATTGCTGAGCTTGTTTCTTAGTTCTCAGAGTGGAAAACTCAAGGATCTTTTGCTTAGCTTTTAGCACCATTTTGCGATGCCCATTATGCCACTGAATTCCCAGAAAAATGACGGTCCCTACCGGATCTTGGATTTTGGTCTCATTCATTTCCCACCCTTCCTTCCGTAGTCCTTCCATGATAAGATCTAAGTGCTCATCCTTTCCTTGTATCCAAATGTCGTCAATATAATGCACAATTTTCACATCCGGTTTGCATGGAAATGTATCCAAATGTTCTGCCACCAGCCGGTGACAGATTGTCGGGCTATGCGTGTATCCCATTGGCAGGCATTGGAACGTATACTGCCTCCCATTCCAGGAAAATGCAAACTGCTCCTGACATTGATCAGCAATCGGTACGGTGAAGAAGGCATTGGCCAAATCTAACACTGCATAACAGATTCCCTCAAACTTCTGTACATTTTCAATCTAAGTCACTGCATCAGGGACTGCAGGTATTAACGGAGGAGTATATTTATTCAACTCGCAATAATCAACAGTCATCTGGTAACCTCTGTCCGGCTTCTTAACGAGCCAGATCGGATTGTTCCAAGCCGTGGTTACGGGGCGTAATACACCTACTTCTACATACCTTTTAATGGTGTCTGAAATTTCCTTCTGACCCCCAAGAATTCTATATTGTTTCATGGATACTCTTATAGTGGCTATTGGAACCTGCACCAGGGGCATTTTTCAATTTTCCTACTATCACGGGAGTACAAATTAAAGCACTCACCCCCAAATGATAAAGTTTACCTTCCAATCCAATGGTTAACCCCTCTAAAATGTAAACTCAGGGATAGGAACCACCAATACCTGATAGGTGTCACTTTTTTCCAATTTTCATATCATTTTTTGTTTGAACGGCAGGGGTCTCTCCCCCCCACCCCAAGCCTGTGATCTTAAAATGTCTTCCCTTGAACTTTGAAGGATTCTCGTGTATCAATGATGTCTCCATCCCGGTATCAATTAAGGCGTGTACCAGGTGTATATTTCCTGACTGCCAAAATAATTTCACCTTTACATGAGGCCTTCTGTCTACCTTAATGTGGGCAGTTGTTACATGAGTTTGACCACTATCCTATTCGTACTTTGAGTGCATATGTTTAGACTCCATCTCCACCATCACACTCACCATTTTCCTCAAATCTGCATAAATTGGCTGGTATTGGGGGGACTCTCCCGATGACTCATCGTCCCCCTTCCCTGGAGGGGTGCGGAAGGCACCTCATCTCCCCTGTCCTTCTGTAACTCCTGTTGCTTCACTCGTTTATAACGCTCTTTCCCATCTAGTCCTCGCTTTTTATACAATTGATACATATCCTGTGTCTCGATCCCATCAATGTCTTCCCTCGGCACTCCATCTTTAAGTAGTGCTAAAAACATATCCTTTCTAGATACGCGAGAATCTCGGCTGTCAAGCCTCTTCCTGGGAGTGCATCTTTCACTTTGCCCCTCCCTTTATCGCTTGCGGGGTCGTTCCTCTGCTTTTTCCCATTCTCCTAGGTCTGCCAATTGTATAATAGCATCCACCACCTCATTGGTCATTCGACCGGTCATTCCCACCAAAAGGGTCATTAAAACATTCTTATACGCTGGCGGGTCAGTTCGAATTATGGTATTTCTAGCTGAAACAGACAATGCTACGATTCCCATATGTTGGGGAGTATCTAAATTAATTGCTTCTTTCATGGCATGTTCCCTCACTCTTTTTATGACCTCTCTCAATGTGTACCACTTCTTATCCTCGGTTGGCCAATCTGAGGCGATAGGATACTTATGGTTACACCCTTGGGCCGCTACTTGTAACAAAGACATTTGAACCCCTCCCCCATCCTCCTCACAAGGAGGACCTACACGTAACATTTCTTGCACATGCGTTTCCTGCATCAATGGCAGAAACCGGGCGGCATCCGTGGCATCTACACGGAGACCCGCCGCCCCTCCATCAAATAACCTGACCATATAGGTCAACAAAGATTCACTAGCCCTTTGTTTTAATTGGCTGATGATTTCCTCAACCTCTTGCTGAGAATAATTCTCAAGCATTGTCAAATCCACCATCCCCCCCTAGGATTATTCGGATTAGGACCCTCTCTTCTGCGCATCACGGGTTTAGCTGTTACCTCCTTCCGACTAGGTTCCAGCCTGGGCGAAACCTCAGGCTCTGACCCACTCTCTGTACTAGTGCTGTCAAATACATCACCATCCTACTGGTCGGGGTCCCAATCAACCCTTGCAGAAGCAATCACAGTTGCCACCTTGCAAGAATTCACTCTTCCTCTTCTATTTTGATATTTGTAGCGATCAACCCTCATAGCAACTCGTTCGGCTACCGCTTGATATTTGTTTGCCTTATCATGATACAACTTCATTTGGAGCTGCTGCATTAACAAAATCTGTTTTTCAGTGGCCAGCTCAATTTTCCAATCTCCGGACACTCGCCTTTAATTCGACATTCAGTTGGTGCACCTTTCGAAAGGCATGCAACAGAATCCAACCTCTTCTACAAGAGCCGAACACTCTTTCCCTTTGCCCACAGGCACCTGTTGCAGGCAGCACACCACTTCAGCCGGACTCACCTCTCTTATAATTGCGTCCCAGGTCTCACTTAGACCTGCACCACATGGCCTGGTTTGTGCGACTTTGTTCTACGGACCCTTGGTCCACCCTGGAATAGTCACTTCAGGACAGTCTCCGCCTGCGGAGCTTCCTTTTTTCCTAAATAGGGAACTCATGGTATCAAATGAATATTTCACGTCCCTATCGTCAATACATCACAATACACACCTTTTCACCGATGATTCCAAAACTGAGTCCAAAACTATAAAGTTCTTAAATTAGTTGGGCTCTTTGGCATCAATATCAGCACATAAACCATGCTCACAGCGCCAAAATGTCTTGCTTTTTCTTGGCCACGTGTAGGGACCTCAGAATTACGCCCCCTAGACCCTAACAAAACAAGTTATTGGACTCAGATAGGCAAGAAATAACACTTAGACCACTAGTTATATAAAAACAAAAATGGCTCGTTATAGGCCCTTTATTCACTCTTTATACATAAACACATAAAATATAGTCGATTATACAGAAGCATAGAAAAAGAGCATCACCGTTAATATGGTTGCAGAAGACACCTTCATCTCTGCCATCACAACGCTGCTTAGTCCCAGAGCAGATATGCAGAGAGATCACTCGTACTAACGGGGTCTGGAGCGGAGCGTCCTCCCTCTCAGCAAGACTGCATCACCCGGGGGTCCAGTTCTATCTGCTTTCCCAAGAGGAATATCTCTTCTCTTTATGAGGGGATCCCTAACCCTCATTAGTTACGAGACTGCCCTCAGCCGATGAGCAGACAATAAGCATGAGGAGCCAAGAGTGGAAAATTCCAGCTAGAAGTGGAAAAACCAAGCTTCTCTTCCTTGCCTTCTTTCCCAGTACCCCTTATCACTGCACCTGCAGAATGCTCCGACTCCCTTTCTGGCCCGTACTTCGGTGGACAATACAACAACTATTATTTCAGCTGACATCATTATGTGACCTTGCCTCTGCTGCAGAAATGCACATCTACTTACTGAGTCCACAAAATCGCAAGCTTTCATTGCGGTAATGGAAGTGAATGTCCAAAATGGCCGCGTATCGGCACCATTTTTTTTCAGCTCATTTTGCACACACACACTACACTGGCTAAGGGAGACTGTGTTAAAAGGGCTCTGAGCCCAACTGAGGGGGATCCGGGGTGAGTCACCCGAAAAGGAATATCCTACGAACATTGTGTTAAAAGGATCTGAGCCCGGCTGAGGGGGGATCCGGGTTGAATAGCGAATCACCTTGAGTACTTGTGAAATTCTGAAAGAGGAAAAGAATGTATCGGTAATTTGGTCGCATCAAGCCCTCTGAATGATGAGACTTTGATAAGCAAGGATACTTGAGCACAGAAGGCCCTGATGCTAATGATTGAACTGTATCCTCGTACTAAAGAAGCAAGAGACTGTGCTGCGCTTGAGTGATCGCCTTGTCCCGTGCTGAAAACATGGGGAAGGGAGGCCAAAGGCCTGAACATCCTGACATATCATTTTGTGAACACTACTTTCTTTTTCAGAACACTGTTTCCCACACTATTTGTATTTAGAGGTAGGGATTGACAATAGGTTTATTAGTATAGGTCCGTTTATTTTGACAAGACACCACTAGGACTGCGTTATTATTATTTGATGGTGGTAGTTTGCTCCCATCTGTAGATTTAGGATTAGATAGGCGTTTTTCAAACCCTTTTTGAAGTTCAATACACACCCTTGAACTGTGGTCACTTGTGTTTGTCTTACTGTTGATACCATACCCTCCTTAGAGTCCCTGCTCTGGCCTCAGTACCTCCGATGCCCTCGATGTGGAAGATGCTGCTGAGACACTCCCCCCATGGCATCAGTCGTAGGGGGTCCACAGTGCCTCCACCAGTGGCTATGCACTCCCTCCTGTGCTTTACTATGGCACTGTGGACCTTTGCTTTTAGGTCGTCCCACCTCTTGCAACAGTCCTTTCTTGTGTGGGGGACAGTCGTCAAGGCCTTCACACTGGCCACCACCTCTTTCTATATGGCCGTCTTCCGTTGGTTGCTTGTTTTCTGCTGCCTGGTACCAAACAGTTCCTCTGCATGTTGCAGCACTGTGTGCACTGGGGCTGGCAGCTCTACATCTGAGAACTTGGGTTTCCATAGGCGGATATCTTTTCCTGGGGTGCTCTGGTCCTGGGACATCCTTTTTCGCTCCGATCTCAGCCTGGATGGCTGAGGGAACCGGCGGATTGAGTTGGATTCTGTTTTTTATGATGGCCGCCGCAGTCCTTCCGGCTTTGGCACCGTTTCTGTTTCCGGTGCCGGTATTGCTGCCACTACATACTTTTTTCCAGTGTTCCAGCCATTTCTTTGGAAAAGGCGTTATTACCGCCACTTTTCGGCTGCTATTGACGGATATTTGTAATTTTCCTCCGCTAATGCCGGCATACCGGTATTGCCGCTTTCAGTATGAGTTTGTGCGCACACCTGTGTACTCGTAGTACGCCGAAGAGTCTGGCACTTTCCCCGCCGGATACGCTAATAACAGAATGCCGGTATTAGAAGATTTGTAGCCGATTACTCGGAATGAGGCCCAATGTTTCCTTAAGGAGAGCATGAATGTCTCTTCCATATAACAATTCCTCAAGGATGGCAAAAAGTGCATCTTTTACACATCTGCTTCAAGGATGACAAAAGTGTCTCTTACACAACTGTTGTTTTCAAGGAGAGCAAACGTGTCTTTTTTACACAAGTGCTTCAAGGATAGCAAAAGTGTCTCTTTTATACAACATCTCAAGGATGACTTCCTGGTACACTTCCAAACCAGGAATTCTTCAGTAGATACTTAAGATCCCCGGGTATACTCTCCTGCCAGGCATCCTTTCACAATGTCTTTTTCTTTCATGCACTTTAAGTGGATTCCCTGGTGTACTCCCATGCCGGGAATACCCTTTGGGTTTTATAGATCCCCTGATGTACTCTCCTTCCAAGTATCATTCCCCCAAAAGACTCACTGTCTGATATATTTAATTTATCAGGGCTTTGTTCAATGTTCTCTGTTTCCCAATAAAGCACAGTTGTACTCCTGCACTGTCTACACTCAATCGACTTTAGATATTACTTGTCCCAAGCTTCCCCAAATGGGCATCTCAAACATGTAGACATGCTCTTTTTTCATAGAGCGACTCCCTACTTCATATTTGACCCTGCTTTCTTTAGGACTGTTCTTTTTAGTCAGCTCCTTGCTTCTTCTATGAGTTTTTGTCTTGTCTAAGTTTTACGTTTCAAGCGCCCTTAAGCCTTTGGGTACCTGGCAGGCTATATAAATGGCAAACATAAACATAAACAAACATGTTCAAGTACTGTCTTCTAACTTCTTCACCAGTGTTCATTTACTTATGGCAGTGCTTGCTCCAGCTTTCCCCACATTGACATCTCAGACATGCAGAATTGCGCAAATTCTGTCTTTCAAAATGTACTTTTAATTGTTCATGTGCCTGTTGGTATGCCCCGGAGTTCCCACCATCAGTGGGCCAACTCACCGGTGTCTCAATGCATTTCCGACCCATGGCACGTTGCTGCGGTGAAGTCTTAACTCGGGACTGGCGCCTCCCGCTTGGCAAACCCTCTTTCAGCTCTCCCGCCAGCCTTGCACTCACTTGCCGGTAAAGTTGCTGCTGTTCGATATGACAGCATCCTTGAAGCCCCCCACCTTGTCAGGCCTCTTACCCCATCTCGCCACATTGGCTAGTAGCTTGCAACTAGAAATGTGTAACCAGATCTAGGAACTCAAACACCCAACAGCTTTCAACACAACCCGAACTCTGATCAAGAACTATTCCACTAGATTGCAGTGCATTTCAGCAAAAGGTTCTTACAAACCCAACTAAATCTGGACAGTAAAGGACTAGCATCCTCCTACCTTACCAAGGATAAATCCTATTCAGAACCAAACATCACCGCCCACTCTTCTCCACACAGGACCAGCTCACCACTATTGAATCCTGCAACCCAACTGGACATTTGGAACACCTCTCACACCTCTCTAGTTATATAAATCCAACCATCATAAAACACTCGAAACTGACAACTGTATATCCTATCTTAATGACTCGATAACTACCAGGAGTGCCACACTTCTCTTGAAGTCTGCTTATGTCAGACACCTTTTCAAAAGTCCACAGTTGACACAACAACTCAGTAAACTACCACATTAGAAAAGTACTGGAAAAATTCATATACATTAATCTCCAGGATTATTGAGACAAACAACATTTTGGATGAGGCACACACAGTTTTTGTGAGGAATTTGACGATCCGCACAGGGAGTGGGCACTCGCCTCGGTTTTTAATTTTTTTTTGTAAGAAATAGAATGATGGGAGATCAACCTCAGAAAATGTGTGGGGCTAATCCACACACATTTCCCAATGCTCACCGCACAACAAACACATAGTCAAGTTTACTCTGTGGAACACAGTTTACCGGCGCAGTCCTCCTGTCATGTTCACCTGGAATGTGACAGCCACGGGTACATCAGGCAAAACCTTCCTCCGGCCATGGCCAACCTAATTCAAACATCAAAGGCTCATGGATCCGCCCTGCCTATTGTTAAGTTCTGCGTGGTAGCAGCGCATACTGATGAGAGTTAATTTAAGCAGCCCTGCAAAGACACCTGTTCACAGAACTAACAAAGGGCAGGAAACCCCAACACCTTTTTGATATGCAATGTGTCGGCTTCAAGGTAGCTCCCACCCCTCTGTATGAAGGGCAGTGAATGTCATGTCTGGGACAACTGTTTACAGTAGGCAACGCCCGCAGGGATCCCCCTTTCAGAGGGAAGACGTATTTGATTTGATGAAGATAGAAAGTTTGTTCTCGCCACAAAATTAAAGGGAGATCTGCACATTGATCAGGAGTCAGAGAGCTCAATTAACCAGAGACACTTTTATCCACAGAAGACAGGAAGATGGCTGGGACTTAGTAGTACCTGTTGTCACCCTTCACCTTTCCTGTTGCAACGCACTTTGGTTATGACCTCACGCATAACAGAAGATTGTTGGTGGGGACCTCGGATTGGTTCAGTAAGGTAGGCTTAGCATGCACCAATCACTGGGGCCCATTTGGATTTAAAAGAGGGTTGAGCCCCTCTTTTGGTAGATCATCCAACGACTTTTAAAGGAGTAAGAAGGGCTCTTTTGGACCCTGGCTGAAGGTACAGTCTGCCTTACAGCTTCCGCCAGTGAAGGAAGGGTAGGATTTCCAAGAGGGAAGCAAGATCCCTCCCCTAAACATCTCCCTGGGAACTCAGAGGACCCATCCAGCAGCTCCAGAACCTGTACCTAGCCAGCACACAGCATGCCCTGCTAGGTTCTGCCAGCACGCTTCCTAGATGGGAACTACCAGAGAGTCTCTGAACAAAGGACAAGGCTGTTGCCTACAAACACTCTCCTCAGTGTCGGGCCGTCTGCCTTAAAGGATGACAAAAGTTCTGCAAAGAAGCTAGGAGGAGTGCCACATACAGCATCAACCAGCGTCCATCTTTTAAGGACCTCGAACCGTGACCGGCTGCACCACTCACTGCTGTCATGCTGCAGTCACTAAAGCTGTCCGAGACCCTTGACCAGCGTTCTAGATCCGCCAACCAGCACAGAGACAATGATTCTTGACCCTAAGCCGCTATGTAGGCCAGCCTGTAGCCATCCGTCCAGCCTTGCTTGCCGAACTGCCTGCTGCCCGATACCAGCAGCTGTCTCCTGTCTTGAACTCTGTCGCAGGAGCTGCAAAGCATCCTGGAACTGACTTGATGCTGTTGAGCATCGAGATTATCTCAAGCACCAGGTACATTGTGTTTGCGTCCTCCTGTTCCTTCTCCAAAGGCCCCTAGTGACATTTACTACTCCTTGCTCCCTTGGTGCTGAAACCAAATAATCTTGAACCGTTAAGACTGATTGCTTTACCGACTACCCTCCTGTCAGTATCCAGAGTGCATCCCTTTTCCTTTGTGAAACTGTCTGTCCTCTGTGTTCCTTGACAGGGTGGGTTGTATTTTGTAGTGTGCTTGAACTGTCTGTTGTAATAATAATAAAGTAGATATTTGTATACAACTTTGACTGGACAGTCGCTTTAACCATTGGGTAATAATTGTATTTTCACTGTGTTGCAGCTAACTAACGATCCACGACCTTGCAGAGATACGTCTGCCATTCAGTCCACCTTAGCAAAATTGGACAAGGAGGTTTATAATTGACTTGTGTTTCCAATCTGTTCGGATCCTTTCTGGTGTACTAGAGGTGTGGGGCTGATTGATGGTTTAGAAACCAATATTCATTATTGGACCACTGGTGCCCCGGAAGTTGATTCATCACAGTATTAAACCATCTAGAAGTACTGAATCACCCCGTGCTCTATCTGGGATATACTAAAGAACAACGCAAACGAAATTAAGAGAGTGTTGTCCCCCTACTGCACATCTCCACAGCTTTTGACACCATCAGCCAACAGATTATTCCAAGAAGACTAAGAGACAATGTAATAAAAGGAGTGTTGTCTACAGTGAATCACACCACTCCCCATCAGTAGAGTCGAAACCACCATCCATCATGGCCCACTACATATCCAAGCCATGACTACTGGCCTTTGGAGTACCCTAAAGATCCACATTATCACTTCTTCTTTTGAACATTTACATGACACTTACTGAGACTCATCAACCTGTCAGACATCACCTTTTACAACTACACAGAGGGCACACAAACATTTTACAAACTGAAGACCAATTCTTCAGCATACTCTCCAGAACTAAACCTATGCCCTGCACACGTGGATGGATGCCATCAAACAGACTAAAGTGCAACCCTGCTAAAACAAACCTGATGGGTTGCAGTGCAGCGCCTTCGATCACCACCTCAATCCTTTGTTCTAATGAGATGCATCCATGTCCATTACCATCCTCCTCATTAAGGAATCTTGGAAAGACAATGCTCTGTACCCTCATTCTCGAACTACATGTGGGAACCACTGTCAAGACTAGTTGTTTTTTCAACTAGGCACTTGACGACTCATATCTTATTTATAACTTAACCAAAGGGCAATGGCAGTGATAATCACTGTTGTTAACAAGACTACACTATGCAGGCAGCATTTTTCCCTGACTCCCTGAAAACCTAATGGAAAAATGACCAAGAGTCCATACGCAGAGGCCAGATTACTTTTCATGATTTGAACACAACACCCCAGGGCTATGTATGCTCCACTGGGTCTTCATTAAGAAAAGAAAACATTACAAAATACTCTGCATCACCCACCGTGCATATGATAGAAAAGGCCCAGTTTCCCTCACTAGGAAATTCTGTCACTATCCGCCGGCCAGGACAATGAGGTTCAGTAACGCTGCATTAGTCCTGGTTCAAACTACAACAAGAAACGGCAAGGCAGTTCCTATTCCCCTTACTGACTACCAAACTCTGGAATCCCCTACCTAAGCATCTCCGCATGGAAGAGAAACACTTCACCTTCAGGAAACAGCTCAAAACAGGACTCTTCAACCAACTGTACTGGACACACAACATTGAGCCTAGACTTAACCCAGAAAGAAATTATCTGATCTTAGTAATGTTTGGTGGGTCCCCATTCCATTGGCAATCTCTCCACCTACAAGATGCCAAAGTGAACCATAACCCTCTAAAACCAAGAAAGGAGTTTCACCACCACACCCGAGGAGGTCTTTGAGCCCTGGCTCCACCCCTCCCTCCTCACTTCGCCCTTCCCTCACTAACTCCTCACTAGTCATATCTTGCAACTGTACACACCCTCAGTCCCATCAGGCGACCCACAAGGTCTAAAGTACTAAACAGACTCCCGCCCTGGCCACTTCTGACAAGACCCCCCCACTACGTCCATCACTGCTCACAACTTGGGCCCACACATACGGCAAACCCACCCCAGACTACCCCCCCATCGAAAGATTCCAAACCGACAAGCAGGTAACAAGTGCTTCCTACCTGCACTCATCAACCCCTCATGCTTCAGCATATGACGTTCCTTCTATCTTTCCAACACCTCCCAATAGCTTTTTTACGGAGCCACATGCAGTGAAGCTGACATTATAGGCAGGCGGGTGATATATAAGGCCACTTTTCCCCGACCAAGACTAGGCATGTGTCATTTTCTTTTTGGGCCTATTTGCAGCATGTTTTACCCTCAACCACAACCTGCTCTTTAACTGCCTGCTTGAGGATAGGATCAGAGACTCTGCTTTGCAATGTCTCATCTCCTTCCTTGACAACTAAACCCACAAGGTCAAACTCAATTCCATACTTTCACATGCAACATATATGGTATGGAATATTGCTCAAGGGTCAGGGTTATCTCCAAATGTATTTAACACCTGCATGACTTCTGTTGCCAGAACCATGCAATCCAGCTACCTTTGGTACCCCATGTACACAGATGACACCCAATTACACCTAAAGCATAACGAGAACTCCCAATGGCTGACAGCTGGTAGCTGCATGCTTGACTCACATGCAAGGTTCCATGAATCAAAGTAACTCGGTCTTTCCTCTCCCTTGGCACAACAGATACAATATCCCTTACATTCAACAGGCCTTCAGACTTGGGCCCTGCTTCACCAATCACACAGAAGTTACGAAACCTAAGGATTGTGATAGATGCCGACTTGACCTTCATTTCCAAAACTAACATGGACCCGAAACTGGTATCCCAACATGTATGCCACATGCTGGATCCTGTCACTACTGATCATTTCCCAGCCTAACTGCCATGGTACGTGCAATATCGACCTCGCTGTTGGATAACTCAAACAACCTCTGCACTGACCTCTCGGCGATCTCCATTCACAACCTTCAGAGGGCACACAACTATGCAGCCCACATCACCCATGCTCTGCAGAAATGTGAGTACACCAGCCCAGCCCTGAAGAGCCTTCACTGGCTCCCAGTTTAAACCCCACACCTTTTCTACAAGGCACAGCATAGCATTGTACCTACGTACCTCTTCAAGCTCTTCCTCCGAGCCCTCGTAGGCCTCCACTGTCCCCTGTACAAACTATTCTTCAACACTCAAGCCTCCACCCTCTGGAACTCTGCCTCTTGCTGGAAAACTCCTTCTTGCAATTCTCTAGAGAGGTCTTAGAGCTTCGACGGGCCTTCCTGCCTTTATCTGCGATTGTAAAGAGAATGCATTGAAGCACGGTGCTGTCTCGCGGAACTGCACGAAACCTAACTCTAACGACTGCTTTGTTAGCTCCTCTTCGACCACTGTTATCACCCCTCATTAATGCTTCTCCTAACCGGAAAGATACCATCATAAATTCATACAAAATGATTTGAAGCTGACATCGAAGCGGTGTGAGTGCAATGCAACAACCTTACATCATTTTTCATAGGTATCTTAAACTAAACACATTTTCTTTGGCACGGCACCTTTGTGAATAATATCTGTGGGTACACTTGAACAGTACCCTGTCTCATACAGCGAGAAGTCCCATTGGGGCTTATGACGTACTATGCCTAATTTGTACATGTGAATGGCCTTGGCGCGCAGGCGCCGCTGCAAGTTCAGTGGTAGGCCTGGTATTGTTGTCATTGTTTCCATGGACGTATATTTACTGAATGAGGAGCGAGTTTCAGTGTGGGTTGAAAAAATGCATTAAGCAAGCACACACTGCACAGATAATATACAGTACCCAGACGCCCCACAAAGGCTACACATACAAGGATAGATATTGGTTCTTAGGCTGAGTTTGTCTGCACCCCTGCGTACAGGGATGGGGTACGACACACCCTGCGAGCATAAGTGTAGAGCTTGGTTCCTGACGTAACGTTAACCTCGGCGGAAAGCACTGCAGCTTGTGGAGCGGCTGTGGGTGTAACACGCTGTGCAGAAAGAAAGCAGAGAGGGAGTGGGGAGGAGGGAACGGGGGGAGGAAGGGGATGGGGGAGGGGACGAGAAAAAAAGAGAGGGGGGCTTTGGAACAGAGAGAGGAAGCCGAACAGTGAGGAAGTGAGAGAAGCACGAGGGGGGAGGAGGTTCTTGCTGTTTCACCCATAGACAGACAGACAAAGGCAGTGCCCCCTGAACAGGTGCTCCCATGGACCTTACCCTGAGAGCAGAGCAGCAGTGTGAGGCCCTCCGGCCAGGATTGCAGGTACTGGGGGAGCCAGAGGCCTGCCACTGGGATAGGTTTTCTGTTATCGCAGGGGTCCGCCCGCCTGCCTTTGTTTTACGTAGCTTGTATTCACCGTCGTTTGGGGGTTCTACGTAGACCTTTTTTGTATCTTCATTATGTGGGATGACTTCTGCCGTTGTGAGATTCTGTTTGAGAGCAGAACTTAGTTTGTTCCTCTCTTCAGTTCTCAAGCGTTTAAAAAAAAGAATTGATCAGCTGTTTGTGTTTTTGCTCGAAGCGACATGACAACATATGTATGAAGCAGCACCATGCATACATGAACGAGGGAGCTCATGATAATTATGTGAAAGGTTCCTGCATTGAATTTTGACCCAGTCCCTTTTTCAAAGCTTTCGAGTCTCCCAGATCCCACTTTTGATTTTTAAGAAAAATGCTAAATGGGTGATAGAAAATGTTACAACATTGTATACTTTATATATAACTATACATTGTCCTCGTCAAGCCAATATTTTTCATGAAATAAACATGATAATCAGTTGGGTTCCTATATAGTGCTTACTGGTGGATTGCTTCTTTTAAGTGTTGTAATAACTGGTGTCATTATTGCCCAATTGAATGGGTTTGCCAACCTTGGAAGGAGAAGGCCTGAGTGGCCGCAGTATTTTGATTTATGAACTGCAGGCAGCCCCCATCTCTGAAGTGAGCACTTAATACATGAGCTATTTACTCGGGCGAAAATATTGTCTTGTTACCACTCTATGTAATAATCGCATACCATTTGTTTTTAAAAACGGAATAGCTTAGTGGGTTATTCACCAACTGTTAAGTAAGATCTGTGTACAATCTGCAAGTCGAGGTTCATATTCCTGCAGGGTCGCTTCACTTTTCACTTTTCCATGGTGGATTTATAGTTCCTTCTTTTAGTGTTCTGGCATATAGGCGAAGGGATACATCACCTGTAGTATTTAATATCGCGCCATAAGTCTGTGTGGACATGGGTGTGTGTGTTTGGAAGGATCATATATATGCCATATGTGCGACTTAATCATTGATACCTAATTCACACTTTGTTTTTCTCTCCATACGTACTCTGCACTTTGTTTGCGGACTGACGTCTCGTGGTGGAGTCGCCTCTGGCACTGTGGCAGCCAGGACTGCCACCCACTCTTTAGTGTTCCTTTCTTTGGGCACCTTTACATTGAAGTTTGATGTGGAGCCACGCAGGTCTCAGAAGATCCATGATCGCCCCCGCCGCCCTCCCAGTGAAGCAGTCACCAGAGTGCACAGTGGAGTTTCACAGGATTTCCTTTACGAATGACCTGGAGCTTTCACCCAACACCCTACCCCACACCCCCGGGCAATGGGATGATGTGTTTGACCTGAGCCTGCCGAAGGTCTTTCGTGATCTGTAATAGGGCGAAAGAGGGGTGTATAGAGCTTGAGTGGGGCCATACTTGTATAAGTAGTGCCTGCAATCCAATTCGTTGGTTGCTTGAAGAGATCTAAATCTTCTGAGTTATGTGCCCCTTATTATATGATTCCAGTGTGCGGCGATGATGACTTCACTCATTGGTGTCCCTTCTACTGAGCCTACTTTAATATTGTGCCTGACCTGGTCAGGATAGCTTTTGCTTTCTCCATGAAGGAGGCCAGACTGCTGCGGCTTTGCCTGACCTTTCCGTTCTTGTAGTGCATCACTTGAGGCCTGTTGGTTTATCACTTGAAGCCTGTTAAAACATCACCTATGAATCTGCTTATGCACTGCCCGATACCTGGCAGAGCATCGCCAAAGCTACAAAGAGCAAAGAGCTTTATTTTGGCACAACTGGGTTTTACCAAGTGCTAGACTTAACTAATGTGTGCTTTACCTCAAATGTGAAAGAGTGGGATTACCTGCCCTTCAATAACTAATGGGTACTTATCCTTCAGTCGGTCACCACATAATGCGGGTTACTTTGTATACGTTTTCACAGAAGTTCTTGTGTAAAACCACCACAATAGTTGTTTAGCGTTAATACCGCTGTTGGGGGTGGAGTGGGTATCTATGTTCCTCATTAAATGTAGCCTTTATTTTTGAAAAATCACCCAACCTATGTAGCAAAGCACAGGGATAAACTCCATGATGATATGCGGGACCAGTATAGAAGAGGACTCGTGGATCTTCAAAAAGACAAGGCTATCCCATTATCACAGTTCAGTGTTTCGAGCCTTATCCAGATGTTGCTGTCTGATAGCTTGCTTAACACTAAGGAACGGTGTAATCCGACAATTAAGGCAAATGGTTACTAAGGCTGCACAGTAGCAGGAATGTTTTTTATGCCAGTGTGACAATGGAATCCCCAGATCATCATGTTTTATTTCCCTTTGAAGTGCCCAACTTCCAGAAGAAAGCTTTTTGAGTCCTTGGTTTTGAAAGTAAGCTTGCACGCTTTCCTCTAGTCTTTGATTCCCTGAGCATGAAAGCGGAAGCGGATCCGAAAACTGGTTTTGGATAACTATCACTCTGAAATACGCTTCAAGTGATGTGAGGGGAGATGTAAACCTGCACACCAGAAGAAATTGCACCCGTAAGATAATTGAGTCAGCGAGTACGTAACATTTCTTTGGGAATGTTGTTATATTGGTAAACAGAGAGAATGATAGAGAACATCTTCTGTCTATCCTTTACTTGCTTACTTTTCTATCATCATGCATTCACGCTTATACTACTCCTGTCTACCTCTTCCATCATTCTCCCACCCCCTTCCTAACAAGGATTCAGTCTGGACAGCCCAGGTTTGGCCCCAAAGACCCCTATATTTGGACACGCCTCGGCACAGGGAGACCACTACGACAATTGTGGGTGCAGTGTACATGACACTACACACATTGCTTTTCGTATGTGGAGATGTTCCAATTCTAACTAAAGGAATGAGAAATAGTAGCAAAGAGGTTGGAATGAAAAGACTGCAATATTCAACTGTAACGTGATTTATCTTTTACTCTCAATTGTTGTGATCAGATAATACACTTAAAACTGTACATTATTTGGTTTGTGCTACTTTCTGAAATGTGTACCAATGATGAAGGAAATATCCCAGTTTGAGTTGCCGTGGACAGTTCTGTTGGTTTGGTATTGGGTTTTACCTTGTGCTATTCTGCCTTTTGTATGATCTTTGGTGTGGTCTAGACTCTGAAAGCAGGGGGCTGTGCTTTGCTAGTGCAGAAAGAGGGAAAAAGCAATGTAGCTTTGCTGTGTTGTTGATGCGTGGAGCTATGTAGCGGCAGAGTACTGTGTGTGGTTCTTTTCCTAGCTGAACACTTGAGGTATGCACCTGTGCACCGAGGGGAGCCTTGTTTGCCCGTAGTGTGAGGATTCGATGGTGGCGACACTAATATATATGTTGGTTGAAGCGGTTTAGCGTTCTTTTGTTTGAAGTCTTTTGGGAGGGGTGTTCAATTGCCTTTTGTGGTGGCCTAGTTGCTATGTGCATAGTGAGTTGTATCGTGGAATTTGAGCATTTTGTTGCCGAATGCAGTAATTGGAGATTTTGATGGGTCTTTGGACCATCTATCCAGAGTGGCCATGACGACGTTTTGCTAGTGTAGCACCCTGGGTCGCGCAGTTGTGAGAAGTCCCAAGGCACCATATAATGGGGGTTCCTTGCAGCTGACAGAATGCAACACCTTGTCCTAAATCATATTGAAGAAAGACGGCAAAGTCAAAAGGGAGCGGGCAGCAGTGTGACAAATCAACTTCCGGGGCACCAGTGGTCCGGGGATGAATATCGGTTTCTAAACCATCAATCAGCTTCACACCTGTAATACACCAAAAGGGATGCAAACAGATTAGAAACACAAGCAAATTATAAACCTCCTCCTTGTCCAGTTTTGGTACTGTTGATGGAACGGCAAGCTTATCTCTGCAAGGTCATGGTTTGTTGGTTAGTTGCAACACAGCGAAAATACAATTATTACACAATGATAAAAGGGACTGTCCAGTCAAGGTTGTATACAAATATCTACTTTATTATTCTTCAACAGACAGTTTTAGCATGCTACAAAATATAACCCACCCTGTAAAGGAATGCAGAGGACAGACAGTTTCAAGAGGAAAAGGGATGCACTCTGTATACTGACAGGAGGGTAGTCGGTAAGTAATTACCCTCAATAGTTCAAGGATACTTGGTTTCAGCACAGAGGGAGCAATGGGTCTTACAATGTCACTAGGGGCATTCGAGAAGGACCAAGTGGACAAAACAATAATGCACTTTGTGCTTGTAGAAGTTCTTGGTGCTTAACAGTGTAGAGTCGATTTCAGGGCGCTTTGCAGCTCCTGCAACAGAGTTCAAGACAGGAGACAGCTGCGGTACTAGGTGACAGGCAGTACGACAAGCGAGGCTGGACGGATGGCTGTAGGCTGGCTTACGCATTGGCTCAGGGTCAGGAATTGTTGTCTTAGTGCTTGTTGGCGGGTCTGAAGCACTGGTCGAGGCGACTCGGGTGGCGTGAGTGCCTGCAGCATGACAACAGTCAGCGGTGCAGTGGATTGCAGCTAGAGGGGCTTGACTGCCTTTAAATAGCTTTAAAGGTGAACGCTGGTTGATGCTTGTCTGAACACTCCTCCTAGCCTCTTCGCTGGGCTTGTATCATCCTTTAAGGCAGACCGGCCAAAGCTGAGGAGAGTGTTGCAGGCAACAGCCTTGTCCTTGGTTTGGTTCAGAGACTCTCTGGCACTTCGCACCTAAGAAAGCCTGCTTGCAGAGCCTAACATGGCAGGCTGTGTGCTGGCTGGGCACTGGTTCCTCTCGATTCAGTATCTCCCTTTGTTCCCTGGGTGATGTGTTCTTGCTTCCCTCTTGGAGTTCCTCTTGTTACTCCTTGCAAAGTCTTCAGATGATCTGCCAAAAGAGGGGCTCAACCCTCTTTTAAATCCAAATGGGCCCTAGTGATTGGTGTAGGCAAGGCCTACCTTAACAAACCATTCCTGGGTCCCCACCAACAATCTTCTGTTATGCGTGAGGCCCTAACCAGAGTGCTTTGCAACAGGAAAGGTAAAGGGGTGAAAACATGTACTACTAAGTCCCACCCATCTACCCGTCTCTTATGGATCAAAGGATCTCTCTGGTTAATTGAGCTCTCTGTGATTCCTTATTAAAGGCAGGTCTCCCTCGAAGTGGTGGCGAGAACAGACTTTCTGTCTCAATCAAATCACAAACTCCTACTCTCTGAATGGGGTCCCCCTGCAGGGTTTGCCTACTGTAAACACGTGTACCAGCCTTGACACTTCACTGCCCTTCATACTGGCTTCAGGTTGACACAGTGCATATCAATGGTTGTTGGGGGGTTTCCTGTCTTTTGGTGGCCTATGCAGCTCGGCCCCATGTGGGCCTGTTTGAAGTATAATCTATTAGCATGCTAATTATGTTTAATTGCTGCCACCGTTTCTGCAGGGCCAACAAAAATAATAGGGCGGATCCATGGGACCTTTGTTATTTAATTATGCTAGCCATGGCAGGGGGAATGTTTTGCCCTCCCCCTTTTGAGATGCCTTGCTGTACTCGTGGGTGTCGCATTCCAACTAAATTTGACAGCAATGTCTGCGCTTGTAGGCTTTGTCCACTCAAAATACACAGGTCTATGTGTATGTCGTGCAGTGAGCATAGACAGATTATCCCCACACATTTTCTAGAGGTGGATCTACCATCATTCGTTTTCATACACAATTTCAAAAAGCCTAGGTGAGTGCACACCCACCATGTAGATTGGCAAATTCCTCACAAGCAGTGGGTATCCAGTCAACAGCGAAGTGAAATCGCTCCAGGGGAAAACTCTTTATGGACACCTATGAGCATGTTTAAGGTGTGACAACTTGTAGCAAAATTACATTAGCACACCTAGGAGCAAAATCACAGGGGGGCACATGGGAGTAAATTTCAGCAAGAGTAATTATAGTGTGACACCTAGAAGTGGAACTGCAGTGGGACACAATGGAGCCGTGTTGTAGAAGGTAGAAAGAAGAGTGGTGAGCTGGTCAGTGAGAGACGCACTCGACCATGAAACCTCAAATAACAAGGCATAACATGGTACAGTGAGAAATAAAAAGGGATGGCAAGGCATAACAAAGAATTAAGTATTTGTCAAGGGTTGATAAGGCCTAAGAAGGCAAAACAACATGATCTCTCCATTCTCCTACATTTGCAGATAGCTTCCATTTCACGTTCTCACATTGCTTCTCTCTCTCTCTCTCTCTCTCTCTCTCTCTCTCTTTTCTCTCTCTCTCTTTATTAGCTCTCTTTTCTCTCTCTCTTTTCCCAGTCCCTCTCTTCCTCTCTCTCTTTTCTCTCTCCCAGTTCATAATATCAGGAAGCATACATTTCTCATCTGCTTGCTTTGACAGTTCCAAAATGTTAACCGTGGCAATTTCTGTTCCATTGCAGAAGCTGGAATGTAGGCATTCGATGAGTTTGTGGGGGTGTTTTTTATTTTGTTCAGCATTTTCTTTGTAGATATTTGATTGGTGCAGAGTCTACTTATTGGTGGTTTGGGGGTCCAAATTGTTTTCCCTAGAAGAGTGAAAAAATAGCTTAATCGGTGCAGGATATGGTGTTTTTTTTTCTCTTGCTTCATTTTGAAATGCACTATGAGTGGGGTTAAAAATTGTCTGATTTTTGGGAAGTCTGGTAGGAAAAATGTTGGAGTGTTGTGAGCATTGCTAAAAAGTGCACCATTTCAAATGGTATTACTTTATGCATGTCTGTGTCATAGGCTATTTCACGTTTTCTTGCCATTTTATACGTGTTCACGGTTCTTAAACTTTCTGTCATGGGACCTGTGATTTCATCAGTCTAATTTTTGGTTGCCCATTTCTGGGCCTGTGTTCATCATGCATGTTTGTTGCTCGTGAATTTGTTTTAGATTCATATGCAGTGCGAAGTGGGCCACAGTCTAGTTGCTGGCCCGAAATGTGAGGCCTCCAGGACTGGATCAGAATAGGCTTCCCGTAGAGCTGTACACAGCAAGACCTTACGGCTCATGGGAATTTGTGAGTAATAAGCCCTCCAACACAGAATGCAAAAGACAAGTCCCCTCTTCATCCGCACAGGCATTGGGCCTCATTAAGAGTTTGGTGGTAGCCATGCCGTTTTTAGTGGCATGGCTACCCCCAAACCGGGTATCGGGTCCGGGTACCAGAAATAGGGAATTACCGGCCCATGCTGACTTTAGCGGGCCAGGTAATTCCCATTCTCAGGACCCGGACCCGGTACATGCCCATTCCCATTTGAGCACCCATAGGGCTCAATGGGGAGGATGCTAACAACGGGCCCGTTAATGACAGGCCCGTTGTTAGCATCCTGGTCTTCTAGTGGGACCCGCTCTGCACGTCTGGTCTGGCCAGGCGTCCAGAGCGGGACCCGCTGCAGACCTTGTAATGTGGCGGCCCGGAATGAACGGCGCCGGTCCCTTACCGGCACCATTCATTCTGCGGCCACCTACCTCCTAATGAGGCCCATTGTGTTTTATTTGATCCCTGTCTTGCTCAGTAACTAAGGCTTTTGCAGCTCAGAATATGTCACATATCAAACAACCCACGTTTGATAACTTCCTGCCTGGTGCTTGATCCCCATGTCGCCCACCCATCTGGGAAGATGCGGCGTGTTGTATTTGCAAATGAACTTCTCAGACCAGCAGGAGTTAGTGGTACAATGTCAGCCCAGTGTAAAATGTCCTCCACAAATCTAAAGTTGGCATATTACAATATGATGCTGGACATGACTTGGTAAGTGACAACTGCCTTTGCACCGGGGTGTGTGTGCCTTTACAAACATTGAATGCTTATGGTGTGGTATGGTGCAGTCTATACGCCACTGCTGTTTAGTATTGAATTATGATAGAATAGCCCATTCCTTTCTGCAGCGTGGTTTTGAGAAACAGCCTTGTGAAAATCAGTCACCCATCTGTAAACTTAGGTTGCGATTTACCGCTTATCTGCTTTGGTGGATTTTTGACGCAAGCACTAGATTAGGCGTTTGCAACCTTCGGCGCTCCAAATGTTTTGGGCTACAACTCCAATGATCCCTCACCATTGACTTTGCCGACTTAGTCTGATGGGACTTGTAGTCCCAAACATCTTGAGAGCCCAATGTTGCAGACACTTTCCCTAGATGAAACCTTAATAATGACGATAATTTAGCTGAGGGTACACCGCCTTTTGAACCTCGTCAACAGCCACTTCTTACCCGTCAGTTTTATTTGAGCTGAGCATAACTTTCAGAGCTCTAGATGACAGAGCTGACTATTCATACACGAAAATGAGACCAATAATCCTACCAATGAAAATAGGGAGTACCAAGTAAGTATGCACGGGTCTGACCCTTACTTCTTTTCATTTACTAGAATCCAAAGCTGCAAAGAACGTATGCATTCCAAGACAAATCGCTATTTTGTACAATTTAAATTATATTTTTCCTTACATAAAAATACTCCAGTTTGGAATGAGAACTACCTTTTCATTCCATAACAAATAATTTAATTTCCAACTTCCCAAAATGAGGAGTAAGGTACTCTTACCTTGAATTCTTATCTGGAGGCCTGGTAACTCTCAATAATTTCCTTCTGGTTTGCCCGGCTTTTGTTATTTCTCGGAAAGTGCTGTGTTTTTACTGGCACCGTTGGCTTTCACTCAAAATTGTCTGGAAGACCAACTAAGATGGAGCATTTCTCTTTGACTTTAGGAAACCTAAGTAAACATCTAGCTAGAAATGCGACTTTCTAAAGAGAAATCTAAACCTGCATTATTTATTTTAAAAGCCACAAGTAGCTTCTATAGGCCTAGTTCATTTTAATGCAAAAACGGAGGATAGAAGACACTGCAGACTTGCAGTACAGCTCTCTATTCGCCAATAAACCTGACCCTAAAAAGGCAAAGTATTGATTACTGCAGCACAAACACCACAGATTTTTAGCTTACAAATAAAACCCATTTATAATTACTGATTACTTAACCAAATATGTAATAATTCTTGGCACCTAAAAAGTAATGAACTAATAACTGAATATTGGTCAAATGATGCGTTGACCCTTACTTATTGAGCACCATCAATTCACACATTACTGGTCCTCAAAGAGATTTATGTTGAGTTATGTTTCTTCCTTCCCTTTGCCTGTGCCAAGGTTCACGCAAGGAACCCAGACATGTCTCTGCAGTGTTTGCACATTGGTCTTGGAACAGGTATGCTGGATCGGTGAGAACTCTAAAATGGCCTGGGGTTGTGAGGGCTATGCGTTTGAGTAGGCTGGTTCACTTATTATTTATTTTTCTGTGCTTTGTGCTACATACAGTTTTGCTTGGGGCCGAGTTCCCGTGTGTGCGGTCCTTCCTAATTTCTTGTGTGATGTGGTTTAGCAGAGGAATGAAGCTGCAGACAAACAGGCAAATAAAATACACTAAACTTCTTTCAGCTCTCTTGAGCAGCAAAGAGAATGAACTTTGCTAAATTACATTTCCCATTCAGCAATGGAAAGGGAACCATTCAGGCATCAAGACATGTTAATCCATGAGAATTATTCCTCCATTATAAATAGCCAATGCAAGGTGAACTATTCCAAAGTCTTAAGATAGCTCTTGCTAGCCAGCTACAAATCTCTCTGTCTTAAGTAATGTAAAGTAGTCTTATTTAGCACACTTCTGCTCTTGCTGCATGATTGTGTAATGAAGCGAAAGTGGAGAGGTTTAGTGGGGGCAGTGAGAGGCAGGAACGAGCGGAACGTGAGTTGTTGATGGGTACAGGCCAGAAATACCAAAGTCCTCTATGCCGATATGGTTCTGTGTGGTTTGTGACAGCGACCCTTGGGTGTTAGCGAGACGTAAAGAGGGAAACCCAATATTTATTAGCTGCCAACGTGGGAATACTGGGAGAACACCAGTCTCTGTGGAGGGGATTATGTGGTCGAGCTAAACATGTTGTGGACTGCGCTTTAGTGTCTATGTGGTAGTTAATGTGGTGATGGTATGTGTGTCGTGGCAGGGTGCTTCTGGGTCATGTATCTAATATAGAGGTGACAGTAGATGGAAAGGTGAGTTTGTTAGTTGAGAGGCTTTGGGTAGAAGAGGTAGTTAGGGAGACTCTTGAGGAGTCCTGTTGCTCTGAGTTTATGGACTAGACCAGCCCGGTAGGGTTTTAGATTGCTTCCTTTTGGAAAGTAAGAATGGTCCTGTACCATTAGAATTAATTGTGGTAGCACAGTTCCTTATTCCATTTCTTTATGATTGTTGAGTGATAGTTATTCTGGACAGTCCTGAGCAATCCGGTCTCTGTACGGGGCTGCTTAAACTGGCCTAGTAGGGTCTGGCTAAGCAGGCATGCAGTCATTATTTTGCAGTACAAAAGATGGTATACATTCCTATGGCCCCTCTGGTCCCTATCTGGTCTTTACAATTGGATGGAGGCAGGTTGATGCCTTGTGTCTGCAAGGCGGCAGAGCTGGAGAAATGTAGCTGATTGAATATGGTCCCAAGTGCATTCTTGTTTGTGACTTTAGAAGTTCACTGGGTCATTGTGTCAGTCTTTGATGCCTCGTACTTTGTAACAATACGATTGTTCTGGTCTTTAGAAGGTGTGCAGTCAAATACTTTTTCTTTGGTGGTCTTATGAACAGGCTGATTTTGCAAAGGACAGGTGGTCTACGTCTGTGCATATTGTCCATGCATGGTGCTCGATTGGTGACTGGATAAAAGCTTTTGGGTAGGCGTGTAGTAGATGATCTTCCTAGTGGTTTATGAGCTCCTGCTGTGTGTGGCATGGTGAGCGATACAGGGAGGTTTGTCTTGGAGTCTACATTTAAAAAAGAACCACTGAAGTGTTTGAAGATCCTGGGTGACGTGTTTCCATCTTTTCAGTCTAAGGAGGAGTCTAGTTGCAACTTTTGGTGCACTTTGTAGATGATTAAGCACATATTCTTGGAGGCTAAAGTAGAGGCTTTTGACACAGTCCACTCTTCAATGTACCATGGGTAATGACCGCCATGGTTCTTTGGGAATGTAAGGCATGGCCCTTGTATAGGACACACTGTATCCTTCAGGTGCGTGAGCTGTAAAGCTGGGTCCATTGGACTTGGATGTGCTGTGCGAGACAAAGGAGAAAGAAAGGAAAATAGGAGGAGTATTCATTTCATAGTTTCTTTCATAATCAGTTTGAGAACCCGTATTTCATGGGAGGGCCACCCAAAAGAGTCATTTAATATATTTATGTATTGGAGTTTTTTTTAACAAATCACATTTCTTATTACAATCTAATATGTCCCCTACCTCTTGGTGCTTGAATAATGGGTGATGGCCATCTCATTGAGGACTCAGTTTGCCCAACCTTAGAAGGGTATAAGGCTGAGTCCCTCAGCTTGGATTTCATTTTGTGACCTTAAGTCTTTGATGGATGATCTCTCATTGAGCTATCTTAACTGAAATACCATATATAACATTTTCATCACATTTAAAGTGCATCCATTTCTTCTAACTGTGCCTGCTTTGTATGTAAGTCGTACAACGATCTGAGGAACAACAGAACTCTCTACATAGCACCCATATCCAGATTCCTAAAAAAGTTAGGGATCGGAACTTGGATGGGTGGTGTAAGTGAGCGGTGACTGGGAAGGGGCAGATTCTGGTCCTCTTTTGCTTGTTCGCATATTCTTTGAAGAGTATGGCCCTTTTATTGTTATCTTTACATGCATTTTTTTCACAAGGAAATTTGCTTCACGGCTATAGGGAAAGCAGAAGGGAAAAGAAAATGCTCCTGCGATTGGAATTGGAACATCATTTAAAAGGACTTACATGGGTACACAACGATTAACATTAGAGACAAGAGACAAGTAGACAAGGTAATAATGAATTGCCTTACATTTCTTTCCTTTGGGAACTCGACTGATCACGACCCCTATGGGTGGGTGCATGACAGTTGTGTAGTGCTCTTTGAAAGCTTTGTGGTTTTGCTCTTGTCTAGGTAGTGGTGTGTTTGTGTTCCAAAGAATTGGTCTAAAAAGAAATTCTACTCATTTTAGGGGGTGTGAGCTTCTGTGAGGACAACAATAGTAGGGTTTTTGTTGGGGTTTACTGTGTAGGGTATTTAGCAAGACAGAAAGGCCCTTTCCCCCAATGTTTTTGCTGGGTCATGCACAGTGTTTTAAGGGTCATTCTCTTCTCAATTGGTTGCCACTTCAGTAATTATAGGGCTGGAGAAGTGTGTAAAACTGGTAAAGTCCAAAGGTCAGTCTTGCTGCTCTTTTTGTGGCTAGTTGTAACTGTTTTAGTAGGCAAGCCCAAATCATATGTACATAGAGTTCCTTTCTTATGTTGCCTCCCGCCTTCGTTTCTTTTGCAGTTGGTCAGCTGTTGCAAATGGATCTGGGTCATATGATCTCTGACCCACCCACGTGCTAGGCCTTTGTTACCCTTTTTGCCCGCCGTGCCTCTTTCTTTCCATTCTTCGCTTAGATCCTAAAGCGTCTTTCACCCATGCATCTAATGTGAAAAAAGGGCAATTCCTGTTTGGTCCTACCTATTCCATGCATCATAGATAAGCCAGCATCATGTACAACAAACTCTACCTGCCCCTATCCATTCCAAACCTCACACACACACATGCAAACACCAATTCTTCACCCGCCTACCTTCAACCCACACAACCTCATCTACATTCTAGTAATCATTACCCACACTTCATCTCTAAAAACAAAATATATGACCTTATGAATATCAATGCTCACTCTTCAGTACTCCATGCATCAGACCTTGTTGACTTCACCAAATTCACAACCTAGATGCACTCTTTATCAGCCAGGCATTGCTTGCTACTACCCCACACAAATAATCCCCACAACTATAGCATTCAACACAAGAACCGCAAGATGAAGACTGGAGGAGGGGTTGCTTTTATCCACAAAACGTCATGGACATGCATCCTTTAGGAGCACACCGCACTGGCATCAGTGGAACACCTTTCCTCCCATTCCAGCTAACCCACACTAAGACCGCTTCCTTCTCCTTCATCTACTGACCACTCCAAACCAACAAGGACTGTCTCTATGAAACCTTAGACCTGAAGAAAACCAGAGACACTCTACTTGAGCTGCTCAACACCATGGATATCAAGCATCTCCTGATAGAACCAATCCACAACAAAGGCAACACACTCAAGCTGGTATTCACCAACGCTCTAGCTGTCATATGCCCCCACTTTTGAACAGTGCACACCAAGCAGCCATACCTATCATGCAACACCACACACCTCTCCCCACTGGGGCCAACCCAATCCAACCAAGACGCCCCAATGCTCCTTAAAGAACTGAAGCCATGGGTGACTGGAATGGAACCTCCTCACCTTGGCCCCCAACTCTGACCCCTCAGAGAATGTCAATGTTCAACCCACTTAACCATACTTTAACTGAGACTGCCAACACCCAGGCACCACTGAAACTTAACCCCTCACACCTTGGTGCACACAGACTCATTGAAGGCAAGAACACCATCTGCACATGCAGATAGTTCTGGAGATACTCTCACCAACAAGAAGACCTTGAGAACACATGCAAAAGAAACCCACACTCAAACTAGATGGCATGGCTGCCAACTATTGCCCCATTATATATCTACATTCATTGGCCAAGTAATTGAGAAGACTGTTTCCATCTAGTTACATGAAAGGATCACTCAACACAACCCTGCAGGAGTACTAATCCGGTTTCTGGCCACAACCCAGTACAGACACCACAACTAACCAAGTTCTTGTTGGCTTTCTACTCATCCCCGACATAGGATTTCTGCTTCCTTGTCCTGCTCACCTTTCTGCCACTTCAATTCTGTCGACTATGATACTCTCCTCAACATTCTTGCCATGTGCCTGGGTTTTGACGAAACCTTCCTGCAGTGGTTCATCTACTACCAATCCAACAGAAGCCAACTCCTCCACCTTAACAAATATCCATGCTGCACTGTAACCTGTGTTTTCCACAAGGCTCCATCCGGTTCCTGGAAATCTCCAGCCTCTACATGGAACCCCTGCAGGAAATCCTTGCAACAGTCTCGTCAAGATACTTCCAATAAATACACAGATGACCGACCGCCTTATTATGTTATGTTATGACAACTTATAAAGCGCACAGTCACCTGAAGGTATCATGGTGCTAGAGAGGGAGGCAACCGGTTGGCATGTCCATCTAACTAACCGACTTCAAAACAGGGAAGTCTTGAAGGCCCTTCTGAATGCCAAATGATTTGACAAGTGCAAATGGAAGGTCATTCCATAATTGGGCCACGGCCACCGAAAAAACCCGGCCACCAATACGAGAACGACAGAAGGACGGTACGCACAGCAGACAGGCTGAGGCCAAACGTAATGTCCGATAAGGAAGATAGTGGGTAAATTTAACCCGAAGATATTCCGGCCCTAGATTGTGTAGCACACAGTGAACCAAGCAAAGTGCCTTAAACCTAATACGTTGGGCCACCGGCAACCAATGTAGGGAGCGCAGAACTGGGCAGATGTGGGCCCAATAAGGAGAACCCGTAACCGCACGCGCAGCCAAATTTTGTAGGCGCTGCAGCCGCTGGCCAATGCTCTTACGTTGGGCCAGATATAACGAGTTACAGTAATCCAGGCGGCTCAGAATCATGGCAGCTACCACTGGCGGCCTGAGCTTCCAGGGTAGAAACGGGAGCACCTTTCTCAGTATCTTAAGGTAAAAGTGGATACATAAAAGGAACAAGTACACTAAGCACTAGCTACCCACCTCTAACACACCAAAGGGGCTATTTATCAAAGAAAGTCCTCAAAGTGGAAGTTTCATGAGATTATATCTACCACCACGATCAAGGTAATACAATTAGCATATTTTAATCATTATTTTCTCAACACATAACAATAAAAAACATAAAACATCATTTTGAGCGTTCATCATTTGTGAAAACCACAATAGAGAGAGAGAGAATACCACTTCACAAATCTGGCTGTTGTTAACAATAATGTGTTTGCAGTTCATAGGCATTCATTGGTTTGCGTGACGTTAGTAATGGTGTGACTTGATCACGTTTAAATTATACATAAACATAGTATAATAGCGTCTACAATCTGATGTGTTTCTGGGGCAAAGGACAACACTGTTGCAGTATAAAGCTCATCAATGGTGTCCCAGGACCCGTCTTCAGGACGCAGTAGGTTTAGAACCAGGTTACACTGTCAGCATGGCGCCTATGTGCCAGTCTAGTCATCTGTGGAATGGATAGAAATTGAGGCAAATGTAAGATTTACTCAATATATAAAAAAAATAAGCCTTGTGTCAGTGGTGTGATTATCATAAAAAAAATAGCTTGCTAACCTTATGGTAATTTCTTGTGGTGTGATGGGCGAGGCAATTGCACTTAGTCAATCTAGTTATGGCGGCAGATCAGTCCGTCCAGGGAGTTCAAGCTATAGATCAATACATAATTTTAATCAATAAGGGAGTGACTTTTGGACAATTCCTGTCACAATTATATATAAAGGTAATAGATATTTACCGTCTGATTAACGATTCCCACGCTGTGTGTTGGCGGTGGACACAGTTTATGTAGATGTTTGGATACTACATTTCCCACAATGCATCATGGAGTCTATGGATCAAACATAGAGGTATATGTAAATTCTGCGTTATTTTTAATTGTTGTCAGGGTCTTGGTTCCTGGTACCCACCACCTGCTTGATGGTGAGTATCCAGAGTACTGACTTTAGTTAGTCACTTCTATTTCATTATTAGATGCCGGCTTTGAACGTTGCTCGCTCCAAGGGGTTTTAGTCCTGCATGGGGGCAAGGAGGATAGGTAAGGCGACTGTTCGTTTGTGAGATAGCCGTGTAGTTCCTACATGTGCATGATCAGGGATCCTAACCAGCTTACCTCTCGTATCGATGCTCGTGGTGAAAAGGTGTCGCTGTGCAACGCGGTTACGTTCGCGCAGTGTCTGTGCAATCGAAAGGCGTGCATAGACGTCAAAGATGGACTACCAGCAGTGTTATGTCAGCATCCTTAGGCTAAGGTATCGAGGAAGGACTACCCACATATTGCGGAACGGGGAGCCATTTTGGATGTGGATGAAGTGACTGTGGCAAGCAATAAAAGGCAAGCCAATCCCCTGGGTAGGGCGGAAATGTGGAACAAAAGGAACATATCCTCTCATGGATATTATTATGACCCCCATGATGCATATTTGTCGTGTACACATATCAGCCAAATGCTGTCATAATTACTAATTTAAATTCAGATGTCAGCTGGTCTTACTGCAGACATCGTAAGCGCTCACGTGGTTCTTAAAATGTTTAATCAGGGTCAGGTTAATTCCAAATGCTGACTAAAGCCATCGATCTGTACACAACAATGGGCAGTTATACCAGGGTATATAGTATAATGGCATGGAAACTAATATGTACATTACCTATTGACGATTACATATCACAATGGTTCACTGTGTTCCATCTTGTGATATGTGTCATTGTAATCTATGTTGAAGTTTAGCTGACCATGATCGTTCTATCTAGATGGTAGTGTCTCTCAGCCATTCTAACTACCATCTAAAAATGCGATGCTATTCATGGTGTGGTGAGTTGAGGATGTCTGGGGGGATCTGTTGGAACTAAATGAGTGTGTGTGCCATTAGTGGATAAAAAGTTTCCATTCCACGGAAATATTTAAGCCGGATTGGGCGGTTTTGAGATTGTAAATCCATTTCTGTTCCAATTTTTTGAGAGACAGGTCCCTGTTGCCACCACGTGGGTGGCCTTTGGTTGTTTGAATGACAAACCAGAACACGTCCTCACAAGTGTGTTTAGCTTCTGCATAGTGGGGTACAAGTGGTTTGTCAGGGGTACCATTGCGAATAGCTGAACGGTGTTCGCCAATTCGCATTTTGATGGGCCTAATGGTTTTACCTACATATATTAACCCACAGGGGCATTTTATTCCGTAGATCACCCATTTAGTCAGGCAATTTGAAAAAGATCTATCTTTCCACATCCGACCATTGAGGTCAATTTGTTTCAGATTTTTGGTTAGGTGGCAAACTGAGCATTGTCCGCATGCATAATGCCCACTAACTGGCGGTAGACCCCACAGTGTAGACTGTGTCAGTGGTGTCTCATTTTTGTTCATCGGGTAGGTGTGTACTAATTTATCTCGGAGATTCGGCATCCGTTTGAAGGCAAATCTCGGACTTTTGGGTCTAAAATCTTCAGTATGAACAATTTGCCAGTTTTTTAGTATAACCCTCCATAGATCGTTACTGAGGGGGGAGAAAGATGACACATGTGATTCTTTCTTCCGGGTTTATGTTTTGTTTTTGTAGAATGACCTCACGGTTAGCATAAGGATGCCGACATAACTCTGCCGGTAGTCCTTCTTTGACGTCCACGCGCACCTTTCGAATGCACAGACACCGCGCGAACGTACCCGCGTTGCACAGCGATACCTTTTCACCACGATAATCGATACGAGAGGTAAGCCGGTTAGGATCCCTTATCATGCACATGTAGGAACTACACGGCTATCTCACAAACGCACAGTGGCCTTACCTATCCTCCTTGCCCCCATGCAGGACTAAAACCTCTTGGAGCGAGCAACTTCCAAAGCCGACATCTAATAATGAAATAGAAGTGACTAACTAAAGTCAGTACTCTGGATACTCACCGTCAAGTAAGTGGTGGGTACCGGGAACCAAGACCCTGACAACAATTACAAATAATGCAGAATTTACATATACCTCTATGTTTGATCCATATACTCCATGATGCATTGTGGGAAATGTAGTATCCAAACATCTACATAAACTGTGTCCACTGCCAACACACAGCGTGGGAATCTTTAATCAGACGGTAAATATCTATTACCTTTATATATAATTGTGACAGGAATTGTCCCAAAGTCACTCCCTTATTGATTAAAATTATGTATTGATCTATAGCTTGAACTCCCTGGACGGACTTATCTGCCGCCATAACTAGATTGACTAAGTGCAATCGCCTCGCCCATCACACCACAAGAAATTACCATAAGGTTAGCAAGCTATTTTTTTATGATAATCACACCACTGACACAAGGCTTTTTTTTAAATATATTGAGTAAATCTTACATTTGCCTCAATTTTTATCCATTCCACAGGTGACTAGACTGACACATAGGCGAAATGCTGACAGTGTAACCTGGTTCTAAACCTACTGCGTCCTGAAGACGGGTCCTGGGACACCATTGATGAGCTTTATACTGCAACAGTGTTGTCCTTTGCCCCAGAAACACATCAGATTGTAGACGCTATTATACTATGTTTATGTATAATTTTAACGTGATCAAGTCACACCATTACTAACATCACGCAAACCAATGAAGGCCTATGAACTGCAAACACATTGGTGTTAACAACAGCCAGATTTGTGAAGTGGTATTCTCTCTCTCTCTCTATTGTGGTTTTCACAAATGATGAACGCTCAAAATGATGTATTATGTTTTTTATTGTTATGTGTTGAGAAAATAATGATTAAACTATGCTAATTGTATTACCTTGATCATTGTGGTAGATATAATCTCATGAAACTTCCACTTTGAGAACTTTCTTTGATAAATAGCCCCTTTGGTGTGTTAGAGGTGGGTAGCTAGTGGTTAGTGTACTCGTTCCTTTGATGTATCCTTCCTCACATACCACAGTCCCCTTGACAAAAAACTGAGGAAACTTTTTTTGCTCACAACATTTTTTTACCTTAAGGTAAAAGTGGACAGCTTGACAAATCGCTGATACTTGTGTATCCATGGAAAGAGTGGCCGAGATCACCACTCCTAAGTTGTTCACAGAGACACCCCGAACAGGAAGAGGGCACTGTTCAAATGCCCTTCTTTCATTTTACTTTTCTTCCGTGCTGCTAGCGCAACTTCCTTATTTCTATTTCTCTTATTCTGATGATCTCTTACACTTTACTGTCCTTCATACACTTTATCTCACTTTCTGCTTCGTGCCGCTTTAAAATGGCGTCTTTCTCCCACTCTGCTTCAGTCAAACGCACGCTCCCGAGTTTCTCTTTCTCACTCACTGGGCAGCGCTGCGTTGACAAATGGTCCCTCCGGATACACAGGGTTGAGGTCACGGTCTCACCACCTGCCTCTCGGACATCCTTGGAACACGTCCCAAGGGAACGAGCATTCTGCCGAACGCCACCAGCAGGATACAGGCTGCCTTACTCCGGCTCCTTGGAGGCACGGCTCCCTAGCCACACTGCAGCCCCTCCCAAACACTGGCCAATGTTTTGGCACGCTGTTATCCTCCTGGCTCCCACTCCTGCTGCTCTCTGCTCCTTGACTTCTCGGCTCTGGACAGCATCCCCACCTCGCTCTCTTCCTTGTGAAAAAAACACACCTTTTTATAGATGAAAACATAGTCAAGTGGAGTCGGGTGTGAATGGTCATTATTAAATGCCTGACCCTGCCTGACTATATTAGTGGGACAACTCGAGTTCTTTCTATAGTAGGTCTCCCTTACTTTCACCATGTTGTTTCTAGGGGTAATCTTTATTTCTTTTAGTTGCCTCCTCCTCGTCTCAGTATTTGTTGGAAATGGGGAGGGGGTGATGGGGTGAGATTGAAAATTCCCCATGAAGGCTGAGGGAGAGTGGGTTGGGGTATTATTGAAATGGAGTAATTCCAGGTCTCGCCTTTGGGTATCCTCCTTCCAATCCCTCGTGACCCTCCACTCAGGTGATCCTCCCTCGCTTGTCCACCCCAAGGGTCTTAATCCAAAAACGATGGCCCTTCCCTGGCCACCTGAATGGAAGATCCCAAGGGAGTAGGTGGGAGAATACTGTCAGTTTTCTCACACATGTCGCAATAATTGGGCTCCTTTTAGCCAGGTAATTCCAGTTAACAGCACACACCTGAGACCCCTTAGTAGGGCTCAGGTCTATAAAGGAAGGGGGAGGCAGCTATGTGAGAAAAGAAGGAGAACCACTGAGTCGCTGCGTGACCAGACAGCGTGAAGACTGGCCACAATTTCGGAAGACCTGCAGGACCCGAGAAGGACGCAGGAAGAAGGATGAACGCACGTTCATTGTGATGAAGAATCAAGAACCCGCGTATGCAAGGACGTTTCCGGTGGGAAATCAGAATCAATGCGGTCTTCTGCCCGACTACTGAAGAGGTTAAGCAGAGCAGCTGGGATTGCTGCATGGGAGACTCGAAGAGCCGGTCAGTGTCAGAAGACACAGAAGTAGGGGAGCTCCCGTGGGACCGCAGGCAAGTAACAGTCCATTAGCACAAGTGGTTGCAAATGCTATTGAATGCCGAACTAAATGAAAATATCTTTATGACTGAAAGCCCATCATATTGAATACCGAACTAAATAAAAACTCCTATGTAATTAAGAACAAATGATATGAAGTATCAAACGAACACTTGGAAGTTAAATTGACAAATGGTGAGTATCAAATTGTTTATCAACAAAAGAACAAATACTTAAATATTCGAATTATAGCAAGTGATGTTGCACAACCTGTAATGTTATGTTATGGTGATTTGTACCACGCCCCGCTACCACCCAGGGGCAGTCTCCAGGTGCTCATGTGGCTATGCAAGAGAGGGATGTGGGGGGGGTTAGTGGGGATAGGGTGAGAGGATAGATTCAGAACCAGGAGGAACTGGCGTCTGTGAGTGCTGTTTTGCATGTGGTAGTTTGTGCGAGAGGCCTTGTGCATTGTAACCGTATGGATGTGGACATGGTATTGGTTCTCTTTTTGTGTGTAGTGTGGCTTTCGATGCCTCTTGACCTTATCTAGCCAGGCTCTTGTTTTTGGTTCTTTTGGCACATCTCGTCTCTAGTTGTTTGTCAGTGGTGTTGTTGTTGCTGGTGTCCCTTCGAGGTTGTCATTGTCTGCTGAATAGCCAGGTTTTGAGCAGTTTCCTGAAGGTGATGTGGTCTTCTGTGGTTCTAATTTCTTTGGGCATGTTGTTCCATATGTTAGTAGACGTGAGAACGCTGTTACCGCCGAATTTCCTTTTTTGTAGGCCATTGCTGGATCTTAATTACCTTCCTGGGCGATACCGGCTATTTGTGTCTTGGAGGAATTCCACTCCTTGTCCGTGCAAGGCTTTGTGGGTGATGCAAAGTGCTTTGAATTTGATGCGCTTTTTTACTGGTAACCAGTGTCGGCTTTTCAGTGCTGGCGTGATGTGGTCTGTTTAGCCTTAATAGGATCCTGGTTGCTGTATTTTGTACCCTTTGGAGTTCCTTGGTCAGTCTTTCTGGCATTCCTAGGTAGAGGCTGTTTACGTAGTCGATTCTTGTATCAGGGATATGATTGTGAGGGTTCTGTGGGGGAAGGAGAGGTAGGGGATTAAATCTCTCAGCAGTCGTAGAAGGAAGAAGCATTATTTGATGATTGCGCTGACTTACGGTTCCAGTATAGTCCGTTGTCCATGAGTATTCCTAGATTATTTAATGGGTGGACCGTGCAGTCTAACAACTGCGCCCAGACCAGGGAGCTCTCTATTATAAAGATCACAGTCTTCCTGAAGCAAGCCAAGCAGAAGCATAGGATACCAGGTTGCGTGACTTGTAATGGGTGGACTTGTGGTCTAATAACTGCGCCTAGACCAGGGGAACTCTAAATGATGAGTAACAAAGAATATTGTAAGTAAGCCACTGAACTACTTGATAAGGCAAGCCAGAAGGCAGATAAAGTGAACCTGTTCTTTTTCTACATTGAACAAATGGCTTTAGAATAAATAATACATTGAAGTCTTGGGGGAAGGGAACCCTGGGACCTGAAGGAACTTAGACGTTTTATCTTGGGTAAGGGAAACCTCAAGATCCTTCTTATGTGCGAACTATATACCATATTGAACTTGGGGGAAAGGAACCTCCACTGCATTGAGCCTGAAGTAGAAGGCCCAAGAAGAACTTGCGCTGAGAGCAGCTGAGACTTTACTTTTAACATTATTTTGGTTAAGAGGAATCCCACACTTTGTTCATTTCTTGATGTGAGGACACAGACAGAACTTTGATTTGAACTTTTGGACACATACTTTCCTTAGTTTTCTTTAGACAGAAGAACTCCCTACCTTTGTTATAGGGCAAGTTAGGCCTTATACCATCCTGACATTTTAATAAAGCTCTTTGAAACTTGAATTCTGTTGTCTGTGTCATCTCCCGCTACCATGCCTGTCTCACAAGCCTTCCTCTGGAACAAGCTACCAAAGCGGCTAATACAGGCTCCCTCCATCCTTCACTTCTGGAACGACCCTACTCTTCAACTAACAAATTGCCAATATTTGATCGCTCCACTCAGCCCTACTTCTTCCCCTACTTCTTCCCCTCCGGCACTCCCCGTTCCGTTTGGCCAACCGAGCACCTCTGCCACCCCAGCAGCATACATGTACCACCCTGGGTGTGTTCCCTATAAACAGCGCTACATTGCATCCCAGCTAGAATTGCTTTTATCTAAAAGCCACACAAACATAGTCTATCTTGATTAGCACTAATGACTGTATGATATCGGTTTTGTGTTTTGTAGACATTAGGGAGAATCTTTTTTCATAGTTTGAAGTTGTATGTGTGCATTTTTGGTGAGTGTGTTTACTTGAGGTTTGAAGCAGAGGGTGGTAACAAACGATCGCCACTTTTTTGGGTGAATTGGTTGGGACAGGCATAGGGTTATGGGGACTGCCCATTTAAACAGAATGTTCAGGTTGTGCTGATCCCATATTTAGGTTCCTGGTTATATCTGCTATGAAGCAAAGGTTATCGGTCACCTGTTTCTGGATCGAGATGAGACAGTTTGAAAGCTTTTATTTTTCTTTGTATCTGTTATACTTTCAAATAATAGCTGGATGTCTTCAGCAAACAGCTGAAAGGATTCGGTTCAGGCGTTAAGTAGGTCTGCCACTGGGTGGATGTAAGTATTGAGGGGCTGCGTAGTGAATGAGAAGCTTTGTGGAACCTCTGAAGTCTAGAACTGTTGGATATATGCTGACATGTATTTGAACCTGTGTATGTCTAATGCTCAGGAGAGATTAGGCCTCCTTACAAGTTTGGAGGTAGCCATGCCCTTAAGAAGGGAATGGCTACCCCCAAACTCGGGTCCGGGTTCCCTGAATGGGGAAATAGCGGGCCATTCCGACCTTGGAGGGCCCGGTATTTCCCCATTCCCATTTGATCCCCCATAGGAAGGTTTCTTTTTTTAATTAATTTTTTATTAAGAACTGACCCCTCAAGACATGTTTGTATGGACATCGGCACACCTGGACAAGTTCTTTGAGAAGTGGGGGAGGGTGAAGGGTTATGGGGATTTATTGGGCCTGAGTTTAACGTTTTTTGGAGGATTTTGGAGGTGGGGGAACAGGGGGGAGAGGGAGGACTGGGTAAAGCTGGGGGGGACTGTTCTTTCTTCTTGTAGAATGGAGTTCGATAAATGGTATCTGGTAATGTCTTGTTTCCGTAACAAATGTTAATAAAAACTGAGCTTAACATTTTAAAAAAACAATGAAACTCGTGCTGCAGGTCTAGTGGGATTATTAAGAATAAACTAACTAATGTGATATGTATGATGGAATGCTTTATGTCAGATAATAGAACTCAAATGGAGGCTTGTTTGCCGGAATCAACAATTAGCAAAATTCTGGCTAACTATGACGTTTTGATGAAGCAACTTGGTGAAGCCTTTTCTACTTCCAAATGTTCTAGAACGGATCTTCATCCACAAAGCTTGTTGGATAGGGACTGTAAAGCTAGAAAGAAGAAGCTGAAGTGTTGCTAAAACTTCACAAAATCGAACTAATGTCTATTACATGGGAAGAATTGATGGAGGCAGCAGCCAATCTCAATTTGCAAGTATTTTTGGAAGCAATAATACATGCGCTGATTATCTAAAACATCGACAATTGGTGACTGTAGTGGCCCATGAAGATTTGTGTCAGCATTTTGGTTCACTTTGCAGTACTGAATCCAGGACGTATACCAAGGAATCTTCTAGTTAGATTTACAAAAGTTGTGTAACAAGTCTGCTGAGAATTGTTTTCGCAATTTGAAGTAAGGGAAAAACAGGCTGCAATACCAACACTTAAAGCAAGTAAAAGGTGGGTCCTGACTTGGTCACATCTGAAGTCTACATCATTCATAGGGCTGTATAGAGGCCCACTACTCATGAGACTAATCAGTATATATGTAGAAAAAAAGGTACCTGAATAGTTGGAAGAAAGTTATTGTTTGTCAATTGTGGAGGATCAGAAGGACGTTAATGCTGTAATGACGTTTTTACCAAAACGTTTATTTAAAGTAAAATAAGGCCTACCTTTCCCTATGTCTATGGGGTGATCACCTATTTTACTAACTAATGTGTTCATCAGTCAGAGTGAATGTCCAAAACAAGTCCTTCCTCTTTCCAACTCTAACCTATCTGACACTACCACTAGTATAACTAACTAATGCCAGGAGAATGACTCCCTTCTCCTGTGTGCTGCTTCTTCACAGGGGTTTTCTGGATTACACTGTTCTATTCAATAGACCATATGCATAGAGTCTCTGCTATCCTTTGAACTAAAATCTGCAGTTCTTTTAGGGGACTGTTGGCGTCCCTGTCCTCTTTCTTAGAGATTATCTTTGAACTGCTCAAGTTACTACTCTCTCTCTCTCTCTTGTTGGACTCCAGAACCTCTTGGATATGGGTCTCCTCTCGGGAATTTTGGTTGCTCCACTCCCAATTATAGTTAACCTTTTCCTGGGGTGCGCTTTCATGTATGATATGTATATTCCTGACCTCACAGGTCTTGACTACCCACTTGTCTCTTTGATTTCTGTTCTTTCTTATCTTCAGGATATAGGTTGCCTTTCCCCTTTCCCAAGGCAATAAGCTTCCAACTCTAGTTCTCTCCCACTCTGTCGTTTGTGTGTTTCTCTGTATCTCATTAATATAGTCAGGATTCCTCAACTTATTTCCATTTCTTTTCCCATTAGTACTGGGACGAGTTTTGTTTAGCTTAAACTGAGTCCCTTTTATCTTTCTGGTATTCCCGTTCCCCGTATTACCTTCTATGTTCAGGGGTAGCCTTCCTGGAAGATGTTGGACTTTGGACTCTCTCTCGGTTTATTGGTAGCTCTGCAGTTCACTTCCCAAAACAGCTGTTTCATATGAGTCCCGCTCTCCCCTTGTGGACAGAACTGTTGCTGGGACTCGCTTCAGGAGTTGCTTCCTCCTGCTGGTGGTGTCGGTGTCGCTGTGCCTGCCGACGGCCCACCACGATTGCTGCCTGGCCACGTGCCACAACTAAAATGGAATTCCTCCATTCTCGCATGAACAGTCTCCCAGATGTTTGCGTTCTGCGCTGGTGCTGCTCTGGCTTACACAGGCTCTGCGTTCTGCGGCGGCCCGACCACCTTCCGCTCTGTTACGTACAGGGAGCTTTCCCTGGTATTCTCGGCTTTCCGCCCTCTCTCAGCTTTCCCGCCCTCTCTTGGCTTTCCGCCTCCTCTCATTGCTTCTTTGGCTTGTCATCCCTTTTAAGCATCCATTGCACCGTCCATTGGAGACTCTGATTTAAAGGGATAACCTCAGCTTCTTGTTGTTGATACTATACGTTCACTTTATCTTAATGAAGCTGATAACGGTCTGGTGTATTAGGTAAGTCCATATAAGCCATTGCTTGGAGGGCATCAGGGAACGTGAGTCCTTGTCCCCAAAGGAGGAGTCTTTCCGGAGAGCTCCCAATTCCCTCGATCCCTAGGGAGGGTGTTGCAAAGCTGGCTCACCTCCCTAGCCTCACAGGGGGAGAGGGGATGCTCCCCCTTGGGGAGAAGAGACGAATTCCCCCAATTCATCACACAATGTTTTTAAAATATTTGGTCAAATTGTTTTAAAGCGACATTAACACTGGGTAACTGACAATAATGAAAGGGCTATAACTCAACTGGGCTTTAGACCTAGAAACAGATCACAGAGTCCTGAATCTTTACTTGTAGCCGGATGTGTATTTGCTGAAGTAGAAAAAATATATGTGGCTACAGCTTACGCTTCTGTAGATAGGGGTAGGTTGTGGTTGACTTTCACAGAAATAGGAGTTCCGGGCGAGCGCCTATTCATAATTGTCCATCTGAAACAAAGCAGTGCATGCAAAGAAATGGTGCATCAGTAAGGTACTGTAGGGTGGGCAGAGTTACTAGCCCAATTTAAGTAGTGAGGGGGGTCAGACAATGAGTGTTCTAACCCCTAACCTCTTTACTAATTCATTGAACTCGGTTTTGTGTAAGACGATAATTGATGTCCCATAATTAAGATGCTTTAAAATTCCTATCCTGTCTTACACAGACAACAGTGCCCTTTTGGCATGGAACCCTCAGTCTTTACAAAGATGATTGGATTAAGTTGAAACTAAATCCTATTGGATGCGTGAGCATGTCAGAGAGGGCTTACTCACTTTGCACTGCAGAGTGCCAATGTGAAGGGCAAAGGGCAGTGTACACGCTTGAACGCCGCCTTTTGCCCTTTAAATTTGCACTCCACAGTGCACATGAAATAAAGTTGGTGGCGGGAAGCTGTTTATGCTACTGTGTAAACGTATTGTCTCCCCGCCATCAAATTATGTTTGTATAGAAAATGAGCCCCATGGTTTCTCAAGCGCCTCTTTAGATTTTTGTATTAGATGGACATTTTCATTCTTGGCCCAACCAACAGATTGACAATCGGAGGTGAGTGATTTACTTGACATGGCTGTGAAGGGTGAACATAGTAGGTAAGTGATAAAAAATAGTGGTAGATTTCATCTGTCAGTTCCTTTCTCCAGATGGCTACCTTCTCACGCAGATTTAAATTATTTAAAATATCTTCTGTTCTCACCAGAATGGCAGAATGTTTCCAGCTGCCAGCCTACTCTCCAACATCTGTTCAATGTTGATGTTGGAAAGGCTTTCTGGAGTATGGTGTTTCATATGCAACATCATAATAAATACATGCATTTTGCTAGCAAGAACCACAATGAAAGGGTATCAATCAGGTAATAATGTCCCCATACATAATGTCGCCGGGAAAAGCCATTGGCAACATTGTATATGGTGAAATTATGTATGGGGACGGTTTGCTGTGATGTCCCCTGCTCCCATTTAATAAATAAATAAATAAATGGGGTTGGAGGAGTGTCGCCCGCATGTTCAATGTAATACTATCTCTGCAAATAACAGCAACTTTTTTGTCAGGGGACATTTTTGCAGGGACATTATTACATGGAAGCAATGAAAGCATATAAAGTCTTTAATTCTATCTCTACATATGTGCAATCAGATACATTTTACTTTATTTTGGACGCTATTGACTTGAACATAGTAAAAAGAAGATTGAACTGCCAACAATGCTCTCGTCTCTCTTTGCCTACGTACATTGGTTTGATGCACGGTTTAATTCACTTTATGATTCTCATTTAGCTTTAATTGCAGGTTGAAAGAGTGTCCGCATTAAATCATGAAGTGGGAGAGGAACAGTACAAAAATAAATCACTATATATTTATAATAGAAGGGTGGATTGCTCTTCTGTGAGATTCACTATGGCTCACTGCAGAAGTTCAGGTATTGCTATGGTATGAACTAATGTGGCTTAGGTTCTCCAGCATGGGGTCTGGCATGGATTCACATGCTCATGAATATTCCCAGTCGTCGGGCTGGGAATCCTCGGTAAAGAAAAAAATCAGTATCAGTTTCGTTTCTGATCTGTCTTTCTTAGTAGTAACCAATCACTGATCATGGAAGGGATCATGGAAGTCTTACTCCATAACATCTTGCGAGCCGCAGGTTGTAGGCCCCTGGTCTATGGTCTGCCTGTTGGACAAAAGACACTAAGACATTAACTCATTTTATATTTAATTTCTTATTGAGCAGTGATGTAGTCAATGGAATTTCATGGCTAATGAGCATCAAACATACACTGCTATGCCTTGGGTAAGACATGCTATGATAACTCAGTCTGTCTCAGAAAAGCAATACGTGTGGCTGCAGAGAGAGGTCAATTACAAATCTTACAGTTGGAGATGGAAACAAAAGAGCACCGCCCCATGTAAAGACATATTTTTTGTTTTCAAATTGTTTTTATTGACAATACTCAAATGAGGTTGAGCGAGAATGCTGGCCCAACCGGCAAAAACATCAAAGTGAAACAAATTGTCAGTAACATTTTCTGTTGTTTTTTTTTTTTTTTACATTAATTCCCTTCTCCCTTGCGACCCTCCCGCCCCACCACCCCCAAACAATTAACCTGCCAAGTCTTGGGGTGCTGCAAACTATCCAAGCTTAGGGGAGAACACTTGCTTATCTCATGCTTGTAGTTAATATCCCTTGAGACAGCGGGGCCCGGCAAGAGGACCGTTGATCAGTAGTCATCTTGGGTATAAGAAGGTATGCCGTTAAACCTAGCTCAGTATACATTTTACAGCCTCATGGAAACACAGTCATCATGCAGGAGAACTGCAGTCCTTTCTTGTACAAAATCAGTCATGGTATCATTTGCTATTGCGGTGAGTTTTTCATATATAAAGATCATCCTGAGATTGCAGAGCCATTCCTCTTTAGAGGGAGCCAGGGCGCTCTTCCATTTTTGGGCAAGCGCCAATCTCCCTGCTCGCAGCATGGCACCGATAACCTTGGGATACATGTTAGCTTCAGTCTCTGGCATGGGAGTGCCCAGCAGAACCTCTAGCGGGTGAAGAGACGGACTGAACCCCTCGATGTCTTTAATCCGGCTGAGCAATTCCGACCAGTAAACCTGTATGGCCGGACAACCCCACCACATGTGAAACCATGTTCCCCGTTGGTGGCAGCCCCTTGGGCAAAAAGGGGACACATCCCGAAACATCTTGGACAACAAGGCCGGGGGGCGATGCCACGAATGAAGGATCTTGAAACTATGTTCCATGGCAGCGGTGTACAGGGAACCCGAGACAATACCTTTGAATACAGCCCTCCAAGTGTGGTCATCTAGTGGCATGCCCAGCCTTTCTTCCCATATGCGTTTGAAGGGCTGTCTACCCTCTAGGTTAGCAGTTATCAGAGCTCCGTAAAACTTGGATAACGAGCCCTTCCGATTTATACTTTTAGCCAGTATGGTTTCAAATGGAGTGAGGGGGCGTCTAAGCTGGTCGGCCCACCTAGGGTGGGTCAAAATCCCTTTCAACCGCAGGTATTCAAAGACCGTGGGGGGTCTATCTGCCAATGCCTCGATTAAGCTACCATACTCTATGAAGCCCTCTTCTCGCAGGAGTTGGGATACCCTCTCCAACCCCATATCTGACCAGGCCTGAGTGTCTTGGAAACCCCTAGAGCCAAAATCTATGGGGGGGCCCCAGAGCGAGGACAGCGGGGAGGGCCATGATGACAACAGTTTATTAGCCTTATTGGGCTTCCATAGTGTCCACAGGGCTGCCAGGGTGGGGTGTGTTCTTATCTGAGAGGGGAGAGCCCTTGAAGGGGCCCATAAAAGGTCCCTAACTTTTTTCGGCTGGGTGTGCACGTCTTCAATATATGTCCAATAAGTACCCATATCGTCCCGCGTATGCTCCAACATCACCCGGAGCTGGGCTGCTTTGTAATAAAGCCGGAAGTCGGGGAGGCCGAAACCCCCCCCATGGGTCTTCGGGAGGGTCAGGGTGGAGGTCTTGACCCTTGGTCTCTTACCGTTCCAGATGAACATAAGGACTCGGGATTGAAGCACCTCGAAAAAGGACTCGGGTATCACAGTGGGAAGCGCTGCGAATAGATAGAGAAGGCGGGGCAAGATATTCATCTTCACTGTGACCATACGCCCGAGCCAGGAAAGCGTGAGGGGTGCCCAACGCCTGAGGTCCCTACTGATTTGAGTGAGGATCTCCGGGAAATTGCTCTGGTATAGTTGGGATAGATCCCTGGGGATGGTGGTGCCAAGATACCTGGTAGATACCCGTTCAATTCTGACCCCAAGCATGTCGGTGTTATTTCCAATGTCTTGATCCCCCACACCCATGGGCATGATACTCGATTTGGACGTATTTATCTTCAGTCCAGAGAAGGAGCCGAAGAGGTGTACAAGATCGAACAGCCGGGGTAAGGAATCTTGGATGTTGGTTAGGTAGCTCAAGATGTCGTCTGCGAAGAGGGAAAGCTTAAACTCGCACTCGCCACAATGTATTCCCGTAATTTCCGGGTCATTCCTAACCGCTATGGCTAGAGGCTCCATTGCCAGAGCATACAGTAGGGGCGACAGGGGACATCCTTGCCGAGTCCCCCTAGAGAGGGAGAAGGGCTCCGAGGTGCCCCCATTGACCAACACTCTCGCCGAGGGACCATTGTAGAGCGCTGCGATCCACCCACAGAAATTGTCACCCAGCCCCATCTTTCGGAGTACCCTGCCCATGTAAGGCCATTCGACACGGTCGAAGGCCTTTTCTGAGTCTAGTGAGAGGAGGTACCCTTCCACTCCCTGTCGAGATGCCTCATGCATGAGGTCGAGGGTTTTTCTTATATTGTCTGACCCCTGACGGCCCGGGATGAAGCCCACTTGATCTCCAAGCACTAGGGTGGGGAGCAGTTTGGCCAGTCTATTCGCTAGGAGCTTGGCTAATATTTTCACATCGGTATTAAGGAGGGATATGGGGCGATATGATTGGCAATATGATGGATCCTTGCCCTCTTTAGGCAGGACAACAATCAAGGCTGACATCATCGTGGGAGGTAGGGTACCTTGGTCAAGTGCAGCATTGAACATCTTAGCCATGAATGGGGCAAGCGTGGACCTATAAGTCTTGTAGAATTTGACTGTGAAACCATCGCCTCCCGGGGCCGTGCCGCTCTTCAAAGAGGATATAGTATCTATTACTTCTTCCGGGGAGATGGGACTCTCAAGAGAATCCGCTTTGTCCGGGAGAAGGCCCGGAACAGGGAGGGAGTCCAGGAAGCTATCAACGTCGTTCCCATCCCCTGTGTATTCCGAGCGATACAGCTTTTCATAATATAACCTGAATTGTTCAGCTATCTTGGTATCTCTCGCGGTAGCGACCCCTTCCGGGGTGTGAATCGAGTTCACCCTCCTGCTGTTTCTAAGGTCTCGAAGTCTCCAGGCCAAGATTTTATCTGCCTTTTCCCCCCTTTCCATGTACCTCTGCTTCAAAAAGGAGAGCTTCTTCTCCGTTTGGCCCACCTGGAGGTCTGCCAGCCTGGTTCGTAAGCCCTGTAGTTCCTCCCACTGCCCGGGGAACATCTGTGACCTTAAGTTCCCCCCCGGTTGGATGGCCTCTATTTTGTCCTTTAACACTTTCTCCTCCCGATCCCTCTCCTTCTTTCTCCCGGATCCAATACCGATGAGGGTGCCTCTAATAGCTGCCTTAAATGCCTCCCACACTCCCATGGTTCCAACCTCCCCATTGTCGTTGAGAGTGAAATAATCCTCAATGGCTGTTAGGAGGGATTGGCGAATCTCCCTGTCTTTCAGAAGCAGGTCATTACACCTCCACCGGGATCCGGTAGCCGTGACAGGGGGAAGGCCAATCTTAATCTTTACCATATCGTGGTCGGTCCAGGGGACAATCTCCACTCCTGAACTAGTGACCTCTCCCTGCAGCGAGGCGTCCACCAAGATATGGGGCTTGTATGTATGTCGCTGGCTCTCCCCAGCCTTGCTCTTGACTCTTGCTGTTGCGCCGTCGGTCCCCAGGGGGGTCTCCCGGACCGGGCCAGCGCCGCCTCACCTCCTGGGTGCGAGGTCACCACTCCTAGAAAACCATGAGTCATTAGCATGGGCCAGTGTGAGCCCCCACCAGAGACTCCTATTCGCCCTACACGGGCTCCTCTAGTTCCACCCCCTCTCCTGGGGGCCGCCGTGCTCCGCTCACCTGGTCGACCAGGCCTCGCCCAGGTCCACAGCTCCGCTATACTTTCGCGAGGCCGCCTCGCGTTCTCGGATCCGCCGCGGGTGCCTCCGAGGACACCCGACCTCCACGAGATTACTCACGGCAGGGGGAGGGAGCCGCCAGCCCGGGTCGTCCGTCTCCCCTGCGGGCCTCGCTCAAGCCCAGGGGTGGAGTAGATCTCCGCGGAGCCGCGGCGCCGCAGGGAGGAGGGGCCTCCGTCCCTCGAAATTCGGAGGCCTCGTTCTCCGGCGCGGCTCCACCTCGGGATCCCAAATTCGGGCCAGGGGCGCCCGAAGCACTCGTGTGGGCGGGGGTGGTGTCGGCTCCTCACTCCGGGGGTGTCGGGGGGGGGCTCAGGTCCCGAAATCAGCGCCTTGGAGGGGAGACGAGCCGAGATGCGTCAGACCATCTCTGCGCCCCCTGGTGGATCCCGTAAAGACATATTTACCTCTCGCCCCAGTAACTGATCCGAGTACTTATTGCTAAATCATCACAAGAGACCACCTTTGTTAGCATGACCCCTCCTTTGCTCTTTACCTTTAAGATCGGTTACAGCTAGATGGGGGTCGGAGGGAAGACAATGGGATGATGTGTAGGTGGGATGCTGCTATTGGACAGGCAGTGATGTGTTTTATGCTTTTTTTTGTCCTTTATCTGATCAAATTAGAAGTTCAATTGTAAACACATTCTTTGGATGGAGGTTATTATCGTTGTATCCCTGGCTCCGTTTCGTCTTTTATTAATGCTAGATTTGTGGTCTTGCTTAGTTATGGAACATTTTGTAAATGCAGCTTTTTTGATATCAGAAGTAGGTTTATGATCACCCTATGAATGCTTATTGATTTTGCTTTATAATATACAAATGCTAAAATGTTCTATTTGTGTGTTTATTTCTTTTATTGAATTTCTGAGTTCTGAAATAAAGTTATTGATCAAATAGTTTACTCCATGGATAGCACAAGTAAACAAGCATGCAGAAAGCCAATGGGTTTAGCTGTGTAAATGAAGAGGAAAGCATTTTTCTGTGTAGACAAAAAAAACGGCTTACCATCTATATTTGCAAACCCAGATAGATGGGCTTTGCCAGTGCTTATTATTGTGGATTTGCCCTTGAAGAGAATGATATACTTTCACTGTATACATTCTTCACAATGTTTAGCCCCCTGTATCTGACAGCACCTATCATGCATGCTCCAAAACAGCCACATCTCATTTGCATACGCACACATCCTGTTTGTACTAGATACTGCTGTGTTTCTACTGCAAATCATGCAATAGTTTCACATAGGATGACTTACAGAGGGTGGAGTGTAGAGTTTAGTGGATGGAAAGTGTTATGCGAATAAACATGGTCATCCAAACATTTGCATTTTTTGAAATAGCGCTAGTTTAACCAATTTGTTCTACCCACTGTCTTGAGTACAAATACAGTAGAGAGAAGAGAAATATCATGAGCTGCTTTAACCTCACCCACTACCCCCAGCCACCTTTAAAATTTCAAGGAACAGTTACCAGGCAGGGCTCCAGATAACGATTTTGAAGTGGAAGTATTTTCTCCCTATTTTTAAAGTAGCCAGTAAAGTCATTTTTAGTTCAAAAATATATCCTGTTCCCAATGTTAGTATATTTTAGACATGCAGAAATATCTTTGAATCCTAAAATTGATGTCATTTTGTAATCCATATTTCTTGAACCTAGTACTTCATGAAATGGAAAGATGCGTTGTACCTTTGGCGTTCCCTTCACATCAGACAGTAATAATAGAGCTCCTTCCTGTGGCGCCGCTCTCCTGGTATTGCTGATCCAAACCTATCAATACAGCTGCCTGGGAGGAAGTGGGGGGCCAGGCTTCTATCCATACAGCTGCCTGGGAGGAAGTGGGGGGCCAGGCTCCTATCCCTACAGCTGCCTGGGAGGAAGTGGGAGCCAGGCTCCTATCCATAAAGCTGCCTGGGAGGAAGAGTGGGGCCAGGGTCCTATCCATACAGCTGCCTGGGCCAGGCTCCTATCCATACATCTGCCTGGGAGGAAGTGAGGAAGTGGGGGGCCAGGCTGCTATCCATACAGCTGCCTGGGAGGAAGTGGGAGCCAGGCTCCTATCCATACAACTGCCTGGGAGGAAGAGGGGGGCCAGGCTCCTATCCATACAGCTGCCTGTGAGGAAGAGGGGGGCCAGGCTCCTATCCATACAGCTGCCTGGGCCAGGCTCCTATCCATACATCTGCCTGGGAGGAAGTGGGGGGCCAGGTTCCTATCCGTAGCCTGTGAGGAAGTGGGAGCCAGGCTCCTATCCATACAGCTGCCTGGGAGGAAGAGGGGGGCCAGGCTCCTATCCATACAGCTGCCTGGGCCAGGCTCCTATCCATACATCTGCCTGGGAGGAAGTGTGGGGCCAGGCTCCTATCCGTAGAGCTGCCTGTGAGGAAGTGGGGGGCCAGGCTCCTACCCATACAGCTGCCTGGGAGGAAGTGAGGAAGTGGGGGGCCAGCCTGCTATCCATACAGCTGCCTGGGAGGAAGTGGGAGCCAGGCTCCTATCCATACATCTGCCTGGGAGGAAGTGGGGGGCCAGGCTCCTATCCGTAGAGCTGCCTGTGAGGAAGTGGGGTCCAGGCTCCTACCCATACAGCTGCCTGGGAGGAAGTAAGGAAGTGGGGGGCCAGGCTGCTATCCATACAGCTGCCTGGGAGGAAGTGGGAGCCAGGCTCCTATCCATACAGCTGCCTGGGAGGAAGAGGGGGGCCAGGCTCCTAGCCATACAGCTGCCTGGGCCAGGCTCCTATCCATACATCTGCCTGGGAGGAAGTGGGGGGCCAGGCTCCTATCCGTAGAGCTGCCTGTGAGGAAGTGGGGGGCCAGGCTCCTACCCATACAGCTGCCTGGGAGGAAGTGAGGAAGTGGGGGGCCAGGCTGCTATCCATACAGCTGCCTGGGAGGAAGTGGGAGCCAGGCTCCTATCCATACAGCTGCCTGGGCCAGGCTCATATCCATACATCTGCCTGGGAGGAAGTGGGGGGCCAGGCTCCTATCCATACAGCTGTCTGGGAGGAAGTGGGTGCCCGGCTCCTATCCATACAGCTACCTGGGAGGAAGTGGGGGGCAAGGCTCCTATCCATAGAGCAGCCTGGGTGGAAGTGGGGGGCCAGACTCCTATCCATACAGCTGTCTGGGAGGAGGTGGGGGGGCAAGCTCCTATCTATACATCTGCCTGAGAGGAATTGGGGCCAGGGTCCTATCCATACAGCTGCCTGGGAGGAAGTGGCGGACCAGGCTCCTATCCATACAGCTGCCTGTGTGGAAGTGGGGGCGGGGGCGGGAGGAGAGCAGGCTCCTATGTGTTAGTTGTTTCCTATTTTTTATTGGGAGTATTTTTACTTCCTATTTGCTTCTTTTTGGTAGTATTTCCCTGTCGGAAACATGTCTGATATCCTGCTACGCTTACCTTTAGGTCTGACACCAGGAATGCCTGCATGTCTTTTGTGGGGGGCCTTCTATGGTGGAGTGGAGTGTAAAGGAAGCAGTCTTACAAAAGCAGGTGTTTTGAGGTATACTTAGTATATTAAATTTATTGCCCTTAATTTAGCTTTTAATAATTAAATAATTGCAAAAAATTTGACATTTTCTGAGAAACATGTGCAATGCTTCAGAGAAACACAATTAAATAATTGCTTAGTGTGGATTACAGAAGAGTACCTGAGGCCCAACCAGGCCCTAACAATTAAGTAAATGATACCGACAGAACCGATTCATTATTATTAATTTCCTTCTAACTATCTGCTTTGTGTCCATTCACTCTCCTCTCCTTCCACCCTTCTCCACGACTTACTCTCCACGTCAATTCAAGCAAGCCAGCAGGTTTGCTGAAACCCCAGTGCCCCCGCAGGTTCTGTAAAATGATCACTAAGAAACTGCCTTTCTACCCCTTCTCACTGCCTAAATCAAACAGTGGACCATCCCGCTTGCCCTTAAACAGCCTTTATGAAACCTCTCCTTAAAAACCCCACCGCCATCCCAAACGGCCTGCATAATAACTGTTCATTGTTCAACAGGCCTTTAAGTGGCAAACTCTTATGAGTACCCAGGATCCAGCCTTTCCTCTTAAACAAACATACATTTCTCCTATCTTTGATCTCATCAGTCACATATGCCTCAAATGCTTCAACTATGCAGATGACATGCAAATCCTCAAAACAAATTCACAAATGACCCAACAACGGACACACCGGACCTCAACAGATTCCTTGCACAAGTGAACTCTTGGATGACCTCAAACAGACCTAAGCGCAACCCAACCAAAACAGAACTCATGATCTGCTGTGGAACCCCCTTCTAGCCCCAGAGTGATCCCCTGGCCAGACCTAATTGACCCGTTCTCACTTCATTCCTGCTGTGAGGATCCTTGGAATAACAATGGTTAGCAACCTTACACTTTAAGCATAGGTTGAAGCTGTTCTAAGGAGCTGCTTCTTCCAACTTTGCAGCTAATGACACACCATGCTCTCACTGACACGCACACACCGGACCCTGACAGTTTTTTCTCCCTGGCACTTTCAAGACTTGTCTGTGCCAAAAACTGTTACCTTGGAAACTGTAAGGAGTAAACAATTCAGCAGCCAGATTACTTCTAATTTTGAAAAGAGTCAAATGCGTTACCCCAGCTACACACTCTTAACCGGCTCCCAATGAAAAACCGGTTCTGCTTCAAAACTCTACACTTCACTCAATGCACAGAGTACAACAGTGGATGCGGATCTATCACAAGAAAATTCTCCTACCTGTGAGAAACCAAAGGGTGTCTCACCCGCTAGTTCTCAGGGACTTGTCATCCAGGTGGCCAGGACACAGCCATCGCTCTTGGATCCAGTTCCTGGGGGTGAACCAGGGTGGGAGGATCACCTGGGTCAGGGGTCTTCGCGGAGTGGGAGTGAGGCAGCTGATGGTGAGACATGTTATTCCCCCATCTTTGTTCACCTAACCCACCTATTTTTTAGGATTCTCCGAGGTCCCAACACCTCCCCATTTTTACACAAACAATGGTCCGAGGAAGAGGGTGACAGAGTAACAAGACTAACTCTTATACATCATACTGGACATGTCCAGCTAATCGGGTCAGACTAAGTCAGGCACTTGACTCTAAGTGCATACACCTGATACCAATTAGCTCTCCTCACATGGATAGAAGGCGGAACATAGAGATACACTCTGAGCAAGGTGGAACACAAGTACGAGCAGAACTTCCGGGGCGAAGGGAAACCTACTGGAGCAGAGCGACGGACCAAGGGACGAGAGCAGCGGGTCGGAAACCCCAGGAGTTCCCTACAGGAGGTTGTTGCCTCCAACAGGCTGTGTAAGACATATGGAGAAGGCCAGATCAGAAGGCTGCATTGTATTTCAAGGATGCCAGCGACCCTCCCGGGTGAACGGCAGAGTTGGGGAGGCGAGGCCAAGCCTGTGCTACTAACCTTGACATGTGAATTGCAAATCGTAAAACCAAGAATCAAACGCACATAGCCGGCAAGTTGGCAAGCGACCTGAGAGACCGATGTGTGTTAAAGAAAGTATGAGTGACACCATTAAATCGCAAGTGAAGGCTGTACACGTGTGGATGAGGCGCAAAGAAAGGCAGACCTGTGAATGAACTTTGAAGTAAGGACAGCTGTGAAATCAGCGATACCAAGTAACGCAGTGATACGGTGAAAGGAAGTAGCCCACACAAGTCTCCGTGAAAGGTGCATTGTTTGGAGCGATAAAGTGAATGAGCTATAAAAGCGAAGTAGGCAAAAGTAACACTGAGAGAAGAGTAAAGACCTGAACATTGAATGTTGAGTCGAAGTGGTCCTGCAGAGGTTTATAAAGAAAACCACGCTCATTCGAATGTTTTTGACATATGAAAACGGTCTGAACCCGACCAAGGCCGACCCGAAGTGTAATAAGCTTAGGGAAGGAAGCCACCTTGCATGTATTGTTGAACTTTGTTATGAAATGTCTGAGCCTGACAGAGGGGGACCCACGTGAACTTTGGTGGGAAAGGCCTGAGCCCGACAGAGGGGATCTATGTGAACTTTGTGTTTGTTGTGAAAGGTCTGAGCCTGACAGAGGGGGACCTACGTGAATGTTTTGTTGAAACGTTATTTGGAAATCTGAAGAAAGAGACTTTAACATGGAAGGCCATGCGGTCCTCGATCCATGTTTTGGAACTGTCTTTTGTTGAGAACCCGAGCCAGAGTGTCATCCTGCCTATGGGGACTGCATTTGCTCTGTGTGTGGGGAGGAGAGCTGATTCAGCCACATTTATTCTTTATATTTGAACACTGATTTTCCTTTACATACATATCCTTTATACATTAGGCATTAGGTTTTGTTAGGCTACGCCATTTTGATTTGATGGATTTCACTAGGACTATTTTCTTTATTATTAGATTAATCCGATCCTAGTTATAGGGCAGGATAGGAGTTTTTCCAAACCCCAAAACTTTAATAAAGGTTTTATTAAATTGTACCTTTTGGTGTCCGTGTAATACTTGTGATACCATGCCTCCCTTATATATCACATACATTCAAGAACACTGCAATCCAGCAATGACTCATTAGCAATGGTAATAACTTCAACTGAAAATGGCATTGAGGATCCTCATTCCCCCTCCTAGCAACCAGACCCTGGAATTCTCTACCCAGACACCCCATGCAGAAGATCATGTAACCTTCACAAAACAGCTAGAACCTGGCTATTCAACTAACTCCAGGATGAAAGCAGCACCATAACCCTTCCAGCCACAGCTCTATTAGCGTCAACATCATTCCCTCAAAGGCACCCCTTAAACTATATGTAATACTGGGAACCCACATGCCACCCGCCGGCAACTACTAACAACCAACACGCCAGACTGCAACAGAATTGAAACCAAATCAAAGGAATACTACCGCAAACATATAACGAAAAAGATGTTTCACTCTGCTGGGTAGTGAACACTAGCTCACTATAGGATGGCACTCCTCTTTTTCCCCACAGCTCATGCCCCTTTCAGTTCTACGTCTCTTCTCTCCCTGAATAACTTACCCCCCTTTCAAATTTAGCACCATACACACAGTTCTAGCTGGTGCCACTTGAACAGTCGAGTGATAATTCAGCTGTCCTCTGTAGGCTTATCTCACTCCCCACTTTAGTGGATAACCTTGCCCAAATCACTTTTAGTCTTACTTGTTTGGTTCTCTAATCCGGATAGTATAGTCCCAAGAGTCTCTGCCAATCCCTTAGTAGCTTGCTGGCACGCTGGACCTCCGTAAGTGCAACCTGCACCCATCAAGATGGCATCTGCATTCCCCACTAACAATGTGGCAAAAGAGTGCCGTAAAACACAACTTAACCTTAGTTTACCTATGGTGAACAGCAAATAAATACTATAGCCATGACTCTCATGCCTACAATTTACTATCTGCAAGTTAAAAATCTGCTTTTGGCAATTTTCAGACAGGAGATCGTTTGCAGTTGTGGCTGGGAAGTACTTTGGGCCATTTTAAGATACAGATAGAGGAGATTGAAGGTATACATTAAATGACAGCGATGTGTCTCTGTGCAATGATGGATGAGGTTGAGATGAAACCCCCAAACAGGAAGAAACTCTACTGCATAGTGTTGTGTGTCATGTTCTCAAAATATACTGTTTGGCCAAGATACCTTCATTTGATTGCAACAAAGGAAGTGTGGTTGCACAGTTTGACCCTGATCAAAAGGCTGCACTGTAATGAATCCCTCCAACCAAAATGGGACGTGATGTGCTAATTGCTTTTTACCCAAGGACGGCACATACGAGCTCAGAACATGATGTTTGCCTAATATCATAAGGCTGCTATGCATTGAATCCCTTCCCCTTAGTGTGCTCATTTCTTTAGGTTGGGACCTTGTTCTAGGTTGGAATGTGTCCATTAAGCATGGCAGGTTCCCTTCCCGAGCCTTCCTCTCCCCTTGGCTGTCCTCATTCTCATGATTCATCTCTCACTCCCCTTCTACCCATGTTATGCTTGGTGGCTCTTTACGCCTTCTGATGGAACCATCAGCGGGAAGGAAACACTGGCTAGAAGGATTTTCCATCAGCAGTTACCCCTGGGGCTGCACGCTCGTTTTACCCATTTGCCTAAATAAAGAAGTGCTTGAAGGTGCTCACCGTGTCTGATGAGTTCACTATGTTCCTGCACCTCCTCACAGCACCTGTTCCCGCTAGTGGGCCAAGGACACCTTCTAATGCTTTTGCTTCCACATGGAAAACAAGACCTCAAAATATACTGCTTGATCAAAATCACAAGTGCCTTCCGCTCTTCATTCTTTGCTACAGATTCCAAGAGTTGACAATATACTCCTTGCTGACGATCACAAAGATAGTGTAATACGCTTGTGTATCTTCCAGCAGTGATTTTTCTTTTTTACTCTTAATGGAGCACAAAAGCCATGTTTCTGTGGTGTTAGCCCAGGAATACAAGGCTACTGTCCAGCGAATCCCTTCATCTCCCTGTGCTAATTGCTTTCCTTATGAACTGCTGTGTGTATACAATGTTCACACGACCATAAGATGCTACAGTCAAGAACAGCCCGTCCTCATAACACCATCTTATTAGAATGCCTGTCATACTATGCTTTTAATGTAATACTAAATATCACTTTTTGTTGTAAACCTCAGTTGTGAATTTCTAAAGAGTACTGGTCTTATGTTAGATCAGACATTACTGCAATTGATTGTTTATTTTTTTGAGAAGTTTTACAAATTGCGATGCTTTACATTACAGTTTAACTTAAACAAGCCCAGGTTCTATATGAGTTTTGTGGTGTGCTGTTTAATAACTACAACATCAAAACTCATTTCAAATTTGCTTAAATTATGTTTATATGACGGGAATTAGGTGGTGTCCCTTAGAGCCTTTTTGGTACCATCAAAGTACTGCTTACTTTGGGCCTCCATAACATTGTGTTTTGGCCCAATTTCCGCCAGCTGTAATTACAATGATCACCAGTGGTAATCTGAGGTCTGCTGTCTGATTACAGAAATACCACATAATGGATGTAGCTTTACTGCCGTGCCAGGGTATTGCAGTAAATCCTTATGCATTATTTAAACATGTATTTTACCCTTTCCTTCCTCCTGACCTTGATTATTTATTTACAGTAGCAGATCATAACACTACTGTCAGAGCTGCCCACTTTGTCACTCCCTTTGCAGTAGCTGTGCAGCAATATAGCTCCTGCGTGCTTCTTTACTACTGGAAAAAAATTAAAACCTTTTGAGGACCTATGATCATTTGTACTTACACTTTTGTGATGGCGGTCAAAATTTAAGCTATTTTATGGCAGTATACCAATTTCTAATCGGAATCTTAAATATCTCATAATCCTGAGACTCCCTCTCCAGGGAGTAATCCTGCCTAATTTTGTCTTTCCTCACTAAATACTCAGTACCCGGGAAGCAGCAAACTCGCAACATTGCATCTCCGGAGCTGCAGACTTCACTGCCAGTCCAGCAAACTCCTGGGAGAAGAGTCATTTGATGCACCGAGCTACAGTGTACCAGTATCTGAACATGTGCTATCATCAACAGTTGCAGAGAAACTCTTGAATGGCCAATGTTATTCAGAGTGGCTGTGTGCCCGAGTGGTGCACATAGTAGAAAACAGAAGCAAACCCATTCATACCCAAAGTGGCAGCATCAGTTATAGAGTGTCAGTACAAATCTAGTTGCAGCAACCCATGATCTTCCTACACATTCCGCAATTGCCGCAAATTACCATAGTGAGACGCTCTTATGTTCAGTTAGCTGCCAGTCATGGGGGAATAAAATGGAATGTTCCAAATCGAGGGAAATGGATAAATGGATCACGGTCTTCCAAACTGGCACGAGGTAGGGGGGGGGGGCGGTGTGTGTGTGTGTGTGTGTGTGTGTTTTCTCTCCGAAGTGCTATGCCACCTATGTACACAGCAACAAACCTCTACATCGTCGGTAGCAAAGAGCCCAGCTGTATCCCTGCTCCACTCACCGGCTTGACCACAGCAGCAGTGTTCAACCAAGATATTGGTTGCATTCTGGTTCAGTCCCCTGATGTATCTCCAGTCACAGGTGCTGACCACCGAGCCCACGCTTTGTCCGGGGTCACCAGTGCAGAAGCGGCCACTATGCCATGCAAGGCGACGCCATCTCATACACTCCAGTTTTGCGCTCCGAAGACTTCCCTCTGTAAGTTGGCTCCAATTAAGATGTTCCTTTCACGGCAACCTCCTCAAAAATCAAAGGAGCACACAAAGCCCCACATTGGTGGTCTTAATTGTTTTTGTTGAGTTCCAGAGCCGAGATCTTCAAAGAAATGCAGCCATACTGTTCGGGTTCAACAGCACCTCCCCTACTCTTCCCCACATGCTTAGCTTTTTATTTATTTTAGGATCATTTGTATTTGAATAACATACGCATAAATATACGAAACGATATCCTAAAAATGTATATTTACAATCTTATCTATCATATAACAGAATGCCAATGCTAGAAAGCCTACTATAAATTCATTGGAGAAATGCATTCTAATAAATGCTAGTATTAACCAAGATATATCCAGGAGTAGGCATTAAAGACTATGGGCCTCATTGCAAGTGTGCCGATCTGGTAAAAATGCTAGTACTTCTGGCTCTGGCATTTTTACCAGACCGGCACACTTCAAGTTCTGTCGTGAGTTCAGGCCCCTATTAGCAAACAAATGCCTGAATCACTGGCACCATTACTAACGGTGCCAGTGATTTAGTAAATCTCATCCTATGGAGACCTATCGGACTGCGTGGGAATGGGAACTTACCATCGCTCCGCTGCCCGTAATGTCCTGGTAATACCAGGATATCGGGCAGCAGAGACAGTACACAAAAGGAATAAGAGGATCACTAATACATGATTAGCTTTTAAATTACATTAATCAACCCCTATCTGTGCATTTCAACCCAAACAAGAATGGAAACAACTGAATGTCACATGCTCAAGCGTATAACAAACCTTCCCACCGTCAACAATGGTCATTTGTTCTGGTGTACAGTACGATTATCTCCTCCTGTAGTGTTACACAGGAATGAAGTTGAAACTCTCACCTGAAATCTACTGCGTCAAGCAAGCTGAAAATATAATCCAGATCCCCATAACATATTAATAGGTTTGGTGTAAAACATTTGAGCAGCATGATTATTGTAATACCTAAATGCAACATGGAAATACACCAGGGGGGAGGAACATCTCCCACTGTCTTTAAAACTGAATAGATCATTCATTGCGTCACTTGGGCAGTGATTCAATATATTGTAATGTGGATGGAGGATCTCCAAAGAGATGTCTCAACATCAATACTCAGATGAGCAGCGGAAGCAGTACATAGTTCTGTTTCTGACCTCAGAGTAAATTCTTCACACCACTGAAGGTTTGCCCGAGCTTCTGACTACCCATGCTGTAGTCTGGATAGAAATACAGGCATGTTCCATTATGCATGATGTGTCCATGTTGTCTTGATGCAGAACGTAGTTTACTTTATTTTATTTTATTTATAGAACACACCCAACTTCAATATGATGACTTATGGTGGCACTCCTAGAAATGACCTATGCCATTGAATACAGTGTGCCCAGTCCACAGCCAGCCCACTGAGATCCTCTGTCCTAGGAAATAATGACAGGATAAATGCTACCAGGAATTTCTCCATGACACCTCCCTTCATCTCCTCCACTAGGCGTCATTGGCAAAAGTTGCTGCATCAAGATCGGTATTGTTAATCATTGAGCTTCTGCTGAATTTTTGACTGTTCCCATTAATGGCACTAATATCAGTGGTATTTTTATGTATTGTTTTATATAGCACCTTAATCAAAATGGTGCATGTGTGTCTATCGCCGCAGACACTCTGCTCAATTTACCTCGCCCTCTCCCTTAACTTGTCCATGTGTGGTTGGATCAGTACCACAGGCCAGAATTGCTCAGTGGAATTTCCACTGAGCTTGACGACGCCTGATCTGTAGTAAATGCTACTTTGAAATTAGTCTTTAGAAAGTTCCAGAATGGTGATACCTCTTATGAAGTCAATCTAAGAAGATTGACAAAATAATTCACTCGCATTTAAATTTTAATTTTGTGTGAAATTTTCTTTATTCAAAAATGTATTAGCAGAGACCCTTGCTGATGCATTTCGGACTAAAGTCCTTCCTAGGACGGGCTCTTAAAAAAACATTAACAGAAATGGGGTTAACATCACCCATTTTTTGCGTAAGAAATTAAATTACATAACATGTCACAATGTTTAAATTTTACACACTTCTTCTTCATAACATAAATAAAACATACCTGTCAACGTATTGTGTGCTCTGCTGGGAATTCAATCATTAATTTTCCAATAGACTTTTTTGGCTGTTGGTTAAGCCTTTCAAACAAGGCCTGTATGCCTGAAGCTTAAACTTTTCTTGCACCTCTATATCATAGTTCCAATGAGCTCGTTGTATTGCGGTTAACCGTTGTGACGGTTAATTTTGCCGGTACATGTGTACCTATATATTAAGTTGTTCCTTGGAAAAAAGTGACTCTTTGTCCATTTATACTTTCAGTCATAAATGGACAAAGAGTCACTTCTAACTGTTTACTTCTATTATCCCTTTGTTATATGTTCAATATAGCCATGGGCGCTTACCTTTGCTGTGCGCTCACGGAATGCACTGCCAGTTCATCGCGGTCTTGGAGATTAATGTTTTCGTCTGTTACAAGCCTCAAGTCCTCTCTAAACAAGGAAACTTGAGTTAGCTCTTGGATATATGTTTTATACTGTGTGTCAGAGATTGTTGCGCATTGCATTCCTGCTTATTACTTGTTGTATGAGTTGTTCTTTGCTCACGTCGAGGGTTCGGCAGCGTCGCTGTGTCTACGGCAACCTTCATTCCCTTTGACAACAGGATGCCGAGGCACTTGAGCAAGCTATCTTATTGCTACGTCATCGCGTGCGTGCACGATGACGTGGATACGTATGATTCACGTATGTCGGGAATTGTAGTTTGCAACATCTCACCGCACTCAAAGTCATGGTGCTACACAAATCCAAAAAGCCATTAGATTCATTATTTTTCTAGCACAAATATGCAATTTCAATATCAATTTTACTCACTGTGCGTTGTCTGAAGTTGACTCATAAGTGATGGTGTACAAAAAATAATTATTGTGGTTTTTTTGGGATTTTACGTTTGAGCCAAAAAGTAAAAAATGCAGATGAACATCTTCAGACAGCTTCTTAAAATAGCACTACCTGGTTGCATGATAGTACTTGTAGAGTGTGAGACACGGGTCATACATATTTCTGCTATCACTCTTAGTCTATAGGCAACAATTTACGTTCAGTTTTAACAGTCCGCTCATACAATGTTCACAGAAAGCAAAATAGATCAAGTTCCTCATTGAGACCTGATGGGGCGACAGTGACGAGCCTGTCCATCCAAAATGCCTCACGTTGTTCTAGCTTTTTTGTTACGTTCATGCGTAGTTCTTTGGTCTTGATCATTTCAAAAATTTGGAAGCGTACTTGCGCTAGTTGGTGTTGTAGTCATGAAAATGTCTTGCGATTGGTGAATGCCGGTTGTTTGTTATTATATTAGACTTATGTCCATTCCAGCTTGTTCGAACTTTGCAGCTGGTTTGTCTAACATATGTCAAACCACATGGTGTTAAGGAAAGCGTCTTGTGGGCGCTGAGTACCTGAACCTCCGGTTGATGGTCGTGGTGAAGTCGCCAGGCTGTCCGACTGATGATTGCTGAAAGTGCAACGCGAGGAACCAGCACAACACCCACCCTGGAATCAACAGGGTCAGAGGTGAACCGGCTCCCAACGCCACGGATGTGCACTTCCCTGATTTACGTGACGTTGGGACAGTGCAAGCACTGACAGGGAAGGCGGGTCTTGACTAAACGGAGATGGTCCACAACAGGATTCAGCAGCGAAGACTCCAACAAGTTGCAGCAGACTGGATAAGGGAACTGGAATAGGCAGGTGCAGTAGGCAGGCTATGGAGGCAGAATGACCCCTGAGGAGGCAGGAGGGCAAGCACTGAGCAGAAGGCTGAGAAGGTCTGGGGAAACCAGAAACCCGAGGGCAGCCAGAAAAGGGAGTCTGGAGTCAGGTAGGGAGCAGACAGGGAGAACCAAAAGGCAAGGAAGGGAGCTGGACACTATCCCCTCAGGAACTGGCAAGGGAAAACCAGGAGGAATGGCAAGGGAAAACCAGGAGGGAAGGCAAGAAAACAAGGCTGAAGGCGGGCAAGGGTGCAACTCAGGGAGCTGCACGGGCGAGGACGCGATCAGGAAACAAACCGCATTGAGACACGGTTTGTTCCAATAAACTGGCCCTTAATATAGGGAAGGCAGCACCCGGGAGGCTTGGAACGCAAGCCGTGCTGTCCCTGGGTGCTGACGCACCCAAAAAGAGGCTTGGGAAGCAAGCTTGCAGCTTCCCTAGCGCTCTATGGATGGCGCATGCGCGGAGTGCAAAACACGACCTCCCGCGCATGCGTGAGCCCACGCAAACGGGAGACCTGGAATCGGCAAGAGCCGCGGAAGATCAGGGTCCCCCCAACCTGAATCGGGGGTAGACACGCCAGGACGAGGCGCGCCAGGACCGGCAGGCACGCCCCGCACCTCAGGTAAGTTGTGTGACATGGACATTTGATAGCGTAGACAACGTTCAGAGATTCGCATGTTGCATAATCCTTGAGCTGTATTTTTCTCCAGTTTGTCAATGTGTAATGATGTTACGTTTTATTACATTATTGCAGTTGTTACAAGCAAGACATGGGTAGGTCCCTGTATGTTTGCTGTATTGTCTTTTTGAACAGTCTGGGCAAGTTTTCACAAGAAGATCCTTTAGATTATGACTCCTTTGGAATGCGAAAATTGGTTTAGTGTTAAAGTTGTTCTGCAATTTAGTATCACATGACAAAAGTGGCCAGTGTTTCAGTACTGCTTTATTGATTTTATTTGACTGAATGCTATATTTAATTACAAACACCACTGGTCTATCCGTTCCGGCATGCTCACTTTTTGGAGTTAACAATTGACTACATTCTTTTTGGTTGGCTTTTATTCTTGCTTCTTGTAGTTCTGATTCTCAATACCCTCTAGCTTGACATTTGTCAAGCATTTGAATTGATTCGGTTTCCCAACTGTTACTGGTATTGACAATTCTTTTGACCCTCAGCAGACTATATGGTAGACTCTTAATTGTGGGAGGAGGATGAAAACTAAGTCTGTGCAGAAGGTTGTTTCCAATTTCTGAAGTAAACTATTCTTGTGTCTATTGCATTCAGGTAGTTCAAGAAGAGATCTAGAGTTTGTGATTTGTCTTTCCAGATCATGAAAATATCGTCTATATAACGTCCCCAATGTTTTATGTATTTCTGCCAAACTGGATGGTGTAGAACATATTCTTCCTCAAACTTGAGCATGAAAGTGTTTGCGTATGCTGGGGCCATTGTGGCCCCCATTGCAGTCCCACTTATTAGCTTATAGAAGGTTTTGTCAAATTTAAAGTATGAGCTCTGGGCTATCATCTCAAGCATGATCATAATAAATTATTTGGAAGCTCCAACATTTTCTTCTTTCAACAGAATCCAATCAACCGCTTGCAGTCCTAAATAGTGCGGCATTGAAGTATGCAAACTGCATACATCAATGGTAACTAAGATATTGGTGTGTTCTATTTCAATGGCATGTTGTCATGACCTCTGTGAGGGGGCACAAGTTGTGCCACAAGCAGGCTCCCACCAGAACCCTGAGGGCCTTAAAACCACTGCAAAAGAGCTCCTAGAGCCAGTCCTGGTGCCTTTGGCACCAGGCTCATATGTAGGAAGGAAGGGCTGTTCAAACTAGGTCCCAATTATGTACATGGGCCTTTACATCCAACATGGAAGCACCCACAGCCTAGTTCTAAGCTATGAACCAAGCTATGCAGTCTAGTGTTTTGGGTGTGGCCGGCCTGGAACTACTTTCTCTGGTAGTACTTTACCTGGGCTATATAAACCACACCCTGACAGCAGAACACGCTTCGTGTGATTCTGCAACCAGCAGCGTGACGCTCAATGTGTCCAGCTCCTGGTCTTCAGCATGTTCCTGTGATCCTGCAAGAAAAAGAATTGCGACCTGCAATAACGAGAAAGGGAAAAACAATATTAGAACGCACGCTTCCAAAACATCGAAGTCTACCAGTCTTACCTGAATTCCATCGCGCTACGCCACGCTTCTATCCGGAGCACCTTTAACCAAGGTTGAAAGATACAAGAGGAGACAGCTACAGTTAGGCCTATACTGCAGTAAATCGGGTCACTACCTCAAAGAATGCCCAGTGAAACCTCCAAGGAAGATGGTAGGTGCTACAGAGAAAGAAGATGATGGAAAGGAATCAGAAAACTACCAGGCCCGGCAAGCGTAGAGGTCCGCTTGTCGAGCGAGAAGGATGAGTCACAGACCTCACATTTTGCCCTACCAGTAACCTTGATCAATCACCAATGACCGTCACGGATGCATGCCATAGAGGCATATATAGACAGCGGAGCAGTTGGTAATTACATAGATCGAGATCTGGCAACAGAAATGGGACTTCCCTTATGCACAAAACCAACAACTGAAAAGGTAATTATTATTGACGGTACAGAAATTGCTTCCGGACCAGTAACCCAATGCACAACAGAAGTAACCCTTCTGTGTCAGGATGGACATCAAGAAGCAATCACGTTTGACCTCATCAAAGCTCCTCAGTTCTGGTTGATCTTAGGGATGCCATGTTAGTAACTCACAATCCCCACATAGATTGGCGTGCAAAGAGACTGACCTTTTCCGACGAATGCGCCCACGCTTGCTACCCGAAATCTATACCACAGCCAAAACTGAAGTCTGTTCAAGGAATAGCATCGGGGATCGTGGAACCAATGGACACCTTACCAAAAGAATATCAGGATTATCAAGATGTTTTTTCAGAATGAACAGGCTAACACATTACCGCCACATAGGTCCTATAACTGTCAGATCGACCTGATACCTGGTGCACAGGTTCCTTGTGGTCGAATTTATGCACTTACGGAAACCGAAAATCTCCACTTGAAGTCCTCTCTGGATCAATACCTGGCTAATGGGTTTATCTGTGCAAGAACAACAACGAGATTATTCTGTCTTACCTGAGAAAACACCATCCGCCACTCAGCATCTCAACTGGGCTGCAATCTGTGGAAACCGAGAGAAGAAGAAACATCAACCACCTGTGAGTACTAGTTTAAGGACTTCCGGCGAACCGCTACCACAGCTGCTGTTCGAACATTGCGACCTGCAATGACGAGAAAGGGAAAAACAATATTAGAACGCATGCTTCCAAAACATCGAAGTCCATCAGTCTTACCTGAATTCCATCGCTCTATGCCACACTTCCATCCGGAGCACCACAGCAACATCTGCAAAGGAAAAGAGACATATTCAGGTTCGCTTTCAATATTAAACAACCGCACAGCGCTGTACTTACATTAACGGAGGAGAAGAAGAAGAAAACACAGGTTAGCTTTAAAAGTCAATAAAGGCGCTGCGCGCTTTCTCTTACCTCTCCACCCGGCACGCCAGCATCAAGACCTTTGCACCTGAAAAGAAGGAGATAAAGACATTAACAAATTCCCACCATAAACAGAACAAAGACTTACAGTTAACAAACCTACCTGCCTACCAGCAGATTCGGGGTCACAGCGGGCCTGGGCCCAAGGAAGGCGTACTGCACCAGTGAAGCAACTCGGGCAGCTCGCCAACAAACATCAAGCTCGCCTGCACAAGAAACGCAGGACGGATAGCTCACCCTACAAATAACTAAGGTGAGAAAAGAACCCATTGGGAAGGGAATCGGTCAGAGGGAGGTGGGAGCTTCACCCATTAGAGACAGTTATCACAAATCCTCCCTTCTGCAATTGCAGATTCATTATTCAGCACTGGGCAACTACGCATCCAGGGTTCCAGATCTCTGAGCCTTCCAGACGCCCCCGGGGATATCAGGTGAGCGTAACACATGTAGTCTGTTTAAAAAATCTGTGGTATCCTTGATATATGATGGACATTTTTGAATAATGGGTTGTAGAATTTTATCGATATAGATACCTAGTGGTTGTAGTAATTCTTCAGTTGCAGCTACGATAGGTTTTCCTGGTTGTTACTGTACGGTCTTTTGTATCTTTTGCAAAAGATAAAAATGGGGAACCTTTGGATAATGCGTGGTCAAAAATACTTTTGTCGTGGTTGAGATCCATTTGTTCTCCTGTGCTGATGTTAACATAGCTTCGATCTTCCGTTTGTTATATCTGTCATGATCTCTGCTTCCAAAAGATCAGGACTTGCCCGACTCCCTTGGAAGCAGACCCCTAACCCCGGTTCCGAGTGCCAGCCAGTCCCAATGCTTGGGTGGACTTACCTGCAGCAGACCATGCTGCTTACTTACCTGCCAGTTGAACCCCTGATCCTCTTCTGTTTGGGACTGCTTTTCCTGTTGGGTGGGGCAGGAGCCACTCCCTAGGTTCAGAACACTGGAACTCTTCTGGAAAGCAGGAACTCTTTTCTTACCTAGGCGTGGCTGTGGAAGGAGACACCTAAGCACTACAGGAGGCTATTTAAACCACACCCGATGGATGAATCTTGCTTTGTGTTATTCTGCATTCTCTGCAGCAGAACGCTCATCGTGTCTTCTGCTTCTGATCCTGGGCCTAAGGGAACAAAGGCTTACCATCCTGGAATCCAGTCTTCAGCAGCACCTGTAAAGACAAAGAAAGAACAGGTTAGCACTACGGTCTTCAGTGGCAGCACATCTCTTACCTGGTCCATCGGCTGTCACCAACGCCTCGCACTGCATTCCGGCATCTGAAAGACAAAGGCTTACCTACTCTTCGCATGCTCCGGAGGTCTTCGCACTGCATTCCGGCATCTGAAAGACAAAAGCTTACCAGCTCTTCGCACACTCCGGAGGCCTTCGGCGCTGCATCCCGCATCTGAAAGACAAAAGAAGGTGCGTTTAAAGACATTGGGCAACTTTATTACTCACGTGCCATTCCTCCTTCCCACGCCGAATCCAGTGGGTATTCCAGCACCCTTCAGCTTCTCTAAAGCTCCAAACTTGTACCTGCAAGATAAAAGGGACAGTTAGTGCGCATCGTGAAGCAGGCTACAAGCGCTTACTTACGTGCTTCCAGGCGCTTCTATTCCTCACGCGGGTTCGATCCTCAACTCTCATCAGCCCGCCATCCTCCATCGCCGGAACCCTGCAAAACAAGAGATATCATTACAAAAGACTTTTAAGACATTTGAAGTGCCCAGAACTTACCGTTCGTCCAGTTAACGACGGACAGCAGTCCTCTGAGGTCAAGAGGCCTGCACCCTTGTCCAGTGAAGAAACTGGTTACGGCACCCTGCCCCGAGGCAGATGGAGAGCTCGGCGTTCACTTACCTAAGACATCTTACTCTTCGAGTCAGACATAGAGTGCACAGAGGTCCAGCCCAAAGAGCCAACCGTGTGTTACACATCACCTTTGAAGATACAGCATTCACCCAGTCAAGACCGGCGCCTCTGCGGGAATCAAGTGAGCGTTACAGAACACAAAGCCTACCGCAAAACTCCCACCCAGGCGCTATGGAAACCTCGGATACCGACCAGCTAGCCCAGTTACTTGGGGAACTAAGAGCAGAAGTGCATGCAGCCCGTCAGGAAACGAATGCTCTAAGAAGGGAACTGATTATTTCCAAGGAGCGAACAGACGATCTCGCTAGACAATTGCTACAGTCACAAGCCGGACAAACTCCGTTACCTGCATCAGGGGCAAATCTTCCTTCAACATCCTCTACGAACCCAGTGCAGATCAACCTACCTGGGAATGTACCTCTGGCTCCGCCCGAACGATTTTCTGGTGACCCAAAGAGGTTTGCAGTATTTATTAATCAGTGCCGGTTGCACTTCTTATGCCGGCCAGCAGCCTTTCCAACTGATCAAGCTAAGGTAGCTTTCGTGCTTTCGTACCTTAGTGGCAATGCGGCAGACTGGTCGATCCCTCTAGTTAATCAAGATGATCCGGTTCTCCATGATTTTCAAGCTTTTCAGCTCAGTATGGAAAAACTGTTTGCAAGACATTCACAGGGGCAGGCCTTGGACAATTAGCTCCTTTCATTGCGACAGGGTAATCAAGACCTTTTGGCTTATATTGCGTCTTTCAACAGACTGATAGTGGAAACTCGATGGCCTGAGGACAAAAGGATTACGCTGTTTTATAGAGGCCTACGTGGAGAGCTCAAAGATGTGTTAGCCCAAGTAGTGAATCCCCCGCAAGACTGTTCGGACTATATTGACTTAGTCGTTCAAATTGACCACAGACTGCAGAACAGGAAGGCCGATCGTTCCAAGTTTGATGCTCGAGTATTTTCCAAACTACCAACTCCTACCAAAGGAGTAGACTCCGGGGAACCCATGCAAATAGGGGGCCTGAAAGGACCACTAACACAAAAGGAGCGGGAAAGGAGAAAACAGCTGCAATTATGCCTCTATTGCGGAAACTCGGGACACTTTCTTCGAGACTGTCCGGTGAAACCAGCCAAGAAGGCAGTAGGAGCTGCAGTTACCAGGGTCACAAACTCCGAGCAGGGAAACGACCTCGCCCGACAAGAATAGAGGTCCTCTTGCCGAGCGTTAAAACCAGTTCTGTGACCTCGCATTTCGTGATACCTATGGTCCTCATTAGCCCTGAACATCCGGTTCGATTACATGCGATTGAAGCTTACGTCGACAGCGGTGCCATCGGCAATTATGTGGATCATGAAATGGTTTTGAGGATGAATCTGACTCTTTGTCCAAAGGCTGTAAAGGACGTCATTACTACGGTGGATGGTACGGAGATAGCCTCCGGACCAGTAACGCATACCACCCAAGAAGTGACGCTAGTAAGTCAAGATGGACACCATGAGAAGATCGTGTTCGATGTGATCAAGGCCCCTCAGTTCTAGATTATTCTAGGAATTCCTTGGTTAGAGAAGCACAATCCTCAGATCGATTGGCGAGCAAGAACGGTTCAGTTTCCAGAATGTGTCTCTACTTGTCACCCTCGACCTGGTGTTGCACTGGCAGCAATTTCCTCGGAGGCTCCCCAGTTACCTCCTGAATACTTAGAATTCCAAGATGTTTTCCGGAAGGATCAGGCTAACTCTCTACCTCCTCATAGGTCTTATGACTGCCAGATAGACCTGATACCTGGATCTACTCCTCCTTGTAGTAGAATTTATGCCCTCACCGAGCCTGAGAATCTTCACCTCCGACAATACCTGGATCAATACCTAGCGAATGGGTTTATTCGTCCTTCCAAGTCCCCTGCTTCCTCAGCTTTGTTCTTCGTTCCAAAAAAAGAAGGGGACCTTAGAACTTGTATAGATTATCGCGCCCTGAACCAGATCACCGTTAAGAATAGATATCCGTTACCTTTGATCCCTGAACTCCTGGACCAAGTCAGAAAAGCATGCATATATACAAAGCTGGATCTTAGAGGAGCCTACCACTTGGTACGAGTAAAAGAGGGCGATGAATGGAAGACGGCCTTCCGCACCAAGTATGGGCTATTTGAATATCAGGTCATGCCCTTCGGACTTTGCAATGCCCCGGCCGCCTTTCAATATTTTATGAACGATGTCCTCAGAGAGCTCATAGATGTGTGTGTTGTTGTTTACATTGACGACATCCTCGTTTATTCTTCATCGGAAACTGAACATCGGAAACACGTGAAAATGGTCCTCGAGAGATTGCGTCAACACAAACTTTTCGCTAAGTTGGAAAAATGTGTTTTCAACGTGACTGAAGTTGAATTCTTGGGATTCATATTATCACCTAGCGGAGTGCGTATGGATTCAAAGAAGGTCGATGCAATTCTCAAATGGCCATCGCCATCCTCCGTTAAAGGTGTTCAAAGCATGTTAGGCTTCGCTAACTTTTACCGCCGGTTTATCCCCGAATTCTCTCGAATAGTCCAGCCCTCACCGCCTTGTTAAAGAAAAACAAACGTTTTGAATGGTCTACCGAGGTGGAACAAGCTTTCCAGAATTTGAAGACTAGATTTATCTCTGCACCGATCTTAAAACATCCTCGCCCAGAACTCCCCTACATCGTTGAAACTGATGCTTCGAGCCTTGCCATGGGGGCAGTTCTATCACAAAAGGACCCAGTAACCAATCAGTTGCATCCCGTGGCATTTTGGTCCCGCAAATTCTCGCCTCCTGAAATCAATTACACTATTAGTGATAAGGAACTTCTAGCTATCAAGTCCGCCTTTAAGGCTTGGCGGCATTATCTTCTGGGGGCCCGACACACCGTTACTGTGATTACAGATCACCGAAACCTGCAATATTTGAAAACCGCAAAAGCTCAATCCTCTAGGCAACTCCGTTGGGCACTATTCTTTGCCGAGTTTGACTTCATAATTACCTATCGACCTGGTACAAAAAACGGTAAAGCTGATGCCCTTTCTCGGATGGGAGTGGAAGAACATTTGATCAATCCTAAACCTGTACCTATCATTCCCTAACAAAGAATTCTAGGTGTAATCGCCACACAATCCATAGAGGAAGTTAAGGATAAAGCCAGGCTACTGGTAACTCCAGCAGACATACAGAATTGGCATCTGCAGGGAAAGGACTTTACGGTGAAGGACAACCTATTATATTTCCAAGAACGGTTATACCTGCCCAGCACAGATTTACAGAAAAAGGTAATCTCTTGTTATCACGATTCTTTAATGGAAGGACATCCCGGTATGACCAAGACCTCGGAAAAGATCAAGCGCTACTTCTGGTGGCCGTCTTGGAAAAAAGATATCAGAGACTTTATAATGTCCTGTGGAGTATGCGCCCAAAACAAGAGTCAAAAGGAAAAACCAGCCGGCCTCTTACGCCCTATTGACATCCCGCCTCGTCCTTGGCATACGCTTTCTATGGACTTCATCACCGATCTACCTCCATGCTCCGGATACAATACGATCCTAGTAATCGTGGACCTATTCTCCAAGATGGCGCATTTCATTCCACTCAAAGGCTTACCAACAGCAACAACTCTGGCCCGAGAATTTCTCGAAAACATCGTCCGACTGCACGGTTTTCCTTCAGTTCTAATTTCGGATCGAGGTAGTCAATTTATTTCTCATTTTTGGCGAAGTTGCTGTCGGTCGGCTCAAATTGATGTGAGACTTTCGACCAGCCACCACCCTCAAACCGACGGACAAACCGAGAGGACCAATCAAACTCTGGAACAGTATTTGCGCTGCATGCTACAACAAACTGAAAAAAACTTGGAAAGATATCCTTTGGATAGCCGAATATGCCTACAATAACTCTGTCCACTCGGGAACTGGGAAAACCCCGTTTTTTCTTTTATACGGTAGTCACCCTCGAACCTCGGAGTTGGATCCACTCCAAGATCTTGGAACACCAGCAGTAGACCACCTGCATTCTACAATCACCCAAGCCTTTAAGGAAGCCGTTTCTCACCTTCAAAGGGCTAAAGAACAATACAAGAAAGGAGCAGACCAACATCGGAAGGAAGCCCCCCAATATCAAGTAGGAGATCAAGTCTGGTTATCCACCAAATATCTACCTCTAAAAGGACCACGCACATTCAACCCAAGATACCTTGGTCCCTATTCCATCACTACCATAGTAAATCCAGTAGCGGTCAAGTTGGACTTGCCCCCTCACATGAAGATACATCCGGTCTTCCACGTCTCTCTATTGAAACCCGTGCAACCTCAAACCCGACTAACTACATCTCCAAAACCCATTCTAGTTGATGGAGAACTCGAGTTTGAAGTCAAAAGCATCCTGGATTCCAAGATCTCCAAATCTAAACTATTTTACCTGATTGACTGGAAAGGCTACGGTCCCCAAGAAAGATCCTGGGAACCTGCATAATATGTCCACGCGCCTCGCCTAATCAAAAGATTTCATCGAACATTTCCTAACAAGCCCAAACCCCCGGAGAAGCCCGGTTTGGGAGGGGCCTTGAGGGGGGGTGCTGTCATGATCTCTGCTTCCAAAAGATCAGGACTTGCCCGACTCCCTTGGAAGCAGACCCCTAACCCCGGTTCCGAGTGCCAGCCAGTCCCAATTGGGACCTTTTGGACCCTGTCCTGGCGCCAGTGGCACCAGGCTCATAAAGATGCCCAGTCCCAGCGCTGGAAGCGCCGGGCTCATAATGCTTGGGTGGACTTACCTGCAGCAGACCATGCTGCTTACTTACCTGCCAGTTGAACCCCTGATCCTCTTCTGTTTGGAACTACTTTTCCTGTTGGGTGGGGCACGAGCCACTCCCTAGGTTCAGAACACTAGAACTCTTCTGGAAAGCAGGAACTCTTTTCTTACCTAGGCGTGGCTGTGGAAGGAGACATCTAAGCACTACAGGAGGCTATTTAAACCACACCCGATGGATGAATCTTGCTTTGTGTTATTCTGCATTCTCTGCAGCAGAACGCTCATCGTGTCTTCTGCTTCTGATCCTGGGCCTTAGGGAACAAAGGCTTACCATCCTGGAATCCAGTCTTCAGCAGCACCTGTAAAGACAAAGAAAGAACAGGTTAGCACTACGGTCTTCAGTGGCAGCACATCTCTTACCTGGTCCATCGGCTGTCACCAACGCCTCGCGCTGCATTCCGGCATCTGAAAGACAAAGGCTTACCTACTCTTCGCATGCTCCGGAGGACTTCGCACTGCATTCCGGCATCTGAAAGACAAAAGCTTACCAGCTCTTCGCACGCTCCGGAGGCCTTCGGCGCTGCATCCCGCATCTGAAAGACAAAAGAAGGTGCGTTTAAAGACATTGGGCAACTTTATTACTCACGTGCCATTCCTCCTTCCCACGCCGAATCCAGTGGGTATTCCAGCACCCTTCAGCTTCTCTAAAGCTCCGAACTTGTACCTGCAAGATAAAAGGGACAGTTAGTGCGCATCGTGAAGCAGGCTACAAGCGCTTACTTACGTGCTTCCAGGCGCTTCTATTCCTCACGCGGGTTCGATCCTCAACTCTCATCAGCCCGCCATCCTCCATCGCCGGAACCCTGCAAAACAAGAGATATCATTACAAAAGACTTTTAAGACATTTGAAGTGCCCAGAACTTACCGTTCATCCAGTTAACGACGGACAGCAGTCCTCTGAGGTCAAGAGGCCTGCACCCTTGTCCAGTGAAGAAACTGGTTACGGCACCCTGCCCCGAGGCAGATGGAGAGCTCGGCGTTCACTTACCTAAGACATCTTACTCTTCGAGTCAGACATACAGTGCACAGAGGTCCAGCCCAAAGAGCCAACCGTGTGTTACACATCACCTTTGAAGATACGGCATTCACCCAGTCAAGACCGGCGCCTCTGCGGGAATCAGGTGAGCGTTACAATATCTTGATCTTCATATAGGTTCCTGATTAAGGCCATATCCTTCTCATTCAGGTTCTTGTATTTGGGAGGTTTGAAGGAGACTTTCTTTAAATCTTTCAGTACAGCTTCTTGAAATACGTCAATAGTTCCATTTGAAACTGGAGGCATATATGTGCTTTTAGGACACAATTCTAGATAGTCTGTGCCTGTTGTCATCGTTTCTAATTGGTATCTGCAAAATGGGCTTTCAACTAAGGTTTTCATGTATATTTAAAAAGCTCAATTTTAGTTTAAAAAAATGGCGATGTGTGAGTTGATACAAAGTTAAGACCTTTCTGGAGAATTGAGAGTTCCACTGTAGTGTGTATTCTCTTTGATAGATTAATCACTAGATTCTTCTGCTCGGATATCTGCTGTGGAAGCCTGACATTTCTGCTCTTTCTTCTCCCCCTCCTCGTTCTTTTCGGCGGTCTTGTTCTTTCCCTAAAAGAGTTTGTTTATGCTGTGGAGTTAAAATTCTATCAGCCGGTTGTCTTGCTGTATCACTTGGTTGATGTTCAGATCTATTATCTGCAGATTACCAGATTCTATATCCGATCCTGAGCTGAGTTATCTGTTGAGGTTTTTCCTTTTGGACGACTAGGGTTGTTATATTTATTCATCCACGTGTATACTTCGTTGTTACAATAATCATAAGTGTCACATTTACATTTTCATATTTTCTTGTTTTCCAATTCGTCTTTGTAAGTTTCTAATTTCTTATTGATGTCTTCCAACGTTTTGTTGATATCTTCCTTACTTAGAGATTTACTTAGCTCAGTTTTAATATCTTCGATCTCTGTCATAATTAATGTTAGTTCCTTTGATAATTCTTGTGTAGTCAACAAAATTAAGTCTAGTGAGCACTTATTCAAGATATTCTCCCATTTCTTGACAAAGTCCTTATTCTCCTTACATAGTGTTGGGCATAAGGGCATGCGCAATCCTCTTGGTATTCTATGAGCTCTGTGATATTTGGTCAATGCGACGGCATGTAATTTTTCTGTTGATCTCCTTGCGGATCAAATATTCTGGCTGTTTAATTTTCTTAATTGGATCCGCGGGTTGTATGCAGAGTCCTGAGTCTGTAATGAGATTTAAGATTGCCTCTGCTTCCTCGGATGAAAATCCTAATGTTTCTGCATGTTTATTCGTAATATTGGCTATATCTTCAAAAGACATGTTGTTTGCGTGCCTCCACCTCAGAGTTGTGTAGAAATTGGGTGAGCAATTTTCTTTTTAAAGGCAGGCACTGCTACTGTTCTTAAAGCTTGTTCAATGTATGTTCGAATTTTCAAAGAAGTTCAAGGCGTCATCCAATAAATGCGACGTACACTGCGTCACAAAATATATAACATGCCAGAATTGCTCAGTGGAATTTCCACTGAGCTTGAAGACGCCTGATCTGTAGTAAATACTACTTATAAATTAGTCTTTATAAAGTTCCAGAATGGTGATACTTCTTATGAAGTCAATCTAAGAAGATTGACGAAATATTTCACTCCATTTTAATTTTAATTTTGATTTTGTGTACAATTTTCTTTATTCAAAAATTAATTAGCAGAGACCCTTCGGACTAAGTCCTTCCTCAGGGCGGGCTCTAAGAAAACATTAACAGAAATGGGGTTAACATCACCCCTTTTTTTAGTAAGGAATTCAATTACATAACATGTTACAATGTTCAAATTTTACACACTTCTTCATAACATCAAACAAAATACCTGTCTATGTATTGTGTGCACTGCTGTGAATTCAATCATTCATTTTCCAATAGACGTTTCTGGCTGTTGTTTAAGCCTTTCCCTGTTTACACCTCTGTTGACCCCCTTTTCGTTTTTAGTAATTTCCTTCTATAATCACAGCAACCTTATTGTTAATTGTGTTAGTACCAGTTCATTTGCCATGCTTTGATCTGTGTTGCATGTTTCAGCCTTCTGACCTTCCCTAAATTGCTTTGGATGTGTTTTTGGAAGGAGCAAACGTCAACCACTTGATTTCTATGCAATACAGCACACAGGCATGAAATAATTTCTCATTTGTTTTCGTTTGTATAGGAAAGTAAATCCTACCAGTAAAATGTTATGTAAGATTTGTAGAAAATCGTGCCATGTCAAAGTTGTAATTTTTAAAAAAATTAATAGTGGGAACACACCGGACAAATGACAAGCAACACTGTTGGCTTGAGTTGTGGTTTGTGAAACCTGAACAACAATCATAATTCAAATATTTTCGTATGTTATGCTTTCACCGATGTTTGTCTTTTTTTAGAGTAAATGGGCGGTATAACTGTAATTTTGAGAGGCAGTTGTGTTGACGGCAAATAGACCTGCATATCACATTACCTTGCTAATTAATGTTAGTGCAGGTGGCCCCATTGTTCTGCTAGCATTTATAAGTGATCCGTTGGGAGAGCAATGAATGCTCCATTCTAATTAAGCAGCAGGCTGTGGGGAGAGTCTTGCTGGGGCCGTTACATATCCAAAGATCTCATTGGTTGCCGTTCCTACGAATGCAAGCGAGGAGCAGATGCGTACAATGCAAAATGGTGTCCCTTTTATTACCATGTCTAACTGCTTGGGGGACATTGGGCATTCTTTGTGCTATGTGAATAGTCTCCATATCATGAAGGAGCTCACAAGATGGCGGCCAGAGTAGCGCAAGCGCGTCCTTATTAATGTCTCTGCTTTTTAATGTTTAGGTGGGTGGGAGAAGGTGTTTATACTATTCCTGGCGACTCGCAGATACATTTAAGAAAGACGCCACTCGTCATCTGCTAAAGCTAATTTTCCAATGACATTTATAAGGGCCCGATTCATGGAAGTGTTTTATAATGGCACCATCCCATAGGAAAACGTTCCATGAATCAGGCCCTGTGTGGCGGCAAAGTCACCGCAAATGTCTTGAACATGGGATGAATTGTACTTGGAGTGAAATCACAGGAGGCTATGCTTTGCTGTGCCCGACGAGGCGTGATTCTGGTGCATGACACCCATGTTTGTGTATCAGAAGGCAGACACAATTGCCCGATTGCCAGTTGGCTGTGTCTGGCTGCTACTGATTGCACTTTGATCTTTTCGCAGGTCGATATGAAGGGGGGTGTAATCCTGAGCAAGGAGGTGGGTGCAGTTGGTAAACATCCCAGCATCAGCAATGGAGACTGCTCCCCGCCTTTATCCAACACCCATGGGATCGCCTCTCCTCTGACTGGTAAGAGGAGGTACGCACGAACAGGTCAGTGTTTACTAAGACATTTGAATTATTCTCGGTTCCTCGATCTAGCACTCTCAGTATTCCCCTTCTGCTCCATACGTCACTATTTGCTTTCCCTCTGAACCTCCAACTACCACTCTTTCCTTTCCACATACTTTTCTATTATTCCCTTTTCTCTCTCTCTAGCCCTCTTATTAGTGTTGGCTGTTAGATTACACTGAAAGCGTTCCCTGCAAGCCATAACTATTGCCATGGGAACTAAAGAGAGGTGAGAGATGAGATGTGAGGAGGGACACACATTGCCTGCCTATGGCCGTTCCCACCAACCACTTGCCCTCCCAGCCCAAAGCAAATGCCCCTGGGATCTCTTGGAGTCCTGCTCTGTGCTTTTTGAGCAGCCCCTTCTTAGAGGTAACTAACTGCTTAATTGCAGCTATAAACCAGCTGCTGGTGTACTAAAACTGCCTTAACCAAGTATGCCTTCAGTCGATTGATTTATAAGCAGTATGGTCGTCCTTGCACTGAAATCCTGTTACAAATGAGCGTTGGCAAAGCCAGCCGTTTTGGCTCCTGTTTAGATATGTATCTGCCATAATATACACACGGTACTTTTGCCATCTTATGGCCAGGAAGTACCATTATGGTGGTGCCTGGAAAATACAGAACCTATGCCTACACAAAAGCCAAAAATTTTGGCTTTGCCAGTGCTTGTGATTTTTTTCTTTCGCCTACACTGTATTTCTCTTTATCTCTCTAACCAACTGTACTTGAGGGTGACATTTGTTCACAAGGCTCTTTTATTATTGGTTGAATCGCCATCTCTCCAAATACATGTAAGCACTATTTTGTATACATTACACGCCAGATACGCCCTTCCAAGCAACATTCTATAATTTCACCATAAAGTGGCTGCTTATCATTCAAGAGGGGTCGAAGCGCCCTCATCTTTAAGTGCTATTTCTGGCCACAAACCCACTACAGAGAGGAGGAGAGTGTAACATAGGCGTCCTTTCAAGCCCATCGCTATTCCGTCTCCCATTGTTGTAACATAGTAGGTTTTGGGGGTTGAAATTCTACAGTACCTCCCATACCCTACCTCATGTACACCTCATCCGCTGCGTAGTATCTAAATCAAGAGTATTCAAACCGGAATGATACAGAGTAGATGAGCATGGCCCCTGCATAAGGATGACGTGAAACAGGGTCATTTTAACATTGACAATTTTGATATTTACTCTAATGTCATTAACTCTATGTTTACAGTGTTATACATGCTATTTGTCTTTTCTAATTTTATTTGGCATGTAGTCCTTTTTTCACACTACTTTGGTTTAGTGTTTGCGCAGTCTTCTGAGTTGTGTGTACTAGTTTTATGTACGAGGTGACCTTTTGGGTTTAGAGGTACTGAATGTTTATCATTTGTCACAAGCATGTTGTTGTTAGTAGAAACCAAGGAGTAAAACGCAACAAAAAATGAATATTTTTGATACACAATTGTAGAAATAATATATTTTTGTAATAGATCTTAATAATAAACAAATGTGTAATGAAAAATGATGTTTAATGAGATTATTTAATTGCTAATCTCTTAGAGGTAATCTTGCTTTCTCGTGAGTGCATACTCTGCTGAAAAGAAAGGAGTTTAGAGTCCTGCTCTCTGTTTCTTATCCATCTGTTCTACATCTGTTATTTAGAACACGTTCAGTAAATTGTACGTTTATTACCTGCATTGTATCCATTCATGGCCTGCTTTTTTAGTGGGTGTGGTTTTTTGTATTCTCATTTTTCTTTGATTGCGGGAAAGAAGTGTGGGGCTCTGTATTCATTGTTGCTTCTTTTTTATGTATTGTTTTAATTTATTCTGTGCTGTTTTACAACAGGTGTTATAATTAATAATCTATGTAGTATTTCTTGTTTGTAAGAGATGCAGACTCTCAGCTAGATTTCTGTTTTTACACTTCGAGGACTACATGTCCCATACCATTAGAGGTACAATGGTCTGGTACCAAGCTATAAAACCATTATATTAAAAAAAGACACTTTCAAGGAGGACTACATGTCCCAAAATGTATTGGGCATACTGATATGTACTAAACACAACTCACACATCCTGAGTTTGTAAAGACGGCTGCAAAGGCATCCCATTCTGTACACAGATACAATCTCCACTTCTCGATGAGCCACATCTTCTCCAAAGCTCCAGCTTGTTCAAAAGCGCTGTTCACACCCGAGTGCAGAGTACTGGCTGACATTGAATTGTGCGAGAGTCTAACCTCAATAGATGCCCTCCCTTTGCTATTGTTTACCCTGCATTAGTGGCCTCTAGAGATGTAGAACTGCATGTGGCAGAAGGCACTCACAATCTGTACCTCACAATGAACTCCTCTTCCCCACATCACCAGCTTCTTAAAAGGAATAGGCCAAATGACCGCATCCAAATTACCGACCCCACCAAAAGACCTAAAACACATACCACAAAAAGTTCAAACTTTTTGTGGTATTGGGTCTTTTAGTGGGGTCGGTAAAAAAAAGAAGCAAAAGGCTGCAGGGACTGCAGGGGTGTCCCCTGCAACACCCTGCTCACTATACTATACAGTATAGTGAGTGGGGGTTTTAGGGACACCCCTGCAGCAAACACGCTCAAAATAACAAAAAGAAAAAGAAAGCCGGGGGTTGTGGGGTACACCCCCGCAGCTCACCCGACCCAAAACAATGTATATCTAAAAAAAAGTCTGGGGGCTGCGGGGGTGTCCCCCACAACGGGGACACCTCCGCAGCTCACCAGATCAAAAGTAAAGTGAAGTGAAAGGGAACCGGAAGTGAAAGGGAACCGGCGCCGCAGGGACACAGCGCGTTGGAAGGAGAGGTAAGTGGGGGGGGTGTGTTGGGGGTGTGGGTAGGGGTGTGGGTGGGGCTTTGGGTAGGGCTTTGCGCACATCAGGAATGTTTAGGGGAGAAATGACCGAAGATTATGTAGAGCAAAAAAATCTTCGGTCATTTCTCCCTCGAACATTTCCTTTGCGCACAAATCACACAGATTCTCTTAAAAAATCTCTTAGAAGCTAAACCTGCCATTTCCTACCAACATTCTCTTCCCACATCCATTCACACCTTACTGAGTGCAGAGGTCCTTGACTTTTTCAGAGCTTTTAGAAAAAGCACTTCGTCGTATTTTGTCACCTCGTTTTGCATTCGGTCCTTGTGCTGACTGACATTGAATTGTATGACCACCATGTCTAACATCAAATATAGAAATATCATATATCAAATATCTTTAAGGCAGGCATTTATTTGTGTGACTTATGCTTGTGAGGATCCATAACCACAAATTGCAGTATGCGACAGTTGGGAAAGATTTCCCTTTTTGCTGGTTTCAGACTAATTCTTTTTGTCCCCAAGCACAGTTGATGGCTCTTTTGGTTTTCCATGATCCTTTTGGCAAGCAAGGTGATCTTTCCGCGCCACTTGCCTCTGTAACTTACCTCTTGGCACAGGTATGGGTAAGTCCCTAATATTACCAGTACAAGGTTCCTTTTTTCATTTTTGTGTAGCACTAAACTTCTCTTTTGGAAACTAGTATAGTGGTCCATCGTCGCCATTCCTTTTTCTTGAAAGTGTATTTGTCACTCTTTTGACAGTGTGTTTCTGATAAGCTGGTGGAAGTGTACCTTTACATTGAGTTTTGGCAAGTTGGCAAAGAGAACATTTCTTAAATATTTGTGTGTATGGGCTTTTGGATTGGTTGAAAGATACATTTTATTTGGTTTTGGCACATATGAGCACCATCTTGTGGCCAAAACAATGCCACAGAGATGAGTGAGAAGAGAAATGATGTTGGGAAGCTGCCCTTCTTCATCATCACAGTGCTTCATCAAAAAAGGTTCTTCTCCTTTGCCCTAGTCTTCCTTCATCACAGTCCTTTTCCGTCCCCACATTCCTCGTTCTTTGTCACCATCCTTTTTCGAGCCGGTCCTCCTTTGTATAGCCTTTGTTACAGTCCTTGCTTCTATATTGTGAGGTCCTCCCTCTTCTTAGTCCTTCTCCTTCACCACAGCCCTTCTGTGTCATAGTCCTTCTTTTTTGTTACAATCCCTTAGGGTCTTTGTCCTTTGTCATAGTCTTTCATCACAATCCTTTCCATTCATCAAAGTTCTTCATCACAGTCCTCTTTAATTAGAAACCTTGTCCTCTATGACAGTGCTTCATTGCACAGTACTACATTGCATTCCTTGGCCATCATCCCCCGTTCTCATTGGTCACAGTCCTCTGTCATTGTCCTTCTACTTCAGTACCGTTCTTCTTCATCGCAGTCATTTTCCTTCATCACAGTCCTTTGTCATAGTACTTCTCCTTCATCACTGTCCTCCTTTGTAAGTACTTAGGAACAATACTCCTTTGTCACAACCATTGATGCCTTGGAAAAACATTTGTATGCACAGAAAGCTTCATAGACTGATTTCACTCACGATCAAGAAGTGTTGGTCATGGAGACTATAAGGTCTGGAGCCTTACAGACAAATGGACGAGACCCAACAAGATTGGGTCAGAACCCAGAGAGTCTCGTTTCCTAGTGGGTTTGGCGATTTTGAAGGAGTTTCAGAGAGTATTCCACATCAGTAGATCAAATGCATTCGTTTTTGGGGTTGAAATGGGAACCCTACCTTTGGTCTAATACAGGGTGGAAGAGGAAAGTGATCCTCTTACAGTCCTGCTTCAGAGTAGAACCTCAGATCGCTCCCTGGAGGGCGTGGTCCCCACAACTGAACGGGCAACAACAGCAGGAGTTTAAAACATTGCTTGAGCATTTTCGTCTCCCTGTTTTCACTTTCCCCAGGTCTGATTCCTTGGAGCTAGCATGACATTGACAATAGGGGCGATTAGGGAACGTCTGTGTAAGTACAAAGACCACATGAAGTCTGATGTCAGCGAGATGTTGGATCTGGGTGTCAAACAGTGCTCTAATAGTCCCTGGTTTAGTTCTAAAGTACTGATACCAAAAACAGCAACCAAGGATCTGATGAGTAAGTGGGTAGGTTAGGTGCTGCAAAATGTATTAGCACCTTTTGATCTAATTTCGGTTTATTGTCAGATTCCTGTAACTGGATGTGCCAAGAAGAAGACTACATTCTACACCAGGAGGCATCTCCCAATTTAGGGTAATTCTCTTTGGGTTGAAGAATGCTCCTGCCACCTTACAAAGGCTGGAGACCCAAGTTTGGAATGGGTTAGACATTTGTATGACATATTCAGATGATATTGATGTCTGTAGTTCCACATGGGAGGTACATGTTTCATGTTTGGAGAGTACTGCGGGCTGTATAAAAAGCTCATGTGGCCATAACAGCCTCTAAGTACCAAAATCGGTCAGGGCACAGGGCTTTACCATGGCCATGAGGTAAGGAGTAATATCGCCCCCGCAAAGTACATGCTGTGCAAGTCTGGGCGACCTACTACTCCACCCACACAAGAGCCTTTTTAGTTCACAAATGTTCTGGCTTACTATGGCAGCTCCCCTCACACCCAAGCAAAAGTAGCTTGCACTGAGGATTGTTAATAGGCTTTTTAGGGGCTGAAAGATGGCTTTCCCAAGCTCCTGATTGCATGGCTCCTGATAATCAAAATATCAAATTTGCTTCAAGCTAATATTTAATTGTGTGACTTCCCACAAGCTTGTTCAAAATTGTGTTAGAGCTGAACATTCCACCCACCCTTGGTGTCTTCTACCCCACCTGCGCCCAACTGGCTGAGCTAGGATTAAAATCAAAAAGCATTGTTGAGTGAGAATGATACAGGATCACATATTTCTTTTATTTCCTCATTGTTGTAGGTAAAGAAAATACATTGTTTGTTTATTTATTTGTATTGCGCACCAGACCCGGGGGTATCAGGGCACAGAGGTTACAAAGAAGTTCACGGCTTAAGTTACAGAAATAAATAACACATGACAAATAAGAACACAGTCAGGCTAGAGGTAACAGATACATGTCATCATAACAGAGATAGGAACACAAGCGGGAGCACTAAGTCTAAGATCTATAAGAGTCTATGTACAGTGTGGTGAGGGTGGCAGGCCTTAGTGGTCTGTTGTCTTAAGCCAGTTGATAAGGTTGTATCTAAAGTTCTGGTATGATTGATATGCTCGGAGTGAGGGTGGCAAGGAGTTCCAAAGCTGGGCCGCTTTGACAGGAAAGCTGCTACCCCCAACTTTTGATAGTTTACATCTAGGAATGGAGAGGCAATTTGTGTTGATTAGTCTAGAAGGTCTAGTAGAGGTCCTTCTGAGGAATCTCTCAGAGAGATAACTAGGAGTGGCATTATTCAGCGATTTGTGAGTAAGCAAAGTGGTTTTGAGTAGTATTTTGTCATTGGTAAAAAAAACAAGTTATTTTGTCGCTTGATCTCAGATATATGTTCTCTCCTGGCTACGCCGAGGGCCGCTCTGAGGGCATTATTTTGGAGGGTTTGGATTCTCCTTGTGATATATTTGTTAGAGCCAATGTAAAGGGCGTTGCAATAGTCCAGCCTGGACAGGATGAGGGCTCTGGCCAGGATTATGCAACTATTATTGGAAAGAAATGGTTTACCGGTTCTGGTGAGTTTACAAGTGTAAGCGGTGGCAGAGGCCATGGCATTAAGTTGTTTGGTGAAGGTGAGAGTGGAGTTGAGGTAAAAGCCTACCACGTTAGCAACTTTGATGAGGTTGCCATCAATTATGAAGGAGGTATATTCATGGCCTCGTTTTTTAAGGTTAGTGGGGGTACCCAGGATGATGAGCTCTGTTTTGTCATCATTCAGGCATAGACCGTGGGTAGCCATCCATGCCTGGATGATGAGGTAAACTCTATTCACCTCGGCCAAATCCTTGCCATAATCCCCAGAAAGTGGGAGGAGAATCGGAGTATAATCTGCATAGTTAGTGTAGGTGATACCAAGATGGTCCAGACCATCAAAAAGGGGCTTAGTGAATATGTTATACCAGGTGGGAGGGACACAGGAACCCAGGGGCACCCCGCAGTTGATAGGAATAGGGTCTGCAGCTGCTGATGGGGAGAAGACCCTCATGGCCCGATCACTTAAGAACGACTCGATCCAGACTATGGCCTCCTTAGAGAAGTGTACGGCCGAGTCTAGATGGCTGCAAGCGACCTTGTGATCCACAAGATCAAATGCAGCCGAGAGGTCGAGGAGGAGGGAGGTCTGTTTTCCCCTTGTCCCTTAGCTCGTCGACTTGGGCCTTCAGGTCGATGAGGGCGGTTTCCGTTCTGTGTTGGGGAACGGATCTCTGATTGGCGAGCTCCTAGGAGGTGGTGTGATTCCAAGAATGTCTGAATTTGTAAATATGCAACCTTATTCAAGATTTTTAGAAGAAAAGGTACTGTCGTGATATGCCGGTAATTAGTTGGTATCAGAGGGTCTAGGGTTTGTTTTTTTAGCATTGGGAGCACCCACGATTCTTTGAGGTTACTGGGAATGGTGCCAGTCTAGAATGAGGCATTAATGTGCTTAGATATGAAAGGTGCTAGATCCCTAGCTGCGTCCTTGATAAGCTGGGCTGGACATAGGTCACCCTGGCAGTTGGACGGTTTGAGTATTAGTATGACTTTTTGCACCTCAAGAGTAGAGGTTTTGGAAAAAAATTGAAGCAAGTGGGTAGGCTGTCAGGGGTCGGAAGGGTATTGGTGGGGGGAGTTAAGGTAGTAAGGGATGCTCTTTTTTGGGCTATTTTGTTTTGGAGGGTGGTCACTTTGTTAGTTAACGCTTGCTGGATGCCAGAGCACCAGGTTTTGTCTTTGGTGCAGGTGTCTGGCGTGGGGGTTGGTGACTCTAATTCTTTTAGTATCATGAATAATTCCTTCATGCTGGAATTAGCTTGTGAGATACGATTATTATAAGAATCTCATTTGGCCAGGCAGATTTCTTTTTTGTAGAGGGATGAGATCTTGGTAAATTTGATTCTGTTTTCATCTGAGGGTAGTAATTTCCAGGAAACTTCACAGCTTCTTTTTTTTGCCGTAGGTCTTTTAAAAGTGGGGTAAACCATTTGTTCAAGTGAGCTTTAGGCTTGCTTTGTCTCAATTTCAGCGGAGCAATGGTGTCTAGCGTAGTTGTCATGATTTTATTATACTCCTCGACAAGCAATCCGGGATCGGTATTGTCTGGAAGAGAATTGAGGGTGGGGAGAATAAGAGGAATGATATTATCCGCTGTAATATTCTTTTTGTTCCTGGTTAAGGTGGGTGGAGCGGAGGGAATGAGTATGGGGGGGGCACTGATAGTGGTAAGTGTAAATGACACAAGGAAATAGTCAGTACAGGCTTGTGGGGAGATGGAGGTAATATTGACGTTGGAATTATAGTCTTCCACCCAATCGAGTATTCTCCCTTTATTGTGGGCGGGCTTGTTGATTCTTTGGGTAAGGCCTAGTTCAGACAGGATGTTGCTAGTTGTTGTGGCATGTACACATAGTACACAAACATTACATTTTCGTTGTGTTCCCGTTTCACTGGTGAAACCTCTTTTTATATGTACAACTGCCCAGGAGTGAATGTCTTGTCTAAGTACTTGATACCAAAACCTCTAGATGTTATGTTATAGGGCATTTGTATAGCACATTTTACCACTGGTATGATTCCAAAGCCCTGTGGGTGGAACACCACTGGGGATCGTAGTCCAGTTCAGTGGAGAGAGTAGTGTAGTAAATAGTGCTTGGGTGCACTCGGTATGTGTGCAGCCAGGGTGGATTAAATGGTATGTCACTGCATTCTTGTGTTAGCCGGATCAGTAGAATGTGTGCAGCAAGGCCAATTGGACTTGAGTAGCTACATTCTGTCAGCGGTGGAGTTTGTGAATCGGATTATGTGCAGCTAGGCCGAATTAATAGTGGGGTATAGCTATAGCTGCATTCTATTGTTTGTTGGTTCGGAGGAGAGAGAGTTAGCATATTGGTGTGGTGGAGTGTCTGTGTGGATTGGAGCGAGACCCTGTTCATGATGACCTTTCAGAGGCTGTTGAGGTGACGGTATCTCCCTCTGGGGTCCGGTCTATTAGACTAAGACCATCCCTGTGCCTTGGTGGGTCTGCAATCTTATTGGAGTACTGCTGCATCCATTTCACTTCTATCGGTCCTACCTCTACCTCCTAGAAATTATGGTTGGTGCTTGTGAGCCCGGTCCAGAATCAGCATCTATGGTCATCCCTTTGTCTTGTTGCGTCTGCAATTGCTTGTTGGTGGCATATTTTCAGTGTGCGGTTCCATCAAGTTCTGTATTAACGGATGTACGGTTACATCCTAGATATGCTGGCTGGTAGTCAGTGAACCTGAAGGTCCAGCACCTGGAAAGGCCACGTAGTTTGTGCTGTGTCTGACTACACAGTTACGTACAACACATCGATGTCCCTTGCAGGTACTTGCCTCGCCAGTTTTGTTGCCTGATTTTTAGAGCGTATTTCTTTGAGGGTGGAACTAAAGTTAGAGCAGAAGTGCTTTTCGATCCACATTTTTCGGGTCCCGGGTAATTGTTTACAGCAGGTGGTTGGGAATTCCCGTCCTAGTTTATGGTTTGAATTTGAGAAATTACACTGCATCAAAGTCCCTTACGAGTGCTGGGTGTTGTACGCGCTCGAGGTTGCATTGCACATAGGTTTGTGAACACACTTTATATTACCCTCATGGTGTGCCCACAGCACTTTGATCAGATTTAACTACAATCTGAAAAAACGTCCCCTGCTCTTTATGTAACCTGTAACAGTGGACATTGTTCTGTATTTTTACATTTGGGGTTTCTTGTGCGTAATACACACTAACCTATAAGACCGGCACCCCACATAAAATGTGCTCCATGAAGAAGGTTCTTTTATTATGCATGCCCTCAAAGATGACAATGGGGCCTGGCACATTATTTTGTATTTGTATTTGTGTTTATTTGATTACCAGGGATGTCAACGTGGAACAGAAATGACTTGCAATAACACATGTACAGATGGCAGAAGCATTCCCACGAAGGGTGCCTGTACAACAGCGCAAAGACGAGAACCAGTGGTGAGCCAGTTCATGAAGGTGTAAAAAAAAGTGGGACATATACCAGGGACAAAACAAACAGAAAAAAATACATATAAGAAATCAGGTGACTTACAAAGGTAACATTAAGCTAAGGGGGTAAGTGCTTCAAACTAAAGAGGAGTACCATTTATATTGTGAGACAGGCATGGTATCAAGAGAGACACAGACTCAAAAGTAACAGTTTGAAAACCTTTATTATCAAACTTTGTGGGGTTGGTGTAATGCCTACCTGGCCCTAACTCTAAGGGAATTGTTCCCTCAACAGATGCTTCTAAGGGCCATCTATGTCAGTAAGTCCAAAACCAAAGTTCGTCTGTGTCCAAACCTACGCTTGCCCTCACTCTTAAACCAAATGTGGTAGTGGACTTTCTTAAAGGAAAAACGGTGACTCAAACAAAGGAAATGTAAACTGCAGCTGGTTTCAGGTAGTCTTACCAATAGGTGTAGTTCCGCCAGTTCGAAATAGTTCACCTGAAAAGGGTTGCCCTTGCAACCTTCTTGTCGTAAGTCAATAGAGTTCACAATGCCTCTGGGTCTCTTGGGGTTCCCTTCCCAAAGCTTCCATACTTCCAGTTCAAAACAAAAAGAAACAGTTCCTGTTAGGCCTCTCAGGGTTCCCTTTCTTATGTCTAGACCTCTCTTCGCAAATATCAACAATGTCTTTAGTGGGTCTGCTAGGGTTCCCTTCCCCAAGCCTAGGCCCCTGTTTATGAAGTTCAACAAACAAATAAAAATTTCTCTTGGCATGATGTACTTCTCACTGTAAGTTCTTTCATAAGGGTAGTAGCAGGGACTTTTCAGAACGCCAGGCTCTTTACTCCTCTCAGGCATGGCCGCTCTGTTCTCTCTCAACCCCTCTACTTCTTCTCTGTACTTGTCTTACTCTGGCTCCTCCTTACAGGTGTCTCTTGCACCCTGTTTTACTTTATCTGTATTTCTTTAACTCTCTTCCTGTTTTATCGTGCATACTTGGACCTTCTTCTTGCTTTACTTTCTTCTGGTTGCGCCTCTTGCACACTTCTCACTTGGTCATGCTTACTTGCACCTTTACCTTTTTGCTTTTGGGTTGCTCGTACCCTCTCTTGCTTTCACGACGCTTGCACCCTTTCCTTGCTTTTTGGGTCACTGGCACCCTTTCCTTTTCCTTCTATTCTTTAAAAGTTAACTTTTCTCTTATCTATCTTTTCTTCTGTGCTGCTAGCACATCTTTCTTATTGCTTTCTCTCTTGCTCTCCGTTCTCTTTACTGTCACAAAACTCACCGGGTAGCGCAGCGCTGGCGAGTGGTTTCCTTGGGATACACTGGATCGAGGTCACCCTTGGGACCGGCACACGTCCCAAGCGAACAAGCATCTCTCTAGACTCAGCCAGCAGGTCACAGTCTGCCTCGCTCCGGCTCTCTGGAGACACGGCTCCCTAGCCACGCTGTAGTCCCTCAAACACACTGGGCCAGTGTCTTGGCACGCTGCACCCCTCCGGACTCTGCAGGCTTCTCCCGCTGCCGCCCTCTGCTACTTGGCTCTCCTGGTCCCATCAGCAACTGCAGCTCGCTCCCTGCTTCTGGTAGAACCACTCTTTTTTTATAATCCAGGTGATGTCAATTGATCAGGTGTGCACAGTTGGAGTAAAGTGCCTGACCTTGCTTGACTCTATTAGTGGAACAATTCAAAGGTGTTAGATGGCAGGTCTCAGTTTGTATATGTTGTTTCTATGGGTGATCCTGATTCCTCCTGATTGCTTCTTCTTCGTCCCAGTGCTTATTGGGAATGCGGACGGGGAGATGGGGTGTAATTGGAAATGCCCCATTAAGGCTGAGAGAGAGTGGGTTGGTGTATAATTGGGAAAGGGGGAATACCATGTCTCACCCCTCGGTATGCTCCCCTGGGTATTCTCTTCCCAATCCCCCATGACCCTTCACTCAGTTGATCCTCTCTCGCTGGTCCACCCCCAGGGTCAAGATCCAAAAGCGATGGCCCTTCCCTGGCCACCTGAATGGAAGATTCCAGGGGATGAGGTGGGAGAATATTATCAGGTTTCTCACAGTATACAAAATGACACTATTAAGCATCACTAGAGGCAGTCGTGCGGTCAGTTAAGGAGGATGGGGACAGGGCAGGGGGTGCTGCCTCTTTAATAAATAAGGGAACTTTAAGCCAAACTTTGAGGCAATCCACACTGTGCTGGCTTTCATTGTTCTGGGCAGTAAGTTCCAGTGGAGCGGGGCAAGTAGGGAGAAAGGGCGGAAGCGAAAGGAGGCGCAGGGAGGGTATGGGATGGTGAGGTTAAGTGCAAAGGAGCATGGGAGAGAACAAGATGATGAGACTCAGGGGAAGGAACTTGAAAAAAGAGTGGTTGTGCACGGAGAGCCAACCAGCATGTTGTTGGTAGAAAGAACTGGGGGAGGATCTGGGTAGGCTCTAGAGAACACGGGTAGCAAAGATGAGGACTTTGTCTAGAGGGAGGAAATAGTAGAGAGGAAGGTCCAAGGATTAGGCTTGAACAGTAGTCCAGTTTGCAGAGCATGAGAGTGGTGATTAGAGTTTTTATAGGGTGGTTAGTAAGAAAAGGACACATTTTCTGAATTTTGAGGAGGTTAATGCGAGCAGTAGAGGCATTGGTAGTGATACATTGTTGCAGTCATAGGTTGCTATCAAAGGGGACCCCAAGATTGTGAGCCTAGGGTGAGGGACCAAGAAGGTCAGGCGGGAATGCAATGGGAGAGAGGCAGGAAGGAATTGATGACATTGGAAGCCAGGAGAAAGATGACTTCCATTTTTGTAGAGTTCACTATGAGGCAGTGGAGAGCCATCCATTGACAAATTGTGGTGCTACAGTCCGGAATCTGTTCCAAGATTGCTAGGGTGAAGGAGGGAAATGAGAAAAATATTTGAGCATCATCAGAAAAAGGGTGATAGTCGAGGGAAAGGATAAGATATGTCTTCCAAGAGCAGTGGTATAGAGGGCGAAAAGCAAAGGCCCATGGGCGGATCCTTGGGGGACGCCGAATGGGGAGAGAGGTGGGTTCTGAGGTTTGCAAGTTCCAAGAGCTTTTAAAGGATCGACCTTCCAAGTAGGAAGTGATCCATGCTAGAGCATGTTTTTGAAACCCAAGGTCCTGGAGAGTGGGAATGAGAGAGGAGTGGTTGACCGTGTTGAAAGCAGCAGACAGATCCAAAATGATAAATATAGCAGAGACTTTGGAGTGGTGGGCATTTGAGACAAAGTTTGAGACATGCATGAGTGCAGACAAGGTGGAGTGTTCACTATGGAAGCCAGATTGAGGTGGATCTCTAAGGCCATTATCCTCAAGATACTCGGATGAATCGCAGGAATGTGTCCCTTCTCCCCAAGGATGAGCCCACCCCTCATGAGGCTAGGGAGATGAGCCCGCTCTGAGTCACCCTCCCTATGGATCAAGTCAAGTGGGATCTCACCGGGAGGGACTTCCCCTTTTGGCGACAAGGACTCCTGTTCCTGTGAGGAGCACCCTAGAGAACATTCCAAAATACCAGCATATTGTCAATAGGAAACTGCTCCCTCTTAACTGGGACGAGAGGATGACATTCAGAGGAGAAGAGAAGCTGCAGGAGACACCACACTGCGCCGGGGAAGTCCCATGGCTACGTAATATATGAAAGGGGAGGAGACGAGAGAGAGAAGCACCAGAGTTATGAATTGGCTTGCATGCTGACACGGAGGAGAGACTGGACGTGCAAAGTCCTGCTGTTGCGAGAAAGCGAGAAGCTGCCATAGACACCCGTGTCTGGTAACATTGAGAGGGAGAGAAACTAAGTTGGACGTGCGCCGCCCCAACACCTGGAGAGTGAGAGAAAGAAAGACAGAGTGGTGGCTACCACAATAAACTTGTGGCGGACCAGGTGTTGTGAAAACAACACTGATCACACTCTGCAACTGCTAAAGATGAACGAGTCGTTAACCGAAGTACCGAGGAGCCATCCTATACGACGGCATGAATGAAGAGGGATTGAAAAACACAAGACATCAACCTGACGTAACGAAGAGACTATTTTGAACGAATTGGAAACCCGGTGACGTTATCCCTAGCAGTAACAGGTAATAGGGCAAACAGGAGACCCGGGAGGGGGATAGAGAATCATTATTTCAATGCTCAAACTCGTCCCAGTCAAGATAAAGAGACTGTATTATTAAAGTCCAGGGAAACAAATGAGAAACGTTATTGGAGTCCTCATACCCATCACAGTCAAGCAGAAAAGCTTATCAGAGTAATTCATAGAAGAGGGAATGAGAAGCACTGTTGGAATGAAGGATAACATTGATATAAGTCAAGACAAAGGAAGTCTAGTTAAAGAAGAAAGTCCAGATATAAAAGGAAAGTCTGAAGATAAGGTTGGAACAGAGAATAGTACAAGTCTCAGAGAGGCCAGAGACTGTGAACTGTATAAAGTGTAGAAGAGTGTCAAAATAGAGAATCAGAAGTATTGGATAATTCTACCGTGGGAAAAGAGAATAATGATCAATGAGTAAGAAAGCCAAAAGGAAAGAAATCAAGAAAGTACTTCAAATCCATTACCAGAGAAAGCAGAATTCAAAGTCCCACAAAGTATCGAAGGAATTACACAAATTGATAAAAACAGTCACCAGAGACTCTTTGAAGATACATTATTGAACTGAAGTTTGCAAGAAGCAACAATCCCAGGAGAAGGGAGTCATTCTCCTGTCTTTAGTTATTAAGTTAGTGGTAGGGTCAGAAAGGGTTAGTTGGGATTGTGGACCTATTCTGTTAAGACATTCACTGACGAGCACCTTTGATAGCTTTGTTAGCTAGGAACGCCTCATAGCACAGGAAAAGATAGGTGTTTACCTTAGTCTATTTCACTTAAGTATTTATTTAAAGACAATCAGAATATGTGTCCTTCTTCTGACCCACAATCGTACTTGGCGATCAGGTCTAAGAACACCCACGCAAGGACTTTTGAGTAATGTGGAAGGGGTGAAACTGTGCGATGGTTTGGTGCAATGTTAGCGTTAGCATAGGGTTTCTTCAATAGGGATAAGACCGTTTCAGATTTGAAGGAGGCAGGGAAGAGTCTAGCAGAAAGAGGGAGAGGTTAAAGATCTCAGAGAGATAATGGCAAGTGATTGAGCCTGAGTCTTTTACCATTTGGGGAACAAAAGAGCTGATAGTGGCGTAAGATGGGTTGGCACTGCTAAGAATGGCTACTAATTCAATAAGAGAGATATGGGAGAAGAAGTCGAGAGTAGAAGAGATGGTAAGAGGTGGTTGGCAGAATGAGGGGTGGGATGGGAGAGCAAGCTGTGCTGTGAAAGTGTCACACATTTTAGAGATTATAAAGGATAAGTAGTGCGCAAAATCATTAGTTTAAAGGAAGGAGGCCATGGATATTATCTTGGGGGGTATGAGCAACGACTGAAGGGTAGATGAAGGTTTGCGGGGTGATTGCAAAGGGAGGCAATTAGGTTTCTGAAGGAGGAGGATTTGGCAGAGTCAGTGCAGAGGTTAGGGTTGCAAGGGAATTTTTGTAGGTTATGAGTAGGGTAGGTGCCCATAATTTGCACCAGTGTCATTATGTCACGGCGCATGCTTGTTTAGAGGGTCATAATCCCAGCGGTGAGCCAAAGCTGAGGACAAGGATGAGGAGGTGGAAACGTGCGAGCAGGATAGTGTTGGTCAAATGGATTCATAAGTGCATAGTGAAAGTCATAGAAAGCACGGACAATGGAAGAGGCATGAATAGGGGAAGTGACATGATGGGAGAGAGGTCCCCACATGATTTAGGTAAGGTGCACAAAAGTTCTGCCTGACTTTCCTCATCATTGAAGAGGAGTGATTAGAGGGAGAGGGGACAATGGAGAGGTCAGAAGAGAAGAGTGATTTGGAGAGAAGGACAGGCCAACAGAGTTCCCACAAGAGTGGGTAGACTGGCCGTGGAGGGAATAGAGGAAGTGGCCAGATAGAAGGGAGTTCATTTCGAGGCAAGTGGCTGTAGAGGGCTTGGGGAATTAGGTTTTCCAACATGGCAATGAGGATGTTGGTCGGAAGGGACTCAAGGAGAAGGGTCAGATCACGGATGAAGGAGTTGAGAGGACCAGGAGGTCCATGGAGAACCAGAACCGTGAGATGAGTTGGAGGGAGGCTTTGAATTGTGGTATATTCAAAAGAGGAAGAGTTGATGTCAGATGGGGGTAGAAGGGCAATTTTGAGGACCTTATTAATAAGAAACCCCACACCGCTGCACTTCCCAACTGGTCGGGAAAGTGGTAGAAGGTAGCAGAGTCAGTGTGCAGAGCTGTTAGTGTAGCAAAATGTTGAGAGGTGCATGTTTCTGTGATAGCAAGAAGTGAAAGTTAAGGGCGATGTAAGTCAAAGTACTCAGTGATGTAGGGAGACTTGTTAGAGAGAGAGAGAGAAAAACCGAGAGAAAGAGAGAGAGAAAATACGAAGCAGGTGGAAGTACTGAGTTGGGCTTGAATGGGGCTATAGGAAACCAAAAGACAGTTAACAGGCCAAGGATAGTCAATGGGTGGAATTGTATTGAAGAAGTCCAGTAAAAAGTGAGGTCGGCAAAGTCCCGGCTTAAGCAGGGGGGTTTGGCCCTCCGCCCTTTCTGGCCCCTACAGTCCCTAAAAGGGAGCAGCCCGTTGCTTTTTTTTTGGCCTTTCGCTACGGACGCCGGGAATGGACGCCCGAATAAGGGAGGCATTGTGTCCATTTTTGGCGATGCGCTCCGCAGACATACACTTTCATTGGCGATTTGGCTATATTGTACTCTAAAGATGGCTTCTGTTCCGAAATGACATCCGGTTGAAACTCTCAAGCACAATGGATGTTTTGTCCATGAATAGCATGTCATTGAAATCCTCACCTGTCTTAATCTACTGCTTTGCGTGTTGTATTTCTCCTTGTTAGCAACACATATCATAGGTGACAGCCTAGAGCGTAATGTAAACATACCATTACTGGACTGTCCACACACAGGCATTGTATGTAAACACTATGCAGAATGTAAGGCTGCTTTTATAGCCCCTGAGATTACTGCCCGCCAACCAGGTAACAGGTTTACCATTTGGAGAACCAGGACACCAAGTCCCAGAATGCAAAGCATAAAATGGCACTTGATGTGCACCAACATTGGAATAGACGTTTCATGTTGGCAGAATTGAATGTTTCATGTTGGCACATACAGTACTCTGCATGTACTGTAGAAAAATGTCATATACACACATATACACATAGCATAACCCACCCTTGTGCCCTCTCAGCCCAAAGCAACTGTAAAGTCTAACTCGCATTCATGCTGCCAATTTGCAACCAAGAACTTGATGTAAACGGTTGGTGGCTTTGTCTGTAACTTTCATCCCATGACAAGAGGATAGGAGACATTTGAGCTGGGCTACAATTTGATAGTTATCCTCCTTAATTACAGAGTCTATGATCTAACAGGGGGACCTGAAAGTACTTGACAAAATAAATGTGCACGATTGTTGGTGTTCAGAATCATGCAAACGTTTTTTTGGGAAGTTTTGGGGGGATAACATGGCTATTGACTTAGATTGGGGTGAGTGATATTTTTGATGGAGAAAGCTCAACTCCGGAGTGTTCCCTCCTACTGTTAATGGCTATGTTTGGTATATACTGGTACCCCCTATCCTCAACAGTACTGTACTGTATAAAACATACATGGCCGCATACTGCATAAAACGTACAAATCCTCATTTTTTATTGTTTTCTACTGTGGCTGCGCTTTCCCACTGGTGTGGTAGTAGATGGCACACCACATGAGGTAAAGCCATTGCTGGATTTCAGTAACAGAATTCCCAGCCCAAAACTGCTCCCTCAGCTTGCCGCTCATCTCTTGGTGATGATTGTAGGCACTTCAGGTATATGCCAGCTATAGTAGGTGGATCGCTCAGTTGCAAAACGCAATGAATAATTGTAAGGTCATCTTCAAAATGGGGTACTTGGAGGATGAAGTGGTACAAAAGACGCTTAGTCTACAGTTTTATTATGTCATAGAGTACTGTCTCAATTAAAGCATTCACAGCTTGCGACCTGAATCAGTGCCTATTTACATTTTTCATACAAGTTAATAAGAAATTGCCCATGTGAAAAGGTGCAAACCCCATTGTAAGTGACCATCTATGGTGCTGGGCACAGTTAGCACAGCACAGTTAACATTTGTATATCAGCCCTCACCCAACAGCAACCCAAAACTCAATTGAAAGAAATTCCAGTGAAGAGAATATGCAGAATTCTTCACACATACCATGTTGTGGGCTATGTAAGTGAATTGATCACATTGTAATGTACCAAGCAAGTTGTATGGGAGTTGCCGTGATCCCACAGCAACGCAGCACAACATTTCCCCAAAAGATGTTGTATGCTGTTGGTTGTCTGGGCCCTTCTACTTATAAAATGCCAAGCTGTGAGGGTAATTCTGTTCAGGAAGACTCGGGTGAGATTGTGGAAGCCCAGGAACATAGATGAGCATTAACACATCATTTTGTAAGAAATCCCAAAATAGTAGTGGACATTTGAATTAAATAAGATGTTTTTAAATTCTGTAGTTACAATGTGATTGTTTGTACAGGAGGTAATACAGTTTTGCATTAGCTGTAGAGGGAATCTGAACCTGCAGAGGTTTGATCTCTGGTAGGCTAAATCTGCCCAGAACAATAAAGCTCCCCTCGCCCACCAAGCTTTGAGGTTCATCCCTGCGCGAAGCATTTATGTGCTTCAACTCCATATTGTCTGTTTTTTTTTTTTACTGCTTGTCACTGGGTAAACAAAGAAATGGAAATATAAGTTTTAAAAAAAAGGGCAATTCTAAAAAGATGTTGACGGAAGTAGAATTCTATACCAGCTCTCAAGATTGTGTCTATTGGCAGGATACTGTCCTAACCACTTCACAACCAAAGGCGTACGCATCAAGTCCAAAGAAGCATAGATAAGCATCAGCACATCCTCATAAGACAACACACACCCTACTCAGATAAAACCTTGTGCATGCATGCATGTCTGCACGGTTTCTGTCTAGCGCTACACTGTTCGTCTTTCTTTATGCCAATTGCTGATTGGGATAAAAGAATGTAAATCGACCTGAGGCCACTTGCAGAGACAACGGGCCTTGTATTGTGGCAAAGCCTGGTGATGCTGATGACCTATATTGTACATACTGTTTAATAAGAGGGTGTGTCTATAAATTCAAATGAATGACTGAAATTTAAGTCCACTTATAGTACCAAGTATGAGTAAAGTCCATCATGTATCAGTTGTGACGACCAGTGGTTGCTTAATTTTCCTCTTCAGTAAATGTATAAGTACATATTCATTCACTTCATTATATTTTCAGTCAACCTCTTTTAGAGTCGACTCAACAAATTAGAAATTTCAGGCTTAGCCCCTTATCAGCATTGAGTTCTGACTCTAAAAACATAAGAGCAAAAGTATGCATATTAACATCACTTTCTTGTCAATTAGATTTGTTTTTTCCTTAACATTTTGTAACTGCATCTATGCAGTTCCCTGCCTGGCTCTGGGGGCAGCCAGGATATTGGCCCAGTGGGCGGGATTCTCCCCGAAGTGGATGATGGGCTTCAGTGTGGAATGCGGATATAACCCCTGGTAACTCTCCTGGGAGCCCTGTTGTTAGCTGAGGACATTCATTCTAGCCTCTCCAGTTCACTCAGACTGCCAACTTTAATTTCCACCGCCTCACTTGCAAAGTCACCAGTGCTTCATTTGAAGCCCTACATTTCCAGTCATGAAACTGCAGTCTGGCCCTTTAAAGGAAAGGCTTCTCAGAGGGTGAACAGTAGTAGTGTGGGTTTGAAAACATTAATAATCACACACAAGCAGGGAAAAGATACTTCTTGTGAGAACACAGTTCACCACCATGCACACCTATCAAGTTTGCTTGCCCCCAGTCCTTTCAGAAACAACACGCAAGGTGAAGCTTCATTTTTGATTGCCATGTGAAGCCCACTCTGGAGGCACTAACTTTCCATTCCACTACGTAGTGTTAAAGGGAACAGAAATACCCGGTGCCTCAACCCGAGGAACTCTGAACCATTATATAATGTTCCCAAGCGAGCCAGTAGTAAAATGATATGAACACAAAATGTTATCCGTTGCAGTAAGTTGTACTTTACCTGTTGATCATTTCCTCTAAGAGGTGGTGGCACGTTGAAATAGGTGATAGCATTTTGAGAAGGTGGTGACAATGAGTGCAGGAAGGAACCAGGAAGGCGTGTTGACCGATGGCAGATTGAGAATTAGGGAGGCATTATGAAAATCATGCAAGCAGAGAAGCACAGGAATAGAGCAGAACCGAGAAGGTCTTGGAGTGCCACATTGAACGTGGACCGAGGGGTTAGGGAATAGAGTACTAGTGGAGGTGCCTGTTTCCATCTTCCATCCCTTCCGAAGCTCAAATGGCACTTACATTTCATAGAGGCAATGCAGAAGAGTATCAATGAAGGACATCAAACAGCCAACTGTATTTGAACTAGTGGAGGCCATTCAGAGTTGCATGGCCGTGGGTATGGGAGCTGGGAAAACCCACATATGTCAACAAGCTCCTGCAACCACCCAGAAACAGGAGGACCTGCACCCTAGGTTCATACACTTATTTTGATTATCTGTGAGATCTTTGCTTTTGCTACATTTACTTCTTGTGTTGTAAAAATAGATTATAACCTCCATCACCTGAATCCAGTTGTTTTGCGTCCCACCCATCTCTGTGACACAACCAAAGGTTCACTAAAATCACCAGTCGCTAGTTCTTCATAAATCTTCATCTTTTTCCTCCAGTATTCTCAGGCCATTTTGTTTTTGTGTCTTTTGCGAAAAAACTCTCATGCTTTGATTTATGGGTAAAATAACAGTTTCCCTTAGTAAAAATGCCATTTCACTGTGCATCCTGTCATTGTGTATTTTTCAATGTGTAAATGCTATTTTCCTTAAAAAAATTAATTCAGAGTAAGCATTGAGACCTTGACATATTTCCGGCATATATTATGAAAGTGCATATATCCAGTATGATTTATATTTTTTCAGTAACTTTTACCTGTCTGCTTGACGATTTCATAATGTATTTTAACACAAGAAATTCTGCTTGCGTTGGTGCATGTTGATATTATTATGTGTGGCTGATAAATATTTCACTATTTTTGTTTGCATTGTGCTTTTGGGTTCCAAAATTCAAATTCATTGGTTTTACTTCCATATATCAATCTACGTGGGCGTAAATTAATGTTGGAGGGTGCTTGTAAAATGTAAACAAAACACTGAAAAGCAGCTTCTATGCTCCACGTGAGAAGTATATATGTAGCAACCATACTAGATTATTCCAAAAAAGTTTTCAGAAATCTTCTGAAATGCAAATAGTTATGAGCGAATGTGAGCTGGGTCAGAAAGGTGTTCAAGAGGTACATAAATAGCCATGAGAAAGAGCGTCTGCTGAGGCTAGACCCTTAAAAGCGTTGGACAGTTAAGAGATTTTCAGTTGAAGGTCAGGGCATGGCAATTAGGGCTTAAAGAAATAACGGCCAATCCATGGAGAAGGCCCATAGGGCAGTGCATAGAACATTGAATTTAACTTGCTCCCTAGCGTGTAACCATTGGAGGGTTTACCCGATAGGTATGTATGTTTAGGGGATTATTAGATAACTTGCGAGCCGATTCATTTTGGGGGCATTGGAATCTCTTCATTAAGTAACTTAAGAATTTAAGAATTTCTAAATTGATGGTATTTGTGTAATCCAGGAGAGAAAGTAGCAGAGCAATGACAGCCTGTATTTGAAAGGGTTAATTTAAACAGGGGAAACGTTTCGTAAGCCAATCTTAGCCTACAAAAACAGAACTCTTTTCTTTTGCTCTCTGGCTGGCGAGCGGCAAATGTATTGAATTTAACTTGTAATGGGTCAGTGATTACCATTTCTGGTTTAGTTGGATTAAGTTTCAGGAGGAGTTTTGTATTGTTGGCGTAGTTTACAAATTTAAAACCATAAGCTCGGATGAGGTTGATAAGAGGGCATAGCATGGGACAATACCAAGCACTCTGGGAAGCCACACGTTTGTTCTGTAAAGATAAAGTGAAAAGGGATACAGAAACAAGTTATTACCAATCTTTATGAAAGGATTTCAATCAGCTAAGTGCTTGGCCTTTGATACCTATAGCCTCCAGATTAGATGCAAGAATCAGGTGGCTGAATGTTTTAAAGGAGTCTGACAAGTTCAGCAGCACTAAGTTGCCAAATCTAACTCAGTCTCTGATTTGTCTGTGCTCATCCAGGACAAAGGCGATTGCTGCTTCAGTGCTATTTTCCAGACAAAGGCATGTCTGTGTAGGGTCTAGGAAATGGCTGTGCTCTATGTATGGCTGGAGCTGGGCCTTAATTGGCTGTTCCAATAAGTTTGGCAACAACGAAAGTTTGGATGAGGGGCGAAGGCTTTTAAGATTGGATGGGTTTTAGAAATAGTGTCCGAACTGCATTTTTGTAAGGCAGCGGGTACATGTCCTTCAACGACAGAGGCATTAATAAGATCTTTTATTAGTGGGACAATCAAAGGGTGTTAGACAAGTGCTTTGAAATGCTGTACCTATAACTAGCCTGGAGCGGGGCGGGGACATCTTGACTGAAATTAGCAGGGCTAGCGTATTACTTAGAGGGGATCAAAAGAGACTGTAGAAATGCTTGGTAAATCCGTCTCAAGTGCAAATTCAAGGCAATCCGGTGTTTTATTGAGCGTGATTTCTTCATGAATTTTTGCAATTATTTTGTTCAAATATTCTGCTAAAGATGCATAAAGAGCCAGACTAGAGGCTATTATGGTGCCGGATGGATTGTTGTTTGACATTTATAAATGTTGTGGAGAACCAGAAGGAGGATTCTGACGACTACTCCGTGCCATGTGCAGGGATTTTTAATTTAAAATAAAACGCCTATCTATCCCTACCACTATGGGGGACTTTCCCCGCCTAATGACACTAAGGGTGCTCATCAAATTCCGAAATGAAATGGACCCGAGTCCAAATCCTAGAAGTTAACTGGCCCTACAACAAATGTTAACAAAAAGGAGGCCGGAGCAATAGCATCTGTCTTCAGCTTTTTGCCTGGTCCAATCTCAAGGTTCTCTTGCCAGCAGGTTTACAAAATGTGTCAGTGTCAAAAAACACAGTTCACAAGGATCTCCTTTCCATAGGTTTGCAAAGTTTGTCAATGTCTCAAAATGCAGTATGCAGCCTCCCTGCAGGTTCTGTTGATCAAATGTTATTATCTTTCATAAGGTTTCCTTTTCCTCAAGACAAATAAGGTTGTTTTCATACAATTTCTCCAAATTCTACTAGATGCTTTAAAACCTCCAGTGTCTCTTTTTATACATTTCTCTTTATAAAACTTTGTGGTTCTAGGACTCTCCAAAGTCCTTCTGACAGGTTTACTTTCTCTCGGTCTTGGTGGGGCCCCAGCCTGTTCAGGTTTTCTCAGTTTGCGCAACCCTGGTGGCTATCCAAGCCTCAAATGCTAAAGTCTCCTGGCTTTTCAGGACTCTCCAAAGTCCAACAGCCCTTTGGTAGGCTTCCTTTCTCTCTGCTCGGGTTTATCAGGCTCCTATAACCTTGTCTCAGGAATCCGTTGTCAAAAGCCATATTCAAAACATGTGGCAGTGTTCCAACATCTAAAAACTAACAACCTGGGCAAAACTAGTGCACCAATATCATTCTAAAATGGCTGCCCGTTTATTAACAGGAAAAACCACTGCCATGGCTACTGTTTGGTCTTCCAGAGCAGAGCACTAGGGAGCAGTGTAGTGTTGCAGAAACTTGAAACCCACCCGGTTAGAAACCTGTGCTTAGCGTAAGATGCAAGTTTCAGAAAACGTGTCAGGGGGTTTACCACAGTTTAGGAAATCTTGTTTATTCCTGAATCTTAAGGTACTTCTGCTGGAAAAAAGACAACGAAATACAAGTAACGCAACACTGTTGTGCCGAGTTCGAAGCTCTTATTCTACGTTTCCTTTTCAAGTAAGAACGTTCTTGAGAAAACTCTGCGTTCCGATGTAATACTGCGGCATGAAGTAGGCCCCGGCGCTCAATGTCAAGCCACTGTGAGGTAACTGTAGCCCAGCTCCATAAACAAGGAGCATTACTCCTATACGCTCGCTGCTTCCAGCAGTGTTGCGGTGCACCCTTGGGAAGTGTGCTCGTTGCCCTGTCACTGTCAACCTTAAAGTGAAATTAACGGGTACTTCAGTATATTTAGACACCCCCACTGTTTTCAACAAAGAAGCGAAACTTTGTGGAGCTAACTGGGTAAAACTGTTGCTGCGCGCCCCTTCAATAAAGTTTACTATGAACAGCGCGCATTTTGGAAAAGACGCTTACCTTCTAAGGTGCATACACTTATTTTCATAAAGAATACTAGTCTTTTATGGTGTCGTTATGACATTTTTGAAAACCACTTACTGCAAATATTAAAATATTATCAGATGAATACAGTGCACTTCAGTACGACTCCAGTTCATCTGCAAAGGAAAACACAGACATCATTAATTCACGAAGAAATAAGGATTGCAACAGTAAGACAGTCAAGCTACATACAGCATATTTCTTGGGAGAAAAGCCATCAATGATTGTTCCATGAATGCTGCCTTGCAGATACTGAAGACAACCAGCCTCGCCTCACAACTTGCTAAAACGTTATCAAAGAGATCTACTGCTGATAAGCCAGTTTCTGATGTTGTGTGGAATCAACAAAGCGTAATCCAGAGTTAGCTACTAGCCCTATCACACAAGGGCCTTATTATTGCATTTTGTCATCTACAGAGAGGCGTTCAACAAGGAGGACAGAAGCAGAATACATAGCAGTTACATCACCATACCATCGCAGCTCCACAACCACAATCCCATCTCTTTGGGTGCAAGGGCGGGGCACATTTCAGAACAGCGCACGTATTTGCTCCTACAGAGGTGTGGATATTATCATCGTCCTACACCACACAGTCCCCAGGAGTTAGGTAGGTCACCGTCCGTTCCTGCAGAACACCAGGTAAGCGTCACACCTTAGTGGCTTTTCCAGCCTTGAATGTCTCTGATCGCCTCTCCCTGCAGTGTTCCCTTTCCAGGGAGCGTTCGCTTCCTTGCTGCTGCTTCACTTGGCAGCTATTACATTTCTTTTGTGGAGCTTGGGCTTCCGGGCTCTCTGCTGCACTTTGGTCTCAGCGACGGTTACTAGGCCCGAGGCCCACCAGTGCTTCCTTGTGGTTGGGCCATTAGGCGAGGTGGTTGCTTTCCCTTCTCTGTCTCTTCCTCAACCTTGGCTTGTTGGTTGGTCAAGATGCCAGCCTTCTGGCGTTCTACAAGTGCTTCATTTGCTCTTTGCGCTACCCTGGCTCTGCGGTCTTGCATGGCTCCACCCCTCCAAGACGGCTCTCTGTCAGATGTTCACCTCTGCATAGGCGTCTTCCTCCTCCCTGCATAGAAGTTTCTTTCAGGTTTAAAGTTCCTCCGGATCTTATGCACGTCATCACAAACAAAAGGAGTCTGTTGCTGTACTTTGACTGTGGAGTTCAGGCGCGATCCAGCATTACCTGGAGGCAAATAGATGGAAGAAATGTTACTGTTTGGTGGAGTCATAACAGAAGTAACAACAGTCTTTCCAATTCCCATGCAGGCAAACCATGTATTCTGGACTTGGAGTTCCTCATTGGAATGGGAGTCCTTATCCCCGGGAGGAGAGTCACTCCCAGTGAGGACCCACTTGCCCAGACCCCTATGGAGGGCCTTGCTGAGCGGGACCACCTCTCTAGCCTCAAAGGGGGTGGCTCCCCCGCTGGGGAGAAGGGACTGATACCTTGGATTCTACTCATTGTTCGCATGAAGACGAAAGTTCAATTAATCCCTCTCATTCTAGTGCAGGTGCCATTTTCTTTCTAAATTGTTTTTTGCGGTTGCAAGTTCAGGGGTGTACCAGGGGTGAATGGCACTGTCATGTTTGCTATGAATTCAGTGTGAGTATGGAAAATGTCCAGTGCTGACGAGGTTAGAGCAGTGCATTTATTTAGCTACTCATTATATGAATGGTGGGTTGGGTTCAACCAGGGGCATACATTATAAGCTCAGCAGGATCAAAGTGTGAAATATTTCTCCTCAGATTTTCCTTTGAGTGGAGCAGGGGTTTAATGATGGCAGCACAACGTAGAGAAAAAGGAATCAGGAAATGAGTGGTCCCGGCCAGTGAGGATTAGATAGCCCAAAAGAATTGAGGATATAGAGGAGATAATCAGATTAAGAGCGTAGCCATCTGAATGTGTGCGACCACTAACTAGTTGTTTCAAGTTTAGCAAATCAAAATGTATAATTAAATTGTGTGCCGCTGTGGTATTAGCTACGTCTGCCCTGATATTGAAATCCGCTAGCACAACACGGATGCTGTGACGAATCCCAAGATATGGTCACTGCTTCAGATGGGGAGCCCCTTTCCATGAGGCCAGGGAGGTAAGGCCGCTACCCGATAATCCCCCTGGGGCTGGTACTCAACGGGAGGATCTCATGGGGAGGGCGAACTCCTTTGAGAGAAGTGACCATCTCAGGAGAAGGCAGTATCCCTTTGACACTCCCACCTTCCCTCGAAAACCACTCCGATTCCACACTACCTAATGCCCTCATGTGATTTTAAAGTATATATCCGGCAAGAACTACTGGGATGAGGACAAGGCCGCAAGCAATTAAGATCACTGGCAAGAACAAATGCACACGTTCTAGCTTTTGGAATAATCCTATTGGTCAGCTGTCATTCCAAGGCTGCTTGAGAAGAGAAGGATGGCGTCTTTGTTGTCGGCATAAGCCGGGAAAGTGCCCAGCTACGCGCAGGACAGCAAAGCAGACGGTGTCCAAGATAGAGTCGCAGTCGCAGAAGGCCCACGACGCAGAAGGCAGAACGGGGAAGGGGAAATGTACCCGCCTGTGACAGAGGCCGTTGGAGTGCAAGGAAACCACTGCCAAACTGCAGAGGAGGCGCACTGAAGACCCGAGTGAGCCAGAGAAGCTGCCGAAGCTCCTGGGTGAACGGCAAACAACTGGATCCCGATGGCCAAGGGCCCTACAGGTACATGGGTGGCTAGTCCCAGGTTTGGCAAGACCACGAGAGTACTGAAGGTCCAAAGCGGAGAAGAGAAGGAATACTCAACAGGGCAGAGTAACCTACTAAAGGGGTTCTGGGACCATATCAGGAAGGCTGACCCCGACCAGTAATAAAGGGGAATGCGAACTTTGCATATACAGATGATATTCACAGACCTTGGCAGGGGAGTAAACCAAGGCTGTGGCTTGAAGAAAGATTTATCAGGAGTCTGGTCGTGGAGCACAGGGCAAAGGCTATATCTCACAGTATGCACTGTAGATTAGTAGAGATTCCGGAGGCAATGCTAGCATATATCAGAAACAGGATACATACCAAGCTGATCTGAGTTGAAACAGGTATTCACAGGAACTGCAGGGGCAGAAGCTGGCTGCAAACCAAGAGTCAGATAGAAAGCAAAGACAAGCAAATACACTGGGCAACACAGATTGATCAGAATAAAGGGTCTGGAATATGATAAGTGGTCTCCAGGGATTAAGGAAAGCCCTTGGGATTGGTACCAGCAGATTACTCTTAACAACGGTCATACAGCAGCAACATGAGTTAGATGTGCCGAAGAAACTGTTGTACTCAGTGCAAGTGTAAAACTGGAAACCATATACTGAGGCAGGTAAGTATACAACGGACTAGGCGAAGGCAACAGAAGTCTTTCCCTTATCTGATCTGAACGGAGACCAACCCAGGGGTCACACTGTAAACGGATTCAAAGGGGAGGCACAACAGTGGACCAAGATGTAATACAGGTAGAAAGCAGCGTTGAAAGAAATAACCAGGTACAGGAGAGGCTAGAGAAACAAAGTACAAAGCAGAGACTGGAATATTAGTATACACAAGGCACAGGACTAAGGTAAGATAGGTCGCTGCCAACACAGCGGATAGGAGGGATTCAGGAAACTCAGAGTACTTATGAACAGGCACTAGAACTATGGACTGAAGTTGGGACATATCACAGGCAAGGAACAAACAGGAAAACTTCCTAAAGGCTGGGTTTGCAGAAAGAAAGAGAGAAAAGCTAGGCAGAAACAGGAAACGCCTGTGAAGCAGAAATGCTTACAGAAAACAGGGTGTTTACAGAAAGACATAAAGGCAGAAAAGAAATCAGTTAAGAAACTGAATGTCTTTAACAGCAAAACAAGACAAGATTACACAAGTCAAAAAGCTGGAAATCAGGGAAAGGTTCAAAACCAGGCAGACTGCAAAAGCAGACTGGAAATGTTGCTGCAAGCAGTAACAGCAAACAGCATTCAAAAGCCAAAATGTTCAGGAAAGGTCAAAAACTGGTAACGGGCACAAGCACAGACTCCCAGTGGAAGCAGTTGACTGACAACTGTGAGATTATAAAGGCCCTCCGAGCCAGCAGGCCAAAAGGGTGGAGCTGATTGCAGTCTCAGGCAGCTGTGTTCAATTAATACCAGCCCTGGCCTCAGCAGCCTGCAGCAGTGGTTTCTAATTAAGGGCTCTCCAGCTCTCTGCAGCTTAGCCTGCAGCAGCTTGGAACAAGCGAATGCAATCAGGGCCTCTCCAGCTCTTAGTCGCTTGCTGCAAACAAATGTAGTTAGTATGCCTCCTCCAGCCCTCTGCCTTTTGCACAGCATAAATGTACCAGAATGCATCTGCTAGTTTAACCCAAAACCCCGGAATGGTACATGAAATTAGATTGGTCCAAAACTTCAGCAGTAAAACAAGTAAACAAATGCAGAGGCAGTTTGCAGGTTTTAACTTTGCCAGTATACCATAAACCGAGTCTCTGAATGTGCGCATGTAGCAGTGCTGGGTGGCAGGTCAGTAGGATCGCGACAGGATTAGACAAAGAGAACTGGCTGAATAATTAAGTAAAGTGGGGCCTTTGTCCCATGTTGGGGAAACACACCCCAAACAGTAGTAAAGAGGAATATAAACTTTACAAGTGGTACTCGCAGACCTTGGCAGGAGAGTAAACCAAGGGTGTGGGCTGAAGAGAGAACTGAGAGAGAACTATGAGAGCAACCAAGTGAAAGTGGTCCGGGACCCATGATGGGGGCCATACACCCCAAACAGTGAATGAGAAGAATACAAAGCTTACACGTACAAGTGACACTCAGGGACCTTGGCAGGAGAGTAAACCAAGGCTTTGGGTGGAAATGAATACAGCGAGAGAGAGAACTGTGAATCCAAGAACATTGAGTACCCTACTTGGCAGGAGAGTGGGCCAAGAGGGGGTTACTGAGAAACGGTCAGTGACTCTCGGCACAGCTTGGGAGAGAGAACCAGGCTATTCTTCCTTGTCGCAGTACCTGTGAGGGGTACTGAGAGTAGGGTCTGGGACCTGTAGCAAAGGAGAGGCAAATCGGAGCACAGCTTGGGCAGAGAGAACCAAGCTATTCTTTATCGTTTCAATACGTGGGAGTCTGGTCTGCCCACCAAGGGTCTGGGACCTGGAAGACGGCTTGGAAAAGGTATTCAGGATATTCCTTCTTGTTGCAGGGACTAGGTGCCATTCCGGCTAAGTAAATATAAAGACTTATTCTGACCATTAAAGATACAGAGGCAATCTTGGATAATGTAGAAAGGCTCATGGGAAAGGGAATCAACCCCTTGAGTCTTGTGGAACCTTTGCATGTTTTTTCTACACCTTTTTGGAACTTTTGTTTTGAACTGCAAAGCGGGGCTGCAGGTTGACAGTCGTGGGACATTTCCCTTTTCACCTTATGTGAGTTTAGCTTGTGAGGGATTGATAGGATTTGGACACAGGACGGCAAACTTTACTCCTGACACAGTTTCATGAGCTAGTTTTCTTGAGGCAGGGAAACCCCTCTTAGAGGTAGGGTTAGTTACGATTTCCTTCAACTTCCCCCTATTTTTGTTATCAAAAAAAGGCATTTACCAATCACCTTACCATCTATGTGTCTGAGTCTTACTCCTAGACCCTCACAATGGGTAGATTCTCAAAAGATCAGTAACATGATCTGTGGTATTCTCTGAACATGTTGTAGCCAGGCCCAGGTAAAGATGCAGTCATAATTTGGCATAAGATCATTAAATAAAAGTATCAAGAGTAAACCAGGATTCTGTAATAAATCATGTCAGAAACTTTCCATGAAGGGGTTAATCTCAAAACAGTGATTCATGGTAGAACAGGTGTTAAGCAAGCAAAGCTGCCTTTAGGAAAAGCTCCTTTGGTTTATTTTTAGACAAAGATAGGGGGACAATTGCTGATGAAAGCGAGATCAGCAAACTGGGATTTTGTCCCATCTTGCAGGCGCAATATACCTTTATTTACTAAATATTTTTTGCATAAAAAGGGGCTATAATGGAATAAATCAACCTACTTTGGGTTTTCAAGAAGGAACCTGCTGCAGCGAGTGGCTGCGGCGTCCTGCCAGATACAGGCACAGACTGGCTGGCACATTGGTGCCTAATGTATGTCTGCTTACTGTTCCTGAATGGCTGTGGAGCCAGAAGACAGACTATCCAAACCGGTTGCGTCATATCACAAAAGGTTATTCTGTCCCTATGACAAGCCTGGACCTTTAAAGTAAAAACCAATTAAAACAATTAAAAAATAAAAACAGTTAAAAAGAAAGGGTTTAATCAAAAAAAGTTGATGTTTATAATATATAATTTGCAGGATCACTAAATAATATAGTTATCAACTAGAGTGTGTTCCATAAAGTGGGGTGACTTACTTGACTGCATTTTTCTGTGTATGTAATTAACCTACTCTATGCATATTTCGTGTATATTGCGAATTCTGTGCTGCATTTACGAACATGTTTGAATGCTATTTTCTTTCCTGTGCATGGATGATCCACCTTTAGTTACACTAACACAAATAAGCAAGGGTAGATGCATTGTTTATGTTAGAAGCACATGTCTATTTTATTTCCATAACTGCTTATTTACCTTTGGTGTGCAAACAATGGTGGTTTATTTAGAAGTTTTATTTGAATTCCATATCTGTTTGTAGTAGTGCCTAATGTTTCGTAATGATGTTAATATATCCTGCATACAACCTTTACTGATAAATACGAGCATTTTCCTTCTTGCCTTGTCAATCTTTTTGATTCAGTTCTATGTTCTGATCTGTCCTGGATGCTTTTCCAAAACTGTGTTCTAGGTCTTTTTCATTCTGATCTCTCAACATGTTATGAAGCTACCTCATCCAACTCTACCACACATTTATTTAATTCATTATCGTTCTCCTCTATTGAAGTCTCTGTGAATATAGTAACACTTTGATCACTTTTGATGCAAAAAGTGTTTTCATGGAGTGTGCTGATTTTATCCCGGTATTTTGGAAAATATCAAATCTGCTTCTAGGATGTTGAATTTCCAAGAATGTATCTAAGAAATGGATAGATTTTTCTTTATGATCCTCAAGCACTAAGTTAATGGAAGGGGTGCATTCATTCAGTGTCATTGTCAAACCTTTTAACCGCTACTGATGGCATCAGTGAATTGATCAAAAATACGTCTTTTTTTCATCACTTATCTCTCTAAGAGCCCATGCTCTGGTCTTACATACTCTGGCCCGCTGACCTCCGTTATTATTTTCTGTACACCCTATGGGTATATCCACTGTTAAGCCTTAGCGGCACTGCAATCATTGTAATGTATGTAGATAGAAACTCTGTCATTATTTGGGTAATGTAATTTTTATGTCTGTACATATGCATTAATGTAATGTAAGTCTTATGTCTGTATATATGCATTATTGTAACTTTGTACAAATTGCGCCCTGATGCCTCCGGGCCGATGGTTTGCGCGTTACAAATAAAACAAATACAAATGACTATTTACAATTTATGATGCCCATGTTGGCCTTCGCTGGGCTACATTGGAACGCATTGTGTTGTAATATTAAGAATTATATTTCTAGTCTGTGCATAATAGTATTACAAGTAATGGGTTGCATCGTGGGGTTTATAATGCTTGACTAATTTTGCATCCCTTCTTGTTAGAGACATGATTGTGAAAATAGTTGGAATGTAAAGTATGGCTAATGGCATCTGTCATGGTAAATTTGCACCTGCCCACATTTAATTTATGTAATCTACTGTATCACAAATGTCAGACATTACTTATCCGAGAGTTGAGGGCAGAAAAAAAGCTATGAATTAGAGAGGCAATTGAAATACACTGTCAATACCAGAGTCCGTAGGATATTGTTTAGTGCTGGTGGTTTATCCATTCTTCATCAAAAGCCACTGGAATTGATACAACTACTATTTGTTTGTATTTCGTGGTGGGATGTTCCACTAGGACCAAAGCCTTCTGGGGCCTTGGTCCTAAATACCTTCAACTCTCTCTTCCCAAATATCTTCCTTCCCGAGCCCTTCGCTCATCCGCCTCCAACTCCCTCAGGGTCAGCCGCTTCTCGAAGCAACAAGTTGGGGGTAGATATCTCTCCGCGGCAGGGGCCTCCCTCTGGAACAGCCTTCCTGCCTCCCTGAAACTTGAGGAGAACCATCTCCGGTTCCGGAAGCACCTCAAAACCTTCCTCTTTGCCTCTGCTTTCTCTCTCCCTCTCCCCTGCTGAACAGCTAATATTCTTCACTGAAACTGCACTGATTCTGCAACTGGACCACTCTTAACGGCCTCGGTCCTGGGCCCAGCCACTCTCCACTTGCACTGATGCCCTGGAACCCCTCTGCACTGCGGGACTGTCTCTGTATCCCTACAGCCCCCCCCCTTTTCCAGCACTTGTTCTGCACTTACCTTGCACTTGCCACCAGCTGGCCCTATTTATTTATTACTTTACGCCACTTTCCTTGTACTGCACCTCCCCCCCTCCCCTTCCCCTTGCACTTTTCCCCCTCCCCAACCCCTGCACTTGCGCGACCTGAATGACACCTGGCCTAGTAGGATCGTTGTCTGTCTCCCCTTGTTTCCTCCCCTCCCTGCCTCGTCGCGCCTTGAAACACCTGTGTTATAGGCGCGTTACAAATGCCATATCATATCATATCATATCATATCATAGTTTCCGGCCGATACAAATGCCAGTCAATTGTGATTATGCCTATTGAATGTAATTTTTGTGGTCTATGACCAGCAGTGCTGTAGCCTTAAATGATGGTTTAAGCATTATTGATGTTTTGCTTGGTGAAGATTGAATAACGAAGTGCTATTTTCGATCCCGGACATCTGGCCGCATGGCACAGCATATTCACTTTACCTTACCACAGCGTTTTATATGGGGGGCCAGCCCTCCTACTCCTGTTTTACCACCCCTTCCCTAGGACTTATTCTAACAAACCATGTGCCCCTATTCCCCTAAAACCTACCATGATAAAATGCGGTAATTTGCCCACCAACTGACTCAATGCAGTCAGTCGGCTGTGGCCGATTTGGTTACTTTATGGTGAAGTTGTTTTGTCTTTTGAATTTAGCAGGAATGTTTTCTTTAGTGTACAGTACCTTGCCTTTGACTTTGGTTCTTTAGTACTCAGTGTAAATTTACTTTGAGGGTTGAATTTCATCATTGCTGCTGATTCATTATTGATTCTGAAATGTTTCTGAAGTTGCTTTTGTTAGCTTGTCTGTGCTTCTCTCTTCAGGCACTACAAGCCGTATACACACATCAGATGGATGAAATTCCTGCATAAGTTATTATTACAGAACACAGCAAATCCTAGCAAAAATACTTGTTGGTCTTCTCTCCTACTCAATATGTGATTCGAAGGCCATATACCTTAAGACCACTACATGGTGAATCGGTGAAAGGAATGCTTTAGTGGTGTAGGCCTTCAGTGCAGTAACTGAAAATGCCTCTGGAAATAAGGCCCCTCTTGAGTAACAACTGTATACATTCATAAATGTGCAAGCCTGCAGTAATTGTGTTGAGAGATACATGGCATTAATGGAGGATCTGATGGTCACTCTTAAAGAGCATAGTGGTAAGATTTTGAGTCATGAGTCAGCTGTGTGACGAATCGAGAGAATGAATCGCTTCTCCCCAAGCAGGGGCACCTTCCTGTGAGGAACTCCCTAGAGACAGCCACATTATCGCCTACATGATGTCTTCAACCACCACAGAAACCTTTTTTTTTAACTTTAATGTTATTGTCTTTTCCCAAACAATGGTTAGTTACAGCATATTAGGCTCATAGCAAAGAACACCACCACAAGAACTGAACGTTCCCCACACCCTGTAAACTCAAGGGATGCGGGCTCCTGAAAACACCACAAAAACAAATGCATACTTTTACCTCAACAAAGTACCACAGTCTGTACAAAGGTGACCAGGTGTGAACCAGCTCTGAAAATTAATACATGCAATCAGTCTTTTAGGTAGGTCTGTGGTTCACGCAGTGGGACTCCCCCCTGCCACCCACCCCCAATCCTCTCCTACGGGCTTCAAGCCACAATCTACACTTTGCCTTCTTTTCTCTCCTCCAGCAGATCTCCACTCCCCAGTTCTTTTTTTCCCATTTACCAATGAATGGCCCCACTCTTCATGAAACGTTACCACTTGGTCATTCACAATGGCAGTTAGCTTCTCCATTGTGTAGATGTCCCTAAGTTTCTGTTCCCAAACCGCCCTGTCAGGGGCTCCCAGAGACTTCAACATTTGCGCAAGCGCTATCCTGCCTGCTTGTAGCATTGATTCCCAGAGTCTTGGAAACGTCATCTTCCCGTCTTCCCCCAGAGCGACCCCAGTAAATTCAGAAGGGGATCTACATTTAGGCAGACACCTGTGACTTCCTTCATCCAACTAAGGACCTCCAACCAGTAAATCTGGATCACCGGGCAATCCCACCACATGTGGAACCATGAGGCCTGCTATCCACAGGCCCGAGAGCAGAGCAGGGAGGAGCTCTGAAACATTTGGAGAGCTTACCCGGATCTGTATGCCACCCTAGGAGGACCTTATAGTTGTGCTCTATAGTGGACGTAAACAAGTTACTGTGGAAGGCAATTAAAAAAATCTTAGACCTGGTCTCCTCAGGAATTTCTTTCCCCAGCCAGTTATCCCACCATTGCTTAAAGTCCTGTCTGTTCCCCACCTCAGCGGTGATTGTAGCCTATATAGTCGTAAAATAATTCCCTTCTGACCCTCTGCTGAAGCCAGAACCCCCTCGAATGTAGCCAAATTCCTGAACAAGTTGCCTTCCCACTTCCCGTCAGTTAGAAACACTCTTAACCTCAGATATTCAAAAATGGACAGTCTTTCCCTACAAAATCAGCTAAGTCTTCGTAGCCTATTAAAGTACCTTCTGAAAACAACTGGCCCGCCCTCTCTACTCTTCTGTCCGACCAGATCTTGGAGTGTCTAAAACCCTGCTTCTCTAAGTCTATCCGGGGCCCTCACACCGAAAAAAGCAGGGAAGGTCAGGAAGACAAGCAGACATTAGTCTTGGATTCTATCTGCACTGACCATAGAACCTCCAGGTTTGAGTGAGATCGCAGCCTCCCGGGAATCGCCTGCGACGGGGTCCACAGATAATCCCCGATTTGTTTTGGGTGTGCCGCAACATCTTCGAGGTAGGTCCAATAATTGCCCATGCCATCCCTTAAATGTTCCACCAGCACCCTCAACTGAGATGCTTTATAATGGGTTTAGCATTGAGTGTTTAATCCCGGGTACCATGTTCTGCCAAACAAATCGGGCCAGCGTGGACTTCATCTCCCGAAGATACACCTCGGGGACCACCGTGGGCAGGCTCGAGAAGAGATAGAGCAACCGAGGAAGAATGTTCCTTTTAACAGAAACAATCCTTCATACCACAAGAGCACCCTGGGAGCCCATCTTGCCAGATCGCACCTCATTACCACAAGCATCGGGGTATAGCTCAAGGAAAACAATATGGTAAGGTCTTGGGGAAGCTGAACACCTAGGTACACAAGTTCTACCTTCTCGACTCTCATCCCCTTAAAGTGAGCCCTATTCTCCAAACAGGAGCCCTGAAGTCGGACTGGCATAATACAGGATTTTAAAGGTCCTAATCAGGGTCATAAGCTTGTGACCCTTTGAATGTACATTTACTAGGTATGCCAAAATCTTGCGGACAAATAAGTACAGCTTCAAGGACGTTTCTCTGCATTGAATACCCTTGATTGTAAGGTAAGCACGGACTGAAATCGCTAAGGTTTCCAGGGACATAGCATACAACAGGGGCGAAAGGGGGCATCAATGCCTCATCCCTCTTGCCAACAGAAAGGAGTCAGTGAGAGCTCCATTAACTAGCACTCGGGCCGCCGGGGAGCCATAGAGGGCCGCTATCCATCGCCACATGTGTGGCCCCAGCCAATACTTCTCTAGGACCTGGAACACATAAGGCCATTCATCCCGGTTGAATGTCTTTTCCGAGTCCAATGAAATCACTACAGCATCCAAGTCCGCCCCCTGCGCCACATGTATCAGATCGGTAGCCTTTCTAATATTATCCGATCTCTGACGTCCCTGAATAAAGTCAACCTGATCCCCGTGGATCAGTTTTGGAAGATATCCATGGAGCCTCCGTCCCAGAAATGTAGCCAGTATCTTCACACCTGTATTTAGGACCGATATGGGCCTGTATGAAGAGCACCCCTAACCCCCCCCACACCCCTCTGGGTCTCTATCTGGCGTATGGATAACCCATAATATCAGTACCCTTAGGAGTACCTAGGGCTCGTGCCTTTCCCCAACACTCTATAATGCCTACACTAAACTCCTCTTCTCTGCCCTCGATGACATGGGTGACATCTACACTAACTTCGCAGATGACACCCTGATCCTCATACCCATCACAGGAATTTACGCCCAGGATACCATTACCATCAACAAAATATATGCTATCATCCAGAACTGGATGGCACTTAATAGCCTCTGTCTCAACGATAAGAAGACAAAAATCCTCATCGTTGGAACACCAACAAATATCAACCCTCCATACAGATTACAAATCCATTAATATAGATGGCTAACTGATCCCATTCCTCAAGCAGGTAAAATCACTAGGCGTTTACCTAGACGCTAACCTCAACATGACTAAATATATCAACTCCCTGTCCTCATCCACGACGTATACAGCCAAATTGATTGCATTATGTCGACAATTTTTGACACCGACCAACTGCCTTACCATGGCCAGAGCCCTGGTATTATCAAAGTTGGACCATTGTAATGTGCTTCTACTAGGAACCTCCAACACCAATCTCGGCAAGCTGCAACCCTTACAAAACAAAGCCCTAAGGGCAACATTAGGGATAAAAAAACATGAACATATCTCTAAGATTAGGAAGGATGTCCATTGGCTACCCATCAAAGCTAGGATAATCTTTAAAACTCTATGCATTGCACATAAGTGTCTGGCCTAAAAAGCTCCCCTATATCTAAACAACACCCTTCAGAAAAAAGAATATGTTAGAACTTTGAGATCTAATGACAGTCATCTCCTTTTGGTACCCCGGTACAACACCACCAGAGCAGAAGGCAGCAGCTTCCAGATCCAAGACCCCAAACACTGGAACTCCCTCCCCATCAACCTCAAATTAGAGACCTCCTTCCCCGGATTCAAGAAGCAATTAAAGACATGGTTGTTTAATCAATACCAGCACATTGCTGAACGGACACCTGTGTAACCGATGAAACATTGTATATATTGTCTACCTATGCCTTGCATGAATAATTTCTTCTGTGTGTAAATATTGTTACATTTTTGCCCTTCAAATGTATTGTATTACCATTTACTAAGTTGTCTGTAAACAAGCCGTGATACCCCAGGGTCTGGGCGTGTAACAAATGAAAAAAATATATTAAATAAATAGACCACTATAATGGCGTTCAGCGTGGAAGCAGGACGAGCTTCCCCTTCTAACACCTTGTTAAAAACCTTGGCCAGGTGAGGGGCCAACAAAGACCGAAACGCCTTATAGAACTTGACTGAAAATCCGTCATATCCCAGGGTAGTACCTGACTTTAATCCCTTGATCGTAAGGGTTACCTCCTCTGGGGTAATCGGGCAATCCATGCTGTCCGCCCTACGTCCGACAAACCCAGAGCCAAGGAACTGAGACACTAGCTCACTATCCCCAGGGAACCTTGACGTATAAAGGGCCTTGTAAAACTTACAAAACTCCCCTCCTATTGGCCCTCAATCAAAGAGGTCTCCTCCCTCTGTAATTCTATTGACTAGCTTAGATTTCTACACCTCTCACATGCGCCATGCCAAGATTCTAGCTGCCCTTTCGCCCTTCTCATGATGCTTCTGCTTCAAGAAGGTTAACTTCTTTTCTGTATCTTGGATCAGCAGGTTCTTTAGCCGAGATCTATATAACCGCTGCTTCACTGCACGTTGCAGGTTCAGACCTCCTGCCCTAGTAACCTCTGGGGAAAGGTTCTCGATCTTTGAATGTAGGTCCGCCTCTTCCCTCTGTCTCTCTTCTTCTGTGCACCTAGACCTATCAACAACCCCCTAATCGTGGCTTTGAACCCTTCCCACACAAATCGTGGACTGGTATTCCCCCCGCCCCTATTGTTCAACTCAAAATATTCCTCAATGTGTGTTCGAAGCGACTGGACTAGCACCTTATCTTTCAGTAGCACAACGTTGCACATCCACCTCCCCGGGTGCCTTTGAGTCCATCCCTCTCCAAATACCACTTGAACCAGGTCGTGGTCCGACCAAGGTACAGGAGGGACAGTAACAGAGTTGACAAACCCCTTCAAAGCTGCGTCAACCAGAGGTAGGTAAATTCTGGAATAGGAGTCATGGACTCGAGAATAAAAAGTATAGGGGATTCCTCTCCTGCGCTCAACGTAAGGGCGTACTCAGCCACGTGGGTCGACTTTAATGCTGTGAAACTTCCTGGCTTGGTAGCACTCATCATGCGATACCCGCCCCCCAATTATCAGTTAACCCTCAAAAAAACGTTTAAGTTCCTCTTTTAGGTTAGCCCAGAACACAATCTGTCCCTCATTGGGTTCGTAGACCGACACAACAGTGATTGGGCTGCCCCTCAACACCCCCCTTACTGCGATGTACCTCCCCTCCTGATCCTGCAACGTATCCCAAACCATCAGCCTGAGTGTGGACACTCCAACTATGGCCACCCCCCTCTTCTTAGTCTGGGCCAAGGCCTGAAACACCTCACCAATGCACCTGGACTTCAGCCCCAGTGAACGCATTCCAGCCCATTGGGTTTCTTGTAAAAGGAGCAGGTCTAGTTTAGCTCTCTTGAATTCTCGAAGTACGAGAGACCGTTTTGGGGGAGTTCAAAGCACAGCGTTGAGATCCCACCACCAGATCTACATTCACATCAGCTAGTGAAAACTACTAAATTCCCATTGATAGTCACACCTGGATATCTGACATCTTGCCAAACAAAGCTCACTTTCCAGAAAATGTAGTCCTTGAGCTTTGCAAGCACCCTTGTCCCAATCAAATAGCAAACTTTGAACACCCCACCAACAATCTCCTTCACCCCAACTTAACCCCTCTCTTCCCCCCACCCAGGCGTCCAGTTCTGCCAAGTTACCATCACTGCTTATGACCGAACCACCAAAAGAAAATGTTCAAACAGGTCATACTCATTAAATTTAAACTCTGAAGAGACACCCTCTCTCTCCTTGCAATAACACTACTGTAGCCTTGAATAACCACCTGTCTCCACATTGGCAACCTAGAGCAACTTAGTATTGGGTGTCCTCCCACAAGCTGCATCACTGTGCTTTTATCCCACATTGCATCAACCATAACAATTAATTTCTTGTAGAACAATTAGCTCCAATCAATCAACATAACATAGCCAGGTCCGGCATTCACCCCCTCCCCCAGTTCCTCAATTGCCCAAATCAAAGGCATAGCGTGCCTAGTTTCCCTCCCAGGAACTCCACCTGAACTTTTTGTACAAGAGGCCAGACCAACTGAAAAAAGTTCAACAGATTGTCAAATTCAGCTCAGACATAGTGGTCAATGTCCCTCAAGACTCACCCCTCAGGGTTAGGGAAGGGGGGTGTTTAATTTTTTAATTTCATAGAGCCTGGCACTCTGCATTGCCTGTCCCTTTTAATCTTTTGGAACCCATCACCCTGAGGCCCATACGATCTGCCATGACCCTCTGAATGTTGTCTTCCGTAATCAACTTCTCTGATGTTTGTTAATCTGCTTAGAATCACATGCTGTGCACAGTCCGACATCCAGTGGTCACTGCAGAGTATTGCATTTTGTTTTTCGTAGTCGAAAAAGGGACGTTGACATAGGCGTGTCTGTAATACTATCCCTATAGTGACGTACAGTGTACCCAACATCCCTCACGTGTCGAGGTCCCTCTGTTTGTATTTTTTCCTCGCCCTGAGGAAGCCGCCTTATGTGTGAGTGAGTACATAAAAGAGAGAGAAAGTAATAAGATGTTTATGTTCCTTCCATCCGAGCGGGGAGGAAGGGTGGGCGCATGTGAATAAGTATCTTCTGATATTTGTTAATCTGCTTAGAATCACATGCTGTGCATAGACTAGCGAGCAGTACCCGGAGTTCGAGGTGGGTTGTGAGAACAGCAGAGAAAAGATGTCTTAATACTGCTTGTCCCACCTGGGAATCAGATCTAGAATGGGAATCTAGACAGTAGTGTTTTGTAAATGTTTGTACAGAACTCCAGGTTGCCGCTTTGCAAATGGACTCCAGAGGGACATTTGCAATGAATGCTATGGAAGCCCCAGTGCCTCGAGTAGAATGTGCTTTTGGCTTGAAGGGTAGTTCTCTCTTAACAAGAGTGTAACAGAGAGTGATGCATTGGTCAATCCATCTAGATATAGTAGACTTTGAAACTGCATCTCCTTCTCTTCCTGCCACCACCGAGACAAAGAACTGATTAGTGTTTCTCAGTGGTCTAGTTCTTTCCATATAAAACATGACCGCTCTGCGCACATCAAGTGTGTGCAGGCTTTTTTCTCCCAAGTTTGATGGGTTTAGAAAGAACGTTGGTAGTTCTATAGACTAGTTGACATGGAATTTAGAAATGAATTTTGGTGCAAACCTAGGATGTGTGCGTAGAACCACCTTATCCTTGTGAACTGTTACAAAGGGGTCTAGTATAGAGAGCGCTTGTAGTTCACTTGCTCTCCTAATGGAGGTGATAGCTATTAAGCAAGCGGTTTTAAGAGTGAGGTTCTTAAGTGTTGCTTTATGCATGGGTTCGAAGGGGGAGCCCATGAGCCTGGTTAGTACCATGTTTAGGTCCCATCCGAGAGCTGGGTTAGATATAGGTGGGTGGATCCTCTTTACTCCCTCCATGAAGGCTTTAATAACTGGAACTTTCCACCATGAGACCTTATGTTGAGACGAGGTGTATGCGGAAAGTGCAGCTAGATGAACTTTAATAGAATTAAAGACTAACCCTGAGTCTAATAAGTGAGTCAGGTAAAGAACAATCTGTGTGTGAGAGCAGTCAATGGGGTTGATGCTCTTTCCTCTACACCAGATGGTGAACCGTTTCCACTTGCTGGAGTAGCAGTAACGAGTGTTCGGTTTCCTTGCTTCTTTAAGGATGCCCATGCATCTTTGAGGGAGCTGCAAATGTCCAAATTCTATGACCTCAGGAGCCAGGCTGCTAAGTTCAGGGTCTGTGGGCATGGGTGCAGCGTTTTGCCCCTGTCCTGTGACAGCATGTTGTACGGGCAGGGTAGTTTCACCGGTGGAGACAATGACATTTCAATTAGGTGAGCGAACCAGGGTTGTCGGGCCCACATAGGGGCCACTAGTATCATGGTAACTGGTTCCTGGTGCATCTTGTGCACTACCTTGTTGAGAAGGGGAGTCTGGGGAAAAGCATAAACAAATTTCCCTGACCATGTTATCCAGAGACCGTTCCCCTTGGAGCGGTTCTGGGGGTACCTGGAGGCGTAATCTTGGCATTGGGTGTTCTCCAGAGTTGCGAACAGATCTTTTTCTGGGAAGCCCCATTGCGTGAAAACATCGGCGACAATGTCTTCTTGTAATTGCTATTCGTACTCTGTGGGCAGAGGGAAGTCTCTGCTGTGTTCGTCTGCTAGCAGATTGAGTTCCCCTGGTACGTGTTGTGACAACAGGAACATGTGTCTGAGAGCCCACTTCCAGATGTTTTGGGACTGCTTGAACAGTCCTGGAGAGTGAGTGCCCCCTTGCTTGTTCAGATAGTACATGGTTGTGGTGCTGTCTGTGAGGACCTCGCCAGAGTGAATGCTGATAGGTCTTGAAAAAAAGTGAGTCTCCCAGTGGCCACAGCCCCTCCCTCCTGGCCTCATCATTAATCGTCGTTTTCTCTTCATAATAGTGGAAGCATGCCAGCACTGATCTCAAGCACCTACCCCCACCTCCTGCTCGGTGTGCCTGGTCAATGGTAGGCTCGGCCGTGGAGTCTGCACCAAATAAGAGGTGAACCCCCTCAGAGATAACCTCTTTAATATCTCTCTCCCTCTCGCCCTCCTTTTTCCTGGATCCCAAAAGAACAGAGGTAATTCCGCCTCTCATGGTTCTCAAAATCGTCCATTCTGAGTGTCATCGCTGATTCACGCCTTTCAAGTTAAAATGACGACCAGTAGATGAATTTAAGAATAGAATGGTACTCGGCAGATTAGGATCTTTATCCATAATCCAGAAGCAGCCGGAGCAGTCATGTCTTTTCAGCGGTGTAAAGCCTAACAGTGGTATTTACATTGCACCAATAAAAAGATCACATTTGGTCTGCATTAATGAAGGGGTAATCAAGGTAAAACCCGGACAGTGGTGACCGTGTACTAAATTGGGCACACCACATTTGATGCATTCTGAATTTAGGGGGAAAAAAAGGACATGCACACTAATTAATTTGATCAAGTCCTTTCATTTGATTGATCTGGCTAGAGGTCGATTGGGATACCACCACCAGCCCAGGCAGCATCGGCACACACATACACATACACACACACACACTCACACACACCCCACCCCCGTGCTCCGAAGCACGGCTGAAAAGGTCTTCAACACCTGTTTCTAAAATGGCTCTGTCAGCAGGTAGCAGATTAATGTTCTGTTAAACACTATGCTCTGAATCAGACAACGTACAAAGGCACTTGTAACCCCTTTTCTCTTTTCTTACTGTTGAAAAAAACCATGACCAAAGTCCCCCGGCATAGCACTCTAATTTGTTCCCATGGAGATGTACAAATGGCGCTAAACTGTGACAATAGAATGGGTACCAATGCCCGAGTTCTTGAAACTGAATGGTTAATCAGGGAATGTTTGCTCACCACTATTAAGATACATGTGCATGCAGGTGAAGAAATGGAAAATTTCGATACAGAAGTAAAAATAACGTTTCGGTTCCTTTCAGTGGTTGAAGAGGCAACGCATCATTCACACTGATCCATATATTACACTAACTAACTTTTATAAAACAACCAGAAATGTTACTGAATGAATGTGCTGGGTTCTGGTTGCCAGGGATAATGTATAAAAATAGTTCACCAGCTATATTCATTGATTCAAATCAAGATGTCACCCGGCCACAAAGTTCATCACCATGAGGAGATTCTGCCCATGGCAACAACTGAATGGCGGAAGCACTCCCCAGAGCAAGTCTTCAAAAAGTAAAGATTGTCCTTCCGCTGGGTCCCAGGGAACTATCGGGAACTTCATATTGTAGTGCTAATTTCAACAAGACCGAATGAATTATCATGCACAACTGTGCAACCATGTAAACTAATATGGCTTTCCCTTGTGGCCCCCCACTATCTCACAGCCGCTTCATAAAATGGGAGTTACTTTCTCAGCCAAACGGTTGAATTAGTGCAAAACAGTTGAAATAGCAAGGCAGTGGGAGCGGGGTTCATTCGGGTTTTTCCACAAGGAAGAAATGTACAAATTGCTTACAATCCCTGAGGATGCTGCCCTCCAAGGAGGCAAATCACTGTGGTAAAGTACTGAAGTAGCGCCTCAGAGTACCATGAATTGCCACTGCCGCAACAAAGAGCAAACACCTCTGGGGCATTCAAACATCTGGGGAATACGCTCACCGCTTATCATATGAATAGTCAGGGTGAAGGGAACCTATTGTTGATTGGGAGCCCACAATGAGAATCTCTGTCTTCTTGTCGCTCAGGCAGAGGCTATTTAGGGCCATCCAGTTTTGCATGACGGCATATACTTTATTAATGGTCAATGTGTCCGGGTCATAGTTCCCCGAGATAGGAATGAGGATCTGGGTGTCATCTGGAAAGTTAGTGTAGATGACACCCATGTCGTCTAGTGCTGCCAAGAGGAGCTTAGTGTATGCATTATATAAAGTAAGTGACAGACAAGAGCCTTGCGGTATCCCGATGGGGACTGTTATAGGATCGGCAGCATCTTTGCCGATGGAGACTGTGGACGTGCGTTCAGCAAGAAAGGATTTTATCCAGAGAGTAGCATTATTAGAAAAACTGAAGTCATTGGCTAAGGTGGTACATCATTTATCGTGATCTACACGATCGAACGCTGCGGATAAGTTTAGCAACAGTAATATGCAAAGTTTCCCTGAATCTCTAATGGTGTCCATTTGGGATTTCAAATCAATGAGTGCCGTTTCTGTACTATGGTTCGGTCTGAAGCCAGATGGATGAGCTCCCAGGAGCTGATTTTGTTCGATATGAGTTTGAATTTGTGAGTAAGCTATTTTATCAATGATTTTAAGTAAAAATAGGACCGTAGTTATTGGTCGGTAGTTGGTGGGTACTTTAGGGTCGAGGGTGTTTTTTTTAGAGGCGGGGTAACCCAGGCTTCTTTAATACTGGCTGCAACTAAGTTGGTGCTGAATGAAGCATTGACAAAGTTGGTGATGATGGGTGTGAGAGTAGGTGCACAATCTTTAACTAGGTGCGCAGGAAAGTTATCCCCTTTGCACTTTGAAGCTTTGAACTTAGCAATAGTAATATTCACTAGTTCTTGGGTCACTGGAGTGAAATAGAATAGCGGGGTATTATGATCAATGGAGATTGTGGGAGTGTTGGACGAGGTGCTTTTTTCGGCTAGTATTTTTTCTTTTAGTTATTATTTTCTTTTGCAGCAGTTGTATTTTGGAGGTTAGTGCATCTTGGATAGTAGTACACCATTCCTTACTGTTATTGGTTGGGGTGGGTGCTGGGATGGGGTTTTCCTGTTCTCTAAGGATAGAAAACAATTCTTTAGAATCCGAAGATTCATTGCAAATGCGAAGGTTGTATGCGTCAGCTTTATGCAATATGATTGCTGCTTTGTACGCTTTGTTGGCAGTATTGAAGGCATTAGCCGATTCTATAGTGAGAGATTTTTTGTGGAGATGTTCAAGTGAGCGTTTAGTCTGCCTTAGCGATACTAGCTCCTCGTTGAACCAGAAGGATGTTTTTTTATCAGCATGCCGCGTTTTAGTTGTGAGTGGTGCTAGAGAGTCTATCGAGTTGGTGAGACATTTGTTATAGATATCTGCCAGAAGGCATGGATTGTCACTCGTGACCGTGATGGTTGTAAGGGCTTTACTTAAGATTGGGTTTAAATTCTCTGCTGTGAGCTTACGACTGTTTCTCGTTTCGTAAGTGTCAATCATTATAGCCTTGGGAGTGTATATTTCATTACAGGCGAGGGTGAAGTTCACACTATAATGGTCTGTCCAGGTAAGCGGTGTGATTGACTCAATGGCTATGGTAGCGTTGAGAGAGTATCCAGTCCGGTGTCCTCCCCTTTTTGTGGTTGGGGGTATTTACTAGTTGGCTGAAATGCATATCTTTGAGGGCCGTGTGAAGGGCTTCAGCTTTATGGTGTAGGGGTCATTAAAGCCTAGATTGTGGTTGCCAAGAATAATACATTTGGTCTTAGTTTTAATAAGTGGGGCTAATAATAATGGTATGTCTATCTCTGGCTGTGAGTTAGAGTTGGGTGATGTGTAGATCACAACGAAGTTAATGGTTTTTTTGTGATTGGTTGTGAGATTGGCTATTAAGATTTCGTAGCCTTCTGGGTTTTTTCGATAAGACAAGTTCTTAATTGTAAGTTAGTTTTAGCTATAATGGCTACACCCCCTCCAATAGATTTGGATCTATCCGTTCTGGGGATGGTATAGTCTGGTGGTATGGCAATGGCGAGCAGAGGCCCAGACGCTTGGTGGAGCCAGGATTCTGTGACTATCAGTAAGTCTAATTGTTGTTCAATAATGAGGTCATGTATCTCACTGGCGTGGGCTCCTATTGATCGGGCATTGATGAGGGTGCCTTTGAGTTTGACAAGAGGCTCCATTTTTGGTGCAGAGGTAGTGGTCTGGGTTTGGACGTCTGTGGGCATAGCAGTTTGATAAGTGCTATCTGTTGCAGGTATCTTGACAGATTTGGTTAGGCGAGCAGGGGTGTGTTTAGTTTGTGATGGGGTGTTAGCTGTGATAGGATTACAGTGGGGGGAACTTAGATTAGTACGTGACCTAAGGCAAAGAAGTCTGGTAGGGCCCTGGGTCGGGATCGAGTTACTTGTATGCCTATGTTGGTGTCTGAATTATGGTAAGGTTGCGGTTCCATGGTCAGAGGGACGGGCGTGTACACGTTGGGCTCGAGGCACAATATACTAAGGAGTATGGGGGTCGGTCATAGAAGCGTGGGCTGTAACGTGCAGCAAGGGGGAGAGTCGGTGCAGGTGAGCTACGAGGGTAGACAAATATGGGGCACTATAGTATACGTTGGTACTGCGCTTAACAGCTGATACAGGTGCACTATGGCGAGGTGTTGCTCAGTTCTGGGGTCGTGGCCATAATTGTAGCGCTTCGGCTGGATGAGTGACGGAAACCGCAGGGGTCCTGGCCTTGGCCTCTATCAGCTCTCTGGACAGGCTTGGGACAGGTAAGAGCCTTGCACTTGTGGGCCTTACAGGAGGTCGGCCAGCTTACGCCTCTCGGCTGTGGATTGGTGAAGTTGAGGAAAGGAGCACCCAATTCGGTGCTAGCATTAGAGAGCAGGAAGGCTCTGTTTCACATACAGCGTCGGGGCGGCCATCTTAGCCTAATCGAAGCTTCGTGGTGTGCAATGGTGGCAATGGGCACACAGGGCGTCGGCCAGCTGCAAATGTAATTGAAACGATAATGCCACAAACTGCCTTGAAATGCGGCGTAGAACACTGAGAAATAGCTCATGAATCGCATTAAAGGTGATCTCCGTCAGCTGGTGCCAGCTGAGAGAGGTGAAGCCAGCTGAATCACCTTGATGGTCCAGACTGCTTCTGGATGCAGGGGCGCTGCTCCAGCAATGAAAGGGAGCTCCTGCTACTCCGCTGGGCTCACAAAAACGAAGATTGCCAGGAGAACGACTCCCTTCTCTTGGTCCAACAGATCAGCAAATAAAACCTCCTGGTTAACTTGTTTAGTTTCTTGGCCACTGTTTTGATAACCTTTTGCCTTTGTTTCTGATTCAACAGGGAGAATGGCTTCCTTTTCCTCGTTCAGTTGGTTCAGCCATTGGCTATCTTTGGACAGCTTCCTGCAACAGTTTTTATTAACATTTGCAATTCTTCCCTGGCTTCACCTAGGGATTGCCCAAAGGTTATACACTCCTTTGGTTTCCAATATACAGTTAGTTGTTGCCTTTCTTTCATCTTCACGTTGGTAGGAACCAGTAGGACTGTTCCTATACTGTCCTTGGTTCTTTTTAACACTAGGAGCCTTTTCTTGTTGTACTCTCTGGTCTTAATGTCCCTCTTGAGGCTAGAGTGTGGAGGGAGACTACTCCTGATATGTTCTTCTCTTTTATTCTCTTTGACACAACTGAGGCGAGGATTCTCACTTATGATGTCATCTCCACACATGGTTCTTCTGTCAGAACTCTGGAGACGAGGGAGATTACTCCCAAAGGCTTTCTCACCATTCAGTATTCTTGACTCCACTACTCAGATGAGGGAGATTGCTCCCAATGCCTTCTTTAAGTTCAGTAATTCTGGTACAAAGACTGAGACGAGGGAGATCACTCCTGTTTTGGTACTTCTGGGACAAAGAGTGAGACGTATGAGATTGCTCCTCATGCCTTTGTCACATTTGGCACCCTTCCTCAATCACCCACCGGCTCTCCTGTGACTTCTGTTACCTCTTGTCTGGCAAAGACACATCATCAGTTCTTCCTGAGGTGGTGGGTCGCTGTGTTCCTGATGAACGCTCTTCTTGCTTCTCGTTTCGCTCCCCACTGCCATGCTTTGGCTCTGCAGGGTCTGCGGCCAGGTGGTGCCTGCGTAGTTAATGAAGCGTTTGGTCCAGCTCCCTGAGGTCACGCCACCGTCGGTCGGTTCCCAGCTTCCAGTCAGGCCTGCTCTGCGTTGGCATGCAAAGGACTCCTGCAGCTTGCTGTCAGCGTTCTCCCGACTGGAGGTTTGCTTCCCCAATGTGGCTTCTTGCATCCTGGTTCGAACTTCCCGTGTCTGCCAGGCTTCACGCTTGCTTCGCTCTTCATTGATTCCTTTCTCCATCTTTGTCAGACAGCTGGATCCTCCCCAGCAGAGTGTCATAGTCCTTTGTGTGTGTCCATTGTGTATTCTTCAAGCCTCCTCAGGGCCACCTCTTCCCAGTACTTCGCAAAGGAGTAGTTTGTATAACTCCACTAATAATCTTAATCTTCTTCTTCTTCTTCTTCTTCTTCTTCTTCTTCTTCTTCTTCTTCTTCTTCTTCTTCTTCTTCTTCTTCTTCTTCTTCTTCTTCTTCTTCTTCTTCTTCTTCTTCTTCTTCTTCTTCTTCTTCTTCTTCTTCTTCTTCTTCTTCTTCTTCTTCTTCTTCTTCTTCTCCTTCTTCTCCTTCTTCTCCTTCTTCTCCTTCTTCTCCTTCTTCTCCTTCTTCTCCTTCTTCTCCTTCTTCTTCTTCTTCTCAGTATTCTTTAAAGATGACTTGAGATCAGACTGTTTATTTTAGACTTCCCTGCCTGGATGGGATCAAGTCCTACAGGAAAAAGGGAAGGAATATTTCCATAACATACACTAGTGCTTTCAGATTCTTTCTCAGCAGACTTTATGGGTTTCATGGTCTCAAGGTCGAGAGGGTAAGGGAGTTCCTTTCGTTTATTGAATTTATAAAGCGTCTTTCGCCAAAAACACTATTACACAATATTAGAAAAATTGTACAATGTACATGACAAATGCAAAAAACAACTAAGAACAGAAGGAGGGGGAGAAAAACAGAAAGTCACTAAGTAGAAAGAAGGGAGAGAAGATGCGCTTTCAGATTAGATTGAAACATAGGAAGAGATGAAGAAGAGCAGATTAAGAGAGGGAGAAAATTCCACTGTCTAGGGGCTAATAGGGCAAAAGATCAGAAATGGCAAGAAGAACAAGGAGGTTTGGGGACAGTGAGAAGAAGCAGATGCTGTGATCGGAGAGTCCGAGTGGGAGAATAGAACGAGACTAGCAAAGGAAGATAAGGAGGAGCCAAGCCGTGAGTACATTTAAAAACAATAGAAAAAAATGGTAGAGAAAACGTGATACAAAGGGAAGCAGTGGAATAGACAGTAAAGAAGATGTGATAGAGGAGCAAAAAGGTAAAGAGAAGAGAAGATGAACCAAAGAATTATAGACAAATCAGAGTCAAAGATGTGAGGCTGCAAGGGCAAGAAGAAGAGCAGTAATCGATATGAGAACCAGACCGAACAGAAGAAGTTTAGTAGCATGAAATGACATATAGGGCCGAGAACAATGGATGTTAAAAAGGGCATGGCGGCAGGTGCGAGCAATAGAAGAGATATGCAGTTTAAAGGAAAGCGAGGAATCAAAGATGCTGTCATGACCACTGTGAGGGGGCACAAGTTGTGCCACAAGCAGGCTCCCACCAGAACCCTGAGGGCCTTAAAACCACTGCAAAAGGGCTCCTGGAGTCAGTCCTGGCGCCTTTGGCACCAGGCTCATATGTAAGAAGGAAGGGCTGTTCAAACTAGGTCCCATCTATGTACATGGGCCTTTAAATCCAACATGGAAGCACCCACACTGTCTAGTTCTAAGAACAAAGCCATGCGGTGTAGTGTTTTGGGTGTGGCAGGCCTGGAACTACTTTCCGTGGTACTACTTTACCTGGGCTATATAAACCACACCCTGACTGCAGAACCCGCTTCGTGTTATTCTGCAACCAGCAGCGTGACACTCACCGTGTCCAGCTCCTGGTCTTCAGCATCTTCCTGTAATCCTGCAAGAACAAGAACAAAATTATACTGTCTTACCTGAGAAAACACCATCCAGCACTCAGCATCTCAACTCGGCTGCAATCTGTGGAAACCGAAAGAAGAAGAAACATCACTCAACTGTGAGTACTAGCTTAAGGACTTCCGGCGAACTGCTACCACAGCTGCTGTTCGAACATTCCGACCTGCAATAACGAGAAAGGGAAAAGCAATATTAGAACGCACGCTTCCAAAACATCGAATTCCAACAGTCTTACCTGAATTCCATCGTGCTTACCTTAACAGATTCCGGGGGCCTGTTTTTCATCGCGCTCTCATCTGCTCGCAGCACCATATCGGCCTGTGAGGAGGAGTGAAGAAGAAAACACAGGTTAGCTTTAAAAGACAATAAATGCGCTGCACTTTGTGCTTTCTCTTACCTAGAAAACATGCCTCTCCATCCGGCACGCTTTGCACCTGAAAAGAAGGAGATAAAGACATTAACGAATTCCCACCATAAACAGAACAAAGCCATGGAAGGCGTACTGCACCAGTGAAGCAACTTGGGCAGCTCGCCAACAAACATCAAGCGCCCCTGCACAAGAAACACAGGACGGATAGCTCACCCTACAAATAACTAAGGTGAGAAAAGGACCCAGTGGGAAGGGAATCGGTCAGAGGGAGGTGTGAGATTCACCCATTAGAGACAGTTATCACAAATCTTGTGTAATTGCAGATTAATTATTCAGCACTAGGCAACTACGCATCCAGGGTTCCAGCTCCCAGAGCCTTTCAGACACCCGCGGGGATATCAGGTGAGCGTAACAGATAACCCCATATTCCGTGCAGAAGAGGAAAAGGGCATAAAAAGGAGGACGAGTAGACGGAATAGTTGAAGCTGAAAAAACCAGACCTTCAGTCTTAGAAGGATTGAGTTGTAGAAAATGAGAAGACATTCAGTTTTGGACAGTAGAAAGGCAAGTTGATACAGTGGAGTGCAGAATAGAGTCAAAGGAAGAAAAAGCGAACGATTTCTGTAGCTGTGACATGATGAAAGGAAGGATTAAAAGAAGAAATAAGAGCAGGGAGTGGTGCAGTGTAGAGAAAGAATAGGAGAGGACCAAGTACAGAACCTTGAGGGACACCATAGAGCAGAGCAAGTGAGGAAAACGTGTGTCCAGCCCAAGGGACAGAATAGGACTGCTGAGAAAGATAGGAGCGAAACAATTCGAGGACAGACCCAGCAATACACAAAGAAGAACGTGAGGAAATGAGAAGAGTGTGATCAACAGTATTGAATGCTGCAGATTGATAAAGAAGAAATAAGTATAGAGGAGAGCTTAGAATGACTAGTAGAGAGAAGAGAGTGAAAGACATGCAAAAGAGCAGTCTCTGTAGAATGAGAAGGACGGAATCCAGCTTAAAGGTAGCAGGGAAATATGAGTTACAAAGAGAAGAATCATCACGGAACAGAAGTCCTTATCCCCAGGAGGGGAGTCTGTCTCCGTTTGGTCCCGCTTTCTGCCACCCCAGGGGGAATGTTGCGTAGCATGCTCACCGCCGTAGCCTCGCAGGGAAAGGCTCCCCCTGGGGAGAAGTGACATCATCCTATGAATCGTCACAGAGGGCAAAAGGGGCACATGCCCCGGCCCCCATCCTAGGGGGCCCACATGGCTCCCTGATTGAAAGAAATCAGTGCCAATTTTTTTTTTTTTTTTACAGAACTAAAATGACACCAGGATGTTTTATGTTGCAGTGCTGAGGCGCCAGACCTGCTGCCAGGCTGTTGTTGACAAGTACATTTTGCTCAGATCAATTAATCCTATAAGGCCGTTTGTGTTCACTGTAGTACAGTTTGTCGATTCACGATAGCACGACCTCTGTAGTATTCTCACCCTGTGGGAAATATATAGATCGCGTGCCATACCGAAAGTTGAAATGCATATTGATAAATGTGAGTTTGTTGATTCAGAAGATAGCTCAGTTTGTTAAGCACTCGTTACATATATTTGTTTCCATATGCCAGATCACAGTACCAATTCCAACAAATCCTCCATGTATGTATACTTTTGTTGTGATAGTTGCACTTACTTTGTGCTAGACAGCATTGTAACTGATTTTTGTACTTCCAAGTCAGTTATGATATTATTTTAGTTTGTGAAAGTGAAATAACGTCACCTTGCTCAATGAAAGATCTGGGAAACAAAGTGATCAAGTGATTGAAGACGGGGCTAGAATCTCAGCTTCACCTCTTAACCAACGCGTGTGATCCTGAGCAACTCATTCAATCTCGTTTTGCCCAATTTCTCGAAATTGCCAGTATGTAAGCTTTTGAAAATTGTCAGCCCCTAAGAGTCATTTAGGTCTCACGGTATGCTCTTTAAAAAAGTTTCACTCATGGTTTAACTGGCTACAGTGTTGCATTGTATTTTATAAAAGTGACCATTGACACACCGCAAAGCCATTTGCTTCATTGCTGACTAATAGAAATACCACTGAAAACCATAGCTTCTGATTTACATACACAATCTGTGCAATCTGTTTACATGCTTGGGCACTTTTACATTTAGTGAGACTGCTAATATGAGTCTTCTCTCTATTCCGGGGTGTGTGTGACTTTTGCATACGGCTACGTTTCCGTGCCCTGCATCTGAACTACACCTTTCCCGTGGCTGCTATTTCTAAAATCTATACTGTACCTATCCTCGAACACAAGCACGCACCCTCGTCGTGGACTGAAAATGTTCCCCTTCCAAAGCTGCTTGTTTATTACTCTGATTTCTTCAAGTCTGGAGAAGGTAAGGGGACTGGGAGGGAGTACCCATACAGATTTTCATTGCTGCAGGGCAGTATTATCAAGCTGTGGGTTGTGATCACAATGGGGGTGCAACCAGAGATTCTGGATCCCATAATTTGTTTGGTTCAGAGGGGGGCCCCAAAGGAGTCTGTGCCCTAGGCCCCAAAATTCCTTAAGATGGCCCTGGGCTCTCCCCAAACCACAGTCCCTGGGCTCCTCCCTCCCTGCTCCCACCACAGTCCCTGGGCTCACCCACCTGCTCCCATCACAATCTCTGGGCTCCCTCATCCCACACCTAGCCCGGTCCCTGGGCTCTCCCTACCCCACCACAGACCCTCGGCTTTCCCCACCCTGCTCCCTCCACATTCCCTGGGGTCTCCCTACTCCGCACCCAGCACATATGGGCTCTGCCCACCCTAATCCCCACACCCCTGCTCACAGCACAGTTCCAGGGCTCCCCATACCCCACTCTCTGCGCAGTCCCAGGGCTCCCCACCCCACCCACTGACCCTACGCTTGGATGCGTCACACTGAACGTGCACATCAAGGGCCATGTTGGGATGGGATATGCACAATAGTGCATATCCGATCCCACACCGGTGACATCTATTTTTCTAATTTCAGGTTGAGGACCCCCCACACAGCCCCCGGCTCCCGTTTGAAGACGTATGATCTATTAGGGTAATCAAGTGGTCTAGGGACTTCCCAGAGTAAGTAAATGATGGACTTGGGGGGGATTATGGGGATGATTCCCTTGTCACCCTCATTTAGGCCCCTTCTGTTCTTTTTGTTAGATTCCAACAGAGTAGGGAAGGAGAAGCTATCCTGGCCATTCCAAGTAGGACACTCTTGTTATGAGACTGTTAATCTTTTTTCTTCCGTAGAAGCTTGTTTGAAGTTCATTTGGGAAGAGGCAGAAGAGGTTAGCCTTGATGGCATCAGTGGAGGGGACTTTAGGTTGGAATTCTGACTAAAGCATGGATTAATTTGTTGCCTGTATCCAAAGGTCACCAAAATCAGAAATACATTACAATATAACTAAGGCTCGCTTTCTTTTTTTATGTTTCTATATTTTTGCATATTTATTTATTTATATATATTATTTATTTATTTTTATCCGGGGCCCTCACACCGAAAAAAGCAGGGAAGGTCAGGAAGACAAGCGGATATTAGTCTTGGATTCTATCTGCACTGACCATAGAACCCCCAGGTTTGAGAGATATCGCAGCCTCCCGGGAATCGCCCGCGACGGGGTCCACAGATAATCCCCGATTTGTTTTGGGTGTGCCGCAACATCTTCGAGGTAGGTCCAATAATTTCCCATGCCATCCCTTAAATGTTCCACCAGCACCCTCAACTGAGATGCTTTATAATGGGTTTAGCATTGAGTGTTTAATCCCGGGTACCATGTTCTGCCAAACAAATCGGGCCAGCGTGGACTTCATCTCCCGAAGATACACCTCGGGGACCACCGTGGGCAGGCTCGAGAAGAGATAGAGCAACCGAGGAAGAATGTTCCTTTTAACAGAAACAATCCTTCATACCACAAGAGCACCCTGGGAGCCCATCTTGCCAGATCGCACCTCATTACCACAAGCATCGGGGTATAGCTCAAGGAAAACAATATGGTAAGGTCTCGGGGAAGCTGAACACCTAGGTACACAAGTTCTACCTTCTCGACTCTCATCCCCTTAAAGTGAGCCCTATTCTCCAAACAGGAGCCCTGAAGTCGGACTGGCATAATACAGGATTTTAAAGGTCCTAATCAGGGTCATAAGCTTGTGACCCTTTGAATGTACATTTACTAGGTATGCCAAAATCTTGCGGACAAATAAGTACAGCTTCAAGGACGTTTCTCTGCATTGAATACCCTTGATTGTAAGGTAAGCACGGACTGAAATCGCTAAGGTTTCCAGGGACATAGCATACAACAGGGGCGAAAGGGGGCATCAATGCCTCATCCCTCTTGCCAACAGAAAGGAGTCAGTGAGAGCTCCATTAACTAGCACTCGGGCCGCCGGGGAGCCATAGAGGGCCGCTATCCATCGCCACATGTGTGGCCCCAGCCAATACTTCTCTAGGACCTGGAACACATAAGGCCATTCATCCCGGTTGAATGCCTTTTCCGAGTCCAATGAAATCACTACAGCATCCAAGTCCGCCCCCTGCGCCACATGTATCAGATCGGTAGCCTTTCTAATATTATCCGATCTCTGACGTCCCTGAATAAAGTCAACCTGATCCCCGTGGATCAGTTTTGGAAGATATCCATGGAGCCTCCGTCCCAGAAATGTAGCCAGTATCTTCACATCTGTATTTAGGACCGATATGGGCCTGTATGAAGAGCACCCCTAACCCCCCCCACACCCCTCTGGGTCTCTATCTGGCGTATGGATAACCCATATCAGTACCCTTAGGAGTACCTAGGGCTCGTGCCTTTCCCCAACACTCTATAATGCCTACACTAAACTCCTCTTCTCTGCCCTCGATGACATGGGTGACATCTACACTAACTTCGCAGATGACACCCTGATCCTCATACCCATCACAGGAATTTACGCCCAGGATACCATTACCATCAACAAAATATATGCTATCATCCAGAACTGGATGGCACTTAATAGCCTCTGTCTCAACGATAAGAAGACAAAAATCCTCATCGTTGGAACACCAACAAATATCAACCCTCCATACAGATTACAAATCCATCAATATAGATGGCTAACTGATCCCATTCCTCAAGCAGGTAAAATCACTAGGCGTTTACCTAGACGCTAACCTCAACATGACTAAATATATCAACTCCCTGTCCTCATCCACGACGTATACAGCCAAATTGATTGCATTATGTCGACAATTTTTGACACCGACCAACTGCCTTACCATGGCCAGAGCCCTGGTATTATCAAAGTTGGACCATTGTAATGTGCTTCTACTAGGAACCTCCAACACCAATCTCGGCAAGCTGCAACCCTTACAAAACAAAGCCCTAAGGGCAACATTAGGGATAAAAAAACATGAACATATCTCTAAGATTAGGAAGGATGTCCATTGGCTACCCATCAAAGCTAGGATAATCTTTAAAACTCTATGCATTGCGCATAAGTGTCTGGCCTAAAAAGCTCCCCTATATCTAAACAACACCCTTCAGAAAAAAGAATATGTTAGAACTTTGAGATCTAATGACAGTCATCTCCTTTTGGTACCCCGGTACAACACCACCAGAGCAGAAGGCAGCAGCTTCCAGATCCAAGACCCCAAACACTGGAACTCCCTCCCCATCAACCTCAAATTAGAGACCTCCTTCCCCGGATTCAAGAAGCAATTAAAGACATGGTTGTTTAATCAATACCAGCACATTGCTGAACGGACACCTGTGTAACCGATGAAACATTGTATATATTGTCTACCTATGCCTTGCATGAATAATTTCTTCTGTGTGTAAATATTGTTACATTTTTGCCCTTCAAATGTATTGTATTACCATTTACTAAGTTGTCTGTAAACAAGCCGTGATACCCCAGGGTCTGGGCGTGTAACAAATGAAAAAAATATATTAAATAAATAGACCACTATAATGGCGTTCAGCGTGGAAGCAGGACGAGCTTCCCCTTCTAACACCTTGTTAAAAACCTTGGCCAGGTGAGGGGCCAACAAAGATCGAAACGCCTTATAGAACTTGACTGAAAATCCGTCATATCCCAGGGTAGTACCTGACTTTAATCCCTTGATCGTAAGGGTTACCTCCTCTGGGGTAATCGGGCAATCCATGCTGTCCGCCCTACGTCCGACAAACCCAGAGCCAAGGAACTGAGACACTAGCTCACTATCCCCAGGGAACCTTGACGTATAAAGGGCCTTGTAAAACTTACAAAACTCCCCTCCTATTGGCCCTCAATCAAAGAGGTCTCCTCCCTCTGTAATTCTATTGACTAGCTTAGATTTCTACACCTCTCACATGCGCCATGCCAAGATTCTAGCTGCCCTTTCGCCCTTCTCATGATGCTTCTGCTTCAAGAAGGTTAACTTCTTTTCTGTATCTTGGATCAGCAGGTTCTTTAGCCGAGATCTATATAACCGCTGCTTCACTGCACATTGCAGGTTCAGACCTCCTGCCCTAGTAACCTCTGGGGAAAGGTTCTCGATCTTTGAATGTAGGTCCGCCTCTTCCCTCTGTCTCTCTTCTTCTGTGCACCTAGACCTATCAACAACCCCCTAATCGTGGCCTTGAACCCTTCCCACACAAATCGTGGACTGGTATTCCCCCCGCCCCCATTGTTCAACTCAAAATATTCCTCAATGTGTGTTCGAAGCGACTGGACTAGCACCTTATCTTTCAGTAGCACAACGTTGCACATCCACCTCCCCGGGTGCCTTTGAGTCCATCCCTCTCCAAATACCACTTGAACCAGGTCGTGGTCCGACCAAGGTACAGGAGGGACAGTAACAGAGTTGACAAACCCCTTCAAAGCTGCGTCAACCAGAGGTAGGTAAATTCTGGAATAGGAGTCATGGACTCGAGAATAAAAAGTATAGGGGATTCCTCTCCTGCGCTCAACGTAAGGGCGTACTCATCCACCTGGGTCGACTTTAATGCTGTGAAACTTCCTGGCTTGGTAGCACTCATCATGCGATACCCGCCCCCCAATTATCAGTTGACCCTCAAAAAAACGTTTAAGTTCCTCTTTTAGGTTAGCCCAGAACACAATCTGTCCCTCATTGGGTTCGTAGACCGACACAACAGTGATTGGGCTGCCCCTCAACACCCCCCTTACTGCGATGTACCTCCCCTCCTGATCCTGCAACGTATCCCAAACCATCAGCCTGAGTGTGGACACTCCAACTATGGCCACCCCCCTTCTCTTAGTCTGGGCCAAGGCCTGAAACACCTCACCAATGCACCTGGACTTCAGCCCCAGTGAACGCATTCCAGCCCATTGGGTTTCTTGTAAAAGGAGCAGGTCTAGTTTAGCTCTCTTGAATTCTCGAAGTACGAGAGACCGTTTTGGGGGAGTTCAAAGCACAGCGTTGAGATCCCACCACCAGATCTACATTCACATCAGCTAGTGAAAACTACTACATTCCCATTGATAGTCACACCTGGATATCTGACATCTTGCCAAACAAAGCTCACTTTCCAGAAAATGTAGTCCTTGAGCTTTGCAAGCACCCTTGTCCCAATCAAATAGCAAACTTTGAACACCCCACCAACAATCTCCTTCACCCCAACTTAACCCCTCTCTTCCCCCCACCCAGGCGTCCAGTTCTGCCAAGTTACCATCACTGCTTATGACCGAACCACCAAAAGAAAATGTTCAAACAGGTCATACTCATTAAATTTAAACTCTGAAGAGACACCCTCTCTCTCCTTGCAATAACACTACTGTAGCCTTGAATAACCACCTGTCTCCACATTGGCAACCTAGAGCAACTTAGTATTGGGTGTCCTCCCACAAGCTGCATCACTGTGCTTTTATCCCACATTGCATCAACCATAACAATTAATTTCTTGTAGAACAATTAGCTCCAATCAATCAACATAACATAGCCAGGTCCGGCATTCACCCCCTCCCCCAGTTCCTCAATTGCCCAAATCAAAGGCATAGCGTGCCTAGTTTCCCTCCCAGGAACTCCACCTGAACTTTTTGTACAAGAGGCCAGACCAACTGAAAAAAGTTCAACAGATTGTCAAATTCAGCTCAGACATAGTGGTCAATGTCCCTCAAGACTCACCCCTCAGGGTTAGGGAAGGGGGGTGTTTAATTTTTTAATTTCATAGAGCCTGGCACTCTGCATTGCCTGTCCCTTTTAACCTTTTGGAACCCATCACCCTGAGGCCCATACGATCTGCCATGACCCTCTGAATGTTGTCTTCCGTAATCAACTTCTCTGATGTTTGTTAATCTGCTTAGAATCACATGCTGTGCACAGTCCGACATCCAGTGGTCACTGCAGAGTATTGCATTTTGTTTTTCGTAGTCGAAAAAGGGACGTTGACATAGGCGTGTCTGTAATACTATCCCTATAGTGACGTACAGTGTACCCAACATCCCTCACGTGTCGAGGTCCCTCTGTTTGTATTTTTTCCTCGCCCTGAGGAAGCCGCCTTATGTGTGAGTGAGTACATAAAAGAGAGAGAAAGTAATAAGATGTTTATGTTCCTTCCATCCGAGCGGGGAGGAAGGGTGGGCGCATGTGAATAAGTATCTTCTGATATTTGTTAATCTGCTTAGAATCACATGCTGTGCATAGACTAGCGAGCAGTACCCGGAGTTCGAGGTGGGTTGTGAGAACAGCAGAGAAAAGATGTCTTAATACTGCTTGTCCCACCTGGGAATCAGATCTAGAATGGGAATCTAGACAGTAGTGTTTTGTAAATGTTTGTACAGAACTCCAGGTTGCCGCTTTGCAAATGGACTCCAGAGGGACATTTGCAATGAATGCTATGGAAGCCCCAGTGCCTCGAGTAGAATGTGCTTTTGGCTTGAAGGGTAGTTCTCTCTTAACAAGAGTGTAACAGAGAGTGATGCATTGGTCAATCCATCTAGATATAGTAGACTTTGAAACTGCATCTCCTTCTCTTCCTGCCACCACCGAGACAAAGAACTGATTAGTGTTTCTCAGTGGTCTAGTTCTTTCCATATAAAACATGACCGCTCTGCGCACATCAAGTGTGTGCAGGCTTTTTTCTCCCAAGTTTGATGGGTTTTGAAAGAACGTTGGTAGTTCTATAGAATGGTTGACATGGAATTTAGAAATGAATTTTGGTGCAAACCTAGGATGTGTGCGTAGAACCACCTTATCCTTGTGAACTGTTACAAAGGGGTCTAGTATAGAGAGCGCTTGTAGTTCACTTACTCTCCTAATGGAGGTGATAGCTATTAAGCAAGCGGTTTTAAGAGTGAGGTTCTTAAGTGTTGCTTTATGCATGGGTTCGAAGGGGGAGCCCATGAGCCTGGTTAGTACCATGTTTAGGTCCCATCCGAGAGCTGGGTTAGATATAGGTGGGTGGATCCTCTTTACTCCCTCCATGAAGGCTTTAATAACTGGAACTTTCCACCATGAGACCTTATGTTGAGACGAGGTGTATGCGAAAAGTGCAGCTAGATGAACTTTAATAGAATTAAAGACTAACCCTGAGTCTAATAAGTGAGTCAGGTAAAGAACAATCTGTGTGGGAGAGCAGTCAATGGGGTTGATGCTCTTTCCTCTACACCAGATGGTGAACCGTTTCCACTTGCTGGAGTAGCAGTAACGAGTGTTCGGTTTCCTTGCTTCTTTAAGTATGCCCATGCATCTTTGAGGGAGCTGCAAATGTCCAAATTCTATGACCTCAGGAGCCAGGCTGCTAAGTTCAGGGTCTGTGGGCATGGGTGCAGCGTTTTGCCCCTGTCCTGTGACAGCATGTTGTACGGGCAGGGTAGTTTCACCGGTGGAGACAATGACATTTCAATTAGGTGAGCGAACCAGGGTTGTCGGGCCCACATAGGGGCCACTAGTATCATGGTAACTGGTTCCTGGTGCATCTTGTGCACTACCTTGTTGAGAAGGGGAGTCTGGGGAAAAGCATAAACAAATTTCCCTGACCATGTTATCCAGAGACCGTTCCCCTTGGAGCGGTTCTGGGGGTACCTGGAGGCGTAATCTTGGCATTGGGTGTTCTCCAGAGTTGCGAACAGATCTTTTTCTGGGAAGCCCCATTGCGTGAAAACATCGGCGACAATGTCTTCTTGTAATTGCTATTCGTACTCTGTGGGCAGAGGGAAGTCTCTGCTGTGTTCGTCTGCTAGCAGATTGAGTTCCCCTGGTACGTGTTGTGACAACAGGAACATGTGTCTGAGAGCCCACTTCCAGATGTTTTGGGACTGCTTGAACAGTCCTGGAGAGTGAGTGCCCCCTTGCTTGTTCAGATAGTAAATGGTTGTGGTGCTGTCTGTGAGGACCTCGCCAGAGTGAATGCTGATAGGTCTTGAAAAAAAGTGAGTCTCCCAGTGGCCACAGCCCCTCCCTCCTGGCCTCATCATTAATCGTCGTTTTCTCTTTATAATAGTGGAAGCATGCCAGCACTGATCTCAAGCCCCTACCCCCACCTCCTGCTCGGTGTGCCTGGTCAATGGTAGGCTCGGCCGTGGAGTCTGCACCAAATAAGAGCTGAACCCCCTCAGAGATAACCTCTTTAATATCTCTCTCCCTCTCGCCCTCCTTTTTCCTGGATCCCAAAAGAACAGAGGTAATTCCGCCTCTCATGGTTCTCAAAATCGTCCATTCTGAGTGTCATCGCTGATTCACGCCTTTCAAGTTAAAATGACGACCAGTAGATGAATTTAAGAATAGAATGGTACTCGGCAGATTAGGATCTTTATCCATAATCCAGAAGCAGCCGGAGCAGTCATGTCTTTTCAGCGGTGTAAAGCCTAACAGTGGTATTTACATTGCACCAATAAAAAGATCACAATTGGTCTGCATTAATGAAGGGGTAATCAAGGTAAAACCCGGACAGTGGTGACCGTGTACTAAATTGGGCACACCACATTTGATGCATTCTGAATTTAGGGGGAAAAAAAAGGACATGCACACTAATTAATTTGATCAAGTCCTTTCATTTGATTGATCTGGCTAGAGGTCGATTGGGATACCACCACCAGCCCAGGCAGCATCAGCACACACATACACATACACACACACACACACACACACCCCACCCCGTGCTCCGAAGCACGGCTGAAAAGGTCTTCAACACCTGTTTCTAAAATGGCTCTGTCAGCAGGTAGCAGATTAATGTTCTGTTAAACACTATGCTCTGAATCAGACAACGTACAAAGGCACTTGTAACCCCTTTTCTCTTTTCTTACTGTTGAAAAAAACCATGACCAAAGTCCCCCGGCATAGCACTCTAATTTGTTCCCATGGAGATGTACAAATGGCGCTAAACTGTGACAATAGAATGGGTACCAATGCCCGAGTTCTTGAAACTGAATGGTTAATCAGGGAATGTTTGCTCACCACTATTAAGATACATGTGCATGCAGGTGAAGAAATGGAAAATTTCGATACAGAAGTAAAAATAAGGTTTCGGTTCCTTTCAGTGGTTGAAGAGGCAACGCATCATTCACACTGATCCATATATTACACTAACTAACTTTTATAAAACAACCAGAAATGTTACTGAATGAATGTGCTGGGTTCTGGTTGCCAGGGATAATGTATAAAAATAGTTCACCAGCTATATTCATTGATTCAAATCAAGATGTCACCCGGCCACAAAGTTCATCACCATGAGGACATTCTGCCCATGGCAACAACTGAATGGCGGAAGCACTCCCCAGAGCAAGTCTTCAAAAAGTAAAGATTGTCCTTCCGCTGGGTCCCAGGGAACTATCGGGAACTTCATATTCTGGTGCTAATTTCAACAAGACCGAATGAATTATCATGCACAACTGTGCAACCATGTAAACTAATATGGCTTTCCCTTGTGGCCCCCCACTATCTCACAGCCGCTTCATAAAATGGGAGTTACTTTCTCAGCCAAACGGTTGAATTAGTGCAAAACAGTTGAAATAGCAAGGCAGTGGGAGCGGGGTTCATTCGGGTTTTTCCACAAGGAAGAAATGTACAAATTGCTTACAATCCCTGAGGATGCTGCCCTCCAAGGAGGCAAATCACTGTGATAAAGTACTGAAGTAGCGCCTCAGAGTACCATGAATTGCCACTGCCGCAACAAAGAGCAAACACCTCTGGGGCATTCAAACATCTGGGGAATACGCTCACCGCTTATCATATGAATAGTCAGGGTGAAGGGAACCTATTGTTGATTGGGAGCCCACAATGAGAATCTCTGTCTTCTTGTCGCTCAGGCAGAGGCTATTTAGGGCCATCCAGTTTTGCATGACGGCATATACTTTATTAATGGTCAATGTGTCCGGGTCATAGTTCCCCGAGATAGGAATGAGGATCTGGGTGTCATCTGGAAAGTTAGTGTAGATGACACCCATGTCGTCTAGTGCTGCCAAGAGGAGCTTGGTGTATGCATTATATAAAGTAAGTGACAGACAAGAGCCTTGCGGTATCCCGATGGGGACTGTTATAGGATCGGCAGCATCTTTGCCGATGGAGACTGTGGACGTGCGTTCAGCAAGAAAGGATTTTACCCAGAGAGTAGCATTATTAGAAAAACTGAAGTCATTGGCTAAGGTGGTACATCATTTATCGTGATCTACACGATCGAACGCTGCGGATAAGTTTAGCAACAGTAATATGCAAAGTTTCCCTGAATCTCTAATGGTGTCCATCTGGGATTTCAAATCAATGAGTGCCGTTTCTGTACTATGGTTCGGTCTGAAGCCAGATGGATGAGCTCCCAGGAGCTGATTTTGTTCGATATGAGTTTGAATTTGTGAGTAAGCTATTTTATCAATGATTTTAAGTAAAAATAATACCGTAGTTATTGGTCGGTAGTTGGTGGGTACTTTAGGGTCGAGGGTGTTTTTTTTAGAGGCGGGGTAACCCAGGCTTCTTTAATACTGGCTGCAACTAAGTTGGTGCTGAATGAAGCATTGACAAAGTTGGTGATGATGGGTGTGAGAGTAGGTGCACAATCTTTAACTAGGTGCGCAGGAAAGTTATCCCCTTTGCACTTTGAAGCTTTGAACTTAGCAATAGTAATATTCACTAGTTCTTGAGTCACTGGAGTGAAATAGAATAGCGGGGTATTATGATCATTGGAGATTGTGGGAGTGTTGGACGAGGTGCTTTTTTCGGCTAGTATTTTTTCTTTTAGTTATTATTTTCTTTTGCAGCAGTTGTATTTTGGAGGTTAGTGCATCTTGGATAGTAGTACACCATTCCTTACTGTTATTGGTTGGGGTGGGTGCTGGGATGGGGTTTTCCTGTTCTCTAAGGATAGAAAACAATTCTTTAGAATCCGAAGATTCATTGCAAATGCGAAGGTTGTATGCGTCAGCTTTATGCAATATGATTGCTGCTTTGTACGCTTTGTTGGCAGTATTGAAGGCATTAGCCGATTCTATAGTGAGAGATTTTTTGTGGAGATGTTCAAGTGAGCGTTTAGTCTGCCTTAGCGATACTAGCTCCTCGTTGAACCAGAAGGATGTTTTTTTATCAGCATGCCGCGTTTTAGTTGTGAGTGGTGCTAGAGAGTCTATCGAGTTGGTGAGACATTTGTTATAGATATCTGCCAGAAGGCATGGATTGTCACTCGTGACCGTGATGATTGTAAGGGCTTTACTTAAGATTGGGTTTAAATTCTCTGCTGTGAGCTTACGACTGTTTCTCGTTTCGTAAGTGTCAATCATTATAGCCTTGGGAGTGTATATTTCATTACAGGCGAGGGTGAAGTTCACACTATAATGGTCTGTCCAGGTAAGCGGTGTGATTGACTCAATGGCTATGGTAGCGTTGAGAGAGTATCCAGTCCGGTGTCCTCCCCTTTTTGTGGTTGGGGGTATTTACTAGTTGGCTGAAATGCATATCTTTGAGGGCCGTGTGAAGGGCTTCAGCTTTATGGTGTAGGGGTCATTAAAGCCTAGATTGTGGTTGCCAAGAATAATACATTTGGTCTTAGTTTTAATAAGTGGGGCTAATAATAATGGTATGTCTATCTCTGGCTGTGAGTTAGAGTTGGGTGATGTGTAGATCACAACGAAGTTAATGGTTTTTTTGTGATTGGTTGTGAGATTGGCTATTAAGATTTCGTAGCCTTCTGGGTTTTTTCGATAAGACAAGTTCTTAATTGTAAGTTAGTTTTAGCTATAATGGCTACACCGCCTCCAATAGATTTGGATCTATCCGTTCTGGGGATGGTATAGTCTGGTGGTATGGCAATGGCGAGCAGAGGTCCAGACGCTTGGTGGAGCCAGGATTCTGTGACTATCAGTAAGTCTAATTGTTGTTCAATAATGAGGTCATGTATCTCACTGGCGTGGGCTCCTATTGATCGGGCATTGATGAGGGTGCCTTTGAGTTTGACAAGAGGCTCCATTTTTGGTGCAGAGGTAGTGGTCTGGGTTTGTACGTCTGTGGGCATAGCAGTTTGATAAGTGCTATCTGTTGCAGGTATCTTGACAGATTTGGTTAGGCGAGCAGGGGTGTGTTTAGTTTGTGATGGGGTGTTAGCTGTGATAGGATTACAGTGGGGGGAACTTAGATTAGTACGTGACCTAAGGCAAAGAAGTCTGGTAGGGCCCTGGGTCGGGATCGAGTTACTTGTATGCCTATGTTGGTGTCTGAATTATGGTAAGGTTGCGGTTCCATGGTCAGAGGGACGGGCGTGTACACGTTGGGCTCGAGGCACAATATACTAAGGAGTATGGGGGTCGGTCATAGAAGCGTGGGCTGTAACGTGCAGCAAGGGGGAGAGTCGGTGCAGGTGAGCTACGAGGGTAGACAAATATGGGGCACTATAGTATACGTTGGTACTGCGCTTAACAGCTGATACAGGTGCACTATGGCGAGGTGTTGCTCAGTTCTGGGGTCGTGGCCATAATTGTAGCGCTTCGGCTGGATGAGTGACGGAAACCGCAGGGGTCCTGGCCTTGGCCTCTATCAGCTCTCTGGACAGGCTTGGGACAGGTAAGAGCCTTGCACTTGTGGGCCTTACAGGAGGTCGGCCAGCTTACGCCTCTCGGCTGTGGATTGGTGAAGTTGAGGAAAGGAGCACCCAATTCAGTGCTAGCATTAGAGAGCAGGAAGGCTCTGTTTCACATACAGCGTCGGGGCGGCCATCTTAGCCTAATCGAAGCTTCGTGGTGTGCAATGGTGGCAATGGGCACACAGGGCGTCGGCCAGCTGCAAATGTAATTGAAACGATAATGCCACAAACTGCCTTGAAATGCGGCGTAGAACACTGAGAAATAGCTCATGAATCGGATTAAAGGTGATCTCCGTCAGCTGGTGCCAGCTGAGAGAGGTGAAGCCAGCTGAATCACCTCGATGGTCCAGACTGCTTCTGGATGCAGGGGCGCTGCTCCAGCAATGAAAGGGAGCTCCTGCTACTCCGCTGGGCTCACAAAAACGAAGATTGCCAGGAGAATGACTCCCTTCTCTTGGTCCAACAGATCAGCAAATAAAACCTCCTGGTTAACTTGTTTAGTTTCTTGGCCACTGTTTTGATAACCTTTTGCCTTTGTTTCTGATTCAACAGGGAGAATGGCTTCCTTTTCCTCGTTCAGTTGGTTCAGCCATTGGCTATCTTTGGACAGCTTCCTGCAACAGTTTTTATTAACATTTGCAATTCTTCCCTGGCTTCACCTAGGGATTGCCCAAAGGTTATACACTCCTTTGGTTTCCAATATACAGTTAGTTGTTGCCTTTCTTTCATCTTCACGTTGGTAGGAACCAGTAGGACTGTTCCTATACTGTCCTTGGTTCTTTTTAACACTAGGAGCCTTTTCTTGTTGTACTCTCTGGTCTTAATGTCCCTCTTGAGGCTAGAGTGTGGAGGGAGACTACTCCCGATATGTTCTTCTCTTTTATTCTCTTTGACACAACTGAGGCGAGGATTCTCACTTATGATGTCAACTCCACACATGGTTCTTCTGTCAGAACTCTGGAGACGAGGGAGATTACTCCCAAAGGCTTTCTCACCATTCAGTATTCTTGACTCCACTACTGAGATGAGGGAGATTGCTCCCAATGCCTTCTTTAAGTTCAGTAATTCTGGTACAAAGACTGAGACGAGGGAGATCACTCCTGTTTTGGTACTTCTGGGACAAAGAGTGAGACGTATGAGATTGCTCCTCATGCCTTTGTCACATTTGGCACCCTTCCTCAATCACCCACCGACTCTCCTGTGACTTCTGTTACCTCTAGTCTGGCAAAGACACATCATCAGTTCTTCCTGAGGTGGTGGGTCGCTGTGTTCCTGATGAACGCTCTTCTTGCTTCTCGTTTCGCTCCCCACTGCCATGCTTTGGCTCTGCAGGGTCTGCGGCCAGGTGGTGCATGCGTAGTTAATGAAGCGTTTGGTCCAGCTCCCTGAGGTCACGCCACCGTCGGTCGGTTCCCAGCTTCCAGTCAGGCCTGCTCTGCGTTGGCATGCAAAGGACTCCTGTAGCTTGCTGTCAGCGTTCTCCCGACTGGAGGTTTGCTTCCCCAATGTGGCTTCTTGCATCCTGGTTCGAACTTCCTGTGTCTGCCAGGCTTCACGCTTGCTTCGCTCTTCATTGATTCCTTTCTCCATCTTTGTCAGACAGCTGGATCCTCCCCAGCAGAGTGTCATAGTCCTTTGTGTGTGTCCATTGTGTATTCTTCAAGCCTCCTCAGGGCCACCTCTTCCCAGTACTTCGCAAAGGAGTAGTTTGTATAACTCCACTAATAATCTTCTTCTTCTTCTTCTTCTTCTTCTTCTTCTTCTTCTTCTTCTTCTTCTTCTTCTTCTTCTTCTTCTTCTTCTTCTTCTTCTTCTTCTTCTTCTTCTTCTTCTTCTTCTTCTTCTTCTTCTTCTTCTTCTTCTTCTTCTTCTTCTTCTTCTTCTTCTTCTTCTTCTTCTTCTTCTTCTTCTTCTTCTTCTTCTTCTTCTTCTTCTTCTTCTTCTTCTTCTTCTTCTTCTTCTTCTTCTTCTTCTTCTTCTTCTTCTTCTTCTTCTTCTTCTTCTTCTTCTTCTTCTTCTTCTTCTTCTTCTTCTTCTTCTTCTCAGTATTCTTTAAAGATGACTTGAGATCAGACTGTTTATTTTAGACTTCCCTGCCTGGATGGGATCAAGTCCTACAGGAAAAAGGGAAGGAATATTTCCATAACATACACTAGTGCTTTCAGATTCTTTCTCAGCAGACTTTATGGGTTTCATGGTCTCAAGGTCGAGAGGGTAAGGGAGTTCCTTTCGTTTATTGAATTTATAAAGCGTCTTTCGCCAAAAGCACTATTACACAATATTAGAAAAATTGTACAATGTACATGACAAATGCAAAAAACAACTAAGAACAGAAGGAGGGGGAGAGAAACAGAAAGTCACTAAGTAGAAAGAAGGGAGAGAAGATGCGCTTTCAGATTAGATTGAAACATAGGAAGAGATGAAGAAGAGCAGATTAAGAGAGGGAGAAAATTCCAGTGTCTAGGGGCTAATAGGGCAAAAGATCAGAAATGGCAAGAAGAACAAGGAGGTTTGGGGACAGTGAGAAGAAGCAGATGCTGTGATCGGAGAGTCCGAGTGGGAGAATAGAACGAGACTAGCAAAGGAAGATAAGGAGGAGCCAAGCCGTGAGTACATTTAAAAACAATAGAAAAAAATGGTAGAGAAAACGTGATTCAAAGGGAAGCAGTGGAATAGACAGTAAAGAAGATGTGATAGAGGAGCAAAAAGGTAAAGAGAAGAGAAGATGAACCAAAGAATTATAGACAAATCAGAGTCAAAGATGTGAGGCTGCAAGGGCAAGAAGAAGAGCAGTAATCGATATGAGAACCAGACCGAACAGAAGAAGTTTAGTAGCATGAAATGACATATAGGGCCGAGAACAATAGATGTTAAAAAGGGCATGGCGGCAGGTGCGAGCAATAGAAGAGATATGCAGTTTAAAGGAAAGCGAGGAATCAAAGATGCTGTCATGACCACTGTGAGGGGGCACAAGTTGTGCCACAAGCAGGCTCCCACCAGAACCCTGAGGGCCTTAAAACCACTGCAAAAGGGCTCCTGGAGTCAGTCCTGGCGCCTTTGGCACCAGGCTCATATGTAGGAAGGAAGGGCTGTTCAAACTAGGTCCCATCTATGTACATGGGCCTTTAAATCCAACATGGAAGCACCCACACTGTCTAGTTCTAAGAACAAAGCCATGCGGTGTAGTGTTTTGGGTGTGACAGGCCTGGAACTACTTTCCCTGGTACTACTTTACCTGGGCTATATAAACCACACCCTGACTGCAGAACCCGCTTCGTGTTATTCTGCAACCAGCAGCGTGACACTCACCGTGTCCAGCTCCTGGTCTTCAGCATCTTCCTGCAATCCTGCAAGAACAAGAACAAAATTATACTGTCTTACCTGAGAAAACACCATCCAGCACTCAGCATCTCATCTCGGCTGCAATCTGTGGAAACCGAAAGAAGAAGAAAGAAGAAGAAACATCACTCAACTGTGAGTACTAGCTTAAGGACTTCCGGCGAACTGCTACCACAGCTGCTGTTCGAACATTCCGACCTGCAATAACGAGAAAGGGAAAAACAATATTAGAACGCACGCTTCCAAAACATCGAATTCCAACAGTCTTACCTGAATTCCATCGTGCTACGCCACGCTTCCAGCCGGAGCACCACAGCAATATCTGCAAAGGAAAAGAGACATATTCAGGTTCGCTTTCAATATTAAACAACCGCACAGCGCTGTACTTACCTTAACAGATTCCGGGGGCCTGTTTTTCATCGCGCTCTCATCTGCTCGCAGCACCATATCGGCCTGTGAGGAGGAGTGAAGAAGAAAACACAGGTTAGCTTTAAAAGACAATAAAGGCGCTGCACTTCGTGCTTTCTCTTACCTAGAAAACATGCCTCTCCATCCGGCACGCTTTGCACCTGAAAAGAAGGAGATAAAGACATTAACGAATTCCCACCATAAACAGAACAAAGCCAAGGAAGGCGTACTGCACCAGTGAAGCAACTTGGGCAGCTCGCCAACAAACATCAAGCGCCCCTGCACAAGAAACACAGGACGGATAGCTCACCCTACAAATAACTAAGGTGAGAAAAGAACCCAGTGGGAAGGGAATCAGTCAGAGGGAGGTGTGAGATTCACCCATTAGAGACAGTTATCACAAATCCTCTCTTGTGTAATTGCAGATTCATTATTCAGCACTAGGCAACTACGCATCCAGGGTTCCAGCTCCCAGAGCCTTTCAGACACCCGCGGGGATATCAGGTGAGCGTAACAGATAACCCCATATTCCGTGCAGAAGAGGAAAAGGGCATAAAAAGGAGGACGAGTAGACGGAATAGTTGAAGCTGAAAAAACCAGACCTTCAGTCTTAGAAGGATTGAGTTGTAGAAAATGAGAAGACATTCAGTTTTGGACAGTAGAAAGGCAAGTTGATACAGTGGAGTGCAGAATAGAGTCAAAGGAAGAAAAAGCGAACGATTTCTGTAGCTGTGACATGATGAAAGGAAGGATTAAAAGAAGAAATAAGAGCAGAGAATGGTGCAGTGTAGAGAAAGAATAGGAGAGGACCAGGTACAGAACCTTGAGGGACTCCATAGAGCAGAGCAAGTGAGGAAAACGTGTGTCCAGCCCAAGGGACAGAATAGGACTGCTGAGAAAGATAGGAGCGAAACAATTCGAGGACAGACCCAGCGATACACAAAGAAGAACGTGAGGAAATGAGAAGAGTGTGATCAACAGTATTGAATGCTGCAGATTGATAAAGAAGAAATAAGTATAGAGGAGAGCTTAGAATGACTAGTAGAGAGAAGAGAGTTAAAGACATGCAAAAGAGCAGTCTCTGTAGAATGAGAAGGACGGAATCCAGCTTAAAGGTAGCAGGGAAATATGAGTTACAAAGAGAAGAATCATCACGGAACAGAAGTCCTTATCCCCATGAGGGGAGTCTGTCTCCGTTTGGTCCCGCTTTCTGCCACCCCAGGGGGAATGTTGCGTAGCAGGCTCACCGCCGTAGCCTCGCAGGGAAAGGCTCCCCCTGGGGAGAAGTGACATCATCCTATGAATCGTCACAGAGGGCAAAAGGGGCACATGCCCCGGCCCCCATCCTGAGGGCCCACATGGCTCCCTGATTGAAAGAAATCAGTGCCAATTTTTTTTTTTTTTTTACAGAACTAAAATGACACCAGGATGTTTTATGTTGCAGTGCTGAGGCGCCAGACTTGCTGCCAGGCTGTTGTTGACAAGTACATTTTGCTCAGATCAATTAATCCTATAAGGCCGTTTGTGTTCACTGTAGTACAGTTTGTCGATTCACGATAGCACAACCTCTGTAGTATTCTCACCCTGTGGGAAATATATAGATCGCGTGCCATACCGAAAGTTGAAATGCATATTGATAAATGTGAGTTTGTTGATTCAGAAGATAGCTCAGTTTGTTAAGCACTCGTTACATATATTTGTTTCCATATGCCAGATCACAGTACCAATTCCAACAAATCCTCCATGTATGTATACTTTTGTTGTGATAGTTGCACTTACTTTGTGCTAGACAGCATTGTAACTGATTTTTGTACTTCCAAGTCAGTTATGATATTATTTTAGTTTGTGAAAGTGAAATAACGTCACCTTGCTCAATGAAAGATCTGGGAAACAAAGTGATCAAGTGATTGAAGACGGGGCTAGAATCTCAGCTTCACCTCTTAACCAACGCGTGTGATCCTGAGCAACTCATTCAATCTCGTTTTGCCCAATTTCTCGAAATTGCCAGTATGTAAGCTTTTGAAAATTGTCAGCCCCTAAGAGTCATTTAGGTCTCACGGTATGCTCTTTAAAAAAGTTTCACTCATGGTTTAACTGGCTACAGTGTTGCATTGTATTTTATAAAAGTGACCATTGACACACCGCAAAGCCATTTGCTTCATTGCTGACTAATAGAAATACCACTGAAAACCATAGCTTCTGATTTACATACACAATCTGTGCAATCTGTTTACATGCTTGGGCACTTTTACATTTAGTGAGACTGCTAATATGAGTCTTCTCTCTATTCCGGGGTGTGTGTGACTTTTGCATACGGCTACGTTTCCGTGCCCTGCATCTGAACTACACCTTTCCCGTGGCTGCTATTTCTAAAATCTATACTGTACCTATCCTCGAACACAAGCACGCACCCTCGTCGTGGACTGAAAATGTTCCCCTTCCAAAGCTGCTTGTTTATTACTCTGATTTCTTCAAGTCTGGAGAAGGTAAGGGGACTGGGAGGGAGTACCCATACAGATTTTCATTGCTGCAGGGCAGTATTATCAAGCTGTGGGTTGTGATCACAATGGGGGTGCAACCAGAGATTCTGGATCCCATAATTTGTTTGGTTCAGAGGGGGGCCCCAAAGGAGTCTGTGCCCTAGGCCCCAAAATTCCTTAAGATGGCCCTGGGCTCTCCCCAAACCACAGTCCCTGGGCTCCTCCCTCCCTGCTCCCACCACAGTCCCTGGGCTCACCCACCTGCTCCCATCACAATCTCTGGGCTCCCTCATCCCACACCTAGCCCGGTCCCTGGGCTCTCCCTACCCCACCACAGACCCTCGGCTTTCCCCACCCTGCTCCCTCCACATTCCCTGGGGTCTCCCTACTCCGCACCCAGCACATATGGGCTCTGCCCACCCTAATCCCCACACCCCTGCTCACAGCACAGTTCCAGGGCTCCCCATACCCCACTCTCTGCGCAGTCCCAGGGCTCCCCACCCCACCCACTGACCCTACGCTTGGATGCGTCACACTGAACGTGCACATCAAGGGCCATGTTGGGATGGGATATGCACAATAGTGCATATCCGATCCCACACCGGTGACATCTATTTTTCTAATTTCAGGTTGAGGACCCCCCACACAGCCCCCGGCTCCCGTTTGAAGACGTATGATCTATTAGGGTAATCAAGTGGTCTAGGGACTTCCCAGAGTAAGTAAATGATGGACTTGGGGGGGATTATGGGGATGATTCCCTTGTCACCCTCATTTAGGCCCCTTCTGTTCTTTTTGTTAGATTCCAACAGAGTAGGGAAGGAGAAGCTATCCTGGCCATTCCAAGTAGGACACTCTTGTTATGAGACTGTTAATCTTTTTTCTTCCGTAGAAGCTTGTTTGAAGTTCATTTGGGAAGAGGCAGAAGAGGTTAGCCTTGATGGCATCAGTGGAGGGGACTTTAGGTTGGAATTCTGACTAAAGCATGGATTAATTTGTTGCCTGTATCCAAAGGTCACCAAAATCAGAAATACATTACAATATAACTAAGGCTCGCTTTCTTTTTTATGTTTCTATATTTTTGCATATTTATTTATTTTTTAGGCATTTTATCAGTGTTTATCCACATATCTTTTTTATGAGGCCGATTGACAATGCATTGACTAATGCATTTGGTTAAACACCAAACCACGAGGCTTTCACAAATGTGCCAAGTGTAAAGCCTGCACTTATGCAGTTAAGAAGACGTGTTACATACATCCTATCCTGGGTAACAATGTTCAGATCGCATCAAGAATTACTTGCGACACAGATTTTGTGGTTTATGTTTTGAACTGTCCCTGCAACATGTGGTATGTTGGCAGTACGAAAGGCAAATTGAAGCTGAGAATGCTTCAACATATTAGAGCCATAAGAAATGTTGATTCTAATTATCCAATGGCTCTGCATTTTCAGTCTCAACATGGAGGTAAATTGGAGGGTTTCTCCTTCTTTGGTATCCGGACAGTGCCTAAATCACCCAGAGGTGGTAACCGGGAGTTACTGTTGAGACAACTAGAAACCAAGTCCATTTTGGATCTTGAGACAAAAAAAAACAGGGGTCACAACCTTGATGAGGAGCTATACACGTTTTTAGGTACTGACTAGTATATTTTCTGAATTTTTTAACATATTTTTGAAATTTATGAAACCTTTAACGTTTTAGAGTGACCCTTTAGTGTTTAACATCTTTCTATCCTGGCCCACTCAGCAAAATGTACATATATATTTTTTTCCCTTTTCTCTGACGCACTTTATTGGTTGTTTTTTCCAAACGTATGTGAAGCTTTTCTTGAATATGATTGTTTTTAACATGATTCTTAGGAGGGTGTTTTTTCTTAATATTAATTATCTTGAAGAACATTTTTTGATATAGCTTGGTTATTAGACTCCCTATTGCTTGCTCTTTTTAACTCTTTCCCGTTCACTTGTCTCGCTTTCTTTTATTGATGATTCATAATGTTCAGTTTTTAGGTGTAGTCTCGCTGAATTGGACATTTCCCAGAGTTGGTATTTTATTTCCTGGGTTCATCGTGCTCAATAGGTTTTTAAGGGAGTAGGTTGCCATTTAAGATTGGCAATTTTAAGGGTTCTATGCACTTGCACTTTATTTGGGACAAACTAGTTGTCTACTCTCCAGTCGTCCATGTATGCATGTTTACATGTTTTGTGACATGAGTGTATTTCTGGCAATATTTTAGAGACCATGTTATTTTATCATTTTGTGATATACATATATTTGTTTTTTTATCCATTTATGGTAAATTGTATGATGTTGTGATTTATATTGTCTATACATTCATGAACATACGAGTGCATCCATGGACTCAGAGCACTAGGCATAATATTATTCCTGTTGAGAGGACTGTTTTCCTTTAATTCCCCCTTTGCTGCTAAAGCACTATGCACTTTAATTGCTGCTAAAGCACTATATTTTTTCTTGTATCTGCTAGTAAACTGTATGAATGATGGATCGTTGGTGGGACTGAGTTGAGGAAATGGCTAGAATAGCGGGAGTAATTGGTGCGGGTGGGATGTAGACTAATGGTGGATGCTTTATAACGGCATCTTCTTTAAACAGACATAATATTATATTGTGTCACATCCCTTCAGGATTATCATGTCTTTGAAACACACATTTTCTTTTTGAATGTGATGTTTTCTTCCTTTTTTTGAGCTTACATTTGACATAATAATTTTTTCTACTTCCGCTACTTACCCGCGTTTTTTGCCATTTTCTCCTCAGTCCATGCAACTCTAACATCTGCGCACTTGCTGACATATTTTGAATTATACAACATTGGTTTAATGCTATTATGATTGAGGTGTGTTTTTATAATACACTGCATGTTGCTATGCATAGCTATTCTTTTACTGTTATAAGATGGCCGCCATTTGTTCACCACATTGTATTCCCTTGCGAATGGGGACATTCTATGCACTAATATCATAGAGGGTTTAAAGCATTGATAAGGAGTCCTCCTTCCATGTAATTCCCTACCTACGTGAACAAGCGGTCAGTGTACCGCGAAATGCGTCGTTTTGTTATCCAGGCTTTTCCTTCTGCTGCACCTTTTACAAATTTTTGTGCTACCTGGACTAGTTGTCATGCCTTTTCTCTGCTGAGACTGGATTCCTCAGCTGCTCTTGGGAGTGCAACCCGTTGGATTTTGCCTTGTTCCAAGGCATTATTTTCGTTTTGAAAATATCTTTTTCTGTATTAAACTAAGTTTGAAGTAGTATTTCTCCACTCAACACCAGGGCTTTAAAGTAAACTTTTATTTTCAATTTTAATATGCATAGGGACATTTTTTTAAAAATCAAAATATACATATAGTTGCATAGAGTTCTCATCTTGATTCCTCATGTGTCTAAGCACTTGCTTATAGGCGTTATCATTACCAAATAACATTGGACAATACAGTGTACCTGATTCAGATACAATAGGATGATGCTATTTGGCAGGAAAATAAAACACATGGTCACAAGGAGCTGATGTATTTCTTAAATCATTAAGATTAAGTGCTTGAATAAAAAAAACACATTGGGCCTCATAACGAGAATGGAGGTAATGAAAAAAGGAAGGCGGAATGGTAATACCGGCATTGTTAACGGGTCCGGGGCATTACGATCCGACAACCCGCCAATACCGGCACCACCCGTACTGTGCCCCCTCATACCGGCATGGGCGCATACACGCGCCCCTTTGGGGAGTAAATACCGGCATGCCGGTAATAGGAGGACATCACAACCCACACGGGCATGCAAATACCAGCATCCCGAAGGCGGTAATCAGGGCCTGCACGATGGCGGCCATACAGGCATCGCGGACCACCCGTAAACAGCAATCAGCAATCAGGCCACCTGCCACAGGTGCACACAATCACCACAGGTGGACTCAATGGAGACTGGCCCAGTATAAAAGGAGTACAACCACACACCAAACCCCTTCCTACACCAAAATGATACCACTAGCTGTTGCAATCATGGCGCTGAATGACATGCCTATACTGCTACAACTACAGCAACAACAGCAACTACAACAACAACTACAGCAGCAGCAACAGGCAGCACAGAGGAGACACCGGAGGAGAAGGAGGGTGAGACGGGCTCAGCAATTACCACCAGTGCAGCCAGTAGTACCTCGTAGGCAGCCACCAATCCCTTGCATCAGACCCAGTCCATTTAATCTAACCCCTGACCAGATCCATACCATGTACCAGTTGGACCGGGACACCATCACCACCATAGTGGACATGATAGGCAACAACATTGCCAGCCTCATAGAAATACGCACTACCATCCCCCCGCTACTAAAGGTGGTGTCTGTGCTCCACTTCCTGGCCACAGGCACCTACCAGCACACAGTGGGGCAGCTGCATGGCATTTCGCAACCACTATTTTCACGCATGCTGAACCAAGTGCTGGATGCCCTCCTGAAGCACGCTAGCACCCACATATCCCTACCACGGACTGCCCAAGAGATAGCCGACACCAAAGTAGGCTTCCATGCACTGGCAGGCATGCCCAATTGTGTTGTTGCCCTGGACTACCCCGTCACATGGAGCGACATGCTGGACCACGTGCCTGGCTGCTTGGTGAGTTGCCTAACTGGCCCATGGCAGTGCTTTGGGGTAGTGATGTGTGGGGATGCATACTCCACCTGGGTGGGAAAGGTGGGGGGATGCATACTCCACCTGGGTGGGAAAGGGGGGGATGCATACTGCACCTGAGTGGCAAAGGGGGGATGCATACTCCACCTGGGTGGGAAAGGGGGGGATGCATACTGCACCTTGGTGGGAAAGGGGGGATGCATACTCCACCTAGTTGGGAAAGGGGGGATGCATACTCCACCTGGGTGGGAAAGGGGGATGCATACTCCACCTGGGTGGGAATTGACGGTGAGTGGAGAATACACGCAGAGCTAAACACTCCTGACCTGAACCTCCCAACCCCAACATGACACATCACTGGCACACATTTGACCAATTACGCATATCAATGACAACATGTAAGACGCACAACCTGACCACCATGGGTATGTCAAGCAATGCATGACTGAACAGGATTCCAACTGTGCCAATGTGGCTAGTGTGACCATGCACAGTGTAGTACACAAAGCAGAAATGGGAGACAAAACAAAGTCCTACAACCACAGTACATCCAGACTACCACACCATATTGCAGTATACAATGCATCTAAACAATATTCGTGCACACCTACAGGGACATGTGCATTTTGACAGCAAATAGCTGCGGCCATGAGTGTGTATCCTGAAAGTGGCACCTCAGTGTGACTCACCTAGACCTATCTGTATTCGCTTGCAGGTGATGGAGGATATGCCTTGAAGCGGTGCCTACTTGCCCCTGTGCGGAACCCGCGGAACAGCCATGAGGAGGAGTACAATTGGGTACATATCCGTACCCGTGTAGTGATTGAGCAGACCTTTGGCCTGTTGAAGGCGCAGTTCCGCTGCCTAAGCAGGTCTGGTGGAGCACTCCTCTATGCACCTGAGAAGGTGGCAAAGATCACCATGGCCTGTGTCATGCTGCACAACATGTGCGTCCGGAGAAATGTACCACTGCCACCTGACATTGACATGCATGCACCGGGTGAGGATAATGAGGATGAAGATGGAAGGGAAACAGCACCCCTGCCAGCACGTGATGCACAGGATGGCCGTGCAGAACGCCAATCACATATTGACGAATACTTCTGACCCACGGAGATGTTGATAGATATGTGTCAGTGACACATTGTACACTGTGTGTGGACATTCACACAGGGAATGTGTGGAGTTGGGCACTGTACACCGTCATTAATTAAATGGATACACACAAAATGAACAATGTCCAGCCATTGAATGTTTTTTAACACAACGGGTGTATTGATAACAAGTGGAGAAAGTGCAACCCCCCCACCCCCCCGTGAACTCCCAAAACCCCCCAGTGAACTCCCAAAACCCCCCAGTGAACTCCCAAACCCTCTGGTAAACTCCTCCCTAATTCACTCGTTCAACACCAACACCATCTGAGCCACTCCCATAGTTCCCCTTCACTATTTCATGGACGTCTTGCTGTCCGAGGGCAGCATTTCAGAGTGCCTCGCACTACGTTTTGTTAGACGCACAGGGCTGGAGGGTGCTGAGGAAGTGGGGGCAGCGGAAGCGGGTATGGTGGATGGGGTGGAAGCCGTGGGGATTTCCACGGCTGGTGCAGGTTGTGCATGCTGCATGTGCAGCAGGATGGAAGTGAGGACCTGCATGATGGCCCCAAGACTGTCTCACATCAACGATGTCGAGGCATTGACGGCGGCAGTGTTCGCCTCTATGGCAGCTGTGGTTGCTGCTATGGCCTGGGCTATCCCAAGCCTCGTGTCCTCCCCATCGGCCACATATTGTCTGAGCAGGTCCAACATGGACTCATGTCTGGCCTCCACCCTCGCTAGTCGTGCCTCGAGTTTGTTGGTGGGAGGAGCAGTGGTTGAGGGTGCTGTGACCGGGCCTGCAATGGCAGCGCTGTCCTCGTGGAGGCTGCTGAGGTCAGAGTCATGCAGCAGGGGATCCGCACTGCTGCAGGTGGGTGAGGGCTGAATATGGGGTAGGGGGGTGGACACGGGGCTTGGGGAGCGTGTACATGGCACATGGGTCAGTACATCCCGGTCCACATCCTCCTCCACTGGGGTAGCAGTGTTGCTCAGTGGGTCAACTGCCTCGCCTTCGACTGATGTAGGCAGCTCAGTGTCCATGGTGTCAGGCTGCCCCGGAGGTGGTGTTGTCAGTGGCCGTTGTCTTTGGCTGGGACGTGGATGCCCTTGCGGTTGGATCCTCGCTGGCCTCTTCTCCATCTGTGCCTGGGGGTAGAAGAGATACAGGGCATCAGTGACGGTGTTACATGCTGGATCCATAATATGGTGCTGTGGAGTATTACATTTATCATGCATTCATATTTTACAGGTGTGTCACACATGAAGGGGGCATTTTGGCGTTTGATGTATGGCAGGTCGCATGCCGTTGTGTTGGGGTTTGTGTGATGATTTACATGGGCACGGTCCATGTGTGTTGACTGTGTGTTGGTAAGGGATTGGCACTCAGGATGCATTTCAGTGTGGGAGAGTTTGGCCCTCCATCTGCACAAGGGTATTTTCATGTGTGTGTTGGGACATGTATTGCCTTGCCTAGGCTCTCTTCCACATCACTTGTGCTACATCATGGTTTTCCCTAAAGGGATCTGCAGGGTCACTCGCCTCCATCTGCAGAAGTTGCGACACCCGTCTTCATCTCCCCAAATCCCTCGATGGACATCTGAATGAATGTGCTTGCAGTCTCCTCCCTGCATGTCAGTTTGGCAGGTGAGTGGGGACCCCCGCCTGTGGCCATGGCCTCCCTCCTGTTGCTGGCCAGGATATTCTGAACCCTGAGCCGGAGGTCATCCCACCTCTTTTTGCAGTCCTTCACTGTCCGTGGTGTGGTGCCGACTGCCGACACCTTGCGAGCTACCTCCTCCCTGATTTCCTTTTTGCGCTGCTGCACCTCCCTCTTCAGGTTCTGCAGGTTGATTTCGTCTGTATGTGCTGCAGGGGTGTCTGCCAGCATATTAAGTTCTGTGTCTGAGAAACACTTTTTGCGCAGGCGGCAGGTTATTTTAAGGGTAGCCTTCGACATAGTGAAGGGATTGCCACTGGTCTCCTGAATGCAACTGGTGGTTTGGGAGGACGGCAATGGATTGTGTTTTTAAAGATGGCCGCCGCAGCATTTCCCATTCCGACGTGATGACGTTACTTCCGGGTCCGGTATTACGAGCCCGGTATTAGCATGTTGTTATTACCGGGTCGGTATTAAGGGGTTCCACCTAGGCGCAGGCGGTATCGGCAGGTCCCGTGAACATGCTATCGGGGGGGGTTGGAGGGCCTTTAGCGGCATGCCGGTATGGCCATTACTGGCATGGGGGTTCGCCCTTGCTTGCGCACTTGTAATCACCCGCTATTAGCGGCGTCAAACGAGCACGGACCCGCTACTACCTCCATGCCGGTAATGACCCTGTTTTTACCGCGCTCCTCGTAATGAGGCCCATTGTGCACAAACTTGCACTCACCAACACTTGAGCTTTCACATCTTACCTCTCCCTCATCTCCTGCTAACCTTTCTTCCCACCTCTCTTACAGGTCCGAGAGCCAAGAGGCTGTCAAAATGGTGGTTGTTGTGCTGCACAAGACCACTTTAAATGACATTACGCACGCTCTGCACCCAAAGCAAATCTTCAGAGTTTAAAAAAAGTTTCCGAACCGATCTACCTCAAGAGGATAGCCTAAGTCTACCCTGCCAGATGTCGAATACATATGGTTGCATACAGTATACACACATCACCTAATCTACTTATAGTGTGTACTTGGCCCAGTGGTATACACCCAAATGCCTGCTATATATGCAAGTCTTCTGCCACACAGTAGTAATGTACATGCAAAGTAAAATGCTGCAGCCCACTTAAGCATGCTCTTGACTGGAGGTAAGTCAGTTAACCCTGTACAGACTGGATGGGGGCTATCTGCACTCCTGCCCTCTATATGGCAGAGTAGAAGCACAGAGCACCCCAGCCGAGGTTCTCTATAGGGTAGCAATGGGTGAGCAACCAAGGCTTAAGCTCTCAGGAGGTGATGCAGGCTGGTTCTTAAGTACCTTTTAGTCCCCAAGCCCCCACCTAGGAATGTTCACATACTATGTTATATGATAACACAGTTCTTTATATAAATAATGTTCAATATATATACACAATCAGTAACACACTTTGTACTTCAGTAAATCTAATATGGAAAATATGTACAATATCTATGTGGTTCTACAATTAACTCTTGACTCCTTTAAAATGCACCAACTGCTGACGGTTACAAGTCAAACAGCAATGTGAATCAACATCAGACATAGGATGGAAGCCAAGTTAGGTTAAACAAGGGCAGAATAGTTTGTCCAACTAGCATGAAACAGTTACGGGTGTGTATCCCCCGACCTGGGCAACCTGTAAATAAAGGGTATCAACAAGCCCACTCTATATATGTTTAAAATAGTCTTGTTTCCTGCTGAAATGTTCTACTACCCAAATGTTGTCGTCGATGGATTCCTCGTCATTGAACTCCCTTTAAAACAGGAGCCACAGGGTGTCGAGAGTCCTTCTAGAAATGTGAACCTCTGCATCGAAATAGCAGCTTTGACCTTCGTGAAGCTCATCGACGATTGGTCGTGGACGTCCTGTAAAGACGAGGCGTGCGATGCACCTCGATGACGAGAGTTTGCTGCCGCAAAGCAGAATAGGTGAACAACGTAGGCCCAGCAAGGGTGTCGGCATGGCATTGACGATCGGAGCTCGACCACAGCTGGCTTTTGGATCTTCGCTCGTCAGCGTCTTTGCGGACTGCAGGTGATGGGAAACCCAGCGGCGGATTCTACTTGGCCGTTGACGACCTCGACTTTCTCCAGCAGGACAAAGCGGTCGACGGTGATGGCAAGGGAGCCCTTCTTTCAAAGGTCTTAGGCAAAGGTTAAGCGTTGTGGCTCCGGTCTTCGGCTGCACGGTATCAAGCTGTCCCTGCTTTTGGGCAAAACGACTCAATGGGCTTCCAGTTGTCGCCGCGCTCCTCCGGGCCCTGGTCAACGATGGTGGACTTCGATGTCCGGGTGCTTCGCTTCAGGAGTCCTCGGCGGTCCCTGTCTCCGGTCCACAGTCTTTCGGGACTGGCTTCCAGGGTGCCTTGGTGAAGATTAGCTTTTGCACGATGTTCCCTCGTAGCTCGGGAAGAGGTCTCCTAGCCAGATCCTCTCTTGGATCAGTCCTTGACAGACACAACAGCTTTCAGATTAAGATGACGGCAAGCAGCAGCAAGACCTTCTTCCAGCTGAGCTTCAAGGTTAAGCATCAAGTTTTGACTTCAGCTTCTGGACAATTCTGGTAAGTGAGAATTCCCCAGATATACGGTTCTGTCTCTTATTCACACTGCTGAGCCAAGCTCAGGCAGCCAATCATTCAGAAGAACATTCATGCAGGCAGGGAGCCAATTAGGCTCACAGTGCATTCAGGCCATTCACTTCCACCAAGACACCCATAACAAGGAATGTGGATTGGGGCAAGCGCCCAGCCTTTCAGCACACCACACTGAATTCATGTTAGTTTCGGGCAGGGCTGTCTCATTCTTTGTGTCACACACACAGGTACCAGACACCCATAACATGAAGTGCATATTGGTCACACACTTCATTCACCCACATCCCACTCCAATGGTGTACCCACAACATACAATCATTGGGAAGGCTCCAGCCAATCTGGCCTGGACCTCCCCACAATATCATATATGGTTCTTCCACCCAACAGCCAGTCAGGCAAAGGGACAGAGTCAGGGCTTCCCAGGACTTTGGGAAAACAAGGTAACAGGTAATAGAAACCAAGAGGTCACAGGGGCCATCTTGTCTTCTATCAGGAATCCACTGATTCCTATGGCAAGGCCTGGGTATCCCAAAATGGAGGATACTCAGGGCACCTGTTAAAGTGGGCCACACACAGATGCCCAAAACATACACTAGGGGTAAAGGGTTGTACCCCCACCCATGGGTGCCATAAAGGTATCCCAAGGGCCTCTGTTCACCACAACCAAAAAGAGCAAGAGCTGCACTGCCAGGAGCTGCACTGCCATGGGCTCCTGTGCAGAAAACAACACAGAACACACATGATAAGGGGGTACAGGACAAGGACATGGAGGCCCTGTCCTTCCAATGCATTTCCAGCGTCACAAACCCCCACTGGCAAACTTGTAGTTTTGCGGTACAGGAAAAGTGGTGGTCACGGAATTACTGCCACTTTTACCGGCACTTTTCTCACACTGTAAAACCTATGAGGGCTAATGACTCCCTTCTCTTGACTTCTTTCACAATGTTCATCAACACCAGAGGGAATGAATCCCTTCCCCTGGACTTTCTCAGGCTTTTCACAATGCCAAGAGAATGACTCCCTTCTCTTTGCTTTCTCAGTGTCGAATCCAATTCACTGACTTGTGTTGGGCAGACCTGGTGTACTTCCCTGCCAGGTACTGCCTGTGAGAAACCTAAAGGTGTCTCACTGACTAGTCCCCGGGATCTATCATCCAGATGGCCAGGACACGGTGTTCTGATCTTGATGGTTGTGCCGATTATTGAATACCTCCGTCCCCAAGTACCACACAGACAGAATGACCAAATACTGTCTGTGCAATCTTTGAGGCAACAGGTGTGATGAGCCGTCAACTGGAACCAGGAAACGCCGGAAGAACTCCTTTGACCGCTGTAAGGCAATAGACGGTTATCAACTAATGCAATATGGACACAGCAATACGGAACTGATTGTAGCAAGGCTTACCTAGATGAGTTGTGGGTCAGGTCGTAATGCACTAGGGGCAACCAGCAGGGACAGTGGGCCGGGTTTCAGAGAGGCTTGGGTACTAGTTCCACACCTGGGCAAGTTGGCACAAGAGGAGTCCAAAGAGGAGTCCAAAAACACATAATGGGGTCAAAACCAGTTCAAAGCATAAGGTCCAAGCAAAGGGATTGTTCGTTTAAGCAATCCGTGGAGGAGGTGCAGGGTCGAATATCTTTAGAAGTAAGGAAGAAGAGTTCCAGGGCAAAGGTAACAGATGAGGCCAAGAAGAAGTAGAGTATCCAAAAAACAGTCCGTGGTCGTAGAGCTAATGAATCCTTGATGAAAACGATAACGCCAAACAGTCCTTACGAGAAGCAGCTGAGAAGCGCTGCCACCGTGGTTTCCGGCGCTTTTGACTGTTAGTTGTAGTCACATGATGCAAAAACGCGGCAGTGTGGGAAAATCACATGATGGCAGAGGATGAACGTGATTGGCAGCAGTTCACCTCACGTGACGCGTGAATCGCCGTGTTCCTCGGCGGTGCTGCAAAGCATACAAGAGTTTCCACGGGAGTTGCCAGGACAATGAAGGTCGGAAAACACCTGGAAAACCAGTCATCTTTCTCCAGTGTCGAGCAGAAGGTCGTGTTCTTGTGCCCCGATGTGCAGCAAAAGATGTGCCAGGTAACCGCGGGCTAATCATGGGTTGCCTAGTGGGTTGCCTAGTAGTGGGCACACTGGGAGACATGACAGAGCCCTCCCCCAAGGGCCCACAACCCCGTGGGCAGGAAGGATGATCCCGATGGAAACGAGCTACCAGTCTAGGGGCATTAACATCCCAGGAAAAAACCCAAGAGTGCTCCTCAGGACCGTAACCCAACCAGTCCACAAGGTATTGTAGCCGAACCCGTCTAAGACGAGAGCCCAAAATGGCACGGACCTCAAAGACATCTGGAGAAGAGACCGAGACAGGGGCAGGAGGAGAGATGATACGTGTGGGTGGAATGCAAGGCTTGAGCAGGGAGACATGGAACACCGGGTGTATACGCCATGTTGATGGAATCAAAAGACGTAAGGCCACAGGGTTTAGGACCTTGTGAACCCTGTACGGGCCAACAAATCGAGGCAGCAACTTCCGGCAACCAGGGATGTGCAGATGGCGGGTCGACAACCAAACACGGTCACCCACATGGTAGTCAGGGGCTGCCACCCGTTTCCGGTCTGCCTTTGCCTTCATAGACACTTGGGCCTCACGTAAATGGAGAAGGTTCTGGTCATGAACCGAAACAAGATCGCAGGTGCAGGCTGTAGCAGCAGGGGCAGTAGAGGAGTCGAAATCAGGGAAAGGAAGGGTTCGGGGATGCTGGCTGTATAAAGCATAGAAAGGAGAAAAGCCCGTGGAGGAATGCTGAGAGTTATTGTATGCGAACTCAGCGAGGTGGAGAAGGTTCAACCAGGTATCTTGGAACTGAAGAGTCAGGCAGCTTAAGTATTGTTCTAGGGTCTGGTTCACTCTCTCCGTCTGCCCGTCGCTCTCCGGATGGTAAGCGGAGGAGTAGCGGGCGTCAATACCAAGAAGCTTAGTGAGGGCTTGCCAAAAACATGAGGTGAACTGTGAGCCACGATCCGAAATCAGGACCTGTGGCAAACCAAAAAGACAAAACACTGATTTGAAGAATAATCGGGCCAATGTAGGGGCAGAGGGTATCCCTGTACAAGGAATAAAACGGGCCATTTTGGTGTACGAATCAACGACTACCCAGATTGTGTCATAGCCCTGTCTGCGAGGTAGACCCGTGACTAGATCCATAGAAACAGTGTGCCAGGGTCTGGGGGGTAGAGGCAAAGGGTGGAGCAGACCTAATGGTCGACCACGGTGTGTTTTGCACTGAGCACATATGGAGCAGGAGTTCACGTAGCCTTCTACATCGTGCCGCATCGATGGCCACCAGCACCAGCGCTTTAGTAGTTCCAGGGTACGTAGCTGTCCAGGGTGACCATTGATGGCGGCATCGTGGGACCAAGCAAGCGCCTGATTGCGTACATCAGTTGTGGGGAGAAAGAGTTTCCCGTGAATAAATGGTAACCCTTCCTGAAGTACCAAGTCCCAATCTGTCAATTCATTTGGATGTTGTGAAACCCACTGCCTAATGATGGATAGCATGGGTAGGGATGGTGTGCATAAACAGACTACGTGACCCTTCCCTAATAGTGTTTCAGGATACAAAGACAGGGATTCCCCCCCAGGAGAACGAGAAAGAGCATCCGCCTTGCCGTGGGTAGTCCCCGGCCTATGTTTCACTACAAAATCATATGCAGCGAAGAAGAGATGCCAGCGTACCTGTCTGCTATTTACACATTTAAGGGAGGCCAGGTCTTGGAGGTTTTTGTGATCAGTGTATACCACGGTCTGATGTTTTGCCCCTATAAGGTGATGTTGCCATTTTTTTTAAAGCGTCCTTAATGGCCAATAATTCTTTTTCAGTAACTGTGTAGTGATATTCGGAAGACGTGAACTTCCTCGAGTGATAGGCTATGGGATGCAGTTGCCCCGTGGCTGAACAAGGTTGAGGGAGCACTGCACCTAACGCAAAGGAGGAAGCGTCGGCCTCCAGGACAAATGGAAGATCCGGATCAGGGTGTTGAAGCACCGGGGCGGAAGTGAACCTGGGCAAGAGGGCTGGTCAAGGAGGTTAGCGGTGATACAATGGAGGAAAACCCAGCGATAAAGCGCCGATAAAAATTGGCAAAACCAAGAAAAGATGGTAACTGTTTCAGGTTGGTCAGGGCAGGCCATTCTATGATAGCGCAGACTTTCGAGTGGTTCATGGATAGGCCACCAGGAGTTATGTGAAAACCCAAAAAATCCACCTCTTTAGTGTGGAACTCACATTTTTCGGGTTTAGCGAATAAGGCATGATTCTTGAGGCGTGTTAATACTTCCTTAACATGAACGATATGTTCCTCCAAGGAGGAAGAAAACACCAGAATGTCGTCCAAGTAAGCCACTACGTATATGTCAAGAATATCACTGAACACCTCGTTGACAAATCGTTGGAACGTAGCTGGGGCGTTACATAAGCCGAAAGGCATCACAGTATATTCAAACAAGCCATGTTTGGAGCAGAATGCTGTTTTCCACTCGTCTCCCTGACGCATACGGACAAGGTTGTAAGCACCTCGGAGATCCAGTTTAATAAAAATGGTTGCACGTGTCAGTTTGTCTAGTAGTGGGGAGATCAATGGAATGGGGTACCTGTTCTTTATGGTAATAGCATTCAGTTTTCTGTAGTCCACACAAGGACGTAAGTCCCCTTCTTTTTTCGGTACGAAAAAGATGGGACTAGCAGCCGGAGAGCAGGAGTGTCGTATGTGGCCTAATCGTAAGGCTTGTTGGATGTACTCCTTTAGGGCCTGTTCCTCTGACTGAGATAGGGAATATATCCTGCCCCTTGGGATCACTGCATCAGGGACTAGATCAATGGGACAATCATAGGGTCTGTGTGGTGGTAAACCTTCTGCCGTGGCCTTGTCGAACACAGTCAGGAATTCATTATAAACGGTGGGGATACCAGCCATTACAGCCCCTACAGTATGTGTTGAGGGTACACTTTGCATTGTCTCCTCTAGATGGGAAGAGGCCATTGCCCCAAGAATACTGGCAGGGGAGGAGAACGTCTGAGATTCTATCAGGCAGAAGTGTTGACAAATATCAGATTCAAAGGTGACTTGACCCGTACCCCAATTGATCAGTGGGTTGTGTTGTCTCAACCAGGGAATGCCCAGAATGACACCGAATTGCGGGGTGATGATAAGATCGAATGACATGGTTTCCTTATGGGTGTCTTGGATTATCACTTCCATAGGAGCCGTTTGATGCATGATAGGACCGGAGGCAAGGGAGGTACCATCAACTGCTTGCACTGGTTCTGGGTGTTCCTTCTTAATTAAGGGTAGATTGAGTTTGTGAGCCAATGCTATATCAATGAAGCAGCCAGTGGCCCCAGAATCGATCACTACGTGTACCTGGTGTGTAAGCTCCCTAGTAGGTTTCAATGAGGCTTGGACCACGATAGGTCTGATGGGACCGAAAACGGGTTCAGTGGGGGACATGGAGGTGCTCGCCCGTACCCCCGCTCTTAGGGGCGAGCCTTCTGAAAACCCTGATTCTTATTTCTTGGGCGTCGTGGGCATTCTTTTACATAATGTCCGTTGATGCCACAGTAGAAACAAGAATTATCCGTTCTTCTGCGTTCCCGTTCAGCCTGAGTAATGGGACTCCGAATCCCACCAACTTGCATGGGTTCAGGGGCAGACAAAGTCGAGGATGTTGGATTTGAAAAAACGACTTCTGCCTTACGCTCAGATCAGCGTGCATCTACTTGCAGGGTTAGGTCTACCAAGTTGGAAAAAACAGAGGGAAGGGCCGGGACCACTGAGAGGGCGTCTTTCATAGTATTACATAGCCCTTTGTAGTACACAATAGCTTTCTTTTCCTCCGGCCATGAGGTCTCTGCAGCAAGTTGGTTAAAACGTGTTATATATTCAGTAAGTGTTTGTCTGCCTTGTGAGAGCTCTAGTAGTTCCAAGTCTCGAGATTGTGCTTTATACCTGGTATCAAATACCTTAGCCATTTCCGTTACTAGAAGATCGAAATCATATAATGCTGGATGGTTATTTTCCAATAACGGGTTCGCCACGCCAGATAAATGGGAAAGAAGGAAGGTTGCCATGGTGACGGAATCAGGAAATTCCTGGGGTCGACATAGAAAATGAAGTTTACACTGGTTCAAGAATGTGCGGTATTTCCTTGGATCACTTTGGAATCGTTCTGGGGCAGCAAGGGGAAAGGAAGTAGGAAGTAGTACAGGAGTGGGAGTTGTGGGCGGAGCGGGTGGAGACTGGGCTTGAGGAGCGTCTCCAATCCCGGCATCAGCTGGTAGAGGATGACGTGTGCTTTGCAATGTATCGAGATGGCGGTGGATTGCCGTTGTTGCGGTGACCATGTCGGTCCTAAGGGCCGCAACTGCCTGCATTAAAGCGGTCACGGGGTCCCCAGCGGAGGGATCCATAATCAGGGCGACCAAAAGGCTTCTCAGTCTGTTCTGATCTTGATGGTCGTGCCGATTATTGAATACCTCCGTCCCCAAGTACCACACAGACAGAATGACCAAATACTGTCTGTGCAATCTTTGAGGCCACAGGTGTGGTGAGCCGTCAACTGGAACCAGGAAACGCCAGAAGAACCCCTTTGACCGCTGTAAGGCAATAGACGGTTATCAACTAATGCAATATGGACACAGCAATACGGAACTGATTGTAGCAAGGCTTACCTAGATGAGCTGTGGGTCAGGTCGTAATGCACTAGTGGCAACCAGCAGGGACAGTGGGCCGGGTTTCAGAGAGGCTTGGGTAGTAGTTCCATACCTGGGCAAGTTGGCACAAGAGGAGTCCAAAGAGGAGTCCAAAAACACGTAATGGGGTCAAAACCAGTTCAAAGCATAAGGTCCAAGTAAAGGGATAGTCCGTTTAAGCAATCCGTGGAGGAGGTGCAGGGTCGAATATCTTTAGAAGTAAGCAAGAAGAGTTCCAGGGCAAAGGTAACAGATGAGGCCAAGAAGAAGTAGCATATCCAAAAAACAGTCCGTGGTCGTAGAGCCAATGAATCCTTGATGAAAACGATAACGCCAAACAGTCCTTACGAGAAGCAGCTGAGAAGCGCTGCCACCGTGGTTTCCGGCGCTTTTGACTGTTAGTTGTAGTCACATGATGCAAAAACGCGGCAGTGTGGGAAAATCACGTGATGGCAGAGGATGAACGTGATTGGCAGCAGTTCACCTCACGTGACGCGTGAATCGCCGTGTTCCTCGGCGGTGCTGCAAAGCATACAAGAGTTTCCACGGGAGTTGCCAGGACAATGAAGGTCGGAAAACACCTGGAAAACCAGTCATCTTTCTCCAGTGTCGAGCAGAAGGTCGTGTTCTTGTGCCCCGATCTGCAGCGAAAGATGTGCCAGGTAAACGCGGGCTAATCGTGGGTTACCTAGTGGGTTGCCTAGTAGTGGGCACACTGGGAGACGTGACACACGGCCATCGCTATTGGATCTAGTTCCTGGGGGTGGACCAGTGAGGGAGGATCTCCTGGATGGGGGATCCTCTGGGAGTGTAAGTGTGACACAGACAGGTGAGACGCGGTATCCCTCTTTTTACTACACCTTTTCCCCAACCTACCACTTAGAACACTCAAACACTCTACCTCCCCCTGCCTTTTCCAACATGAACACTTTTGCACACCACAAAGGATGACAGACAAACAACAGAGCCGTTTACCTGATATGTCCCAACACAAGGGTCAGGCAAAGTCAGGCAATTGACCAGAACCGCACACACGTGACGGCACTTTCTCTTCTCCACAGGGATACAAGGTGGAGCACAAGAGCACAGTACGAGCAAGGCAGACCGCACAACGAGAGAACTAACACAGCACAGCAGTTCAAGAGACGGAGAAAGACAGCACCAACCGAGAGGGTGACAAAAAGAGAACCGACCTTGCCCTTTCCGAGCCAGGCCTGCGAAACCTCCACGGAAGGAATCGTAAGACCGCTAACAATAGCCAGCGTGTGGCACAGCAGATGTCGATGGTACACAGGGCCCTCCTCCGCTGATAACCAAGCCGGGTAGAGATGTTTGCCTCTGTGGTACCAACCTTGACTCCAGAGACAAGCAAAGCCAAGCAGTGAGTTGAGGAGAGAGCTTATAAGAAACCAAACTCTGTTGAACAAAAGTAGCAAGCTGCTAAGTACAAAGAACTGTTAATACTAAAAGGGGAAAGCCAGCTACAGAGGAGTCAGGCACCATGCGGCTCCTCACTCAGGAAACTCTGGGCGATTATCATATTGTTGAAACTACCGTTACCAGAAGGCCTTGGGAAAGGCGTGAAAAGGGTCACAGTGGTCATAGAGGTGTCTAGTAAAATCCTCTGTACAGTCGAAAGTATTTGGCCGGCATATGATTGTAAAGAAAAGGGAAGTGAATCCTGCATCGTAAGGAAGTAGAAGAAATTGTGCGATTGGCAAAAGCTGGCAAGAGTGAACCCGACAGAGGGATGCTGATGAAAAGGAGGCAAAGCCTAAAACTCCTGATGAATAGTGTGTTGACAAGAGTGAACCCAGTCACGGGATGTCCACAGTGAACTGTTTAAAAAGCCATTAAGATTTGTGAAGACGTAGTGAACCCAACGGAGGGAGACAAACATACCAGAAGGGTCTGAGCCCGGAAGAGGTGGATCCAGGGTTGGAAAACCATCACCCCATCGACAGTTGAATGCAATGGAAGAAATCTTTTGAATACAAGCCAGCGTGAAACCGACGGAGGGAGGCTGATATTCTAGAGGGGTCTGAGCCTGGAAGAGGGGGGACCAGGGGTGAAAAAGAAGGCATCACCCAACATACAAGTAAGAAGGAACTGTTGTTTGTTATTATGAGACACATAAGGTCCTCGGAGGCAAGAGACTTTTTGTAGAAAAGAGACTTAACCACCGAAAGTCCTGATAGCTGAGAAATGGAACTGTCGTCTTGTGCTGGAGAAGCTCAAGTGTGTGCTGTGCTCAGGAGTTCCACCTTGTCCCTTGCTCAAAACGTGGGGAAGGGAGACCCGCGGCTACCACATCCTGACTTATTATTTATGAGCACTTCTTTCTTTCTTATGAAAATTATCCCACACTCTTTGTTTGTATTAAGCGTAAGGATTGGCAATAGGTTTTTCTTAGTATAGGCCCTTTTATTTTACAAGACCCCACTATGATTGCCTTTTTATTTGATGGTCGTAGCTTGCTCCCATCTTAGATTTAGGTTTAGTTTAGGTGTTTTTCCAACCCGCATATACAGTTTAATAAGTACCCCTGAACTGTGATCACTTTTGTGTGCCTTTACTGTTGCCACCATGAGTTCCTTACACTGCCACAAGTAAGATGCAGCTTGGAGGAAGTCACTTTCCCTTTTCTGGGCTTCCCCTATACCTGGTTCACTATCCTGCCAGATAAAAGCCCTTTCCCATTTCTTCCTCTTTCTTCTCTTTGGGTCCAGGACCCTCTTAGTAGTGCCCCAAAAGATTCTCGTTTTCTCTCTCGGGTCCCAGACCCCCTTAATATTTCTTCACAAACTCTAAAATCGTTTCTCTTATGGGTGCTGGCCCCTGACTCGCCTTTCTTGTTTGGTGTTGCTGATAAAACTTGGTTCACTCTCCTGCCAAGTATAACCATGCGACTCAGACGTGTAACAGAGTTCCTTTCTATTCTCTGCTTCTCTTTGTCCCCTCTGGGCTTTCCACCACCTTCTCTGGGCCCCAGCACCTTCCAGCAAATCTGCGTACCTTTTCGCATGGTCTGCGATTCTTCCAGGTTTTCCTTTGTGCCTGCGTTCAGCTGCAGGGCTTCCCTGACCCTGGTGGTTTTTCTCTGGTCTGCGGCAGCTCTGCAGCTATAATTCTCCTCTGTATAGCGTGGCTCTTCCTTCCTGCGCTTCCGGGTTCTCAGGAATACCGGGAGTTTTCCTTTCTTGGCGTGTTGGCGTGCCGAGTGGTCCTTCTGCTCTGGACAGGCTCCGGATCTTCTTTCTCCCGCCCCAGGGTCCCGGTCTGTCTTCTTCCGCTTACCTGGGCTGTGCTGGCTCTCACTGTCCTCTAGGAAGGGCTCGACAGTGTTATTAGTCCCTCCTCAGTATTTGTACTTGCACAAGGTCCATATAGACTGGAATGCTTGTAGTGGTTCCACTGGGTACTCTTCATGGTTCTGCACATCTTCTCCGTCTCAGTACAAGTATGATCACTCCTTACTAGGTGCGCTGGACTCTTCCTCGTCTCTGTGGTTCTTTCATGTGTTCAACTATCTACCCTTCACAAGTACATGGAACTATGGGGGATCAAAGTACTGTGCCCAGGGAATGAGGATGAGGGAGGTTGTGATGTATTTTGATTTTGGACATACTGCGTTCTCCCCGAAAAGTCGTCCCCAGTCATATAGGGGGGATCCCACCCTATGACATGCTTCCGCTAAGTACCACCCCCAGGGGGACTGTCGGGTAGCGGCATCACCTCTCTGGCCTCATGGGAAGGGGCTCCCCCTAGGGAAGAAGGGACGACATCCGAGGAGTCGTCGCACTCCCGAGACGGATGCTGAACAAACACACCAATGTGAATCTAACTCTGTGCATTTGGGGCGATCTCTAAATAAACAGTAGGACACACCTATATGACATTTAAATCATAAGGGGTGGTAAATAATGGACAGAAACGTATGTTTGCATCTTATTTGAAAGTTTGATTGGCGGGACCCTCCTTATAAGCTCCTCAGTGGCAGCTCTTGGTCACTAGTTAATGCTGGATTCCCAGGAGCTGCTTTTAGCTCCTGCTTATCCAGTCTTAATTTCAATCCCTGATGTTAGACAAATTCATATATGCCATTACATTGAGGGCATCAGGGAGTTCCTCATGGGAACGGAAGTCCTTGTCCAGGTGTGGTCCCACTTGACTGAACCCCTAGGGGGGGTGTTGCGGAGCGGGCTCACATCCCTAGCCTCACAGGGGGAGGGGGCTCCCCCTTGGAGAGAATGGACGAATTCCCTCAATTTGACACATAACTCTTGGAGCCCTGGAGTGTCCAGGACATTTAGCATGTTTTTAGAGTGCACTAGTGATTTTATATTGATTTTAGCAGAAGTCACTGCTTGTCCCTCAAAATGCATTGCATGTGGTAACTAACTTGTATGTATTTGTTGCTATTTGTTGCTAGATGGTTTTAGGGTTAACTCTGTCGTTCATTAAGCCAGTAATGTACTTGCTTTAATTACTTGCCTAGTTTGTGACTATAGTGGTAACTATCTTTTGTCCCTCCTTTCACCAACTGTAAACTGTATGTAGTACCCTGTAAGTGATTGCCATGTTCACCAGGTTCTGGAGCATGGGTCTGCAACTTTTGACTCCACATGTTTTGGACTACAATACCGATTAGCACTGTGTAGCTCATTCAAAGGTGAAAGATCATGTGAGTTGTAGTTTTAAACATCTGGAGAGCCTCAGGTTGCAGACCCATGTTCTGGAGGGAGTTTGTATTTCAACCCATTACTGTTGTTTTTTATTTTATAGCCTTTGTTGGTTTGTGTACACTACTTATAGTACTTCTCTCATCTCTCCTTTAAGAGTCTCCCATCATATCATCTTTAGGTGGAGAACTCACAGATTTCCATATATTTCTCTTCTTTCACCCCTGCACTAAAATCTACTCTTTCCTCCTGTCTCTCGCCATCCAAACTTAGATGGCGGCTCATTCCCTTCACCTGAATGCCTCCAAAGACAGAGGTTATCTTTATTCCTGCCACCAGGAATAAAGATTCTCTGTGACAACCTGGGTATCACCGATTAGGCTCTGGCTTGGCTGGCCTCTTTCCTCTCTGATTTACCCTTCCAGGTACAACTTGGGTCCTTCCTATCTTCTATCTCCCTTTCTACCTGTGGCATTCCCCAGGGGTCTAACCTCTGGCCCTGGCTTTTCAACCAATACCTGGCAACTCTCGCCTACTGCATTTCCATTTTCTGCTCCAATTTTAAGTATTATGCTGATGACTCCCAACTCATTTTCAGGCTTCCTTCAGCCACCTCTTTCCTTCCCTCATCTCGGATTGCCTAATTGCCATTCAAAAATGGTGTGCTGCCAACGATCTCTGTCTAAGTGCCAACAAGACTGAGATCCTCCTCATTGGTACACCTTCACCATCCTTTCCCCTCACCATCTGGCCGGCCTCCCATGGCTCTACTCTTACCTCTACCTGCGAGGCCAAGAACCTTGGGTTCATCTTTGACTCCACACCTTCCTTCTCACACATTTCTGACATCTCTAAAAAAGTCAAACTTCTTGCTGCACCTCCTCAGAGGTACTCTGCCTTTGCTCTCCTTCCCTCAGAAGTTTACTGTCTCCAAGCTCTGGTTCTCTCTAGGTCGGACTACTGTAACAGCCCCTTTCTAAATATACCTGCCTCCACCCTGCCTCCACTCTCTGCCCTTTACAACTAATCCAGAACAGGACGGCAAGACTTGTCCTTGGCATCAAGCCCTGGGATCGTATCTCTCCAGCTCTGAAATCCCTTCATTGGCTCCCATGTGAATGCAAGGATTAATTTTAAAACCCTCTGCATTGTCCACAAGCCTTTCTGGGGCCTGGGTCCAAAATACCTTCAACTATCCCTCCGTAAATACCTCTCCTCTCGAGCCCTTCGCTTCTCTATTTCTAACTCCCTCAGGGTCATTTGTTTTTCAAAGAAACGAACTGGGTGTAGATCTCTGTCTCAGGCTGGGCCCTCCCTTTGGAACAGCCTCCACGCCACCTTGAAATTTGAGGAGAACCATCTCACCTCAAGACCTTCCCCTTCGCTTCTGCCTTTGCCCCTCTTCTCCCTTGCTGATTCTGTTTTCTCTCTCGGCACCGTGCACCTGGCCACCCTCTGTCCTCCGGGCCCAGGTACCTGCACACCCTGCCACCCTCCTGCACTGCCTCCGGGCCACCCCTTGCCCTCTGGTCTGTATCTGTGCCCATACAGCCCCCCACCCATTTCTCTTCTGCACTTATCAGTTCTACGCTATCTGCTTAACCTAGTACTTGCCACTTGCTGGCTGCACTACCACCTTTATTTATTTTACTTATTTATTTATTCTGTTCTCTCCTCTGTTCCGCACTTTCCACCTCTCCCCCTTCCATGCACTTTCTCCTTTTTCCCTTTCCCATGCACTTGCGTGCTCTTAATGTCACTGGGCCTAGTAAGATCGTTGTTTTTGTTCCCCCCTGTTCCCCTCCCTTTGCCTGGTTGCGCTCTAAAACACTTGTGTACGAGCACTATATAAATAAAATATCATTTCATGTCACTATTCCACTCCTGCTTCCTCCTTGTTCTATTTCCTTCCCTCCTTCCATTGCTCCTTCTTCTGCCGCCCCCCAATCTGGGCATGTTCTATGATTCTTCCTTGTCCTTCTCGGCACACATCTCTGCTATTTTTTGGTCCTGTCGCTTTCAGCTTTATAATATTCGTAAATCTTGTCACTTTCTCACCACACAAGCTACCAAGTCATTGCTCTACTCCCTTGTACTTCTACTGCTCCTCTATTTTTATCAGTTTTTCTGCATTCAGACTTGGCCCTCTTTGCTCAATTTATAACTCTTCTGTTCGCCTAATTCTTCATCTCTCTCCACCTGAATCTATTTCTCCTGCCTTATGTTTTCCTCACTGGCTTTCTTTCGACTCATGCTTACTATATAATTGTCCCTGTACTGCTTTTAAATGTCTTTATGGTCTCACTCCTCCTTATTGTCTCTTGTTTCCTTCTATGCCCCCCCCCCGCTCTCTCAAGTCCCAGTGTCAATTTATTTTGTCTGTCCATCGTACACCTTGTTTTTCCTCTTGTTTCCGCTCTTTTGTTTTTTACTAGCTCCAAAATACTGGAATGCTCTTCTCGCTCATCTCTTTGCTCTATTTCTGCTTTCCCTAATTTCAAAACCCGTCTTAAGGAAAAAAAAATGGTTCAACTTGAGTGAGATGGTTTGACTTATTTCTCATTTTCTGATGTGCTGCCTTTGTTTGTTCAGTGCTTTGGCATAACGCGCTACAAAAATACAATAAAATGCAAATACTTAGTGGACAGGGTTTTTAACCTCATGCAATAGTTGATGTACATATCATTTTACAGTATGTTGTGTGTAGTGTATTGCGTTGTCTATGTGTATGGGCCTAATGGTACCTTGATACTAGTCCATTACCTTCCTAACACTGAAGCCAGACTGCCTTGCTACATTACCACCTAAAGAGGTTTGGACTTGGTAGACACACTGTTACTTCACTAAGGACTTGGTATACACACTGTTACTTCACTGAGGATGAGATTTCTTACACTCATCACCTGAGGGCTGTAGATAAACCTCCCTAACATTGGGTGGCCCTGTTAATAAAGGCACCAGTGTAGAATTTGAAAGAGTCTGGAAGGCATACACCTCTTCCACCTGGGCACGAGGGGCACGGTTCCCACTAAATTTGTATATCTGTAATGGGAGTGTATATGCTGGCATAAGCGTGTGCGACAAAGAAAGATCTGCACCCCCTCCAGGTAGCTGTTGTTTTAGCAGCAATTTGGCAGTGTGTGTGAATGTTGTCCTCAGCCTGTTTATGGGAAAGGTATTAGCATTGGATTCAATAAATGGCCATGCACGTCTTATGCCCCCAGGCTCCAAGAGCAACACCATTACTTTAAACCTGAATAACATATCACGACACGCGCTGGCAAGCCAAGCAAAAAAGATCAACTTGAGATTTGCTAATTTTTTACCTGTTTCCAAGTTTTATAAATCAAAGGTTGTCCTGATTTTAACATTGCAGCGGAAACCTTATTTATTTATTTATTTATTTATTTTAATGTTTGTAACACGCCAACATGCCTGTGGGCCTCAGGGCGCACAAAGAACAAGACAAAGACAAACAAGCATAAGAGGCAGAAGGAGAAGCGAGTCAGGAGATTATTCCAGGTTAAATAAGTGAGTCTTTACGGCACGTTTGAACGTGGTATAGCTCTGGATCTGCCGTATACCAGCTGGAAGTGTGTTCCACAAAAGGGGACCCTGAGCATCCAATGTAGTACCTCCAAATTTGGCTGTCCTAAATTTAGAATAATTGAGAGTGACCGCAGAAGAAGAGCGAAGGTTCCTCACGTTAGGTTTGATGCCTATACGGGATGACAGATAGGTTGGGCTGCTAAGACTGAGACATTTATGGGTCGTAGTAAGCATCTTATGCGTTATGCTGTGTTTGACGGGTAGCCAGTGCAGTTTTTTCCTAAAAGTAGAGATGTATGTGCGACGTGACTGATTGAAAATGTTACATGCGGCATTGTTCTGTGCCACTTGTAAGGATTGGATGTTAGAGGCTGCGGTGCCCGCCAGGAGGCTGTTACAATAGTCCAATCTTGAATTTATCAATGCAGTGGACAATAGAGCACAGTTCTCTTCCGATATGAATGGTCCAATATATCTAATTCTCTTGTTTATAACACCACAACTATGACTTTCCTTTGAACTATGATGGTGTTATTGGCAATGTGGAAAGAGGCGTAGTTAGGATCAAGTTTTGCCCGGGTGTCTTTAGATGCCAGAGTAAGGAGTTCAGTCTTTTTATCATTAAGGGCAAGAGAATTACAAGCCATCCAATCTTGTATGGCCTTATATATTCGGTTAATGGTTTCCGAATCACTGCTGTATGAGCCACTCAACTGAATAACCTGAGTGTCATCAACGTAATTTGTATATTGCACTCCTAGTTTGTTCAGAAGATCGAGAAGGGGCCGGATGTAAAGGTTGAAGAGCAGCAGCGACAGACAGGAGCCCTGAGGGACTCCGCATGTCTGAGAGATAGGAGAAGATTGTTTATCACCCACGCAAACTCTTACCATTCTGGGACCCAGAAAGGAAGCGATCCATTTGGATGCAATTGCAGAGCAATTGGCGACCTCTCCGAGCCTTGACACTAGTAAGCTATGATCAACTAGGTCAAAGGCTGCAGAGAGGTCCAATAGCATGAGCAGAGCAGCTTGGTTTTTGTCAGCTATGCTAGCAAGTGTAGATTTGAGATCCAGCATAGCTGTCTCAGTTCCGTGACAAGCTCTATATCCCGACTGACGGGTACCCAAGATGTCGTATTTTTCAACATTGGCCTGTAGCTATAAGTAGGCCAGTTTGTCAAGTATCTTGAGAACATAGGGCACGTTAGTTATGGGTCTGTAATTGTCATTGTTGGCTGGGTCAAGGCCTTCTTTTTTCAGTAGAGGAGTGATCCATGCCGACTTTAGCAGGTCCGGCACCGGACCCTCATCAAAGGAGAGGTTAACCAGTTTGGTAATCCATGGGACCAGGGTCTCTAAGGACTCCAAGATGTGGCTTTGAGGTCCTGAATGATTTTGAATACTTCATCTTCAGTATAGTGCGTGAAAGAGAATGGAGGGATAGTATTTTCACAGGTGTTGGGTGAAGTTGCATCAGTAGTGGATTGTGTAACGGCTACGTTGCCAAGGGCTTTACTGATTTTTTCTTTATGAGAATCAATCTTGAGTAGAAAGGCATCATGAATGCCCTGACACCACTTATCATCCTTGATAATATTGTTCGTGGGAGGAGGCTGATTTTGGAATTCTGCTAAGATTTTAAATAGCTCCCCAGTGTTAGATTTAGCATTCACTATTCTTTCGTTATAGTGTGTGGCCTTTGCTTCTTTAATGAGCTTTTTATAGTTGAGGATGGATTTTTTATATTTTGTCAGGGTATTATCGTTGGGGTCTTTCCTCCGGGCTCTTTCAAGAGCTCTTTTTTCTTGTCTGGCTGTAAGAATTTCATTATTGAACCACGTGTTCTTTGTGGTTTCAGTCTTTATTGCCTTCATCTTCAGAGGGGCAAGATGGTTAACTGCTTCTTTGATGTTGGTTGACAGATGGTTAATCAATTTTGTGGGATCATCAAAGTTGTCTAGGGATTGAAGCTTAGTTGACAGTAGTTCAGTAGGTTTTGGGGCTGTTAGATTCTTTAGGTTGCAAGACATTTTTTGAATACGTGGATTCATATTAAGTTTGGGAGGAGGAGGCGGTAGTGAAATCTTGGCTTGGATGAGAAAATGGTCCGACCAAATGCACGGTGTGACCAGAATATCGGAAATGTTGGTATTTTGGGACAAAAGCCAGTCCAAGGTGTGTCCATTGCTTTGCGTGGGAGACTCCATCCACTGGGTGAGGCCAAAGGAGGTGATGGTATCCATAAGGTTGATACCTGCTTTGTCCTGCTGGTCATTAGCCCAATAGTTAAAATCACCCATAACAATAACAGGGCCTTTGGTGGCACAGATCTGGGCTAGGGGATCACTAAATTGTTTTTCAAAAAGGGGCATGATTTTGGGGGGACGATAAATCGTGAGTGTGTTTAGTGTAGTATTAATTTACTAAACTATTTGTTGGCATACCCTGGAAGGTCTATTTTGGAAAAATTTGTTGAGGTTACCAAAGGGAGTACAGACACCTATTACCCCCTACGAACTTGGCCTAGTTTATTTAAAAGCCATTGTAAACTGGAAATTCCTATCCCTCCTTAGGAAAATGTTAATTGCACCTGGTAATTCTCTATTCTGCACTTTGAAAACCATGTATCACAACTCTGGGATACAATTATAACTCTTGGATTAGGCACTGCATTTTATTCTTGATTCAGTCGGCGCTACCGTTGACACACTGTTATTTGCCCCCCCATGAGCTTAAAGTTAAACTCTGGCATATGGATTGGATGAGGATGATTGACAATGGTAAAACATATTAATTATTTTCATATATCAAACTATGAGAAAAATCACTTGACACTGTCCACCAAGTACCTAAGAAAATTCTCCAACTCTCATTGGAGAGAGTTATTTTTCAGAGCTCGATTATATTTGTTTCCAACTAACTAAATCTTGGGTGCAAGAGCAAAAATAGAGTGAAGTTACAGCGGCAATGCTCCTGGTCAAGTTGAAACACTGGAACACTTTATAGTGAAATGTAGGCACTATCCACCAGCAGAAATATGTATTTGGATGAATTTACAAAGGAATTGAGATTATTCTCTCTGACCGAATTTTAGCATAAGTTACTTGCGGGCCTGCAGATATCCCTCTAACTCTTGATTTTATAAGATTTATATTGTATTTATTTCATAACACTTCTAATTAAGGTCAGCAAGGAATGTGAGTCGGATAGGTTTGAGTACCAGTATGAATTTATGAAGTGTTTTATGAATAGTTAATGCTTTTAGGATGAAATTTGTTTGTGTGTTGATTGTTTATGAAAGTGATATGTCTTTGTAATTTTTCTTTAATTATGTGTTTTAAGAATATTTATTACAAATGAAATTGATTTGTTATTGTGAAAGGTTTGAATTTCAAACCAAAGCACAATAAAAAATGTTAAAAAAAATATTTTTTTAGGACGTAAAATCAAAGCGCCTCACGTCTGACCTTCTGTTCTTCTCTTCACCATGTAGGAAAAAAAGTGAAGGTGACCTACATTGAAAAGGATGTTGAAGACCTTTTTGACGATGAGGTTTCCTGGCCATTGAGCTTCAGCGAGGTATTCTTTGACCATGACAAAGGGCAGCTCCTTATTTTGCTTTGTGACACTACATCTCTTCTGTCTGACCCTCCGTCCTATCTGAGTCTATCAGTATCTGGCAAGTACTGTGAGGGAGTAAGAACTGCAGATACACTGCCGTCTTAATTTCCTAGCACACCTCAAGATTACAAGCACTAGTCCACTGAGTCGCTTCATTTATACCAAAGCAAGAAACAGGGCTACTGTTTACTTGAAAAGAAATACTGCTTAAACAAACTACCAGTAAAGACGTACACCACCCAACTAGATTAACAGTTTATTGCATGTGTTAAACCTCAATAGAGACCATAAGGTGTGTTTATAGGATTGTTAGGTAGGACTACAGCTTTAAATGTAGAGCAGCAAACACAGCATGTTGTGTTTGCAGGAACATTTAGCATGTTACTTTTTCTTGTTGATCACATTCACTGTTCCTTCTGAAATGTGCCTCTTTGGTTGGAAGAAAGCAAAATACCTTTGTAAATTAGATGTGCTCATTGCATCCTAGTTTTTTTTCTTTTTACTTTCTTTGCTCCTCAGGAGGGCAAATTAGGCTTTACGATTATATCACATTTGTATACATTGCTCAACACCACTTTCCTCCTGCTTCTAAGAGCTGTAAGTAATAAGTGTTATCATGAAACTAAAATTCCACTGGAAGTAAAAGAGCAGGAAAACACTGCAATATCACTATAGATGTAAATAAATCTGTTTGTTAGCAGATTCAGGCTCAGATTACACATTAATCCACATTGATCAATGCAAAACGATGGTGGGTAAGAATAACGTGTGACCGAAGAGACATAGGGTGCAAGACCAACACCATTGTGTTTAAAGGTTTAGAGGTAGACCAGTGAAAGGAAAGGTGTATGTAGCCAAAAAGGGCATACCAGTAGTATCGTCGGTCGATCAAGCAAATCTTAAAATAAAGCTAGATCTTTGCAGAGAGTAGCAAGTATTGTCTATATATGAAGACACCTCACAACACATCATCAAAAATATTACACATTCTTCAGCCAGGGGACCTGACTCGGTAAAGGCAACACACATGAAATGGAGCAATCCCTGTTAAAAATAAAGTAAGGCCTCATCCTGCAACAGCTCATCTCTTTACTTTTAACTTTTACTTTACAAAATTTATATAGTGCACTGTGCCCCTGGGGCATAAAGGCGCAGACATAAATACAAAACAGGTAATGGGACAAAGAATCGCATCTTCAGGAGAGCTCTCTCCATAGAGTTACTAGAAACGGGATCCTAGATTTAGGTGAATAAGAATGTTTTCAGATCTTTCTTAAAAGTCTGCAGTGAACTATGGAATCTTAGTGAGAGTGGAAGCTGGTTCCAGAGTTTTGGGACTGCGAAGTGGAAGGCTCCTTTCTCGGCCTTTGAGGCTCTACTCCTGGAAGTTATCAAAAGATTCTGCCCAGATGATCTCAACTCTCTGCCACAAATGTTGTCATTAATGACATTCTGCAGATAAAATGGCATAGTGCCCTGTCTGCATTTAAAGGTTATTGTCAGAATCCTATACTTGAAGCGTGAAATACTTCAACCTGGAATAACTCCTCGGAGACCTCAAAATGAAGGCACAATAGAAACAGCTGAAATGACAGAATGGCTCAGAACTGTGGCGCTTATGAAGAAACGAGATGCAAGCAAGTTAAGACAGTGCATCCACCTGAGAAGTTTAAATAGTGAGGTAACTATGGACAGCTTCCCCACTCTCAACCTTTGCCAGTGCTAAACAAAGCAATCTTCTTTACAATATTACATATGCGCAATTCATACCACCAGATACAGTTCCACAATGAGTCAAAGTCCTACACAGCTTCAATAAGATCTTTTGGCGTGTTTAGGTACACACAAATGTTGGTCAGATTATTTCAAAGAATCATGGATTGCATGTTGAGAGTGCAAGTCAGGTTGCATTTTCCCAATGCTGATTTGTGGTGAATCTGAAGGCAGACACAACACAGCACCGGACACAGTACTAAGAAGCTACAGAAGACTGGACACCAAATAAGAAACGAGGGATGCCATTTTTTACAGAGAGATGTGTAGTATTTGGGTTATGTCTCAGCTGAAGGCATAAAAGCCCAAACGGATTTACTAGATTCAATACTGAATGCAGTACACCCTCAAAGCAATGATCAGCTCAAGATGTTTATGGGCCTATCAGTATACAACGCACAATTCGTGGAGAACCCTTTGCGCAATTTTTAGCCACTGAGGCGCATGCTAACTAAATTTACACAGCATGAAGATGCACTAACTGTCTTCTTTGAGACTGTAAAATACAGCATAGCTCATGCACCATGCCGCAAGCCTTTGGACCCACATCTTTCTACATATATGGCAGTAATCCCTAGTAATTATAGGATTGGGGTCACTTTGGTGCAACAACTGGGATCGTTTAAATGAGTTTTGGCATTTTCCTTGAAATCGATGTCAAAGTCTGAGATAAACTACTCGTGATTTAAAAAAGAGATGGTGGCATGCTCGTGGGCAGCCGATCACTTTAGGTCATACATGTGGTGCCAAAGATTCTGTATATACCACTAGCTTGCATTCTGAGCCCAGGAGGTGTGAAGGCAAGTTAAAATAATGTGTCTTTTTCAGGGCTGAGAGGTTTTGATGAGGCAACCCAAAAGATACTAACAGTATCCTGCCCCTTAGGTGACAGGGGAGACGTGCAATACTCATAAAAGGCATGAGAAGTGCACCGAGTTCACAGGTTCACAAAGAAAAGGCAGCAAAAGGTATTGCTCTCCAGACCATGGTATAAAATGTCCAAATGTATTAACTAATTGCCTAATAGAGAGTAGGTTAAGGAACACAATATAAATGGATTGCACAAGCATGTCTGGGAGCCCCTCTAGCGAGAACAAACACTGCCAAATAACCTGTTCTATGGGAAGGTGCCCACTCGGGAGGGTCTACAACCACGTTTTAGCTCACTATACCGTCCACAGAGGGGAAATAACCATTTGCATTTCATGCTTTGTCCCAGCCACAAGGGCAGTCCAGCTCCGGAATGTTAGGCAATTCTCCTCTGGTTGCACACCAGCTGACATGTGTTCAGAACTGGGGACAGTTACAGTAATCAATTTCTAACCTAAAAGCAGGGAAGGGGATTGCAGCGGGGAGGGAAGGGGCAAACGTTTTGTCGTAGCATGGGTCCTTGTCAGTCCTGTTAGGTGGACCATAGTTCTGTAAAAGAAGTAGGCAGATAACGTTGCAAAGAGTTGTGATAATGGGGTTGCTTGTCCGAGGCAGATTTGAAGATTGGTAACTTAGTACACAAGGTAATGTTGGATGCATACAGGGTTTGAGAGAGTGTTTGGACAATCCTGGAATGTTGGTAGCTCATCTCAAGGAGATGTGGTGACAATAAGAATGCTGCATAAGGACAGAGAAACAGATTCAAAGTTTAGCTCCACCAAGACAGGTCGAAAAGTAGGAAAGAATTGCATCACCACCGGTGATGGTGAAAAGTGCAATTCAGGGAGAATTGCTCTCTTTAATTGTATAGGAGGGGTGGACAGTGTGAGGGGCCAGAAATGTGAGGCGGCCAACTTGATAAAGGTTTTTCACAAGAAGCCATTTTATTAACTTAAAAGGGTGTGATAAACGCCTCGCTTTCCCTAACCTAACGTGAGTTTCCCTGCCTGTGAGACTAAGGCTAATGGAAAACACTCTAACATAAAAAGGTATCTGTCCCTTACACTTAAACATACAACAAAAACATTTAGGCATTTATATAGATGTTCAAACTCAGCAGAACAATAATTAGAAACAAATACTCTTGCAACAAGGGTCGGTTCCCCTTCCCCAGAATTAAAGTAGAATTACCGAATAAGAGCTTCAATAGTTAAAGTTCATTCCAATAATCAAGTTTGACTGCAAAAGATAACACAGAAAAAGCTCTTCCCAAAGTTCTGTTTCCAAGATAGTTCCTTCACTCCTGGAGGGTTTCACTTGGCATAGGAACTGTCTTTTAACTAAACTAAGTTCAACACTCCACAGTATAAAGTTTACACAGACTTTTGTTTGTCAAGCGAAAAGTCTTTTTCTTCACTCTTCCAGTGAATAATTTCATATGACAACTAAGACAACTACTGCACACTTCTTTATAAACAAAAATGTTTTCGTCAGGATGGTTTTATCACAGTTTATCAAACACATTAGTGGCCTTGCCAATTTCTTTCCACCACAACTTCTCGCCACAAAGTAGACGTTTATGGTCTTCCTCCTGGTTCACTAACCTGCCAGGACTACCACTAACAATCTTTTTCCTTGTGTACTCGCCTGCCAGGATAAATCTCCTAACACTATTAAAAGTACTTGCCAGTGATGTTTACTTCAAACATCAGTAAAGTCTTTGACTTTCAATAACAGTAAAAATCACAACTTCTTTCATAAGGATACAACACCCATTGGTGATGTTTGTTCCTACTGATTGATTGGCGACATATAATGCAGGTTGTGTTCCTCTACCCCTGCCACTCTCCACAGGAAAGGCCACTTTCCTGCCACCTTTGAGTTTCCAGTATCACACCATGTAATTGTTGGTAATGTTTCTCATCCAGGTTTCTCTCAAGAAAGTGGTTTTCCCTTTTTCTTCCAATAACCTTTCTTTGGTTTAGGCATACTTGTGATTTGCCTCCTCTTTACTTTTCCAATGGTGGTTATACTTTGGGTTCACTACTACTCCCTCTTTCCTTCAGCAATGATAGTCACAGCCTTTCTTAAATATCACTCTCTCTTCACTTGGGTACTGATAGTGATAATCGTTCTCTCCTTGTTTCCTCTTCAAATGCGTTTTGGGCCAAAAACACTTTCTTTCATTCCTTTGATATTCAAATAGTATATATGAGGTCAGCGGTTCACTACGGAGCGCCCCAGGGTCACATATCAGAGACCAACTCTCTAGTCTTTGACTGCGTGTCTGAGTGTCCTGCTGCCACTTCTTCCATGGTCCTCAGATTTTGAGATTCCAACAGCTCGGTTGCAGCCCCGTGGCTCGCACCTTCCCGAACAGGAGCTCACGTTGCTCCTCTAGCTCCCTGGTGCTCACCAGCCACCAGAATCAGGCACACGCACAAAGAGCATTTCTCTCCTATGGGGTAACCTTCAACAGCAGCGCTTCCTGCTGGTCTTCGGGTTCTGCCTTCTCACAACACTCTAAGCACCATTAACCGCTACAGACACAGCAGTGTTCCCAACATCCTCGGCTCTCTGCCCCTGCTGCATACACGGGCAATGATAACTCCTTCTGCTACTATCACTGCTACTCCTCATCACCTGCACCTGAGGGGGATTGAAATACTCAAAATCCCTGCTCAGCTCCAGGTTGTCAGAAACACTAGACTGCATACTGCAGTTCTGTGCCTCTGAGCCTCACTTCCTCGTCCAAGTACATATGGCATTACGGGACTTGAAGCCCCCAATTTTCTTGTTCTGCTTTTTATCAAATATTTCGACTTTGCAATAGGCCATCAAGACCGGAGGGCCACTAGGGAAGTTGTTTAGGGGGTTCACCCAATTCTCCTGACCTGAATCCCCTCACATGTGATCCTCCCGCAAAACACCTAATAATAATAATAATAATAATAAAATCCTCCCCCATGGTCAGGATCAGGAAGAGTCTGCCTTTCTCTGGTCAGTCACATGAGAAGGGTCCAAGGCCAGAGTCTTCGGGATGATCACCTCTGATTCATCAGAACAGCCTCAATTAAAATAGTCTCAATTAAAATATGAGTGCTTCAAGAAATAGCCAAACCCAAATGCTCAACGGTTAGTCCAAACTCAGCCGAGAGGAGAACTCAAACCATCTTTCAGATAACACCTAGGCAGATGAAGACTCAAACGTCATGGCCAGCAGTAGGGAGAGTAACACTGAGAGTACTCCCATGGGCGAAGTACGAAATTGTTAAAGTTTCATGTCACCCGAGAAACGATAAGGCACCATTTGCAGACCCAGTGCGTATCTAAATCTACCAACCAAGCACAAAGATTATGGAATTAACTCATTATTCCTATGTTCGAAAAGGGAGGTATGTGGCAGTCTCGTCTTTATTTCACGACTCACACATGCTGAACACACAGGGATAGGCAAAGGCACGTGAAGTTGGACATATACTGTTAAAGTGGGACAATGAGAGGGAGAGAAGACAAGCGGACAGAACACAGCACTCCTCCACAGACCTGGTTCTTCATGAGTAACACGTGTTACCTGCACACTACGTCTGCTATAACATTGCAACTTCCAAGCAGACAGAAAACTGTAGAGAATAAATCACTCTTACAACTTAAATATCAGCCAGCATCTCTATTGATATGATCATAAATACCACACCCAATGTATCTGTACTCAGTTGATCGATCTCAGGAGGATGAAGGGCCGAGTCAGGTCTGAAGGAATTTCGTAGGTAGGTTCGGCTGGCCCCATGTCTAAGACCTGTGCTTAATTCGTGAGCTATCCAACCACGTAGGTTTTTAAGAGGGTATGTTCTCATTCCTGTGTGTGCCATGTTGACAGTGTAGAATTTGGGTTCACGTATTTTCATCAAAGTTGTCAAACAGTTTTTTTTACCAATTCTTTTCTGCATATTTGACCATGTAGAGGCAGATAGTAGATTGGGGTCAGGCAATATAGAAAGGGGAGAGAGTGGGAGGTGCGGAGAGATCCAGTGGCTAGCCACTGCTTTTAGGGGTAAACTAATGAGTAAAAAAGAAATCGGCCAGTTCAGATTCGGTCGAAACACATAGATCCGTTCCTGGAGTATTTCATCATTTCAGATTAGCATCAATATCTCAGTTTGAATTTTCCTCTCTTTGTAATGTAAGGATGATGCTGTTCTTCTCTTTGCAGGTCAGAGTTCGGGGGGCAGCAGGCATAGAGAGCAACTTGCGCCGGAAACCCTCTCCGCGCAGCATATTTCAGGCGGGCCTACTGTTCCACACCAAGAAGCGGCGAGCGGAGAACGGCTCCAGCCTTTCAAAGGAGAGCAAAGCACTGCGGGTGTGTTCATTTTAGGAGTGTAACACCTGCCTTTCTTCTCTTTATTTATGTATGAATAACTCATTTTCTCTGCCCTTTTTTTTCTTCTGTCTGTTGTCTTCTCATTTGTTCCACCGTCTCTTTCTGTTCTTAGTCCCTTTGTTCTTGTGAGTAGCTGTATGTGTCCTTGTTTACCCCAGCCGTCCTGGAGATATGGAGCTTCACTCCATATCTGTTTGCTTCTTTCGCTCTGTTGCATTCATTCTCTTTGATCTCACTCTACTGCAACCCCCTTGCATGCTATTGCGCACAGCCTCCTTCCTTCAATACCTTTTTCGTTTTCTAGTGCAACTTGATTCTTTCCCCTTCACCACTTGTTCTTTTTTTTGGTGTCATGTCGGTCTCCTCTTCATCCTTTTCTGTAAATGTCTCTCTTCCTGAATTCAAGATTTGAAAAGTATTGCCCAAGGTTGAAGCCACTGACTGAAGGTATGGAGTAGGGTAAACAAAGATTATATAGAAGAGACTGCTGGACCTTCCTTAGTTCAATCCCTAGCCAGGTGTATGTTGATTGATGCCTCCACTTTCGAATCAAGAAGAAACAGGTTTGCAAATAACTGTTACGGAGGCATCAATACTGTGAGGTTCCTTTCCTGTTCTTCTCTCAGATGCTCTGGACGGCTCCAAAGATGGAGGGGGGGGGCATGATTAAGGAAGAGCGGGTGCTTCCACTAATTCACCAAGCACAGTTACCGAAGGCGAATTTCCTCTTATCTGGTGGCCTGCAACACTGCAAGCCATAATTGCAGAAGAAATATGATATGATATGGCATTTATAACACGCCTATACACAAGTGTTTCAAGTCGCGAACATTGTATCATTGTTGTCATGCCAGGATGTGCTTCAATATCTACAGTGGACTGTTTGGGGTTTGCATTGTTGTCAGCTATTGTCCTGCATAAAAGGCCAATCCGAATGCAGCTGATTATACAAAGTTGAGGTGGTTAAATTGTGAATTTTTTCATTAAGTTCAGAAGCTTCACTCTTTTAATGATGCTTGAAAAGGCTGCCTCTAACAGGGACTGAGACCGGGAAAAGCCAGGCGGTTCAAAAGTTTAATTTGGCAGGCACAGTGAGGGGACAGAACCAGACGCTCAGTATTAAAAAGACAGCTTGTGATACAGGAACACGATTTGAACAGTGTTGAGTGATGCTGAAAGACCAAATCGAAGCTCAATCATTGGATATAAAACAAAGGCCCTTAATGACATAGCATACGTGCAGACAGATGCACTTAAATTTAGCTGCAGAAGTAGAGAGAAGGGGCCATGTTCTCTCGTGGTGCCGGGCACGTTCATCAAGCGAATTAGGAAGCTGTAAGGTAACAGGGTTTTAGAATTTTCGAGTCACAGAGTGAGAAAGCTCCTAATGTATTTTGCAGCCTCCAATGCCTGACCTGGCTAGATGCACACTATCGCCGTGTTTCTTTCTGATTCCCAACCCCCCCCCCGACATTCTCATTTATTTATTGTTCTCTTAAATCTCCCACCAACCTTCACTTTTTTCCTTCAGAGAAAACGTATTGTTTTTGAATACGCTGTACAGTGAGCCTTCCAGAGAGAACAAACATTTGAGTAGAGAATGCAGGCCCTTTACTGGCCCATTTTCTCCACGTCTTGCCTTTTCTCTATTTTCTTCGTCTTGCTTCTCAGATCTCCCATTCCTTTTAATGCTCTGTCAGATTGGTTCTGGGCCCAGCCGATTTCTTCCCCGTCGCTTCTGGCCCATGGCAGTGTTATTGGAGGTTAGGTGGGGTAGAACGACTGCACATGCACTGTGGATGTTGTGGCTTGCGCAGGAATGCACAACGGCCACAACTTGGGGTAGTGCCTGGTGCTAACTATGGCCTCGTCTTGAGTGATCTCTCTTGTCCTCTCCTTAGAATTGGCAGTCGATTGTGCAGCCACTGGCTCAGAACCCACAAAACAGAAAGATGATAGTTGGGTCACCGTGTGGTATATGCTGCCTTGTCTTCTAGAGAGCCAATCGCTTGAAAAATCCCTGATTAGACGTTTGTCCCATTTTAGCTGTGCATTCAAACCTAACTTTTCAGGATTTTACTTGACTATTATAAATTTCACTTAAGTTAATTGATGCCATGCCGCCTTGTCTGTGTCTCAATGAAAATCCGTATTCTACCTCAGATCAATCGGGTGTGTACTCCCTGTCATAAACTACCCAGTAAGAAAACTGGCCCTCATCTCCCATATCCCCTGAGAAAGGGTGTATATATAAAAAGTACATCTTTTAAGGTGCCTTAAGAGTACATAATGCTTCTGTAAGACTGCTACTGTGATTGGATCTTCAAATACAAAATACCAGCACTTTGAACGGTACACTGGCTACCAGTCATATGCAGCATGCATTTCAAGTTATTGTGCCCAGTGTGCTTTCCAGGGAAAGGGCCGAGTTTAGTCCAGAATAAAATTCAGCGCCACAAATAGAGGGGAACACTTAGGTCAGCCAAGGGTCTTACTTTTGGCACCACCATAAAACAGAACAGCAAATAGCTCCTCTATTGCTACTTTAATGATTAAATTCTGCAATGCCCTAACCATACTATTCAGATCTCTGTAACACCATCTCCCCTATTTAAAATCACCCAGAACCTGGCTATTTAGAAGACAAGCCTAAGACTAGAATCCGACACAACCTGACAAAGATATCATGGCCTGGCACCCTGATAAGAAAAGAATGAAATAAACAAAATAGCCAAATATATACATGGGCTAAACCTAGAAAGCTATCTGCAGCAAACCTCCTATAGGAATAAGAGAAAATTAAAGACTTGCCTATATACCAGCACCCAGAGGGCTACCAGTGGAATGCACCATCCAACATAAAACCCTTTCCATCATCGCTAAATGTGCAGTGTTCTAATCAAGAACTCATCCATCAATTCTGCCCAGTCACACCAAACCCACACTCGCTCACTCAGCAATGGTACCTCACTTCATATTGTGAGAAACCTGAAGGTGTTTGCCTGACTAGTCCCCGGGCACCTGTCATCCAGGCGGCCAGGACACATCCATCGCTACTGGATCCAGTTCCTGGGGTGGACCATCGCGGGAGGATCACCTGGATGAGGGGTCCTCGGGGAGTGGAAGTGGGACACAGACGGGTGCGATGGATATTTTGAAGCTCTACCCCCTCTTTCCCGACACAAACACTTTCTGACACTGTAACAGACAACAGACTAACACCAGAGCCGTTTACCTGACATGTCCCAACATCAGAGTCAGGCAATTGACAATAATCAGACACCCTGATAGCCCTTTATCTTCCCCTCAGGGATAAAAGGCAGAGCAGGAGAGCACAATATGAGCAAGGCCGAGCGCATGAGGAGACAGCAACACCAAACCGGCAGTTCAAACAGAGGAGAAAGGCGGCGAGAACTGGAAGGACGACGAAGGGGGAACTGCCCTTGCCCTTTTCAACTCAGAACCGCGAAGCCTCAGAAAAAGGGAATTACAAGACCGGGAAGTACAGCTGACGTGTGGAGTGACTAATGTCAACGGTGCATGGGGGCCTCCCGCATTGATAACAGAGGCAGGCCGGCATGCTGGCTACCGTGATACCGTCATTGACTCCAGAAGCAAGCCAAGTCAGCAGACCCGACATAATCAGTGAGTCAGAGGGGGTGTGTGGCTTAATGGCTGCGTGAAAGGATGTTCCGCGGAGGAGCTCCCGCAGATCCGTTATTGATTCTGGGAAAAAGGATGGTTTTTGGTGGACATACACGTCCACAGCACACCTGATGGAGCATGAAGACTGGGGGCACGTAATGAGCGTTCAAACAGCCCGTTTGATAGCAAGCTGTAGAAACCGGAGCTGAAGCAAGAAAGGAACTGCCTGCGACGGAGTATAACCCAAGATGGCCGATAGTGAACAAAGGGCCATAAATGGTCCGCAAAGCTGTGGTGGACCAAGCTGGCCAGCGCAGCGCACATCACGCCAATAACAGAGGCCCAAGGTGTGAGGCATCCTGCTGGGGAGCAGCCGGGGGAACTTGTGAGAAGGAGGACCCCGCCGGACCAGTGAGTAAGGCAGCGGCCAGTGACATAGACAGAAGTGCCGGCGGATTTCGGCACTGAACGTGTGGCAGACCGCGGGGAGGACACATCCGAAGTGCAAACGCCTGGAGCCCATCACGGCGACACACAAACTGGTGGCCCTGGGAAGTGCAGTGGCTCCCACAGCCCCCATGCCTGAGGGGGGGGAGTGAGGATGGAGCGAGCGGAGCCGCATTGCTGCAACTGAGGCTGCCGCACCGGAGCCCAATCGGGGCAGCGGAGTGCCATACCTGGACCAGAGGTACCCAGGACCCGTTGCGCCAGAGCACTTGAGGTCCCGAGGCGCCCAGCGGGCCCTGCGACATCCTTGCTAGGAAACACACAAAGACACTTTTGGCCAACGGCACGGATGTGAGCGCAGGCCCCTTCATAGTGGGTCTTACATGGTGGGGTGCGGAAAAGAGGGCTACAGTGGGACCGGGGACACCGAAGCAATCGGCCAGGAGAGTGGGACCCGGACTGCCGGGTGGACTGTGTCGTGGCCGGCGAGGGACAGCCGCAGAGAGGTCTGTATGCGGCGGGTCCCGAGAGGTGCCCCCGCTGGCTGTGCGGCGATATGGCGCACCAGAAAGACACATAGAGCGGCCTGCGGTAGGGGCCTCCCTGGACGCTGGAGACTAGGGCGGATAGCCGGAGTGCATTGAAAGTTGTGCCCAGTTGAGCCCCTCGGCAGCATACACTAGTAACAAGTGAAAACACATCTGGCCCTGAAGCGAGTGCATGAGCAAGAGCCCACCACACAGCGTGACATCCACAGCAGCTGAGTAGCTGCAGCTGGCAACATAGGAGGGAGAAAAAGGGAAACCGGGGAGCTTGGGTCTGGAGACAGGAGGAGATGACACTGGGGCCGGAGTCATTTACGGGGAGATGGGGCCCCCATGCCACTAACCAGGTGAAGGAAAGTGACCAATGAGCCACTTGAACAGGGTCCCGGCACTGAAAGACACCGTAACCTATGCAAGGAGGCTGAACATCAAAGCCCACTCCGGGACATATGCAGTACTCAAAGGGGTACACAGAGAGTAGCTTGTGACGGTACTGGATCTTGAGCAGGTGAGAAAGACACTATTGTGGGCTAAACTGCCGGGAGGCCCCGCCGGGTCCCGGTGCAGTAGTGTAGGCCCTTGAAATATCACTGAGCTGGACCGGGTACGTGGGAGGACACAGCCCATTCCGAGAGTACAGAGGGCAGTAGGCACTCAACCCCGGAGTGGCCGGGGTGGGCCCACACGCCAGGAAACGCAGCAGGGACTGGCGGAATAAGACTGAGTGGGTGCAAGATACGGCCCACACCAGGAGCGCAGCAGGCAGTGGGTGTGCACCCACAACACAGTAGAAGCGGGCCCCAAACATCAGGAATAGCTTGACACCACACAGACCCACATGCGAGAGGTGGCTGGGCTGGCCCACATCTGGTTAGCACAGCACAATGTTCAACAAAGTCGTAACACCGAAGAACAAGCAGCCGACGCTGGAGGCCTACGCCAAGACACCCCCAGGGGAAGAGGGGGCCAGGAGCAAGGACAAAACTGCGACGGAGGAGGCTCCAGGCACAATCCAGGAGGTGCTGGCAGCAATTGCGGACCTGAAAGTTGCCTGGGAGACAAAACTGGGCCTGGCCATGAACGACCTGAAATTGGCACTGGACCTTAAGGTTGGAGAGGTCCAGGAAGATGTGAACTTACTAAGACAAGATGTGAGAACACTTGCGGAGCGCACCGGAAACCTGGAAAAAGAGATGGCCCCAAACACAGCCGAATGTGCCCCCCACAGATCAGAACTCCATGCCCTTGTGCAGCGAGTAGGCAACCTGGAAAACAGAGCAGAAGAAGCAGAAGGACGCGCTAGATGCAATAATATCCACATCGTTGGATTGCCAGAAGGAATGGAAGGGTCTAACCCAACGGAATACGTGGAAACCATGTTGCTACAGGAAATAACCGGAAAGGGCTGTTGAAAGGGCGCATAGGGCTTTGATGAGGAGGCCGCCCCCGGGTACCCACCCAGGCCATTGATCGCAAAGATTCTAAACTACCGAGATCGGGAAAGAATACTTGAATTCTTCTGGAAAGGGGGAACGATCGAAAGGGGGCCCGCCAAAATAACTGCATATCCTGACTTTACCTTGCAGGTACAACGCAACAGAATGAACTTCGGAGCGGTGAAAAGAAGATTGAGGGAAACAGGTTATAGATATATGTTGCTGTATCCAGTCAAACTGAAGGTGTTCCACAAGAACAAAACTTTGTTTTTTGATACGCCGGAGGACGCTATGGGATGGCTGGATATCCAGAGCCGCCCCCAAGAATCGGGGATCCAGACAGGAGCCGGAGAAGATAAGTAACATGCTGTTGTGGCACCCTCAGTGACATTGCGCGAGACACTGGGACTAGAATATTGCATTAAATAAGGCTCACAGGGATTGTGCTGTTGGGAATGTGCTTGTTTGCAGGATCTGCTTGAACTGAATAATTCTAATTATACAAGAGGGAGCTCCTGAGAGACAACCCTTGAAACCCCATAGCATTATGCTTAGTTAGGTCACTATTAGTTTGGTAACGCCCCGCGGGGTCCTAGTCCTCGTCACCACAAGAAAGGACCAGACGTGGGTGGGCCTGAGATCCAGGGATGGAGCTGGGCATTTGTTGGGGTTGGGTAGGGAGGTGGGAGGGGAACGGTTGTGTGTAGTGGGGTATGGGGGAGTAAGAGGCGGTGGGGGAAGTTGGGAGGGAATTGAGCCAGAAAACAAGCCATAGGGAAAGACACGGGGAGTGGTGGGGAGAAGAACATCAAGTTAATGGAATCGGCTAACCTCAGAATCGTGACATGGAATGTGCGGGGCCTCAATAGTTACCTAAAACGTAATAAAATAATGATGTACCTAAAGAGGATGAGGATTGATATAGCTCTGCTACAGGAAACCCGCCTCACCAAGGAGAAATTAGAGGTGGTTAGGAGAAAATGGAAGGGTAGCGTCACGGGAGCCACATATTCGGCATATGCAAGAGGGGTGATCACATGGGTGGCACCACATTTGCTGTTTCAGTTGCTCAGATCAATGACAGACTGGTGGTGGTGGCGGGACTCCTGGAAAACAAAGAGGTGAACATCATACACTTATATGCCCCTAACCATGACACCGCAGCCTATTTTAGGTCTTTATATGGTAAAATGAGTCCCCTGTTGGGTGGCGCGATATTGTGGGGAGGAGATTTCAATTGCACCCTGAACCCTGGGATAGACAGGTCGGATAGCAAGCTAACAAACCCTGCACCAGCAGCTAGAGTGTTGGGGACATTGTTGACAGACCTCAAACTGGAGGACGTGTGGAGACGGTTGCACCCAACGGACAGGCAATACTCGCATTACGCAGTGCCACATGACCTGCATACCAGGCTGGATTATGTTTTCGCTGCCGCCGAGATAGCAGAAGAAATGGTGAGCGCAGAATATAAAGCCTGGGTACTTTTGGACCACTCGCCCTTGGTCTTGGAGTGGCGATACCACCCCCCCAGGGCGCGAATCCCGACATGGATGCTCAGAGCTGAGGCCCTACAAGATCCGGGATTCCGAGAGGACCTGAGGGAGGCCATCAAGGAATATTTTGACATTAATACTGGCATTGTACGATCCATGGGAACAGTATGGGAAGCATTCAAGGTGGTGGTGCGCAGGGTGGCCATATCAAAATCCAAAGGGTTCCAGGGGGGCATAGAGTGAGAATTGCTGGAAACTGAGAGAGAGTTAGAGGACTTGATGCGAAGGGGGGAGACCTCCCGAGAGGACAGCGTTAAGATAAGAGATTTGCAAAGAGCCAGCAGTGAACTCTGGGACAGACTATGTAAGCTAAATTATAAGAAATACACAGAGAGGCAACATGCGGGGGGACACAAGCCGGGCAGACTACTGGCCTGATTATACAAAAATGAGACACCCCGTCCGGTGATCAGAGAAATCAGGGATGCGGAAGGCCAGATCCGTAACACCCAGGAAGGAGTAAACGAGGAGTTCCTTATATATTATAAACGCTTGTATGAGGATGCAGGCGGAGATGTGGGTCAAGAAATTCAGGATACGATAGAAGATACAGAGCTTCCCACCATGACTTAGAGCGAGTGGATCTGGAGGCCCCAATCACCTCAGACGAACTGGAGGCAGTGATCCAACACCTGCCCACATGTAAAGCGCCTGGGTCGGATGGGTTACCCAGCAAATTCTATAAAGCGTATAAGCAGGAGCTACTCCAGCCACTGCTGGCCATGTTTAATGAGGCCTACGAACAAGGAAAGCTGCCGGAATCCCTCCGAGAGGCAGCGATCATCCCGCTCCTGAAACCGGGGAAGCCGAATGTGGACTGTGGGTCCTATAGACCCTTATCAATGCTAAATCAAGATAGCAAAATTCTCACGCCAGGCTTAAGCGAGTAATTGGCAAATTGATACACCCGGACCAAACGGGCTATGTCCCCAACAGAAACATTACGGATAACCATAGGAGGCTACACCATATTATTGATCACACTGAGAAAGACCCGGGCGAACTGGCCATTGTGTCGCTGGACGCGGTCAAAGCTTTCGACTCAGTGAGGTGGCCATGGTTGATGGCGACCCTGAAAGGGTACGGGATAGGACCGGGGTATATTAGATGGGTCAAAATGTTATACAACTCCCCGATTGCAAGAGTCAAAACGGGCACTATAATTTCAGATAAGTGGCAACTCAGTAGGGGGGCTAGGCAGGGATGCCCTGGTCGCCCATGTTTATATATTCTTGAGTTGGAGCAGTTTGCCTTAGGCAACAATACGGAGAGGTGGGGATACGAATGACAGGAAATACGCACTTGATATCACTCTACGCGGATGACATACTTCTCTATCTGCGCTTCCCGGAAGAGAATCTGCAATATGTGCTGGAAGTGATGGACCACTATGCCGTCCTCTCGGGCCTATCGGTAAACCCTGCGAAGTCCAGCGTGTTCCCCTTTGGGAGGTACAAAGGTGTTCCACTGGAAAAACTGCCCATTTTGCAGATAGCCTGGCAGACTGAGATGTTTAGATATTTAGGCATACACATATACCACAAGATAGAGGTAGAGCACAGACACAACACAGAGAAAGCTGTTGAAGGCCTAAAAAATAGCATGGTGTTCTGGTCCAGATTACCCCTTACCATGATGGGAAGAGCAGCGCTGCTTAAAATGGTGGTTTTACCCAGACTGCTGCATTTCTTTGTAAATGTCCCGTTCTTGATACCCAGATGCTTATTTGTTATATTTCATAGCATGTGCAGGGGCTTCATTTGGCACAATACTAGGAACAGGGTGGCCCTGTGTAAACTACAAAACTCGTGTGATAAGGGGGGCAAAAACCTACCGAATTTCGAATCATATTACTTGGCGGGACAGCTAATATATGTATCCAGGTTGCTGTCCACAGAGGACTATGCAGAAGCCAGGCTTTTGCGGGGTGACTCTTTCCCATACTTTCTAAAAGAGACAGTGTGGCTGCATAAAACAAAAGTGGCAAAGATGGGGAGACTGCTGGTGCTGGGCTGGGAGGTCTGGCGCAGGGCATGGAGAACTGTGGGGGACCCAGACCCGCTCTCCCAGCAGGTCCCGCTGGTGGTGTTATGTGGGGAAGACTCCCAACTGATCAAAGGGGTCTGCAGATACTGGGAACTGGTGGGCCTGGCCACCCTTGGAGACATATCGCAGGAGGGGGAGACATTGGAATTCCAGAGGTTGCTGGAGGAGACGGGGTTGCATAAGGGTCAATATATCACTTACACCAGGATCATGAAACGGGTGAGGGAAAGGTGGCCTGAAACAGTACTTGCAGAAGAATGTACGATGTCTCGGAGGGTGGGCACGAAATATCTCGGATATATGAGCTCTTGAGTGAGAGGGCGGAGAAGGAGCTGCTCCAACTGAGGCTTGACTGGGAGGGGGAGGTGAGTGAACCCATGACAGAGGGACAATGGGATAGAGCCCAAAGGTACCACAAGAAAGTATCCTGGAATGCAAGACTGCAGCAGATCCAACTATATGTCACCCATAGAGCTTACGTGACCCCTGGCAGAATAGCCAGGTTTGGTGGCTCAGCTATACAGAAATGCCCCAGGTGCGGAGAGGAGGAGGCTGGGATGTTGCATATGTTCTGGGCATGTCCAGAGGTGAAGCGTTTCTGGGTAGAACTGAAGATGAAAATGGCCAGGTGGGGGTGGTGCTTGACATGGGGTCTGCCTGGGCATGTATACTTGGGAGTTTCCCTAGGCCACATAATCTGAAACATATTAGCAAGATGAAAGACCTGGCTTGTGTCTTGGCCAATCGCAGAATTGCAATGTGCTGGAAAGTGGCCCACCAGCCTAGATTGGAGATGTGGTGGGCAGACCTCCTGAAATGGGCAGATGCAGAAACTGCGATCTGGTATGAAGCAGTCACTAGAGGAGGGGAGGAAGAGGTAGGCCCCCTGATAGCCTGGAGACAACTGGTGACCTTGATGGCAAACCCCCACCAGGTCAATCATGAAACGGAAGACCAGGATGAGTTGACGATAATTGAATTACCTGAAGATGCTCAGGCAGATGGCACAGATATTACGCCTCAAGGTTTTGGGGAGGGATGGGGGAGGACGGAAGACAGCATTAAATAATGTAATGACTTAACATTGACATGTGCGTCTGAAATGGTTGTAATGTTTGGAGTGTTGTTTGTTTAAAATAATAAAAATTGTTAAAAAAAAAAAAAAAAATCAGTGGGTCGGAGGAAGCCGATAGCGAGCTGAATCGTATTAAGCCCAAGGTTGCAAGTGGCAACACTAGATGAACGCAAAAACTTGAGAACAAAGGAACTTGTGTGTGTTTGAACTTTTGGGGGAAGCCCAGAAAAAGGCCAGCTGCAGAGTGCATTAAAAGGATTCACGCTGGCCCCTTTTTTCGTTGAAACTGCAAGTACCAGAAGGCCCTAGGAAAAGGGCAGCGTGAGATGACATAGTGGTCCTACCAGGGTTGTGACAAATCCCTTGTACAATCGAAACTCTCTGACGCATTGCCAAAAGAAAACTAGGGGAAGGGAAACCTCCTGCTCTTTGGAAAGATTGTAAACATTAAGGAATAAGGCAAGTGTGAACCCAACAGAAGGATGCCGAAGGAAAACTAGGGAAAGGGAACCCCACACTTTTTGATGAGATGAGGCCACCCATGAACTGTGTTGTAAACTTATGAACTGTGGTAAAGATTATGTGAACCCGACAGAGGGAGGCCAAAGGGAAAGCCAATGAAAGTGGATCTTGCATCGAGGGAACGTAAAGTGAACTGTATATTTGGCGAACGTGAGTGATGCTTGTGAGTTGGGGTGAAGAGCAATATACCCGTGAACACTGTATAGACAAGAGTGAATGCGGCCGAGGTTTGTCCACAGTGGGAAGTTGCTAGCTGCATTTGATAAGCCGTAGTGAACCTGATGGAGGGAGACCCAAGTTGCAGGAAGGATCCAAGCCTGGCAGAGAGCGATCCAAGGGGGAAGAGCAATCGCCCAAGGTGCAAGATTACGGGAGGAACTTTTGTTTGTTGTTTTGATTCATGATGCCTTCTAAGGCAAGAGACTTTGCAGAGAAGAGACTTGGCCCTTGAAGGTTCTAATATCGTTGAACTGAAATTGTGAGCCTTGTGCTGGAGAGGCCAGGAGCGTGCTGTGCTCAGAAGCCTACCTTGTCCCGTGCTAAAAATGTGGGGAAGGGAGACCAAGGCATACCATCCTGACTTATCATTTTTTGAACACTTCTTTCTTTACTGGTGAACATTATCCCACACTCATGTTTGTAACTTAGTGGTAAGGATTGGCAATATTCTTTTTTTTTTAGTATAGCCCCTTTTGATTTGTCAAGGCACCACTAGCCTGCCTTATTATTTGATGGTCGTAGCTTGCTCCCATCTTAAATTTAGGTTTAGATTAGGCATTTATCTTGCCATTATAAAGTTCAGTAAACACCCTTGAACTGTGATCATTTGTGTCCGTCTTTACTGTTGCCACCATGACTTCCTAACATACGGTGTCAGTAGTGGGATGCGATTCATCTGATAAAAATTGAAATCCATGCTAATAATTGTGGTTCTACCAGAAGGGGAACATAAAATAGTTGATCTCGTAGACTCTGACCGTGTATCCACACTAAAAGAGGTATTGTCTTCTCAGCTGCTTGTCCTACCTGGTCAACAGGATCTGATCTTTACAACTCAAGTGTTGCTAGATACACTTCCTCTCGCCCATTACAACATACAACATTGGGACTGAATAATCCTAAAGGTTCGACCTGTGTTTTCTTTTATCAAACTTAGTGCTATGAAACCCCCTCCCTCTGAACCTTGTTTTTCCATGGTACCCAATACTCCTCTGTCTGGGGACCATCAGGGTTCAAAACCGATTTACCCCAGTCCACTCCTTAGACAGACTCAGAATCTGAAGACTCAGAGGATTTTGAAACCTTGTCTGCGGGAATCAAGAATTGTTTCTTTTCAGATTCAGATACCACAGAGGGAAATCTTACATCCGTGAAAGAAATGGCCGACCTAGCCAATGTTATCGCCCAATTAGCGGCCCATCGATAAAGGCTGAATATCGACTCCAAGAAAATGTAGCTACATTTATTGAATTGCAAGCAAGCTCCTACTACCACAGGGTGTTCTTCAACCATATCATGAAGGTGAAGATTTAGGACTTGTTTTCTAAACTTCAAACGCCTGGCCTAACAACTGGGATGGGAAGTGAACCTTAAAAAATGCTATTTGGGACCCTTTTTGAAAGGCAATCTCCAAACTTACTATCAACTACTTAACCTTGCACAGGCAGCCACCTTTCTATCCATGAAGGAAGGGTTGTTAAAAAGAATGGGACAGACCTGCAATTTTTATCGGCAAAAATTACAGGCCATTAAGTTAAACCCGGGAGAAACTCCCTTAGAGATGGGTGACCATGTCAAAACACAGTGGCCCTGTGGACTAATAACAAGTCCTTAAAAGAGAACTGACAGAGATGATTATCCTAGTACAATTTACTAATTCTTTACTCCCTTTTTTGCAAATATCCATTCTCCAGTGAAATGGACATACCCTAGCAATGGCCATTGAGACTGCACAAAACCACTCGGGTGCAGCTAAACACTTCCATTTGATCCATCTATGGGAAGAACGGAAGGATCATAAACCCATCCATCAACCTTAACCTCAGGGAGTATACAAACAGGGGGCGGTCACATAGGGTCAAGGAAGGGCTATCACGAGAGAGAATAAAAAACAGGAAAACTGATCCGAAGGCCAAGGATGAAATTCGAAAGGAGGAATTAAAAGGAAGCCAACCACATCCTCTGGTCTGTTTTTCCTGTAGAGAAACTGGGCATCTAGATAGACACTGTCCAAAGAATATTAAAGACGATTAAAGATGTGGTTGCTCTCATCTCTAGTGACATCCCTGTCTATACCCCTCTCATTACCTCTCTCTCTTGGACTGACCACTCTCTTCTCTCAACACACCTGACGCTATCCTCTTCCCTTGCAGCAATACACCCGGCACAGCCACTCTGCTACATAGTCACCAGACCCATGAGAAAAGTGACAGTGGCTGCCTTTGCCTCCACCTACTCTCCCCCCATTCCCATGGCTGACACCCCTGACAGCCCTCGCTAACCTCAACCTCGCCATCTCCACCACTCTTGACACTCTTGCCCCTGCCATGAGGGTCAGACTGAAACCTTCCAAAAAGTCCAACTCTTGGTACGACTCTGATCTGGCTGCCCTTAAACGCAAATGTAGGGCAGCTCAGCGGAAATGGAACTCATCGTACGGACCATCTGACAAACTGGCCTGTAGACTCCTTCAAAGGCAATATCGACTCTGCATCCGCTCCAAGAAAAGAGTCTATATTCAAGCCCGCATCACTGCAGAATCAAACAACACAGCCAAGCTTTTCAAAGTCTGCAAGGAACTGGCCAATCCTGCAGCAGTCTCTTCCTCTGTCACACCCACCCAGGACCTTTGCTCGGCCCTGGCTGCACACTTCATCACACAAAACCCAAGACATCCTTTCCTCCCTCTCTTCCACATCACAGCACACACCAAAGTACACACTAACACTTGAGCCTCACTTGGCCCCATTCTCTTACCCTCTCCTCTCTCTCACCCATCACACCTGATGAGGTCTCCGGGCAGGTCTGGTCTATGAAGGCCTCAAACAAACCGGTTGACCCCTGGCACTCAAAAACCATTAAGGACAATATTGACACCCTCGCCCTAGCCTTGGCTGATCTCCGCAATCTCTCCTTTTCAACTGGAGTTTTCCTAACTGCCCTTAAGCACTCCCTTGTGCACCCCCTGCTCAAGAAACCCTCTGCTGACCCCTCCAACAAACTACCGCCCTACCTCCATCACTCCCTTCTTGGGCAAGCTACTTGAGAAGTTGGCTGTCACTCAGCTGACCCTCCATAATAAATCTATTGGCTGGTTCCACAACCATCAGTCTGGCTTAAGAGCATTCAGAGGCACGGAAACTGCTCTTCTGAACACCCATGAAGACCTGCTCTCAAATCCTGACACCAACATTCCCTCTGTCCTCATTCTCCTTGACCCCTCCTCTGCCTTTGACACGGTTAACCACAGCATCCTGATCACACATCTCTGTGACACTGTGGGAATCACCGGTCAGGTTCTGGCGTGGTTAACCTCCTTTCTCTCCGACTGCCCATCCCAGTTGGGACTCGGAGCCTTTCTCTTGACTATCACTCTCTCAACCTGTGGCGTTCTAACCTATCCCCCTGGTTCTTCAATGTCTGTATGGCTGACTTGGCACGTGTGATTGCCACTTTCACCCCTAACTTCCAATGTTACGCGGATGACACACAATTGTCTTTCAGGCTATCCTCAGCCGCCTCCTCCTCCTCGCTCATACCTGACTGTCTGTTCGTTATTCAGTCATGGTCTGCCTAAATGCCAGGAAGATTGAGTTCATTCTTATCAGGATCCCTACTCCTGCTTTCCCACTTGCACTCTGGCCGGCCTCCCTTGGCCCTGCGCCCGCACCCACCTGCAAAGCAAAAAAACCTTGGAGTCATATTCGACTCCACTCTCTCCTTCTCCTCGCACATTTCTGACATCTCTAAAAAGTCTTACTATCAGCTACACCTCCTCAGAGGTACTCTTCCGTTAATCACTTTCCCCCAGCGGCTCACTGTCTCCAGAGCTGTGGTTCTCTCCAGACTGGACTATTGCAACAGCTTCTTCCTCAACCTCCCTTCTGTGCCCTATGCCCTCTTCAACTCATCCAGAACAGAAGCGGGAGACTTATCCTTGACCCCAAGCCCAGGGACTGCATCTCTCTGGCGCTGAAATCTCTTCAGTGGCTCCCTGTGGCTGCAAGGATCAAGTTCCAGATCCTCTGCATTGTCCACAAGGCTTTCTGGGGCCTGGGACCTATCTACCTGCAATGCTGCCTACCCAAATACTGTTCCTCCCGAGCCCTCTGCTCGTCTACCTCCAACCTTCAGCGAGTGAGCTGGTTCTCCAAGCAGAGATTTGGGGGGAGATCATTATCCTCAGCAGGTGCCTCCCTCTGGAATAGCCTGCCTGCCACCCTCCATCTTGAGCCTGACCTTCTTAAGTTTCGGAAACTGCTCAAGACCATGTTTTTCTCCTCTTCCTGCTAATCTAGCCCTCTGCTCTCTCCATCTCTCCTTCCTCTTCCTTACAGCTTTCTGACTGGCCGCCTGGTGTACCTCAGAGTCTTACCGGTCCAATGTTCCCCCACCAGTCCTCTCTCGCACTTGCTTCAGGTCCCTCCTCCCACCCACTTTCACTGCACTTATAATAACCTAAGAGAGTAGCTCTCTCTGCGCTTACCCTAGTCTCCGCCGACTGGGTGCACTTGGACCTCCCCCTCCCTGTCACCTTCCATGCACTTGCACGACCCAAATGCAAAGTGCCTGGTGATTGCCTGCCTGTTCTCCCTAGTCTTCTCTCCTAAATTGCACTGGTAAAACTGAAGAATTGCCGCCAGGCCTATTAGCTGTGCCTCAACTGTTGTATGTATCTTATGCACTTACTCTACCTGTGCAGACTTTTATCGTCTCAGAAGGTTATGGGCTCTGAGGGGCTGTTGTTTTTCCCCTTGTTCGAACCCCCCTCCTTGAGTGCTTTGAAACACTCTCATGTGTATAGGCGCTATATAAATAAACAATACAATACAGCCTATGGAAATAGGCTGTTTGAAGGGCAAAGAGTGGGAAGAACCCAAGGAAGAGCTAGAGACCTTTAGCATCCGTTTGTGTCTAACTCCTACTGAGTTCATGTATGAAAAGGCTTGGGTGAAGGGAAGGCAAGTAAAGGCCTTGATCGATTTGGGTAGTAAGCAAACCGATATACGGGCCGATTTAGTTACGACAAAAGACCTAGACAATGCTGCCCTAGTTAGAGTGTTGTGTACATGGAGACAATGAAGTATACCCTAATATACCAGTACACATTGAAATCCGGGGTGAATCTTGCTAAATATCCGTCACAATTCCAAGGCTCAACGAATAAGTTATTCTGGGGGGTGGACTTTCCCCTCTACTCTACTCTCTTACAGGAATCTCCACCTCGCTTTGGAGATTTTCTACCCCAGAGATCCAGACAAGCGAACTACTACTCCCCAAGCTCTCCAATATGGGACTGGGAAAAATTGGAGCCAATGAACGACAAAAGACCTAGACAATGCTGCCCTAGTTAGAGTGTGGTGTACATGGAGACAATGAAGTATACCCTAATATACCAGTACACATTGAAATCCGGGGTGAATCTTGCTAAATATCCGTCACAATTCCAAGGCTCAACAAATAAGTTATTCTGGGGGGTGGACTTTCCCTCTACTCTACTCTCTTACAGGAATCTCCACCTCGCTTTGGAGATTTTCTACCCCAGAGATCCAGACAAGCGAACTACTACTCCCCAAGCTCTCCAATATGGGACTGGGAAAAATTGGAGCCAATGAACCCCAAAACAGCCCTTGAAACCCAATTCATAGGTTATTGTAGAGAGACCAATAAAAACACTCCACCTCTATCTACACCAATCAAAACCAGTCAGGGGAATATGCAAGAGTTCCTGTACATCCCTCATCCCTGTTCTCTTCCAGGTCTTAAATAAAGGGAACCTGGATAAAGAACAGGCATATCCACCTCGCATAGGGCAAGGGTATGTGAGAAACCTGAAGGTGTCTCCCTGACTAGTACCCGGCGATCTATCATCCAGGTGGCCAGGACATGGCCATCGCTATTGGATCCAGTTCCTGGGGGTGGACCAGTGCAGGAGGATCACCTGGATGAGGTATCCTCGGGCAGTGGAAGTGGGATGCAGCAGGTGCGACGCGTTACCCCCTTCCTTCTAACACCTTTTCCCCATTCTACCCTGTTGAATATTTTGAAGCTCTACCCCCACTTTTCCGACACACTTTCTTACACTGTAACAGACAATGGACTAACAACAGAACTGTTTACCTGACATGTCCCAACACAAGGGTCAGGCAGTTGACAATAATCACACACACCGGACAGCCCTTTACCTTCCCCACAGGGATAAAAGGCAGAGCACAAGAGCAGACTACGAGCAAGGCCAAACGCACGAGGATACAGCTACACCAAACTGGCAGTTCAAACGGAGGAGAAAGCCGGTGAGACCTGGAAGGATGACGAAGGGGGACCTGCCCTTGCCCTTTTCAACTCAGACCCACAAAGCCTCAGAAAAAGGGCATTACAAGACCATGAAGTATAGCTGACATGTGGAGTGACCGATGCCAACGGTGCACGGCGGCCTCCTAGATTGTTAACACAGGTAGCAAGGCACGCTGGCTACTGTGGTACCATCCTTGACTCCAGAAGCAAGCCAAGCCAGCAGACCCGACATAATCGGTGAGTCGGAGGAAGCTGAATAGCGAGCTGAATCATTTAAAGCCCAAGGTTGCAAGTGGCAATACTAGATGAACGCAAGAACTTGAGAACAAAGGAACTTGTGTGTGTTTGAATTTTTGGGGGGAGCCCAGAGAAGTGCCAGCTGCATAGTGGTCAGGCGCAGCAGAAGTGCTCATTTGAAGGACTCTCCCTGTCACCTTTTTCGTTGAAACTGCAAGTACCATAAGGCCCAAGGTTAAGGGCAGCATGAGTTGTCCTACAAGGGTTGCAACAAATCCCTTACAATCGAAAGACTCTGAAGCATTGACAAAAGAAAACTAGGCATAGGGGAAACCCACAATCTTTGGAAAGATTGTAAACATTAAGGAATAAGGCAAGTGTGAACCCGACCGAGGGATGCCGAAGGAAAGCTATGGAAAAGGAACCCACAATTTCTGATGAGTTGAGGCAAACCATGAACTGTGTTGGAAACCTATGAACTGTGGTAAAGATGGCTACGTGAACCAGACAGAGGGATGCCAAAGGGAAAGCCAATGAAAGTGGATCCTGCATCGTAGGAACGTAAAGTGAACTGTATACTTGGCAAACGTGAAACCCGGTTTGAGGGATACCTTTGAGTTAGGGTGAAGAGTAATACACCTGTGAACACTGTATAGACAAGAGTGAACCCAGCCGAGGGTTGTCCACAGTGGGAAGTTGCAAGCTGCATTTGAAAGGCCATAATAAAACCAACGGAGGGAGGCCCAAGTTGCAAGAAGGATCTGGGCCTGGCAGAGGGAGATACAAGGGGTGAAGAGCAACCGCCCAAAGTACAAGATTACCCAAGGAACGTTTGTTTGTTTGTTTATTGGGCGAAGAGCAATCACACAAGGTATAAGATTATCGAAGGAACTTTTGTTTGTTTGTTGTTTTGATTCATCAGGCCTTCTAAGGCAAGAGACTTTGCAGAGAAGAGACTTGGCCTTTGAAGGTTCTGTTATCGTTGAACTGGAATTGGAGAGGCCCAGGAGTGTGCTGTGCTCAGAAGCCCCGCATTGTCCCGTGCTAAAACGTGGGAAAGGGAGACCAAGCCATACCATCCTGACTTATCATTTTGTGAACACTTCTTTCTTTACTGGTGAACATTATCCCACACTCTTTTTTGTAACTTAGTGGTAAGGATTGGCAATATTTTATTTTTAATATAGTCACTTTTTATTTGACAAGACACCACTAGGACTTCCTTATTATTTGATGGTCGTAGCCTGCTCCCATCTTAGATTTAGGTTCAGATTAGGCATTTATCTCACCCATTCTAAAGTTCAATAAACACCCTTGAACTGTGATCACTTGTGTCTGTCTTTACTGTTGCCACCACAAGTTCCTTACAATACCTCCATCTATTATGCTGCACCTCACCAAGGAAAAAAGAGAATGCTATAGCACAGTCTAATAGCATGTGAGATGTTAGTATTTAGGTCTTCTATTTTGTACTTTTTGTGTTAGGCTATGTCAAGATCTCTAAGGAACCTTGTGACACACTTCCTCACAGTATACCTGGTAACGCCAACTATCATGATTCAAGAGAGCTATCACACGTTGCATACACCATGCTGCAATTAATGGAGGTACTGTGTGAACTCAAGCACTGGCCCAAGAAGGGTGGATGGCGCAACATCTTCAACCTTTGATGTATTGTGAAACACTTGCTAATGCCGGTTTCTGACAGCGGACTCTCAAACCCCTCCACTGACCCCACTCTGAACCATGTACTCTGAGACCCAACCAATTGTAAACTAGCACCCTCCACTAGCCTCCAGACAAAATGCCTCCAACAAATCAAATACTCGCTACACCGGTAAATCTACCACTCAGCCACCTAATCGTACCTAGTCTATCACACACACAGAAGATGAGCTATGGCTTGCTGAACACCAACACATAGCAAAACCCAAATGTATTCCACACACAGAACCTGTGCAAACCTGCACCTAAGCACCAATAAAACACAGCCTGCCTTGCACAGATTATCTAATACCATTCTCTGCTCCCACTAAGCCACCAACACCCCTCTTCCACTTGCAGGACCCAAAGTGCCAAGGAGCCATACAAATGGCATATTCTGTGCAATAGCAAGAACCAGTGACCTGAATTAACGTTGTTTCTTGTCCCCACCATAATCCCCCTTCCTCAGTAGCAACTAGATCTCCACCTCAGTTTGACTGAATGGGTATCAATGCTTCTATAGTAAATAGTCCAAATATATGATTTTGAAGTCTCGTCCACCTGAAGTTGACTAAGAACCATACATTGTAGGAGCCCATTTCGCTTCTCACTATCTTCTCTCTTGGCAATGAATTTCTGATAACGTGCTTATCTTTATCTGCCACCTTTCTGTCCCAGATCAAGCACTCATTTAGTTTTATGTCTTGATATCTCGAAGAAGAAGATAGCGGCTGCTGAAGGTGTCCAACTTAATGGCCGGCCTGCAATAGACCCGACTGAGGAAGATTCCAAAGAGTCTTCTGGAAGCAGTAGCTCAAACGCCAGCAGCGTACAGGACCTCACCAATGGGTCGGCAGATGTCAAAGAGATCGAGGCCTACGAATCTGCAGACACAGCCGAGTACCAGGTATCAAAGTGCAACAATGGCTGCATCAATTACTGCACTGTCTCCCACCATGCGGGAGGCTTTCGCCCATGTCTTTTACCTAAATGGAAAGTGTAGAGTTCCAACCCAGAAATTTTGTGTGGAGGGTTCTTGGCATAACACAGTTTGCCTTTTTTCATTATGATCTATGAACACTGCAAAAGCAGTGGGCTACGCATGATGTGAGTGAACAGAATGGAAGTGGTATTTTAGTGATGCAAGCCTTACAATGACAGCCGCATGCTATGTGTTGTGCTCTGGAGTTCTTAAGAGTTGTGAACTCATTGCGAGTTTGCAGTGGAGGTTTTGCTGCTTTGAGTGCCTGATCTCATTGACAGAGGCGACAGAGGCTATTGTGAATCCCAGAGCAGTGCATGATGTGCTACGGTTTTCCAATTTATTTCAGCTTTTTTCACCACCTTTGATAAATGTAATCTTAGGGAGTCTCAGTTCACCATTTACTAAGCCTAGCACATTCTTCTGTAGTAAATACAATACATCAAAATGCCTTTGTCGTATTTCTTAATGTCGCCATACCGCTTGTTAATTCTGTAACATTGGCGAGAACACTGACGTAGTCCCCAGTGTACCGATTTCGATCTGCTACTGTAAACTGCACAAATTCTGTCCCAACCCTTTCAAGGAGCACTGCCATTTTGGGCTGCCCCTGCTCTTGGCCTTTTCTCTTTATCCACTTCTCCCGGGTCAAGAGGTATTTTGTTTTATTTGTAATGCGCAGCTGGGCAGAATAAACTGCATTTGGGCGCAGGCCTTGACAAAGCAGTTAGATATTTTTCTAGAAAATTGAGAGGGAACAATCATTGAAACAGGTGAGTTGTGAGTGCTTTCCGAAATAACACTAGGGAAGGTTTATTTCTTAGAACAAGGGGTAAAGAATTCCAAAGTCGAGGGCCGCAAACAGAAAAACGTCGATCTCTCCTGTCAGCAAAGCAAGAAGGGGAAACCACAAGTAACTTTTTATCCTATGATGTACGTGATCTGGTTGGATGGTAGCAAGGGATCCTGCCAGCTAAATATGCTGGTGCAAGTCCATTTATACATTTGTACACCAGACAAAGAATTTTTAAATTAAATCTTTGATCCACCGCTAGCCAGTGTAGAGAACGTCGAAGGGCAGACACTCATGTGCACTTGGATCCTCCAATGACCAACATAACAGCTGCGTTTTGGGCTACCTGTAATCATTGTAGCTGATATTGAGGGATGCCAGCGAGAACAGCATTAGCATAATCTAGTGTTCAATTAACTAATGAGCCCACTACTACTGGGACATCTGACGGAGCCAGATAGGGGACAGCTGATAGTAATAATCGGAGAGAGTAGTATACCGATTGGACCATAGCTCCCACTTGGTAGTCATAACCTAAGTTGTACTGCCAATAAGACCTTATATTCTACACTTTAGGGGCAAAGATTGAGTGTACGCCAAACAGTGGAGGTGAGAGAGCAGTAACAGTACAATCTTTAGACAGTCGTTTTGGCCCTAACAATATAATTTCAGTTTTCGTGAGGTTGAGTTGTAGTTTTAGTGTCATCCATCATGCAATCTCTTCCACGCATTGTATAATGTCTGCAAAAGATACAGACAACCCGCAATAACTGTGTGTCATCTGCATAAGAGTGGTATGATAGATTGAATTTAGACAGAATACTCATTAAAAGTTGCATATAAATATTGAATAAAATCGGGGTCAATGAGGACCTTTGTGGGACTCCACATTGTACCGGGGCACAAACAAAGGAATGCATATTGCGAACGGAGCCTATTAGATGCTCTGGAGACACACGTCCTGTGCCCTCTCCTTTTGTTTTGACAGAGCTTTAAAGTGGGTGTAATTTATAAGTGATGGCTCATTTAACAAGCCATTGTTTTTACACAGTATGTGTTTAACATTTCGATGTTAAACACTGAACATGGGGAATTTGTATTCTGAGGGCCAGCAGAAAGCACCAGTTAGCTGACCCAACATACACATTCGTCCAAGAGAATTAACGTGCCATACAGAAAAAGTTTTAAACTATGTTCTGTCCTTTATTTCACGTCTCTTTATTTGACACACCAAAACATTTATTTTGTATATTACTTTTGAGTTATTCTAGTGGCTGCTTTGGGGCATGGACTGAATGCATCCGCTCATCATCAAAGCTTTTAATTTTCTTAACAAGCCAACCACTGCCTAGCGCACACCAGATGGCACTTCATTATGTCTTGGCACCTTGATTAGGAAAGCAGGGTTCATTGTTTATCACCATGAAGACAGTAGTGCATGGCAAATCAATGCAGCGATGTGTACAGCAGTGATTTGTGCGCTGCACAAGTCACCACCGTGTTGGTTAATGGTGCCCTCTGTAACAGCACATATGCCTGGTTTTGTATGATACAACAACACACTGAACGTTTTGTGTATGTAGCTCAACGAATATGCCATACTGTGCCCACACTTAAACACATAAAGAAATCAAAGAAGTTGCCTCAAGTTGTACATCCACTAGACCAAACGCCCTTTCTACACTGCTAAACCATGATTTTCACAAGCTGCAAGCCAGCACCAATAAGAGATGCTAATGCCAGCTCTGTTAGATAAAGCATGGGCCTGCTCTTTTTGCAGATATAACCCATGAGGCCAGTGTAACAGAGAGGAGGTAGTGGCTGAGGAACTGTGGACCCTTTACCATGCATTAGAAGCCGGCTTTGTTTAAAAAGCTTCATCAGTGTATTACTGGTCAGGCTAACGTTTGTAAGAGGTACAATCCTTTTTGTATACCCTTTCTGTGCATTGTTTATTGTGTGTCTCTTGTAGGGTATCCTTTCCTGTCTATAGATATAATTCCCTAAAGATGTTTTCTCAGGTAGAATAATGCTAGTGGCTGGTAATAGTGCCAGGGCGTCTTTAATTCAGTACATAGTTTAGCTAAGCAGGCCTTAAGGACCCCATAGAGCCTCTACACAATCTTGTTGGCCTGCGGGTGGTGCACTGAGCACAACATGCTTTATTCCTAAAAGTGACGCGATTTCTGCAAACAAGTTATTAAAGAAGTGGGTTCCATTATCGGATTTTAGAACCTCACAAGTTCTCCACCGCAGGAACACCTCTCTCACCAGAAATCTTGCAGCTCATTTAGCATCAGGATGTACGCAGGGACCAACCTCAAGCCACCTGGAGAATGGACAAGCAACAACAATTCGATATCTGAAGTTATTGCACCTTGTAATCGTGTCCATGAAATCGACTTGGAGCTCCTTGAATGGACCAAAGGGCCAGGCAAGACTCCCCTCACTGGCCTCATGGTGTTTCCAGGATTTAACTCCTTGCACACTATACATTTCTATGAATCTACTTACCTGTTCTTTTAAGTTAGGGCTAAACAAGTCCTCCTGGAGCTCTGCTGCGATTTGTCCTCGAAGTATGCAACAGGTACTGTAGTTGGTCTAGAGCCAAAAGAAGTAGCTCTACAGGCATTACTACCTTCCCGGTTGTAAAGACTGGAGGGGGTATCTGTACTTCTGCCCTCTACATTGTTGAGTAAAGGAACAGAACACCCCAACCAAGGCTCTCAATGGGTAACAATGAACGAGCAGCCAGGCTTAAGCTTTCAGTAGGTGATGCAGGCTGGTGTTTATGTACAGTGTTTCCCCAAAGCCCCCACAAAGGAATGCCCACACACTATGTTAGTTGATAATGCAGCTTCTTTATATAAAATAAGGTTCAGTAATATATATATATATATGTATATATATATATATATATATATATATAACACTTAGTACTTTGGGAATACGTATTCAAAGAATGGCAAATGTGTACACTCTGTGGTACCACACAATACTTCAATTCAGTAAAAGTTGCATGAACAGCAGACCGTTTTAAATAGGAATGTGAATTCTTAAGGGAGATGTAACAGCATAGATTTGGGGGAAAAAGGCAGGTTAGTTATGAACAGTGGCAGAATGCTTTCTTTAGACTAGATACACAATTCTCAGTAGATGGGGCTCGAACGCCTGCAGCGCTCGGAATACTGCCAGAAGCTCTAGCAGATTGATGTGGTTCTTGGCTACTGAGTGAGACCAGAGACCCTGAGCTGTGTGGTGGAGATGGTGAGCTCCCCACCCAGTCAGGCATGCATCTGTAGTCACCACTGCCTGTACTTCGGGATCGTAAAAGGGTTTCCCCTTTGCGAGATTCTCTCTTGTCCACCAGTGTAGGCTCTGTACGAGTGTTGGCGAAACGACCACTAGACGTCCACTGTACCCATGATCCCTCACGCGTCTAGGATCCCCAGATTGTTTTTTTCCGCCATTCTGGTCGGAAGCACTTCATCGGAGTTCCCTGGCTTTGCCATATTGGCACTTAAAACTAATTCTAATTTGCCCCGTTTTGTCACCCTTACGTCGATCAGCATCTCGACGCCGAACCGGGGAGGAGATCAACGTCGAAACCCGACGGATTGGGCCTTGAGGCTTCCGCCTCGGCTCGGGCCTGGGCCGCTGGCCTCGGCCCTACAAGTAGGGAGAGTGGGGGGTGGTACACTTCCACACTCGGTTATAGACACCTTCTTACCTACACACACTTGCCCGCTGCCCACAGGCGCGTATGGAGGGTACGCCCTTTCAGTTTTGCCCTAAGTGTAATAAGAAATACCCTTGGGTAGATAAGCACGCTACGTGCAACCTTTGCCTGCCCAGAGACCACCCCGAGGCGGGTTGCAGGGCCTGTAGCAGGTTTAAGACCAAAACTCTTAAGGACCGCTCCACCAAGCGTTGGGCCCACCACGCCAAGCTAGCAGCTATGGAGGCGGAGGGTACCTTCAGCGACGGCAGCGACGCCGGACTTTCGGACGGCGAGGGCACCAAGGCGTCGAAAGACAGCCTAACGCACGTCCCCGGCCTCGGAAGGTCGTCCGTCCCGGCGACTATGGGGAAGTCCCCCGGCGACAAGAGCGTTACACATACACACGCTAAACACAAAAAAGCCACCCGAGATTCGACGTCGTCGAAACCTCGGAAAGAGGCACAGAAGGAGCGGTCCGAAAGGACGTCCTCTGGGCGGTCCCGGTCGAGGTCGCCGCACGACGTCAGGCAAGCCTCCACACTTGCACATAGTGCCTCGCCCATTAACATCACGGAAGATCACTCGTCCGGAGACGAACACGGCTTCCATCCCCAGCCTGCACCCCAGGGAAAGGGTACATCACTTGGGAGTAAGGAGGGCCCAGTTTCGAAGCCTAGTTCGAAACACAGGGATTCCACCTCCGATCCTCGACGCCAGGCGTCGAAAGATAAGGGAAAGGGTAAACACACTTCCACCCACGGGGAAGGGGGTAAGCAACAAAGGAAACAACCCTTGCAATCCCCCACAACAATAGAACTGACTTCCCCGTCCAAGTCTTCTCAGGGACAGTCCATAGAGAGTTCCAGCAAGGTCACCCCAAGCTCAAAACTCTGGTCATGCGAGGACATTGACAGAGTAATGTCAAGGATGTCCTCCTTAGCAAATTTCTTCGAAAGACACCCTGACCAACTACTAGCTTTAAACCCTCAAGAATCTTCTCCCTCAGGTTCAAGGGACCCTATCCCTTCAAATAAAAGGCCCCGGGTCGAGACACCATTAAAGGCTTCAGACCCCTCCGAGGTCCAACCCTATTCTTGCCTTTTCCCTACAGGCCAAGGAGACTCTTCCCTTATAGAGGGCCAGGATTTTGAGACACCAGAAGATCTCGCAGTGTCAGATTATTACGGGGAGGACGAAGACGGGGATGAGCCAGAAAATAGCCCAGATATTTTCAGAATGGACTCACCAGTCGAAAGGGAAGCCCCAGTGTCTGATTCCCCAATAGATAATCAGCCCCTCCTGAATGAACTGCTCTCACGGGCAGCTAACCACTTCCACATAGACACACAAGGTGTCCAAGAAGAGAGGGACTTCGCGGAGGAACTAATAGGGGAAAGGAAGACAGTAGCCCAGACCATTCCCATCCTGAAATCTATTCAACGCAGAATAGCACCATCCCTTGTCAACCCAAACCTGACAAGACCTGTAAACCCGAGAGTAGAGAAGCTGTTTAAAGCAGCCCAGTCGGACCCTCTATATATTAGAGGCCAACTTAAGCCAGACTCTCTAGTCGTAACTAACACCCGCAAGAGAGCTGGAACCCCATTATCTTCCTCGGAGGCTCCCCCCGACAAGGAAAGTAAGAAACTCTATGGTCTTGGTAGAAAAGTAGCTTCCACGGCAGCCTACCAAACCAGAATCGCGAATTCCACCACACTGTTGGCCAGCTACAACTGCCATCAGTGGGAAGAAGTGGCAGCACTAATAGATTCCGCTCCCGAACCCCTTAAGAGCCAGCTATCTCGCATTTGTGCAGAGGGAAGAAACGTCTCAGGCTGCATTTTAAAAGCAACTTTAGACGCCGCAGACAATGCGGGTAGAATTATAGCAGAGGGGACTGTCATCAAAAGACATGCTTGGTTGAGGCAGTCGGGATTCAGAGCAGAAACACAAGCTGCACTCTTAGACAAACCAGTGGAAAGTGATCTCCTGTTTGGAAAGGCAGTCGAGGACGCACTAAAAAACGCTAAGGAGGAATTCGACACCCTCAAATCCCTTGGCCAGTTAACTACAAAACCACCTAACCAAAGAGGGAACGGCAATTTTCGTCGCCCCCGCGGCCAAAATTCCAATAGAGGAAATAGCTATTCCCACACCCAGGGTACACAGTGGAACACCAACTCACAACAGTCTACCCAGGGGTATGGTAGGGCTAGTAGAAGAGGACGTGGTAGAGGCAGAGGCAGCCCCAGTAAAGGAGGCGGCACGCCTCCACCAAAGCAGTGACGCTCATTTCAGGGTCCCTTCCCATGCAACCCCAGTAGGGGGACGAATATCCAGCTTCACCCAGGCATGGGAAGGGATAACATCCGACAGATGGGTGCTGTCGACGGTATCCAAGGGGTACTGTATAGAACTACTGCAACGTCCACGAAACCACCCTCCAAGACAAAAAGTCCACTTTTTAGAACATCAAAAGATCCTCCTCGAGGAAATCTACAATCTGCTCCTAAAGGATGCGATAGAACTCGTCCCAGGACACCAGGTAAACAAGGGTATCTATTCAACTTACTTCCTTGTGCCAAAGAAAGATTTAACAATGCGCCCAGTATTGGACTTACGGCCTGCCAACAAGTATGTCAAGCCCCAAAAATTCCGTATGACCACGCTACAAGAGGTAATCCCACTCCTAAAAAAGGGGGATTACATGGCAACCTTGGATATGAAAGATGCCTATTTTCATATTTCCATGCTCCCGGCGCACAGAAAATACTTGCGCTTCAAGGTGGACAGTCGCCACTACCAATTCAAGGTACTGCCCTTCGGGATAGCTTCAGCACCAAGGGTATTCACCAAGGTACTGGCGGTGGCAGCTGCACACCTACGCAGGGAGGCAATCCCAGTGTACCCTTATCTGGACGACTGGCTCATAACGGGGGAAACCCCAGGAATTTGCAGGTCAAACATTCAGAGGACTATCGACCTCCTCCACGAATTAGGCTTCTCTATCAACGAGAAAAAGTCAAGTCTGGTGCCAAGCACCTCAAAACAGTTTCTAGGAGCTATCCTAGATACTCAGAAAGATTTGACCTTCCCTTCGGAAGAAAGAATTCGGAATATACTTCTGCAAATTCCGCATTATCAGTCAGGTCAACAGATAACAGTACGCAAAGCTATGCCGTTACTGGGCATGATGGCGTCATGCATTTACCTGGTCCCCCACGCGCGTCTGCGCATGCGTCCCATGCAGGAATGGTTGGCGAAACAGTGGTCTCAGGCAAGTGGTCAGTGGGACGATCTAGTGGTCGTTTCGCCAACACTCGTACAGAGCCTACACTGGTGGACAAGAGAGAATCTCGCAAAGGGGAAACCCTTTTACGATCCCGAAGTACAGGCAGTGGTGACTACAGATGCATGCCTGACTGGGTGGGGAGCTCACCATCTCCACCACACAGCTCAGGGTCTCTGGTCTCACTCAGTAGCCAAGAACCACATCAATCTGCTAGAGCTTCTGGCAGTATTCCGAGCGCTGCAGGCGTTCGAGCCCCATCTACTGAACTTGTCGGTGCAGATCAGGACGGACAGCACGACAGCCATGTTCTATCTGAACAAGCAAGGAGGGACTCGTTCGCCAAATCTGTCCAAGCTTGCCCAGAAAATATGGATATGGGCACTCAGACGGAACATCTTCCTGTCATCGCAACATGTTCCAGGGGAGCTCAATTCCCTAGCGGATGCTCTAAGCAGAGACTCCCTCCCAGAAGAACACGAATGGGTCCTTCACAGAGACGTAGTAGAAGATCTCTTCTCTCAGTGGGGTTTCCCCACTATAGACCTATTCGCCACAAGCGAAAACAAACAATGCCCAGGATTTGCATCCAGGTTCCCCCAAACGGACTCCCAGGGGAATGCCCTGTGGATAAACTGGTCAGGGATGTTTGCGTACGCTTTTCCACCAACTCCTCTCATCAGGAAGGTGGTGTACAAGATGAACAAGGAATCAATGACGCTCATCCTAGTTGCTCCCATGTGGGCGAGACAACCATGGTTTCCACACCTACGCAGGATGGTGGTGTGCGAGCCCATCAAACTCCCAGCCTGGTACAACCTTCTGTCCCAGCAACAAGGTCAAGGTCAAACAGTGCATCAGGAACCCAACTCTATGAACCTAGCAGCATGGCTCCTGAAGTCATAGAGTTTGGACATCTCAAACTACCACAGAGGTGTATGGACATTCTAAAAGAGTCCAGGAAACCAAATACAAGACACTGTTACTTTGACAAGTGGAAAAGATTCGTTATCTGGTGCCAGAATAAACAAATCAACCCGGTTGATTGCACTCCTTCCAACGTTGTAACATACATGCTCCACCTGCTGGATGCAGGGTTGGTTTTTAACTCTCTGAAAGTACACCTGGCAGCCCTCTCGGCTTACACCACATCCCATAACAGGGTCTCGTGGTGGAAAGTACCAGTGGTTAAAGCCTTCATGGAAGGAGTAAAGAGACTTCACCCTCCTATTTCGAACCCACCGCCAGGATGGGACCTCAACGTGGTGCTAGCTAAGCTCATGGGCCCCCCCTTCGAACCCATGCATAAAAGTAGTCTCAAACACCTGACTTATAAAACGGCCTTCTTAGTAGCCATTACCTCCATAAGAAGGGTCAGTGAAATTCAGGCTCTGTCAGTGCAAGATCCTTTCTTTACTATCCACAAGGACAAACTGGTTTTACGCACACACCCTAGGTTCTCACCAAAATTCATATCCAAGTTCCATGTAAACCAGTCCATCGAGCTTCCGACTTTCTTCCAAAACCCACAAAGCTTGGCTGAGGTGAAACTACACACCCTAGATGTGCGTAGGGCGGTCTTATACTATGTAAATAAAACCAGACCGCTAAGGAAAACATATCAACTGTTTGTCTCCGTAGCTACAGGCAGAGAGGGGGATCGCGTCTCTAAGGGCGCTATCTCTAAGTGGATTATCAACTGTATACAGCTGTCTTACTCTCTTTCTGAAAAGACTCTGCCGTTTACGCCAAGGGCCCACTCTACTAGAGGCATTGGGGCCACTCTGGCTTTCATTGCAAATGTTCCCCTCGACACCATTTGCAAAGCAGCTACTTGGAGCTCTATTCACACTTTTACTCAGCATTACTGCATTGACACTCATTCCAAGACAGATACACAAGTGGGACAAGCGGTTCTAAGACACCTGTTTGCTCATGACCCTTCTCACATCCCACCTCCTTCTTCTGGTACTGCTCGCTAATCTATGCACAGCATGTGATCTAAGCAGATTCCACAAGCCTTAGAAGGGATACATTACTCACCGTAATCGTATTTCTGATGCTTGTATCTGCTTAGATTCACATGCGACCCACCCTTCCTCCCCTCCGAGAGAAGGCGCATGGTTGCTTGTAGTCTTACCTTTCTGTCTATCTGCTTGGACTATCTGTACTCAGGCTACTCCTCATGCTACCTCATGTCAGGAAAAACACAATCTGGGGATCCTAGACGCGTGAGGGATCATGGGTACAGTGGACGTCACACTAGGGATAGTATTACTGGCACGCCCTGTGTCGACGCCCTTTTTCGATTTTCGAAAAACAAACTGTAATACTCCGCAGCTTCCACTAGATGACGGCCTATGCACAGCATGTGAATCTAAGCAGATACAAGCATCAGAAATACGATTACGGTGAGTAATGTATCCCATATATGTATATATATATATATATATAACACTTAGTACTTTGGCAATACGTATTCAAAGAATGGCAAATGTGTACACTCTGTGGTACCACACAATACTTCAATTCAGTAAAAGTTGCATGAACAGCAGACCGTTTTAAATAGGAATGTGAATTCTTAAGGGAGATGTAACAGCATAGATTTGGGGGAAAAAGGCAGGTTAGTTATGAACAGTGGCAGAATGCTTTCTTTAGACTAGATACACAATTCTGTGTGAGGATCCCCCCACCTGGGCAACCTGTAATGGAAAAGTTAGAGAGTAACTTATCTTGGCCCTCATTACGACCCTTGCGGAATAGGAAAAACGATGGCGGAAATGTAATACCGCCATCGAATAGCGCCCGTTGCGATCATGACCCGTCACCGTAAAGTACGATGCCATTAGCGACACCGCAGTGAACGCCAACGCTAACTGCACCAAGTACGCGCACGCGCGCCTTGCAAAACCGTAATTACCTCCATGTCGCAACGGTACGCGAATTCCGACCCTAGCGTACATGTACTTTACGCCATCAAGCATGGCGGAAAGTACCATTCCGCCATGGTGAGAAATATGGCATCGCGAACCAACCGTAAATGGCCCTACTGAGTGCCTGTACTCCACTCCCTGCCCACATTGCACAACTCCTCGTAGGCGCAATGCAGTCACACCATGCAACCAGTGAAATGCACAAGTCACCCAAGCATGCCAACGAACAAATGCATGCAGGGGCCCCAAGTGCCCTGTGAGTGGCCACCCACAATTGGCAACACACCATTGCTGTACCGATGCAGCACAGGCATCTGAAGGTGCAAGTACACCAAAATGAACTGAAGATACCATCATGACACAAACCAACAACTGTCCCCCATCGCCTGCCACCAGTGCAAATCAACATCCAAAGCACCAACCTGAGGGAGACTGCACCAGCCCTGTACACATGCCAGTAGTCAAACCGACCATCAGCATAAGCAGGTACCACACAACTGTACCCAGGAGCCGGAACCCAATGCAGAACACCTCACAAAACATCGCGCCACAAAACGGAATATGCCACATTACTAGCAAAGAATAACGCCACACGGTTAACATCTGAATACAAATTTAATGCCCCAAGTGTGACGCCCTGTACCCTCATGGCACACAGGGGCAACATCAACCTCCAAAAAGGCAACATGGAAGCGCCTAGGACCGCAGGGCCGTCCCATGAGGTAGGCATTAGTCCAGCTCGAAGCTAGGTATGCTGCACCTAGCCACAAGTACTGCGTAAGGGCATGTGGGCCATTGGCGATCGTCCCATAAGATCGTAATGGTGCTCCACTGATTAACTCGAAGCTGCAGGTGTCGATTGTAGAAGCCATCTGCAGGAGTGGCGTACAGATGGCAGCGGCAGAAGGGGAGGAGATACCTGTCACCCAAAAGAAAAAAGAAGATAGAATGGGTATCCGAACTTCTTATGTATCACTCACATCATTCAACACACCAAACCTACAACCACATGCATGTTAGCCCACTCATAAGGACCAATTGCACCCAAAAACCACTAGCGAATCATAACGACCCAAATCGATGTGAATACTCCATTACAAACGAGTGTCTGTGTGCATGCGCCTGTCAGAACAGGATGCATCAGATGGGATCATCAACGTACATAGACACAAGTGATTGAAGGCGCGTCGAGACAGGGAGGGTACAACAAGGGCAGACAGACGATCGTCCCACCATGGCAGTCTTGCATCACATAGCGCAGGGGATAGATTCCAAATACCCATGTACATGGCAGACTCCCATTTAAATTAACTGTCCATGCATCCATTCATCAATCCCTCATCCCGTTATGAAGACGCCTGAATATTCACTCACATCACATTCGAAATTTCCATTGAGTCTGTGCGTAATGCAGCCTTCAAAATCCACTGTGCTCCTGTCCGGATTCCCTGTGTAGTGAAGTCACATGTATTTGGGAACGTCCTGCCTTATCGTCCACTACGCTATAGCGCATCCCATTCAAATCATATCATCCATTGCATTCCCATCATGGGCCCTGTCCCAAGGACATTCAACAATAGAACGTTACTTTTCCAGTCAGACCTATGGGCGTCTCCACGCCACTAGTCGAAAACCGAAAGCGCTGCCCTTCGAATTCCTCATTTGCAACATCACGTTCAAAAGGCAGCTGTGAACGCTTGCATCCACAAATACATCTATGCAGTGCGGCTGTGTGTGAAAATGGTAACTGGCCACATTCACTGATGGGACTCCCCGCCGTCGGTTAACGTCGGTGCAGTGCTGCATGAGGGTCCACCGCTGATCGGGCACTACATTCCACCGACCCTTCAGAAGTCTGCTCGCAAATGCAAATGTAGTATGTGCAACAATGTGACCATAGCAGATTTAGCGTTTAAACCAATATTCCACTGCCATCGGGATTAAGAACATGAATGCAAAAGCAAGATGCCATGCGTCTAATTGCAGCGTCGTGTGCGGGACGTGCTCGCACGAAAGGCATTGCAGCTGACACAGGTGCAATGAATCACCACAGGTGAAGGCAATACAGCCTGAAAACACATAAATTGCACACCCAACCCCCTCCCACAACCACACCCACTCCAGAATGCTACCGGCAGGACTAGCGATTTTGGGCCTGGGGAACCTGATTGCACTGCAAGTACTCCAACTTGAAGAAGAAGACGAACGCCAACTACTACAACAAGCGGCCGCACAGAGGAGACGCAGGAGGAGGAGGAGGAGGAGGAGGGCAAGGCATGGCCAGCAAGCCCCACCAGCACAGCCACTACCACCACGCAGGCAGCCCGCAATCCCACGCCTCCGAGCTAATCCGTTCAACCTCACAGCTGAGCAGATCCACACCCTCTACCGTTTGGACCGGGACACCATAACCGCCATTGTCGACATGACACACGCTGACCTTGTCAGCATGATAGATAGCCCAACCGCCATCCCACCCCTACTGAAGGTGGTGTCTGTACTACACTTCCTGGCCACAGGCACCTACCAGCACACAGTCGGACAGTTGCATGGCATTTCACAGCCACTATTCTCACGGACACTATTCCAAGTGCTTGATGCCCTCCTGAAGCACTCAGACGACTACATCACTTTACCACGCACGGAGCAAGAGCTTACAAACACAAAAGTGGGATTCCATGCACTTGGCGGCATACCGGGTTGCATTGGTGCCATCGACTGCACCCATGTGGAATTGGTTGTCCCACATGCCATGGAGGCCCAGTACCGCAACCGGAAGCAATATCATTCTATCAATGTACAAATGGTGTGTGACTCCAACAGGATCTTCACACATTGTTCTGCCCGATTTCCAGGATCAACACATGATTCTATGGTCTTGCGGAACTCTAGAATACCACGCTACATGGAGCGACACGCAGGGCGCCGATCCTGGCTACTTGGTGAGTCTCATTAAATGCATGTTTATGTGGGGTAGGTGATGCGTGAGTGACCTGGCAGGAAGGGGGGGGATGCGTACGTAGTAATGACATTCCACAAACATCCTTTGTTGTCCACATGCAGGTGATGGCGGGTATCCACTGAAGGGATGGCTCCTTACACCAATCCGGAACCCACGGGACCAGCATGAGGAGGACTACAACCATGCCCACTCACGTACCCGTGTGGTCATAGAAAAGGCATTCGGCCTACTGAAGGGTCGTTTCCGCTGCCTCAGCAGGTCTGGCGGGGCACTCCTGTACCGCCATGAGAAGGTGGCAAAGATGGTCATGGCATGTGTCATGCTACACAACATGTGCGTACGTAGGAATGTGGCCATGCCCCCCGACGCAGAACTGCTAGCACCTGAAGATGGTCAAGATGAGGGTGGGGATGTGGCAGCACCTCAAGGGGTCCACGAGGCACAGGAGGCCCGTGAGATCCGTCAAAATCTCATAGATGTATGCTTCTAGCACTCACGCCTGGTGGCTGTTACCTGGACACGGGACTTGTGGCGCTGTGTGTGTCTGGAACATGCACAATGTGGACTGTACGCCAAGATAGGCCTCGTACACAGAGATCAATGTCCACGCTACTCATTTGATGGATGTGAAGATTTGTATTGCAGATGTGAAATGACATTACACACCCAATCGTCCCGCCACCCGATGAAGCACAACACACCCCCTCCACCCTCCTACCCCCCCCCACACACCAGTGTCCAATGGCGCTCAATGTCAGTGGGCTGACGCTATTGCAAGCCCCCTTTCCGGGTATCAGGGGCACCCCTGCCTGTGGAGCGGCGGGTCCTCCCAGATCTACGTTGGGGGCTGCCCTGGACGGAACTTGCAACGGATGATGTCTCTGCCTGCTCACGTCCATGCATGTCCCTGAGGGTTTGTGAGAGCTCAGTGAGCACACGGCGCACAGCGGCAAGTTCACCACATACGTCTTTGGACGTCTCATGCAGTTCCCCCCTCAGGCTCTCGGTGCTTCTCTGCATTTCTGCCCTCAGGCTCTCGGTACTTCTCTCCATTTCTGCCCTAAGTGTCTCAGTAGAGGTTTCAATGGCTGCCTTGGTACCCCCACATTCAGCAGCATGCTCCTTGAGGAGCGTGGCCAGTTGCTGCTGTTGCTCTACCATCTGCTCGAGTGACTGTTGCCTCTGCTGGGCCATGCCCATTTGCGGTGGTGTCACAGAGGGGCTGGACGCCTCATGTTGCCTTGCAACAGGCCTTGTGGGGGTTGGCCAGTCGTCGTCTTGTGGGTGCCCCTGCGTGGTTTCCTCATGGTGTACGGGATGGAACAAACAGGGGGATTGTGACACGTCATGGCTGTGTCCTGCTTCGACAGCACCGTTTTCTGTGTCGGAGCATGCTGGCATGTATGCAGTGTCACCTGGGGTGCTGCTGCCACCAGAAGCAGTGCCTTCTGTGGCATCCATTGGGGGTACCTGTGGTGCTGGTGTTGTGGACATGCTGGCTGCTGGGGTGCCTGTTCGAGTCCCCTCCAGTGTGCTGCCACTCGATTTGTGCAGCTGCCGTGTCTTGATCCGTGCAGCTGAGGTGGAGGGTCTTTGGCCGTTGGTCTTGGCCCTCTTTGCAGGTGTGCTGGTAGGGGTGTCCTGGAGCTCGTCGTTGGAATCGGACCCTGTGGTGGAGTAAAGGAGGGCGAGCGTTATTCATGGGTCTGTGGTATTGGAATGGCAATTGCATCACATGCATTGGGGTGGTACCTGGGGGTGATTTGGGTCAGGGCCTTGGGGGTGGTCTCATTTCTGTGTGGAATTGGGATGCAGTTATTTTGCTGTCTGCAGTTAGGGTGTGCATGGTGCACATGTTGAGTGTGTTTGTTGGATTTTTAATTATTTATTTCTTTAATCTGGCTTTTAAGGGTCGCTGTCATGGCAATGTATGTGGTGGTTCTCCTGGACATGTGTTTCTGTTGCACTATGGGGACACGTGGTACTTCACATGGTTGGTAAATGCGGATTTGGCATAGTTTTATTTGGGCCACCTACCTGATTCTTCTGATGTCTGCACTCCTTTCTCCATCCCTCTGACTCCCTCTATGCTCTCCATTCCAATGGTGGAGGCACAGATTTCTTCCCAGGGGGTCAACTTGATGGGTGATTCCGATCCTCCCCCGGTAGCTGTGGCAATGTTCCGGTTGGCAGAGAGTATGCTCCGGACGCGTATCCGTAGGTCGTCCCATCGCTTTCTGCATTGCTGTGGGTTGCGGGGTGCGGTCCCCACCGCACTTACCCGCTGTGCTACCAGGGCCCATATAGCCTTCTTGTTCGCTAGTGCCGTCCTGGTCATTTGCGTGGAGAAGACGACGGCAGCATTCTCCTGGAGGGTCTCAGTGAGCACGGTGAGTTCCTCGTGGGAGAAGTGGACCTGCCGCTTGCGGTCGCACGCTTTTTTTGCTACTTTGCCCATATTTATTATTTTACCTGGGGTGGCTAACGGGTTGGGATGTGTCTCAGGGTCGGATTTTTCATGGTTGCGTTGGGATTCTCTTTTATAGGTGTGCGGCGTGCAGTTTCCCGTTCCGGCCCCAAGTTTTTACTTCCGTTTCCGTATATTTACGGTGACCGTATTTTGCGCTGACCGCTCATTACGGTGTCCGCTTGGATGGGTGGCGGAATTGCACCTAGGGCGAAGTACGACGGCGGTAAGGGGCGTTTTGGGGTCATTTCCGCCATCGCGGACTTTGCACTTCTGCCATGGCGTGATGCTCGTGCCCGATGGGTCGGGATTGGCCGCACTTTCCTCCGTCGTGCCGTGGCGGAAACGCTATTTACGCTATGGCGGTCATGTCAGTCACTTTCCGCCAGGGTCGTAATGAGGGCCCTTGTGTTTTACAGTCCCATCCAACGATGTTCAATAACCTTATATTCTGATGCTTATTAATCTGCTTAGAATCACATGCTGTGCATATAGTCTGGCATCCAGTGGTCACCGCAGAGTATTGCATCTTGTCTTTCGAGAATCGAAAGGGGACGTCCACATGGGCGTGACTGTAACACTATCCCTAACAGTGTACCCAAAATCCCTCACGTGTCGATGTCCCTCAGATTGTTTTTTCCACCCAGCATACTGGTTGCCTTAAGCGGAGCTCATACAGAGACATTTCTAATTGTCCCATCGACCTTTGGTTGAATATATTAGATTATTATTTAAGATCACCCTGACAGTCCTTCCTATCGGCGGCTGTTCCGGATCTCTGCTGAAACCTCCACAGACCTTCGACGGACGGTGATCCAGTCGGCGTGCCGACCACGTGCCTTCCAGCCTGCCTACTGAGTAGGGAGAGTGGGGTTAGGGTGGACATTTCTGTAAGATCTGAGAATGCCTTTCCCTTTCCTCCCTCTTTCTTCTTTGGTCTTCCTCACCTTCCTTATCCTCAGCTATGGAGAAGACTCCATTTAGGTTTTGCCCCATTTGCAAGGGCAAATTTCCTTGGTGAGATAAGCATCAATGGTGTAACCGTTGCTTGCCCCTCGATCACGACGAAAATGGTTGTGCAGCTTGCAAGCTCCTCCTCCCGAAGACATTGAAGGAGCGCTGTGTCAAGCGGTGGGCGGTCTACGGGATGTCGAAGGCGAGTCAAGTTCTCCCGCTGCCACAACCACCGAGTGCGACAAGGGCATCAGTGACGAGCAGGCCTCCGACTCGGAGGTTGTTGAACTTTCAGAGGAGCGCTACCACTCTGCGTCGTCTGTCCCCGGCCCCTCCAGACACAGCTCAGGCACTGCTATGGGGACTGTACACCCCGGCGACAAAGATGAACACTTTCAACTCACTAAACACACAACCCCTGGCCAGTCTTCGATGAAGTCAAAGCGGCCCACAGTGCCAACGGGCACACCGGAACATTCAGCCGTGCCCACCGACCAGGTTCGGCAGCTCTTTCCACAGCCGCAGATGCGCCTAGCGACTGGGCACTCGAAAGTGAAGGGCGCTACCCCCAATATTCCAAAACCCGTCGAAACGCATCGGAAGAAGGCATCCGCCGACGACAATGCCCCCAAAGCCGAAGACTGCACACCCGCAGGCCCAGGCTACACGTCTCCCTACTGCGGAGGACGTTACCAAAAGCATTGTGAGAATTGTTTCAGCAGATGCTCAGAAGCGTCAGTCAAGGGATTCGCCGACGACCACGGGAAAGCCCAAGGATTCGGCGATAACCAAAGATACCGGAACCCTCTGCCAAGCCTAAGGAGAAGCACAGGGACACGCAACTTCTGTCGGTCCCCCGTGAAGAGTTTTTGGGAGGCGAAGAAGGTATTTCTTCGGCATTGAGACAAAAATATCAATGTTTAGCATCAGAGGATCGTATTCAAGAGCCCCTTCCACCTCTAGAGCCCTCTAGGTCTTCTGAAAATTGTATGGAGAGGCTTGATAGATTTGTAACCCTCTCAGAGCAATCCACCCCTAAAAGACCACATGAAGAAGCCCTTTTGAACCCTGTGGCTACATTTCCAAGACTCTTTGATTACTCTGATGATGATCACTTCATTGACACTGAGGATATGTATGACCCCATAGAGGGGTGGGGGGAAAACCCGGATATGCTTGACCCTCAGCCTTGGCAGTCTCCAAATCCTTCTCCAGATCCTGATGCCCTGTGTTTAGATTCCCCACAGACCACTCCCACTAGACAGCCCCCCCCCCCCAGTGGACGTTTAACGCCATGTTGCGCAAAGCAGCAGAACATTTCAAGATCACCACCAATGAAGCTGTTCCTGAGACTGACTTTGTGGAGGACATTCTTAAAGAGAAACCACCGGCCAGCCAGGCTATTCCTCTTCGTAACTCAATTAAAAAGCGTCTGGCTCCCTCGTTATAAACACCTGCACTCACAAGAGCATTTAATCCAAGGATTGAAAAGCTATTTCGGCCTTTCCCCTCCAATCCCCTTTATATCAGAGGTCACTCCATCCCAGACTCACTGGTGGTGACCACTACAAGAAAAAGGGCAGGGGTTCCTCTGTCAACCGGGGAGGCACCCGCTGACAAAGAGTGTAAAAGACTACACCCTAGGAAAGAGGGTTGCGGGTGCAGCAGCCTTTTCTACAGGCATTGCTAACAATACTACTTTATTAGCCAGCTACGCGGACGCTCAATGGGCCATGTTACAGGAAGGCCTGCAGGAGGTTCCTGAACCGATACAGACTCATCTTCTGTCCACGGTAACCGAGGGCAGACAAGTAAAAAAAGTATACTCAAGAACACTTTGGATTCTGCTGAGACAGCGGGTCGATCATTGGCTCAGGGCACCCTATTTGGAAGAGCGGTCGACGAAGCTCTCGAGACCGCAAAGAAGGAGCACAACACCCTGTATCACACAAAAGCCCCCCACAAGGCGAGGAACTGGGTCCAGACGCCTTTTTTGTGGCCAACACTTCCCTCAAAACCAGTACACCTCGGGAAACAATTGGTCTTCTCCACAAGGAACCAGTAGATACACCACCCCGTATCCCCAAAGGGGTCAGCGTCGTGGGAAAGGAAGGGGCTGTAACACTATCCCGAAGCTCCCCGGCCTCAGGTTCAAAATGACCCGAAGATCCGGGTCCCCTTCCATGCCTACCCGGTCGGGGGCCAGCTAACATCATTCCTTCAGGCATGGGAGGGGATAACTACAGACCAGTGGGTCTAAAGACCGTGGCCCACGGGTACTGTATAGAGTTCTGACGGTCCCCAACGTTCAGACCTCCACACGCAAGATGACTGACACCAGGCCATCTGTGTATCCTTCTTCAGGAAGTTGAGACACTACAATAAAAGGAAGCCATAGATGTTCCTCTTTCACAGGTAACCGAAGGTATTTATTCTGTGTACTTCCTTGTACCCAAAAAGGATCTCACCATGCACCCTGTATTAGACCTGCACCCAGCGAACAAATTTGTAAAGCCACAAAAGTTCTGCATGGTCACTCTGCAGGAAGTAATTCCCCTGCTCTCACAGGGTTTTAGATGGCAACACTGGACATGAAAGATGCATACTTTTATATTTCAAAGTTGCTGGCGCACAGAAAATACCTCAGATTCATGATACACGACAAACACTATCAATTCAAGGTACTACTCTTCGGCATAGCCTCTGCACTAAGGGTATTTACAAAGGTACTAGCAGTGGCAGCAGCACACCTGCGCAGGCAATCCATCCTGGTTTATCTTTACCTCAACGACTGGCTCATAACAGGGGACTCTTACGAAACCTGTCTGTCAAATACTTAAAGAACAATAGATCTTTTATTCAGTCTGGAATTCTCCATCAACGAGAAGAAATCCAGCCTAGACCCCAGTCAGGTCAAGCAGTTCCTAGGGGCTCTAATTCAAACAAAGGACAGCCTTGTCTTTCCCTCCAACAAGGGGATCCAAAACATGCTGTTTCACATCCCTCAATATGTAGCCAGTCGAGAGATGACTGTTTTAACCATCTCTTGAAAATGCTACTCGCCCTTCATAAAATCTACTCAATTGAGTGGGCGAAACAACTTTGCGAGCTATAGATGAGTGTCTGTAAAATGTAAAAGGTTACCTGCATGAATGGACACAAATAAATAGATATGATAAAAAAGGCTCTGAAAACAGTTTGGCCAGCTATCTCCTGCAGGTGGTAATAGATCTACAGACTTGATGGAACTATTGATCACTACTTTGCGTAAGCATTAAGTTCACTTTGTGTATTTATTTTGTAAGAGGAAAGAAAGAGACTAAGCAGAGTGGATTGTGTAACAGGCAGAGAACTGGCCAAACTAGGTGGATTATTGTAGTTTGTGGTCATCTCACTTTCTGGGTACGTGGTATAAAGCAACAGGATGATAATTTAGAATGTCCAGGAGTATAGGCTTGATCACCAGTTGCAAGATGTACGCAAACTGCAGGTTACAGAACTAGGCTTGCCCACAAAAGCATTTGATAGCATGATAATGAAAATTTTCAAATGTTCACTAGTCAACATGATGCATCTTCCCCCAACAAAATGAAATATAGTTGGCACTATGAAATTCAGATACGTCAACTTAAACTTTACTGCAAAGCATGGATCGATGCAAGGTTTTACAGTTTCAATACTGTCATTATGTATTATTTAACAACTTACATGACTGTCTTTTTCAAAGATATAAAATTGCCACATACTTGTCTTTGCCAGACAGGATATAAAAAGTTTAATAAAAGTATCATCTCGGTTACTTCTGGTTTGCAATTATTTCAAAACAAAATTCTTACACTCCTACACATGCATGTGGTACTTCAGAGTGGAGGAGAGGATTACTGCTGCACTTTCCCTCCATTAGCACTTGCAGTGAACAGTGAAAAGAGGACGAACATAGCATCAACAGCAAGAGGGGAATGCAGGGGGAGCTGTGGGCAACATAAATAGCTAACTTTGCCACACAAGTGTTCATTTGATTAGCAAAACTACAGAATTGCATAGCAAATTGCTATGCGACACTGCTTATTTTATGCCTTGCTATGCGACTGTTAGGAATGATGGCGTCATGTATTTATTTGGTTCCTGATGCACGCTTGCGCATGCGTCCAGTGCAGGAGTGGCTCAACAGCCAGTGGTGTCAGACCAGCGGACAATGGGACAATCTAGTGGTTGTCTCGCCAGCCCTCGTTCTCTCGCTACGGTGGTGGTCGAGGAAGAACCTCTTGAAAGGGAAATCCTTCACCATCCCCATAGTGGAGGCCACTCTTACTACAGACACATCTCTCACAGGTTGGGAAGCTCACCTGCTTCAACAGACAGTGCACAGAGTTTGGTAGTCAGACATAGCATCCAACCACATAAACCTGTTGGAACTGTTAGTGGTATTCAAAGTGCTGAAAACTTTTCAAACTCAACTGCAGGGAAAGACGGTCCTGATCCTCACAGACAGCACCACGGCCATGTACTATCTGAACAAACAAGGAGGAACTCACTCTCCAGAGCTGTCCAAACTGTCCCAGAACATTTGGAACATGTTTCTGCTGTCGCAGCATGTTCCAGGGGAACTCCATCTTCTGGCCGACGTACTCAGCAGAGATTTCCCACTACCAATAGAGTACGAATGGTGATTACACGAAGACATCATCTCCCAACGTTTCGCAACTCTGGAGAACACTCAATGACAAGATTACGCCTACAGGTTTCCCCAGAACCGTTGCAAAGCGAAACAGACTCTGGATAACATGGTCAGGGAAATTTGTTTATGCTTTTCCCCGACTCCCCTTCTCAACAAGATAGTGCACAGTATGCACCAGGAACCAGTCACAATGATATTGGTGGTCCCCATTTGGGCCTGCCAAACCCTGGTTCAATCATCTGATGGAAATGTCTCTATCTCCTCCGATGAAACTGCCTTGCCCGTACAACATGTCGCAAGACAAAGGAGAGACACTTCACCAATGCCCGCAGACATTGAATTTAGCGGCCTGGCTCCTGAAGTCATAGAGTTTAGGCACCTACAACTACCTCAGAGATGTATGGACATACTCAGGGGGCAAGAAAACCTAACACTTGATATTGCTATTCCACTAAGTGGAAGCGTTTTGTCATCTGGTGCAACTCTAAGAGCATCAACCCCATTGACTGCTCTCCTACACATATTGTTTTGTACCTGACTCATTTACTTGACTCAGGCCTGGCCTTTAACTCTCTAAAGGTTCACTTAGCTGCTCGTTCAGCCTACACTACATCACAACAGAAGGTGGCGTGGTGGAAGATACCAGTTATTAAGGCTTTCATGGAAGGAGTTAAGAGAATTCACCCTCCCATTTCTAACCCAGCTCCCGGATGATACCTGAATGTGGTGTTGACTAGATTTATGGGGCCTCCTTTCGAGCCCATGCATAGAGCAAGTCTCAAAGATCTCACCTACAAGACTGCCTTTTAGTAGCTATTACTTCCATTAGGAGAGTAAGTGAACTACACGCGCTCTCAGTTCTAGATCCCTTTGTAACACTTCACAGAGATAAGGTGGTTGTGCGCACTCACCCTAATTTTGCGCCTAAATTAATTTCAAAGTTCCATGTGAACCAATCCATAGAACTACCAACATTCTTTCAGAACCCCTCAAACATGGGAGAAAGAAGCCTGCAAACACTTGATGTACACAGAGCAGTCATGTTTTACATGGAAAGAACAAGTCGACCACTAAGAAAAACAAATCAGTTTTTCGTTTCAGTGGCAGCAGGTAGAGAAGGAGACCCGGTCTCCACATTTACTATCTCTAGGTGGAGTGTCAAATAAATCACACTGTGTTACACTCTTGCTAAGAGAGAACTGCCCTTCAAGCCTAGAGCACATTCTACTCGAGGCACTGGGGCTTCCATAGCATTCATTGCAAATGTTCCCCTACAGTCCATTTGCAAAGGGGCAACCTGGAGTTCTGTACACACCTTTACAAAACACTATTGCCTAGACACTCATTCTAGGTCTGATTCTCAGGTGGGACAGGCAGTACTAAGACCTCTTTTCACTACTGTTGCTTCTCACATCCCACCTCCGACTCCGGGTACTGCTCGCTAGTCTATGCACAGCATGTGATTCTAAGCAGATTAACAAACATCAGAAGACATGCATTACTTAACGTAAAAGCATTTGTGATGATTGTATCTGCTTAAATTCACATGCGCCCACCCTTCCTCCCCGCTCGGATGGAAGGAACAAAGATGTCTACTTTCTCTCTTTTCTGTACTCACTCACGTTAGTCATAGGCTCCCTCATGGCAGAAAGAATACAATCGGAGGGTCCTCGACACATGAGGGTTTTTGGGTACACTACATGTCACGTTAGGGATAGTGTTACAGTCACGTCCATGTCGACGTCCCCTTTCGATTCTCGAAAAGACAAGATGCAATACTCAGCGGTGACCACTGGATGTCGGACTATATGCACAGCATGTGAATCTAAGCAGATACAATAATCAGAAATGCTTTTACGGTAAGTAATGCATGTCCTTTCTTTTAAAAGGTTCTGCCACCCCCCAAAGTACTTGAGAGGCCATAGGAAAACAAGTTCCGAGACAAATCTGGGACCCCTGTATGTCTCCTCAGGCTAGATGCTCTTCCTCATCACAGTACCTTTGGTGCCTTAGCAGGCGAAGTAGCAGAGTTTCTCGGTTTCACTCGACGATTCCCTCCGAGGAAGGAGCCACTTGGATGCTGAGTCCAAGAAGAAAAATTGAGCCAAGGTCTTTCTGAAGTGCAGTAGTTTTGCTCTTTGTGGTGCTCTCCTTTGGTCGACGATTTCTCAGACTGTAGAAGTCCTGGGAAGATTAAACTGGCTGTGGGCTCTTAAAGGCTTGGCAGATGAGTGTAAGACCCTTGGGGACCATCGATGACTTCTGAAGGCGACGGGTGCATAGATCACTTTTGGTGTCTGGTTTTGGAATTACGCGGTTTTATGACTTTCACTTCTTCAGTGCTGCAGCCACAGCACTGACCTTTAGATGGCTTTTGGTGACCTAGACTCGACCACTGGAGTGGACCCCGGGTCCTCACCAAGTCTGGACCCTCGGGACGTCTTTGTTAGCTTCTGGTGGTGGGAAACGTACCAGCAGACCTTCCTCCGCACTCAGCGATTCTGGACTTCGGCACGGAAAAGTGCTCAGTGATGATGGCAAGGATGTCCCTCGAAATGTTCTTCAGCAATTTGGAACTTTCGCAGCTGCGGGTGTCGAGCAGCACTATGCCAGAGTACCCCCTCTTCTGGCGGTAGAAAGCAACGGCATCCAGTGGTCACAAATTGAACCTCAAGACCCTGGATGACACCAATGGACTTCTTCGACTCGAGATGTCTGGGCACTCCTCTACAGGACTCTCAAAGACCCCTTCTCCTGATGGCAGGCACACAGGGCTGGCTTCCAGGGCACTTTGCATGAAGAGTAACAGGTTGTACAATGGTCCCTCGTAGCTCGAGGAGAGATCTCTTTAGCAGGTTCTCTCCTGATCAGTCCTTGGAAGAACACCGTAGCTTTCAGATTACATGAAGAAATTGTAGCAGCAGACTTCTCCTCCAGCTGGGCTTCAAGGAACAACTTCTTCTTGCTTCAGCTTCAACTTCAGCTTCTGAACAAATTGGTGAGTGAAAGGTCCCCCGTTAAACACATTGGTTCCCATTCACTCAGGCTAAGCCGGGATCAGTCAACCAATCACGCAGAAGGGCATTCATTCAGGAAGGCAGCCAATCAGGCTCACAGACATTCAGGCCATTCACTCCACCGGGAGACCCTAAACAAAGAATGTGGATTGGGGTAAGTTCCCTGCCTTTCAGCTCACTACACTCCATTCATGTCAGTTTGTCAGGGCTGTCTCAGTCAATTTGTCACACACAGAACCCAGACACCCACAACACAGAATGTGACTTCACTTCAGACTCCATTCTCACAGGTTCCACCTGTAGGGTGTACCCACAACACACCACCCCTTTGAAGGCTCTACTCAGTCTGACAGGAGGCAGCCCTAGAGCTATATATGGTATTTCCACCCAACAACCAGGACTTCCCAGGACTGTGGGAAACAAGGTATAGGGCAATAGAAACCAAGAGGCCACAGGGGCCATCCTGGCTTCCTGCAGGACTACATTGATTCCTATGACAGGGCCTCGGTTTCCCAAAAATGGAGGACACTCTGAGCCACTGCCAAGTCAGCATGTAGATGACACCAGCCCATACCCTGCTCTGTGGGCAAAATACAAGTGCCCAAAAACACACATAAGTTGTATAAGGGTGTATACACACTCATGGGTGCTCTAAGGGTATCCCATGTGTGTTGTTCAACAAAAGGAACACATGAAGAGCTGCACTGCCAGAGGTGCAGGCCGGACCTTAGTGGCAGAAAACATAGAGGAAACACACAGAGGAGGGGTAGGACAAGGAGGCCCTGCCCCTCCATAAGGCATTTTCAGCATCACACCTGTCACCTCCTGTCTCCAGAGCAAATCTGTGGGTGAAACAACACATCCTTTCTTTTTTCCAGAGCTCTGTTTCTCTCCAAGGGCTTTCCCTTGCATTTCTAGTATCTGGAGCACTGGGGCTGTGGTGTACGGGGCTGGTAACTGTACCTGTTGGTACACAGTTTCCATTTTCTAGGAATCTGTGAAAGGTAAATATGCCACTTCCTTTGCCACCTTGTTGTCTGCAGCATCATTCCCTAGAGCTAATGAATTATTGTGGTTAGTGTGAGAAGCACATTTAACTAAACCTATCTCCGCTGGCAAAGTTAATGCTTTAGCTAATCAGTAGAGCAGTGCAGCATGCTGGACAGGGGACCTGTCAGACCACCTAAACCCCTCTTCTCTGCCATCTTCATAACCCAGAATGTTCAGTGGAGTTGACATATGCAGAGTCAGAATAAACAGTAACTGCCTTCCCCTTACTCATTTCCAGAACCTCTATAAGTGCTACATGTTCTGCCGCTTGTGCAGAGTAATGAGAAGGTAACTGTCTCTTCAGTCTGACCTGGTATTCCCCATCCTCAAGACCCACGACAGCTGCAGCCGTACGCCTCTCTCCCGTCTCCTGGTTGATGGTTGAAGACCCATCAACAAAAATCACCTCACCCCTCTCCAGGGCATCCTCTTTCACATTCACCCTCTTTTCCTCTTCTCCCTCATGTGTGGCACAATCGTGAACAATATCCTCCGGCTGTACTGGCTCGGCTACAAATATTGCAGGAACGGCTAGGTGACATCGCTCTGGATGAATCAATGTATTTAACAAAATGACCTCATAACCTGAAACGCTGAATTGTTAACGTGGTCTTAGATTTCTCTAAAATCGCAAAAACTGCATGCTCCACATACAATGTCACCGGGCAACCCATAGTAATGGTCCTAGACTTTTGAATTGCAAAAGCCATTGCCGCTAGTGCTTGCTAGCAATGTTTGCAGGGTCAGGACCGCTGTCATAATTTGGCTATTTGAATGGAAACACAGAAAGAATAGCTTCTTGTAATTTGGGGTCGCCAAGACTGGAGCATTGCTGATTGCAGCCTTGAGTTCCCAAAAGCATATCCCCATTTGCTTAGACCACTCTATCTCACCATTCACCTTCTGCGCGTCATTGAGTCCTTGCAGTAAGGGCCTCACATACCTAGAGTAATCGAAGATCCATGAGCTGCAATAGTTACAGAGCCCCAACAACTGCTGCATCTGTTTCACCGTGACAGGCTGAGTCATATTCTGACCTACGGTGGCTCTCTCCAGCATTACCTTTCTTCCTGCAGGCTATATTACTTGTCCCAGATATACTACCTCTGTCTGGCATTACTGCAATTTTTCTTTGTCCATTTTGTACCCCTTCTCTGCGAGCAGGGTGAGGAGCGTTATTGAGTCTCGACACTGCTCCTCTAAAGTGCTAAAGAATAATAGATCGTCCACATACTGAATTACGGTACTGGACACATGTAAATTCCCCAAATCCATTTGAACCACCCTGTTAAAGACACTCTGAGATTCGCAGTACCCTTGGGGCAACCTCGTGTAAGCCCATCGCTGTGAAGTGGGTCGACCCAGTAGGGATTTTGCAGAGAATGGTGGCAGGATACGGTACCAGCGGGAATTCCACCTCAAATATATTTTCGAGGCTGCGCAAATCCTGGACCATCCTCCAACTGGACTTTTTGGCTTTCTTCACAGGGTAGATTGCCGTATTGCATGGGGACACAAAAGGCTGTATTATGCCTTGCTTTAACAGTGCCATAATGGCCTCGTAAATCCACCTCCCTAGACATGGGGTAATATCGCACCGGGTTTCAGTTTTATCCTCACTTCTCCAACACTCTTTAGCAGACCCACATCATGAGGATTGCTGGTCCACAAATGGTCTGGCACCTTTCCCAAATCCTCCTATATTTTTAACGCTGAGCATGGTCTGTGGAATTCCCTTTGCTCTATCGCTATCTGGCAATGCACCCCAATTTCAAAGACCAACTCTCATGTGCCTTCGGACAATTGCTCATTGGCCACATCCCTCAGCGCTAAAGTTTAATCGATGCACAGAACTGTTCACCACACTCCGCCTTCCTCATCTGTGCCTGAGAAACCCACCCTGTTCTTCTTGATCACTACAGCTTCTAAGAGAATTGTAACAATGGTGCCTGGTGTTACCTCCTCCAGCACATCAGGCCGAAATAAAAACTCAATCGGTATCCGCCAAATGTGATTTCTGAACCCCGGGACCCAACTCAACAAAACCATCAACCCATAAATAAACAATGCTGCATGGACGAGAACACCTCTGATCGCGCTGTTGCTACAATAGGCCTGAAAACGCACTGCTTCCCTTACCGGATATAACCCTGGAGTCAAGCATACAATACCTTCTTCCATGTAAGCAATTGACATCTGCAACTTGCTCAGGATGTCCCTTCCCAAAATATTTGCTGGCGTGTCCCTACAATACAACAAAGGGGCTGATATATTTTCAGTACCTACCTAATACAAAGATCTTCAGTATAAAGAACCGACAGGCTAGCCCAAGAGAATCCCTGTGTGCCCATTGTTTTGCCTGACCCGCCATATGCCCTATGCTCTGTGCAATCACAGTAGGCACGGGTTGAACAGAACCCAGTGACTGGGACTTCACAGACCTATGTGATCCCCCCAAACTTGCCACAAGCATCGGAGCAGACTTGGGACAAGAATCCTTTACGCCAAGTAACGGTTACTCACTATACAGGAGCAAGTGTTTTTGGAGGGAATCCTTTTTCTCTCCCAGTTGCTTATATGTACCAGGAGTAGTAGGAGGGTCCATAGGGGTCTCTGATTGTCCAGTCCTCTCCATTACCACCGATCCGGAAGAGGAACCCTGGATAGGTGTGCAGGTAGGTAACCGATAGTTCTCATTCCTGGTCGACAAAGCGGCTACAAAATCAAGCATTTCATCAAAGTTACTCTGTATGCTTTCAAGAGGATTGTATTGGGATCCTCGAACTTGATGGGCCGATTCTGAAATGCTATGTAAGAATATGAGGCAGAAATAGCCATTGATGGAATGCAATGCTGCTAGGTAGAGACTGTAATAGGAGAGGTTCATTTCCTTGTTTTTCGCACACCTCCCACACCTGCATAAAACTACCTTTCAAGTGCACTATGCATGCATTGTGGATTTTAGTTTAAGCAACACTTCTGCTCTCATTCGCAACGTTAGAGGGAGCACTGTCACGAATGGCTTCAATAACTCCTAGACTCCGAAAGATGGTTCAAGGATTTTTATTTTACAATCGTTAAGATTTAAGTTCAGATGGCTTCCCTCTCTCAACCTCCTGTGGGTTCCATGCACCCTAACCCAGGTGTCTCTAAGTATCCGGCATCTCAGGAGTCTTCCAACTAGAGAATGGTAACACCTACCATGTAATGCTAGCTGTCAATGAGGGCCTAGAGGCAAAAAGCCTTATCCGACTTCTTCTCGAGATTTTCTAGGGGTACTCTGACCTTGCACTTCCCAAGGTTTCTCAACAGGAAAATGATGTTTCTAATGTACAAATATCGGACACTCTGGTTGAGCCTCTCCCAAGTCACTCCCTTTCTCTCCTCTCTAATCTTACTACTCCCTCTCTTCTACTTTCTCTCGCTCCTTCTCCCTTCTTGTTCCATTCCCACTGGTCATCTACCCACTCTCTACCCTGTCTCTCAGATGTCCATGCACTCTCTCTGCTCTTCTTTCCTCCCCCTCTCCTCTCTCTACTCTACTCTCTTCTCTGCCTCTCTACTCTCCATCTCCACTCAATCCCCTATCTACTCCTCTATCCCCTAATCTTACCACTTTCTCTGCTTATCTCTTCCAACTAACCCCCCCATGGCTTCACTCTGCCCTCACTACTACTCTCACTGCACCATCCTACCAGACACTCTTTCTATTGTACAGGAGGGCGGAGCGACCTCTGATGGGCCCATGGGATCAGAGCTCACCCTCGATTACTTTAAGACGAGATAGCTGCACCTTGTGGTGGATGGGGTGCGGGATTCTCTTACTCCAACACCAATCAATAAGGACAACTCAATGGTTTGGCAAAGGGAAGTCTGTTTAATGACAAGTACAAAAAACGGGGAAACAATAGGAAATCATCGCCTGTCTCGCTTCAACTCCTAAATCATTCATGCAAACAGTAACATTTATACCCAAAACTCGTCATCATTGACGTGTAACACTAAAGAGTTTGTCATACAATTCTATTGGTTGGAAAAGGTAATTTAAGTATAGGAACTATATCTGTATATGGTAACAGAGTGTGAGGATTGGATAACTCTTATCGGGTGGGCATCTAAGCCCATACTTCTACGTCACTCGTGCTAGGCGTCACTAAAAGTAGAACGTCTTATTGGCTTTACTAGCTATAGGACCCTTGATTATTTGGTCCAGTGTGATTGGGTAGGTTACACCCCTAGGCATACATCTCCACTTTAATTACCAGCATGCAGAATGATCACCCAGATGCGGTATGCCCCAAGATTCACTTCCATCAATCAGGACCTTAGGGCTATGTGTCAATTAGTTGGCTGAGGATGGCCTCGAAACTGTAGCCTCTTATCAGGAGAAGTTATGGCATCCTCTGGTTTTGGATGACAACAGACGTTGGTACCTCTTCGCGCTTTGCTGGTCAAGTATCAGTGCACCGTGAATCTGCTTAATTTTCTCTCTATTTGTGTGTTTGATTCTTCCTTTAGCCTTGCCACCTGCTTGGGCCTCCTTATCTTGACTTTCACTGGCAGGCTGCTGTTCTCTGAAGTTTAGTTTCTTCGAAGTTGCCGCTCTCCTCCCTTCCGTAGGTTGACCTCGAATTCTCAAGCATGAGCTGCTTCTTGCTAAGTTTCGATTCCGCTCTTACGTCTGGCTTTGTGCTGGTATATGAATCCTGGCTTGTTGAACCCCCACCATTCTGGGCTTAATTATGCTTTTGTAAAATGGAGTCGCACTTGTATAATGTGCTTCTTTGAGGTAAATATATAGTTGGCGCTTGCCGCTCTATTCTTATACTAAGCTTAGCAAGCAGTACTGTTTCCTTAGTTTCTTGCGTTCCAAGCCTATTTACAGGCTTTTAGCCAGTTGCATATTTCCATCCTGCTTTATGGTTACGTTTCTTTATATTTCACCATCGTTTCTCCTTTCAAGTCCAATACATCACTATTCCTTATATTTCGTCTTTTGATTGTTGTTTCATTCATCCGAACGTCTGTCCGGGACCTTCCTTCCTCATCATTCGCCTTCGATTAAGGCCCGTTGGGTCTCTTCTGGGACAGTTTGTAAGTAGTCTTCATTTCATGTCAGCTGTTGGTATGGTTGCCTCAATGGGTACCGTGCTGCCCATGGTTTTCTGGTTATTGGCACTTCAACAGGTATTGCTCTTCTGATGGGCACTGGGCAGAGCCCCAGTGTGGCTCTCTGTTGGTTTATTTGCTCCTCATACGTCACATATCTTGGCGAGTACGTTCCTGGTATTTCAAAATGGGCGGCTGGAGTGCAGGCCATATCTGGGACCTCATCTACACTCCCCCCTCTGGTCGGTTCATTGACTACTTCTTCTTTCTCCTTTGGATTAGTTTTACTTGGTTCTTCTGTATCCACTTCTTTATCTTCTGCGTTTGTACATGATGGTGTGAACGTGTGTTTCTTTGGAATCCAAATTTTTATCACTCCTTTCAAATTTCCTGCTGTTTTTACATGTTCGTCTTTGTTCCAGGTCATTAGCTGACACTGTCAATTTGGGCTGCAATAGATCCATTTTCCTTCATAATTTCTACGTTTCCTGGGGTACAGGAACTTTGTTCCTTCTGGCGCATATTTGCTGGCCTTCACAAAGTCTCTTATCTCTTTATCATTCAGGTCTCTAGGCTTCCATCCTGGTTTGACATCAATCATGATCTTCACATTTTTCTGGCATTGTGAGATGATCATCTTGATAACACAAAATCCTAATAGAATCATCAAGAGCAGGGCTCCCAGGAACTTGAATATGTTTGTCATCCATTGTGGGACCCATGAGAACAGTGTTCCAAACCAGCTATCATCATCAATTTCGTCAGTTTCATCGATCATCTGGTTTTGTACGTTTGTCAGCATACTTATGGCTTCTGTTAAAGTTCCATTTTCCTCATCGTGAGAAGGTATAAATGTGCAACATGATTCCCCGATTTTTGCACAAACTCCTCCATCCATCGCTGTGATCATGTCAAGCACATATCTGTTTTGTAGAGTCATCAATCGTATAGCTCTTAATTCTTCCTTAACAGCATTGAATCCTTTTATGGTAGTGTTGATGGTCTGCAATAACTCCCATCTGGTGATTTGCAACCATTTAGTATTTGCTCCAACCTGGAATCTTGGCATGATGATCGTTGTGAACACTGATGAGGTGAGGCTGAAGAGCCTGTGCTCATACGGGATTGCATGGAATGCTTCTTCTGATTTGGCAGAAAAGTAATTTTCTCTCTTCCTTCGGGAAACCAGTTCCACAGATCTCCTATTCCTAAGGTGAGCATCTGCTTTCGGGAAACTGTCCACATTCAGGTCACTTTTTGGGATCACTAGTGCAGGAACGTGGACGTTCACTATTGCGCATATGCCTCCCCAGTTTTTCGGCATTATTATATTTGCTTTGGAACCACACGCCCAATAATGATCCATAATTACTGCGGTTCAATGCATTATTCCTGGAGCCTCAAAAATTCATCCACAGTTCTGATTCTCTCCCATCTTCCTCGTGCCATTGTTCCTGAAGCACAATTTCAGGCTTTCCAGTGGCACTATCTGCAGGGGTCCTCCTCTGTCTTCGACCCATGTCAGTAATTTTGTGAGTCTCGGCCATAGAGGTTTGCACAACCTCTGTGAGTTTTCTATTGCTTCCTTGCAGGCTCCAAGGACCATCCATGCTCGGCAGATCACCACTCCTTCTTCCCATCCATTGGGGGAAAGCACTGTTTCCCAAATCTGCATTTGGCCTCTGTTCTTCCAAATTCGAGCTTCTTCTGGAGTTTTTCCTTGGATGTTCAGTCTTGGGTTAATTTCCCATCTTATTCCGGCTCCTTTAACTCCTGGCTTTTCATACCTGATCACGTGATTCCTAGTATGAGCTCTATTTCTTGTCTTAATGTCCTGGACGTAGTCATCTTCATCAGGGTAATTTGTTTCGGTTGCCCATATCAATGAAGCATCCCTTCCCATAAACTGTCCTCTGGTGTTGCACATTGCTACGTGTGACAAACACTGTGCTGTCGGGACATCAATTTCTACAGCCACGAAGATCTTGGATTTCCCCATGCTGTACGGTAGGAGTGCGCAAACGAAGCATTCTCCATCTGTTTTTCTTCTCCCAACTTCTTTCATGTGTTGATACCAGATGTTGTTTCCTAGATGTGCTGTGCTATCCAGGTAATCGTTCAGTTCATTGTTATCTTCATGTAGGCTTCTCTTAATTCTTAGTGTCTTCCTATAGTTAGCTATAACTATATCTCTAAACGCGTCTGTGTGACTTTACCTTGCTGGATGACTCTCAGGCATTCTGGTCCATGGAGCAGGTTTCTTTTTCTGCATTGATGAGGTAGGTAGAGGTTTTGTGCTTCTCTCCTTTTCTTCTTGCATTCTCTTCCTGCCCTCTATAAGTGCCTTTATTAGCCACCAGCCTGTCACCGGCCTCGTTTATGGCTGCATTGTGGGCCTGGTACTTGTTCCTTGTGTTGGAACTTGTGTGATTGTCAGTACAGTCTCTGCGGTTTTATTTTTCAGTTCTTCATGCCGTTTCTTCGCTCTAGCTATAAACGGGAATAATTGATCTATTAACCTTTGTGTCTTTGCAGTGAATTCTCTTACACCCGTCTTTGCAGTGAATTCTCCTACACCCGCTTCTGTCCTTTTTCGGGCTTTTGTTAAGTCTTCATTCGTTGGCTTTTCTCTTGATTCCTTTTGGTTTCTCTCATTATTCTCTGGGGCTGATTGTTCGGTAGGCAGTCTCATGCTCTCGATTGCCTTCGCTTGAGGTTCTGTGGCCATTGACAAATGCCCTGGTTCATGTGCATTCAGTGTGTGGGTGCGTGTAGTTGTCAGTGCTAAGTTTTCATTCATTCCGTGCTGACCCTGTCTCCAGCTCTTCTCTTCATTCGCCGCCTCAAGTGTGTAAGTATCACTGCTAATTACATTCATTTTCAGTTCATTTACCTTACCATCAGATTTTCTCGGGACTGGGATAACTATATAGGGTCTGGGTGCTCTTGTGGGACTCATGTGTACACCATCAGGTGGGTGCACTGACATTGGGCCGCATCGTGCACCAAGGGAAAATGCAGTTTTGATCGTTCGTGATAGCAAAATAATGATAAACCCAATAAATAAACACATGAACGTACGCTAGGTCCGATGGCAGCATTTCCTTCCAGAGAAGTGAGAGTGCCCCTCTGCAGGTTACTCTTCTGGGCCCCCATCTTGATTAATTATTCAAAGTCAATATCATTGAGTTCCCCCAATTCGATATTGTTCTCGACCAGTTTGTGTCATAAAGTGTCTGGTGCTTCACAAGTGTCCCCCCTCTTGCGGGTGACGATTGTCTCTTAATATAGGATGCAATATCCTTGCTAGACTATGGGAAAACACATTAGACTAATACTTCAGTACGTCAATTTTACTGTGCATGTTCAAAGTAGATGAGTTCCCAATCCACCCGCCGAATCTGCTTCAGTCCTGCGGACATGCTGGATGCTGGTCAGTGTGGACAGATGGGAAAAATGGCAATAAAACAACAAAGGGTGAAGTTTTTGTCTCTGCTCCCTCGATCTGTCCCTCGGCAGAAGGATGACGTGAAGTGAATTCTGCTTCCTCGATCTGTCCCTCGGCGGAAAGTTTTACTGGAATCTCCTCATATAGTGTCTCTGAAAGTCGGACAGCTCCACCTGCAGCATGATACCATGAAGGAGCGTTCCCATCTGTGCGACGTTAGCTGGGTCTCTGATGAATGTGAGGACGTCGACCCCGATCGGTCTCCCCACCATCTATGGAAAGTCAGTGACTAGGCGAAAGAGGACGTTGTGGGCCAGTCGACTGTCCTCGGGTGACAGGGACATTTATCCTTCCTTGCTGGGTTCAAGATTACAGGCCCTTCCCTTTACTCGAACAATGCTTGCACTGTCCGGAAGCGTGGATTGCAACCAAGTAACTTAGTTTACTCCACAACTGGTTCAAATATTCAGTGTTTGCTGGGTCTCTAATAAATGTCAGAGTGTCAGTGGTTCTTCCGGCAATAGCTGGACACTCCTCGATTATGCGAAAGAAAAGTGTATTGATGGGGCCATCTAGAATCGCCTGTGGTGGAAGCATTTGTGTCCTTATCACTGTATTCAGGCAGTTCAACGAAGGCTTCTGTGATGACGGTAAGTAGTTGCCAGATTATCTTCTTGTTGGCAGGATCTCGAATAAAGTCTTAGACACTGGTGACCCTCCCTACCAGTGAACGATATGATACCAATACTAAATGGAAGTAGTTCAAAACGTCCTTTGTGATGTCTCTACTGGGGGACACCATAAGTGCTGCCAAACAAAGTCTTGGTATTTGATGATTCAGGATACTGTTTTTAGCTCTTAAGGGAAAGTCCTTGATCACTGTCTGTTAGAGTCTTGTTTCTCGACAACGCTTAAGTGTGACTTGGTTCAAAGTTCAAGTTGGCAAACGTGTTGTGGCTTACATACAGAATTCCTTCTTCACCCTGCAACTAAGATGCACAGAGTGTCCGTTTTATGTCCTTGTCCCCTTTTTCTTTAAAGGAAAATGTCCAAATTTAAGTCACAACTTGCAATAGGTTTTCTTTTTGTCTTTGTTGCTCATGTGTCCTTCTTCCTCGTCATGGATCCCGTCTGCACGTGCTGTGGTTCTTCCCCGTTGTCTGTAGTTTCTTCGCGGTGGGGTGCAGCTAGAGGGCTTTCTCCGATATAGGGCTTAATGTCATTCAGAAAAATCCATGCTCTGCTGCCCTGCAGTTTTACAGCCGAAGGAGTGCAGTCCTCCACGATGAAAGGACCATTGAATCTTGGTTCATCCCACCTTTTCCTCGTGTGGTTTTTCACCAGCACGACATCACAAGGGAAGATAAGTAGAACATATAGACCTTGAACTGCGTCTGTTTCGGTGCCTCCTGCTGTGATTTGTGCTGTGCTGCACCCTGTTCGTCGCCGCTGCAATTGGTCTGAAATTACAGTAAGGCTGGATGTCATGCAGTTCAGATAGTTTTGCAATTCAGATCCCAGGACCTCTCGGGTTGGCTGGGCATCACATCTAGCTCTGTCTCTAGGGGTTAAGGGAGTATTCATTCTCCTTCCTGTGACTATTTTGTGCGGCATAAGATGATGGTCAGAGCCTGGTTGGTTCCAAAGAGAATACAATGCCAGTGGAAGGCAGTGCAACCATCCCCTCTTTAAAGTAAGCTTCAACTTAGCTATCCTTTCTTTTAACAAGCTGTTGAGCCTCTCACAAATACCATTACCTTCAGAATGATACACCGACGAGAACTTTTGTTTTATACCAAGCAACAAGCTAATCTGCTCAAAGACTGTATTCACAAAATGAGCCACGTTATCTGATCTCATCACTTCACACACCCCATCTAGGGAACACTTCCCTCACTAGGAATTTGGCCGCACAGGTAGAATCTGGGTTTGTACATGGACCTGCTTCTATCCATCTAGAGAATGGACACACCACTACAATTAAATATCTGTACCCGTTACACACTTGAATCATGTCGATGTAGTCGATATGTAAGTGCTGAAAAGGCCCATTTGGCCGGGGGATGACTCCTCTCATTACTTTTAATGTGTGTCCAGCAGTGAATTGCTGGACGATTATGCAGTTCACCATTAAGAATGCAACATGCTCAGCTAAATTCGGTATAAACCAGTCTCCCACGAGCGTTGCAGCTAGATTCTGTTTTGACATGTGTAATGGGTAATGCAATTGCTCCAGTGCTATTCTTAGTAGGGCTACAGGCATGACTGGTTTACCAGTGCTGTCTTGCCGCCACAATCCACCAGAGGGGTTTAAAGATCACCCTCGATGTTTCCAGAGGTTTTTCTCATCCTTTGGTGCCTCCCCTTGAAGCTCCATTAATTGTGTCTGCCCCAGATTACTATAAGCTTCGGGTGTGGTACGTGCCACCATCATCCTCTCATGGGTGCACGCCACTTCCACTTCCATGACCGTCTTACTTTTGGAGGTCATACGCTTGGCTTCCGTGTCTGCTGCGTGGTTTCCGCGTGAAACAAAATCTGTCTCTTAAGTGTGGGCGGTGCATTTCACGACCGCTATGCCCACTGGGAGCTGTAGTGCCTTAATCAGTCTGTCCAATAAGGCTGCATGCTGCACTGGCGTACCGTCTGCTCAGAGGTAGCCCCTCCTTTTCCAGCGTGCTAGCCCTGCGTGCACTGTGGACGTCACATAGGCGGAGTTACTGTACACTGTAACTTCCTGGTCTGCGTGATTCTCTATGGCGAGTATCAACGCCAATAGTTCTGCATACTGCGCTGAGTAATGAGATGGTATTCGAGCACTGACGAGTACTCGGAATTCTCTGTTTGCTATGTGTTTCATCACAGCGACCCCTGTATATCTTTGTCCGTCTTCTTGGTTGATTCTCAAAGAACCGTCAATGAAAATGATCTCCCCTCCCGCCAGGGCATTTACTTTTACCCTATGTATAGAATTCCTCATAGTTTGCACAGTCATGTATCGGCTCTCCTTCAGTGACTGGCTCAGCTATGAACGTAGCTGGGTTCACTGTTTTACATCGAACTATTTTGATCGATGGATTAGATATAATCAATCAACTTCATAGGCAGAAGCTCTTTGAGATGTCAATGTGCCCTTTGGTTTCTCTAAAATGGTGAATAATGAGTGCTCGACGTATAACGTCATAGAACATCCCATCACAATGGTTGTCGCATTCTCTATGGCGAACGCTGCGGCAGCTAAGCTTTGTTCGCATGGGAATTGGCCACTCATAACTGGGTCCACTGTAATATGCCAGGGGCTTATACCCCAACAAGGTTTTTTTGAGCGAGCTCTGCCGTCAGAATGCTGCCATCTGTGTGCGAGAACAGGTAGAATTCCTCTGCATAATTAGGAATCCCGAGAACTGGAGCCCTACAAATATCTCTTTGTCTGCAAACCCCTTTTCCATTGCTTAGTCCATTCAATCTTTTCCTTTGTTGCCTGTAACTTTTTCAGGGCTTGGAGGAAGGACTTGGTATATGAGCTGTAATCGAAGACCCATGCTCTAACATAATTGCACAGGCATAAAAAGCTCTGCATTTGCTTTATCGTGAGTGGCTTAGCCATGTTCATGATGGCTTCAGCCCTTTCTGGGGTCACCTTTTTACCTTTGTGTGAGATTAGCTGGCCTATGTATAGCACCTCCTGTTGACAATATTGCAACTTTTCCTTGTCAACCTTATAACCTTTCTCAGCCAGTATAGTCAATAGCTGAATATAATCGCGCCTGCATTGTTCTTCCGTGGAGCTACAGATCAAGATGTCGTTCACGTATTGAAAGATGACACTTTCCAATGCAATGTTGCTTAGGTCCATTTGCAGGACTCTGTTGAAAATGGACGGGGACTCACAGTACCCCTGTGGCAACCTTGTGCTTTTCAGACGCATTTGTCTGAAGTGAATGACATCAGATCTTGGAGTCACGGTGCAACTGGATTGAGAAAAAAGCATTTTTTGAATCAATCACTGTGAAATATTTTGCCTCAATGGGTATGTTACATAGGATCATAGATGGATTAGGGACTATAGGGAACTCGGCTTCAACAATATTGTTTAATGCTCTTAAATCTTGTATTAAACGCCACAACCCCCCCTTTGATTTCTTGATGGGATAAATCACTGTGTTACAGGGTGACTCTGACGTCACTAAGATGCCCTGGTCCATCATGGCGGAAATTGTCTCCGCAATCCCTTCATCCGCCTCTCTGGACATGGGATATTGTCGCGCTCTCATTAAAATCGCTCCTGGTTTCAGTTTAATTTCCACTTCTCCCACCCCCTTCAGGAGGCCTACGTCATAGGGTCCTGTAGTCCATACTGAGACAGGCACTTGGGCCATGTTGTCATCAAAGTATTCCGGACGTATCACCGCCAACATAATTCTTTGAGGCACTTCTCTTATGATCGTTTTTACCCAAAATATGAGACTCACTTCCACCCTTGTCTCTTCTGAGTCTGGTTGTTCTTCAAACAGATCGTTATCAGTGACGTCAGTCACTCGATACCCCTCTTCGATGGCGATAATCGCACACCATTGTCTGCCTTCCATCGTCATAGCCTTCGACCAATGCTACTTTCCTTCGCACGGCTACAGCATGTATCATTAAGGGAAATACGTGTCCCGCCTCTTCATGGATCGGTATTCTGGGTCTGAATAAGAACTCATCAGGAGTTCTCATGATTTTATCTGCGAGGCCTGGCAATCCTGCCATAAGCACACGCATGCCATATGCGAAAACTTCTGGCTCTAATGGTATAGCTCTCATGGCTATGTGTCCTGAGTATGCCCTGATCATTTCGCACATGTTTCAATAATGCATTCCTGGAGTGGAGCATACTATGCCCTCCTCCGTGAACGAGATCGTCATGTTCAATTTTGTCATTAAGTCTCGACCCAAAATGTTTACTGGGGTCTGGCGTGAATATAATAGAGGTACATTCATCTCACACTCTCCTACGGAGACTGGGAGTGTGTCTGTAAAGGGAACTCGACTGAGCTCCTGTAAAACTCTGAGTATCTATGGCCTGGCCGAACAAGGAAAACTTGCCTTCTCGTATGCACGAGCGTGTTGCACCCGTGTCAACTAAGAAGGAATATTCTTTACCCCCTATGACGACATTCCCCCTAGGTTCCCTATTAGGGTCTGGTGTCACTGATAGGATAGAACACATCAGGGTTCCCAGTGAGCTGTCCTAGTTCATATATAAGTTCGATCCACTGTACACTTGTGGATTCCCTCCATTCCCTGGGCTGCCTCCCCTTCCGGAGTTTGTGCCCTGAGACGTTTGCAGCGGTGCCTGTTGAAATTGCCCTTGTGGCAAATTCCCCGTGTTTGGGGTTTGAACCCCTTGCTGTACGCCTGGTGCTTGCTGCTGCACTATGTGATTTTGTGCACCGCCCTGTTGTGAGCTTGCAGGTGGGTTCACTGTGTCTGCTCCCATTCCTTGGCTATTCTGCCACACGTCTTGGCTTCTACACGTGCGCGCTAAATGTCCCGTCATCCCACACAGCCAACATATTGGCGGTGGTCGGATTATTTGTCCGTTTGACATATCTAGGCTGCCTGTTTGCATGTTTTCGAAGCCACCTTGATTACTCTGGAGCCCTCCTTAATTACTCTGCCATCCTCTTCCCCTAAATCCTCTTCCCCTTGGGTACTACCCTACATTACCCTGGTTATTCTGCTGTGAGTTAGCCACCTGTTGTATGTTCTGTTCGGCTGGGTTAGTCAGCATGGCTCCTTCAAGAGCATACTTTGATCATTTCTTTTGCACCAGCTTTGCTTCCTCACCCTTTGGAGTTGCCTCCTTTTTCTGATTCTTTTCTTACAACAATCCACAGTAATGTGCGATAGTTAATTGTATTTCAGCCCAAAGTTTAGCCTCAACTCCTACCAATATCTTGAGCTGTTTCTGCACTGGGTCTGGCAACCCTTGGCACAATATGTGGTAAAACACTGGTATAGATCTCGTCCAAAATTAATGCGTTTTGAGCACCCACGCGTCTTGGAAGTTCTGGATATAAATCAAGGGATCTTCTGACTCCTTCATTTTCCGAGTCATTATAGCTCCCATATCGGAAGTGTCCGGGTAAAGCACTTGTAGCGCATTCCATACAGCTGCTCTGCAATTATCAAATGGCGCTCCGTCGTCTGCAGTGTTAATTATGGTTACGCCAGGGAACCCTGCCCGTGTCCACACATCGTCTGCTCTCATCAAGTATGGCCATCAGGAGACCTTTAATGTGCCGTATAGCTAATATGATTCCCCCTGTCATGTTTTCTAACTCATGTATCCACTTCCCGGCTCCCGATGTTAGCATTGGAAGCATGTTTTTCAGGTTTTCTCGATCCATGTGTGGCCATGGAATATTTTGTGGTCTTGCTCCCCCCTTTTCTAGTAGTGGAAATTGGAATGCGCAGCCTTCTTTCTCTTCTCTCATAGCTCTCCTGTCTACTGCTGGGGTAATATTCCTGCATCGCTGTCTGCCTGGCAATGTCCTCAACCTGTCTGCATAGGCAGGTGCCGACACCCCCCTCTGACCATGCGGTGTTCCATCACACCGGTCTGACTGTGTGGCAGACTCTGATATCCTCGGTGCAGACTCACTAGCATCCGACCATCGTACCCCTTTGTCCCTAGGGAGCTGATTTTTGCGCTTTCTCCCTTCTTCATTTGTCTCGCACTCCGTTTCCTCTCCGGAGTCAGACATTGATTGTTCCCAATTCCCAACTCCTTGTGTCATCATCATTTTTATTGATTTCTAGTCTGTCCAGGGACAGTCTCCTGCTCCCACTACTTCGGGTGACATCCTCAGTGTCATACAGCTGAGTGCTTTCCAAGGGCTCGTCTTCCCTTTCTCTTTGGGATATTTGTTCTAGTCCCATTTCATCATATATTTTATCGATCGTTTCCCCGATGCTTCTGGTATCGAATTCATCTTCAATATTTACCCTAGTCGTGCCTGGTACCGAGTCATATGCAGGAAAGAATTCTTCAATGTCTTCCCATTCTACAACAGGATCGGGTTTTTTAACTTTCCGCTCCAAATGTTCGAGATGCCCTCTGTCTACGCTTACGTTCTATATCATCATCAGATTCTTTTCACTTTCTCGCCTCTTCTCTGACCTTATCTTCTTCCCGTCTCCTTTCATTTCTACGTTAATTTTCCCTTCAAACTTCCTCATCCCTTCATCTCCTTATCTTCTTGTCACATACTCTTTGCTCTTCTTCTAAACTTTGCTGTTTCTGTCTGTCTAAGGCATAGACTGCTCTCTGTTTGCGATCAAGCTGCTTTTCTTGATCTTCGCGATATAGCTGTTCACGCCTCAATCTATCCTTCCGTCTTATCCTTTCATCCCTTAACTTCTTTTCTTTCTCCTTTCTTTGTGCCTCATCTAACCTCTCTTTAGGTCTCACATCATCACTTCCTTTCCCATCGAATTTCAATAAGATTTGTCCTCCCATCCATTAATCTTTTGCAAATGCTATCTCATCAGTTCTGTCTTCACTTCCTTTCCATTTCTTTCCCTCGCTCTCCTTATCGAGAGATGCACTAGTCTGTGCCTGATCCTCCCTTTCATCATCGCGTCTCTCCTTGTCCCTCGGGACTGTGGAGTTGAGATTTTGGACCTGGTCCTTCCCTCGATTTTCATCACTACTATATGTAGGTGACTCATATGCGGGGTTGCTGTACCCTGCAGCTGCTTTAAGCTCTCTTAATAGGTAAAGTCCTTCAGGCTTACTTCTCTCGGTTTTTGTTTCAGGCGGGGCAGGTGGCGCGGTGGGCGTCTCACCCCCCTCCGTGCATACGTTTAATATCCAGTCGGCAGGTGGCTCTTCCTACTTTGCTTGTTCGAACATTTTCCAAAGTTCTAGAACAGCAAGGCGTTTCTCTAGTTTGTCTGTATAAGTGGCATGCAAGTAAGTCGTCATATGCTCTAAGATGGCTTTTGTTAAAGACCCATTTTGTGGCCACAGCATAAACATCTTATGGGCGGTACCCTTAACCCACTCGGTACTATATTTCTTTAGCTTAGGTGCATGTTTCGGCAGTTGCTTACATAAGTGTGCTAATGGGGTAATATCTTCCATGCTTAAATCTGTTTCTAACAATACTGTCATACAACTTCACCACTCCCACAATATGAGCGAGCACCAAATACCGCACGCTCTAATCCAATCTTTTCCTTCTAACTTTTATATTACCAATTTACTCAAAACATCAATTTGTGTGCGATTCCCTTTTGTCTATAGAATCGCGTAAAACCCTACTTAGTTTCAAACAACACAGGACACATTTTCTTACATGTGACATACAAAGGAACACGTACAACACACATTTGACAGACTAGACAGACACCAGCTGGACACAAATATCTCTGCCTTCTAATTTGTACCCCGACATGGGGTTTAAACGAACCCCTTAGACGACATCTTTAAACATGGTAGTAGCCTAGTCGTCCCCTATTATGTGGGGCTCTGAGTTCACGTTTCTTCTGACCGCTATATTAAAGCGCAGGAATAAGGCGAATCCTCTTTCTCCTCAGGTGTCCGCCCTGGAATTCTTTTATACCTCAGGTGTCCACTCTGGAATCTTTTAACTTTCTCAGTTATTCTCAAGTCATTATCCCTTTATATATATACAGTCTTCTCTGCTGCTAACTATTTTGTCTTTTCCACCTCCCTCCGTTACCTTTCCCCTTACTTGTTCTAATGTCTATGACATTTGCCAAAGTATTGAAATTTTTGTTTCACTTACCGCTCGCATGGTTCCTCTCTGGACCCTCGGGATCACTGCCTCCGTTACGGCCTCTTTTAGTCTTTCGTCTGATTCACTGCCCATAGGAATTGGAAGGGTTATGTTTTTTAAAACGGGACCCTTCAGGCCCACTGCAGTTTTGTATTGATTTTATACTACCATTGTCCACGGGAAGCTTCACAGTCTACTCAGCCAAATGGAAAAGGACTTGTGATATTGCCGAATAGCTAGAGTTACCTCGTGTCGACGGTCAATAGGTGTCTTATTTTAATCAATAATCAATAATTGATGGTCAGAACCATCCTCTCTGCTACCAGGTGTACATGAGGGTGGAGTGACCTCTGACGGGCCCATGGGATCAGAGCTCACCCTCGAGTGCTTTAAGACGAGATAGCTGCACCTTGTGGTGGATGGGGTGCAGGATTCTCTTACTCCAACACCAATCTATAAGGACAACTCAATGGTTTGGCAAAGGGAAGTCTGTTCAATGACAAGTACAAAAAACGGGGAAACAATAGGAAATCATCAGTGATGCGATCGCCTGTCTCGCTTCAACTCCCAAATCCTTCATGCAAACAGTAACTTTTATACCCAAAACTCGTCATCATTGACGTGTAACACTAAAATGTTTGTCATACAATTCTATTGGTTGGAAAAGGTAACTTAAGTATAGGTACTATATCTGTATATGGTAACAGTGTGAGGATTGGATAACTCTTATCGGGTGGGCGTCTAAGCCCATCCTTCTACGTCACTTGTGGTAGGCGTCACTAAAAGTACGACGTCTCATTGGTTCAACTAGCTATAGGACCCTTGATTATTTGGCCCATTGTGATTGGGTAGGTTACACCCCTAGGCATAAATCTCCACTTTAATTAGCAGCATGCAGAATGATCACCCAGATGCGGTATGCCCCAAGATACACACAGCCTCCCTTGCATCAATCAGTACCTCAGGGCTGTGTGTCAATTAGTTGTCTGAGGATGGCCAAAAATGTAGCCTCTTATCAGGAGAAGTTATGGCATCCTCTGGTTTTGGATGACATCAGACGTTGGTACCTCTTCGCGCTTGGCTGGTCACATATCAGTACACCGTGAATCTGCTTCATTTTCCCTGTATTTGTGTGTTTGATTCTTCCTTTAGCCTTGCCACTTGCTTGGGCCTCCTTATCTTGACCTTCACTGGCAGGCTGCTGTGCTCTGAAGTTTCGTTTCTTCGAAGTTGTCGCTCTCCTCTTTTCCGTAGGTTGACCTCGAATTCTCAAGCATGAGCTGCTTCTTGCTAAGTTTCGATTCTGCTCTTACGTCTGGCTTTGTGTTGGTATATGAATCCTGGCTTTTTTGACCCCCACCATTCTGGGCTTAATTCTGCTTTTGTAAAATGGAGTCGTACTTGTATAATGTGCTTCTTTGAGGTAAATATATAGTTGGCGCTCTCCGCTCTATTCTTCTACTAAGCTTAGCAAGCAGTACTGTTTCCTTAGTTTCTTGCGTTCCAAGCCTATTTACAGGCGTTTAGCCAGTTGCATATTTCCATCCTGCTTTATGGTTACGTTTCTTTATATTTCACCATCGTTTCTCCTTTCAAGTCCATTACATCATTATTCCTTATATTTCGTCTTTTGATTGTTGTTCGTTCATCCGAACGTCTGTCCGGGCCCTTGCGTCGTCATCATTCGCCTTCGATTAAGGCCCTTTGGGTCTCTTCTGGGACAGTTTGTAAGTAGTCTTCATTTCGTGTCAGCTGTTGGTATGGTTGTCTCAATGGGTACCGTGCTGCCCATGGTTGTCTGGTTATTGGCACTTCAACAGGTATTGCTCTTCTGATGGGCACTAGGCAGAGCCCCAGTTTGGCTCTCTGTTGGTTTATTTGCTCCTCATACGTCACATATCTCAGCGAGTACGTTCCTGGTATTTCAAAATGGGCGGCTGCAGTGCAGGCCATATCTGGGACCTCCTCTACACTATTACCATCACTTCTCTTTAATCCTCACTAATTCCCCCCTATGCCTTCTCTCACTCCTCTCTCCATATATATGCACTCTCCTTTCATACACCCGTTCTCACACTACACTAGAACTGGTACCACTCTTACAACCAATACCTTATATGCACTCTTCCCCAACTCTGCAACCAACTCTTCAGCCCTCCGCTCCACTGTCCATCCTTCACCTGGTCTCTCGGTTCACCTTCGCACCCTCACCCCTACAGCCCACACTCTGTCATTCACTCTCCCTTTATACTGTTCTTTTCTTGGTTCATCTCCCCCTTCCATTGGTTACAGCATTCCCCTGACTCTCTGGGCCAATCTGTGCCTAGTCTTTCCCCAGTGGTTGCGTTACACAGGATTGGAGCTTTACAAACCCCTCCTATCCCCACCACCTGTCTAGTCTCCATTTTTAGCGTAGCAGCCGAGTACTCTGGCTGCTTGTGTTCCTTGTGGCTTTCTTCTTGTGCTGTGAGTTTTGCTTCCTGTTCGATTTGGGGAGAATCGTCTCAATGTGTCTCCCCTGCATTTTCTTTTCACTCAGTTCTTTTTCTATTACTCCACCATTCATGAGGGCCGTCTAGGTCTGGTAGGTCTTTGTTGGGTGTCTCATCTCTCTTTGGCCGGAAAAATCCCATTCCATTTCTTTTCTCTATTCCATTCCCTTGGTGCCGGTACAGGGTTTCCTGGTTGTGCCCAGATGTATTCTGGGAATTGGTGTCCTGAAAAAGACAAAAGAGCCCTCTGGCCAGAACAAGTACTGGGAGGCATCATGTCACGGAGGGTGGTACCCACGTGAACAATTAAGGCATGTGGGAGGGCTTCACGGAATGTGTGCCCCTCCCCACAATGGCCACTCTCTGCCACCACTATCTCCCCCAATAGGTTCAGGATGCTGACCCTGTCACAACTGACATGAGGCCTCATCACAAGTTTGATGGTAGCCCTTAAATGCAGTGGTAACAGGGTTACCGCCACATTTAAGGGTCCGCCCAATCATGAGTATGAAGTGTTAGAAGCTGATGTTCATAGTGGAAAATCTATTAACCATGGGGACTCTATAATGTGGCAGCGGTATTAGGCTAGGTGGATGTTCTTCTACTTCCACTTTACAATGCACTCGCTGCACATATAAAAAGATGGCGACACCAACACGATAGGCAGAACTGACAGGCTCAAGACCTGCAGGCTCAAATGCGAAGAAGGCCAACTCGCCTTTCAGTCCCCTGATCCAGTGCTCGAAATGGAAAAAATGTATTCTGAGATTTCATCTCAGGCTTTGAAACTCAGTGACCCTGTGTGTTATTTAGGTACTAATGCCCCCAGTAATCTTTGTAAGTAAATGGCAGAAGCTGGTGTCAGGGCCTGTATAATTAACCTGAGACCATTAGATTGAGAGAAACTGGATAAGATGTAGAAACAGCTCTTGTTGGCTAAAACGGGGGCATATTCTTCACAAAAGAAGCTATCTTAAAACAAACAAATGTGTAATTGTGCTTACATTATAACTTAGCTTTTTTAATATATTCAATTTCTAACGATCATTTCCGGTATACAGTGTAGTCATAATAAGAATGGTATACTTGTCTTAGCGAGAAGAGCACATTGTGAAAACCTGGAATAACCATATGCATTATTTTTTGATGGAAGTTATGTTGCGTTGCCTTTATTTGGGTTTCTTGAAAAGCTTTATTTAACAAATAGGGAAGTGTAAGGGAGGCATGGTATCACAAGTATGACACTGACACAAAAGGTACAATTTGTAAAATCTTTAAGTTTCAGTGGGGTGGGGAAACTCCTACTTTGCCCTATAGCTAAGATGGGAGTAGTATCGACCGTCAAATAATAAATAAAACAGTGCTAGTAGTGTCTTGTCAAATCAAAATGGCCTATACTAAAAAAGTGTGAAAAAAAGAAAATGTATGCAAAGGAAAGTTAGTGTTCAAATATAAAGAATAAATGTGGCTGAGTCAGCTCTCCTCCCAACGTTGGACAGCATGGAGTAAGGCGGCCCCTGTAGGCAAGATGACACACTCTGGCTCAGGGTCTTAACACAAAAGGTGGTTCAAAATGTGGCTCAAGGCCTCCCTGGCCTTCCACGTTAAAGTCTTTCCACGTTTCAAAACATAGTTTACCAACAGTTCTTGCCGGTCCCACTCTGTCGGGCTCAGACCTCTCAAAGCAAAAGTTCACTGTCTCCCTCAATCGGGCTCAGACCTCACAAAAGCAAAGGTTCATGTAGCCCTCCCTCAGTCGGGCTCTGACCTCTCGATGCAAACGTTCATGTAGGTCTCCCTCAGTCGGGCTCTGACCTCTCGATGCAAAAGTTCATGTAGGTCTCCCTCAGTTGGGCTCGGACCTCTCGATGCAAAACAAAACACTTGCATGGGTTCCCTTTCCCAAGCCTAATTCACTTCCTTTAGCGGTCGCCTTCCCCTCACGTATTACACCTTTGGTCTCCCTCAGTCGGGCTCGGATCGTTTCCAAATGTTGAAGATTTTCGAATGTGCGTGGCCTTTTTCTACAGACCTCCGCAGGACCACTTTGACTTTCTAGCTTTCAATTCACACTCCTATGTCATTTGTCCCAGTGCTTCATGGCCTGGGTAGTTCACTGTATTATGCACCAGAGTTCATCGTTTACCTTTTTACTCTGGCCTTTTCTCACAGTCAATTTCAGTCACCTCGCTTTTACAGTTCATCGCTTTATCGCTACAAGCTTTTCACCTTTCACAGACACTTTCGATTGGGCTACTTCCTTACTTCCTTTCGCCTGACCACTCAGTTACTCAGTATCACAGACTTTGCAGCTATCGTTATTTCAAAGTTTGTTTACAGGACTGCCTTGTTTCGCGTCTCATCCACACATGTGAAGCCTTCAACTAAGCGATATTATGTTGCCACTTCACTCCTTTTTGTAGAACACACTGATCTCTCACGTGGCTTGCCAACTCAACGGCTGTGTGCTTTTCTTTCTTGTCTTTACTGTCTTCCAGTTTACGAGTCAAGGTTAGAACTACAGGCTTGGCCTCGCCTCCCAATCTCTGCCTTTCACCTGGGAGGGCCGCTGGCGTCCTTTGAACACAATGCAGCCTTCTTGTTTGGAATTCTGCCTTCTCCACGTATCTTTTGCGGCCTGTTGGAGGCAACAACCTCCTGCAGGAAACTCCTGGGGTTCTCCAACCGTGGCTCTCGTCCTTTGGTCCGTTGGTCTGCCCCAGTAGGTTTGCCTTTGCCCCGGAAGTTCTGCTTGTACTCGTTTTCCCCCTTGCTCAGAGTGTGTTTGTATGTTCTGCCTTTTACCCGTGTGAGGAGAGCCAATTGGTATCAGATGTATGCACTTAAGAGTCAAGTGCCTGACTTTGCTTGACGCAGTTAGCGGGACATGTCCAAAACAATGTGTAAGAGTTAGCATTATTACTTTCAGTCGCCCTCTTCCTCTGCCCAGTGTTTGTGTGGAAAGGAGTTGGCACACCGAGCATCCTATGTAATAGGAGGGATCATGGGTGCGAGAAAGGGAGCAATACCGCGTCTTGCCACCGGCTGCCTCACCCTCACTTCTCGAAGACCCCTCACCCAGGTGATCCTACCACACTGGTCCACCTGCAGGAACTGGATCCAAAAGCGATGGCCGTGTCCTGGCCACTTGGATGACAAGTCCCTGAGGACTAGGGGGTGAGACACCCTTTAGTTTCTCACAGAAGGTTATCATCCCAAGAGGGATATTCTGGTGCACTCGTACTGTTTCCTTTCCATATACCCTATGAGACATGTGAGTGCCATTGGCAGGTGTACTATTGATGCTCATCTATATCTTATCATCTCTAATGTCTTGGGGGGAAATGAATTGCATGTTAAACAACAAGGACTGGGTGCGGGTAAATTGGCCAAGCTTCCATGGCAATAAAGTGTTATTAATGGTGCTCAATTGTTGGAATAGTCTGGGATTGCGTCCCTATAGCACGAGGCATACCAGATGGAAGTTGTGACTATGGTGAGGTCAGGTGGCCAGGATGTTCTATAAACCACCTCAGAAGAATGGAGCTCTTACACAACAAACCTCACACATTACGTTCTGGTGCCCACATATCGAACATTCTACCTTGTCCATATCATGTTTTCATCCTGGGGTCTTCAGGTGTCACTCCTGATCAAGCAAGGTTTCCCTCTTGAAAACTATATCATATATTTAGCATTACCTGATTGCCAACGTTTTAACATTTGCAGGAAACCTTTTGCTGTGTACTATATAATAGCAGCCCAATTGCCAATCTCTCATGGCACAGAGAAGAAACATCGTTTGATTGCATGACCTAAGATCGATAAGTCCAATTCGCATGCCTCTTCAGGCATGGAGTCTGAATGTAAACTCGGTACAAATGGCCTAGTGTAGTTGAATACATACACACGTTCAGTTCATTAGCTTTCTTCCATATACCATAATGTGGGAAGTTGTCGAGTTGATGGCCCCTTTCAAGCTATCTAAATGCAACCTATGCCAGACGTGCTGCAGAAAAATGATCACTTTCTGTGCCCGATACCAGGATTCGGTCGTTGTCTTCCCAATTTCCAATTGTTTCTTGCCAGGACCGTTCTTGAACACTGCCTTGCCTTGCGCAGTCACCAAGGTTCGAAAGTAGGTGACCCTGGGTGCTATTTAGCTCCCGAAGAGATAATAATTCTCCTGGTTATCGCTTTGGAAGTAAACGGCAGACGCTGGGTTCCTCGCCCGCAGGATTAGCCTCCAGGGAACGTGCATAAATCACCCAGTCAGCATCAAGGAGGAAGATAAGACCACACAAATTCTTAAGCAGAACGAGTGTGCCCGCTGAACCAGACAAGGGGAAACGACATCAAATATACAAACAGTTTGTGTAGACTGGGCTTAAAAGTGTCTGTTTCTTGTTCAGCCCTGCTTTGAGAAGCTCGGCCAATTTCACTTATTTCTTTGAGGGAAACGGTAAAAGCGATGCTATTTATTGTACCGCGTTGGGTCAAGTATCATAGAGCCATGAAACATGTGCTCCTTTTCTTTCCACCTTTCTTACACAACGGACTTTATTTAGCTCCCAACTTAGATCATGAAGAATTGTCACACAAGGCAATGAAAGCGATTGCTGTTGGAAGCCTAGATATATTTCTCTGTGAATGTTGGTATCTCACTAGCTTCATATTAGATAGTACGGCCTATAAAGGTATCACTGCATTTAGTTTGATGCACCATGAGTTACAGGTATCTGCAAACTGTGCCCAAGACTACATCCGGACAGTTTCCTATATTCAGGTATCTGCAAACTGTGCCCGAGCCTACAGCTGGACAGTTGCCTATATTCAAGTATCAACTAACTGTGCCCGAGCCTACAGCCGCCGAGCCTGCAGCCGGACAGTTGCCTATATTCAGGTATCAACGAACTGTGCCAGAGCCTACAGCCGGACAGTTGCCCATATTAGACTTTTCACAGACATGAGTGGCTTATTACCGAAGTCTTCTACCATTTATCCCTGTAACAAGATGAGAGTCCTAGTCTAGAGAAGCCTTCCAGATGCTATAAAACAGGCTTAGTAAAATATGGCCCGTCTGTAGCTCACATGTCTTTGTAGTCCAAGGGTCGCCAGTTCGCATCACAGCAGCCTTTCATTTCGTGTGCTTCTTGAAATGTGAACGATATTTTGGCTGACATCATACTCCTGAGCTGGTCTATGTCTTCGGTCATGCAGCTTCTTTCCATAATATAGCAACAATTTTGACACCCAAGAGCTACTCCTGCTGCGACATATTTACCCAGGGAGAGAGACTCTGGCAGCAGAACGAAACCTACCTGTGTGGCATTGAAGAGGCAGATGCAGGACAGAGTGATGGGCGTAGTTCGTGTCAACAGTAGAGCTAGATCAGGACCAAGACGAAGTAGCAGCAGGGTGAGACTTACCCAAGATCCAGCAATACGGCAAGACCAGAGGCAACAGTCAGCCATACAATGAATCACAGAGCAGCATGACAATGGAAAGAGGACGAATGTGGTGCATGTATTTTCGGGTGCGTACCAGATTGTAAATAATTAAAAGCACACTGCACAATGTTTCGGCACTCGAGAGTAATTACTCCGACGTGTGCATCTCCCGATGTTGAAATGCTATAGGAATATGACTACTTTTCTGGGTGGTTGCTTTAATTATTCTCGTGCTGCTTTCTTTTTAATCACCCATTAAATGTGCACTGTCCTACGAATATATTTATGAAACTTCACTTTGACATAACTAGGGGAAGGTGAACAATGCCTGGTCAGGATGAAGCCACCCAGGAGTTACTTTCCGCTCATGTGCTATTAATCCCAATTTTGAACCCTGAGGCAGCCTATTCCAAACATAGCAAAATCAGCTGCCCTATAAAACCTCTGTCCCCAAGGAAGTGACTTGACCTCTTCTTTGATGATGCAGCACGTTGTATAAAATATAGCCAGAATAATAACTCTGATTGCAAATGAAGAGGTAAAAATCATTTTTGCATTTAAAGTAGTATACACAATAGTATTTAAGATATTTTAAATTAATAAAATACATATTGTTATATAGTGTTTCCTCGTGCTTCAATAATATTACACAATTTGAATTGTGCTTAATGTATTGACCTGAGAAGCAATGAAGGAACAAGTTAGCCCTCCCAGTGGCGATGTTGCCACGTTGGCTATGACGGTGTGTGTGTGGGGCTGCACCACCCATTGCATGATGTGGGTCACGGAGTGGAGCGGTAAGAATCCCCTGAGCACTCCACAACACTATAGACCTGGATCGGCGGACTGCTGCATGCAATCCATTACAACTACAAACCCTTTTAATGTAGACTCAAGCTCTGGGGCCCATGTCCCATGCGAGCAAGGGCTAGCAATTATCAATGTTGTAAATTGCTCCTTAGGCAAAGAAGAAATCAGTGCTGCGGCACGCAGTGACACAGACCGGCAGACAGAAAACTTTGTCCCAGGGAAAAAAGGGACAGCCTGGTACATCAGCAGGGACTGCCTATCAAGGACGTGCCTATCTTTGAGCAGGCATCAGAGTCTTCGCCATCCCACTCTAGCTCAGGTGTCACCCCTTTATTCTGACCCACATTTGCGTGCAGATGTCAGTTGCAAGATGGCCGACCGGCTTAATGAAGGCTCGGCCGTTGATGGGGACGAGACACATTATCCAGAGCTGAATATTACTGGACAGCCAATCCCATACCATGGAAGGGATCGAAGAGAGGAAAGAATAGGTGGATATAATAGAGGCTAGGGAAGTTCCTGGAAACACAGAGCCAGCAAGAACGTACCCTATAAACGGTTATCTCGAGAAAGTGGGAGGAGGTTCAAGCCTGTGGCAGATCAGCAAAGAGGCTAGCTGACAGCCCAAGGGCCAGCGTCCAGGTTGAGATTCAAATCCCCAGGAACAAGTTCATGTCGGAGCAGAAAGGAAGCTAGTGAGTGACGGAGGGATTTGAGTGGGGCTGGGGATTGGCAGGATCAGGTCCCGGGACCGGGCGACAGCATAACACCTTTTCAGGCACCTAGCGAACCTCCTGTCCTGTCCCTTCTTCTATTGAACAGGCTCCAGCAGACTGACACTTTGGTGGTAGCTCTTGCTTAACATTAAGGACATTCATTGCCCCGTGGCTACAGATGGAAAGCCAACAGAATCCAACACACCAAAACTCATTAGCCAATTTGCGACAGGAGACTGCGAGTGATGCCAGGGAAAGACCATGAGGAACTAATCTTTCTGGCGAAGAATCTGCTTGCTTTGACTTTTCTGGAAGAGATTCCTTTATTCTTTATTTGGAAAGACAACCATTGTGGTGATGAACCCAATCTAATGGGACGCTTTCAGTTTGAAAAAAAAAGTTACTTGACTGAGGGTGTCCCCTCCTGGGGAAGCCAAGGGAACCGAAAGGCCCACCACTTGAGATGTGATGAGCTGTCTAACAGTTCAATTTTCCCTGAGGACACCAGCATCTAGCATATGTATCAAGGAAATCCAGATACTCAAGGGCAGGCTTGCAGATATTATTGGAGTGTTCAAGAGACAAGAATATCGAAGGTTATATCTTTTAGTTAGGGAAACTTAGGCGAGGAAATACTACCCTAGCCTGGATCGTTCAGCAACCCCTTAACAAACAGGCCCCTCAAACCTTGCCTTATTGTAAGAACCAAATAAAATGGCAATGTGTTCAAATCTGTTTTCCTTTTCTGGTCGTGTTTTCACAATGTCATGTGACAAAGCTGAACGCAGAACATGCCATCTTACTGGCCTAAAAATTGCTGCATTTATAAAAATAAGGAAAACCTCCACAAATATATATATATATATATATTTTGATTTAGAAAAGTGTTTTAATTTCAGAATATCTAACCAAAACCCCCAATCTCTTCACTCCCACTGCCGCCCAACACGCCCGTTGAACCCCAGCATCCCTTGTTTTGCACTTAACTATTACCATCTGTCAAAGTATGCTTCATACAGGGAAGGCTGGTGAACCCATGTACCTCCAAGCACTCCTTTCACCCTCTCAACTTCTCTAAACCGTAGTGCTCCTGACTAAACGTTTTTTTTCTTTTTGTTTTGGTCTAATTTATAATTTCTCGGTCATTGATCAACTCAGATTATTTTGTCTTTGTTCCTTTTAAGCTTAGTTATTTTCATTGTAATTTATTTTACCCAGTGCTCTAGAGAAGAGTTTTAATTCTTCATATAAGGGCGATGGTTGTAAACTCCTTTCAAGAAATGGTACACAAAAATAATGTTACTGAAGGAAAAACATGTCAGTATCGATATTCAGCAATTCATAAACCTTCTAATCACTCAACTGTAAAGGCACACTGCTGAATGTTGAAAAGCACACATTTTTTCAATATTAAAACAATCCTGCCTCCAGGGATATAGTGCTCATTTCGCACTTCAGCTTGCACTGTGTCTCAGTGGATATAGTGCTATTGTACCCAACTTTCTATGCAGCTTCCTCTTCGTTCAAATGTTCCTCAAAAATGTTCTCTAGGCCCACTCTTGATTGCCTTTCTGACAGGCAGGTTTTTATATGTTTTTACTATTTGGGATTACCTGCATATGTGGCTTCTCTGTTGCTTCCAGGGCTTCAAATGGACTGGAGACGTTTTGAAGTCAGGCAGACCCTTGTTCCAGCGTCCACGTCTTTGTTTCCAAAAGTGATACCCACTTTCTTTGGGTTCCTTAAGTAAGGCCTGTTCCGATGGTTTGTTTGCAAACTGTGCTGTGTGCGGGTATGCACGTCTCTTAGCATGTACAGCCTCCAAAGCAGTGCTTCAGGAGGCCCTCCAAATAAAATGTGTGCAGGCCAATGATACACTGTTTCAGGGAGTCTCCCCAAAATAAGCAAATGTGGTCATGTGCTGGGTTTATGTCTTGGGGTTCAAATAGTAGGGAGGGTCCTGAAGATTCTGGGCCTCATTATAAGCATGGCGGTTCGGGAAGTACCGTACCGGTAAGCATGCCGGTACCGTAGTTCCCGGACCGCCATACTACGACCTGTCAGCCCGCCAGGTCTGGCCTATCGGGCAGAGTGGCACCCATGGGCGCAGCATGTTGGATCCGGTGCCGGTGCATCCGACGTCCCCATTCCCATTGAGCCCTACCAATGCAGGAATTACCAGGTCCGGCAATGTCGGAATTAGCCGGTAATTCCTCATTGACAGGTGCCGGAAAAAATGCAACTCCGGCGGGAGCTGTGCCAGTTCTACCGGCATGGCTACCGCCAGGGTTGTAATGAGGCCCTCTGTCTCTCCCTCGATTTTGCCTGCAGTTCTTGTGCAGAGTCCCAATAAGATCAATTTTCCTGGTACGCAGAACCTCCATTTCCCTCCTAAAAGAGGTCAGCGAGCTGACTTGATCACGTTGACCAAACCCACATACATATGTCTGAAAAGAATTGGTCTCAATGTGCCCTTACAATGTATTTTTATATGTGGGTCCTTATTAAGCCAGAAAGACATTTTTGACTCTCTTTTTGCTGGCTTTTGGGGGACTTCTACTTAAGTAAATATCCCTGCAACTCATGTATTGTGTTCTGCCATCAGCAGCCCATTTAGCTACCAGGGCAGTGGTGCTCCTTGACCCTCGTTTGTCTCTGGGTGAGCCTTCTGACCCAGAAACTGTGTTTGGGAGTAGGTAATGGGAATATACGCAGTTTATATTTGACTACACTATCCTACAGCCTTTTTACTGTGTTGATAGCCAAATGTCCATGTTTGGTGGCCATTGAGTTATCAATGCATTTTTAAAATTCCAGACACTGATCTTCTGTGGTCTTTCTTTGTGTTGTTTTTGGACCAGAAGAAAATTATCAATATGGGTGTTCTGTCTAAGTCGGCTCTTTGCAGAGCATATCAAGGCAGCCTTTGCTGGTGTGGTATTGAGTATTAACTGTATACTGGATTTCCAGACATCCCAATCTGCATCCCTGAGTGAATGCCCACAAAAGTGGAATTTGGCCGTTTACCCTATTTGATAGCTACCCTAACCTTGATGCTGTCCTACAATATCTTGCTTTGGGCCTTTGCCACTTCCTCTAAATCTTCCAAAGGCTAACTTTGCTTCGCTCCATCCAGGGGAATCTTCTTTCAGGTTTTCCTTCTTCTGATCTAGCGGGAACATCTTGATCCTCCTTTGTAGCCCTGTGTGCCTCATTCAAGCTCTTGCCTCCTTTGACTTCTAGGAGGGCAGATGTGGGTTCCCAGCTGTTGTGCTGAAACTGAGTGGTCAGTACTGCTGTTCCACAATTCTTTTTGTTTTGTCGTAGGTCGGCTTGACTCGCACCCTGCATGGCTCCTTGTGGAGGAACTGTTTACTGCTTTTGCTGAGCCACCTCGAACTTGCTTGCTGAGTCCACCTTGTTCTCCTTTATTGTAGTTGCTGCTGTGGTGCTCTCCTCTTTGTGGGTTGTCTGTATCTAGTCCTTCTTCGTAGGATCTAGTCGTTGTGGTTCAGAAACCACCTGGAACTCTGTTCAAACTGACTGTAGAGCCCAACCGTTACCTTGCCAGACCCAATCCTGACATCAAAATCTAAATACACACTAACTCTTCCAGGGTTGTTTCTCTATCATTCATCATCTTGGGTCTCTGGCCCGGGGCCTTCTAACTCTGATTGGGTCACTTGTTCTCCAGGTGCAGATTGTCTCCAGTTGCAACACTCTTTCTTCTGTGGGATTGGGTCCCACTTTGCAGACATCCTTCTCGAGGCTGTTGGTCTTGGAACCTGGATGCTGAGTTCCTCTGGGAGGGTCAAATAGTGACCGTAACATTTACTTACTTGAAAATTGCCCCTGCATGCTTGTCCCCCTTTTGGGGTCTTGGAGTATTTATTGCAATCCTGATATTTAGAAATAATTCTTTTGATTCTCTGTGTGTTTTAGCATTTTATTTTATTTTGATTTGCAGTTTATTACAAACTTTTATCAATGCATCAAAAACTTTCATAATCATCACATACAACCTATCCCCTTAACAAGGTAAAAGAAAACATCCCTCACATCAAAACATTCACCACAATTGTCAACAGCTTGACCCATTCGTAGCCATAGTCACTCAAAAATAAAAAAAAAATACCTTAAAATAATTTCACTAAACAAGACTGCTGGGTAGTCTTCACCCCTTAATAGGAAGGTCCACAACTTTTCGGCTTCTTGGCACTGCCGATCCCTCGTCCAGTTTCCCATCAACCTGGTTCTTAGTGCAGTCAATCCCAGTACAAAACACTGTAATGTGCTTCAACGTCTCGACATCCAGACCAAAGATTCTACAGCATGGATCACTCTCTTTCCCGTAGATTCTCAAAATCTCTCTCGTTGGATGTACGTTAAAACGGAATCTAAGATATTGGGTACGATACCAAGGACAAGGGAAAAGACTCAAATACCTCGGCAGACAAGGCAGACAGTCAGAAGCCTTACACTCGTTAAGGAGTGTAGATTGCAACCTTTTACAATTGTTTGCCTCTATCCAGTTTTGTTGCCACAATTTCTTTTTAACCTTTTCTGGATTAGTTAATAACACTTCCAGGTCCAAATCCAAGGATTCTAAAATCCTTTGGCAACAGACCGACTATTCTTATAAAAGGTCTGAGCCATATTTTCCAGTCTCTGCACACAGAATTAGAAAAGGCGGCGCGGGTGGAGATTCCATAGATTTGCAGAAAAGAGCTGATGCCTTGCGTATAGTGAAATCAAGCCCAATTCGTACCTGATTGTTGCAACAGAAATCACGTTAGTTAGCCTCAATATCCTCCTCCAGAATGAGCCCTCCAGAGTAGACCACATTTTAACCAGCGTAAATAAAAAGGCCTCCGCCCCATAGATCAACGTAGGGACAACCTTTGACTTATAGAAGGTCAACACCGGAACTACCAATAATTTACCAAATCTCCTGTTAATCAATAATCCCTGTGATGTTAATGTTTTGGCTTTCTTTTTTAAAGCCAGTATACGGGGGCCCATCATTGATGCTAGTACTTATACGGGTACCTAAATAGGTCATTTCCTTAACTTGAACAAGAGGGATTCCTTGAAGGTAGCATTGAAAGCCAGGCCTACCTCCTATTTATTTTTTAACTGACGACTAGAATGTTAGTTTTTGCAGGGTTGATTTCCAACCCATTATTGGTAGTGTATTCCAATAAACCTTCCAAGCTTCTCTGGAGGCCAATTTGCGTTTGATTTATTAAAACCATTCAAGTTACTTCCCTGCATTCAATGTATTTTTTGAATGTACTGAACCCCCAATGTCTTCTCCCATTTGATTACTGATATACCCAGTGTTATGAACCAAGCTTGGGTATAAATGTAACTGGTCTGTAACAGCGCTCTGATGCCTGAGAGTTTAGGCGCTCTACAAATGAAATAAATAAATAAAATAGATAAAACTACTTCATCAGCGAAAAGCATTCTGGATAGCTTCAGGCCACCCTGTTTCTGCGGATAGGCGTTAACTCTCTCCAACGTTTCCCACAGATGTAGCTAAACAGATTAAAAAGAGTTGGAGCAAGTGGACAACCCTGCTTCAAGCCGCGGTATGTGTATATTGGTTGTGTGAGAAGACTATCTAATCAAGGAGATTCGATCAATGAGGCAATTCCGAGACTCCAACTTGGTCCAAAGTAACTGTCTGTCTACAGTATCAAATGCCTTTTTAAATTCTATGAAAGCCATATAGATATTAACACCCTATTTAAGAGCCTTGCCTTTTAATATGCGTAGCAAAAAGAGGTTCATATCCGTTCCAACCTCTTTAGTAAAACCAGTTTGCTGTGGGTCAAATCTTAGTACTCACAATCCATTTCTGAAGATGACCCAGCACCAGCCTTCCAAATAGTTTACCCAATGAATCCAGTAGGGCAATCGGGTGATAATTGGACAGATATGCTCTATCCCCCCTTTTGTAAATAGGCACTACAATAGCAGAACGCCGCGATTCTGGAACCAGCTCCTTCTTAATAACCTGTGTGAAAAGGACCTGTATAAAAGGCAACCACGCTTTGGACGCTGTTTTAATCATCCAATTTGATGCACCATCCGACCCTGGTGCCCTTGATCCACTAACGTGGTTAATTAATAATTCTAGGTCCAGTCTATCAAACGGGATTGACCAACCCCACAGTTTATTTTTCCACCGGCTGGAACGAAACCGTTCTGACCTTTGCAAATAATTCCTTATAGAATTCGACCCATTTAGTGGGGAGCCATTGTTTTGTTAGTGTATTTATTTAATAACTGCCATGTGGCAGCATGATCTTTTGACTTCAATGAGAGCATCATAACTTTGGCGTCTCGTTGCCACATGATCGCCTTATACAAAGTCATCCAGTTTTTAAACCTTGGTTTCCTTTTCGTCACTAATAGGCAACCATATACGTTTTTTTATTTCCCAAGCATTCTCACTAACTTCCTCAGCAGTTATTTCTCAGCAAGAACATTCTCGTCACAAGTATGCATATGGTGAACCCCCATTTGTTTACCTTTTGTTACCTTTTTTTTCCCTTTCGCAATGAACTCTAAAAGAAATGGCAAATAATCTACTCCAGCCTCTTGTTCCACATGATTAACAAAGAGTTCACATATCACTTCTATGTCATAGCGTTTCCACTGAAGGCTGTTTCCACTATTAAGAGTTATCATACTACATTGCCATTTCTTCTCAAACTGATCTTCAGAGCCCCTCCATGTCACTCTCAAGAGAGCATGATCACTAGTCCTTTTATCTGTCACCACTAAAGAAGTTATCTCATTGATGACAGCGGAGGATACAAATTCATAATCCAAAATAGATGCTTGGTGCCCATTTGTCCAAGTTACAGGTGCAGGCTGATCACCCTCACATTGACCATTTAAAATGTACAACTCCCACTCATTAATTCCATCTAGACAACAGCTTGCTCTTGCCTCTTCCCATTACAAACATCCGATTCTCTAATCATGTCACCTTCGTTTGTTCGGCAAGGACATTTGAGGTCACCCTTATAAACATAAACTGAACATCATAAGTAACATAAAATCTATCAATGACCTCGATGATTTCCCACCGAAATACCTCTGACATAATTGCGTGAGGATTCCAGTAGATATATAAGATACTACCCCATTTACATCACTGCGATAGATTGGCCTCCATTTTTAAACAGAAGCCTTGAATACATCGATTTGGACATATCATGTCAATAACTTGGATGCCCCTTACATTTCTCACCAGAGTCAAGAGACCCGCCAATGGGCGACTTCTCTACCAGCAACTGGATGGATTAATGTACAAGCTATATCCATCACACACTGGTGCATTTGAAAGCCACATTTCTTGTAGACATATAATATCCAGAGATCCAGTAAGAATGTCTACATCACTTGCCAAATCGGAAAAGTCCCTCGTATTCCAAAATCCAAGTGCACGTGATTGTTCTCATTGTTAGGTATTTGAGCCATCATAGCGGATCGCCCCTATCGAACCCTGGAACACCTGCCCTGATCTCATCGGTTTATCATCTTTGTACTTGATAGACACCTTTAGCAGACCTTGTTGACTTTTTAAAGAGGTCCCATGAACTGGGGCTTTGGGTCAGGGATGACATTTCACTATCCCTTCTTCTCTCAATACCTATCGGTCTGTTGTAAGCATATTAATCTACTGTTTTTCATTTAGAATTTTGTTTTTATTGTTATTTTGTTATACTAACCTGTGTAATAAATTTCATACTGATTTGAAAGGTGAATTTGGCCAGTAATAGTGTCTTCTGCTGGTCATTTAACCCGAAAACACTACTTTGCAATGTCTCACGCACTAGTCCCCGGGGATCTGTCATCCACGTGGCCAGGACACGGCCATCACCTTTGGATCCAGTTCCTGGGGGTGGACCAGTGCGGAAGGATCAACTCGGTGAGGGGGCTTCGGGGAGTGGGACACCAGATGCTGAGACGCGGTATCCCCTTCCCTGTAACACCTTTACCCCATCCTACCAGATAGGATACTTAGGAACTCAATCCCCCCCCCCTTTCATAACACATAAACTTTCTCACGGACAGCTCGCTATGAGAGAAAACAGATTAACACCCCAGCCTTATACCTGACATGTCACAATACATTGGTCAGGCAGGGTCAGGCAATTCTTGACCATCTCACACACCTGAATTCCATTACACTTCCCGACACAGATAAAAGACAGAGCACAGGAGCACACTGAGCGAGGCAAAGCAGTTCCAAGATGGCAGTTTAACACGAGACGAAGGACGGCAAAACAGAAGGGGATTGCAAGGAGGGTAGTGCACTTGACCTTTTCGACAAGGAACCGTTACTTTCACGAAACCTCAAGAATAGAAAGCATAATACCAGGAAACCAGGCTGAAGGATCTTGCATTGTGTGTCGGAGGTACCTGGGACTCTCCTGCGTCGATAATAAAGGCGGGGAGAATCGCCTGCTGCCGTGGAACTGTCCTAGGCTCCTACAAGAAAGCAGCCCCAGTGAAATCAACACAGCCGGTGAGTTGGGGAGGCCGATACCAGACCGGTCTGTGTTGAAGCCAAGGTTGCAAGCAGCAACATTGTATGGTGAACGCTGATGCGAATAGTGTATGAAGCGTATGTGATAACAAACGTGAGTAAAAATGGACAACAGATGAGTGATTGAACTTTGAAACCAAGATACGATACCTTAGACAGAGTGGTCCGGCACCGCGTGCATAATCATTTGAAGGTCTCTAAGGTATCTAACTTAGAGGTGGCAAAAGCAAAAGAGTGACAAAGGATTGTGAATCGAAGTGGTCCTGCAATGGGTCAAGCTAAATCCTGTGCACAATCGAAAGTCTTTGATGTTAATAGAGTAAAGAAAGTTGATGACAAAGTAGATAAAGTTGGTCTGAGCCAGAACGAAGGAGATCCACTGAAAGCTTTTGGTTAATACAAGTTTGTGTTAAAGTAAATTAAAATTGGTCCGAGCCCGGCAGAGGGAGACTGATTGATCATTGTGTTGAAACGGATCCGAGCCTGACGGAGGGGAATCCGGGGTGAACCGTGAATTACCCAAGAAATTGGATACATGAAAATCCTACAAGCAATGTGTTAAAGAGGATCTGAGCCCGGCTGAAGTGGATTCAAGGTGAATAGTGAATCACTTGAGAAATTGAGTGCGTGTGAAATCGTGAGAGGAAAATAACCTATTGTTTGTTTATCGCATTAGGCCCTCTGCAAGAAGAGACTTTGAAAGGCAAAGAGACTTGGGCACAGAAGGCTCTGATGCTAATGTTTGAACTACACCCTCATGCCAGAGACTGTGCTAAGCCCGAGTGTGTCGCCTTGTCCCATGTTGAAAACATGGGGATTGTCCTGTGCTGAAAACATGGGGAATGGAGGCCAGCGGCCTGAATATCCTGACATATCATTTCTTGAATACTTTTCTTTTGTATAACATTGTTTCCCACACTATTTGTATTTAGAAGTAATTATTGGCAATAGGTTTATTAGTATAGGTCCTTTTATTTTGACAAGACACCACTAGGACTGCGTTATTATTTGATGGTCGTAGCTTGCTCCCATCTTTAGATTTAGGATTAGATAGGCATTTACAAACCATTTTTAAAGTTCAATAAACACCCTTGAACTGTGGTGACTTGTGTCCGTGTTACTGTTGATACCATGCCTTCCTTACAGCACTCTTGAGGTCTTCGTAAAGTTGAAAATATTGTACTCAGTGGTGCAAAAGTAGGTCTGGGAGTCCCTCTACCGGCACAAACACAGCCCATTGACCTGTTCTTGCGTGGATGACCCCCGTAAGAGTCTCAACCATGCTTTAGCTCACTGCTCTTTTCACAAAGGAGACATTTCCATATCAGTCTTTGTCCCACCCAAAGGCAGTCCAGCACCAAAATGCTAGGCAAATATCCACTGAACAAGAGTACCAAGCAACCCCACACACGTGTTTCGGCCTAGTCGGGCCTCATCAGTAAGGTGGAGCACTGTCTCTCTGAGCACAGTGAGCAAGGCGTGCATGTCTGGATTACCCTGATAACTTAGGGTGAGACCCAAAGTACCTCAAAATATGCAAAAGAAGGTCTCTGAGTCCCTCTACTGGCACAAACACAGCCCGTTGTCCTTTTCTTGGGTGGATGGCTTTAGCTCACTGTGCTTTTCACAGAGGAGAAATTTCCATATGCATATCAGTCTTTGTCCCACCCTAAGGCAGTCCAGCACTGAAATGTTAGGCCATTCTCCTATGAATAAGAGTACCAACAGCAACCCAGACACATGTTTCGGCCTAGTCGGGCCACATCTGTGAGGTGGAGCTGTGCCTCTGAGCACAGTGAGCAAGGGGTCCACGTCTGGATTACCCTGGTAACTTAGGGTGAGACTGATTTTCAAATGGGTATTCCTCCTTTGTGAAAGATACAGTGAGATAAAACATTTGGCTGCAGACTCCGAGTGGGGACATTGCCACAGAACAGGTTATCATGCTGTGTTCTTTCTTGCAGAGGGGCATGCCTACTATCACAGGTTATGCGCTTACCAGAGGACACTTGAAAAATATCCCTAGCTGGTATGAATTATGTGTGTGTATTGGTAGGATAGCGTGCAGGCCCCCAAATTCTTGTGGCCACAGCCAAACAATTTATTTGGACACAGCAATCTGGTCTCAGGTTGGGGGTAATTGCCCCGATTAAATATGGTGTAAATGATTACCTGTCAATGCCAAAACATGCATGTTGACCACAGGAATGTATTTGTGTTGATGCAATAAGGAATTACCTTTAGATATACAGCTGCAGGACTGTGATCCTGCCCTCTCCCTCCTCCATCAGGAGACGCTGCTTCTGACAACACCATGAAGCAAGTTAAGCCTTCTGGCTTATTATGAACATACTCGCGACTGAGTGCGAGTTCGAGAACTTTTCACCACCTGCAACACCTACTTTTCACTAAACAGCGCTGCCCATCTGCAAAGTATGTTTCTTACTTTGCTCAATGCCGTCCCTTACCAGAGTTTGCTGTTTTTTGTTCACTGATTTGCATTGTCTCCTCTGCCCTTTCATCGTTGCCGCCCGCATTGTGTGTGCCTGAGTGCCAGCCCTCAGCTTCGGTTGGCGTTCCCTGATTGGCTGGGGCTTGGGTGTTAAGGGCCTATGGGAAAGCCGGCAGGCTTGGCCGCCCTCCCACCAAAGGCCCACTCCTAAGGCCCCTGTCTGATACAGGTACGCCATTGTCACCTGTGTTGCTCTGAATGCCCCCCATGGTCGCCTGTGTTGCTGCGAGTGCCCCCCCATGGTCGCCTGTGTTGCTGTGAGTGCCCCCCCAATGTCGCCTGTGTTGATGCGAGTGTCCCCGCCCCCATGGTCGCCTGTGTTGCTGTGATTGCCCCCCCCATGGTCGCCTGTGTTGCTGTGAGTGCCCCCCCATGGTCGCCTGTGTTGCTGTGAGTGCCCCCTCAAGGGCGCCTATTGCTGTGAGTGCACCCACCCCCCGCCATGGTCGCCTGTGCTGCTGTGAGTACCCGCCTCATAGTCGCCTGTGTTGCTGTGAGTGCCCCCCCTGCCCCATGGTCGCCTGTGTTGCTGTGAGTGCCCCCCCCATGGTCGCCTGTGCTGCTGTGAGTCCTCCCCATGGTTTCGCTTGTGTTGCTGTGAGAGCCCCCTCCCCATGGTTTCACCTGTGTTGCTTTGAGTGCCCCCTCCCATGGTCACCTGTGTTGCTGTGAGTGCCCCCCCCATGGTCATCTGTGTTGCTGTGAGGGCCCCCCCCGTGGTCGCCTGTCTTGCTGTGAGTGGCCCCCCATGGTCGCCTGGGTTGCTGTGAGTGCCCCCCCCTGGTCGCCTGTGTTGCTGTGAGTGCTCCCCCCATGGTCGCCTTTGTTGCTGTGAGTGCCCCCTCCCCATGGTCACCTGTGTTGCTGTGAGTGCCCCCATGGTCGCCTGTGTTGCTGTGAGTGCCCCCTAGCCCCGTGGTCGCCTGTGTTGCTGTGGGTGCTGCCCCCATGGTATCACCTGTGTTGCTGTGAGTGCCCCCCATGGTCGCCTGTGTTGCTGTGAGTACCCCCACCTTCATGTGCGTTGTCCTCCCACTTCCATGCAACATGGGTGGACAACATGTTTGTGCTACTGGAATTGACTCTGCATTTGTATGCTGCTGCCGTCCTGCATCAAGGGGTTGGGCAACATGTTTGTGCTACTGGAATTGACTCTGCATTTGTATGCTTCTGCCGCCCTGTAACATGGGGTTGAGAAACATGTTTGTGCCCCCTAAACTGACTCTGCATTTGTATGCTGATGCTGCCCTGCAACAAGGGGCTAGGCAACATGTCTGTTTTTTGCAATCACTTATGTAACTAAGTAAGCCTTCTGTAACAGCGCTGCGATGCCCAAGGGCTGTTGTGTGCTTTATAAATGCAAATAACGTGATTGTTTTCGCCATAATATGTTACACCATTCTTTTTTGAAGTTTTACTATATCTCAATTTTGAGAGTTTGGAAAAAAACAGCAAATTGTCCTTTTGCCCCAATTGCCAGGACACTCAGCAAAATGCTTGTGAAATTCGGCCGGCCGGCTGTCTGTAAACATGCAGTAGCTCTTTTTTCACTTAACGCTCACGTGTTCTGTCTGACTGTAAATATACAGTAGCTCTTTTTTTTACTCTCGGCTCATGCGTTAAATCGAACGCGTCGTATCGCTGCATGCTGTTAGCCCCTCAGAGCTGGGCAGCTTAGTCAGGACAGATCAAACAGCCTGTCATTAGTGCCCATTACTCACGTTCTCCTTGCTGACGCGGCACGCGCTGCCCCCATGGCGGAAATGACCCCTGGTGTCTACTGCTTCTGAAGGAGGTCATACGGCCGCTGACCCTGTAATCTTGCTGCCACTGAGCCCTTTTCCCCTACTCTGCGTGACTGGCTATCGTTTCAAAAAAAAAAATCTTACCTCTAAATACCATTTGCCTCCCATACCCCCATGTGCCTATTTTTCTTGCCCCCTACATAAAACCTATACAGTTATATCCAAGAGGACACAGAAGCAGGAATATATAAAACATACCCAATTGAAAGTAAACATAAGATGTGCCTTCTATGAATGAACAATGTTCGATGTTATCAAAGTAACAGTTTTTTGCATACACAAAATTTCATACGTAGCAAATAAGGCAGGCAGTAAGCCAAAGTTAATTAAAATTACAATTGCTTACTCTTGCATAATTGAAAGCAATAATTACACAAATTGTAAAATTGTGTTTTCAATACTTGGACACAAGGCACTGCAACACTCTGTGTTCCATCAGTGCCTATCCTGTCACACATATTCTGCGCTCTGCACCTTGAAATAGCAAGTAGACAATTTCCAAGGGTCATTGTCATATTGTTCCTATAATCTAAGGTTTAAAATAAAAACGTGCAAAGACATTTCTTGCATATTTCTGAGAGCCATGGCCCCATATTACAGATTTTGAGCAAGCTCAACCGCTTTTCTATTGAAAATTTGGAAATAAAAGCCCACGATGCTTAGGCCTACTGGGAAATCTCCAAAGTTCGCTGTAGGCAGGTCCGCCCCTGATTTCTGATAATTACAGCAGTTATTTAATCGTCCAACCATCATGTGTCTTCCTGTCCAGATTGCCTGTTGTTGTCTGTTGTTGCAGCAGCCCCACGTGCTACTCTTAGCTCCCCTACTCGTCTTTTTTTATGCCATGTACAGTTTCTGTTCCAATGGGCCTCTGACTCATGCACTCTCTAAAATGCTCACACTTCTTCTCCCGTGCAGGAATATGGTTGTATCGTAGAAACACAATGGATACTGGTAATTTGGGGCAAACTCATTTTAGTAGTTTGTCCTAAAATAGGGGAAGTGGGACACACAATGTGTGGGGAGTTTGGGACCTGGGCAGAGGAGGGAGTTTATGGGAAGGCCCTAGTAAAAGAAAAACAAGTCAAACTATCAAAATTATGTTGACTAAAATTACCACTAGCAAATTTGTATCTACAAATCACATAGACTCCTCTTGCATGCACTCTCTCTCTCTCTTGCGCGCACCAAACCCCTCCTCTGTTTTGCACTCTCTTGATCTGTTGCATGCACTGCTATGCAAGTGGCCATAGAGTGTGGGAGCGAGTTGTAAGCTGAGGTGGTGGGGAGGCTTGGGAACAAGATTCAATTTCCTCAAATATATGGTAAATTCGAAAAAAGTACCCAATTGTATTTCAAATATATGTGCTCCAGTTTGTAATCCTTCATATTATTTTTTAAAAAACTCTATTTTCTGTCTTGGAAAGTATACAAAATGATTACTTTCAAAAATCAATGTACTGTACAAATTATGCTAAAATGTGATTGTGTGCGGCAAAACAATCTTTTTTTTTCCTGCACAATTGTTAATTCCAATACCTTGCAAGGTCGAAAGAACTAAAATGCATGAGGGATATGTCGGATAACAGAACAAGGATGGAGCCGTGCTTTTGCAATAGAATGGATGTGATTGAGCACACATCGGTTTGGGCGTCTTTTCGTTGATACTTGAATGTGGTTGTGGCAATATTTTGCACTGAACTGTAGCTGTGAGCTTGGTCCATTGTAGAGTTTACATGCAACCTTGCCTATTGAACTGTGTTTTTGCACAACACACCTTTAAAGATATTTCATGAACATTCTTTACTGGTGAGCGATTAGAATGTGTACGGATATGTTATTATCAATATTGAATTGCCATCCTTTCAAGAACAGTATTTTTGTGCATGTAAGGGTTGCTATCTTTGGAAGTTAGGAGTAAAAGGGAATTTTGGAGAGCAAGTCAAAATAAGTTTGTAATTTTTAACCAGATAACATATTTTTGCAAATCTATTCATTTAATAATTCCTGTAAATAAATAGATGTATTTTCATCTCTACAGCCCTCTTAAGATCAGGAAACTCATTTAGAAAGCTCCTCTTTGTTGTATGTTCTGTGGATGTACCTGGCCCTCACAAATCGTGCCTAGAAACACTTAGGCACGTTACAAATGACTCATCATATCATATCGTAAATCAATGTACCTGAGCAGGTGCCATCAAGGTGCAGAGACCTGCATACTGTTGGAACCTATTTTAGTTTTTGGTGAATATTGACCTAATTTTGAGTATTAAAAGAAAAGATATGCTGTCCTGTTCTCCCGCTCTTTATTTTTGGTATTCTTAATTCTAGCTTTTCAACGAGTCCTCTGCTAACTTAATTATAACTCATTTATATCTGCAAAGTAATCAATTGTCTTGTCAGCCTCTTTTTTCAAAAGACAACCGCCAAATTGTTAATCCACTCATCACTCCTCAAGCATCTCATTACACTGATTGGTGGCCATCTTTCTCCTTGGTTGGGTATTTTTCATGTATAGTAATCCAAAACTAAACACAGTGATAAAATGCCATCTGATCCCATACGTTGGAGGTACAAATTCCAAATTGCAAGCTGCTAGCCATGCCTAAAAGTCACTCACCCCATCAACGTTCCACAGGCAGACAGTCAATTATCACTCGGCATGGGCTAGTGGTGACTGCAGCCCAATCTGTTTCCTATTATCCTGTTAATGCAGGGTCAAAACACACTGGGCTTTACACGTCAGTGCCTGACACAGTGCACCTCTTCCTGTTCCCTTGTTGCCTAAAATCATGAGGCGAGACTTGTCTTGTGTGGTACGCAGAGCTATCACCCGGTTTCTTTTTTTACAGTTTCTTAGTCTGACGTAAATATATTGCTCTGCAAGTGTCTCCATGACACACCACCTACACAGGCTTACCTGTGAGTGTGTCAGGCAAGTTCTAAAGTTGTATTGATTTGTATTATCTTTCAATGCATTCTTTGTGTATCTTGAAAGCACTCTTTAAATGTATGCAAGTGCCCCCGTCTCAAAGGGATTCCTTTACAATCTTCCTTCTACACTAGAGCTGAACTCCGCGCATTGTTAAACAAGCCTGGTTATCCATACATTCCTTATAAATCATATTGTAGGTCCGTTTTCTAATATTTACGGTCCAGTGTATGAGAAGCCTATTTCAGTACTCGGTGACAGTCTGACATTTAAGTAAAATTCAGATAAGTGAGCCTGCAAGCACTGCATACAAAGAGGGCCTGTTTTCTGTCTTATACTGAATAATATATTGTATTCATGTTTAAGGGCATGCCTGTTTCTATGGAGATTTATTTTGTAAGATTTTCCTGGTGACACCTAGAAGGTAGACTCATCTTTTTTCTCCGATTTTGATTTCAGGACGGGAAAGGCTCTGGTATTGGTGAACTAGTCTGGGGGAAGATTAAGGGCTTCTCATGGTGGCCAGCTCTCATTGTCTCTTGGAAGGACACAGGCAGACGTCCAGCTGGCTTTGGAACACGATGGCTCCAGTGGTTTGGGGACGGCAAAATCTCAGAGGTAAGTGTGACAGCTAACATTTCCAGAACACCAGACTGCTGAACACAAACATTTGATTCTATGGTTATGGAATTTCAGTAAAATTACATTCTTATTTTTTTTTAAGTTTACACAGTTCTTATTGGTTCATTTAAAAAGGTGTTTGTTTTGTGATAATACTAATTTTAGTGTTTGTACATAGTACAGCATTTCTGCTCTTGGTCACTTTTCCTGGAATATTCACAGATTGTCGTGTATTGTTATGCACTAGGAGTTCCAAATGGAAAGCGTGAAGGCATCAGGAAGTAAGACACAGACAACAGATTCTACCTTTTAAGTAGACGTTTTATTTTCTTAAATGTAAGACTGGAGTAAGGCCTAACTTGCCCTATGCTAAGGTGGGATTTCCCTACATAAACAAAACTAAGGATAGTCTGTGTCAGTAAGTTCAACTTAAAAGTCTGTGTCCAAAACCTATACTTGCCCTCACAACTGACCATGCATAACGTGTAGGGATATCAACATAAAATAAATAGTGGTCAAAACAAAGTTCTGAGCTTGTTCCAGCTCATGGCTGAAGTTCAGCTTCCCTTCCCCAAGTTCAGAACATTTCCATAGGGCCTCAAGGATCCCTTCCCCAAGAGCTCACCACAGTTCGGAATGTTCCGGGGTTCCCATCCCCAAGAGGTCAACACAGTTCTAAAATAATTTGAGGTTTCCTTTCCCCAAAGCTTCAACACAGTTCCAAAAGTCCTTAGGGCTCCCTTTCCCCAAGAGTTCAATACAGTTCTAGGGTCAATACAATTCAGCAAATCTCAGAGATCCCTTCCCCAAGAGGTCTGCTCACAGTTCACAAGGTCCCGGGCTTTCCTTCCCCAAGAAGTCAGCTCTTCCAGGCTTCAAAGCAACAATCAGTTCAAGTGTCTTGACTTTCAAAATAATTCTAATTCAACTCCATGACCATTCAGGCTTTTGAAAAGTTCACAAATGTTTCTTATTCTCCCTCTGTATTTCTCAAGCACAAGTAACTGTAGCAGAATGCAAGCTTCTTCACATTTGATTTACTTGGCTCTTTTCAAATAGGGATCACTCAGTCCAGGCGCAGTTGTCAGACCACACGGTCCACCCATTACAGTTCATGCAACCGATAATCCTCAGCACTTTGTTACACTTCTGCATTCTTCAGATATATCAATCAACATGGATTTCAGATTCACCTTGGCATTCTCTTGGCTTTGCCACAACGTGTATTTCACATAACTCATTCTGTGGTGTTCACCTTTTTACACCATCTTGCTTTCACTTTGTACATAAATACTCATCACTTGCTCTAATCTTGTGCTGTATTCTCTCAGGCTCATTACACATCTCAGTTAGTTCGGTATTCATCAATGCTTGCAGCATTCACAAAGAAGACTTATAACGCTTTATATATTTCTCCGGCATTCAGTAATGCTTGTAGCACTCTTAAAAATACTTATGCCAATTTGCAGCTTGTTCCGCATTCAACAACATTGGATTTAATCTTCCATAGCACTTGAAATGATTCTCAGTTTGTTCGCTATGCCCATATGCCTCTCTCCAGCCCCGGAGTGCCCCGGTCTGAGTGGTCCCTTCTCGCACACTCACGGTCTATTATCGCTCCTCCTGGCCTCTCGATTCGGCTTCACCGCTTCGTTCAGCTCTGCCTGTTCCTCACGTAAGCTTCTGCGACCCACGCTTGCCGTCCTCTGTTTCAGCTGCTCATATCCTCATTCTGCTCTAGCGGGGGCTATCAGTGGCCTGTGGCGGTTGAGAGCATACAGTGTCCCACAGTTACTACTGTGGACACCGGAAAAAGGGGACAGCAGGCTCCTAGACACTTGCACAGCCTGTGCTGGCCCCGGCATTCTATTTGCACTCCTGCTAAACCAGCTTTGCTCCAGCTGGTTCCTCTTCCACCCATTCTGCATCCGCATGCCACATTCTCTCCTGGATGGCTCACCCCAGGTCGGTTCTCTCCAGGACGGTCCTCTCGCGGATGGTTCTCTCCTGCTGCTGGGCAGTCTCTAATTTTATACAGCTGGGACATGTTGAGTGGTTTCAGTTGTAAGTCCTTCATTCTAGTTGCCTGACCATAATTAGGCCAATTAGCTGGTCATGCCTGACTTTTACAGCACTACTCCTCCACAGCCCTCTTCCTCGTCTCATTACCAGAGTGGGTGTCAATGAATGGAAGTGTGCATTACTCCCAGTTGCTTCCTCCTCGTTTTGGTATTGCTCTGATATCTTTTTATATTAATAACAGGAGGTTGTTGTATATTTGTCTAGCCCACCTGAGGAGTTGCCTTTCTAGTGGATATCTTCCTCGTTCTAGTAAAATACTGACATTTTGGAAGGTCACTTGGAAAGGAAGAGGAGGGAAAGGAAGAGGAGGGAAAGGATTGGCAATAGTCCATGAAGGTGGTTGGGACCAAAGGTTTATGGTGAAAAGGGAATCGGGGATACCATGTCTCACCCAAAAACGTCCTCCCTCCACTCCCCAAATCTCCTCCACCCAGGTGATCCTCCCTCGCATATCCAACCCCAAGGACGGGATCCAAAAGCAATGGCCTTTACCTGGCCACCTGAGCGCCATAAGATGCTATTTCAAAAGAGGGGAACCCCAGTGTGCCGCAGGGGGGTAGGTTTTTTTTTTTTTTTTTTTTAGAATTGTTGCATTAGGAGTCCATACATTTCCAGATTCACAATTTTAATTACAAGATGAGTTATCATTTGATGAGTAATAGACAACACTATTTATATCACCAACGTATCAAGCACTCAAATTGTCAGTCACACAACCAACCCCTGTATCTACGGTATTGAAGAATTGTGACACAGAATCCTCTCCTGTTGTAAACTGGTTGGATTTAATTGACGATGTATGTATAATCACCAAAAGGTTTTTTTAATCTTCTATTGATCCATTGCCTGTCACATGACATATTTCTGCACTTTGTACCAAGAGTTATTTCCAGAAATAATCTCTATGCATTGAATCTGATCTTCAGTGTTCAGTGAGCAAAGTTGCCCTTATTAGTGTTCCAGGAACCTAGTGACAAAACGGGCCCTCCCCAACCTCTAGTTAAATGTAGAGGTCATATATTTTCATTGCAAATACCTCAAGTTAAAATTAGAGGTCATATATTTTCATTGCAAATGTTGTCTATTCAGATTCCCAAACTGCTCTTTGAGCAAGTGTGCTTTTTGAAAGTGATTGACTTAAATGTGGTCTTATTGAACTGCTCTTTGCACACTTTCTCACTGACAGGCAGGGCTAACGGTCATGACTTAGGCAGGTGAGGGCCAGCCTACAATCTGTTAATTCCTACCCATCCCCTTGACAACACTCCACCTAGATTCCTGTATCACCAATCCTGCGTCTGAGCCCAATACTAAAAACTACACATTGCTGTGAAAGCTGCTTCTTCTCTCCTCCCACAGTCACTGCTTTTCCTCGGTTGCCACCCATGCTTCTCCAGCATGGGGTCTGGCATGGATTCACATGCTCATGAATATTCCCCGTCGTCAGGCCGGGAATCCTCGGTATAGAAAAAAATCAGTATCAGTTTCGTTTCTGATCTGTCTTTCTTAGTAGTAACCAATCACTGGTCTCTGGGTCATACTGCCCCCAGCCAATGACTGCCCTCTCCCTAAGCCCCGCCTCTGGCAGCCATCCTCAGATTTTTACTGCACGTTCAAGTGTTGGGAGTCCTCGTGCTGTAGCTCTCGAGCTTTTGTTGCGTTTTCGTGCTTTTTCAGGAGATTTTTCTCATTTTTCGGTTAAATAGAGCCTCAAGCTCCACCGTTTCTACATCCGATCAACGGGGATCCGTTTCAGAGTTTTCTACGCCCCTCAAGGGTGAAGATTTCATCGAGTTACGCTTTTGGAGGATTCCAGAAGTTCCAAGGCCTACCCCGGACATGGCCCAGGAGAAAGGAAGCTCGACGCCCGGGAAGCTGTTCAGGACCTGCCCTGGATGCTAGCTTCAGAATGTTTTTAAGGAGGACAAGCATTCGTTATGCCTCTACTGTCTCCATGAGGACAAATTGCACACGGAGAAGGACTGTGCGTTTTGTGGGAACATGTCGGAGCGGACCATGAAGGATCGCCACCTCCGTCTCGCCAACTGGCTGGAAGGAAAGAGCCCGTCAGGCGAGAAGAAGAAAAAGAAGTCCGAGCGGTCTTCTAAGTCCTGTGAGGGTGCCCCGGCGACGGGGGCCCAACAAAAGGCCAAGCACCGCGAGTCCGCGGGCACCAGGAGCGCCGAACGGTCGGGCTCCTTGGCTGCCAGGCAGGACGCATCCTTCCCGGCGCCATCAACCACGAGCCAACGCTCTGGCTCGGGTAAGAGGAAGTCTGAGAACCCAGCGAAGCTTCTGGAGAGGCCCCGGTCGATCTCGAAGATTCCGGCAGAGGGGGAGCGAGGCTCGGACCCTCCCCCCATGGTGAAGGCCCCAGGCGTACAGAAGGGGACGATGGCCTTAATTCACCCTGCTAAGACCTCGATTGAGGATGTCGCAGCGGCCCTTGCTCAGCCTGTGGAGGCTACGCCAGTGGAGGCGACCTCAGGACCCAGAGTCTCCCTGCCACCGCAGAGGGAGTCGTCTTTCAGGCCCATTGAGAAGACCCCCAAAAAGTCCTCGTTGGAAAAGGTGAGGGAGGGGCAGGTGGCCATCATGGATACGGACACGACTTCTGAAGAAGAGCTCATCGAAGTCCTGGAAGAGGCCCAGCCCATCAGGAGGGATCCCGACGAGGGCGACGACGAGAGCGACGGTGTTGCCGACGAGGTTCCTCAAGAGCCCTTGCACCCGTCGTTTCCGGCGCCGCAGGACACTTCGGCAGCCATTTTGTCAGCGATTCAATCCTTATGCTCGGAGATAAGGACAAGGTTGCCCCTCCCCCCGACGGAGGTACCTGAGCCAGACCCGACGGGGGAACCGGAGCCGGGACCTTTGGAAAGTCCACCGCATAAGATGAGGAGGACGCATCCTACGCCACCTCTCCCACCTCTGCGGCCTGCTCTGCCTTCCCCCGGGTCTACTACCCACGGGGATGATACAGGCACGGACACGGCTACGACAGGTACAGATGACGACGGAGGCGACGACGGGACGTGTCCCCCGTCGCCCCCTGCTCGTGCATCCCCGCCCGACGAGATTGGATCCTTTAATGCCATGATTTCCAGGGCATCCAAGCTCTTCCAGCTCTGCCCAGAAGAGAAGAAGAAGGAAGGGTTCCTATACCAACAGCGCAAGGCTAAAAGGAAGACGTTCCTCGCCGTACCACTACTTGATGACATCTGGGATGAGGGGCTCGTCCTCCTCAAGAACCCTGCCACGGCGCCGGCAAAGAGGGACCGGTACGAGAAGAAGTACCGGGGCCTCGACGCTGCCCCCTTGTGCCTTCGGGCGCAACATACCCCGGATTCGGTCGTCTCGGCGGCAGCAAAGAAGAAAGCTGGGCGGGCATCGGCCTCGACATCAACTTCCCTGCCGGACGGCGAGGGCAGGAAGCTGGACATGATGGGACGACGAGTCATCTCATCCGCAGCGACGACTATCAAGGCGGCCAACGCCCTGGCTATCGTAGCCCGCTACGACAGGGAGTTGTGGTTCAAAATCGCCCCTCTGTTGGACTTCCTTCCGGACGCCAAAAGGGCTGAGGCCCTTGAAATCCTACAGGAAGGTGAGATTGCTTCGGACCACGCCATCACGGTGGCAACGGACATCGCCGACACCGGTTTCCGTCAGTTGGGCAACAGCGTTTGCCTGAGACAACGAGGATGGCTCAAGGCGACGGATTTCCGCCAGGACGTACAAACCAAGGTTTTGGACATGCCCTTCGATGGGAACAACCTGTTTGGGAAGGCGGTTGATGAGTCCCTTCAGGCCATCAAGACAGACACGGAGACTGCCCGAGCACTGGGAGTGCTCCAACGACGACGGCCGTCCTTTCGGAGCTCTGGAGGCAGACAAGGTGCCTCCAAGGGATCTGGCAGTGGCTCCTCCACGTACAGCCAAGCGGCAAGATCTTCGTCCCAGGAAGCCTACAGGGGACGCGGCAAGTCAGGTGGTGCCCGTCGTCGTCGACAGGGAGGTCAAAGAGGCAAGGCGGCCTCCAAAGAAGATTGAACCGACCGTGGGGTCAGGCCCCCGCCGAAGCACCCCGGTGGGAGGCCGGCTGGCGAGGTTCGTCAGCGTGTGGGAGTCCATCTCCACCGACCGTTGGGTGCTGGACGCCCCGGCCCAAGGGCACGCCCTCTAATTTCAGAAGAAGTGCCCTCGCGTTCCACCCGTGGCCAGGAAGGAAAATCACGTCCCTCAACTACTGTTGGAAGTAAGGGCGATGGTCAAGAAGGGTGCCATCGAGCTCGTCCCAAAGAGGCTTCGGGGCTCCAGAGTTTACTCAAGGTACTTCCTCGTAAAAAAGAAGACAGGAGGATGGCGCCCCATCCTGGACCTGCGACGACTGAACAAGTACATCAAGGCACAGAAGTTCCGGATGGTCACCCTCCAGTACGTGCTGGGACAGCTGGAGGAGGGCGATTTCCTGTCGTCGTTGGACTTGGAGGATGCGTACTTCCACATCCCCATTCTAAAAAGACACCGAAAGTTCCTCAGGTTCATGGTCCAAGGGCGGCACTACCAGTTCAAGGCCCTCCCGTTCGGATTGAGGTCGGCACCCATAGTGTTCACCAAGTGCCTCGCACCGGTGGCGGCGTGGCTGCGCCTACAGGGGATCCACGTCTACCACTACCTGGACGACTGGCTCATCCGGGCAAGGACAACGGAGCTCGCCGTGGAGCACACTGCGAAGACCGTCCAGCTGCTCCGTCGCAAGTCGCCCTGTTTCTGGGAGCCAAGCTCGACACAGTGGCGCGGCTGGCCTCGCCGTCGGAGGAAAGGACCAGGACCATTCTGGGCAAGGTGCAGCATCTGCTGGCCACGGACATGGCCAGGGTAAGATCTATCAAGTCCCTCCTCGGGATGATGTCCTCCTGCATTTATCTGGTGCGCCTTTGCAGGCTTCAGATGCGCCCCTTACAAGAGTTCCTCGACGCCCGCTGGGTCCAGTCGACGGGCAGCTTCGAGGACAGGATCCCTCTCAACGAGACGTTCCGTCAGGCGATCCAGTGGTGGGGTACCCGCTCTCATCTGTCGGCGGGCACGGACTTTCAGACCCCAGCTCACCAGGTGACAGTGATGACGGATGCCTCCCTGGAAGGTTGGGGAGCACACTCCGGAGAACCTCACGCGAGAGGCCTTTGGCTCCCGGAGGAGAAGTCACTCCATATCAACATCTTGGAGCTCCGCGCAGTGTTCTGGGCCCTCAGGTCTTTTCTTCCGTCCCTCAAGGGCAAGGTGGTGAGGATCTTCACCGACAACACCACTACGATGTTCTACATCCGGAAGCAGAGCGGAACCAGATCCCCTGCCCTATCCAAGGAAGCTCATGATCTGTGGCATTGGGCCGTCGCCCAAGGGATGTTTCTGGTGCCTCTTCATCTGGCAGGAATAAAAAACACGATCGTCGACTCACTCAGCAGAGAGCTGCGCTCGTGCCACGAGTGGGAACTACGCCAGGATCAAGTGGATCGACTCTTCCGATGATGGGGCGAACCCCAAATCGATCTCTTCGCGACGGCGACAAATTCCAAGTGCCGGAGGTTTGCCAGCAGGTTTCCCCAGCCGAGGAGCATGGGCGATGCTTTCTTGTTCCCCTGGGACGGCCTATTTCTTTATGCGTTCCCTCCGCTGCCGTTGCTGCTCCGGCTCATCAACCAGCTCAAGAGGTTGTCATGATGCCCGCTCCCGGGGAGCCGGTTCAAGCCCTGCGTCCCCGAAAGCGGACATCCAGTCCCCAAGGAAGGACCCAGCAACCCCATATAGGGGCCCTTTGGACAGTGTCCTGGCGCCCATGGCGCCAGGCTCATAAAAGACATCAGTCCTGGCGCCATAGGCGCCAGGCTCATTATGGGAGTGCTTGGGTGCACTTACCTGATGCAGACCATGCTGCAGGATCCCGGCCTCCTTGAGGCCTGAAAGGAACTACTTTACCTGTGGGACTAATTTACCATCCGGGCGTGGTCGGGGAAGGATACATACCTGATTGTAGGAAGGATACATACCTGGAACTTCTTCCAAGGCTATTTAAACCCCACCCGAACAGCCACACATGCTTCGCGTTGTTCTGCATCTAGCAGCTGGACGCTCACCGTGTCTGCTCCTGCATCCTGACTTCTGCCACGCCTGCCAGCATCCTGGATCACCTGCAAAGGAAGAGAAGAAGAGAACAGAAGAAGGAAAAGTCCTTACCTGCTAAATCCACATCACAGAGACATCTCGCCGACAATCCTGAAAAGGAAAACTTTTATTTAAAAAGCTCATCGCGTCGATCGCTGCAGCGCCGCATTCCACTCACCTTTACAGGGCGCCTCCATGTTCAGCAGCGATCATCCGGATTCGCAGTCACGCCCCAGCGCCTAGGGAGAAAAAGACCAGAACAAAAGGTGAGAGAGAGAAGGGAACAAGGAAAGCTAAATCTCCATGTTAAGACTTACCTGTTGATTCATTCCCTCTTCATCTCGGGTCCGCGCTGCATCCTGGCATTTCCGGACCCCGGCGCCTAAGGGGAAAAAGAGACATCAGCGTTAATGAGCGAATGAAAAGACATTGCCAAAAAACGCTCATTAAAGACTTACCTGATTTCTACAAGGATTTCACCTCTCATCTCGGGTCGGTGCCTGTTCCCCGGCATTCCGTACCCCGGCCCCTATGGGGAAAAAGACACTAGCATTAGTACATTAATGCATGGACACAAGGGGAACCTCTTATCAAAAAACTTACCTGGAAGCCAAGCAAGTTTGGTTCTCACCAATCCGAAAATCCAGTGAAGTAACTGGATACCAACGCGCCCCTGCATCAGAAGCAGGATGGAGAGCTCGACCTTCCAGACCCTAAGGTCAGATGCTACGAGGAATCACAGAAGGGTTTCGAGGAGGGTGAGAGGGGAAAAGTGGGAGGCCGATTGCATTACCCCGCAGACAGTTAATCCCCTATTTTCGCCTACAGAAGGATACTTCTGCGAGCCAGACAAGCCAGATTTGGGGGCCCGGTCCAGTCCGTCTTCCGAACCCTGCGCATCACCTTAGAAGAGGTCACAGCAGCGCGAACCAGGCCAGCGCCTCCGTGGGAGTCAGGTGAGCGTTACAGAGGTCCCGGTGCAGGATGATCCTCGTCGCACCGGCGTGGCCGAGACAGATCTTGTTCCTGGACCTTCTGGACTTGTCAACGTCCACACCAGTCAAGCTGCCGACGGACGCAGATCTTCTCTCCAGAGAAGGAGGCGCCATTCTTCACCACAACCCGGAGTCGCTGAACTTGCAGGCCTGGCTCCTGTAGCACTAGAATTTGGAGGGTAGGACATCCCGGCCGACAGCAGAGAGGTTCTTGCAAAGGCCAGGGCGTCCTCAACTCTCAAGTGCTACGGACATAAATGGAAGAGGTTCTCTGTCTGGTGCCGTGCACAGAAGATTAACCCTCTGCGGATTACGACCCCTCAAGTATTGCCGTACCTACTGTCATTGGCCAAGGCTGGACTAGCTCACGCTTCCATCAAGATACATCTGGCCGCCATCTCACGATACACCAGAACTACGGGACGGGCGTCCTTGTGGTCTCATCGACTGGTGAAGGAATTTATGAAAGGATTGTTCCGATCATTCCCGCCGGTGAAGGCCCCTGCCCTGGCATGGGAGCTCAACGTGGTGCTGACCAGGCTCATGGGGGCCCCATTTGAGCCTATGCATTCGGCACCGTTGAAGTTTCTGTCGTGGATGACAGCGTTTCTCGTGGCCATGACCTCCGCACGACGAGTGGGAGAGATCCAGGCCCTATCTTGCAAGCCGCCATACTTGACGTTTCACGACACGAGGGTGGTGCTGAGGACTCACCCCTGCTTCATGCCCAAGGTGCCGTCGGACTTCCACCTCAACGAACCCTTGGTGTTGCCAGTTTTCTTCCCGTCTCCTTTGTCGCCGGCTGAAAGGACTCTGCACTCGCTGGACGTAGCTAGAGCGCTGAAGTTCTACGTGGACCGCACAAAGAGTTTTCGGAAGATATCACAGCTATTTGTGAACTTTGGGACTGTGAATCAAGGGAAGGCTCTCTCGAAGACTTTCATTTCCAGATGGCTCTCCGGTTGCATCATGCACTGTCACCGATTGGCAAATCGACCGCTGCCCAGCCGTCCGAGCGCCCATTTGACCAGAGCGATCGCTGCTACCATGGCGTTCCTGTCTGGTGTGCCCCTGCTAGACATCTGCAGGGCTGTGACGTGGAGGTCGACGCACACCTTCACAAGATTCTACTGCGTCGATCGGGACTCCAGGGAGGAGTCCAGGGTCGGCCAAGCAGTGCTGCGCAACCTGTTCGCTTAAGGTGAGCCTGGTGAGGAGGTAAGAGATGCTTAATGTTGAGTTGTTGTATTGCTTAATGTTGAGCCTGTTGCCACCTCCCGTGGTTGTGCATGTGTGTACTGCTATGTATTCTCTTATTCATGAGCATGTGAATCCATGCCAGACCACATGCTGGAGAAGGAACAAGTTACTTACCTGTAACTGTTGTTCTCCAGCATGGGTCTGGTATGGATTCACATGCAAACCCTCCCGCCTACCCCTCTGCGGCTCTTCACTTGGTCATACTGCCACTTTACGTGATACCAAATCTGAAGATGGCTGCCAGGGGAGGGGCTTAGGGAGAGGGTAGTCATTGGCTGGGGGCAGTATGACCCAGAGACCAGTGATTGGTTACTACTAAGAAAGACAGATCAGAAACGAAACTGATACGATTTTTTTCTATACCGAGGATTCCCGGCCTGACGACGGGGAATATTCATGAGCATGTGAATCCATGCCAGACCCATGCTGGAGAACAACAGTTATAGGTAAGTAACTTGTTCCTTACCTTAATGTGCTTAATGCGCTGCCGCTCCACCCTTTTTCCTCTTCTTCCCATGCACCAGGCTATCTTCTCTCATCCTCCTAAGCCACTGCCACCTCCAACTCAGCCTCTGTTCTCCCGTTGCTTCCTCTCCTCCTTTCCCCGCCCCACTCTCTTTCCCTGTACACAGACAAGCTCACATATTGAAAGTTTTCACCTTGAAATAATGAAACATGCCCTGTCTTTTCGCCGACATTGCATTTTGTGATCCGGTTTGTGAATTTATAGCTGAGGACCAAAAGAAATGACTCAAAACAATAAAAATTGCCAAAGCTTCACCTGAAACCTACCTGGCTGACACTGTCTCTTCCTCATACAAATGAACAGTAAGAACGCAAGCATTGCTACCAACAATGAAATTGCTTCCACTGAACCATTTTGCCTCAATTTCTTTTTCTTAAATGCAGGTATGGCGGTTCCTGCTTGTCAACATCAGAGAACATCAACCTTATAAAATGCTTACATGTAATTTCTCTCGATTTTATATAAAATGTAAAAAAGTCTTTTTGTGTACTTTTTCACGCAATATCTTCCTTATCGATCTTCCTATAATTTATTAGAGAAATGCATTTTGTATCCCAAATTCCATTACGCCATATACAGTGCAAACATTTTGACACTGAAAAAGTGTCATCTGAGAGCTCTCCCTGAGTCCTTTGGATGGGATGGGCGGGGGTTGGATGTGTGAGTCACCAAATGATGCCTAAAGTCAAAGTGCAGTATAGAGTTCCTCACCACCTTCCAGTGGTTGTCCTCGTTATAATTGTAATTTTTCTTATATATCACGCTTAACATCAGAGATTGGTTTCCAAGCGCGGGATCAGAATTCAAATCTGTGTTGTGCTGCATTGTCTTGCTTCAAGACAACAGCGTTCCCCCTGAGCTATTCCCCCCTTCTGGTTTTCGTTGGACAATCGGAAGATGACCCTGGTCTTTGTTGCTCTGTGTCTCCATGGCCAACAAATCTCGGGCTGGAAGAACACCTGAAGAACTCCCCCAGGAGGCGGAAGGTATGGCACCTGTTTTGTTTGTGCGGTCTTGTTTGGGATCTCAGGGAGGTCCCTAATGGTCAGCTCCCCACACTGAGGCACTGGTCAGCACTGTACACTCCTGCAAGACCCCACCTAGAATTTCCTCCCTGGTGAGATTTTATACTTACTTCCTCCGGTTCCGATTTCTGCCCTAAACCATATTGGCCCACCAGGACCTCCTTGGTCGTTTGTGAGACAGCCATTGTATCAAGGGAGACACAGGCTCAAAAATAACAGTTTGAAAACCTTTATTATCAAACTTTGTGCGGTTGGTGTAATTCCTACCAGGCCCTAACTCTAAGGTGATTTTTCCCTCAACTGATGCTTCTAAGGGCCGTCCAGGGCCGGTCTTACACCAGATTGCACCCCCGGCGGGAAGCATCGTTGGCGCCCCCCCCCCATTCATCAGAAGGCACCCCTCCTCCCCTGACTGGCTCACGTCACTCCCAAACTACACATCTGTTGTGCGACAAAACCCCTCCTCAATATGAATATATAATTGCTCTATAAATGAAGCTATTACATTGTAATTCAAGTATTTTACAGAAGAATTCTAATATGAAATCACAGCTGTTGCTGCCCAAGTAAATGATTTTTCTGTCACCTGCTCTTAGGGAAGCAGTTTCAAACTGTCTGTACTGGCACACTGCGGTGTGACCAGCCTGCAGGGGTCTGAGGGCCCACTGACTAATGGCTCTGTGTTGCAGCCAGGTGTTCTGTTCGTACCACCTCACATGTATTTCACAAGGGGCAATACTAGACTAACCATATGAATAATTTTCTGATAGTAGGTTATCATTCCAAGATGGACAGTCTGGTACACTCTTATTGTACTCTTTCAAAATACCTCAAGTGCTAATAATGGATGTGACCAATAATTATCATTGTCCGAAATTTGAGAATGCAGTGGGAATTGCACATGTACATAGCAACCAAATCTTCAGATTTCTCTGTATTTTTTTCACTTGTTTTTTTTTAGAATACTTAAGGCACTCAATGGGGTGCAGCAATGAGTGATAATGCCACAATGGGGACACATTGGGGACACACTGGGTGTACAGGAATCTATGCATTGTTTTCCTGTATAGCTTCTTTCATTTCCTTCGTGTGCCATACTACGGTTTACCCTCTTAGTGTCCCCTCTAAAACATTTTCATTCCCCTTTATTCCTTCGTGACACCACCTATACATGTTTTCACTTATATGTTTTCGCCTGTTTACCATGCTCGCATCCATTGTACATTTTCAGTCATGCATTCTCTCCTGTCCTCCTTCCATTGCGCAATCCCTGATACTTATATTACCTTATTTGCCATGTTACACTGTATGTCACTTCTAATCTGTCCTTTCCCCTTCAAACATTCTCTTTCCCTTGCACTTTTTTCTCTGTCGCATTTCTATGTCTTGCATATTCCTTGCCCATCTGACCTTCTGACAGCAATACAAGTCGCCTCTGTTTCAAGTACCCCCTCTTTCCACGGCTTGGGGTGAAAGGGGTTCAGGGTACCCAGTCTCGTGATATAGGGCTGTGACCCCGTCAAAACTCCAAATAAAAAGGGATTCTACATGTGCATTGACACGCAGAATCTTCACGAACGTGCATTATTGTGACAGAATCGCGATAATGTACATTTGTTTGAACCAATGTCTTGCTTACAAAAAGTGGGGGCGGGGGTGCATGGGGAATGAATAGAGTATGGCAACGTGTAGGGTGATAGAAATGTAAGAGGATAATCGGTGAAAGTGGGGATCTGGAACCCCATTAAAAAACAAATCCAAATCAGGATTCTGCACTAAAAATGTTCATTTGGAGATTTGAACATGATTCCAACAGCCAAGGCGGGCACGTGGCAGGGTAAGACGCATATTAAAGGAAACAGAAACAATAATGACACAGACAATGGGGATAAGATTAATTATGCGGTCGCCGAATTGTGTATGCTCCTGCAAAATTATCTGCAATGTTGCAAGCTGTGGCTGTCAGTGGGTTTATTAACATACGATGGGTCCCTTTCATTTTTTTGTTTTTTAATTTTAATTTGCATTTTTAAAGCGCTCACACAGCCCGGGGGCATCAAGGCGCTGTTACAGGAATATGTCTCTTAGTTGCGTATAACGTGCTAAATACACAAAGTTTTTATTTTTAAGCGCGGACCCGGGGATCGAACCTGTGTTGCTTCGTGTCATCTTGTTTTCAAGGCGAGCATGTTGCCGCTGAACTTTCCTCCCAGGACCGTTATATGTGTGTTCAATAAATAAGTTGGTCAGAACAATTTTTACTACTTATGTTCCGAATCCGAAGAATGAAAACCACGGGAATAGTCGGCCCAAACAATTAAACAAACACTTACCTCTGTGCTGCTGGCTCCACCAGCACTCACTCCTCTTGTCTGAATGGCGGGGGCGCCAGCCAGCCCCAATCTCAATCTGGGCCATGATGGGCCTGGCTGGCACGAGCAGGGTCTGGGGCGGGGAAGTAAAAGCAACAAACAAATGTTGCTAATTTATCAATTGCTGCCCGGCCTGCCTTGCCTGAGGGCAAAGGCTGCAGACTGAAGCAGCAGAAATACAACACGAGCGTCACGTGAGTGACGTTCGTTGTTTGTATTGTTTGTGACATGAATCATTTTTTATAATGTCATGATGACATTATAAAAAATGATTCTGAATAGGCCTGGCTGGGTGCGGCCTGCCTTGGAGGACTCTGAGCACTGCTGTACGGCGCCCCTACAGGCTGACAGACGTCAGGCAGCCGCCTGAGCTGCCTGACGCAAAGACCGGCCCTGGGTCTGTAAGTCCAAAACCAAAGTTCGTCTTTGTCCAAACCTATGCTTGCCCTCACTCTTAAACCAAATGTGATAGGGGATTTTCTTAAAGTAAAAATGGTGAGTCAAAAAAAGAGGAAGTATAAACCACAGCTGGTAGTTTTACCAATAGGTGTAGTTCTGCCAGTTCAAAATAATTAGACTCAAAAGGGTATACAATGTCTCTAGGTCTCTTGGGGTTCCCTTCCCCATGCTTCAATCCTTCCAGTTCCAAACAAAAAGACACTGTTCCTGTTAGGCCTCTCGCGGTTCCCTTCCCCAAGTCTAGGGCTCTTTTCACAAATTTCACCAATGTCTTTAGTGGGCCTCTTGGGGTTTCCTTCCCCAAGCTTAGGCCACTCTTTACAAAGTTCAACAAACAATCAAAAAGTTCCTCTTGTCAGGATATATTCTCCAATGTACAGTTCTTTCATGGGGGTAGTATCAGAGACCTTTGAGAATGCCAGGCTCTTTCCTCCTTCCAAGAGCGACCTCTCTGATCTCTCAACCCTTCTCCTTCATTTCGGTAGTTGGCTTCCTCTTAGCCCCTCCTTACAGGTGCCTCTTGCACCTCTTTTTACTTTATCTGTATTTCGTGTACGCTCTTGTTGTTTTCTCGTGCACACTTGCACCTTCTTCTTGCTTTGCTTTCTTCTGATTGTGCCTCTTGCGTGCTTCTCACATTGTTGTGCACACTTGCACCTTTCCCTTTTTGCTTTCGGGTCGCTCACACCCTTTCCTTGCTTTCAGGTCGCTTGCATCCCTTTCCTTACTTTTGGGTCGCTTGCACCCTTTTATTATTTATTTTATTTCTTATATAAGCACAGCACGCCCATGGGCCTCACTGCACTGACAGCATAGTAAATCAACTTATATTGAGTCAAGAAAATGTAATTCCTACAAACACCAAAATCAATTCAAAATGATTCATGGCTTAGTAGGGGAGGACACAGACTTCAGATTTATGCATTGACTAAAAAAAATGGCAAATTGCTTCGACCACAACCTATAATATTGCAATCAGTGTTACTGGTGGATCACCACTTATTAGCATGAACCCCGCGTAAAACTCTCAGATCTTGGTTTCTGATGCATCCCTGGCCCTCTCTAGAATATAACCAGGCCAGAACTTTGTTTTTAAGCGATTCCCTGGATTCTAGTCCCTTAGGCTTCTCAACATCAGTCAGAATAATGTTCTGCACGTCCATAATAAATCCCCTTAGCATTGGATCATCGATCTTCGGCATATGGGATTTCCTTATGCGAATGTCTCTCATGGAGTTGGAATTCATCCCAGTTTTCAGTCCAACCGTTTTAGCCAAGGATGGGGGCAGAACACAGCCAAATTCTACTGAGCTTTTAGAGAGAATTGACTTGTTCTGCCTGCTGTTCCCCAGTATCTGAAATTTCCCTGCCAGGCATTTCAAAATGGGCAGATTCATCTAAATTCGTTTGGCAGTATTGATTTGTTTTTTCAAATGACTCGTCAGTTTGCCAGGACTTGTCCATACCTAGGTTATGCCCCAAAGGGGTCCAAATGGTCAACGACTTAACCCATCAACAAATTCTGCCACGTTAATCATGCATTTAGATCACAAATAATACGTTCCTTGATCAGCAGCCCACTATCTGCCTGAAGCGATTCGTCAGGCATCCCCAGTTTTGGCTAAAGCATGCTGCCCCAGGGCTTTGGAAACAACATCATCCATCTTTTTATTTGGTGGCTGCAATGTGCAATGGAAGGCGGGCACTAGTACATCAGAACTCCTAGCTCCATTTGCTAAGGAAGCCTCTGTAAGCATACTTGAGTGGACCAAATGAGTTGTTTAGTACCTCCTTCACTGGTTCAATGTCGGTAGTGGAGGTGCCACAAATGGAGCCTGGGTCGATCACATAGTCAGCAGTAATGGTGGATTGAGACAATGTATCTTGGAGTCATCATCTGCTCTGAGCACTTTGTGCTAAAACTTCAGAGATTAGGCTTTTACTTTTAGTGCCACCAGAGGCTGGAGACTTGTCAAATGCATTCGAATTTACGGGGGAGTGTGTTCTGTGAGTCCCTTGAGATCATTCATTTTGTACTCCTGAATAAGACGATTCGGCCATAATACAGGGCCAGGAGCTGGTTCAAACAGTTTGCTTAGTGCACAGGCTCTCCTAACAGGTATTTTGGGACTAGAAGAGCACTAGGATCCAGAGCAAACCGATCCTTATCCCCTAACTCAATTCACATAAACAAACAGGGCCTGAGAAGACTAAAAGTAACCAAGAGAAGGTTTATATCTAGGAATAACTGACTGACAGCGTGTCCGTGTTTACTTGGCTATGCCCCAATACATACAGATCAGCGCCCAACTTGGTGTGTTTTTGGAAAGCTCTTTGATAAGTTACTCACAACGCTGACACAATGAAAATGCTCAAATCAATCAAAAAAATAAAGGTAGGAGAACACTGCATGGATGAAAGCTGCTGCCGTAGCCAGCTTCGGCTCCAACAACGGTCCTCGCAGTTACAACCAGCATGCTAGAGGAAGGGACCTAGCAGGCATCTGCATCCAGCGTCGGGCGTCAAGCCGGACTGTCAGAGGATGGTCTCTTCAGACACCCAGAGGGGAGAGGTAAGCATTATAGAAAGGGGTTGCTTGAAGCCTTTCCTTGCTTTCGGGTTGCTTGAACCCTTTCCTTGCTTTCGTTTTGCTTGCACCGTTTCCTTGCTTTTGGGTTGCTTGCACCCTTTCCTTACTTTTGCTCTTTTTACTTTCTTTCTTGCTTTCTGCTTTCTTTACTTTCATGCCGCTTGAAAATGATGTCGGTTTCCACTCCCGCTCCAGCCATCCGCACCCTCCCGAGTTTCTCCCTTTGCTTTCACGAACACCGGGTAGCGTGGCGCTGGCGAGCGGTCTCATCACGATACACTGGCTCGAGGTCAGGGTCTCACCACCTGTGCCTCAGACAACCTTGGGACCGGCACATGTCCCAAGGGAACGAGCATCATTCTGAACTCGGCCAGCAGGTCGCAGTCTGCCTCACTCCAGCTCTCTGGAGACACGACTCTCTAGCCACGCTGCATGCCCCTCGAACACACCCGGCCAGCGTCTTGGCACACCTCTCTGCACAGCACTCTCCAGGCTTCTCCTACTGCATCTCCCTGCTCCTTGGCTCTTGTGGTCCCGTCAGCAACCCCAGCTCGCTCCCTGTTTCTGACAGAACCACCCTTTTTATATTTCTGGTGAGTCAATTGCAGTCAGGTGTGCACAGTTGGAGTAAAGTCCCTGACCTGGCCTTACTCTATTAGCGGGACAATTCAAGGGTGTTACATGATAGGCCTCACTTTGTATTCTTATGTTGTTTCTATGGGTAATCCTCATTGCTCTCGATCTCCTCGTCCCAGTACTTATTGGAAATGGGGCAAGGGGAACGGGACAAGACCAATGAGGGTTCTTGCAGGGAGAAGGGTAATAAGATGGTTGAAATTGGGGAGAAGGGTAACAGCCAGTTGGATTTTTATGTAACCGGGACAATTGCCTTTTCCGCAGATTATCCTTCTTTACTGGTGATTTTGGATTTGTTGGATGGATATGGATAAGAAGTCCTTTGACCTAAACTGGGGAAGGACTCATTGGTGTTATAACCAAACAGATTCTGTTCCCTCTGGTTCCCATACTTCCCACCCTTGACATTCTACTATGATTGGACTTCTCTTCCTTATTCAAGAAAGATGGACTCGAATATCGTATGGAGGCTTCAGGTATGTCTTCCTTGCCCCCTGTTATCCTAATAGGATACAGTGTCTCGCCCGAGTGTCTCCTAGATTTATTACCCCAGACTACCCTACCTGGGTGATCCTCCCTCACTTGTCCACCCCCAGGGTTGGGATCCAAAAGCGATGGCCCTCGCCTGTGTGATGCTGGAAATGCATTGGAGGAACAGGGCCTCCATGTCCTTGTCCTGTACTCCTTTTATCATGTGTTCTGTGTTATCTTCTGCACAGGAGTCCATGTGGGACTCCTGGCAGTGCAGCTCCTCCTCTTTTGGGTTTGGTGTGCAGACCCTTGGGCTACTCTTATGGCACCCATGGGTGGGAGTATAACCCTTTACCTCTAGTGTATGTTTTTGGGCGCCTGTGTGTGGGCCACAGAGCAGGGTATAGGCTGGTTGCAGCTTCATGCTAAATTTGACAGGTGCTCTGAGTATCCTCCATTTTGGTATTTTTGATGGGAGATAAGATGGCCCCTGTGGCCTCTTGCTTTCTATTGCCTGTTACCTTGTTTTCCCAAAGTCCTGGGAAGCCCTGACTCTGTCCCTTCCTCTGACTGTCTGTTGGGTAGAAGTTCCATATATGGTATTGTGGGGCAGTCCAGGCCAGACTGGTTGGAGCCTTCCCAATGACTGTATGTTGTGGGTATGCCCTTGGAGTGGGACCTGAGTGAATGGAGTGTGTGACCAATATGAACTTCTTGTTATGGGTGTCTGGCTTCTGGTATGTGACACAAAGATTGAGACAGCCCTGCCGAAACTGGTATGAATGCAGTGTGGAGTGCTGAATGGCTGGGTACTTGTCCTAAAACACATTCCTTGTTGTGAGTGTCTGGAGGGAGGAGAATGGCCTGAATGCATTGTGAGCCTGATAGGCTGCCTGCCTGCCTGAATGCCCTTATGAATGATTGGTTGCCTGAGTGTGACCCAGCAGAGTGAATGAGAGACCGAACAGTATATCTGGGGACCTCTCACTGATGGAAATCGTTCAGAAGCTGAAGTTGATACTTGATGCTTACTGTCGAAGCTGAGCCGGAAGAAGAAGGTGAACCGCTGTTCCCTTCAATGTAAGCTACGAGGGACCATCGTGCACCAGCTGATCTCTGCCAAAGCTACCTAGAATCCAGACCCTCAAAAGGCTGCCAACCGGAGAAGGGGACAGCCGCGGAATCCGAAGTGAAGCACCCGGACATCCATCCATCGTCGTTGACAAGGGTTTGCAGGTTTGCATTAACCGCTGGAAGCCCGTCGAAGTGTGTTGCCCAGAAGCGGGGACAGCTTGATTTCGGGCTGCTCAACCACCTGAGCTGCTACGCTCCACCTTTGCCCAAGACATTTAATCCAAGGACTCCCATGTTCATGCTCGTCAACCACTTTGTCTGGCTGGAGAAAGTCAAGGTCGTCTATGACCGAGGAGAACCGCTGGCGGGTTTCTCGCCAACCGAAGTCCTCAAAGACGCCACTGTAGATCCGACAGCCAGCCGTGGTCACGTCCCGACACCCTTGCTTGGCCAAAGTTCTTCATTGACTCTGTGTGGCAATGAGCTATCGTCGTCGAGGTATACCGCACCCCTCATCTTCACAGGATTTTCACGAGCTTTCGTCGACGAGCACCGCAAGGATTGAAGCTGCTTCCCCATCGACAGCGTTCACCCTTTCTTCACTTGGAATCTCAATGACCCGTGGCTCCTGCCTGAAAGGGAGTTCACTCAAGAAGGGCCTGTCAACGACTCAAAGAACTCTAGGAAACCAGGTACATTGGGATTGTAGAAATCTTTAGAAGGAATCGAGACTATATTCAAGATATCTGGACTGGGCTTGTCAATACGCTTTATTTACAGGTTGCCCAGGTGGGGGTATCCTTACACAGAACAGTCTCTAGGTAAATCCTCACACAGAACAGTCTCTAGGTAACGGGAGTCTGTGTTCTGCCATTGCTTTATTTAACTTGCATTCTTTCTGTGGTCTATCGTTGATTCATCTTACAATCTGATTCGTATGTTATTTGGGCTGTTAGCCGTGGGCGCATTTTAAAGGAATCGATAGTTAAGAGTGGTACTATGTTGACCTGTATATATTTTCCATTATAGTATTGCCAGAGTACAAAGTGTGTTATTGTGATTGTGTATATAACGTGAACCTTATTTATATAAAGACTGTGTTACCATTAACATAGTGTGTGGACATTCTTTTGCGGGTGCTTGGGGACTACACTGTACTTAAGAACCAGCCTGCATCACCTCCTGAGAGCTAAGCCCTGATTGCCCGTCACGTTTTACCACTTAGAGAATCTTGGCTAGGGTGCTCTGTGCTTCGACTCTGCCATGTAGGGAGCAGGAGTACAGATACTCCCCTCCAGTCTTTACACTGGTGGTAGTGGTGGGATGCTAATGATTTTAATAATCAGTGTGTATCCTTGCCACTTACAAAATATCTGCACTTTGTTAAATTGAGGTTTAGTTGTGTACTAGATAACAACATTACAAGCAATGTAATCTATTGCAAATGGTAAATTGACTAGGATGAGCTTAGAGGCTCTCCAGGGTGCTTGTGAAGCCAGGGAGTTAGACTTTGAGGATAAGTCTAGGGCTGAGCTGATAGCTGACCTGGTGGACTACCAAACTGATTGTGAAGCTCTTGATGAAGAGGGGGATGCAACCATCGAGGCCTCTGCCCCTGGGGTTGTTACCAAATCTGTTAATGGGAATGCCACCATTCCTGCTGCCTCTGCTCTGAACCCCAGCAATGTTTCTTCAAGGAATTCCTTGGAACTTGAATTATTAAGGATGAAATTGGCCTTTGAATGTAGAAAGTTGGAAACTGAAGCTGAACTAAAGAAAGAGGAGTTGAACGCCTGACGAGAGACGGATTAGCTTTCAATGTTACCCCAGGGGTACTTTGCTTCGTCAGGCCAGAAGAGGAGGGGCGTAGCCATACTAATCAGCTGCGAGGTTCCCCTAACGCAAATTACAATCAAGCAAGATCCAGCGGGGAGATATCTATTGCTCAAGGGACTATTGATCGAACTCCCGATCACTATCGTAGCGATACACTGCCTTAATGACGGTCAGGACCGCTTCCTCCTCAATGTCCTTCCGACAATAACCACCTTCGTAGAAGGTCGCCTGCTGATTGGAGCTGACTTTAACATTACCCCGGATCCCAATAACAACAAAACACTGCTGCCTACTAGGGTGCACTTTCCCAGAGCACTGGGGATGGTGGAATTTCTAAGGGGAACTGGAACTGTAGATGCATGGAGGCTAGCTAATAACTGAACCCGTGACTACACATTCTTCTCGCACGTCCACGGGGGATTCTCGAGAATAGATTTACTGCTGATGTCCAGCGAGCTATTCCCATGCATTGAAGACATACACATCGGCCTCCGAGTAATTTCGGACCACCCCCCCAGTAATAGCACGCCTGCGAGTTGAAGGCCTAGCGGCACCCTTGCAAATGTCATGGAAATTACAGGACTATATATTGACAGACGTAAAATGCAGACGTGAGTTATCAGACTCCCTCACAAACTATTTCAATTTAAACGCAGCAAAAAGGCACCTCTGAAGCCATGGTCTGGGATGCGATGAAGCCGGTTATCCGAGGCATAGCCATCAACTGTACAGCAGCACACAACAACATGAACTCCAGCTTTCCAAGTTGGAGGAAGAGGTGGCAGAACGAGAGGCAAGCTTCAAAGAACGCCAGACAACGAAAGCAGGAAGGGACCTTAAAAAGGCAAAAGCAGCCTTTGAAATGCATCTGGCAGATCGAACGGCCCACACCCTAGCATACACGAAACAATAACAAGTCTAATCGACTGCTGGTACACAAACTTAAAAAGCTGCATACCCAGAACAATATACTCATCCTTCAAGATCGATGCAGCAAGCCATGCTGTGCAGAAGTGGAGAAGCTGGAGATCATGACAGAACACCACAGGGACATTATCGCTGGTGCTCCGACAGACAAGGAAGGGCAAATCCAATATTTGCACACCATCCAGAGGCCCCTCCCTCATCCTCAGCTGGACACTCTGGAACTTCCCATCACCACAGAGGAGGTGACAGAGGCTATTCGTTCCCTGAAAAACGTGGCCCTGACCGCCCTGTTCTATAAAAAATGTGTTCACATCTTGGCCCCCCACCTGGCATCCCTATATAACACTTTCCTCTCGACGGGTAGAATCACCCCTTCAGTGGAGGAATCCCTAACAGTACTGATACTGAAGCCTGGGAAAGACCAACACTGCTCTTCGTACAGACCCATCACGCTGATGAATAACGACGCCAAGATATTATCCAAGCTACTAGCACACAGACTAGCGAAAATCCTCCCAGAGCTGATCCACCCAGACCAGACGGGATTCATGCCAGGCCGCAACACACTAGACAACACCAGGTGCACCTTAAATGTCATTGAGTCAGCGAACAGGACTGGGGATTAAATGGCGATCCTGTCACTTGACGCACATAAAGCGTTCGACATGCTCGACTGGGTATACATAGGAGAAACCTTAAAGCACTTTGGCTTCGGCCCGAAGTTCCTGAGATGGACTCTTGCAAACTACAAACACCCCACCACGTCACTTAGAATAAACGGCGGCAGTTCAACCAGGATCACGATAACTAGAGGAACTCGACAGGGTTACACCCGTCCCCGCTCATATTTGCGCTATCCATGGAGCCGTTTGCCTCCAGAATTCGTCAGAACCTGCAGATTCACGGTCTGGAAGTAAAAGGTGAAATCTACAAAACAGCTCTATACGCGGATGATGTCCTGCTGACCCTAATCCAGCCTGAAAACATCCCTGAATGCCCTCTGGCAAGAATTGGACAGTTTTGGGGCGGCGTCAGGATTTAGTGACAATCTTCCAAAATCAACAGCTCTGGGAATTAACACCCCCTGAGACCTTCTGGATACCTTGGCAGCCAGGTTTCCTATCCCATGGGCAAAATCCCACTTTAGCTATCTTGGAATTCGAATCCCGAGTAAAACACAGCGGGTGTATAAAATAAACTTCCTGCCACTGTTCAAAGAGCTGCAGACGGACCTGTCCTGCTGGCAAAAACAGGAAGTGTCTTGGACAGGGAGAATCATGGCAGTAAAAATGAACTTGGTACCAAGACTGCTCTACCACTGTCTGGCCCTCCCGATTTCCGTCCCCAAAAAGACCTGCACAAACTAAAGGCGAACATTCTGAAATTCATCTGGGATGGAGGAGAAAGCCACGAATAGCCAGGAAGGTGATGCTCCGAAGCCCAGGGATTGGCGGTCTGGGGGTCCCGGAGGTTGATAGATACTGCCTTGCGGGTCAGCTCTCGCCGGCTTTTACATGGAAACTAGGCACCAACCGACCACACTGGCTGAAACTGGAGGAAGACTGGTGCCGCTACCCACTAGATTCACTTCCACATATCGCTAAGCCCAGAAGCCCTCCTGACACTGGACCGCTCACAGCAACCAGAAACACAGTGGAGAGCTGGAAAAAGGCAGCTCGATGATGGAACTGCAGGAACACAGTGGGCCCTTTATCCCCAATTTGGGAGAACTCCGATTTCACCCCAGGGATTACACTGAATGGCTTTGACAGATGGAAGGCAGGAGGGTTGAGATACATCGCAGACTTCTTCACAAACTGCACCCTGCTTACGTTTGAAGTATGTAAAGTGAAATTCCAAATACCGGAAGGGGAGCTATTCCGCTACACCCAGCTTAAACATTGGCTGTCCCACAAAACGATAAAATCGCATGGAGGAAGGGAGTTTACAGCACTAGAACGAACTCTGACGGAGCTCACAACAAGTGGTAAAATTTCAACCCTATACAAACTTCTGGACAGAGGGACCCCAACAAGAAGGAAGCCTACATGCAGAGGTGGGAACGGGATATAGGCTGGGAGCTGGAAGCAGAGGGGTGGAACCGCATCTGGACAAGAATCCATAAGAGCTTGAAGTGCATCACCAATAAAGAGGGGGCAATCCAAGTTTGCTACAGATGGTACTTGGCGCCGGACACCCTGAACAAAAGTAACCCTGTTATCCCATTGCAATGCTGGAGAGGCTGTACAGACTCTGACACATTATTTCACTTGCTGTGGTCATGCCTGAAAACTATAAGGTTCTGGAAAGAGGTACTAGAGAAGATCAAACTAATCACAGGCCTATCGATCGTGTGGGAACCAGGAATAGTCCTATTGGGTGATACAGGGGAAGGACAATCCCGGATGACTGGGCGATTGGCGGACCTCTGTTTTCATCTACTCACAGCAGCAAAATGTCGATAGAAAGTCTATGGAAACACCCGAAGGTCCAGCGGTCTCCATGTGGTGGACAAAGTGCTGGGACATCGCAGTCGCTGGAAAAATAACCGCACTCTGATTAGGGAATAGAAGTAGGTTTTACGATATCTGGGCCCCTTTCTGGACTACGCACAATTCCCTGGTGTGGTGAGACAACCGCCGTCCCTCCGCTGGCTGGATAAGTACGACGAATGATGTTCATACCCCTGCTGGGGGCACCCTCCGACTACTCACTGAACAAGAGACTCTGGAATCAAGCGGAGCAGCGCCTCACTCAGCTACATTTTTTTTTTTACCCAACTACCAACGTAGCCACTAGGCCTAGGGCCGACTCCAGCAGCTGCCCCTATCGTGGCTATCTATCAACTGAAGCGCCCCCCCACCCGCTGTGCTGCCCCCGAACACCCCTCCGATTTCTCGATGTAATGTTTGATATTTTATTTTGTTTCTTTGTTTATTTTTTCCTTGTCTCCTTATGACTTGAATAATGTATACAGCGAACTATACAAGTTAACAAAATCTCAATAAAAGTGATACTCGAGGATCTTGAACTTAAAAACAAGGACACTGTCTGTGAGAAAATCCAGCTAGAGAAAGCTAGAGTGGAGACTTCAGCGAAACCAGTTGTGGGTGGTTCTGATATCCTCCAATGGATTGAAGCGTTTGAGATGGCTTGTGGAATCCATGATGTTGATAAAAGAGATATTTGTTAAGCAGAGTGCCCCAGGCTGGATATGACTGTATTCTGAAACAGAGTGTGGAAGAAAGGGGTCAGTATGAGTGCATGAAGTCTGCTTTAATTATCAAGTTTGGCAAGACACCTACCCAATACCTTAAAAGGTTCAGGGAATTTAAGAAAAGAGAGAATGTGTCTTGGGTTGACTGGGTGAGTGCTGCACATATGAACATGATGGGGTGGATTGATGGTTACAAGGTGAAAACCTTTGTTGAATTGTCCCACCTTTTGCTTTTCGCGCATTTTTCCGAAGCCTGTTCACCAGAGCTGCGTCAATATGTTGCTGACCAGAACATATTAGATCACGTTAAGCTGGCCACGCTGGCTGACAAGTGGGTCTCCCACCAGGTGTCCCCTAAGGAACCCAGTGGGAAGAAGGACAAAGAAAAGCGGGGCTCTCAGAAGTCCCAAAAGCAGTCACAGTCGGGTAAACCAAAACCTTCCACTCTCCCAGTGGCTCCAGTACCGTACCCTGCATTCCTGGCACTTGTTGGTACTGTGGGGCTCTGGACCACAAGACGGGTGACCCTAAGTGTAAAGGTAAGGCACTTGGAGTCCAGGCTGTCAGCCTGGCCTACCCTTACCCCATGCCTGAGGTGGAGGCCACTGTCCTCCCCTCCTCTACAGGAATCAAATTTGGTGCTCCTGTTGAGATTTCCCTAGTGTCGCTTGGGGCCTGGGACCAGTACGCAGAAGCACTGGCGACAATCCCACAGAACACCTGTAGGTTTTTGAGAAGTGTCCTCTTGAATGGCCAACCTTCTACTTGCTTGAGAGACACTGGGGCAAGCATGACAGTGGCAGACAAGACCCTGCTCAAGCCAGAGGACTATGTAGGTGCTCCTCTGAGAGCCACCAGGTTAGCTGGGGGCCTCCTAAATTATCACCTTTAGCCTTAGTCAACATTATGATCGAGACAAGACAGCAAAGCTTCCTGTCCTGGTTCAGGATAATGTACCTGCTAACATTTTGTGAGGCAATGATCTAGTGGAGTTGGGGTTGATCTCTGATGGTCTTCCCCTGACTCCTGACTGCTGCTGCAGTCACTAGGTCACAGGTACCTCCGGGTCTGACTGCCAGTCAGGTACCCAAGCCAAAGGGGCGACCCAAGGCGAGAAGAAGGAAGAGCAAGAAGGCCACCTCTTTGAAGGGGGCTCCTTCTCTTCCTGCTGCTTCAGCAGCACCCACTTGGATTCATGCTTCGGATGGGCTGGGTCCAGTGGTAAACCCAAACTCAACTCCTGAAGGAGACGAGGCAGAAGACCCTCCTGCGAGAGAGGTGCTCAACCCAGAGCCTGCGGGAGAGGTGCTCAACCCAGAGGATCACCCCAACCTTCAATGCCTGCTGGCTGAAGGGGGGGCCTTCTAGGGGAGACTTTTGTAAGGGACAGATAGAGTGCCACTCTATCGAGGGTCTGAGGAAACAGGTCCTGGCCCAGGCACAAGGAGAAGTGCCTAGGTGAATCCAATTATTTTGGGAGTGTGAGATCCTTTGCAGTGAGCCCACTTAACCTGACCCTGGTGCCCTCAAGAGGTTGGTGGTACCCCAGGTTTATAGGCCCTTCCTACTGCAGGTGGCGCATGAGGTGCCCTTAGCTGGTCATCTTGGTACCAAGAAGACCAAGCAAAGGCTCTCTGCCCATTTCTACTGGCCCTGGATGGGAGTAGAAGTGGAGTCCCACTGCAGGACCTGCCCCATTTGCCAGATGTCTGGCAAGACTGGAGGCAGTGTCATTGCCACACTGCAGCCTTTGCCAGTGGTAGGCACACCATTTGAGAGGGTGGGCATCAACATTGTCGGTCCCCTTGACCCTCCCACTTCCGATGGACTTTGGTTCATCCTGGTTTTGGTAGATCATGCCACCAGGTACCCTGAGGCTATACCCCTTCAGACTGTTCCTGCCAAGGTGGTTGCCAGGGCTCTCCTGGGCATTTTTAGCAGGGTTGGATTCCCTAAGGAGGTTGTCTCTGACAGAGGATCCAACGTCATGTCGAGTTACATGAAAACGACGTGGAAAGAGTGTGGAGTAGCCTACAAGTTCCCCACCTCATACCATCCTCAGACCAATGGTCTGGTTGAGAGATTTAACAAAATTCTCAAGGGCATGCTGGGTGCTTTGGAAGAGCCCCTAAGGAGCAAATGGGATCTCCTCCTGCCATGCCTGCTGTTCGCTTACAGAGAGGTACCTCAAGAGGGTGTTGGTTTCAGCCCCTTTGAGTAGCTATTTGGACATCCCGTGAGGGGGCCCCTTGCCTTGATCAGAGGAGGTTTGGAAGCCACCCCTCCAGGTCCTGCCAAGCAAGTGGAGGACTATGTGTTAGGTCTCAGATGGAAGATGACAGATAATGGGCCAGGCGGCAGCGAACCTTAAGGCGGGCCATGAATTGAACAAATACTGGCATGGCCTTAAAGCATCACAAGTGGATTGGACTCCAGGTCAGGAGACCCTTGCTATGCAGCCTACCAAGCCTAGAGCTTTATATTTGTTTATTATTTATTTATATCACGCTCCGAACCCTGAGGTAACTGGGTGCTGGAAAACCTGGGCGTTAAATGCCTAGAAAAAAAGAACAACAACAGTTAGGAAGACCAATGGTTACAGTTAGGTCGGAAGACAAACTTTTACAAATAAGCCCAGGCGAGATAGGCACAAATAGGATGGAAGTCTAAATGGCGGCAGCATAGAGACAGAAGACAAAAGCCTCATTGGATAGGCTTGTTACTAAGCCAGCTTTTTATTCTGGATTTGAAGGTCGGGAAGGAAGGTTGTAGTCTGTAGGCGAGAGGTATGGAGTTCCAGTGCTTGGCTGCTTGGACAGGGAAGGTAGCTCCTCCTGCGGTTTTTAGGTTGAACCTAGGTACTGAAAGGCAATGGGAAAGGGCAGATCTGGTGGGACGAGATGGTTGGTGCTTGCTGAATTTATCTTACAAATATTTGGCGGCTGTGTTTGAGAGGCATTTGTGCGTGATTTGCAGGGTGCGAAGAGTAATTCTATTGCGAACTGACAGCCAGTTGGCATCCCGTCTGATGGCTGAAATGTGGTTGGAACTGGCAAGGTGAAATGCTGCTCTCAGTGAATTATTTTGTATGACCTGAAGCCTATTTAGGTTCAGTTCAGAGGAGCCTAGGAAAAGTGTGTTGCAGTAGTCAATCTTTGACAACGCTACGGTTCTGCAAGCATTAGGCAACTGCTAGTGGACAGATAGGATTTTCAACTGTAGATTAACTTGTTGGTGTAAGCTGTGGAGGATGCCACAGAGCTGATTGCTTCTTTAGGGACAGTGTTGAGTTGAGGTAGATCTCCAAGGTTTTTATTTCCTTGCCGACTTTGATCATGTTTCCATCAATGTTGAAGGATGTGTACCTCTGGTCTAGTTTATTCAAGCGTGCCTGAGTGCAGACAGTCAGGAGCTCGGTCTTATCATCATTAAGCCTTTAAGTGCCATGGGTTTTTTCCCCCAGTGCCAAGGCCTTTTTTGGTGATTTCGGTATGTCGCCATTCAATGCCTTGTAACTTTTTAGTTACATGAGATATCTCGGCCAAATTTGGCCCCTTTTTTCCCTCATGTAGGCGGTTGTAACGCCACCCAGGAATCCTAGGTTGCTGTAGGGGGGGTGAGAGAAAATAACCAAAAAGGTCGAAAATGTGTGTTTTTCAAAAAATGCCAATAAAATGAAGTACAAAGAAGCCTGTGGTTTTACCCCCTTTGGTTGCTCTACACACCACTTGTGTGTATTCCCAACCCCCACATCCCACTATCTTCCCTAGCGGTCCCCCACATGTGATTTTATCACAAAGGCTGCACGCTGTTTCTAGTCCCATCCTGCCTCTCCCAGGTGACTTGTCCTGTTAGGTACAACAGAACCTAGGTCAAGCAGGCATTTGAATGGCACTCTGATACTGATCTAGGTGCGGGCCAGAATCTCTGGTAGAATAACTCCACATTAGACCCCAAACCTCCTGCCTCTCACCACTTTACCGGACAACAAACCCAGCCACATAGCATAGATTTGTGATTAAGTAAATAGCACAGAGCAAATCTTCCTGTCTCCTAGTATGGTAGGATCCTTTATGTCACTAAAGCCATATCTATACTAGTGATGACTTCACAGAAAAAAGACAACGCAGTTTAGATAAATCACTGTCAAAATCAAGCAACATGAAGCACTCGTCGCCATGGCCCCCCAACACCCCCCCGCCTCTGGCCCCACAAAACATAGCCCTCCCAGAGTCCTGTGAATGCACCCCAGTCCCGCAAAAGGCCTTACCCCCATCACCATACCTCATAGCTTCCGGCCTCTTTTTCTATTTCCTGCCTCCCGCCACCAGGTCATGGACATAGTAAACAGACAATGGGCCTCATTATAAGGTTGCCGGCTGGTAACGGTACTGGTATGGTTGCCGGTACCGTTGTTACCTGACCGGCAAACTCTGAGTTATGCTCGTGGGTGCCTTTCATTCCGCCAGGTCTGCCCTGGCGGAATGAAAGGCACCCGCGAGCACAGCAAGCCTGTAGCACCAGCACCGTTATGAACAATGCCGGTGCTACAGGCATCCCCGTTCCCATCGACCCCTATGGGGCTGAAATGGGAGTGGGGATATACTGGCACCGGCACCCGTGAAAGGGCAATTACCAGGTCCGCCGGGGCTGGAATACCCTGGTTATTGCCCATTCGCGGCTGCCGGATTTTCATGCCGGTATGAAGGTAGCCTTGCTGGTAAAACCGGGAAGGCTACCTCCAACCTCGTAATGAGGCCCAATGTCCTTTACTATGTCAAATTTTTTTTAGAGTTTGGTTTTAAGGAAAGTAGGAGACATGCAGTGCCCACTCCCCAGAAAAACGAATGGAAAGTAATGGAAACAAGGCTTTGTATACCACAGAGGGAACCCTGTGGTGCTAATTGCTATCAACCTCTTGTTTGGTGCTGGACATGGCCCCAGTACACGCGTTGAACCATTACTAGCCATGGACTCCCCCAAACATGGGGTGGTGGCTAATGAAATGCCACTCTGTCAAACTATTTACTTATTTGTCAGACCTTTACATCCCTTCAGTAGTCATTCCCAGATCACAATAAAAACTGTCAACCTAACCCAGCCTCGAGACAATTGCACTTCCATCTCCTGGAAGGCATTGTCCTCTTGACTGTTTGGTGTATAATATGGCTTTGAGAGTTACATTGACTGGCAAGGTCTTCATAAGAATAGAGGGATACCAGCCTAGAATCACACCTAAAAAAAGCTATAATCTGGAGAACATTTAGCCATCTGCTCAACAGCCTCTCAGTCCCAACATTTTACCTGTGTGCATTTCAACATTAAAACAAAAAGGCCCGTTGTTGCCAACAGGAACCCCTTCTTGCACTCTTAACGGGCTAAAGCCCTGCAAATGTATTTCAAATGTAGAACAATCCTACACCATTAATTGAATACAATCAATACCTCAATAGCAAACAAATGCTAAAGAATTGTAAGCTTAAATCTTCAGAAAAAACAAGTTTAATAGTGTTGGGGTGTTAAATATACCCTTGGTTATCAAAAGAAATAAATAAATGGGTAACTCAACAGTGAGATAGTTATAGAATGTAGTATTTAATACAAACAATGTTTCCCTAAATCAAACAGTGATGTATAAACATTCAATACGATTGGGAATACCAATTACATTCACTGGTATTCTGGCTCTTAATTGATATGAACCTGACACTCAATCGTAGTGTTGCATATAGAAATATACATCCAAAACAGTTTAAGCAAAATTCACAATGTCCAAATAATCTCAAATTGTTAGAGCAACAACCACGACCAACGCGTGTCGGAATCTGTGCCCATCTTCAGAGCATTTAAGGCTTAGTGTTCCAAATGTGTTCAAGATACGGTGTAACCTGTAGATACAACAGGTGAATGTGCTTAGTCACATGTTCTATTAGATCAAGGCCCTGTTACTTTTAATGATTCAGTGAAAAAAGTCAAGATGTACTGACCTGCATAGATGTATTGCAGTGTGTTTTTCCATCATGCACAGAACATACATCAAAGGAATGAGATCCAGTTGTTAATTAAAAGAATCTACTATATAGGGACAAACTTCAAACTCATCAGTAATGTATAACCGAGGTACATGTCAAAGACAATGAAATGCATTAACTCACCCGCCTCGTGGAGAAAACCCGCTGGGCAGGGGTGCGGCTGAATGATTAGCTGTAACCTGCTCAGGGGTCACAGTAAAATGATAAAATAATAAAAATGGTAGGTGAGGTGCTTAGTTGTGACATGGCTACCAACGTTTAAAGCTTAGGAGCAGTATCCTCTTAAAATATCTGCAGACTATAGAGTATAGTACTCCTTTATATCCATATACATAGAAGTATGTCGGTATGACAGATGCTGCCTATACATGGTAAAGAAAGTGTACATCAAAATCATATATAGTGCTTAATCAGATCGCGATGGTGCCGCCGTATACCGCAGTCATGTAATATAGTAGGGATACAAGTCACAGGAGCGTGATGTTGTTCGCCGCTTCAATCGCTAGAATCGGCGCACGTGTGGTCTTGTGCATCAAGTTAAAATAATATTGGATTAGCACAGAGTTTCATGATGGCAAGAAACCTTACCTGCAGAATGTATGATCGTCCTCAGAGCCAGCTAACCAAATGCGGCGCAACTAGAGGAAGCTCTGTATATTCCTTGGCATGGCGATATTGTGCATGCGTATTGGTCCGGCAGTCTGCCGTTCTGCCATATTTGTGTGGGAAAAATAACACTCAATCCTGCGATAACCCCCGAAATGTAAATTGGGCATTGCAAAATGTATAATTATGACCTCTCTGTCCATTGTCGGTCAGGAGTCCTCCAATTCTCCATCGAATGCATAACCGCATTATTGCGTTCAGTTATCATGCAACCACTAACGCTCTTGGTTGTTTATAGGCCCCTGACTGTGCCTATTATCAACAGTAAGATAAAGCGGTGGAGACAACCACACATATGTGTAATAGGTGATCTCTTGCGGTACATAGATTTTTAGACTGGGAGTTAAATAATTGTGATTGGGCGTCATATTGATATACTGGAGTGTGACAGCCACTACCTATGGATTAAATATGTCACGAGCTGTTTCTGTCAACCCATGTGCAACCAAGAGTAATACAACTCCCAAACCAGCAATCAACTGTCTAGCCTTTTTGAGACCAATCAGCCTGGCGGGAGGTTTTTAAGCAGGAAGATTGAAAATAATGAGGTAGCTGTGCAAGCAGGTATTGAGACTGTAAGGGTTTCCCTAATTGTAACGGTGTCCCTAATTGTAAGGGTGTCCCTAATTATGCTCACACCAGAATAAATACACCCCTCTAGTGAAGTAAGGCCAAGAGTCTATCTTGTAAGGATAACAAATGTAATTTAACAGACATGAGGATGGGAGCAAAGAACTCTGCTCCTTGAACAGTGTTCTGTTGTCCCTCATCCGTTCCTTTCTCCTGCTACAGTGATGCCAGTCAGGGGTTTATATACTCATGGCTTGCTGCAGTTTGTGTCACTGGATACGGGCCATGGCTCCATCCCAAACTGTCCTGCTTCCATACAAGGGATTATTTTCATAATTCTGCAGTTGGTGCATGAGCATGTAAATCCCATTTTAGCCTGCATGGGCTCTTGACAGACAGCAGACAGCTGGTGAGTCACTTTGTGTGCTGCGAACACCGCAAAGCCTGTAGTCCAATTTTAGCACAGGCTGCATTCTTTTTTTTTTTTACAAATGCATAGGATTTCACATTGCAAATCTATCCAGCTAATAGTTAATTGTGCTTTATATTTTAAACAATAACTATCTTTTTTTCAGTGCCTACCAATGTCTGTGTATGTGATTATATTTGCCTTCCTAGTGTCCCTCCACCCCATTATAGTGCCTAAAAGAAGTCAAGAGAAGTCTTGCCTAATTCTAAAGTGCTTGGGGATCCTAGTTCCTTCCCAACATTCCCCCCTTTCAATACTTCTACAGTAACAAACTCATCCCCACCCGACATATCTACAACCCCAGAAATATGTTTGCATTTCGGTGTTTATTGTATGGCAAGGTGTTTTAGATCCCCCAATTGATACCTTCATCTTTGTACTATTAGGAACCATATTGACACAACATCGGAGACCCAATTGGCACGTGCAGAAGAGGACCAAGAGGAATACGATAACAGGCACCAGTATTTTTACTGCTGCCCCCAGCCATGATGGGACCCAATCAAAGGCAAGCGATAGAAAATCTGTGTTCTGAACTCCACCTTCTTTCTTCATTTGAACACCTAGATTGTGCACTGCCTCTATGACGTGGGATAGTGACCCATTATCAGCATCCTACGGGGGCACAAAAGTGCAGCAGCTGCTTCCCAACTTTTTACACACTCCTCCTTCTATGCCTGTTAGCAAATCCAGCATGTAGTGGTTCTGCATCGTCATGAGTCTCAATGCATAGAGCTCTACTTTGATGGCGTTGAACCCATTCTCTGTGTCATTGGCCAGCTGGACTAGCTCCCATCGGACTATCTGCACCCACTTAGCGTTAGCAGCTGCTTGTACCCCAGGAGCCAAAAAAGTTGAAAAGAAAGTCTCTGCTGAGATAAAAAGTTGATAATCATCAGGTATTCCTCTGAGCAGTGCAGAAGAGTCTTTTGAGACATTGTTTGATCTCTTCTTTCTTCCCAGCTGTTGAAATAGTCCTTTTTCTGCCAGCATAACAAATTCTTGTGTGATCCACAAGTTTCTTTCTGCTTTTTTAGGTGGTGGGGTGGCTGTTGGCACCTTGACAGGCATTTCTTCTCCCTTCAGGTGTTCTTCCGGGATTACTAGTAGTACTGAGTGCAGGGTGGCCAGTGAACACTTGCCCCTCCAGGAGGGTGCGAGGTGCAAGTAGGCTTGTCGGCCACAAACCAGGTAGTATTCCATCACCCCTTCCGTACCTTTCGTCATATCAGGGATCACAAGAGTGTGGCTGCACTGTGTGTTTGTGCCAACAGGAACTGTTCCTTCATTACTTAAACAAAGTTCATAGTCCATGTCTCTATGTATTCGCACTGGCTTCTCCATTGTTGCAATCCATGTCAGCCTTGTGATGTATTGGGACCATATTTGTGCACACATAGTCTCTACTTGGGCTATTGTTTCTTTGCTGTACTCGATCAGTCCATCTGCCGGGCACATCACTGTGGTGCCCTGCCATTTGTCATTGACATGTGCGTAACCTCCCAAGGAAAAATATGGTACTTGTAGACACTTGCTGTATTTTGTATTGCCATTGCATAGCGCTGTGTCTAGATCAATACTCCTCAACAGCACACTGTGTGCCTGGAATGTGTCCTTTATCCTGCATAGTGCAAGCTGTACCAGGCATTGTGCTTCTGTAATTGGGACTGGATGTGGAACTAAAACCTTAGGAGCCCCTGATGCATGCAGGATAAGTGCACACACGTAACAGCTTTCATTGATCACATTCTTCCCTGCAGTACGCATATCAGAGTACCAGCTGTTGGAGGATTCTGAGTACTCAATGTCAGAAATGGCATCAAAGCCCAACCCCTTATATAAATCATACATCATTTGTACTTCTCGTTTTATTTGTCTAAGAAAACGTCTAGGGGGGGCCAGCAAAAAGTGAGACATTGTTTGATTCTTTATCATAGACATATTAATACTAGCATTATTTTACAACTATCCACCCCCCTTTATATGGCCACCCCATATAACACACATACCGTCATACACTCCAACAACCACAAACCAGTGTCACACAAAACAATATTATACTAAAAAATATAATGCATAGTTCCTAGAACAAATGACATTCATTTTAACCTTGTTCCTACATAACAGAGAGGTTTGAACACATCGGTCAGGCATCCTGGTTTATCCCTGGAGAGGAGAAAAAAGGTTATCAAGAAACGGAGAGAAAAAGAGAGTGAGAAAGCGAGAGAGAGAGGGGAGGAGAGGGAGGGAAAAAAAGGGAGAGGGGAGAGTGAGAGAGGGGAGGCGAGGGAGACCCTTTTCCGACCAGGGCCCACTGTCTTCTGGACCTTCAAAATTTGAAAATTTGAAAAATTGAAAAAAGATAAAAAAATAAAAGAACAATAAAAAACAAAAAAGGAAAAGAAAGAAAAAAGAAAAATCAAGCGTGTGCCACTGCACACCACCCTGGCATGAATCCTTTACTTAAACTTTTTTTTTCTTTGGCTATGTCCTTACTCTGTTCATTGAGCTTTGCCTTGTCTCAGGTGCTCTTCGGATATCTTAGAGATTTCTCCAATATCTTAACTCCTTTACGGGGACGGCAAGAAGAGTACAGAGCACCACCTCATAAGGACCTTGAAACCTGGGATTGTTCCATCGATGCATAAAGTTTTTTACGTAGATCAACTCCCCAGGTAATATTGGTCGTGTTGTGGCAGATATGTTTCCAGTTGTTGTCCCTTCTGGCGTGTCCTGTCCTTCGCTCCTAAATTCCTCTCCTAGTACTGTCGCTGCTTGATGTGCATCTGATGCTTTTCTCACAGGGGGTATAGGGGTTTGCACATGCCTGCCTGTGACTATTTCATGTGGTGTCGAATGGTGGTCCTTACTAGGCTGTGTGCATAATCTAAAGAGGGACAAGGGCAAACAGTGCACTCAGTTTTTCTTCAACGTGGAACACAATTTTGACAGCTTACCCTGCTGTGGTTGTTGCCCACTTTGCCCTTGCCTGTCAGCCCCATAAGGGAACTGTTTTTGACCCCCTCACCCAAATTGCTGTTGTCCCATTCCGTGAGGCCGTTGGAATCTCTGCCCTGGAGGTGATGGGCCATAATTAAATCCTATCCCAGGTGTGTTCCTGCATTCCCTTGCAAAATACCCCCACCTCCCGCAATACCAGCAATGTGATGTTCCCAATCCTCCTCCAAGTGGCCCTAGACCTCAAAGCCTCCTGCTCTTGCTCCTCGAAATCCTCCTCTTTCCCTTGGTGCTCCTTCATACTGCCACTGTGGGTCGGGGTCCTGACCCCCCTACCCCATTGTCCCTGTCCTCCTTCGCCTAATAGTGCTGCAATTGTGGCATTCACAATTTGTTGAGTGTCTCCTGTCATTTCCCGCTGAGCCGGTGCCATCACTGGTGCTTGGATGACAACATTATTTAGTTTCTTTTCCACTAGTTTTGCCTCGTCCGTTTGACGCCTCTCTGGGCTGTCACCCTGTCCTGCTCCTTGATTCTCTTACAATGGTGGACTATTATACTTTGTATCTCTGCCCACCCTTTGGCTTCAACTCTCACAATTTTATCTAGTGCCTTCTGGACCTTTTTTTGGTAATCCCCTCTTTACAATAAAATAGAAAAATGGTACTGAATGGTCCCATTGCCCTCCTGTCTCAACTCTCTACTTTTCCTGTAACTTAAGAATAGACCTAACTGGGTCCTCATCATCACCCATTGTACACTGCATTAAAGAATGTAAGTCAGGGGTATCTGGGTACATCCTTCATAGGCCATCCCATACCCTCTCCCTTACCTCATTAAAGGTTGTTCCATCATGTTCATTATCTGCAAGGCTTACCCCAAGGTACCCAGCTCTTGTCCATATGTCCCCAGACTGGCCCACAACTATGGCGACCATTAAACTCTTATGGTCTAGTGCTAAGGCTACCCCTACTGTTTGTTTTTCAAATTCATAGATTAATTTACTGGCTTCCGGCTGTAAGCTGGTGAGAGCTTTAATCAAATAATTTCTGTCCATTTGAGGCCATGGCACATACTGAGTTATCCCTACTCATTTATGTTTAAGAGGCATCTGCATGTCTATTTTGTTTTCTACCCCTTTTTTAGTATTCTTCTGATCTTGTGCTACCACCGTTAAATCTGGTCTATTTCTCATTGTTTATATCTGCTTGTGAACCCCCCTCCCCCACGGGTACACTGATGCTATGGGCATGTCAGTGCTTGTGGATGGGGGATATGGAGGTGGAGGTGCAAAAGCTCTCGAGTTTCGCCGCACCCCCCCCGTTGCTAATCCTGATAATCTTGTTGTTGACACTCGCTCTACCACTGGAGGCTTATAGACTGGATTTGTATACCCTTCTGCAGGTTTAGGCGTTATGGGGTATATCCCCTTACATTGGATCTCTTTTTCACCTTCCTGATCTTCCATATCCTCGAATAATCGCAAGAGATCTAGAGTCTCTTTTCTTTTTTGGATTTTTTTCCGTTATATTTTGCTGCTAAAAAGATGGACATTTCTTCTAGCATGTTTCTGTTATGGGAGACCTGCTCTGGGCAGGAGCAGGCCATCCCCCCTTCCTTTGTTTCCAGGGATCTGCGTGAAATTACCGAATGCAAAAGTCCGACTACCAAAAGTCTGACTTTTTTTTCTCCATTTTTCAGCAAATATATATGTGAGGGGAGACCCCCACAGCCCCCCACCTTACCCCTATACATTTTTATTAACTTTACCCCCCCCACATATATATCTGTGGAAAAATGGGGGTCAGACTTTTGAGGGTCGGACTTTTTGCATTCAGTAATTTCGTACAATACCGTTTCCAGTACCGATTGTTTGTGATATTTATCTATCCTGTCACAATACAGTGGCAGGACCCTATGCATGTGTTTTATTGGAGTTTCTTCCCCCATAATGTTGCGCGCGTCCCTAATGCTTCACTTAGACCTTACTGCTATGCTGCGCACGATGCTGCTTGTCACACAGAAATACAGATCAACCCACTTTTTTCCCCAACCCCTTTTTATTCTTTTCCACTTGATTTTCACACACACACCACGACTAATCCACCTTCCTTCCTATTTTACCACAAAAGACAGCAAGAGAAAACATACAAAAAAGATTGACTAAAATCCAGGCCCATTCCTTATACCGAGCCACTACTTATTTTCCTTATATCCTTGTAATACCACCTTCCCAGCTTTTTTAATATACTGAGGATCCCATTGCTTTTAACGTCCTAAAAGAATAATGCATGGTACTACCTTCTCAACCCATTATGTCGGAGGATCCCTTAGTTCCCAGTCTTTGTACGCGGAGGTTCCCTTTCCTCTCAGTCTTTAATAGGCTAAGGCTCCCCTTTTCTATTGTAAAAAATAGAAAAACAGAAATACGCGACAATTTCAATACATAACCCACCTCCTATCCAATCTATACCTTAGCACATCACCTGAAATCATCCTATCCAATCTATACCATAAAACATCATCAAAGGTCCTATTCAATCTATTCTATAACACATCACCAAAAGGTCCTATTCAATCTGTCATTGACCTCGTACTTCATCCATTCATTCTGTCATACATACATGTCCCCTTGTTGTTATCTCTTACAAGAATATACTCACATATGCTTGTTAACTTGAGTTTTCCTCAGTTACAAAGTCCCAAAACTGGCCTGTCTTTTTTTTCTGGAGACACGCTCGCTTTAGTGAGCAGAGAGGATTTCTATGGCTCCTACTAAAACCGTTTAAAAAAACACATGTTTTTGATTTAGGGGACTGGTCACTATAGATGGGCATGAGTCCTTCCTGGTAACTGGCCTGGGCTTAGCAAAGTACAGGGGAAAGACTGAGATCACGTTGGGAATGTAACCACTGTAACAGTGTCCCTAATTGTAAGGGTGTCCCTAATTACGCTCACACCAGAATAAATACACCCCTCTAGGAAAGTACGGTCAAGAGTCTATCTTGTAAGGATAACAAATTACATTTTTCAGAAATGAGGATGGGAGCAAAGAACTCTGCTCCCTGTTCGGTCTTCTGACCCTCATCCGTTCCTTTCTCCTGCAACAGTGAAGCCACGCAGGGGTTTATATACTCCTGGCGGATCTGTGTGATTTATTTGCAGGTCAATTTCCTGCGACGGAAATGACTGCATGTTAAAGGTCAGTTTTTTTTTGGGCTAGCTGTGGGGTGTCCCCCGCAACCCCACTCACTATACTGTAAAGTATGGTGAGCGGGGTGTTGCGGGGGACAGCCCCCACAGCCTTTTTTTTTTATTTGTATTACCGGCCCCACCAAAACATACATACCACTAAAGGTTCGAACCTTTAGTAGTTAGAACTTTTGGTGGTATGCTTTTTAGGTCTTTTGGGTGGGGTCAGTAATTTTGACTCGGTAATTTCGTACAATTCCCTCCTGGCTTGCTGCAGTTTGTGTCACTAGATACGGGCCATGGCTCCATCCCAAACCGTCCTGCTTCCATTCAAGGGATGCTCCAAAGTCTTCCTTTCTTCATTGTCTGCGATTTCTATCACGACATGCTACTCTACATATTGCTACCTTACATAGAAACACACTGCAGCCCAGCAGACTTTTACAAACCTTGAGGCCTAGCCCCAGGAAAAACTAAACAATTTTTATACACAATTTTCATTAATTCTATCCATATTTCACTCATTCTACTCTTGTTGTTAGTCTGGTCCTATATTCTCCTTTTAAACCTTATTTTCATAATTCTGCATTTAGTGCATGAGCACGTAAATCCCATTTTAGCCTGCAATGGCTCTTGACAGACAGCTGGTGAGTCACTTTGTGTGCTGTGAACACCGCGAAGCCTGTAGTCCAATTTTAGCACAGGCTGCATTCTTTCCGGGAAGGTAGGGGGAGTTTTTGACTCATAACATATTAAGATTTTACAAATGCATTTTAGAAATACATAGGTTTTGACATTACAAATCAATCCTGCTAATATGATATGATATAACCGTGCTTTATATTTTAAACAATAACTACCTTTTTTCAGTGCCTGCCCATGTCTGTGTGTGTGATTATGTTTGAATGAAAACATAATCACAAGAAAAATGAATGAAAAAGCCTTCCCAGTGCCCCTCCTCACATTACAGCCCCCGAAAGAAGTCAAAATAATTCTTGCCTAATTCTAAAGAACTTGGTTGTGCAGGAGGACCCTAGTTCCTTCCCAACAAGACTGCTGAGCGAGAGCAGACCTCTCCGAGAGGGAGGTTTGGCAGAAGCAGTGCTTGAGGAAACAGAGAAGATGCAGAGTGTATACATCGGGAAGCATGGCTTAAGGAAGCTGGATGCTGGTAGCCGAGTGTGGAAGTGAGGAGCTGCACAAGAGTGAGAGAGTGACAGCCAGAAGCCTCGCTGGAACACTGTAAGTACCGCCTGGTGAGTCTGCCTAGAGAAGGGGACACCACGATGGCAGGCAAGCGTTTAAGACTTATAAGCAAGTGTTTTGAATACTGATTGAACTGAAAGCAAATACTTCGATGAAAACAAGTATTTGGAACACCAATTTGAATGAAATCAAGCATGGCTGAATACCGTTATGAATCAAAGTTGTTTTGTGGAATCACACGAGTTAAAGGAACTGTGCAAACACTGGGAAGAGCCACAAGGATATAATTGCGAACTGTGCAGCTGGAGAGAACAAGCATTGGCAAGGGCCAGGAGAGTGTGAGAAAGTGCAAAAAGCAAATGTGGTGGCAAAACAAGCAATGGTAAAGCATTATAAGAATGTGGAAATAGTATAAGTTAAAACACCACTGTAGAGATGAGGCAGTGGCAGCGTGCCTTTGAAGAAGAAGCAAGGGAGGTGTGTCGGTTGCGGGACTTTTAATGGGTGGACCGTGTGGTCCAACAACTGCGCTCAGAGTACACCCCTTCATGGAAAAGCAGCTTAAAATACCCCAAAGATGCTTGTGCTTGATTCTAAAAGAAAACCTTGTGTGATTTGAAAGTAAGGAGTTAAACTCTATGACATTGGTGAAAGATAACTAACACAGAAGAGCTGGGAAGGGTCCCAAAAAATTGTGTTTTGATGAAATTGTTGAAAGACTTGAACGCTTGGGGAAGGGAACCCCTTGTTTGAACAGAACTATTAGAACCTTGGAGAAGGGAAACCTTTTTGACCAAAAACTGGACGAAGCTCAGAACATTTATGTTAACACTTATCATTTTGAGGCTGACATCCCTACTTATTGTATACAAATAGATGTCAGGGCAACTTTTCCAAACTTCTTTATTTTAATAAATGTTTGTAGCCCAAACTTTCAGTGAATTGTCTGTGTCTCATTCATGATTCCTTCACAAATATATCGTAGTTTTCACAAGTTCCTTTACTTAAGGCATGTTTCTCTGGTGGCCTCCACCTTCTCCATTCCAGCCCAGTAGCTTTGTTCTTCGTGGGTGGCATTTCCGGGTTTAACACTAGCCTGGGTCTGGCTGCTTTGATTGGTCGTCTTTGTGGCTAGCTGCGCTCTGTGAATGCTGGCTGACGGGAGTCTTCAGGTCTCACGCTTCTACTGGTGTCAGCGTCATTAGACGGGCCCCAGGCCCACCATGGTATGTTTGTGGCCACGCCAACATGTCGGACGGTACTCTAACCTCCATCCTGACAGCGGCTGTTCTGCTGTTCAGGTTTCCAAGTCTCCAGCATCTCGCTCTGGTGCTCTCTGCTTCTCGGATTGCTGCCGGCTCGGCGGCTCAACTCTCCTCCGCCCCTCCAAGGCGTAGCTGCGTCAACCGGCTTCCCCTGCGTATGGCTCTCTCGCCTCCTCTCTGATCCACTCATCCTGCTTACAAACAAGTTTGCTCCTAAAGGGATATTCCGTGTTTCTTCAAGCTTCCTGTTTGATCCAGCATTGCCTGGTGCCAAACAAAAGGAGGCCATGGTATTCAATACTGGAGGCAGTCCCATCTATGCAGATAAGGTGGCTTGCATTTGGAGTTGCTTGTGGGAATGAGAGTCCTTGTCCCTTAATGGGGAGTCACTTCCAGTGAGGTTCCATTTGCTCAGACTCCATGGGAGGGTCTTGAGGAGCTGGCTCACTCCTAAGGGGAGCATACTCTTGATTCGTCACACTACCCTCAAGATCGGTGAAACAGCAGCATTGACGAGTTGCATAATGCTGATCATTAGTTCGAACTAGCAGATGTTTAGGTGTGAAGTCAACGTTGCAGTACAGGAGAGTGAAGGCTCCTTTGACGAAAGGAGAGTATTAGTCCAGCCTGAATAGTCGGGAGATGGAGAATGCACTTTCCAACAGTTCAGAAAGCACATGTAACCTCGGGAGATCTAGGAATAGAATGTTCCTACAAAAATAAAGGGGAGGGATCACCACAATAGTTTCTTTCTCGCCGTAGATTAACAGTGCTTTGTCTGTGTTTCCAAATGCACAGGAGACATTCCATGCTGTCCTTTAGCTAATAGCACATAGTGACACACACACACACACACACACACACACAACCACCCCCACCCCGGCCATTTCCTGCGGGATGTGAAATGAGGAGTCTGGCAGACCCCCAACCCAACTACAACCATTGCCATCTAGTCTTGATGACATTGAAGGCATAGCTCACATAGCCAAACGTGGTTGTGTCTGTCCCATAACACGTACTGAAGGAGCAACAAAGCCAGTTGCCTAGTTACAGGACTTGAACAAAACAAGGAATCCATTTACTTCTTCTCAGAGAAAAATGTCTATATTACTGTGCAGTCTAGTAGAAATCTGCAAACGCCTGTAACTAGGGCACACTGTCTAGTTGAGAAAACACACCCTGTGACACTATGGGGCACATTTGGAGTGGCCTTGCCATGGTAGGCAGCACATCAAAAAAAGAGTTGCAGTGTCAACTAAGGCTTTTGAGTAAGCTTTCCGGGGAGAAAAATAAGGTTGGAACATTTAAAAAGCCATTAAGAAAATGTGAGGGGGGACCTCACCCAGAAAAGTGAAATGGGCTTTCTTACATGGCAATCATCATAACCCCATCAAGTTAACATTGATCTTACACATGTTGCCATGGTACAACTACTCAATTAGCAAACAATACATAGTGTGCCAATAAGCTCTGTATTTGGATATCTGATGTTGTATTTATGCTTCTCCAAAGAAAAGTGCAAACTGTTTAAAATAAGTCATTCACAATCTGAAAGGCATTGCATCATGAGCATATCTCACACTTTATCTTCTAGTCTGAGTTACAATAACATATGCTTCCTTTTCAGGTGTCTGCAGATAAACTAGTGGCACTGAGAGACTTCCGGCAGTATTTCAATCCCTCCACATTTACCAAATTGGTCTCCTACAGGCAAGCCATCTATCACGCTTTGGAGGTAAACATTACAGCTGAATTTTCCTTTTGTATTGTTTTGCTCAGAAATTAGTTTGAGGTACAGAAGTCCATGCAGAATAGCATTTGTAAGCAATGAACAGAAATGTGTGAAGGACAGGGTAGTAGGTGCATTGGTAAAGGGTTGATCAAAGGAAGCATGTGAGTTAATTTGGGTACCCGTCTAAAATATGATTGAGTGCACACTTGAGCATTTTATCCAGCATTTAAAAAGGTACAGTTGTGAATCGTGTAAGGTAACTTGTTACTCTTAATATTGACCCTCATAGTGCTGTTTCATTTATTTTCAAAAAAGGTGTTTTTATGTTATGTTATTTTGCACTTATATAGCGCCTTATATACCATTTGTATGGTCTCAAGGCGCTGGTAGGTTGAACGCCCTTGGGAACCGAAGTTCAGGTCAGTAGAGAGAGTAGGGAGAGTCAGCGGCGCGTGTGCGCACCGGGTATGTGTGCAGCTGGTGCGGTATACGTGAATTAGCTGCTTCTTAGTGGTAGGTGTGGTGGTTAAGATCAGGGGTATGTGTTTGTTCTGGCAGGATTTATCCAGACCGACTGTGGCTGCATTAGGCCGGAGGACAACGCCTGGCTGGGGGGTGTGTAACCAGCAATGTTTACTTAGAGTGATGGGGAATGAGCGGGAGGTGTTGGTATGAGAACAGTTATACCGAATGGTGTCATAGTATCTCTGTGTTCTAGTTGAGTGGTGGTGTAAAGAAGAGAGTAAGTGTGGGGTGTGATATGATGGGTTACATGCTCTTTCAAACGTTCCCTGCATTCCAGACCATACTATGTATGTTGCGCAGTTCTATGCGCTCCAGTCCGTTCTACAGACTTTTATTCATTCCATGCGTCCCCGACAGCGCTACACACTCAGGTCTGCTCGACGCACTCCTGCATTCCAGTCCGCCCCGCGCGCTCCTGACTGCCCCATGCATGCACCCTGTCTGCGCCTGTATTTCGCATTCACCCACTGTGTGCAGTCACCCGCTCCCCGCATTCACCCGCTCCCCGCACTCACCCGCTCCCCGCACTCATCCGCTCTATGCACTCATCCGCTCTATGCACTCATCCGCTCTATGCACTCGTGTTTTCTACGGTAAAAGGATCATGTGGCATTTGCCTATGTATGTGGAGAAGTTGTATTGGCGCTTTCAATTCCACGAGCATAGCAAAGGATAACCCACCATTTAGCCTATGGAATCTGCAGGAGCTTTTTGATTCAAAGGCACTTACAATGAAGTCAGTGAATGACTAATGTTCTGGCTGAAGGTTAAGGTGTGTAAACCACAAGTCTTTAACAACTAAATGTTATGAGCGAGCTACATGTTGTAGGAGATAAGAGGTGAGGCTTGAAGTGAAGTAGCTCTTCCATAAACACCATTGTTTTAGCCTTCTATTCTATCAAGATTTCTCAGACACCCATACATTTTCACTTTGACCCAAATCTTAGAGATCCTCTGACTACTTCTCGCCATGTCATCATTTCTTTTCAATGTACCTTTATTCAATTGCTCAAAATAGCTTGGGTTCTTGCTGCATTGTCTTTTAGGATAATGCACTCATGTTTACATGAAGTTTTATTTAATTTGCTGGTATTTTGCTTTTCATTCAAAGTATTCTACCTCTTTTGAGTGCTGTGAGAAACCTCAGCGTATTCTCCCAGGTGGCTAGGACACGGCCATCGCTGTTGGATCCAGTTCCTGGGGGTGGACCAGTGGAGGAGGATCACCTGGGTGAGGGAAACCAGGGTTATGCTAGGGGGAATATCCAAGGTGAGGTGCAGTATTATACGGAGGAAGAAGGGTGAGGGAGACGAAGTCCCAAAGACTTTCCTTGGTTATTCCACTTCAACGTCCCTTACACACAAAGAAGCTTCCTTAATAAAAATCCAATCACCCCTACACCTATGGTAAACCAACTAGGAGCCCAAACCCAGATACACCAAGAAACCCATCTTTCTCAGCATCCTTGTTTTCATGTACCCTATCTGAATAATCCCAATCATTCTTCTTCCTGTTCCTCTAATTATTATCTTCCTCACTTCCAACCTTCTCAGATAAAGTACTACTGTTCCCACAATCCCCCCTTGCTTGTTTTACGGTCCCAACTATTCCTGTTTGCCCCGCAAAACCTACCAATCCTGTTCCCCTGATTGTCACTTGTCAGACTCCCAGTCGAAAGTGACCAACAATCGCTCATCCCAAAAAGCTTCTGAAACCCCTTCCCCTTCCCACAAGAACACTGTGTTATAACAGACTTGTAAGAAAACTGTTTACCTGACATGTCCCGACACAAGGGTCAGGCAGAGTTAGGCAATTGACTTAAATCATACACACCTGATGGCCCTTCCTTTTCCCCACAGGGATAAAAGGTGGAGCAAGAAAGCAAAGTAGGTACAAGGCAGACAGCATGACTAGATGGCTATCCAGCCCCAGCAGTTCAAAGAAGGAGAAAGGCGGCAAATATCGAGAGGCTAACAAGGAGAGACACGACCTTGCCCTTTTCAACACAAACCCGTGGAACCTCAACAGAAGGAAACGTAAGACCGAGGACAATAGACGGAATATGTTGCAGCAGATGCCGGCGGTACCCAAAGCGTGTTGACGCTGATAAGCAGGAGCGAGGGAAGCTCCCGTGACCGTGGTACTGGCCTTGACTCCAGTTACAAAGAAAGCCAAGTGGTTCATCACAGCCGGTGAGTCGAGGGGAGAACCGATAAGAGCCGGGTTGTGGTGAATCAATATCCCAAAAGTGGCAACTTGAATCAAGTACAAAGAACTGTAAAAGTGTTAAATGGGAAACCAGCTGCAGAGAGGGAACCAGCACCACGTGGGTGCTAACTCGAGAGACTCTGGTCGAACCCCGTATGAGTGAAACTACATATACCAGAAGGCCGTAGGAGAGCCGCCAAGATAGGTCAAAGTGGTCATACAGGAGGTTAAGCAAAATCCCAGTACAATCAAAAGACTTTGATCTGCAAACAGTTAAGGAGTGAAAGGGAAGTAAATCCCACAAACTGTGTGAAAGTAAGGGATGTGAATCCCACAACATTTGAAAGTAAAGTGAAAGTGAAGTTAGCAAGAGTGAATCCGACTGAGGGATGCTGACGAAGAGGGGGCAACGTCTAAAGTCCCAAGAAGCAGTGTGTTGACAAAGGTGAAACCGGCCGAGGGATGTCCACTGAAACTGTTTAAAAGACATTAAGATTTGTGAACCAGGAAAAGGCATAGTGAACCCGGAAGAGGGAGGCTGAAAGGAAAGAGGGGTCAGTGCCCAGAAGAGGGGGACCCTAGCCATAGTGAACTTAGAGGAGGGAGGCTGAAAGATTCAGGAAGGGTCAACGCTCAGAAGAGGGGAACCCAGGGGTGAACTATTATTACCGTAAATAACTTTCATTTGGTTATAGGAACTTTTGTTTTGCTATTTGAACTATGTCAGTCCCTCGAAGGCAAGTGACTTCCAAGAGACACAAGACTTGGCCATCGACTGCCCTGATAGCTGCAAGGGGAACTGTCGACTCGTGCTGGGAAAGCTCGAGTGTGTGCTGTGCTCCAAGATCCCATCTTACCCCGTACTCAAAACATGGGGAAGGGAGACCCAAGCTACTGCATCCTGACATATTATTTGATAACACTTCTTTCTTTCCTTGAAAACTATTCCACACCCTTTTTGTATTAGTTGTAAGGTTTGGCAATAGGTTTCTTAGTATAGGCCCTTTTATTTGACGCAACGGCACTAGGACCGCCTTATTTTCAATTGATGGTCGTAGCTTGCTCCCATCTAAGATTTAGGTTTAGATTGGGCGTTTTTCCAACATGCATACAGTTTAATAAACACCCTTGAATTGTGATCACTTGTCTCTTTCTTTACTGTTGCCACCATGTGTTCCTTACAGTGCCCAAAGGTCTTCGAAAAGAGCACATGTTTTGTGACAGAAAGTGAATGTGAATGGTTGTTTCAAACAGATTGCAGACATAGCTAAAAGTTGCCCACTAAGCATGGGGAGTAGAAGAATGTTGAATTGATGGTAGTTATTTTTATGTTTATATTTGTTCGACATATATAGCTCTTTAAACTGAAATCTTAGCCGGGCAAAGAAGGGGTACGTTCCGGCACCACTCTAGAAGAGAGGATGATACAGGATTAAACATAGAATGGAGGAGGTAGACTGTATGAGTCTGTTGGCGATATACTGCGTGAATTTCTGGATGAAGAAAAGGGACCCAGTGGATGAAATAAATTGTCCAAAACCTCACCCTTTTAACAAATTGGTCCAATAGCAGGATTCAATAGCAAGAGTGTGTGATGAAATGTCCAGAGCCTTGTGAGGAGCAGGGGAGTTACATTCTGAACTTCCTGTTGTTTTTAAATGGAGAGACAACATTTGCGGCCTAGATTAAGTGAGGAAACCTATGACTTACGGCTGGTGTGTTGATTTGTTTTGACTAGGAATGATTATTGTCATGGAGGGGGAAGCCAAGCTCTTTAAATCTCAGAGAAAGGGGTGGTAGGAGGTCCGATGGAAGAAGGCCCTAAACTGTGGATATTTTTGATTGTCCTGAATAGTTCACCAACCATTTGCCCTTAATAAGTTCTCATCACATGCCTCTCTCTAATGGTACTTCTCTTTGTTGTATGATCCCAGATACACTTTATGACTCTAAGGGTCGGGTTCTCAGAAGGTACCTCGTGTTTCCTAGGCCATGAAACTGGCCTACTTAGCTCTGTGTGCCCCAGAAGATGGTAGCAGCATTGAACCGGGGCAAGGCACCCAGGCATTTGTCAGTCATTTCTTCTTAGAGAACATGCCTACTCTCTGGCACAGATCCCGTAGGTGGTGCTCTAGCATTAGTTTCTGAAGGCAATTCACAGCTAAAACATCAGAAAGGGTGTATGTTTGTGATAACTGTGTTTCAGTAGGGACAGCAGCCTATTGTTACAAAAGACTACCCTCAAGAAAGAACCATTGATATAAGAACCCTGTGACTCCACGGTACTCAGGCATACCTGATCTGTATCATTGGGCCACCATCTGCTCTGCCTGTCTTCTGGATCTGTGTCGTAGGTACCAAATAAACGCACCATACCCCATTATCAGATCACCTTTGTCTCAGACACAGCACCTCTGGTAACTCTGAAGCATTCCTCCCTGGGGGAACCTTATTTTCTCTCACCCAAGCAATTGTGACAAGAGGACTGCTGACTTCAAAAACTTTCTAAATATTTTATACCTCAGTTGCTTTCCTTCCACTACTGAATCAACCTATATGGTGTGAGATTTGTATTCTGTTTAATATAAACACTGCCTTTAGCACACATTACCCCTAACCTGGGCAGCTCTGGTTCCAGGAGGACCTGGTTGACCTAGAACTCTGTGACCGTAATGCGGCAGGTTCACAATATAAAGACTGGAACTAACCATTCTACAAAATAACTCTTCTGTTTTCCTGCACAGCAACATATAAAGAGCTAGGTACAAAATATATTGTGTGGCTATTCCCTTATTTATGTTTTAATATGGTTACTGTAACCTTTAGCTATGCTGATTCTCTGTCCCTCTTTCTTCCCCTCAAGAGTGCTGCCTTGGCTACATTTATGACTGGTAGAGTCAGATGGATTTGAAAGTAACCCGGTTCCCTATTTGTGGGTAAGATGCCTCTCACTACCTGAATACCGGGAAAAAGAGAAATCCTCAAGACATGCCTATGGTTGGGTCATTTTGACAATTAAGTTCCAGGATTTCAGTCTTGTCTCCATTACTGTTAAGCCAACAGGAATGTAGTCTGGTGTGGCTGGATTCCATACATGCAGAGAAGGTTGGTGAGGAGGGGTTATTGTTTAGGCAAATAGGGATTTTGATATCACATAAAAATAAAGGGTAAAGCCATAAGATTAAGGCACTAATTCTGTTGTTGACAAGCATGCTTCAGTCATCTTGGAAAGTGGCACAATGCTCAACTTCTAACAGAGTGGATGCTGTCTGACTGGTCATTGACAATGCTGTGAGATTCAAAGAGTTGCAGCTGGAAGGAGAGCATTCAGCCACACTCAACTTCATTAATATCAAGAAAATCCGCCACCTTCTTCCTTTTAATACTGCTAAACAGCTAATCTCCTTAGTCGTTTCTAGATCCAACTACTGTGACTGCCTCCTCTATGGCCTTCCCAACAATGCTTTTTCACCTCTCAATAAAGTCCTCAACTTCACGGTTTGCACTCTGTACAACTTTTCTCACTTTAGCTCTACTTCCTCTGCCTGTTTCCAGATCGGCTGCATATCTATGAAACAGAGAGCTAAGTATAAACAACTTATCATCTACAAAACTATCCATGGACTTTCCCGACCATTCCAATCTGCTCATCTCACTCCCGATTCTCCCCCATGCTCGTTGTGATCATTCTTGGCTCACCTTGCCACTACTCAGGCCCCCTGCACACCCTCTCGTTGCCGCTCTCTCCCTCTCCTCGCTACCCAACTCTGGTATACTCTTCCTCATCCTCTCTGTACTACTCCAACTCTACTATTTAAATGCTACCTCAAACCTATCCTCCTTTCTGAAGAACCTGTTTTCTAGCACTCTGTTACTCCACCACCCTTCTTCCCTCTTTCCCTACCCTCACGGACAACCCTACATCATTTTTCCGTCACCCCTCCATCCTTAATTTAGCACTTCTTATTTTATTCTGTCAAGTCCCATTCTCTCACCCCATTGTCAAGGACCCATGTCCTCAGCTCTGTTATCAATGTAAAATGTTGTACGCATTTTTGTGTCAAAAATGCATTGCTTTCTTGTGATTTCTATAGATAAAAATAAAACTCGCCCTAGGAGATTGGCAGGTATAGACAGATTTTTTTTTAGGACAGTCAATGGAAACAGAGGGAGCCTCTATCCTTAACCCGTCCTTAATGTCTAATTTCTGACCTATGTATCCTTTTCCATTTCTCTCAGAGCTCCCGGAGCACCTTGTTTATTCTCAGGTTTCCTCTTTAATTAATCTGCATTCTATTTTACCTTCTTTCCAGTCTGGCTTTAGGCCACGACACTCAACAGAAACTGCTCTATTGTCTGTCACTGACTCACTTCTCCTCGCTATCCTAAACTCTCCTCTCTCCTCTCCTCCCTCCTCGTCCTTCTTGATCTTTAGGGCACGGTTGACACAGTTGACCGCACTTCTTTCTTCTCTTTCTGAACCTGGCTTTCGTGATTATGTGATTTCAATCTTACCTCTCAGGATGCACCTTCTCTGTTTTCTGGGCTGGTCACTCTTACCCTCTTACACAGTCTCCCACAGGGCTCAGTTATTGGCCCTGTAAGGAATTCATGGTGGCAACAATAAAGACCGACAAAAGTGATCACAGTTCAAGGGTTTTTATTGAACTTTATAATGGTTGAGATAAACTCCTAATCTAAACCTAAATCTAAGATGGGAGCAAGCTACGACCATCAAATTATAATAAGACAGTCCCAGTGGCGTCTTGTCAAATATAAAGGGCCCATTCTAAAAAAAAAAAAACTATTGCCAAACCTTACCACTAAGTTACAAAAAGAGTGTAGGATAATGTTCACCAGAAACGAAAGAAGTGTTCACACAGCACACTCCTGGGCCTCTACAGCACGAGGTTCACACTTCCAGTTCAACAATATTAGAACCTTCAGGGGTCAAGAGTCTTCTCTACAAAGTCTTTTGCCTTAGAAGGCCTAATGTATTACAACAACAAACAAAAGTTATTTTGTTAATCTTGTACCTTGGGCGATTGCTCTCTGCCCCTTCGATGTCCCTCCGACAGACTTGGTTCCTTCTTCGACTTGGGCATCCCTCCGTGTGGTTTACTACGGCCTTTCAAATGCAGCTTGCAACTTCCCACTAGGAACAACCATCGACCGGATTCACTCTCGCCTATACAGTGTTCACTGGTGTATTACTTTTCATCCCAACTCACAGGTATCCCTCAAATCGTGTTTCACGTTTGCCAAATATACAACAAACTTGATGTTCTCACGATGCAGGATTCACTTCCCTTAGCTTTCTCTTGGCAATGATCCAGTGACTTTTGAGTGTACAAGGGATTTGACGTGACACTTGTAGGACCACTTTGACAACTCACGTTGGCCTTTCCTACGGCCTTCTGGCACTTGCAGTCCCAACGCAAAAGGGGCCAGCGAGAGTCCTTCAAATGAGCACCCCCTGCGGCGCCTGACCACTCTGCAGCTGGCCCTGCTCAAAAGTTAACGCATACTCAAGTTCGTTGTTCTAAAGTTCTTGCGTTCATCTAATGTTGCTGCTTGCAACCTCAGGCTCAATATTACTCGGCTATCAGCTTCCTCTGACTCACCGATTGTGTTGGGTCTGCTGGCTTGACTTGTCAAGGACAGTACCACGGTAGCCAGCGTGCCTCCCTGCCTGTGTTATCAATGCCGGAGGCCCCCGTACACCGTTGACATCGGTCATTCCACACGTCAGCTGCACTTCCCGGTCTTGTAATTCCCTTTTCGGAGGCTTTGCGGGTTTGAGTTGAAAGGGGCAAGGGCAGTTCCCCCTTCATCGTCCTTTCAGGTCTCGCCGCCTTTCTCCTCCATTTGAACTACCGGTTTGGTGTAGCTGTCTCCTCGTGCGTTCAGCCTTGCTCGTTGTGTGTTGTTGTGCTCTGTCTTTTATCCCTGTGGGGAAGACAAAGGGCCATCAGGAGTGTGTGATTATTGTCAATTGCCTGACTCTGACCCTTGTGTTGGGACATGTCAGGTAAGCAGCTCTGGTGTTAGTCCGTTGTCTGTTCTGGCGATAAGAAAGTGTTTGTGTCGGAGAAGGGGGATGGGGTGTAGAGCTTCAAAAATATCCTACAGGGTAGGATGGGGAAAGGGTGTTAGAAGGGGTACAGCGTCTCAACCGTCAGCGTCCCACTTCCACTCCCTGAGAACCCCCCATCCAGGTGATCCTCCAGCACTGGTCCAGATCTCTGGGACTAGTAAGTGAGACGCTTTCAGGTTTCTCACTTTCTCACTGCCCTCTACTTTTTTCTCTCTTCATCTCTCCTCTTGGTTCTATTATCTCGTCTTTTGGCTTCTCTTATCACCAGCCCTACAGACAAGGGGTGTAACAGACACTTTTACTCCCTAAAAATAGGCAAATTAAAATCAGGAGTAAAAATACTCCCAATATAAAATGGGAAATAGACACGTAGAACCTTGTGCCCCTGCTTTCACCCACAGAGCTCCATGGATATGTTTGGACCAGTAGTGCATGTTGGACCACAGGAAGACACTGCTATTATAACTGCCTTATGAAAAGAAGTAAACCTGTATCTTTCTTTTAATGTGCATGAATAACTAGGTGCAAAATAATAATATAAAAACATTTCTGTTTTCCAGTTAAAACATTTTTACTCGCTCATAAAAAATACTCCCTTTTGGAATTGGACTTACATTTTTACTCTCTAAAAATCCATTCTACTCCCACTTCCAAATACTATCTGGAGCACTGCTTATCACCTCCTAAGCAAATGACTCGCAAACCTTTCTTTCCTTCACTTATTTCACTGATTCTCTTATTTGTCTGCCTGTCTTGTGGACCACTTTAGTCTTACCGCTCCGGAATGCCATAGAAAACTATTTATCGTGATTCTGAGCACATCGAACATCGCTTTTGTTCCGGCCCATAAAGGAATGTTCAAAAAGTGGTACAGTATTTGCGGCAATAGTACCATCTTAAGGAGAGATACCTTAGCAGCGACGGTAATAGGCAGTTTAGCCCAAGTGAGTAGCTTTGTTCTAAGTTGTTGCAGATAGGCCCCAGAGTTTCACTTGTTTGTCATGATGCCTCGTGATTACGATACCCAGTATTTTATCTCTGCTGGAGTCCAGGCAAACCCCATAAGGTCAGCCGGGGCTGAAGTGGCATCGGTCAAGGGGAAAAGCTCAGACTTGGCCCGGTTAACCCGGAGACCGTAAAGGGACCCAAAGTGAAAGACGTCACGCACAATGGGATCGAGATTGCGTTCAGGGTCTCTGATGTATAGTAGTGAATTGTCTGCATAGAGCAAAATGATCTTAGGAGAACCAGACAGCCGTATCCCCCTGTGCGAGTGTTTATACCTCAACAGATCGGCCAGGGGTTCCATCACTATCGCAAATTTAAGTGGAAATAAAGGGCACCCTTGTCTGGTTCCCCTGCGGATCTCAATCGGTTGGGAGAGTCGGCCAATAGTACACACACTCGCCACATGTTTGGCATAAAGTAGCTGTATCCACAATACGAATCAGGGGCCGAAATTACATTTCCTGAGCACAGCCCAGAGGAAGCGCCAGGAAAGATAGTCAAAGGCCTTCTGTACATGTAGCAAGGCGGTCGGTTCTGTGGCATATGCTGTTTCAAGGTGCTTGAGAGAGGCCTCACACCTATGGATGTTCCTGCGTATTGCCTTAAGGATCCCCGCTTCCTTGGCAAAGGCCATACTGCGGATATATGCTTTAAAGGCATCCCAGAGGGTGGCAAGGGAGCCCACTGAGCCTGTGTTAATGTTAAAATAGTCGCTCACATATACTTTTACGTCCCGTCCCCTTTTCTCCATACTGCATGGGCATCCCTTCCAAGGGACGGGAGACGGAACCTTTTTCCCCAGAAAAAACCTTCTTCCCCTTTAAATTTAGAGGTGTGCGGGGGTGCAGCCCAGGGAGCATGCGCTGCCCTGATTCCGCCCTCCCTCGCCACACCTCAGTCCCCTTTTCCACGCTGACGCAAACAGGCCGAATTCACCAGCGCTCCTGGGTTTGGCTTCGGCCATGTAATTCCCTGCGATGATACTTCTTCTCTTTTTCTTCTTTTTTGTCTTTATATCATTCAGGTACTACGTCCTCAGGCGCCACGCTCCTCCCCGGCGTATGTGGACCTCCACAGGGTTCAGCAGGTGTCCATCCTGCAACAGGCTCTTCCCAACTTCAAACCCTCACCCTCTCTGTCTACGTTGTCTTGGCCCAGACCACGGTTGGCAAGCATGTACAGCGTGTGGCTCGCTGTCATCGAAAGCGCAGAGGAACAGACTATGGCTAAACAAATGGGTTGCCCCGAATAGTAGTACAGCTATGGTGGGGGACTAATAAAGTGAAAACAAGAAATCCAAAAAGTTGGATGATAAATTGAGAGGTAAATCCTATTTCTTATTAAAAATGTGGTATCCAAAGATATCCTTATTCAATTCCGTTAGGAACATAACTCAATCAGGAACATAGGGCAAAGAGAGGAAAAAAAGATAATAAGCACACCAGAACTCAGGGATAAAAAATATAGTGCTGTATTTCGTTGGACATATACTGATTAGAAAAAAAACAGAAACAGTGGTGCTTAACAAAATGAATCTCAACAATATTCAAATGTGTTTCAATAATGAGTGAATAATGAAAAAACAAACATGAAAAGAAAACATTTGCAATATATAATATAATATAATAAATGCATACATTTGCAACTATGGAATCAGTTCGAAATCAGTTTGCAAGTCTGAAACAACAAAGAAAATATATTTCCACAGTAGATGAATGAATAGTGAAGAACATGGAAAAACATGAAAAAACAGACAATAAATGTCAATTAACAGGTCTGCCTACGTAAGATTCTTCATTTGCAGATATCACAATTCATATCAAAAAGAGGGTCCAAAGTGTTTTGAATACGAGGAACAAAAGAAGTTCCCACTAACGAGGACCTGATTACGTTTCGGCGGGGCCATCTGGAGGCCTTCAAAATCTGACAACACCTTCCTTGGGGAAGAATGTAAAGTGGTAAACCCTACGGGGAAGCAGACAAACACACAGTGAGGAGTCTAAAAAGACCCATAAGATGAGTTAAATTGCTCTACACATCTCTAAGTTATTAGGGCAAAAAAACGAATTATTGAATCTTACAATGATAGACTCTTAATTTAAAAATGTATCCAGAAAAAGCCTTACCCAGATCTTCCAGGGGGATTCCTTGGACAAAGTTGCTTGACAAGGGTACACGTTCCGGCAGGTCAGTGCAACACAGCAAGTAGCGCGGTCAAGAACACCATAAAGCTGAACTCTGGGTGAATGAATCAAACCAATCCATTACATACTAATATGCCTGTAATTGTTGAACGAATAAAAGTATATGGACACAAGCATACCTGGTTGCTAGAGGACTAGTAAAATCGACAGCGTGGAGGGATCCTATGTATGTGAATTAGGGCCCCATGGTCTGAGTTCGTAACAATCTGAAAGACAGTCCAATGAACAATGAAAAAGGGGCTTAAGTGAATAATGATGTACCAAGTGAGCGGCCAGAGTCATGTTGTGCTAATTCACAATTGAAAATTGATGGCTTACTTGGTTGTGGAGAATTTCATTCAGGCAATGTGGCAAATTGACTACTGAACGGATTAGAACAGCCTCTGACAGATACTTGCGGTCCTTTAAATACCTAAAAGAAAAAGAAAAGGAAAAAGAAAAAGAAAAGTGGCGGAATATGAATGGCACCATTGCATGTGTTTGAATGAAAGCATGAAATGTAGAAAAATGGTGAAATGAGGACTAAAGAGAAGACGCTTCATAGTTGACGCATAATCCCTGGTCTATGTATGCATGTATCCAAAAGTGTACAACGTTGCAGTAATTAAGAGCTGACTGCTAACAGAAAGTTACCTGTGGCGCTGAAATGGCAGGCTGCCGTGTGCGACCATGCAGCTCGAAGGAGCTTGCTGAAAGGAAAACCTGCTGGGTGGCCAGGTCATCCAAGGTATTTCCTGTGTTGTGATGTGGCAGTCCGTGATAGGATGAAGAGTGCACACCCTTCTGAGGGTCGGTGTGCATTGGAGCACGGCTGCGTGAATGAGAAAAAAAATTAAACTCAAGCTCCCTACTGATTATCAAGGTTGGGAGAGATGCACTGTGAGAAGTGCATTGTAGTTGCTTGGTTTGAATTAAATGAGTCTGTCGGCAATGTAATTTCGGAAAACCGCGGCCCGTGAAAAGCAGCAAAGTGGGCAAAGAAATTTGCATTACAGTCCCGCTGAGGCAACCAGCTGTAAGTTTAATTCCTTGTGTCCGCATACGATTAGGTATATGAGGCGAACCCGCTGCTGATTTAACTGTGTGTGGTTTGCCTTGTTGAGTTAACTGCAAACATGAAAATGTTTGCAAAACCAACCCTGCCCGCATACCGTAAAAATATTAACGGGCTGAAGAGAGAATGAATGTTCTTGGCAATACATACCATTGGAAACACAGGACTAGGCATCCATACTGTAACTGCATGTCGGCGCCAGGTCCTGCCCAGTATTGGTTTATATGAGAACTCAGCTCATGACAGGAGATATAAAATTTGATACGAGCAAAGGTTGTGTGCAAAAAAAAGATTTATTGCAGATAAATGCATCCTCAAATGGAGGGGAAACAATTAAATTGACATACTCATCCCGTAATTGAGGCAAACAGTTGTGTGGGGAATGAAACGTGGCCATTGAACAACTTCATATATCACAAGGCTGTGAGTCATACGGGAAAGTGTTGATGACAGCATGGAGGGTGCTACTTAACACAATGCAAGACTTATGATAGAGAAAAATCGATGTGAAGATAATATATATATATATATATATATATATATATATATATATATATATTCTATGTGTGTACCATTGGATTAGTCTGTGCAGAACTAATAAAGCTTCGGATGATTACACCTAAAAATAAATAAATAAATAAGTGCCATCAAAAATATTTATGGAGAATGAAATCCTGCATTTGACCATATCAATGGAACTACAAGGTTGCCAAACGTGCAAAAACCAATATAATTGTAGCTAAAACAACTCCTTGTAGAGTACTAATCACTTTCTCATCCATGTGCATACTCCTAAGTCTTATACAGGAGGAATAAATTCCTCGTTCAGGCCTTGGGTATGAGTTGCCATCCTGAAAATCCAGCGTGCTTTTTTTCCAGGGGGCTTCTCGAGATGTTGGTAGAATTCTTTATTATATCAAATACCCACCATATTAAATCATTGGGTGAGTGTTTTTGTGCTGTGTAGTGGCTCACAAGGGGAGCCGAAGTTGTTTTACACCTAATATGTGAGCAGTGTTCAGATATTCTGGTATGTATTGCTCTGCTTGTCTGTCCCACGTATCTTAGCCCGCAAGGACATTCAATACAAAAAACCACTTGCTTTGTTTTGAAATTACTGAGGTTTGGTAAAACCCAAGTACGATATCCAATCTTGAATTCTTTCATCTTGCGAGTGAAGGCGCATGCGGTGCATGAGCCGCAAGGGTAGTGTCCTTTTGTAGAGCGCAAGTCCCAAAGTCCTGTTTTGGGAGATTGTTTTTTGAAAACGAGAGTGTACAAGTTTCTCACGAATATTGGGTGCTCTCCTAAGAGCAAAACGTGGTAGAGGTTCCTCAGATAAATCTAGTTTGACAATGTCGCAGTGCTTGGAAATTATTTTCTTGAGCTGAAAAGTGTTTGTACCATCAGTAAGCACACAGGTCATTTTGCTATTGTCCGGCGCAAGGTTTTTGAGGTCAGTAAGGTGTCACGGTCCGTGAACCGTGCACGTTTGCGAGATCGCTTAATGAGTTTTTTGGGGTAGCCCCTTTCTCTTAATCTAATGTCCAACTCATCCGCTTTCTCATGGAAGCCCTGTATGTCAGTACAGTTGTGCCTTATGCGCAAATATTGCCCATAAGGGAGATTATCCCTAAGGTGACGAGGATGGTTACTGGTGTAGTGCAATAGCGTATTTCTACCACTCTCTTTATGGTGCAGGCAACATTTGAGTCTGCCCTTGTGATGTTTGATTTGGAGGTCCAGAAAGATGACATGTGTTTTGGAGTGTTCAAGGGTGAACTGAATTTTCCTATCGATCTGTTTAACCCACACTTGAAAGGTTTGAAGTTCAAGTACAGATCCTTGTCATACAAAAATAATGTTATCGATATCCAATTGGTAATGCATTCGAAGAAAGGGTTTGTTTCGCATAGAATGTGTTCTGACTCGAATTTGGCCATAAATAAAATGGCCAAGCTAGGAGCAAAAGCTGCTCCCATTGCCGTTTCTTTTATTTGGAGGAAGAAGGTTCCATTGAATTCGAAGTAATTCTTGCAAAGATCCAATTCCAGCAACTCCATAATGAAGTTGATGGGTACCCTTGATGAATCCGATGCTGTTAGGTATTCCCGTATGCAGTCCAGAGCCTCTGTCTGAGGGATACTGGTATAAAGAGATGTTATGTCCATTGTAACTAGAATTTGTTCCATGGGGTCAAAATTCATATTCTCAAAAATTTGGATGGTATTCATGGTGTGTCTTTTGTAGGTACTTGTCTTGGTGCTCATTGGTTTAAGGAAAGTATCAATACATTTGCAGAGTGGTTCAAGTATTGTTTCACACCCAGAGACAATAGGTCTGCCTAGCGGGTTGGCAGGATTTTTGTGTATCTTGGGTAACGCATATAAGGTGGGAGTGTGTCCCTGGCTGATAGTCAAACATTTGCATTCATTATCAGAACCTTTTCTTAAGGTATGCTGGTGCCGTGCCGTAGAGACATTGGTGGGTTAGGGTTAGTGATTTAAACAGGATCCGTTCCTTCACTGCCAACCAATGGAGATCATTTCTGTCCTTGGTTATGTGTTCTCGCTTAGATTTGTTAGTGATGGACCTGACAGCATTATTTTGAATAATCTGGCATTGTTTCAGGCAATTATTGCTAGCGCCAAGCATTAACGCGTTACCATAGTCCAAGCGAGACAGGATGGTAGCTCTCCCTATCGTGGCACTGTTCTTGATGTTAAGAAATGGTCTGATCTGGCAGAGAAGCCTTTGATAATATTGACAATTTTGCTTTAAATAAGCGGTTTGGGCTTCTGCATCTAGGGAAGATTGTAAATAAATACCTAGGGTTTTGACCTTATTTGATACCTTAATGGTGGAGTCTTTTATAGTGAAGGTGGAATAGTCCGAGCCAAGGTTTTTTAAGGCTTTAGCGCTTCCAAAGGTCATAAGTTCCGTTTTAGAACTATTAAGACACATCCAGTGTGTTAACATCCAGTTTTCAATGGTGTTATAGATAATCGATAACTTCTCGTTGTCTAAGGAATGGTTTCCACTCAACTCTAAGATGAGCTGTGTCTCGTCAGCGAAATTGGTGAAAAAAATTCCAAGCTGAGATAGAAGAGTACAAAGGCAACGGATGTATAAATTGAAAAGCAAAGGAGAGAAACTGGCTCCTTGAGGGACGCCGCAGTCTACAGGTTTGGGTGAGGTGGAGTGACCTGCCCAGTTGATTTTTGAGTTCCTGTCTTCTAGGAATGATGATACCCAATCTATTGCATCATGGGAGCAGTTACCAGCTGCGCCTAGGGCCTCTCGGAGCTTCCCATGATCTAACAAATCGAAAGCCGCCGAGAGGTCCAAGAGGATTAACAAACCTGTTTTGCCTCCGTCTAGGATACTCAGCATTTCTGTCTGTAAGTCCAGCAATGCTGACTCTGTGCTATGGGCACCTCTAAAACACGATTGTTGGGGATGTAGCAGGCTGTGTTGGTCTACATAATCTTGCAGTTGCTTGGTTGCTATTTTGTCGAGTACCTTCAGAAGAAAGTTACAATTAGTAATGGGTCTGAGGTTGGTGGGGTCTTGTTGATCTAGTCCAGGTTTCTTGACTAGTGGGGTGACTGTGGCTGTTTTAATTTCTGTCTGTACTTTCCGGTCCCTAAAGGAAGCATTTGTCATGCGACGGAAAAAAGGGGAGAAGATTTCAGCATTATCAAGAATAAGTTTCGGAGGTATGATGTTTTCGGCGCAAGTGGTGCAATTTATGGAAGAAAGAGTGTCGTTCATGTCTTCGATGTAAACTGGTGAAAATGTAAATTTAGGGATGTCTGAGACAGGATACGTCACCTTAGGTTGCGCAGGTGGTGGCGGATCTAATGTTTTGCAATTTATAATGGAGTCTCTGGCTTTTTTGATTTTATTTGAGAAAGCAAGTTGAACTGCTTCACAGTCGGTCAAGGTTGGTTGGAAGGGTGAAGAGAGAGTGGGTGGTTTTTCGAAAGATTTTAGGATTTGGAACAGTTTTCCAGTGGAGTTAGAAGCACTGATGATTTGAGTATTATAGTATTCTTTTTTTACTTCAACCAGTTTAGCTCTATATGAAAGGTCACATTTTTTCCAGTTTTCTTTATTTTCCTCTGAAGGGGTTTTGTGCCATATTCTTCCTAATTTCCTTTTAGCTATTTTGAAGGTGCTCAATTCCGGTGTGTACCAATGCTGATGGTTAGGGTTGGGGCGAGCCTGTTTGTTTTTAAGCGGCGCATGTTTATCGGAAATCTCCTGGAAATGGTTATTGAAATTGCGGATGATGTTTTCACAAGAATCATTATCTGCAGTATTGTTCATGACATGAGTAAGACCTTCTTTGAGAATGTCATGTGTGATTTTCTTAAAGTTTCTGCTTAGAACCGGTTTAGGGGAATTATCGAAAGGGACAGCTTTGAAAGTGGGGGAGAATGTAGCTTCAACTTTGTAGTGGTCTGTCCATATACATGGAATGGTATCGGTCACTGTCAATTGAACATTATTTGTGATAATCCAATCAAGTTGATTACCAGAGGTGCAGGTGGAGCCCTTATTAGCGATGTGGTAATTAATGTTTGTTAGGCTAGTTTCTAGGCTTATAGCCTCTTTGTCGCAGGGGTTACCTCGCCATCTATTCAGATCGCCCAAAAGGATAGTCCCAGTATTAGTTCCCTTCAAATTATTCAAGATATGACATAATTCTTCATTGAAGTCTGAGATCAGTGAAGGGGGTCTATATAGGACGATGAAGTTAATACAATGGTTGTTGGAGGGCGTGAGTTTTAGATGAAGAACTTCGCAACCCGTGCAAAGGGTTTTAGTAGTGAACAGCTTCAGAGTCTGTTTAGCTATTATAGCTACCCCCCCTCCTTTACCTGATGTCCGATTTTCGTAGTAAATGTTGTAATTGTGGGGGACAGCGCTATCGACAGTTGGGCCTATAGGTTCTTGCAACCAAGTTTCCGTGAGGAAGAGTATGTCCAAGTTGTCTTGGGTGATGTAATCATGCACATCTTGAGAGTGTTTGTTGAGTGACCTGGTATTTAGGAGTGCAATTTTCAGGGTGGTATTTCCGAGGCAATTGGGTATTAAGTGCGTGGGAACGGGGGTGGTAGGTTTGGATATGGATATGGTCTGGGGGTGTGTTTCATTTGGCTCGGTGTCTGTGCCCAAGTCTTTGTCAGGAACGGGGAAGCTCAGAGATTTCTCTCTGTTGTCGAGAAAACTTTTAACAAGTCTTTCGTTTTCAAGTTTGTTCGCATCAGATAGCAACTGTAGGATTTTTAAAAAGCCCATTTCTTACCCGTTTTATTAACCTTGTATAGGTGTAGCCGGACAGAGTGTAGGGCCGATAGCTGATGCCCGCCGTGGACCGGCGTAGACCGGCATCGTCCCAGAAGCGCCGGCGCTGAAGCGCCTGAGGTTTCTATTTCTGCAGCTCAGAGGCTGCTGTGATATGTAGTTCACAAGGGGCTGACTAGTAGTCAGAAATCCGTTAAATGTAAAAAGATCTGAGCAGTCAAATGAAAGATATAAACTCTCAACTCACGCTCTCTTTCTAGTTTGCAGGCAAAGGTAAGTGGAATGCGCAAGTGTAACACACACAGCAGCAAAAACAAACAAATACGAACATTCAAGCGTTCGAGTAAGTAATGTTGTATGGTGTGGCACGGCTTCACAAAAATGCAAGATGCTAGTAAATACACACAATCAGGCAAGCAAGGCACGTTTCAAACTTGGATGATAGTATTTCCTAAATTCGAAATTCGAAATCAGAAAAAAGAAAAAAAAACTTCAAATGCAGTAGTCCTTAATCTTTAAGCAAATGACTCAAGTCAAGCTAGTTTCAACTCAAAGTTCCTAATTTTCGAAATAGCGTAACCTGTAATTCCCAACCCAGACTAACCTGTGTCTAAGGGAGAAATGAGGATGTTAAATAGTGAGCCCACCGGGACCGGCGTAGACCGGCACCGTCCCAGAAGCGCCGGCGCTGAAGCGCCTGAGGTTTCTATTTCTGCGGCCCAGAGGCTGCTGGGATATGTAGTTCACAAGGGGCTGACTAGTAGTCAGAAATCCGTTAAATGTAAAAAGATCTGAGCAGTCAAATGAAAGATATAAACTCTCAATTTACGCTCTCTTTCTAGTTTGCAGGCAAAGGTAAGTGGAATGCGCAAGTTTAACACACACAGCAGCAAAAACAAACAAATACGAACGTTCAAGCGTTCGAGTAAGTAATGTTGTATGGTGTGGCACGGCTTCACAAAAATGCAAGATGCTAGTAAATACACACAATCAGGCAAGCAAGGCACATTTCAAACTTGGATGATAGTATTTCCTAAATTCGAAATCAGAAAAAAGAAAAAAACAACTTTAAATGCACTTGATAGCAATCTGGCTAAAAGTAGTTGTGTATTGTTTGTCGAACAGAAAAAGACGGGGCTCATTGCGTATGATCAAGCCGGCTGGGATCGTGTTAGCTTTCAAATATTCCCTTAAAAAATGGGTGTGTAATTCGGTTTGGAAGTTTTTCTTTTTGAGTTTTAAAAGGTCATCACCACCAGATGAGTGGTCTATATTGCGATTGGTTCCTGCTGGGTCAAAGATGGAGGGGCCATGCATAACCTCTGAAGTTTGTTCTTCAGTGTAGCTAAAGGTTTCGTTCTCCGCCATTCTGGTTATTTTCAGCGTACAACTAAAATAGCAGTTCTCGTCACACAACCCGCTGTGCGCACCGGCCAGGCCAAAGAACTAGGACCCGTGTCAAGCTAGAGTCAATAATATAATGGAAGCAAAAAAATAGATGAATATTGGATAGCAAGGGAATCAATCTGTTCCAAAATTCATTCTATACCACTCCCAAAGCAACAAGGTTGCTACAAATATGGCTAAACAAATGGGTTGCCCCGAATAGTGGTACAGCTATGGCAGGGGACTAATAAAGTGAGCATAACTCAATCAGGAACAGAGGGCAAAGAGAGGAAAAAATGATAATAATAAGCAACAGACTAGCCAGGTGGAGGGAGCTCTTCCACAAGTCGCCTACAGAGGACATCAAGAACTTCGTGAAACACTGAGCCAGGTCCAAGGAAGGGCCACTATTTTCCATCGCACCCTGCAAAGGAGACTCCTTTCCAAGGACTCTCCCGTGCAGGAGTAAATGGGTAAGATCCTTGTACCAGCACATGCACTGAGGCTGCTACAGCTACCGGCCTTCAGGCCGAGGGATCCTCAGATCTCTCCGGTGGCAGTGTTGACGGACCGGAAGGTTCTTGTACCAGATTGTCATCGAGTGGCTTCGCCCTTGTACTGGCAGTACTTCCGAGGGGGTGCCTAAACGCAGCACTGCCGACCCCCGGGTCGAGGGTGTCTCACCTACTGGGCCTAGGACCGAGGAGCATGGTAGGCCTTGTGATCCACATGCAAGAGTCCTGGAGGAGGCTGGGCCCAGAGAGCCGAGCAACACGTCGCAGGCACGTGGCAGGTAGCTTGACAAGATGGCCACTGCACCAGACAGAGGCACTAGTCAGACACCATTCCAGGAGTTCAGCGAAGAACGAGTGTCAAGGTGGGACTGGCCTCGACCAGGTACGTGGCCTACAGCCTACGCTTCTTATGTGCAGGACAGCTTCCCACTGCGTCCATATGGGCAGGGTATACAACGGCACCAGGAGTCCCCGCCTGCCCCATCAGTACCCCCTAACACTTCTCAGGCCAGTGAAGAGGGGTTCTTCGAGAGGTTCCTCGGGCTCATGAAGTCACCTCAGATGGGGGTTATCCTCAAGGACACCATCAGGGAAGTCCTCCCTACTATGCTAGCGGCACCACAAGTGCCTCCACCGGCGGCCCCGGTGCAGCCTCTGCCTACGGCTCCCCATCCGTCTCCTCAGGTGGTTCCGAACCAGGTTCTGCCTCCTCAGCCTCCGGCCGCGGTCCCTGTGCCCCAGCCTGCGGCTCCAGCTACTCCTCCACCTCTGCAGGAACCTCCTGATCTGCAGGACACGGATGAGGAGGAGGATCTGGACATGCCATCATCAGCCAGGGCCTTCCACAAATGTCTTGCTGGACTAGCAGAGTAATTGGGCCTACCCCAACCCGAGGTTGAGAGCCGGCAGATGGGGATCTGGCTGAAGTCCTCACACGATGCCCCTCTGCCAAAATGGGGATTCCTCTGCAGACCGATGTAGTCTCCCTGGCCAAGAAGGGTTGGCTCAAGCTCCACTCGGTCCAGCCAGTCAATCGACGCCTGGACACCAAGTACAGGCAGATGGAGGGGGATACACTCTTGCTCTCGCTGTGGCATCACTATACTCCAAGCCTCAGTCGTCCTCAGCCTCCTCCTCTGCGGCGCTGCTAGGCAAGGAGGAGAAGATCTTGGAGGCATACGGGAAGACATTCTGTTCCAACGCGTCCTTGCATCTTCGTCAGGCCAACGCGGCCTGGCAGCCGCAAACCAAAGGTTATGGTGAGAAATAGCAGACTTCGTCCCGGAACTCCCTATGCAGAGGCAATCATGCCTTAAGGCAGGACTGGCGGAAGCCAAGCTGGTGGCGCAGGACCTCATGGAATCCAACGTGGCCCATATTGACATCTCTGGCTGTGCCATCTGTATCGCCACGGACATGAGGAGGACAGCCTGGCTCTGGCCCACGAAATTCAACCCGGATGTCCAAGAACGCATATTAGATCTACCGTTCGAGGGGGGGGGGCCTATTCCACTCCTCCACGGACGAAGAGCTGGACAAGAAGAAAAACAGCTCACAAATGGTCAAGTCCTCATTCATCTTGACAAAGACCACGCCTTAGTCGTACACCCAGTCACAGCAGCGCTCTGACAGGGGGCGTACGTATAGAGGGTTCTGCGGCTTCCAGGAACGGAGATCCAGGCAGCCGGACCGCTCGCCGTCTCAGAACCGGCACAAGCAAAAAAAAAGAGGGGGGAGTAAGGGCTTTTTCCAGCCCCCACCTCTGCGACAGCCTCCGAGGGAAAGAAAGCATGACACGCCCCTTCGGTCCACGTGTCTCCGGTGAGGGGCAGGCTTGCTCTCCATGCGCATTTCTGGCGCCAGAATTTTGCGGACCCCTGGATCCTCTCCGTAGTATCTACAGGGTACCGCCTACCCATCCCAGCCTCTCCTCCCTCCTCCCCTCCGCTCCCTCAGGGTGGGACAGCAACTCCTCTGGCAGAGATCCATTCGCTCGTAGAGAGCCAGGCATTGGAGGAAGTCCCAGTCTCCCAGCGAGGCTTGGGCTTTTAATCCAGGATTTTTGCCATTCAGAAGAAAAACCAGGCGGGCCTGACAGTTGTGCTGGACCTTTCCACCCCGAGAGATCATCCACCCTGGATGATCTCTCGGTCCGCGGCACCTGGACTCGACAGGAGCAGGAATACCACATCAATTGTTTAGAGCTGAACGCCATCTGGCTAGCGCTCAGAGCATTCCTACCACTTCTCAGGGGCAAGGTTGTCCTCATCCAGACAGACAACTCGACCAGCATGTACTACATCAACAAGCAGGGAGGCACCAGATCCCCCCCTCTGTGCAGACTGGCAATCAGCATGTGGGAGTGGGCCCTGGAAAACAACATCTACCTCAGGGCAGTCCACCTCCCGGGGGAATCCAACTTGGAAGCGTACAGGCTCAGCAGGTTGGGAGCGGACAATTACGAGTGGCAGCTAAACGACCTAGTTATTCACGAGATCCTCAACAGGTGGGTCATCCCCTGGTGGATCTCTTTGCCACCTGGCACAACAAGAAGTGCCCTCAGTTCACCTCCTGGCAGGGATAGGGTCCCGACTCCCTGGGCGACGCAGGTCAGCTTCAGTGGGACGGCATGACGGCTTATGCCTTCCCGCCCACTCCACTGATTCACAGAGTGATTTGCAAGATCAAGGAGTCTCACCAACTCAACATCATTCTAATAGCTCCATGGTGGCCAGCCAGGCCATGGTTTTCGGAGCTACTCGGCCTCTCGGCGGTGCCTCCGATTCACCTCCCGACGGGCCCAGCACATCTTCTGGCACAGCAGGGGGGCATGGTCATCCACCTCGCGCCTCAGACACTAGCCCTCACAGCATGACAGCATGGTGTCTGAGCAGGTAACACTGCAGCACCTCAGCCTCTCCCAGGCTAATCTGGAAATCATACAGGGCGCAAGGAGCAAGGCTACCAGGGCCCAATATAAAAGGAAATGGACCAGCTTCTGCAACTGGCAGACTCCAATGAAATCAACCCCCTGGCATGTACTTTGGACGACGTGCTCTCCTTCTCGGCGCACCTCGCCCACTGGGGCGTGCAGGTGAACACCTGCCGTACATACCTCGCAGCCATCGGGGGAACTTCTCTTCCTCCAATCCTATCGTCAAGAAACATTTGACAGGGCTCACAAGGCTCTACCCGCCCATCAAGAGGCCGCACCGCGTATGGGACCTTAACATAGTCTTGGGCGCCCTGGCACACAAACCGTTTGAACCAATGGCGTCCGCAGACATCAGACTGGTCACCATCAAGACTGCCTTACTGGTCAGCCTCACCTCGGCTCGTAGACTCAGCGAAATCCAGACGTTGGTCGCCTAGGGACCATATACTACTTTTCACAGGGACAAAGTAGTCCTGCGGACACAACCAGCATTTCCGCCCAAGGTGCCATCTGTTTTCCACTTGACCAAGGAAATAGATCTTCCTACTTTTGTTTCCAATCCTAAGGACGAAGCACAGAGGGTGCTGCATGCCTGGCATGCCCTGAAGTTCTACTTGGATAGGATCAAGGGCTTCTGTAAATCTGATGCCCAGTTTGTCACCTTCAGAGGTTTAAAACCAGGCTATCAGGACTCCAAGGCTTCCTTATCCCGCTGGATGGACTTGGCCATCAAGTAAGCGTACGAGGGCTAGCACAAGCCACTGCCGGCCAACATGCATGCCCACGCAGTCAGGGCCAAGGCAACGACCATCGCTTTCCAGCCCCATGTCCCTTGGCAAGTCATAAGCAGCGCGGCCATTTGGGCCACTCCCTCAGCTTTCCGCAAGCGTTACTGTTTGGATGCCAGCTCTAGATATAATGCGGCTTTCGGACCGGCGGTTCTCGGGAACCTATTTGCTTAAGGAGGGTCTCCTCTCCTCCCTGGGGCTACATTCAGTTGTAATCGCCCATGCAGTATGGAGGAAAGGGGACGGGAAGAGTAATTATAAGTTACTCACTGTAGTGACTAACGTACTCTTAGTCCTTAGTCCCCTTTCTTCCATACGTCCCACCAACTTCCCCCCTAATAATACTGGTGTCATTAGGCAATGTTACATTTATTGTGGACGCGTCAATGGGGACTGAGGTTTGGCTGGAGGGCGGAGTCAGGGCAGCGCCTGCTCCCTGGGCCACGCGCCTCTACATTTAAAGGGGAGGAAGGTTTTTTCTGCTGAAAAAGGTTCCGTTTGCTGTCCCTTGGAAGGGACGCCCATGCAGTATGAAGGAAAGGGGACTATGGACTAAGGGTAGGTTAGTCACTACGGTGAGTAACTTATCATTTCCCCCAGTTCGGCTTTAAATACAGAATCCAGCATTGCATTAGGTTTAAGCCTCCAGTGGCGTCTGGGGGGGGGGTCTGTCGCTCGTCCCAGGTCAGGGTCAAGGTAATTGGGGAGTGGTCTGGTCTGAGTATGTCCTTGGGAGTATATCTGCACCCGCAATTCAGTTAATTAATTTCCCAGATAGTAGCCACAGGTTTATTCTGGACTGGGAATCATGAACAGTCGAGTAAAATGTATACTCCCGGGACTGGGAGTGTAATAATCACCAGGCATCCACCACTCCAGTCCCTCCTGAAATCTAGGACGGTCCGGGCAGCTCTAGACAGCAGTCGGGCCTTGCCCCCAGATCTGTCCAAGTTGAGGTCAAGGATGGTGTTAAAGTCGCCCCCCACAGGACCGGGACCAGGGGATACATGGCAAGCATATCTGTCATCTGCGTGTAAAACTAAGGCTCATCCGTGTTGGAACCGATTATATTGAGTAGTATCACTTCCAGCCCAGGCAGTATACCACATGCTACCACATATAGGGGGTCTACATGTGTGTTAATTGGCACATAATGGAGGGATTTGTGGATCAGGGTCCTCACACCCCGACTTTGGGTTGAGTATTGTGTATAAAAACCTTGTGTGCCCCACCTCTTGGCAAACCTCTCACACACTGCCACTTGCCGAGTGCGTCTCCTGCAAAAAGAGGATGCAGGCCTTGTGTTGTTCTACGTATAGTTGCAGTCTGCGCATCTTAGAATAATTGCCCAGGCCCCTAACATTCCAACTCATGCAACACAGTGTGTCGGGCGCCATCCGACCCCTGTGAGCAAAAATTGACGGACCCTGGGCGGATCCGTGTGTGGTACCCTGAAGAGATTAGCAAAAAAAGTTGAAGCCATCTGGTAGCCTCGTCACCCATATCAAGCATTTTCTGTAAACCGTTACCCTATCGCCCACACCCTCCGCCTCCATCCTCCTCACAAACAGGGGAGTGAAAACCCCACAACAATTATAACCACAGCCGTTGCAACTTGCATCGGGGGGCTGATCGCATCAGGCAGCCCGTTTCACAACACAGAAATAATAGTTACTACATATGAGGAGGCACCATAGTGGGTAAACTGTGCCAACACAGAGGAAAAGGGACAGTGGCATATGTGGCATAGTAGGGTAATGTCATAATGAGTTCTACCTCAGCCAAGCAACTGCGGCCATGATACAAATAGCAGTGGAACAAAATGTCACCGAGGAAAATGTTGGTCGAGAAACATCATCGCCTCCTCTGGACTTGTGAAGAAGAAGACTTTCTCAGAATGTTCAATGCAGAGCCTGGCAGGATACATGGCGTAGCTGACTCAGAGGTCCCGCAGCCTCTTCTTCACTGCAATAAAGGATTTACACTCCTGTTGCACCGTGATGGAAAAGTCAGGGTAGATATGGATTTTATTCAAGCCAAGCAGTAGCTCCCCTTTGGCCCCGGCAGCCTGAAGCAGCGCAGCATCCCTGTCACAGTAGTTTAAGAATCTGACTATAATCGGGTGGGGGGGCCAGAGGTCTGGGCTTTACCGGCGAGCGGTGGGCCTGCTCTATAGCAAAGTGGGGCAACAACTTGGGGCTCTCCAGTAGGGAGAGAAGGGTGTGTTCCACAAATTCCTCCATGGAGCCAGAAATATTGTTCTCGGGGACGCTGATGATGCGAATGTTGTTACACTGGGATCTGGACTCCAGGACTCCGTTGTTCTTACTGACCATCTGCACCCGTTTGGCGAATGCGGTCAGGTCAGTCCTGAGCAAGGCAATGTCATCCTCTGCCACTCCAACTGTGGTCTCGATCTCAGTGATTTGAGTGTTAGTTTTTTCCATACGGGCCTTTATGGCGCTTATCGTGCCACTCATGTCGTCCAATTTGGTATTTAGAGTTGTGAACCCCTCCCGCATGTAGTCCATAATCCTCTGCAGTTCTGTAGGTTCACTAGTAACAGGGAGGGGGGGGCCCGAGACGCCCTCACCTGCTTCCCCCTGGTCTATAGGCGTGGTCTTGGCGAACATACTCATGGAACTCTGTTGGTACCCCTGTTTAGTAGGAAAAAAGGATGTGCTGGGGTGGTGTGCAGCAGGAAGAGGAAGGAAGAGGTTGGAATACAGAGGGTGTGTCCGCCTGGTCAGTGCGTCCCGTCGCTGCAATCCAGGGGGTAGTCCTCAAGGACAGCGTCTGGGCACCAGATACAGAGTGTCAGTACAAGTAAACTCCAGGGGCGGTTAGACAAGGGAGCGCCATAGGGATCGCATTGTGCATCAATTGGAGGCAGAGACGGGTTCATTCTTCCATTTGCTTCTGCACTGCCTGGAAGTTCAGAGTATGGACCCTGGCGGCTTGGAGCGAGGGACAACCAGGCGAGGAGGAGGTAAGGTGAGTTGGAGCCCCAAAGGCAACTCTGTATGAAGTAAAGCAAGGTGTAGGGCCAAGTAGACAATGACCTGGCTCCCAGTAAGTGGAGCAGTGATGCAACCTTGCCGAATCGCTGCCTCTGGGATTTTCAAGGCAGCAGCAAGAAGGTTGCAGCAGTTGCACTGCAGCAGCAAGTATTGAGGGCAGCAGGAGGCAGGGCCAGGACCAGTAGTGGTTCACCAAGGGAGTGCCACCAGACCACCGCACTGGGAGGTCACACCATCCACAGGCACGCAGAAGTTCGCAGTAGAAGGAAGCGTAGTGCTCAAGATGATACCACTCGCTCATAGTAGCACAGCCAGGCAGCTCGGGGCAGCCGGATTGTGCCGATATGCCATCCAGGAGTCGGGTGACTACACAGCAGCGGACCGGCTCTGGTGATTCTGGCCTCCATAGGACAGGCTGGAGCGTTGGCAGAACATCACCCATGTGCCAGAGGAGCCAGGCCACAGCGGATCACCAGAGAGCCTCAGTCAGGGCGCCAGCGAGCACCAATGGTAGAGGTAGTCTCCTGCAGCACTTGGCCGCCAAGACCTCGGCCCCCGCGGGACAGTGGGCAGGTCAGGTGGCCGTGGCAGTAGCTGCTGCAGGAGCTGCGACCCAGGTGGTTGCTCTGCCACGTTGGGCCACGGCCAGGAAGCGCCACCACCTGAGACCACAGTCCACACCGAGGTACACCACGGGACGGCAGCAGGGAACCGCTCTGGGACAGAGGATGAAATTATGCCTCTGCGAGGAGGAGCCACAAAGCCACAAGCAGCGGTCCGCAGTGACAAGCGGTCCCAGCCGGCAACACCAACCCCTGGAGCACCGCCTCCAGTCCATGGGCAACATTGCATCGTTCGTGTCTGGCAGCTCAATGTAGGTTTCGAGGAGACCGCGCAGGGCGGCGATCGGAATGCAGTCTACCCTGGGCCCTCTAATCAGTCCAAGGGTTGGCCAAACCAGTATTGTGCTGCTTAGGGTGCTTTTACGGCCATAGACTTGCAAATGCGTGCCCGTGAAGTCTATCTAAAGTGCCGTGCTGGATAAATGGGCAGCAGAGCTGCACAATCAGGCAGCCATCTTATTTGCGCTCAACAGCCTCCCCCGTTGGATGGAATTTCTTTCACTCAGGAAGGTCTACAACCACGTTTGACCTCACTGCACCCTTCATAGAGGAGAAATATCTGTTTGCATATCAATTTGTTCCCCCCCCCCCAAGGGCTGTCCAGCACCAAAATGCCAGGCAAGTCTCCTCTGAACAAGAGTACCATCAACAACCTGTGGCAACAAGGAATGAAGAGACTGACCAAGTGGTGGCATAGTTGTTGCTGTAGACATTTATTAAATGACAAACCAAACTTCTCCAGCATGGGGTCTGGCATGGATTCACATGCTCATGAATATTCCCCGTCGTCAGGCCGGGAATCCTCGGTATAGAAAAAAATCAGTATCAGTTTCGTTTCTGATCTGTCTTTCTCAGTAGTAACCAATCACTGGTCTCTGGGTCATACTGCCCCCAGCCAATGACTGCCCACTCCCTAAGCCCCGCCCCCGGCAGCCATCCTCAGATTATTACCGCACGTTCAAGTGTTGGGAGTCCTCGTGCTGTAGCTCTCGAGCTTTTGCTGCGTTTTCGCGCTTTTTTCAGGAGATTTTCTCATTTTTTCGGTTAAATAGAGCCTCAAGCTCCACCGTTTCTACTTCTGATCAACGGGGATCCGTTTCGGAGTTTCTACGCCCCTCAAGGGTGAAGATTTCGTCGAGTTACGCTTTTGGAGGATTCCAGAAGTTCCGAGGCCTACCGGACATGGCCCAGGAGAAAGGGAGCTCGACGCCCGGGAAGCTGTTCAGGACCTGCCCTGGGTGCCAGCTTCAGAACGTTTTCATGGAGGACGAGCATTTGTTATGCCTCTACTGTCTCCATGAGGACAAGACGCACAAGGAAAAGGACTGCACGTTTTGTGGGAACATGTTGGAGAGGACCATGAAGGATCGCCACCTCCGTCTCGCCAACTGGTTGGAAGGTAAGAGCCCGCCAGGCGAGAAGAAGAAGTCCGAGCGGTCTTCTAAGTCCTGTGAGGGTGCTCTGGTGACAGGGGCCCAACAAAAGGCTAAGCACTGCAAGTCCGCGGGCACCGGGAGCGCCGAACGGTCGGGCTCCTTGGCTGCCATGCAGGGCCAGCGCCATCGACCACGAGCCAAAGCTCTGGCTCGGGTAAGAGGAAGTCCGAGAACCCGGCAAAGCTTCTGGAGAGGCCCTGGTCGATCTCGAAGATTCCGGCAGAGGGGGAGCGAGGCTCAGACCCTCCCCCCAAGGTGAAGGCCCCAGGCATACAGAAGGTGATGTTGGCCTTAATTCACCCTGCTAAGACCTCGATTGAGGATGTTGCCGCGGCCCTGGCTCAGCCTGTGGAGGCTACACCAGTGGAGTCGCCCTCAGGTACCAGAGTCTCCCTGCCACCGCGGAGGGAGTCGTCTTTCAGGCCCATCGAGAAGACCCCCACAAAGTCCTCGTTGGAAAGGGTGGGGGAGGGGTTGGTGGCCGTCGTGGATACGGAGACGACCTCTGAAGAGGAGCTCATCCAAGTCGTGGAAGAGGCCCAGCCCATCGGGAGGGATCCCGACGAGGTCGACGGTGACGCAGACGAGGCTCCTCAAGAGCCCTCGCTCCCGTCGTTTCCGGCGCCGCAGGACACCTCAGCGGCCATTTTGTCAGCCATCCAGTCCTTATGCTCGGAGATAAGGACTAGGTTGCCCCTTCCCCCGACAGAGGTACCTGAGCCAGACCCGACGGGGGAACCGGAGCCAGGACCTTCGGATAGCCCACCACTTAAGAGGAGGAGGATGCATCCTAGGCCTCCTCTCCCGCCTCTGCGGCCTTCTCTGCCTTCCCCCCGGTCCACTACCCACGGGGATGATACAGGCATAGACACGACTACGACGGGTACGGATGACGACGGAGGCGACGAGATTGGATCCTTCCATGCTATAATTTCCAGGGCATCCGAGCTCTTCCAGCTCTGCCCCGAAGAAAAGAAGAAGGAAGGGTTCATTTACCAACGGCGCAAGGCTAAAAGGAAGACGGTCCTCGCCGTACCGCTTCTTGATGACATCTGGGATGAGGGGCTCGCCCTCCTTAAGAACCCTGCCACGGCTCCTGCGAAGAGGGACCGGTACGAGAAGAAGTACCGGGTCCCCGACGCTGCCCCCTTGTGCTTTAGAGTGCAACCTACCCCGGATTCGGTCGTTTCGGCGGCGGCCAAGAAGAAAGCGGGGGGGGGGCATCGGCCTCGACTTCAACCTCCCCGCCGGACGGCGAGGGTAGGAAGCTGGATGCGATGGGACGACGGGTCATCTCATCTGCAGCGACGACCATCAAGGCGTCCAACGCCCTGGCCATCGTAGCCCGCTACGATAGGGAGTTATGGTTCAAGATCGCCCCTCTGTTGGATTTCCTTCCGGACGCCAAGAGGACTGAGGCCCTGGAAATCTTACAGGAAGGTGATATTGCCTCGGACCACGCCATTACGATGGCTACGGACATCGCTGACACCGGTTTCCGTCATTTGGGCAACAGTGTTTGCTGAGACGCCGAGGATGGCTCAAGGCGACGGATTTCCGCCAGGACGTACAGACCAAGGTTTTGGACATGCCCTTCGATGGGAACAACCTTTTTGGCAAGGCGGTTGATGAGTCCCTTCAGGCGATCAAGTCGGACATGGAGACTGCCCGTGCACTGGGTCTGCTCCAACAGCGACGGCCGTCCTTTCGGAGCTCCAGAGCCAGACAGGGTGCCTCCAAGGGAGCCGGCAGCAGCTCCTCTACGTACCGTCAAGCAGCAAGATCTTCGTCGCAGGAGGCCTACAGGGGACGCGGCAAGTCAGGTGGATCCCGCCGTCGTCGCCAAGGTGGTCAAGGAGGCAAAGCGGCCTCCAAGCAAGATTGAACCGACCGTCGTGTCGGGCCCCCGCCGAAGCACCCCGGTGGGAGGCCGGCTGACGAAGTTCGTCGGCGTGTGGGAGTCCATCTCCACCGACCGCTGGGTGCTGGACGCCCTGGCCCTGGGGCACGCCCTCGAGTTCCACAAGAGGTGCCCCCGCATTCCTCCCGTGGCCAGGAAGGAAAATCACTTCCCTCAACTGCTGTTGGAAGTAAGGGCGATGCTTAGGAAAGGTGCCATCGAGCTCGTTCCAAAGAGGCTTCGGGGCTCCGGAGTTTACTCAAGATACTTCCTCGTAAAGAAGAAGACAGGAGGGATGGCGTCCCATCCTGGACCTGCGACGACTGAACAAATACATCAAGGCACAGAAGTTCCGGATGGTCACCCTCCAGCACAGCTGGAGGAGGGCGATTTCCTGTCGTCGTTGGAGGATGCATACTTCCACATCCCTATCCTAAAGAGACACCGAAAGTTCCTCAGGTGCGTGGTCAAAGGGCGGCACTACAAGTTCAAGGCCCTCCCGTTCGGATTAAAATCGGCGCCCAGGGTGTTCACCAAGTGCCTAGCACCGGTGGCTGCGCCTGCGCCTGCAGGGGATCCACGTCTACCCCTACCTGGACGACTGGCTCATACGGGCAAGGACAAGGGAGCTCGCCGTGGAACACACTGCGAAGACCGTCCAGCTGCTCATGGACCTGGGGTTCTCCATCAACTTTCCAAAATCCCACCTGGTCCCGTCGCAAGTCGCCCTGTTTCTGGGAGCACAGCTCGACACAGTTGCGCGGTGGGCCTCACCGTCGGAGGAAAGGATAAGGACCATCCTGGGAAAGGTGCAACGTCCGCTGGCCACGGATGTGGCCAAAGTGAGGTCTATCAAGTCCCTCCTCGGAATGATGTCCTCCTGCATTTATCTGGTGCACCACTGCAGACTTCGGATGCGGCCCTTGCAAGAATTCCTCAACGCCCACTGGATCCAGACGACGGGCAGCTTCGAGGACAGGATCCCACTCGACGAAGCGTTCCGTCAGGCGATACAATGGTGGGGTGTCTGCTCTCATCTGACGGCGGGAACAGGTTTCTTAGCCCCGGCCCACCAGGTGACTGTGACGACGGATGCCTCCCTGGAAGGTTGGGGAGCGCACACCGGGGGTCTCCACGCGAGAGGCCTTTGACTCCCGGAGGAGAAGACTCTCCACATCAACATCTTGGAGCTCCGTGCAGTGTTCTGGGCCCTCAGCTCCTTCCTTCCATCCCTCAAGGGCAAGGTGGTGAGGATCTTCACCGACAACACCACCACAATGTTTTACATTCGGAAGCAGGGCGGAACCAGATCCCCTACCCTGTCCAAGGAAGCCCAGGATCTGTGGCATTGGGCCTGTCTTGCAAGCCTCCATACTTGACTTTTCACGACACGAGGGTGGTGCTAAGGACGCACCCCTCCTTCATGCCCAAGGTGCCGTCGGACTTCCACCTCAACGAGCCCTTGGTGTTGCCAGTTTTCTTCCCGTCGCCTTCGTCGCCGGCTGAGAGGACTCTGCACTCGCTGGATGTAGCTAGAGCGCTGAAGTTCTATGTGGACCGCACAAAGAGTTTTCGGAAGACATCACAGCTGTTTGTGAACTTTGGACCTGTGAATCAAGGGAAGGCTCTCTCGAAGACTTCCATTTCCAGATGGCTCTCCGTCTCCATCATGCACTGTCACCGGTTGGCAAACCGACCGTTGCCAGTTCGTCCGAGAGCCCATTCAACCAGAGCGATCGCTGCTACTACGCGTTCCTGTCTGGTGTTCCCCTGCTCGACATCTGCAGGGCTGCTACGTGGAGGTCGACGCACACCTTCACGAGATTCTACTGCGTCGACCGGGATTCCAGGGAGGAGTCCAGAGTCGGCCAGGCAGTGCTGCGCAACCTGTTCGCCTAAGGTGAGCCTGATGAGGAGGTAAGAGTTGCTTAATGTTGAGTTGTTGTATTGCTTGATATTGAGCCTTTTGCCACCTCCCGGGGTTGTGCATGTGTATACTGCTATGTATTCTTATATTCATGAGCATGTGAATCCATGCCAGACCCCATGCTGGAGAAGGAACAAGTTACTTACCTGTAACTGTTGTTCTCCAGCATGGGTCTGGCATGGATTCACATGCGAACCCTCCCGCCTACCCCTCTGCGGCTCTTCACTTGGTCATACTGCCACTTCACGTGCTACCAAATCTGAGGATGGCTGCCGGGGGCGGGGCTTGAGAGGGCAGTCATTGGCTGGGAGCAGTATGACCCAGAGACCAGTGATTGGTTACTACTGAGAAAGACAGATCAGAAACAAAACTGATACTGATTTTTTTCTACACTGAGGATTCCCGGCCTGACGACGGGGAATATTCATGAGCATGTGAATCCATGCCAGACCCATGCTGGAGAACAACAGTTACAGGTAAGTAACTTGTTCCCTATAGGTCCCTAACTCTGAGGGAATTTCCGTACCTAAACTAAAGAAACTCGGGTGCTCGTCAGGAAGTCTGTGTGAGTTGAAACAAAAAGGCATTGTCTCGGACACAAAGGCTCAAAGTCTATGCCTATCACTACAACAAAACACCATAAAGTCCAGCTACTGTGAGTAATCCACAATCCCCAGGTTTTGTACAATTCTTGATCCGCCCCCACTGGGACGATGAAGCTGTTCCTGGAGTCCCTCTCGACTCACCAGCACCACACTTTTGTGGAGCTGGCTTAGGAACTGTATCACAAAATGATTTGCTGTTTCCTTTATTTCTTCTGGTTTACTGTCCCGTAATTTCCCGGACCCCTCGTGGACTTGTACATGCTACTGTTACCTTCTCCCGGGGAACTCTTCACTGTGGGTGGCGGGTCCACACTTCTTAGTTCACTGTCTTTCTTTAGTAGTTCTCTGCGTCTCGCCTCTTTCCACCTAGAGCTGTTGTGGACCGCGTCGGCACAGTTGTCGGACCGAACGTTCCACCCACTACAGGTCATGCCACCACCTCTCAGTGTCTGCAAGTCTATCATGCTGGTTCCCAACCGACTCGCAAGACACTTCACGGGCGTGCTGCTATTTCTCCTTTTAGCTTTGGAGACGCGCCTCACCATGCTCTGTAGCAGCTCTCCAGGCTTCAATGCGGCCTCCTCGCTGCCGGGTTCTCCCTCTGGTCGTATCACAGCTTCCAGCTTGCCAGAACCGCACAGACCATTGCTAGACGGATCATAGGATGACAAAGAACACAGTCTTCCTTTGCTGTTCAGTTTAAATAACTAGGAAGGCCCCGGTGTAATGTCCTTTCAATTGACAGTAGCTGTTCTAGTTTTTGTCCAGCTCAATTGTAGTGTTTTTGAGTGCTTCTTCGTCTCAGTACTTTTGTCATCAGATGGGTTCTATATTTCACAATAACACATCGTTTCGTAGGTGATCTTATGTTGATGAGATTTTGGCATTATCGTCAGCCTATGTGATGGGATTTCACTGGGGTTGTGCCTCCCAATTTCGTCCTTATCCCAAAGAGAGGAGTCTCTCCCCATGAGATCATCCTGCACGTTACTACCCCTAGGGAGATTATTGGTTAGCAGCTTCACCTCCCTAGTCTCATGGGAAGGGATTCTCCCCTGGGGAGAAGTGAAGCTATCTGATGTATCGTCACAAACCCCATACACGTTTTTTGGCCTTGTGGGGCCTGTTAAGTGAGGTGAAGTTGAGCCTCTCTAAGGCACACTGAGCAAAGGGTACACATCTGGATTACCCTTAGTTACTCTGGGTGAAACCCCCAGTCTTGTTTGATGAGAAAAAATACAAGCCTGCTCCCAGTGACTCGATGTATATTAAGGTAATTTTAAGTCCAAATTAGTTGGGTGTTACAACAACACTCAAAAGAGGTGGACCAACCCTGTCAACAAACACATACCTCCCTGAAAAGGAGAGAAAGACAACGAGTAAGTGTCCACCTAATCTGCCTATCAAGTACACATTGCAAATGTCACTGTGCTTTTGGCAAGATATAACAGAGTGCAGTGGGATAACAGCAAAACAAAACAAGATGTAGCACTGTGCACTAAGGATACAAGCCAAAGAATGGTGATTACTGAGTAAGTAATGTTTTTCATATTATTAGCAAATAAGCCAGTAAAAGAAGATTGTGTGGTTAGTTGGGATCAGGAGATGGACAACTCATTGGCCCTCGTTATGAGTTGGCCAGTCTGGAAATAAAGTGCCATTAATAACATATATTCGTACCTTTCTTGACTGGTCAACTCCAAGATCAGGCCCCTACTGGCAGATAAATTCCTGAATCACTGGTACACTGGACTCCATGGAATGGGGAGTTACCGGCATCTTCGCCATCCTGTAATATCCCAGTAAAACTGGGATATCAGGTCAAGACAGTAGAGTAGTTTCCCGGTATTGCCCCGGAATTACCGGTGGGATACCAGGGTACTCATAATGAGCCCCAACGTGTTTTCTCAACACCAACTTTATTAAAGTATTAAAAAAGCTGAATACTGCCTACAGTTATAGGCCCTAAACTTAAATAAAAGAAAGGGTCTGAAAAGGGGCTCATCCGGCTGTTGTCCCAAAGGAAATGTCTGTCCATCTTACCCAAATGATAAAGTGGTGGCTGGTTTCTGACCCCCACTGTACTGTCCTCGTAGATGGGTCTCCCGGCCCGAGGCACAGTTCGGATCAGATTACCAGCTAATGTTGCTGGGCTTCTTGCCCAATGCTCAGTTCAAACGAGTAGTGTCAACAAATGCCTTTTGGGCTGCTTGCCCATAGCATAGTTTGAACAACACTAGTTAAACATTCCTGGATGTTATGAAGTGTCTGTAGGAGTCTTGGTCCATGACACCATTCAAAAATAGTTAATAACAAAACGTTATCTCTTGCTGTTTTGAAAGTCAGGGCCTCCTTGCCCCCTTTGGAACCTTGTTGGTTTCTTCTCCGTCGTGGGGTTTCGGGTTTCATATCACCTCCTGGGATCAAAGAGCTCTGAGCCCACTATGCGCTCCTTTGGTTATCACCCCACCCTGGGGTCTCCAGTTGCAGTCTCCCACTTGGGGTTGTCTCTCGCTCGGCCCACCCTGGGCCCTTCTGGTTATTACCCCGCCCTGGAGTCTTGTGTAGCACACCCCCTCATGGGGTTGCTTTTCTCTAGGTCCACTCTGGTCCCTTCTGGGTGTTACCCTACCCTGGGGTCTAGGGCTGCACACCCCCTTGTGATACACTCTTCCCTACTGTAGGGAAGGCATGGTATCTCAAGTATGACACAGACACAATGGATACAATTTGGAAAACCTTTATTGAAAATGTTGGGGCTGGAGAAACTCCTACTTTGCCCTATAACTAAGATGGAAGTAGTCTCGACCATCAAACGATAAACAAAACAGTAATAGTGCAGTAATAGTGGAGTCCATCAAATCAAAATGGCCTATAATAACCAAAACCTAATGCCTGCCCTATCTCTTGTACAAAAAGTGTAAAAAGGAGAAATGTATGCAAAGAAAGTCAGTCTTCAAAAATTAGTGCGGTTGAACCAGCTCTCCTCCCCACGTTAGACCTCACAAAGTAAGGCTGTCCCTAAAGGCAGGAGGACACACTCTGGCTCAGTTTCCAACACTATAAACAGTTCCAAACCCTGGATTGAGGCCCGCCTGGCCTTCCACGTTAAAGTCTGCTTTCTTGATTTCCAAAAATAATACTTCAACAGAAAGTTCACAAAGGTCCCCCTCTGCCGGGCCCTGACATACAGTGATTTGTTAAAAGTGTGCTGGATCCATCCCCGGCAAGTGTTAGACAGGTGGGGTAGCCTCTGACCCCTTTTTTTTTTTACTATTTAAACCGCCTCCAACTCACACGCAAACAGCAAACTTTATTGAGAGATTGAGATCTTGTTAGATTTTAGATCCATGCTCATAAGTCTTTGCAATTCTTTTAGATAGTGCTGGGGTTTTTACTTAATTGGGAATTTTAAAAATAATACTGTGTAGCACTTTAGCATTTTTTATTTCGTTAGCTAAGCACTGTTACTGTGTGTTATCCATTGTCTTTCAGTCTTACGTGAATTGTCTGTATGCTTCCTTACTTCGCGACGAGCATTGCAGCTTCTAGTTCTGCTGAGCTGCATTAGCGTTGTGAACTACAAATCCCAACAGAATCTGTAGTTCTAACTATATTTCATACCTCGTCAGGCACGTAAGCGGCAGCCATAGGGGCCAGTTTGCTCCGGTAGGTTTCCGGACATGCCGGTGTGCGCACCCCTCAGCGGGCGTTTTGCTCCTCAGGAGCTAAGAGTTTCTTTTCTTCCTCACTACCTCACTTATGGCATCTACCCCAAACTCTCCCTCCCCTCGTGTAAACATTGTACCTGCCATACATACAAGGAGACAGCGAAGGCTGGCAGCAATGCGCAATGAGGAGTCTGAAGCAGCTCGCCTACCGGTACTTCCATGTCCTGAGCCCCTTAATGTTCCTACAACACCTATGGAAACCTCCCCGTTGGCTCTAGTGGTATACGTGGATTCTCTCTGTACAGCCTGTAACCTGTATTTTTACTATGTATGCAACTAATTCCAAATGTTAAGCGCCTAGCTACCTCAGGGTTCAGCGCGCTATACAAGAAATAAACAAACAAACAAAAATACACTGGCGTTCCCAGTCCAATTTACTACAGTAAATATGCAAAATTCCATACACCTCACCATTTGTGAGCCGAACCCATCTTATTTTTGACACATTGCCTAATTTCTCCCCCATGGGCACATTGCTACCTGGGAGGGGAATGCAACCTGTACCCAATTTACGTGCTGATCTCTTGAATACCCGCTCCCTGCGTAAACATGGGGCTGAGATCCTAGACCTTCTGGCGTCCTCAAACTTTGACATATTAGCACTGACAGAATCCTGGCTAGAACAATCGATACCAACGGAAGCGCTTTTGGCCACTTCTCAAGGTCACTCATTTCTACTGACAGATTGTCTGTCCGGTAGGTGTGGGGGCGTCGCACTCTACCTAAATAAATCCTTACAGTTTCATATGGTGTTCCAGGAGCCTCTGGAAGACTGCGAATGCCTAGTTGTAAAAATGTGAATGTCAGACAACACTTCCCCCACCTTAATTGTCCCCCTTAGGCCTTCAAGGGTCATGCCTATTTTTGCGGAACAATTTTTGAATCTCCTAAACTCACTCACTCACTTTGCTTGCCCCAGCCTCCAATTTTACTCATGGGAGATTTAAATCTTTTTCATGATGACTTAACAGATGTAATTACTAGATCGCTTGTGGATGCTTGTAACTCCATTGGTTGTGCACAAATTGTGGAGCATTGCACACATAGCGCGGGCCACACCTTGGACTGGCTATTGGTTCATCAACTCGCTTTGACCTCCCCACTCATTTCACCTTGTATTTGATCGGATCATTGTTTGTTATCTTTTGATATTATCCCGCCAGCTCCCCCGGCCAAACTGAACCTTAACCCTTGGAGAGAAATCAGGATGAAAGCCCTGACTCTAGAAAAGTGTGCACCCCTCCTGTCAAAGACGCAGGGTTCTCTTGAGGAGTTTGAAAGTGCAGATGACCTTGCCGCCCACATCACTTATTGAGGTTACTAACCTGCTGGCGCCTTTAAAGAGCCAAATTATTAAATCTGAAGCCATGAAAAAAACCTGGTTTAATGAGGTTATTATTTCCATTAGACAGAAATGTTCTGCGGAGCGTGATTGGCATAAAAATCCATCTGTTCTCACGTTGGCTACATACAAGACCCTCACTTAACAATATAAGGAGGCCATCACAAAAGCCAAGTCTGATTGTTATAATAGCAGAATTCAGAATGCCAAGTCTGAATCTAAGGAGTTGTTTTTAATACTCAATGAGTTCAAAAGCAAACCTCCCCCCTGCATCCATCCGGTAAAAGATAAGCACTGGTGTCAGGCCATTCATGATGTCTTTGCTAAAAAGATTACCTTGCGTCAATGTAACATTTTACAGATTAAGGGCGCATGCTCACCACAGGAGATAACAGCCGTAGCACACAAAGTACTGGCTTCCCCACAGGCTCTTACCCCTGTTTTGGACTTCACCCCTTGCTCCGAGTCATTTGTCTCAGAAACCATTGCCGCCATGAAGCCCACCTCATGTCACAGCGATGCCTGTCCAGCGAGCCTGGTCATTGAATGTCAAGAAATATTAAGCCTGTGGGTCACCAAATTAATTAATTGTTTGTTCATTGAAGGTAGTGTGCCCCTCTTCTTAAAAGAGGCCTGGGTAACTCCCTTATTAAAAAAGGAATCTCTGGACCCCTTCACCCCAGATAATTACCACAAATGTGCCGTTTTTGCTGAAGGTGTTCGACAAAGTGGCTCACTTACAGCTTAGAATCATGTCAAGGCCCATAACATTCTTCTCCCCTGTCAATCTGGGTTTCAGAAAGGCTTCGGAACTGAGACGGCTATGCAGGATATTAAGGCCAACTTACTTGAAAACATGGATCAGGGGTCCTTATCAGCTATGATGCTGTTGGACCTGTCCTCGGCATTTGACCTTGTAGATCTTGGTCTTCTGGCCGAAAGACTTCAATCAGTTGCAGCCGCTCATTTAAAGCAGCCCTCTGGATCTCATCATTTCTTGGCCCTAGGATCGCTCTAGTCAGTGTGGGTGATACTTCATCTGATTCCTCCCCTATCACCTGCCGCGTTCCCCAGGTGTCTTGCATCGTTCTGATGCTGTTTAACATCTATATGATCCCTTTCTTGCTCCTGCTTATTAGCCTAGGCGTGCTAGTGGTTAACTATGCTGACGACACTCAAGTTGTCGTCATACTCTCCGGCTCATACTCGGTGGACTCTGTAACTTTGAGCACCATCTACAGGTCCATCCATGTTTGATGGCTGCAAATTCTCTGGTATTAAATGCAAGCAAAACGGAGCTTCCCATTGTCCCCCAAGCCATAAACTGAGATCCCTGCCAGGAGAATATGCAAGGTTCATAATCATGGCCCATTGCGGTACAAAAAAAAGTAAAAACACTTGAAGTGATTCTTGATGCTGAACTTTCAATGCGTCAACATGTGGCCGCTGTGAGATCTGCCTGCGGCTTGATAAACAAATTGTTACAAAACATACAGCCATTCCTCACTCAAGAGAACCTGGCAACCTTAGCTGCAGTTCTCGTGAATACACGGCTGGACTATTGCAACAGTTTGCTTGCAGGTTGTGCCGCTCCTGTCATAGCCATGCTTCAGGTCACCCAGAATGGCGCAGTGTGGGCAGTTTCTGGTCTTGCCAGACGTTCCCACGTCATTCTGGCCAGAAGGGCTCTGCACTGGTTGCCAGTGAAGCATCACATCATCCACAAAATATTAACCTTAACTCATAAATGTTTGATAAATGGTGCGCATCCAGTCAAACGCCCCAAGTCGCTTACTCGGATCACAACAGCACCCGAGACTAATCCAACCAAGGTTTAAGCTGGTGACGGCAGGCAGTCACAGCTTTGCCTCCCATGGTCCTTGCGCTTGGAACGCACTACCACCAAGCATTAGACTGATTGACACACCGCTAAAGTTAAAAATGGTCTTGAAAATGTACTTCTTCAACCTTTCACCTGATTAGCACTACAATACTTTTTGGTTGCCCTGCTGATTCTTGAGCTTTGCTTTTGGTTTTTCCAAACCTCTCTATGTTCATTATTGGTGATGATTGTTGCCTGTCGTTTTATGTTGTTTGTGTGCCCGGAGGCCTGCAGGCTTGTGGCGCGATGGACTAAGAATTTTAAATCAATAAATAAATCCCACCAAATCATTTGACAGCCACAGATGTCCTACACAAGGTGGCTTTTTCCTGAAAGTCCTGCCTTCCCTCATGCCTCTGATCCAAGCATACTAGATGGAAACAATGGGCACAATTAAATAGAAAACACATATTTATTTCATTTATATAGCGCACATACAATCCTGAGGCATTGAGACGCTGTTACAGGTACAAGTCAAGTAGTGGGGTTATGTCATACAATCATGATGAGTCATGTAGCATGCATGAACTAGGTGCATTTTCAAAATGCATGGTTGCATTACATAGAGGACAGTGTCATACATGATAACATACAGTATGGTGGTGTTGTGGGGTTATTCATCTGGAGTTGCTGTTTAGGCGAAGAGGTGAGTTTTAGGAGCTTTACGAAAAATCCAATAGGATTTCTCAGTCCTCAATGAGGGAGTGAGGTCATTCCAAGGTTTCGCTGCAAGGTAGGGGAAAACGGAGCCTCCGGCTTTGCATCTCTTTACTTTGGGGATGAGCCCTCGTAGGTCTTGTGGAGTGAACTTAAGTGATTCTTTGGGTGAGGTAGAGGGGCGCTGAATTGGAGAGGCACTTGTGGGCAATGGAGAGTGTTTTAAAGGTGATACGCTCCCGGATGGGAAGCCAGTGTGCTTTTCTCCTGGCTTCGGAGATGTGTTCTCTTTCTGGGATGTTAAGGGCTGCTCGCAGGGTGTTGTTTTGTATACCTGGAGTTTATGGATTTTTCCTGAGTATGTGCCTATGAATAGGGCATTGCAGAAATTGATCTTGGAGCCAATGATAGCATGGGCAATGGTAAGGCAGTTATTTTTGGATAGGAAGGGTCTGGCGGCATTGAGGACCTTAGTGGCATATGCTGCCGAGGAGGCAATGGCATTTACTTGTCTGGTCATGGTGAGAGAGGCGTCAAGATAGACTCCTATAGTCTTAACCGTGGTTGAGACAGGGATTGAGCAGCTGTCTATCTGGAAGGCAGTGTAATGAGTGTTGAGGGGCTTGAGAGCATTGGGTGTGCCAACAATTAAGATTTCTGTTTTGTCACTGGTAAAACAAAGATGGTTTGCTGCCATCCAGGCCTGTATTGTAGCATAGATTTTATTGAGGGTGTTAGCCATCTGTAAAGTTGCCTGAGAGAGGGATCAGGATTTGGGTGTCGTCAGCGTAGTTGGTTTAAGCTACGCTGAGGGAGTCCAAATAGAGCTTCAACCAATCCTGTTACCTTGCCTGCTAGGGGTGCTAGCGATGCGTCACATTCATTGAAACAGTCTGTTCCATGGGCTCTCAAACATGCCAACGGAGCGAGGGTCATTTTCAGTTACATTACATTTCAGGAGACAATCAGAGGAATTATAGTTTGTCAATCGAACCATAAAGACATTTGTAATAATTCCCAGCTCTTCTTGGTTTAGAGAATGAACACACAACATTTCTGCTCTTGAGAGGAGAGCTGATCTATAATATAATTAAAAGTGACAGTAATTTACATGCCAATCATATATTTACTAGGTTCACACTTGGGAAGGGCATATGAAATATTTGTTGCAGGGAGATCTTGCCTTTGCCATCATATACATTTGTATGTAAATTGATTGAATCTTGTCATTTGTAACTTAGCTTTAAACATTCAATAAATAATGTGTTTTCAAAAAGAACATCCCTTCACTGCTCTGTTTTATGGTCACTGCAGTCTTAGGAACCTTCTCATCAATGTCAATTGCTACAGGCAACCTCTGATCGGGACCAGTTCACTGATGCCTTGGAAAAGGGAACCATGCATAATGTTTCTTATGAGGGCCTTCACATGTTCCTCACTACTTTGAATCATTTCCTTATTGATCTAATTATTGCAATTATATTCTTTTTATTTTGCAATTAACCTGCTAGGTACCAAGATTGCTAATTGCCACTGAGAGAGAGTGTATTACCATATGTGGCGAGAATGTGCACTTGTGTGCCTTTGCGATATGCCGAAGTAACAGAGAATTGTAAGGCGGGTGCCCATCAGGATGTCTTACATAAATGAAGTATCCAGCCCAGAATCCTTTTCTATCCTAGTTTCTCTCCCTGCTCCTGAAAGAACAAAAATCACAAATTCAACGTAGATAAACTTTGGGACATTGCCATAGAAAAGGAATGGTGGCTGGTGTTTAACCCCTCCCACCCTTGGCTTTTTACCATAGGGCCCATTGCCTGTGTGCACAGTCCCAAACATGCAGCTTGGATTGTGTTTCTCACAGTCTTTCTCAATTAGGGTGGCTTTCCACTGTGCTTTTTGTTCTTCCTATTCAGTCGGGGTTCTTTCAATCTCTTTCCACCCCCTTCGGGATTCCTCTTTTTCACTCCCCACCCAGGGGTTTTCCTTTTCCTCTTTCCTCACTCGTTTCTTGGTGGTGTAAGGAAGGCATGGTATCAACAGTAAGACAGCCACAACTGACCACAGTTCCAGGGTGTTTATTGAACTTTCCCAAGGGTTTGATAAACGCCTATCTAAACCTATATCTACAGATGGGAGCAAGCTACGACCATCAAATAATAATAATGCAGTCCTAGTGGAGTCCTGTCAAAATAAAAGGGCCCATGCTAAAATAAAACTATTGCCAATCCTTACCGCTAAATTACAAATAGTGTGGGATAATGTCCATGAAAAAGAAAGAAGTGTTTACAAAATTATATGTCAGGATGATCGGGCCGTTGGCCTCCCTTCCCCACGTTTTCAGCACAGGGTAAGGCGGTTCACTCGAGCAAGTACACACTCTGGCTTCTTCGGCACAAGGATGCCGTTCTGTTTCCAGCCACAGTGCCTTCTGTGCCCAAGTCTCTTTTCTGGTCAACGTCTCTTGATTCAGAGGGCCTGATGTACAAAAATAGGATACACAGTTCTTTCCGTATTACAAATATTCAACACGGGTGCTTTACCCTGCATCCCCATCAGCCGGACTCAGATCCCTGTTATTTTACAATCGTTACTGCAGATCCCCATCTTGTGGGCTCAGATCCCTGTTATTTTACAAAGTTCAGAGAATAGTCGTTTTCTCGGGTGACTCAGGGTTCACCCCTGATCCCCCACAGCCGAGCTTGGATACATTTTCAATTAGTCTCCCTCAGCCGGGCTTGGACCAATTGTAGTTCACCTTGGCTTATCGAAAACTTTCGAATGTGCACAGGATTTAGCTTGACCCGTTGCAGAACCACTTTGATACAATCTTCCATTTTATACTACAGCTGCCATTTAGTTGGATACCTAAAAGAGACCTTCGAATGAGCACCCACGTGGCACCGTACCACTCTGTATGCAGTATCTCAATTGGCCTCCCAAAGTTCATTCACTCCTTTGGTTTCCAATTATATTTGCGTCGCTCATCACATGCGTTTCACACACTGTCCTCTTTGGATTTCTTCATACAATGTTGCCGCTTGCAACCTTGGTTCAACACAAGCTGGTTTGGTATCAGTCTCTCTGACTCACCGGCTGTGCTGTCTTTACCGGCGCTGCTTTGTTGTAGGAGACAAGGACAGTACCACAGCGGCAATCGCTCCTCCCCACCTTGGTTATCAACGCGGGAGAGCGCCGGGCACCTTCGATGGACAGTGTAGGTTTGTTCAGCTTTAGTTCCTGGTCTTAGGCTTCTTACTTTCCAAGGTTTGTGAAAGTAGCAGTCTTGAAAGGTCACAGGCACTTGCCTTTTTGAAACTCTCTCTAGTCTCGCCGTCTTTCACCTTGTATTACACTGCCATCTTGGAACTGCGGTTTCCTCGTGTGCTTTTCCTCGCTCAGAGTGTGCTTTCCTGCTCTGCCTTTTAGCCGTCTGGGGGAGTGCGATGGAAGTCAGGTGTGTATAATGATCAGTAATTGCCTGAACATTGTGTTGGGACATGTCAGGTATACAGCTCTGGTCTTAGTCAGTTGTCACTCACGGTGAACTGTCTGTGAGAATGTTTTTGTGTCGGGAAAGAGGTGCGTGGGGTAGAGCTCCTAGGTATCCTACCTGGTAGGATGGGGAAAAGGAGTAAAACGGAAGGGGATACCGCATCTCACCATCCAATGCCCCATTTCCACTCCCCGAAGACCACCTCATCCAGGTGATCCTCCCGCACTGGTCCACCCGCAGGAACTGGATCCAAACGCATTGGCCGTGTCCTGGCCACTTGGATGACAGATCCCCTGGAACTAGCGGTTGAGACACCTTCAGGTGGTCGGGGCGTTACTTTTTCTCATTGCCCACTCTGGGGTTTTTGGTGTCTTCTCCTGCACCAGGGCTTGTCTTTGTCTTGTGTCCTTGCCCCAGTCTGGATCTTCTTTGAGTTCTCACCACTTCTGGGCTTCCCGGTACTCTCTGCTTCTTGGGGATTTTCTGTATTCTCCACACATTGGGGCTTCTCTGTGTTCTACCCACTCGTTGGGCTGCTCTGTGTCCTCCCCACTCAGGGTTTTCTTTGCTACCTCCCCACTCTGGGACTTCTCTGTGTTCCCCCCTTTCAGTGGCTTCTCTGTCTCCTCCCCACTCTGGGGCTTCTCTCTTTTCTCCCCTCTCTGGGATTTCTCTGCATCCTCCCCACTCCGGGTCTTTTCTGTGTCCTCTTCCTTGCTGTATCACCCTCATTCCTTTTCCCTGGAGCCACTGCATACCTTTTCTGTTGTGCAGTGCTCCTCGGGAGGGGCGTTGGGTCTATCGGAGTCAAAGCCACTTCAGCAAATCCTCAACTGGGTTCTGTGTTGAACACTGGTGTTTCTCGTCTCCCGCTGGCTTTGTGTGGGTCTTCAGCTCTGGTTTTCTTCTGGGTCAGTCTCTCTGCACTTCCAGGGTCCTCATACTCTTCTGCTACTCCAAGCCGGGACCGTCCGGTTATATGACCGGTAGGCACTACATTTCTGTGGTGCCAACTGCAGCTTTGATGCAACATTTGGCGTACTCTCCCTCTGCCTTGATGTACCTATGATGAGGCTTCTGGCCCCTTCGACTCTGCTGGCTTTTTCTTGCCTGCAAAGCTGATGATTGGCTCTTTACCTGGTGCTTCTCCAAGGGGTTGGAGCCATCCGCTGCTCTGCTGTTTCAGCAGAGGACTGCCAATAGGTGGGGTCAGAAACCAAACCAGCCATTAAAAAAGGGGGTTTAAAATGCTCACACATCTCAGCTCCCACATAGCCAATAAAGTTCTTAGGCGTTGGGGGGGGAGGGTAAGGTGACTTCTTTCCGTGTCTGGTCATTTTCCAGTCTCCTAAGGGGAGCGGGGACACCCATAGCGGGCTCGCCTCCTGAGTCCCAAAGGGGGGGCTCCCCTTGGGGAGAGGGGACAAATTCCTTGGATTCGGCACAGAGGGTAAGAGAGCGGATGGGAGAAGCAGCATATGGGGCTCAGGGAATGTTAGATTGCAGTAGGGCTTGGGATCACAGGGTGCAAGGAGGGGAGTAACAGGAGTTGATCTGGTGGCGTGGTGGGCATTCCATGGATGGGTTGATACACTAGGCGGAGGAGTTTGAAAGGGCATCTGGGTAACATTGGGAGCAAGCCTGCAAGACCTTGGTGGGCAGATGGTGAAGGGGAATGTGGGAAGGTGTAGCAAAGAGGCACATTTTATCAATGGGGAAAATGAGTGCAGTGGAAGTTCCAAGAAAAAGGTAAAGCAGTAGTCAAGACAGCTGCGGACCAAAGTATAGATCGGGTCTTTCGGAGTGTGTTAAGGGGGTGAGGACAATTCTTACATATATTTAGATGGTTTCATCTGGTCATTGTGGCACTGGGAGTAATGATTTGCTAGAGACTTAAATGGCTGTCAAAGGGGACCCCAACATTGTTGGCTTTTGGGTGCAATAGTGAGGAGACCAGGGGGTAAAGGAGAGCAAGGATGGGAGGCGGAGAGAGGATTGGAAGCATTCATGTAGGTATCTTCAGTCTCGAGTTAAGCATGAGGTACCTGTGGCAGCCAGTGACAAATGGCATAGAGCTAGGTCAGGGCAGGGATGCAGGAAGGGAAGGACAAATGGTTTGGGTATTACCAATAAATAGGAGGTAAGATAATCTAAAGGAAGACATCAAGTTGCTGGCAGAGGAGCCATAGAGCATGAAGGAAAGTGGACTAAAACAGACCCTTTGGGAAACAGCTGCTGGGAGGAAGGTGGGAGCAGAGATGCTGTTATTTCATGAGATGGAAAAGGACTAGACGGGAGATATATAAGAAGCAATCCAGGTCAAAGCAGGAGTGTGATGCCAATGTTAAAGTATAAGGAGAAGGTAGGGGTTCTAGAAGGTATCAAATGCAGCAGGTAGATCCAAGAAGTTTGGTATTGAGAGTTTGGGCTGATGCAAAGGTGAGGATATTACAATCGTCAATAAGAGTCATTCCTGTATAGTGCCTGTTGCAAAGTCCAGATTGGAGGGGGTCACAGAGGCTGTAAATTTTAAGGTTGGAATAAATGCAGTTGAACACTTATCGTTCATTTAGAGTTGTGTGGAAGGAGAGGGACATGGCGAGAGTTAGCAGCGTTGTTGTGGTAAGTGGAATCCTTATTAGAATGGGATGGTGTGTAGAAATCTTGTAGCAGGTAGAGTAGAACACAGATGAAAGTGTGAGTTTGAAAAGAGGAGAGAATTAGAAAAGGTTAAGGTTGCTGATGGCCTGAAGGCCAAAAGGGTCAATAGTGATGCAAGACTGGTTGGCAGTTCAGAGGATTGGTGCCAGCTCAATGGCGGTAATTGAAAAGAATGATAGTACAGAGAAGGGTAGGTAAAGAAGGAATTGAGGATGGGGAGAAGGTCGGGTATAGTTGAGTGGTCAGAGTTTTTCAGATTCTCACTATTTGAGGAAATGTGAGTGGAAAATACATTTGCAGAGAGGATTGGTGAGATGGAGCGAGGGGGAGAAAGCATGAACTCTAGGGTGGGGGAAGGTTTGCTGGGAGCAGAGAGAGATAAGGTTGGTATAGTAGAAAGATATTGGTGAGTCAAGGGCAGGCAAAGAGGGGCAAAAGTGCAAGACCTGTGCCCTTTTCAGAAGTTGTCACATGGCTGTCCTCAGCTTGCAGATCTGAGGGTTGATGTAGGGCTAGGGCAAAGATGTGAGAGCAGTGATGGCATGAGTCAAAGAAGTTGTTGAGGAATGTGGTTTTGTTGTAGAGTAATTGGGCTGTCCAGAATCAAAAGGTAAGATTAGAAGAGTGTAGACTAGGATGGGATAGTTGGGTGATAGGGGACACCCTGAGGGGAGCCAAATGGAAACACAACGCAGTTGGCATGCTTAAAGTGAGAGCAAAATGGACGAAGAGCAGCAGTGGGGCACCATTCAGGGAACGCATGAAATGCCCATGTAAAGGGTTTGGAGAGTCCAGTGAGCAGGAGGGCAGGGAAATGGAGGCACATTGTGGAGACAGCTCAGTGGGTAAACTCAGAAATGTAGGCACATTGTGGGGACAGCTCAGTGGGTAAACTCCGGCTGTCAGCTAGGCCTGTACCTAGCAAGTATGCCAATAGACTAGTTACCACTAACAATATTTAACGAGAGGCCGGAAGCAACCAACACGTATTTTGTGGTAGTGTTAGCTGTTTATTATATGTGTACATGATGAAATAACAAATTGATCAGCTGAATATTGAGAACACTTATTTTTTTTGACAGGTTGCCAGCATCAGAGCTGGGAAGGTATTTTCAAGAAGTGCTGGGGAGACTCTAGAAGAACAGCTGAAGCCAATGCTGGATTGGGCCGTTGGGGGATTTCAGCCTACGGGTTACACTGGATTGAAACCACCAAGGAAAACAGGTTTGAAAAATGAACACCAAAACAGAACAAATCCATGAAATGCACGTTGAATCCTCTGCTGACATTTAAAATCTGCATGTGTGCCATAATGCGATACAAAAAGTCTGATAAGTCACAGAGCCTTCTGTTTTATGAGGAATGCTTCTGATTTCAATAGCCACAAATTCCCTCATTGTGGTATTTTTAACTCTTCTTCATTTGCGTTTCTAAAGTAGAACGTGTACTCTTATATAACTCATCACTTTTTGCAAGCAGTTCTAGGAAAAACTTTTTTTAATGAAAGAGCAGCATTGAAGTAAGCAGTAGAAGTGAAAAAAAGAGTCTGTAAACTCCTGTCAATATGAAGATATGAACATAGATTAAGATCAATTATATATCATATTTCTGAGGCTTGTGGAATCTGCATAGGCCGACATCTAGTGGAAGCTGCGGAGTATTACAGTTGTTGTTTTCGAAACTCGAAAAGGAACGTCGACAGGGCGTGCCAGTAATACTATCCCTAGTGTGACGTAGTCCACAGCGAGGAAGTCGGCGTGCGGTGAGCCTTGGCCATCTCTGGGAACTTGATGTTTTCTGGCCCAAAACTAGTCCCCCAGTCCACCGAAGTGTCCCTCTCCCACCCCGCACCCTCTTCCTGGTCTCTCTCCCCTCCCGCCCCGCCCATCTCAGCACTGATTGGGCCTCAAGCCCGTGGCTGCAAGGGTCTAGCGACCCAGCTCGCACTGGCTGCTCCATCCACAGCGAGGAAGCAGGTGTGAGGTGAGCCTTGCCCATCTCTGGGCACTTGGTGTTTTCTGACTCAAAACTAGGCCCCCAGGCCCCTGAAGCATCCCTCTCCCACCCCGCACCCTCTTCCTGGTTTCTCTCCCCTCCCGCCTCCCGACCCGCCCATCCCTGCTCTGATTGGACCTCGAGCCCTTGGCTGCAAGGGTCTAGCGACCCAGCTCACACCAGCTCCTCCATCCACAGCGAGGAAGCCGGCGTGAGGTGAGCCTTGCCCATCTCTGGGAACTTGGTGTTTTCTGGCTCAAAACTAGGCCCCCAGGCCCCCGAAGCGTCCCTCTTCCTGGTCTCTCTCCCCTCCCGCCTCCCGACCCGCCCATCCCCGCTCTCATTGGTCCTCTCAGCCTTCATCACTGGTCCTCCCAGGGCAGCCCTCTGCCCGGCAGCCCCCTGTGGCTAAGGGCCCCAAGGCCAAGTGTGGTTCCAAGAGAGGCGGCTCCAGGAGGTGTCAGCAGGTGTCCGCATGGGAAGCCAGTGGCCAGCCGTCAACTAGCAACTACAGGGACCAGCAAGGTAGGAGTGGCTTGGGTTGGGGGAGAGCTACAGCTCTACCCTTGAAACCTGAAACCTGACCACTTGGCAAAACCAATGTTGAACAGTGTGACTATTCCCCATTACCCCTCTCCCTCCCTCAAATTTAGCAGGGCGCCTGTGCCCAAATTGCATTGTGTGATATTTAGACTGCATTGATAGCCTCTCTCCCACTATAAAGGTCTCTCAAATTTAGCAGGGCCTCCATGCACTAATTGCATGGTGTGATATTTAGATTGCATTGATAGGCCTCTCTCCCACTATACAGGTCTCTCAAATTTAGCAGGGCTTCTGTGCTCGATTTGCATTGTGTGATATTTAGATTGCATTGATAGCTCTCTCTCCCACTATACTGATCTCCCAAGTTTAGCGGGGACTCTGTGCCCAAATTGCACTGGGTGATATCCAGATTGCATTGACAGGCCTCTCTCCCCCGGTGCAGGTCTCTCAAATTTAGCAGGGCCTCTGTGCCCAAATTGCATTGGTGATATTTAGATTGCATTGATAGGCCTCTCTACCACTATACAGGTCTCTCAAAATTAGCAGGACCCCTGTGCCCAAATTGCATTGCGTTATATTTAGACTGCATTGATAGGCCTCTCTCCCACTATACAGGTCTCTCAAATTTAGCAGGGCCTCTGTGCACAATTTGCTTTGTGTGATATTTAGATTGCATTGATATGCCTCTCTCCCACTATACAGGTCTCTCACTCAAATTTAGCAGGGCCCCTGTGCCCAAATTGAATTGTGTGATATTTAGACTGCATTGAAAGGCCTCTCTCCCACTATACAGGTCTCTCAAATTTAGCAGGGCCTCTGTGCACAGTTTGCATTGTGTGATATTTAGATTGCATTGATAGGCCTATCTCCCACTATACAGGGCTCTCAAATTAAGCAGGGCCTCTGTGCCCAAATTGCATGGTGTGATATTTAGATTGCATTGAAAGGCCTCTCTCCCACTATACAGGTCTCTCAAATTTAGCAGGGCCTCTGTGCACAGTTTGCATTGTGTGATATTTAGATTGCATTGATAGGCCTCTCTCCAACTATACAGGGCTCTCAAATTTAGCAGGGCCTCTGTGCCCAAATTGCATTGTGTGATATTTAGATTGCATTGATAGGCCTCTCACCCTCTATACAAATCTCTCAGGTTTAGTGGGGACTCTGTGCCCAAATTGCATTGGGTGATATTTAAACTGCATTGATAGGCCTCTCTCCCACTATACAAGTCTCTCAAATTTAGCAGGGCCTCTGTGCCCAAATTGCATGGTGTGATATTTAGATTGCATTGATATGCCTCTCTCCCACTATACAGGTCTCTCAAATTTAGCAGGGCCTCTGTGCCCAAGTTTCATGGTTTGATATTTAGATTGCATTGATAGGCCTCTCTCCCACTATACAGGTCTCTGACATTTAGCAGGGCCCCTGTGCCCAAATTGTATGGTGTGATATTTAGACTGCATTGATAGCCTCTCTCCCACTATACAGGTCTCTCAAATTTAGCAGGGCCTCTGTGCCCAAATTGTATGGTGTGATATTTAGACTGCATTGATAGCCTCTATCCCACTATACAGGTCTCTCGAATTTAGCAGTGCCTTGTGCCCAATTGCATGGTGTGATATTTAGATTGCATTGATGGGCCTCTCTCCCACTATACAGATCTCTCAAATTTAGCAGGGCCTCTGTGCCAAAATTGCATTGTGTGATATTTAGATTACATTGATAGGCCTCTCTCCCACTACACAAATCTCTCAAGTTTAGCGGGGACCCTGTGCCCAAATTGCATTGGGTGATATCCAGATTGCCTAGACAGGCCTCTCTCCCACGGTGCAGGTCTCAAGTTTAGCAGGGCCTCTGTGCCCAAATTGCACCGTGTGGTATTAGACTGCATTGATAGACCTCTCTCCCACTATACAGGCCTCTCAAATGTCACTGACCAACTCACTCTTAAGTGAGACAGAACCCACCATTGAATTACTGTGGAGTGACACTCTGATTCGGGGCTCACGCATCACACGGCACAAGTCTGAGCTGCGCCCCTCCAAGCCACTCTTCAATTAGTAGATACCCTTCCCAAACCCACATAGCTAGCTCACCGCAGTGAACCTGGCTCAGGGAGACGAACACTAAAGAGCCACCAATAACACCCAACTACATAACCCTTAACCACCTCCCCTACCCCTCTCAAGACAGCGACTGAACGAGTCGGCAACTTCAGCCAGAATACTACCTACAGTCAGAGCCCAAACTAGTAGCAGACAGCCTCCACACCCACTACTACACCACAAGACAACCAGACCAAAGCAGGACCAACTGGACATCACCAAATAAAGACTAAACAACTCTCAATCTTATAATGCCATGCAAACGACCCATTCCAAGGAAAAGACAAAGAGAAGAAAGAACAAACACTCCGGAGCAGCAACTAAGAACGACAACTATAGAATGCACCCCCACAGACAGGAACACAAATCGAACCAACACTGAGATAAGAGACAAATCCCTCTACCTAACTCTATACCTTGCTGACAACTGGCCACCACAGCAATCCAACCCAACGCTAGAAGCAGCAACAGCAAACAACCTAACACAAGCAAGTAGAAGGATGAACAACACAAAAAAACAACAAACACATGACCGATGCGATAACACCCTACATCACCAAAGCAAGAGGAACTTTCAATCGACAACCACAACTCCTGGAAGATGAACCCGATGAAAAGAAAAAAAAAACAAGACAGAGCCTAGAAGAACTCTTCGAAGACGCTGACACCCTGAAACCCACAGCCCAATAAGAGATCAACCAGGAACGAAACCTCAACACCGTTCAGAAGATGACTTCATCATGAAAGTCCAAACCAAACAACACCTCCAAACTTCACTGCAATCTAATAAACGTAAGATCCATGTCAAAACACGCAACAGAGATTTTCCACCTACTCGATGACAACGGCATTGACATCCTGTTCATCACAGAAACATGGCTGGACGACAACTACAAAATCACACTCCAAAGCTGCCTTCCAACCAACTTCAAATGCCTGCAAACAAACAGGAAAAAAAAGGAGGAGGCATGCAATAGCATTCAAAGAACATCTGAAAATAAAAACGGACGAACCACTCAACATCCTCCACTGCGAAACCATGGTAATACACCTAACAGCGAGCCCAAAAAACAACATCACATTCATCCTGGTCATAGAAGCCATCACCAACTTAGCCATCAACCATGAACATCTAATCATCCTGGGGGACTTCAACATCTGGTTTTAAGACAGTCACGCCCACTCATAAAACTCACTGATTGAACAACTCACCACCATGAAACTACGACAACTAGTCAAAGAGGCAACACACTCGGCAGGACACACCCTTGATGCAATTTTCGCCAAAGAAAAACTCCTCACCATGGCACCACCAATACAAGTACTGTGGAGCGACTACCTCATCATCCCATTCGTGATCACTCTGCCTACTCAAGTCTACATCCCACCCCCAAAACTCACAACCACCACAAAAAGAAACTGGAAACACGTCAAAGAAAGCAACCTATTCGAACAACTGGAATTAACCAAACCCTCAACTACAGAACTAGAGCTAGCTGACCTAGACGGGAAAGGGGAGATACTTCACAAATGGATTGCAGATACAATAGACAAGATCGTCCCAGAAAAAACAGTCACCCCATCAAAAAAAAGAGCAATGGCAAAATGGTTCACCCCATTATTGAACACCATGAAAAAGGAAAACAAAAAGATGGAACTGGAATGGAGGAAAGAATACAACCAAGGCAAAAAACACAGTTCCAGAAACAAATCCGCGCATACCAGAAGGAAATTCAAAAGGCAAAGAGAAGACATTACGATGACAGAATCACCAATGCCACCAACACACAAAAATAAATGTTTAGCATCATTAAAGAAATGAGAAACCCACCAGGCTGTGATAACACCCCACCCCCTCAGAGAAACTATGCAACGACCTGGCAGACCACTTCAAGAAAAAAATCAATGACATCCGACAAACCATGCAAAAGAGACTAACCAACCACAACATACAACCTAACGAACCTAACACGGAACCACAGCACAAACTCCAAAACTTTCCTGAAATATCAGCAGAGGCAATCGCAATGCTGGTAAAATGAAGCAAGAAATCTGGATCACCCATGGACCCCTGTCCCTCGGACATCTACAAATCATTCCTCGCGCAAGGAACGCCAGCAGAACACTACAGAAACCTTCTAAACCTATCACTAGCAGCAGGGACTGTACCGAGGATCTTCAAATCAGCATATATCAAGCCACTCCTGAAAAACACAAGTGGCAACGTAGAAGACCTCTCCAACTACAGGCCGATCTCTAGCATCCCCTACCCGGCAAAACTCCTAGAAACCTACGGATATAAACTAACCCAAGAACACGTAGAAAAACACCACCTGCTAGACCAAGCTCAAGTCGGTTTCAGACCAGCAAGAGGAACGGAAACAGCATACTATCCATCTGGGACAACCTGAAAACTAATGCAGACTCAAACAATACCTCAACCCTTATTCTGCTCAACCTCTCCGCAGCCTTTGACACAGTTAGCCACAACACCTTGACCAAAAGACTAGAAGACATAGGCATAACAGACACAGCACTACTCTGGACCAAATCATTCCTAGCAGACAGAACAGAAACCGTATGGATTAACCCATTCAAATCCACTCCACGAGTTAACGAATGTGGAGTGCCACAAGGATTCTCACTATCTCCACTATATTTCAACATCTACCAGACTCCGATCATCAGAATCTTCAAAATATACAACATTATATGCTACAACTACACAGATGATACTCAAATCATCTACAAAATCAAAGACATTGATGCCGATCATTCAAACCTAATCGACTGTCTAAAAGAAGTCTTCAACCGGGTGAATGACAACTCCACCACACGGCAAGAAGAATTCTACCTTTCCTCTCCTTCACGGACAAAACACTCACTATCGTCGCCCTCATCATGTCAAGAAAGAAAATAACAATCTACAAACCAACGAGACCCCTCCGATCAAGCAACGAAATCCGCCTGGAATTTAAACCATACCTTAAGAAAAAACTTGGAGGCACCTCCTTCTACCACTTAGCTGCAAAAACCTGGAACAACATCCCAAAAGAAATAAGAAACACAGAAGATCACCTGAAATTCAGGAAATCACTAAAAACCTGGCTCTTCAACACCACAGACTCAAACTGAAAACGAAACAGAGAAAAAGTATGACTAAACTGGAAAGGACACGGACAGCCACAGAACTGACAGGGAAGCTCCCACGGCTCCTGGTCGGGTGACTCTGGATAGACTGGAGCACAGGCGACACGCATGGAGATCGAGTCAACTACCCCAGTCAATCCCACCCAACATCTTCACTGGCCCCTTAGTTACCAACAGGTACCACAGTGTTGTGGAATTGTCGAGATATTGGCAATCACCACACTACCCGAGTTGTTGACATTGGCAGGTGCTTTGGCCACAGGAGTATGAAGGGAGGACAGGTGGGGCTATGAGAGAGCCTGATAGAGGTGGGGGCCAGATGAGAAAGGGACCTTGAATGCCAGATGGGCCCAGCTCAGGACAGAGGCGCATCAGGGGAGACTACGCAAGCCCAGCGCCTCAATTCAGGATAGAGATGCCAACTAACCAACTCCACTAACAATTTCAGCCTCTGCATACGCCTCTCAAAGTCCAAACCAAACACAACCAAAAACCTACAGCACAACAAACCGCACAAACTTCACTACATTGCAACAACAAAACAAAAAAAACACACAGACTCGCACACCAGTACACGACGACTACCGGCAGACACCCCAGGCCCAGCCAACGGACCCACCGGGCTGAGGCCGCCAACAGCACATCACTGCTCTCTTGCACTTTTCCTGCTTCCTCCCACTAATTCAACCTCCCCTCCTCTTTCAGAGCCGCCAGAGCGCCAGGGGACCGCTCCGGTGGTGATACTGCGCGGTACAAATGTCCATTAACATTAACGTCCACTGTACCCATGGTCCTTCACGTATCGAGGTCCGTCAGATTGTTTTTTAACGTCATTGTGAGAGGATGCTTCTCGCAGGGTTCAATTTCGGCTGATGCCATTTGCTTATGATAAGTTTAAATATAGTTACTCTTTCTATCCTTTTCCTTCTGACATTGACACATTCATCGATGCGGTGGAAAGGCAAGACAGCGCCGTCAGACAGTCAAGATTCAACAGACCCTTTCGGCCTTGGAAGGCCCACCGGGCCTAGGCCCTTACAGTAGGGAGAGTGGGGGGTGGTCATTGTACAATGCATTTTCCCTCCCTTTCCCTTTATCGCCTGGCTGCCTTTCCCAGACATGGATAAAACATCCTTTAAATTCTGCCCCACATTTAATAAAACATTTCTGTGGATCGACAAACACAAAGTGTGCAACCTATGTCTGACCGCGACCACAACGAAGGGCATTGTCGAGCTTGCAAGCTCTTTAAACCTAATACCCTTAAAGATCGCAGAACCAAGCGCTGGGCCCATCACGCCATGCAGGTCGAGAATGCCCTGGACATGGAGGATCTTCCAGTGATGGCAGCGTTGCTGTCTTTTCAGACAGCGAGGGTGAACAGCCAAGTTCCCAAGTGCAAGCCCCCGACCCTATTAGACAGGCAGCAGCTCTGTTAAGGGTACGACATCCCGCGGCAAGAGCACTTCCACTTCACACGCCACTAAGCACACACCCTGCGGCGATGTGTCAGTGCTGCTGATCAAACGCCCAGATACGGCGTCTCGGGGAAGATCAGTAGATTCCCTGTCCTCTGGGCACTCGAAGTCCTGATCGCCTCTTGACAAGCCCCGTAAACCAAAAGACGCCGTCGCCCATAAAACTACATCGACCAAACGCCGAACGTCAGCAGACGAGGCAGAGGCCCTTTCCAATTCCGAAAGTCGACACATCTCGTCGAAATCGGCTGTAAAGTCTGAAAAAACATGTCCCAGAAAGCCTGTTAAAGGCTACTCATTTCAAGAAATCTTCCTCCAAGAGTTCTAATCACAAGGACAAGTCTCATAAGGTCAAAGACAAGTCTCATAGGGACATGTCTACCCCTTGTAAGGAAACTTTATCTGTCCCACAAGAAGAGGGTTCTTTGGCGGAGGCCTTATAGAATAAGGGCCTACCCACACCTACACCTTCAGCACAAGTCCCTGTCGTACCTTACCCTGAGGTCATCCCCAGTTCAGCCCTATGGACAGCAGAGGACATAGATAGGGTGATGTCGAGAATGACATTTTTTGCAAATTGTTTCAAGAAAAACCTTCAGGCAGTCGAACATTTTCAGATTACACCTCCTACTGCTCAGGCTTCCAGCTCTCAGCCCCTGTCTGCCACTCTCAGCCACTGTCTTCATCCCAGCCACCAGCAAAAAGGTCTTGCACTACTGCGGACCTTTATGACATTCATATAGACACTGAAGGGGATAATGAGGACGACCAACACTCTGATCAATAATATGATGGCGATGATGAAGAGGCAGAGGTGTATACTATGTCTTCACCAATTCAACAGGATTCCCCAGTGCCTTATTCTCCGGTAAATAATCAGCCACTATTCAATATATTAATGAAAGAAGCTGAGCACTTCGGTATTCAAACACAGGAGACCCTGCAAGACAAAGATTTTGTCGAAGATATCCTTGGAGACAAAAAAGCCACCACCCAGTTCATCCCCATCTTAAGGTCTGTCCAGAGAAGAATCCAACCTTCAACGGAAACACCCAATGATACACGGGCAGTAAACCCGCGGGTAGAAAAACTTTTCCGCCTAATGCCATCTGACCCTTTTTATATCAGGGGACAACTTAAGCCGGATTCTCTTGTTGTCACAACTACCCAAAAGAGGGCATGTACACCACTAGCCTCTTCAGAGGATCCCCCAGATAAGGAGAACAAGAAGCGGCTCTACACCATGGGAAGGAAAGTTGCGACTTCGGCATCGTTTCAAACTAGGATCACCAACAATTCCACACTGTTGGCAAGCTATGATTACCATAAATGGGATGAGATTACTGCCCTCACTGACTCTGCTCCAGCGCCTTTAAAGTCTAGACTTGCCCTAGTCACAGCGAAAGGCAAAGCCACTGCCAGCTGCATTCTCAAGAACAAACTCGACGCTGCAGATAATGCGGGCCGTATTATTGTGGAAGGAACCATCATCAAGCGACACGCTTGGCTACGCCATTCTGGATTTAAGCTTGAGACCCAGGCAACGTTACTCAACATGCCAGTGGAACTTACCGTGCTTTTTCTGCAAAGCACTAGAGGACGCACTGAAATCAGCCAAAGAGGAATATGATACCCTCAAATCCCTTGGGCAACTGACTAATAAACAACCTGGCCACAGTGGCAGGAACAATTTTCGCCGTTTTTGTGGCCAAAATTCCCAAAGAGGCTCTGGATACGGACAAAGTAAAAATTCATTATGGAACAACAACCAGAGTCAAGCGTCCCAAGGTTACCCAAGAGGCCAGAGATCTCGCGGCCGGGGGAGAGCCTCCATATCTAGAGGTGGAGGAACACCTCCCAAACAATGACAGCCCGCTACAGGCCCCCCCCCCATGATTCACCAGTAGGGGGACGGATTTCACACTTCAGCCACACATGGGAGGGAATAACCAAAGACAAGTGGATGCTATCAACAGTAGCGGGAGGTTATTGTGTGAAGCGCCTCGAAAAACCATCGAACCATCCCCGCGCCAAAGGAAGAACAGCACATCCTGATAGAAGAAGTCAATGCGCTGCTTCTCAAAGAGGCCATCGAGATTGTGCAGTCCAACTAGGTAAAGAAGGGTATTTATTCAACCTACTTCCTTTTGCCAAAAAAAGATCTAACTATGCTCCCAGTATTAGACTTACGCCCTGCAAACACTTATGTAAAGCCACAAAAATTCGGCATGACAACACTACAAGAGGTAATCCCCCTGCTAAAGCAGGGGGGGTTACATGGCAACACTGGATATGAAAGATGCCTATTTTCATATTTCAATGTTCCCAGCGCACTGAAAACTCTTGCGGTTCAAGGTAGCAAACCAGCACTACCAAGTCAAGGTGCTACCCTTTGGAATAGCTTCAGCTCCAAGGGTATTCACCAAGGTACTGGCGGTTGTGGCTTGTAAACATAAAAATATATCCCACCCTGCATCAAAAATAATCTCTATGGAAAAATAATTTTTCGGGGTGATCACTCAGTTATTACTTTTCAGGTGACCTTTAGGTTGCATCAATAATCTAATTGAATTGCTTCTGATCATCTTAGAATAATTGAGCTAGTTGGAGAGAGAAAACATTTTTAGATAACAGGTGCTTTTTAATTCATGTTGTTAAAAAAAAATCTAAAACATTAGTACAAAAATTACTCAGTGTTCAACATGGATGTATTCAATAGTAAACAATAAACATATTCTAATCAAAGGAAAAAGCATTTATGCTTCATGACAAAAGACATTCAACAATCTGATAAACAATAATTAAAATTTCAAAGTGTGACATTTAAAAGTGAATTTTTGAAAGGAAAAAACTTGTATTCAGTTCCCTAATTTGACCCCCTATTCTGGGTGTCTAGAAAGAGGCTCCCTATATCTTTTCCTTGTAATTACTTTGTTCGGAAAATGAGGCTAAAGTTAGTGAAAGTTCCAAAAAGAAAAATATTCTTTGTTCTGAGGCTTTAATTTAGCTATGTGTCTGGGTCTTATATAGTAAGAATTCTTTGCCCTGGCAGTTGTGGCGGCACACCTGCGCAGGGAGGCAATCCCATTGTACTCCTACCTGGACGACTGGCTGATCACAGGAGAAACACCCCATCTTTGCAAACAAAACACGCAAAGAACCATAAGCCTTCTCTTCCAATTGTGCTTCTCAATAAACGAGAAAAAGTCAAGTCTTGCACCAAACACAACAAAACAGGTCCTAGGAGCTGTATTAAATACAAGAACATGCTTAGCTTTTCCATCCATGAAACGAGTGCAGAACATGCTTCAGCAAATAGCCCAGTATCAAGCCGGTCTGCAGATAAGCGTACGCACAGCAATGCGTTTTCTAGGCACGATGGCATCATGCATATATCTAGTCCTACACGCACGTCTGCGCATGCGACCGATGCAGGAGTGGTTGGCGAAACAGTGGTCTCAGACAAGCGGTCAGTGGAACAATCTAGTGGTTGTTTCGCCAACACTGGTTCAGAACCTACCCTGGTGGTCAAGAGAAAACCTGTTAAAGGGAAAACCCTTCCATGATTCGGAAGTGCAAGCAATCATTCGAACAGACGCGTCACTCTCTGGGTGGAGGGCTCATTACCTTCACCACACAGCACATGGTCTGTGGATTCACATCACGGTACAGAGCCACATAAACCTGCTGGAACTACTAGCAGTAATCAAAGCACTTCAAGCATTGGAAGTGTAACTGACACACCAGTAGGTTCAAATTCTAACAGACAGCACCATTGCAATGTTCTATGTCAACAAACAGGGGGACACACACTCTCCAAGTCTGTCCAAGTTGGCGCATTAAATATGGAAATGGGCACTCAGACGGGGGATATCCCTATCCTCTCAAGATGTTCTAGGGGTACTCAACACTCTACCCTATCTGAGCAGAGATCCCCTACCAGAGGAACATTAGTGGCAACTAGACCCAAGTGTCGTAGACCATTGGCTTGCCCCGAGTCCTATGGTCTGATAATGGACCGCATTTTGTGGGTGCAGTGGAATTACAGATATGTGCTGGTCTCCACATGATAAGAGATTTCATAGTTCAAGGCATCTGAATTCTGCCGGTCTTGTGGAGAGGCACAACGGGATTCTTAAATCAAAGATTAGCAAGATTTGTGCGGGAAGCAAGTTGAGTTGGGTGGATGCATTACCAATAGCACTATTATGCATGCGTACGTCTGTACAGGCGTAAACTGGGCTCTCCCCGTACGAAATCATAATGGGGAGGCCGGCAAATGTTTGGTGCACACCTCAGCCAAAACAACATTTTGAGATAAGTTGTGGCCTTTTAATGCAGAAATTGCGTTTGATTCATCAGCAGGTGCAGGAGGCATTACCAGTGAGATACACCGGTCCGGGGCACGCGCTGGAGCCAGGAGACTGGGTGCTGCTAAAGAACTTTGAAAGGAAGTCATCATTAGCACCCAGGTGGCGCGGGCCCCATCAAGTACTTTTGGCAACGCAGACGGCAATATGGGTGGATGGAAGGTAGTCGTGGATCCATGCCACCCATGCCAAGAAGATTCCAACTGCACTGAAAGACTTGCCTGACACTGATGACCGGAAAGAGACAGCGGTCCCAGAAACGAAGAAACTGTTGCCAGTAAGCAGCCACCTAATCTGCCAAAACGAGAAGTGAAACTCGAAACAAAGCCTGAGACGATTGCCAAAGAGGGGGAAGGGCAAAGAGTGCCCCAACGTTGCCCAGCAGAATCGACATCACTGCTGACCGACGCGAAATCTGCTTTGCAAATACCAGCAAAACCAAATCGTGTACCCCTTTGGCGCCCACCAGCACTTGCCAGCACACCAAAGAACGGATCTGCATCATTGGCCCAGCGCTCACCTGCAGTAGCGCCACAGGCTGACTTCAAGCCTGAATCTGGAAGTGCACCGGCACTGTTCACAGATCATACGATACCAGGAGTAAGACGATACAACCTGCGGCCTCGGAAGACAAAGTGATCCGCAGTTCTTTTTGGTGTTTATGTCAAACTTCTGGTTCAGCTCATGGACGGAGAAGGAACCAGAGGTGTAGAGGAGAGAAGCGTGAGAATTGTGCAAGTCGGACAATTCAAGACTCGCGGCTCCTCGGTGCGATCATAAAAAGTACATGTGTCCGGAACCAGAGCGGACAAGCTCGGCGCACATGGTACTATGGCAAGTGAGGTAACCGATTAACAATACATGTGTCCGGAACCAGAGCGCACAAGCTGGGCGCACATGATACTAAGGCGATAAGATAACTGATCGAAGGTCCTCTGAGCAGTATAAGAGGGGACAAGTGATCTCGCCTAAAAACGAATAATCGAATCCAGGCTAAAAAAAAAAAAGAGACAGGCAGAACTGAACTGTGACAATTCCATTGAACTTATTAACATCAGAGCAAGCGCGACAAAGAGAGATATCCACAACAACTGTGATAAAAAAAGGACAACGAGAAAAATGCCGGGACCGGTTCCAGCCTCCTCCTGCACCACCACCGCTGATAATGAGTCAATTATAAAGACTATGGGCCTCATTACACGGTAGGCGGTAAGAGTTTACCGGTACCGGTATTTTACCGGTACCGGTAAACCCTTATCGCCTTACTACGAGGTCCCTTTGCGGGTTGGTACATGAAACGAACCCGCAAAGGGACCGGGGTGCTAATTACGGTACCGCAATTTGCAGTACCGTAATTAGCGCCTTCCCCATTCCCATTATGCCCTATGGGGCCAAAATGGGAATGGGGAAGGGCAATGGAGGAAGGAGGAATTACCGCCTTCCCAACCTTGGAATAGGGCGGTAATTCCCCTTTCCTCCAAGGCGGTACCGGTAAATTACCGGCATGAACCATGGCGCTAATAGCGCCATGGTTTACCACCTACCGTGAAATGAGGCCCTATAAGCTTAAGAAAAACGCATGGTAAAACAAATTGTATGCTGGTACTAACGATAATAATGTGCTTTATGAGCGTGGTAGCACCAATATCAACAGCCCTAATATTATGGTGGGTAGAAACAATACACCCATTAGAAATGTTTTTACCAATAAGTAATATATCCACAACTGAAAGCCCGTTTCAGGTGATCACTTATACCCTACCCCCAATGGAAGAAAAACACAGGGAAGGTTTTGGAAAGAACACCTTACTGTTGATAATGAACATGACACATACAATCCTGAAGAAAACAAACTGCTGGGTATGTGCCCATTTATCACAGCATGCTGGGAAAGGAATAGGGTGGTATGTGCAGCCATTACCATTAAGTTCTGCATGTAGTGCATCTTTAGGTGCAATGTTCTATGGGAAATGGAATGAGAGTAATAAGGGTCAATTAGACAGAACCAACATGAATGAGTTTGAGGAGATAATAATGAAGCCTGTGGGTTGTTCCATTTTCCATAAAGCACAAGTAATAGCCCCAGAGCCCTCTGGGAAAAATACACGAAAGATAACACGACAAAATAGACGAGATAGATTGTCCCTTCCAGAAAAAACATCTGTAATGACATTTCGTGTAAGAACAGAAGGGGACAAAGATGCAATTCCCCCATCTTACACAGTGAATTATAGCCCAAGAACTGTCCCTTTTTGTCTAAAAAAGAAAGGCTCTTTTTCAGTCGTAACATATGCTGGTTGTATGAATACAGTGGTACTAAAATGGGAAATAGAACCAGTATACGTAGGTGATCCAGTTTATTTTATATGTGGAGAGAAAGCATACCCTTGGTTGCCCAGAAACTGGGGAGGTACATGTTACCTAGGGCTACTGTTCCCAGGAGTATTCCTCTTAGAAACAGCAGCCATGGCCAGATTATCCAGAATTAGAGTCAAAAGGACTGACAAAGGTGTTTTAATAGCAACTGATGTAGCAAAATCATTCATTCCATTCTTAGGGCAGATAGTGAACTCCTATAATATAAGGCAACTGTCCAGAATCTTAAAGAATACAATAAACACAACAACAGATATATTATTTACCATGACGTTGGAAGAAAGAGGAATCAGGTTAATGACGCTGCAAAATAGAATGGCTCTCGATGTGATCCTGGTTGATCGTGGGGGAATTTGCAAAATAGTGGGATCAGCATGTTGCGTTTATGTTGATGACTATTCCCCCACGATCTTTGAAGCAATAAAGAAAATGCATGTCTAAGCTCTGAACCCCCTACTGGAGAAGGGAGCTGGGGAATAGAATCTTGGTTTTGGGGAATACTACGATCTTGGGGATGGAAGTTGATCTCAATATTAGTAGGGGTGTTCGGAATATTCCTAACGTGCTGTTGTTGTATACATTGTTTACCCATAGTTTGCGCTGAGGTAACTGAGGGATGTACGGAAGGATGCATGCATATGATAACAAAGAAAAAACAACCTCATGATCGAACTAGCCCAGACCCAAATGAGATGAGAGCAGTAAAAGAGTTGATGGCAATAGATATTGATGAAGACAATGATGTCCACGACAGCATGCAAGACTCAGACATAAGTACTTCAGATTCATCATCACTAGAGGAGGTTTCAATAAATAGATGACACGTTTGGCATGCGGCCAAAGGAGGGTTTGCAGTCTAGAAATACGGATACCTCTACTTGGGCCAACCGTCTCATGCACGATATGACAAAATATAGGTTTTCAAGTTTGCCAATGAACAGCCATTTTGATGTAACAAGAATCGCCATTTTGTTTTCTAACATTGCTCATTGCTTTCTGTTCCTATTGCTTTGCAGTATATTTTCCGCTTACACTGCTCCACTGTGAAACATTGTTGTCTGTATGTGAAAAGGACAGGCCGCAGGGCCGTGAGGATAACAAGAGTTTGCTGAAACACAAACGTAGGCAGCGCCAGGAAGAATGCCCGGCTCCCTCCCGAATGTAGCCTTGAAGCAGAGCTGCAGGGCATTTAATCATTTCACAGCTGCCAGCCAGTCTCGTTATATGGTAGAATATGTTAGAATAATACTGCTAAAGGCTTGAATTATGCTTTTCTTACGGCCCCCCTTTGCTGAGCCCGCTAGAGCATGTCGGCTTCCAGGACGCGAATAGCACCTGATAGATAGCAAGGTCCAGAATGCAACCCGTATGTAGTTCGCTTCCAGCTGAAAGATGCCTTCGCACTCACAAATTGCAAATTGTTACTAGAATAGATGTTTGAAGGTGTCATAGTGGTCGGAGATGCCATCATCACACCAAGTTCAAAGAAACCCAATAAAGGGGGGGTGTTAAACATGTCATAGCTGATTGTTTGATATGCATTTTGTATATATGTAACTGATGTACGTAATTCACTCTCTTGCATCCCTCGAGGTCTAGAGATACACGTCGCGGGCCGTGAGACCGAGTTGGCCAACTGAGACTTTTGCTTTGCAATAAAACCCTAGCCTTGGGAATACAACCTCGTGTCTGGCGTCTCTATCGTGTGTGGTGATTCGCCTTGTTTCCATAGACGTCAGGGTCCCCTAGGGGCCCCTTTCAGTACCAATGGCAATGCCATTACCGGGGTAATGCATGGTGCTCTGAATCAGCATGGGATGCAGAGCCATAGGCACACACAGTGTGTGCACAACAACACATGCAAGATGGAGCACCACAGCATGGCATAGCAGGCACAACAAATGGGGCACAGATACATTTTACAGAAGTGCACTGGATGGCAAACAATGGGGTGACACTTTCGCAGGCAGAGACATTGCATGTTAGCCAGATCAGTCCTGTGCGCTCACAACCATGCCCCATACTCATGTGTTGTGTGCACATTATTGATGACCCTCCCCCCCGTAGGTGGGTCCTCTCACTGGAATGGTCCCCTGCCCCTAACAGACAGCACCTTTAAGTGATGTGCGAATGACCCAATAGCCATCATTACCTCCTCACCACTCACCCTCCCTCCCCCGACAATCACCTCTCTGCCGCTGACACATGTGCCCTGTGGCCAGATGGCAGTCAAAGGCCACCAGGCCCCTGTCTATTCTACACTACCACACCTTCACACCTATGCCCCAGCATGCACCATACACGCTGTATGTGCACACGACTCTTGTGTCCACCCCGGCCAACCACCCAGCCAGTGTCCCCCACCATGGCACACATCAGCAACCATTTCCGGGAACACAAGAGCACTTGCACATCCCATCTGCCCTCCTCCCCTGTGACATGCACGTCCCATTGCAAAACCTTTAGCTCCGAATGCCACAAGGCAAAGTGGGCCACATAATTTCCTTGAACCAAACCATGATGTGAGTACTGTGCCCCTCCTGTCCATATCCCATTTGCTGGTGTCGGGCGTGCAAACACCATCCTGTAGTATCATGTCAACATGGTACCAACGTAGTACCTAGATGGCATGCCTTAAGGTGTAACGTGATTTTGCATATGGGCACTGTACTTACCATGACCATTGTCACAGTGCTTGAAAGGTACACTCATCCACTGACACGCCCTATTTCTGTTCCCCTTGCAGGTGACCGATGACCTCTTTGAGAAATCCACAAACACCACAGGAGTTGGCATACAATCAAGCACACATTCAGACGGGGGTGGCAATTGAGCACACATTTGACGTGGGGAAGGCACACTTCAGATGTCTACATTGTACTGGGAGGGCCATCATGTACAAGCCAGATAAGGTGGGCAAGATCGTGTTGTCATGTGCCATGTTGCACAACATCTGCATTCGGCACAACATACCCCCGCCCCCAGATGTGGACATTCCCCTGAAGATGATGAAGGTGTGCATACAGATGGCACACATGCGAATACTGCGTGTGCAGAGGCCAGGCAGGGTCGCATCACCCGCCAGGAGCTTATTGAGAATTTTTGTTGATGCTGCCTGCCATTTACCTGGCCAATGCTCATCTAAGGCAATAAATGTATGCACACAAAGATTGATGTCCATTCAAGGTTACAAGTGTGAATTTTATGTTTATGATTTGGAGTGCCATTCTGGATATACATGCAGTGTACATCCCATCGCAACACCCACCCCAAAAGCACCCCACCCACTCAAAATCCTCCCAAAAACCCTACCCACTCAAAATCCCCCAAACACCCTACCCACTCTAGGTACACAACAGTATGCATCAGTGTGACCACCATGTCCATGCATTACATCTGGGCATGTTTGGACTTGGGCTCTGAGTCCTGGAGCCTTTTGCTGAGGAGGCGGATGAACCTTTGCCTTGGTGTGCCTTCTAGTGAGCCCTCAGTGGGCGTGTTGGTGGATGAGGGCTCAGAACCATGGGCACGGATGTACTGCAATGTCAAGTGCATGGCCTGTGAGGGACACTGCTGCGGCAGATGAGGCATCTGTGTGGTTGCGCACCCTCTGCCCAAGTTTCACCATGGCAGATGTTGCCTGTCCGAGTTTGCGTGCCATGCAGCGGGTGCTCCTCTGAATGGTATTGCAGATTTCACGCATCTCTGAGTTGCTCACCAGCCACCTGCTGGCGCTCGATCTGGTCTAGCATGCCCTTATTGCACACAGTTTACCATCTGGCCGTGGTTGCGGGCTGTGTGGGCTTGGAGTTGTGACTTGACTAAATCCAGGTGTGGTGTCCCCCTCATATTGTTCATAGGAGTCCATGGCCACTTCCTGTTCCCCGTTTAAGTCTGACTCTTCGGAAATATCCACATGCCACATCTGTTTGGGCCATGTGGTGGGGGCTGGTGTGTGCACAGGCACTTTCCAGCGTCACATGTGTCCTCTCGCTGCCTGTGGTGTCGTAGGGCACAAAACCAGTGTGTGAAGGGTGCATAGGTGGTGGCTGGGCTGGCACTGCCACAGGTGGTGGTGGTGGCTGGGCTGGCACTGCTACTGGTGGTGGTGGCTGGGTTGGCACTGCTACAGGTGGTGGTGGCTGGGCTGACCCTGCCTGGGGTGGTGGTGGTGTTGGTGACTGGGCTGGGACTGCCTGGGGTGGTGGCTGGGCTGCCACTGCCTGGGGTGGTGGTGGCTGGGCTGCCACTGCCTGGGGTGGTGGTGGTGGATGGGCTGGCAATGCTACAGGTGGTGGTGGTGGCTGTGCTGGTGTTGCCCCACTGCCATGCTGCCTGCTGCGTCCGGCAGTGTGTCTGTCCTTGCGCAGTTGTGGCGCCTCTCCTGGTGGGTGCATGCGATGGTCCTGCCTCGTCGTTGTCCGTGGAATGGATATCTGTTGGGAAGAGGAGTTGTGTTGTCAGCTGTTTGCCACACATTTCCTCAGTCGTGCATTATACAAATCACATGCAGTGTGGACAGCTGTGTTGTTGGTGACATCTGTCTCACGTGGGTCTTGTTGCTTAGGTGGATGACCTTGCAGGGGTGGGGTTCATGGAGGTGGGAATGGGGTACATGCAGGGTGTGTGCAATGTGCTTGCCTGTGTGTCTGTCAGGGTGGTACAGCCATCGAAGGGTGGACAGTGCGTTCCATGCCATGGGTCAGGCCACTTGGCTTGGCCATTGTTCGGCACACTGATGGAGGAGGCATGCAAAGGGGGCTTGGAGGGGGGGGGAGTACATGTACATACGCTTGCCTTCTCCCAGTGTCCCTGCATCGGCCTCAGCGCCTCCAATGCCCTCGGTTCCCCCTCATGTGCCGGATGCTGCTCCGTTGCTCCTTCAACGGCATGAGTTGAAGGGGCTCCACGGTGCCTCCACCTGTGGCTGCGCACTCCCTCCTGTGCTTTGCAATGGCTGAGCGCACCTTGGCCTTGAGGTCATCCCACCTCTTGCGGCAATCCTTTCTCGTCCAGTGGACGGTCCCAACAGCTGTGACGTTGGTCACCACCTCATCTCATATGGCACTCTTGCTCTGGCAGCTTGTCTTGCGCAGCCTTGCTCCAAACAGCTTGTCAGCATACTGTAGCACAGTCTCCAACAGGGCTGTCAGTTCAGCGTCTGCGATCCTGGGTTTGCGTTGGCGTAGGTCCTTGCCTGGCTTGCTGTGTTCCTGGGACATGTTTTTTGGGTGTTTCTGTGCCTGGATGGCTGTAGATTGCAGTGGATTGAGGTGGATTTTGGTTTTCGTAATGGCTTGTGGCCTACTTCCGGTTTTTGCTGCATTTCGGGTTCCGGCACCGGTATTACTGCCAATCCGGTGTTAGCGCTGTTTTTGGGCAGAAGCGGTAGGGATGCCATTTCTTGTCTGCAAATGCTAGATGTTTTCTCTATTCATCCGGCAATCCGGTATTAACGCTTCTGGCATGGGTTTGTGCGTGCGCCCAGGTACTCTACGCTAATACCGGATTGCTGGTATTAACAGATTTTTAAGAGGTAATGCGTAATGAGGCCCAATGTCCCAGCACTGCTCATACACTGCCCCAGCACCAAACAGGGAATTGAATAGTAACAGTGCAAATACTTGGGTTTTGTTGGTAATACATGGCAATGGTGTGAGTCCTTGGAATTTTCATACCAAAACCTTAAAATGGTGTGAAGATCTGGGCATTTGATGGCATTACCTGGTATATCACAGCAGTTGGTATCACCTTAGAAATGATGGTACTTCCTGGGAATATGATGGTAGTAGCTTGCAAATTGTGTGATTATATAAAGCCCTGATACCAATACATATAAAGCAGCTGTGATGAATCCAGGGTATTCATCCCTTCTCCCCAAGGGGGAGCCACCCGCTTTGAGGCTTGGGAGGTGAGCCCACTCGGCGATACCATCCCTAGGGGTATGGGCAACTGAGACCTCACTGGGAGTGAATCCCCCTTAGGGGACAAGGACTCCCGTTCCTATGAGGAGCTCCCTAGATTGCCCAACATATCGGCATATATGGGACTGCCTGCTGGGAAGAAGAATATAACCTATGTGGTTGCAGGCAATGCTGAAGTGAATCTGTCAGCAAAATGGAAAGAGGATGTCTCTTTAAGACGAGATGTGTTTTTAACTGAGAGAAGTGGAGGAAGGAGGAGGAGAGAGTATGGTACGCAGGGGAAGCCCCCTGACGTGATCGTGCCTTGGAGGGGTGGAGCAGAGCCAATCGGTGAATCCCACCACTTTTTGAATCAGTGAGGAATGCCACAGTGAGACGCTGAGGAAACCGCTGCCTGAAAATAGAGAAGTAATCTCGAGCGGTGGTGGCATGATCATGAACGCCTTGTGGTGGGCGAGACGCCTGCTGAATGACGCTAACACCATCACAGTTGGGAGTGCGAAAAGTTCCCTGTCACCAGCGTCCGTAGATGGCTGCTGCCTGAGGGGAAGCAGAGTATGAGATGCCACCGGGAATCCAAAACAGGCAACCCGACAACAGAGAAGAATAACCGAGCCCTGCAACATTCCCCTACGTAGATGAAGGTACAGGGGAGAACGGGAAAAGCGGGAGGCTGCAGGGGGCAAGAGCACATGAAGAGTGCAACTCGTCCCAGTCCAGTCATAAATATGAGGTACAACGAATAAACTAGTTTGATTACCAATGTGAAAGGCTCATAAAACAAATAAATAACCTTGTGAGAAGAAGAAAGAGGGACTGGAGACAATTACCCTGGAAGAGGAAAAGGTCTTAAGAACAGAGACAAAGAATGGATAAAGAAAAGCCCAAGCACAGCTTCTGAGGAATATGATACAAGACGTTCAAAGGAACCAGATAACAGAAGAAAGAGTAATAAAGAGAGAACCCAGGAGTGAGGGAATCTAAAAGATGATCAAATCCCATGCAACATAGCCAAAGATGAATTGAGAGACTGTAAAAGGGTCACAAGTGAAGACAAGAGTGTATGAGACTATTTCAGAACAAGCAGTAAGCAGCATAACCTTAACGAGAGCACCAACCCCAGAAGTGTTTTATAAGAGCTACAAGAGCTCATGGAGGAGATATACAGAGCTTACCAAAGAAGATTGTATTTAGAAACACAAGTATAAGACAGAGATATTTCTATATAGAGACTATCAGAAACTACGAGAAGCCCAGGAGAACAAAGACCTTCTCTTGGCTGAATTTAAGTTGGTTGAACTAGTGGTAGGGTCAGATTTCGACCGAGGACATTTTTACTTTGGGACTTCCTGATGACAGACAAGCACCCTTAGTTTCTTTAGATAGGCATGGTGATCCCTTTAGCAATAGGGAAAGTTTGGTGTTTTCATATAATTTCATTAAATATAATTCATAATGTCCTCATTGTGTCCGACTGTTTCTTCCGACCAGCCACATAGCCAAAACGATTGGTTTTGTGAATGCTTTTTAGTTTTGGCTATTAGGTGGCGCTGGGAATAGACATTATAGGAAAAAATGGCATGTAAAGAGGGATATATAGCCTGCAGAGTTTGTTTGATTATGTGTGTTTGATTATGTGTCTTCCCTATCGACACCCACAGCCATGCTAAGGCCATTTGACTTCCCTGCCCATCCTTGTCCTTCTGTTCCCAAACCATCAGCAAGTTTGTGATGTGCAGCTGATTGAACCTAGAGGAAACAGGAAATTGAAGCATGCCCACACATGTCAATCATTGACTCAGTCTGCGAGATCCCTGCAATTCCCCATGCATCCCTGGAAGCTAACTTGCAGGAAAAGCCCTGTTTGTTCTGTTTTTAATTTGTTTAGCCGATGTGCTTTGTTGTGTGGAGTTGGTTGTTTTGGGCTGATCGAGAATTATTTTGTGTCATGTCTACAGAATATGTAGATAAAGGACGGATTTAGGCAGCCTGTACTGCTTCTATCACACATAGGGCCTCATTACGAGGTAAGTGGTAACCCACCGGTGCTACTGTCGGGTTGCTGTCGACCTCGTAACACCCTTTTGGCTGCCCGATATCCCGGTGTCACTGGGATATTACAAGTGGTGGCAGACCGGGATGTCAGGCGGCGGAAACTGAAAGTGCCCATACCTGTGTAGTCCCATAGGACTGCATGGGAATGGGGACACGGAAGCACCAGGTGTTTCGGCCCCTGCAGGCAATCTCGTAGTCTGGCGGTCCGGAAAGGGTGCCGGTATGTTGCTAGAGGCAACCTTATTTCCTGCCTGCCAGACTTGTAATGAGACCCATAATGTCCTTACATGGCACTTGGGAAGGGAAGTTACAGGGAAAGCCTATAAACAAGACACATTTACAAAGACTACTTTACAAATACCACACAAGAAGAAAGTTCTGACTTGTGCAAATGTTATGAGCATTAAACTGCTTCACCCTACACACACCCCCACACACAACACCCCCCGCACACTGTGCCCCCTCCACATATTTACTGCCCCACAAGCACTGCCCACGTGCGCTGGTCATGCCCCACGCACACAAACACACACACTACTCACACAGACACACCTCGCTGCACACACAGTCACCCACACACACATTTCCTATGCACCCTTACCCCACACCCACAAGCCAAACACACATACTACCCAAACACATACTGCCCCCCACATGAACACGGCCCCACACATGAACAAACATACTATGTCCCAACACCCTGGCTCACTTTGCGCACACACACACACACACACACACACACACACACACACACATACTGTCACCACCGCCGCAAGCACACACAGTAACACTGCCACCTCACACTACACCCCTCCACACTGCCCCAAAACACACTGTCCACTCTCACACACACACACTCACCAACAAATACACAACCACACTTCCTCCTCACAATCTTCTCCCATGCACACACACACACACACTCACTACCCTCAGACCCAGAAACACTGCCCCCATAGACATCCTCCACACAGAGTTTGCCCCCCACAGACACACACTGCACTCCCACATACTGCCCACAACATACACACATGGGCTGCACACACTTACCTACACACCCTGACCCCACACCCATCCCATCCTCCCATACACTGATCACACAGGCACACTGCTCACACACAGTGTCTCCCCCGAACACACACACATGAATACACTAAACATACACATGCACACAAAATAATATTGCGAGCACCTGGACGTTTCATGGAAATTCATGCCAATGGTTGTCCACCTCGGCATTGGAAGTCAATCTCTGTCGATGATGAAAGTACTTGGACATATGTTGTCAATAACTGTCAAAAGGTGTGAGTAGTTGAGCATACGATGGTAATACCTGACCAATGCTTATATAGGGCCTATTCAAAATCCCAAATTATTGGCTTTGTTATTTTTTTTTTAATATGTTACAGTAATTAGTTGTTCATACCTTCATGGTATCTTCTCTTTTCTAGAAAATGGACTGCTCAAGTCCAGTATTGTTGAGCCTCCTGTTCCAGAACCCTGCCCGGCCCCCAAGCGACCGAAGGCGAACGTTCAGAGCCACAAGGAACGGGTAGATGCTGATCAGACTCGAGGTAATACATTTGACTATAACCAGTAACGTTTGCCCATTTTGATGAAAAACTTTAAGTAGTAAGCACTGCGTTTCCTGCTACCAGTGCAAATTGAGAAGAAGGAAGGATTCAGTTGTAATGTTAGGATATGGATTTGTGAATGTAAAACCTGTGGAATTGTTTCATGAGGTTTAAGTCTCATTATCAAACTGTAACTTGTTTTGAATATGTTGTCAATTATTTAACATGTTCAATAGAAGGCTATTGAGAGGAAAAGACTATTAGCTAAATGTACTGAGATATCAAAGAATGAGCTATGAGGGAACATCAATGCCTCCATGTAATATTTATTGGGGAACAATAAAGAGAATGATCTACCAATGGTAACAGTAATATTATAGGCAATGGTTTAAAACTAGGAAAAGAGAATGACAGGTAAGCCAGTGGGCAAATCTGCTCATTATATAACTGTCAAAGATTTAAATTGGGTACGAATAACCTTTCATTACAGCACTCAGAAGTGAAAGAAATCAGGCATGAGGCAGGACCGCATTACAAGTTTGCCGGTCTGGGAACTACGGTACCGGTAAGCTTGCCGGTACCGTAGTTACCGGACTGGCAAACTACGAGTTGTGCTCGCGGGTGCCTTTCTGCCCACCAGGTTGGACTTGGCGGGCAGAGTGGCACCCGCGAGCACAGCATGTCCGATGAACCGGTACCGTTCATAACGGTGCCGGTGCATCCGGCTTCCCCATTCCAATTGAGCCCTGTGGGGGTGAAATGGGAAATTATTTTTCCAGGCGCCCAGGAATGAGCAAATACCGGGTCCGGCACGGCCGTAATGACCCAGTAATTGCCCATTTCTGGGCGCCGGAATAAATAAAATACTGGAAGCAGCCGTGCCTGTATTCCAGGCACGGCTACCGTCAGCCTCGTAATGATTAAAAACTGAAATATTGAACAAACATAAGCAAATGCAATCATTTTGGTGTTTGCAGTTCATTGCATTTTACATTTATATAGTTATGAATTTTCATCAGTCCCACAAAGTACCAGCCCGGCCAAGAACATGCAACCTGAAAGGAAATCATGTGAGCTTTTAGCCTCTGCTGCCTGACAAAATACTTTCATCATTTTTCATCGGCTCCGGACGCCCGAAGCCTGCAGCTTACATAACCTGCTACAGACGCTCATAACATAATTTTGATGCCTGTACCATCCAACATGCCATCATCAATAATATTAAAATAACACCTTCAGTCCCCGATCTACTGGAGCCCAAAAGAATACTCAGCTGAACTTTGTAACCCTAACAATTGGTTTACTACAAGGGCAAAACGTAGGTCTGTACCAAGCATACGTAATATACAAAATCATGTGTAGGATGGCATGCACTACTTGATCATCGCTGTTTACAACAATAAGAGAGCATTGCGTTGCTCCAAGGCCCAACATCAGTTTCACAGCTATGCCCATGCAAAGAAACTGCCTATGTCTGACACTGACCAAGAAACTTACTATGGCGGAGACTGACAAGAGGCTCTAATTTACTCGGACTGATGCAGAATAAAGACTGTTGGTATGACAAATGATGACTGGAATAGGCTATTTCAACTAGTGGCTCACACCATCTCTGTCAGCATCTAACAATCACGTTGGTCCGGTGGCTCACGTTGCTGAACAGTTTCACAATACAAATGACTTACACCCGTGTGAACCTTCCTGCTTAATCACGTACACCTGCTCACAGCGTGCCTTGAATCACAACACTGCAGCACCTATTGGACCCCTGAAGCAATTGCATGTCTAAGCCTGATTGTGCATGCATATGATCCACATCTGCCAATAATACATTAGATTAGCTCAGGCCCTGCCCTGATCGTAAGTTCTAGAAGCATAGCATGAAAACCCTCAGAGTCCCCTCAGAGCCCCCTTTTCGCTTCTTCATGAGTCACAAGCCACATCAAGCGAGAGTACAATTTCATCCCCTTGCGCACTGAGATTACAAATGGCACAAATTCTCCCCAACCCACACGATGTCCCAACGACCTACTTCTTACAAAATACACTCCCCCTCATTGTTACACATGGGGTCCAATCCGCTCCATTGGCCTGCAAACATTTCGTCACATAAGAGATTGGGTAACGTCCTTATGTTCCCCCTTCTGGCAGCGTTGGAATTTGCTGGGGAAACCACGTTGCAGGGCTATGCGGCGTGTCTTCAATCAGCTGGGTCAGGCACGTTCCGGCAAACCAACGCACGTATGCAGGCCCCACCTTGGTTTCCATAAAAGGTCACGTGATCCGGGGCTCGGCGCTTCTAATTAGCGTTTCTTATCCCCGCAATGTTTTGATTTAACTCCCTTTTGACTTCGGATTTTTGTATTTTGACCATTCTTTGCACGCCCCTTGACTGGCTTTGATAGGTGCACATCATCCTATTGGATGGGGAAGCGCCTGCGTGGGTCCGCCCACGCATTCAATAATTTAGAAGAAGAAGAAGAGGAAGACTGGCTTTGATTCTGCCTGCTCAATCCTGACCACGGACCGTGTACTCGACCTTCCTCTTGTCTCCTCCCGATACTGCCAGTATAATCCATCACCGGAATTTCCTTAACGGCCCTCCGAACATTCTACTGTTTCGTTTGTGCCTGCTGCCTATCTAACGTGAGGCCGTACATTCCGCTGCACGGTTGTTCTACATGAACGTTTCTATCACATGGAGGGATTTCACTATTGTTCCACAAACTCCATCAAACTGCTCTGTGCCTTCCCAGAGATAGGGATCTCCTAATTGCCTCTGGTAAGAATTCAAACTGTACTTAAGTTCCCAGTACGTTGTACTCTTTTTTTACCATCTAACTAGGAACCCACAGTGTTTTAAGGAATACCATCTGTACTTTCGTTTTCCAGTGCTTGTTCTTTTGTTTGCCATCTAACTAAGGACTTAAGGAACTTTCCTGCCTGTTACACGTGCAAGCTGGACGCTGCGCTGATTACCTTGCACCATCCCGGACCTAGTTGCGACCCTTGTGCCGCCCGGGGAGGTTTCCCTTTAATAACCACCCTGTTTATTATTTTATTCTGCTGTTGGTTGTTCTTTTTCTTTACCTCCTTTCAACAACTAGAGGGGTATGACATTTTCTATCCTCCTTCTTCTTCTCATCTGTACAATCTTCCCATCTCTAATGTAGTTCTATTCTCTCTCCTCAGATCCCTTCTTTAGATCTAGCTGCCAACTTCTTTCAGGTATATACCTCTACTCTAGAGATCTATTTATTTAGTATATGTTTGGATATAACATTGTTTGCTTTTTCCTTGCAGCTTGGTGTGGCAGCGTGGTTTCCCTGCTCTTTAGGTTTATACATTAATCTGCCTGGTTGTTTGGCACGGCAGTTTGGTTAGTCACCAAAAAGAGCTGCCTCAAGTGAGGTAGTCCGGTCTGAAGAATCCTCTTTAAGGTGGTACTCAGCAGAGACTGAGGTTTCTGGTCCTTAGTGGCTACTTCTACTCAACGCCCCGGCCAGCCCGCAAGGGGGTGAGTAACAGAATTAGAAGCCTAGAAGCAACAGGTTCCGATGGAATCCTCGGAAACTCTGGCCCAGCTGATGCAGATGATGTCTGACCTTAGATCAGACATGCTTTCTGCTCAGGATTCTGTTCGTCAGAGGGTTGATGAGCTACAAGGCATGGTGATGTCATCCGGCTCACATGGAACAGGAGTGGTTGGTGCATCTGCCTCTGGCTCGGGATTTCCACCTCCTATTCAAGACCCTCCTTCGGTAGTGGTCTCTACCCAGTTTCCTCTGGCTTCCCCGGAACGATTTACAGGGGATCCAAAGCAATATCGCAAATTCATTAATCAGTGCAAATTGCATTTCCTGCGCCGACCCTCTTCTTTTCCCACTTCAACCACCAAGGCTGCTTTTGTACTATCTCACTTGGGGGGCACAGCGACTGCTTGGGCCAATCCTCTTTTGGAGTCCAACAGTCATGTTTTGTACAATTGCGATGCCCTCCTCGCAGCCATGAGTCGAGTAGTCGCTACACGCTATACTACTCAAGCTTCGGATCTTGAACTCCTCAAGCTCAGACAGGGTTCCACCACTCTTCTAGTCTATTTGGCTCAGTTCAATCAGTTGGGTGCTGAGACCGACTGGCCAGAAGAAAAGAAATCTGCTGTATTCTATCAAGGCCTCTCGGAGGAGTTAAAGGATACGCTGTCCACAGTCCCGGTGGTTCCTACACCTTTTGGTGAACTACTGGATTTGGTTCTCCAGATTGACGCCCGTAGAGCAGAAAGGAAGGGTGAGAAAAGACCTATGATGCGTCCTTTGGTCGCGGACTCCGCACCTCCAGTTAATTCCGCTTCGGAACCCATGCAAATTAGAACAATTAGGGGACCTTTGGCCCACGCTCAACGGGAACACCGCAAAAGAACAATCTCTGCATGTATTGTGGGTCAGCCGATCATTTACTACCGGATTGTACCAAAAAACCTAAGAAAAAGGCGGGAAACGCCAGATCCAGACAATAGATAAGAGTCCCTTTGTCGGGAAGGTCTGCTTTGGACTCGATTATTGCCAGCTCTCCATCACTGTTCCATTTATCGGTCACTTTCACAAAATCTTCTGGTTCGCCTTTTTCTGCTTCAGTGATTATCGATTCCGGAGCCACAGGTAATTATATTGACCTGGACTTTGCCATTTCCTATGGGGTGGTCTTAGTGGCCAAACCCCAGCCCGAGTCAGTCAGTGCAGTTGACGGCACTGCCTTAGTTTCTGGATTGGTAGTTAGGCATACCGAGCCGTTGACTATAGGCACAGAGGATGGACACTCAGAGGAGATTGTTTTTGATGTTATTAAAGCCCCGGCCTACTGAGTCATTCTGGGGATACCTTGGTTGCAATTGCACATATTGACTGGGCACTGGGCATCCTTCACTTTCCCTCCGCATTTTGCAATGGACAATGTTTCACCGGCCACGGAGTTGTCTCTGCCTCCCCGAGTCGGTTGCCGGCTACTCTTTCGGGATCCATCGGGGCCCTATCAGCTGAGCTACTCACACGGATCCCTCCGGAATACTACTCCTTTTCTGATGTTTTCGATAAAAGATGGCGGAGACACTCCCTCCGCATCGCATTTATGACTGCCCTATCGAACTGATTCCGGGGGCCAAGATACCATCAGGTAGAGTGTATTCATTGTCTTTGAAGGAAGATAAGGTACTCAAGCAGTACCTGGACAAGTCTTTGGACATGGGCTTCATCCGTCCGTCTACTTCCCCAGCTGCCTCACCGCTGTTTTTTGTGCCAAAGAAGGAGGGGGACCTTAGGCCTTGTATCGATTACAGGGCTCTCCACTCTGTGACTGTTAAGAATCAGTATCCGATTCCCTTCGTCTCGGTTTTGCTTGATCGACTGGGACGGTCCACATTTTTCAACAAACTAGACTTACGTGGGGCGTACAATTTGGTACGCATAAGAAGCGGAGATGAATGGAAGACCGCTTTTAAAACCCACTTTGGTCTTTATGAATACCTTGTAATGCCCTTCGGACTCTGTAACGCTCCAGCTACATTCCAAGCGTTTATGAATGACGTTTTTCACGACATTCTCAACCAGTTTGTGGTGATATACCTAGATGACATCCTGATCTATTCTCCCTCCGTTTCGGAGCATATACAACACGTCTCTACGGTACTACAACGACTCTGTGATAATCAGCTGTTTGTGAAGCTTGAGAAGTGTGTGTTTCACGCCTCCGAAGTCGAATTTCTGGGGTTCGATCTCACCAGCCAGGGAATCCGAATGAGTTCCTCTAAAGTAAAGGCAGTGCTGCAATGGCCAGTCCCGACCTCGGTCAAGAGTTTGCAGTCCTTTTAAAGATTTGCTAATTTTTATCAGCGCTTCATCCATTCCTTTTCTTCTCTCGCGGCCCCTCTTGCGGCCCTGACTAGTGCCAAAATTCCTTTTGTATGGTCGGAAAAGGCCCAGACGGCTTTTGAAGGGCTAAAGGCTGCCTTCACTTCAGCGCCTGTTCTCCAGCATCCCAATCCGGACCTGCCCTTCTTTGTAGAAGCGGATGCATCAGGCTTCGCTGTGGGTGCGATTGTCCCAAGCCTGTCCCCAATCCGGGGACATTCATCCGGTTGCGTTCTTCTCAAGGAAACTCACAGCATATGAACAGAATTATGCAATCACAGAAAGGGAATTGCTGGCCATCAAGGAGGCGTTTGTCGAATGAAGGCACCATCTATTGGGGGCCAAACATTCTGTCACTGTATATTCTGATCACAGAAGCCTTTTGGCCTTCAAGTCCAGGAAGTATCTTACTGCGCGACAGGCCCGATGGCATTTGTTCTTTTCACAGTTCCAATTTACTATTACCTACTGACCTGCGTGTCTCCAAGTCTCTGCTGACGCTCTGTCTCGGTTACATACAGGTGTCCCACCAATCGGCGAATCGATTCCTTTGCTTCAGAACAACGTGGTTTGTGGCTGTGCTGTGCAGCCATCGGTACGTACTCTACTGGAACAGTGGGTTCGGTTTAACCCAGCGATCATCGCCAATCTTGAGCTGGAAGTTCTCCATGGGTTACCTTATTTCCAGGGTAGGATCTATGTACCACCTGACCAAGCTCATATGCTCGCTCTTCAATGGGCTCATGACTCTGCGGTAGCAGCACATCTTGGTCAGCAAAAAACCATTGATTCCCTGCGTGGATGGTCCTGGTGGCCTTCCATGACCCGAGACGTTGTTGATCACTTAGCCTCTTGCTCGGTTTGTGCTCAATGTAAGCCTTCCAGGTCTAAACCTATGGGTTTGCTACATCCTCTTCCTGTTCCCTACAAACCCTGGCAAATGGTGGCCGTGGACTTCGTAGTTGAACTACCTACAATCAAGGGTTTTGACACCATCCTTGCTGTGATTGATTACTTCACCAGATATGCTGTATTTATTCCCTGTGTAGGTCTCCCGACTGCTCCTGCTTTGGCTGAACTGATTTTGTCCAACGTCTTCAAGCCTACCTTCAATCCTGGTATTCGACAGGGGGTCCCAATTTACCTCCTGTTTCTGGAGGTCCCTTACTGCCTCCTTGCTTGTTGATGGCAGGTACTCTTTGTCGTACCATCCACAAACCGATGGATTGACAGAACGTACGAATTCTACTATGGAGCACTATCTACGCTGTCTGTGCCTTCAGTTTCAGCTTGCTTGGTTGAACGCCTTACCTCAGGCTGAATTTGTGTATAACAACTCCATGCATTCTGCTACTAAAGTCTCTCCGTTCTACGCCTTGTATGGTTTCCACCCACGCTCCCTACCACTAGATCCGACTCTACCATCAGACAACCCGGCAGCCCTGGCTTGTGTCAGAGACATGGACCAGTTGTATCGAGACGTACGGTCTCACTTGTTACTTGCCCAAGTACGGTCTAAAAGATTTGCGGATGTTCTTCACTCCCCAGCCCCGATCTACCATGTGGGCATGTCTGTTTGGTTGTCCACGCGCCACTTGTGCATTCCCGGAAAGAGGTCTCTGTTACCTCATTTTGTGGGTCCTTATAAGGTTTCTGCCGTGGTTAATCCAGTGGCTATGCGTCTATCCTTGCCTACCTCTTGGCGTATCCACCCGTTTTTCATGTGTCCCTGCTCAAGCCCTGTCCACCTGGCACTCGTCTACAGGCCCGGCCTGCTCCTGTTCTGGTAGATGGGGAGGAAGAATTTGAGGTGGCCCGTATCTTGGACGTTAAGGTCTCTAGAGGTTCTTTGTACTATTTGGTCGATTGGAAGGGCTATGGACCGGAGGAGAGAACTTGGGAACCTTTGGCTAACATCCACTCGCCTGATCTTCTGCGGGCCTTTCACGCTTCCAAGGGATTGCCACTCTCTTTGGGGGCAGATGCTGTTACACATGGGGTCCAATCCGCTTGCATTGGCCTGCAAACATTTCGTCACATAAGAGATCGGGTAACGTCCTTATGTTCCCCCTTCTGGCAGCGTTGGCGGTTGCTGGAGAAACCACGTTGCAGGGCTATGCGGCGTGTCTTCAATCAGCTGGGTCAGGCACATTCCGGCAAGCCAACGCACGTATACAGGCCCCGCCTTGGTTTCCATAAAAGGTCACGTGATCCGAGGCTCAGCACTTCTAATTAGCGTTTCTTATCCCTGCAATCCTTGTGTTTTGATTCAACTCCCTTTTGACTTTGGATTTTTGTATTTTGACCATTCTTTGTGCGCCCCTTGACTGGCTTGGATTCTGCCTGCTCAATCCTGACCACGGACCGTGTACTCGACCTTCCTCTTGTCTCTTCCTGATACTGCTAGTAGAATCCATCACCGGAATTTCCTGAACGGCCCTCCGAACATTCTACTGTTTCGTTTGTGTCTGCTGCCTATCTAACGTGCGGCCGTGCATTCCGCTGCACGGTTGTTCTACAAGAATGTTTCTATCACACGGAGGGATTTCACTATTGTTCCACAAACTCCATCAAACTGCTCTGTGCCTTTCCAGAGATACAGATCTCCTAATTGCCTCTGGTAAGAATTCCAACTGTACTTTCGTTCCCAGTACGTTGTACTCTTTTTTTAAAAAATTTTTTTTATTTTGTTTTATTTTTTTTTACCATCTAACTAGGAACCCACAGTGTCTTAAGGAATACCAGCTGTACTTTAGTTTTCCAGTGCTTGTTCTTTTGTTTGCCATCTAACTAAGGACTTAAGGAACTTTCCTGACTGTTACAGGTGCAAGCTGGACGCTGCGCTGATTACCTTGCACCATGCCGGACCTAGTTGCGACCCTCGTGCCGCCCGGGGAGCTTTCCCTTTTTCTAACCACCCTGTTTATTATTTTATCCTGTCGTTGTTTGTTCTTTTTCTTTACCTCCTTTCAACAACTAGAAGGGTATGACATTTTCTATTCTCCTTCTTCTCATCTGTACAATCTTCCCATCTCTAATGTAGTTGTATTCTCTCCTCAATTCCCTTCTTTGGATCTAGCTGCTAACTTCTTTCAGGTATATACCTCTATTCTAGAGATCTGTTTATTTAGTATATGTTTGGATATAACAGTGTTTGCTTTTTCCTTGCAGCTTGGTGTGGCGACGTGGTTTCCCCGCTCTTTAGGGTTATACATTAATCTGCCTGGTTGTTTGGCACGGCAGGTTGGTTTGTCACCAAAAAGAGCTGCCTCAAGTGAGGTAGTCCGGTCTGAGAAATCCTTTTTAAGGTGGTACTCAGCAGAGACTGAAGTTTCCGGTCCTTAGTGGCTACTTCTACTCAACGCCCCGGCCAGCCCGCAAGGGGGTGAGTAACACCCATTTCCTTTTGCACCATATTGCTAACCCTCCAGACCTCCAAGAGTCCCGGAATAAAGCACACACCCCTCTTCGCTCAACCCCGTCATACTGACCAAAGAAAGAAGCACCTAGCGACCCGCGTACATCCTTCCTCCAAAAATGGCACCCTGCCCATCTTGCTGCCTGCCCAAAAAAATGAGCCTCTCCCTCAGAAACAAAAGATGCCCCACCACCAATCCTACAGCAGTGTTCCGAGGCACCCAAGAACCCCGCTGAACCAGTCATCACTTTACACACCCAAAAAGATAATCCCCAAAAATGGAACCAGCAGAAGTTCAACACTGAAGACAATACTTCGACAGACACCTCCACACACATCAAGGGAACTCTCATTAATACAAGATCCCCCCCGCCCAGGCCTTGGACATTGCAAATCAAATCTCACCAAAGCCAATGACCTAGACACCCTTGCTATCACGGAAGCGTGGCTCCACTCTCTAACAGGCCCAGCCCTCTCCCTGGCCATCCCAGAAGGGTACACCATTTTCAGGAAAGATAGAACCACTGCCAAAGGGGGTGGAGTGGAACTTATCGCAAAAAATAACATCAGCCTAGGAGAATCCATGGACTTCATATTCCCATCTGGTGAAGTGATCTCCCTGAAAATCCTACTCTCCCCCACCTGCACCCTCTCCCTCCACATTGTATACCGACCTCCAGGCCGGTTCTCTTTTGAAGATGACATTGCCTCTCTCCTGGCTACCAACACTAAACCCTCCTTTAAAATCCTCATTCTGGGAGACTTTAATTTAGGCCTGAATGACCTTTCAGACACCCAAGCGGGTCTCTTGCCAACATGATTGAAGCACGCGGCTTCACTCATCGTATTGACCTCCCAACCCATGAAAAAGGGCGCACGTTAGACTGGCTAGCAGACATCAACTGTATCACAAATATCCTAGCCAATACCCCTGGCCATGGTCATCCTATTTTCCACCACCGTAATAACCAAACCTGATAAAACAACCCAATTTACCTTAACAATGCCTTCAAGAAACCATAGGAACATCAACATAGACAACATGCTCTCCCTGCTACTTCCCTTAACCAGCCTGCCACTGACCAACCCCGACCCTACTTCCATGGTGTCCCTGTATAACCAAACTGCCCTAGCCGCTATCAACAAAGTGGCTCCTATAGGCACCTGGAAAACAAAACCAACATCCCACGACAACTCCTGGTTCTCCACTAACCTCAAAACCCTGCGATCTGCAAAAAGAACCTAGCTGAGTGCGCCTGGAGAATATCTCCCTCAGCCGCCAACGAGGCTCAATTCAGTACATCAGCTAATGAATACAAGATAGCAACCATCAAAGCAAAGGGCAACTCCTACAAACGAAGAATTGAAAATGCCCAATCCAGTCCTAGGGAACTCTTCACCATACTTTGAGAACTAGAGTCGCCTGCCCCAAGACCCAATCACTGCACCAAGGATCAGCTCTGGTGCACTAACGTTCACAATGCACTTTAAAAAAAAATCAATGTCCTCCAAAACAAAATTAAAGCTAAGAAAATGAAACTTAGCCAAGACATCACGCCAGCCAATACCCCTACTGTATCTCAGACAATCCCCAGTAAATTTGAATTGAAACCGGTATCCACCACAGAAACCATTAAAATCATCAAAGGCCTCAAGCCTTCTAGGTGTCAGGGCGACACATGCTCGGCCACCCTTATCAAAGACTGTGTCATCGAGCTTACGCCCTTCATTACCACCCTGATCAATAACTCCTTTGCCACCTGCAAAGTGCCTGATAGCTTGAAAAAAGCCTGGGTTCTCCCACTGCTTAACCTTAATGTCCCCACCAATTACCGCCCATCACCACAGTCTCATTCCTCGTAAAAATACTCGACAGAGTAGCCTACCTATAGATACAAAAAATCCTAGAAGCCAACAACCTCCTTGGCCTCTGACAATCAGGCTTCCGTCCTGGCTATGGCACAGAAACAGCACTTCTAGATTTAAAAATCCAAATGGATCAATTCAAAGACAAAGGGAACCTAGCCATCCTCCTGCTACTCGATTTATCGGCTGCATTTGACCTTGTCAATCATGATGTTCTCTGCCAACACCTGGCATCAGCAGCTCAATTCCCCCCCAATGCTATAGAGTGGATTGAATCTTTCCTCTGTAACCGCACGACAAGGGTCTTCTCACCCTCAGCTGCTGTCAAACCAACCCTGGTCTCCTGCAGAGTGCCCCAGGGCTTGTGTGTGTCGCCAACCTTCTACAATGTGTTCACTAAGCCCCTTTTTGATCGTCTAGACAAACTGGGAATGACGTACACAAATTACGCGGACGACACACAAATACTCCTACCGATCACTGGATCCAATGACACTGACTCCAACCTACTAAACAAACTCTACCTCACCATCCAAACTTGGATGGCACAAAATGAACTATGTCTCAACAATGAGAGAACTGAATTAGTAATCCTAGGCAGCCAATCTAAACTGAATAACCTACCTCCACAATACAAATCATTCAACATTGATGGCAATATCATTACTGTAGCCAAGGAGGTGAAAACCTTAGGTGTCTACATTGACTCCTCACTCACCCTTACAAGACAAGTTAATGCTATTGTCTCTGCAGCAATTAAAACATCTAAGCTGATCACAGCCAGTAGGCCTTTCATGTCCACTGACAACTGCATCACCCTGGCCAGAGCTCTTGTCCTATCGAGGGTTAATTATTGCAATTCCCTACTTGCCGGGTCCTCTGTCCGCAATATCAGCAAACTTCAAACTGTGCAAAACAACGCCATTAGAGTTGCACTTAAAATACCCAAACCAGACAAAGCATCCATTGGCTACCGGTACGCGATCAAATCAAATTCAAAACCCTCTCTCTAATTCACAAGTGCATCTCCAATAGCGCACTGGCCTACCTGTCTAGCCAAGTGTCAAAAACACAGTCAAATAGACCTACCCGCTCTACATACGTGAGCCTCATCACCATCCCCAGATTTCAACGACAGAAAGCAGGTGGCTCTAGCTTCCCAGTAATTGCTGTCAAACTATGGAACTCTATTCCCCAGCCCTGAGAACAGACTCCTCACAATGGTCATTCCAAAAAAAAAATCAAAACTTGGCTTTTCAGCCAAGACCTCAACTGACGTGAACTTAGTGACCTTTCCAGAGGCTTATAGTGGACTTCCATTTCCCCTTACCCTTCACTCAGCCACTCAGTCATACCTTCGCTTGCAACTGTTGTAATTGTACCACCCTCCCAAGCGACAGGTAACCACGTTAGCTCTTCTAGACAGATACTAATGTAATCGTCACCTGACACCACTGTGTTTCATTGTATGACTTTACTGTAATCTGTATTATAGAGTGCCTATGGGTTCTGTGCGCTATAAAAATGTTAAATAAATAAAGGCACACATGACACCAAACCATCGAGTAGCCACCCCTGGAAGTTCACCTCCAGTCACCAAGCAATGCACTGTGCTTATGCAAATGAGCTCAAATGCATGCTTTTTGCCCCAGAAAATTCTTTCTTATAGAGCAGCTCTATTTTATACATAACTTTATCAATCGAAGACAGACAACTCTCAAGGATATAACCACATAACACCTTTCACCCTCATTGGGGATTATCAGTGAGTTATAGTCTGATATTCCTGTGATTGGAACGCTGAAGTGTGTTTAACAAACACCATCAATGTTATTGTGATGAGGACTGTGACAGTGACTGGGTTGAGGCCTAGGACTGTGAAGAGAACCAGGACTGAAAAGGTCTAGGATTGTGATGAGGGTTACGGCTTTGGCGAGAACTAGGACTATGATAAGAACCAGGACAGTGACAAAGACTCAGACTGTGTCTAGGTCTCTGACAAGGACTTAGTCTAGGACTGTGACAAAGATTGTGGGCCTCATCACGACTTTGGCGGTAAATATGTCGGATTATCCGCCGGACCTAATTAGCGCTAACGTGAAGGCCCCCGGCGGATAATCCGCCAGATCACGAGTTATCGTGCATGCGCCCCGGCCCGATAGCGCGAACCTTTAAATCCGGTGCACCGTGCGCTACCGTCGTGTTGCGCGCGCTATGAGCGCGAGGGAAACGCGTCACTGCAGGAACGGGAAATAAAGCGGCGGCCATCTTTGAAATCAAAATCCGTCAGATATCACAGCTTCTGGAAGCCATCCTCGCGATCCAAGGCCAAAACATGCCTCGGGAGCGCACTACGGGCAAGTCCGCCCTGGACAGGGTGAGGAAGCCCAAATTCAGTGACCAGGAGCTAGCAGTACTGGTCGAGGAGGCACAGATACACCACAAGGAGCTGCAGCAGTGAAAAACTAGTAGCCAGCGCAGAGCCCGAATATGGCAAACCATCAGCCAAATGGTCAGTGCTGTGGGGCGCATGCCCCGGGATGGGGAGGATTGCCGCAAGCGCCTGAATGACCTGCGCGTGCGAGTCTGTGGCATCCTGTCACAGCACAGGAGTGCAAGCTGGGCCACTGGAGGAGGGCCACTGGAGGAGGCCCACCCCCACCCAAACTCACACCTTGGGAGGAGAAAATGAAAGTCCTGATAGACGTTGGAACCATCAAGGGCATTGGTGGAGCGGAGGCAGGGACTGGCATCGACCCAACGGCAGGTGAGACCCATCCCCAAATACATGCAGCTGAAAGTACCACACATGCAGACCCTTAGTGAATGAAAGCGAAGACATGTCTGAGGTACTGTATACACCCATAAGTGAGACCTACATCCCTAGAACGGTAGTGCTGCGTAGACGACCCCATACGTGCAGTGCATGAATGACAGGGGCAGGGGATAGACTTCCATAGCCATAGGACAGCTACGTAGAGTTGGAGTGTGCATGAACACACCCCCAAAACCCAGAGCGCAGTGCACCCCAACCACGCATTCCCATGCAGTGTACCTCCATACACATTCACAACAAGCACCACATGGCGACTGAACAGAATGCAAGTTGAATGCGTCATTGTTACTGTCTTCAATCACACTTGCTGGCATGACCTGCATCACACAAATATATGTAGCATTGAACTCAAACCACACCCTATGTACCCCACAGGCACACGTCGATCCCAACGGGACGAAGATGATGGGGAGGAGGCCACACCAACACAGCAACGCGCCTCCACCAGCACCCCACAAAGAGGCCACACCGAAGGGAGACGACCCAGGCCAACACCCACCTCACCCCAACACAGCCCCGCCAGACAGCAGCGGCAGCCACATGGCCGCAGGGAGGCGACCGTACGCTCACCCCAAGCCACCATTCACAGCCCCGATGCTGAGGGAGAGAGGTCTGCATCGGAGCCCGACGTGGGAGCAACACCACCACGTGGCCATCATGCCGTAGGACAACACTCTCCCGGAAGTAGTGAGACTGAAGGGATGATCACACCCCAGGGAAGCCCAGACACACAGCATGCAGGGAGTCGACATGTGCCTGTGCGTCGTGTCCGCACACCGCAGCCCGACGTGGACACGCCATGTTATGGGAGCCCAGAAGACCGGCACTCTGAGCCAGGCAGCCCAGTCCAGGCTGGCGCCATGTCGCCATGCAGCCCCCCCCCGCGACAGCACACAAGTCGTAGGCCACCACGTGACGCACCAGGGGAGCCCTTCGTCACTGGGGCAGCAGTGATGGGCCGACTCAACATCATTGAGGCCAAACATGCCAGGGTGGAATCGATGGCGAAGGTGCAGAGCAGGCACATCAAGGCAGTCAGTCAATCAATAAGGCATGGGTGCAAGTACATAGCACGGGACAATGCGCGTACACGCCGAGTTGTTGAACAATGTACCGCTGCCCTGACAGGCTTTGGCCAAGGAGTGAGGGAGTTGACGGAGGCAGTCTCAGCACTTACTGAACAGACACGGGAGGCAAACAACCAAATGTGACAGCACGTGATGGCCACCGCTTCAGTCCCCTCGACATTGACCACACCCACGGAGGGTTCCTTAGAGCCATCTCCTAGGTGCCGGTCCATGCGCCACCTAAGGGCACGCACACCGGAGGGGCCCGGAAAAGGGAAGTGCCCGCGACCATCCTAGTGGTGCATGGCATCGTTGTTGTTGCCCTGATGAGACACACGTGCCTATCTGCACAGTTGGGGGTAGTCTACTTGGGGGAGGGGGGTAGGTGTTTACTGGGGGGAGGGGGATAGTTTGCTGGGTGTTCACTGGGGGGAGGGGGGATTGTTGGATGTTAAATAAATCACGTTAGAAAATTCACAATGATGGACAGTAGTGATTGTCACTGATGCAATTCAATGTTGAAGTGACATATTTCCGATCTACCCATTACCCATTTCTAAAATAATCCATGCATCAATCCCTGTCTGGCCAACCTCGCCTCCCTCAGCCCAATCCTTTGTGCATGTGCAACACATTCTGGCACTTCATCGCCCTCACTACCATCCTCAGGTGGATGCACATGAGCATCAGGGGGCAGTGGCACATTTCTGCGACAGCAGATGTTGTGCAGCATGGCACATGTCAGTACAATTTAGCCTCCTTATTCTGGTGCATACATCATTGCCCCTCCCGTGCGGTCGAGGCACCGGAAGCGTGCCTTCGCCAGTTCAAATGCCCTCTCCACGCAGATCCGTGTACGGGCATTGGCAAGGTTGCATGCCCGCTCCACCGCCGTGTGCGGGTGACGCATAGGGGTCATGTGCCACGTGTCTTGGGGATATGCAGATTCACCTGCAGGGGAGAGGAAGACGGTATGGGGACAAGGTAAATCCAGTGGGTGTACAGGGCTCTTTCATCAGTGTCATTTTGCCTTTATATCATTTGGCCTATAACATTGTGGAGTGTGCTGTCCTACAGGCACGATTGAATCAATCTCCACTTGGTACGCCTATGTATCTGTATGTAACAGTATGTAACGCTCACCTGATTCCCGTAGAGGCGCCGGTCTTGACTGGGCGTATACCGTATCTTCAAAGGTGATGTGTAACACACAGCTGGCTCTTTGGGCTGGACCTCTGTGCACTGTATGTCTGGCTCGAAGGGTAAGATGTCTGCAGATAGAAAATGTGGGATTAATGAACTGGGTTATTGAATGTCTCTCTCTTCTTCCCTTTCTCTTCTCCTGTAGAACCCCAAAGGTTAACGCTCTCACCTTAGGTAAGTGAACGCTGTGCTCTCCATCTGCCTCGAGGCAGGGTGCTGTAACCAGTTTCTTCACTGGATAAGGGGAGCAGGCCTCTTGACTTCAGAGAACTGCTGTCCGTCGTTTACTGCACGAACGGTAAGTTTCGAGTAATTCTAATGTCTTTAAAGTCTTTAGTAATGATGTCTCTTGTTTTGCAGGGTTATGGCGGATGGCGGGCTGAAGTGAGTTGAAGATGGAGCCCGTGTGATGACTAGAAGCGCCTGGAAGCACGTAAGTAAGCGCTTGTTGCCTGCTTCACGATGCGCTCTAACTGTCTTTTTATTTTGCAGGTACAAGTTCGGGGCGGCTGCAGAGTGCCGGAATACCCACTGGGTTAGATGTGGAAAGGAGTAATGGCACGTGAGTATTAAAGTTCCCCAATGTCTTTAAACGCACCTTGTTTTGTCTTTCAGATGCCGGAATGCAGTGTGAAGACCTCCGGAGCGCACGAAGAGTAGGTAAGCCTTTGTCTTTCAGATGCCGGAATGCAGCACGAGGCGTTGGTGACAGCCGATGGACCAGGTAAGTGAAGAGCTGTCACTGAAGACCGTAATGCTAACCTGTTCTTTCTTGTCTTTATAGGTGTTGCTGAAGACTGGATTCAGAATGGTAAGCCTTTTTCCTTAGGCCCAGGATCAGATGCAGAAGACACGATGAGCGTTCTGCTGCTGAGGATGCAGAATAACGCAAAGCAAGATTCATCCATCGGGTGTGGTTTAAATAGCCTCCTGTAGTGCTTAGGTGTCTCCTTCCACAGCCAGGCCTAGGTAAGAAAAGAGTTCCTGCTTTCCAGAAGAGTTCCAGTGTTCTGAATCTAGGGAGTGGCTCCTGCCCCACCCAACAGGAAAAGTAGTTCCAAACAGAAGAGGATCAGAGACTCAACTGGCAGGCAAGTAAGCAGCATGGTCTGCTGCAGGTAAGTCCACCCAAGCATTATGAGCCCGGCGCTTCCAGCGCTGGGACTGGGCATATTTATGAGCCTGGTGCCAGGACTGGGTCCAAAAGGTCCCAATTGGGACTGGTTGGCACTCGGAACCTGGGTTATGGATCTGCTTCCAAGGGAGTTGGGAAAACCCTGACCTTTTGGAAGCAGAGATCATGACACAGTACTCATTCAGTTGTCGCAGGATAAGGGGGCACTTCCATCTACTTCTGCGTGACAGAAGTGGCTGCCTCATGTGTCATTGCAAATCCATTTGGCTACAGTTGCATTTGCTAGTTGTCACTGCTCTGTACTGTTCTCCATGCATTTCCCTGGCCATTTTGGGGACAGTGTTTGTGGGATGAACATTGTCATTACTCGGCCTACTTATGTGTGGTGCGTTTGTGCCAGCTTATGGTTTGAAAATTAATTATTGTCGGGTGGGCAGGGTGGGAATTCTGTACTGTGTCAGTGTTGGGAGCCATGGTGCTACGCACACAGGAGGCTTTATTGTGGTGGGGCTTATATATGTCACTGTGCCGCCACATGTCGTACATCCTGCATCGGTGTGTTCTGCTGTGTTGCACATTTCCGAGGTTTATCGTGCAAGGTGCTTGAATGTGTATGCTGCAGTACTGCTGCTGCCTATTGTGAATGATGGATTCTGTGAAAGGCACCATCTGTTGTGGATTGACATGCTTTATGGTATACATTTGTACTCACCCAGTAGCCATGTGTTTTGCCCTCGATGCCTTTTCATGTACGCAGGCAGGGTACCGTTGCGCAGGACCATGGAGTCGTGGGTGGATCCTGGGTAGCGGGCAGAGAAGTGGATGAAGGTGTGGTCGGGACCACATTTCATCTGCACGTTGATGGAATGGTACTGTTTCCGGTTTCTGTAGGCAGCCTCATGTGCCTGGGGTGGTACGAGTGCCACATGTGTGCAGTCCAGGGCTGCTATTACATTCGTGACTTGTGCAATGGCATAGTATTGACACTTCAGCTGGTGCAGCTGTGCCTGTGTGGCTGGCAATGCAATGTGTTCGTTCACATGATTCAACAGTGCATCACGCACCTGTCCCAGCATGGCACTGAATGTGGACTGGCACAATCCATGCATCATGGCAATGGTATGTTGCTAGCTGCCAGTCCCAAGAAATTGAAGCACAGACATGAGCTTCACTAGGGGAGGTACTGCCGTGCTGGTGGCTATGCGGCTGCCAATGTCACCCTGGATTGTGTCCAGCTACTGGCTGATGGTCGCCCTGTCCAGCTGATAATCTGTCACCAACTGACCATCAGTCAAGGCCCAGGGTGTTGGCCTGACCCTGGGGATGGCTGGCTGCCTCGCTGGCTGCTTTCCAACTCCTTTCACTCAACCCCCCTGCCCCTGCACTCCCAGGGCCCTGGCCTGGTTGGCTGGCCTCTGTAGCTCCAGACGCAGCAGCTAGAAGTCAACATCAAGGCTCCCAGCTCCAAATGGCAGCATGGTGTTGGGGAGGGTGTGTTGTGCATGGGTGGGTCCTTTGTAGGCCTCTGATTTGCAGTGGTTCCACCTGGGTGCTTATTGCTGTCTCCTCCCTGCTCCTGCTGGTGTAATTTTGTTGGGGAGGGTGTGTTGTGCATGGGTGGGTCCTTGTAGGCCTCTGATTTGCAGTGGTTCCACCTGGGTCCTTATTGCTGTCTCCTCGCTGCTCCTGCTGTTGTAATGGTGTTGGGGAGGGTGTGTTGTGCATGGGTGGGTCCTTTGTAGGCCTCTGATTTGCAGTGGTTCCACCTGGGTCCTTATTGCTGTCTCCTCCCTGCTCCTGCTGGTGTAATGGTGTTGGGGAGGGTGTGTTGTGCATCGGTGGATCCTTTGTAGGCCTCTGACTTGCAGCGGCTCCACCTGGGTCCGTATTGCTGTGGCCTGTGTTCTGTTACCTCCAGCTTTTTGCTGGAGGTATTTTCGGCGGATTGTCGGCCGCTTTTATGGCGCAAATAGCGCCAACGCCGGACTCATGATTGCTGATGTTTTAGCGCAAATGGTTCCTGGTGCTGTTATGGCCGGCGCTTGTACAGCCGGCTGTACTTGCGCCGGCTGTAATGGCGCCGACGGTATTTGGACTTGTGATCCGACGGACCCTTAAAATCGGCGCTAATAGCGTTACTGCCGATTTTAAGGGTTACCGACAAGTACTATGTCTTGGATTTTAACAAGGCCTAGAACTAGGATTAGGACTGTGACTACGACTAGTGCTGTGTCAAGGACTGTGATGACGGTGAGAACTAGCATGAGCACTAGTACTATGATGAAAGCTAGGAATGCGACAGAACAAGGATTGTGTCAAGAACTTGGACTGTGACAAAGATCTAGAAATGTGAAGAGGAATAGGGCTGTGACCAATGTTAGTACTGTAAAGAGGAGTAGAAATGTGATGAAGTTTGTTTGTTTATTCACTTTTTATGCGCACCAGACCCCTGGGTAACAGGGCGCAGCAAATGCAAGGCTTACAGGGTCACAAAATATACAGGAACAAAATGTTACACTAAGTCACAAAAGTAGAAGAATAAATTACACATAGTCTTACAATCAGTGCCACAAGGTTCACAGGGAATAATGGGCGCATAGGAATATATTGAGCTAGATACAGGCACAGTCTAGAGGAAGGGAGACTAGATGTTGTGGTAGTAGGTTCCAAATTTTGGCAGCCTTCACTGGGAAACTATTACCACCAATCGTAGTAAGCCTGAACCTAGATACTGCCAGGCAATTGGCATTGCCAGCTCTAGTTGGTCTGAGAGAGATTCTTCTATGAAGTTTATCTAGAAGGTAGCTAGGGACAGCGTTATTTAGGGCATTGGGGGTCACTGATATCGTTTTTAACTGTATTTTGTTGTCAGTGGAAAGCCGTTTGTGATGACATATGATGGAGGAGATAGGAGTTCTTTTATTTATGCTAAGTGCTGCTCTCAAGGCGTTATTTTGTAATGTTTGTAGCCTGCGGATGGTGATTTTGTTAGCACCACTGTATAGGGCATTACAGTAGTCGATTCTGGAGAATATTAAGGCTCTGGCTAGGGTCATACAACTGTCGTTGACGAGGAATGGCTTGCCAGCTCTTATCAACTTGCAGGTGTAGGCCGTGGTGGAGGCCAAGGAGTTTACCTGTTTGTCAAAGGACATGGTCGAATCAAGGTAGAAACCAAGGGTTTTTACTTCCTTGGAGACTTTGATGTTATTGAATGAGGAAAATTCCTGGCCTAGTTTTTTGAGGTTGGCATGTGTGCCCATGATTATCAGCTCAGTCTTTTCATCGTTCAGGCATATGCCATGAGTGGCCATCCAAGCCTGGATGATAAGATATACCCTGTTCACCAACTCCGTGTCCTTGCTGTGATCCCCAGAAAGCGGGAGGAGAATCTGTGTATCATCTGCATAGTTCGTGTAGGTGATACCCAGACGGTCCAGATCATCAAACAAGGGCTTGGTGAAGATGTTGTATAGAGTTGGCGAGACACAAGAGCCTTGAGGAACACCACATGTGATGGGAATTGGGTCTGCAGCTGCCGATGGAGAGAATACTCGCATGGTTCTCTCGCTCAGGAACGACTCAATCCATCTGATAGCCTCAGAAGAGAAGTGGGCAGCAAAATCCAGGTGTCTACAGAGGACTTTATGGTCCACAAGATCAAATGCTTTTGAGATATCAAGTAAGAGCAAAAGTGCTGTCTTCCCTTTGTCTCTCAGCTTGTCGATTTGGGATTTTAGGTCGATTAAGGCAGTTTCCGTCCCGTATAGTGGGTGGAAGCCAGATTGTCTATCTCCTAGGAGTTTATGCACTTCAAGGTGTTTTTGAATCTGGATATAAGCAGCTTTATCCAGAATTTTAAAGGATAGTTCCGGGACTTTTTTTTTATTGTCCCTACGGTTCGGCCATGTGTTTTTAAGCATAAATCGGTAGATCGTAGAAAACTTTCCTATGGACCTTACCCGACTTTTCGTCCATTAACGCACTCGAAATCAGCCGCCATTTTCTGATAATCCTATCATTTACCCCCATCGCCCTGGCTCACCTGCTTTTGCGGCACTAAATCAAATCCCCCGCCCCTGAGCCTGACATCAGCAGACGCGTACCGCCCATTTCCCAACGCCAAAGCACGTTTCGTGTCAACAATCGCTGCGCCTCAGCTAATGAAGTGTCACCATGGAAATGGCAGGACGCCTCTTTCCTCTATAAGTATAAACACACCGTTTCACAACACACAGCAGCAGATTTTCGATTCCATTACTCTCCCTGTGTTACTTTGAGTATTCTGTGACTCGTTTCTGTGCTCTGGTCAGCTACCTTCGCCGCTTCTAGGCCTTGTGAACACCTGTACCATCTCTGTAAATTATTTTACTTTCTTTACCACACAATGGCTACAATAATGCCGTATATGTACGAGCCCGAGTACACCGAGGAAGAACTACTGGAAAGGCAGGCATGCGAAAACGATGGGGATTCGGACGGCAGTTGGGAGGACCAGTCAACGGATGAAGAGCCTGGACCATGTCGCATGGACGGCGTCTCCACCTGGTGCACGTGCAATCGGTGCGAGCTAATGCCAACTGAGGAGGAGAACTGCTGCTGCCGTGAAAATTCCGGGTGCTTGGCCTACATTTCGGAAGGCGAGCCAAGTCCGCAATGCATCACCGAGCTGCCAGAGTTCAGGGAAGCCTGCCTCTCACGGACCGTGTTGAGGATGATGATGGTGCTTATGCACGAACTTCGCGGCACTGTTCGTCCGCGTAATCCGAGTAACAAGTAAGTATACTCTGGTTGTGATGTCAGTGATGCCACTACTATTTCATGGTCGTCTCCCACATATAAAATTACATCTACATATCATTCGAATGCATGTAAATTGGTTCCATATTGCGCATTTTCTAGATAGAATTTTTTTCAAAGCAGAATGACATTTTTTACCTGAATCAACAGTGATAAGAAAGTTTTGTCATTTTAATACAGTTTGCATCTTTCATTTTCACAGGTGGTACAGGCTGGTGGCCTATCGTTGCTTCACTTGGTGGCTTCACGGGAGGCTCGGACACCGCGTTCGGAGAGTAATACCTGCCTGTGCGGTACTTGCCATTAGACAACATTTCCCCAGCGACAGTGGACAATACCGCGGATTTTCCCTGGATGTGCTGCAACCGGAACTTTACAATGTGTAATGTTTATTATTTATGTTCAATTGAAATTAAGATCTAAAATAAAACCCAACATATATTTTAACAATGGTTGTTTTGATTTTTTAAATGAATCTAGTGTGTCTCCATTGAATAGTCTTCCTGTGCCTTGTCTTGTCACACCACATGTCTCCGGCCAGCATCCTCCCTCACGCTGGCCGCCCACCTTCAATCCACATAACCGTTGAACCCATATGCAGCAGACATACATATGTTATTTTGCGGGTTGGCATCAAGCCTCCCGGCCTTGCCTCCTCCCCCAAAAATACTTACCACACCACTTTGTTCAAGCGTTGGCAATAAAAGGAAGGCCGTTGGATTTTATTGATACAAAACATGGTTATAGGTAAATAATCCATATGGCTGATCATAATAAATCATCCTTTTGGGCACCGGGTACAGAGATGACCCCCTCTGGCCCGTGCCGCCTTGCCACCACAGGCCAGCCTGCTGCTGACTAACTGCCTAGGCATCCAGGGTCTCCAGGGTGAACTGCACCCATATATTCTCCTGGGAGGGTGAGGTATTTATAAACTCACACCCCTGCCTTCCATGTACTAGATCCTGCAGCCTGCCTCTTACATGCAGTTAGATGGCCTCTCCTTGGTGAGGCCCTGCGGCAAACGAGTCTTGTCTGCACGACCACCGCCCCAATCCACCCCTCCCCCCGCCCTATCAAAGGCAGTTCGCACCGGGGTACTTGTGCTGGCAAGTGGAGCTGTCAGGGAGCGATAAAGGCCAAGAGGTGCCAAAGACCATGTACACTTCAAAGTGGTCTATAGAGCATGGGTTGTTGTTCCCATGTCTACCTCCAGACCCCGTGTCTCCTGCCAAGCATCCCCCCTCACGCTGGACGGCCCCCTGCAATCCACATAAGTGTGTCTCCATTCACGAGTCTTCCTGTGTCTTGTCTGCACGACCACCGCCCCAATACACCCCCCCCCCCCCGCCCTATCAAAGGCAGTTCGCACCGGGGTACTTGTGCTGGCAAGTGGAGCTGTCAGGGAGCGATAAAGGCCAAGAGGTGCCAAAGACCATGTACACTTCAAAGTGGTCTATAGAGCATGGGTTGTTGTTCTCATGTCTACCTCCAGACCCCGTGTCTCCTGCCAAGCATCCCCCCTCACGCTGGATGGCCCCCTGCAAACCGCATAATGCCACGACATATACACGTCATTCATTCACAAACACACCCCTGTTTCGAATTCTTTATAACCCACTTCATATTCTAATGAGAACTTCTTTGCGCTTTGCTAGTCAACCCGCGAAGGTGCTGGTTATCTGCTCTTCGTCTCTGTGAACTTCCGTGACCACTTCGAGGAAACTCGTCAGTTTGCAACCTGTGAACTGCTCCCTGTTCTACGACAAGAAACTATCCTGATCCCTGCATCTAACTGTTTGTTCGTCAAGGTAAGGCCATGTACCATAATCATTTTGCGTCCAATTTCTTTTCGTTCAAGACAGTACATGCAAGGAACTAGTCACATGTTCTGAGTTTAGTCAAATTATCTTTCTATTTTTTTAAAGTTATTCAAATACTTATCCGCATGTGAATAACGTGTATAGTTCCAAGAACCAAAACGAACTTTGCATTGAACCTTTTATGTGTCATTTAATTTTTTAACACATTGGTATTAATAGAGAATTGTTGATCTTTACTTTTCAAAACTTTCCACAATGCCTGCCTGTTCCATTGGCGGTTGCCCTTCGAAGACCCATAATAAATCTGAAGGTACTATAATGCATGTTTTCCCTAAGACAATAGATCAGATAAGAGAATGGGTCCGATATTGCGGATATCCGCCGTCTGAGCTTGAAAGTAGAGTCCTAGAAGTCTTTGCGGACAAGAGGGGTGATCGATACCGCATCTGCAGCAGGCACTTTAGCTCAGACATGTACTCCACATCATTGCTAATAAAGAAGAACACACCGCGAGCGAGGCGAAAATTGCTCTCAACCGCTATTCCCACTCTATTCGTCCACATCCCTCCACTGGTGAGTCAAGTTTACGTATTTATCTCTCGGCCTTGCGGTAGTGTGTAGCATTAGCTAACAATAATTTCCCCATTTATGTATCCACTCAATATGAAGGCGGAAGATTCTCCATCCGTGTCGCTATTGCAGTCATCAGCCACTTCAAGCACCTATCGGGTAATCTTACTTAGCTATTCTGCCACTGACTTGTTTTAGGCATGTAAATCAATAGTTTTAATTTATCGTGTGATTATTTTACCTAATGGTACACCCTTGTACTCGTCCTCTAGTCTTTGTTTTCAGTTATAATTATTGTTATCCAAAATAATGCAAGTACTGTCTTTCAGGGAGATGCTGAGGAGTCCAACGTATTGACGACAACCGTTGATGTCACTCAGATGCTCGAGGTACGTTTCCGGACAGTTTCATCGATGGAGATCATCAGATCTTGCATTCTTGTAGCGTGATTGTTACACACAATGTTTCTTTCGTTTTTAGCCATTGATATGTCCTTCTGTCGTCGCCCTCCTATGTGTCTTCTTTTTTCAATATTGTGTTCATTACTAATGAAAGTCCTATGTTTCAGGGAGTCGATGGAGCATTAGTCCAAGAAGAAGGGGGAGCATGCAGTTACGGGTCGGCACAACAGCTTGCAGAAGTGTGCACCGCAGTTACATCGTCCCTTGATGTTCTTATGCATTTCGAGGTATGGATACTGACAGTTCGATCAAGCGAAATCATATGACGTGATTACATCCGCTATACTTCCTTCTTTATTAACGCAAGTACTATGTTTCAGGGAGATGACGGAGCTTCTTCTACAAGAACATCACCCCTAGTAGTTGATGCAGATATCTGGGTGGTGACACTTCCAACGATCGAGCAAATCGAATCATATTTAGATATCCATTATTTATTTTAGACAACTGATCATTTGTGCAGGTCTATTTAGATGAGCCGTTGACGCCTGCACAAAGTGTATGTTCTTTTTAACAAAATAGAAAACCATACTAATGCAATTACTGTGTTTCAGGGAGTTACTGAAGCATCATCTTCAATAATATCATCAATGGAAGTCTATGAGGAGCCCGAGGTATGGATCTTGACAGTTCCATCTAACTAGATCAACAATGCGTGAATAATTGTCGTTTGAATGTTCTACACAAAGTGTTCATTCGTGTTTTGCTATTGAGATGTACGTGGGCATTGGTCCCCAAGTACATTTTGCGTTTTCAATATTATTATACATACTAATGAAAGTTCTATGTTTCAGGGAGTCGATGGCGCGTCAGTGCATGATGGATGTGCTTATCATGAAAATATAGTCGTTGCAGCGCAAGAGGAAGTGGAGACATGCACACACGAGTCGGAGCAACAGCGTCCCGATGTTGAAGTTCGAGGCAAGAAAGTTTCAAAGAAAAGAAAGCAAAAGAAGGTTAGTGTCCTGGTCACTATATTATGTTGTTTTTCACTGTTAATAGTTCAATACTGTAAGTTGTGTTTAAACTGAACATCCCTTTTCCAATCTGTCCTCTAGTTGTGAGTGGGTGTACGAACTAGATCTACACAGACAGTGAAGCGAACGAGAGATGTTGCTTGTCAAACCTTTTGGCAGGGACTTGAGACTGGAGATGCATCGTGCCAATGGGAAGAATATGAAGTGATTGACAACGGAGCTATACCACATCCAGCCATTGATAGTGAATGTCCTCCTGGTAGTTCGGATGCAGTCGGAGATCAATTCACAGAATCCACACCCGCAAAAACTAAGACCGCGAGAAAGTTGAAGAAATTGTTTTATTCACCCATCGCCGGAGAAGGAACAGATGTTGCAATGGAAGAGAATGAAGTGGACGACAATGAAACACCATCAATATCACTGAACATAGCGGAAGACGATATCAGAGATTCTACCTTTCATGTGAGTGACATGTCCTCAACGTTACAGGCCGAACCAGCTGGGATGCAGAGTGACAGTATGAGGAAAGAGGCCAAATTCATTGTATTCGATAGTTGTTTGATTGATATTATTATTCGGATGAAATGTGGGCATTCGGTTGGTGGGGAAGTATGTGGGGAGCCATTGATTAATGTGACTCGTGCAATTCGAGGCACTAACCTTAAAATACATGCCACCTGTACAAAATATCATCCTTTCTCATGGTCTGCACAACCCATGCTGGGGCAACTGCCAGCAGGCAATCTACTTTGTGCAGCAGCTGCACTTTTTAGTGGTTCAAGTTTTAAAAAGTTAGAGTCTTTCTTTCAGTTTGTGGGAATCCATTTCATTGCGAAAACTCAGTTCTACAAATACCAAACCGATTATCTATTTCCAGCCATTAGCGAAGCTTGGAGAATGGAAAAAATGTCTATTGATAGTACATTCGCGGGCAAACGGTTCAGGCTAGCCGGTGATGGACAGTGCGACAGCCCAGGATTTTCAGCCAAGTACTGCACCTACCACTTTCAGGACATGGAAAGTAAGAAAATTGTGAGTTCGGTGGTCGTGCAGGTGTCACAAAGTACATCCTCAGTGGCCATGGAGAAAGTTGGCTTTGTAGCATCATTGCAAGAACTACAATCGCGGGGAATGGTGATCGACCTGATAGCCACGGACAGACACGTTTCAATTGCCAAGACAATGAGAGAAGAGTACAAAAATATAAATCACCAATTTGACGTTTGGCATCTTGCAAAAACAATCAATAAAAAAATGTCGGCTGCAGGTAAAAAGAAAGATATGCAAGGTATTTCACAGTGGTCCAAGTCAATCAGCAACCATCTTTGGTGGAGCTCAAAAACATGTGGAGGGTCGTTGGAAATTCTACTGGAAAAATGGCGGTCAGTAATGTTACACTGTAGCAACGTTCACCGCTGGACCACAAACCAACATTTCCACAATTGTGAACATGGCCATTTGTCCACAGAGGAGGCACGGAAGAAGAAGTGGTTGATTCCTTCATCACCCACTCACAAAGCCATTGAAAAGATTGTATTTGATAAAACTATAACAAGAGATTTGAGGGGACACAGGAGATTTGGAGGTGTTCCACAATATGTGCCTAAAGTACAGGCCAAAACGATTGCATTTTGGCATGGAGGGCATGATAAATCGGACTCTTCTAGCGGTCTTGGCACATAACCATAATGTTGGCCGTCAACAAAGTAGGACGACCGGAACTTTAGGGACGCTTCGCTACAATAAGGCCTTCACAAAAAGAAGTAAACAATGGGTTATCAAACCAGTGTTTGAGGATATGCAATATGACTTTATTGAGAGACTTATTGTTGATGTCCTAGATAGGCACATACATGGAGTTGTGAACGAACCTGTGCAGGGGACAACTGCATTGCCACCCAACATTGCCTCTGTTCCATGTCCACCTAAAGCAGAGCTCATTGAGAAATACACATCGCGGTTTAAATGATTGTAATTTGATTGTCTGTTCTCTCGAGTCTCCTCATGTTGCAGGCCCATTGAATATGTGTATCTATGTAATGTGTAAATAAAAGTGATTGCTCAGTGTACATGCAATGTGTCTCTCCACCGTTGCCCCTCCCTAGTAGTGCGAACCACCCGGGTGTCACCTGTGACTTTGCTCTCGAGTCTCCTCATGTCGCAGGCCCATTGAATATGTGTAGCTATGTATTGTGTAAATAAAAGTGATTGCTCAGTGTACATGCAATGTGTCTCTCCAACCTTGTTCATTTGCGCATTGAATTAAACCAAACAGTAATATAAATCATTTTTCAAAATATATAGAATGTCTCCGTATTTATGGTTCTCTGGGGCTGCAAATACACGCATACAAAATGCAAAGATGGAGTGTAAATTTCAAGTCCTGTGAGATGGCCTTACACTTAATGTAGCTAACTAGGAATGTGTGCTCGTTCAAAGTGAAGGTCAGCTGCTTTGATTTTTTGCTCGGGTGCCGGAATGGCCCACAACTCAGTATAAGGTTCTATTGTTATTTGACCTTGACAGGCCGGGACCATCCCGAAAGACTTCTTTTTGGGGGTGTGGTGCAATAACGTAAACGATAATGAATATAATTTCAGAAACGAAAGCCATTTAATGTTCGTTCATTAGAAGAAATAACGTCGGCATAGAAGGAGTGGAATTTCGGGGCTGCCCTATGCACAGACACAATGGAAAATGCAAATATAATGTAAGTAACTCTTTAGATGAGTTTATACCGCAATTTAATTACTATACAGTAGCTTTAAAGACGGGTTAAGTTGTACCTGTTCGTTCTATGTGGCATATTGTTTTGTACCGCGCACTATCTTGAGGAGAACCATCTCCTTTTACGGAAGCACCTCAAAACCTTCCTCTTTGCTTCTGCTTTCTCTCTCCCTCTCCCCTGCTACAACTGGTCCACTGTCTGCGACCTCGGTCCTGGGCCCTTCCACTCTCCACCTGCACTGCCTCCCTGTCAACCCCTGCACTGGGGGACTGTCTCAGTATCCTACAGCCCCCCCTTGACGTATAATACCCAGTTACACTGTCCTAGCTATGAAATAATTTCCCGACCTAATATATAAAATGAATAATTTTAATAAAGATCTGATGGTGAGACTAATTTCATTTTTTATGTTTTTAAAACAGGTACATCCTTCATTATTGTATGTGTCACGAGTACCAGACACCGGCGGATGGCTTTTTTAACCGCCATTTGCTTCTCCGCGTGAACAACGTTAGCACCCTGACCATTTTATGGGACGATCGCCAAGTACAAGTATGCCCTTACGCGGTACTAACGGCTAGATGCAACATACAGACCGTTGTGGTGGCCTAGTGCCTCGTTGTTGGAACAGCCATGCGATTATCAGTGCGACCGAAGAGCTTATTTTATCGTAAACCAACACCCTGTGTACTGCACACGAACATCGCTTGCCTCAAGACGAACTATTTTGGATCGAGAGCAAAGAAAAATGCAAATCGCAGAATATTCTCTAAACATTTGATGTCCAATAAATGTACTTTGCCAAATGGACAATCTTGCCGTTTGCTTTTAAACCACAGTTTCATATTCCGAATTGTGGCGCTGTATTGTGAGATGATCTAAGACCCTGTGTACAGCAAAGGAACATCGCGTGCCTCAAAACGAACTTTTTGGAACGTGAGCAAATAAAAATGCAAATCGCTGAATATTCTCTAAACATTTGATGTCAAATAAATGTACTTTACCAAATTTAAAATCTTGCGGTTTGATTTAAAAGTACAGTTTCATATTCCCAATTGTGGCGCGCTGTGTTGTGAGCTGATCTGTGTTGGTTTCCGGGTTCTGTGTGTAGTCGCGTAGAAGACGCCTGGGCGTGTTTGCCTACGCAGCACAGTCACGTCACGGATAGAGGCGGGGAATATGAATGTTTTGATAAAGTCTGTTTCAGGGGCGGGGGATTTGATTTAGTGCCGCAAAAGCAGGTGAGCCAGGGCGATGGGGGGAAATGATAGGATTATCAGAAAATGGCGGCTGATTTCGAGTGCGTTAATGGACGAAAAGTCGGGTAAGGTCCATAGGAAAGTTTTCTACGATCTACCGATTTATGCTTAAAAACACATGGCCGAACCGTAGGGACAATAAAAAAAAAGTCCCGGAACTATCCTTTAAGTAAAAATGGTACCGTGGTAATGGGACAGTAGTTGGTGGGGATGAGAGGGTCTAATGTCTGTTTCTTGAGGAGTGGGAGCATCCAAGAATGTTTTAGGTTGGCAGAGATGGTGCCTGAAGCAAAAGAGGCGTTAATCAGTTTGGAGATGAAAGGAGATAAGTCTCTGGCAGTATCTTTTATAAGTTGTGCTGGGCAGATGTCGCCTTTGCAATTGAAGGGTTTGAGCGAGAGAATGATTTTTTCTACTTCCAGGGTAGACATTTTCGTGAAGTGAAATATATTATTATTGTATGCCGTAGGTGGATCACTGAACGGCAGGATATTAGGCGAGTGCTGTAGATTCAACGTTTCTTTTTTTTTTTGGCTGTACTTTATTTTGGGGCATGTTAATTTTGTTTGCTAGTGCCTGTTGAATGTCTGTGCACCAGGACCTATCCGTGGTACAGATATCGGGTATGGCGATTGGTGACTCTAGTTCTTTTAGTATGGAAAAGAGTTCCTTAATATTAGAGTTGGATTTGGCTATATGTTCATCATAAGAATTACGTTTTGCCAAGCAGACTTCATTCTGGTAGTGCGTGGAGAGAGAGAGGTTCATTTGGCTTTATTGTCATTGGAGGGGCATAGTCTCCAATTGGTTTCACTCTTTCTTTTCAAGAGGCGTAAGTCTCTGAGTTGTGGCATGAACCATTTATTTAGGTGGGCTTTGGGTTTGCTAGATCTAAGTTTAAGAGGGGCTATTTTGTCCAAGGTAGTGAGCATGATATTGTTAAATTCATGGACTAGAATACTAGGATCTAAATTTTCTGGCAGTGCATTCAGAGTGGGTAGGATAGCAGAGATTACTTTCTCTACTGTGATGCTCTTTTTGCTTCTGGTTAAACATGGTGGCGCTAGTATAGGGGCTGTAGGAGTGGGCCTGGTGGTGGATTAGTTAAAGGACACCAATGAGTGGTCATTCCAAGTTAGAGGCATGATGGATGAGATAGTGGCTGTGCAATTATACTCCGCTATCCAATCCAATGTTCTCCCCTTGAAGTGGGTGGGTTTAAGTTTTTGAGACAAACCTAGTACATTGATGGTGTTAGCTATATCCGTGGCGTTTTTGTCCATCGGGTCATTAAAGCCTAAATTGAGGTCCCCTAGTAGGAGTAATTGAGAGGATGGTTTGAGGTTTTTGGTGAGTATATTATGTAGATCGTGGAAGGTACCAAGAGGTCCCAGAGGTCTGTATATTAGATGAATGGTGAGTGATTGTGAGTTGTTTATCTGAAGGCAGATAGAGATTCACAGGATTGTGGCGATTGGGTGGGGGCTAGTCTATTTTAGATATAATGTCGATGCCACCTCCTCGTGCGCCATCTCGGTCTTGTCTAGATATTGTATAACCGTCTGGGATGGCTAGAATAAACGATGGTCCTGCTGCGTTATGTACCCATGTCTCAGTAATCGCAAGGAAATCCAAATTCTCCAGCATGGGCTCTGGCATGGATTCACATGCTCATGAATATTCCCCATCGTCAGGCTGGGAATCCTCGGTAAAGAAAAAATCAGTATCAGTTTCGTTTCTGATCTCTCTTTCGCAGTAGTAACCAATCCCTGATCTCTGCGTCATACTGACCACAGCCAATGACTGCCCTCTACCTAAGCCCCGCCTCTGGCAGCCATCTTCAGATTTTTACAGCACGTTCAAGTGCTGGGATCCTCGTGCTATTGCTCTGGAATGTTAGTGCTTTTTTCACGTTTTTTCTCAGAAAAATTTCTCTTTTTTCGGTCAAAAGAGCCTCAAGCTCCACCGTTTCTTCATCCGATCAACGGGGACCTGTGTCGGATTCGTCTACGCCCCTCAAGGGTGAAGATTTCGTTGAGCCACGCATTTGGAGGACTCCAGAAGTTTCTCAGGCCCATCTCGGACATGGCCCAGGAGAAGGGAAGCTCGACGCCCGGAAAGCTGTTCAAGGTCTGCCCTGGATGCCAGCTTCAGAATGTCTTTAAGGAGGACGAACAATCCGTTTGCCTTTACTGCCTACATGAGGACAAGAGGCACGTGGAGAAGGACTGTGCGTTTTGCGGCAATATGTCGGAGCGGACCATGAAGGACCGCCATCAACGTCTCGCCAACTGGCTGGAAGGAAAGAGCCGTCAGGTGAGAAGAAGAAGTCCGAGCGGTCTTCTAAGACGTTTGAGGGCGCCCCGGCGACGGGGGTCCAACAGAAGGCCAAGCACCGCGAGTCCGCTGGCACCGGGAGCGCCGAACGGTCGGGCTCTACGGGCGCCAGGCAGGGCTCATCCTCCCCGGCGCCATCAACCACGAGCCAACGCTCTAGCTCGGGTAAGAGGAAGGCCGAGCACCCGGCGAAGCTCCTGGAGAGACCCCGGTCGAGCTTGAAGGCCCCATCGGAGGGGGAGCGAGGCGGTGACCCTCCCCCAAGGAGAAGGCGGTGAGCGCACCTAAGGTGGTGAAAGTTTTAATCCACCCGGCCAAGGCCTCTATTGAGACAGTCGCGGCGGCCCTGGCTCAGCCTGTGGAGGCTACACCAGTGGTGGCGACCTCGGGGCCCAGAGTCTCCCTGCCACCGCGGAGACTCCCCCTCCGATGCCCATCGACAGGACCCCCGTGAAACCTCCGACGGAGAAGAAAAAGGGGGGGGCAGGAGGTTGTCGTGGATTCGGCCTCAACCTCTGAGGAGAGGAGCTGATCGAAGTCTTAAGCCACGGCGTTGGCGTGGAAGAAGACCAGCCCGTGGGGAGGGACCCCGACGTAGGAGACGACGAGAACGTCGAGGGTGCCGACGGGCCTCTTGACCGCCCGTCGGCCTCCCCTCAACCAGTGCCGCAAGACAACTCGGCACCCATTTTGTTGGCTATACAGTCCTTATGCTCGGAGATAAGGACGAGACTGCCGTTACCACCAACGGAGGAACCGCTCCCGACGGGGTATCCGGAGCCAGGCCCTTCTGGAAGCCCTCCGCCTAGGAGAAGAAGGATTCATCCTCCACCTCCTTTTCAGCCATCGCGCCCTGTTCAGCCCTCCTCCCCATCCACGACACGTGGGGATGATACGGGGACTGACACGGCCGCGACGGGTACAGACGACGAGGTTTACAACGAGGATCTCCCATCGTCACCTCCCACCCGGGCTTCCCCGCCCGACGAGATTGGATCGTTTCACTCCATGATCGCCAGGGCATCCGAGCTTTTCCAGCTCTGCCCGGAGGAGAAGAAGAAGGAAGGTTTCCTTTATCAACGGCGCGAGACCAAGAGGAAGACGGTCCTCGCTGTACCTCTACTAGACGATATTTGGGATGAGGGTCTCGCCCTCCTCAAGAACCCATCCACGATGCCGGCTAGAAGGGATTGGTACGAGAAGAAGTACCGGGTCCCGGACGCGGCCGCCTTGTGCCTTCGGGCACAGCCGACCCCGGACTCGGTCGTCTCCGCGGCGGCCAGGAAGAAAGCGGGAGGGGCGCGGCCTCTACGTCGACCTCCCCGCCGGACGGCGAAGGAAAGATATTAGACACGATGGGGCGCAGAGTCATCTCGTCGGCAGCGACGACGATTAAGGCGGCCAACGCCTTGGCTATCGTAGCCCGCTACGACAGGGAGTTGTGGTACAAACTGGCCCCCCTGCTGGTCTTCGTACCAGACGACAAGAGGGCGGAAGCCCTAGAGATCTTGCAGGAAGGAGAGGTGGCGTCGGACCACGCCATTACGATTGCGACGGACATCACTGACACTGGATTTTGCCAGTTGCGCAACGGCGTGTGCCTTAGGCGGCGTGGATGGCTCAAGGCTACTGACTTCCGTCAGGACGTGCAGACCAGAGTCTTGGACATGCCGTTCGACGGAAACAACATGTTTGGGAAAACAGTGGACGAATCCCTTCAAGCCATCAAGGCGGACACGGAGACGGCCCAGGCTCTTGGGGTTCTCCAGCAACGGCGGCCGCAATTTTGGAGCGGTGGAGGCAAACAGGGTGCCTCCAAAGGTTCCAGCGGCGGATTTTCCACCTACCGTCAAGCGGCCCGTTCGTCGTCACAGGAAGCTTACAGGGGACGAGGCAAGTCAGGCGGACCCCGCTGTCGTCGCCAAGGAGGACAAGGCGGCAAAGCCTCGTCGAAGCAGGACTGAACCGGCCGTGGGGTCGGGCCCCCATCGAAGCACCCCGGTGGGAGGCCGGCTGGCGAGCTTCGTCAACGTGTGGGAGTCCATCTCCACCGACCGTTGGGTGCTGGACGCCCTAGCTCAGGGTCACGCGCTCGAGTTTCTAAAGAGGTGCCCACGCGTCCCCCCTGTGGCCAGGAAAGAACATCACGTCCCTCAACTTCTCTTGGAGGTAAAGGCGATGCTCAAGAAGGGCGCCATCGAGCTCGTCCCAAAGAGGCTTCGGGGCTCCGGAGTTTACTCAACATACTTCCTCGTGAAGAAGAAGAAGGGAGGATGGCGTCCCATCCTGGACCTACGACGACTGAACAAATTCATCAAGGCACAGAAGTTCCGAATGGTCACCCTCCAACACGTCCTGGGTCAACTGGAGGAGGGCGATTTCCTGTCGTCGTTGGATTTGGAGGATATCTACTTCCATATTCCCATCCTAAAGGGACACCGAAAGTTTCTCAGGTTCGTGGTCCAAGGGCGTCACTACCAGTTCAAAGCCCTTCCCTTCGGTTGAGGTCGGCACCCAGGGTGTTCACCAAGTGCCTCACACCGGTGGCGGCGCAGCTGCGCCGAGAGGGGATCCACGTCTACCCCTAACTGGACGACTGGCTCATCCGAGCAAAGACGAAGGAGCTCGCCGTGGATCACACGGCAAGGACCGTTCAACTGCTCAAACATGGGTTTCTCCATAAACTACGCCAAGTCCCACCTGGTGCCCGCGCAAGACGCACTGTTTCTGGGAGCGAAGCTCGACACAGTGTCGCTTCTGGCCTCTCCGTCGGAGGAAAGGACGAGGGCCATCTTGGGCAAGGTGCAGCGGTTGCTGGCTGCGGACGCGGCCAGGGTGAGGTCCATCAAGTCCCTCCTCGGAATGATGTCTTCTTGCATTTATCTCATCCGCCTGTGCAGGCTCCGGATGCGCCCGTTGCAGGAGTTCCTGGACGCGCGTTGGATCCAGACGACGGGCAGCTTCGAGGAGAGGATCACACTCGCCGAGAGTTTCCGACGAGCGATCCGGTGGTGGGGCACCCGCGCGCATCTGACGACGGGCATGGACTTCCAGACACCCGGCCACCAGGAGACAGTGACCACGGATGCCTCCCTGGAAGGGTGGGGAGCGCACACCGAAAATCTGCATGCGAGAGGCCTTTGGCTTCCGATGGAGAAGTCCCTCCATATCAACGTCCTGGAGCTCCGTGCAGTGTTTTGGGCCCTCAGGTCCTTTCTTCCGTCCCTCAAGGGCAAGGTGGTGAGGATCTTCACCGACAACACCACCACCATGTTCTACATCAGGAAACAGGGCGGTACCAGATCCCCAGCCCTGTCCAAGGAGGCGCAGGATCTGTGGCATTGGTCCGTCGGCCAAGAGATGTTTCTGGTGCCGTTTCATCTGGCAGGGATAAAAAACACCATCGCCGACTCGCTCAGCAGAAAGCTGCGCTCGTGCCACGAGTGGGAACTACGACAGGATCTAGTGGACCGCCTCTTCCGACGGTGGGGCACACCCCAGATCGATTTGTTCGCGACGGCGACAAACTCCAAGTGCCGGAGGTTCGCCAGCAGGTTTCCCCAGCCGAGGAGCATGGGCGATGCTTTCTCTTTCCCCTGGGAGGGCCTGTTTCTATACGCGTTCCCTCCATTGCCATTGCTGATCCGGCTCATCAACCAGCTCAAGAGGTCACGGTGCAGGATGATCCTCGTCGCACCTGCGTGGCCGAGGCAGATATGGTTCCCGGACCTTCTGGACTTGTCAGCGTCCCCGTCAATCAAGCTGCCAGTGGACGCGGATCTTCTCTCCGGGGAAGGAGGCGCCATCCTCCATCACGACCCGAAGTCGCTGAACTTGCAGGCCTGGCTCCTGCAGCGTTAGAGTTTGGAGGATACAACATAACGGCCGACTGCAGAGAGGTTCTTGCAAAGGCCAGGGCGTCCTCAACTCTTAAATGCTATGGACACAAATGGAAGAGGTTCTCTGTCTGGTGCCACGCACAGAAGATTAACCCTCTACGGATTACAGCTCCCCAGGTACTGCCGTACCTTCTGATGCTGACCAAGGCTGGACTGGCGCACGCATCCATCAAGATTCATCTTGCTGCGATCTCCCGATACACCAGAACCACGGGGCGGACGTCTTTGTGGTCTCATCGTCTGGTGAAAGAATTCATGAAGGGACTGTTCAGATCGTTCCCGCCGGTGAAGGCTCCGGCCCCGGCGTGGGAGCTCAATGTGGTGCTGACCAAACTCATGGGACCTCCGTTCGAGCCTTTGCACTCGGCTCCGTTGAAGTTCTTGTCGTGGAAAACAGCGTTTCTTGTGGCCATCACCTCCGCACGAAGAGTGGGAGAGATCCAGGCCCTTTCCTGCAAGCCCCCGTACTTGACTTTTCACGACACGAGGGTAGTGCTCAGGACGCACCTCTCCTTCATGCCCAAGGTGCCGTCGGACTTCCACCTCAACGAACCCTTGGTGTTGCCTGTTTTCTTCCCGTTGCCTTCGTCGCCGGCCGAAAGGACTTTGCACTCGCTGGATGTGGCTAGAGCGCTGAAGTTTTACGTGGACCGCACGAAGTGTTTTCGGAAGATGTCACAACTTTTTGTGAACTTTGGACCTGTCAATCAGGGGAAGGCTCTCTCAAAGACCTCCATTTCCAGATGGCTCTCCGGCTGTATCATGTACTGTCATCGGTTGGCAAACCGACCGCTGCCTGGCGTCCAAGAGCGCATTCCACCAGAGCGATCGCAGCTACCACAGTGTTCCTATCTGGTGTGCCCTTGCTGGACATCTGCAGGGCTGCTACGTGGCGGTCGACGCACACCTTCACGAAATTCTACTGCGTCGATCGGGATTCCAGGGAGGAGTCCAGGGTCGGCCAAGCAGTGCTGCGCAATCTGTTCGCCTAAGGTGAGCCGGGTGAGGAGGTAAGAATTGCTTAATGTTGAGTTTGATGTAATGCTTAATGTTGAGCCTTTGCCACCTCCCGTGGTTGTGCATGTGTGTACTGCTATGTATTCTTTATTCATGAGCATGTGAATCCATGCCAGACCCCATGCTGGAGAAGGAACAAGTTACTTACCTGTAACTGTTGTTCTCCAGCATGGGTCTGGCATGGATTCACATGCGAACCCTCCCGCCTACCCCTCTGTGGCTCTTCACTTGGTCATACTGCCACTTCACGTGCTACCAAATCTGAAGATGGCTGCCAGAGGCGGGGCTTAGGTAGAGGGCAGTCATTGGCTGTGGTCAGTATGACGCAGAGATTAGTGATTGGTTACTACTACGAAAGACAGATCAGAAACGAAACTGATACTGATTTTTTCTTTACCGAGGATTCCCAGCCTGACGACGGGGAATATTCATGAGCATGTGAATCCATGCCAGACCCATGCTGGAGAACAACAGTTACAGGTAAGTAACTTGTTCCTTACCTTCTATGATTAGGTCAGCTATATCAAGGGTGTGGGCGACAAGCAATCTCGCATTGAGATTTGCTCCTTTAAGGGGGAGGACCTTAGTGACAGCTTTGAATTGGATAGGCTTAGCTGTGTTCGAATTATTTAGCTTGAGTTTGTGAAAATTGATTTGGGGAGCATATATATTAGAAATAGGATGTGGCGATGGCAAGTTAGAATGACAAGGTCTCGTAGTATGCTGATAGTTTGTTTTCAGGTTAGTGGGTGGTAGAGATCTCAGTGGTTCATGTAGTTAGGCAAGTCTGGCATGGAGTCTATAGTTTCTATCAGACGTGGCACAAGGTAGAGAGGCATGGGTTATGGACCCTGAGACACTAGAGTATTTAGATTGGAGGGGGGTGGTGGGATTATTCGTAGCCGTTATGGTCATGGTAGGTGGGTTAGGAAATAGGATGGGTCCTGGCGGGAGCTCAGTAAGGCAAACTTGGCTTCTAATACCAGAGTGTAGGTTGGCAGCCATTATGCAGAGCAAAATTGTTAGTCTTAACATCTTTCACGGTTAAGCAACAGGAGTAGGGCGATGCACGTAGAGGCACCTGGACCAGAACACAACTCAGTAATAGAGAATAAGGCAATACATGAGGGGCACCTGGGCCCGATCACAACTCAGTGACAAAATATAAGGCAATGCATGAAGGCACCTGGGCCAGAACACAACTCAGTAATAGAGAATAAGGCAATATATGAGGGGCACCTCGGCCAGATCACAACTCGGTGACAAAATATAAGGCAATACATGAGGGCACCTGGGCCAGAACACAACTTAGTAATAGGTGTAGGTCTATGACAAGGAGAAGAACTGTGACACTGTCTGTGACGAGGTCCTGGACTGTGAGAAGGGCAATAATGTGTCCCGTATCAGGGCTGTGATGAGGACTGTGACTATGATGGTGACTGGGAGTAGGAATGTGACTAGCAATGTGACTAGGTCTGTGACAAGGACTGTGACTGGGAACAGGACTCCCCTGGACCCCTTTCCCACCACTGACAGGTGTACCACATTCCTGTACCCCTCCTCGGAAGACCTTCAAAGGTGGCAACCAGCTTCCTCTAGCTACCCTCAACTCTCGCTCTGCCGATAAACACTCCTCAGACATCTGTCACTTCCTTGAAGACTTTGACCTTGACGTCCTCGCTCTCACTGAGACGTGGTTTACTGGCAGCTCTGTCACAGGTTTTGACACACTCCTCCCTGAGAGCTACAAGATCCTCTCTAAGCCTGGGCCTAACCGGTCTGGAGGCAGAGTGGTCCTGATCTTCCCTAAATGGATCCCTGCTACTATCATACCCACTCAGTCCTACTCTTCCTTCGAATGCCTCGTCTGCAGGCTTCGTGTTTCTCCTATCCTCTCGCGGACCCCTGGTCCGGTCTCCCTCTTCCTTTCGTATTGGTCGGACCTCTCCTCTTCTCTCCTGGCCTCCAACTCCAAGCTTCTCTTCCTCTAAGACTTCAATATTCACCTTGACTCTCCTGATGTGGCCACTGGACTCTTCCGCAGTCTAGTCTCAGGGACTCTTTCCCTTACCATTGTTCCCTCCGCTCCAACGCACTCAGCCGGACACACCTTGGATACTCTCATCTCAGCAGGCATCCCCATCTCCAACCCTCTCACTACACCTCTCTCCTGGTCTGATCATGCTCTCCTGTCCTCTCACCTAGATATCTTGGGTCCCCCCACTAACCCTCTACCTGCACTGACAGTCTCCTTCTCTGTCATTCGATCGATGAAGCGCGTGTCAGTTGCTGCTTTTGCTGCCACTTTCATTTCCACACCCACTCCAGCCACTGACTCTCGTACTGATACAGCCCTTGCTAACCTTCACCTCTCCATCTTCAACACCCTGGACATCCTTGCCCCAGTTGTGAGGATCCACATGAAGCCTGCCTCCAAACGCAACACTTGGTATGATTCCGGCCTAGCCTCTCAGAAATACAAATGCAGAATTGCTGAGCGGAAGTGGCAGGCTTCAAGCACATCCACTCACTGACTGGCCTGCAATACAGACTCTCTCTGCTCGAAGAAGGCCTATATGCAAGCCTGCATCACTGGGGCTACTAACAACATGGCAGAACTGTTCTAAATCTGCAAGTAACTCGCTAATCCCACTGCAGTCTACACTTCTCCTCTACCATCCCCGAACCGGCCTACAACTTCACAACCAAAACTCAGAACATCCGGTCCTCGCTCTCCTCTACTCTCCTCCCTCCTCTCTCACCTGCTCTAAGGCCTCCCTCGTCCCCCCTCTCCTCCTCTCTCCCCTTCCCTCCTACTCTCCTCTTGCTTGCCCATAGAACCGGATGATGTCTCTAAACAAGTCCTCCCAATTAAAGTCTCCCCCAAACAGGTGTACCCCTGTTCCTCCAGAACTATCAAGGACAAGATTGCCTCCCTTGAGCCAGCCTTGGTAGATTTCTGCAATCACTCCTTTGCCACTGACTCCTTTCCTCTACCCTATAAGCACTCCCTTGTGCACCCTCTCCTCAAAAAACCTTCTGCCAACCCCTCCTGCCTGACTAACTACCACCCTATCTCCATTACCCCCTTTTAGGACAAACTCTTGGAGAAGCTGGTTGTCTCCCAACGGTTATATGTGATCTTACCGTCCACAATGATTTAATGTATTTATTTATTTGTTGGGAACCGAAAGCCCACAGGCATCGGGGCGCCACGAAAAGACAGGTACATAACATAAAGTATCAGACGATAATGTCACAAGACACTTAGCAAGCAAAGAATAGAGAAGGATCTGTCACATAACTAGGGGGCTATCTTCATTTGAAGAGGATCGTTTTCAACTTCTTTCTGAAAGTGAGGTGATTGGAACCCAATCTCAAATTCAGGGGGAGTTTGTTCAAGCTGGCAGCTGCGCGATTTGGAATTGCTCTTCCCAGACCGTTTGCTTTCTTATGTGGATTAATTACAATGAGCCCCCGGGCTTCTGATCTCAATGATCGGGTAGGAGTGTAGCAGACTATTTTTGATTTCAGATAAATTGGGGCTTTGCCATACAGGCACTTGTGCGTCAGGGTTAGTGGTTTAAACTAGATACGGTCTTGAACCATCAGCCAATGTAGCTCATGCCTGGCATTGCTGATGTGGTCTGATCTTGCTTTTTGCTTAATTATTCTGACCAGAATTCATATTCTGACTGTTATGAATGAGTTGGAATTTAGTCGGGCATTGTTTACTGGCACCAAATAAGAGCGCATTGCCATAGTCAGGTGAGCTAGAATAGTTGCTCTGGCAATGGCAGTGCAATTTACTTCGCTGAGAAAGGGTTTAATTGCTCTCAACAGCCTAATGTAATAAGAGCAATTTTTGCTCACATACATAGCTTGGGCATCTGAGCTCATGGAGGCTTCCAAGGTCATGCCCAAGTTTTGACATTGCCTACTACTTTGATGTGTGTGTCTTTGATCTCAAGTGACTCATAGTCTGATGTTAGTTTGGCCCTGACCTGATTAGAGCCGAAGACCATCAGCTTGGTTTTATTGCCGTTTAAACACATCTAATTTTGATCCATCAATTTTTCTATGTTATAAATGTCTATCACTTATTTACTGTTCTATGGTTATAGTTACCGCTCAGTTCCACCAACAGCTGAGTGTCATCAGCATTATTGGTGAAAAAGGCCTGGATGTTGTCAAGTACCTCACATAGAAAAAGTAGGTACAAGTTAAATAAAAGAGGTGAAAGGCTAGCTCCTTGGGGAACGCTGCAGAAAATGTTAGACTCGTGGGAGAATTTGGTCCCCCAGTGTACTCATGATATTCTATCCGTGAGGAACGAGGTCAACCAGCCTATTGCCTCCTTAGAACAGTTGGCAACTTTCTCCAGTGACTGTTGCAATAGCTGATGGTCCAGCAGATCGAAAGCTGCACTGAGGTCAAGTAGGACCGGCCTTGCCTTTGTCCATGATCCCTAGCATTTTGGTCTGCAAGTCGAGCATGGCAGTATTTGTGCTGTGAGCAGCACGGAAGCCTGATTGCTGAGGATGCATAATCTCGTTAGTCTCTACATATGCCTGTAGTTGTGCAGTAGCAATTTTATCCATTACTTTCAAGGTAAAATTGCACTTGGTGATACGTCTAAGGTTACTTGGTTTGTGTTGGTCGAGGTTCAGTTTTTTAACCAACGGTGCAATTGTAACCCTTTTGATGTTCTTAGGGGCCATTTGGTCCCGAAAATAAGTGTTGACTATTGTAAGTAATGGAGCAAAGAGTTTTCGAGAATTATTTTGGGAGGGCATTTGTTCTCAGCACATGAAGATGGTTTCATTGAGGCCAGCGTGATTAGAATGTCCTCCGTGGATATCTCATGGAAGTAGAATTTGTCTGTGTTCAGTTGGCCTACTCAGAGATGATTGGTTTAGTTTGATCTTATTGAGTTGGGCATGAGCTATCTTTTCCCTTGCTTTGGAGATCTTATTAGTGAAAGCTGCCTGGGTGTTATTGCACTCTACTTGGGATGGTATAAATGTAGGGACCAATGCTGTAGGTTTGTCAATGGATTTGAGTATCTCAAAGAGTTTACCTGGTGTGTTCAAAGCTGACTGTATTTGGGCATTGATGTAATTCTTCTTTGCCTCAATGATATTCCTTTTGTAGGACTTCTCAGTTTCTTTCCAACTTTCCTTATCGAAAGTGGATGAATTCTTCAGCCATCTTGATTCTCTGTTTTTTTTACCTTTTCTTGCATTGATAGGTCAGTTAGTGATCAATTTAACCGTGGACAAAATACTGAACAACACTATTTCTGATGCTTGTTAATCTGCTTAGAATCACATGCTGTGCATATGGTCCGACATCCAGTGGTAACCGCAGAGTATTGCATCTTGTCTTTCAGAGACCGAAAGGGGACGTCGGCATAGGCGTCATAGGCGTGTCTGTAACACTATCCCTATCGCGACGTGTAGTGTACCCAAAATCACTCACCCGCCGAGGTCCCTCAGATTGTTTTTTTCCACCCAGATAACTGGTCGCCCTATAGCGGAGCTCTTACATAAGAGACATTGTTTATCCTAAACCGACTTGTTGGTTATTCCCCCCCTTAAGTCATTTCGACGCCAAGAACATCTTTGACGAAGATTATGGGGGACTTGTCTATGGCGGTGGATTTCGGCGCCTACAATCCGGCGGCTGAAGCATCCACGTGGCCGGTCCATCTGGCCGGCCTTTACAGTAGGGAGAGTGGGGTTGGGGTAGCCATATTTCCGGTATGCCTTTCCTCTTTCCCCCTCTTTACCCTCTAGGACTGGTCATCTGCCCCTTTTGCTATGGACAGGACTCATTTTAGGTTCTGCCCTAAGTGTAGGGTCAGATATCCGTGGAAGGATGACCACAGGACGTGCAGCTCCTGTCTCCCCTTAGATCACGATGAGAAGCGGTGTGTAGCTTGTAAACTCCTTCGACCTAAGACACTTAAGGAGCTCTGTGTAAAGTGGTGGGGTGCGTACAGTATGTCGCGGGTGGAACCCTCTTCCCCCACCGCTACACCCGCCGAAAGGGACGGTGGCACCTCCGATGACCAAACATCCGTTGCGGATGAAATAGTACTCGAGGCGGACATTTCTAGGTCCGTCACGCCCGTCCCCGACCCTTTAAGGCCTGACTCGGGTCTCGCTTCAGGGACAACACCCGGCGACAGGGGTGTACAATCGCATTTCACTAAGCACACAACCCCTACACCTATTTTGACGAGTACGTCGAAAAAGGTGAAAGCGGCAAAATGGCCGTCGAAGGGCGCTACCCCTAAATCAGGTTTACACATCGAAAAGCGGAAGTCTGATGCTACGACTGTTCCGAAGGCCGCGGTAGGCCCAAAAATCACGACTAGGCCTCAAAGCGAAAAACCGACCGATAGGCCCTCTAACGTCACGGAAGGCAATAAGTCTACCGATAGACCTTCGGACCCACTAACTCACGCAGATTCGGCAATAATCGAACACAGCATTGTGAGAATTACTTTGGCAGTTGGGCTTATTCCTGTTCCGCTGAAAAACCTGGGGCAGGCCGCGGACAAATTTTTGGATACGCCATGGTGCCCCGATTCTCACGATACCTATGAGGACAGTCAAGAGCCTCTTTCCAACACCCTGAGAGACCATTTTCGGCGCTGAAGGGCGGAAGACGACACCTTTCCACCTGTAGGCCCTTCGGGGTTCTCTAAATGGACAAGGGAGAAATTTGAAGGGTGTATGGACCGTCTTGAAAGAATTTTCAGTTTTTCTGAGCATCCTTCCCCGAAAAGAACTTGTGGAGATCCTAATCTTCAATCTGCTTCACATTTCCAAGAAGATCAGCCTTCTGTCCCTGTCCATCATGAAGACATCGTCCAGATGGATAGTTATAGGGACATTTACAGTGAAGATGAAGAACAGAATTGCGATGAGGACCAGGCGGATGCCACTGAGAATTGGGAAGAAACCCAGCAAGTGGGGACGGCCCCATGGATGCTTCCCCATCAAGATCAGGACACTGATGTATTGTGCCTTGATTTCCCTCCATCCACCCCGGCTCGCCAGGCCTCGCCTGTAGACGATCAAATGGCCTTCAATACCATATTTAAAGAAGGCAGCTGAGTATTTTCAAATCTCTACTCAAGAGGCAGTGCCTGAGCAGGACTTTGTACAAGATATTCTTAAGGAGAAACCTCCCTCTAGCCAGGCCATTCCCCTCCTTAATCCTATTAAGAGAAGATTGGCTCCCTCCCTGGTGTCACCAGCTCAAACCCGGGCAGTGAACCCAAGAGTTGAAAAGCTATTTTGGCCAGCTCCTTCGGACCCTCAATACATTAAAGGGCATGCACCCCCGAATCCCTGGTAGTGACTAGTACCCCTTGCTTCGGGGGAGGCGCCTCCAGATAGAGAATCCAAGAGGCTATATGCCCTAGGTAAACGGGTTACCCCGGCTGCCGCATATAACACGCGCATAGCAAATAACACTACGCTATTGCCGAGTTATGCTGACGCTTAATGGAACCTAGTACAGGAAGGTTTCCAAGAGGTCCCAGAGCCCGTCAGGTCCAAGCTTCTCACTATTGTGGCCGAAGTCAGGCAGGTGAACCAGAATGTAATAAAGAACACTCTGGACACGGCTGAAACAGCAGGCAGGTCTCTGGCTCACGGAACCTTACTAAAAAGGCATGCTTGGCTGCGTACCTCAGGGTTTAAGCCTGAAACGCAGGCCTCGCTCATCAATAAACCAATTGAAGAAGCTAACCTCTTCAGAAAGGCTGTCGATGAGGCCCTAGAAACAGCCAAAAAAGAGCATTCTCAAAGACCTCCCCCCCCCAGAGAGGAAGTAATTCTCAGCGGCCCTTTCGAGGGCAGTCCCGTACAAGTCAGAACTATGGCACGGGAAACTTCAATGCTGGACAGACATCAGGAAGCCCCGCATACTACCCTCCAAGGGGTCGGCGACGCGCCAAAGCCAGGGGTAGAGGCCCCAATCCTAGAGGAGCCGCAGCCTCCAGTCAGAAATGACCATCAGATCCAGGTCCCCTCCCATGTCACCCCGGTCGGGGGGCGCTTAACATCTTTCCTCACGGCATGGGAGGGGATAACTTCAGACCAGTGGGTCATAAAGACGGTCGCCCACGGGTACTGCGTGGAATTCGCCCGACCTCCACAATTTTCAGACCACCAGGCTCACGGTGCCTTTCACCGTACCATCTGGAGATCCTGAATCAAGAGGTGGAAGCACTGCTGGGAAAGGACGCCATAGAAGCTGCCCTTATTCTTCAGGTAAACAAGGGTATTTATTCAGTGTTCTTCCTTGTACCCAAAAAGGACCTCACCATGCACCCTGATCTAGACCTGCGCCCAGCGAACAAGTTCATAAAACCTCAGAAGTTTCACATGGTAACGCTACAGGAGATGATCCCACTGTTGAAACAGGGCGACTACATGGCAACATTGGACATGAAAGATGCATACTTTCATATTTCAATGTTGCCAACGCACAGAAAATATCTAAGGTTCATGATAGAGGACAGGCATTACCAATTCAAGGTACTCCCCTTCAGCATCGCCTCGGCGCCAAGGGTGTTATCCGTCCCGGTTTACCCTTAACTCGACGACTGGCTCATAACAGGGGACTCGTACGACACATGTTTTTTGAATACCCAAAATACTGTTGACCTTCTGTTCAGCCTGGGGTTCTCTATTAACGAGAAGAAATCCAGTCTAGTCCCCAGTCAGATCCACCGGCACCTCGAGTGAATCGCCCATTGCAGCTGCGCCCCACTGGTGAGTGTATCTGTGTTTTCCCATCCGACCTCCATTTGCTGCTCTAAACCTGCCCTAGACCCCTCATCTTCCCTCCTGCAGCCCCGTTTGCTTCCTGGCTTCCTCGTTCCTTTGGTCCCGCCCATCCACCCCCCTGATTGGCCCAGCCTTCGTGTGTGTGTGTGTGTGCCTATCCACCGGCGCCTCGAGTGAATCGCCCATTGCAGCTGCGCCCCACTGGTGAGTGTATCTGTGTTTTCCCATCCGACCTCCATTTGCTGCTCTAAACCTACCCTAGACCCCTCATCTTCCCTCCTGCAGCCCCGTTTGCTTCCTGGCTTCCTCGTTCCCTTGGTCCCGCCCATCCACCCCCCTGATTGGCCCAGCCTTCGTGTGTGTGTGTGTGCCTATCCACCGGCGCCTCGAGTGAATCGCCCATTGCAGCTGCGCCCCACTGGTGAGTGTATCTGTGTTTTCCCATCCGACCTCCATTTGCTGCTCTAAACCTGCCCTAGACCCCTCATCTTCCCTCCTGCAGCCCCGTTTGCTTCCTGGCTTCCTCGTTCCCTTGGTCCCGGCCATCCACCCCCTTGATTGGCCCAGCCTTCGTGTGTGTGTGTGCCTATCCACCGGCGCCTCGAGTGAATCGCCCATTGCAGCTGCGCCCCACTGGTGAGTGTATCTGTGTTTTCCCATCCGACCTCCATTTGCTGCTCTAAACCTGCCCTAGACCCCTCATCTTCCCTCCTGCAGCCCCATTTGCTTCCTGGCTTCCTCGTTCCCTTGGTCCCGCCCATCCACCCCCCTGATTAGCCCAGCCTTCGTGATTGGCCCTGACGAGAAGACTACCCTCCATTACCAGCTGCCCTAGGGCAGCCCTCTGCCCAGCAGCCCATCGGATAAGGACCAGAGGCAAAGGACCGCTCCTACAAGGACGGCTCCAGATCGTATCTGCAGGTATCCGCAGGAGAAGCAAGAAGCCAACAACAAGTAAGTGTGGCAAGGGCAAGGCCAGAGGCAACTACTTCAGGCCATACTACCCTACCACCCCTCTAACTCAGCATCAATCCCTCTATAGTCAAACTCGGAATCCCAGCATTGCATTGTTCCCAATTACATTTTTGAAGTGTCCCCAATCGCATTCAGGTGCTGCGTCCAATAGCCTCTCCGAGGAAAGCTGCATTTAGAATTGTTCCCAATTGCATTCTGAAGTTGCGCGCAAACGCCTCCCTGAGAAAAGTTGCATCTAGAAGTGTCCCCAATTGCATTAGCAGTGTTCCCAATTTGAATTTAGGTGCTGCGCCCAATAACCCTTGAGGAAAGTTTCATTTAGAAGTGTCCCCAACTGCATATAGAAGTGTTCTCAATCGCATCTAGAAGTGTTCCCAAATGCATTCGTGAAGTGTTCCCAACTCATTCTCGAAGTGTTCCCAATTGCATTTTGAAGTGTTCCCAATTACATTTAGGTGCTGCGTCCAATAGCCTCTCTGAGGAAAGTTGCATTTAGTAGAGTTCCCAATTGCATTAGTAGTGTCCCCAATTGCTTTTACTAGTGTTACAAATTGCATTTAGGTGTTGCGCCCAATTGTCTCTCTGAGGAAAGCTGCATTTAGAAGTGTTCTCAACTGCATTTAGAAGTGTTCCCAATTGGATTCTGAAGTTGCGCCAAATAGCCTCTCTGAAGAAAGTTACAACTGCATTCTTGAAGTGTTCCCAATTGCATTCTTGAAGTGTTCCCAATTGCATCTAGAAGTGTTCCCAATAGGATTCTGAAGTTTAGGTGTTGCGTCCAATAGCCTCTCTGAGGAAAGTTGCATTTAGAAGTGTTCCCAATTGCATTAGTAGTGTCCCAATCGCTTTCTGAAGTTGCGCCCAATACCCTCTCCGATGAAAGCTGCATTTAGAAGTGTTCTCAACTGCATTTAGAAGTGTTCCCAATAGGATTCTGAAGTTTAGGTGCTGCGTCCAATAGCCTCTCTGAGGAAAGTTGCATTTAGAAGTGTTCCCAATTGCATTAGTAGTGTCCCAATCGCTTTCTGAAGTTGCGCCCAATACCCTCTCCGATGAAAGCTGCATTTAGAAGTGTTCTCAACTGCATTTAGAAGTGTTCCCAATAGGATTCTGAAGTTTAGGTGCTGCGTCCAATAGCCTCTCCGATGAAAGCTGCATTTAGAAGTGTTCTCAACTGCATTTAGAAGTGTCCCCAATTGCTTTTACTAGTGTTACAAATTGCATTTAGGTGTTGAGCCCAATTGTCTATCTGAGGAAAGTTGCATTTAGAAGTGTTCTCAACTGCATTTATAAGTGTCCCCAATTGCTTTTACTAGCGTTACAAATTGCATTTAGGTGTTGCGCCCAATTGTCTCTCTGAGCAAAGTTGCATTTAGAAGTGTTCTCAACTGCATTTAGAAGTGTCCCCAATTGCTTTTACTAGTGTTACAAATTGCATTTAGGTGTTGCGCCCAATTGTCTCTCTGAGGAAAGTTGCATTTAGAAGTGTTCTCAACCGCATTTAGAAGTGTTCCCAACTGCTTTCACTAGTGTTCCCAATTGCATTTAGAAGTTGCACCCAATAGCCTCTCTGAGGAAAGCTGCATTTAGAAGTGTTCCCAATTGCATTAGTAGTGTCCCAATCACTTTCTGATGTTGCGCCCGATAGCCACTCTGAGGAAAGCTGCATTCAGAAGTGTTCTCAACTGCATTTAGAAGTGTTCCCAATTGGATTCTGAAGTTGCGCCAAATAGCCTCTCTGAAGAAAGTTGCAACTGCATTCTTGAAGTGTTCCCAATTGCATTCTTGAAGTGTTCCCAATTGCATTCTTGAAGTGTTCCCAATTGCATTTAGAAGTGTTCCCAATAGGATTCTGAAGTTTAGGTGCTGCGTCCAATAGCCTCTCTGAGGAAAGTTGCATTTAGTAGTGTTCCCAATTGCATTAGTAGTGTCCCAATCGCTTTCTGAAGTTGCGCCCAATACCCTCTCTGATGAAAGCTGCATTTAGAAGTGTTCTCAACTGCATTTAGAAGTGTGCCCAATTGCTATTACTAGTGTTACAAATTGCATTTAGGTGTTGCGCCCAATTGTCTCTCTGAGGAAAGTTGCATTTAGAAGTGTTCTCAACTGCATTTAGAAGTGTTCCCAATTGCTTTTACTAGTGTTCCCAATTGCATTTAGAAGTTGCACCCAATAGCCTCTTTGAGGAAAGCCGCATTTAGAAGAGTTCTCAACTGCATCTAGAAGTGTTCCCAATTGGATTCTGAAGCTGCGCCAAATAGTCTCTCTGAAGAAAGTTGCATCTAGAAGTATTCCCGTTTACATTTAAGTAGTGCTCCCAACTGCATTTAGCAGTGATACCAATCGCATTCTGAAGTTGCGCCCAATAGCCCCTCCGAGGAAAGTTGCATTTAGAAGTGTTCCCAATCACATTCTGAAGTGCGCCCAATAGCCCCTCTGAGGAAAGTTGCATTTGAAGTGCTCCCAATTGCATTTTGAAGTGTTCCCAACTGCACCTAGAAGTGTTCCCAACTGCATTTGAAGTGTTCCCAATTGCATTTGAAGTGTTCCGTATTGCATTTGAAGTGTTCCCAATTGCATTTAGTAGTGTTCCCAATTGCATTTAGGCGCTGCTTCCAATAGCCTCTCTGAAGAAAGTTGCATTTAGAACTGTTCCCAATTGCATTAGTTGTGTCCCAATCGCTCTCTGAAGTTGCGCCCAATAGCCTCTCTGAGGAAAGCACCTAGAAGTGTGCCCAATAGCCCCTCAGAAAAGTTGAATCTAGAAGCTGCATCTAGAAGTGTACCCAACAAGCTAAATTGCGAATCTAGAAGTGCGCCCAACAACCTGTCTAAGTCAACGCAACACAACTAAGTCAACGCAATGTAGAATCTAAATGGTGACTACAAAATTGATTTAGATCCACACAACACCGTCCCTGTATAAAGGCGAATTGGAAAAACTCCACCACCACCGTGCCCTACCCAATCCTATTCAGTATAACCAACAGTACTGCATTAGTTGTGTCCCAATCGCTCTCTGAAGTTGCGCCCAATAGCCTCTCTGAGGAAAGCACCTAGAAGTGTGCCCAATAGCCCCTCAGAAAAGTTGAATCCAGAAACGCACTTAGAAGCTGCATTCTAGAAGTATACCCAACAAGCTAAATTGCGAATCTAGAAGTGCGCCCAACAACCTGTCTACGCAACTCTAACTTAGAAATAACTAACAGTATAACTGCGCAATGTAGAATCTAAATGATGACTACAAAGTTGATTTAAATCCACACAACACCGTCCCTGTATAAAGGCGAATTGGAAAAGTCCACCACCACCGTGCCCTACCCAATCCTATTCAGTATAACCAACAGTACCACTGTATATTATTGAATCTAAAACTGTGACTAATAATCTGACTCCCCCTCTAAGCAAATAGAATCTAGAGGCTGACCGAATATCCTCCTGAGGACAAACAATCTTAGAAGTGTACCCAATAAACTAAAACAATCACTATCTACAACTGTAACTAGAAAAGCACCAAGTAAACCTAATACCATCTTCGAGCAGTTGAACCTTGAAGCGTACCTAAAAGCGTGTCATCACCAATCTTAGAACTACAATCAGAATACCCTCCTTAACCATCCTTTAAGCTTACACCAATCATGAGTGCACCCACTCCACCAGAATCAGTCAGAAACATCTCCCATGGACCACCCCCTTCCTCCGATCAGTCTTCCTTCCCATCCCGCCCCCCCAAAACCCCCGCACCCTCTCCCTCTCTCCCTGCCTTTCCCCTCTCCAAACACCAAGCCAGGGGAGCACGATGGCGAACCACCCACCCTAAAACCACTCTTCCCCTGAACCCCACTCCCGACCCACCAGCACTCCCCATACCCGCTCCCATCACTACCATACCTAGCACACCCCACCCTGCAATCACCCACCTCCCGCCCTCCCCTCATACCCCTGCCATCACCAACCTCCCTCCCTCCCCTCATACCCCTGCCACCCCCCCCCCCGACCACACCGTTTCCCCTCCCTAAAAACTGCACGGCTAGCCCTAGCAAGAACCGAAGCTGCCTCCTGCTCACCCTCCGACCCCCCTACTCTCTCCCACACACCAGTCGCAACAAAGAAACTAAAGAGGAAACGTTCTTGGTCCCCCACAACCTCCCAGCACTCCTCGCCTCCCCTGGCTCGACCCATCACCTCTATCCCGCAATCCCCTCCCTCCCCCGTCGCTTCTCCCTACCTGAAACCCCTCTCCCTCGATTTCTCATCAACTCCAACTGAAACTCCTAACCGCCAACATCCCTCTTTCAGACCCCCCAATCAAAACCCGACCATCCTATCACACACTGCCTCCCAACCCCTCCCGAACCCTGCCAATCTCACTGCTCGCCCACTATTCCCATCTATCACCACCCACCCTACCCCTTTCCGTCCACACCCCCCACCACCGCCCCGTCCCCCTCCAGCACCGAGACCATCCTTAGCTGCCGATGTGAACTGCATCCTATTTAACGCCCGATCGGTAGCAAAAAACAGACATTCCATCTTTGACCTCCTCTCCTCTGCCACACCAGACCTAGTTTTCATCACCGAAACCTGGTTCTCTGATGACTTCGGCCCAATCGCTAATGAAGCTTTTCCTCCGGACTACTCCCTCATCCCACTGAACCGCACGTCCAGGGGAGGAGGGATAGCATTCGTCTTCAAATCCCTCTTCCGCGCCTCAATCATCGACAACCAACCCTCCATTCCATCCTGAGAATCGCTCCTTGTTAAACTATCCCTCTCCCTTTCACTCTCGTACAGCTTCCTAATAATCTACAGGCCCCCTGGCTAAGATAGACACTTCGCAAACAACCTTTGCGACTCCATCTCCACCCTCCAACTAAACCATCCCAACCTCACCCTTCTTGGAGACTTCAACATATGGCTCGACATCCCCACCAACCCCATGACATACTCCCTGATTGACGGTTTAGATGTAATTAATCTCCAACCCCACATAAACGGCCCGACTCATTATAAAGGACACACTCTTGATGCCATCTTCAGCTCCAACACCCTGATTCATCTAAGGCCGCCCACACCTATCATCTGGTCCGACCACTTCATTCTCTCGTTCGCCATCCACTCACCTGAACCCCTTCCCATACTCGTATCTGAACCTCCGAACATTCGCAAAAGCTGGAAGAAACTAATAGTCACCCCGGACCTAGCCGAGGCACTCCTCCAGTCCCCACAACCTACCTGCCATCTCAACAATCAACTAACCCCTGAGGCCTTTGATTCATGGCTCAACTCATCCCTGATGCGCCTGACCCCCTCGTGCAAACCATCAACCCGACTTGGCCTTTTCCCCAGATGGTTTACTCCTGAGCTAAAAAACACTAAACAACATTACAAATACCTAGAACGCAAATGGCATAAAGAGAAAACCCAAGACAGCAGGACCACCTTGGCACAACACCTGTACCAGTACAAAGCCGAAATCCGGAAAGCAAAAAAAGCCCACTACAACTCACGAATCCTAAACTGCAAAAACCCATGCAAAGAACTTCACAAAATTATCTCCGAATTCACCAAACCGGCATGTAACACAACCATCCCGACCGCGTCACAATCACTATGTGACTCACTCTCCCTCCATTTCTACTCCACGGCCATTGAAAGGACAAAATCTCTGACCACCAAACAGGCTCTCTTACAACCACCAGGCAATCCTCAGCCCGTACCAGCCAGCCCCCCTACTACGACCACTACGCAACTAACTTTCGAATCCTTCAGTCCAATATCACCAGAACAATTTCTCAAACTCCTATCCGACCGCAAGCCATCTGGATCACCACTAGACCTCTGCCCAGCCACAACCCTTAAAGAAATCTTTGCCTCCACCTGCGCAGGAGAACACGCAAGATCTATCATAAACGCCTCCCTTTCCTCCGGTATCTTTCCAGATGCATTCAAATTAGTGTACGTCAAACCTCTGATTAAAAAACCCTCACTCGACCCTCTCGAACCAAAAAACTACCGCCCGATCTCTAACACCAGGTTCCTTGCCAAACTCATTGACCGAACAGCCTACTCCCAACTAAACGCCTTTGTTGAAGCCAACAATCTCCTAGACCCCGCCCAATCAGGATTCAGATCTTGCCATGGAACTGAAACCACCCTAACCTCGATCTGGGATGACCTAAAAATGACTGCTGACTCTGCAGGATGCGCCGCACTAATCCTTCTCGACCTATCAGCCGCCTTTGACACGATCAATCACTCAATACTCCTTGACCGCCTCCACTCCCTAGGAATCCGTGGAACCGCCCTTAAATGGATAGCCTCATTCCTCAAAGACAGGCACCAAATAACGACACTCTCCAACTTTACATCACAAGCCCGACCAGTTAACACAGGAGTCCCACAAGGAGCATGTCTATCCGCCCTCCTGTTCAATCTCTACCTGATCACCCTCCCACCAATAATTCGTGCTCACAACATCCTGTGTTACAATTACGCAGATGACACTCAACTAATTCTAAAGTTCCTGAACGCGAAACCCAACTCCCAACCTGACCTGACCTCTTGCCTCCTCAACATCGAGCGCTGGATGACCCAAAGCCACCTCCTGTTAAACCCCTCCAAAACAGAAATCATGGTCTGCGGCAACTCAGATCTTCTTCCGCACCCACTACCCTGGCCACCCGCCATGGGCATCTCACCGACCCCCTCTAACACAGTAAAAAATCTTGGGTGCACCCTGGACTCCGACCTAACACTCTCGCGCCAAGTCAACAATGTCTCTAAGTCCTGCCACTACCACCTCAAAAACCTTAGGCGCATCTTTCCATATCTCTCATTCCCTAACAGAGTCTCCGCGGTCCAATCAATCGTCATATCCCGACTGGACTATGGTAACCCCCTGTACATCGGAATTCATGCCTACCAACTGAGTAAACTACAAAGAACACAAAACGCAGCAGCCAAAGTGCTTCTCGCGCTCGGTCCAAGGGACCACGTATCCCCAGCCCTTAAGACACTGCACTGGCTTCCAGTAGCCCGTAGGGTAGCTTCCAAAACCCTATGCCTCACCCACCGAGCTCTACATAAAACTGGACCCTATTATCTTCAAAAAAAGCTAATACCCTATCACCCTACCCGCACCCTTAGATCAAGCTCAGCCGGCCTCCTAGTAATCCCTAAAACAAACTCAGTCAGGTTAGGCGGAGCATCATTCTCAGCCCTGGCCCCAACCCTGTGGAACTCGCTCCCACCCCACATCCGCCGAACTCAGGACTTAACGGCCTTCTGCAAACTACTGAAAACCTGGCTCTTTCCCTAAAACCAACCAGCCCTAAACCACCATCATCCCAAAAAAAAAAAAGAAAAAAAAATAATAAAATGAAAAAATAAATAAATAAATAAAACAAATATATTAAATAAATAAATTAAGTAACCGAACCAGATTGTAACCTACATTGACAAACAGAACTAAAACGAATAAACTAGATCTAAACAGGGAAATGATTAAATAGAAAAAGAATCACTGAATAATGGAAAGAAGAGAGCGTGGAGAGCGGATGAACAAGGAGAGCGGATGAGCATAGAGGGCACGACCGGATGAGTAGAAAGAACGAATGAGTATGGATGAGTATAGATGAGTATGGATGAATGTGAGGATAAATGCTGTTGGCAAATGAGCCTGGAGAATGTGCAGAGCGCAAGATCATACAGAACGAAAGAGCGCTGAGAACAGAGGCACATATAGAGCGGAGAAATGTGGGGAACAACCGAATGGGGGGAGAGACTGAGTGTGGGGAGCGTATGAATGTATGGAACATATGAGTGTGGGGAGTGTATGAGTGTGAGTAGCGGATGAGTCTGGAAAGCGGATGGGTCTGGAGAGCGTATGGGTCTGGAGAGCGGATGGCTGAGTGTGGGAAATGGCTGAGTGTGGGGAATGGCTGAGTGTGGGGAATGGCTGAGTGTGGGGAATGGCTGAGTGTGGGGAATGGCTGAGTGTGGGGGAATGGCTGAGTGTGGGGGAATGGCTGAGTGTGGGGCACTGGCTGAGTGTGGGGCACTGGCTGAGTGTGGGGAATGGCTGAGTGTGGGGAATGGCTGAGTGGGGTGAATGGCTGAGTGGGGGGAATGGCTGAGTGGGGGGAATGGCTGAGTATGTGGGGAATGGCTGAGTATGTGGGAATGGCTGAGTGTGGGGAATGGCGGAATGTAGGAATTGGCTGAGTGTAGGGAATAGCTGAGTGTGAGGAACGTACATAATATGCATTGATATGCGGGAACATTCGAATGAACATATATCATACCACCCCTCACGCCTACTCTCCTCTTTACACCATCACTCAAATAGAACACAGGGATACTATGACACCATTCGGTATAACTGTTCTCATATCAACATCTCCCGCTCACTCCCCATCACTCTAAGTAACCACCGCTGGTTTAACACCCCCAGCCAGGGGTTTCTCCTCAGGCCTAACGCAGCCACTCTCGAGCTGGATTAATTCTGCCAGAGCGTACACATTCTCCTGACCTCTCAACCACCACACCTACCGCTAAGAAGCAGCTACCACAATAACCCCGCACCAGCTGCACACATACTCTGTGCGCACACGCACCTTTTGTCTCTCTTCACCCTCTCTACTGACTCGAACCTCGGTTCCCAAGGGCGTTCAACCTACCAGCGCCTTCAGACCATACCAATAGTATATAAGGCGCTATATAAATGCAAAATACAATACAATACAATACAAATAAAACTAATTCTGGGAGCTTTAGTCCGGACGAAGGCAGCCTCGTCTTCCCCTCCAACGAGAGGGTTCAGAACATGCTTTTTCAGATCCCTCAATATGTAGCCTGTCGGGAGATGACGGTGCGCAAAGCCATGCGTTTGCTAGGAATTATGGCATTGTGCATATACTTGGTTCTCCACGCACGTCTGCGCATGTGTCCCATACAAGAGTGGCTCAACAGCCAGTGGTGTCAGGCCAGCGGACAATGGGAAGATCTGGTAGTTGTCTCGCCAGCCCTTGTTCTCTCTCTGCAGTGGTGGTCAAGAGAAAACCTCTTGAAGTGGAAGACCTTCACCACCCCTGCAGTGGAAGCCACTCTCACAACAGACGCATCTCTCATGGGGTGGGGGCTCACCTGCTTCAGCAGACAGCACATGGCGTGTGGTCTCCTCAAGTAGCGTCCAACCATATAAATTTACTGGAGCTATTAGAGGTGTTCAAGGCATTAAAGGCCTTTCAGATGCAACTACAAGGGAAGACAGTGCTGATTCTAACAGACAGCACTACAGCCATGTATTACCTGAACAAACAGGTGGGCACTCACTCTCCAGGGCTATCCAACCTGTCCCAAAACATTTGGATATGGGCTCTCTGACACATGATGTTTCTGTTGTCCCAACATGTTCCAGGGGAACTCCATCTTCTGGCAGACGTGCTCAGCAAAGATTTTCCTCTGCCCGAAGAATACGAATGGCGTCTGCACGAAGACATCGTGTCCAATGTCTTCGCAGAATGGGGCTTCCCAGAGATCTACCTGTTCGCAACTCAGGAGAGTTCCCAATGCCAAGTCTACGCCTCCAGGTAACCCCAGAACCGCTCCAAGGAGAAACGGTCTCTGGATAACATGCTCTGGGAAATTTGTCTACGCTCCCCCCCGACTCCCCTTCTCAACAAGTTGGTGCACAAGATGCACCAGGAACCAGTTACCATGATACTGGTGTCGCCCATGTGGGCCCGCCAACCCTGGTTCGCTCATCTGATGGAAATGTCCCTCTCCGCACCAGTAAAACTACCCTGCCCATACAACATGTTGTCTCAGGACAGGGGGAGACCCTACACCCATGCCCACAAACTCTGAACTTAGCAGCCTGGCTCCGGAGGTCATAGAGTTTGGACACCTACAGCTCCCTCAGAGGTGCATGGACATACTCAGGGAAGCTAGAAAACCTAACGCACGTTATTGCTATGCTAGCAAATGGAAAGGTTTTGTCATCTGGTGTAATTCCAAGGTCGTCAATCCCATTGATTGCTCACCCACACACATTGTGTTGAACCTTACCCATCTGTTAGACACTGGGTTGGTCTTCAATTCACTAAAGGTTCATCTGGATGCTCTTTCAGCCTACACCACATCACAACAAAAGGTGTTGTGGTGGAAGATACCAGTGATTAAGGCCTTTATGGAAGGGGTTAAGAGGATTTAGTCTTCCCTTTCTCACCCAGCTCCTGGGTGGGACCTAAATGTGGTGTTGATTAGGCTCATTGTTGCTTCCCATCACAATAACGCTGTTTTTAGTTCTAGTATTTGTCTCTCCCCCTGCAAACACATAGGGGGAGAGAGTGGTTGTAGGGCACATTTGCTGCAAGGCTGAATGGTGTATTACATTTAGAAGAAGCTAGTTTTTCCTCTTATTCTATCCCCTGTTTTTTGTAGGCGGTCCAGCAGCGCTACACAGGGACAGAATAGCTGACTAGGAAGGGATACTTAGAATCTCATTCTATCCTTTTCTGTCTTCCCACACAGCCTTGCCCCTGTGGGTGTTAAAATCCACAGTAGTTCCCTCCCTCAGTAGCAACTAATTGTGCCCTCAACCACGGTGGTTTTATTCCGATGAACAGGTTGTTTACCTGACTTTGGAAAATAGACTAGACTCTGGTTTTTCACTTAAATTGGAATACAGTTGGTAATTGTCCATACCTTTCATGTTAAAAATTGCTTCAATAAGGGCATTCCCTGTCAACCTTACCCTTTGCCCCCATATATTTTGTAATTCCCCGCAGGTGCCACTTGTCGCACTGACAGGAAAAGATGGCCAGCTAATGAGGATGATCAGGAAGGATTGGGAACCGGTAGGGATAGCAACAGTGGGAGATGTAAGACAAGAGGGGGGGGGTCAAGGAATTTGGGATGTTGGTGGAGGAAACAGGGTTGCATAAAGGACAATATATCACATATGCCAGAATGGTGAGGCGTATTAAAGAGACCTGGTAGGAAATAGTACTAGAAGAGCAACCGGATGATGCCATAGAAACAATGTACGACATAGCAGAAGGAGGGCATGAGGTATCTAGAATATATGAGCTGTTGATGTCCAAAGCAGGGAAGGAAGTGATACAACTAAGACAGGACTGGGAAGAAGAGGTGGGTGCTCCAATGAGCGACGGGATGTGGGCACGGGCCCAAGGATACCACAAGAAAGTGTCAAGGAATGCGAGATTACAGCTATACATAACCCACAGGGCATATATGACACCCCAGAGGATAGCTAAATTTAAAAGTGTGGGATGGCAAACCTGCCCCAAATGCGGTGAAGAAAATGCTGGGATGACGCACATGTTTTGGGCGTGTCCAGAGATTGGTAAATTCCAGGAAGAAGTAGCCCCTAGATTAGATGAGAAAGGGATTAAGATAAATGTTGAAACAGCGTGGGCATGTTTGATAGGAGGGTTCCCTAGACCACGCAAATTGAAACACGCAAGTAAATTAAAGGATTTGGCATATATACTTGCAAAGCGTAGAATTGCCATGGGGTGGAAGGCATGCCATAGACCAAGGATAGAGGTCTGGTGGAAAGACTTCCAGAAATGGACAGAGGCTGAAACAGCAGTGTGGCAAGAAGCTGGTAATACAAGAGGGGATGAGGAAGCAGAGACCCTGATGGCCTGGAATCATGTAGTGGCTACATTGTATGGGCCCACTCAGGACTGACCTAGTGACCAGGACTCAGTTGAGAACATAGACAAGGAAACCCCCTTGCATGATGGAGAAGCAGATCGCGAAGTAGAGTAGGCTCGAATGGGGGAAGGAATGGGGATGCAGTAGACACTGATTGACCTGTGTAAAATGAAAATATGGTGACATGTACTGCAAGTTAAGTTGTATGTTTGAAGAAAAATCAATAAAATTGTTTTAAAAAAAAGAAACTTTAAACAACAACACACATCACACCTCTACTGGCACATTCAAGTTAGAGTTTGCAATCTATTCCATATGCTGGGTTCACAGCGAGGTCTTCTTCCCCTCCGTCCATAATGTTCGTGTGCTACTCTGTGTGTTACACCAGGGTTCAGTTGGGCTCGGCTGCCCCCCCGCAGATCACTTCCTCTCCTGTTTTCCAAGTTTCCTCTGTTGTCTGGGCAGTCCTCCTCTGAGCCCCTAGGCTCGCCTTTGCTGTCTCCTTCTTCAATTCCGAACAGGTCTTGCACAAGAGTGTTCCATGTCAATACATTAGCTCCGCCGTCTCTTTCCCCCTTATGCAGCGCCCCTGTCCACACTGATGCTTCAGCGATTGCCCATTTTTGCAGGTCCGTCCACCACCTCTCTATTGATGGTCCCATGCTTGTATTCCACGCCATTGCTATGCAGCTTTTGGCCAGTATCGTTATCAAGTCTTTCATTTTTGCCAAGAGTGTTCTCTGTCTACCCCCTCTCGGGAACAGGCCCAACAGGTAAGACTGTGGCGATATCACGACTCTCACCCAAAACCCCCTCTGGCATACCCATTGGCCAGGTGGAGCCAGGACTCGGGCCTCTAGAGCCCGGCATCCTCTTCAAAAGCCCTCCTGGGGCCAGTCTCATACACCATAAATAAACATGTGCATTGGAACTACTTTATTGTGTTTGTCAGCCAACATGGAGGCATCCACATAGCTTGGTTCCTAGAAACCAAGCTATGCGGTCTAGTGTTTTGGGTGTGGTAGCCTAGGGAGTACTTTACCTGGACTATTTTGTTGGAGCTATTTAAACCACACCCGAGCAAGACAACACGCTTCGCGTTACTTTGCAGTTTGCAACGTGACGCTCACTATGTCCAGCTATACCCACGAACCTCGGAGAAGCAGAACCTGCAAGGAGACCAAAGGAAAATCGTTAGCAGCAGCATCTTACCTGCAGTCTTCATCTTTAGTTACTCGCAGCTCCTGAGAACAGCTTCCTTGAATCTGCACTCCTCCCGGACTGAACGACCTGAAAGAGGAAGATAGAGGTAACATTAAAGAAAGCATAAGAGACATTGCAAATCACGAACCGCTCTAAAGGCTTACCTGGCTGGTCGCCTCTCGGCTGGCACCACTCCGGAAATTCCACACGCGCTGAAGAACACTGCGACCTACAAGGAAAGAAGGAAAAACAGGTTAGCAAAGGCAAGATATCACAGCGCTGCGCATAGCGCTTACCACATCATAGCACTCTTAATGCGCCATCATTTACCAGCGAGGCTCAACCAAGCCAGTTCGCCGCGCTGATGCTCCGCATACCTAAGGGAGAAAAAGAGACATTATTAAACAAAGAAAGGCATGCAGGATAGCAACAATACTAAAGAACAGCAATAAGACCTACCTGAACTATATCAAACGGGCCGGCGTCAGTGAAGTAACTGGACCACACACGCCCACGAAAGACAACGCGCCCCTGCAAAGAAGGCAGGATGGAGAGCACGCCTAACTCTACCACACGGTGAGGAGAGGGTCCCAGAGGGGCTGAAATAATTCGGGGGGTGGAGGGAGGATACCTACCCCGGTCGGCCAGTCTTAAACACAGTCCTCCTGTATTTTCAGGCAGAACCTTCCCCGCAGACCACATCTGGGAACCACTGAGAAGTATACTAGTGAGTAACCCGGCTGGGTGGCGTCCCTGTGGATACCAGGTGAGCGTAACAGGCGACCATGCCTGCATTTGGACCCCCACTCCCAGAAGTGCGTTATCCTCAGGCATGTCGGAGGGCCTGGCTCCATTCATCGTCCGTAAAGGGTTTCTGGAGCTCTTTCTCCCATTGAGCCCACAATTGTAGTTCTCTTGTATTGTTGGTTCCCAGTAGTTGTTCATAAAGTCTGGACACAGTGTGTCCCCCCTCCGAGATATCATACCATGCATCCAGGCCCCTTTCCTGCTTCATCCGCTTCCGGTAAGGTCTTCCATTCTTTCCTGATCGTTCGAACAATCGGACCATGCTGTTATACAATATGAATTGGCCATTATGTATGCCCTGCTCTTCTACCAGGGTTTGAAAGTCCACCCAGTGACCGTCTTGCCACAAGTCTCCTATTTGGCTACCCCCCGTCCCACTGTGTCTTATACGTTGTCAAATTCGCAATGCGGGCATCCACCAATCTACCTTGAGAGATCTGCCTAGAGCAGGGGTCACTCACCCCTCAGATTTTCCACGCTCTTTTCCATAGGGCCAGGCCCAGCTTGACCATGTTGGGGAGTGTTTTGGCCGAGGTTGTCTATCCACAGGAGCCCCCTCAGATAGTATTGCTGCACTGCCGGCTGAAAAAGTATTGAGTCTATAGAGGTCTCTTCGCCCATCCACTTTACCACAAATTGAAGTTGACTTGCCAGGTAATATCGTTTATAGTCCGGGAGCCTGATTTCCCCCCCATTCGTAGTCGCTTTGTAGTGTACTAGGTGCTATCCTGTTTCTCCCTCCTCCCCACAAGAACTCCCTTGCCATGGTGTTTAATAGTTTGAAGAACAACCCAGGTATGTTATAAGGAATGTTGGTAAAGTAATACAGGAGACGGGGTATGACCATTATTTTCAACAGAGCTGCTCTCCCTATCATCCCCAATGGCAGCATCCTCCAACTGTATGACCTTCCCTATTTTGTCTAGGGCCACCTGAGTGTTAGCCTTGTGTGTCTCTTTGGTGTCATGATGTATGTGCACTCCCAGATATCTAAAAGTGAGTGGCGTCCATGTGAGGCCTAGATCTGGTAACTGGGTTGGGGTCGCTACTCTCAAGTCCGCCAGAGGGAACAGCGTGGATTTACCCTTATTGACAGTGATACCTGACAGTCTGCCAAATGCTCCCAGGGCTTCAAGCAGGTCCGGCATGTGTGTCCGTGGATTTTGGACATAGAGAAGTATATCATCAGCATAAATGGATATTTGATGCACTTCCCCGTCTATCACTTTTCCTGTGTCCCTGTGTCTGCCCTAAGGAAAGCTACAAATGGTTCCAAGGCCAGGATATATAACATCGGGGACAGTGGGCATCCCTGCTTCGTGCCCCATGCAATGCCCCTTTCTCTGAGACGTGCCTACCCGTCTTCACCCTAGCCCTTGGATCCCTGTACAGGAGCTTGACCCAACGTAGGAACCCCTCCCCTATCCCAAAGTGGGGACTCCGCTGTGTCCTCGTCACTTGATGCTTGTTCCTCCTCTCGTGCCTTCGCCTAACAAACCTAACCACACAAATACTATAAATATAAACAAACGCCCAGCCACCCTCCCCATGCTCGGGCTCTGCCGCATTCCAGGTGCCACCCTCCATTTTGTGGGTGCACTCGTTGTGGCATGGTGCCTTGAAAGTGGCCTACACAAAGGACTGTTTATGGGGTTGCCAACTGTGAGTTGCCCAAAAGCGTTGTCACACTGAAAAATCAGTTTGTCGAGTGGAAAAGGTTAAGAGGGACCAGCTTCGCTAACTGGGCTTTCCAAATCGTCTCTAGTGCACTGTGTAGTGCTAAAAGGCACATGCTGGACCACCTTGGTCTTCACATGTGTCTGCTGCCTTGCAGATGAAGGACATTGTTCTCTTTAATAGGTTTTCTCTGTTTTAGGCAGGTGCAAGTTTTCGTTAAAAACAAGGAAGATGGCGTTCTTCGGTAGGTTCCTCTCTGGAGGTTTCCTTCTAAAATTGGACCCCTGATTTATTTCTAAGGGGGTCCTTTCTGGGAATGTGCTGTGCCTGTGCAGATAGATATTAACACTAGGCCAGGTCATTTTAAAGTGGCATCACAAGTCCTGTCATTCTGCGGGGTCCTGTCTGTGGGTCTTGGCGGCCTGCTCTCGGGAACCGCATGCTAACGCATTTCTAGCATCTGGTTCAAGTCTCTGTGCTATAACTCGTCTGTTATTTTGCTTCTTCATGTTTCATCGAGGCACTTCCCTGAGTTCTCAAGTTCTGTTGCGCTGTGGGGTTTCTTGTGGCTATTGCTGGCATGCTCAAAAGTTGTGTAGACTCTCGTTCGTCTAACTGCTGGTCCATGTCTCCATAAGGTGTCCTGTTCCCCGACTACTCACTCCGTGCTGCACAGAGGTGCATTTCTGTTTCTCTCGTTTCCCCCTCCTGGTTGTGGGATCCCTTGCTGATCCATCCACTCTTGGCTGTGGTCTCAAAGATGTGTGACCTATCATTGCAGCACCTTTAGTTTGGCAGGGTATAGTAACATGAATCTCATACCCGAAGGCGCTCCTTGGTTGGCCAAAACTGAGCCTGTTGCTTTTGCACTAGTGCTGTGTAGTCCAGGTAGATGGTTATTCTTGCGCCATTCCTCGTTATCTCCCCACCCTCCCTTGAGAATGTCAAGATCTTCTCCCAATCTTTGAAGTTCATAATCTTCGCAATCACAGGCCTTGGGGGTGCTCCCGGTCGGGGTCTCCTGGTCAGAGCCCTATACACCCTTTCCACAGCGAAGCCCTGAGACAGGTACCCTGCCCCCACTTCCTGGAGCAGCAAGCTTTCTACGTAGTTCATGGGGTCTCTGGCAGCTCCACTATGCGCACATTGTTGCATCGGTCTCTCCCTTCAGCATCTTCCGCTCTGCGTTCCAATGTGCAAATACAATCCAGTACCTCTGACATTTGGGATTGGGAGGTCACCACATTTGCTGTGTTACCCTGCACCTGTTGTTCCACCGTTGTCACTCTCTCCGCCAGGTTCCTTGTGTCTTGCGTGAGGAACCCCACGTCTACGATCATTGCATCCAGCTTGGCCTCTATCGATACTTTAAGGGCCTCTATGGGCTCCAATATGCTGCCATCCAATTGTCTGATCTCCCCCTGCATGGGGTTGGATGTGGCCATGCCGGCCTCTGGTGTCTCGGGCTGCGTCTCCTCGTTCTTCTGGGCGAACGACTCCATAATGTTTTGCCTCCCTTTACCTTCCTTCTGTTTGTCCGGCATGTTTGCACTCGTTGCCTTTGTGCGTCTGCGTCGGGCCCCAGCTTCTCCGGTGTTTATTGTGGATGAAATGTCTCACATCTGCCTACCATCTGCTGATCTTGCGTTTGTGGGGTCTGGGCCTCCTCTGCAGTGTTTGCCTTGCGGCTGGTTAATGGGTTGTGGCCTCCCACGTATATTTGTTATTGGTTCAGTTCAACCCTCTTGCCGCCTATGCCAAGGTGTGGGCTTCAGTGCAGCAACCTTCCGGCTTATGGTAATGTTCATGTAGGGGGTGTCCGCACCCAAGCCCCACCTGCATCTTAGTTTGCACCGTTGTCCATGCGCTGTGTACCCAAGCCGTCGCTGCTGCTTATGTTGTGAGATCCTGGGGCCGTGCCTCACTCCCTGTGACCTAGAAGATTCCTATCACGCCCCTGGTAGCTTCCTTCCTGGACCCTCTACGAGGGTCTTATTCACTTGTTATAGGCGAACGGGCTGTGACCTCCTGCGTGTTCAATGTTCACCGGCGGGTTCGCTGCCTTCTTACCTCCGGCTCCGTGGTAGGTCTCGTGCGGGGCGGTTCTCAGATCGAAATGGGCTGATCTCCTCGCCTGGGTGCAGCTCGGCCCCACTGCCAGTTTCCTCACCTCCTCTCACTTGGCGGACTTGGTCTCCTCTGCTCTGTGATGGTGTGGGGCCTCTAGGTCCTCCGTCGGGAGGTTACCTCACTGGCCGCGCTCCCCTCCTGCACCGCTGATCCTCACCCCTCTCGCCAGCTCTTCTTACGGCTCCATCTACTCCTCTGTACCTCGGGGAGCCTCGGCCAAGTTAGCGAGTCGTGACCGCCATTTTGTGTGTGGCATCGCGATCGCTCCGGTCCTCTTCCCGGCTCCAATACGGTCCGATTCTTCGTGAGTTTTCCACTAGCAGCTCTGTAGGTCCTCCGACACCTCTCCTGCACTTTCCATACACATTTTTGTGATTTTGACCAAGATTGGCGGATCTGTGTGTCAGATCACGCGGGAGCTATGGGATTCCGCTCACCCTCGCTTGGCCGCCAGGCCACGCCCCGACCCCTCTGAAATTATGCAGAATAGGACTGAAAGACGTATCCTTGGCCTCAAGCCCAGGGACTGCATATCTCCAGCCCTAAACTCTCTCCACTGGCTCCTGGTTGATGCAAGGATCAGGTTTAAGACCCTCTGCATCATCCACAAGGCTTTCTCGGGCCTGGGACCCTGCTACATCCAACTCTCTCTCCCTAAATACCTCCCTTCTAGAGCCCTTTGGTCTTCTAGCTCCAACTCTCTGCAGTTCGGGCGCTTTTCCAAGCAGAGAGTAGGGGGTTGGATACCTCTCTTCTGCAGGACCCTCCCTCTGGAATGGCCTCCTTGCACCTCTCAAGCTTGAGCCGGATCTCCTTAAGTTCCGGAAGCATCTCAAGACCCTCCTTTTCTCTTCTTCCTTCCCTCTCCCCTGCTAATGCCCCCTCTACCCCACTGACTGGCTGCCTGGTTCCTTCTGAGTCCTACAGGGCAATAGGCCCTCCTTGCCCAGTCTACCCAGTACCCTGCCGGTCTCCCATGACCCCCCTCCCCCCTCATCTAACTCGCACTTGCCCTTCTGGACCACCTTCCCCTCACTAGCCTGGCAGGGTCTGCATCCCTACTGACCCCGGTCCACCCTCGTCCTCGCACTTAGCTGGTGGACCCTTGCTCCCTGCATTCCCTGGCCCTTGCCCACCTGGCCATCCCTTGGTAATCGCCTAGCCCCAGGGACCCTCTTCTTTCCCTCCTGCTCCCCCCCTAGCACTTGCACGCTCTCTACTCTGCCCTGCACTTCCTTACCATCCTAGCTCTTTCCATTCCTCTCCAACCGGCACTCCCCCACCTCCCCTCTCCTCTGCACTACTTGTGATTGCACATCCATGATCCGAATGACAAAAGGCCTAGTAGGACTGTTATTGTTTTTATCCCCACACCCCACCCCCTTTTTTGTCTTGTGGCGCCTTGAAACACCATTTTTGTATAAGTGCTTTATAAATAACCAGTAAAATAAAATAACACTATGATGCAAACTGATGAGGACTTTATCTAGGACTGCTCCAAAGACAGACAAGGGTTAGGGCTATGCCATGGACTAGTACTACTGTGACTAGGACTAGGACTGGGAATAGAACTCACTCGGACTGTGACTATGACGAGGACTATGGCGAAGATGGTGATAAGGACTGTGATGAGGAAGTAATCAAGCACTTTCAACGCATCCCAACTCACTTTATCTCAGTTTGCTGCATTTTGTTTTGTTTTTTTACCGCAAATATGTAGATGGTGGGTTGGGGTGAGTCCTATAGAAAGAGGAGGTTGAGAAGATGGGAGTTGGGAGGTGCATTGGTGTCACCCCTTGCATTTTGCAGTAAATAATTGTAAACAAATGCAGTGAAATGAGATGGGATGTGAAGAATGCTCATAAATCCATACACTAGGGCTGTGAGGAGGACTGATGGTATGACTTGGACTGGGAATAGGACTGACTAAGACTAGGACTGTGGTGAGGTATGGGACTGTGACAGGGACTAGGGCTCTAACTGATGAGGAATATGACTATGAAAAGGATTAGTACAAGGTCAGTGGGTTAGACTAGAACTTTGACAAGGACAAGGACATACTAGGGCAGGGATTCGGACTGGGACTAGAACTGTGACTGGAATAGGACTTAATAAAACTTGACTGTGACAAAGGACTAGATCTGTGACGAGGAGTAGCTCTGTAGAAAGGAGTAGGGATGTGACGAGGAGTAGGACTCATGGTCGCACTGGGGCATAACATTTTCTCAATCACCAGTGAAAAAGTGGCTCATAGTTGCAAATGGCAATTTGTTCCTGTTAGGACAGACTGTTTGAGTAGCACCCAAGGGGATTACAAATAATGCATTTTAAAGAATGTTTGTTCAGTAATGATGGTCAAATCTATCATCTCAGTGAATTAACTGATAAGACTGGCCCACTTTGGCCCAAAAAACGAGCCCACTTTGAACAAAATAAAACTGGTCTACATTTTCAAGTTGGGCCTGCACTTCGGGCATTGCCCTACAGGCCAGTCCAAGCCTGGTAGGACTGCGATGAGGAGCAGGAATGTGATGAGGAGTAAGTGACTTGATCGTGACAAAGGTGAGAACTAGGATGGAAATTTGGACTGTGACAAGGACTAGGAATATTTTGGGGGCCATGACTGCAAAGAAGACCGGGAGTGGGAATATGTCTAAGACTGTGACTGGGAATAGAGCTGACTAGGAATGTGAGGAGGACTGGGACAAGGGATGTGATGTAGAATAGGACTGTGATGAGGACTGGGACTAGGGCTAGGACTGTTTCTTGAATTGTGACTAGGACTGACTAGTACTAGGACTATGAGGGCATCAGGACTGTGCTGAGGAAAGAGATGAAGACTGTGACTGGTAAAAGGACTGTGACGGGCGCTATGACAAAGACTACTACTTGTACTTTGACAAGAGCTGTAATAAGGTATGTGACTGGGGAAAGGAATAACTAGGACTGTGAAGAGTACCTTGATGAGTATGAGGACTATACAACGAGGACTGTGATGTGAGCTAGAACTCTTAACAAAGACTAGGATGGTGATGAGAAATTTGATGAGCACCATGACTAGGACTGCAACAACGACTGGCAAGGACTAGGACTTTGACTCGGGCTAGTACTAATATGACTAGTACCAGGACTGTGACTGGGAATGGGACACACTAGGACTATATGCCTGTGTTGAGGACTATGATGAAGACTATGGCAAAGATGGCCATGAGGTCTGTGATGAGGAGTAGGTCTTTGACGAATGCTAGAACTGTGACACAATCTAGGACTGTAACTGACAAGAACTATGACAAGGGTTAGTACTAGGATTGTGACACGGATTAGGACTGATGAGGACAAGCTATAATAGTAGGATTGTGATGAAGACAGTGACTAGGAATAGGATTTACTAGGACCTGGACTTTGATAAGGACTAGGGCTGTGATGAAGACAATGAATGTGGCGATGATGAGATCTGTGGTGCGTCATAGGATTGTGCCATGGGCTGTGAATGTGACAAAGGACCAGGACTATAACGGACTAGGACTTTGATGAGCACTCGCACTGCGACAAAGCCTACCACTGTGATGAGGAGAGCTAGGTTGAACACCAAGAATGTGACAAGGAGTGTGTCTAGAAATATTTTTTGGACTGTAACAAATAATAATAATGTCTTTTTTATATAGAGCTGCACACCCATAGGGCTCAGAGCACACAAATAACAGATGACATTGTTATCCCACAGAGTGGTACTCAATTTATCAACCTCGGAAGGTTGGAAAGCTGAGTTGACCCTGCCGAGATTTGAACCTGCCACATCAGGCTGCACACAGATATCGGGGGCGAGCGCTTAGCTCAGTGTGCTATCTGACCGGCTAAATGCGAGAACTTGGATGAGGACTAGAACTGCGATTAGAATGAGAGATGGGGCTGTTACTAGGACTGTGACAAGGCCAATGACTGTGACATAGGACATGTGCTGTCAGTAGGACTGGAAATGGGACTGTGTCCCGGGCTAGCACAGTGACAAGGATGAATAGGACTAGGACTGTGACTGAAGTAGAGGGTCCAAAATCGCCAGAGCATGTGCTTCAATCCCCTGTCCTGTGGATGTCCTCCTTTGTGGTGCACTGCAGAGGCAGGGGGAGCTTTACTGGCTGCAATCTCTGTAGTTTTCCTAATGTTTATTTGTGTCTACACTGAGGTATGCTTACCTCAGTATGAGAGGCAGGCACAGAGACCATCCTAAAAACAGCCCCTCATTGCTTTGTATGGCGACAAACGCAAAACATAACAAGTAGTATTTCAGCAGCCAAGACATGCCACAAGTATTGCCAACCCAATATTCTTCTTCTTGATACCCCTTTCTCTTCTCTCCTGCACTGTAGCATTTCTTTGGCCACCACATGCGCCATAACCAAAAATATGTTGAAGAAGAAAAGACTCATTTTAAAGCATGCAGTAGTGTGGTTAGGGCTTTTTATTTTATTAGGTCTCTCTTGTAATTTCCCCCTAGTTCCAATTTCCAACAGGGATCATTATTTCATGAGCTGGTCCTTTTGGGAATGTAACTCCCATAATTCCTTTATAATGTTGGAACTGCTCTTTAAAGGGGTGATTTCAACATACATAGGCCCTCATTACGACCCTTGCGGAAAGTAACTGGCATGACCGCCACAGCGTAAATAGCGTTTCCGCCATAGCACGATGGAGCAAAGTGCGGCTAATTCCGACCCATCGGGCACGAGCATAACGCCATGGCGGAAGTGCAAAGTCCGCGATGGCGGAAATGGCCCCAAAACGCCCCTTACCGCCGTCGTACGCCGCCCTAGGTGCAACTCCGCCACCCATCTTAGCGGTCACCGTAATGAGCGGGCAGCGCAAATTACGGTCACCGTAAATATACGGAAACGGAAGTAAAAACATGGGGCCTGAACGGGAAACAGCACGCCGTACACCTATAAAATCAGAATCCCAACACAACCATCAAAAATCCGACCCTGAGACACATCCCAACCCGTTAGGCACCACAGTGAAAAATATAAATATGGGAAAAGCTGCTAAAAAAGCGTGCGATCGCAAGCGGCAGGTCCACTTCTCCCATAAGGAACTCACCGTGCACACAGAGACCCTCCAGGAGAATGCTGCCGTCGTCTTCTCGACGCAAATGACCAGGACGGCACTTGCGAACAAGAAGGCCATATGGGCCCTGGTGGCACAGCGGGTAAGTGCGGTGGGGACCGCACCCCGCACCCCACAGCAATGCAGAAAGCGATGGGACGACTTGCGGATACGCGTCCGGAGCATACTTTCGGCCAACCGAAACATTGCCACAGCCACCGTGGGAGGATCGGAATCACCCATCAAGTTGTGACCCCCTGGGAAGAAATCTGTGCCTCCACCATTGGAATGGAGAGCATAGAGGGAGTCGGAGGGATGGAGAAAGGAGTGCAGACATCCGAAGAATCAGGTAGGTGGCCCAAATAAAACAATGCTAAATCCACAATGTCCAATCATGTGAAGTACCATGTGTCCCCATAGTGCAATAGAAACACATGTCCAGGAGAACGTCCACATACATTGCCATGATAGCGCCCTTCAAAAGTCAGATCAAATACATAAATAAGTAAAAATCCTAAAAACACCCTCTACATGTGCAGCATGCACACCCTAACTGCAGGCTGCAAAATAACTGCATCCTCAATCCACACAAAAATGAGACCACCTCCAAGGCCCTGACCCAAATCACCCTCAGGTACCACCCCAATGCATGTGATACATTGCCATTCCAATTTCCACAGACCCATAAATAACGCTCGCCCTCCTTTACTCCACCACAGGGTCCGAATCAAACGACGAGCTACAGGACACCCCTACCAGCACACCTGCAAAGAGGGCCAAGACCAACGGCCAAAGACCCTCCACCTCAGCTGCACGGAACAAGACACGGCAGCAGCACAAATCAAGTGGCAGCACACTGGAGGGGACTTCAACAGGCACCCCAGCAGCCAGCATGTCCACAACAGCAGCACCACAGGTCCCCCCAATGGATGCCACAGAAGGCACTGCTTCTGGTGGCAGCAGCACCATAGGTGACACTGCTTTCATGCCAGCATGCTCCGACACAGAAAACGTTGCTGTAGATGTAGGATCCATCCATGACCTGTCTCAATCCCCCTGTTTGTTTCATCCCGTACACCATGAGGAAACCACGCAGGGGCACCCACAAGACGACGACTGGCCAACCCCCACAAGGCCTGTGGCAAGGCAACATGAGGTGATCAGCCCCTCTGTGACACCACCGCAAATGGGCATGGCCCAGCAGAGGCAACAGTCCCTCGAGCAGATGATTGTGCAACAGCAGCAACTGGCCACACTCCTCAAGGAGCATGCTGCTGAATGTGGGGGTTCTAAGGCAGCCATTGAAACATCTACTGAGACACTTAGGGCAGAAATGGAGCGAAGTACAGAGACACTAAGGGCACAAATGGAGAGAAGCACCGAGAGCCTGAGGGGGGAACTGCATGCGACGTCCAAAGACGTATGTGGTGAACTTGCCGCTGTGCGCCGTGTGCTCACTGAGCTCTCACAAACCCTTAGGGACATGCATGGACGTGAGCAGGCAGAGACATCATCCGTTACAAGTTCCGTCCAGGGCAGCCCCCAACATAGATCTGGGAGGAACCTGCGCTCCACAGGCAGGGGTGCCCCTGATACCCGGAGAGGGGGCTTGCAATAGCGACTGCCCACTGACACTGAGCATCTTTGGACACTGGTGTTCGGGGGGGAGGTAGGAGGGTGGAGGGGGCGTGTTGTGCTTCTTTGGGTGGCGGGTCGATTGGGTGTGTAACATCATTTCACATTTGCTATACATTTCTTCATATTCATCCAATGAGATGTGTGGACATTGATCTTTGTGTACGAGGGCTTTCTTGGCGTACAGTCCACATTGGGCATGTTCCAGACACACACAGTGCCACAAGTCCCGTGTCCATGTAACAGCCACCAGGCGTGAGTGCTAGAAGCATGCATCTATGAGATTCTGACGAATTTCACGGGCCTCCTGTGCCTCGCGGACTCCTTGAGGTGCTGCCACATCCCCACCCTCATCATGACCATCTTCAGGTGCTTGCAGTTCTGCGTCAGGGGGCATGGCCACATTTCTACGTACGCACATGTTGTGTAGCATGACACATGCCATGACCATCTTTGCCACCTTCTCATGGCGGTACAGCAGTGCCCCACCAGACCTGCTGAGGCAGCGGAAACGAGCCTTCAGTAGGCCGAATGCCTGTTCTATGACTACACGGGTACGTGAGTGGGCATGGTTGTAGTCCTCCTCAGGCTGGGTCTGTGGGTTCCGGATTGGTGTAAGGAGCCATCTCTTCAGTGGATACCCGGCATCACCTGTATGTGGACAAAGAAGGATGTTTGTGGAATAACATTGCTACGTACGCATCCCCCCCCTTCCTGCCACGTCATTGACGCATCACCTACCCCACATTCACATGCATCAAATGATACTCACCGAGTAGCCTGGATCGGTGCCCTGCGTGTCGCTCCATGTAGCGTGGTATTGTAGAGTTCCTCAAGACCATAGAATCATGGGATGATCCTGGAAATCGGGCACAACAATGTGTAAAGATCCTGTTGGAGTCACACACCATTTGTACATTGATAGAATGATATTGTTTCCTGTTGCGGTACTGGACCTCCCTGGCATGTGGGACAACCAATTCCACATGGGTGCAGTCGATGGCACCAATGCAACCCGGTATGCCGCCAAGTGCATGGAATCCCACTTTTGTGTTTGTAAGCTCCTGCTCCGAGCGTGGTAAAGAGATGTAGTCGTCTGTGTGCTTCAGGAGGGCATCAAGCACTTGGAACAGTGTCCGTGACAATAGTGGCTGTGAAATGCCATGCAACTGTCCGACTGTGTGCTGGTAGGTGCCTGTGGCCAGGAAGTGGAGTACAGACACCACCTTCAGTAGGGGTGGGATGGCGGTTGGGCTATCTATCATGCTGACAAGGTCAGCGTGTGACATGTTGACAATGGCGGTTATGGTTTCCCGGTCCAAACGGTACAGGGTGTGGATCTGCTCAGCAGTGAGGTTGAACGGATTAGCTCGGAGGCGTGGGATTGCGGGCTGCCTGCATGGTGGTAGTGGCTGTGCTGGTGGGCCTTGCTGCCCGTGCCTTGCCCTCCTCCTCCTCCTCCTTCGTCTCCTCTGTGCGGCCGGTTGTAGTAGTAGTTGGTGTTCGTCTTCTTCTTGAAGTTGGAGTACTTGCAGTGCTATCAGGTCCCCCAGGCCCAACATCGCTAGTCCTGTCGGTAGCATTTTGGAGTGGGTGTGGTTGTGGGAGGGGTTTGGGTGTGCAATTTATGTGTTTTCAGGCTGTATAGCCTCCACCTGTGGTGATTCATTCCACCTGTGCCAGCTGCAGTAACTATTGGGCGAGCACGTCCCGCACACAACGCTGCAATTTGACGCATGGCATCTTGCAATTACAATCATGTATTTAATCCCGATGGCAGTGAAATATTGGTTTATATGTTAATTTTGCTATTGTTCCATTTTTTAACATACTATATTTGCAGTCGCGAACAAACTAGTGAAGGGTCAGTGGAATGTAGTACTCGATGAACGGTGGACCCTCATGCAGCACTGTACCGACGTTCACCGACGAGGCGGGGAGTCCCATTAGTGATTGGAGCCAGTTACCATTTTCACACACAGCCGCACTACATAGATGTATTTGTGAATTCAAGCGTTCACAGATGCCTTTTCGACGTGATGTTGCAAATGAGGAATTCGAAGGACAGCGCTTCTGGTTTTCAACTAGCGGCGAGGAGACGCCCACAGGTCTGACAGGGAATATAACGTTCTATTGTTGAATGTCCTTGGGACAGGGCCCATGACGAGAATGCAATGGTTGATATGAATTGAATGGGATGTGCAATAGTGTAGTGGACGATAAGGCAGGACGTTCCCAATTACATGTTATTTCACTACACTAGTAATCCGGCCAGGAGCACAGTGGATTTTGCAGACTGCATTACGCACAGACTCAATGGAAATTTCAAATGTTATGTGAGTAAATATTCAGCCGTTTTTATACCGGGATGAGGGAATGATGAATGGATGCATGGACAGATGATTTAATTGAGGGTTTGCCATGTACATGGCTTTTTGGAATCTATCCCCTTCCCCTGCGCTATGTGATGCAATGCTGCCATAGTGGGACCATCGTCTATCTGCCCTTGTTGAACCCTCCCTGTCTCGACGCGCCTTCAAACACTTGTGTCTATGCACGTTACCAATCCCATCAAATGGATTCTGTTTTAACAGACGCATGCACACAAACACTCGTTTGTGATAGTGTATTCACCTCGATTTATATCGTTATGATTCCCAAGTTATTTTTGGTTGAAATTAATCCTTTTGAGTGGGCTAGCATGCATATGGTTGTAGATTTAGTGTGTTGAATGAAGTGAGTAATACTTATGAAGTTCGGATGCCTATACTATTTTTATTTTTATTCATTTGGGTGACAGGTATCTCCTCCCCTTTTGCCGCTGCCATCTGTACGCCACTCCTGCAGATGGCTTCTACAGTCGACACCTGCAGCTTCGAGTTAATCAGTGGAGCACCATTACGATCTTATGGGACGATCGCCAATGGGCCACATGCTCTTACGCAGTACTAGTGGCTAGGAGCAACATCTCAAACTTTCAGCTGGACTAGTGCCTACTTCATGGGACGGCCCTGCGGTTCTAGGCGCTTCCATGTTGCCTTTTTGAACGTAAATGTAGCCCCTGTGTACCATGAAGGAACAGGGCGTCACACAAGAAGTAGCTGGTCATTTATTGCGGATGCAACTGTCATGCATGCTGGATGTGGTCCTAACTCCCACGCTCGTAGAACAGCTAGACCGTTCTATACCAAATGGCGGTTGTTCGACACGTTGCCGGGAAAACGACGTTTGCACTTTTCACGTCGCTAACATCACGTGTATTCTGCTTCGTCACGTGAACTACGGCATTACGTATTTAAGCAGCGTGGAAACTTCACTCGCTGCTTCTGATCGAATCATTTGGCGTTGTGTAGCTGATCCTCCGGTCTGCATCCTTGCAGGTTACTACAGCTAACTTTTGGCCTTCTATAGCGTGTTTTCCGCCACACGCTGATTCCTGGAACTGTTTGGTTGCGTGTATTTCCACACGCGCACGCTATCTTCAAACGCGGCTGGCCTGGGCTGCGTGAATCCTGTCCGCGTGTAAATCCACACACGCACGCTATCTTCAAACGCGGCTGGCCTGGGCTGCGTGATTCCTGTCCGCGTGTAAATCCACACGCGCACGCTATCTTCAAGCGCTGCTGGCCTGGACTGCGTGAATCCTGCTCGCGTGTAAATCCACACGCGCACGCTATCTTCAAGCGCTGCTGGCCTGGACTGCGTGAATCCTGCTCGCGTGTAAATCCACACGCGTACTCTATCTTCAAGCGCTGCTGGCCTGGAATGCGTGAATCCTGTTCGCGTGTAAATCCACACGCGCACGCTATCTTCAAGCGCTGCTGGCCTGGACTGCGTGAATCCTGCTCGCGTGTAAATCCACACGCGTACTCTATCTTCAAGCGCTGCTGGCCTGGACTGCGTGAATCCTGTTCGCGTGTAAATCCACACGCGCACGCTATCTTCAGGCGCTGCTGGTCTGGACTGCGTGAATCCTGCTCGCGTGTAAAATCCACACGCATATGTTGTCTTCAAGCGCTGCTGGCCTGGACTGCGTGAATCCTAATCGCGTGTAAATCCACACGCACACGCTTTTTTCTTCGCGGCTGTCCAGAACCGCGTGTACTTTGTTTATACCTTAAAAGGAGCGCTATTTCCAACTCCTGCACCTGTGTTGTTAACAGGGGGATTGATTCATTTCTATACTTTACACTACGTGGGAAGGAACTTTTCAAGGATAATTGGAAGGTGACAGTGAACAGTACTTTGGACGCTATCCTGTGGTGCATTCAACCCGGTATCTAGCGTGAGCCTCGTTCCGTTCGGGATAAGTCTCCCTTACTAATCTTCCCTTCCTTGTCGTTTGTTCTACCTTGGATTCCTCAAGAGACTCTGCTGGATTCATCTGCCCTAGACTCAAGGTCAGTGTGTGCATTCATGACATTTCCTATTCCACCATACCCAGGTCGGGGCAGTTATTCATGATACTTTATTTTGTTCTAGGCTGACTTCTTATACCTTACCCACGCCCTTTCCAGTGATCCATCGCTCTGCCTGTTTTACCAGTCAGAGCGTTGTATCATTTGGAAGGTCTTAACTTGACTTCACAACTATCAAAACGCGTGAACAGGGATCCGGAAGACCCTACCACCTGTATCCTTTTAAGTACCGTATCCTTTTCAGTTAATACTTTGGTGCTTTCTGACAGAATCAGAAGCCATGGAGGGTAAGGATCCTTTAGCTGTTTTGACTCAGTTGATCAGCGATTTGAGAAATGAAATGGTTACGGCACAGGACATGTTATGTCACCGTATGGACGTTATGCAAGACGCCATGCACGGTAGTCCTCAGGGAGCACAAGTTCCAATGGCCACTGCATCTGGATCTGGGACTATGACACCCCCACAGGAAAATATTAATGTGGTTATGCCCACTCAGTTTCCCTTGGCCCCTCCGGAACGGTTCACTGGTGATCCCAAAACCTATAGAACCTTTGTTAATCAGTGCCGACTCCATTTTCTTTGCCGTCCTACATCTTTTCCTGACCTAACCACAAAAGCAGCATTCGTGCTTTCCCATTTAGGGGGCACAGCCGCTGCTTGGGCTAACCCTTTGTTGGAAACAAATAGCCCTTTGTTGTACGACTGTGACGATCTCTTGGCTGCTATGAGTAAAGTCTTTGACATGCGTTATGCTACTCAAGCCATGGATCTGGAGTTACTTAATCTACAACAAGGCAATCAACCTCTTTTGCCTTACATTGCCCGGTTCAATCAACTAACAGCCGAAACTCAATGGCCTGACGGCAAGAAAACGGCTGTTTTCTACAAGGGTCTTTCAGAAGAACTGAAAGATGCCTTATCTACTGTTCCGGTGGTTCCTACCGGATTCACAGAGTTGCTCGATTTGGTTTTACAAATCGATGCCCGAAGGAATGCTCGGAAAGGAGAGAAAAAGCCTTTCATGCAAGCCTCGGGGCGTTCAGAAACACCGGCAGTCCTCTCGAACGACCCCGAACCCATGCAGATTGGCGTCGTGAGAGGCCGATTGTCCAATGCAGAACGAGAGAACCGAAGAAAGAACCATTTATGTATGTATTGCGGTTCATCCGAGCATTTATTGGCGACATGTCCTAAAAAACCCATCAAGCGTTCGGGAAACGCCAAAACTCGACAATAGCAGGAGTCCCTATGTCGAGTGTTTCATCGGACTCCAGTACCATTCCTAAACACGCACCCGTATTTGTTGAGGTGACGTTACGTTGTGGTGAACAAGAATTGGTTTCCAAGGCCATGGTTGATTCCGGAGCCACCAACAATTACATAGACATCACATATGCCAAGAACTGTTCCATACCCCTTGTAAACAAAAACAAACCCGAAACGGTTAATACCGTGGACGGATCTGTTTTGACTTCTGGTATGGTAACCCAGGAGACGGTATCTGTTCAGATTACTTTATCGAATAATCATTCGGAAGAAATCATCTTCGATGTCATAGCTGCTCCGCAGTACAAGATCATACTTGGTCTTGCATGGTTAACCCTTCATAATCCCGCCGTTGACTGGGTTTCGGGATTGCTCCAGTATCCTTCGATTCATTGCAATGAACATTGCTTTACCAGTCAGGAGGTATCAAACAAGCAACACATATTGGCCTCTATGGTGGGAGCTTCGACTATCAGCGTGGTACATCAAAGCGACGCTACCATACCATGCGAATACGCTGAGTATGCGGATGTCTTTGACAAGGGCCAGGCAGAACAATTGCCTCCCCATCGACAGTACGACTGTCCTATTGAACTGATTCCTGGTGCCAAAATCCCTACAGGTCGTTTATATTCACTGACCCCAAAGGAAGACGTTGTGTTGAAAGAATACATTGACAAAGCTTTAGCAATGGGTTTCATACGGCCATCACAATCACCTGCTGCGTCTCCTCTATTCTTTGTTCCAAAGAAAGAGGGAGATCTAAGGCCTTGTATTGATTACAGGGCACTTAACGACATTACCATAAAAAACCAATATCCTCTACCACTGATAAACGTTCTATTGGATCAATTAGGTACTGCCAGTTACTTCACCAAATTGGACCTGCGAGGAGCATACAATTTAGTTCGCATTCGTGAAGGCGACGAATGGAAGACCGCATTCAAGACACGGTACGGTCTTTACGAGTATTTGGTGATGCCTTTTGGTCTGTGCAACGCTCCCGCCACTTTTCAATTCTTCATGAATGATATATTCATGGACATAATGGACCAGTTTGTGGTGATTTATCTGGATGACATTCTGATATATTCATCATCTTTTTTGGAACACGTCAAACACGTTTCTACAGTCCTACCAAGACTAAGGAAGAACCTTCTTTATGTGAAAGCCGAGAAATGCGTCTTTCATTCACAGGAAGTGGAATTCCTGGGCTATGACATTACCAATCTAGGTGCTCGAATGAGCCGTTCCAAGGTGAAGGCCATATTGAATTGGCCGATTCCGCACAATGTCAAGTCATTACAGTCTTTCTTAGGCTTTGCGAATTTTTATCGCAGATTTATTCATTCCTTCTCCAAAACAGTAGCTCCTTTGACGGCCTTAACTAGCTCTAAAGTTCCTTTCTGTTGGAACCCAAATGCCCAAGCATCATTCGAAAAGTTGAAAGAAGCATTTACCACTGCACCCGTGCTTCAACATCCAGATCCAGATCGCCAGTTTATCGTTGAAGCAGATGCATCCGGTGTCGCTACTGGAGCGGTACTCTCACAAGTTTGCACAGAAACCAAGGAGGAGCACCCCGTGGCTTTCTTCTCTCGCAAACTTACCCCATATGAACGGAACTACACCGTCACTGAGCGGGAACTGCTGGCTATCAAGGATGCCTTCCAAGAATGGCGTCACCATCTTCTTGGGGCCAAACATCCGGTGTTAGTGTACTCTGACCATAGAAATCTTCAAGCATTCAAATCCATGAAGTGCCTTACGGCCCGACAGGCCAGATGGCATGTCTTTTTTGCCCCATACGATTTCCAGGTCACATATCGTCCTGCCCGAGAACACGTTAAGTCGGACGCATTGTCCCGTATGAGTGAAGAGGCGAAGGAAGAAGCACAAGTACAGAATCAGTTGTTGGCAGATCATGTAATATGTAGTTGTTCTGTTCAACCATCCTTAAAAACTGAAATACAAGAGTGGGTGAAAAATCATCCACAAGTTATCCAGGATATGAATCTGGACGTACATAACGGTTTACCATTCACACAAGGAGTGCTCTACCTACCGACGTCTTCAACGCGGAATAAAGCCCTCAAGTGGAATCATGATTCCTTGATCGCAGCCCATCCTGGACGGAAGAAAACACTAGAACTACTCAAAAGATGGTGCTGGTGGCCGTCCATGTCAAAAGATGTCATTGATCATGTATGAACTTGTTCTGTATGCATCTAATGTAAAAACACTCCTGGTAAACCAGTGGGCTTACTCCAGTCCCTACCTGTCCCTAACAAACCATGGGACATGATATCTATGGACTTTGTGGTAGAACTCCCACCAAACCAGGAGTTCGATACCATATGGGTTGTAGTGGATTATTTCACTAAATTGGCTCTTTTTGTTCCCTGTATTGGTTTACCAACCGCTGCTGTTCTGGCTGACCTATTCATCCAACATATATTTCGTTTCTTTGGTCTACCATCAGTAATCATTACAGACAGGGGCTCACAGTTTGCGTCACGCTTCTGGAGAGCACTAACCTCTGCATTACTGATTGTTGATAGAATGTCCAGTGCTTATCACCCTCAAACTGATGGACAGACCGAAAGAGTCAACTGCACTATGGAACAATATCTGCGGTGTCTGTGTCTGCAGTACCAATCGGATTGGCTCACGGTCCTGCCGGCAGCTGAATTCGCCTATAACAACTCCTATCATAGTGCCATAGGCAGTTCACCGTTCTATGCGCTTTATGGACAGCACCCTCGATCAATACCTTTGGATTCCAGCTTGTCTTTGGGTACTCCTGCCGCAGGCCGTACCTTTCGTGATCTGAAGAAATTACAGAGGAAAGTGAAGCAGCAATTGGAGCAGGCTAAAAGACGCGACAAGTTCTATGCCGATGCTCATAGAATACCCGCACCCGTCTACAAGGCCGGTATGAAAGTATGGCTGTCCTCTAAGCACTTGAGAATTCCAGGTAAAAAGAAATTATTGTCTAAATACATTGGTCCGTATATAGTGCTCCAAGTAATTAATCCGGCTGCTGTCCGTCTGGCTTTACCTCAACGATGGCGAGTGCATCCCGTATTCCACGTGTCACTCATTAAGCCATGTTCTGAAGCTACTAGATTACCTGTACGGCCTGTTACTATTTCTGTACGAGGTTCGGATGAATACGAGGTACAGGACATACTGGATATGAGACTTCGTTCTGGTAGGCCGTTTTATCTGGTGGACTGGAAGGGCTATGGTCCCGAAGATAGATCCTGGGAACCTCTTTCTAATATTCATGCTCCTGCTTTATTGAAGCGTTTTCACACGAGAAGGGGAGAGGTTGCCCCTTTGGGGGATGGCACTGTCATGCATGCTGGACGTGGTCCTAACTCCCACGCTCGTAGAACAGCTAGACCGTTCTATACCAAATGGCGGTTGTTCGACACGTTGCCGGGAAAACGACGTTTGCACTTTTCACGTCGCTAACATCACGTGTATTCTGCTTCGTCACGTGAACTACGGCATTACGTATTTAAGCAGCGTGGAAACTTCACTCGCTGCTTCTGATCGAATCATTTGGCGTTGTGTAGCTGATCCTCCGGTCTGCATCCTTGCAGGTTACTACAGCTAACTTTTGGCCTTCTATAGCGTGTTTTCCGCCACACGCTGATTCCTGGAACTGTTTGGTTGCGTGTATTTCCACACGCGCACGCTATCTTCAAACGCGGCTGGCCTGGGCTGCGTGAATCCTGTCCGCGTGTAAATCCACACGCGCACGCTATCTTCAAACGCGGCTGGCCTGGGCTGCGTGAATCCTGTCCGCGTGTAAATCCACACGCGCACGCTATCTTCAAGCGCTGCTGGCCTGGACTGCGTGAATCCTGCTCGCGTGTAAATCCACACGCGTACTCTATCTTCAAGCGCTGCTGGCCTGGACTGCGTGAATCCTGTTCGCGTGTAAATCCACACGCGCACGCTATCTTCAAGCGCTGCTGGCCTGGACTGCGTGAATCCTGCTCGCGTGTAAATCCACACGCGTACTCTATCTTCAAGCGCTGCTGGCCTGGACTGCGTGAATCCTGCTCGCGTGTAAATCCACACGCGCACGCTATCTTCAAGCGCTGCTGGTCTGGACTGCGTGAATCCTGCTCGCGTGTAAAATCCACACGCATATGTTGTCTTCAAGCGCTGCTGGCCTGGACTGCGTGAATCCTAATCGCGTGTAAATCCACACGCACACGCTTTTTTCTTTGCGGCTGTCCAGAACCGCGTGTACTTTGTTTATACCTTTAAAGGAGCGCTATTTCCAACTCCTGCACCTGTGTTGTTAACAGGGGGATTGATTCATTTCTATACTTTACACTACGTGGGAAGGAACTTTTCAAGGATAATTGGAAGGTGACAGTGAACAGTACTTTGGACGCTATCCTGTGGTGCATTCAACCCGGTATCTAGCGTGAGCCTCGTTCCGTTCGGATAAGTCTCCCTTACTAATCTTCCCTTCCTTGTCATTTGTTCTACCTTGGATTCCTCAAGAGACTCTGCTGGATTCATCTGCCCTAGACTCAAGGTCAGTGTGTGCATTCATGACATTTCCTATTCCACCATACCCAGGTCGGGGCAGTTATTCATGATACTTTATTTTGTTCTAGGCTGACTTCTTATACCTTACCCACGCCCTTTCCAGTGATCCATCGCTCTGCCTGTTTTACCAGTCAGAGCGTTGTATCATTTGGAAGGTCTTAACTTGACTTCACAACTATCAAAACGCGTGAACAGGGATCCGGAAGACCCTACCACCTGTATCCTTTTAAGTACCGTATCCTTTTCAGTTAATACTTTGGTGCTTTCTGACAGCAGCCCACAGTAATGATAATTATTTGGGAGTTTATGAGCAAATAGCTGTATGGGCTTGGTGATTTTGATGTGCATTAAATTTATATTCAGTTATTTACCGTGTAGCGTTATTCTTTGCTAGTAATGTAGCATATTCCCATTGGTGCCGCGATGTATTGTGAGATGATATGCATTGGGTTCCGGCTTCTGAGTAGAGTTGTGTGGTACTGTACTGGCCGCGTTTGCCTACGAAGCCCAGTTAGGTCAGGGATAGGGGCTGCCATTATGACTGTTTTCATGATGTCATGCTCAGGGGCGGGGGATTAGCTTTTGTGCAACAGATGCCGGTCAGCCAGGTGAATTGGTGGAATGATGGGATTATCAGAATATGGCTGGTCACAGGTGCCTGTGTTTGCGTGCGTTTCTTGGAGGGAGACTGAGGTCAGATCCATTGGAATTGCTGCTGTATTCGTGCCATCTGTGCCCTACAGCTCCCATTGGCCCCTCTTGAGAGGAGCCTGGCTGCTCAGTCACTCTGCCAACTTGTGTGGTACATGCTTATGCTGATGGTTGGTTTGTCTACTGGCAAGAGTACAGGGCTGGTGCAGTCTCCCTCAGGATACTGCTTTGGATGTTGATTTTAACTGGTGGCAAGCGATGGGGGACTATTGTTGTTTTGTCTCATGGAATATTTCAGTTCATTTTGGTGTACTTGTACCTTCACATGCCTGTGCTGCATCAGTACGGCAATGGTGACATGCCAAATATGGATGGCCACTCACAAGCCACTTGGAGCCCCTGCATGCATTTGATCGTTGGCATGCATGAGTGACTTGTACATTTCACTGGTTGCATAGTGTGACTACATTGCGCCTACGGGGAGTTGTGCAATGTGGGCAGGGAGTGGAGTACAAGCACTCAGTAGGGCCATTTACTGTTGGTTCGCGATGCCGTAATTCTCGCCATGGCGGAATGGTACTTTCCGCCATGCTTGATGGCGTTGAGTACATGTCCGCTAGGGTCAGAATTCGCGTACCGTTGCGCCATGGCGGAAATTACGGTTTCGCAAGGCGCGCGTGCGCGTACTTGGTGCAGTTAGCGTTGGCGTTCACTACGGTGTCGCTAATGGTATCGTACTTTACGGTGACGGGTCATGATCGCAACGAGCGGTATTCGATGGCGGTATTACATTTCCGCCATCGTTTTTCGAATTTCGCCAGGGTCGTAATGAGGGCCATAGTCCTGATAAGGGAAAAAGTAGTTTCTATTCACGCTCTGAGCAGTGACTAACTAGGATACAATGTAAATATGCCTTGGACAGTCAATAGGGGATATAATGGATAAATCAACCTTGTTAATACTATCATAGAAGGGGGTTTGATATGGTTATTTTATTCACAGCGACATAATTACCAGTGTAAGGACCCATCCAACCAAGGTGATAAACCTGAACACAACAAAGTTTTGCGATAATATTTGATTTGACATGTGTGATAAGACTTTAAAAAATTCATTACTTTAACACAGCTATTTTATTAGCTGATGAGTTAGGTAAATTACATCATAGAGTCTGTAAATATTTGTATTGTTATGATTGCTGCTATTTTCTCACTTAGGGCTAGGATGAAATACCAAAGCACTAGAAAACATTTGTAATAGTTTTAAGTCCACATATTGTGCCAAAAGGTCATTTAACTGTATAAACAGAGCTGCTGGCAGTGCGGTTTATCTTTCACTGCCAGAGATTTGCCTCACTTTTTAAAAACTGTTTAGTCCTATCGATTTCTGCAGAAAGACAGAACTACAGGATTGACAAATGTTTTTTCATTATTGGATCTAAAGGTACTAAGAGCATAAATCTGATTGGGTGTTTTAGGTACATCTAGAGGCCGGTATAGAGTGAACACATTGCGCAGACCAGAATTATTATTTTTTAAAGGCTACAGGTGTCTGTTATTTACATGCTCAGTACGGAATCTAATGTAATTACAGTAAGTAATTTAGGATCGGGCAACTGCCATTTTGAGATTACCAGATAGGGCTTGAAAACATGGGAATCGATTTGAATGATAATCTGTTAAGGAGAGTGCCAAATTATTAAATCCTGGCGTGTCACCTTACAAATTAACATAGCACGTATACCAGTTTGAAACAGGCTCAAATTAAATAACTTTGGCACAAAGTCTAGGATGTGAGTCTAGGAATTTTGTATGGGGCTGCCATTATAGGAATAGAAAATGCTGCTTGGAAAAATTTTAATCGGTGTGAATAGATGTTCATTGACTGAAACGTGACTTTAAACACATTTTGGGCAGATAAGTAATGTGACACATTACTGAGTGAATATTAATGAGAAGTCATTATTCAACTTTTTATTATTAAGTTGTAAATTGTCTTTAGAGTTTGTAGTGAGACTCAACATTCTTGATTTTTTTCTTCCACCTCTCCACTGGTTCAGAGTTCATAATGATGCATGGCCGTCTCTAAACTCTCTAGCCTGTTCACAGATTCAGAGTTCTTCTCATCATTCATAATGCTGTCTCTATCCTCAACACATTTCTCCTACATGTAACACCCCGGATGCCCCTCCCTTCTGTGGTAGGTCAAGAGAAGGAGACGGACCAAACAGTGGCATTTTAAATGTGTTTCTTTATTCAAATGATAAGGAAAAGGCTTTTCTATCCCTATTCTATGGGTTTTCGCTACCTAACACAAAACTAAATACGATGCTCGTCGTCAACCGTTTAGTCCAAAGCAAGAGTCCATCCTCTATCCAAAACTAGTCTATCCTGACCCTACCACTATGCAAAACAACAAAAGAAGTCCAGAAGGTTGACTTCTTCTGGATGGGTTTTGCTGGCTTCAATAGCTTTCAAATAGTTTGTGGTAAACCTCCGGGTTGTCCCCTTTTCCACATGAATAAATGTTCCTTGGTTTCTCAATTTAGCGCTTTTACCCTTATCCTCAACAGTAACTTGCAGTGTCTCTATATCACTTTCTTTACTGGGATGTTTTGATCTGTTGTCACTTGTACCTAGTTGGTTCTCTGTCGATTCACTGCCCCTGGCTATTACGCAGGCACTGGGACGATTATGCTAAGTCCCTAAGTGCTCTTCACTTGTCTTGGTACTGGGATGAGTATGTTTAACCCAGTAGTTATGTTCTCTCTTCTTAGTACTGGGACGAGCATGATTGGCCAATTAGTTGTCTGAACTCTTCTTAGTACTGTGATGAATATGATTAGCCCAGTCATTATGTGAAATCTTCTTACTACTGGGAGGAGTATGATTAGCCCAGTGTTTATCTTCACTCTTCTTAATGCTGGATGAGTATGATTGGCCCAGTGTTTATCTTCACCCTTCTTGGTACTGACAGGATTATGATTAACCCTGTGATTATCTTCATTCTTCTTACTACATATACATGTAGGATTACTACACTTCTTACATTCATCTTCGTAACTATGACCTGTCCAGTTATTGCAATTATAGTGTTCGCCCGGCTCCCTGGGTCTCCCGCTCTCCCAGTTACCTTCTTTTCAATTGGGCTGTGTCACCAAGTCAGCGTTCACTACTTCTTCCAAGTGGGGTTCTAGTGGCTCTGCAGAGTAAATGCATCAGCAGTCTCAGCATAGTTCAAGGACTGTGGGGGCCACCTCTGCTGGCTGGACCACTACTGGCTGTTTGAATAGTGCATATTCTTACCATTGGTGGGCTTGGACTTACTTCCAGGCAGAATCTTGGATAAGAAGAGGACTCCTGCAGTCATTTCTTCAGAGCAGCGTTGGAGAAGAAGCAGCTGACTGAATATCCATGGACGACTTCCGAAGATGCCCATCCTTCCTGCATTTGACCCGGTGGTGCCCTGCTGGTCTGCCTGATCTGCAAAGGCCCTGAGCCATGCTTCAACCCTTGGACTGGTAGGACCAACCAGTCTTGACGCGTTCTCGAGGATGTAGCCGTCCGAGCCCTTGGAAGTGTACCTGGACCACCCGATTGACTGACCAGCTCTCCAGTAGGCTACCTCGCTCGAAGCATCGCCATTCCACGTTCTTCCCCGGACCTTTGGTAGTCGACAACTTGTGGTGCATGCCATCTTTTTGCCAAATTCCAGCTTTCCAGTATCAGGGGATCCTGCTCTAGAAGGGCTTCTTCAACCCCGACTGGAAGGACGCTTGCCGTCGCTGGAACTCGCCTTCCCACATCTGGCAAAGTGTCCTGAAGAGGTCTGCATTTGGTGCCTTCAGCATTTCTTCATCACCCACGGTTGCACTCTGCTTCTGGAACCAAGAAGAATCCATGCACCCGCAGCTCCTGGGCACCTCTCACTGGAACCAACGGCGGGAAAACATACCTCCAGCGACCCCCGCCAGCATCCCCTCCAGTCGAACCATCTAGTCACCTGGGAAAACTGGCAGGGGGGTGAAGGGGGTGAAGGGCTAAGTAAATGCAGAACATCTGTCTTCTTCTGTCCTCCATAGGATTACATTGATATCCTTCCATTCCACTGCTTTTTGGTCGTCGCACCTGAGCAGCTTTACCAAGAAGATAAGGACACATCTTTACTTAGCAGTAACTTTATTGCATCTCTTCTTTTGAGCATTTCACCAACACAAGTACTTTACCTTCATCCGATACATTCTGGGGAGAAGCCTTGTGACTTTTGGGCACAAGGCACCACTCTTCATAGGGATTGAACTTCTGAGGTTAGGGCACCTTTCTTGAGACTTGGTTTCATCCTACTGTATCACTTACTTGTCTTCTTTTGTTGAATAAGTTATTGAATGCATTCATGAGAATCTACAGTGACTGTATATATGTTTATAAATGCTTGTTTCATTTTGTAGCCTGTCATTTGGGCCTAGAATTAATATAGTATTTTTGTACACTGTCTACATTGAATTATTGTGTGGACTCATTGTGGACCCCTGACCCACTAAAACCCTCCTGAGAATATCCTTGACTGCTCTCCCCTGCTATCTTGATTGTATTTCGGCTAACCACTCAGAGCTACCCTGTTCACTATAACTATAGTGGCCTCCTAAAATCTGTCCTCCAGGACAGATTCTAGAAATCCTTCTTAACAAAGTTTGTCCCGTCAGTATGGAAGGAGGTGACCCACTGAAGGATCTGCCTGAGAGTTTCATCCTATGGGATAGGATGTTGAATAGAATGGTGTGGTTGATGGTTTTGAAGGCTGCAAACAGGTTGAGGAATATGAGTAGTCCCTCCTTTGTGATGTTGTGGAGGTCATCGAGGATGTGAACTGTAGAAGTTTAATTGCTGTGTCCAGGTCAAAAGCCAGATTGTAAGGGGTTGAGTAGGTTGTTGCAGTGTGTTGTTGTAGTTGGTTATTGACCAAGCATTCCATGATTCTAGAGAGGTATGGCAGGATAGTGATGGGACGGACATTATTGCAGAGTATGGAGCTGAAAGATGTTTGAGGAGGGGTGAGATTTGTCCACTTATGAGTGCAGAGGTATAGTATCATGTGAGAGACAGGAGTTGATGATGTTGAGCCAGTGAGGAGTCGGGTGATGATGCAATTGGATGTGGCACCAGACGTGCATGCAACATCAAGGAAGTGTGCTGGTTTTGTTTTGGTAGTAAGGGTGATGAGGGTGTCTGTGTCGATGGGGTGGAAGGTGTCCCATGTTATGGAATGTTTGGGAGTGCGGGTGGGAGAGCAGATGGGAGGGCTTGCCTGATGTTTACTTTGGAGTTGTTGTTCATTAGGGTGTTGGATGTGAAAGGTGTTGATGGAGTTTTGGAGAGGGCTTTGGCAATGTTGAATTGTTTCTGTGTACGATTGGTGGCGGATTGGCTTTCTTGAAGCTAATGGGTGGCTTTGGGATTGTCTATGGCTGTTTTGTATTTGTTGCTGTAGTGTTTGAGTGGTGTTCTGATTGCAGGGTGCATGAGCTCTTTTTCAAGGCTCTTTCTAGGCACCTGGCCTCCTGCTTGATAAAGAGCAGGGAGCTGACGAACCATGGTTTAGGGAGGATAGGTGATGAGTTGTGTGAGATCATGGGGGTTAGTGGAGTGACGGTACTCTTTAGTATAGGGTTGCTGTCTGAATGGAAACTATCAGGGTTGAAGTCGCCATGGTAGGTATGGATGCAGGGTGAGCTGTGGTTTTTAGCTGTGAAGGTAGTCGGTGTGGAAGTTGGGATTGTGTCTTGGGGCGGTAAATGAGGTGGAGAAAGGTGGGGTGTGCAGTGTGATGGAGGGGAGCAAGCGATAGAGAATGTTTCATAGGATGTGTATAGGGGTGGAGTTGCTAAGTGTGAATGTGTGGGCGGTTTCTATGGTGGATAAGATAATGTGGGGGGAGCATGTCAGGGATAATAGGTGTGTGGTGGGGTTTGTGGCATATTTCTGTATGGGAATGTATATCTGAGAGGTATGTGCTAATTAATTCATTGACTTCATGTGTGAGCAGGTGCAGAGTGGCAGTTGAAAAGAGTGCATGTGTATGCAATTATTGTTTTAGTGGAGTGATGTGGTGGAGAATGGTTTGAATGTTGCTTGTGTGCTGTGTATGAGGCATTTTTCTGTGGCAACCAGTGGCAAACTGGGAGCAAAGAATAAAGGGAATAGATGATGTCAAGAACCCTTAGCTCTGTCAACCCTTTCCTTTGGACAGTAAAGCAATATATACAGCATGAAGCCAATCCTTTTTTGTCAGTGAACGCAGCAGCTGCAGGATCACAGGATGCTGGAAAGGAGCTGGACAGAGGACTGCAAAGGGAGCTTAAAGCTGTAAAATAGCACCCCTTGGGGGTAATAATCTACCCTACCTTTCACTCTTAAGTGGAAGCCAAAGGGGTGGACACCCCGTGGCAGGATACCCTTAATTGAGTTTCTCTATAAAGCGTGTCCCGGATCACGTGATTAGCCGGTAGATCGACCCTGGTTGGTTCTTGTAGTCCCCTGTTCTCTGTAGGTAGCCTCAGGCAGCTGGAATGAGTGCCTCTGGTGGTGTTGTGCCGAGCTTGGTGTTCTTCATAGCCCAGTTGAAACCCCTTCTGAGGATGGAAAGACACTTCAAAGAAGGCGGTTTTGGGGTTAAGCCATATATTGACCATGGTTGGTTCTTTCAAGTCCTCTGCAAGCAGCCTCCGGCAGCTGCAATGAGTGCCTCTGGTGGTGCTATGCATATGCATGTGCTGCCCCTCAGTGATGGCCCCAACACATTTGCCAGCCTGCTAGACCATTCACATGCCCACCTTTCCACACATGCCAGCCCTCAACGTATGCATGTGCCTCCTGTCGTTGCCTACACTTGCTAATCCTTAACTCATATCCAGATTTCCAGCTCCTGGCGCTACTCCTGCACAGATGAACCTGTGCTCACACAACTTCTTCTTGACTTCGTTCTTTCTGCTTACAAGATGTCAGCACATCCTGTTGATGATGATGAAAAGGAGTTTCCAGCCCTAAATCCTAAGTAGCCAATTTGAGTCTGCGTGGGGTCCTAGGGAATGAAAAGCGATATAAAGTACCCAAATTAAACATTGTTTGCATTGCAGCCCTAATTACCTTTGGTTGGGCACTTGCCCTGGTATCCCTGAGCTAGGGTTCGAAAGTGCAGTGCCAGGGGCACAAGCAATGTCATTTGGGGCACCAGCTGTCCCCTGCTCATTTCCAAATGATGTCCAGGCAGGTCACCCTGCTGAGCTGGCTCTTGGTCATCAGCAGGAACCAAATCGGCACACCGTTCCTCTGTCCCACTAGTACCAGCTGGGCTACTCACCTCCAGGGGTCCTTAAACTCTGAAAGGTTTATGCTTGACCCCGTGTGGTTCTTCTTTTGGACAGAGCACCGCCAAATCATACGCTGCCGAGGTAGCCACACCATAGCCCACCATCAGGTTTGTTTCTCCTTTTTCCAGCAGACTCGTTCAGGGCCCTTAGGTGTTTGCCTGCATTGCCTGCCACCCTCTTGCTGAACAGCGACGTGTACTGACTCTAGAAACCTTGACCGCTCCTTTTTCTCATAACCGCAAGACTTTTCCATTGTCTTTGGTACATTGGTTAACAATTAGCCCACAATCTTTCTGAACCGCGACGTGTGCTGACTCTTTTTTGTCTGTATGTTTGATATGGCCATAATCACTTCTCGTAAAGGGGTGAAGTCTGTTTTTCCCCAGGGTTGGGGGCAGCTTGTTGTATGGCTTCTCGCCCCAGGGCAGAGTCTCACAAGGGTAGCCGGGAGTTGGACTTATGGTGATGTTGCAGTTCCTACCAAGCTGGGGCACCACAGCGCAGTGTCCCAGAGCATCCCCATATATCTCCTCCAGAGCCACCATCCAGATGCACTAGAAGTCCACTGCCCCTTGGTCCACCATGGGACTAGGCCATAATAACAGGCAGGGCGCCTAATAACAGGCAGGGCACCTTACCACAAGTCACTCCTACAAAATGACTTAACATTTAAAATATGTATTGTCTTCTTTTTGTCTTATCTATACAAAGAAACATTTATTGTATGGAATGCCCCTTATTGCATTTTATTGTATGTTACACTGCACCTTTTTGCCATTATGCTCTCCTCCTAAGAGTATATGCTTTTCTGCTCTGCCACATTTGTCCCTGGGAGTGGAACACTGCTAGAGGGAAGCTCTGCAACAAAGGTGTGGTTTGTCCATAGGTGTAGGCTTCCTACAGATAGAACCTGGGAGTATTCTGCTAACAGTCAGCCAAAACCTTTTCCTGGACCTGCTCTATAACTCTAGGACCTGCTCTGCAAGGTTTACTAGATGAAGTTAATTTGCCACCTATTCGACCTTTAAACCCTCCACCTGGACAAGTGATTATTACTCCATGGAAGGGGATAAGGCATGAGACAAAGTGATATAAAGCAGTTTTGCCCACCCTTTCAGTTGTTGCTGTACAGTTGAACTAATCCAAGTGGCCCTACAGCAGCCCTGCATTCCTTAGAATGGAGAGGTCATGTATGACAAAATTAATGTAATTAATTTGAGTATGTGTTTCTTTTTCCAGACCTCCTGGCGAGTGAAGTTGTGAGTAACAACCGGAGTCTGAAAGGTAATTTAACTTTCTAACCAATTTTTCATGAAAACACACACACACACACACACACACACACACACACACACACACACACACACACACACACACACACACACACACACACACACACACACACACACACACACAGACACATACACACACACACTCTCTCTCACACTCTCACACACACACTCTCACACTCTCACACTCTCACACACACTCTCACACTCTCACACACACACACACACACTCTCACACTCTCTTTATTTCCTGTCTGCCTGACCATGCAATGTGTGGTCTATACTCAAGTTTCTGTTTATCTGTTTTTCTATCTTGAACACAACTCTTTCCTCCCTCTAACTCAATCTGGATTCCAGCCATTCCATTCTACGGAAACGGGCCTTCATTATGTCTCTAATTCTCTTCTTTCCGCTAGACACGCTAAACTCTGTTCCATTCTTAGCTTACTTGATGTCTCTGCTGCGTTTGACACTGTGTACCATGTTAGTCTTCTGTCTAAACTTGGGTGTTTGGGGTTCTCGGGTTCCACTCTTTCTTGGTTCAAGACATATCTATCTAATTGGTCTTTCTCTTTCTTGGGGCGGCTCTATATCTCCCTTGTTTCCTCTTGGTACATCAAGGTTCAGTCATGGGTTTCCTCGTTTTTTCTCTTTACGCTTCACTTTTATCTTATAATTTCCTCATTTGGGATCTCCTCGCACTTGTACGCAGATGATTCCAACTCTATATTTCTTTTTCTGATTTTGCAGAGACTCTTCATGCTTCTATTTCAAACTGTCTTCTGTCTGTTCAAACCTAGATGCACTCTCACTTTCTACACTTAAATGCCTCCAAGACTGACATTCTCTCCTTTCCTTCCTCTTCCATTCCCTCTCCTATTCCCCCCTCCATTAACTTTCCTTGTGCCTGTCTTTCTTTTACTCCAACAGCCTGTAACCTCGGTGTCCTTCGATTCATCCCTTTTATGACTTCACTAATCTTTTCTCGTCTTGACTACTGTTCACATCTTCTCGTTGGCCTTCCTACTTCTCATCTTGCTCCTTTGTGATCTATTTTTACTTCCTCTATTCGGGCTCTTTGAACTATCCCACTCGCTCTTCTATCTCACCTTCTCTTCACTCTCTACGCTGGCTATCCTTTGAGCTTTGTCTACAGTTCCATTTCCTCTGCATCACCTTTAAATGTCTCGATGGATTGGCTTCACCTTATCTTTGCTCATTGGTTTCTTTGTATGTTCCTTCTCGGTGCCTTCACTCTAAGTAACAATTTCTACTAACTGTTCCTAAGCCCCCATGTACCAAATCTCGCTTTTCTGTCCCCTGTTTACTTGCCCCCAAACTCTGGAGCGCTCTGCGCTATATATCAGATCTACATCCTCTTATGCTATATTGTGTTCTCACCTTAAAAACAAGCTACTTTCTACTATGACCTAATTGTTCTTCTTTTGGCTCGTTATGGTTTAAATATATTTTTTGTACCGCTCTTATATGTACGGTGCTATGTCGAAAGTGCATAATAAATAAATAACATACAATAAAACAAAAAAACAAATACCAGGAAAACTTAGAAATACCTACTTTAGAAAATGTCTGATCATCCACAAAAATGTGCTTAATCCACTGTAACCTTGCAGAAGTGACATCACTTTCTGAGAAGCCTTTCCACACTTTTGTAACTGCATTCGTAGCCAAATAGGGTGCTTTGGTGAACTTTTGCCTCTGGTTTTCTCCTTTCACCACTCTTAGGTCCTTTATCTGCCACTCTCTTTTTTGCTGGAGACCGCTCTCAGCATCCAACCATTCTCTCCTCCACCCCACTCCTAACCCCTTTAATTTCCACCTGCAATTTAGGGGATTGGTTGCATGACAACCCCCTGCACAAGCACTGTATTAGAACCCAGTCAAACATTGACATCCCTGTGAACTCTTTTGAACTTGAGGGCTTATGCATACATTTCGACTCTGGTAGCTAAGTGCAGCCTGCACAATGAGAGGGGTCTTTAGAAGACATCCCTGAAGTGATCGTTTATACAGAGCCAATGGTAACACTGTGGTGGTCTCATCTGGTGACCTACATACTCCCTCTTGTGCAGCGATTGAACAGCCTTTGAAAGACGTGTCCAAGACATTTACCTGATCTATTGTGTTTCTTGGCAGACTTTTGCTTGGCTTGTGGGAGCAAAAATCCTGCAACTTTCCACCCGCTGTTTGAAGGAAGTCTTTGCCAGATCTGCAAGGTAAGTGTGTGAATCTGGATCATATAGCACTAGAGGGTGCGTGGTGGTGTTAATCTGAAACAGGGTGAGGTTGATTACTGTGAAGCAGCAGGTGCTTTTCCTTTCATTACAGTAGTGTTGTGGAGGTAAGATTGGCACATCCATAAACGGTCTAAATGAGTTAAGGACATACACATTTGTTTTCCATGTACTATCTCACTTTGGAAGTTCTATTTTTGTAGCAGCATGAATCTGCTTTGATATTACCTCAGCTTGAGCATTTAATGTGGCTATCGTAGCTTGTTTTTCAAACATGTGATGTCCATTTTACCTCAACGCATCCATTAAAAAAAGTAGATTCTTGTTCTCCCAAAGTTGTTGCGTCAGCACAACCTGAACAAGCAGATCTTTTGTCTTTCTCTTGGCCTGCACACAATAGCTTACTCAGGGCAGTGACATGCTTTCCTGGTATAACACATGTGCCTCTTATGCCCTTTCATCAGGTGTCTAATATTAATGTTCTTATAGTTGCACAATTCAGCTCCTGTATCTAAGGTGAAACAATTTCAAGTTGCAAACTGCTAGCAAGGCATAAAAGTGTACTCATCCCGTGCCATGAATGCCAGTTCGCCAAAGGTACATACAGTAGCACACCATTCTTAACGTGTGAAGAGTGAATTGTCACTTAACAATGGCTAGAAGCGAGGGAACATTTTGTTGCCCCCTACCTCTAAATTTGCGCTCTATCATCTCAACATAAAATGCAAGTCTAAACACAATAATAAATTCCAGTTTGAGCTTTTGTGATTATTTACTAATCAGCTGGTTTTGATAGTAAGTTGCCTTTTATTTCAAAGATGACATCAAGGTTTTTAGTTTCGTAAGAGGGTGAGGGGACCCGTAGAGGGCAGCCTGAGGGGAGGAGGCAGCTGGGCTCCCAATGAGAAGGATCTCACTCCTACTGGCATCAAGGCAGAGATCATTGGCGGCACACCATGCCTGAATAGCAGTCGGGCATTTAGGGATGAGAGAGGAGGAAGAGGAGGCAGAAGAGGGAGGCTTAAAGGAGAGCTGCATTTCAACTGCATAACTCTGGAAGTGAGGAGAGAAGGAGGAGATCATGTGGGCCAGAGGGGCAAGGTAGATGTTGAAGAGCCACGGCAGAGGATAGAGCCTTGAAGCATGCTGCGTGTGGAGATTGTGATGGAGGAGAGAAAAGGGCACAGTTGAACCTTGGAAGGTCGGTCAGAGAGGAGTGAGGTCAACCAGTCCATTGCCAGGCCTGTGATGCCAAGGGTGTCACAGAACCGATAGATCAGTGTGGCATGATTAATCGTGTCGAAGGCAGAGGAAAGATCCAGAAGGATAAGAACGGATAGAGAGTTGGAATCGAGATTAGAGAACAATTCTTCACAGGTGTTCAGTAGAGCAATTTCTTTGCCTATAGCTGCTCTGAAACCAGACTGGTGGTTTTGGAGAGAACCAACAGATTCAGTTTGTTGGATCAGTTGGGAGGTAACCAGCTTCTCCAGTAGTTTGCCCAGGAAGGGGGGTATTGGAGATAGGGTGTCAGTTAGCCAGGCAGAAGGAGTCGGCAGTGGGCTTTTGGAGGAGAGGATTCACAAGAAACTGCTTGAGGGGTAGCTGAAAGGAGCATGTGGAAAGGGAATGAATACAGAAATCAGCCATGGCTGGCACAAGGGAGGGAATGTTATTCTTGATAGTTCCGGAGGATCAGGTGAGCGCCTGTTTGGAGGAGACTTTGATAGAGAGGACATGTCTAGAGACCTCATCCGGTGCTATGGGTGAGAAAAAGGGGAGTAGGAGAGAAGGGGGCAATTTTGGCCACAGAACTGGGGAGGTATTAGTGAAGGGAGTGGTGGGGAGTAGAGGAGAGTGAGGACAGGATGTCCTGAGTTTTGGTTAAGAGGTGGGAGGCCAGTGAAGTACAGAGGGTCAGGGGTGGCAGGGGAGAAGTGTAGACTGCAGTATGATTGGCGGGTTCCTTGCAGATTTTAAATCATTTGCCCATGTCAGAGATTCAGGCTTAGCTATGGGCCCACTTCTTCGAGTGGATGGGAGTATTGCCTTTGGAGCAGGCGGCAGGCCAAACTGTCAGAGGATGCCTGCCACTTCTGCTCAACAACTCTGCAATTGCGGTTCAGAGAGGCTAGGTCGAGTCATACCCGGTGTTGCACTTGGAGGCAGGCTTCATACGGATCCTCATGATGGGGGCAAGGATTTCCAGGGTGTTGGTGATAGAGAGGTGAAGATTAGCAAAGGCAGACTCAGTGTGGGAGTCCGTGGCAGGAGTGGGAGGAGGAATGAAAGTGGTGGCAAAAGCAGCAACGTACACTCGCTTCATCGGTCGAATGACTGAGAAGGAGACTGGCAGTGCAGGCAGAGGCTTAGCCGGGGGACCTAAGAGATCCGGGTCAGAGGACAGGAGAGCATGGTCAGACCAGGATAGAGGTGTAATGAGAGGGTTGGATATGGGGATGTCTGCTGAAATGAGAGCATCCAAGCTATGTCCGGCTGAGTGCGTCAGGCCGAAGGGATGAATGGTGAGGGAAAGAAAGTCACAGAGGTTATGGAAGAGTCCAGTGGCAGAATCTGGAGAGTCAAGGTGAATATTGAACTTGAGAGCAGATATAGTTAATTCACGATAGTTGATTGCACAATCCCGGTGGGCCCCTGCGTTAAAAAGCTCGGGGTCCACATGGACTGTAACTTGAATATGAAAAAACATGTTTTACAGATTAAAGCAGCATAACAATATCTATCCCCAAAGAATATATCCATGTTGGCTACTGCCCTTCTAAATTCACGATTGGACTATTGTAATAGCCTCTTTGCAGGTACCTCAAAAAACAACCTTAAAAAAAAGTTGCTGGCCCAAAATAGTGCTGTTAGAGCGGTTTTTGGCCTAGTAAGAATCGACTGTGTCATTGAGGCGTGGAGGTTCCTACCCTGGCTATCGGTCACCCATTGTATAGACAACAAAATCCTGACATTGACTTATAAGTATCTGGCAAACACGGCCCCCACCTATCTTTCGGAAAGGTTAAAGAAAGTCCCTGTAGTACGATCCCTCCACTCTGACAGGACTCAATGGGAATTGGGAGGCCGGATGCACCGGCACCATTCGTGGATGGTGCCGGTGCATCCGTCGAGGTATGCTTGCGGGTGCCGGTACGCCCTCCAGGTCAGACCTGGCGGGCGGTAAGGCATCCACGAGTAGAACTCGTAGTTTTCCGGTCCGGTAACAAAGGTACTGGCAAGCTAACCGGTACCGTTATTACCAGACCGGCAACCTTATAATGAGGCCCCAAGTGATGAAAGAAAAACCTGAGAACAAGGTGGACATAGTAAATATATTTCGAAGGGATTGTGCGTTCCGACGTATTCCTTATCTTTGATGTTATCCATTCCAACTTGCTGTCCTCGGAAAATATTTTCACTAGAGGGCGATGCGCGTCGACGTCCCTCGAGTCATGTCCCTCGACAGCCTCCGTATCGGCACCGACGTCATCATGAGTATAAATAGACTTGCGCAGCGTCCGTTGCTCAGTTCCGTTTTTCTGCGCTTCGTGGGCCTCGGAAACGTAACGCTCGGTTCCTTTCTTCAGAAAAACCTTCTTATTCTTCGAAGATTATTACCTTTACACGAGGGCTTCTTCATCCGAACCATCAACTCCACGGTCCGGTTTCAAGAAATGTTGTGACTGTGGGAAGAAAATGTCTTTAACGGATCCTCACAGGATCTGTTTGTGGTGCCTGGGATCAGAGCATCACTGTTCAGAATGTGAGGACTGTATGTCCATGACAGCGAAAGCCTTGAAGGAGCGTAAGGGGAAGTTAGAAAGAGGTAAGGACTTTAAAACTTCTACTCCCTCGAAAGTTTATTCAGCTGAGTCGAGACATTTGTCTCCTCGTCGACAAAAGAAACATTCCCATTCAAGATCTCAAAGCGGTTCTCATCAGTCTTCGAGATCAAAACACTCTAAGAAGAGGTGTCGTAGATCTCCCTCTACTTCCCCAGAAAGCGTCACCTGACCCACGAAACACAGCTCTCCGGCTAAGTGGGAGGAATTCCGTAAAAAAATGCTTAGCGTCTTCGAGAAAGCGGCCTCGACCCCCTCAGAGACGTCTAAAGGTGATACCCTGGGTGAAAGACCCAGAAAATCAAAAACACTGCGAGTCGTTGAACCCGGCGAGAGAAAGTACTTGAGAGCGTCATGAACCCTCGAGTAAAAGTAATAAGACCGCGTCATGGACGCCGTCGTCGAAGATTGCTTCGACTCACAAATCTGCGTCATCGACGCCTTTTTGTCGAGGGACCCTTCGACGCATAAATCGGTTTCATCAACGCCGTCTACGACGCCACTGTCGACCCTGACGAGGGTGCCATCGACAATATCGTTGATGCCGAGTAGGATTCCGATCCTCTCGAGTGCATCGAGGTCTTTTCAAAGTTTTTCTACGCCTTTTTCAGGATTGTCAAAGCCTATGACATCCACGTCGATAACCTTGACGTTTTCTCAGGCAGTGACAACGAATTTGGCTCCTTCTTCTCTAGAAATAGGTTTTAAACCATGTCCTAGGTCTGACTACTTTAGAGCCTTATCCTCTATATATGAAGAAGGGGAGGACTCTGACAATGAGAGACCCTTTGGTCTGCAAAGGACTACAATACCCATGCCAGAGGAGTTCATCTCTGAGGAGAACAGGTTAAAAGACCTTCAAGAGTCTCTACATGAGGCAAGTGGTTTAGATACGTCTCCAGAAGTAGTTTGCTAATCCAGACCCTGGAGAGCATGCTGAGACTCCTTATAGGATTCTGATGGCCAGAATACTCGAATTCATGGGGTGGACTACACCTACACCTTCTTTTCAGCAGGATGACCTTACTGATATTTTAGATAAAGGTCCACAGGAGGATCCTGTTTCTTTTCATGCTGCTCTGCAGAGAAAATATCTGCTCATTGGGAAACTCCTGAAGTTATCCCTGCAGTAAATAAAAAACTTTCTGCTAAATACAGAGTATCAGCTTCAGATCCTGAATATCTGAGCAAGCATCCAACTCCAGAGAGTTTAGTTGTACAGGCAGCGACTTCATCTAACAGTAAGCCGGCATACCCTACTATTCCACAGGACAGAGATGATAAAAGATTTGATGCCATGTCAAAAAAAGTCTTTTCGGCATGTAGCATGGCGCTTAAGTCTATCAACGCCACTTGCACACTAGCAAGATTCAGCCACATACTTTGTTGGGAGTGTGCTTCATCTGCAGCTGAATGTCTTCCAGAAGGAGATGAACGAAGGGATGCATTCTTAAACATCATCAGGGATGGAAAGAATGCAATGTGCGAGTCCCTCCAAACAGGCATTGATTCTGCTGACAGCATCAGCAGTGCCATGGCGGCAAGTACCACAATCCGCAGATTTGCGTGGTTGCGGAAGTCTGGTTTTGCTCCAGATGTACAAGCCAGACTTCTGAACATGCCCTTTGACAGCACTTCTCTATTTGGAAAGAAGGCTGATGACAGCCTGGAGAGATTACAAACATCCAAGGCAGCAGCGAAATCCCTTGGGGCTGCAATCCGGCAGACTCCAAATCGCCCCTCAGGAGCTTCTTGGAGGGTAGGTCCTTTCGCTTTTACTCCACATTCGGAAAAGGCAGAGGACAGCCAGCTCAAAGAGGCCAGAAACGATTCACCCGTGGTGGACGGGTCAAAGGTACAAAAGCTGCAGCGGCAGGTGCTACTTTACCCTCGCCATCTGCGTCAGCCGCTTCTAAACCCCTCTGAGGTCTCCCCTCACAAGACACCAGTAGGGGACAGGTTAACTCAACATCTGGCAGATTGGCAGGCTATTACGTCAGATGCTTGGGCATTGGAGACAGTTGCCCAAGGTTACCGCCTGCCCTTTCTACACACTCCTCAGAGTCATCCACCGGGGAACAACTTTTTGAAGCTTCCAGACCCGCTCCTTATGCAGGAGATTTTAGACCTGCTAGAGAAGGGTGCCATAGAACCGGTACCCATAGCGGAGAGGAACAAAGGTTGGTATTCCCCCTACTTCCTAGTTCCAAAGAAGGACGGAGGACTGAGACCCATCTTGGACTTGCGAGAATTGAACAAATTCCTCAGAAAAGACAAGTTCAAGATGGTAACCCTTTCTCAGATCCTCCAGGCCCTCCAGCTTCAGGACTGGTTGGTATCTCTAGACCTTCAGGATGTTTATTTCCATGTGCCAATCCATCTCAAACACAGGAAATACCTGAGGTTCGCAATTGGCAACTCTCACTATCAATTTCGAGTTCTGCCATTTGGGCTGACCTCCGCCCGAGGGTCTTTACCAAGCTAATGTCGGTGGTGGCTGCAAGTTTAACGAGGGAAGGGATCCACGTCTACCCCTACCTGGACAACTGGTTGGTCAGAGCAGTATCTCCGGAACAAGCTCAGATCCATCTAGATTATGTCTGCCACTTCCTTCACAGGCTGGGCTTCTCCCTCAACTTAAAGAAGTCACAGATGATACCATCACAGAGACTCCAGTTCATTGGAGCAGTCCTGGACACCTCCCTGGGAAAAGCCTTGCCACCAGAGGTGAGGGCTCAAGATATTCTACAGATGGTCACCAGGTTTCAAAATGCCCAACGTCTACCAGCCTTCGACTTTTTGAGGTTGCTAGGCCTCATGGCATCCTGCATCTTCCTAGTTCCAGAGGCTCGCCTGAGAATGAGATCCCTCCCGTGGGCACTAATAACCCCAGAATGTCAGATCTCCTACAAGTCCCGGACAGAGTAGCTCGAGAACTTCAGTGGTGGGCCTGTCGGGAGAACATCTTGAAAGGAAAACAGTTTTGGCAACCATGGCCGGAGATAACAGTAGTCACGGATGCCTCACTCACAGGGTGGGGAGCCCATGCCAACGACTTAACCATCAGCGATCGTTGGTCTCCATCGGAGTCCAGACTACACATCAACCTGTTGGAGCTGAGGGCGATCAGACTAGCACTGAAAGCTTTTCTGCCATCAGTACAGGGAAAGAATGTCCTGATAATGACGGACAACACAGTGGCCATGCACTACCTCAACAAAAGAGGAGGCGTAGGGTCACCGCCACTGTGCAGAGCGGCAATGCAGCTCTGGTTTTGGCCAATTCAAGAAGGAATCTCTCTATCGGCAGTTCACCTAGCCGGAGAGAAGAACTTGACGGCGGACACTCTGAGCAAGCAAAGCACAGTCTCGCACGAGTGGGAGCTAGCTCAGGAAGTCCTTCAAGAGATCTTCACCCTTTGGGGAACCCCTGAAGTGGATCTGTTCGCCACCAGCATCAACAGAAAGTATGATCAGTTTTGTTCAAGGGAATTTCCCCTGAGAGGAGCTCTAGGGGACACGTTCGTAGTGGACTGGGAGTTTTCACTTCTGTATGCGTTTCCTCCAGTCCCCGTCATTCCTCAAATAATCCGGAGGTTGAGAAGATTCTGGAAAGCCATGATCCTAATTGCCCCGGATTGGACCAGGAGAACGTGGTACCCGTACCTTCTAGTCATGTCCATCTGTCCTCTGATTCGTCTTCCGCAAAGAGAGGCTCTTCTCTCGCAGAAGGGGGGTCAGGTTCTCCATCCAGACATCAGAACCCTCAACCTTCACGCTTGGTTTCTGAAAGGTTGAGATACAAGGATTGGGATCTCACAGATGACGTCATGGAGGTGTTGCTTTCAGCTAGAAGGCCAGCAACAAAGACTTTATACCGCTGCCGTTGGAACACATTTTGCAGCTGGTGTAGAGAAAAGAGTATTGAACCCTTTTCATGTAATACACCGATGGTGTTATCTTAATTGCTTTACTTTATACTATACCAAATTGGTATGATCAAGGGCTACCTCGCAGCGATGTCTATCTTTAAGCATACTTCTGAGGAGCCTTCATATTTCAAACTACCCCTGGTAATCCAATTTCTGAAAGGATTAACAAATGTCTATCCACCAAAACCTTTTCAGGTTCCTTTGTGGGACCCAAATCTAGTCTTAAAATTTCTGATGGGTACTCCTTTTGAACCACTTAATTCGTTTTCAGTAAAGTTTCTCACTCTTAAAACAGTCTTTCTAGTGGCCTTAACTTCTGCTAGAAGAGCTAATTACAAGCTCTATCTTGCAAACCTCCTCATACAATCTTTCATAAAGACAAGGTGGTCTTACAAGTGAACCCCAATTTTCTCCCAGTGGTGGTCTCTGAATTCCACATTACTCAGAAAATAACCTTACCTTTGTTCTATCCTCCTCCCCATCCAGGGAAAGAGGAAGAGAGATTACACAGGCTGGATCCAAGACGTGCCTTGAGTTTTTACATTAGCAGACTTGCTAGGATAAGGCAAGCAGACCAATTGTTTGTAGGATATGCAGTGCACAAATTAGGATTGCCAATCACAAAACAGACCATTTCAAGATGGAGAATTTTAACCATTTTAGAATGCTACAAATCGGTAGGAAAAGAACCCCCTCAACATTTTAGGGCTCACTCAACCAGGGGTATCGCAGCCTTTTCGGCTCTCCAAAGAGGGGTCCCAATTAAAGATATATATGCGGCTGCCGTATGGTCGTCCGCACATACTTTTACCAAATTTTACAGCCTGGATTCCTCCTCTAGCCAGGAGAAAAGATTTGGGAAAGCTGTGTTGCATTCTGTACATCTTTAAAGGGAAATATTTCATCTTTACTCCCACCTCCTCTTTATACTACTGCTATGGGAGTCTATCAAAGATAAGGAATACGTCGGAGGACACAATCCTTTCGAAGAACAAGTCACTTACCAAACTGGTAACATTCTTTCGATGGGATGTTCCTCCGACGTATTCCTTATCGACCCTCCCATCCATCCCTGCAGTAAAACTTCCCTTGTAGTTGCAGTTTACGCTCCTTCAAGGTCACTAACCAATGAATGCAAAGCAAATCTGAACTTCAAAACGGAACTGAGCAATGGACGCTGCGCAGTTCTATTTATACTCATGATGCGTTGGTGCCGATACGGAGGCTGTTGAGAGACACCGGCTCGAGGGATGTTGACGCGCAGTGCCCTCTACTGAAAAAAAATTCCGAGGCCAGCAAGCTGGAATGGATAACATCAAAGATAAGGAATACATAGGAGGAATATCCCATCGAAAGAACGTTACCAGTTTGGTAAGTAACCTGTTCTTCAAGGCAATGAGCAGAAAGAAAGCAAAGATCGTGAACTGTTTAGAATTAGTCCAGAAGAAAAAGATACTTGTTGAATATGTTTACCAGGGAAGAGGAGATAATAATTATTTGTAGAGGAAAACAAAAGAAGAAACAAAAGCCCAAAACAGCAGTGAATGAAATGTACGAACTGATAAAAGCAGTTACCAGAGACGACCTGAAGATCAACTATTGAAAAGTTGGTGAGAAACCAACCAGCGCCAGGAGGAGGGGAGACATTCTCCTGACTTTAAGTTATTAAGTCAGACAGACTTAGAGTTGGACGGTGGACAGTTTAATTTCTAGACATTGTGACAAATCCCTTGGTCTCGTCACTTCTCCCTGAGAGGGGGACCCTTCCCATGTGGCCAGGGAGGTGAGGCTACTATCTGATAGTCCCCCTCGGGTGGTACTTAGTGGGATTATTTAGCAGGGGCATACTGGAAGCCCCTGTCCTTCCCTTTCATGCATATGCAGGCTGAATCATCAGCTGCAGTACAGCACTCAAGGGTGACCATTTTCCCAAAATGGCCCCTGTCTCTTTTTTTGACATTTCTTGTCAGTTAGCGTCTTCTGGGTTTTTACTCTGTTGTTTGAATCAGGTTTGAGTCCTTTGTGCATTTTGCCTTTGGCGGGTTTCAACCCTGAAGCATGCTCAGGCTCCAGTATGTCTGGAAAGGCAGAAAGTGAGGGAGGTCCCAAAACCTCCCTGTCCTTTGTCACTAGATGTGCCTGAGTGAAACCAGTTCTGATTGGCCGGATGGCTGTTCTGGAGGACAGCCTCCCTGCTGGGTGATCGACGGCCTAGGGCTGTGAATGAATGAAAACTTGCTTAAAAGGCGAGGTCTTTGGGACTAAATGTAGAGTCCACTGGAGGACAACATCCGACGAAGAAGATGTGAAGAGACGCCAGCAGCACCCTCCTGGACCGTGACGTGCCAGTGAAGCCCTGCAGCTGTGCTGACCCTGTTTTCATTTCAACTGGGAGCCCCCGAACAGGACAACTTCCTCCCTTAGGCTGGTCGGACCAACTAGCCTTAAGACAAACTCCATTCTGGTGCAACCTCTGACTTGCAGTGACTTTCCAGAGCTGCAGAAACCCAATACTCGGGGACCCCCGAAGCTTCGTGGACAGAAGTCCAGTACCCAGGGATCAAGTAACTTCCAACCGGAGCTGTTCGTTCTTCTTTGGCGCTCTGAAAAAGGCACCAGAACCACAAAGAGCCACTGAATCGAGGAGAATCTGTTACTGCCGTGTCCCTCTCTCGCAAGTGCTGCTCCAGGAGCCCACCAGACATCCTCCCTTTCGTCACCAAAACCAAGGACCAGGAACAAGGGTCTGCTGCTCTACCACCAGAAGGCATCCAGTTGGAACAAATTATTCAGTTCAAAAGCACTGTGGGGGTTGGGGTACATCAACCTTTTGTCATTTGTGGTGCTTCCTACTTTGGGGAGTGTTATTTTGCCCTCTTCAGAGTTGACCTTAACTCACTTGCACTGGCCTTTCAGCTTGTGCTTCTTCCAGGTGACTCCTCTCGAGCTGCTGTGATTTTCTATTTGAACTACTGACTTTGCTAAAACATTTTGTAAGACGAGAGCATCAGAACTTTGAACTAGCCCATTGACTTTGCCTGTCCTGGCTCCCTAAAAGCCCCCTTCCGAACCTATTGGCTTTGGCAGTGCTTGTTCCCTTACAGGTTTTAATTGTTGAACACTATTATTGCTGGGATAAAAGACTGGCTGCATCCCTCTGGGAGAATCTAACTGTTTTTGTAGAATACCAGTATGCTCTGATCTAACCATAACCTTTCCCTCACTTATAACTCAATACTGCAAACGTGATACCAAATAAGTGTTATTACTGGCCTCAAATGACGTCGCCCATGGTGCTGGAAAAAATATAACATATGAAAGAATTACTCATCTGCTTTGTTGTTCTCTTTTTGAATTGAAGTTGGGATTGATGTTACTAATAGTTGCTGCTTTTTAAAGAATGCTTTAAATATCTTTATGTATATATAAACGAATATGTATACTACAACTTTAAGTGTGCAAGTGTTTAGTTGGATACCTGTATTTACTGATTTCATTGTACAGCTCTACAGCTCACATTGTCCCTCTTAAAATAATCCTGGCTGCTCAGTCACACTCCCAACTTGTGTAGAACAGGCCTATATTAAAAGGTTGGTTACCTAATACCAAAAGATAAGTCTTGTGTAGTCCCACACTATTTGGACTGCACCAATTCTTACATTACACTGCTCACTTGAACACCTCTCTCTCCAAGGCACGCTCTCATGTCAGGAGGTTTGTGCTTCTTTTTTTATTTTTATAAGCTTTATTTATTTTCAGTGTTCACATACAATTGAAGATCATGGCCCTCATTACAACCCTGGCACTAAACCATGGCGCTATTAGCACCATGGTTGGTGCCGGTGTTGTTAAGAGTCCGCCATGGTGGAATGGGGAGATACCGCCCTATTCCAAGGTTGGCAGGGCGGTATTTCCCCATTTCACCATGGCCCTTCCCCATTCCCATTTTCACCCCATAGGGCTCAAAGGGACTGGGGAAGGCGCTAAGTACGGTACCGCAAATTGCGGTACCGTAATTAGCACCGAGGTCCCTTTGCGGCACCCTACTTTAACGGCTGGTAAAACCAGCCGTTAAGGTCGGGTCCCGCAGAGGGACCTCGTAATCAGGCGCTAAGGGTTTAACGGCACTGACAACTTTTACGGCGCCATTAAACCCTTAACGCCAGGGTCGTAATGACCCCCCATGTAAAGGAACGTGGTAGTAGTCTTAGTTCACACACTTTTTCTTTAAGTCAACACCCCCAACAACCCTCTAATCCCGCATCCCCACTCCCGAATCAATACCCAAACAGATAAACAAGTGTTGGTGCAACAGAGTATCTCCCAATTATCATCAGACTTTCTATCGAGGGTTTTCCATCCTGTTAGTCTCATTACCACTCTTTTTCAAAGGACAGGCCGCCTGGAAACAGTTCAATTCTCTGGCCGAAACATATTAGTGAAATGGGAGCCATAGTGGAAGGAATTTTTTGATATGTGCCATTGGCCAATGCACAGACCTTCTCCATCGCCATGCTGCCCCACATTCTTACCCACTACATAGCTGCAATTGGGCCCTGCTCTGTTTTCCAACCATGGGCTAGAGTAATCCTTGCTGCCATCTGCATATGAGTTATGAGAGTGGCGCGAGCCCCAATTGGCACGTATGAACCCTGTGCCACCGCCCCCAGTATCACAACCTTCGGGCAATGAGGTAGTTGATCCCCAAAATGTCCTTAATGTGGCTCAGTATTTCCTTCAAATAAACTTGTGCCTTTGGGCAAGCCCACAACATATGGCCCAAATTCCTTTCTTGCCCACAGTTACTACCAGCACAGGGGAGACATTTCGGGGTTAATAGAGTGTAATCGGTGTGGGGTCATATACCATTGGAAACCTATTTTATATGCTGATTCTTTGACGGCTGTGCATTTGCAACTCTTAAGCGTTCAGTGCCAAATCTGCCCCCATTCCTCCTCCGTTATGGTGACCCCCAGGTCTTGCTCTCACTTAGACATGTGTGGTAGAATGTTCCCAGGTGTAGCCCCATCCAGCAGGCGATCAGTCTCGCCACTCCACGTGTCGGCGAACCCTCCCTCACCGTTCGCTCTAAGCCTATGGGCTCCCTAATAGCTGCTTCCCTGACCAGACTATTTGTGGTCCAGTGTCTGATATGGACATAATGGAAACGTTCCTGTTCCGTTAAAAACAATTTTGCTTTTACAGTCCTGAAACTGCAACAGAACCCCTGCCTGGTAAAAGTCCCTTAGGGTTAAGGTTGCTTGCCCCGCCCAGTTGACCCAAACATTAGGAGATCTGCCTGGAGTGAAGTTCGTATTATGCCCCATCGGTGTGTATGGGTGCAATCCCAATGTTAGTTTCTTGTCCCGCCGGGCTTTATCCCAGTAGATGAGGGAATACTTTGTGGTTTTGAGTAATGGGACCCCTGCCCCCCTCGCTGATTGCGCCAAGAATCTCAGAAACCCTAGCAGAATATCTGTGGCACCTTGTTCCAATGTGCTCCAACCCATTTGCGGATCTGCTGAGGACCATTGTATCATGCCAGGAAGTAACGAGCAATCGCAGGAACTCCTAAGCCTGCCAACCCTGGGGGCCGGAAAATGACCCTCCTATGCTCCCTGGGCCTCCTTCCCCTCCAGCTAAAACACAGGATTTCCCTCTTTAGGTTTTTGATAATTTGGATTGGGATCCGGATAGGAAGAGAGGTTACTGTATACAAAAAACACAGGAGTAGGGTAATCTTAATGGCTGTTATCAGGGCAAACCAGGAATGTTCTTGCATTTCCCACCTCTTAAGGTCATCTAACAGTGCTCGCTAGAGGCCAGGAATATTGGCCGCATACAGACCCTCATAGGTGGGAGTCAACTCTACTCCCAAATATTCTATAGTCTCTAGCTCCCAGGTCAGGGGGATACTCCGACTCCAACTGTCCACCAGGGTTGAGTCTTCTGTGACATTAAGCCCTTTTGATTTTGAATAGTTAATGCTGAAACCAGAAACCTTCGCAAACTCCTCCAGAAGCCTCATAACCTTCAGAAGTGAACCCACAGTGTCTCGGAGGAACAATAGTACATCTTCTGCATATAGTGCAATCTTATGTGTGTCCCCTTTAATCGTGATCCCCTGGATTTCTGTCTCTGCCCTCAGCGCCTGCGCCAGTGGCTCCATGGCCATGGCAAATATCAATGGCGACAATAGGCATCCCTGCCGGGTACCTTTCTTAACTGGGATTGGGGTCTAGAGCTGCCCATTGATCGGCCATCTCATAGAGGGTATCTGGATGTTGGTCAGAACTAAGCATATAAAGGTCAGCCCACATCCAAACCTCTCTAACGTTAGTTTTAGGAAATGTCAATCCAAGCTATTGAATGCTCTAGTTGCACCCAGGGCTATCATGGACAACTGTTGTGCTGTTCTGCGTCCCCATATCACCACGTTCACTGCCCTATGGATGTTGTCCTGGGTATGCCTGCCCATAATAAACCCTGCCTGATCAGGATGTATGATGTTTGGTAGCACCCCCGTTAATCGCTGAGACAATACTTTTGCATAGAGCTTAGCATCTCCATTCAACAAGGAGATAGGGCGATAGCTAGTACATTTGGTCAGGTTTTAGTATTAAAGTGGTTGTAGATGGTCCCAGGACGCTTGAGGCTATACCCCTTATCCGGTTGAACAATTTTGTCATGTCATGGGGCCAGTGAGTATGTTCCGGAAAGTTTTATAATAAGCAACCTGGAACCCATCTGGCCCCGGAGCCTTATTCCTAGGGAGAGTCTCAATAGCCCTGCCCACCTCCTCCTCTGTTACTGGGGCTTCCAAAAACAATCTATCTTCCAATGTTATTCAGGGTAGTTCTTTTTTCCCCAGGAAGGCTTGCTGAACTTCGCTGTTTAGAGACTCACTTTGCACGCCCTGGGTATAGAATGGCTGCATAATTTCAATTTTTTCAATTGGGTGAAATAGTTTTTAGCTCTTTGCTTCCTTAATTTTCCCGCGAGAAAGCAGCTGACTTTGTCCCCCCCTCAGATAGTACGTTTGTTTGGTTTGTATTAGGAGCTGCGCCGACCTGTCCGCCAGATGTGCCTCCAACCTAGCCCTAGCCTTCATCAAGTCCCACCAGGCCTGCTGGAAACCCCAGACCTTATGCAAATATTCTGCTTCCTGCACCTCCCGTTCCAGCCCCACCCATAGAAGCTCCTTTTCCCTCGGGAAGGCAGTCACCTGAGAAATAAATTCCCCCCTTATAACGGCCTTGCCAGCTCCCAGACCGTACACCAGTTCACCTCCCCATTGTCTTTTTCCCAGTCTCTCCTAATTGTTTCCATGTCCGATCTCAGAGAGATGTCCCTGAGCAGCAGATCATTCAGCCCCCAGTGTCTACTGGCTCTCGAGGGGGGTGCCAAGGGTTCCGCCCCTCGGGGATGACCGGAGCTTGGTCTGACCGGTATTTCACCCCAATTGCCAGATCAGTCACCTGCGGTATGAAGGTATCCAACACTGAAATCATGTAAATTCATGAGAATCATCTATGCACAGCAGAGTAATGTGTGTATGACCTGACTTGGGGGTGAACAAATCTCCATGTTTCAATGAGGTGCAACTCCCTAAGAAAATGCACCAATGCTTGCCTGTTCCTACCATCTATGGAGGTGGGCTCCATAATGCAATTAAAGTCCCCCCCTAACCAGCACCTTGCCCACACACCACCCCATTAACTTTCCCAACAGGTCCATCAAGAACTAGTCCTGCTTCACATTTGGCACATAAACCACTATCAGGGTCACCAGTTGGCCCAATAATTGTGCCGCCAAGACCAAGTAGCGACCTTCTGGATCTCTATATTGAAATTGCTGGGTAAAATCTGTATCTTTTGCAAACGAGATTGCAACCCCCCTCTTCTTGGTGCCACTAGATGCAAAGTACTGTTTGAGACTTCTTTGTGTCTCACTCAGGCCTCATATTTGGGGAGCAAATGTGTCTCTTGCAGCCACACCACAGAGGCTTGCAACTCCCTTAAAGAGCCTCAGGATTGATCAGCGAATTTAGTCCCTGCACATTCAGGGAGATCAAATGTATCTCAGCTGCCATCATCAATTATCGATCCTCCATGTACCACAAAATCTGACAGAAACCCCCTGTCATAAAAATGACCAAAACTCATGTGTACCACCACCATATCGTAAACTGTAAATTGACAACGTAACCCCCCCCAATCCCTGTCAAACCTCCGTAATTCAACATGGTGAACATCGTTTCCATTCACTGGGTTATACCTCACCACCCTGGCAATAAAGGGATATACTCCTATGTCCCTTCCCCTTTCCTCCATACTTTTGGGACATTCCGTCCAGTGGGACGGGACCGGAGCACTTTTGTAAAAAAGCATCAAATTGAAAAAAATGTGTCCTTCTGCTCTTTTTACGTGAGGTACCGCACGTGGCCGTAACCCCGCCCTCCTTACCTCCGCCCTGCGCATGGCCCTTCAGTCCTTTTCTCTGCACGGTCGGGACTGGACGTTGTCCTTCTCCAATCCTGCTCCGGTTCTGCGGTCGTGTAGTCCTCCGTCTATGCCAGATCGTTTGGGATCTTGTTCCTCCTGCGAGCGTCGCTTCGCTAGGGTGGATCCCCATTCTTTCTGTTTGGAGTGCCTGGGACCGGATCACCGTTGGGACTCGTGTTTCTATTGCGACTCCTTTTCGGTATGGGCACTTTAGCATTGTCTTCATCAGTGGGTGGAAATCTTCCAGAGTGTTCCTCCACCACATTTTCAACTCTTCATCGACGAAAAGAAGAGACGCCTGGTAAGTTCCTTACTTTTTAGGGCACCCCGGCTGGGGGTCTCCTTCCCGGGGTCCTCTAAGTCTGGGAGGGGCTTTAAGAGCTCTGCTGCCAGGGTTTCCCCTGAGGTGCCTCGCCGGCCTAATAGGCGTACCAGGGTTTTATCAGAGGGTTCCCGCGAGGGGCCTGCCGACACAGGATTACGATCTGAGGTTCACCAATCAGGTGCTAATAGTTAGTAGTGCTGAGGCTTTGGGTACCGGAGTTCGCTCCAAGGTCTCCTTGTTTGGAGCTTCCCATACAGACACTGGTGTGCGTCCTGAGGCCTCCGTTGAGTCTTTCTGTACCGAACCACGGTTCGAGGACCCTCTCGGGGATGCTATACAAAACGAACTCTGTTTTGAGGTTCCTTTCATTGAGGCTAAGGTGTGTACCGACAGAACTGAGAGACTAGTTAAGATATTGTCTGTGAGGTGGATTCCTCAACATTCCTGAGCTTGCAGTGATACCGGTTCTGTTGAGGGTGCACAGGGAGCGGTCGCTCACCGTATCTCTTCTGTTACTGGCTTTGCCGAGGTTCCTCTCCTGGAGGCTAATTCAAGGGGTAGGATGTCCAATAAACATCCAAGGCCCTATAGTACCAGCTCTGCCGAGGATCCTTGTGTCACGGCTAAAGTTTCAATCAAATCCCCTTACCAGTCTGTGGAGTTACCTGCCTCATCCACACATGTGACGCAGTTCTCCTCAGATGCTAACAAAAAGGCGGGCCTTCCCCCGTGGTCTACGGTGGACATTTTGGATTCTTCCCTCACACCCACGCTATTGACAGCGGGTGCTGGGAACCTTCTTTTTGGTGGACAACCTTTTCCACGGGACAGTGTGAATCCGTTCCGCCCCTCTTATGACTGGTGCGCTTGAATGCCACTACTGCATACGGTCTCACTTCCTACTACTTCTGCCCCATTGGTCTATGTAGACCCGGTTGGTGCCGGGCCCTCTTGGCAGCCTTCCTCACTACTTTTGTGGGGGTATGCCTCTCATGAACGGCCTCTGCCCACTCTAGTGCCTAAAGTTTCGGTAGAGGATGCCTTTTTTGGAAAGAACTCTGAGCCCATGAGGGAGTACTTTAAAGGTCTTTTTTGGGAAATCGGCCCTCTGTTGCCGCATCTTGCCCCGGCAGTTCCAGTCGCGGCACCTGTCATCCCGGCAGCGGTACCGCCTCTACCTCCCGGCCCGTGTCCAGCTCTTCCAGCCTCTGCCTCCTTTGTCTCCGGTTGACAAGACTCCAGCAGAGCGAGGCGTCAATTTGACGTCGGTCTCATCGCAACCGGCAGATCCTGGCGTACTGGATGACCCTCAGGCAGATGAGGATAGTGAGGACCAGCCCTGCTCTGTCAGAGCATTCCTTGACCGGGTCCTGGACATAATGTCACTCCTTGACATACCAGTACTGGAGGTACCCGCTCTGCAGGAAGGGGCGCTCACCTTGTTTCCGCAGAAGCGCACTGGCCTGTAGCTGCAGAGGGACGTTCTGGCCGAGGTCCGCAAAGTCTGGGATAAACCTTCCCCTCTCCCTTCCACCCCCCTCCTCTCCCGCCTACTCTGTGGTGCTCTCTGTCTCTCCTATCTTTTCTAACTGCTTCTCTATTGTCTATCCTGCTCTCCTCACTAAATCTGGTAGGAAGAAGTTTAAAAAGGACATTCTGGTCTCCAACCCAGGCCTCCCTATCGCCAACACCTACACCAGTGCCTCCTCCAAGGAAACTCTCACCGACATCCTCTTTGTTGTGCCTTCACCAGACCTATGGACCCTTCATATGGTCTCTGTGCTCTCCCCTTTCTCTTCTTCTCCCATTAATGGTGGCACTCACTGGGACACCCTCCTGGCATCCTTCCATTCCTCTAAGGTCTGTTACGCTCAGCTGGCTCCCACAGGGGCATCGATCGGACCCGGACAGCTGCAACCTCCTCCAATGTGAAGCGTAGTGCAGAGATGACAGACTGGACTGGACCGCCTAATCTCGTCTGCTTGACCCGTAGAAGTTTTCTCCTGCAAGTAGACAAAGGGATTTAGCCACCCGTGGATTTTAGTAATGGCACCCCACTGTTCTCCCCACTAATCACCACCGATATTCACTTTCAGTAAGCTCACCTTATGTTTGTAAATGATGAGCTCTCCATCCTGCGTGAAATACAGGGGTGGGTAGATACCAGTTACTTTACTGGTTTGAAGGCGTTGGAAGAGTTCCGGATGAATATTGACTCCGAGGTTCCAGGCGAGAACCCGTAAGTATAAAGTTCAAAAGAGTTCAATATGTCCGATGTTCACTCTTGTACATTCCTTTCTTCTGTTGCAGATGGGTCCAAGGGAAGATTGTCTTATGGCAGCTGATGGTGTTCAGGTAAGATTCTGTATTACCCAACACTGTCCGGCAAAAGATGCGTGTGTTTAAATTGCTGGTTTCTCTCTCCTTACAGGTGCGGCGTAAGAAGTTGCGGTTTGTTACAGAATAATGCCTCCGGTTGTTAATCAGGTAAGTCTATGGTGGAGAGGTTGTATTTGTTGGCTCTCTCGGCTCACCTTATGTTTCTTTGTCCCCTAGATGGTGGAATTCGGCGGAGAAAATGATGGAGGCTGCGCCGGATCGAAAAATGCTGTGAGGACTGGCGAGTATGGCGCGGCACTGCAGCTGGCGATGCGACGCGTGTAGAATAATGTCCTTTTCAAGTTCGAAGACGTGATGGATCCGGAATTCAGGTAAGGATTAAAATAATATCTGTTTTCTAACCTTTCCATCTTCTTTCTTCTATTGCTAGGAGCTCTGGTTTCGAGACGGACGTGGCTGAAGACTGGATGCTGACTGCAGGCACGGTGAGCGTTACGCTGCTGGATGCAGAATAACGCGAAGCATGTGCTGCTGTTCGGGCGTGGTTTAAATAGCCTCCAAAGTAGTTCCAGGTAAGAAGTCCCTAGAACCACACCCGAGTAAAAAATAGTCCCTGTAGTAAAATAGTTCCATCCAGGCCTCACGTTGGCTTGGATTCATTTGCAGCATGGTCTGCATGAGGTAAGTAAACTCTATGAGCCTGGCGCCTGTGGCCTGATTGACTGATTTCTATTATGAGCCTGGCACCTAAGGCGCCAGGACTGAACCTAGACAGCCCCCAGCCGGGGCTGCTGGGGTTTTATTAAATATCTGGATGCCTGCTCCCGGGGCTGATGGGCTTGATCCGGATGCCCGGGGGTAGGCATCATGACAGGTCATCATTAATGTTTACTCTAATGGGACTGTCCTGGTCCAAGGCCCTCAGGCCAACCTTCACCTCTTTGATAGACGCTTCCCGCGCCTCATCAACTTCCTTTCTTCTCCTGCTGTCCCCTCTCCCCTTTCCTTGACTACCTCGCCCCCCCATTCTGCCTCTTCATTGGCTACCTTGTCTTCCTCTTCCCTCTTTGGCTCCTTCTACACCTCCGCAGGGCGTACCTCTGATCTGTACCCCTCACCGGAAGTCCTTCAAGGATGGCAACCTTCTCCATATTGCCACTCTAAACTCTCGCTCTGCTATCAAATACTCCTCTGATATCTGCCGTCTTCTGGAAGAACTTGACCTTGATGTCCTCGGTCTCACTGAGACATGGTTCACGCCCAGCTCTATCACGAGCTTTGATACGCTCCCGCCTGGCGGCTACAAGATCCTCTCCGCACCCAGGGCCAACCGCTCTGGTGGGGGTATAGCCCTGATCTTCCCCGAGTGGATTCCTGCCTCTGTCACTCCTATGCAGGCCTACTCCTCTTTTGAATGCCTCCTATACAGGCTCACCCCTAGCCATTCACTTACTGTGGCTACTATCTATCAGCCACCTGTTCAGATTTCATCCTTCCTCTCTGAATGAGCAGACCTCTCCGCCTCATTCCAGGCCTCAGCTACTCAACTCCTCCTTCTTGGAGACTTCAACATCCACCTGGATGCCTCCTGTCCTCCCTCTGGACTCTTTCGCAACCTCTGCGACTCTCGCTCACTCACTATTCTGCCCTCTGGCCCAACTCACTCTGCAGGGCATACTCTTGATGTTCTGATCTCCTCCGACCTTCCCCTCTCTGTCCCTCTCACCACTCTCTCTCCTGCAGTGATCACTTTCTCCTCTCCTCCCACCGCACCCTCCCTACCCCTCAGGCCAAGCCACTTCCATCACTGCCACCCACCTTCTCGGTCATCCGACCCATGAAGCACGTGTCAGCTGAGGCTTTCGCCGCCACCTTCTCACCCTCCCCCTCTAGCTGACTCCTGACACAGCCCTCTCCACGCTCCACTCTGCTATATTTGATACTCTTGATATCCTTGCCCCTGTCATGAGAATCCGCCTGAAGCCCAAAGCCAAGTGCAACTCCTGGTTCGACTCAGACCTCGTCACCCTAAAACACAAGTGTAGGGTGGCCAAGAGGAAATGACGTGCTTCATGTACATCCTCTGACAAGATGGCCTGCTGCAAAGGCAATACCGGCTCTCTGTCCTAATCAAGAAGAGAGCGCATATCCAAGCCAGCGTCTCTGCGGCATCTAACAACTGGGCTGAACTCTTTAAAATTTGCAAGGAACTGGGCAATCGTGCCGCAGTCTCTACCTCTCCTGTCCCCTTCCAGGCCCTTTGTACAGCATTGGCTTCTCACTTCATCTCTAAAACTCAGGACATCCTGTCCTCTCTCTCCTCCTATCCTCTCCCTCCCCCACTCCCTACTCTTCCTCTGGCTTTTCTGCAGCCATCTCTCCTCCCTCCTTCTCTGCCTTTCCCCTGTTCTCCGCAGACAAGGTTTCTAGACAAGTCCAATCTATGAAAGTCTCATCGAGGTTCACCCCTGTTCCTCCAAAACTATCAAGGACCACATCGACTCCCTGGCTCTTGCCCTGGCTGATTTCTGCAATCACCCCTTCGCCACTGGAGTCTTACCACACCCCTGAAGCACTCCCTTGTGTACCCCCTTCTTAAGAAACCCTCTGCCGACCGCTCCTGCCCGGCTAACTATCGCCCAATCTCCATCACTCCCTTCCTGGGCAAGCTCCTGGAGAAACTGGCCATCTCCCAGCTTAATCTACACACTGAATCTGTTGGTTGTCTTAATGACCATCAGTCTGGCTTCAGAGCTGCCAGAAGCACGGAAACTGCTCTCCTGAACATCCGTGAAGACCTGCTCTCCAACCTTGACTCTAACACCCATTGCGCTCTCATCCTGCCTGATCTCTCTTCTGCCTTTGACACTGTCAACCATGCCATCCTGCTCAACCGGCTCCGTGATAACCTGGGTATCACTGATCAGGCTCTGGCGTGGCTGACTTCTTTCCTCTCCAACCGACCCTCCCAGGTCCAACTTGGGTCCTTCCACTCTGCTATCTTTTTCTCTGCCTGTGGTGTCCCCCAGGGGTCTAACCTCTCTCTCTCTGGCTGTTCAACCAATACCTGGCAATCCTGGCCAACTGCATAGCCGCTCTCTGCCCCAACTTTCAGTGCTATGCGGATGACACCCAGCTCATCTTCAGGCTACCCTCGGCCTCCTCTTCTACTTCCCTCTTCTCTTACTGTCTGTCTGCTATCCTGCAGTGGTGTGCTGCCAATGAACTCTGCCTTAATGCCAGTAAGACTGAGATTCTCCTCATTGGCACACCCGCTCCATCCTTTCCTGTAGCTCTCTGGCCAGCCTCTCTTGGCCCTCTTCCTGTTCCCACATGCAAGGCTGAAAACCTCACGGTCATCTTCGACTCTACACTCTCCTTCTCTCCTCACATCTCTGACGTCTCTAAGAAGTCACACTACCAGATGCACCTCCTCAGAGGTATTCTTCTTTTCCTCTCCTTCCCCCAGAAGCTCACTGTCTCCAGAGCTCTGGTTCTCTCTAGGCTGGACTATTGCAACAGCCTCTTTCGAAATCTGCCTATTTCTACTCTCCGCCCTCTACAACTTATCCAGAACAGGACTGCAAGACTTGTCCTTGGCCTCAAGCCCAGGGATCGTATCTCTCCAGGACTGAAATCTCTGCACTGGCTCCCAATGGCTGCGAGGATTAAGTTCAAAACCCTCTGCATCGTCCACAAGGCCATCTGGGGCCTCAATACCTTCAACTCTCTCTCTTCCTAAATACCTTCCTTCTCTGGCTCTTCGCTCATCCGCCTCAAACTCCCTCAGGGTCAGTCGCTTCTCCAAGCAACAAGTTGATGGTAGATCTCTTTCTTCGGCTGGGGCCTCCCTCTGGAACAGCCTCCCTGAAACTTGAGGAGAATCATCTTCGGTTCCGGAAGCACCTCAAATCCTCTTGCGTCTGCTTTTTCTCCTCCTCTCCCTTGCTGACTTCCTGGCTGACAATGAAACTGCTCTGGCCACCCTCTGTTCTCGGGCCCAGGTCCCCTCCCCCACCAGTCGCACTCCTGCACTGCCTTTCTGGTTATAGTATCCCTACAGTCCCACTACCAGCACCTGACGTCTGCACTTGCCCTTGCACTTGCCACCTGCTGGCCGTACTTTTACTTATTGTTTATTTTTTTTCTTATCACATGTACTGCACTGGCCTCTCCCCCTTGCCCCCCGCACTTCTCCTCCTTCCCCTTCCCATGCACTTGCGCAATCTGAATGACACCTGGCCTAGTAGGATCGTTGTCTGTCTTCCCTCTATTCCGCCTCCCTTGCCTCGTCACGCCTTGAAACACTTGTATATAGGCGCGTTATAAATGCCATATCATATATCATATCATAACCCCACCCTGGGCTACATATCAATAAGGGAATTGATGCCCGTTACAGGCTTTACACCTCTGAGGAAGTAGCCTTGGCGTCATGTCCGCTCCCTTCCTCAACAGTGGTAGCGGCCGTCACTCTGCAAGCCAAGCCGTCCTCTGCGACCTCTGCAGCTACGGCTCTGTTCTGGCCAAGGAAGACAAGTTGCTTGATTCCTTAGGCAAGAAGGTTTATGCCAACTCAGCACTGCAATTGTGTCAGGCTAACACAGAGCTCATTTTGGAGCAGCAAATATGAAACTGTGGAGGGATTTGGCAGACTTCCAGGAGTTCATTTCTGGGGACAGGCTGGAAGACTTTAAAGGTGGTTTGTCAGACGTCAGGGTATTGGCGCAGGATTTGCTGGAGGCTGCTGCTCACCATGTTGACATCTCATCTCGAGGCCTCATGTTGGGGGTGGACTCCTCTCGTCAAGCTTGGCTTCATGCAACAAAGTTCTCGAAGGAGGTCCAAGATAAGGTTCTGGACCTGCCTTTTGATGGCAAAGAGTTGTTTGATTCCTCAACGGATGACGGGCTCACAAAGACTAAGGCGAGCACGCAGACCGGCAAGATCTGGATCCCAGTTTCGGTCCTCTTCAGGCTGTTCCAGGACCGCAGGTCACGCAGAACTGATCCTCCGTCAGGTGGCTTCCATCGGAAACAGCAACGGGGTCAATTTTTTTCTCGGTCTTCAGCCTCCTCCTCAGGGAATGGTAGTCTCTTCGCCGAAAAGTGTGCAAAATGATATTTTTTGGCACTCGCACAAGACTCCAAAGGGAAGACGAATCTCGTCTCATCTGGGGGCATGGCAAACCATCGCCGAAGACCGGTGGGTTTTGTTCATCGCTCGGACGGGCTTCCGCTTGCCCCTACCTCACCCTTCAATCCTCCCTTTCAGCAATCGGGGACGCCCTCCCTCAGAACCGAGGTCCAGAAGCTTCTAGACCTCAAGGCGGTGGAACCCGTTCGCCTGGTGGAACGAGGGGAGGGTTTCTACTCTCGTCTGTTCACGGTGCCCAAACCCAACCAGGCTGGCCTTAGCACCATCCTAGACTTTTCCCAGTTCAAGCTTTCTCTTCCCCAAGAGAAATTCAAAATGATCACACCCTGCCAAATAAAGTCCTCTCTTCGGAAGGGCAACTGGCTCTGCATTGTGTACCTCCAGGATGTGTATATGCCTATCCTGATCTGGAGCCTGCATCGGAAATATCTGCGGTTCTCCCTGGGAGCGGAGCATTTCCGATTCCGAGTGCTCCCTTTTGGTCTCAGCTCAGCGCTGCGTGTCTTCACAAAGATGTTGTCGGTCATAGCAGTGTTTCTTCGGCTACAGGGTATTCATATGTATCCATATCTGCGCAGTCCTTGTCCAGTGAAAGCCTCGAGCAACCTTCAGTCTCTCCTTCAGCTCCTGTTCTGCCTTGGGCTGTCGGTGAACTGGTGGAAATGGTGGAAATTCTCCATGACAATCTCTCAGGACCTGATATTCACAGGTATTCATATATTCACAATCGACTGCAGAGTGACTGTGGATAGGATGGCGGATCTGTTAACTACGTGTCAGGTTTTCATTCAGTCAGAGAGCATGTCGGCCTGGTGGTTTCAGAGGCTTTTCGGCCACATGGCCTCGTGCATGCTTGCTTTTCCTCTTGCACTTCTCAAGATGCGACTCACGCAGATGGCTCTTTGGAGCTCCTGGCTTCAGGCAGTGGACCCGGACACCAAAATGATTCCGGTTCCACCCAGCATGATGATAGATCTCCTATGGTGGTCATCTTCCAGCAATCTGTCAGTGGTGCTTCTTTTCTGGAGCCCTCCCCTCAAACGACCATTACGACAGACTCCTCCCTTATTGGGTGGGGTGCAACGTTGGATCATCTTCAGGTTTTCGACCTGTGGTCGCCACAGGACAATTTCCCATAAATTATCTGGAGCTTCTGGTGATTTTCCTGGCGCTCAAAGCTTTCGAGCCAGTGATTGTGAGCAAAGTGGTCCACATCCGCACAGACAATGTGGTGTCCATGTTTTACATCAACAAGCAGGGGGGTACCAGGTCACCTCCCCTAGTAGATCTAGCCAGTCAGATTTGGGAATGGGCCATTCAGCACAGTGTTTGGCTGCTGGCAGTACACATTCCGGGCCAACTGAATGTGACTGCAGACTCTCTCAGCCGACGGGCGGTGGTCAACTACGAGTGGGTACTGAACACAGAGATCCTCTCTGACATTTTTTGCCATTGGAGCACTCCAGAAGTGGACCTCTTTGCGACGTCGTCAAACAGGAAACTTCCTCTTTATGCTTCCAGGAACGGACTCAGAGCTTCTTTCCTGGGGGGATGCTCTTGAATTTCCGTGGCACAACATGAGGGCCTGTGCCTTCCCGCCTCTTCCTCTGATTCACTGGGCGCTATGCAAGCTCAGGAACACGACACATTTCACTCTCCTGTTCATAGTCCCTTGGTGGCCAGCCAGATTCTGGTTTTCGGAGCTTCAGCATCTGTCAGCATGCTCCCTGATCAGGCTTCCGCTGATTCCCGACCTGCTTCACCAGAGTGACCAGCAGATGTGGCACCCCTTCCCACAAACATTCAGCTTGGTGGCCTGGTGCCTGAGTTCTAATCCTTAGAAAGTTTCAACTTGTCCGCGGAAAATATGCATATTATCCAGGCGGCTAGAAAACCTTCGACAAGGTCTCAGTATAGGAGCAAGTGGCTCTGGTTCTGTCACTGGTGTTTAGCTAAGCAGATGGACCCCAGGGATGCTACCATTGACACAGTCCTGTCTTTTGTTTCTCACCTGGCAACTTCAAGCATACATGTCTTGTCTTGTAGGACTTATTTGTCGGCTATCGCTGCTTACCTATCCACGGACACTTGCTCTTTTTCATTGACAAACCTTGTCATTAAAGGGCACTTTACAGATCTATTGCATCTTTATCCACCTGTGCGCAACCCGCATCCTAAGTGGGAATTGAATGTGGTCCTCACTTACTTATGCCATAAACCTTTTGAGCCCATGGCTATGGTGGACTTGAAGTTCCTTTCAGTGAAAATGGCTTTTCTGGTTGCAGTATCTTCGGCAAGGCGTGCAAGCGAGCTTCAATCCTTGTCTGTAGAACATCCATTCCTCACCTTTCATAAGGCAAAGGTTGTCCTCCGGACTAATCCTTCTTTCCTTCCAAAGGTGGTATCCGATTTTCATCTGAACCAGTCTATTTCTTTACCAGTCTTCTTTCCAGACCTGGCCTCAGATGGCGAGAGGGTATTCCCCATTTTTGATGTCAGACGAGCTCTTTAGTTTACCTTGGACATAACATCTAAACTTAGGAACGCTTCCCATTTTTTTGTGACCTTCGAAGATCCGAAAGGAAAGCCGGCCTCGAAAGCAACTATCTCTCGATGGATTGCTTCCTGTACATCAGAGGCGTATACCGTTCAGGGCCTTCAGCCTCCAAAAGGTATTCATGCCCATCTTGTATGGGGCAAGGCGGCTGCCGTTGCCTTCCAGAAATATGTTCCATCGGAAACCATTGCCAGAGCAGCTACGTGGGCTTCCCCATCAGATTTTTGTAAGCATTACTGCTTAGACCTGAGCTCCAGAGCCAATGCTCAATTTGGTCAGGCTGTTCTTAAGAACCTCTTTCAGTAAGGGAGTTCCATCCACTAGTTTTCCTGTGAGGAGTGCTTGCTAAACTCCCAAAAGTATGGAGGAAAGGGGACGGGACGTAGGAGTATAACAAAGTTACTCACTGTAGTGACTATGTTACTCCTGGTCCATAGTCCCCTTTCCTCCATACACCCGCCCGCCGTCCCCTCTAATAAGTATCCTCTTTTATTGCTTAATGGTCTCAGACCTGACAATAGAAAAGGACTGAAGGGCGATGCGCGGGCAGAGCTAAGGAGGGAAGGGTTACGGCCACATGCGGTACCTCGCGTAAAAAGAGAAGGACACATTTATTCAATTTGATGTTTTTTTACAGAAGTGCTCCGGTCCCAAAAGTATGGAGGAAAAGGGACTATGGACTAGGAGTAAGATAGTCACTAGAGTGAGTAACTTTTTTATATTCCAACACCCTACCTGTGCCTCTGTCCCCCTTTATTCCCCACAAGTAATTTCCTGATGTGAGAATCCCCACCAATCCTAATCTTCACTCTACATAGGGCTGGCGCTGTCCTGGCCAATAGGTAAGTCAGCCTCCCAAGGCCACCTAAGATATGCAACCCCCCCCAAAAATGCCCTGTCCAGTATTAGTCATGTGGAGGCTGCGTTCCGGCCTCCCTTACTCCTTCCTTTTGCATACAGACACCCATCTTCCACTTGTCCCTCTTAGGAAGAGGCATTGCGGACAAGTCCTCCTCTGGATCTCCCTCCTGGACCTTAGGACTTGGCTCTCATCCCCCTCCATCAGATCAGCGGCTTCTTCTTCCTTGGAGATAGTGTATAATTGACCTTTCCAATCAAAACGGACCGGCTCTTTTTTCCGCGCAGCATGCATGATTTCCTCCTTCACCTGATACAGAGTCAAAGTCCTGCTCACCTGGTAAGGAGAGTACAAGCGGTGGGCTCGGACCAGGAAACCTCTCGTTCGGCTGATGAATCCAGCACATTTTGGAACAGTGCCACCACATATTTCAAATACGATATTGACTTAGGGATCCCTTGAATAAGTATATTATTCTGCCGGGGATCTATTTTCGGCATCTTACTGCTTGGTAAGGTCCTGTTTCATGTGCTGTTCCAAGGATATCACCCGCTGTGCTAGTTCATCCTCTTCGTGCCCCTGCTCAATTATTGCGGTTTCTACTTCATTCCACCCTTCGTTCCAACGCAAGGGCATTTTTTGTTAAGATCTGCTATACGTTTGGTAAGGTCGCCAGCAGTGTCTTTGTGTTTTTGTTCCTGCAGCGTAGTTGGTCAGTCCGATCTCCTTGTCAGTGGGTCATCAACCTCCTGGTGAGATGGGGAGGCAGGTGTATCTGCTCCGCGGTCGATTGCTGCACTTCTGAGCCTCGGACCCCTGCATGAGCGCTTTTATGTCCTCAGACGTGGGCCCTTTCTGCTTTGTCATCTGTTCCGCCATGCCAACTCTCAGGGGCCTGTAGTCTCTGTCCTGGCTTGCCGCTGCAGGGGCTTACAACCTTTAGGGGTATGCTGTACCTTTCCCTCTCACCTCCAGCTAGATTGTACCTCTGTCTGCCGCTTTCCCCAACTTCTTCTCTGCCTGCCTCGATCACTGCCTCCCAGGCTCAGACCACCGCCACGAATGCTGCTCCACAAGGCACCCAGGTTGGTTTAAGTCTACTTGGTCGAAAATATTTGACCTTTTCACATTTGACCGAATTGTATGGGTCTTTTTTTGGTCGCAATTTCTGGGGGATATCCCCCGAAACTCCACCCCTATTCCCTTACCCCACCCCACATATATATTTAATTAAATTTGACCGAATTTCAACCAAGAAAAGGATCAAAAAAATTCGGTCAAAAGTAAAACATCAAATGTTTTTCGAACAAGTAGGCTAATACACCCAGGTTCACTACCCGTGGGGATGGGAGGGAAGAGACAAGCCACAATAAAGTTGTTGCACCCTCGCAGGGAAATGCTGACACCTTGTGTCTTCCCCTTGGCATCTGCTCCGTTCACCTTGGGTGTAGGCAGTGGACTCCCCATCAAGGGAGTGGCCCAGGGATTTCTTCCACAACCCACCTATGAGGTCTAAGTTCTTTCATGCGCCCCCACCTGGCTGCTCGGTCTTCCCCTCCTCTATGGCTGATCAGCTTCGGCCTTTCCCCATCGGAGGCAGGCAGGCTTCAATTGATGCTTCACCCAAGGGTCCATGGGGGTAGATTTGATCAGGAATCCCTTTTAAAAAATGTTAGCCGGAGTGCTTATTCAGTAGAGGAACTGGGGTACTGTATTGCTTAACTGCCGAGACATAGCCACTGAAGGCAGGGGACCCCACCCAGCGACTGGAGTTGAATTATGATATGATAAGTCATTTATAACGTGCCTGTACACAAGTGTTTCTAGGCGCAATATGTAGGAGGCTGCATGCGATCAGTGCACAGCTCGGAGGCTCGTATATGATTTTGCTGGCATCCCATTCAGGAGAGAGCTCCTCCCTGCAGCAGGGTCACGTCTCCTGGTCACCGATTTGGGTCCTCGGGTGGGCCAGCATGGTTTGCACTCAGATGGTCTCTCCAGAGCCTGTCAGTACCCTGCTTCGGATGCCGCTTCAGCGCTGGAGCCTCCAGTCCACCCCCTGCATCCAGAGCCAGCAGTGAGGATCCCAGCCTCTCAGTCGAACTGCACCGAAGCTCTGCCAGTGCCCCCCGACCACAGGGCTTTCTCTTGGCTGTGGCCTCACATATGCGGCGCTGTGGTCATTGGGTGCTGAAGATGAGCCGGACGCCATTTTGCCTGTTTCGGTCTGGGAAGTCTCAGCAGCCCGTCCTCGCCACTCTGCCGGCTGATCAGCTCTAAATTTTGGGGGTGTTCCACCACCAGTTCGGACACCTCTCCCCTGCTTTTCAGTTCAAATCTGACATTTCTAGAGGGGGTTAGGGCATATGGAATGGGCTCGGGTGTAGGAGCGCACCGGAGAAGCATTTATCAGCTAGCCACGCCCCCTTGGTGCTTCTTTTTATATATGGATTGAAAAAAATGAGGGATCTGATTTGTGCATCTGTTTCCTCGTTAGCTTAATATAGTGTGATTGGCCTTTGCTAACTGTTTCCATCTCCTCTACAATTTGTGTTTACCTGAAGTGGTTTTGTATTTATTACAAATGAGGATTGGCCCGTGCCCCTGCCCCTGTGGTTTACCCTGTCAATGGTGGTATGAGGCGGTGTTAGTATGGCGGGCTGCGGACCCAGATCTAAGGCTACACTGTTAGTCTCTCTCTTCTATGTCAGTGTTGCTATGCGGAATGGGATCGTTACCAGCAGCAGATTTTTGTGTCTGTCATAATTTCTCTGTTTGGCTATGGGTCAGGATTCTGGCCGGAGCTTGTGCACCTGGCATGCAGTGATCTGCCAATATAGCTCTGCACATCGACCAATGACCGGGCCCTGACCAGTTTAAAGAATCAACTACTAATCAACATAACACTCATTCTGCTCTCAAGTGGAGGCCCTCCTCTAATAGTGGGAACCTATTCTGCATCACCTCACCTACCATCCTGAGCTGCTACAGCCCCTACAAAAGACCCTGCTTTGCCCATTTGAACTACCGCGTGCGCCAGCATCGCAAGTACATTTGAGCATTAGGCTCCCCTCATTTTAGGGATTGGACTGCCTTTCAGTTAGGATTATGTTTGGTGGAGAAGGGCCTAAAGACTATTTGCACTGCCTGCTTCTTCCCTGTTTAGGTTGTGGACCCATTTGGTGCATTCATCCTTTAGACCACATTGGTCTTGTATATATGTGTATAGATAGGATTGTATTGGTTTAATAGTATTGCTGTGACTTTATTACTGTGTGTTGCATTGCAAAGGCCTTGGAATAAATGTTGTTGTATTTTTGATATATATATATATATATATATATATATATATATATATATATATATATATATATATATATATATATATATATATATATATACTCCTGACTGAGAGTGATTTGTAAGTGTCCTTTACTCTGTGTGCTCATTGAGGTCCTTCAGTCACCCTCACCCCTCCTGAGACCTAGTCTTGACCACCGCCATAGTTACCTTGATTGGTCTGGCTTGTCCAGAAGGTTACCCGGTTCCAAGAAACTAGGCTGGCCTTCTCAATATCTGCCCACCAGATGAGAGTTCAGAAATCCATCTTAACACACCCTGAAGTAGCCATGAGGCATGGCTTTACCAGACCGTGCACACCCTCCGATTTTATCTTTTTGCTTTTTTGCACACCTGACGTAGCCCCCTTACCATGAGGCGATGCTTTACCAGACCATGTACACCCACTGATTTTATCCTTATGCTTGTTTGCACATCTGTAGTAGCGCCCCGTATCACGAGGCTTGGCTTTGCTAAACTGTGTACTTATCCTGTAACTCTTATGCGTGTTAATACACTTTTTAACTGTACAATGCACTTTCTGTAACTAGCGCCTAAATGCCTCTGGGTTTTGGCCACTGAAATAAATTCGAAAAGAAAAATGGAGACTGCAGAGATCTCTGCATGCACTGAACACATATGCCAAAAACAACAACTTTAAGATACATTTCAAAAAATGAAAATATTAATAATAGACAATAGAAAGAAGAAAGTGAACAACTTTGTTTGGAAGCTTGATGAGATCGCGAATTAGGTGGTTGAGTCTTATGTGTATTTAGGGGTCCCAATAACTAATAAGCCAAGCATAGTACATTTAGAAAATAGCTTGGTTCCAAAAGCTTTTAGGACATTTGAAGCAAGTAAAGTTTATGTTGCTCTCAAAGGTGGCCATTCTGTAGAAGGATCATTGAAGGTATATAAAACAAGTATTATACCATTATTACTGTATGGAATTGACATTTTCGTAGAAAAACAGGTTAAATGGCTTATCCTCATTGAGGATAAACGTTGGCGTCCTGTGTTCGGGCTACCAAAAATTGTCTCTATTGAGGCTATACTTTGCGAGCTAGGATTGATTTCCTTTATGACCTTGTGGAGTAACCTTCATTTGACAATTTTGGCGGAGCTAGATAATGAGTACTCATTACTCAGGTTGTTTGCTAACTTGCTTAATAAAGATTGTGGAACTCCTAAGGTGCTCACTGAGCTCAAACCAGCTTGGGAGATAACATGAGGAAATTGGCCCTTGGCTCTGCGTTTTAATTATGGTGCGCTCATGAAGGATCTACAGACTAAAGTGCGAGCATGGGATTGTATACTTAATATGGAGAATCTCACAACTAAGCAAATATATATTGCATATGTTGGGCAGGGATTTCCTTTCTGAAAGCCATTTGAATACATCATTAAATCTGATATTGCAGATTTGAGAAGGTTTATAACTCAATTACGCTTTAACTAGCTGATCCCAGCCTAACATATGCTATTCTAGCATATCTTAAAGGTCAATATCGGTCTGTAATTGAAAGGGTCACTTCTGTGCCCCTAAATATCGGAATTACCACTGATCGCTTCCAGGAAGGGGGCGTAGGTCCTTGTGACGTATTAATGGTCATTGAAAAGGCTAAACATTATCAGATGGAATGAGAGGCATGCGCGGTATAAGAACAGTATTTAAGTTTCATCCATCACACGGGACACCTCGACAGCATGTGCCAGACTTAACAAATTATTTGTTAGGGAGTACGCAAAATTTGTCTGTAACCTTATCCACATTCAGAATTACCAATTTTGTTCTTAATAAATAAAATAAACAAACAAACCAATTTTGTTCTTGTTTGACTTTGGCTAAGTCTTTAGTGGTGACTGCTGCCTCTTTTCATATTTGGCAAGAAGCTGACATGTTTTTATTGGGATAGGACAACCAATCCCTTTTTTTATTAGAACTGTGATCATAATGTAAGTGCAATTGAATAATGTGCTATTTGGGCTGTTATATGTTTTAGTTTGTTTTATATGGCAAATAGTAATTTAATTATGGATCTGTTGTTATACTGATTATACAATTATATTGTTTTAGTTTTAGTGTTACATTTTGAATACTTTTTTATTAACCATATACACTGAAATAAACAAAAATCATCAGTTCCATCTTGTTTGCAGTGATTTGTCTCCCAAAACATAGGGTTTTGATGGTAACATTGAGAACTCTTTTGGACTATGGTTCTAACTTACTCACAATGCTGTCTTTCGAAACATGGCGGTTCCCATGGTAATAGTATTGCTCTGATTTGGCACGTTTCCCTTGGTTACACCATGGCTTCATCTGGCACACAATAATCTCCTTAGGTACATTAGTGGGTCCAGCAGGACACACGATTTATCTTGGGTACAGTGATTTTCCTGTCAGTTTGAGGGGTTCCCCTTAGTTGCCGTGATGATTCTGGTGGGGCAGGGGATTTCCCTTGGTTACACTGACAGTTCCAGCGGGTCATAGGTTTTGCACTTATTTCAGTAGTGAATGTAGCAGGGCAATGGGCTTTCCTTGGTTACAATAATGGTTCCTGCAGGTCTTGCATTTGGTTAATTGATTGTTCTTAAAAGTCATAGGGATTCTCTTTGTTAGACTGAAGGCTCTAGTGGTTCTTGTGGTTTCATTTGGTTATGGTGATCATACTAACAAATGCCACATTTACTAATTAATCTACTCTTCTTCATTAGGAACGATTTCTGGAATACTGCTTCATGTATGATGAGGATGGCTATCAATCATACTGTTCGGTTTGCTGTGAAGGGGTGGAATTGCTGCTGTGCAGCAATGCAAGCTGCCACCGGTAGGCATTTCCCTTTAATAATGATTGAAAAAGAGAATATGTGGAGCAATACCAACTGTCATGGGGTGGCTGATTCAGTCCAACAATAGCAATGGCCATAGACAAGGTGAGTCCTTTATAAAGCCACCCAATACCATTACAACTATTCAACAATGGAGCTAATAGGTTTGTGCCCTTTTAGAAATGCCCACCATGAAGCAAAAGTGCTTCTCTCATAGTTGAATATGGCAGTTCACATGTGCCAGTCTACAAATGGCAGATACAACATTGTATTTCTTTTTTGCAGGTGTTTCTGTGTGGAATGTCTGGAGAGCATTGTTGGGCCAGGAACATCAGCACACGCCAAAGAACAAGAGCCCTGGAACTGTTACATGTGCGTGTCACAGAGGTGTCACGGGGCATTACAACGGCATAAAGACTGGAATGCAAGACTGCAGGAATTCTTTAGCAGCGACAAAAGACAAGAATATGTGAGACTGCCTGAAAAACAGAAGAAAAAAAGAAAAACAGGGATATGGGAAAAAGGGAGGGACTATTAGACAGAGGGAAAGGGAATTAAGGGTTACAATGGGGAGAGTGTGGGAGAAGATAAGGCGATCTGAGAATGTTTGGGGTTGATCTAAGAGGTGTGTGGAAGGGTGTGTTTTTCATGAACTGTGAAGTCCGTGAAACATTGGTCATGGCTAATCTTAGAAACTGCTTCATGGAGTTTGACTCTTGTGCCTATTTCTCTCTTTTGATCACCTGAAAAAGTTTGTTTTGATGGAAGTGACACACTCTTTGTAACCTCCTTGTCACATCTCTACACTAAAACCAAAAATGCAGATTTGCCAATATGTATAAATTGGTGTCTGAAAATGACTGTCCTTTAGCCACCTAGATTCCAGCACACACCAAATCCCAGAGAGGTGTAAACAGAAGGTTACACACAGATTGCTACAGTGGGCAATACGCCTAATCGTGCATCTATTAATCGGACAGATGACCTGCAGCTTGTACATGAAGCTCAGTGTATTTCATACATGTTGCCTATATCTGTGTGCAACCTGCAGGTCATAGGTTTGAATCTAGGAAGGATTGCTCAGTGGGTTGAGCACCCACTACATATATCTCTCTGTAACCTGGAGTTCCTGGATTTGAATAATGATATGGGTGACATAGCATTTTATACTCCCAACCAAATTAAAACAAATACCCTTGAAATGGTTTGTGGTGTGGTCTAAGTAATTTTGTGCCCACCACCAACTTTTACCTTTCAGGCTCTGAATAATGGCCTGTGCGATTGGTTGCTTATTAGATAACGCCTATCTCTCCCAAAGTATAAAGTTACTGTAAGGCATTGCTTGTGAGCGACAGTGAGAACGATAAACTAATGTTTACGCCTTGCCTCGTCCTCAACCAATTCAACATTAAGTGGAAATTCCAGTTTAATAACCGCTGTTGTGGACCATGTTCTCAAAGGTGTGCCGACCCGATTTAGCTATTGGGAAGAGAATGTTTTGGAAGAGGTTGCACCCGCTCCCCAGATGACCTGCTCTAAGCAGACCGATGCTAATCTGTTCAGATTACATGATGTCCTGCCTGTGGAAACATGGAACAGAGTAGCTCCTCTCACAGAGCTTTTTAAACGGAACATTTCGAGGGGATTGGGTCCTCCGACGTATTCCATATCTATGACATGTAATCACCACAGCTGTGCTGCTCCGGAAACTTTTTTCTGCGTCCTGCGTCAATGACGTCGATGCGCCATCGTCGAGGGCCTCCTCCAACGTCATCCGATGTGATAAGTAGGACGCACGACACCTGTAGCCTCAGTTCCGTTTTTTCCGCGAACGTGTTGCTTCGTGAATCTCGGTTAACGCCTTGACTCTTTGGAGTTCTGTTCTTCTCGGTTCTTCGAACCTGTTAGTTTTGTGAAAATCCTTCGTGTGAAGATGTCTTCTACTTCGTCTTCGCCCCCGCGTCCGGGTTTCAAGAAGTGCGGGGAGTGTGGGTCCAAGATGTCGGTGACGGACTCGCACGACGCCTGCCTCTGGTGCCTCGGGGAGGCCCACGACACGGATGACTGTATCGACTGCCAGTCGCTCACGTCCAAAGCCTTACGCGAACGTAAGAAGAAGTTGTCGGTAGGTCGGGTGTCCAAGCCCAGGAAGTCGAAGTCTGCGGGGCTTTCGACGGATGATTCAAGGGGTGACTCTCCGCGTCATCGTCGGAAGTCTCGTGGGTCTCCTTCTAGGAGTCGGTCTCGCCACTCCTCAGCCTCTTCGAGGCATTCTCGGAAGCGCCGACACCGGTCGTCTTCCAGGTCCTCTTCGGAGGACTCTGCCCGGCACGTCGCTTACCCCACCAGCCGTGCGACGCCAGAGGAATGGGCTTTCTTCTGGAAGAAAATGCTGGCGATTCTTGAGTCGCAGGGTACTAAGCCATCCGCGCCCCCGAGTGGGGTCGGTCGTGAGAGGTCGAGAGACACCGCTCGCAAGAGTGGTCGGCACGAGTCACGGGAGAGGTCCCGTTCGGACAAGGAGACTCGTTCTGGACGTACCCGTTCCAGGTCCCGGTCCTCGACGCGTTCGAGACCGCATGCACCTGTGAGGTCTTCGAGGAAGACATCGACGTCTGAGGCGTCGAGGGCGTCGACAGGCTTTCTCGAGGCTCCGGCTCTGAGGAAGTCGTCGAAACCGTCGACGCTCAGGTCGTCGAGGGACACGCTGGGGGCTCCGGCTTCGAGGGCTATGTCGACGCCGCCCATGCTGGAGGCGCTGCATCTGACGTCGACGCCGATTTCCTCGACGCCGATTCTCTCGGCGCCGATGCCGGTTCTCTCGACGCCGGCGCCAATTCGCTCGACGCCATCGACGCCTTTCGTGTCGGAGGTACCCCGTGGCACGGGAGAACCCCCTAGGAAGGCTCTGGTTAAGAGCAAGCACTCTCGGGTGCCTTCTTTTCGCCACCTGGACTATATTTCAGAGGCGGATGAGGATTCTGATGGCCTGGTTCCTAGTCAGGTTCCAGATGAAATTGTCTCGGGCCATAGTCAGTTTGACGATTTGAGACAGTCACTGCATGATGCCAGTGGACTGGACACCTCTCCGGAGGTGGAGTTTTGTAGGCCTGAGCCTGGCTCTCATGCCGATTCCTCGTACCGGCGCCTTATGGCTAGGGTTTCTGAGTACTTGGGATGGTCTGCTCCCCCATGGGAGTTTGTGCAGGATGATCTGACGGACATCCTTGATGTTGGTCCCCCAACTGATCCGGTACTGCCGTTCCATATGGCTTTACAGAGAAGGGTGGCGGCGACTTGGACTGCTCCGGAGAGTCTCCCGGCGGTGGGCAGATCCTTGTCGCGAAAATACCATCCAGCCAGTAGCGACCCCTGCTACTTGACCAGGCACCCCACTCCGGAGAGTTTGGTGGTGCAGGCGGCCACGGCCCCGGCAAAGCAGGCGTCGTACCCTACCATCCCTCCTGATAGGGACGACAAACGTTTTGATGGCTGGGCGAAGAAAGTGTTTTCTTCTGGTGGAATGGCGCTTCAGGCGGCCAACTCCATTTGTGCCTTGTCTCGTTTCACACACACTCTGTGGAACTGTGTTGCATTAGCGGCTGAACATATTCCCGAAGGGGACGAACGGGATGGTTTCCTTGCTATGGTCCAGGATGGCAAGGATGCCATGTGTGAGTCCGTTCAGTCGGGTTTGAACTTAGCTGAATGCGTCAGTAGGTCCATGGCGGCGAGCACCGTAATACGCAGGTTTTCCTGGTTGCGGAAGTCGGGGTTTGCTCCTGATGTGCAGTCCCGGCTCCTCAACATGCCCTTTGACGGTGAACACCTTTTTGGCAGCAAGGCTGACGAGAGCCTTGAGAGGTTGCAGACCTCAAAAGCTGCAGCGAAGTTGTTGGGCGCTGCAGTTCGCCAACCTCCGCCTTTTCGTCCTAGGGGACAGCAGTGGAGGGGTGGTTCCTTTCGCTATTACTCCTTCAGTAAAGCGAGAGGAGCTGACAGTCAAAGAGGCCAACGCAGGGGTACCAGAGGTGGACGACAGGGTACCCGTGGTGCCAAGGCCGCTCGGGCAGTTGCCTCTTTGCCCTCAGGTAACGCCGCAGCCGCTCCCATTCAGTCATGAGGCCATGTCCCATGGTTCGCCGGTTGGGGGAAGGCTGGCGCAGCATCTTGTAGAGTGGCAAGCCATTACTTCAGATGTGTGGGTTCTGGAGATCATAACCCACGGCTACTGTCTTCCCTTTCGGCACAGGCCTCGCGACAATCCACCGGGGAACCTCTCTTTGCAGAGTCCGGATCCGCTCCTTGCGCAGGAAATTCAAGCCCTGCTGGAGAAAGGCGCCATAAAACTGGTGCCTGTAGCGGAGAGGAACAAGGGATGGTATTCCCCTTATTTTTTGATTTCGAAGAAAGACGGGGGATTGAGACCCATCATGGACTTGCGCGGTTTGAACAAACTCCTCAGGAAGGACAAGTTCAAGATGGTTACTCTCTCTCAAGTCCTCCAAGCCCTTCAGCTTCAGGACTGGTTGGTGTCACTCGACCTCAAGGATGCTTACTTCCATGTGCCGATCCATCCCAAGCACAAGAAGTACCTGAGGTTCGCGGTTGGCACTTTCAGTTTCGGGTCCTGCCGTTCGGATTGACCTCCGCCCCGAGGGTTTTAACCAAGCTCATGGTGGTGGTGGCAGCGCATCTCAGGCAAGGGGGGATTCACGTCTACCCCTACCTGGACGATTGGTTGATCAGGGGGAGCTCTCCCGAGCAAGTCCTGGATCATCTGTCCGTCACCTGCCACTCCCTTCACTCAATTCTCCCTCAATTTAAAGAAGTCCCATTTGACGCCAACACAGCGGCTCCAGTACATCGGAGCAGTGCTCGACACTTCCCTGGGGCAGTGTTTTCCTCCCCAGGTGAGGGCTCTTCACATTCAGCAGATGGTGCACAAGTTTCAGCATGCCCAGACGCTCCCAGCGTTCGAGTTCTTGAGGTTGCTCGGCCTCATGGCATCCTGCATTCTTCTGGTGCCAGAGACTCGCCTGCGGATGAGATCTTTGCAGTGGGCGCTCAAGACGCAATGGTCGCAGTCCTCCGGCAGGATGTCGGACCCGGTTCAGGTGCCGCCCTGGTCGCCCGGGACCTTCTGTGGTGGGCCGTCGAAGGCAATTTGATGAAGGGGGCTCCATTTTGGCTTCCCTGGCCGGAGGTGACGATCGTGACGGATGCATCCCTCACGGGTTGGGGAGCTCATGCCAACGGGCTGAGGGTCGTTGATCTCCGTCGGAGTCCAGACTCCATATCAATCTGTTGGAGCGGAGGGCCGTCAGGCTAGCCCTGAAGGCTTTTCTGCCAACTGTGCGAGGAAAGAGTGTCCTGATCCTGACGGACAACACAGTGGCCATGCACTACCTCAACAAAAAGGGGGGGGCAGGGTCACTTCCTCTGTGCAGGGAGGCGATGCAGCTCGAGTTCTGGGCCATCCAGCAGGAAGTTTCGATCTCGGCAGTTCATCTGGCCGGAGACGAAAACGTGACGGCGGACGCTCTGAGCAGGCAGAGCACGATCTTGCACGAGTGGGAGTTGGCTCAGGAGATTCTCCTGGAGATCTTCGCCCTTTGGGGGACCCCTCAAGTGGATCTCTTCGCCTCCAGTGTCAACCGGAAGTGCGAAAGGTTTTGCTCGCGGGAATTTCCTCCAAAAGGAGCCTTAGGAGACGCGTTCGTGGTGGAGTGGTCATTCCCGCTGCTGTACGCGTTTCCTCCAGTCCCCGTCATCCCGCAAGTGCTGCGGAGGTTACGGAAGTTCGGTTCCCGGATGATCCTCATTGCTCCGGCGTGGGCTCGGAGGACGTGGTACCCGGACCTTCTCGACTTGTCCATCTGCCCTCCGCGTCGTCTTCCCTACCGAGACGATCTGCTCTCACGGGAGGGGGGGTCAGGTTCTCCATCCAGAGGTCAGATCCCTCAACCTTCACGCTTGGCTTCTGAAAGGTTGAGGTATAGGGATTGGGACCTCCCTGAAGACGTGATGGAGGTGTTGCTTTCGGCCCGAAGGCCAGCAACAAAGTCTCTGTACCGTTGCCGTTGGCGTAAGTTCTGCGACTGGTGCAGAGTTCAGAATGTGGATCCTTTTGCATGTGACATCCCCATGGTTCTGTCCTTTTTACTTTCTTTGGCCCACAGGGGCTTGCAAGTGGGTACCATTAACGGTTACCTGTCGGCGCTGTCCATCTTTAAGCGCTCGTCTGAAGAGTGTTCTTACTTTAAAATCCCTTTAATTTCACAGTTTCTGAAAGGGCTCACTAATGTGTTCCCTCCGTCACCTTTCCTGGTGCCCGGTTGGGATTTAAACCTTGTTCTTAAGTTTCTTATGGGTGCTCCGTTTGAGCCTTTACATTCTTGCCCTTTGAGGCTGTTAACTCTGAAAACTGTGTTTTTAGTTGCGGTTACTTCCGCTCGCAGAGTGAGTGAGTTACAGGCACTTTCAGTTAAGCCACCCTTCACTGTATTTCACAAGGACAGGGTTGTCCTTAGAGTTCGTCCTTCTTTTCTTTCTTCCGAAGGTAGTGACGGAATTTCATTTGCCCTGCAGAGGGGTGTTCCTATTCGCAACATCTGTGATGCAGCCACCTGGGCTTCAGTACATACATTTGTACGTCACTATTCCCTCGATTCCATCCGAGCACAGGATCTGGCCTTTGGCCAGGCGGTCCTTTGCTCTGCTATTTGATTGGCTATTCTAAATTTTGATTCTAAATTCTTTCCCTCCTCCTTGCTCTGGTACTGCTTTGGGAGTCTGTCATAGATATGGAATACGTCGGAGGACCCAATCCCCTCGAAGAACAAGTTACTTTCTTACCTGGTAACGTTCTTTCGATGGGATGGTCCGACGACATATTCCATATCGCTCCCGCCCTGCCTTCCCCGCTGCAGAATTTCTTTTGCGATTGCAGCTTACGTTCCGCAAGGCTTTGTGTCTGACTGGCAGTTGACTAGTGTCACACGTTCTGGGGGGAAAAACTACAACTGAGGCTACGGGCGTTGTGCGTCCTACTTATCACATCGGATGACGTCGGACGTCGGAGGAGGCCATCGACGACGGCGCATCGACGCAGGACGCAGACGCCGAAAAACGTTTCCGAAGCAGCACAGCTGTGGTGATTACATGTCATAGATATGGAATACGTCGTCGACCATCCCATCGAAAGAACGTTACCAGGTAAGAAAGTAACTTGTTCATCTCTACCTCAGGACAACACATGTAAGTCAAACACTCAGGTCTGGGAGACAAGCATATTCAGCAAAAACAAGTTTCGATTTTAACTTCTTAAACATTTAGACTGTAACCTTCCAATATCATGGGTTCTCGTATACATAAAGCTGGTGAGACCTAAGAGCCCCTGTGCAGACTGGACATGAAACCCACCATCACATATTTATTTTCCAAGTGTAGGTTTAAGAAATACTACTGTCATAGTGTTTGTCCATCTTTCAAAAGTGGTCTTGGCTTCAGAAACAGACTGTTAATATAAAAATATTATTAGGGCCTGCTCTGCCTGTTCATCCATCTACGTTCCTTTGCGATGAGTATATGAACCACCACAAAGGTAACGTTTTACGATTCCTTTGCCATGCTACTTTTACTGACAGATTTAATGGGTTAATTTAGCGTAGTTCGGTAGTTCTAGAAGTAGACATTGTTTGGAATTGGCTTGGTTTAGGGAGATTCCCACATTGTTGCTAGCTATTATAACACACAACCTGAGGGTGGAGAGCACTTCATATGTGTTAGCACTCCAAATAACCTGTCATCCAGGTATGACTAAAGATGATGACCACAAAGATGCAGGTAGTCCCCTTTGTCTGAAAAAAATCTATATAAATGCACTGGAGCCAAATGTCGATGGAAGTGGTTATTTCTGTTGGTAATGCAAGGGTTCAGTTCCTGCTTGATTGGGATATTGAAGAATGCATTTTAAAGCACTATTGTTGCACGACCATTATCATTTCAAGAAAATCCCACACAGTGTAAAAATGTAATAAATGATCTACAAAACATTTTAAACAAGATTGCCTTTGCAATACAAATAATGAAAATCAAATGAAAACAGAATGGTAAGGATACGTTTTTATTTAGAAAAGTGTAATATATTTTGTAGATTTAGCCACACTTCTAATAATAAAACAGTCTATAAATAACACCTAATATACAATATCCATCCAAACTTATTTTTATCCCACTCATGCACAGTAACCTGATAGAAGCACACCACGCATTCTCAAAACAACTGCTTCAAAACGTTTGTAGAAACATGTAAAGGGAAATGATGAAAGCCTTCCACGTTTCCTTGGAGAATATTTAATTATAAAGGGATAGCTAGTACATAATTTTCCTAGTGCAAGATTTTTTGTCACATTTAATATTTCATAACAAAACTACTGACTGGTATATTATTCAGGTAGCTGATGAAGATGTTGCCAAATGTTACATGTATCGATTTCACGTAACATTCAAGCTAGTCTTCATCATGGTCGGATTGTCTTGAAAAGATAGTGGGCCTTATTACAAGTTTGGTGATATTTCAGTGGTAAAGCCGCCAAAATACTTCCAACAGGAATTAAGGTTACCGCCACTTGGTCCCACGGATTTACCCTAGGATTTCAAGTGGTGGTAGGCAGCGTAAGTCCCTATTTTCTGGAGTCCATGTGACTCCATGGAGATTTGTGCAGAATAACCGCCAGGGGTAAATCTGCCGATTTTGCTGTTTGATGGCAGTAAGGTGGAGGATTTAAATGCTGGAGGAAAATCCTCCACCTTACCAACAATGTTGTAGTACAGTGGTGTGGTAATGCAGCGGTAATGGCGTTACCACTGTTTGTTCCCACACCGCCATACTCGTAGCTCATACCCCTTCATATAAGAAGCTATTGCTGCATCACAAACATAATTTGGGAAAATTAACCACATGGAATGACTAACTAATTTAGATTGTGAAGATCTAGGATGGGAATATATTCTGGCATTTTTTGTTCAAATGATAAGTTCTATAGCTCCTAAATGAAAACCCCAAGCAGAAAGCCAGCAGTTAGAAATGCAGAGGGCTATTGTTGCACTATGTGCAGGAACCAAGTTATTTTCAAAAGATGAAGACATGGGAGTACTCCCACAGGTCATTCATCGGGCGCACTAGCTCATGTCCAACTGACATTCATGAAATTATACACGCACACACTCATCCAACATACACTGGTCGTTCACTCACATGCAGCAACATTCTACAACCATGTATGGAGAACCAGCAGGACAAACACACAGGTCAACTCCTCTATGAACTTCACTCAACGCAAGACCCAACAAAGTTCCTAGTTGTCGCCAAGACAGAGCAGAGCTATCTGGATACAGTGGGAGGGAGAGTTCTGAGCACAGGGATTTATGCTTTTAAATACCCTGTGGTTCTAATGGAAGGATACTTGTATGCCTTTAGAGTTTGAGCTTATGTTTGGGCTTCTTGAATTATATCTCACAACTTCCCAAGCATCAAAGTCTAGAAGTCATTTGAGAATTGGAAAGAGGGGAAACTATGAGGAACGGGGAAGATGGCTTTCAATTATTTCACAGTGACATTTCTAGGTGTCTATTGCTGAGGTAATTTGCCAGTTCAAAGAGGAAGCAATGTCTCACCATGAAATGACAGATCATTTGATCTTGTCCATCATAATTTAAGGACAATGTTCTCAGCCAAGAAGGCCTAGGCACAGAGACATGTTGAAGAAATCATAGTGCTGGAGTGTTTGCCTGGTCTCTAGCAACATGAAGTTGTTGATGAGCTGCCTCCTTCTGTGAAGATATCATGAAGTACGACACAGACAAGAGATATCAAGTTTAGCAAAAGAATATTTATTAACTTAAATCAGGATGGTTGAAAGCCTAACTTGGCCTATTGCTAAGGTGGGATTTCCCTACCTGAATGAAACTAAGGAAAGTCTGAGTCAAAGTGGTCAACTTAAATGTCTGTCTGTGTCCAAGACCTATACTTGCCCTCACAACTACAACAAACCAGTGTGTAGGAATATAACAGTCAAAAGAAACAGTGTACAACAAAGGTTCTGAGCTTCTTCCAGCTCGCAGCTTTGTTTCAGCTCCCTTCCCCAAGTATAAATTAGTTTCGCAAAAAGTTTCAAAGTTGTCTATTGTTTCAAGTTCAGGATTAGACTAGGGCCTCATCACGACTTTGGCGGTAACCCTTAAATCCGGCGGTCGCGCTATTACCGCCGGATTTAAGGGTCCGCCAAATCAGGGCTTCGGCGGATTTTGCCCCAGCTCTGAGCTGGGGGGAAATCCACAGAAAATTTGCGCTATTACCGCCGGCAGGAAATCCGCCGGCGGTAAGAGCGCGAAAATTCCCCATTGAGCCCAATGGGGAATGGGGCATTCCCGAATGGGCTCAATGGGGAATGGGGATTAACATTACCGCCGAACCCGTGATCCGGCGCTATTAGCGCCGGGGAGTTCGGCGGTAGGGCTAATATATTACCGCCGGCGGTAACGCCCAAGTCGTGATGAGGCCAAAAAGTTCTGGAGTTCCCGTCCCCAAGTTCCAAATGTCACAGTTCAAATCAGCAATTTCATGATTCTGTGTTCCCGGACTTGTATTTCACCGTAATTCACAACTCAAAAGAAAAGATCATGAAGTCTTTCCCAAGACTTGTATTCCACCATAGTTCAAACCACACAACAGAAAGGGGCCTTCGCTATTTTCTTTATCTTTCTTTTGGCCCATGCAGGTTCACTTCTTTTCTTCAGGTAATAGTTACTTTCAGGATTTCATATAGTTAATGGAACCAACATTCTATGAGGTATTTAACCTGGAAAGTTCAGTTGTGTCCAAAATGCAGTATGCAGTGATTTTTAGTGATTGCACAGTTCCATTCACTGCCTAAGGTATCATGAAGTATTTTCTGCTTAATTATAAAGTTTGCATTCAATTTGGTGTTCTCTGGACATTGATTTGGCTCATGCTCTTGGTTAAATATCGGTGCTTTTCACAATTATAACGTTTGTATTCAATTCAGCGTTCTCTGAACATTGATTTGGCTTATGCTCTTGATCTCATTCAGCCCGCTATGGAATATTGGTGCCTTTCACTTTAAGAGAAACTCCCCATACTCTGAGACTTTTGTAACCGTTCTGCTTTTAAGAAACGTGACTACTCTGATACAAAGTATTTCTGGCTCTTTGAAGTTCAAGAATGGAAAAAGACCTAGTAGCAGAGACCTTTGAAAATGTGCTTTGGTAACATATGCAACCACCCCACTGCTAGTTACAATGTATTTCAGCACCAATGGAAATGTTCATTCATTCGCACTTCGTGCATCAGGTTTCTTATATTACAGAAATTCATCTGGTCTCTAGTTGCTGTCCTCGCAGCGCGGAGCACACAATATGCAGCGTCTGCTGCTTGGGGTCCAACCTCTACCCCTTTGGTACCCCTGGGCCGGCTTCTCGCCAATGAGGAACCAGCACTTCACTTGAAAGGGAAAGGGGCAGCCTTTCCACCCAGCTCCTTTATGAGCTGCCAGTCCATTCCACAGATCTTGCTCCCATGCCAGGCTGTTGCAGGTCACCTCTCCTGGCAGTCTTAAGCGTCCTGGGGTGCTGTACACATTGGACCTCTCCACTGCAGTTCCCTCCAGCAGCTCGCCTCTCTTTCAACATGGTACTCTGCTTCTTGTACAGGACTCCCTGCTGCTGCTCTCTGTGTTGCTTTTTTCCTCCTTTTATACATCTGTAACCCTCCAACAGGTTGCAGGTCTGTTCTCTCAATCAGTTTTGCCTGACCATAATTAGGAGGACATGTCTGACTTTCACACCACCTTGTAGGCATCTTCCTCGTCCCAGTACCAAAGTGGTGAAAGTGTGTGCTGTTCATGACTCTGTTACCTCTTCCTCGCCTCAGTACCGTCAAGTGTCCCATATGGGGAATTGAGGGGAGCTGTCTTAAAGTAACCCATAAAGGTCGGGGGAGGGTTAGGTTGGTCATTGTTAAAAAAAGGGGATATCAAATCTCTCCTGAGGTCATCCCACTCCCATACCTCAAGGTCCCGCCACCCCGGCGGGGTAGGATCACCTGGATGAGGGGTGCTCGGGGAGTGCAAGTGGGATACTGAAGGGTGAGAAGCGGTATCCCCTTTCTTATGACACCTTTTCCCCATCCTACCACGTAGGATAGCTAGAAACTCTATCCCCCCTTTTCTAGCACAAACATTTTCCTACACCGTGACAAACAACGGACTAACACCAGAGCCGTCATAGAAGGGTCGAATCAAACCACTTGTACAATCGAAAGTCTCTGACGCATTGGCAAAAAGAAAAGTTACAGGGAAGCCTGGCTGGGGGCTTAAAGGAAAGCCTGATTGGGGGCTGAGATCAGGACTTAGGTAAAAGGAAGAAACTAAGGGGTCTAAAGGAACTGTTGTGTGAATTGTGGCAAGTGTGACCCCAACGGAGGGATGCCAAGAGAAAGCTAGGGCAGGGGAACCCCTGCTTTCTTATTAGGTTGTGAAATTGTGAACTAAGCCAAGTGTGAACCCGACCGAAGGTTGCCAAGAGAAAACTAGGGGAAGGGAATCCCGCTTTCAGATAAGAGGAGCAAATCATGAACTGTATTAGAAAATCATGAACTGTGTTAGAATGGCTATGTGAACCCGACGGAAGGATGCCAAGGGGAAAGCTAACAAGAGTGAATCCCGCATTGTGAGAAAGCAAAGTGAACTGTGTATTTGGCAAACGTGAATCCAGCTGAGGGATGCCTGCAAATTGGGGTGAAGCATAATACACCCATAAACATTGTGTCGACAAGAGTGGACCCAGCTGAGTGTTGTCCACAGTCAACGGTTGTTCAAATAGAAATTGAGACTCTGGAATGTTTCATTGTGAATGAAAACCCGTACTGAACCCGCCGGAGGGAGGCCTGCGTTGTATGATGGATTGGAGCCCGGCAGAGGGGGATCCTAAGGCCAAGAGTAATTGCCCCATGAAGATTTATTGAAGGGACTTTTGTTTTTGTTGATTGAAACACATCAGGTCCTCTGAGGCAAGAGACTTTGGGCCTCATCACGGGTTTGGCGGTAACGCTTAAATGCGGCGGTAGCGCTAGCAGCTCTGAGCTGGGGGGAAATCTGCCGAAATTTCGCGCTATTACCGCCGGCGGGAAATCCGCCGGTGGTAATAACTCGAATTTTCCCCATTGGGCCCAATGGGGAATGTGGAATTCCCGAATGGGCCCAATGGGGAATGTACAATAACCGTTCCGCCAAACCCGTGATCCGGGGCTAATAGCGCCGGCGGGTTTGGTGGTAGGGCTATTAGCGCCGGCGCTAACAGCGCCGGCGTTACCACCCAACTCGTGATGAGGCCCTTTGTGTGAAAGAGACTTGGCCACAGAAGGCCCTGATATTTTGTAAACAAACTCTAACCTCGTGCTGGTGAGGCCCAGGACTCTACTGTGCTTAAGAGTCCTGCGTTGTCCCGTGCTAAAAACATGGGTAAGGGGGAGACCTGACTTGTCATTTTGAGAATACTTTTTTCAAATGGATTGTGTCCTCCCATGTATTCCTCATCTTAGATATATCCTTACCTTCAGCTTTGCTGCTTCGGAAATGTTTTCTCTCTCCACCAGAGGGCGCTCCACTCGAGGCTGCGGCGTCGATGTCCCTCGGCAGCATTCGTCGAGTGACGACGTCATCCGCTGTATAAATGCCTCGAGCGTGCTCATTGGCCTCGGTTCCGTTTTTCCGTTAGCTTTGCTTCGGATCGATATAAATGGCGCTTCAGTTCGTACGATAATAATGTTTTCATCTAATCCTTCCACACTAAAGACTGGATTTAAGAAAGGTCAGAAATGTGGGAGAAAGATGTTGCTAACTGATTCCCATCGGAATTGCCTTGGTTCCGACCACCGTATAGATGACTGCGGTTCTTGTCAGTCGATGACCCATAAGGCCTTAAAAGAACAAAGAGGTAAACTGGCGGTGCGGGAGGAATCCTTGAAGTTTTCTTCGAGGGGGAGAAAAGACTCGGCTGAGTCTTCAGTAAAACTTCATAAAAAATCTAGGTCGAGGAGTAGATCCAGGAAGTCCTCTTCTTCGTCCTCTAAAAAGGCAAAGAAAAGATGACACCGATCTCCCTCTTCCTCGACGTCGTCTGAGGAAGTCATAACATGTCTGTCGAGACATGACTCCCCTAGAAAGTGGGAAGCTTTCAGAGCAACTATGTTAAAAAAAAAAGGGGACGCGGCCCAGACCCCCGCAAAAATGTCTAACGAAGACCATGCCCCTGCTCACAAAAAAAGTGACTGGGGAAGATCTAAGACGAGACAATCCGACAAAAAATTGTCGAGGGTGTCATCCAGGGAGTCTTCCCAGACACCTCATAGAAAAAACCTACCGGTGCATAAATCGGAGGTAGAACTCAAGGAAATGGCATCAGACTCTCATATGTCATCAAAGTCTTCATCTAAAACGTCCTCGAAGCCTCTATCAAAGGCTCCTTCGACGGTGTTGATGGTCTCGACAACTCCTTCGACGGGATTGATGATTACGTCGAAGACATCGAAAATTACCTCGACAATATCGAAGGTAGTGGCTACAACATCGACACAATCAACGCTTTTGTCAACGTCTACGCCCATTCCAGTGGCAACATAGACACCAATGTTAAAGCCTATCCCACCTGAAAAGGTGTTTCACCCAGAAAGCAAACATTATTTTTTTAGGACCATGTCATCCATATATGAAGGAGAGTCATCAGCACAAGAAGAGGTTTCACCTGCTGGTGTTAAATTTGGTACAAGACAAGTCCCTGAGGCGTTAGTTGACCCTCAGTCTAAGATACAAGACCTATATGAGTGCTTGCAGGCAGCAAGTGGTCTGGATACTTCGCCAGAGTATGAATTTGAAAAACCTGACTCAGCAGAACATGCTGATGCAGGTTATAGAAAATTGATGAACAGGGTAACAGAATTCATGGGATGGGGTAGAAATTCACCTGCCTATCAAGATGATGACATGACTGACATCCTTTCAGGAGGACCTCAGCAAAACCCCATACTTCCTTTTCATGTAGCCTTACAAAGGAAGGTTAATACTGCATGGGAAAACCCTGAAACTATTCCGGCAGTAAATAAGAAAGATGTGTCAAAATATAGACCCTGTCTTTCAGATCCAGAATACTTAAGTAAGCACGCATCTCCGGAAAGTCTGGTAGTTGAAGCAGCTACCTCTACTAGAAATGAAGCATACCCTACAATTCCCCCTGATAGGGATGATAAAAAGGTTGATGCATGGTCCAAAATGATTTTTACGTCAGGGAGCATGGCTTTAAAATCCAGAAATGTAACTTGCACCCTTGCAAGATTTACATATACCCTGTGGGACTGCATGTCAGCGGCAGCTGAACACATCCCGGAAGGTAAGGAACGTGAAGGGTTCCTATCCATAGTAAGGGATGGAAAGGAGGCTTCGGGGGAATGCCTTCAATCAGGTTTGAAAACAGCCGACAGTATCATTAGGTCCATGGCATCTAGCACGGTGCTACATAGATTTGCCTGGCTACGAAAGTCAGGTTTTGCACTGGATGTGTAATCCAGGCTTCTTAATATGCCATTTGACTGCTCAAGGTTGTTTGGCAGCAAGGGGGATGAAATTTTGGAGAAGCTGCAGACCTCCAAAGCGACGGCAATCTCGCTCAGTGCCGCTATACGACAACCTCAACAACGCCCCTACACAGGCTCATCTTCCTGGAGGGGACGTCCCTTTCGATTTTATTCCTCATTTGGGAAAGGGAGGGGACAGGCCAGTCAGAGAGGTCAAAGGAAATTTCCTCAAGGGCAAGGAAAAGGTGCTAGATCTGCCCCAGCATCAGCATCTGTCCCTTCAGCCGCTGCTGCAGCTGCTGTAAGACCACTGTGAGGTTTTGACCCACAAGGCCCCAGTGGGAGGCAGGATCTCACAGTGGGGCATTACTTCAGATGCTTGGGCACTGGAAACAGTATCCCAAATGTTACTGCCTTCCTTTTCAAAAGAAACCTCAGAATCACCCACCGGGATACAACTCTGTCAAACATCCAGATCCGCTCCTGTTGCAGGAAGTTTTAACCCTGCTACCGAAAGGTGAAATAGAACATTTACCTGTATCAGAGAGGAACAAGAGTTGGTATTCCCCATATTTCCTCATACCAAAGAAGGATGGAGGACTGAGTCCCATCTTGGACTTGAGAAGCTTGAACAAGTTCCTCAGGAAGGACAAATTCAAGATGGTCACACTTTCTCAGATCCTTCAGGCTCTCCAACTCCAGGATTGGCTGGTATCATTGGACCTTCAGGATGCTTATTTTCATGTGCCAATCCATCTCAAGCACAGAATGCACCCGAGGTTCGCGATTGGCAATTCTCACTATCAGTTTAGAGTTCTGCCATTCGGGTTGACCTCCGCCCCGAGAGTTTTCACCAAGTTGATGGCGGTGGTGGCAGCAAGTCTGAGGAGAGGGGGCATTCACGTCTACCCCTATCTGGACAATTGGATGATCAGGGCACGTTCTCCAGAACAAGCCCAAGAACATCTGTCCAAGAATTGCCATTTCCTTCACAAACTAGGGTTTTCTCTGAATTTAAAAAAGTCAAACATGATACCATCACAGAAACTCCAGTTTATCGGAGCAGTACTGGATGCTTGTTCGGGCAAAGCCTCGCCTCCCGAAGGGAGAGCTCACCACATTCTGCAGATGGTAATAAAATTCCAGAATGCCCAGTATCTACCGGCCTTCCATTTTCTCAGGTTGCTCGATCTCATGGCATCCTGCATTTTTCTGATGCCAGAAGCCAGATTGAGGATGAGATCCCTTCAATGGGCCCTCAGGACTCAATGGTCCCAATTTCCAGGGGAAATGTCAGATATATTGCAAGTTCCAACCAGAGTAGCACAGGATCTATCTGCAATGGCGGTCTTGCAGGGAACATATCCTCAGGGGAGAATCTTTTTGGCAACCATGGCCGAAGATAACAGTAGTAACGGATGCCTCACTCACAGGGTGGGGAGCTCACACCAACGAGTTGACAATCAGCGGTCGTTGGTCTCCATCGGAGTCCAAACTACACATCAACCTTTTGGAGCTGAGGGCAATCAGACTAGCGCTGAAGGCCTTCTTGCCCTCTGTACGGGGAAAGAATGTCCTGATAATGACAGACAACACTGTGGCCATGTACTACCTCAACAAGAGAGGAGGAGTAGGGTCACTGCCACTGTGCAGAGAAGCAATGCAGCTCTGGTTGTGTGCAATACAGGAAGGGATATCTCTGCCGGCGGTTCACCTAGCCGGAAAGCAAAACACAGCGGTGGACGCTCAGAGCAGGCAGAGCACAGTCTCCCACGAGTGGGAACTAGCTCAGGAAGTCCTTCAAGAGATCTTCCCCCTTTGGCGAACCCCATAAGTGGATCTGTTTGCGACCAGTGTCAACAGGAAGTGTGAACTGTACTGCTCAGGTAATTTCCCCCGAAAGGAGCTCTAGGAGATGCATTTGTGGTGGAATGGGAGTTTCCACTTCTGTATGCGTTTCCTCCATTACCCGTGATCCCTCAGGTAATCAGGAGGTTGAGAAAGTTCAGGAAAACCATGACCCTAATTGCCCCGGATTGGGCCAGGAGAACGCAGTACCCGGACTTTCTGGACATGTCCATCTGCCCTCCAATACGTCATCCAAAAAGAGAGGATATTCTCTCGCAAGAGGAAGGTCACGTTCTCCATCCAGAGGTCAACACATTCAACATTCATGCATGGCTTCTGAGAGGTTGAGATACAGGGATTGGGACCTTCCGGATGACGTCATGGATATCTTGCTTTTGGCCAGAAGGCCAGTAACTAAATCTATGTACCGGTCTCGTTGGAACAAGTTCAGTAACTAGTGCAGAGAAAAGAATGTGGACCCGTTTCAATGTAATAGTCCTACAATATTGTCTTCTCTGTTACTTGGCTAATCTGGGGCTCCAGGTTGGCACGATAAAAGGATATATAGCAGCGCTATCCATTTTTAAGCGCTCCTCAGAGGGAGAATCCTACTTTAAGATACCTTTAATAACTCAATTCTTAATAGGTCTAAATAATGTGTTTCCTCCAATACCTTTTCAAGTTCCTGTGTGGGATTTAAACTTGGTACTAAAGTTCCTCACATGCATTCCATTTGAGCCTTTACATTCTTGTCAATTAAGGCTCCTTACTCTAAAAACAATACTTCTTGTGGCAATTACATCAACCCGCAGGGTAAGTGAGTTACAGGCACTTTCTAGTGGTCCTCCTCACTCCATCTTCTATAAAGATAAAGTAGTCCTTAGAGTAAAACCCTCTTTCTTGCCAAAAATTGTCTCAGATTTTCACCTGTCACAAAAAATAACACTGCCTACTTTCTACCCTCCTCCTCCTCACTCAAGTAAGGAAGAGGAACGGCTACATAGATTAGATCCTAGACGAGCTCTTAGCTTCTATATCTCAAGATTGGCAAAACTAGGTCAGTGTGACCAGCTTTTTGTGGGATACACTGTAAATTGGGACTAGCTGTAACTAAGAAAACATTATCTATATGGATAATTTTGGCTATAACTGAATGTTATAGATTGGCTGGGAAAGATCCTCCAGATGGGCTGAGGGCTCATTCAACCAGGGGCATGGCAACTTCAACAGCACTTCAAAGGGGTGTCCCTGTGCAAGATATTTGCGCCGCAGCCACATGGTCATCCATTCACACTTTTATAAAACATTATGCTCTAGATTAGACTTCTTCTCAAGGAGGTCTATTTGCTAAATCAGTACTTCATTCTGTACTTGACTAAAATTTCTGTACTCCCACCTCCAATACAAAACTGATTTGGGATCTAAGATGAGGAATACATGGGAGGACACAATTCGAAGAACAAGTTACTTACCAACTGTAACGTTCTTTCGATTGGATGTTTCTCACACGTATTGCTCATCGACCCTCCCAGCCTACCCCACAGTACAGTTTACGCGATTTACACTCTAAATTCTTTTAAGGCTTGGGTCAAAAGAGGCACGCCATTGAATACAATCCGTTGGTTATAATACACGAAAAAACTGAGGCCAACGGGCGCGCTCGAGGCATTTATACAGTGGATGATGTCGGCAATCGATGGATGCCGCCGAGGGACATCGACTACAAAGCCTCGAGTGGAGAGCCCTCTGGTGGAGAGAGAAAACATTTCCAAAGCAGCAAAGCTGAAGGTAAGGATATATCTAAGATGAGGAATACGTGGGAGGAACATCCAATCGAAAGAACGTTACAGTTGGTAAGTAACTTGTTCTTCTTTTCTTTTCTCACTATCCCACACTATTTTTTAGCATAGCGGTAAGGATTGGCAATAGGTTCTTTTTTGTATAGGCCCTTTTTTATTGTTACTATACACCACTTGGACTGTAATATTTTATGGTCGTAGCTTGCTACCATCTTAGATTTAGGTTTGGATTAGGCATTTTTCTCGCCCTTTTATACAGTTTAATAAACACCCTTGAACTGTGATCACTTGTGTCTGTCTTTACTGTTTCCACCATGAGTTTCTTACAGGTCCCAGACTGGCGCTGAGGTATTATACCAGCTTGGTGTACTCTTCTGCCAAGCATATCTGTTTTACTTGTCTGTCTCTGTTTCATTCAGGGTCACAGACTCGCTTGTTCTCTGGCTTTCATATAGGTGTGGGTCCCAGACTCACAATGCGGTTTCACAATAGCTTGGTTTACTCTCCTGCCAAGCATATGTTTCCCTCTGTAATGTCTCTGTTTCTCTCAGGGTTCCAGACCCTCTCTTTCTCTCACTCTTACACGAGTGCAGGTCCTAGACTTGCAATAATGTCTCTTGTCTGCTTGGTTTACTCTTCTGCCAAGTATAAACCTTTTTCTTTCTCTCTATTATTCTTGTGGTCCCAGACCCTCTTATCTTGGGCTCTGTAATTGATCCCTGATTCCACCCAGACCTCTACCACCTCTCGGTCTGCCCGCATACCTGTTTGCGTGGTTCGTGTCTTCCGAGCGGTGGTGATTTGCTGTGAGGCTCTGGCAGCGTTCAGGTGCCTTATCTGGACAGTGGTTTCTCTGCCGATTACTGCTTCATTCTTGGACTGCAGATTTGTCTTCCAGCAGCATTCGGGTATCTCCCCTCGCCAGCAGTTGCTTTGCCGGTCACTTCTTCCTTCTCGAACTGCAATTTTGCTCTCGGGCAGCTCTCTGGACTTCGGGATGCCTGGAGGGTTACTTGGGCAGCGGTCGGCGTAGTCCCTTCATCCAGGACTATCGTCATGCTCCCATCTGTCTCCGTACAAGATGCCTCGCGGTTTGTCTCCCTGCTTGTTGGGTAGGCATCTCATGGATTTCCTCCAAGGGGGATGGCTCTCTTCATGTTGGTTTCTCTCTGCTATTTTGTATTGCTTTTGGCCAATCAAGTGCCGTGAGAGACTACACTGTTCATTCCAGTTCTCTGGAGTGATCTTTTTACTCCTGGTCATCTTTTTCTTCACAGTGCTTGAACTGGAAGTATATGGAAAGCAAATTGTGTTTTAGTCAGGTCTAACATAGTAGGTTGGCTGACTTTACAACATAAGATATTAGCATTGGAGGTAATTATGGGAGAAGTCTTTAGCTTTGGCATAGACAGAGGGTGTACTAAAGCAGAGGTATACTGTGTTCTCAGGGGATGGATGTCCTTAATCCCATAAGGTTCTTCCTCTCCTATTCGATCGTCCCCCAGTGTACCACCACCAGAGGATTATTGTACTGTGGACACACTGCCTTGGCCACATTGGAAAGGTCTACCCCCTGGGGGAGAAGGAACAACCTCCTCAGATTTGTCACAACACACAGAGCACTCTTAATAATTCAAGTTAGTGAGGCAAAGTGAGGCAGACTGCAGTGTTGCTGTGCCATGCTGCCTGAATTACTGGTATTTTCTCTATTGTTGTGGACTTGGTGGGGGCTCCGCCTCCTGACTGAAGTTTCTTCATTTAAACACTTCCTCCCGCGAATCAGGCTGGGAAGTGAGGCAGACAAGTGACAGTCTGCAGTGTTGCTGTGCCATGCTGCCTGAATTGCTGGTCTTTTATCCATTGTTGTGGACTTGGTGGGGGCTCTGCCTCCTGACTGAAGCTTCTTCATTTAAACATTTCCTCCCACGAAGCGGGCCGCAAAGTGTGGCAGACAAGTGATAGTCTGCGGTCCGCGGTCTGCGTGAGGCGAACCGCGTCGGCACCAGCAGAGACACAGCTAATCTACTTGCTGACTTGTCGTGCCCTTGAGGAACACTGGAAGCACAGATGTGAGTCTGAAAAGTTTCACTAGCTAGGAATACAATGAGAGCTTTCTGCTGAGCCCTTTGCTCTCACTGTATTCATTGATTGTATTGGGAAGTCCTGCTGACTGCTTCGCTCGAGGGGCAGAACAGCCTGTAATTGTTTACTTAAACACTGTGGCCCAGAGGAGACACTAAGTGGCGCCTCAAAAGCAAGTGTATCTTGCTGTATAGTTTACCTCTTGGACATTCTTCTTCTTCCGTGAGTGGGCACACTGACCTGTTTTCCTTACAAAGACACAGACCGGTTTTTGAAGCTTAGGTGCAGTCTGGTGATGCCTGTAAACACGTGTAGCGGCTGGCCTTTAAATAAAAAGCAAAAGCATCCGAATGGCAAATAATCCCTGGAGCCTACAGACAAGCCTTATCTCGGAAAGGAATAACCCTCTGGTTCAATCGCACGATGCACCTCCTGGCTTAATAACGTCATTCTTTCCAGTATCACGGGTGGAACATAAAACATGAGCCTCCTGACTTGCTGGGCTCTACCGATACACTAATGGAAGAAGCCAGTTCAAACTTGGCCGATATTGATAATAACTCCCTCCTGGATCTTTGTTACTCAGTCCAGGAGAGCCTGCTGAGTCACAGGAAACTGAAACCACCCTGTACTATCAATCTGGAGGAACCACCAGCACAGTCACGTTATAAATGCCACATCATATCATATAATTGCTTAAAGATTGAACACAAAGGGAACGAGACCCTGCTGCCAGGTTATCAAACTCACCAAACATGTGCCCAGACTTGGATGGTTCCGTCCCTTATTCTACCCATTCTGCTCACGTCGATCAGCTCAGTGAGATTCAATCATGCCTGTCAACCCTCCAGTTTTCTATGAAAATCTTACTTAAACTATGTGGTAGAATAAGTGACAATCAGGTGGGCGCACATGTAGAGAGTTCTGTGAGCGCAAGAGCTAACCCCTCTTCTCTTCCCCTTCTCTTGTCCCCCCCTCCTTTACTGCCCTCAAAGACACAGCTGATCAACTGACAAATACTTCACTAAAGCAGCAACGGGTGAAGAGATTGTCATTATCTTGCGGGCAGGTGACTTTGGGGAGGTCTCTGAGCAGTCGCCAACTTATTTGACACGCCGAGAGAAACGACAGGCCAAAAAGGCCAATTTAAAACAAATTTCTGCATCAAAAAAGGCTGGCAATGTCCCTCGGGACTAGTCTATACAGGGGAAGAAATCCAAAAGAGCGCGCAACAAATGCGCCCGTCAGAAAAGAAGATTGACAAAAAAAAAGCTGGCACATTAACTAGTTGGATATTGCCCAGCGTTAAGTCAATTGACAGCAACGACACAGACGATGACTCTGTGGCTGAAGTGGAAATTCATACGTAGAATGGGCATGGCGAAGGGAGACGGAACACCTGCTCAACCCCTGAGGGAGCAAAGCGAGGTGTTGTTCCACGCGCCCCCGCCAAGCCGGCTGCGGAAATGGTGCAGATAGGGGGAAAGATTGATTTGGAAGCATCTGCCTTCACCATCAAAAGAACTTGCCAATGGAAGAGAGACAAGTGGGTTATTCGATCAGAGCTTCTTACCATGCTACATCGAATACCTTCTCTGAGAGTATTAGTCTCGGAAGACTTTACTTTTGTTGAGGCTCTCAAATGTCTTTCGAATCCACTGTAGGTTCTCTGATTCGATCCAGCTGATTCAAAATTATAAAAACCAACTGTTTAAACCTGGCATTGATCTGGACATAAACCCTGAGACCCCTGACCCTGCTCAAGGGATCAAAACCACTCTCAATCTCTTACCAAAGCAGAAGCCGGAAGGTCAGGTGGAAGGAGAGGCATATATTGATGAGATACAGAGAGTTTTGCGATGGTTAGCGGCAGCACTTCTAGCAATAACCATCAAGGGCCAATGAAGGATTTATATTTCTTCCTGGAATATTAGGGGATTTGTCCACTTGATGGGGACTGGAGTCTCAGTGAAATGTTTAGCAGACAACCATATTTTTATGCTACAGGAGGCTTGGCTGCGGGAGCCCTATTTTGTTGATGGCTTTGAAATTAACCAGGCCCTTGCCAAAAAAGGGACACATGGACGCCCATGTGGCAGCCTCCTGATTGGGGTTAGACACCCTCTGAAATTGCTCAGAATTATCTCGACCAACTGCATGGATTATGTTCTAGTGGCAGAAGTAGCAGTCGAATTTGGGGCCACTGAATCCTCCACGCTGATTGTTTGCCCCTATGACCCCCCTGGGGGAATCACAGACGGATGACATCCAGAAAGCCTTAGCAGATGTCATTGCCGGATGGACATGGGACAACAGGGATGGTGCTAGTCTTATTGGGGGGAACTTTAATGCCCGATGCAGATGCTCCCATAGCATTAATGTTGCCGTTTTTCCAGAATGGTTGTAACCCTAAGCATAATGTGCACGGTGATAGATGGCTGAATTTCATGACTGACTGGAATCTGTTCATGCTGAATGGCTGCTTAAAGGGTGACATCCCGAGACTGACTACGTGGAGGGTGGGTAGTAGGCAGGCTACGCTCGATTACTTCTTTGCCAATCATGTCTTTATGGCGCGCTCTCTTCAAACGAGGATACAGCATCCTAACTTTAGAGGTTGAAATGAACGCATCTTTAGATATTTTTCTACCGTCTGGGGAGCTGCAGGTTAATCATGCCGGCAATAGTGTGAGCAGTTGATGAAATGGACGGATGGTTCTCAACCACTATATTAGCAGCCGTGAAGGTTGGGGCACCATTTGCAATCAGTCTGACAAACGCCATCGCTATGACAAACGGCTTAGAGTGGGGGAAAAGGGAACTGGGACGTGAAATTAGTCAGGTACAGAGTAAGATCCCTGTCTCAAGGGCTATTGCGCAATTTGAAATAATGATAAATTGCTACCAATGCTGGGTCAAATGGTGGCACTATTCTCTAAAGCATGAAAGATGGCTGGAATGTTGTGCTCGGGTGATACTAGGAAGATGTGGCAGGCACTGGGAGCAGCCAAGGGTAGTTTAGGGGGAAAAGTAGTCAACCCCGTGAGCAAAGCTCAATGGATTGATCATGTTGAGATGTCCCCATTGGATCACAAACATGTCGAGACAGGAAGCTAGCGAGAGAGCTGCTTTACAATCCATCTGGAATCTATCTCACTTAAAATTAAAAAACTTAAATCATCCAAAGCTCCAGGCCCTGATGGGTTGGCTGCATTTGTGTTAAAAAAGGGTCCTGAGCACTGGGCGTTAATGTTGGAAATCTTGTTTGGGAAGGTGACGTGCGAAGGCAGGATTCCTGTCTCATGGCTGTCGGCGATAATAACCCCAATGTATAAGAAAGGTGATCGGATGTCTCTGGGTAATTATCGTCTTTTGGCCATGCTAGAAGTACCTGGAAAGCGCTTTGCCTCTTTTATACTGTATCGCATCCAGGCATGGTCTGATTCCAACAAGATCTTGGATCGCTTCTAGGCGGACTAATCAAGGGCACAAGGACTAGGGGTGGCCCTTGCCTGTATGCGCTCTTTGTGGACTTTACGTCTGCTTTTGACCTTATCCCCAGGGAGAGGCTCTGGGTGAAACTTGCAACCAAGGGTTGTCTTGCAGTATTATTACATTTTGTAAAACTGCTCCATACTGATAATACTGTGCAGGTCAGGCTGGGCAATGAGGGGACATTGTAACGGCCTATGGAAAATCTAGAGGTGTCAAACAAGTGTGTAGATTGGTCCCCTTTTTGTTTAACATGTACATAGCAGATTTACCGGAATACCTAGAGAAGCTGGGTACTTGCCCACCTATGATTCGGCACGGAACATGTGAATATTTGGCTTATGCTGACGATTTGGTCTTTATGGATGCGACCTTCGCTGGCATGAGAAAGCTTGTAGCGGGGCTATGGAGTTATGCCACAGAAAATTTGCTGGTTATTAATAGGCAAAAGACTCAGGTAATGCTATTTAACCAAAAAAGAGTGGCTCGCCCAGTGTTGATGTTTGAGCGGACCAGAATTGACTTTACCGAAAGCTACAGGTATTTGTGCGTAGCGCTGGAGAGTAAATTGAACCACCCCACATGTGTAGCCGCTAGAGACACCCAATAGCATTTTCAAAAATATATCCTCGGTTCTATATAAAAATGTAAGATCCAACTTCATTAATTCTAAGCCATATACAATTGTCGGCTTTACTTTGCCTGCATAGAATTGGATGACCAGTATTAACGAAAACTTGCAGTACTTTAAGGAGATCTTCGATTTTGTAAATAGAGGGGCCAATTTTGTTTTATTCTTTTGTTAAGAGCCCCATTCCTAATTTTATTATAAATTGGAAAACCCGAATAAATCGGATCTTGATAGATTCCAATCTTAGTCCCAGAGATGTGCCAGTCAGGATGATTTCTAGTTCTTCGACCTGAGAATACCGGTATTGCAGTTTGCTTTATATTTAAAATCATTTTATACTCTGACAGATATTTGTTCAATTCATTAAGAGTTAGTTGAAGGTCTATGTATGTTTTATAAAACAGGCTTTACTTACCTTAAAAAGTCAGGATAGCTTCAAAGCAATAGGTAAAATGTTTGGGAGGTTCCGTAGGTGTCTATGGCTGGAAAGGAGCAAAAAAAAGAACATATTTTATAACAGCCAAGCTGACGGGTGCCAGAGAACACTAATGAGAAAGAGTAAGAGGGCTGCCTGCTGGAGGCAGTATAACATATACTGGTGGTAGCTCCCAAACCACCAGAGAGAAAGAGCAGCTTTGACCCTGACAAGTTGACTCAAGCCTATGGAAGGCTCATGCGCAGGATGGCAGCCCTTAGCTGGGATCTATAATTATTGCAGCCTGAAAAGGCCCCAAATGAGAAGGGGAACATTTGTCCTGATGAGCCCCCAATTCAATAGGAGAGAAAAACCTGCCTCAGTAAAACTCTAAAGAGACCCAAGGTGGTGGTTATGAACTTGAATGGTCTTGCCCCAGTAGGAGTGTGTCATATGGTTAAAGAATACTGGAGGAGCACTCATCCACTGGATCGTCTGTCAAGACCAAGTAAAGAAAAGTTATTGGACACTTAACACCACTGAGACTGTGACTGCGCTAAAGAACTTTTCTGTGGTTACTCTTGAAATGTATGGATTATAGTAGGGATTGGTCGACAGTTTTTTTAGAAACACATCCATCCTCACATTGTGTGTGTATGCTTGTGTGTTTTTGTGTGTGCGTGTATGTGTGTTTGTGTGTGTCTTCCCCTAAAGCCTAACTTTAGGCCCACTAGGACTGCAGCTGATATAAGCTACTGTCAGGAAAAAAAGGGAAACCTAGTGGGAGATTGATAGTGGGAATACAGGGAAATGGGAACTCCCTGAAGTGACCCTGTGGCTTCCTTCTGCCAGCCTTCAATAGGCTATCCTGCTTTACAGGAGGAAGGTAAGGGAAGTAGGGGGAAGAAAGAGGCACAAGCGGTTGAGAGGGTGTTCTTCCTGCTGCCTTTTTTCATATGTTTTGACATATAATTGCTATTAAACCTGCATTGTCCCTCTTTCCATTTCCTTTCCTTTGATATCTGTAGGAACCACTCAGGACCTACCCAGTAATCACTATTGAACAGCGGCGTCCTATCCGAGTCTTGTCACTATTCGATGGAATAGCAACAGGTGAGTCTCTTCAGTTCCCTTCGAATGCATGCCTTTTGTCGGCTGGATTATTAAAGAACCAGCTTTTAGTCATGCTTTAGTTAATTCCACATGTCCAACTGTGTGAAAAGCAAACCCAGGAAGTGACCCTAGGGGAGGAAGGGAAGTCATGGGGTTGCAAGACACAGGAAGAGAGAAGTCTAGAAAGAAAGGTAAACACGAGTGAGAGATTTATAGAGAAATGTGAAGGCATTAGAAAGGAAATGTGGTAGGCCAAGCAATGATACATGTGACACTGACTTAAGTTGGGTCAGACAGTATGGTCTTTATTACTAGAGCTAACATCATTAGGGGCTGGCTAACACCTGTAGCTTCTAGGGGAAGAACCGCCAAGCAGACGGATCACCTTAATGAAAACAGTGTACAGGGTGGATCAATAGAAAGTGGAGTTGTCCTACAAGTGCCTAGCACCTTATATGGTTATTGTTCACATCATAAAGTGCTTTAACCTATCCACATATGTCTTTGCCTCTCCCTGAGTCTCCCTATCCTGAAAAGTAAAAATCTCCAAAAGGACCTTATCGAGTCTTTAGCCTTGTGGAAACCCTTATCCAACAATGTAAATGTTCCACGGGTTTGACCCAAAGCAAAAGCTCACAAACCTACCCTTCAAAGTCCAGCCCTTTTCTATTGCAACAGACCGAAGAACTCCCCTAGGAAGACTTGTGTAGCTGTTACTCAGTTTCTTCATCTTGCCTCTCTGCTTTCACCTTGCATTTCAAGACCTCTCCTTGGTATCTTTTTCTTCAGGCTTTCCCTCAGCCATGTAACAGTCACCTTTGGACTTTCTCTGCCTGTGTGGTTCTCAGCATGACAACAGGTCTCTCCTAGACCTGTGTTTGCTTCATGCTTCACAACAGGCCTCTCCCAGACCTAGGCTTGGTTCAGGATTCATAACTGGTCCCTCACAAGCCTTGGTTTTGTTCAGGATGTACACCAGCTGTAATGGGTATTTCTACTCCCCTCCCGAATTTGCGGTGTTTCCAGGCAGCCCGTATTATTTCACCCTCCTGCCACAGGTCCAGTCCCTCTCCTATTTACCTTAGCGTCACTGGTGGATAACCTCAGACTTTGGTCTTTCAATTCTCTGAAGGTGTTGGAGTCGCTTTCCAAGCCCACTGGGCAGTTTCTCTTATCAGTGCTTTAAGGCCTGGACTGCTTCCAGTCTGGATTCTTCTAGTCAGTTCCAAATGGTCATTACCATGTTCTGGGTGGTACTCTTCGTCTGGTTCCTTGGTTCAGGAATCACCCCTTATGCAAGGGAGCACAAGCAGGCCCATCTGCCTCTTCCGGGAATCTCCCTTCCACTAGGTTTTTCCAGTCCCTTATATATTACCTGGACTGGGAATTGGCTTCTGATCTCGTCCCTGATAGGTTATTCCTCCCTCATCTTTGTTTGTTATGCTTCTATTAGTATATGTTTTGTATCAGGTAATTTGGTAGTCCTGATTGATGCTGATAGAGTGTTTACAGATTTTCATGGGGCATGGCTTGGAATCTTTTTCTACACAGTGATTGGTTCTGTGAGGTTCCTTAGCTCCTCTGCTGTGTTAAGACGCACACTACATTGGCAGCGCAGGCGTGCAAACTGTGCAAGCATTTTCTCTCTTAGATAAACTTGGAGGACAGTTTTGTTGTGACTCGCGAACACCATGGGTTTGTGAAATGTATGTCTGGTCCCAGTCCACATCCTGGTACCTGAAGGTATGTAGCTGGTCGGATTGTGCGGCAAGTGGCTATCGACTATTGGATAGCCACTGCCCGGTTGAATGGTGCAGATCCTTACCTTTAGTGGTCCTGGCGAAGATTCCAGTCCACATTCTGGATAAAAAGAGGACTCCTGCAGCAATTATACAGATCATCGTTGTAGCCCTAGACCATTGTCACACCCCTCCTAAGTCTAAGCCTCACCACTCTGCCACCTACCGGTGGATTTTGGAACTCCATTTGAGGAGCTAGTAGCACAGACAAACTGCTTTATTGTCTTGCAAGACAATCAACTGAGCTACATGTTTACTTTTTTGCACATATAACAAGAGAAAGAGTGTACAAAGTGGCATACCAGTGTGCGACTTGGAAAGCTTCCTTTTCCTTATCAAACCCTGTTTCTACAATGTGTAATTATTTCCTTACATTAGTGATTCTTTGGACCTGGGGTAAGAATTCTAATAGATTTTCAACCCTGTGTGGAACCAATGTTGACCAATCTAGGGAAGTTTCAGATTCTATACTTACTCAACTAGATCTCTCCATCGGCCCGAAAACATTATGTACATTGCTGTGTGTCCTCAGCAGAAAATGTATTTCTACAGAGGGTGGTCCACTAACTCATATACAACAGACGTTGGCCTCAGATAATTCTGTTCCACCATGGATGAATCAACAGATCCGGTCTCCTTCCAGCATCACTTGCCCTAAGTCTAACTTACATAGACAGCTGTGGAGGTTCGAGAGGCTATAATAATCAATTTGTTGCTAACCCTATCCACCTCTCTAGTATTATCTCCGGGGCACTAGTCAGGAACTGGAATGGCTGTCCAGGAATTTGCCCTTGCCAGATAACACGTTGTGCCACCCAGTTCCAAGAGAGCTTTTGCCACACAGGCTCGGCAGGCATTGACTTGCCAGGGCCCAGATGCCATCGTTAGGCCCCCTGGCTTGAAAAGAACACAGCATCGATTGAAATTTCCAGCTGCTATACTTCCACATTTTTCTCTATGGGCACAGCTCTGAGAGCACTCCAGATAACTCAGTGAGCTCTCCTGGCCAGTCTTGATGTTGTACCTAATCACAAATGCTTGTCACTTGTTCATTAAGGAAATACTGGACTTTGGCGCAGGCAAAGCCCCATTCCAAGTGTGCTCCAGCTGTAGTGACATTCCAAATGAAGTTCAACAACAGTTGCTTTGTTATAGTACTCCTATCAGGGACTATTTTCATTTCACAATTGTTTGTATCAGTGTTGGTTAGTTGTGCACTGGTGATAAGTCCAATCACCTTTTCGAGATGACCCAAATAGTCACTAAGAGATTGGCCTCTATGATGTTTCCATGCTGCAAGGTCCATTCCTCTCTCGATCCCCAAATCCCTCTAGCTTTTCTAGGACATAACTTTTTGCTAATGCTGCACTAGAGGTATTGGTGCAGAACTGGAACTGTTTCAAAATTGTGACGTTACCTGGAATGCATATAGAGGCAATGGAAATGTGATAGTTCCTAAAGATGCATTAGCAAAGGATTACCTATACTGAGACCTGTCTTATCTAGTTGTTGCATCATACCACAGCTCCTGACCAGCTGTACAGGTGACATTTCCTTTTTTACCAGAGTTTATTTTTATATGTCAGCAGGTAACAGTGTTACAAAACAAACACCCCTCCCTCTGCACCCCCCCAAACTCAAACTTTGTAGTTTGCATCTCTTAACATCACATAAAGCTCATCTATCTCACAGGCCCCTCATCCCCCTGAAACTCAATCATTCTGGTTTGCATCTGATATTCCCTGAAGCCCCTATATCTCCCTGCACCTTTTGGCAACTGTGGCCCAGGGTGTAGACAATCACAAATTCCCAGTCGTTCTACCGTAACTGCACATTATCTTGTTTAGCTATTGCCCCTTCATTGTTCACCCGTGTCTCAGTTTAGCCTAACTCCCCTCATTATGAACGGTCTATGTTCACCCTCGTCCGCCTGAATCCATGAAATCTATACATGGTTTTCAGACTGCGTTGAATGTTTCCATGGCTCTGCCGATTTTCGCCATCAGAAGTTGCCACAGAAGTTTGGCCATGGTGCCCAACATTGGATACTGGCATTCATTCCCTGTCTCCCCCAACACTAGTATACTGGGTCCAGGTGGCGATATCCTTAATTTTGGACAATCTCCTCCCAAAAGTGTTGTATGCATGGACAAGTCCACCACATAAATCTGAGAGTCCGGTCGCTGCCACACGCATGCCCGCATAGTGGGGAGTAATCGAATCTGATACGGTGCTGTCTCTGGGGGTAAAATTACAAACGCAAACACATTTGGTGAGCACATGTTTGTCCTGGGATGAGAGTTATTGTGATATTTCCATCACATTGTTTTGAAGCTCCTTTGTAATTTCCTCCAGTAAGTCTCTTAGGTCTTCTTTTGCTGCTGCTTCATCCCCCACTGGGTTTCTCACTGGTGGGTCTTTTACGTGCAACAATATCATTGTTCTTGTGTTAATCTTTTACTTGGCTTTGCATTATGGTAAGGACGTCTCCTCTTTTGGGATGCTTCAGTTGTTTCGCCACCTCAAACCCTGAAGTTGCCCACCTCAAACCCTGCAGTTGCTATAGGTTGAGGATGATGGAGGAATCTAGGCATGTTGTGTCCCTTCTCACTCAGGTGCAGGCAGGGTCACCTCTGAGCCTTCGGCACAAGGCTTAATCGGCTCCCGCCAGCTCCTTTGCTGCGCCGTCTGGTGCTTTGCTGCGCTGCCACACCACGGGGGAGCCTGAGGTGCCAGGGGAATGGGGCTGGCCTATCACTCCAGTATCCGTTCCAATGTAAAGAGCTGCTTTGCAGGGCGCAGGCATTCACTGTCTTCGCCCCCGAGAGCGAGCCGCCACCAGGTTAAATCAGGTCCTACAGTGGATGACCAGCACGACCGCAGCTGCCTCTCCATGGACATCAACCCCCTGGGGGGTGGAGCTCTCCCCCATGAGTGATTTCTAGAATCTGACCTGGTGGACAGATTTTAGGAGGCCGTCCTAGTTATAGTGAACAGGGGAACTATGAGAGGTTAACCAAAGCCCAATCAAGGTAGCAATGGTGTAATGCATTACAAAACATTTACAAACAATACAGGGATATTTTGTTTCTTAAAATTTCACCTCAGTTGGGTTTATTTCGTTCCTGTTATCGTTATCATTTTATAACACACAAAACAAGGACAGGTAAGGCTTCAATTTTACAAGTAATTCTGTATCCAACTATTAATGTGTTACCTAACACTCACCCTGGCTTGAAGAACACTCTTTCCCTTCATGATGTTACTTGCCCTAGATAATGCTGTAGCAACGCCTGTGCAGCTCCTTTCTTGGAAAACAAGCAGCGCGAGATTCCGCACGGAGCCTCGCTGCATACTTGTTCCCATATGGAGGAGAAATAATATCATCCCATTTCAGGAGAAGGAAAGACTTGGTTACAGTTTAAGCTATAACCAGCACCTAGAAAGGAAATACTCTGATCAATGCAAACACTGTCATCGTAACAGAATATATATCAGAGTACGCTGGACCACGTGCCGAATTGGACGGGCGATCTGTCTGACTTGTGAAACTTTAAGAAATCGGTCCTGAAGAAGATGGCGTATGAAAAAGATGTCATCGAAACCGGTCGACCTGACTTTTCTAGATGCCTCTGAACTAAGAGAGACACAGAGAGAAACCATTGAGCAAATATATTGTCTCCCAACAATTAGGAGACTAAGCCTTAACAGCATTTATCATATTTCTCTACAATCTCAGTTTTTGAGAACATATAAATGTGATCACTGTGGTCTATTTTAATGAACATCAGTTATAATATAGATACGTATTATCCTCAAGTTCATCATTGAAAGAGAGGGGTATGATGGACTAACCGTCACCTCTCTAGTAAGGTTTTATATTAATATATCAATGAATGGATCACGCACACCTCGCGGAGGACGAATAAATTGCTCTTGAGAAACCTTCTCCCACACGAACTGCCTGACCATCCGATGGACACAGTATTGGAAGAATTATCCCAAACTATTCTTTTAATAAAAAGGTTTTTTTTAGAAATTGTTGTATAGCTAAGTGCTATATGCCATCATAGTTTCATTGTAGTATTAAGGCCAGTTTCCCGCTTCCTATCCCTATTAGATAGGCATTGCTACAGTGTTATCTAGGGCAAGTAAAATCATGAAGGGAAAGGGTGTTCTTCGAGCCAGGGTGAGTGTTAGGTAACACATTAATAGTTGGATACAAAATTACTTGTAAAACGGTTACAAAAAATGTAACCTTTGATTCCAAGATGGAGTCTAAATGAAATGCATTCTGTGAACACACATGAACATTTGACTTCAAGCTTGAATAGAGACCCATTTCTCTGAGCACACTGTGTGTTTTCTGGAGCGATGGAAAGACAGCTTGTTTATGTGTTCAGATGAAGCTTGTTTTTTTTTTTTGATGTTTCAGTTTGATTTCAAACTTTTCCATCATTGTGGATTGGAATCGTTGTGATAAGAGAGTGAGAGAGAGAAAAATAAAAGGGGGACAGTCTTGGGACAAGATTCAGGTGCTTCTTCCGTTGAGTTCAAGGATGCTGGAAAGGAACAGGGAAATTGTGTATATATATTTGTATTTTTTTCCACTGAGTATGGCAGCCCACCTTTCTTCCGTATTCATTTGTTGCGATGCGAGATCGAAGTAGGTGCCAAATTGTTTGTGTTGAGGTGCGAGGGACTGACATTCCATAACTGTCGATCTGTCTTGTTGTTGCAAGATGAGATTTAGTTAGTAAAATGTTCAGACGAATTCATAGAAACGTTGACCTGATACTTTGGTCTGGGAATAGTAGAAGATACAGTGGTGGTTCATGTATTTTTCTGTTGTCTTTGTTTACATTGAAGGGTCTGTTTGTAATTTGGATTTTTCATTTGGATGGTTTTGACCAAATCATTCTGCAAAAGTTTAGTTTTGGCATGTTGAGGACGCATAGTTAGGAGTTCTTCATTTATCTCTTCCTTTTCCATTTCTTTGATGATAGATTTTTTCATTTTTCTAGCACCGTCTTGTTAAAGGTGTTTGGTTGGGTTTTCAGAATTTGAATTGCAGGAGTTTTCTCGTCAGATAGTATTTTTCGGTAAATGTCTAATCTTTTCCAGCATACAATGGATCCAATACATTGAGTTGCGAGTTCATATTGTATTCTCGGCATAGGGTATGAGTGTAGAAGATGGAGAATCTTACGCCAAAAGGTTGACTCAAATTTCGCCCAGTTTACTTTTTCGGTATTCATCATTGCTTCTGTTCCGTAGGTTATTATCGGAATGTATTTTAGTCTGTAATAGGCAATGATTGGTCTGAATGAGAATTTTCCGTATTTCCTGTGGAGTATGCAGCCTTGGCGTGCCAGTGTTTGTGCCTTTTGTTCTACTTTATCCAGCCATTGTTGTTCGGTCTTGGATTGGTTGATTAATATGCCGAGGTATTTGAATGTTGTCACATTTTCTAGTCGGATTCCACTAATGTTGAATGGTGGTTGATGTATTGTTTTTGATTGTGGTTTGGTTAGAGTCATAGTCTTTGTTTTTGAGATGTTAATTGTTAACTTGTTGTTGTTCATGTAGTTGCTCAGTGATGTCAAGGCAGCTTTTAATCCAGAAGGGGTTTTGTCGAGCAAGATAATGTCATCGGCATATGCCATAAGAGGAACAGGTGTTGAATTTATTTTCGGTGGATTAGTTTGGTTAATGATCCGATGCTGTTCAATGTCTGATGTAAACAGATTGTAAAGGGTTGCTGCTAGAGGGCACCTTTGCTTTAGGCCATTAGATGTGGTAATCGGTTTGGTGGTCGTACCTTGTTTTGTAAGTCTCACTTTTATTGATGTTTCTGAGTAGAGTAGGATTATTGGTTCCAGAATGTTCGGGGGGGCAATTCCATGTTTTCAGTTTTGGCCATAACTTATACCGTGATATGGCGTCAAAGGCCATCTTCAGGTCGATGAATGCAGCGTATATGGTGGTCTTGTTGTTGATGGCTTCATGCTTGATCAGGTGTAATAGTATTAGATTGAGATTGGTTCCAACGTTGGCAGTAAAGCCTCTTTGCCGTGTTGAGATCCGCCCATTGTGTGTGGCCCAAGATGGTAGTTGTCTGAGTAATGTTGTTGCAAAGAGTTTTCCAAGCGGGTCCAATAGGGCGATTGGACGGAAATTCTGTGGTTGGTCACAAGGTCATTGTTTGTGAATGGGGACAATTGTGGCTGATCTCCAAGAAGTTGGAATTTGGTTGAGTGTGTTTATGATGGATATTATCTGGCACATGAAGTTTGCCCATGCCGGAGGACCTTGCTTAAGTACCCCGTTTGAAAGTCCGTCGGGACCGGGTGCTCTTGATGTATTTAGGTTTTTGATCATACAGATCAGGTCGTCATAGGTGACGTTTACTGTCCACTTCGTTTTGTTATTGTTTTTCTTCTTCGAGTTGGGATAGTCGAGCTGCATAGATGTTTGAAAAGTGTGTAATCCACGTTTGTTAAGGTATGTTGGCCGTTAGCTTGTGCTGTTTTTGGGAGTTATCATTCAGGAGATTCCAGAGCTCTCGTGTTATTTGAGTTATATGTCTTCATTATGGTTTCTGCATCTGTTTGCAGGAGAATTTTCTGTTGAGATTTTTTCCAGTTGTTATATGATTGTTTCAATTTTGAGATCTGTAAAATGTTTTCTGGCGTTTTTGTTTTCTTCAACTGTCTTAACGATTTCCCCAGGGATTTTTTCTTTTCGACTATTTCCTGGTTGTATGTGTGAAGGTGGGTTTTTTGTGGTCGGTTTTTGACTGTTTGTTGGAAAGGTAGCAGGATCCAACCATAATTCAGTTTTTCAAGGTCTGTCTTGTTTGAGGCATGAAGTTTCGTCGGTAGATGGGCTATCGCTGCTTGTGGGATGGGGAGCCTGGAAGATGTTCCATCGAGTTCTACTGCAGATGCTGTCAGGGTTGTATCTTGTTTGGTGGTGAGTTGTGAATACACTGTTAGTTTATTGTGGTCGCTTTTGTCAGAGACTACCGTTTGGGCTGACTTGACCGATTTGTGAGTTTGTGAGAGGAATATGTAATCGATGATTGCAGATGAGGATCCTCTGGCCCATGTTGGCACGTACGAAGTGGAGTTGTTCCTTGCATGGTTTAGGAGGATGAGGTCCCGAGTAAGAATTTCGTTCATCCATCTAGTTGCTTTTGGTGAAAGTTGAGCTTGGGTTCGTGGAGTACCGTTCTGTGTGAAAAAGTTAATGTTGAGATCCCCGCAGAGTATTATTTCTAGATGGTAGTGAGTTCCAGCTAGTTTGTCAATTGTAATGATTACTCCGTCAATGAATGCTTCGGTTGTTATTGCTGTGGGGTTCCAGTACAGATTTAATATTGCAGTTCTTGTTTCATCTGTTGTTTGAGTCTGGTGATTCTCCTTCGTCCTTATTATTGTTAGTTGGATCCAGGGATTGATGTTTTTCGCTGGTCAATACTGTACATTGAGGGTTTATTTTGATTAGAGTGAGTAGACATGATGCTGGTCTTCCTTGTTTTTTAACTATTGCAGGGTTGAGAAAAGTGAGAAATCATCGCACGCTGGCGTTTCGCTGATCCAAGTCTCTTGCAGACATATGATTTGATAGTTTTCTAGATCAGTTGAGGGATGGGTGAACAAATGCAAGTTTCTTCTAGTGTTCCATGAGCAAAGTGACCATGTGAGATCTGGTTTCAGTGATTGTTATGATTGGAAGTTAAGTGAAGTTCTTGAAGATACAGTTTCTGTAATTGAAGTTTTGAAATCATAGATTCTTTTGAATGGTCGTTCTGTTCTGTTCCATTATTCCGGTTGTTGAACATGAGTCCGAATAGGAACATTTCCTGTATGATCATGGGTGTGGTTGCTCATCTGCGTCCTTGTTTGGTATTTTCTTGTTGATGTAGATGCCCAGCAATTAAAGCCAAGTTTGAGCAGCTGGGCACGCTTTGATAAAATCAGTTCTTGGTCGTTTGGGTCGGAAAGTTCAGCAAATGATTGTCGTCTTTGAAAGTTATTAGATCAATCTTTTTTGTTATCTTTTGTAGTTGCGGAATCGCTCCAAAGAGGAGGAGGGTATTGGTTCTATTATTAGTGGTTCAGATCTGTTGGTTTTACTTTCAATATGAATTTTGTAGATTTGGTTTTGCTGTAACGGATTGACAAATGATGGAAGTATGCAATCGGTGTTGCTTAATGCTCGTGAACTAATAGAATCATTTGAAATTTGGTCATATGATTCTGATGCTGATGAGACGAATGAGTCAGGTTTGGAAGATATATCTGAGGTTTCTTGTAATGAGTCTTCAGAGATTTCTTCATACATGTCCGGTGATTGCGGTTCGTAGTTAGTAGTGTACTCATCTATTATTATGAAGCTTAAGGGCATTGTGGATTGCCTGGCTGGTGGTGTGTCATCTGTTAACTGTTCTCCGTGGGTTGAAAGATTGAGGAGGTCTTCATCTTGGATGGAATGTTCAGATGGTGACTCTGTCGGGCCACAGATCTGTTGTGCCCCAGTATGCCGCTGCTGTTTCGGGTTGTTAGTGTCCATTGTGGGGGGGCAACGTATCTTCTCTGTTAATCGATGGATTTGTTTCGTCATCTTCTCTATTGGTAATGGATGTCTTTGATCCGTCATCTTCACTGTTCTCAGGAACGCTCTTGAGCCTGTTTGTCGTTTTTTGTTAGATTTTGGATGTGCTGGTTTGATGGCAGTTGCTTGTTTATCCTTAGAGAAGATCTGGTATTTCTCTGTGGTATTCTTAGTTGAATGGTTAGGATCCTGGAACTCTGGTTGTGAGGATGTAGCAGGTTCCGTCTTTCGTTGTGTATGACATACGCTGATGGTTCGAACTCCACCAAATTGCTGTTGGGATGTCTCATTAGCAAGAGGAGCTAGTGTGGCTTTCTCAATCGTTATATCTGCTTGCTGCGCTGTTTGGTGTTGATGATGTGTTTTAAGGAGAGCTAGTACTTCTGTGTTTAGTTTGTTTTTTTCTTGGCAATCGCTTCTTGCTATTTCTGACAGACGTTGTTGCCATCGATTGGATTGTTCTGCTTCCAAATTCAAACTGGATTCAATTGTGGCTATGAAGTTCTCTATGAAAATCTGTTTGGAGTGTATCGGAGCTAGCAGAGTTGCTTGGTCTTTGATATTGTCGTTCATGGATTTGTGTAACTTCATAAAGGGGATCATTGATTGAGACAGCACTGCAATAAGCATATTTTGTAAGTCTAGCATAGTAGTCGGAATCCTTGGGTTGGTGCAATCCTCATGATCGTGGTTATTGGATGGCGTGTTAGTAGTTTTAATTTCTGGTGTGCTCAGTTAAGGAGTAGGCTGTTGATTCTTGAGATCGTGAGATCAGGCGTGTAGTAGGATTCATCTGTATCATAGTTGAATCGAGGAGGAATATTTTGGTTTCTTGGTGGATTCGTTTCAGTTTCTCTTTTGATGAGTCTTTGGCCGATTCCTTGTGTGATGCATGGGGTCGAAGTAGGATGCGATTGATGATTTCCTGTTGTGTTGCCGAATTTCTATTTTCATTTGTCTAGGCTTAGTATGATTGATTCAATTTCTGTAATGTCCATTGAAAGTCTAGTTTGGTTAGCAGCATTTTCTGGAGCTTGAGCGAGTTTGATGGAGTTGTGGGTATGTAGCCACGCAAGTTTGGCTAATCTTGCTTTTTCTTTCTTTGTTGAGTTATACTGGTTGGTGGTTTTTGTAAGGTAGTGGTAAGTCTTGATTCATCTAATTGAGGTTTGACAACTTCATGATTGTTAGGATCTTTCGTAATCACACGTGGGTCTTCCTGGATAGCGGGCTAGGGCTTGGATGTATGAGTGTGATGCTCCTTTGTTGGTTTCTTGGTTGTGTCAGTTGAAGTCTCATGTTTGTGTGAATCAGAAAATGGCGCAAATGCTTCTTGGTGTGTGCCACTAGGAGACTTGGCAGATGATTTAACTGTTTCATCTGTTGGTGCAGAGTCGGAGATGGGGGCCATTGTGGCTCCTAGTGGTGATACAGGTCTTTCTTGTGGAGTAGAATCCTTCCTGTTACAATTCGTTTGTGTAATAGCGTTATTCGAAGCATCATTAGTAATGGCTTCCGGTTTTCCCTTTTCTGCGCTTTCAGTAATGATTTGCTGCTGGGGAGATTGTTGGTTTCGAGGCATCAGTGATGTTGTTTCTTCCTGTTTGATGTAGCTTCGTGTGTTAGCATCTATTGGTTGGACATCGCTGGATGTCTGAGTAGGAGGGATTCTTAGTCGAGCGGATGCTAGTTCGGGATCGTTGTGGATGTTGGTGGTTTGGATTTCATGATGTTCAGTTGTGGTATTTGTGCTATGAATTTGTGCTTGTATGTCGATCTGATTCGGTAAGCTTGTTTAATCGTTTATTTGTCGATTGAGTTCGGGATTTGAGCGATCAGTCTTTGTTATAGGGGGGGTAATCTGTGTTGGGGACTAACTAAGGTTAGTTGCGAGGAATCTAGAGCAGACATAGGAGCTGTGTTGAGTTTTGTTCTTAGTCTTGTTTTAGGGCGCACAGCGGTCTGCTGTTTGGGTCGAGTTGTCGACATTTCTCTTTTGATTATTGAAGGGTCTGTGTTGAGATCCGAGGTGTGTGCGCTATCAGGATCCAAGGGGCAAGCCCTTTCGGTCTCCTGGGTGGAAGTGTGACAGTAGCTTTGTTGAGGATGTTGTACAATTTCCTTATGGTCTCCTGACCAGATGAAAGGAGTGTTGTTGTTGCTGTAGTACAGGATCCAAGGGGTGTGCCTTTTCGGTTTCTTTGATAGAGGTGTGGCACTGGCTGTGCTGAAATAATTGTTGCGTCTGTGTTAGGATCCAAGGGCCGAACCCTTTCGGTCTCCTAGCCCTTTCGGTTTCCTGAGCAGAGGGTGTTGTAGAAGCTCTGTTAAGATCCAAGGGACAAGCCCCTTCTGTCTCCTAACAGAATAGAAGGTGCGATGTTGTAGCTATAGGCTACAGGATCCAAGGGACAAGCCCTATCGGTTTCCTGAGCAGAGGGTGTTATAGAAGCTCTGTTAAGATCCAAGGGACAAGCCCTTTCGGTCTCCTAACAGAGGAGGTCGGTTTGTTAGCAAATTTTTAGGCTATGGTTTCCAAGATCTTCTGTAGGACGGGCCCTTTCAGTTTGCTGGCACAGTGATCGATTCGTTGGTAGTTGGTTGAACTGCAGGCTCCGGAAACTCATCTGGAGGATGTAGCAGTGATTCTACTTGAGATCGGAGGAGGCGAAGCAGAGGGATGGTCTTCTTGCGAGGCCAGATATTCTTCTTTAGTTGATTAAGGCACAGGAGCAAGGGCGTGTGATCCGTGGAGTGAAGTTTTTCGTTTTCCCAGAGAGGTCGCTAGGAATATTGCAGAGTTTAGGATGTAGAGGGTCAAATAGACTGGGCCAGTGTGTAATTGGAGTCTATTGTAGAGTGGACCGTGTTCGTGGGTGGTCACACGGTTAGCACCTCGCTTCAGATCGTGAGTGCACTCGCTGTTTCCAACTCACGCTAAAGAGGGGTGTGTGAGCGAGGAATTTTCTGTAGTGGTGATGTTGTCGCAGTGGAGATGTCTGTATCCCGTGGTTGAGAGAGGCAGGATGTACTCGCGTTGTTTGAGGTTGAATGGGGAGGCACCGCCTCTGGGGGAGTACCGAACGTTTGTGCGGGAAGACTGGGGAGTGCTGAGGCACGTAGTAGTCGGTTCACGGTGTGATTCCTGCAAGAAGTGGGTAGTCCTGTAGTGGTGGGGGGCACCACAGTGAGTCGAGGTGCGCCTCTGCCCTGCAGAACGCGAGAGAGTTCATGCTGCTGCGGTCGCGTGACCAGGCTCTGCCTCCGCAAGGAATCCAGATGTCGCGGTCAGACGGGGTAGCAGTGGAGCTCGTCGCTGAGAGCCCGCGTCTGGCTCCCTGCCCGGGGGCGAGGGCGTGGGCGGCTCCAAAGGTCTCGGGGTCTCGGCGGAGAGACAGGCGTAGTGAGTACGTTGTTTTCTTTGGATTGGAGGAAGGTGGACGTCGCTGGTAGTCGGGCACACTGTAATCTACCACTGCCGGTACGGAAGAAGTTGCGTGTGATTGGTGAGCGGGAAGTGCTGGTGCTAGTGTCTGAGGGGGTGGTAGTGACCCTGTTCGTGTCCGATGGGCGGGCCGTGCCACAGTGGGACAACTGACGGCGATGCATCGGCTTGCACGCTGCGGTGTCCTCTGGGTGCCAGAGGTGCAGGATTGGGTGGGGAGTGCTGGCGTCTCGGTGGGGGGATGAGGTGGGGCAGGGAGAAGGATGAGGACAGGGTGCTGGCTGTTGACTGGGTGCTGACTGTACGAGCTGGCAGCTGGCAGTTCATGTTCGAAAGTATGGGTTAAGTCCACAGCAGCCTGGGATTTTCAGAGTACTGTCCGATGGAATCCACGTGGGTGCACCGCAGGCCGCAAAAAGACAAAAAGACTGCAGCAGACTCTGCGCCCGCTTCGCAGTGTTCTGGGGTTTTTAAGCTGTAGGTGGTAGCAATAGAAAGTGGACTGGCCAAAAAAATAGAGCAGCAACAAACAAGAGAACCTCCTCTCTTGCAGACAAAAAGACTCTGCAGCAGACTCTGCGGCCGCTCCGTGGTGTTATGGGGTTTTTAGGCTGTAGGTGGCAGCAACAGAAAGTGGACTGGTCCAGAAAAAGAGAGCAGCAGCAGCAACAAACAAGAGAACCGCTTCTCTTGCAGACAAAAAGACTCTGCAGCAGACTCTGCGGCCGCTCCGCAGTGTTCTGGGGTTTTTAGGCTGTAGGTGGTAGCAATAGAAAGTGGACTGGTCCAAACAAATAGAGCAGCAGCAGCAACAAACAAGAGAACCTCCTCTCTTGCAGACAAAAAGACTCTGCAGCAGACTCCGCTTGTTTTGCATTCTTTTAGCAGCCAAGAGCAAAGTCTCATGAGAATCTGGAGATTATTTACAAATTCAATGGAGTCCAGAAGCTGCAACGGCTGCGCAGCTGTGGAGTTCTACTGACGGTAAACATCTCTGGAAAAATACTGGATTATATTTGGAGGCAAAGACATCACACAGACCGGGAAAGAGCAAGTCACTTCACTTTTTGACTTCTTACTTTGAACTCTGGATGAGCTGACTGAAGCAGATGTGCTTCCGTTAGCCTCTTCCAGTTGGCGAAGTATTCTCTTTCCCACCCTGTTGATTCCCAGTGGAGTCTTGGCAGAGATTGTACTTATTTATTGTTTATTTGTACACTGCTTATACACAAGTGAAGTGCTTCAAATCGCTTCAAGGCGGGAAGTGAGCAAGGGAATACAGTAGTCATTCTTAGGTGTTGAAGTTTCCGAATGGTCTAACAAAAAGTAACTAGCGTACCTGGCCTGACGGCATTTCTCTTAGTGCAAGTCATGAAGTGTTTCAGGTGCAACCAAACAGGGAAGGGGAGACAAAAGAAGGACAAGACAGAACTTACTAGTCCAAGTAAATTCAGGTCATGCAAGTGTACAGACGGACGTGCAAGGGAGTGGGGTGTAAGTGGGCCCAGTCCAGCAGGGCCCTGGGTTAAGTGCAGAGAGTTACACCTCTCATGGAGCGTATGCTGAAAGTGCAGTAGTCTGAACATAGTGCAGAGGCCAGGTGGCAAGTGCAAAGACTGGCGGGGGAGCCTGGGACCTCTGAGGCTCTGAAGGTGAACCAAGCGACCAGTCAGTAAAAACTGAGTTAGGAGAGGGAAGGAGGAGTGAGGCAGGAGAGAAAAACAGAAGAGGTTAGCAGGGGAGCAGGAGAGAGAAGGAGGAAGCGAAGAGGAAGGTCTTGAGGAGTCTGCGGAACTTAAGGAGCTCCGGCTCAAGGCATAGAGAGGCAGGGAGGCTGTTCCAGAGGGAGGCACCTGCAGAGGATAAAGATCTATCCCCAAATCTCTGCTTAGAAAAACAGCTCACCCGCAAAGAGTTGGAGGTAGACAAGTGGAGGGCTCTAGAAGGACAGTATTTAGGAAGAGAGCATTGTAGATAGTGCAGGCGCAGGCCCCAGAAAGCCTTGTGGACTATGCAGAGGGTCTTGAACTTGAGCAACCACGGGGAGCCAGTGAAGGGATTTCAGTGCCAGAGAGATGCAGTCCCTGGGCTTGAGGCCAAGGATAAGTCTTGCGGTTCTGTTTTATATGAGTTGTAACGGACGAAGAGTAGAAGTAGGAAGACTGAGAAAGAGGCTGTTACAGTAGTTTAACCTAGAGAGAACCAGGGCTCTGGAGACGGTGAGCCTTTGGAGCAGATGGAGAATGTTAGAGAAACACGAATGGTGATGTATTTCTGTTTAATTTCTATCTGTCTTTTATTGTGTAAACTTTAATTTTGATTATAAAGAGACCTGAGACAGGTCTATTTCAAACTTTACATGAAGTGAGAATGAATTCTTCGCGTTCCAAGACAAAGCACATTGCCTTCCAGCCTTTTTGTAAGTGCAGAGGGGAACCCCTTAAATTAAAAAGATATCTTTAAATTACTGAGAAAACAGGAAGGCAAAACAATTGGAGAGCAGTCAAGGCTATTCCCAGGAGAGTGTGAGTGTGGTCAGAGATCCACAATGAGTCCACGAAGTGAAGCACACAATAATTCAATTTAGAGGGGTAAGTAAAAAAGTACTGCACTTATTCTAGGCCCAAAACGTTCACTAGAAAATGAAACAAGCAGGTGATAATGTTGCACAGCACTCATTAATAAACATATATGCAGTCACCATAGGTTCTAATATGCATTCAATGACTCCAGTTAATAAAATAAGGTTAAGTGATGCAGTAAGATGGAACCAAGTCACAAGAATTATGCCCTAGCTTCAGAACTCCAATCACTATGAGTGGGGCCGTGTGCCTAAAAGTCACAGTGCGTCTTCCCAGAATCTATCTGATGCAGGTAAAGCTGCTCAAGTTCAACCACTGAAAAACTGTGGAATGGAAGCATATCAATGTTATCCTATGGAGGACAGGGGAAGAAGACAGATGCTTTGAGTATACTTGCCCCCTGACTCCGATTTTCCCAGGTGACTAGATGGGTCAACTGGGGTAGCTGCGAGTAGGTTTTCCCACCATTGGTTCCAGTGAGAGGTGCCCAGGAGCAGCGGGTGCAAGAATTCTTCCGCTCGGGACCAGGAGCTGAGTGCAACCCTTGGTGATGGAGAAATGCAGAAAGCACTGGTGCAGACCTCTTCAGGACACTTCACAAGACAGAGAAGGCAAGTTCCAGTGTTAGCCACCGCACACAGGTGCTGGCAGGCGTACTTTCAGTCGCAGTTGAAGAAGACCTTCCAGAGCAGGATCCCTTGCAGTTGGGAGGGTGAAGTTCAGCAGGAAGGTGACTTACAAGACAAGGTGTTGACCACTGAAGTTCCAGCTGCAAACACGGAAACGGCGACGGATCAAGCAAGGTAGTCTGCTGGTGGCCTGGTCAGTCCACCGGGTGGTTCAGGGACACTTCCAAAGGATCCAGATGGCTGGATTGTGGACACATATTGGGACTGGTTGTTGCCACTAGTTCAGAGGATGAAGCCCCGCACAGGGCTTTTGCAGGTCAGGTAGTCCAACAGGGCTTCACCAGGCCAGACCCAAGAAGGGATGCTGCGCCTCTTCAGGAGTCGTCTTCTGATCTTCAGTCTGTTTTTCATCTATATGTATTTGTGGCTCCAAGTGCATGACCTTATATGGGATTTCCTGACCTTGCATGGCAGGAAAAAGGCCAAACAACAATATGGCCAAGGAACAAGCACATATCTCGTGGCTTGGCCTTTTTAGGGCACTATATTAGACAACAAGAGATAAGTGGAGTAGCTTATTGACGCCTGGATTCTACTCCAACACCAACATTATAGACAATATATAACTTAGGAATCCAGCCGTCTCTCTCCCTCCTATGACACCTATGTAATGTCCTACAGGACCCGTTCCATGGACCAAATAGGTACCGAGTCACAAAATGTTTGAAAAAATCTTAATCGATTTATTAATGTATCAAAAAACAGTTATTTTATAAACATACATCACAAAATAAAAAATGGGTAAAATCTTGTGCACATTTCTTAAAAACCAACAGTACAAAAAATGTTAAAACACCATGTAGATGTACCTTTAACACCCCGCAAAAACTACGCTGCCTATATAAATCTAATTAAATACAATTTGTGACAGACACTATCCCTAATAATGTGCAAAACAAAGCACTGGTAGGTAGCATCCTGGAATCCTTTGATCAAGGGTTATTCCAAAATTGGTTTTATATGAATCTAAGTGATTTTCTACCCCATATATATGCTACTGGGGTGAACACAACAACTTAATGAATTGTTATCTAACACCACCACTATTTATGGTGCCTTACACAACCCAACATGTTTCGTTCATAGGTTAATAGGACCAAAGGTGCCCTGTCAACACATCTTCAACTTCAAATGTTTGCTGTAGACCAACATCAGTGGTTAAATGGCCTGTCTGGAGCTGTTTCCCATTATAGTGCTTCAAACCTTAATGTCGAGTGGACCACCAAGGAACACAGGTACAAAGGGAGAGAAAGAAAAAAAACAAATACAAGACCAGTTATCAGAAAACTCATGAAATATTAAATGCTGTCCATTTATCTAGGATATTATTGACCTCAGTAAAACTTGCCACAAGAGTTCACAGTAAATCTTGAGCTTGGTAACTGAGAGAGCGTCTTGTTAGTAGACAAAGAACTCACTGATCACACGGGAGTAGAATGGGGAGAAAAGGAAAAAGAAGTATTCAATGGACATGGAGTCCGTAAAGTGCTAAATACTCTTCTTGGCACAAGTGAATCATAGGCCTCAAACCGCCTAAGTACTTTTATCAAATTAAAAAAGTCGGTCAGTGTGTTTATAAATCACATGATCTACAAAAAGCTCTTAAAACATGAGTGCTTTGAATCAGATGATGCCGACAAAGATCACCCTCCTTTGTTCGGATCAGGATGCTAATCGGTTAGACAATGTCTTTTGGCTAAATTTTACCAGTAAACTGAGATTGCTCTTACAAATGACCAAAGTATACTCAAATAGGTTGCAGAATATAATGCAAACGTTTCATACCTGTTGTGTAATTTCATGCGTTACTGACTCTTAACTGTAAAGCCAGCCCATACTTTTGTCACACTCCTATGCGTCGATCCATATTCTCCGCTCGTAGCATGTTTCACTAGAATAGCAAAAACTGGCAGTTACAAATAATGGAACGCTGAAACAGTATTGTTTACAGACGTCTCTGCAGCCTCAACATGGTCTAACCACCCAAGCATAAATGGATCGAGTGTGGGCCGTCGCTTACCGCGTCTCTGTCTTTATAAGCGGGAACTGATGATTCGCTTCCCTCCTGGGCCTGCATACTCCTATTTGAAATGTACGTGACTCGACCCGGATGTTATACTGGAACCCAGAGCGTCACATTAAGTCACGTGATTACTTCTGCCTCACGGCTACCTACGGACACGCAAGAAAGCACGTGTCACGTGAGCCAGCCACTCGCCTAAACCATCAATTAAACCTGAGATCTAGTCTAAAGCCTTTAACTTGCTCACATTCAAAGCAGGACAAAGAAACAAGTCCAAGGAAAGTCAGGACAGTACACTCTGAAGGCGAAGACGTAAAAGTGCCGCCACCTGAATCCGGAAGGGAAGAGGTAAAGCATGTGTAACGACCTTGAACCTTCCTAATAGCGGTGCAGGTCTAATATGTATGTATAGGGAATCCATTCAAATGTATTGTAAATGACCCTATCTTCTGCTGAACAGAAGCTGGTAAATGTTCCAGGAAAAAAGGGCACTAGCCACGTTTATTAGCCATACCGGCTAAACGTGAATGCACACTAGAAATTACAAAAATTGTAAAAATATGATTGCTGCCACCAGCTTGCCTTTAGGCACATATAAAAGTAACCAAAAATCCCAAGTGTAAAATACTAGGGTGATACAAAAGTATCCCCATTGCACTACATTGTAAAATGCTGTGTGAAATATTAAAAAGTTGCAAAGTGTAAAAGGTCAAAAGGGAAACATAGTTTGCCAGTATTGATAGTCTGAAGGACTGATCAGTTTCTCCATAACAAAATGAGCAAAGGGCCAGGGGAGTGAAGCTGAATGCTCCACATCCTTGTAAAAACTCATAGTCAAAAACTAAAGAAACAGGTTTGGGCATCCATAGAACTATGGAGGAAAAGTTGCCAAAGGAGCCTTACATTGCATCCCCCCAATTCCCCAAACTAGGGACAGGCGGATCTAATCCACCCCTGGATGAGTCTCCTGTTCCAGTTGGTTATTCATTTTGGACGGCCCATCAGCATTGCTATGTTTTGCACCTGGCCTGTGCTCAATTGTGTGAGTCAAAACCTTGAAGGCTTATGGACCATGTGAGCAGCTTAGGATTCTCTCCCTTCATGTTAATTAGCCACTTTAAGGGCTTATGGTTAGTCTGCACAGTGAAGTCCAAAGGGCCCGTACTATGGAAAAACATTTATTTTCCAGAGTCGGCCATCTGAGCTCTCTATCCTTCAACTGGCCAATAATAACACATGTAGGATGTTACCTGCCTTTGTCATCTAACTGTGAGAGGACAGAACCTATCCCAGTGTCAGAGGCATCTGTCTGCCCAATATAAGGTCTTTGGTAGTCCGGTGCCCTGAGAACAGGGGCCTGACAAAGGGAATCTTTAAGGCCTTGCAAGGCCTTCTCACAATCCTCATTCCAAGTGACTTTCTTGGGCTTCTTAGGAGTTCTGAGGGCAGTCAGGGGGACAGCTATGGTTCCATAGTATGCCATAATGTTTCTGTAATACCCTGTGGGGCCTAGAAAAGCGCAAAACTGGGTTTGGGTTGCTCAGTCTTGTACAGCCTGCAGCCTGTACTTTGCTGGTAAGAGGCTGAAACCTCCCCCATCTACCTAATGCCCAAAGTAGGTCACTAAACCCTAACCAACTGGCACTTGGTAGCCTTTATGGTTAGGTGTGCCTTCTGAAGAGCCTGCAACACAATCCCAAGATGTCTAACATGTTCTTCCCAGATAAGCTATGTAGTATTCATCCAATCCATTCAGGACATGATTGACTAACCTTTGAAGCCAACTCCTATCATTTCGCCACGTGACACTTGACAGTACTGAGACGAAGAAGAGGAGACAGAGTAATGCACACTAGACACTGTCACCACTTTGGAACTGGGACAAGGAAGATGCCTGTAAAGTGTAATGAGGGTCAAGCATGTCCTCTTAATTATGGTCAGGCAAATCCAATTGGAAGCATACACCTGCAGCTTGTTACAAGGTTACAGGTGTATATAAGCCGACAGAAGTTTCAGCCAAGTGATTGACAGGGGGATCTGTGGGGAGAAGACCAAGAGGAGACCCATGTGTGGAGGAACATGCTGTGGTGGGGCCTGCGGGATAGCCAGGACGCCGAGCCAAAGTCCACTGTGCAGGAGCATCTGCGATGAGGGACATGCAGCAGGAGCTGCGAAAGCCTTGGAAGTAGCGGGACGCTGTCTGCGTCCAGTTGGAGGCTGTGGAGCACTCAGCAGGACAGAGACAAGCCCGGAACACAAGCAGGGCTCATACTAGCGTGCCTGCTGACCTGCAAAGCTGGAGGAGAAAGCGGAAGCCGCCGGGGGAACATCGCCGCAGACTGATGAGTGTTAGGAGAGACACTCGGTAGCCGGGGGCGTTCACGCGGGTGGCGAGGCTGCAATACGTTCCCAAATTAAAGGAAAACTTACAATTAAGACTTTTGTGTGCATATTGAATACCGAACCTAATGGGAATTTGAAAACAAGCATACTGAACATTATGCACTGAACTGAATGAAACTTAAACATTGAGCACAAATAAAAATATTGATCATTTATTGCACAACAAACTGAATGACGCTTAACCATTGAACACATTGCCCATCTGATAAATACCAAGCAGAGTGAAACAAAGTAATTATGTGAATGTTATGAACAATTGCAGTGTGTCAAGGCCAAAGTCTGGCAAGAGGTATGTGGAATGCTTTGGCAGAGCCAGGGGACTACCAAGGAGAAGCCAAAGAAGTATAACTATTATACCTAAAGCCAAGTGGCCACAAGGAGAGGAATCTTGGTTGTGCGTCCTATGGTGGGTAGACCGTGTGGTCCCACAACTGCACCTAGACCAGTGAGCCCTGAACTAGAGGTACCAACAAAAACATCACTGAAAGGGACATTTCCAGTGAATGGATGAAGCAATCCAAGGACATGGTGAAGATGACCTTAAGTTGTGTTAATCTTTTTTTGTTTGAAAGACTGAAACAACTATAATTGGCGGAGGTGAAGTCTTGGGAAAGGGAGCCCTGATATGTGAGACATTATACCTGTTGTCTTGGGGCAAAGCTTCGAGACCATTTTCTTTTTAACTATATTGCTTCGAGCTTGTGGAAGGAAACCCTGAGAATTTTGTGGATCTATATTACCTTGAGTGGGGAAAAAAGGTAACTCTAAGACTTTTGTGGGACTTTCTTGAAGTTGGGGAAGGGAGCTGAAGAAGCAGCTTAGAGCTGGAAGCAGCTGCAAACTTTGTGTTGAACACTATTTTGGTTGAATTGACATCCTTATACACTGTTTATCTTTAGTTGTGAAGGCAAGCATAGGTTTTGGACACATACAGACTTTTAAGTTGAACTCTTTGACTCAGACTTTCCTTAGTTTTGTTCAGGTAGGAAAATCCCACATTAGAATAGGGCAGGTTAGGCCTTCAGCCATCCAGACATTTAAGTTAATAATTATCTTTTATTTGAATTATAAGTCTGTTGTCTGTGTCATACTTCATGATGCCTTCCCAGAAGCCAACCGTAGTAAATATGCCCAACAATGCTCTTGCAACTGACTTGGCAGTTATTCTTCGGTGGGATGATACAAAAAAATACGGCATATTACTTAAGGCTCATGAAAGCCATTAGGCTGTTTCTTAATGAGGGTAATATGGCCACCGCAGCCAGGGCCATTTTACTATCAAGGCTTGACTATGGCAATGCCCTGGTATTAGGGGCCTCCTCTAAGGATGTTTCTAGTTGTCAGGTGCTTCAGAACAACGCGGTTAGGCTGGTAAAAAATCTGAAGAAAAGAGATCATGTTACTGCAGAGAGAATAGCCTTGCATTGGCTCAGAGCGGAGGAGCGTATTAAATTCAAAGCTCTCTGCCTGGTGCATAAATGCCTGTACGGCTCTGCTCCTGAGTATCTGAAAAAGGGCTTAGTGCTTCATACCCCCAGTAGGAATCTTCGTTCAAAGGGTAAATGTCTGTTGATCGTCCCCAAGTTTAAATTGAAATCTGGGCTGGGCAGTTCCTTTTTGGTGCAGGCCCCCAGCTTGTGGAACAGTATTCCAGAAACACTCAGAACCGTTACCAACCTTACTGTTTTTAGGAAAGGGTTGAAGACTCATCTTTTCAGATGATGAACTGGGATACGGGGGATTATGACCACCTCATGGCTTAGCGCAGACGTTCCTATTGTATTGTTTTGTTTTTCGTTGTTTGCCTAAGCGCCCTGATGCCCACGGGCTATCGGCGCTATACAAAAAATAAATACATACATACATACATGGCTACAGGATATCTTGTGGCATGATCATCGACCACAAGAATAAACCTGCTGCCAGTGGATGTAGCAGAGTCATGGGCACCAACAACATCAATCCCTACCTTCTCAAATGGAATACCCACTACAGATAGTGGTACCAATGGAGCCTGGAATTTTTGCCAGACGTCTGACAAATAGCACAACTTTTGCAATTACTTTCTACCTGTGCCCCCATTTTAGGCCATTAGAAGTTCATGCTTAACCTCCCTTTAGTCTTCTTGATGCCAAGATGACCTGCAAGGGAGAATTCATAAGCCAGTTGCAGGGGGAAGGGTCTCACCTGAAGGGGAACCACCAACCTCTTATGGTCAACTTCAGAGGACTCTGGGCTCACTGTACAGGAGCCCACATTCCAAATGAATCCTGTGCTTCCCAGGGGCTTCACCCTCTAACTTGGGAGTAGGCCCGTCTCCTTAGGCCTTAAAGTGATGGACACACACATTGGCCCTTACTAACCTCTTCCCTTAAGGGACCCCCTTCTGCATGTAAACTCTGCAGTTCAGGGTGATCATGGGGATTGAGTATTTCAGGCAGCCCTCTTCCTCATCAGGTTCAGGGGCTTGGCCCTCTACCTCCACCTGAGTGATAGGTGAGTTAGGAGGAATATTCTCTTTCCCTCTTTTAGGTTTTTTCTCTCCTTTAGCCTTCGGTTTCTCCTTTGGCTTTGGCTGGATCTTAGGCTTGGCTAAGGCAGCCTTGATCTTCGACCTAGTGCTTGATCGTTTGCAGTGTCACCCACAAGACCTAAGTCTCTGAGGTCATTTCCTAAAATAACTTTTCCAGGGTCTTGCCTCTGTACATTAACAGGTATCCTGATCACCCTACCATCCAGAGCTGCTAACGTGACAGGAATCACTGGAAACTTGAGAGGGGGAACATCAACCAACTTGGTGGGCATCAAAGAAGCTCTGTCCACAACCTATGAATTTATCAGTGCAGAATCCACTACAGTTCAACTGGCCCCAGTGTCCCTAATGCAGACTGACCTAATTCTTCTTGTTTTATTCAAAGTTTGAAATATGGAAGCAAAAGGTAAGCAAGCATTCGATGTTTGCTGTGGATGTTGTTTCTGTACTTTTCCCCATTACTGCATGTTTCCTCTCGCAGGCTGAACCGAGGGGGACGGGGGAGCTCAGGTGAATGGGCGTAGAGCATACTTTTATATGGTGCTCGATGTCCCGTCCGTTGTCGAGGAATGGCGCAGCCGTATATGAGGGAGTCAACGACAATATTGAGCGGCACTACGACCCCTGTCGAAAAATTTAAGAGCCGCTGCCGCTGGATAGTTATCTATCAGGATGAGGAATCTGGGAGAAGAATCCAAAGAAAGAACATTGCTGCTAAGTAATTTCTCCTTCTCCAGCATGGGGTCTGGCATGGATTCACATGGCTGGGAATCCTCGGTAAAGAAAAAATCAGTTTCAGTTTCACTTCTGAACTGCCTTTCTCCTAACAACCAATCACTGGGGCATACTGCCCCCTGCCAATGACTGTCCTCTACCTAAGCCCCTCCTCTGGCAGCCATCTTCAGACTTTTACTGCATGCTCGAGTGGTGGGAGTCCTCGTGAATAGCTCTCAGGCTTTTTTTGCACTTTTTTCCAAAGTTTGACTCTATTTTTCGGTCAATCGAGTCTCAAGCTCCATCGACCCATTATCCGACTAACGGGGAACCGTTTTTGGATTTTCCAGCACCCCTCAAGGGCTGAATTTCATCAATTCCAGAAGATTCTGCGAGGCCTACTCCACATGGACATGGCAGAGGAGAAGGAAGACTTGACGCCTCTTTTCAGGGTTTGCCCAGGATGTGGCCTACAGAACATCTGCTTGGACGATGGGCATTCCCTGTGCCTCTATTGCCTTCATTAGGACCAAACGCACGTGGAGGAAGACTGTGCGTTTTGCAAGGAGATGGTCCCTCGCACCGTGAAGGATCGACTAGGCGTCTCACTGAGTGGCTCCAGGCCAAGGCCCCTGCTACGGGTGAGTCCCAGCAGCATGCCTCTCTGCAGCCACAAGAAGAAAGCTGAGCAGTCTTCTAAGACCTTTGAGGGCACTGCAGCGACGGGGGGCCAACATAAGGGTAAGCACTGCCAGTCCACGGGCACCGGTAGCGCCGTTGCGACTGGCTCTCTGGCGGCCAGGGCGAGCTCAGTGTCCCCAGCACCTTCAACCACGAGCCAACGCTACGGTTCGGCGAAGAAGAGGAAGTCGGACCACCTGGGTAAGCTTCTGGAGAAGTCCCGGTCGGGCCAGATGGAGAAGGCCAAGGGGCAGCGGGGCGCTGACCCTCCCCCAAAGGTGAAGGCCTCTAACTCGACCAAGGTCGTGCAGGCCCAGATTCACCCGGCAAAGCCTTCCATTGAAGGCATGGTGGTGTCCCTAGCGGAGGCCGCGGACGTGGGTCCGCAGGGTGCGGCCCCCAAGGCGAGAGTTTCCCTGCTTGCCAGGAGTGAATCGTCTTTTCAACCCATACAGAAGACACTGGAGAAGGCGATGCCCATCATCTCCCCAAAACCGTCTCCCCTGGTCGCAGAGAAGGGGAGGGGCATGGTAGTCCTGCAAGGCACGGACATCTCCTCTCAGGAGGAGCTTTCTACTCTCCGGACCATTTTGGTTTGGACCAGAAGTTCGTTGAGGCCAAGTCCTACGGGAAGGATCCCGACGAGGGAGACGTGGAGAGTGGCGACGAGACCGACGAGGAGGAGCAGGCTGTGGAGGATTTGGAAAATCCTACACTGCTGCCTCTATCGCTTCCACTCCCGCCACCTCAGCAACCACCTCCACCCCCAGCAGACATTTCGGTGAACATTTTCCAGGCACTCCACACCTTGTGTTCGGAGTTTCGGACGAGGATGCCCCTTTCGCCGATGGAAGATCCTGTGGCACCGGAAGATCCTGCGGCAACATGGCCATTAGGCGTGCCCCCTACCAAGTAGAGGAGATTTCACCCTCCACCGCCTTGTCACCCATCACCCCCCCGCCCCTCCACCGAGGGAGGATACGAACCCGGACACAGCGACCACTGGCACGGGCACGGACGACGACGCCGCCCAGAGCCTCACCGCCTGACGAGATAGGCTTGTTCCATGCCCTGATCTCTAGGGCCTCGGACCTGTTTCAACTGAACCCCGAGGAAAAGAAGAAAGAGGGTTTCCTGTACCAAAGCTGCGAGGCAAAGAGGAAGACCGTGCTGTCGATCCCCCTGTTGGACGACATTTCGGACAAGGGGCTGTCCCTTATGAAAAACCCGTCCTCTGCCCTGGCAAAGAGGAGGTACCGGTACGAAAAGAAGTACAGGGTGCCGGACTCTACACTCAAGTGTTTGAGGTCCCAGCCTTCCCCGGATTCAGTGGTCTCGGCAGCGGCGAGGAAGAAATCTTCTGACTCTTTCGCGTCAACGACCTCCTCCCCCCCCGGACAGCGAGGGGAAGAAGTTGGACGCCATGGGACGACGAGTCATCACATCGGCGGCGACGACCATTAAGGCGGCCAATGCCCTCGCCATCGTGGCACGCTACGACGTAGCTCTGGTTTGAAATCGCTCCCCTCCTGGACTTCCTTCCTGATGACAAGAGAGCAGAAGCGTTGGAGATCCTGCAGGAGGGCGAGGTGGCATCACACCATGGATCATTGCTGACACAGGGTTCCGCCAAATGGGTAACAGTGTTTGTCTTCGTCGACGAGGTTGGTTAAGGGCTACTAACTTTCACCAGGATGTGCAGTCGAGGGTATTGGACATGCCCTTCGACTGGGACAATTTGTTTGGCAAAACCGTGGACAAGTCTCTTCAGGCCATCATGGCGGACACCGAGACGGCTCGTGCCTTGGGCATGCTTCAGCAGCGACGGCCGTCCTTTCGGAGTTCCGGGGGTAAACCCCAAGGTTCCTCCAAAAGGCTTTGGTGGAAGTTCTTCGTCCTACCGTCAACCGTTCCGCTCTTCGACCCAGGAGGCCTACAGGGGCCGCAGCAAGAGGAGGAGGAGGTCGCCATCGTCGACAAGGTCCCCAAGGCGGTGCCTCCGCAGCAAACCAAGATTGAACCGGCCGGGACATCAGGCCCCCACCTGCACAACCCGGTGGGAGGCTGGCTGGCGAACTTCGTCAGCGTGTGGAAGTCCCATCTCCACCGACCATTGGGTGCTGGACGCTCTGGCCCACGGACACACCCTGGAATTCCAACAAAAGTGTCCTCGCATACCACCAGTGGCCAGCAGGAAAACCACATCCCTCAGCTTTTGCTGGAGGTGCAGGCCATGCTGAAGGAAGGGCGCGATAGAGCTTGTTCCAAAGAGGCTCCGGGGCTCTGGAGTGTACTCTTGGAACTTCCTCGTCAAAAAGAAGACGGGCGGTTGGAGGCGCATCCTAGACCTCTGCCGTCTGAACAAGTACACCAGATCCCAGAAGTTTTGGATGGTCACCCTTCAGCACATGCTAGGACAGCTGGAAGAAGGGGATTTCCTATCGTCGCTGGACTTGGAGGATGCCTACTTTCACATACCCATTCACAAGGGACACCGCAAGTTTCTGTGCTTCGTGGTTCAAGGGCAACATTACCAGTTCAAGGCCCTTCCCTTCAGATTGAAGTCGGCGCCAAGGGTTTTCACCAAGTGCCTGGCGCCAGTGGCGGCTCGGTTGCGTCTATGAGGGATCCACGTTTACCCCTACCTGGACGATTGGCTCATCCGAGCGAAATCGAGAGAGATCGCCGTCACACACATGCCGAAAAACCGTCAAGCTGCTGACGGAGCTGGGGTTCTCGGTGAACTATGCAAAATCTTGCTTGGTGCCATCGCAAGACACACTGTTTCTGGGGTCTCGGCTCAACACGGTGTTGTGCCTGGCGCCTCCATTGGAGGAGAGGATAGTGGCCATCCTGGGCAAGGTACAACGCCTGTTGACACTGAAGATCGCAAGGGTGAGGTCCATCAAGTCCCTTCTTGGCATGATGTCGTCCTGCATATACCTCATTCGGCTGTTCAGGGGGCGGATGTGGACACTACAAGAGTTCCTCGACACCCATTGGATTCAGGTATCGGGAAGCTTCGAGGACAAGATCTCTCTCGATGAGAGTTTTCATCGAGCAATACGGTGGTGGGGAGTTTGCGCGCAATTGTCGGCGGGCGCAGCCTTCCAGACGCCACCTCATCAGGAGACGGTCATGATGGACGCCTCCCTGGAAGCTTGGGGCGCGCACACCGGAAGTCTCCACGCAAGAGGCCTGTGGCTGCGGGAGGAGAAGTTGTTGCATATCAACGTACTGGAGCTGCGGGCAGTGTTTTGGGCCCTCAAGTCTTTCCTTCCGTCCCTCAAGGGCAAGGTGATACAGGTCTTCACAGACAACACCACCACAATGTTCTACATCCGGAAGCAGGGGGGTACGGAAGCTCTCCAGAGAGGCGCAGGACCTATGGCACTGCGCCGTTGCCCAGGGGATGTTCCTCGTCCCGTTTCATCTGGCAGGAGCGAAGAACACCATCGCTGACTCCCTCAGCAGAGAGCTGCGCTCTTGCCACGAGTGGGAGCTTTGGCAGGACCAAGTGGATCTTCTGTTCCGTCGATGGGGCAATCACCAGATCGATATGTTGGTGACGGCGACGAACACCAAGTGCCGGAGGTTCGTCAGCAGGTTTCCCCAGCCGGGGAGCATGGGGGACGCATTCTCATTCCCCTGGGACGACCTGTTTCTGTATGCGTTCCCTCCATTGCCGTTGCTTCTGTGACTAGTCAATCAACCCAGACTGTCCCTGTGCAGGATGATCTTCGTTGCACCGGCATGGCCGAGACAGATATGGTACCCGGACCTTCTGGACTTGTCAGCGTCCCTTCCGGTCAAGCTTCCGGCGGCCGCAGATCTTCTCGCCAGAGAAGAAGGCCTGATCCTGCAGCACGACCCAGGGTCGCTGAACTTTCAGGCCTGGCTCCTACAGCACTAAAGTTTGGAGGATACGATATGCCGGCGGACTGCAAAGAGGTGCTTGCCAAGGCCAGGGCTTTGTCTACACTGAAATGCTACGGACATAAATAAGAGGTTCGCCGTCAGGTGCCGTGCACAGAAGATTGACACACTACGGATTACGGCTCCGCAGGTGCTGCCGTATTTGTTGTCGCTGGCCTAAGCAGGGCTGGCTCATGCCTCCATCAAGGTTCATCTGGCAGCAATTTCCCGCTACACCAGGACTCTGGGACGGTCCTCGTTATGGTCACACCGCCTTGTTAAGGAGTTCATCAAAGGACTTTTCTGTTTGTTCCCGCCGGTGAAGCCTCCGGCTCCGGCGTGGGAGCTCAATGTGGTGCTGACTAGGCTCATGGGTCTGCCGTTTGAGCCTATGCATTCTGCACCACTGAAAATGTTGTTGTGGAAAACAGCGTTTCTTGTGGCCATCACCTCCGCACAACAAGTGGGAGAGATCCAGGCCCTCTCTTGTAAACCACCTTACTTGACATTCCACGAGACGAGGGTAGTGCTACAGACGCACCCCTCCTTCATGCCCAAGGTGCCGTCTGACTTTCATCTAAACAAGCTCTTGGTGTTTCCCGATGCCTTTGTCGCCGGCTGAGAGGACCTTGCACATGCTGGATGTGGCTAGAGCGCTGAAGTTCTACATCGACCGCACAAAGAGTTTTTGGAAGACGTTGCAACTTTTTGTGAACTTTGGCCCCGTGAACCAAGGCAAGGCCCTCTCCAAGGCTTCCATTTCCAGGTGGCTCTCCGGCTGCATCACCCATTGTCACTGGTTGGCGAACCGACCGCTGCCTGGCCGTCAGAGAGCCCATTCGACCACAGCGATCGCTGCAACTACGGCGTTCCTGTCTGGTGTGCCCCTGCTGGACATCTGCAGGACTGCTACATGGAGGTCGACGCACACCTTCACAAACTTCTACTGCGCAGACAGGGATTCCAGGGAGGAGTCCAGAGTCGGCCAAGCAGTGTTGCGCAATCTGTTTGCTTGAAGGTGAGCCTGGTGAGGAGGTAAGAGATGCTTAATATTGAGATGCTTAATGTTGAGCCTTGCCACCTCCCGTGGTTGTGCATGTGTGTACTGCTATGTATGTGAATCCATGCCAGACCCCATGCTGGAGAAGGAACAAGTTACTTACCTGTAACTGTTGTTTTCCAGCATGGGTCTGGCATGGATCCACATATGAACCCTCCCACCTACCCCTGTGCGGCTCTTCTCTTGGTCCTACTGCCACTTAACGTGCTACCAAATCTGAAGATGGGTGCCAGAGCAGGGGCTTAGGTAGAGGGCAGTCATTGGCTGGGGGCAGTATGACCCAGAGACCAGTGATTGGTTGTTAGGAGAAAGACAGTTCAGATGTGAAGCTGAAACTGATTTTTCTTTTACCGAGGATTCCCAGCCTGACGACGGGGAATATTAATGGGCATGTGAATCCATGCCACACCCATGCTGGAGAACAACAGTTACAGGTAAGTAACTTGTTCCTTCTTTACCGTTAGCTTGCATGCTTGAGTTGCATTCAGTCATACTTGTCAAATACTGTCATACTGCAGCACGCATAGAAAATACGTGTCACTGACACTTGCCCGGTGTTTGCGAAGAACAAGAAGAGCATTGAATATTTCGTATTTTTCTGCCCAAAGTATAAGCACCTAAGAGGAACCTATTTAAATCCCCTTTTGATAAAATGTGGCATCCGACATCTACCTGACGCAACAGCGTTATGTAAATCAAGTGGAAATGATTTTGTTGTATGCGCGGTGTCCACATTAAAATTTAGAGCATGGCTGATGAGGAAGAAAGTAGGTGCTACATGCAACGCACCATCTGGAAGAAGATGTGGTTACAACTCTTGGCCTGCTTACCGTATTGCTACTTGAAATGCCAAGTTTTCATAAGTACTCACTGGTCACTTTGTAAATAATTAAGATGTTAACTATGATGCAAACCATATTTTGTTAACTAAGTAATGTCTAAACTTACACTTAGTGCATGCTTACTTAGTAAGTAATTAACATTTATAATGTGTTATACTATGGGCCATTCCGCTGAATATGTCGATACTTATCTGTTTCTAGGCGGTTTTATTATTGCTGCTTGAAAAGTATGTGAAATGTTTGAAATGTGTTTCTTAGAACTACATCCCTTTTAAATATGCATTATCCAGTTTGTAATTATTGAAGTATTTGATTTTTTTATGCAATGAATGAAGTGTTTTATGTTGTTGCTATATGACATTTATTGTTGAATAGAGCAAAATAAAAGACAAAGGATACAGTGAGGTTCAATAAAAAGGGGAATAATAGCTTTTATTGATGTGCTTTGAAGCAGGAGGAATCCTCCCTGTACTGCTATATAAAAACCTGCTAGTAGGTAGTAATTCACCTTAATAGCGCCATGGGCTCACTACAAAATCTTGTGTAAGGTGTACATTGCTCATACAATACACACATGGATGAATCCTTCTAAAAGTGACAGTTTAGGTTGGTAAATACTTGCTCTGTGCTCAGTAACTAAGTGACCAACTTCTGATCAATGTTTGGAACGCATAAGCACAGCCCTCTTCAGTACAGATCTTTGAAACCTCTTCTCTGATCATTTTAAAAGGATGTGTGGTGGTTGCAGAACCCACACTGATCTGTAAAACTGCTCATCTGATTTAATCTTTCCTTGTTCTAGGCTATTTAGTTTTAAAGGATCTTGGATTCAAAGTGGACACATACATTGCTGCAGAAATCTTTGGAGAATCTCTTGCCGCTGGGAGTGCACGACATGAAGGAAACGTCAAGTATGTGCATGATGTCAGAAGAATAACCCGGAAAAATGTAAGGAAGCTCTAAGGGGATAAGGCCAACACAGGGACTAATCAGTTACAGATTCCAGTTTGAAAAGATCTTCTGGACCTGACATTTCTCTATTGGTTATAATCGAAAACTTGGCAGTACCTTCAGTCGGGCAATAGTGGCAAATAGAGACCCGGAAATGCTTGTTAGTGTGTCTTGCTGCTTTCTATGCCTATTTATATAGGATTAACATTAGGCTTTGTCCATTGGTGGTGGGGAGGGCATTTGGGACAATATAGTCTTAGATTTGCTAAAACCTAGTCACACAGTAGCCCTGCACTGAGCAATTTCAGGTGCATCCCATTGATCTCGTCCTACTGAGCCTTCTGAATGGTGGAGATATTCAGGTATTTGGAGCACCTGAGCCATCTCGTGGCTTTATACCCTACCCCCATTTCACCCACTTCCTGTCCTTTCACCTGCATAGTTTAAAAACTGTGAATGATCTTCTTTTAACATATGCATATACGAATCCTGTAACTAACGTGTGTGACTTAATGCCACGTCAATCCCCTCTTGTGGTCCCAATGCCAATCTATTACATCTGGTTATTGTATCTGTGCCTATATCTCATCTACCAATGCAAGGCACCCTTCCATGGGTTTGTTGGGTCAGCCATACATACTTGGCCCTAGCGTGTCTTGTCAAAGCCCTCCTTCCGATCTAAATAATGAATGCCTCCCCTTGAGCAACTAACCTACAGCAATCACTCCTCAATTCTCAGGGTTTGGGGGTTTGATGGTTATCAATCGTTCTCTTGGTGAGGTGTGTTGAGTCAGAGTTGTGTAGCCCTTCATATCACTCGATTGGGTTGATGTTTATAACTCTGCTCTTGATGGACACTGTCAAGAAATGTAGCCAGTATGAAATGATGTTTTAAATTTCAAAATGGTCATATCTTGATTTCACATTTTTTACAGAAGAGTGGTTTTGGTGGTTAATAGAGCAACAGCAACATTGAACTTTTGTGCAGTAGTTATATACCAAAATGATGGCTTTCTCTCACTGTATGACAAAGTAGCCCGTGATATATCCAGGACCACCAGAAGATACGCATCTAGGCAGGTCTGGGGAGGGCTTGCTTTCAGCTGGAAAAATCTGTGGCCATTTTAGCAACAAAAATGCATTAATATGGATGGCATTATATAAACGTGTTTCAGTTTTATGTGCCCAAAGCAGTTTCAGTAAGTACAGTTTTACATTCCCCCTGCATATATCTGATCATGCAATCAATATATAAGTAATGGGAACAATTCTTGGGAAAGAGTCTGCTTTGTTTCTCGTGCTTCACGGCATGCCTAAACTCTTTCTTGCTGGATTGCAGGGCTACAAGTTTGATTTCCTTAGTGAATATGTGCACACCCACAGCCTCTGCTTATGCCTTCATTCTGGTGATAAATCTTAGATAAACCAATGCTGACGAGGTGTGCAAGCAGATTATCAAGGGACATATATATTTTCCTCTGCACAGCAGAACAAAGAATGGATACCAGCAGGGGAGCTGCACCCTACATGAACACTTTAGAAAATATGTTAATCTTATTTTTCCTAAAGTCCCAGCATCATTTTAGTTGAAAGGGTTGAAATGCCGCAGGTCCATCCTAAGCAATCCTGAGACTTAATGTGATACTAAAACCACCGCAGGCAGGGATTTCAGGGGAATGGGGCAATCCCGAGCAGACTCCAGGCAGTGCTCCCCTCAGCCCCTCACTAACTGAAAGCCAGTTACGATGTGCATCTAACACGTGTCGGGTGCACCAGCCTGATCCACTCACTATATCAACAAAGTGTGGGCGTCGACGTTCTCCTAAAACGTATATAATAGTCCTTTGATTTAACTAAATGTCAGTTTATTTAAATGTGTTAAGACAAGGAAGATTGTTTAAGACTTACAACATGTAGATATGCAGCACATCAGCAGGTCATTAAAAATAAATATGGAACACAGGCACAACCTATGTTGATGTTTTGCGTTGTTGGCACAATTGACACATTTAATATATATATTTAAAACGCGTAGGTATGTTTCTGTACTCAGCTGATGCAATTTATCAGTTTTAGATTGCCCTCTGCTGTTCAAATAGCAAAGTACACCACTGTGTGTCCTTCCACTTCAAGAGCTATCATTTTAACAAACAGAATGAGCACGGTTCTACACGGTCACCTTCACCTTTCACTATCGCAAACATTCGGAATAATTTCAAGTTACTTCTTTCCAACCCCACTTCTCTTCACATAGGGCACAGCGGTTCTAGTGTCAATGAACAGTTCATTATCGGCCCAATGTTGCAGTCTCTAAAGAGCAAAATGCTGTAGGACAAATGCCTCCTCACAAGTTAAAACTGAAAGACCGTTTCTTATATGTTTAGCCTTTTCAATGACCATTAATAAGTCACATAATAATACCTCCTGCCCCAATCCTGGAAGCGATCAGTGGTAATTCCGATATTTAAGAAGGGGGACAGAAGTGACCCTATGAATCACCGTCCGATATTGACCTTTAAGATATGCTATAACAGCATATTTTATGCCAGGAACAGCTAGTATCTTAAGAAATCATTTTAGCATTTAGGCTTCTTGGGGCATAGGTGAACGATATGGAGTGGGATCAGTAGTTAGTTTCCAATAGGAACTCAGAAAACCTGGTTCCTGATCATCTGTTTTGTGCACTTTGCATTTCTAGTACAAGGTAAGATAAGGGGTATCTCTATGGTAAGCAGAGTATTTAAAACGAGATATTACTGTTATATTGCTGCACACAGACTCAGCATTGAGTGGACAATTGGGACAGACTATAAGTACAAATGCTGTGTTATTAGAACTAGGAAAGGTCCATAACAAGCTCTGTGATGTGTGCAGGCAGGACTCGTGTGAATTTTCTTTCACTTTTTGTCTTTCTCTTCAGTACAGGGGGCGTTGCTTTATTATGTGATTTGTGTACTTTTCAAGATATATCTTTGACGAATAATATTAGTCTGGTCTTGTGAAGCCAAATATTAACACATAGTTTAACCAACTAGAGATGGGGAAATACTGGCAAAGTGCCCAAATTGTAGACTTTCCCCAAATCCCTGCTTCATCGTTGTGAGATCCTGGGCAAATCATTTAATTTCACTGCCTTAACGGCCAAAACCGGAAGTCCCTTGAAGTGAATTTGTTTGCAGGGTATGCTATTCAACAAATACTTAGTTCATAGTGTACAAAATTGTAGTGTAGCATTGGCAGGGCTTTAAGTGTGCCTGTCTATCCAGGCCACACCCCGGGCAGCCTCCCAAAACTGCCCACGAGATGGGGTGCTGTTAGGGCTCCTTCAGCCTTCTACTATTAGTGACTTGACTGCAATTCCCCTTTGTGCCTTTTGAATATGTGGAGTTTGTGCAGTCTGTGATCTACTTGCAAGCTGTGTGCGTTTAAGAAACTCCATAGTTGGTCTGTTCTAGCCTGTGCCTGAATGCTGGACACCTTGTTCTTTGTCTTGCTCAAAGTTTTGATCTGTCAGTGGTGTTTTGGATACTGAGGCTGAGCCCCATTACTTCAAATTCTCTGGTTGAAAGTGTAGTCATGGTTTGGGTTGCTTCTTGATCTTTGTTAGTTTGCCACAGTATAGTTGCATTCACAAGGTCAGAGCTGTGATGCCTGAATGCTGAAGCTGTCCTTTGGCTTGCAGACATGTCGTAGAGTGCTAAGGCACATGAAAGGAGCACCAAGCTCATCATGCATTACGTGCTCACAAGGGTCACAACCTGCATGCTTGAGTTGCATTCACAGTCGTACTTGTAAAATTGGTGGTCATTCTTATGTTCCCAAAAGGCACTTTGATTGCATGCAAAGCAGCCAGCCTTCCACTTTCAGGCCTGGCCCTAAGCATGAGCATTCTGGTCACGTAGGGCCCTGCGCTCAGAGAGGCCACATGTATTCCAACTAATAAAGTTTATTTTGGCGAGCCTCTGCTTTCGGGCATGAGGCTCTTTTTCATGTCTGTCCCTGGCGGCCTCCTGTTGTCACCTCCCAGCCCACCAGACAGGGCACAGCAGGAGCAGCAAGCACTTCACTCTCGTTGTGTTAAGGAAAGCATTTGCATAGGACACTGCTGATAAGAGATGGCTCATCCAAGCAACTGGAAGGTACACACAACACACCAATTAGCTACCCAAATCTAGGTCTTCTTTTAAGCCAATAACGTTTTTTTTATTTTCAAGTGAGCTAATTTAACATGCTTAAAAGCGTTTTTTATGGAATGTCCCATTTTCCTAAAATCATATTCGAAGCATGACTTTGCAATGCAATGAAAAACAACCAAGTAAACTTTCCACAAATTATGTTTTCTTGATGTACAGAAATAACTGGCTATTGTTCTGCCTCATGCTGAATTGCATTCTGGTATTTGGTGTCTTCAATTCAAGATGGGTTAAAATAACGCTGAAATCATACTCTTTTTCTTAACATATGCACAATCTATATATGTGTCCAAGTCATTTATTATGATTTGTGTAATTGTCAAGACCTCTCCATAAAACACAACAATTTTGAAAGCCAGTATGAGGGTGAGGGGAGGGCACATGAAACCTTACGGTAAGCCAAGAATGTTGTTCTCTCTGGTCCCAACCCTGTGCTGAGTGTTGTCATTCAAGACCTAGCATTATAAGGCACTCCTGCAAAAGAAACACTTTGCCCTGTCTGCCTCTGGCCCAAGCCAGGCCCCGACCTCACATTCATTAGGTGTATAACAATGTAACTCTCTTTATGTTTTTAAAATGATAAAAGCCTAGCTTGGCAATTCATTTGACAGTCAAAATAATCCTCCTAAAAAATAGAAGCAATCATGAAACCGCTGCATAAACAAGACTTTACTCCAGTTAGCAACATGTAACCAGATTTGTGGGTACTTCGTTCCAAAGTCAGAACCAAATTTGCAAAAATACCAGTGGCAAATATGTTTTCTACCCACTACAGCTGGAAGATATGTGTTCATCTTCCTGAGCTGCAGTCTGGCCTCCAGCATTGACCCAGGCTTAATGTGTGCTCATAGGAAAATCATTGTATCTCACTGTACCGTATCTGTCAAAAGTGATTCAGCTCACATTATCCATTGCGCCAATGAAGCCTCACTTATGATGATGCTATTGCACTATAGAGAATACCAGTGGCCATTTATATAGTGGACATCACAACGTTTTTGTCTCTTAATTAATGAAACGTTCCCTGATCCCCTTGAGTTTCAGACTCCTTCTGTAACGTCATTTTCTGTGAAGTCACTGATTGCCCTACAGGTGCAAATTAAGTGCACAATGTGTTCCCGCCTGGGCATGTACACCGTGGGGCCGCTCCTGCCCATATTGGCGCTGTTTGTTTCCCTTCCCTTTCCTACAGGTGATGTAGTAACAGAATGAGTTGAATTGTTTATATTCTGAGATAGTGATTTATTTACGAACTGGAACAGTGACAGGTTGATTTGCAACATGCAGAATGTATGTAAATGGAATCACCTATGTACATGCTAAAGGACCCGAAATACATCTTTGCAGGGTCTCATGATGTAATGTTTGGGGCAGGCAGCCTTTGCTGAGGCTGCTTGCCCCCATATGCCACGCCTAACCTAATACTCTTTAGGGCACGCCCAACACTTAGGCATCACCCTCTTGTAGACCCCCCCTCGATTCTTCATCGCACTTAAAGTACTGAGCATTGAAAGAGACGGCAATTATGGCATGTGCGTAGTGAAAATGCTTTCTTTGTTTCAGCGTTGCAGTGTATTCACTGCATGTTAAGATGGATTTTTAGAATCAAACCATGGAGTGGATTCTGAGAGGTCAACCTGTTATGCTGAACAGGAAAGTCTAGCCAAGCCCTGTCAAGATAGGGTTGCAGAGTGGTAAGGCGTACACTCGGGAGGGATGTGAGAGTGGTCAAGGGCTACAATGATGATCTGTTGAATGGCAGTAAAATGCAAAAGTGCACAAGTAGAAAATCAAAAATACTGTTGAAAAATATCTGCTGTCACCAGCCCATCCTGGTCATATTTTAATTGTAATCACAAAGTTACAAAAGGAAAAGTTATAAGGGTACAACGTATCTTAACCATACTTCTCTTTAAGAGGATGTTTTCCGCTTTTAAGAATACAAGAAATCCACTAAGGTAAGGGTAGACATAGGGACTGATCAGTTTTCCCATAAGAGTGAGCAAAAAGCAATGAAAGTAAAGCTGATGGCTTTACTTGCCTCAAAATAAGTGAGGTCAACAGTCATCAATAGCAAAAAGAAAGGGTGTCCCATAGAATTCTTTGGGAGGAAAGCAGCAAAAAAAATGATTTCCTAACACTGAACATAGAAATATTTTATGTGGGACCCTTGCCTAAACCACCTCCCACCCCTGCCCTTCCTTTAGGTCATGCAGGGCACTCTTTAGAGCACGGCTCTTTTTTAGAAGCTCACCTCGATTTTTCATCCAACTTAAAGCACAGACCACAAGTCCTTGTGATGAGTGTTGAATGTGCAGGTCCCCACCTTTTCTGTCTTTCTTCCTCCATTTCAAGACACCAGGAATGGCCGTGCGGCTCTGAGAAATTATACACTTTGTTTAATGTGTTTGTCGTTCCAAATTGCTGAATTTACTCTTGCTTCAAATACATGTGCTGCTGCCATCAAGCTCTGCCCATGTTTTATGTCCTTTGTCAGTAGATCGTTTTTTAGTTTTTCTGACTCTCCTGAAAAGAGTTTTGGCGCTCTGAGCATGTTAAAAGATTCAATTCATACACCTCTTTCTTGATGCTTAGTGTTATCCTGCCATCTAGAGGGTGGATCAGAAATGATCCTCCAAAGATTTGATAAAACATGAGTACCTTTTGAATCAATCAATGGTCATTGACTTTTTGCCACTTCAAATGTATTTCTGCACTGCTGTTTTCAGCCTACGGCTTGGTCAGCTCTAAGAATGTCAAGTGTGCGTTGACCTAAAAGCATGCATGTAGTCATTCCATGTAAGAATGGTAGATTAGTTGGAGACATTTTCTTCTTTTTTTCCCACGACACACATTGGCTAGAACTCCTTGCAATCAAGATGGCACTTTATTCTTTCCAAAATGTCTTTGTTGGAAAAAGCATTCTTGTCAATACAGAAAACACCACAGCCATGTTTTACATCAACAAAGACACTGTTGGCACTAGCACAAAACATAATTGTAGTTGGTTATTTTTAACGCGCTTAATACCCAGAGGTTTCTAAGCGCAGACCCGGGCGTCGAACTTGTGTTGCTCCGCGCCGTCTTGCTTCCAAGGCGAGCACGTTGCCCTTAAGATATCCCCCCGAGACGCACTGACGTTTTTAAAACAACGTCCCCATAAAGGTCCAACATTTCCCTGGGGAACACAATTGCCTAACAGACACTTTGAACAGAGTGATAGTGCCAGAACATGAGTCGGAACTATACACCAATATACTCAGAGATTTTTGCAACATGGGGTCATCCATCAGTAGACTTGTTCGCAACAGCAAAAAAGCAAGAATTCCCATTCAGGTACCCAAAACCGGGGTCACTGGGGGGAAATACACTATGGATGAGCTGCTCAGGGATATTTGCTTATGATTTCCCCTCCAAATCCCCTGCTCTGCAGAGTAGGCCAAAAATGACACCAGGACAAACTTAAAATGATCCTCATTGCCCCAATGCGTGTGAGCCAGCCATGGTATTCACACCTAGTGTAAATGTCAATTTTCCCACCAATCAAAATCCTACCAGCACAGAATTTACTCACTCAAAGGAAACAACACAACATCCCATTCAAACACACAAGCTACCAACTTGGCATCATTGTAATTGTTTTTTTATAACACGCTTAGTACCTAGAGGGGATCGAACCTGTGTTGCTCTGCGTCGTCTTGCTTCTAAGGCGAGCGCGTTGCCCCTGAGCTATCCTCTCGAGACTACAAGGTCATAGAGTGTGACATGTTACCCACAAGGTGTATGGCGATATTACATGAATAAAGGACACCTAACACAAGCATTGCTACTGTAATAAATGGAAAAGGCTTATCTGGTGTAACCATAAACAAATTAACCCCATTAATTGTAATGAGGCAGATATTGATATTTCTAATGCTTGTTAATCATGCATATAGTCCGACATCCAGTGGTAACAGCTGAGTATTGCATCTTGTCTTTTGAGGATCGAAAGGGAATGTCGACATGGGCGTGCATGTAACACTATCCCTAATGTGACATGTAGTGTGCCGAAAATCCCTCACGCGTCGAGGTCCCTCAGATTTTTTTCCGCCCAGATTACTGGTCGCCCTAATGCGGCGCTCTTGAAAAAGAGATTGCGTTATTCTTATAATTATCGACTTTGGTCGTTTATTCTCTTAAGTCAGTTCGACGATTGAATCCTGTGCATTGCCGAAGACTGCTGCGGAATTTCGATGGCCTGTTGATCCGGCGGTGCTGCTGTCCAGGTGGCTGGGCCTTCTGTCCGGCCCTTACAGTAGGGAGAGGGGTTCGGGGTGGCCATATTCTTTCAAGTATGCCTTTCCTATATCACCCTCTCATCGCTGTACCTTTCTTGTGCTATGGACAAGGCTCCATTTAGGTTTTGCCCCTTGTGTAGGGACAAATACTTGAGGAAAGACGAGCACCGTCGGTGCAACAATTGTCTTCCTCTCAACCACAACGAAGCGGCTTGTGCAGCTTGTAAGCTCCTGCATCCAAAGAAAATCAACGAGCGCCGCTTAAAGCGGTGGGCGGCCTACCGCATGTCGCAGGCCGAAAGTTCTTCGGCCGCCGCTGCAGCCACTGAAAGTGATGGGAGGACTAACGGTGACCAGGCCTCGGGGACGGAAGCCATTGACCTAACGGCGGAGAGCTCTCGATTCACATCATCCGTTCCCGACCCCACCAGGCACGACACAAGTCATGCTATGGGGAAAACACTCGGCGACAAGTATACACCAAACACACAACCCAAGGTTCTGCTTCGGCATCACAGTCGAAGCGCGCCAGAGCGCCAACGGACCCATCCAAAACTTCGATGGGATCCGCTGATCTTGATGATCTGCAGCTACAGCTTTCATTGAAGGTGTCAAGCAAGTCCGCCCGCCAATAGCTCATCCACCCTCGGGTTGGGATCTATATACAGTGTTACATTAACTTAGGGGTCACCATTTGAACCAAAGCAATAAGGCGCCTTACTTACAAGGTAGCCTTCCTCATTGCTTTTACATCAATAAGGAGACTAAGTGAGTTACAAGCTTCAGAACCTTTTGTTTTGATACACTAGAACAAGCTAGTTCTAAGAACCCATCCAAGGTCTATTGCAAAATGTATATCTAAATTCCATGTTAGCCAAGCAGTTTAATTACCCGTTTACTTTCAAAATCAAAAAAGTAAAGTTAAAAGAGATTTAAATACACTTGACGTACGAAAAGCAGTTATGTACTACCTAGTCAGAACAAATCAGACCTGTAAAACAGATCAGTTCTTTGTATCAGTAGCTGAAGGCAGGAAAGGGGCCCAGGTCATTAAACCACCAATTGCAAGATGGATTGTTAAGTACATACAATTATGTTACCCTTTGATAACAAGTCACTACCATTCCACTCTAAAACTCATTCAACACAAAGCACAGGGGAAACATTTGTTTTTCTTGCTAACATGCCACTTGAAGCAATTTGCAAAGCAGCAACGTGGAGTTCAGTCCATACTTTCACGCAACGTTATTCTGTAGATACACAAGCTAGAAATGATTCCCAAGTAGATCAGGTAATACTTTAAATTGCTTGCGACTGTTCCTTCCATTCATCCACCACTGTAAGCAAATGCTGCTTAGTACTTTATGCAAAACATGTGAATCTAAGGAGATTCACAAGCCCAACAAGGGAAAAATTACTTTTAAGTAATTGTCTTTCGGAGGCTTGCATCTGCTTAGAGTCACATGCAACCCACCCATCCTCCCCACTTGGGAGCGAAAGGAGAATTTTAAAAATAAGTTATTTTTGAGAAAAATAATTTATATATATATTCCTCCTTTTCCAAGTATATCATGTCAGAAAATAAACAATCAGAGCACGTCCCCACACATGAGGGATCATTCGTATACGTAAGATAGGGATATGATAACCGGCATGCTCCTGTTTGACACATCCCTTTTTCGAATTACAAAACAAACAAGATGTAATAAGCTGCACTAACCACTAGATGGTAGCTTATGAAAAGCATTTGAGTCTAAGCAGATACGAGCCTCAGTAAGGTGATTACTGGCAAGTAACATTTGCCTTTTTTTATATGTTGACATAGATATTACAACACTTTATCTAGCCTGTACATCAATCCAAGTAATTCAATACCCCCTACCTACAACATATAAAAAAAAATCTTGAAAGCTCATACCTCTTCATCTTAACAGTAGTCTGTGTGTGCCTAAAAAATCCCTAAACCAGGTCTGCAACCTACGGCCCTCTAGATGGTTTGGGCTGTGACTCATCTTTCATCACTATTGGCTATGCTGGCTACATTGGATTTGTAGCCCAAAACACCAGAACAGTGCTAGGTTGCAGACTCCTGCCCTAAAGCGTTGATTGTGGGATCCTTAATAGTCTGCTACTAAAGAGCAGAGAAACTACTGCAGGGCACTCCAAACAGAAGCATTCATAGATCACCTAATCATGCAGGAAATTAGTAAATCAGAGATGTGGCACTCAGTCCACACCTTTTCAAAAGCTTTACTGGCTCAATTGAAAAATATCAAAGAGAATTCCCGATCCAGTCACTAGATGGTGGGGATGATATGAAATATGTCATGCTGCAAAACAAGTATGTAATGTTTTCTTCCATGCTCTGATCTGTGTTCCGACCTCACTCTGCATTCTTCCTTCTGGCTGTGTGCATTCCTCCTACTATCTCTTGTGTAGGCTCCTCTGATATCCTGTTCCCCCCAGTTACATGATGATCTTCTACTTGACTGTGCACTGATCCTTTGTTCCTCCCTCTTACCTGCCTCCTTCTGCTGCCTTCCTCCCTCTGACAAATACGTTCCTGAACTTCACTCTATTCTTTGCAGGTTGAAGATTGGGGTCCATTTGACTTGGTTATTGGTGGCAGTCCCTGCAATGAACTTTCAAAAGTCAATCCCACCAGGAAAGGTCTACATGGTGAGAATGTGTTCCTTTCCCCTTTTTGTTTTATCTGCTTTTGGTTACTGTCCAGGATAAACAAATGGTATAGAAACTCACTGGTATTTGTAACCTATTTACTCTTGTTACATTGACATTTACTGGTATCCTGTCAGGTATGTGTGCCCCTCTTCGTCGCACACATGGGACGGGATGTATTCCTGTAAGCATGGTGCTGGAGCATATCCCCAGCTGCTTCACTGGCAGAATGTGTCTCGTGCTGCTCATCTCGCTGGTGTCCTTGCTCCCAAAATGTTAATGCTTGTCTTTGTTTTTAGCCATGCCCTGATAACAGACAGCAGTTTCACTGAAGTCTTCAGCCAGCCCTTCCCAAAAATCTGAATCATTGCTGAAGGACGGCACAGGCGTTGAGGAGCACACAATTGTTTCTTTGGAAGGCGGTTTAGCTGCATTCATTCCAGAAAAAGTATATCTTATCAAAGGATAAAAAGTGTATGTTATAAATTCTATTACAATACTTAAAAAGATACAAATGTCAACATGGCCTGAAAAGGGTGGGATGCAGGATGTCATGCATCACCTCTCGTCCCAAAACAGTCCTTGGAAAAAATAATAGGGTGACTGATCGTAGCCGGACAACCCTGAGATCCATTTCCCCAACCCCTTCGTACCTACTAGCCCAGCAACAACTGGTGAGCACCCACATGGAAACTTCCCCAGCGCGTCCTGAGATCCAGTACAATAACTACTAGGGGCAAAAAAGCGACCTTTCCAAATGTACTAAATATTCTGCAGTCCATCATACAGTTTTTGAAATATCTCAAAAGCACTGCTACCCTAGAGATCCCCAGGGACTTTTTCGGGGCCTTTTAACTCTTTCAGTTCAAATGGGCGCCAGGGCTCTGGGGATCCCCGAACAACTGCCCCATGTTGGTAGTCTTATGACACAGAAATATAGTCCTTTAATTAAACGTGCACAGTCTTTTGTTGGCACCCTCAGGCTGTCATCTCCCTCTTATCAGCTTGTTGCCTTTTAACTCTGGTTTCCCGACATCAGCACCCTGCTGTCATAGAGTGATTAATAGCTTTTCAGAAGGCATTAAGTGTTTCAGCTCCCTCGCTGGGAGGCGGTCACATAATCATCTGCAACTATTGTTTTGACTTGAGTATATTCTACGCACCTCACTGGTGCCTCTGACTGGTTTTCCCAGTTGTAAGGCAAGGGAAACTCCCAAACACCATGTTGAGAAGGGGCCCGACCGACCCTAGCACATCTTTAGCCAGGAGGATTAATGAGCGAGGGGGCTGTTTTATACTATGGGCAGAGAAAGCCCAGGCATAGATCATTTAACACAATAAAGGGCTAACACGCCTGAAACGTTATCTGGTGCAACACACTCTACATTCAAACAGACAAAATAGGAGGCAAAGTGATTGAAGTATGGCAGGTGGTGCATAAGTCCTGGGTGATGGACAAGTCTGTCAAAAAGAAGGAAGAAGAGATTGGCTAGCTGTCCCTACCTACCATGAACTCTCCTTAGGCTGCGCTGCTTTGCCACCTATCTAAAAGTAGATAGAATAAGAGAAGGAAGAGCACTGTTTTTTTTCTTTATTATATTTTTTTGTTACCAAGTAATCGCCCACTTCGTAATTATAGCTCACTTCATTCTCCCAGTACAAAGAACTTTCTGTATCTCATTTTTTATACATAAAAAGGGTCTGGTAAGGCTACACCAGACTGCTTGTGGTAACACCTGTTTTATTAGCCAGTAGTCTGTGTGTTCTTATATTCCGGACCCCAATGGTTTCCTATTAAAATCCTATGAAGGCAACTAATCTGATCAGTGGTGGACTCATCATTATTCTTGGTCCCCGGTGACCGGATGTCAGACTCTACCTTTGCTCCAGTCTGTTTTTGTCTACTGGTTTCAGTGGTACAAGCTATTGCACCCACTTTCTTCAGGACAGTCTTCGTTATAACGCTTTGTGAATACTCACTAGTCTTCTGTTTTTGCGCTCATGTATGTGATTTCTTAACACATAGCGGTTGTTGGGGTGAGGCTGCAACCGTGACTCTGCAAAGCAAATTTAAAGGAGCCACGATGCTGTTGCACATTTTAAGCATAAATCTTTAGCCAGACCTAGTCATTATTCATCATCCCACAAATTGCTTCAGTAATCATAACTAAAAAAGAGGGGTGGGTGGTAAAATGAAAATGTGAGTGGCTTGTGACCAAGCCAGGTCCTGCAGGCCTGCCAAGAACAAAGAGGACATGCACCACCTACATGCCCTTTTCATCCCGTTCCGTTAACGGCATACCCGGGTTCTCCAGTAGTTCTGGCGGCACCCACATGCCCCCAAAATGGCGTGGCGCAACGTCTCGCAACAATAACAAACCAGCATGCTGCTGGATCTTGCTTAGATGGGAAGTGCAGGCGTACAGAAGAACCATACCAGCCAATTCATTCTCTGGAAGGCATTTGGCCATATTTATTACAGAAAACCCAACAATTCGTACATCACGGAAATGGTAAAATTGTTCATTCATATTCTGTCATGACAATTCTTTAATAGCTGCCAATGTCAACACAGCTGGATGAGGGGGAGTGCATGATGTCATGCAGCCCCCTCATCCCAGGAACTGCCCTCGGGAAAAGAAATAGGATGACTGATCGTAGCCAGGCAACCCCCAAACCAGTTCCCGTGCGGGAGCCCACATGACAAGTTCCCCGGCACATACTGGGCACCGGTACAACACATGAGGCAAAAGATATATCTTCCCAAATATTCCAGAGTTCAGCATATAGAGAATTTCTCAAAAACCCTGCCATAGTGCCACTAACTCCTACAGGTTAGGGGGTACTTCCCCCAAACAAGCGGGGGTTTATGCCCCTACATTCTGTTATCAATTGAGATCATTCACTTACAGCAAACTATTTATCCTTGGCCCCCATCAACATCTCCCTGACACATGTGCCCACTCCTCGCAATACCCATGTCACCCTTTGTCAGGCCCCTCTGTATTTCTCTTTGTACACCTGCTAGTGCTACTCAATGTTAGCCGGGTACTTTATTCACTTTTTTACTGATACATTCCTGGTCGGACCGCTCCTCACCCATGTCCTTGTGATCATCGGGGATCGCAAACACTATTGATTCTCAAAGCAGCAGGCCACTCCCACAATTGACCCCGTTAGCCTTAACAATTGTGATATACGTATCATACTATCCTAGTCACTGGCATCAGTAACCCCTTTTGCTGCCCCCCTACCACCTCATGACTGCTGGTAACGGCCGTACAAACACTGTTGCATATGCCAAGCACTGATACTCTCGAAAAAAGGCCCACCCGCCATAACACATGAATCCTACTCTCTATCTTGACCACTGTCCCACTGCCCTGATACATCCACAAAGCCCACCACAACTGGGACAGTAGACCTTGCACAAGGAAACTAGCAAATACCAATCTACTACATAATTTGTAGGAATCGTGCCCCCTAGGAGTCACAATAACGTTTCAGTGGACAAAAACTGCAGGCTGCACCTGGCACACAATAAGCAGAATGTAGTATGTCTTGTGTTGGAAACCACATTTCCCGATACAATGCCTACTGTACCCATATGACCATTAAATATGCGATTTTTAACCGTCTTCAACACATATCATAATGCTCCCTTATTAATATTCCCAAACCTACAGATTATTACTGCCATCATGGTCAAAATTGTCCCTGTTGGTGTCAAGTCAGTAACCTTTGTCCTTAGCTAAAAGCATGAACTACCTAGCTCGCTACTCCTATCAGCATAGCACCCTTTTAGACATTAATGAGGACTGCCCTCAATGAGCTCCCGATGTAACACCTTATCCTTCTGCTAGCTGATAAATCAATGTTCCAGCTGTCACCTGTTTCTCGATCCATGTATCAATGCGTTTCTTAGTCCATTTATCTACATTATGAGTGCCTGTGGGCCTTTTGGGCCCATATGCCACACTCACTGTACACTGTGGCAGTTAATTTCCTTATCTGTCCTACAAGACTCCTCTAGCATTACTTCATGATCCTGTGGAATGGCTTCCAGGTGAATGCCGTCTCCATTTGCCATAAGTTCCGCCATGCACCTTTCCATACACATGTACCTACTTTCTGTGGTACCATGTTGAACTTATGATGTCAACTTGGCACTCCACACAATTGTATGCAATGCCTACTGGGAGAAACCCCTCCCTTGCTGCGATCAGCTCTTCAATATACTTAATCATATATTTGTAATTCCAGGATGTAATACCCATGTTGTCCTTCTATTAGCCCTTTGTGTCGCATGGGGCACCGGCCACTGAATGGCCACCGGGCACTCCTTTCGCCTTTCCGCCAGTATGATTCCTTATCTGTCTGGCAACACCTTTCTACTCATCACTTCTTACTTATATGCAGTGGATTCCACCATCAGTTCTTCCATGCACCTATTCCGACACATGTACCCACGTTATGTGGTAGCCATGTTGCCTTTCTGTTGGGTCCATTATGTCAACTGGGCACTCACTGCAATTTTGCTTATCTGTTTGGCAAGTCCCTTCTGCCCACCCCCTCTGATCCTTTGGAAACGCTATTGAGAAAGTCCATTCTATAACCACCCTTGGTTCTTCCCTGCAATGATCCAGATGCATGTACTAACACCCTGTGGTACCTATGTGCCCCTCTGGGACCATATGACACACTCATCGGACCTTGCAACTGTATGCCAATTCAGTACTCCACCTCACTGTCGATTTCTTTGCTTATCAGGCCCACAAATCCCCTATACAGAGCTCTGGCCTGTCATGTTGGATCGCCAAACTATGGGCTTGACCAACAACCTTGTTAATCGCTGCAGTGCCACCCATCAACCTTCGAAACATTGAAGACCACTCTGCCCTACAATCGAGCTTGGCATGCACTGCTCTTCTTCATGTCACCCATTGTTCTCCGCTGCCTGGTGGTGACCCCAACATGGCAGATCTGTACAGAACGGGTCCTCTGAAATGTATGACGGTATGGCACTAGTTGCCTGGAGAATCAACCGTGGCACTTGGTATCTGATATTTTCAAGCAAACGACAGGTTAGAGGTCATAGCTGGGCATCCCCCAGCTCATGGCCATGTCCAGCTTTGCTTCACAATTATTCGCAAGCAATTGGTATGCTCCAAAGACCACTGCACCATTTAATCACGTTGGTCCAATCAGCGTCACCTGTTGACAGACCTCAATGTGACACGTTGCAGCAACAATCATTCTTCCAACCTACAATGCCACACTAACACTGGTGCTATGTATCCCCCTACATTCCCTGTTGTTTAATCTTGGTGAACCCCCAAAGTCTCATCTAATAATACCAGGTCATGACCCATTTTCCTTGAACTTGATATCTCTGTACAATGGGGGAGGGAGGAGTGAAGATCCTGCAGGCTACAATGCTACTCACCACTCCCCCGCCCCCCATAAACCCTCTCAGCTCAGACTGCTGCATAACTGAAATTCCTGACATCCTTCTACCAGTAAGCCCTGTAGCAGATGAGGAGGACGCAGACTCTCGGAAGTCATTTGCAAGGTGTATTTATTTAATAATAATATGAAGGCCTGCCTAGCTATCCCTATCGCTATTGGGTAGGTGAGAAAGGGTGTCTCAACCGCTTGTCCCCGGGGATCTCTCTCTCTCAAGTGGCCAGGGCACGGCCATCACCTTTGGATCCAAACCCTGGGGGTGGACCAGTGCAGGAGGATCACCTGGGTGGGGAGTCTTTGGGGAGTGGGACACCTGATGGCGAAATGCAGTATCCCTTTCCGTCTAACACCTTTAACCCCTCCTACTCTGTAGGATACCGGGGGACTTTAAACCTTTAAACCTCGCCCCTTCCCTACACGAACACTGCTACAGAGACAGCCCGCTCTGGGAGAAAACAGACTAGTACGTGACCTGTCCCACTACCATGGTCAGGCAGAGTCAGACAATTCCCTTGGACAACACACACCTGACTTCAGTTCAACTTCCCCATATGGATAAAAGGCGGAGCACGAGAGCACACTTTGAGCGAGGCAAAGCACACAAAGGAGCAGTTCTTCCCAGCCAGCAGCTGAGCCGATGGGGAGAGATGGCACATTGAGAAAGGAGAACAAGGAAGGAGATACCCTTAACTTTTTTGAGGAGTGATCATTATACTTCTTGGAACTTAAAAGCAGCATGTGTAGGGCCAAGAATGGAAACCGAAGAATCTTGCATTGTGTGTCGGAGATATCCGGGGCCCTCCTGCATGACTGACCGAGTCAGGGAGGAGCAGCAGCCGCCGTGGTATCGTCCTTGGCTACGAGATCAAAGCCGCAAACAGAGAAATCAACACAGCCGGTGAGTTGAAGGAAACTGTACGAGGCCGGTCTGTGTTGAAACAAAGGTTGCAAGTGGCAACATTGTTAAACGAAAGAGCGAACATCGCAGAGTTTGATGAAAGATGCAGCTAAAAGGTCAGACAGCTGATGAATTGTTTGAACATTTAACGTGAACTAAGATACAAAATAGCAGAGTGGTCCGGAACCGCGTGTGTGCCCAATCTAAGGTGACTGATGTACCCTGCAAACAAATGGCAAAATGAACTGTAATATGTGAATGTGAAAACGGAGAATAGAAATCAAGTAAGAAAGAATCTTAAGTTGCCCTGTGTGGTTATATGTAAAATCCATTGCACAGTCGAAAGTCTTCGATAATGATAAATGCTTCAAAATTTGAGCCCGGCGGAGGGAGACCTATTGTGAATTTATCGAACTGTGAAATAAGGAGAAAGCACGAGTGCAAGGTCAGAGCCTGATCGAGGGAGACCTAGTGTGAATTGGTGTTTAAAAGTCTTAGCCCAACTGAGGGAGACCCAAGGTGAACAGTGCACCCGAGACCTTATAAACGTTAGACTCCTGAATAGAAAGGAACTTTGATGTTGTGTTTTGTATCCAAAGCATTCTGCAAATGAGAGACTTTTGAACAGAAAGAGACTTTGTTGCAGAAGGCCCTCATTTATATCCTGAACTGCATCCTAATGCCGGAGAAGCCGGAGTCTGTGCTAAGCTCGAGTGTGTCACCTTGCCCCGGGCTGAAAACGTGGGGAAGGGAAGTTAATTGTCGGGCTGTCCTGACATATTGTTTCTTGAACACTCATTCTTTTACATACATAATTTTCCCACACCATTTGTATTTAGAAGTATGGATTGGCAATAGGTTTATTAGTATAGGTCCTTTTTAGTTTGACAAGACTCCTTTAGGACTGTGTTATTTTCACTTTGAGGCTTGTAGCTTGCTCCCAACCTTAGATTCATGGTTAGATAGGCATTCATCCAACCCATTGAAGTTCAATAAACATCTTTGAACTGTGATCACGTGTGTCTGTCTTCACTGTTTGATACCATGCCATCCTTACAAGTATCCTTACTTACATGAATATCTAAAGTGATTCTCAGCCATCTATGAATGTCCAAAAGCAATATGTCTGCTGTCCAAAAGCTAATGCTAACTGACCCTACTACTAACTTAACAAACTAAGGTCAGGAGAATGACTCCCTTCTCCTGATGTGTGCTGCACGCATTTCTCTTCTTAGTCTTTAGGCTTCTTGTTAATATGTAATTTTTAAATAGTTTTTTGGGACTACCTCTGGCAGTATTATTGGATGGTAATACTGCTAACATTTGGAGGTAAAGTGGAGGAGTTACCTACAGCTTAAAGCTGGAGGTAACTCCTCCATTTTTACTTCTGAAAATCAGCAGCATTACCATCCAGTAATACTGCTGGATGTAAAACCAGCAAACTTGTAGTTTAACAGTGCGGGAAAAATGGAGCTAAATGGAATTACCTCCACTTTTTTCCCACACTGCCAAACTCCTAATGAGCTGTTGACTCGGAATTAACTTTCCTCTCCTCCCAGAGTATTGGTATCACCATCCTTTTGATCCCCCCTCAGGGATATCTATTATTCTCTTTCTTTTATTAACTTTGGTTCCAAGCTTTTCTCACTTCTACCGGAACGAGTTCTTGGACCATATAATGAGTCCCTTTTGGCCTACTGGTATTCTCGTGGTCTTCTCCTGTTCTCTGTCTCACAGTCTGGCCATTCTCGCTGGCGTCCTCGCCGTACGGCTCTCACTCTTTCTCACAGCTTCTCTGTATCTCGACTAAGAGCCATGCCATTTGCAATCGCTTCCCCTAGGTGGTGTCAGCGTCGATACACGGTATGGTGAAATAGAATTAGAAGTCTGATCAGGGTTTTAAAATGTTGGCCATACATTTTTATTGGATATTTCAAAATCCTATCTTTTCCTATCTCTAGAGGTGGTTTCCCTACCTCAACCAAATAAAAACTCTGGTCTGTCAGGAAGTCTGTAATGTCCAAATAAAGCTTGACTGTCCTAGTCCAAACTTCTAAACTATTCATACCAGAGAAACACAAAAATCCAAAACAACAAAACCATACCTCAGGAGGATGCCTACTTTATGCCTATGGCTAGGAACATGCCTCCCTTCTCCTAGCTTGTGAGTTAGACCTTGACTTGAAAGTCTCTTCTTATTCAGTTTTCTCTTTCCTTGTTTGCCTCTCTTAGAGGCCCTTCTTGGAGGGGTTTAAGTAGGAAAAGAGTTCTTATCCCAACCTAGGAAAATGACTCCCTTCTCCTGGGTACAAGTCTCTCCAAGCTTAGGTTTCACAAAGTTCCAGAAAATTCAGGGGACTAGGAGAATGGCTCCTTTCACATAGTTGCAGAAAGAGGAACCTATGCTAGAAAGCCTGCGGCGAGTGCTGTGCACACATAGATAACTAGTTAAGCTAATTAATAATAGAAAAGACTAATAATCAAATCATTAAATGTTATATATTGCTTGAGAGAGACAAGGTGATCAATTTAATGAAAAGCAAGAAGTAGCAGATGGCCAATGTGTTTCGGACCAAGAGATCAGGGCGAAATCTTAAATGCATCCATATTCCAGCAGTAATTGATCAAAATCAAACCCACAACACAACATCAAAAATGAAATTTGCACAAGTGCAAATGTATGATTCAAATTATCAATCCAAATCGGAAATTCTACCCTGAATACCGATAAAGGTTCCCCACATGATACCATGTCACACAATGAGAATTACAAAAGTACAAATGTACCATTCAATGTAGAAGAAAATCATGATGGATGGATGAACACAGATAAAAATATATATGCACCGCGTAACATCAAAGTAAATATATAATGCAAAAAAAGGTAATCCACATGTTGGAAGCACAGGAACATAAAAAAATGTGAAAGTTGAAAAATGAACGATGGAAAAAAGAAAAAAGAAAGAAAACACATTATAAGCATGTTAAATGTCATGGTATTAAAGCATTCCTACAGTGACCTGTTATAATCTAGAAAGAGCATTAATAGACATGAAATATCTCAGAAGAGATACCCTAATCAGAAGAGCCAGCTGTGTGAATTAGTTCACTGAGCACCAAGTAATAAGCCAAGAAAGTGAACTCGAAAATACAAAGATAATAACCTGCCAAGTAAAACCAGTCCAGCTGTTGATCACGCTTGTACATCAACCACTGTTCCAATGTCCCCACGCTGAAAGCATAAACATTGACATTGTGTTATGGTGTCTCTTATATGTAGTGAGAGTATATATACTGAAGTAAAACATTTTAACATTACTTGCACTGGGGGTGATCAAAACCTTGCAGGTTAACAATGGGTTAATTGAAACTAGTTGCGAGCACACAAACAGGGTCCAGATGCTGTGAACTGCGGGACGACCAAGCCGCCTATGGTAAATAAAATCTAACTTGTAGCAGAAACCTGTCATTAGGAGTGAAACAAACGCTTACCTTAGTCAGACCAGCTGTGTATGCTGTCACCTGAATACTTCTGCGAGACCGCTTTAAGTGTCGGCGACATTTTAACTTGTATGCTTACTGTCATCTGACAATGATCACGTGTGATTAACACCTCCATGATGGAAAAGGCAAGACCATTAACCAATTATTTGCCATCCATACCAGAAATTGTGGTTATTGTAGTGAAAAATATGTGAACCCAAGATTTCCTCACAAGAACCACAAGATTCAATACATTAATTACATTATAAATCACAAGCGGTAATGCTGTGGCACTATAAATAGCCAGGAACGTTGGAACTTGTAGTGAAAAATGTGTGATCCAACGATGACTAACAACCAGCTACTAAATTCACAAGTGACATAACATCATAAATTACGGGAGGAGTGCCATGGCACTAAAGACCGCTAGTGTATTGCCCCGTACCTATCCCAGAAAATCACAAAAGCTCATTCGTCAAGACCAGCCATGACCCCCTATGCACACCACCTCCGCCAGTGCAAACTCGCACCAAAGCAGGAAACTTAAGCTTCCCATCCATTGCTGTGGAACTTTCTTCCGCCTACCTTGAGTGCTGAACCCTCATACTGGGTATTCCAGAGAGCCCTCAAAACTTGGTTGTTTGCCTGATCCAGAAAATGGTCCTCTATGCTCTGCCTGTTTTTTGGTGTTTGAACTGTTTTGACGCACTGTGTACATTCATCTGTCTGCAAGTAACTGGTCTGTGTAATAGCTCCTCAATGCCTACGGGTTGCTGTGCGCTTTATAAATGAATTAAACAAATACATAAATAGTATGTTGGACTGTAAAGGGAACTATGCCGGCTCAGGGAGCTTCAGTGTAGACTGATCACAAAAATGCAATGGGTGCTGTGAAAAGCATGTAATGGAGCCCATAGTGCGAAGTGCCTCTAATGAACGGCATATCACGAAATAGGGGTGATAACAACTAATGACTCGAGATAAACCCAAAAAACAAAGAAAACACACCCTATAGGTGTGACAAAACAGTTATTCATGAGAACATTTCACAAGTTCAGCCCCTAGGTTGAAAAGCTGTCTAGAGAGTCCATTGCCAAGGAAATGACTAACCTCTGGAACACAATCAAGGTGCGTAGTAAATCTAATCCATTGCGTGGCAGAAGTGACAGGGGATACCTGCTCAAAAGGATTTACATAGTTGAACCATCTGAAAGGATGGAAAAAAGGAAGGAAAACGGTATGAGGAAAAATGAGAAAAGCGCTGAGATAAATGCTCAACAAGTTCACCTGATGTGCTAATAACAGTCGTAAAGAAAGAGTAAGATCTCAGCTATAGATAAATGCTGAAAAGTAAGTCAAAACTAGTGCAAACAGGGTTCATTTTATGTTCAAAGGAAATCTAATTCCTCGTTCATCCCATTTGATGTCATTGCATTGAGACGGTCCACCCAGAATGCTTCTCTTTGGCCTCTCCTTCTGCTAATGTTGAAAATCCTTGGTGTGCAGAACCTCGAGAACTTGAAACTTCATTTGTGCGACGCTATGGCCTCATTCTCTGAAATGTCTTGCTACCGCTGATGTCCTATTTCCAGTTCCTATGCAGGATTTATGTTCATTCATGCAAACCCTCACTTTTCTTGCAGTCTTCGACATAATGAATGCCAGAAAGGCACCTGATGCAGTAAACAACATTCTCAGATAGCAAAGTCTTTGAGAGCAATTCTTGCTCCTGTCCCTGGGTGAACCACAAAGGGACCCCTGATTATACTGTTACAGTTCCAACAATTTAGACATGGGTACGTTCCTATCATTCTATTGGGTTCTGTTTTAGAATTGGGGCCTTTTGATGTTGACAAGCATGTTGCGTAAATGTTCACTCCTCCTATACGCGAATACTGGGGGTCTGGAAAAAAGATCTTTGGTCCGATCATCCTTGGCAAGAATGTCCTAATGTTTATTGATAGTTCTTTTAATGCTTTGGCTTTGTGTAGAGAATGTAGACACAAACATCAGAAGGCAGAGACTCTTTCTCAGCTTTCTGCTGTAATGCTGTGCGAATAGTGGTAGAAACTCTGTTTAGTGCTGCTGACAGGTCTTGTTCCAGATAACCTCTCTCCTTAAATTTGCTGCATAGTCTTCCAAGTTCTACCACGCACTATGCTGTGTCGCTTACAATGCGTTTGATTCTCAGCATCTGACCGTAGGGTACGTTCTTTAAGGTATTTTGGGGATGAAAGCTTAAGCGGTGACGTAAGTTGTTGCTATCAGTTTTCTTCACATACAAAGTGGTGGAGATGGTATTGTTCTTTCTGATGCTTGTTAATCTGCTTAGAATCACATGCTGTGAATATCTTCCGACATCCAGTGGTAACCATAGAGTACTGCATGTTTCGGGAATCGAAAGTGGACATCGACATGGCCGTACCTGTAACACTATCCCTAACGTGACGTTTAGTGTACCCAAAATCCCTCACACGTCGAGGTCCCTCAGATTGTTTTTTCCGCCCAGCTATCTGGTCGCCCTAATGCAGAGCTCTTCATAAAACATTGCGTTTTTGTTATATTTCTCAACCTTTGGTCGTTTATTCTCATTGTCACTCCCTTCAATGGCTGATTCTTGTGCCACCGCCGAAAACTACTGACGATGGAATTTCGCTGGCTGTTGATCCAGTCGGCGCTGCCGACCACGTGGCCGGGCCCTCTGGCCAACCTTTACAGTAGGAAGAGTGGGGTTGAGGTGGTCATATTCAAGAATGCCTTTCCTTTTCCCCTCTCTTTGTTCCCTTGTGTTTGTCATCGCTAGCACGATCCTGCACTATGGACAGGACTCCATTTAGATTTTGTCCTTACTGTAAGGCGTAATATCCGTGGAATGACAAGCACCGTCGGTGCAACAATTGTCTTCCCCTCGACCACAACGAGGCGGCCTGTACGGCCTGTAAACTCCTACGGCCAAAGGCTCTTAAGGAGCGCCGTTTGAAGCGGTGGTCAGCCTACGGTATGTCGCAGGCCAAAATTAATTCCCCTGCCGCCACAGCCGCTGAGTGTGACGAAGGAATTAGCAATGACCAAGGCTCCACTTTGGAGGCCATTGACCATACTGCGGAAAGTTCTCATTCTGCAGCGTCTGTCCCCGGCCCCGATAGGCACAACGTGAGTCCTGCTATGGGGACGATACATCCCGGCGACAGGGACGCACCTGATTCCCACACTAAGCACACAACCCACGGTTCTGCTTCAGCGGTCCAGTTCGAAGCGCTCCAAAGTGGCAACGGGTATGTTGGATACTTCGGCTGTGCCCGCTGATCCTCATGATCCGCAGCCCTCCCCGCAACCGCATCGGCAGCATGCGTCAGTGCAATCCAAAAGTAAGGGCGTTAGCACCAAATCACACGTGGCCATCGTGATGCTTCAGAAGAATGCCCTTACACCGCTTAAGGCCCCAGTGACACCGAAATCCACTGTGCAGCTACCGGCTCAACCACCACACCTCCCTGAAGCCCTGAGCATCAGCGAACGTATTGCTGGGATCGCATCGGCGGTTAAACAAAAGGAGCTGTCGAAACAGACGTCGAAAAGGGTACTGTGAGAGCCCTGTGTCTTTATACAAGACTTTAGAAGTAAAATCTTGACGTTCCGAAGAAGAAATTTGTCAAGAAGATCCCTTTCCTCCCCTGGACTCCTCTGGTTCATCATCATGAACCAGGGAGAAGTCTGAGGGGTGCATGAACAGAATGGAGAAGTTTGTTGAATTTTCAGATAGATTTGCTCCCAAGAGGCCTCGTGAGGAACTTCCTTATACGCCTATGACTAAATTTCAGAGGTCCAATGAGGATCCTCATAAGCAGAATGTTTTTGACCTTAAAGATGACGAGGTGCCTATCAATAACTACGTATAGGATGATGATACCTTTGGGGACCCTATGGATGATTCTGCTGATCCCACAGACAATTGGGAAGACAGACAACCAGTTGATAATCAAACTTGGGAATCCCCTACTCCTACCCCGGACCCTGACGCTCTGTGTATGGATTCCCCTCCTACCACTCCAGTCAGTCAGCCCTTACCTGTGGATGATCAAATGGAATTCAATGCCATCTTAAAGAAGGCGGCTGCACATTTTCAAATCACCACACAGGAGGCTGTGCAGGATTCGGATTTTGTAGAAGACATACTGAAGGAAGGCCATTCCCTTACTGAACTCTATTAAGAGACGTCTAGCGCCTTCATTGTTGACTACAGCCCAGACCAGGGTGGTTAATCCCAGGATAAAGAAGTTATTTCGCCCTCCTAGTAAAGAAGACAAAAAGTTATGGACTTGGAAAAAGAGTCACGACTGCTGCTGCAGCACGGGACCCACATCTGGGCATACCCGTCCCACTCGGGGTGACAATAGCAAAACCAAAGAGGTGATGGCTGGAAGGTTTAGAATGAATCTTAACCTCTGGCATTGCTCTGAGCAACCTTCCAGACCATCGTTCTTCACCTGCCAAGCTATTACAGAAGCCATCACCTCTTTGTTTTTGCTTTGTCACCCCGAGTGGGACGGGTATGCCCAGACGTGAGTCCCGTGCCTGCTGGGCCTAGAGACCCAAGCTACTCCTCACTGATGAGGCCCAAAAAGGCTGAAACATGTTTGGGGATGCTTGTGGTCTCGTGCAGAAGGGAAGTGAGAAGGATTTCCTTATTACTGGCATTAAGACAGAGATCATTTACAGAGCACCATGCCTGAATAGCAGTCAGGCAGTCAGGTATGATAGAGGAAGGAGAGGAGGAAGAGGATGGCAGCTTAAAGTAGAGCTGTGTGTCATCTGCAGAGCTCCACCTCATTGATGAGGTCGGACTAGGCCGAAACACGTGTCTGGGGTTGCTGTTGGTACTCTTTGTCAAAGGAGGATTGTATAACATTTCGGTGCTGGGCTGCTCAAGTGGGCGGGACACAGACTGATATAAAAATGGATATTCCTCCTTTGTGAAAGGTACAGTGAGCTAAAATGGGGCTGCTGTCTCTCGAGTGGGCACCTCCCCATAGAACAGATCATTAAGCTGTGTTCGTTCTCGCAGAGGGGCGCCTGTACCACTTTTTCTGTGTGTCATCTGCATAATACTGGATTTTAGGGGCGAAGGTGGAGATCAAGTGGGCCAGAGGGGCTAGGTAGATGTTGAAGACCTTTTGCGATAGTATAGAGCCCTGAGGGACAGTGGAGTTCAGCAAAGGAGCTAGTCTTCAACAGGACAGTTGAAGAAGACAATTCTGGTTGGCTTCAACGATGAGCTCCGGGTCTTCAGCGAGAAGCTCCTTTTCACGTGGGCCTTGGCTCCAACAGCAATATTCTGAATCTAAAATTTAAGGTAGAGTCCCCCCAAACTCACCAATGGTAAGGATCTGCACCATTCAAACTGGCAAGGGGCTATCCAATCATGGCCAGCCTCCAGTGACACCACATCTGGCCAGCAACAGACACACTTTGGCATGGATGTGGACTGGAACCAAAACGTCCACTGCCCCCACATCAGGCCACAAATACACACCACCGTTCTGCCCATGAAAGCTGAGTCTTTCTCTGGGAAAGGGCTTATCATATATGTTATGTTATCTTGCATTTGTATACCGCCTACTGCTATAGTTCATGGCGTTGAAGCGCTTTTGCCTGTCAGAGAGGTAAAGGAGGAGTATGATAAAACATTCAGGGATCAAAGTCAGGTAGATAATTGGGATGAGGGCGAGGGATAGATAAGGTGCTCAGTAAGTCATGAGAAGGAAAAGGTGGAATTAGGATTAATTTATTGTGGGACTCAACTGTATTCTATGGGGTGCAGCACGGAAAAGAGAAATAGCTGGAGAAGAGGTGTTTGCTGCACCAGGGTATAAGGCTGTATTACTCACTATAGAAATAGAAAAAGGGGGCCTCTGCAAAGGATGTATAATGGCGTATTCCACTGGTACATGTGAGTCACCTACACTCTCTGAAAATATAACAAATATATCTTTATTTCTTATTCATTTTAAATTTCATTATATCTTTTTGTTGCACACATCATAAAAAATATTTGGCTTATATAATAGGCCACCACACAATGGCATTACAATGACACTGTAAACAAGTATCCAACGACTCACCCAATGACACAATGTCAGAAACACTACACTAGTCGAAGTTTCGACCCTGTTGCATAGAGCAGTGTTTCAAAACTTGATATGAAATGCACTTTATAATGTCCAACATGTTTCTGTTCTTATCTTTGATCAGTGGACATGATGCCTTCCAATTTCATAGCCCATGATTTAATCTATTATTTAGCTGACTATAAATGTCATTAATTACCTGTAGGCCCATTCAGATGTAAGCAGTCAGGAAGGGTGCAATGTAGAACTCCCAAGTGCCTGTAAAAGAACCAACAGTGGGTTCAAATATACCTTGCGGAGCACAGAGAGCCCAGATGTGATCTGTGGAGGTAGCACTAACCTGGTTATGCTGTACACTTCCAGCCGCCTCGTCTGTTTGATGGGGCCGGACTATAGCGCTCATTCATAGTGCTCCTTACGTGAGAACCATGTGCAGGGGGCATCCGGGAACCAAGCTCTACTGCCAGTGTTCTTATCTGGTTAGCTTTGCCTATAAATACAAGATACAGGCTAAGAACCCTTATGTTATGTTATGTTATGTTATGTTATTTGGCATTTATATAGTGCTCTATATATCATTGGTATGACCTCAAAGCACTGTTTAGGTTGAACGCCCTCTGGGATCGCATTCCAGGTCAGTTGAGAGAGTAGGGTGTCTTAAGGTGCTCGGGTGCGTCAGTTAAGTGTGCAGCTGATGTAATTGGTAGCTGCATCCTAGCATTAGGTGTGGTGGTATTGATATTGGTTCAATGTGCGTAGTCTGGGGGTGGACACCAAGAATGGGTTCTGGCTGCGTTAGGCCTGTGAGACACTTATGTGTGCGGCTAGGCCGGTTTGTCTTGTGGTATAGCTGCGTTTTATTAGAATGATGAGGTGCTCATGGGATAATGTTTGTATGCGAATTATTCGAGGGGTGTAGATGCACCCTAGTTGTGTAATGGTGTAGAGAGTAAGCATAGTGATATGAAATGATAGTTCATCTATACAGCACCCATACAAAATGGGCTTCAAAGCACCCCGTGACAGGGGAGGGAACAAGGGAAACACAAAAACTATGCCTACAGGCTAACATTCCCTCTTCAATCTAAATGTGACGCTTGCAGACATTTACAGTCTTGTATGGATGTGATGCAGGCTATTGTTTACAGTTCTATCAGGTGAGGCTGTCGCTTACATTCATGGTTCTATCTGTTTCCGGCGCAGGCTAATTTTCACAGATCTAAATGTGCTATTGTTAACATTCACAGATCTATCTAAGTGTAGCACTTGCTAACATTCATAATCCTGTCTGGTTGCGGCGCCGGCCAATGTTCGCAATTCTATCTCGGTGTGGCCATTGCTATTGTTCACCGTTCTTTCTTGTTCGGGGCAGGCTAGGATTAACAATACTATCTAAATGAGGTACTTGCTAAGATTCACAAATCTTTCTAAATGTGGATTGCTAACATTCACAAATCTATCGAAATGTAGAATTTGCTAACATTCACAACACTATCTCAATGTGGTACTTACTAACATTCACAAATCTATCTAGATGCGACGCAAGCTAATGTTCACAATTCTATCTAAATCTGGTACTTGCAAAGAATCCCAAATCTATCTAGATGCGACGCAATCTAATAATATTCACAGTTCTATCTAAATGTGGTACTTGCCAACATTCACAATTCTATCTAAATGTGGTACTTGCCAACATTCACAATTCTATCTAAATGTGGTACTTGTGGATTGCTAACATTCACAAATCTATCTAGATGCAACGCAAGCTAATGTTCACAATTCTATCTAAATCTGGTACTTGCAAAGAATCACAAATCTATCTAGATGCGACGCGAGCTAATGTTCACAGTTCTACCTAAATGTGGTACTTGCCAACATTCACAATTCAATCTAAATGTGGTATTTGCCAACATTCAAAAATTCTATCTAAATGTGGTACTTGCTAACAGTCACAAATCTATTTAGATGTGACGCAAGCTAATGGTTAATGGTGTGTTACCCATGAATAGAGGTGGTGGTTGCGCCTAGATTTGAAAGTCCTACAGAGTGGTAGGAGGCCTAAGTTTCCTAGTGCAGCAGGTTATGGAATATAATACAGTAGGTTTACTATTATAGCAGACACGGCAGGTTTGATATACCTATACTTGTGAGTAAATTTATAATGGGCGATTGCTAGTGTTGGATGTTCACTAAGAGAGTGATGCAGGTGAAAACTGTCATGTTGACGTTCTAGTTCTGGGACAGTGGGAGACGGGAGGCCGGGAGGGAAGTGACGTGGGAGGCAGGGTTATGGCAGAGTAAGCCGAAATGAAATAAAGGACATTCTTGTTTGGTGCTCTGTGTCGGTGCCTTCTTTCAACGCCGCGGTGTGTGCGCATGAAATATCCAGGTCAGCCATCACACTGGCGACCAGGGGAACGCACTGGACGTGTGGACGCCCACAGTATCACAGAAACTGAGCGGGTGTTGGAGCGTGTGGTGTTGGATGCAGGACCTCTGCATCCCGCTAATGGCTATTCTAGTACAAGTACGTAAGCAATGGTTAAAGAGCCATTACGCACCTAAATTGCAAGAATCATTTGTGATTTGACCAGCTCCGCAATGCAGGAGATTGCCTGTGAGTCAATGTAACTCATACATGTGAGCGTTGCTATATGTATATAAGAAACTAGCACTAGTGTGACCGAAGTCTTGAAAGGGAATTATAGGTTGGGTGATGGCCCGAAATTGTGTGAATAAGTACTAGAGGGAATATAAACTGTATATCCCCTATAGCCCCTACCTCAACTACGCGAATGAGGCATAGATCATGTTAATCAACCTGCCGAAGACTGCTAAATTATCTGCATGGAATTTGCTCACTGCATGGTGAAATGGGGCATCTTGAAGTCTTGCCCAAGAAACACAGGCATCAAAGCCCTTCTACTGCCAATTTTGCAACAGCTCTCTGAAAAGCGGGCAAATAAATGTCCCCTTTTTTGGTTCCTTATTTATGTGTGTCATGGTTACCAAAACCCTAGGCTTGTGCACGAAGTGCTCAAGAACACCAAGGTTGGTTGTCTCTGGATTAGCCGTGGTGGTGCTTCTGAGCCTTCCACAGTGTCATAATGAGCCAAATCATGTAGAAACCATGTCCAAGAAAACACAGCATGCAAAGCCCCTCTATTCAGTCCCCTGAGGCCCAAACAGCCAGGTTCTTTAGATGGGAAAGCTGGAAGGAAATATGGGCACATTTAACTGAGGGTTGAATTTCAACCCGCAACTTCCTTGGGAGCAGAAGCTCCAGTCCGTCCTTCCAGCAGGTTCCTGAGTCCTGCTAGGGCCTTCAAGGTGATGGTTTTATAATATGTAGTGTATATATATATATTTCTGAGGCTTGTGGAATCTGCTTAGATCACATGCTGTGCATAGGCCGACATCTAGTGGAAGCTGCGGAGTATTACAGTTTGTTTTTCGAAAATCGAAAATGGGCGTCGACACAGGGCGTGCCAGTAATACTATCCCTAGTGTGACGTCCACTGTACCCATGATCCCTCACGCGTCTAGGATCCCCAGATTGTTTTTTTCCGCCATTCTGGTCGGAAGCACTTCATCGGAGTTCCCTGGCTTTGCCATATTTGCACTCAAAACTAATTCTAATTTGCCCCGTTTTGTCACCCTTACGTCGATCAACATCTCGACGCCGAACCGGGGAGGAGATCAACGTCGAATACCCGACGGATTGGGCCTTGAGGCTTCCGCCTCGGCTCGGGCCTGGGCCGCTGGCCTCGGCCCTACAAGTAGGGAGAGTGGGGGGTGGTACACTTCCACACTCGGTTATATATATAATCATATAGACACCTTCTTATCTACACACACTTGCCCGCTGCCCACAGGCGCGTATGGAGGGTACGCCCTTTCAGTTTTGCCCCAAGTGTAATAAGAAATACCCTTGGGTAGATAAGCACGCTACGTGCAACCTTTGCCTGCCCAGAGACCACCCCGAGGCGGGTTGCAGGGCCTGTAGTAGGTTTAAGACCAAAACTCTTAAGGACCGCTCCACCAAGCGTTGGGCCCACCACGCCAAGCTAGCAGCTATGGAGGCGGAGGGTACCTTCAGCGACGGCAGCGACGCCGGACTTTCGGACGGCGAGGGCACCAAGGCGTCGAAAGACAGCCTAACGCACGTCCCCGGCCTCGGAAGGTCGTCCGTCCCGGCGACTATGGGGAAGTCCCCCGGCGACAAAAGCGTTACACATACACACGCTAAACACAAAAAAGCCACCCGAGATTCGACGTCGTCGAAACCTCGAAAAGAGGCACAGAAGGAGCGGTCCGAAAGGACGTCCTCTGGGCGGTCCCGGTCGAGGTCGCCGCACGACGTCAGGCAAGCCTCCACACTTGCACATAGTGCCTCGCCCATTAACATCACGGAAGATCACTCGTCCGGAGACGAACACGACTTCCATCCCCAGCCTGCACCCCAGGAAAAGGGTACATCACTTGGGAGTAAGGAGGGCCCAGTTTCGAAGCCTAGTTCGAAACACAGGCATTCCACCTCCGATCCTCGACGCCAGGCGTCGAAAGATAAGGGAAATGGTAAACACACTTCCACCCACGGGGAAGGGGGTAAGCAGCAACGGAAACAACCCTTGCAATCCTCCACAACAAGGGAACTGACTTCCCCGTCCAAGTCTTCTCAGGGACAGTCCATAGAAAGTTCCAGCAAGGTCACCCCAAGTTCCAAACTCTGGTCATGCGAGGACATTGACAGAGTAATGTCAAGGATGTCTTCCTTGGCAAATTTCTTCGAAAGACACCCTGACCAACTCCTAGCTTTAAACCCTCAGGAATCTTCTCCCTCAGGTTCAAGGGATCCTATCCCTTCAAATAAAAGGCCCCGGGTCGAGACACCATTAAAGGCTTCAGACCCCTTTGAGGTCCAACCCTATTCTTGCCTTTTCCCTACAGGCCAAGGAGACTCTTCCCTTATTAGAGGGTCAGGAATTTGAGACGCCAGAAGATCTCGCAGTGTCAGATTATTACGGGGAGGACGAAGACGAGGATGAGCCAGAAAATAGCCCAGATATTTTCAGAATGGACTCACCAGTCGAAAGGGAAGCCCCAGTGTCTGATTCCCCAATAGATAATCAGCCCCTCCTGAATGAACTGCTCTCTCGGGCAGCTAACCACTTCCACATAGACACACAAGGTGTCCAAGAAGAGAGGGACTTCGCGGAGGAACTAATAGGGGAAAGGAAGACAGTAGCCCAGACCATTCCCATCCTGAAATCTATTCAACGCAGAATAGCACCATCCCTTATCAACCCAAACCTGACAAGACCTGTAAACCCGAGAGTAGAGAAGCTGTTTAAAGCAGCCCAGTCGGACCCTCTATATATTAGAGGTCAACTTAAGCCAGACTCTCTAGTCGTAACTAACACCCGCAAGAGAGCTGGAACCCCATTATCTTCCTCTGAGGCTCCCCCCGACAAGGAAAGTAAGAAACTCTATGGTTTTGGTAGAAAAGTAGCTTCCACGGCAGCCTACCAAACCAGAATCGCGAATTCCACCACACTGTTGGCCAGCTACAACTGCCATCAGTGGGAAGAAGTGGCAGCACTAATAGATTCCGCTCCCGAACCCCTTAAGAGCCAGCTATCTCGCATTTGTGCAGAGGGAAGAAACGTCTCAGGCTGCATTTTAAAAGCAACTTTGGACGCCGCAGACAATGCGGGTAGAATTATAGCAGAGGGGACTGTCATCAAAAGACATGCTTGGTTGAGGCAGTCGGGATTCAAAGCAGAAACACAAGCTGCACTCTTAGACAAACCAGTGGAAAGTGATCTCCTGTTTGGAAAGGCAGTCGAGGACGCTCTAAAAAACGCTAAGGAGGAATTCGACACCCTCAAATCCCTTGGCCAGTTAACTACAAAACCACCTAACCAAAGAGGGAACGGCAATTTTCGTCGCCCCCGCGGCCAAAATTCCAATAGAGGAAATAGCTATTCCCACACCCAGGGTACACAGTGGAACACCAACTCACAACAGTCTACCCAGGGGTATGGTAGGGCTAGTAGAAGAGGACGTGGTAGAGGCAGAGGCAGCCCCAGTAAAGGAGGCGGCACGCCTCCACCAAAGCAGTGACGCTCATTTCAGGGTCCCTTCCCATGCAACCCCAGTAGGGGGACGAATATCCAGCTTCACCCAGGCATGGGAAGGGATAACATCCGACAGATGGGTGCTGTCAACGGTATCCAATGGGTACTGTATAGAACTACTGCAACGTCCCCGAAACCATCCTCCAAGACAAAAAGTCCACTCTTTAGAACATCAGAAGATCCTCCTCGAGGAGATCTACAATCTGCTCCAAAAGGACGCGATAGAAATCGTCCCAAACCACCAGGTAAACAAGGGTATTTATTCAACTTACTTCCTTGTTCCAAAGAAAGACTTAACAATGCGCCCAGTATTGGACTTGCGGCCTGCCAACAAGTATGTCAAGCCCCAAAAGTTTCGTATGACTACACTACAAGAGGTAATCCCCCTCCTAAAAAAGGGGGATTACATGGCAACTTTGGATATGAAAGATGCCTATTTTCATATTTCCATGCTCCCAGCGCACAGAAAGTACCTACGCTTCAAGGTGGACAGTCAACACTATCAGTTCAAAGTGCTGCCCTTCGGGATAGCTTCGGCACCAAGGGTATTCACCAAGGTACTGGCGGTGGCGGCTGCACACCTACCCAGGAAAGCTATCCCAGTATACCCTTATCTGGACGACTGGCTCATAACGGGGGAAACACCAGTGATTTGCAGGACAAACATTCAAAGGACTATCGACCTCCTTCACGAATTAGGCTTCTCAATCAACGAGAAGAAATCAAGCCTAGTGCCAAGCACCTCCAAACAGTTCCTAGGAGCTATCCTGGATACTCAAAGAGGGTTAACGTTTCCTTCAGAGGAAAGAATTCGGAATATACTACTGCAAATTCCGCAATATCAGGCCGGTCGCCAAATAACGGTACGCAGGGCAATGCGTTTGCTGGGCATGTTGGCTTCATGCATTTACCTGGTCCCCCACGCGCGACTGCGCATGCGTCCCATGCAGGAATGGTTGGCGAAACAGTGGTCTCAGGCAAGGGGTCAGTGGGACGATCTAGTGGTCGTTTCGCCAACATTGGTACAAAGCCTTCACTGGTGGACAAGAGTAAATCTTGCTCAGGGGAAACCTTTTCACGATCCCGAGGTACAGGCAATAGTCACTACCGATGCATGCCTCACTGGGTGGGGAGCTCACCATCTCCTCCACACAGCCCAAGGTCTCTGGTCTCCCTCAGTAGCCAGGAACCACATCAACCTGCTAGAACTTCTGGCAGTATTCAGAGCACTTCTAGCATTCGAGCCCTACCTGCTCAACCTGGCAGTGCAAATCCGGACGGACAGCACAACAGCCATGTTCTACCTGAACAAGCAAGGAGGGACTCGTTCACCAAATCTGTCCAAGCTTGCCCAGAAAATCTGGATATGGGCACTCAGACGGAACATCTTCCTGTCATCACAACATGTTCCAGGGGAGCTCAATTCCCTAGCGGATGCTTTAAGCAGAGACTCCCTCCCAGAGGAACACGAATGGGTTCTACACAAAGAGGTCGTAGAAGACATCTTCTCTCAGTGGGGTTGCCCCACTATAGACTTATTCGCCACAAGCGAAAACAGACAATGCCCAGGATTTGCATCCAGGTTCCCCCAACCAGACTCCCAGGGGAACGCCCTGTGGATGAACTGGTCAGGGATGTTTGCGTACGCTTTTCCACCAACTCCTCTCATCAGGAAGGTGGTCAACAAGATGAACAGAGAGTCGATGACGCTCGTCCTAATTGCTCCCATGTGGGCAAGACAACCTTGGTTCCCACACTTACGCAGGATGGCGGTGTGCGAACCCATCAGACTTCCAACCTGGTACAACCTTCTGTCCCAGCACCAGGGTCAAACAGTGCATCCTCAACCCAACTCAATGAACCTCGCAGCATGGCTCCTGAGGTCATAGAGTTTGGACATCTCAATCTACCACAAAGATGTATGGACATCCTAAAAGAATCTAGGAAACCAAACACAAGGCACTGCTACTTTGACAAATGGAGGAGATTTGTTATTTGGTGCCAGAATAAACAAATCAACCCAATTGAATGCACTCCTTCCACTATTGTTACATACATGCTCCACCTGCTAGATGCAGGTCTGGTTTTTAACTCACTCAAGGTGCACCTGGCAGCTCTATCAGCCTACACCACCTCCCATAACAAGGTATCGTGGTGGAAAATACCAGTGGTTAAAGCTTTCATGGAAGGAGTAAAGAGACTTCATCCTCCAATTTCCAACCCACCACCAGGATGGGACCTGAACGTGGTGCTATCTAAACTCATGGGCCCGCCCTTCGAGCCCATGCATAAAAGTAGTCTCAAACATCTGACTTATAAAACAGCCTTCTTAGTAGCCATTACTTCTATAAGAAGGGTCAGTGAAATCCAGGCTCTGTCAGTGCAGGATCCCTTCTTTACTGTCCACAAGGACAAACTGGTTTTACGCACACACCCTAGGTTCTCACCTAAGTTTATCTCTAAATTCCACGTAAACCAGTCCATCGAGCTTCCGGCTTTCTTCCAAAACCCACAAAGCTCGGCTGAGGTGAAACTACACACACTAGATGTGCGTAGGGCGGTCCTCTACTATGTAAACAAGACCAGACCGTTACGAAAAACAGATCAGCTGTTTGTCTCCGTAGCTACAGGCAGAGAGGGGGATCGCGTCTCTAAGGGTGCCATCTCTAAGTGGATTGTTAACTGTATCCAGCTGTGTTACTCACTCGCTGAAAAAACTCTGCCTTTCACGCCTAGGGCCCACTCTACAAGAGGTATTGGGGCCACTCTGGCTTTCATTGCAAATGTACCCCTTGACACCATTTGCAAAGCAGCTACTTGGAGCTCTATTCACACTTTTACTCAGCACTACTGCATTGACACTCATTCCAAGACAGATACACAAGTGGGACAAGCGGTTCTAAGACATTTATTTGCTCATGACCCTTCTCACACCCCACCTCCTTCTTCAGGTACTGCTCGCTAATCTATGCACAGCATGTGATCTAAGCAGATTCCACAAGCCTCAGAAGGGATACATTACTCACCGTAATCGTATTTCTGATGCTTGTATCTGCTTAGATTCACATGCGACCCACCCTTCCTCCCCTCTGAGAGAAGGCGCATGGTTGCTTGTAGTCTTACCTTTCTACCTATCTGCTTGGATTATCTGTACTCACGCTACTCCTCATGCTACCTCATGTCAGGAAAAACACAATCTGGGGATCCTAGACGCGTGAGGGATCATGGGTACAGTGGACGTCACACTAGGGATAGTATTACTGGCACGCCCTGTGTCGACGCCCATTTTCGATTTTCGAAAAACAAACTGTAATACTCCGCAGCTTCCACTAGATGTCGGCCTATGCACAGCATGTGAATCTAAGCAGATACAAGCATCAGAAATACGATTACGGTGAGTAATGTATCCCATATATATATATATATATATATATATATGTATATATATATATATATATATATATATATATATATATATATAGCCATGGGCAGTACATTTGCCCCGTTTTACGCTAATCTCACGATGGGGTGGTGGGCAGCAACTTCTCTATCCGAGTTACTTTTGCACAGTTTTCCCACCCAAATTATTTCCTGGTGGCGGTACATTGACGACGTTTATATAATCTGGAAGGGCACGGAAAGTGATTGGTTATCATTTGTTAAGAGTATCAACAAGAATAAGGTAAATCTCAGCTTTACAGAGTCCATAGTTACACAGAAATCATTTACTTGGATGTCATTGTCATGCTTGATATCTGCGGCATCCACACGGCGTTGCACAAGAAACCCTCCAATACCTGCCTGCCTTTACATGCCAATAGCTGCCACCGTCCATCGTGCAAAAAAAGCATTCCCTACGGTTAATTAATCTGCTTCCGTAGGAATTTTACTGATATCACTTGGTTTTTATAATCATTGTGCCATGGCAGCAGCTGACTTTTTGAAACAAGGCTACGATAAAAGAACTATCAAAATGGCCTATGTCAAGGCTTGTGGATTGTCTAGAGATAAACATTTGTATGATATTAACTCTGTAAAACTATCACTAATGAAGAACCTAGATTGATTATCTCTTTTGACAATGCCTCCAGTAATATTCGTAAAATTGTTGAGAAACATTGGCGTATCCTCACCTTGGACAATGACTTATGCTTTGTATTATCTAAACGTCCTACCATGATGTACAAACATGTACCATCACTAAGAGATAGACTTGTTTCTAGGTTTTTGCCTCCAGTAGACAAAAATCCTCCTGCCACTACTTCCTCGCCGATAGGCTTTACTAAATGTATGAGATGCACATGCGACTGTGCTGAAGTCATTCATGCACCCTTTCACTAAAATCAATCAGGAGATCAGATATTCGATTAACTGTGACACCACCTTTGTGGTGTATGTCCTCTCATGTCCCTACATGAAATGGTACGTCGGTAGTACGACATGCAAACATAAACTGAGAATTCTCCAGCATCTCAGAGCTATCAAGAACTCCGATCCCGCGTACCCTATGGCGAAACATTTCAAGCAGGAACATGAGACAATGTTCACTTGCTAACATTCTTTGCAGTAGCACATGTGCCCATTCATCAAAGGGGTGGGGATCATGTCTTGAAACTGAGACAACTTGAAACAAGGTTCATTTTAGACTTTGATACCAAGCATCCCAAGGGTCACAATGTGGATGAGGAACTGCACACGTTTTTGGGTACTTAAATTCCTTTTGGTGTTCTTTTCCCTGCCTATTCTTGAGCCTTCTCTCTTATTCTCTCTTTCCTTTTGGTTTCATGCATATCTATTGCTTGTTGATGACATCATTATTTTTTCCGATGAGTCTCCTTGGTTTTTGGAATGATTATATCATTTGTAATTTGTTCTACATTATGAACTCCAATTTTATGATTTGGCTGTTTATATCTCCAATTTGTGGGGGAGTGGTATTCACCTCCTTTTGGGGTTTCTTCAGGTCTTAATTTATTTTTGTCCATGTTTTGCAGTCCTCTACTCTCTATTTTTTGTTGGCCATTTTTGGACCTTGATGTTTGCTTGATGTAATTTTGCTTAGGCTATCATGGCGATATGTGGTTTTAGGCTGTATATTTAGCTGCTGTTATAGCACTTTATTGTCAGAGTTGCTTTACTCCGTTTTCATTTGCACTTTATATGATGGTTTTTTACTATCTAGGCCTTTATAACCATAGGTCTTGCTGCCATGTTGCTATATTTGCTGCTACTTATGCACTTTATTTTTGGGTCCTTGCCTGCATTTGTACTTTATATCATGTGCTATGGATTTACCAGTATAGCTGCTGTCTTTACATATTTGGGCTGTTCTTTCTGGCATTACATAGTGGGACTACTTATTTTTTCTAATTTTTCTGTTTTTCAAATAAGGCATCCATGATCATTCTAGGACTTATCCAGTACTTTAGATTCTACATTTCATCTTGAACTTAACATCTATAATTAGCCATTTTTTATCTTCCCATGCAACCCCATTTTAGCTCATTGTTCACGGTTATCATTATTCCCATGATAGGATCTACCATGCTCGTTCTGTCCTGTTTCCAGGCGTTGTTTGTTCTAAGTATTCATTTGCACGCTAGGTCATTAGTTCATTGCCTTGAATGGCGGTGACGTCATCGCCATGTTTCGCGCTTGCACTTTAGCCCTTCGTTCATTCTTCAACTTTAGGGATTTGTGAACCAGTTTGCTGTTGCATTTTAACCCGGTTGCCATGGTTTGTTTTACTTTTATGTTTTGCCTGTTATTTGAACTGTGGTACATTTTTATGTCTATTTGAATATACATTTTTTCTTTCCATTATGTTATTTCTGCCAGACAGCCCATATTTATTATAGCGTACATGTTTTTATTGTGCTGGGGATATTGCTGCTGCAATCTCATTTGTTATTGCCTTATGAATTTTAATACGATGTGTCTGCGTCATTTTGATGTAATTTCTGGACACTTGTGTTATGTATGCTTCCCATGTCATTTTTCAAACTTTAAAGCAGTATGTGCGCACTATGCGCAAATTTTGCTTTGCTTTGCTGTCCCCGCATTGTACACTGGTGCAGGCTGGACCCCAGTCTGTAATGCACTCAATGCACTAGTCCACCTGCTAACATGGCCGCCGAGTTTACCATTTCATGCTTCGTTCTGTTGTGACAGTGGCTGACAGAGTTGTAGGACTGTATTTGTGATATTTGTGTTGGGCAACCCACTCCCCCCCCATGTGATCAAGCGCTCCGTGTAGTGCGAAACGCGTTGTGTTGCAGGTCTGTACCATGGCGTCCTGCCTCTGTTTGTTGCTGTCTTTGTATTTTTTTAATCATTAATCATCTATTTACGAGCGTCTGCTTTTTTTGTCTTTTCCGAAAATTTGGAGATTATTTTTTTGGCTCATCTGAGTGCAGTTTATATATTAGTAAATATAAAGCCAAAGCTACCCCTTATAAAAGGGCTATTATTGAAGCTAAACGAAAAAATTTTAACAATAGAATACAAAATGCCCAACAAGATACTAAAGAACTCTTTTGCATTCTGAAAAAGCAAGATAGTACCAATCACTCAACACCAGAGAGATCCATTAAAGACAACGTCACATGGTGTAATGTAATGCAACAAGCTATGCACGACAAATTGCATACCATTAAGGAAAGTATCATGGAGAAAAGCAACAAACTAGAATGAAATGAACATAAGTTCCTAGACTGGTCCTTTAAAAGATCCTCGCTGATTCAAGTTTTTAATTTTATACCTATCACAGAGAAAGAACTGGAAGTTATTATTAAGTAATTTGAGCCTACCAAATGTAAGGATGACATCCACACTACTATGCTGATTAAAACATGCTCTCCTACCCTCATCACGTCAATTTGCAAATGTATTAATGCATCTGTAACATCTGCCACTGTCCCTCAAGATCTCAAGAAAGCTTGGGTAATGCCCATCTTAAAAAAAAAGCAGGCCTCTCAGTTGATCTGCCCAATAATTATAGGCCTATCACTAAAACCACTTTTTTACTCAAGATCCTTGATCGTGTGGCCTACATACAGATATCGGATCATTTAAAAACATATCCCATTCTAAATGATCACCAGTCCGGGTCGGCTTTGGTATGGAGCCTGCCCTCCTTTAACTTAAATCAAAGTTAACGGCCTGTATGGATCAAAATGAGGCATCTCTACTTATGTTGCTTGATCTCTCTGCGGCATTCGACCTGGTGGACCACTCAATTATGTCCACCAGTTTACACGAGGTCGCACATTTTTCTTCTCTTGCAGTTAAATGGGTCTCATCATTCCTAAATAATCGTGACAGTAAGGTGTTCAATGGCACGGATGAGTCCAAACCTATTACAATCTCCTGTGGGGTGCTGCAGGGGGCGTGTACTTCTCCCTGCTTCTACAACATTTTTACAGCTCCTTTATTTGCTATGTTAGACCACGAGAATGTAATATTTACCAACTACGCGGAGACACTCAATGTGTCTTCCCGCTATCCGGTTCACATGGCCTGGACGAAGTGGCCATCAAAAAAGTTTTTACCATCATGGAAACCTGGATGGTCCAGGACAATTTGGCACTAAACAAATCTAAAACTGGCTCCTAGTTATTGGATCCTCTCACATACTGAATAAACGTGGTCCATGCTATGATAGCTTTCAATTGGGAGAAGAAACTATCCTCCCACTTAAAAAAGTCTAAATACTTTTGATCAGCGACTGTCTGTCTATGAAACAACCTGTCAGCAGCCTGGTCTCGTCTTGTGCCAATTATATAAAACTATTAGCTCACCTAAGACCCTTCATATCACAAGAAAACACAGAGACTATTGCTAGAGCAATAATAGGGTCGAAAATTGACTATGTTTATGTTTATATGTGCTTGTATCGCGCTGATAGCCTGCGGGCATCAGGGAGTGGTGACAGAAAACGAACAAGACTAACAGAAGAACATCAAACTAATTTACATAGAGGCAGGTTCACTATTTCTATTAGGTAAGATAGTTCACTTGAATAAGTGAGTTTTCAGACTCTTCCTAAAAGTTTGTTAGTTTTCCTCCAACCGGAGGGTGGTTGGTAATCTGTTCCACTGATGCGCTGCCTGCACTAGGAATGATCTACCAAATCCTGTGCAGCGATTAAAACTCAGCACATTCAGCAAACCTTTGTCGGCTGAACGTAACTGTCTCTGCTGGGTTTATCTTGAGAACTGCGTATATGGGTGCATCTCGAAAAAGACACCTATGTACAATTGTCATTGATTTAAATTTGACTCTGTCTTCTAGTCTGAGCCAATGTAGGGATTTTCTTCCTGCTGTTATGTGTTCCCTTTTTCTTAACCTCTTTACTATACGTACCGTGTCATTTTCCATCACTTGGCATCTCTCAAGATCTTTCTTGGTTGCTCCAAACAACAGGGCATTCCCATAATCAACTCACAACAAGATTATTGCTCTGGCGATCGTAGCTGTATTTTCTTAATTTAGAAATGGTCTAATGGCTCTCAAGAGACGCAGATAATATGCATTGTTCTTGTACATATGATTAACCTGTGCCTGTGAGCGCACAGAGGCCTCCACCATCATTCCGAGTGTTTTAACCTGCATCATTACAGGGATTTTTGCCTCTTTGATGGAGAAATCTTTATATTCATCTCCCAATTTAGCTATGGCTTGGCGTGTTCCAAAGATCATTAACACTGTTTTGGTGTTATTCAAACACATCCAGTGTTGTTGCATCCAGAGATCTATAATATCATAGACCTCAGCTATTTTTTCACTGTCCTTAGTATGATCTCTTCTAGTTCAATTATTAGCTGAGTATCCTCGGCATAGTTTGTAAAGAAGGCGGCAACGCTATCCAACAAATCACAAAGGCTTCTCATATGAAGATTGAACAACAATGGTGATAGGCTTGCTTCCTGAGGGACTCCAAAAATGATGGAGGAGGCCTCTGAAAATGTCTCCCCTCAATGAACTCTGGCTCGGCGATCCTTAAGAAATGAGGAAAGCCAGGCCAAGGCAACCGGTGAGCACCCTGCTATTTTTTTTAGGGCGTTATCTAATAGCTGATGTTCGACCAGGTCAAATGCTGCACTGAGATCAAGCAGCATCAATATCCCTGTTTTGCCTTTATCTACTAACTTCAGCATATGATTTTATAGGTTCAGCATGGCGGTTTTGGTGCTGTGAGCAGCCCTGAAATGAGATTGCGGTTCATGGAGTGTTCCCTGGGCTTCTATGTGTTTCTGTAGTTGGTTGGTCGCTATCTTATCCAGAATCTTAAGGATAAAATTGGAGTTTGTGATAGGACGAAGATTACCTGGGTCTTTTGGATCGAGACCGACTTTTTTGACCAAAGGTGTAATGGTCACTTTCTTGATTTCTTTGGGCACTATGCCTTCTAAAAGAGAGGCATTTATTAGCTTTGTTAAGACTGGCGCAAATATTTCTTTATTGTCTAATATGATTTTCATCGGCAGGATATTCTCTGCACACGATGTTGGTTTCATTTCATTCAATACTGCTAACATTTCTTCCTCTGAAACAGGTGTAAAGTTAAAACTAGCAATATCTCCTAGGTTGAGATTGTCACAGGCGTGCGTAACCTTACCTAAGGCTTCTCTAGCCTTGATGTTGTTTTACGCGTTTGAATCTTATCTGCGAATGCATTTTGTACAACATCACAATATTCCTTTGTGTGGATATAAGGAAGTGTGAGAGCCTTAGGTTTTTCTATACTTTTGATTATCTCGAAAATGTTGCTGGTTGCATTAGAGGCTGCTCCTATTCCCTTATTATAATAATTTGCCTTTGTTTCTCTTACGCCTTCCCTATATTTTTTGTTTAAATGCTTCCATTTTTCCTTATTCTCCGTAGTGGGATTTTGCCACCATTTTCTTTCCATGGCTCGTTTTTCCATTTTTTATTTGTTCAACTCTTCAATGTACCATTTATGATGGTTATTGTTTTTTCTAACCACTTTAGTTTTCAATGGAGCAACTTGTTTAACCAAATCTTGCATGTGAGTTAAGTATTTCTGAAGCATATCCTCACAATTGTCTAGATCTTGGAAAGAGTCCAAGATCCTGGATAGACAGGGTTTTAGTTGTTCTGGGCCCATGTTTTTAAAATTCCTGTTTAACACCTTAATGTGGGGACTATTTAATTGTTTAGTGGCCTCATTTAGGAGTACCTCAAAAGTGACCAGAAAATGATCGGTCCATATGCGAAGTTCAGTAATTACCCTCTGGGCATTCAATTTTTGGGTAATAACCCAATCTAATTGATTACCTTGAGGGGTTGTAGGTTCTTCACGTATTACCCAGAAGTCGACATTTTGCATGGTATTCTCCAGTAAGATGGCATCTTTATCCACAGAGTTCCCTCTCCACCTGGTAAAATCTCCCACTAATAAAGTGGATGTATTAGATGACTTAAGATTGATTAGCTGAGGGGTTAACTCATTGCAAAACTCTGAGACTAGAGATGGGGGCCTATATATGACTACAATGTTTAGGCAGTCATTCGGTGTATATGTAAAATTCAAATGTAGAGTTTCGCATCCATTGCAGGTGAGGTTGGCTTTGAATAGTTTAATTGATTCTCTCGCTATTACAGCCACTCCTCTACCTGTACCATTTTCTCTATTCTTATTGTACACTATATAACCTTCAGGTACAGCTTTCTTGCTTGTAGGTCCAATGGGGTCTCTCAACCATGTTTCCGTGATGCACAACAAATGTTATGTTATGTTATGTTATGTTAAAGGTACTTATATAGCGCACCGTCACCAACGGAATTGGTCCCCAGGCCCTCTGGCGGATGTGTAAACAGGAAGGACGGGTAGGGTTAGTCGGGAGGAGTGGATAAGGAGAGTGGGAGAAGTGGTGTGCTGTTGGCAGCTTAGCTCGGTATACACCGAGTGCTGGGCTTTGGTGCTAGTATCGGATCGGGCGAGACCTCGAGTGCTGTGGGTGATGTTTATGTGTTGTTGATGCGGTGTGGTCAAGTGCGTGCGGATTGCTGGGAGAGAGATGGTTGTGTGGCTTTGTGTGGGTTAAGTATGCAGAAGATTGAGGGTTGGGTTAGTGTGGTCTGTATCCTGATTCAGGTACTTCTGGTTACATTACAGTTGTATACCTGTGGGTTGGGTTGTTGCTGGTTCCTTGTGGGCCGACTCGCTTTGGTGGTGCTGCGCTGATCCAGCCGTATCGTAGTCAGTATTGTTTGGATTGGTAGGTGTGCCTGAACCTTTTCTTCAGGTGTGGGACTGGGTAAGTAATATATATTCTCAGGTAATCTAGTGTGACACTGGTCGGTTGAGGCTTTGAATGGTTCAGGGTCGGAGTGGTGTTGTTGTGGTGTCCTAATGCATCCGTATTGGTGAGCCTGTGTATTCAGTTGTTCGTTTCCTTCTGTCCTGACTGTCGCTCCGTTGGTTCTTTGGTTTCCGTGGGGTGAATATTCTTGGGGCTATTAAGTTGTAGTTTTTTGTGTGGTGGGGCATTGTGCTTCCAACTGTATTTTGGTGGACAGTGTGTAGAGATGAAACATTCTGTGTCTCACCCCCTGGATTGGGGCTTGTGGTGCAGTGCTTCCTTTCCCTCTCTATATGTTGTCAGCGCTGTTGGGGATGGTTATAGTTTAAGGTCAAGGTTCTCTTGATGATTCGTCCTAGTGTTTCTGTCTTTGTCTTGCTATGTTTTTGGTCTTTGGTCGTATTGCGGCTGTTTCCCGGTTAGTCGTTTAGTATGTTGTGGGATATTTACCTTAGGGTTTTTCCCCATTGATTGCTAGGTATGGATCGGGGTCTCTCTATGTTCATTGATGTTTTAGTTGTGTGTGTGCCCCTGTGGCTGGTCTTTCTAGTTATGACGTGAAGAGCCAGGTTTTGAGTAATTTCCTGAATAATAGGTGGTTTCTTGTGTTACGTATGTACTTTGGAAGGTCGTTCCAGGTTTTCGGGGCTTGGTGAGAGAAGGAGGATCCTCCAAGTTTTCTTTTGTTGTAGGGTTTCGGTTCCAGGCGGATGTCCATGCTTGATCTGAGCGTTCTTGTTGGTTGATGTAGGCGCAGTTTATCTCTTAGGAACTCGGCGCCTTTGTTGTGTACTGCTCTGTGCATAATGCACATTGTTTTGAATTGTATCCGTTGTTTTATTGGTAGCCAATGTAGTGTTTTCAGCGCTGGTGGAGTGTGTTCTCTTCGGGGTAGTTTCAGAAGTAGTCTGGCTACCGCGTTTTGAATGCGTTGTAGTTTTTTTAAAAGTCGTTCAGGCATGCCTAGGTATAGGCAATTGGCGTACTCTACTTTGGACATGATGAGGGCAATGATGGTGGTTGTTTTGTTGGCTAACAATAGGAACGGTAAGATCCTCTTTGCCGCTTGCAGGAGGAAGAAGCATTTCTTGAGGGGAGAGTTTACTTGTGGCTCTAGCGTGAGTTTATTGTCCATCAGAACCCCCAGGTTTATTACAATCGGCGAGGGTGCTGGGGTTGTCCTGAGTTACCTTGACCAAGTGATGAATTGGTTTTCGCCTCCATTTTTTGTGACGATCATTATATCAGTTTTGCCTGGGTTGATTTTGAGGGAGTTGGAGTTCATCCAGAAGAATACATCGCAGAGGCAGTTCTCTAGCGTTGAGTCTATCTCCGGGTTGTCTTGTATTTTGAATATTATTTGTGTATCGTCAGCGTAGTTGTAGCAGGTGAGGCTGTGGCTTTTGATGATTCTGATAAGTAGATACAGGTAGATGTTGAATAGTAGCAGGGAGAAGGATGATCCTTGTGGTACTCCACAGGGGGAATCTCTCTGGCTGGATTTGAAGGGTTTCATCCATACGGTTTCCATTCTGTTTGTTAGGAAAGATTTGATCCATAGTAGGGCTATGTCTGTTATTCCAAGTCCTTCTAATCTCGTTATGAGGGTGTCATGGCTGACTGTGTCGAATGCTGCCGATAAGTCTAGGAGTATCAAGGCAGTGCTGTTGTCCGAGTCTGCATTGATTTTTAGATCGTCCCATATTGAGAGTAGAGCTGATTCTGTTCCTCTCAGTGGTCTGAAGCCAACTTGTGCCTGGTCTAGTCAGCCGTGCTCTTCTATAAACTCTTGGGTTGTTTTGTATATGTACCTTTCGAGCAGTTTGGCTGTATACGGGATGTTGGAGATGGATCTGTAGTTGGAGAGGTCCTCTACGTTTCTCGCTGTATCTTTGAGTAGTGGCCTGATGTATGCAGTTTTGAAGGCTTGTGGCACTTTCCCAGTTGCGATGGAAAGGTTGAGGACGTTCCTGTGATATTCCATGGGCGTTCCTTGTTTAAGAATCGATTTGTATATGTCTGGTGGGCAGGGGTCTTCGGGGGACCCTGAGTTATTGCTTTCATTCACCAGTTTGACAAATCTAATTGTTTCTCTATAATTAGCTCATGAATGTTGTATGCATGCTTGGACATGGAGCTCGTATTTAGTAAGCCTACTTTGAGTATATTAGTCGGAATAATGTGGTTAGTTCTCTCATCTCTCACATACTCTGAGTCTTCCTGCGACTCACCCTTGGTTTTAGATATAGAATTAGGCATCACTTTAAACGGTGATCTGCTCAAATCTCCTAATAGGCCTGGACAAAACTGATTGGAATAAACTCCAAGTGTGCCAATATGGTGCTGTCCGAGTTGTTATGACACTCAAGCGTAGCGATCATGTCACGCTTGCAAGACGTGTTCTCCATTGGCTTCCCGTGGAGTCTAGAATTTTGTTTAGGACCCTAGCCATAATCCAAAAATATAGACAGGGCAATATGCCAGACTATCTACAACAGCTTCTCTCAGTGAGAACAAGTACAAGAGCTTTAAGATCTAGTAATAAACACCTCTTATTTGTTCCAAAATGCTGAACCATGAAGGCGGCCAACTCAGCCCTTTCTGCTATTGGGCCTAAGGTCTGGAACTCTCTCCCCTCTGAGTTGAGAGGTATTGAATTACCCGAGATTTATAAGAAGGAGCTAAAGACTCTGCTTTTTAATTAATCTCTTTTTAATCCTTCGACTGGTTTTTAACTGATTCTCTGATTATGGACTTTTTATCCGTTTTTCGTGTTCTTGTCTTGTAGCACCCTCACGCCCCTGGGTCTAAGGCTGCGCTATATAAATGTTATAAAGTAAAGTCAAGTTTATTGGTGTGTGAGGCAGGAATCCATTTAGGCTGAGTTAATTTACATAATCCCACCTTTGACTAGCCTTCTCACCCTGGGCTGCAAGTTACTGTGTCCTGTTAATAGAGGGCATCATGTGAAAGTTAGGTCAAAACAGTAGTTTATGGTCTAGTTAACAGAAAAGATTTCGTAGTCTACCATTCTGTTTTTTATTTTTATTTATTTGTGTGTTTACAGGGTTGCTACATGCTGTTTTATGGCCGCTTTAAAGTTGCTTGAAAATTAGACATAGCAAAACCTTATTAAAAACAAACTCAACATAATATAACATAACCTATCCAGCTAATATGATGGGGGCGTGGCTACAGGGCCATGCAGTAAGACGCAACTCTGGAAGCTCCTGCTGATCCTGAAAAATCCACGGTATTATCGATGTCTACAGAGTGCATGGGGGTCCAGAAACGAATCCCCAGGCACATGAGGCAGTGGAGCAGCGTTGGGTAAAAGCGGGGAGCTGCCCACAGAAGGATAACGCACTGCAAGCTGATTGTAGATGGAGAACTCAAAGTGAAATACGGAGCAAGATGGCAGGCGGATGTAGACAAAGGGGCAAATAAAGATGAGAAGTAACAACACAGCGACACAGCGAGAGGAGCAGCTGGAGAGTGAGACGAACCAGGCTGGGCCACAGACAAAGGTGTGGGCGAGAACGAACTGCGTTGGAGATGCGAATGCTGCCCGACATAAAGAAATGCAAAATACAGAGCCCTCCGTGAAAACGTGTGCACGGCCGGCCACCCTGTAAAAGGACGGAAAGCGCGTTCCCCATGCCAGTGTGGCGCTGCATAAGTACCAGTTGTTGATCGGGTCTGAAGCAGAAAAAGACGGGAAAAAGCAGCGCTTGCGACATTAACATTTAAACACAAGAAAGCCTGAAAATTTCACGGACTGCACTGGCGGAGCAGTAGGACCCGGTGGAATAACACTAATACCTTGCGGACGGCTGGCACACGAATATAACAAACAGTGTGGATGGGTCGGTGACGGCAAAATACGGTATGAGGATTCAATAGCGCGGCCAGCGCGACCCCCCCTGCTGTGGGCTACACACAGACACAGGAGCAGACTGAAGGACGTACAGCCTGAAGTGTTACAGTATCCGCAAAATACAATGTAACGGCGGAACCCACAGAGCCTTACATATGTGTCTGCAGCTGAAGCTCCTCTGGGTGAAGCCGTGAAACAGACATTGACGTTGATACACTTGTATCACAAATTGATCTGAGGCTGAACAATGGGAGATTCAGAGCGCAGTTAGAGGAGGCTCGCATATAATTTGCAGCAATAAGCATGGCATGCTTCGAGTAACAGTAGGAAGCAACCAGAGAGGTGAATGGGGAAGCTGTCCTAACACTGGAGGAATCTAGACTGCGGGCTGCCGCGGAACGCAAAGGAGATGGAATGACAGAGGAGCAGGCACACGCTACGTGCACTTAAGGGAAGTCAAACTGTCCCACCTGCACCAGAAGACAAGCCTACCCCGGTGCAACCATTGTTGGAATTGCAGAACATTGCATCAGAACGTGTGTGGACAATTGTGCTCTCGCGGCGTAAGGGAGGACAAGGGACACACAGGTGCCGAATAGGGATACCCACAAAAGAAGCCCGACCCTGTCAGGATAGTGGGGACTGCACGGGCGGCAAAGACATAAGCATAACTCTGTATTGAACAACGGGGGCGTGGCTACATGGCCATGCGATAGGAAGCGTTCCCACAGAGCTCCTGCCGATCCTGAACAAGCACAATACGGGCAAGGGCCGCACAATAAAAAGAGCTGCAAGGGAAAATCCCCAGAATCTGAGGGTTCGGAGAACAGCTGATGGGATTGCGCCGGCCCGAACATATGTAATACGCAAGCACCATAACAGAGTTGCCACGTAGCTGCAGATAGCAGAACAAAGAGGAGAGACACTGTCACACGGAACAAAGATACTTTGCATAAATGAAGCCTAAGCAGCAGGGACCAAGGAGCTAATACAAAGGCTCCCCTATGCAGGTGACACCGCACTGAGGCGACAAGCGCTGCCGAAAAAGAAGCCACGGACACTGGAAGGGCGGGCCTAATGAATGCCAACCTTGGGCCGACATAAATCAGATAGCAACAAGGCACTCCGGCCGCTAGAGCAACTACCAGCTCCTCGGCACAAAGCCAAGAGGTGCTGAACCAGCACAGCTCGTACAACAGACACCCAGCCCTATTAGACCAGAGGAGAACACGCCAGCAGTTGCTGAAATGGCATCTAAACTTCCCAAAACGAAAGGGAAGCAACCCACCATGGATGAATTTGCCAGGTCATCCCAATCGTCAGATGGCTCCAGCAACAAAGAGAGGAGCCCACAGACGGATACCGGACCAACAAGAAGTGAAAGGCAGATCCTAGAGGCAATAGCAGACTTAAAGGTCACGTGGGAAACTAAACTGGAAGCAGCCATGGCAAATCTCAAGACCTCACTTGAATTCAAGATAGACGCTGTACAAGTGGACGTCAACCTATTGCGACAAGACGTCAAAGCGATAGCCGAACGCACAGGTGAGTTGGAAAAAGAAGTCCAGTCAAACGCCCCCACCTGCAAGCGAACGCCTCCGAGATTCATATATTGCGCCAACAAGTTAGCAACTTGGAAAGCAGATCTGAGGAGGCCGAAGGCCGGACCCAAAGGAACAATGTACGCATCGTAGGGCTTCTGGAAGGCGAGGAAGGCTCAAACCCCACAAACTATATAGAAACTGTGTTGCTGCAAGAGATCGGGGGAGGGGCGCTCTCCCAAGAATTTGCGGTGGGGAGAGCCCACCGTGCACTGTTAAGAAGACCGGCCCGGGCGCACCGCCGAGACCAATCATCGCCAAAATACTGAATTACCAGGATAGAGAAAGAATCCTGGAGTATTTTCGCAAAGGGGGCACTATAAGGAGAGCATCTGCGGCAATAACAGCATACCCGGACTACACACTCCAGGTGCAAAGACACCGAATAACCTTTGGAGCAGTTAAGAGGAGGCTGCGGGAGGTGGGACTCAGATACATGCTGATGTATCCTGCGAAACTGAAAGTCTTTCACAAAACAAGCCATTGTTCTTCGAGACCCCCAGAAGAAGCCATGAACTGGCTGGATACACAGAATGGTCTGCAGGAGGAGGAGAAGCAATGCAGGAGCAGAGACGAGAAGTGAGGAATCGGCCCGGAACACTGAGGTACTGTATACACAATGACAATGGGACTTGAATATAGTTCCACATAGATTTGGGAGAAGTTAGGATGTATAAGTGGCGGGTAGAGAATGTTGAAGCTACATGCAGGAGGCACAGAGGACCCATCTTATACCCCACTAGACAGACTAGTTAGGTCGCCAGTAGTGTGAGAACCTCCTGCTAGGTTCCTAGCACTGACATACAGGGTAGGACCAGATGCAGGAAGGCCTGAGATCCAGGGATGGAGCTGGGCTACAGTTGGGGGATCGGGAGGGAAGCGGGAGGGGGGTAGAGTTGGGGGTTTGCAGTGTATATGGTTATGCTTATAGGGGTAGTGGTTAGGGAACAAGCTTGCACCCATGGGCCCCTGCGCATGATACACTCCAAGTACAACTGGAGTGAAGGACAAGGAGGGAGGGAGGAGAGACGGGATACTGACGATAATGGGAGACCTTAGAATAGTAACCTGGAATGTCAGAGGACTCAACAGCTACCTGAAGAGAAGCAAGGTAATGATGTACCTGAGAAGGCAAATTGTGGACATAGCCCTACTACAAGAAACCCACCTCACTAAAGAGAGGTGGTAAAGAAAAAGTGGAGAGGCACCACCGTAGGAGCAACGTACTCGGCATATGCCAGGGGAGTAATCATCTGGGTGATGCCACATGTGCCCTTCCAGATGCTACAGACCATGGTGGAGCCGGATGGGAGGATGGTAGCGATTCGGGGGCTGCTAGAGAATAGAGAATTGTGTATTATAAACACATATGCACCTAACCAAGATACAGCGGCCTATTTCAAGACACTATACAGTAAGATCAGTCCCCATATAGGAGGAGCGGTTATATGGGGTGGGGACTTCAATTGTATGCTGAACACCAAAATGGACAGGTCAGACATGAAACTAGATAAGCCCACCCCCGCAGCGAAAACGCTACGAGCCCTGTTGAGAGACTTCCAGCAGCAATACCCGAATGATAGGCAATACTCACACTATGCCGCCCCACACAACCTGTACATGAGGCTGGATTACATGTTTTCCGCTCCGGAACTGGTGGGGGAAATGACGGGATCAGAATATAAGGCGAGAATATTATCGGACCATTCCCCTCTGGTTCTGACGTGGCGACATCAACCCCCCAGAGCCGGGATCCCAACATGGAGCCTTAGAGCCGAGGCACTGAAGGACACCGCATTCCGAGAGGACTTGAGGGAGGAGATAATTGGATATTTCGAAAATAATACAGGAAGCGTGGAGTCTGAGGGCACCCTGTGGGAGGCCTTTAAGGTGGTGGTGAGGGGAGCGGCAATATCCAAATCTAGAGGGCTTCAAGGGTGGATAGTGCGAGAGCTACAGGAGACAGAAAAGATACTAGAAGCATTTATGAAAAAAGGGGCCCCTCACATGAGGATGCCGAACGGGTAAGCCAATTACAACAGGCATGCGCTGGGCTCTGGGAGAGATTATGTAACCTGAACTATAAAAAATACATTGAGAGACAACACGCGGGGGGAGATAAACCAGGGAGGCTGCTCGCTTAGCTATACAAGAACGAGACACCAAGGACAGCAATTAGAGAGATAACGGGAGAAGAGGGCCAAGTCTGGAACATCCAGGAGAGTTTGAACGAGGGATTCCTTAGATTCTATAAACACCTTTATGAAGAGAGAAGGCTGAGCGGGAGACTCGGGAGACGCTAGAAGACATTGGACTTCCCAAATTGAGCGAGGAAGAAAGGGAGAACCTGGACGCCCCTATTACAGACAGGTAATAGAGACATTGGTAATACATCTGCCCACGAGCAAAGCCCCTGGGGCGGACGGGCTCCCCAGTGAATTCTATAAAACAAATAGACAAGAAGTGCTCCCCCGCTACTAGCAATGTTAAACGAGGCCTTCGATAGAGGGAAACTGCCGGAATCTCTGAGGACGGCAGTAATTATTCCTCTCCTTAAACCCGACAAGCCAAGCACAGACTGTGGATCGTATAGCCCACTGTCCATGCTAAACCATGACAGCAAAATTCTCACATTGGTGCTGGCGAATAGACTTAAGCGGGTAATAAATAAACTCATACACCCCGATCAAACCGGATATGTCCCTGGTAGGAGCATATCTGATAACCACAGGAGGCTCCACCACATTATAGAACAGGCAGCGGGCGACCCAAGTGAAATAGCAGTAGTCTCGCTAGATGCAGTGAAAGCCTTCAACTCTGTAAGGTAGCCTTGGATGATGGCGGCATTGAGAGAATACGGGATGGGACCGGGGTACCTACGGTGGGTGAAAATGGTGTATAGCTCCCCAACAGCCAGGGTCAAAACAGGAGTGATAATTTCAGACAAATGGCAACTTAGTAGAGGCACGAGACCGGGCTGTCCATGGCCCCCGATGCTGTACATCCTCGCCCTAGAGCCAATAGCGATCTGTCTGAGACAGCAGTACGAAGAAATAGGGGTCCGCACTAGGGGTGGACCGTACTTGATATCATTGTATGCGGATGATATGCTGCTATACCAGCGATACCCAGAGGAAAACTTGCAATATCTCCTGGAGGTGATGGAACGCTACGTGACTCTCTCGGGCATAACGGTGAACCCCAGAAAATCATGTATGTTCTCCCTGGGGAGGTATAGAGGAGATCCGCAGGAGAACCTACCTATCTTGCAGATAGCCCGGCAGACCAGAACATTTAAATACCTGGGGATTAACATATATTACACGATTGCAGACGAGCACAAACATAACAAGGAAAGAGCAGTAGAAGGTATCAAAAACAGCATGGGGTTCTGGGCAAAGCTTCCCCTAGCCATGGTGGGGAGGGCAGCCCTACTCAAGATGGTGGTCCTGCCTAGGCTACTACACTTTTTTGTGAATATCCCGCACATGCCGCCCAAACGATTCTTTACCAAACTCCAGAGCTTATGTAGAGGCTTCTTGTGGCACAACTCTAGAAACAGGGTGGCCCTATGGAAACTACAGAATACGTATGAAATGGGGGTATAAACCTGCCCAACTTCGAGATGTACCACATGGCAGCGCAGTTACAATATGTTGCCAGGTGGCTATCAGAAGATGAGACAGCAGAATCTAGACTGAATAGGGGCGAATGCAACCCTTATTTCCTAAAAGAACTTATATGGCTACCCAAACCAGAGATGCTTGCGTGATCGAGATTGTTGGAAATGGGATGGAAGGTATGGCAAAAAGCGTGTTGAGCTATAGGAAACCCGACCCCATGCTCTCCGCAGGCGCCACTTGTGGCGCTACACGGGGTGGATGAGCAACTCAGGAAAGGGATCCGTAAATACTGGGAGCGGGTAGGCCTAGCAACCTTGGCCGACATATGGCAAGAGGAGGAGGCACTGGACTTTCAAACGATAGTGGATGAAATGGGGATACACACAGGGCAATATATTGCGTATACCAGAATAATTAAACAGGTGAAGGAAACATGGCCCGAAAGAGCACTTGCAGAACAACCTAATACCACCATAGAAACTATGTATGATATTTCGGAGGGGGGCATGAGACATCTCAGATCTATGAACTGGTAATGTCCAGAGTGGGTAGGGAGTTGCTCCAATTGAGACAGGACTGGGAGGAGGAGGTGGGAGAACCTATGAAAGATGGACAGTGGGAAAGAGCTCAGATACCACAAAAAGGTGGCCAGGCATGCAAGGCTGCAGCAGATTCAGTTATATGTCACCCGTAGGGCGTACATGACTCCCTGAAAGATTGCCAGGTTTGGAAGTGTGGAAGTACAAAAATGTCCTAAGTGCGGGGAGGTGGATGCCGGGATGATCCATGTATTCTGGGCGTGCCCAGAGGTGGAAACATTTTGGGATGAAATCAAGCTACGACTATCTGAAAAGGGAATCAACCAAGATGTGGAATCGGTGTGGGCGTGCATGATGGGAGGATTCACTAGACCACGCAACCTGAAGCACGTATGCAAACTCAAGGACCTGGCCTACATTTTGGCCAAAAGGAGAATAGCCATGAGCTGGAAAGCAGCCGGCAGACCCAGATTAGAGGTATGGTGGAATGATCTCTTGAAATGGGCAGACGCCGAGACAGTAGCATGGTATGAGACAGCTAACAGGGGGGAGGATGATGAAGTATGACCTCTGATAGCATGGAGACACATGGTGGCCACACTGTCAGGACCCTCCGGGGCCGACTCCAGTGAATGTGACACGCCCGAGAGCGACAAAGGGAATTTACCCCAAGAGAAAAGAAGGCCACTGAATGAGGCGGAAGCTAGAGTTAAAATAGGGGGAGGGGAGAAGACATTAACAAATAACATGCAAATGTACGAGAAAAAAAAATTGTAATTGAAAATGTCGGGTGATGAACCAATAAAAATTGTTTTAAAAAAAAACCCTATCCAGCTAATTATCCCCCCCAACCCCTCTCCCAAAGTGGCAATTAGTTAACAAGCATTTTGCTTTGGGAAAAGAACACATTGATCCCAAATCCAGCCCTGGGAGAGCAGGAAGAAGGAAAACCATGGATGGAAAAAGCACAGGTTTATATCTTGTGACAGCCATTTTAGAGTATATGGTATTCTAAGAGGCATTAAGTGATCATTAAGCGATCAAATGCAAAAGTGCACATGAAAATAAACAGAAACATGGTAGACAAATATCCGCTGCCACCAGTCGATCTTGGACACATCAGGCAAGTAACCACAAAATTATAGAGACAGAAAGTATCCCTACTGAGACAATGCACAACAGAGTTCTGAACCGACAGCCATAGGGACTGATCAGTGCACCCATAAAAGATAAGCTTAGCAGCAGGTGAAGTAAAAAGGGTATTCGCATACTTGATCGCAATCCAAATTGACCTTTTCAATTTGACCGAATTTTTGGGGTTTTTTTTGGGGGGAAATTCGGACAATTTAAATTAAATTTATACGTGGGGTGGGGTAAAGGAATAAAAGGAATAAGTTAAGGTGGGGGAAGTTTGGGGCGGGGGTCTCGGCCGCATTTAAAAAAAAAAAACAATAAAAATGTGGTCAAATGGGGAAAGGTACACTTTCGAGTGTTAGGGTGTTCCACAGATGTCTATGGAGGGAAATTAAGTAAAAGTGTTGTCAATGCCTTTTCACTTTGGGGCACACTACATTTAATGCGTATAGTTGGTTCTCCATTGGGACTAGATTATTTTGTATTGTTTCCTTTTGCATTGTGATCTTCTGTAGTGTAAGGCAATAGCACTTCATGTGGTGTTATCACCGTCCTGCCATACTTGCCTTGACTGTTCTCAGTCATTAGTAACACGTCTCTCATGATTTGTATAATGAATAGAATGTTTAGATGGTTGCAGTGGTGGTGTCTGAGGTCTGCATAGCCATATATGCTGTTACGTCTAACAGTATAGTGTGGTTTCCTCAATGGCATTGTTGTATGGCAGGGTGGTTTTTTCCATACACATGATCTCAGTTTGGTACTTACAGAGCCGAATGAAATGGGAGGGGAGGGCCAGTAACAGGATTTGTTTGATTGGGCGAGAGGTTTGGGGGGAATTATGACTAAACACTGTTGTTTTACCACTTAATATGATACTGAAAACTTGAAAATAAATAACCATGTCTTTTTCGGGGCTTACCTGTTTTAGGACTGTTTGAGGGTGATTCTTTTGCTCCCGCATTTGCCAGTTGTTTGTTACTTAATCTGGTCAATTTTTTTAAATTATTTATAATGGACTGTACAAATGAATGGCACACTAAAAGACTTGCTTTTAATGGTAAGGGCCTAGTTGTCAAAAGAACCATGTGGACTATAACTGCGTACGTTTGTTTGCTTACAGATAGCACTGTCTTCCCAGAATTCTCAGCTCTGTACTCATCCTGCACTCAGCCAACCTGCTTACTTTCTATTCAGTATTTCTCAGTGGTGCATTTTCGTAAAATTGCTGATTGTGGGCCTTATACACAGCTACACCTATCACTACTGCTCCTCCTTCTTCTAGGGCTACCAGTACTCTGCTCTGGGGTTTAGTCCCCATGGGACCATTTCAAATTTTTCCCCGCATTTCGAGTTTCGAGATTGACAGTAAATTGCTTAACTTCACCACTATAGCAGACATGACCTCAACCTGTGGCCATGCAGGTGTGGCACCCTCAGGTTCCAGTCACCATATTCCCTTCATGTCCTTATTGCTCTTAACTCTTGGGTGCAACCTCTCACACAGCCCACCTTAGGCTCAGTCACTTATAGGTGGCTGGCTGTTCCCAACTATTTCCCTTCTCTGCGGTCCGACTAGGTTATTCCATCACCTTTAAGACAACCAAGTGCACATACTTCAAGGTTACGCTGTAACATAACAAAACATACACAGAAACACTCACAAAGACAGCACACAAACAAAAGCATATCAGAGACAGACACATCATTGCAACTGCATTAAAGCTTTACACAATTCAAAGAAACATCTATTTACTTTGAAACGTTCCTTGATATATATCACCATTGTGTAAGTGAATTCCACATTGTTGTCCACTTAAGGGTGGTAGCATATGTGTAATTAGTTTACCTTTAGTAAGTTGGTGGTCTTAAATGTTTTACTTTCTCTTAAATGCATGCTTCATAGAAGAATGGCCACTGGATTCATGGGCAGTTCCAAGCCCAAAACACTTAATTATTGCATGTGTCTTCGTTGGCTTAGTCCCCTTCCTGGTTCTAGGGATGACTAGTGGGGAGACCAAGGGAGCTGTGTATGTCTCAGAGGTAGAGGACAATGGATGTGGGGGCAGTATGAGTAGGATTCCTTGGCGACCATGATAGCGTACGTTGCATGTATCGGGGGATTCACACAGCAAAAACATTAGAACTTCTGACCCTTTAATAACACTCCAGGCCTTAATCTCGAATATGGATTCCCTCACCCCCCAACTGTCACATTTAAACCGGACATAGTCCTTTTTGTCTGGCCGTTCCCTAACCCAAAACCTTGGGATGACACAGGAATGTGCAACACCATCAAGTGGCTCACAAACCATGCCACAAAGTGAAATGGTGACACCCAATCACTCCAGTGGAATGAGGTCCTTCACTAGCACCAAAGAAGTACCTGCCTGCCCACCTCGCTTCATGGGCCAGGTTTGCAAACAGACATTTCTTTGTATCATCTGCAGCTCAACAAACCAGCATGTGAGCAGACTCCACCCTCTGGGCGTTGAGCGAAGCAGTAGTTAAAGTGATGGATCCCGGAACAACTGGAGGAGTAGCAGCCCAGAATCCTTCCTAACCCTCCAGAGAGTTCAGACGCTCCAAAAGGAAGTCTCAAGCCAGTTTCCTAACCATGGCCCACTTGGGAATGCTTACCAAACACTTGATATTGATTTGAAAATCAAGAAGGCAGACCAGAGATTTAAAACCTTTGCCTTGCCTCACATTAATTAATTAGCTGCTACCTGTGGAAAAATCATGGCAACCAATCCTCCAGAACATGTGCAAATCATTTGGCCCGTCCCAAAGATAGAGGCCACCAACGGATAAACCGGCCCAAGCTCCTTTAGAAGCAGAGTGAGTTTTGAGATCGGTTAGTGCCTGCTGGTTGGATCATGGTGGTGGAAGGTGACTAAGCTATTCGAGACAATTTTGAGGTGGAAGTGAGAAGAATGTGGTGAGGAAGAAGAGCAGAAGACGGAAATGGGGAAGAGAGTGGAGGCCGGTGAAGAAGAACATCAGAAGGACAAGGTTAGCCAGAGTGAGAAGAGCGGTGAAGCAGAGAATCAGAAGAAGGAGGTGCGCAAGATAGAGGATGGTGGAGGGAAGATAGTTCAGGAGGAGGAGTTTGACAAGAGAGGAAGATTGTGGAAAGAGACAACATAAGGAGTAGGTAGGTTGTTGGAGAGGGACATCAGTACCAAGAGGGTTGAGTAAAAGAGGTGGTGCAGGAGACTATTCAGAGGAGTGCAGTGGTCCAGCCACTAGGATGAACGGGCAGGATTGATCCAGGGCAAAGGTCAGTGCCAAAGCCCTGTACCAAAAGTGCTAGGCCCGCGACTGGATGAGGTATGAAACCGAGATACAGTGCTTGAGCTGAGGACGGCTGGGAAAGCTTTAGGGCCAGAGAGTTCTCCAACCCTACCAGAATCTTGGATTACTGGGGAAGTTAACCCTGGTTGGTTTGGCTGGAGTTTTGAGCTACGTTCAGACTGTATCTTCAATTCCTTGCAAAGTCAGAGAAGCCATGGAAAGAATGGGGCTGTTGGTGATGGGCCCATCCAGAAAGGAGGTTTGGTGAAAGTCCTCAGGAGACACCTTTGAACTGATCAGAGAACTGGAAGCCCATAGACTTATGGATTGGCTCTCTAGAGAGTAAAGCAGGGTGTGGGAAACCATAAAACCGGGGACACAAGAGAACTGCTTTAATGGTGAACAAAATGTGGTTGGACTGTAATAGGTGTAAGTTCTTAGTTGTACATCCCCTGGTTGCCTAATCAGCATTCAGAAGATGGGATGACTTTAGTGTGCCTGCGTTTTCTAGTTTCCGGCTCGGCTATCATATTCTGTCTACAGCCATTATATATTCTGTGTTATGGTATGCAAAATGTGTAAGAAGCATCTGCTGTAATGCGCAGTAGAAAATAAACATTCCACTTGATCATCTGTCCTGCCCCTCACCATGCATTTCCAAGTTTCCAGAGCAGATTATTTATGGTCAAAGTTTGTGGTGCAATGTTTCTTCGTATACTGCTCTAGAAATTAAATCTCAATCTCCTTATAAAGTCGATAATACAGTTTTAAATCATGTTCCTTTTTTTTACACCAATTCCTCTGGAGTCACAAATCTATTCACACGTCGATTTGAGGGTTTTGTGTTTAGCATACTCATCTGGGATTTCCCATTCCTGCCAGGAATCCTCTCCCAGTTAGATTACCAAAGCCTAATACGTTTTAAGGTTTACCAGCAGACTTTCACCTATAGGAATGTGGAACAGAAACTCATTTGTAGGCTTTTGAATATGCTCCCTTAGTACCACTTCTTCTTTCGTAGTCAGCACTGCATGTAACTCTAAAGCATAGGAGTGTGGGTGGGCCATGATGCCGCATGTAATCCGGTAATGGGGACCTTGTGCGCACTCGAAGGAATTAGGGATAACAATTTTTCACTCTAAGATCATCTCAGAGGGTGAGTATTATGTATTAAAGCAGCACCTAGACCGTCTGTGAAACTAAGGCACTGCTCCGGTAAATAGATGTAACCCAGGATGTAGACATTGTTGCTTGTACAGCTAGCCCATGTCTCCTCTCGCACACCGCACCTTTGCAACTTTGCGGAACACACATGCTCATTCCACTCACCCTGCACTCACATACTACACAAACACTATTGCACAACACATCTGCCATGAAACTACATTTTAATGACAACATTTGGAACTGTAGTTTCCCACTTAACTCTCTATCTCCTTAAACCCAATCCTCCACCTTTAGTTCATAGTATAACTCCGCTGCGCCCATCCACACGCCAATCGGACATGGGTGACTAGCAGGGTCTTGGCCACCCTCGCAAAACTTAAATGGCCGAAATGCACGCAAGCATAATAGCACATCTCAATTCTCCCAAATGTTGGACTGGGTCCCACCCCTCCCCTTTCCCGCAAGGGCATTAAACCAACAGTGCTTTGGGACCATAATTATCGCAAGAGGCACTATACACATGACAAAATGAATGAATTAGATGTTAGCAGGGAACCGAGTAAGTTGCAGAACAAAATAGAGAAATGCATGGCTGTGGTCAACTGATACTTGCGTTTTGATGTGTTAAATCTTTTTCTGTCCTTATTTGCAGAGGGTATTGGACGACTGTTCTTTGAGTACTATCGCCTTTTGAGTAACGCCCGGCCCAAAGACGGAGAAGAGCGACCCTTCTTCTGGATGTTTGAGAATGTTGTTAATATGAAGGCCGGTGACAAGAGAGATATTTCCCATTTCCTTGAAGTGAGTATCATTAGGTCTCCATTATTAGAACGATTCTTTTTGAATAAAATGTGTTGTCTTGCACTTTACATCTAATGTAAATATTAGTAAAGCTACTTCGATGAGATCTTGAATGGGTTTTTGCCAGGGGCGGCTGCCTACTTTTGTGAAATATAAAAGTTTGAAAGGGTGCAAATAAAAGCCATATTTGCCTCGAATATGCGTGAGCGACCGAGAGTAGCGAAGTTACCCGGTCCAACCAAAGGGGATTCAAGGTGGTCTGCCCATGAGAACATTTTTAAAATAATGTGTTTACATGGTGCCTTTTAAGAATGTACTGCTGTTGGCTTTTCCAATGAAAAATACCATGCCACAGTAAGAGAGTATAGCTATACTGGCTGCACCAACATAATAACATTCATCATGTTGGCTTTACCCTTCAAGGCCAGTAGAAAATAAATACCACAGTAAGAAGGTATAGGTAGACTGGCTTAATCCAAGTATGCCAGTCTAGCTATGTGTTTCATAGACTTCTACGGGACAACCTTATAAACTTTGTTTTGATTGCAGATCTGACTTTTTGGAGGTAAGTAAAGCCTTCTGCTTTACGGCCTTTGCTTTGTGTTCATTGTTATGGGGAAACTGATCTATCCATAAGACTATCAGTACTAGGATAATCCCTTAGTGATTTTCTTGGATTTGTAAAGCTGCACACATCACCTTAAAGTGAAGTGCGGTTAAGATACTTTGAATCCTTATAACGTTTTCTTGTATAACTTTGTGGTGTCCAGGATGGGATGGTGGCAGGGGGTATTTTATTACCATGTTTTATACTTTTTGCTTATGTACTTTTGCATTTCACCACATAATGCATAAATAGTACCATATACTCTAAAATGGCTGTGCCATGACATTTTCGCCTTCCGTTTGCCCATATTGTCCTTTGGCCTTCTTTCTTACCTCTCCGGTTTGGAATTGCCATATATGGAAAGTCGTTTCCCAGGCAAAGCCTCTTATTTGCCAGGCAATGTGGTGGTCTTTGTGTGTGGCTGGTGTGGGTGCTGGGGTGATCTGATCCCAGTCCACATTAGTGCCCCTTAGTGTCTGTTACTAGGCAGAATGTTTGGCTAGTATCTGTCAATGATTGGACAACCCCCTTCAGTTTGAATGGTGTAGTTCCTTACCATTGGTGGACTTGGTGGCAACTCCAGTCCAAATCCAGGAAAAAAGGATAACTCCTGCAGCAATTCGACTGATCATCATTGGATCAAGACCCCTGCGAAGAAGTGGTACCCACTAAAGGCCCCAGTTTAACCGCTGCAGCTGACCAGCATCGGCTGCAGCCAAGAACCAGTGAGGCCCTGCTCTGTCTTGATCACAAGAAGGCCCTTGTTGGTGCTTTGACCCCTGAACCGGTGGGAACAACCAGTCTCGACCCATGCTTGAGGATCCGTGCCTTATCCGTTCCTTCGGTAACCTTTGGACATGTCCCTTGAGCACCCAGTGGACCGGCCAGCTCTCTCCTAGGCTACCTCGCTGCAGCCGTCACCGCTCCTAGTTCATCCTTGTAACTTGGAGGATCGTCAACTTGTGCTACAAAATGCCTGCTCCTGCATTTTCAACCTTCCATTGCCAACAGAAGCCATGCAGGGCCTGCTCCTTTGTACGCCTAACCAACGATCGCCTGTTGCTGCCGGATTGTGATGACTTCCATTTCATCCCATCTTCTTTGCTCCCTCGGTCTCCTGAGGTCACCTGCTTTGCAGAAGTCTCCGTCCTTTTGTCGCAAGAGGGATCAGCTTGCTAGCCTCTGGAACCATAATAAAGGTATCTTGACAGACCAAATCTAAATCCTGCGCCCAAAAATGACCTCAGCTCCAACCGCCTGGGCCTTCCTCGACTAGGATCAAGCACAGAAGTATGTGGTCCCAATGGATTCCAGAACATGAAGTGTTCTCTGGGAAAATCGGAGTACAGGGGTTAAGTTAACATACCTGTTTCTTTTCCCCCCTGCCCTCCATAGGTTTGCATGGGCATCAATTCCTGGCCCCATCTCTCCATTGCATGACTTAGATTGCTAGTGGTCTAGTCAAGGATCCCCTAAACCTTTTCTAGAGTGGTTGGATGGCGAGTGATACTTATCCGAACTTTTCCTAACTTTTGGAACATTGAATCACAACTACTGTTCTTGCTCAATCTAATAGTAAACCTTTCTAAACAGTACAACTTGTGTATTCGAGGGTACTATGCCCCATTCAATATCAGGGCTGGACTTACAAAGTGTTAGTGATCTAATGGTAGGATTGTTCTTAAATGTTTTACTGTGCTTTTCTAAGGTGATCACTTGAGTTACACTGGTTTTTAATCAATTGCTTTTCTATCGTTTCACTTACTGTACCACATAGTTTTTGAAAGCATTGCTGATAATTCTGCTAAACTGTTGCTTAACTATCTTTAAGGTAAAGTGTTGTGGTTCTCCCTTGAACTTCCAAGGCTGGATATATATATATATGTATTTTATAGTAATTGTGTGTCAATATTTACCTGGAGGTTTCGTTGCTTGGTGTGTTTGTTAAAGGCTTAATAAATAATTGTACATGTTTGTACAACTGGAATTATCGGAGTGCTCTGTGCGTGTCTCATTGTAGCCTTAGACCACTGTTACGCCCCTCCTGAGTCTAAGCCTTGCTACTCTGCTACCTACCTGATTGGGTTTGGTTCGACTTCATTGTCTTTCCTGCTCACCATAATAGGTTGGCTTCCAAAATCCACCCCAGGATTGATATTGGGAATCCATCTTAACACTATGTAGTAGCACTCATCTTGTTTATTTTACCCTTGATGCCCACTTAAAAAATACCATGCCAAGGTAAGAAAGTATAGCTCCACTGGCTGCACCCAAGTATGCCAGTCTAACTATGTAGTAGCATTCATCACGTTTGCTTTAAACTTGATGCCCAATAAAAAAATACCATGCCGCACTAAGAGTATAGCTCGACTGGCTGCATTAAAGTATAACATTAGAGGCCCTCTTCCCCTCATACATTCAGTGCAGAGCAGGCACACACTCATTCACAGAACATACACTCTCATTCACCCGTGCCTTTACACAACATACACTCTAATTCACCCACGCAATCGTACAACATACACTATCTCATACACCCGCACATTCATAGGGAACTCAAAAAACTCCTTGCATGCACGCATAAAAAACTAAACATTTGCATGCTTTCACATTTTCCACACATGCACTTAGACAATCCCAATTGCATGCTTACAAAAAACTAAATTACATTTTACTTACCTCTTGCTCGCACCTTCATTACACTGACATGACTGGAAGGCCTGCCCCACACAGAGCACGCTGACTGGTAAAAGAGGAGAGGGCTCCTCTCCCATCAGTCAGCACCTCCTATGCCAGTAGCGCAATGATGAGATGCAGCAGGGCTGACCTTCCTACAACCCACCTGCTTCTTATCATTGCACCCTGCGCATGAAAAAGAGAAAGAAAAAAACTGTGGGTGGATGTCCCTGCTTAGAAGCAGGCAGCACAATGTGCCTGCAAATGATGGACTGTGCTGTGTGCCACTGAAGCAAGGGTGTAGCGCCCCTGCCCATACATACGGACCACCACTGCTTTCGCCTGTAGCTCTTATTTAGGGTCTCCTCTAGTTCAGTTTTAGTTGGTTTATTTGTAGAGCGTACTTAACCCTCAGTTATCTAGGTGCTTATACTTGAATACATAGTTACAGATACAGTCAGATACAGTAGACTTAGAATAAATATGAATATATACTGCCCCATTGTGGTCGTCTGCCACTGTCTGCACTTCTTTTGGGGGAAACGGGGAATTGAATGGCTTTTCATTATAACCACGGGCCTGCCTACGGACGTTGTCCTGTTGTTTCCGATGGGGCACTTTCATCAACACCAGTAACTCCTACAAATGACATATTAAGGCACTTGCCAGAACAGTGACATTTTCCCTGTATACCCTCGGATACCTGGAGTTTTCCACCAAGATGGGGATTTTTAGCAACTACTGCTGATTTAATAGGCCTTTATAAATCTGTGTATTATACTCCTGCCACTGGATTGACATTATATCAATCCTGCTTATGTATCTTTCCTTGGAGTGTGAAATGACTTTCTCGGCCTGGATAGTGTGAGCCTACAGTGTGTTCTGGACTTTGGTAGCCCTCCTTGCTGTGGTTGACCTCGGTTTGCTATTGCTAGGAGCTTTATTACTGTGTTGCATATTATGCATGTTACTTTTGTACTCGATTGTAGGAGGAACCCTGTGTCTGAATTCCACGTGGCATCTTGGATCCTGCGTATAATGTATGTTTATATTGTCTAGAGTCCCCTTCTGCTCATGTCTCTGAAAGTCAATATGTGTAGTGTCTACCAACTGGTACTGGGCTTACATTTTAGGTTCAAGGGTAAATTAGCTCTTAACTGGCTGTTGTTAAAATTACACTATGCTCTACGGTGTATTATGTTTACCTTGAATGCTTATTTTCATCTCATAGATACCTTGCAATAAAGGTGTATACTTTACCAGTATATCAATGGGAGGTTTTCTTTTGTGGTAACTATTAGAAATATATGTGTCCCTGCTAGCCTTCCACCCTCCTGAAGTTAGGCCTGACTGGTTTTCTACAGCCATCATTGGAGAGTCTGCTCTTTCTTTTTGGGCGGCACACTGTTCTTCCATTAGGTTAGATGGCAACGCAGTCATCACCAGAAGGTTGTGAAAAAATCTCCCCAAGTGCACCTGTCACAACTCAGCACTCTAGGACAGGATACAGGAGGTTATCTCGAGGGACAGTTGCAAAGGTTTTAGCTGGTTAGAGTTTGTTCAAGCCGAATGGGAGGGATACCAGGAACAACACCACCCATTTTCCAGGAGGTGCTTCCACTTCTATGCTGGTGACGCACACAGTTCAGGGAGTTCAGAGTAGCAAACAAAAGCTCCAGAAGAGATAGATCTAATATTTCACTTTAACCAGCGGGAAGAAGTGCAGTCAGGTTCCCAGTGTTAAGCGAGGCAGTGCTTGGCCTTCAGGAGGAGTCCGCACTAGAGCTTCCAACGAGGATCCTTAGCAATATCTTTTCCTCTCAGCTACTCAGATGTAGTTCCAGGTAGTAAACTGCTCGGGGTCACACATGCACGACTGGGCGGGGTAACTAACCCAAGCTCTTCAATAACAATCCAAGCTCCTTTCAAACATTTGGTTGATTCCAATCAGGGAAGACCCTGCACTGGAATGTGCAAAGGGGTTTGTATTTAAGTGTCTGGGAGGCTCTCATCCAACAGAAACTGGATTCAATTCACTGAAATGGGACTTTCTCCCAGTCACATCAACGCTCAGGCAGGCAGAACGACCAGAAAGGCAGTTCCTACCCTGAAACACGAACAAGGAGGACCTCAAACACAATGGCCAAGTCACAGGACAAAAAACCCAGGTAGCCGTTTTTTCTCCTAACTATTCCGGGCGCCAAGGGGCTACTTTTGTATTTAGGAGAATACATAGAGGAGTGCCATCAGATAGAAAGAGCTCAGCTGTTAATAACCTACAAAAATGACACAGGGACAAGAGGGGGCACTTTGGTAGTACCTCTGTCCTAGTAGCGTTAGGGCAATGTAAGGCAGCACACATAAAAATGAGTTTCAGTCCCCACTGTGACTTTTGATGAAACCTTTCTGGTGAGAAAAATGTAGAGGGGAATGTCACAGCCAAATGGGGCCATACATTTATGTAACCTACTCTCGGAAAGGGTAAAGAAATAGTAGGTATGCAAACAATGAGCGAATATCACCTTTTGCCTGTCCCTGACTTCCAATATTTTCAGATGCGTCTTGTTTTATTTGCCATTTAGTTGCCCTCTAATTATTCAGAAGAATACATCTGGTTTATCCCAAAGGATTTAAATCTTGCATTTCCCACGCCCTAAAGGTATCATTTACATTAATTGCATGTCAATAACAAACACCATGAATTTGTCATTGCTACATAGTTTTATGTTGAAAGGGTTATTTTGGAGCATGACTTTGTTATACCTTTACATAATCTGAATATTCCCTTCATTACATCTAGTAGTTGGTCTGGACCATTACTTTCCAATGTTTAAAAACAACCACTGTAGGCCACATCTGTAATATGATATGATATGATATTTTATTTATATCGCGTCCATACACCAGTGTTTCAGGGTGTGACAATGCAAGGGAGGGGTATAAGGGAGGAACAGAACAACGATCTTAATAGGCCCAGTGGCATTGAGAACGTGCAAGTGCAGGGGAGAGAGAGGGGGAAAGTGCAAGGGGCAGGGGAGGAGTGTAAAAGTGCTGAACATATGATCAACAACAGGTAGTGCGGCCAGCAGGTGGTAAGTGCAAGAATAAGGCGCAGACAACGGGTGTCTAATAAGTGCAGGAAAAGAACTGTAGGGTAGCAGATACAGACCCAAGTGCAATGGTTGCCAGGAGGCAGTGCGGGTGTGCAGCTGGGTGGGCAGAGATCTGGTCCCCAAATCAGAGGGTAGCTAGCTGCCCAGTGCCGAAACAGACAGATCAGCAGGGGAGAGGAAGAGAGAAGGCAGAAGCAAAGAGGAAGGTCTTGAGTTACTTCCAGAACCACCAAAGATGGTTCTCCTCAGGTTTCAGTTAGGCAGGGAGGCTCTGATCATATGATCATGCTGTAATGTCAACAAGAGCTCACAAGGTGCCTCAATTTGGCAACAATCGTATTGTTTGTCTAGTCCTCGTTCTGTTCTAATTTGCACTTTCATGGACTGTTGTTGATTTAGTTGTTGCATATTTTGAAGTGCGCTCTGCAGTCAGCTTTTAATGTCTTCGTGTTCTCTTTGCCCATTACATTGTCTCTCTCATTTTCAGTGTAATCCAATAATGATCGATGCTGTGAAGGTATCCACGGCTCACAGAGCACGCTATTTTTGGGGCAATCTTCCAGGAATGGACAAGTAAGTTACCTGCACTGATCGAAATCTTCAACAGCCAGTACCTTGCAAACTTTGATATAATTTCAGGCTTACTTATTTATTCACCTACAGTAAAACACAACAGTGCAAAAACAATAGCAGTAACATTTTGAAATGTTATACATTGCAATTAGACCACATGGGTAAAAGAAATGACTCCAAGGTATAAAACCCTGTGTTAAATGCCATTGGGCAAAATGTATGTAGTTTTCTTGTATCAAGTGTGCATGAAGTCTGCCCCACTTTCCACACAATACATTTACCTGATGTGAATTATTTCCAAAGGCCTCAGCATCTACCATGTCTCCTGAGAGGTTTAATGAAATGTTTCTTTGGTGTGTTGCCATGCGTGAAATCACAAAGCCATGTACAAAATGAGTGCATTATCCCGATCCAGGTCAATCTCTTCATCTCCTAACAAGAAGGGTGCCAAAGCAAAGCAGTGTATTGATTTTATCTGACACATCTTCAAAAAACACCTGTGTGACAATCCCATGGTATCAGCGGTAAACCTGTGAGCTATATCCAACGGTGTTAATGTTACTTTTCTTAGAGGTTTGTCTTATCAGCACATGCCCATCCCACCCTACCCCCTAAAGCTAACAATCTGAATTAGGTGACACCCAGAAGAGGCCAGCCTTCCACAACCCTAGAAGGCTTACTATATTGAAGTGGTATGGGCGAATTTCCTTAATGCCTACTCCCCTCCGAGCAAGTATGTAAATGTTCCACATTGGGCAGCCACATAGGCGGTTATCAGTGTGCCCTAGCTTTAAACAATTATGTATATATTCCAGTCACCTACGTTTCATGTGTCTCTGATGGATCGGTCACTGGTAAGGGGAGCACAAGACTATGTCCACGTCTCATGATTAGAAGGAAAACTATGTAACGGAAACATAATTTGATTTCATGCATTGACCAAAATAATGCCTTTTATAGTGTCTAACACCCAAGTATTGTACTCACTAGTCACCAACAATTGTAGCAAACATTGCCGCTGGCCAGACTGATCTGGTGCTGTTAGAATGCGAGAAACAAGACTTAAGATCAGGACTGCTCAGATGCTATTACTGTTACTACTGTCACATCCTATCCTCTGAAGTATCCAATGTCTGGCTGTAAGAGTCCACAGGACTTTGTCACAGAACAGAGTCCAACCTTAGGCAATTACTCTTTCTTTTGTTCTACTCAGACCCCTGGGTATGTAGCCCAAATGTACCCTCAGAATTAGGTTAAGGCTGCCCCCGCCAACTTGAGCCCCCACAGTCAGCTATGCCAGGATACTAGCATAGGTAAAACAGGGTGCATGGTGTATGCTGAGCTTGTGGGTCTTAGAATCGCTCAGGGCACACATAGATTATTTGCATCGGTTGTGAGTCCTGTGATTAGGGGCCAGGGAAAGTGAAGAAATACAGAGAAACCCATACCAGAGTGACATATTAGGACTTTAATCTCAGAGAGCTAAAGAGTTGAGACACAGCACCTCCATCCTGCCACTTGCCTCTTATATAGTAAGTTACAGCCACTGACCAGAGTAGGGCATGCAAAGGTACTGGCCATACTAGAACAAGTGACTCAAGAAACATCCAGAGAAGACGGCCAGCCTGGAACAGGAACAATCTAAAAGGTTGGCAGACATCTTTGTGTGTGTTTTGAGGCTTATGCCATCTGTGTACTGCATAACCTCAAGCTTGTTCACAAATGCTACTCCCGATGCTCCAATAACAATCTACTGTTCCCCCATTCAGCGATGCAGGTCTGATGTCCAGCCCTTTGGGTGCACTGCTGAGATTCAAACAATTGAACACAAAACGGACCCAGATTGATGCCCCGTTCGGGTTCTGCATCCTCAGAAACCCTCTGGTCTGGACTACCAGCAGTGGCATGCAGGGATTAAGTAATTGGAAGGAGAAATGGGTCAGTCTGATGCCTATGACGAGCCAGCGTTGATTGACCCTCCGAAAAGATTAGGAGTCTTCTGCAGTTCTTTCCCAAATAAACTGCCATAATATCCCAAAAAATCACAGCACCCACGCCTAGTAACCGTCATACAGCCCTAGATAGTATGCCATCTTTGGGGAAATCAATGGAAAAGACTTTGAAATAAACTCTTCCAAACACAGCATTATTATCTACTTTGTCTGCAACAATGAAATGGTCTCAAGTGACCAATATCGGATTTGAGAACATCCATGTCTGCTTTCAAACTGAGGAATTTAATGCTGAAAAACCAAATATTCACCATGAAAAAGAGCACATCACAAGTCCCAAAGCCTGTTGATCAGCTTTTACATTGAAATGGGTGACTTCCCGAATAATACTGGGCCCCCTCTGCATTAAATCCAGAATTTGCGGCGCATCCGACTGGTGGAAGTCCTTTCTGGACTGAAACCCTCCAGGCACAACAATACCCCAGCTAGTGTTCAGCGTCAAGAGTAGACTTTAGACACCGGAATTTTGAGGACCAAATAACAAGGAGTCTGACATTGCCTTTTGAATCAATAAGTGTTAGGAATGGGTAAGTTGTGATGTGTCTTCCTCCAGAAAAGCAGTGCTTATTTAATTGCCAATGACCATGTGAAAGGAAGGAAGTATGTGGCTGCCGTACTGGCTTGGGAAACACGCATTGCAAGTAGCTGGAAACCAGGCACTGGCATGCATCATTGAATGGACTGCTGACCGTCACTACACTGTCATTGTGCAACCAAACCCAGCCTCCAAACGTCAGTGCCACATACTGTGTTACGGAACTGCATGCTACGCCACAGACCACAACCCCCAACACAGGACCACAACTCAGACACAGATCTCGTGCAGGCTGGTGCTACCTATTCCCAGGATGAATGCAATGCACAGCACAAAAGGCATAACTGAACCATCAACTAAGCATGACATGCAAAGCCTAAATTAAAGTTATTCTATGAGTTAACTTAGAGGTAGGGTTTTAAAACCATTAACACTGATAAAACACAACCAAAAATAATTATCCTGTGTTACTGTTCATTTTACCTGCTCATAAAAATATCTCCACACAATGCAGCATAACATATTATCTGAGTACATGTTTACTCTGATAAGATCTGAGGCAGAAGTTGTTTGACATCATGTAATTTGGGTCTCCTTTTGTCCAGTATTGGCTTTTGATCAAACTACGATTTACATGCTATGACTTGTTGGCCCATATTTGTAATACAATGAGAATGAAAAAACAAAACTATATCCCCGCTTACAATGTCTGAGCTGGATAAGGATGCTCTTCATGTCATTAAGGCAGTTTGTCAATCAGAAACTACTGGAGACAATATTATTTACGCTCTGCCCAACATTTTTGTTTTATATTGCTAAAAATTAACTTCATTTAACAGCTCTGCTCTGTCTTTCTCATTATATTGCCACCATTTTCAGGTAGAGAGTAATTTGAGATCTCCTTGGTTCCATACTGATGGTGATGGTTGTTACAGTTCTATTTTTTTTTGTATTCTGTTACTTTGATTTTTAATTATAAATTTAGGAGATGAACAAAATCTTCTACGGGTTTATAGGCCAGTTCAAGTGGAAAATTACAGTCAAACGCAACATGCACGTCTTTGAGAGACCACAAGAGCTGTATACATTTTTAGACAACTTAAAGCCGAAAGAGATGGTTACCTGACTGAAAGTTGGAAGATGTTAAGGGGCCTAGACCTCCACTAAGTTGTTGTTTCCCTATACAAATATATTTCTGATGCTTGTGAATCTGCTTAGTATCACATGCTGTGCATGTAGTCTGACATCTAGTGGAAATCGGAGAGTATTGCATCTTTCTTTCGAAGATTGAAAGAGGACGTCGACATGGGCGTGACTGTAACACTATCCCTAATGTGACGTCTAGTGTACCCAGAATCCCTCATGCGTCGAGATCCCTCAGATAGTTTTTTTCTGTCAACCTAGTTGGTCGCCTATATGGAGCTCGCAAGAGTTTTATATTGGTAACTTTGTCCCCACAACCTACGGTCGTCTAGTCTCCCGACTAATCTTCTCGACTGCTGCGTCGTGAGTTCCTGACGACGACATCAACATCTACTCTGCGACTGTCCAACTGTTTGCCGACTGTCGACCGGATGTCCTCGGACCTCCGGCCAGGCCCTTACAGTAGGGAGAGTAGGGCCTTGGGTTTTAATCATCTCTAAGAATGTATTTCCTTTACCCCTCTCTTTCTCTTCTTGGTCTGGCTGCCGCTACCCTCTGCTATGGAGAGGACGCCCTTTAATTAAATTCTGTCCATCCTGTAACAGCAAGTTTCCTTGGAAGGACACACATCGCCGATGCAATCGGTGTCTTCCACCAGACCACGACAAGCGTTCATGTAAGGCCTGTAAGCTCTTTCGAACGAAAATGTTGAAAGACAGGCGAACTAAACAGTGGGTGGCCTATGCTATGCAGGCCGAAAGCCTTTCCCCCGTTGGCACCGTCGGCATGACGAGGAATCCGTCGGCAGCCATGGCTCTGAATTGGAAGTCATCGACCTTTTGGCGGAGCCTGCAGGCTCCCAAATGCCTGGCTGACAGACGGGCCACCGGTTCTGTTATGGGGAGATCACCCCCGGCGACAAGGGCACTCACACCACAGATACATAAATGCACAACCCCTAAGGCCTCTTTGACGGAATTGTCAAAAAAGCACACAACGCCAACAGGGGCACCGAAAATTTCGACTGCACCTTCTGAACCTGGCGGTTCGGCACACTCCACGCAACCGCTTTCGCGGCATGCGACTGGGAATCCCTCAGGGCAGGCATTCACCCTAAAAAACATACCTTGGTCGACACACAGTCCAAGGACTCACAAGCGCCTAAGGCCTCGGTGGAGTCACTGACCGCGACTGCACCTAAGGCGCGTCGAAAACCTTCGATAAAACCTCAGAAAATTTGCGAAAGCCTTGCGGCTATCATTTCGGCGGCCACAGAGCACACGGGAACCCTGTCTCGACGAGAGGAGTATTTTAAATCCCCTAGCCTCTCTCTAAGGCCTTATTGGGAAGATCTCCCCATCCTGGGCAACCTTTCCACCTCCAGACCCTTCTGCCTCTTAACTATGGACTAGGGAAAGGTTTGAGCAATACATGGACAAAATGGCCCAGTTTATTGACTTTTCGGACAGGTATATTACACCAAAAAGACCCAGGGATGAGGACTCCTGCCCCATTCCTTACAAACTGCAGAAATTACCCATCTCTGCACAGGGACACCAGGAAGATAACTTGGATGTCCCAGAGGACCCAACACATGAGGATACTTATGAAGACATTAATCCATTTGCACAAGACACGGCTGATCAAGACCCAGACTTGGATCAGGATCAGGCGGAGGATCAGGACCCTTGGCTATCAGCAACTCATATCCCTGCCCCGGATGTCATCTGCCTAGATCCCCCTTCTCCTCCACATTCATCACCTGTTGACAACCAGATGTTATTTAATGCTATTCTAAAAAGAGCAGCAGATAATTTCCGAATCGCAACACATGAGGCCGCTCCAGACTCAGATTTCGTGGAGGATATCCTCAAAGAGAAGGCTCCGACTAGTCAATCCACCCCACTACTAAACTCTATAAAGAGGCGCCTGGCACTTTCCTTGCTGTCCCCATCCCTCACACGGGCGGTCAACCCCTGGGTTAAAAAAGTATTCCGCCCATCATCTTCCGACCCACTCTACATAAGGGGTCATGCTACACCATATTCCTTGGTGGTCACTTCCACTCAGAAGAGAGTGGGGGTTCCACTGTCTTTGGCGGAAGCCTCTCCGGACAAAGACTGTAAAAAGCTTCATGCCCTGGGTAAATGGGTCACTGCCTCTAAAGGCCTACTTCACAAGGATCGCAAATAATACCACTCTCCTGGCAAGTTACAGTGATGTACAATGGGGCCTAGTTCAGGATGGTCTTCAAGATGTTCCAGAGCCACTCGAATACGCCTGCTGGTGGTCATGGCTGAATGTAGACAAGTCACCCATAACATTGACTTTGCTGAGACCGCTGGATGCACCCTAGCTCAAGACCCTCTTGGTTAAAGAACTCTGACTTTAAACCTGAAACTCAGGCCTCTGGAGGTCTCCAACCTTTTTGGGAAGGCTGTTGATGACGCCCTGGAGACGACTAAGAAAGAACATGAAACAATAAAGTCGCTTAGCCAGATCACGGCTAAACCCTTCCACCAACGTGGATGCTCTTACTCACGCCGGTCCTTCGTGGCCAGTCTTTTTCCCGCTCTACCCAAATACAATACGGGTCAGGGTATACCCTGTGGTCCTCCGGCCAAGGCATATCTGGTAGCGCCAATACAAACAAAGAGGCCCTCGTAGGGGCAAGGGTAGTGGCAAGAACTCTACTCCTAGAGGCCCCCCCGGCCTTCACCTCAAAGTGGCTTGCCGGTTCGGGTCCCCTCCCATGCTTCTCCAGTCAGGAGTCGCTTGTCACCATTCATCCACGCCTGGGAGGGAATCATATCAGACTAGTGGGTGCTAAAGACCATTGCCCACGGCTACTGCATTGAGTTTCTCCGGCCACCTCGATACCACCCACCGAAAAGCAGAACACCGGCACATCCTGCTGAAAGAAGTTCAGGGCCTGCTGGAAATGGGCACCATACAAGTCGTCCCCATTCTCCAGGTAAACAAGGGTATTTATTCAGTGTACATCTTTGTACCTAGAAAGGATCACAGCACGCGCCCTGATTCAGACCTGCGCCCGGCGAACAAGTATGTCAAACCTTAAAATTTCAGGATGACAGCACTGCAGGAGGTAATCCCACTGCTGCAGCAGGGGGATTACATGGCCACATTGGACATGAAAGATGCATACTTTCATATTTCAATGTTGCCAGCGCACAGAAAGTACCTCAGGTTCATGATAGAGGACACATGATAGAGGACACTCACTATCAGTTCAAGGTCTCCCCTTCTACACATTTCCTCAGCCCTACGGGTATTCACAAAGGTTCTGGTGGTAGTAGCTGCTCACCTGCACAGGCAGTCCATCCCAGCCTATCCTTACATAGACGACTGGCTCATAACAGGGGATTCATACGGAACATACCAAACAAATACCCAGAAGACGGTAGATCTCCTCTTCAACCTAGGTTTCTCGATCAACGAGAAAAAATCCAGTCCAACCCCCAATCAAGTCAAACAGTTTCTCGGGTCCCTAATTCGGACCAAAGACGGCCTTGTCTTTCCCTCCAATGAGAGGGTTCAAACAAGCTGTTCCAGATCACTCACTATGTAGCCAGTCACCAGGTGACCGCACGCAAAGCCATGCAACTGTTGGGGATGATGGCTTCCTGCGTCTACCTAGTTCCTCACGCTCGTCTTCGCATGCGCCCCATGCAAGAGTGGCTCTCGAGCCAATGGTGTCAGGCCAGCAGCCAGTGGGACGATCTAGTTGTTGTCTGGCAGCCCTTGTTCAGTCTCTGCAGTTGTGGTGGCCAAGGAAAAAACTTCTGCAGGGGAAAACCTTCACCACCCCCACAGTAGAAGCCACTCTCACCACAGGGCGGGGGGCTCACCTCCTGCAACAGACGGCGCACAGCGTGTGGTCCCCAGCTGTAGCATCCAATCACATCAACCTGTTGGAAATGCTAGCAGTGTTCAAGGCCCTGAAGGCCTTCCAGACACACCTCCAGGGGAAGACAGTTCTAGTCCTCATGGACAGTACTACGGCCATGTATTACTTAAACAAACAAGGGGCACTCACTTTCTAGGGCTGTCCAATATGGAAGTGTGCTCTCAAATACAAAATGTTCCTCCTTTCACAACATGTTCAAGGGTACGAGTGGCGGCTACAGGAGGACATTGTACTCCACGTCTTTGCAGAATGGGGCTTCCCAGAGGTCGACTTATTCGCCACTCTGGAGAACGCCCAGATTACGCCTCCAGGTAACCTCAGAACCGCTCCAAGTGGATATGTCTTTGGATAACATGGTCCGGGAAATTTGTCTACGCTTTTCCCCCCAATTCCCCTGCTCAACAGAATAGTGCACAAGATGCACCAAGAGCCAGCCAGCATGATTCTGGTGGCCCCTATGTGGGCCTGCCAACCTTGGTTCTCCCATCTCATGGCGATGTCAGTCTCCCCAGTCAGACCAGTGGGAAACACTACGTCGGTGCCCTCAAACTCTCAATTTAGCAGCCTGGCTCCCAAGGTCATAGAACCCTCGCACCGCCAGCTCCCTCGAAGATGCATGGACATACTCAGAGAAGCACAGAAACCTAACACAAGGCATTACTACTCCAGCAAATGGAAGCTCTTTGTCATCTGGTGTAATGAGGGGGCAACAATCCTATTGAATGCTCACCTAAAGATATTGTCCTTTACCTAACTCACCTGTTAGATTCAGGACTGGTTTTCAATTCTCTTAAAGTCCAAAAAGCCGCACTTTCGGCGTACCCCACATCCTAGAGCGAGGTTTCATGGTGGAAAATTCCTGTAATTAAAGCATTTGTGGAAGGGGTAAAAAGACTTAATCCCCCTATTTCCAACCCAGCTCCCGAGTGGGACCTGAATGTTGTTCTTGCCAGACTAATAGTGCCTCCCATTGAACCAATGCACAAGGCTAGCCTTAAAGTACTCACCTACAAGACTGCCTTCTTAGTGGCGATCACCTCTATAAGAGGAGTTAGTGAACTGAAGGCCCTTTCAGTTCTAGACTCATTCGTCATGATTCACAAAGACAAGGTGTTTTTGCGCACACACCCTTGCTTTGCGCCCACATTCATCTCAAAGTTCCATGTAAACCAGTCCATAGAACTACCCACCTTTTTCCAAAACCCCACTAACGTGGCGCAAAGAAGCCTCCACACACTAGGTGTTTGGAGAGTGGTTATCTACAATCTAGATGTCATGGTGCGAGCTCTGAAACCCCTGGAGCTGTTGGGCCCATCCCAGTCCCCACCACCCAGAAGAGCTTGTCAGGCCCTAAGGAAGCGCCCCAGAGCCTCATGGACTCAGTCCTGGCGCCGTTGATGCCAGGCTCATGAAATGGGCTGAACTATTTAACCTGCCTAGTGAGGCTGGGCCTTGGTATAATCCAGGGAGGGGCAGAGGGACTATTTTTCTTGGGAAGACAGGGTGTGGCAAAGGGACTTTACCTGGAACTACTTACAAGGCTATATAAGCCACACCCTGCATGCAGAACACGCCTCGCGTTACTCTGCACTCCTGCAGCTTAACGCTCACCGTGTCTGCTCTGTCATCAAGCTTCTACAGCCACGCCCGTCAGTGCCTCCATCCATCGGAGCCTGGAAATAGAAAAAGAGAAGAACAAGTGTTACTTCAGCGACCAAACACTTACCTGCAATCCGGTCCATCGGTTGTATCTCCAGCTGGTTTCCTGATCGCCTCCCCTGTTGAAAGGACGTCCACGCAGGTGCCGATACTCACCCGGGATTCTGCGTTCCTCCTGGTTTCATTGGAGCGGTTCTTCCATTCTTCATCTAGGGACTGCGCCGCGCCTGCAAAAGGGAACAGGAAAAGAACAGCAGGTTAGTCGCGCTCAGTACTGAATGAACATTTATTCCAGTCACTCAGCGCCTTTCATCCGCGTGATACTCACCTGGAGACAACTATTTAGCATCCTGGGAGAGTCGAATCTTCTACTTGATTTCTGCACCAAAACAATAGAAAACAAACACGTTTAAACATTGGGACAATAATACTTTGAGCATCTATACCAAGCTGCTATTGAGGTAGATACTCACCCGATAATCCCAGCATTCCGAAAAGTACAGTAACAGCACTCTGGAACAGCGAGGTAACTGCGCCCAGAAAAAGACTGTGCCTACCGCGCCCCTGCTGAAGGTTAAGCAGGACGGAGAGCCACCCTCATCAAACTCAAAGGTGAGGACGAGAGGAGTCGGGCATCAGGTGGTGGCAAGTAGTGGGACCAATCCAACCCACTCATAGCTAACATCTTGTTTCGCCATTGCAGGCTAACGCCTCCTGGGGAGGTTAAAAGGAGGAGGACGGCAACATACCATCAAAACTGCGCAAGTACAGATACTGGTCGTGCTACGCCCCCGTGGAGACCAGGTGAGCGTGACACTAGAAAGGACAAAGCCACTAAGAAAAACAAACCAGTTCTTCGTCTCAGTGGCAGCTGGTAGAGAAGGGGACCCTGTCTCTAAATCAGCTATTTTTAAGTGGATTGTTAACTGCATCACACTGTGTTACACTCTTGCCAAGAGAGATCTACCCTTCACGCCTAGAGCACACTATACACGGAGCACAGGGGCTACCATAGCATTCATTGCAAATGTTCCTCTGAAATCCATTTGCAAAGCAGCAACCTGGAGTTCTGCATACACCTTTGCAGAACACTACTGCCTAGATGCACGCTCTAGGTCTGATTCTCGGGTGGGACAAGCGGTGCTAAGACATCTCTTTACTACTGTTCCTTCACACATCCCACCACCATCTTCGGGTACTGCTCGCTAGCCTATGCATAGCATGTGAACCAAGCAGATGCACAAGCCTCAGATGGGATACATTACTCACCGTAATCATATTTCTGATGCTTGTATCTGTTTAGATTCACATGCGCCCACCCTTCCTCCCCTCTTGGAGTATGAGCTGCATAGATGTATTTCTGGCTTTATTGCTTCTTATTTGCTTTATTACATCTATACTCAAGCTAAAATTCATGCTCCTGTCACAATTCGGTGCTCCGAGACACCCGTACCCCATAATGTAGTGGGAGCCTTTATACATTTTCTGGGCCCCAATCTGAACAGATAGCACTGTGCACCAAAAGGAGTCAACTGGGTTCAGTCCTGGAGCCTTTGGCACCAGGCTCATATGGAACAGGAAGTGCTCCTCCTTTATCCCAAGATGGAGGGTTGGTGCGTTACTGCTTCTGCCTGCAAGCAGTGTATGCAGACTAGTCTTTTGGGAGTGGTAGGGTGTGGTCGAGTATTTAAGCTCCACCCCTGCTGAAATCCATGCTTCGCGTTACACTGCTCCCGAGCAGCGTGATGCTCACCGTAACCAGCTCTCTGTTTTCTGCAGCATCGGGACCCGCTTTGACTCCAACAACATCCAGATTCAACTGCAAGGAAGAAGACAAAACAAACACGATTAGGACAACACTTACCTGTTTCCGGGCGCCGTCGTAGAATTCCAGCAGCGGCCTAATCATCGATCCTCAGAACCACAGCTACTCGGCACCTGGAAGAAAGAACAAGAAAGACAACAGGTCAGATTGGGAAAACAAAAGACTCACGTGCACCCTGCAACTTAAACGCCGCACAGCTGCACTTACCGGGTTACTGTGTGCAACGCTCCACCTCTTCGCAAGCTCATTCAAAGCAGAGTAGGTCTGAGTATTTTCCTCCGCGGACACCAACTTCATCTCGGTACTTGCGGAGAAAGGAAAAAACACGTGAGAGAAAGAACAGCACATAAAAGCTAATGCTAACAGCAAGGACAACGCTAAAACGCCTTAAAAGGGAATAAGCAAGACAACAAGAAAGAAGACAGAGTAAAACAACAGAAAAAGGCAAGAGAAAGACAGATAACAAGTAGGATACAAGGGAAGACTTATCTTGGCAAATCAGGGCAGGCTAGTCTTAGCCACAGCCGGACTGGGCAAGCGGACCAGTGACGTAACTTGATCCATCAGAGCCTGTGCCCTACAGCAGCGCCCCTGCCACAGTGCCCCTGCCACAGCGCCCCTGCAATGAATAGCAGGACCCACCAACCACAAATATCAGGTGAGGAACATTCAAGGGGAGAATTCAATACCCAGGGAAGGGGAAGAGCAACCAGGGAGGGAGGTGTGGGCGGACACATGTACCAGTAGCCCACAGCTGACCTCGCTTTCCCATCCTAGGGTCAGACCCCGAGCAGACTATATCTCTCGAGTTATCGAGCCCAGCAGTCCAGACGGCTGTCCTCCCAGCAACGTGCGACGTCCCCGCAGAGACAAGGTGAGCGTAACAGAACGCAAAGCCTCCTCCAAACCTCTGCCTGGACGTCATGGAAACCTCGGACACTGACCAATTAGCCCAGTTACTTGGAGAGTTACGAGCGGAGGTAAACGTGGCCTGACAAAAAAACATACGCCCTGAGAAGGGAATTGATTGTGAATTGGGATCGTACCGATGATTTAGCAAGGCAATTACTTCAGACACAAGCCGGTCAAGCCCCAATGCCTGGACCGACTCCATCTTCTGCGACATCACAGCCCGCGCCGGTGCAAGTCGTTCTGCCTGGTGCTGTCCCCTTGGCCCCACCTGAACGTTTCACGGACGACCCCAACAAATACGCCATCTTTATGAATCAGTGCCGCTTGCACTTCCTATGTAGACCAGAGACGTTCCCCAACGACCAATCAAGGGTCGCATTTGTGCTTTCGTATTTGGTTGGATTCCCCGCCGACTGGTCAATTCCATTGGTAAACAGGGATGACCCGCTGCTCCACGATTTCGTGGGGTTTCAACCCAATCTTGAAAAGCTATTCGCCCGGCACACGAGAGGCCAGGCCCTGCACAACAAACTATTGTTGCTCCGTCAGGGCAGCTAAGATCTATTGCCATACATAGCCACTTTTAACCGGTTAGTGGGCGAATCAAACTGGCCGAAAGAAAAGAGAACCACGCTTTTTTACCAAGGTCTGCGGGGAGAGCTGAAAGACGTTCTGGCTCAGGTAGTGAATCCCCCTGACGGGTGTGCGGAGTACATCGACTTAGCCGTGCAACTTGACAACAGGCAGCAGGATCGCAAGTGTGATCGTGCCCAGTCAGAGGGGCGCACAGTGTACGTCCGGGTTTGAGAAGCTCAGTCCCAGCAACCTGAGAGCCATTCTGAACCCATGCAGATCGGAGGCTTGCCGATCCCACTAACCAAGGCAGAGAGGGAAAAAAGGAGACAGCAACAACTATGCCTGTACTGTGGAAAGGTGGGTCACTTCCTCCGAGAGTGTCCAGTGAAACCACCAAGGAAGACGGTGGGAGCCACGGATAGAGGGGATGCGGAACCCAACTCGGAAAACCCCAATGCCCGGCAAGTTTAGAGGTCCGCTTGTCGAGCTTTGAGAAGGAACCTTCACAGACCTCGCACCCAGTTGTACCAGTGATCCTAATCAGCCACAAACAACCATCTAGAATGCCCGCTTTGGAAGCATACATAGATTGTAGAGCAATTGGGAACAATATGGACCAAGATTTGGAGGACAAGATGGGCCTTCCCCTTCGTAAAAAGACAACAACGGAACATGTCACAGCCGTCGACGGCCCACAGCTTTCTTCTGGCCCTGTAACACATTGTACGGAAGAAGTAACTCTGCTTTGTCAAGACGGGCATCCGGAAGATATCATTTTTGACCTTATCAGCGCTCTGCAATTCCAGATGATTCTGGGGATGCCTTGGCTGGAAGCCCACAACCCTCAAATCGACTGGCGTGCAAGGGTCTTAACCTTCTCGAAACAATGTGCTGGTTCTGGTTACCAGGTGAAGTCCCTCCCAGGGGCACAAGTAAGAACACTTCCAATAGAAAGAAAGATTCTGAGCCTAACGGGCACATTGTCATCTGAATACACGGATTACCAAGATATTTTCCGGAAGGATCATGCAAATAAGCTACCTCCGCACAGGCCCTACGACTGCCAGATAGACCTTATACCCAGATTCCCTGCAGTCAGATCTACGCACTCACCGAACAGGAGAATCTCTACTTGAAAACCTACCTCGACCAAAACCTAGCAAACGGTTTCATCCACCCATCAAAGTCACCTGCAGCATCAGCCCTCTTCTTCGTCCCCAAGAAGCAGAGATATCTGAGGACATGTATCGATTACTGTTCATTGAATCAGATAACGGTTAAGAACCGCTACCCTTTGCCACTCATCCTAGAACTCCTGGACCAAGTCGAGGACACCCAGATTTACACCAAACTGGATCTTAGAGGGGCCTGCAACCTGGTACGAGTTAAGAAGGGCGACGAATGAAAGACTGCCTTTTGTACTAAATATGGCTTGTACGAGTACCAGGTCATCCCCTTTTGACTTTGTAACGCCCCTGCAGCGTTTCAGTTCTTCATGAACACATACTCCGGGAGTTACTTGATGTCTGCACACTTGTCTACATTGACAACATCCTGATCTATTCGGCTACCAAGGAAGATCATATCAAACATGTCCGGGCTGTGCTCGAGAAGCTCCGGCAACATCATCTATATGCCAAGCTGGAAAAATGCTCCTTCTACGTAACAGAAGTCGAGTTCTTGGGTTTTATCCTCACACCACAGGGCATTCATATGGATACACGAAAGGTAGACGCCATCCTCAACTGGCCTTCACCATCATCAGTAAAGGGAGTCTAGAGTGTTCTCGGGTTTGTGAACTTTTATCGGCGATTCATTCCAGGATTCTCACAGCTTGGCCATCCAATCACTTCATTGTTACGAAAGACCAAGCGTTTCCAGTGGTACACAGAAGTGGAAGAAGCTTTCCAGAAACTGAAACGGCAGTTCACCTTAGCCCCAATTTTACAACATCCCCGGCCTGATCTCCCATACGTGGTCAAGACTGATGCCTCCAACATAGCTATGGGAGCAGTCCTTTCGCAAAGAAACCCAGACACTGGTCAACTGCATCCTGTGGCATTTTAGTTGCGTAAATTCTCAGCCCAGGAATTGAACTACGCCATTACCGATCAAGAACTTCTGGCAATTAAGGCAGCATTCAAAGTCTGTAGGCACTACCTACTAGGGGCCCGGCGTATGGTCACTGTGATTACGGACCAGTGCAACCTGCAATATCTAAAGACAGCAAGAGCGCAGTCGTCTCGTCAGCTCCGGTGGGCTCTTTTATTTGCAGAATATGACTACGTGATCACTTACCGCCCGGGGTTAATAATGGGAAGGCTGACGCTCTGACCCGTATGGGTGAAGGGGAAGATGCGTATGCAACGCCGGATCCAGTGGCTATTGTAAAGACTGGTAGGGGGTGTCTGTACTTCCGCTCTCTATATGGTAGAGGAGAGGCACAGCGGACCCCAGCCAAGATTCTCTATAAGGTAGCAATGGACTAGCAATCAAGGCCTAGCTTCTCAGGAGGTGATGCGGGCTGGTTCTTAAGTACAGTGTAGTCCCCGAATCCCCACAAAGGAATGTCCACACACTGTATTACTGAAAACACAGTCTTTATATAATTAATATTCAAAGGTATGTACACGATCACAATACCGCACTTTGTACTCGGAAGTCAATAATGATAAATATATACAAGTCTAAAGTGGTACCACTGATGTTATCGAATCTCATTAAAGTGCATCAACTGTACGGTTAAAATGTCACACAGATTAATAACGAGGAAGCCCGCAATAGAGATAGGCAGGAATGTAAGATGGTTGGAACAATAGGCAGAACACTGACCCCTACCGCTAGGCGCAGTTCTGAGTGGAGATCCTCCCACCTGGGCAACCTGTAAATAAAGATATATAGCACAAGCCCAGTCCATATAATGTTCGATAGTCTTACTTCTTCCTATTAAGGTTTTTACCCCCCCAATGTACCTGGTGGAGTAGAGTTCTCCGACGATGCGCCGACCGATCCTTCTTGAGTGCCTCCCTTTCAGGCGGGAGCCACGGATCATCGAGAGGTGTCGGGGAACTTGGCGTTCGGTGTCGGGGAATCGACGGCCCTTCTTGAGTGCCCTCCCTTTAAGGCGGGAGTCACGGGTCGTCGAATGTCCGACGGTGAACAGGGTGAACTACGGCAGGGAAGTGGCAGCTTCGTTCCTAGCGGTGCTCGTCGACGACAGAGCGTTGGTGTCCTGCAAGGAAGAGGCATGCGGGACACCTCGGTGACGATAGTTCTGGACCGCAAAGAGAGGATGAAGAACTGTGGCCCAGCAAGGGCGTCGAGTCGTCGGCGTCTCTGCAGTCTGTAGGTGGCGGGAAACCCACCGGTGGATACTCCTCGACGCGTCGACTGTCGGGCCTTCTCCAGCTGGAGACAAGCGGATGCCGATGCAGACGAGAGCGTCCGATGATCAATTGAAGTTCTTAGGCAAACAGGAGCACGGCGGCTCCGGTCGGCGACGGCTGTCGTCGACAGTGGCGGACAACAGTCCGGGGGCTTCTCCTTGGAGTTCCGCAGCAGTCTCCGTATCGGGTCGGCAGCCTGTCGAAGGTCTGTCTACCAGGGAGCATTGGCAAAGATCAGCTGTGCACGATGGTCCCTCGTAGCTCGGGAAGAGGGCGCCTTACCAGGTCCTCTCTGGGTCAGTCCTTGGAGGCACAGCAGCTTTTGGATTGTGAAGGAGAGCAACAGCAATTCTTCTCGTCCAGCAGGGCTTCAAGGTCAAGCGTCAGTTAATCCAGTTACTCGTCGTAGTGGACCTCAGCTTCTGAACACGATTCTTAGCGGTGAGAGGTCCCCAGATATACTGTTGATCTCCCATTCATTCCGCTGGGTCACACTCAAGCATCCAATCACGACTACGGACATTCATGCAGGCAGGCAGCCAATCAGGCACACGAGGTATTCAGGCCATTCACTTCTCTCCAGACACTCACAACAAGTTATGTGTATTGGGACAAGTACCGAGCCATTCAACACTCCAAGCTGCATTCATACCGGTTTCGGGCAGGGTTGTCTCAGTCATTGTGTCAACCACCAGATACTAGACATCCACAACACAGAATGCATATTCGTCACACACTCTATTCACCCAGGTCCCACCCACAGGAGGTACCCACAACATACATCACTGGGAAGGCTCCAGCTAGTCTGACCGGGCCTTTACAACAACACCATATATGGCACTTCCACCCAACAGCCAGTCAGGGGGAAGGGACAGAGTCAGGGCTTCCCAGGATTTGGGAAAACAAGGTAATGGGTAATAGAAAGCAAGAGGCCACCGGGGCCATCTTGTTTTCCATCAGAAATCAACTGATCCCAATGGCAGGGCCGGGGTATCCCAAAATGGAGGATACTCCGCACACCTGTCAAATTCAGCATGGAGCTGCCACCAGCCCATACCCTGCTCTGTGGGCCACCCACAGGTGCCCAAAAACATACACTAGGGGCACAGGGTTGTACCCCCACCCATGGGTGCCTTAAGGGTATCCCATAGGTCCGTTCACCAAACCAAAAGAAAGAGAGCTGCACCGCCAGGAGTCCCACAGGAACTCCTGCGCGGAAAACACGACAGAACACACAATGAAAAGCAGTAAAGGACAAGGATACGGAGGCCCTGTCCCTCCGATGCATTTCCAGCATCACAGCTATCATCCCAGAAGAAAACATTATGGGAGATCTTACTATAACTTCACCTCTGGAGGATTTAAGACTTGAGGTCCAAAGTCACATGAACATAGAGGCGCAACAGTCGTGGCTTTCAAAGGGGAAAAACACACGGTCACCAATGGTTTGCCATATTATCAAGAGCGTCTTTATATTACAAATAAGGACTTACAGAACCAGGTCATTGCAAGTTATCATGACTCACTAATTGAGGGACACTCAGGAGTGACCAAAACACTAGCCAAAATCAAGAGAAGTTACTGGTGGCCGATCTGGCGGAAGGACATGTTCCAGTTTGTATCAGCTTGTGGGATCTGCACAGAACAAATCACAAAGGACAAAGCCCACAGGTCTCCTACGGCCTCTAGAAATCCCTCCAACACACTGGCACCCATTATCCCTCGATTTCATCACAGATCTTCCCCCCTGTCGAGGCTTCAACACCATTCTGGTCGTGGTAGACTTGTTCTCAAAGAAAGCCCACTTCATTCCTTTGAAAAGCCTGCCAACTGCCATCACCCTGGCAAAGGTATTCCTGGAACAAGTTGTCCGCTTACATGGATTCCAATCGGTCCTGGTATCTGACCGCGGCAGCCAATTTGTTTCGAGCTTCTAGGGAAAGAGTTGCGAACTCGCACAAATCAATGTTCGACTATCCACAAGCCACCATCCCCAGACCGACGACCAAACAGAGAGGACAAACCAGACCTTGGAGCAATACCTGAGGTGTATGCTCCACCAAACAGAAGACACCCGGAAGGACATGCTGTGGATAGCTGAGTATGCTTATAATAACTCCGTCCATACCAGTATTGGACAAAGTCCTTTTTTATACAATGTACAGGCGACACCCACAAACCTCTATCTTTGATCCACCTGAGGAACTGGGAATGCCGGCAGTAACAACTTTGTATACCACAATCACTGGTTTTATTAAGAAGGCAGCAGAGCAACTGGCCAAGGCCAAAGAAAGACAGAAAAAATGTGCAGATCAGCATCGGAAAAAGGCACCCGTCTACCAAGTCGGAGACGCTGTATGGCTAGCCTCTCGTCACATACCCTTGAGAAGGCCCAGAGCATTCTGGCCAAGATAACTAGGTCCGTACAGCATCGAGGCAATAATCAATCCTGCCACCATGAAGCTAACTCTACCTCCTAACATGAGAATCCATCCTGTGTTCCACGTTTCGCTACTGAAACCTGTTCAGCCTGGTACATTAGTCAAAACACCTCCAGAACCCGTGGTTGTGGACGTGGAATCGGAATATGAGGTCAAATGCATCGTAGACTCCAAGATCGTCAAGTCCCAGCTGTACTACCTCATAGACTGGAAAGGCTACGGTCCACAAGATAGAACATAGGAACCCAGTGACCATGTCCATGCACCACGGCTGGTGAAGCATTTCCATCGCAACCACCTGACTAGGTGCAAGAAGGAATTTGACCTCGAGAGGGGCCTTGGGGGGGAGTGCTGTCACAATTCAGTGCTCAGAGGCATCCATACCCCATAATGTAGTGGGAGCCTTTAAACATTTCCTTGGCCCCACTCTGAACAGATCGCGCTGTGCACCAAAAGGAGTCAACTGGGCTCTGTCGTGGTGCCTTTGGCACCAGGCTGATATGGAACAGGAAGTGCTCCTCCCTTATTCCAAGATGGAGGGTTGGTGAGTTACTGCTTCTGCCTGCAAGCCGTGTATGCAGACTAGTCTTTTGGGAGTGGCAGGGTGTGGTTGAGTATTTAAGCTCCACCCCTACTGAAATCCATGCTTCGTGTTACACTGCTCCCAAGCAGCGTGACACTCACTGTGACCAGCTCTCTGTTTTCTGCAGCATCGGGACCTGGTTTGGCTCCAACTACATCCAGCTTCAACTGCACGGAAGATGACAAAACAAACACGATTAGGACAACACTGACCTGTTTCCGGACGCCGTCGTAGAAGTCCAGCAGCGGCCTAATCATCGATCCTCAGAACCACAGCTACTCGGCACCTAGAAGAAAGAACAAGAAAGACAACAGGTCAGATTGGGAAAACAAAAGACTCACGCGCACCCTGCAACTTAAACCCCGCCCAGCCACACTTACCGGGTTACTGTGTGCAACGCTCCATCTCTTCGCAAACTCATCCAAAGCGGAGTAGGTCTGCGCATTTTGCCCCGCGGACACCAACTTAATCTCGGCACCTGCGGAGGAAAGGAAAAACACGTGAGAGAAAGAACAGCACGTAAAAGCTAATGCTAACAGCAAGGACAACGCTAAAACACCTTAAACGGGAGTAAGCAAGACAACAAGAAAGAAGACAGAGTAAAACAATGAAAAAAGGCAAGAGAAAGACAGATAATAAGTAGGAGACAAGGAAAGACTTACCTTGGCAAATCAGGGCAGGCTGGTCTTAGCCACAGCCAGACTGGGCAAGCGGACCAGTGACGTAACTTGATCCATCAGAGCCTGTGCCTTGCAGCAGCGCCCCTGCCACAGCGCCCCTACAACGAATAGCAGGACCGATAGCCCACCAAACACAAATATCAGGTGAGGAACATTCAAGGGGAGAATTCAATACCCAGGGAAGGGGAAGAGCAACCAGGTGGGAGGTTTGGGCGGACACATGTACCAGTAGCCCACAGCTGACCTCGCTTTCCCATTGTAGGAGCAGACCCCGAGCAGACTGTATCTCTCGAGTTATCAAGCCCAGCAGTCCAGACGGCTGTCCTCCCAGCAACGCCCGACGTCCCCACGGAGACAATGTGAGAGTAACCGCTCCCTCATGTCAGAAACAAAACAATCTGAGGGACCTCGACACGTGAAGGACCATGGGTACAGTGGACGTTACACTAGGGATAGTATTATGGACATGCCCAGTTGACATCCCTTTTTCCAGTTGCTAAAAAAACAAATAATCTAATACTGCACGACTACCACTAGATGTCGGTCTATGCATTGCATGTGAATCTAAGCAGATACAAGCATCAGAAATACGATTACGGTCAGTAATGTATCATATATATATTTCTGAGTCTTGTAGAATCTGCTTAGATCACATGCTGTGCATAGGCCGACATCTAGTGGAAGCTGCAGAGTATTACAGTTGTTGTTTTCGAAACGGGAAGCCGACAGGGCGTGCCAGTAATATTATCCATAGTGTGACGTCCACTGTACCCATGGTTCTTCACGCGTTGAGTTCCCTCAGATTATTTTTTTCCGCCATCATAGACAGACGCTATTTCGTAAAGTTCTCCTTTTGGCATACCGCCATTGATTTATACAAATTAGAGATAGTTTTTCTTCCTATCCTTTATATTATACATCACCGACCATCGAGAACAACCGACAGTGGTGAAGATACGACCATCAAAGACTCCCATCGACGGATCTGTCCGGCCTTGGAAGGCCGCTTCGGGCTTTGGGCCACACAGTAGGGAGAGAGGGGGGAGGACATTTCAGAATGTATTTACCCCTTTTGGTACATTATTCTCGCCTAGCTGCTGTGTCTTTCCATTATGGATAGAACCCCTTTCAAATGTTGCCCTAAGTGCAACAAAAAATTCCCTTAGGTCGACAAGCACCTGGTGTGCAACCTTTGTCTCCCTCTGGACCACGTCAAAGGTACCTGCTGAGCCTGTAAGCTCTTTAAACCGAAGATGTTAAAGGACCGTTTAACCAAGTGTTGGGCCCACCACGCCATGCAGGTCGAGGCCACCATGGACGTGGAGGGGACTTTCAGCAATGGCAGCGAGGCAGCAACGTTGCGGTGTCCGACGGCGAAGGCAATGGGGATACTTCAGTTTCCCAAGCTCAGGCCCCCGACCCCATCAGACAGGCCGGCGGCCCTGTTACAGGGAAGACGACCGGCGGCAGTGGCACTCTCACAGCCCCTTCCACTAAGCACGCAACCCACGGCCGAGACTCGACACGTTCGCCGAACAAAGACCCACACACGACGTCTAGGGAGAGGTCCGCAGAATCACTGTCCTCTGGGCACTCGAGGTCCCGATCACCACATGACAGGCCCAGACGGTCGAAAGACAGAACAGACGTCGTAATTAAATGCATTCCCGAATGTCGCACGTCTGTAGACTAGACTTCGGATCATTCCGTAGACGAACTTCGACATGCTTCGTCGAAACCGGTAAAAAACCCTACACAGGCGGGACTAGCCCATTTGGTTATAAAACACACCCAAGAAGGCCTAATAAAGGGGAGGGAGTCCAAGAAGAAGACTTCTAAGACCCCTCACAGGGAAAGGTCTCCTCACAGGGAAAGGGCCCTTAAGGATAGGTCCCCACAAAAGGGTAGAGACTCACAGGAACAGGATTCCTTATCTACAGCCCTAAAGAAAAAGGGTCAACCCTCACCACAAGTCCCAGTCACTCCTCAGGATCAGGGGTTTCTATTGGACCCTATGTCCATTCCCAGCTCTGGCCAATGGACATGCAAGGATATTGATAGGGTCATGAGAAGGATGACCTTCATGGCAAACCTTTTTAAAAAGACCCTAATTACATCCAAGTCTTCAGCCCGCCCCACCCACATCAGCGCCCTCTAGTTCTCAGGTCCCTGTATCGGCCACTGCTTCTCAACCCCCTTCAAAGAGGTCTTGCCCCGATACTCTAAATATTCCATCACTGCAAGCCCCCCCAGTCATTTACCTGTATGACCCGGACACTGACACCGAGGACCTCTATCTAACCCAAGAGGCCACAGATCCTTACTACGGTGATGATGATGAAGAGCCAGACATGTATATCATGGACTCTCCCGTCAACCAGGATCCCCCTGGGGCGGATTCACCTATAGATAACCAGCCACTACTAAGTTAATCCCTGCATCAACCTGCTCCATCAGACCCTCTCAATATCAGGGGACAGCTCAAACCTAACTTTCTGGTAGTTACTACAACCAGGAAGAGAGTGGGAACACCCCTAGCCTCTTCAGAAGCTCCTCCAGACAAGGAGAGCAAGAAGCTGTACACGATGGGGAGGAAAATGGCCTTGTCGGCTGTCTTTCAGGCAAGAATAGCTAATAACACCACTCTTCTGGCGAGTTTTAACTGTCATTAATGGGATGAAGTGTCCGCTTTATCATCAGCCCCTGAACCCCTTTGTGTCTTGTGACAGCAGAAAGCAGTGCAGTATCAAGCTGCACGTTAAAGAGTAATCTGGATGCCGCTGATAACGCAGGCAGGATTATTGCAGAGGAAACTATTATTAAGCGTCATCCTTGGCTACGCCAATCCGGGTTCAAGCAAGAGACGCAAGCCACGCGTCTTAATATGCCTATTGAGCCCAACATACTCTTTGGAAAGGCTGTTGAAGACGCCTTGAAAACTGCTTAAGAGGAATACAATACTCTAAAGTCATTGGGCCAGCTAACTAATAAACCCACTGGGCTGAGAGGCATAGTAATTTTTGTCGCTCACGTGGGCAAAATTCACAGAGGGTTTCAGGCTACAATCAGGATCAGGGAGCATCCTGGGGTAACAATCAAGGCCAGGCCTCACAAGGTTACCAAAGGGGGCAGCGCAGATCCCATGGCCGGGGTAGGTCCTCCTCATCTAGAGGTGGTACCACACCTGCAAAACAGTGACTACCCGCTTCAGGTGCCCTCCCATGTCTCTCCAGTTGGAGGGCGTATTTCAAACTTCACCCAAGCATGGGAGGGAATCACCTCAGACAAATGGTTGCTATCCACCGTGGCAGGCGGCTATTGTGTGGAGCTCATCCAGCGACTCCGGAACCATCCGCCGTGCCAGAAAACTCACTCGAGGGAAGACCAACGCATCCTACTCAAGGAAATCGCAACGCTGCTCCAGAAGGATGCCATAGAAATCGTCCCGGCCAACCAGGTAAACAAGGGTATTTATTCAACCTACTTCCTTGTGCCAAAGAAAGATCTAACAATGCGCCCAGTATTAGACTTACGCCCTACAAACAAATATGTCAAGCCACAAAAGTTCTGCATGACTACGCTACAAGAAGTATTCCCTCTGCTAAAGCGGCGGGATTACATGGCGACATTGGATATGAAAGATGCTTATTTTCATATTTCAATGTTCCCAGCGCACAGAAGATTCTTGCGGTCGAAGATGGCAAACCAACACTACCAATTCCAAGTGCTATCCTTTAGTATAGCATCCGCACCAAGCGTATTCACAAAGGTACTGGCGGTGGTGGCAGCGCACCTGCGCAGGGAGGCAATCCCAGTGTACACTAACCTAGACGACTGGCTGATTACGGGGGAGACAACCCACATTTGCAGACAAAACATTCAAAGAACTATCAACCTTCTCTTTCAGTTGGGCTTCTCAAAAAACGAGAAAAAATCAAGCGTAGTGCCGAGCACAACCAAACAGTTCCTAGGAGCTGTAATAAACTCAGAAGAGGGGTTGGTCTTTCCATCAGAGGGAGAGTCCAAAACATGTTACTGCAAATTTCTCATTATGAAGCCGGCCGCCAGATAAGCGTACGCAAATCTATGCATTTGCTAGGCATAATGGCATCTTGCATTTACTTGGTACCACATGCGCGCATGCAACCCATGCAGGAGTGGTTGGCGAAACAGTGGTCTCAGGCAAGCGGTCAGTTGGACGATATAGTAGTCGTTCTGCCAACAGTACAAAATCCTCAGCCAGCCCATCACCAGTCTCCTGGAGCCGATCCCGCCTGGGCACTGCTGCGCCGGGGAGAGGAGCGCCTCCCTGAGTGCTGTCGTGGTCGCGGCTTGGGGAGCCCTGCTTGGACCTGGTGGCCCGCCGGACCGTAGCGCGGGCTGTGTCGCCCCAGCATTGAGCGGACCAGCTCTGCTGCACCGCGTGGGGAGGCTGCTGCTGGTGTGGGGTGTCCGCAGTGGTTCCCCTGGCGCCTGGACCCAATGGTAAGTCCCTGGGGCTAGGGGGGCTGCTAGCTAGCACCGACCCAATGCACATTTCGGACCGGCCCCACCTCCACCCCTGGGACGTGTAACACTTTGCGGCGGCCTGCCCCATCATATGTGAGCACCCGACACGTGGCGGGGGCTGGCACTACTCTTGACCTCCTCAGGCTACCACTCAGTGCAATTGCGGTACCCGAGCCACGGGGGGTGCTATGGCATGGCCGCCAGTGGGTGGTTGATAAAGCCATTAGCGGTTTGAATACCTGGATACGTGGAGGAACACAACCCACTTGAACAGCCAAGAAGCACATACAGGTGCACGTGAACTCTTAAGGGTACATAGGCAAGGAGACATACCCCTCAGCACTGGTACTGCTGTAGACGGCACTGTGGCGGAGCGGGGGTGGGTGCTCTGCTCCCTGTGGACGCTGCTCGTCCTCAACCAACTGCTGCCCCCCTGCTTTAAGAATCTTGATGGAGTGGCTAACTGGGTGCAGTGCTTGTGGCGGTTTGGACAATAAGCTTACAACTGGATCTGTGAACACTACCCACTTGCCTTACCAGTGACCCGGCGCAAACAGACTGTGCTGGGATCAGCCCAGGTTCCCCTACCCACCATCCCTGGTCCACTTGATCACTTGCTACTCTACTGCTGCTATTCACCGGCATATCCGAGTACTCGGGGCCCGGAGACCACAGTGCCCCCACGTCCTGCGCTGGCTTCTGTGGTTCCACACCCTGACCATGTCTACTGCTAGATAGGATGTTCCCGGACGCTCCTATCTCTGGAACCCTTGTGCGCTGGCACACATACACTGCGCTCCGGAGGATCGGATTGCCTGCGGGGTCCAATATTACACGTCCCGGGTGCTTGCGGTTTGCCGGGGGCCGCGGGCCAGTTGGGACTAGTGAAGTTCACTGTGGGCACCCTTGCTCACCCCCCGGCCCAGTGTGTGTAGGCCTCTCTATTCCCTAGCACGCTTTCTGCACATACTGGCCCCCAGGGCCAACGGAACTGAGCATAACTCTCATCATGACTAAGGGCGCAGGAGGGGGGAAAAACAGAGCTCCATCAATATGTTTGCCAAGACCCCGTCCAGACAGTCGGTGGAGGAGTCGGAACCCGCCCCAACCACCTCGACCCCTCCGGAATCTGTAGACTCACAGAAAATGATGGAATACATCCGGGAGGGATTCACTACATTACACTCCAAGCTGGATGATATGAATGGTTCCATATCCTCAATTAAAGCGCACATCAAGAAGACAGACAGCCGAGTGGCTGAAATTGAGGCGAGGGTTGGAGTCACGGAGGACGACTTGGGCGCTCTTCGGGCGGAGGTCTCCTCTTTGTCCAGACGGGTGCTGGAGGTCGCCAAAAAGAATGAGGACCTTGAATCGCGCTCCAGACGTAATGACCTCTGCATAATTGGGGTCCCTGAGGACAACATCAAAGAGCCCATGGAAGACTTTTTGGAGCGCACCCTACTAGCACTGCTTGACTCCCCTAAGCTCTCACCACAGTTTGCAATAGAAAGAGCCCATCGAGCCTTATCAGCGAAACCCAGGCCTCGTGCGCCCCTGCGCCCAATCATAGCCAGGGTTCTGAACTTCCGTGACCGGGACGCCCTGCTCAGGGCTGCGAGAGCTAAGGGAGAGCTCTTTCTGGGGTCCTCTAGGATTCACTTATATCCTGATTTTTCTGTTGCAGTTCAACAGGAACGCAAAACATTCATGGCAGTTAAAAAACATCTACGAGACTTGCAGGTTAAATACTCCATGCTATACCCTGCCAAGCTTTGAATCGAGCACTCCAACCAAGTCTTTTTTTCACAATCCCAGAAGAGGCATCCAGATTCATTGATGAGCACTTTCCTGCTTAACTGTTTTTTTGCCGAATCACCATGTTGCCACTTGTTACATGTTCAGACACCCATTGGGAGGGGGTGGGGGGGTACCCTGCCCCTTGTGAGTAGGGGACCCATCCATCAGACATAGGAGTACAGCTCATTCTGCCTTATGATGTTCTGACCTCCCCCGCCACGAGTGTCTATGCAACCTTTAGGTTAATGTTTCAAATGCACATTCTCTATCCTTATTGTGCCCCCAGCCCGGAGCATTGCTGCCAGGCCAGCACACAGGCCCCCAGGCATTGATGCCATTGGTTTGGATTTGATTATTTGGTTATGGGGTTGTCATTCCTCTGATTGGGGGAGGGATGTGGGTGGGGGTGGGTTGGGACGGGAGTTATGTCAAAAAAGGCTTGATGTTCACAAAGAGGGTGGAGTGTGGGATAATGCCAGGTCAGTCAAACTCCAAATGGAGACCTGCTCACATATCCTGGGCTCAAGGCCCTAGACCGCTATCCGACCGAGGTACACAGTCTGTCCAGTGCTATTGCTTCAGATGGAGATGACAGTGTAACGTTCATGAGCTGGAACGTTCGGGGGCTGGGTAACTATAAAAAAATGCGACAGTTGCAATTACACGCTGAGCGCCATGGAGTAAAAATCCTGTTTCTTCAAGAAACGCATGCATGTGCTGAACACTGTGAAAGATCCTCCAAAGAGTGGGGATCCCAAAGATATTATACCAACTACTCTACCCAGAGTCGGGGGGTCATGACCCTGATCCACAAAAGCCTCAAATTCACCTGTACATTTTCACAAACTGACCCACTGGTTAGATGTGTTGCTCCATGGCGATCTGCAAAACAAAGAATTGGTGGTGTTGAACATTTATGGCCCTAATATCGATGACCCCGAATTTTACCTCCAACTAGCATCTCTGTTGGCCAGCTTCCCCATGGTGCCTATACTATGGGGGGGTGACTTCAGCACAATACTAGACGTAGACCTTGACAGATCTGGCTCCAGACCCCGCCAACTCTCCAAAGCAGCCTACACCATTCTGACGTCCCTACCCGGGTTGTCCATTGTAGACTCATGGCAACTCCTAAATCCAGAGTCCCGGACATACTCCTTCTATTCTTCAGTCCACGACTCCCATTCCAGAATTGATAGTTGGCTGATATCAGTCATACTGATTAGAAACATTTCACTCCAAACAATCCTTCCTAGAACCCTGTCTGACCACTCCCCGGTGACTATCTCCCTTTGTTGGGGCCCTGACTATGAAAAGGCACGGGTGTGGAAGATGAAACCATACTCCCTGCTCGACACAGCCTTTGTCTCAGAACTAGAGACCGCAATCGAGGACTTCTTCGAGACCAATACCAACTCGGTCCCTGCCCACTCCACTTTATGGGAAACATTTAAAGTCTACATTAGAGGCATCGCCATCTCAAAGGAAAGGGGCATACTGAGGGCAATCCAGGGGGACATCCGGAAAAGTGAGGCAGTCCTGGCTTCCTTCGAGTCTCAATACGCTCTTCTTCAATCTCCTGAGATCCTAGCGTCTCTCGGGCTGGAGCTGGACGTGTTCCGGTCCCATGCGGAGCGCAAGGTGAAATTTCTTGATAACCCCCAGCTTGCGAGAAAATACGGGGAGGAGGAGAGACCGGGCCGTGTTTTAGCCAGACTCATCCGCCGCAAGCTATGTTCCCCCAACATCCCGGCCATCGAGAGAACTGATGGTACCCTAGCCACACTCCCGCAGGATATCAACACAGAGTTCTTGGCTTTTTACGAAGCCCTCTACTCGGATGACGAGTGCGCCCCTAGGCTGAGATCGACGACTTCCTGGACAGCCTCCCCCTTTCTGTCCTCTCTTATGAAGCTAATAGCTCCCTTGAGAGACAGTTCACTGAGGAGGAATTCTCAGAGGCTATAGACTCGGTATCAACCGGTATGTCCCCGGGCTCAGACGGTCTTCCGGTAGAATTTTATAAACGCTTCAAGCCGCTCCCCATTCCCGATCTGATGGCCCTTTGGGATGAGGTCTGCGAAGTGGGTATACTCCCTCCTTCTCTCCGAGAAGCTATAATAACAGTCCTTCTCAAACCTGGCAAACCCCCCACCCAATGCGGATTATATCGCCCCCTATCATTAATTAACTACGACATTAACATTTTTGCAAAACTGCTATCCTTGCGCCTATCCCCCTATATGCCACATATCATTAATCCCGGAACGATCTACCTCTCTGAACCTTAGGCGCCTATTTAATATTATCAGTGGGATCAGCCTGAAAGTGCAGGCAGTCACTGCAGCACTGGACATGCAGAAGGCCTTCGACTCGGTGTTGTGGAGGTATCTGTGGCGGGTCCTTGAAAAATGCTAATTCGGGCCCAGGTTTCGCTCATGGGTTTGTTTACTCTATTACAGTCCGGTGGCCAGGGTCTGTACCGAGGACAGGTGTTCCCCCCCTGTTCCGTGTTGCCAGGGGCACAAGGCAGGGCTGCCCATTCTCTCCCTTAATTTTCACTATAGCCATGGAACTGTTCGCTGACAGGATTCGCCAGTGTCATGCACATAGGGGTCTGCGAACGGAGGGCCAAGCCGATATTATCTCTTTATATGGGGACAACACCCTTCTCTATATCCATTCCCCTCTGTCAACCTTGCCCCGAAACTGGAGGACGTCACCCATTTTGGACATATCTCTGAACTGAAGGTAAACTGCTCCAAATCTACACTGTTCCCGCTCACTGACAACACGCTCTCCCCTCCTGATCTCATGGGGTTCACTTGGTCGCAGTCGAACTTCACTTACCTTGGAATAGAAGTTACTCGTCACCCTCGACATTGATTGAGGAGAACTACCAGAAATACCTCACGAAACTCACTGAAAAGGCGTCTAGCTGGGCGAGACTCCCAATCTCGTTGGCTGGCCGGATTGGGATCCTAAAAATGGTGGTACTTCCACAACTGTTATATAAGTTCATCAACTTACCCCTATGGCCGGGTGATAGTTTCTTCCAAGCGCTAGCTCGTACCATTAATACCTTTTTGTGGCATTCTGGGGCAGTTCAATTAAAATTCGCAACTTTGACCACTCCCATGGAGAGTGGAGGATTTAATGCCCCCGACTTTCTCAAATATTGGCTGGTGGCACAGGCACAGTTCGCTTCTTACTGGTTCAACACACAGGACCCTCCTCCCCATGCCAGACTTGAGAAAATGGCAGTGAGTGACCGAGATGTCCGCTCTCTAATCCTATTCCCCCTACCGGCAGTGTTAGAGTCACTGGACCCTGTTGTTAGCACCTCCCTGGCCCTCTCTAAAACCTGGAAACTACTAGGCATCCCCTATCCATTCCACGGCGACTTGCCTCTATGGAACTTCCTCCCTGGGGTCCCTGACCTACCACTATCCATCATTCGCCGCTGGGTGACACGCGGCTAAGTATCAATCCGTGACACCTTTGACGATGGCAACTTTATCGAGTGGCCGGACCTACCACCCGCTCTTAGACAAAAGCCGTCCACGTGGCTTCAATACTCATCCCTCCGGAAAGCCCACAAAATCAGATACCCGGATTTCCCTGCACTACCTCCTGATGACCCGTTAGTCGCAGAGTTATGTGACTTTAGCTCCTTTAGAGGAAAGGTATCCTGACTATATATCCTATTGCAAACCAGAACAACCCCTCCCTGTGACAAACTGAAGCGTAAATGGGCGGAGGACTTGGAGACAGAAATGTCTGACGACCGTTGGAAGCAGATGTGCGCGCGCACTCACAATGTGTCCTTTAATTCCCGTTTTAAACTGCTCCAGTTCAAAGTCCTACAACGGTACCATCTCACTCCTATCCGGCTACACCACATATCAAGGGACCATTCTCCCAGATGCCCCAGGTGCGGAGCTGACAACGGTACTGGGAGGCGGTATGTGCTACCGTGCCAGCTATCCTGGACTGTATAATCATCCCCTCCCCATTATTGTGTCTTTTCCATGATTTCCCTGGCCTGGGTCGTGATTCCAAAAAAACTGGCTGGCCTTTGCATGCTGTTGGCTGTCCGTTGCATCTTACAATGCTGGCTTCGTCCTGCCCACCCACGCATACGCAGTGGCTTGGGGCGGTAACCTGGGCATCGGACACAGAAGAGGCCTGGTCTAACCAGCAGCCGACACATTCAAGGCCCAGGAATATCTGGTTGAAGTTCCGTTCCTACATGGCACCTGCTGATATAGACTCTGACAGGCATCCCCTGTTCCCTGTCCCTCCACGCCCAACAGGGCTTGAACTTTTGATTGCCTGGGCTTCTACTGGCCTGCTGTATCTCTCATGCTTATTACCCGAGTCAAAAAACAATGCTGTGTCCCATTGATTTGTATTGTAATTGACAAATGCTTACCCCGTTTCGGGCCTCTGCCTGTACTCTTTTGTGTCATCAAGCTGAATAAATAAAGGTTTAAAAACGGTTTGAAAAAACAAACAAACAGGGGGGCACACGTTCTCCAAATCTGTCCAAGCTAGCGCAACAAATTTGGAAATGGGCACTCAGACGGAAAATATTCCTATCGTCACAGCACGTTCCAGGGGAACGCAACTCTCTGGCAGACTCACTGAGCAGCGATCACCTACCAGAGGAACACGAATGGCAACTAGACACAGGGGTCGTAGAGTGCCTCTTCTCTTAATGGGGTTTCCCCACAATAGATAACAGTCAATGCCAAGACTTTGTGTCCAGGTTCCCCCAGCCAGGCTCCAAGGTGAACGCCCTATGGATGAATTGGTCAGGGAAATTTGCTTACGCTTCCCCCCCTCCCCCCTCTCCGACTCCTCTCATGAACAAGCTGGGGAACAAGATCCACAAGGAACAAGTGACGCGCATCCTAGTTGCTCCTATGTGGGCTAGACAACCTTGGTATCCACATCTGTGCAAACTGGCGATGTGCGATCCCATCAAGCTCCCGTGCCTGACTAATCTACTCACTTAGCATGGGGGATTAACAGTGCACCCTCAACCTCACTCATTGAACTTGGCAGCATGGCTCCTGAAGTCATAGAGTTCGGACATCTTAACCTACTTCAGAGGTGCATGGATATCCCGAAGGAAGCACGAAAGCCTAACACTAGACACTGTTATTTTGACAAGTGGAGGAGATTTGTAATTTGGTGCCAGTCTAAACAAATTAACCCCATAGAATGTACCCCATCCCACATTCTAAATGATATGCTCCACTTAGACTCAGGTTTAGTATTTAACTCTTTGAAGGTCCAGCTTGCGGCCTTGTCCGCCTACACCACCACCCACAGTAACGTATCTTGGTGGAAGGTGCTGGTCATCAAGGCATTCATGGAGGGAGTAAAGAGATTCCACTTTCCGATTTCAAAGCCGCCGCCTGGATGGGATCTCAACGTAGTACTCGCTAAGCTCATGGGACCCCCTTTTCGAGCCGATGCACAAGTCAAGTCTTAAACACCTGACTTACAAGACTGCCTTCTTAGTGGCTATTACTTCCATAAGAAGAATTAGTGAATTGCAAGTGTTTTCAGTGCAGGATCCTTTCTTTGTCATACACAAGGACAAACTGGTTTTACATACTCATCCTAGGTTCTCTCCTAAGTTCATCTCAAAATTTCATGTGAACCAGTCCATTGAGCTTCTGGCTTTCTTCCAGAACCCAAAAAGCTCAGCTAAGGTAAAACACCATACAGTAGATGTAAGGAAAAAAGACCAACTGTTTGTCTCCGTAGCCCCAGGCAGAGAAGGGGATTGCACTTCCAAGAATGCCATCTCCAGATGGATAGTCGGGTGCATACAACTGTGCGATTACCTGTCAGACAAGACACTGCCTTTTGCGCCAAGAGCTCACTCCACAAGGAGCGCAGGAGATACTCTGGCATTTATTGCAAATGGCCCCCAAAACACAGCATTTGCAAAGCAGCTACATGGAGCTCAGTACACACTTTCACTCAGCACTTCTGCATTGACACACATTCCAAGACAGATAAACAGGTGGGACAAACGGTTTTCTGTTCACCCATGAACCTTCTCACATCCCACCACCTTCTCCTAACATTGCTCGCTAATCTATGAACAGCATGTGATCTAAGCAGATTCCACAAGCCTCAGAAGGTATACATTACTCACCGTAATCGTATTTCTGATGCTTGTATCTGCTTAGATTCACATGCGCCCACCCTTCCTCCCCTTGGAGAGAAGGCGCATGGATGCTTTTGAGCTTGTCTGATACGTATCTGCTTGGATACATCTGTACTCACGCTACACTTAATGCTACCTCATGTCAGAAAAATAACAATTTGAGGGACCTTGACAAGTGAAGGACCATGGATACAGTGGACGTCACACTAGGGATAGTATTACTGGCATGCCCTGTCAACGTCCCTTTTTGAATTTTGCAAACAACAACTGTAATACTCTGCAGCTTCCACTAGATGTAGGCCTATGCACAGCATGAGAATCTAAGCCGATACAAGCATCAGAAATACGATTACGGTGAGTAATGTATCCCATAGATATCACTCAGAAAACATTTACATTACAGGCATTTTCTCTCCTACTCAAGATATCACCCTATTCTGGAATAAAATCGAGAAGGAACTATTAGAAATGTCATTCAATAAAAAACTGATAATTGGGGGACTTTAACTTCCTTATATACGCTATCCTGGATAAGCAATCACAAACAAAATTGAGAACAAACAAATCTCTTGAAATATTAACCAAATGTGCCAAGAATTCACCACCCTATGGGACAGGAATTGTTTACATTTGAACAATTCCTCCATTAGAGTTACTCTAGAATTGATTGCTTAACATCAACATAGCCGTTGACCCCTTAATTGATCCTATTTGCATTTTCCGATCAGGCATTTATAAGTGTGACTCCAGAACTATCTGCTCAGAATCAAAGTAAAACAATATGATGAAGAGGTTATTGAATCTATTCAAGGTAACCAACACGTTACACTATCAATTCAAAATTACTTCATAGAAAATGACAAAAGTACAATACTCATTGATTAACTTTGATTAACTTTGGGATGCTATGAAACCCATTTTTAGAAGGACAATGGTTGATGTATAAAAGCAGATATTTCAAAACAGAAAGACGTATCAAATATTTGGAAAATCTATTAAAATAAGACCTTCTTAGAGTTTAAACATTTAAAGTCGGAGTACAGTGTTCTCCTCAGAATACGTGCCAGGTTATGGCTGCACACAAAAATGGTAAATCATTTCTTTTCAGCTATTAAAAGTGTCAGGCTTCTAGCCAATTACTTACATCATAACAAAATCACAATCGCTTATCTCTTCAATCAAAGATGAATTAGGAATTTAAAAGGGCCTATGAAAATTCTGTATTAAACTTCATACAAAGGGATCTTTCACTAATATCCAAGGTATGGAGAGCTTCTTCCAAAAATAGACTTGAACAAGCACACATAAAGTATCCATTTATTAGCTCTGAAATCTTGCAAGCTAGCAATTACTTAATTCTGGGGTCAGACGGCTACAAGGCAAGTTTCTATACAATCTTTCCTAAGAATATTCATGCCTAAATTATTTAAATTATTTCAGCTATTAGCCAAAGAAAGCAAAATCAAAAGTTTGGCTGCAGAAGCTTTCATAGTTGTAATTGGCAAACCGGACCCACAACTTCTAACTACACACCTTAAAACTTCAGCTCCAAAATTCGAAGGTTTCTGGTTACACTCTTAGCAATTAAATCTGAAGTAAAGCTACTTAGCATGCACTGTTCCAAAAACATAAGAGATACAGCCCTCAAATGGCAAGCTGGGTCCCTAGAATACTTAGGCATTCTATTTGAAAACAATATAATTGAAACTAGAGACATAAATACAAAAACAATTATGGAAAAAATGAAACGGATCACTGCAAAATAGTAACCATTAACGTGGTGGGGCAGGACTGAAGCCAACAAAATGCCCATTCCGTTCTAAACATGATTATGATAAGGATCACAGATCCTTCCTTTAAAACTGATTTTACTGTGCTATTTTATATCTTGTTATTGTGAGTATTTACCCTTTTTTAAATTGATTGTGCTATAGAATTGTATTTTTTAAGTTGGTTGCTCACTTTCCAATTACCCTCATCGCTTGCTGACACTCTCCCCTTGCTGCTGCCTCTCCCCTGTCAGTTTTCCAAGCATCTTCCGTGGACTTTGGCAAGTTTCTTTGTTAAGTATTTGGCGGTGCTACGCCTCAGTTTTGATTCCCTCTGGCAAGTATGTGCCGAAGAGTATGCCCAGGCAGCAGCTGCGCGGTCAGCGTGCCAAAGGCGCAATTAAGGCAAGCCGTATGTGCCCGTCCGGGACCAGTCTGAGCCCTGGGCGGGTAACAGAGAAGGTACTGGCCTCCTTTCCACTCGGATTCATTACACGCATGATGAATTAACTGCCCTAACCCCTACTAAATTGCTTTGACCTAATGGTTTTCTATACCTTCCGCCTGTTCTAACGGCTTTTCTAATTAATGCCCGCTCTGCAGTGGCTCACCGGGATGACATCTGGCATATTTTAGGATCCTATGCTCCCAATATGCTATGTATTACTGAAACTTGCTTTAACTCACACTCTGTTACCAATATTTTTCGGATGCTCCCTGCAAATTACACCATATTTCAACAGGATCGGCCCACTCCTAAAGCTGGAGGCGGTGTTGCCTTTATAGTTGAGAAAGCGTTCAACTGTCAGCCTGTTAAACCTGCTCACAAACATATGTGTGAGCTGCTTTTCATTAAAATGCAGGTTTCTCTGGAATACTCTGTTTACTTTCTCATTGTTTATCGCCCTCTGGGCTACGCCACTAACCAGTTTGTAGCTGAATTTGTGCAAACTGTAGTCGATCTAGCTCTCATCTATCCTCAGTTAGTTCTATTGAGAGATTTCAATCTCCACCTCAATCAGCCTTCTGATCCTCAAGCGTGTAAACTTGTTGCCTCTCTTGCAGATTATGGTTTCCCCCTCTGCAATCACAGTCGCACGCATGTTGAGGGAAATCAGCTTGATCTAATTTTTTTCTAATATTCCTAACCTTTTCGCATTTGGTCCCCTACCTGTGCTATGGTCAGATCATTATTTAGTTCTGTTTGTTCTTCTATGCACGTTACCTAAAGATATGAAACTTCAACGGCGCTGGTCCAAGGTTCCTACTGTATCTATTTCTAACTCCGTTGCGGCAATAACCCAACAGAGTAGGAATGAGGGTATGAATGCCTGCAACGTTCTAGTGGCCGCCTTGAAACACAGAGGCGACATTTTAGCTCCTTCTCAGTTGCTTCCTACCTGCTCTGTACCTTCAGTCCATCGGAGTTGAGGCTGCTGAAACAATTGTTGCGGTTTTGAATGAAAATGGCATCTCCTGCATGACTGTCACTAAGTCGGCCTACACACAAGCACAAAATAACTATCAGAGTTCTATAAAAACAGCTAAGGCTCAGTATTATGCGAATCGTATCTTAAATGCCCCCTGTGTATCTAAAGAACTTTTCCAGGTAGCCAAAGAATTATCCACTCCTATTCAGTCTCCCTCCATGGCTATTCGTTCTCAAGTACACTGTGATCATATTGCTTCCTTTTTCAGGAATAAATGTGTGTTATACATGAAAAGATACTTTCGGAAAGACCTACCTCTCTTAGCAGGACGGATCTGTCGATCTGTCTGACTGAGCAATGTTCGAGCACATTTACTTTTGCGACAGTTACAGATACTTTGGTCACTGCTGCCCTATCTAAATTGAAATCTGCTTCTCCCGCTGACTCTGTTCCTCTTCACATTCTTCATGATCTCTCCGAGAATCTGTTCCCTCTTCTCACTGAGGCACTTGAGTATTCGTGCATCAATGGATTTATTCCTAATTCTCTTAAACATGCTGTGATCTCCCCGCTGTTAAAAAAAAAAAAAAACATCTTGATCCGGCAGTGGCTGAAAATGACTGTCCCATTTCTCTTCTTCCTGCTATGACGAAGATGTTGGAATCTATTATCAACCCTCAGCTTTCGGCTTATTTTGAGGCCAATCATATTCGCCATCTTCTCCAGGCAGGCTTCTGCCCAGGCAGGGATTAGCACTGAGTCTGTGATGGTTGCACTCCATGACGATATTGCAATGTTACAGGACCGCAGAGAGATGAGCATTCTTATTTTGCTTGATCTCTCCGCTGCCTTTGACACTGTGGACCATCGAAGACTTTTGCAGTGTCTATCCGATGCTGGAATCTCAGGTTTCTCCTTGAAATGGTTCTCCTCTTTTCTCTCTAATCTCACACAGGTGGTGTCCCTTCCCCCTTTCACTTCTCCTTCTATGTCAATTGATTTTGGAGTTCCACAGGGCTCAGCTCTTTCTCCATTTCTTTTTAACTTATACATGGTTGCACTGGTGCGCACTTTTTTAACCCTGCCGACGACACCCAGATTCTCTTCCGTTTAAATGCCCCTAAGGAAAATCCTTCCCAGCTGCTGAGAGACTGTCTCACAGCGGTTGGGATGTGGATGGCCAATAATTGGCTCAAGCTAAACGGAGAGAAGACGGAGGTGTTGATAGTCGGCAATGCCTCTGTTGGCCCTGGCTGGACCTCATTCTACTGGCCGGCATGTCTTGGTCCTTGTTCGAAACCCTCGGTCATAGTCAAGAGCCTTGGCATAAAAGTTATGGCCTCTGGCTCTAGAGAAGCGCAAATGTCCTCTGCCAAACTGGGTTTTCAAAACTTAAAATCTTGAAGGTTCTTCCCTTTATCACCAAAGTGACTGCCTCCATTATGGGGTCAATAGATTATTACAATTGAATCTATCTGGGCCAGCCTGAAGCGCTTCTCCAGCGCCATCAGATTTTGCAGAATGCAGCAGCTAGGCTTGCTCTTAATGTTCCCAGACTCTGTCACTTATGTGATCTCCTACTGCGCCTCCACTGGCTGCCTGTTAGAAGCCGAGTGAATTTCAAGATCCTGTGCATTGTTCATCGTGCCATTAATTCTGCTGGGGCAGAATTTCTTCAACCTAAACTTTCTCTCTATCAACCTAAGAGATCTCTACGGTCATCTAACCAGTTTCTGTTGTCTGTACCCCGCTTCCAACGTGCTTGTGCGGGGGGCAGATCTTTTTCATGTCCTTGCCATCGTCCGTAAACAGCTCACAACACTGTTTAATGTTGGTTGCTCCCTTATCCTCTCGGGATTTGCTGCATTGATGCCACCAGGTCTTTGTTGCGCTTTATAAATCCATATAGAATACAATACAATACAATTCTATACATACACAGAGCACACCGTTTGTCACTTGCCGTAGTCAAATATTGGCGAGTAAACATTTTGCGCACTGGTTACAAGTATACTTTTTTTCCCTCATCCCTCCAACATGGATGGCTAGTTAAATCAGCAACCAAACTCAAAAACGACAAAAACGGGCTGATAGATACTTGCAGCAGAGCAACTTCCCAGACTATGATGTTGCAGGCTGTCGAACAGGCACAGTAAATGGTCCCTGAGCTCCTGTATTTACACTGCCGAGGCAGTAGTACTCCTTTTTCATGCATGCATTCAGCATTGGTATTTCTTATGTACTTCCTATTATCAGAAGCCCCATAATAGAAATACATTAAATGGTAACGATGTACAGAGCAAAGACATCCTCTTGTGGGTAAACGATAGGCTGTTGTACCAGAAACCAACTTGAAAACATGACACAGTTTGACACACTCCCAAAATGAATGATCATTTAACTTGCTTCAAATGAAGGTGCAATTGTTTTAGCTTTAATACTGTGTGTTAATACAAACCAAGGATTTAGGATTTCTTAATCTGACAGTCTGTTGTGCCTGTACGTGGTTCATCAGTTCCAAAGATTTGCATGCCTAACACTTTTTATATTTTCTACAGGATTTTTGGATACCCTGCTCATTACACAGACATCTGCAATATGGGACGGGCTGGCCGCCAGAAATTCCTGGGAAAATCGTGGAGTGTCCCGGTCATCCGACACCTGTTTTCTCCTTTGAAGGATTACTTTGCCTGTGAATAACCCTCAGGATCACCTTTTGCACATGCTTTCCTGAGCCCCAAATTGGAGGAGAAAATGAAACTTATTGCGGGGGCTGTCAGTAAAGTGACATTTTTACTTGTATGATCATGTCTGGTGGGAGATTGGTATAAGAGTACTGCTCTGTAGGGGGGAGTTTGGATACTTCTTTAACCAAAGACCCAGGTATGGTTCCCTGCTCAGGGGCACATGATTTATCTCTTAGGAAATGTTGAATAAGGAACACAAGCCTGAGCATCATGAGCCATGTTAATCTTTTATTACAATGAATGACCTCTGCACAATGAATGTTTTGTACTGCACTGCTGAGATCAGCAGCCTCGGCCCAGTGGAGGGGCCTTGGTCTACTGTTCGCCAGGCCAGCAGATTGGGAACTACTTCTATTCACCAAAATCAGGACAGCTTTTGGACAACTGGTGCTGCAATAAGCAAGTAAGGATTCTTTAATGGTGCTCCTCGCACATAAAGGACAGCAGTTCTAGAGTCAGCTTCTCCAGGTTTCTTTCTAAGAATTAATAAAGTGACTCCAAAATGGGAAGAGTTGTGTGACCATGAAACTGTAATGGCCATCTTGGAAATTGCTTATAGTACAGAAGTAATGTAACCAATTACTCTATTTTTAACAAACACTCAGTAAATCAGTGTTAGTGGAAAAAGTTACTGTGCATCATCTGGGTGCTCTGGTGTGGAGTTGGTATTGATTGTTAGAATGTTTCAAAAAGGGAGAGAGTGGAAAAAAACAGCCATTGATTGGATCAATTGGCGTGCCCAATACCATTTAAACATGGAACAAACTTTGAACTTAATACCAGTAACATAATTGCACTGCCGGATCGGGTATCTGTTGTATACTTGAAGACATTATGCATTTTCTGAACGTTTTTTCAATTGTATGAATTTAACATTATTGGGTGATGGATGGTTTAGTATTTACAGTATGGTTCAGTGCAATTTATGTTTTCACCATTTCAATCTTGTTTGGCAACTGTACTGGGATTGAGCAAAGAGACATATCTCAGAGCTAATTTTCAAGGGCTCCGTGCAAAACACAGCGTGGTCTCCCAATGTATCCCATGGGTAGGTGCTGTCTCTAATGATCTGTGCTATTCCCTAACTCAATCCCAGTGGCATGCCCGGTCGGTGCTGTTCTGTCACTTAATCCCAGTGTCACGTCCTGTCTCAGATGGCTTTCCACTCTGACCCAGGATATATATTTATTTTTGTTTAATTTGTGATGAATGTAACACTATTATGTCTTTGATTTTGAAAATGAATGATATTTCAAAATGTGTATTCTTTTATCTTACGTGTTCTTTAACCTTAACAAAGCAGGACTTGGTAATGGCTGATTTAATTGCAATGGTGTATGTTTTACCTGAAGAAAGTGAAATGTGTTGAACCATATTACTATCCGATATATACCATCATACGCGAAGGGCAGTACCTTTTCACTTACTTCTTGAACTCAAGGCATATTTTGATCAATCAAACCAGATCCACGTTTGTGTCACCTCAAAGTCAAAACAATGTAGCACAATACTGAGATCTCCTGTGCCTTTGGAAGAAACACCATGGCAGTTACAGAATGTTTGTCCTACCCAAAATAATTTACAACCAGGTTTACCTCTTTTGATATTTGTTTCAGCTGGAGTTATGGAGCTGTTTCTGATTTGTGCCAGCACTATTAAACCAATCCCATGATCCCTTGTGGCAAATGCTATTGTTAGCATGTATTTCATAGGTCAGCACTTGGAGGTGGGGGAAGAGCTGTGAGGTGGCTGATGGGAGTCTGGGTCGATTTTCAAGGAGGGGCCGAGAGTTGTGACAATTACGGGGGAGGGAAATTAAAATGTGTCGCCTTTCAATTAAGAACCACAGACTATTGAAACAGTTATTCTTCCATGCACACTTATTCAGTCTTTTTTGAGACCTAGAAAGAAATTTGGTAAAAACAAGGTTTTGTTTATTTAACAGCTCCAACTCTTGTATTCTTACTGGTGCTATTTTTTAATATACTTCTATGAATGCCATCCAATGTTTGGCTTTTTATATAGGCCTCTTTTTAATATTGTTAAGTTTTTGTGAAGCATTTTATTCTAACTGGATGCTCAACAAAGTAAAAAAAATAATAATGTAATCTGTCGTCTTTTTAATAATGTTAGATTTTTAAGGTTTTAGTTGAATCGTTCTGTCTGGATGCTCAATAGCGTAATAACAATAGCTGTGTCTTGTGAGTTGTACTGTTTTATGTGAAAAATGGTTAAGACCTACTGTTTTTCAAAACGTGTAATAGTGTCATTAAAATTAATATTTCCCTGTAATGTGAGCATGTTTTTTTTTGCAATGTTCGTTTTTACTGTGGCTAATTCGCGCTATGTCTTGTGTGCTTAAGCTCCCTGCCTGATGTTGTGGACTGTGTTTTGGGTGGTCAAAGGGACTATGGGCTGCACTGAGCTAAAGGATGCGGACTCTGAGGATGTATAAATGGGATTTAAATCACTAACCCTAGTGGGTACCCTCAATTAGACAGGAAGCAGTCACAGGAGCACACCAACAATTACCATGGAAAGAGGGTCAGGTCCACACTCTTTGAGGACCTTCTAATCCTAGTGTTAATACGCTTATGGAGCTGCAAACGTAGAGACTTCAAGAAGCTGTCCAATCCTGTTGCACTCTCTACGTCTCCTGTTCCCTCCCAGGCCCTCTGCACGGTCCTGGCTTCTCATTTCACCATAAAACTCAGGACATCCTTGTCCACTTTCTCTTCATCTACCACCCCTGGCCCGTCTTCGGCCAGTACTCCTCCTCCTTTCTCCTCCTTTACCCTGTTCACCCCGACAATGTTTCTAGACAAGTCCGATCTATGAAGTCTCATCAAAGCAGGTTCTCCCCTGCTCATTCAGAACCTTTCAGGACCACATCGACACCCTTGCTCCCGCCTTGGCCGATTTCTGCAATCACTCCTTTGCCACTGGAACCTTCCCCTCCCCCTCAAGCACTCCCTTGTGCACCACCTTCTAAAGAAGCCTTCTGCCAATCCTTCCTCTCCAGCTAACTATCACCTGATCTCCATCACTCCTTTCCTGGGCAAACCCCTGGAAAAGCTGGCCATCTGCCAGCATAATCTGCATACTAAATCTGTTGGTTGTCTCCACGACCACCAGTCTGGCTTCAGAGCTGCCCAGAAGCACGGAAAATGCTCTCCTGAACACACGTGAAGACTTGCTCTCTAATCATGACTCTAATCTTCCTTCTGTCCTCATTCTCCTTGATCTATCCTCTGCTTTTGATACGGTCAATCATGCCATCCTGCTCAACTGTCTCTGTGACAACCTGGATATCACTGGATGACCTCCTTTCTCACTGACCGACCCTCCCAGGTCCAACTGGGGTCTTTCCTCTCTTCTATTTCTCTCTCTACTTGTGGTGTTCCCCAGGGGTCTAAACCTTCTGCCTGGCCTTTCAACCACTACCTGGCACCTCTTGCCTAACGCATGGCTACATTCTGCTCTTAACTTTCAGTACTATGCGGATGACACCCAGCTCTCCTTCAGGCTCCCCTCAGTCACCTCTGCTCCTTCCCTCATACCAGACTGTCTGGCGGCAATTCAGGAATGGTGTGCAGACAGTGATCTCTGCCTTAATGCCAGTAAGACCTAGATCCTCCTCATCGGGACACCTGCTCCCTCCTTTCCTCTCTCTCTGGCCACCCACCCTGCTCCTTCCTGTGAGGCTAAGACCCTTGGTGTCATCTTCGACTCCACCCTCTCCTTCTCTCCTCATATCTCTGTTGTCTCTAAGAAGTCACAGTATGAGCTGCACCTCCTCAGAGATATTCTGCCTTTTGTAGGGAAGGCATGTTATCACAAGTATGACACTGACACAATGGATACAATTTGTAGAACCTTTATTGAAAATGTTGGCGTCTGAGAAACTCCTAAGTTGCCCTATAACTAAGATGGGAGTAGTCTCGACAATCAAACGATAAACAAAACAGTCCTAGTGGAGTCCGTGAAATCAACATGTCCTATGCTAACAAAAACCTAACGCTTGCCCTATCTCTTGTACACAAATTGTAAAAAGTAGAAATGTATGCACAGGAAAAATCAGTCTTGAAAAGAATAAAGGTAGTCGAACCAGCTCTTATCCTCACGTTAAACCTCACAGAGTAAGGATGTCCTTGTAGGCAGGATGACGCACACTGGCTCGCTTTCTGCGTCTCTTTCTTGACTCTCAAAATTGTATTCCAACATCAAGTTCACAAAGGTCCCCCTCTGAACCTTACAGCACACAGATCACGTAGGCCCGCCCTCTGTCAGGCTAAGAACTCTCATGTCAGTTCAACACAAACTTGCCGGGGGGGATCCCTTCCCCAAGCTCATTCTTTGTGTCTCCCTCAATTAGGGCTGGACCCCTTTTGGATGTCAAAGACTTTTGAATGTGTGTGACTCTCTTTGCAGATCACCGCAGGACCACTCTGACTCAATTTCACGTTTAATCTCGCTTAATTCACTTTTGCCGTTTGTTCGCTTTAAAGCTTCAAACAATGTACCTTTCACAGGGACTTTCGAATGGGCTACTTCCTTTGTTACTTAGTATTGCTGATCTCACGGCTGCCTTTTACTTCAAAGTTCATTCACAGGTCTGCCTTTCTTCGTGTCTCATCCACACGCATGCAGCCTTCACTTGTGATATAATGTTGCTAGTTCATTTGCTTTAATACACACCGGTCTCTCAGGTAGCTTGCCAACTCACCGGCTGTGTGCGCTGCTTTCTTGTTTTGCTATTTCCAATTCACGAGTCAAGCTTGGTGCAACAGGCTTGGCCTCGCCTCCCCAACTCTGCCGTTCACCCGGGAGGGTCACAATGTAATCTTCAGTTGTGGGATCTGGCCTTCTCCATGTGTCCTTCGCGGTCTGTCGGAGGCAACAACCTCCAGTAGGGGACCCTGGGGCTTTTTTCTCGCTGCTCTCATCCCTTGGTCTGTTGCTCTTCTCCAGTAGATGTGCCTTCGTCCCAGAGGTTCTGTTCGTACTCGTGTTCCGCCTTGCTCAGAGTGTAACTTTAGGTGTTGCCTTTCATTCGTGTAAGGAGAGCTAACTGGTGTCAGGTGTATGTACTTAGCGTAAAGTGCCTGACTTTGCCTGACCCGTTTAACAGGACATGTTCAGTACGATGTGAGAGTGTTAGTCTGGTTACTCTGTCACTCTCTTCCTCGGCCCAGTGTTTGTGTAAAAAGGGAGGGGGGGTTGGACTTTGGAAAATCCTACAAGATAGGATGGGGTAGATGAACAACAAAGTGGGGAATACTGTGTCTCACCATCGGCTGCCTCACACCCACTCTTCGAAGACCCCTCACCCAGGTGATCCTCCCACACTGGTCCACCCCCAGGGTCTGAATCCAAAGGCAATGGCCATGCCCTGGCCACCTGAGGGTGAGATCCTGGGGACTACCGGGTGATACACTTTCTGTTTTCTCACACTTTTCTCACTTTCGCCCAAGAAGTTCACTGTCTCCAGAGCCCAGGTCCTCTCTGAGCTGGACTACTGCAAAAGCATCTTTCTAAATCTGCCTATCTCTACTCTTTCGACCTTTACAACTCATCCAGAACAGGACTGCAAGTCTTGTCCTTGGTCTCAAGCCCAAGGATCGTATCTCTCCAGCTCTGGAATCTCTCCACTGGCTCCCTGTGGCTGCAAGGATCAGGTTCAAGATCCTTTGCATCATCCACAAGGCTTTCTGCGGCCTGGGACCGCACTACCTCCTTTCTCTTCCTAAACATCTTCATTCTCCAGCTCTCCACTCATCCACCTCCAACTCTCTGAGGGTCAAACGCTTCTCTAAGCAAAGTGGGGGGCAGATCTCTTTCCTCGGCTGGGGCTTCCCTCTGGAACAGCTCCCCTGCCTCTCTCAAACTTGAGCAGAACCACCTCCGGTTCCGGAAGCAACTCAAGACCTTCCTTTTTGCTCCCGCTTTCTCTCTTCCTCTCCCATGCTGATGTCCCTGACTGCTCCACGCACTGGTCACCTGGACACCCACTGAATTCGGGCCCAGGCTCCTACATGTCGAGTTGCCTCGCACTGCCTTTGGGCTCCCGCAGCACTTAAGGGTCTGTAGCTGCAACCATACAATCCCTCTCTCTGCACTTATGAGCCACCCCCCGGCAGCACTTATTGAATTACCTGCACTTCTCCCCTCACTCTTCCCCGCACTTGTACGATCTGAGCTTTCTTTTCCGGCAAAGAATTTGTATTCTTGGCTTTCCCTGTGGTTGTTTCTTTAGCCGGGGCCAGCCAGGATCACCTATGCCTGGTCCGGACTCCTATACAAGGTATATGGGCGCATTTGCATGTAGACATTTGAAGGTGGTGCACAGTGTTTTAAATAAGATTCTATCTTTGATAGAGAGCCAATGGTGCCCACTTCTAGTGCTAGATATGTGCTCAGACTTTCTTATTCCCAGGGCTGCCCTGAGGGCTTTATTTTGTATTCATTGCAATTTATTTAGATTAGTGGCCATGGTGCCTAGAAATAGTATGATGCAATAGTCAAGTCTTGATCGTATCAGCGCCCTGGCTAATGTGATGCAGTTGGCAAGGGTCAGGAATTGGTGGCTGAGTGAGATAAGCTTAGAAGTATAGGACGTGGAAGAAGAGAGAGTGCTGATGTGTTTGGTCAAGGATAGATTAGAATCTAAATACAGCCCTAGTGTTTTTACATGTTTGAAAACCGGGATGATAGTTCTATCTATGTTGATGTTGGCATAGTCTGGCTGGAGGGCATTAATTTCGCCTTGTGAACCCACAATGAGGATCTCCGTCTTTTCGTCATTAAGACAGAGTTGTCACAGATACATCATTAACGAGAGTTAAAAACCAAAGACTTTTGTAGAAGAGACACAAGAATTAATCCAAGAGATAAAGAGAGACTATTACAGAAAATATAGGTGGAGAACTCCCTCTAAAAATCGGGAAAGATAGGCCTTTTTCTTATCATTCGAATAAAAGTGAATTGGAGTGTCCTTAAAGAGTCTGACTCCTTCTTCTGACCCTCCATAAATGGTGTCAGAAGTGGATTGTCAACCAACTGATAGAAGTTGGGGACCCATGTAGTTTACCGAAGGAAGTCCTAAAGCCAAAGCCCCTACTGTCGCCACTGAAGAATCCATAGGTTTCAACTTGCAAATTATAGAAGAAATCTTAATTTTGCCAGGCGAAAGGCACTTGATACTTACAGGACTTACTCTTGCCCCCCCTCCCAGGTACCCATATTAGCCTAGCCTCAAATTAGCCCCCCCTCCCAGGTACCCATATTAGCCTAGCCTCAAATTAGCCCCCCCTCCCAGGTACCCATATTAGCCTAGCCTCAAATTAGCCTGGAGATATGTATTGGATGTTATGGCGGGAGTCATATATCCCGACTTTATAGGAGACATTAAAATTCTACTACACAACCATGGGAATAATTCCTATACATTGAAAGAGCGAGTGAAAATAGCACAGGAAATCCTGGAAAATACCCTATTTCAGTACCTCAAGAGGCCGAAGTATTAAGAGAAACAGAGAGGGGTCAAGAGGGTTTGGAAAACTGACCTTCCCATAATGGAGACCCACCAAGAAGAATCAAAGGAGGTCCTACCTCTGTCAGACCTGGCCTTTGCACAAAGAAATGGCATAGTCCTCACAGAGATGAGTCCTTTCTTCTTCAGGAAGCAGTTGTTATATCAAGGTGATATAACCAGCGATGGCTTAGCTCGAACCCAGTTGGTTGTCCCCTGAAGCCATTGTGTGGGGTCGTAAATGCGAGGCAGACAACGTGGTGAAGGTTTTTCACAAGTAGTCATTTTATTAACTCAAAAGGGTGTAACAAACGTCTCGCTATCTCTAAACTAAAGAGGATTTCCCTGCCTATCAAAATTAAACTAAAGGAAAACACTCTAATAAAAGGAATCTGTCCCTCAAACCTATACATACATTAAACTCATAAAGGTTAAATATGGCAATTCAGGTCTAACAGTAAACAACAGTTATACTCAACATAAAAATGACACCTAGGTATCCTTGTAGCCTGGGTTGGATCCCCTTCCCCAGGTTCAAAGCAGGTTTTCCAATCAAGGTTCCTTTTGTATACCAAGTTCTACTCATAAAGTTCTTCTTACTCCAAAAGTCTTTCACTTGACATTTGACAAAGTTTCCACAGAACGAAGGACAGTTTTTATCTTCAAGCTGATAGTCTGTATCTTAATGTTACTTCTACTTGGAAAACACACACCTCCATAATTCTTCTCGATTCACAAAAAGGGTTTGTCAGGATGGTTTTCACCACAGTTAATCAAACACAATAGCGGCCTTGCCACTTTCTTTCCTTTTCATCCTTCAACCACAATGTAATACTTAATTGCCTTCTTCCTGGTCCACCAACCTGCCAGGCCTACCACTAACAATCCCTTTCCTGGTATGCTCGCCTGCCATGACAAAAAACTCCCAACACTTTTTACAAGTACCCTGTAGTAAGGCTTGCTTCACACTTTTAAAAAGCTTCTTGACTTTCAACAACATCAAGATTCACAATTTTTTCTGTGTGGACACAATACACATTGGTGCTGTTTCTTCCACTAATCCACATCAAACAACTGTTGACAATGTCTCTTTATCACATTTGCCTTTCCTTGGCTCAGGCAATGCTTGCTGGTATAAGGCTTAACTATTGCCCCTTCCTCACTCTGGGAATAATGGTTACAATTTATCTAATATTTTTCTCTTGTTAATTTGCCAATGCGGGCTATATGTTTTCTGGAAGATTGCCCCCTCTTTACTTTGGCAATGGTGGTTATTGTTTTCCTTCAGTATTGCCCCTTTACTTTTGCAGTGCAGGTCTTCATCTTGCTTCACTATTGCCCCCTCTTTGTCTTGCCAATAACAATTGTAACATTTCCTTTCTTGCTTTCCTAAAAAGTGAGTATATTGTCCATGTAACTTCTTTGCGTTAGTTCTATATTCAAAACATTGTTTAGCTGGCAGCGTTCGACTACGAAGTATTCAGGGTTACCAAACATAGGCCATTTCACCTGCTTCTTCACACGTTTCCACTCGAACCACTGCTTCTTCTGTGCTTTCCTGAACATCTGATATCCTCGATCGCATTCCCGTGGCCCACGCCACGGGAATGCGATCCCCTTTGGGAAAGGAGCCTGCCTTGCTCCTCCTGCAATCCTGTGCTCTCCAGCCACCAGGATAAGGTACCATATGAAGAAAGCGGCTCTCTCTCATGGGACAGATTGTCAGTATACCGCTTCCTGCTTCGCAACCTCTGCAATTCAGTTTGTCTACACCAAAGACCCTCTCAGAACCAAACTCTGCCTCAACGATAGCGGTGGCTCTGCGTCTTCATTCCTCTGCTTCTGCAACTGTGGCTGGCAACTCATGCTACTGCTCCACCTTCTTGTTCTAAATGGCCTGCACCTGAGGGGGCCTTATATATTCAAAGGTCCTGCTCAGGTGTGAGCCCTTAGAAGCACTAGACTGCTCACTGCAGTTTTATTTCTGGTTACTTTTTACATCAAAGGCATCTATTTTACAATAGTCCATCAGAACTGTATGGTCTGAAGTTAGTTAGAGGGTTCTCCCAATTATCCTAACCTGAGTTCCCTCTCATGTGATCCTCCCGCCAAACACCACCCCTACGTTCAGGATCAGGAAGCATCTGCCTTTCCCTGGCCACATGAGAAGGGTCCCAGGCCACGGTTCTTGGGATAATCACCTCTGATTCATCACCAACGACGAATTGTGTTACAGTTGGCCTATTCACATTTGACGGCAGTGGAATGGTAGAGAAAACCCAGAGTCGGGTAATCCCTAGATTCTACTGGCCAGGAGTTTTCACTATGGTAAAAAACTACGTTTTGGCATGTGAAATATGTTAAAAGACTGCAGCAACTCCAGTCCTGGTCACCCCCTTACATCCCTTACCATTTATCAAAGCCCCTTTCTCTAGAATAGCGATGCACATAGTAGGTCCACTCGAAACATCTAAGTTAGGAATCTTTATTCTAGTGATTGTGGACTATGCCACCAGATATCCGAAAGCATTTCCCCTTTGCAATAACACTACCCAAGAGATATTAATGCATATGTTGCCCATTTTTGTCTCAAGTAGGATTTTCAAAGGAGATTCATAGTGATCAAGGCACTACATTCATGTCCCGCATCATGCAAGAAGTAAAGGACCATCTGAACATCAAAACCGTACGAACTCCGGTTCATGATCCCCAGACAGATGGTTTGGTGGAGCGGTTCAATCAGATGTTAAAAAGAATCTTGCAGAAGTTGGTGGAAACCAACGGGAAAAATTGTGATATTGTGATACGCTGGTCTTTATTCACAGTCTGGAAGACTCCTGAGGCCTCACTGGGCTATTCCTCTTTTATGCTACTCTATGGGAGGGAACCTGAGGATGTTTTGGATATGCTAAAAGAGACCTGGGAAGAGAATGAGGAGGCCATCTTGCCAATTTCTCAAACCACCCAAAAATCGAGAGCTTGTAGGGCGGCGGTAAAAGAGATTGTAAACAAACTTTTAGGCCAAGACCAGGAAAAAGCAGTGTATAACAAACAAGGTCCTCTCTGTAGGTCAAGCAGTATTGGTTCTCCCAACATCCGAGAATAAGATGATTTCCAAGTGGTTTAACTATTAAGTTTTAGAGAAAAAAGGTCCCCTCATTTATCTGATCTCCCAGCCTGATAGACCTCAGAAAACCCAAGTCATGTTAACCAGCTCAAAAAGTGGAAAGTAGACCCTAGCGAGGGAAGCACAGTCACTATGGCTGCTCTCCTTACAGACTCAGAAATAGAAAATTAGTTGATTTCCCCTGACCTACCACTTTCTGACCAAAAAGATCTTATCGACATACTCTTTGTTTCCCCAAGTGTTTTCGGAAACAACTAGCTAGGGTCGCAAACTTCTTCGACTAGATCCAAACACCGGCCGGGAAAACTATCTAAAATCTTACAGGATCCCGGAAGCCAGAAGAAAAATCATTGAACAGGAAATAGAGGAGATGCTCAAGGCTGACATTATCAAGCCCTCTGAGAGTCTTTGGCCTCTCCAATTGTCCTGGTGGCCAAACCTGATTATTCCTGGTGTTTCTGTATAGATTTTAGAAAACTGTTTGTTTTCTATCTTCGATAATTACCCAATGCCACGGATTGATGATTTAATTTAAAAATGAGGCTCTGCCAAGTATGTTTCTACTCTCAACTTTACCAAGGGATATTGACAAGCTCCACTAAATCCAGCAGATAGCAAAAAGACTGTCTTTTCAACACCATAAGCCCTTTTTCAATTAAAGGTCCTACCCTTTGGGTCGGCCTGCAATATCACAAGATGGCTGCTGCCATATCAGGCACCTCTGTTCCTTCTTTGTGAGTCCGGGGAGTCTGCCCCGCCATCCGTGATTGGGCCTTCGCTGTATTTCTCACCAATAGGGGAGCCGGCATGCTTGAGCCAGCCCCCTCACTAAGACCCACACCCGGCCTCTTTCTGTCCCTGTCCGGCGCTGGAAGGACCCCCCTCCTACAAATGCTGCTACTCCATGACCCTTTGCCTCTTGGCAACGCTCCCAATTAACACACTGACAGTGGCCCTGCACACTCTGACCACAAACTAAAACTGCTTTTCCATTGCGGGAAAGCAACATGGATCACACTGGTCTGGACTACACACCTCCCTTGACACTGACCGCTTTTGTTGTTTTCTGCTCCTTTCCCTACCTGCCTAATTGTAAATTCTAATCTCTACACCAATTGAAATATGCATCTTATTGTACCTCTTACTGAATGCTGTCTGCTGTTTTCTTAATACCCCGCTTCAAAAATACTTAAAACTAATTTTTTTATTCTCAGGTGAGCCTTTCATCTGTGCTCCCTCCTTTCTGTGCTAAATTTGAGTGCTCCCTGGCAAAATCGAATCAAAGTGTGCTCTCCAACTGTGCATCCTCCATTTTGTACTGCATTTTAGTGCTCTCTGGCAAATTTGAAGTTAGGTGTGCTTTCCATTATGTTAATGACTTTTGAATCTGGGCATTTCTAGTGTGCTTATTGATTTTTTTGTGCCTGGCCATCTGGTGAAATTTTATTGTGCACAGTGCTTCCAACCCTCTCCCCTGCAATCCACTGCCCCCCCTTTTTGTCTTTGCACCCATGGTGCTCTCCGTCTCCCCTATCCTAATTGCTTCTTCATCACTGATCCTCCGTCTCTCTAGAAGTCTGGAAGGAAGACATTTAAAAAAGTACTCCTGAACTCCAACCTTGGTATGCCCATTGCAGACATCTATATCAATGTCTCCTCCAGACTGATTATCACTGACGTTCTCTTTGCTGTTCCCTCTTCTGACGTATGGACTCCACATATGGTTTCTGTCCTCTCCCCTTTTTCTTCCTCACCTATTACTGTTGGCAGAGGATGGGAAATGCTCTTGGCTCACTTCACATCTTCTAAGTGCACCGTTAATGTCCATCACAATGGCAATATCATGGCCCAGGGCTCTCAGCCCAACCTCCTCCGTCTTGACAGGGGTCTTCCATCTTTTTTCAAACCCCCCTCTCATGCTACCCCTCCATCCCTCATTCCCCCTGACCTCCAGGGGTGGCACCCCACCCCTGCGCCCCACTCGAGAAACATTTAAGGGGGCAACCAGCTTCACTTAACTACCCTCAAGTCTTGCTTTGCTACCGAGCACTCCTCTGACATCTATCTCCTCCTTGAAGACCTTGACGTTCTTGCTTACACCGAGACGTGGTGCAAGGCCAGCTCTGTCACTGCCTTTGACACTATTCTCCCTGAGGGCTACAAGATCCTGTCCAATCCCAGGCCCTCCCGACCTGGTGGCAGAGTGGCTCTGATCTTCCCTGAATGGGTTCCTGCCTCCATCATCCCCACTCAAACCTACTAATCCTTTGAAAGCCTTGTCTGCATGCTATCTGTCTCGCCTACCTTCTCTCTTACTTTAGCTACCATCTATAGGCCCCCCCCGGAACCATCTCCCTCTTCCTCTGAGAAGGGGCGGACCTCTCCTCCTCTCTTCTTGCCTCCTCCCTCAAACGTATCTTCCTTGAGGAATTCCACAGCTACTGTATTTTTTGCGACCTCTGCGATTCCCTTTCCCCCACTATCCTTCCCTCTGGCCCAACCCACTCTGCCGGACACACCTTGAATGCTCTCATCTCAGCAGACATCCCACTCTCCAACCCTCTAACTACCCCTCTCTCCTGGTCTGACTACTCTCTCTTCTCTTCCCACCTTGACCTCCCCTGTCCCCTGATGATGTCTACGCCCGCACTGCCAGTCTCCTTCTCCATCATTCGAACGATTAACCGTGTGTCAGTCGCTACATTTGCCTCTTATTTCATCCCTCCTCCGTCCCCTTCATTTGAATCTTCTTCTAACACTGTTCTAGCTAACCTCCAACTCCCTCAACATCCTTGCCCCATCATGAGGATCTGCATGATGTCTGCCCCCAAATGCAACTCTTGTTATGACTCCGACTTGGCAGCTTTGAAACGCATGTGCAAAGCTGCAGAGCGGAGCGAAAGTGGCAGGCATCTAGCTCATCCTCTGACAAACTGGCCTGCCGCCTACTCCAAAGGCAATATCTTCTCGCCATCTGCTCCAAGAAGAGGGCTCATATCTGAGCCCGCATCTCTGGAGCCACCAAGAACACGGCTGGAGTTTTTAAAATCTGCAAGGAACATGGCAATCTTATTTCAGTGTCCTCCTCTCCTCCTCCCTCCCAAGCCCTCTGCACAGGCTGCCTACTTCTCCAAAACTCTGGACATCCTGTCCTCACAGTCATCTGCTCCCTTCCCCACCCCCTTTCTCTTGCCTCCCTTGGCCCCCCTAATCCCCTCATACTCTCCTCCTTCTCTCCCATTGCACCAGACAAGATCTCTAGAGTTGTCTACTCTATCAAAGTCTCTTCTAAACAGGTGCTCCCCTGCTATTCCAGGACCATGAAGGACAACATTGCCTCTCTTGCCCCCATCCTTGACTGAACTCTGCAACCATTCCTTTGCCACTGGCTCCTTCCCACAACCCCTTAAGCACTCTCTTGTGCACCCTCTCCTAAATAAGCTGTCTGCTGACCCTTCTTGCCCAGTTAACTATCGCCCTATCTCTATCCCCCCTTTTTTGGGCAAACTCATCCCCCAACTGACCCTCCACTCTGAAATAGCTGGCTGTCTCCATAACCATTTGTCTTGTTTCAGGGCCTCCAGAGGCACACAAACGGCTCTCCTGAACACCTGTGAATACCTACTCTCAAACCTGGACTCAAACACTTCCTCTGTTTTGATCCTCCTCAATCTTTCTTTTGCCTTTGACACTGTCAACCACTCCATCCTCATAAATCGTCTCCATGATATCCTAGGTATCACGGACCGGGCACTGGCATGGCTGATGACCTTCCTTTCAAACAGACCCTCCCAAGTGCAAATAGGTCCTTTTCTCTCCTCCATCACACTCTCTACCTGTGGTGTCCTTCAGGGCTCTATCCTATTGCCCTGGCTCCTCAACATCTACCTGGCCCACTTGATCTCCATCTTCTCCCCTGATTTCCAGTGTTATTAAGACGACACACAGCTTTCCTTTAAGCTGCCATCCTCTACCTCCTCCGCCTCCTCTCTCATAACTGACTGCCTCACTGCTTTTCGGGCATGGTGCTCTGCCAATGAGCTCTGTCTTAATGCCAGTAAGACGGAGATATTTCTCATTGGGACACCGGCTCCTTGTCCCTCCCCCACTCTCTGCCCACCCTCCTTGGGCCCCCTCCTCTCACCCACTTGTAAGGCAAAAGACCGTGGGATCATCTTTGACTCCTCTCTCTTTCCACACATCACAGATCTTGCCAAGAAGTCCAACTTTCAGCTCCACTTCCTCAGAGGCATTCTACCTTTTCTCACCTTCCCCCAGAGGCTCAACATCTCCAGAGCCCTGCTTCTTTCTAGGCTGGACTACTGCAACAGTCTCTTCCTCCATCTGCCTCTTTCCTCCCTCTGCCCCCTTCAACTAATCCAGAATAGGACTGCAAGACTTATCCTTAGCCTCGAGTACAGGGACCGCATCTCTCCAGCCCTAACATCTCTCCACTGGCTCCCGGTGACCACAAGGATCAAATTCAAGACTCTTTGCATCATTCACAAGGCTGTATGGGGCCTGGGACCGCTCTACATCCAAATTTCACTCCCTGAATACCTCCCTGCTAGAGTATGTTGGTCCTCTGGCTCCAACTCTCTGCAGGTCAAACATTTCTCCAAGCTGAGTGGGAGGTAGATCCCTTTCCTTGGCTGGTTCCTCCCTCTGGAATGGCCTCCCTGCCCCCTCAGACTTGAGCCGGATCTTCTTAAATTCCGGGAACTTTTCAAGACTTTCCTTTTCTCCTCTTCCTTCCCTCTTCCCACTCCTGTACAAACTTTCCCTCTGCTGCTGTGACTGGGGCCTGGTCCCTTCAGAGTCATACAGTGGCCAGACGACCACCCCCCTACAAATCCCCCCAGCATCCCTGCTAGCACTTGCCTTCGGGCACCCTTCCCCGGACTAGCCTTAACCTGGACCACCCTATCCACAGCACTTATCCTCCGTTCCCCCTCTCCTTCCCCTGGCATTTGCCGTCTTGGCCCCCCCAGCACTTGCTCATCCCTTCCCGTCGGGCACCCCACTCCTGCACATACCACCTTGCCTTGCATTTGCACTGTAGGATTGTCACAAGACCAATATAAACATTTTGTTTTACTTTTTTTTCCCATGCCCTCTGCCCCCAACTTGTCTTGTGGTTCCTGGAAACACTTGTGTATAGGCGCCATACAAATGTCCAATAAATAAATTACATGGAGCTTCTGACACTTTTCAACAGTTTATGGACTGTGTGTTAAAACCTTATACTGCTTTCTGTGTAGCCTATCTCGATGACATAGGGGCCCAAAACAACACCCGGCAAGAGCACATACACCATCTCTATTTGATCGCCCGTGCTCTCATGAAAGCAAGCTTAAGGGAGAATTGACGAAAGTGCCACTTAGCCCAATCTGTTGTACGATACCTCAGATACTTTGTTGGGAATGGCCTAATCCAACCCCAGGCTGAGAAAGTGAAGGCTGCAACTAACACCAACACCTAAGGCCAAGCGTGATCTGCGAGCCTTCTTGGGACTAACCAGGTGTTATCCAAGGTTCATCCCAAACTACTCAACTAATCTCACCGACAAGCTAAAGAACGCCCATCCCCAAAAAAGGTGCTTGGCATGAGAAAGATTAGGCGAGCTTCGAGGGTCTGGAAACCATCCTCTGTCAAGAACCAGTGCTTCAGATGCCGGACTTCAATAAAGACTTCCTTTTACAGACGGACGCCTCTAAAGTTGGCTTGGGGGCAGTAGGCTCTCAAGAGTATGATGGGATTGAGCATCCAGTATTATACACCAGTAGGAATTTCTTCCCCTGAGAGCAGTCCAATGCCACGGCAATTAAGTGGGACATTACACGTCTGAGGTATTTAACGGGCAGGAAATTCAGGTTGATTACCAACCACTCACTATTAGGCTGGATCACCCTGAGAAAAGACACTAACTCTAGAGTGATGAGCTGTTCTTGAACTTACAACCTTTTTGTTTCACTGTGGAACACCGAAAAGGAAAGAAAGAAAGAAATTTGGACTTTCTAAGTCAGTTCCCTAATAATGGAGATGGGTAAGCCACCAACGTAAGGGGAAGGGTGTGAGACGAATGGAAGGCATTCATCACTTCACCCCAAGGGGGAACCTCCCTCTTTGAGGCTAGGGAGGTGAGCCTGCTCCGCAAGACCCTCCCTGGAGATCTGTGCAAGTGGGAGCTCAATGGGAGAGACCCATCCTTATGGGACACAGACTCCTGTTTCTGAAAGGAACTTCTTAAGCCACACAGAATAATAGCATACATGGGACTATCTGCTATGAAGACTAATGTAACATTTGCATATTTTGCAATGCTGCAACCAACCAGCCCAGAGAAGGAAAGGAGACACTCTTTAAGAGGAGGCGCGTACTTAACTGAGACAAGTGGAGGAACATGGAGAGGCAAAGAGTACCCTACGCAGCGGAAGCCCCCTGACGTGAGCACGCCTTGGGGAGGTGGACCTGAGGCAAGTGGTGGAGCCCGCGGTGATAGGGCTCCTAGGGGACCCTCGCGTATGGAAACAAGGCACAATCACTACGCAGGTGCCAGCTAGTCTCGCTGGTGGGCAGAAACGGTAGAAATCAACAATTAATGGCTTGAATTATGCTGTCTTTTGCAACCCCCCTTCACTGAGCCCCTGTAGATCGAGCTGACCTCTAGCCCACAAATAGAAACTAGAAGATAGTGAGGCCTGGAATGTGTCTCTCCCCTGCACGCAGCTTGCTTCTAAAAACAAGAGCATTATGTTCCCTAAAACAAAGAATGGTGTCTGCACCTTCGCAAATTGCAAACTGTTGCTGAATAAATGTCTGAAGTGTGTCATATTCGTCATAATTGTCAATCATCGAAACCATTGCAAAGAAAGATACATTATGGGCGGTCTTGAATGTGTCACTACTGATAATAAGATGATCAGTCTGTATATATGTAACTGATGTAGAATGCTCGCTCTCTTGCGTCCCACGAGGTCTGGGTGATACAAGTTGCGGGACGTGAGACCCAGTCGGCCGACTGAGACTATTTGCTTTGCAATAAACCCTAGATTTTGGGAATTGAACCTTGTGTCTGGCGTATTAGTTCATGTATGGTGATTGTGCCTTGTTTCCATACACGAGGGTCCCCTAGGGGCCCCATCAATATGGCGCCCGAATAGGGACCCTCCCCCACTTGCTCCATCGTATATGTTGTAATTTAAGGAAGGTGAGAGAGAAAAAACAAAGCGAGGACGAGACGGTCGAACCGGGATCGAGAGGTGTTCGGGGCGCCCCTGTGAAAGTGATGAGAAACTCCTTTGCAGATCTGTACACAACTGATCCCTGATCGACGTGTCCGGCAAGAGAGCAAGAAGGCGAGGGTCCCGAAACGAAGCAGAGTGAGCCAGATACGGAGACACGATGATTCTTGGTTGCTTCAGTATACGGACGAATTGCGTCTTGAAAGACGACTTGGTTGATCAGGTGAATCGTGCCCCGATTCTAAATAACCCTGATATTGGTTGAGTGTTGTTCTTGCAAGATCAAACGCCCAAGGTAAAGTTAAAACATGCCGGGGATATTGTCCTCCTGTTTAGTGGGAATTTTCCATTGCGGTAGACAATCTTTGGAAACTGAGCCCGGCTGCGCCACCCGCACCAGCATATGAGATGTATGTGAAGTATGGTATGGGGCAATAATGTTTTTTTAAATTTGGCATAGGCAAACCAGACACGATGAAGATTTGCAATGGCCAAAACATGGGAGTATAGCGCGCATAGATTATTTGGAATGAAAAGAAAGCGCGCCCTGCAACATTTGACGTCATTAGAGACTGGAGGAAGGAAGCTATGCTCCGCTTGAGAAGCTGAGAGAAAAATGCGCGCAGGCACAAGTCTAGAATAGAGAGAGTGAAAGAACAGGACGAAAAGGAGTGGGATGAGAATATAAGAAAGGCAGATAGATGTGTCCAGGTGGGAGTAGATCAAATATATCCTCAACAAGAATTGTATCCATCAGATGAACTAATAAATAAAATATTAACTGAAACGAGACAAGAGTGCCCCAAAAGTAAGGCTGATAAAATTGCATTAACGCCCATTGCCAACCTATCCCTGTTGCCCAGTCACCATTACAGCCGCAGACCGTACAGCTGCAGCATCCACTCCCCCTTCCAGTTGTTCCATCTGCACCGGCCCCTCCCCTCCAAGACATCCCCCTTCCCCCTCCGCCTATTGAACTTGAATTCACCGTAATAAGAGAAGACGGCATGGGAAGAGAGGGGACGGCACAAAGTGAGTGTACTAGAATAACCCTTAGTGCGGTCAGCAAGGAAAGAAGAAAGGAGTTAAAAGAACAGGCAGCAATGTATATAGATGGGAACGATGAGACATCGATGCAGGATTCGATGTATGATTTCAGGAAGACTAGTGAAAAACAGGTATTGTTGGAATACATGGGAGAATATTTAATGGAGAGATGGAAGCAGTTGATTGCAATGGTACCGCCACAGAAGTTGCGGGATCTGAATGCATTTGCAGGGTTGAGAGAAAGAGATGTAGAAATAAAGGATCATGTGGACAATCTTTTTGAGTTTAAAAATTAACTCGATGAAGCATATGCTGAAAGGTTTTCTATGCCAGGATATAGGAACAAAGACATAAGAAGAGAAACGCAAGAGGCGGTACCATATGTGCAGCAGCGATTTGTTCCGCCGTCAAGACAGGCTAGTGAGAAAATGGAAAATATGTACACGAGAGGCGCTTATATGGATTACAGATGCTAGTATTCCCACTATGGAAGTGCACGAAATATTTGATCAATATACATTACCAATGAAGAGAAAAGCACTGCAGGTGATGGTTGAATATTTGCAGGATAAAGATATAGAAAATAAGCAACTTAGAGAGCTTTTGTACGCGATACAGGAGAAACAGCCTTATCCCTTGATTTAGCAATAGTGTTGCATATGACGGAGGGGGGAGGAAAAGCAAGTACAATATTACCCATGAGGGAAGTCCCACCTACTTTTGTGCCGAAAGTAGAAATTCCTGCAACAGATGATCAACCAGCACAGGTAACAGAAGCGCATTATACAGCACAGTATGTACATGTTCCTTTCTCCAGATAAGAGGTAAATAATATAAAACAGACAATCCCTGATTTGAGGAAAAATCCGGCGGGATTCTATAAAGAAATAGAGTCCTATTTGAAATCGTCCATTTTTACTATGAACGATATTGACCTAATATTCCCAGTAATTTCAGCGGCGGATATATGAAAGCAGATAAGAAAAGTAGATGATCAGGATAGTTTCGGTGACACATGGGAGCACCTAGCAAAAGAAGATGCGGACAGGAAAGCAGGCGATAAACCATCGCCAAATATGGCAGCATTACCAGCACGAATAAAACAAAAATTAAAGGAGATAGTTCCAGAAAAAAGAATTGTATGGGACAAATTAACTACATGTGTTCAAGGCAAAGATGAGTTAGCAACAGACTATTTCAATACATTTGAGGAAGTGTTTACAGATTTCAGTGGGCAAGATGTAAGCACTGAGGCGGGGAAAAGACTATTTGTTGATAAATATGTGAGGGGATTAATACCTCCAATTCAAAACATAATAATGACATCCGAAAGTGCATGGCAAGCAAAATCATTGAGTGAGGTGTTTCACATGGCCCAGTATTATGAGAATAGAGTGAATACAGAGAAAGAGAAAGAGGTGAAAGATGGGGTCAATTTGAAAACGAGGGTGTTACTCCAGCAGGTAGCGGGCCACAATAGAGGAAGAGGAAATGCGCAAGGGAGTGGAAGTAATTCCAACATGCATGGAGGTCCTTTGGGATTAAATCAGTGTGCATATTGTGAGGGAGAGGGTCAATGGCGAGCGCAATGTCCACACTTGCAAAATAGAAATGGGTATGGTCAGAGAAGACAGCACAGAGGTCACCCGGCAACAAATGGACAGAATAGAAATAATAGTATGCAGCAAAACCAGAATAATCAAGGAAATGGCAATCAGAATCAGAACCAAGATCAGAGTCAGACTCCTTACTTCCAAAATCAAAGTGAGCGCAATAATGGTAGGGGCGGAAATATTTTTGATACACAACCAAATACATACTATTCTGGTAACTACACATCAGATGATCTATTGTTTCCCCAATAGGACAGCCCAAGACAGGGGTCGGAACCAGTGTCTATTCCCGTAAATCAAAAAGGACCCTACGTAGAAATGAAAGTCGGGAATAGGGAGCACAGCTTTCTCGTAGACACAGGTGCGCAAAAGTGCTCTATAGACCACCACTTGGTTCCGGAAATACAACTGTCAGGGCAAAAGAATATTTCATTAGGGTTTGCAGGCACCCCAGTAATTAATCCCATGTCCCAATCAGTACCAGTAACATTAGGGCCATTTACCGAATATTGTCCATTATTGTTGTTGACACAGAATTGTGGGAAAAACTTATTAGGATTAAACGTATTGAGAAAATGAGTGCAATTATCCATTGTACTCCTGGTGGAGTGTTTTTGACGAGATCACCACAGAATATACCAGTGTCCGAGTTCCTGCCCAAACCTCTGCCAGGGGAGTTAAGTGAAGTACCAGCTTGTGTGTGGGCAACGAATAACAATGATGTGGGATGTTTGAAGATAGAACCAGTGAAAATTGTTTTGAAAGAAGGAGTAACATTGCCACGTGTTCCTCGGTATAATATTTCGATGGAGGGCAAGAATGCATTGAAAAGCATTGTCTCAGATTTGGTAAAAAGGAATGTAATTGAAGAGATTACAGGTAGCACTTGTAACAGCCCCATTCTCCCGGTGTATAAGAAAGGAGGTAATGAGATAACGTACCGTTTCATAATTGATTTACGCACATTGAACAAAGTGGTTGATCCTCAATTCCCTTTGGCCCCAGACGTCACCACAATTCTGACAATGATACCTGCCTCGGCAGCATGTTTTAGCGTGATTGATCTTAAGAATGCATTTTTCAGCATTCCAGTACACCAGGATAGCAGATATTTATTTGCCTTCACATTAGGGGGGCGGTCATTTACGTTCACACGTATTCCACAAGGCTATACAGAGAGTCTAAGTATTTACAGCTGAGCATTAAAAGAACAGTTAGATATGCCAGAACTACCGGCGGGTTGTGTATTATTGCAATACATAGATGATTTGTTGATTGCTGCTGATACAGAGGGGATTTGTAAAAAGAGTATGGTTTTGTTATTGTCACACTTAGCAGCACATGGCCATAAAGATATTTTGAAGAAATTCCAATATTGTCGAAAGGAGGTGGCTTATTTGGGCTACCTACTTTCGAGAGAGGGGAGAAGACTGACACCAGAAAGTATAGAAAGTATCTCTGGTATGCCTATTCCAAAAACGCAGAAAGGAGTCAGAGCCATAATAGGCATGGCTTCCTATTGCCGTCACTGGATAGCAAGCTTTGCGATGATTGTGAAGCCGATGGTGGCAATGACGAAAAAGGATGTTGTCTTGCCTTTACAATAGAATGAAGAGTCCCAGAGAGCATTTGATCTGCTCAAAACTGCGTTGTGCTCTGCCCCAGTTTTGGGCACACCAAATTATGAAAACATTTTCAGATTGTTTGTGCATGTGAATGAGGGCTGCGTACTGGCTGATTTAACGCAGGAACAAGGTGGAAGAAATAGACCACGCGGTTACTTTTCTTCTGCGCTGGACCATGTAGCATGCGCTTTACCACGTTGTTTACAAGCTGTTGCAGCGGTTGCTCCGTCAGTGAAACAAACTGAAGGAATAGTGTTGGGGCACACCTTAATTTTGATGGTGCCACATGCCATAGACGTTCTATTAAATGGAACGCAGACGCAACACCTCACGACCGCTAGATTGACTAGATATGAAATTGTCCTATTTGCACCGAACATTCAAATTATGAGGTGTAGCGCTTTGAATCCTGCAGAATTAATGCCACTGTCCAGGGGAGAAATAGGGGAGAATGAATCACCTCCCCATGATTGTTTAATGGTTACTGAAGAAGAAACGAAAGGAAGAGTTGATTTAACAGAGACCATTCTTTGTTTTATGGAACATAATGCTCTTCTTCTTACAAACGCTCTGCGTGCAGGGGAGAGACACATTCCAGGCCTCACTATCTTCTAGTTTCAGAGACAAAAAGTGTGGAGTCACGATCAGAGTACCTGTGCGCTAATTATCACTAATAAGTTTATAAGACAAATCATCAAATGAGAAAGAAGTGTTAGCAGCAATCCAATTCCCACCAACCAATCCACACAGGCTGGTACTAGATTAACAGTTATATGGCAAAGAAGGGTAGGATTGTGCTTGACACCATTACAATGCAAAAACCAACAATAAAGGTACAGTATTTTAATAAGGTAGATTGAGAAGTAGCCGACACGTGTTTCGACACTCGGGTCGTTTTCAAGGCTAGATCACAAACATCAATAGCATCACATAGTCAACATAATCAGTGAATGACAATTATGGAAAGGTTGTAAGTAAAAACCATACCAAGAATCAGGTAAGGACAGTAGTACAGCAGTGGCAGATCATTGTAGACAAACAAGAAGGAACAAAGAACACAAAAGAAATAAACAAAATACGAGAAAAAATATATATATGTACATTCATTAACTTGAAATACGTTTAAAGTCTTATGGTCTTCTCTAGGTTAATTGTGACCAACACCCCGTGGCACAGCCCCCATGCAAGTCCAAGTATCAGCCAAAAAATCCGGTGGTGACCAATGTTTCGATTAGCGTCATCCAAATAAGTGATGTTAAAAAAACAGAACAAAATAACCACAGTAACCAGTAATTGGTGACAAAAAAGGGAAACAACAAATAAGGTGAAGCTATATAAATCAATAGTGGGAAGGTACTGAGTCAGTCAGAGAATTACAAGGAATAAAGGCCACTCACCTATTGAGTACTAGTTAATCAGTTCCCATCAGTCAGGGTATTTTAGTGAATAAGTGAAACAATGTCAAAGGCCACAAATGGCCGGCGTAGATATATTGCCTAGAAGGGAAACCATAACAAATCAAGAACTAGGGCATGAACATATACAGAAAAGAACCAGGGTCAAAAGGGATGATTACTTACTCGACTAATCGGGAGAAATACGAGTATATCTGGACAATTCCATTCAACGCTTACCAGAGATGCTCCGTATTAATGGATGCCGTCAAGCGTGTCACGGGAGTGACGCTGACGGGTGCGTACGTACGTTACGTCACTGCGGTGATGTATGATTGACGATCAAAAAGGGGATTGGTGAACACAGTCGCAAGCAATGACGTACAATGTAAACACGGCGCCGAACAATAATCATCGTTACGGCAAGTGCCGTGAACAGACCAGCATAATATTAAGATGCAAATTCGGTCAGATACTTGACCAAGAAAAAAATGGTGAATAAATAATCGTTGAAAGCACAAACCATTATCACTGGTACAGAGGAGCCAGCCCCTAAAGCCCACATTAAAGTGAAATGGTATAAGGGCTAACAAATACCAAAACATTACTGTATGGTAAGATCTTTGTCCTAAAATAAAGTGATAAAGGTGGGTGTTCCCAGTAACGTTTAATAGAAAATATGGAAAAAATATATAGGTGCTGGCAATTGAACGCGCATCAGTGGTGTGCCACAGTGATGACTGGCCACAAAACCATAAATAGAAAAATTCATAATTTGAAAACATCAAAATACAAACTAGACAAAGAACGTCAAACGGTTTAGCAATAATACACAGAGATTCAATGGACTGAAATTCACAAAAAGATGTGCATTTCGTGACATGTAAACGTGTAGTACATCGCAGCACACATATTAGTTTTGCTTCCATCTGCCGCAGTTTAAGCTGGAGATTCCCGCCCCTTTTCTTCTAGTTTCTGTTCGTGGGCTAGAGGTCAGCTCGATCTACAGGGGCTCAGTGAAGGGGGGCCGCAAAAGAGAGCATAATTCAAGCTATTAATTGTTCATTTCTACCGTTTCTGCCCCACCAGCGAGACTAGCTGGCACAAGCGTAGTGATTAAATGCCTTGTTGCTTACTTCCAAGGACTTGTGAGGGAGGAGACCGGGGCATTGCTGTCTGGGTTGTCTGGCCTGCATTTCAACATGTAACTTGTGGCCTTGCTCTATGCATGAGCAAGAACGAAATAGAATTCACTTACAGCAAAGCAGTTTGAACAGAAAAGCAAGAAAGCAAACGTTACCCACAATGGCAAATTCTATTCCTACAAAATGGACGCTCTCTGGTTATGCTCATGAATCTGTACCAATAATGCTGAACATATGATGTGGTTGGTTTTCGGCCAACAAAATATACCACCCATGTTATTGGAGGGTAATTTCTAGACTCACAGCGGTTTTTTGAAGAGATGCTGAATGCCAAGTGAGACACTTGAGACCTGGCATATCCAGCAATAGAGGAGCCGTTGTGAAACAGGAAAACAGAGTCCTGTGTCAGGTGGTCGCGAGACCACATCCATATTGTGGTGGGCAAGACACCCGACAAAACACAAGACCATCAAAGGAGACAAGTCGGAGTGCGAACCACTTCTTAAGGTTAAAACCTATATATGGCAGAATTGAACCTGAGAACAGGAGACCAACGAGAACGCAGAAAGAGAAGGCAAGTGGGAACACGAACAGCTTCCCAATGTCAACCTCTGTATACGGCAGAAGGGAAACCGAGAATGGGAGAGTGACAAAACCAAGGATCGAGACAGGCAGTACCGAAGAGGATCACCCGAGTAAATGCCATGGCCTGTAACATTCTCCAACATAGAGAGAGGTAACGGGGATAACGGGAGAAGCGGGAGGCCACAGGGGCAGCAGAAGACGGGAAGAGAAACTCGTCCCAGTACTCACAACTGTTTACTATATATAAACCTGTGTAATTAGAACTGTATAAAGCTGATAAGGAGGAGACTGAATAACCCTGTGAAAGAAGTCTATGAAGACTTCGAACAAAAAACAGATAAAGGAAGGCAGTTACTATATGAGTACCAAGATGAAAAGGGGTGAAAATGTGGCATAAAATCTTATAATAAATTAGGCCAGACAAGACTATAAAGTGAACAGGATAGTTACAAGGGGAACCCTGGAGAGGGGCAATACCAAGTGGGAACAAACCACAGACAAGATGTGAAAGCCTGGATCAATAGAGTTTGAGAGGTCTAAAATCTCCAAAAAGAATGCGAGAATGTATCATGTGGACAGTTGTCACAGATACATAATTAAAGAGAGTGCAAAACCAAAGACTGCTGTAGAAGAGCTACATGAGTTAATCCAAGAGATAAAGAGAGACTATTACAGAAGATCATGCTAGACAAGCAGCACAAGGAATAGAGACATAGGGCTTCATTACGAGGCTGGCGGCTGCCGCCGGTATTTTATTTTTTCCGGCGCCCAGAAATGGGAAATTACCGGATCATTACGGCCTTGCCGGACCCGGTATTTGCCCATTCCTGGGTGACGGGAAAAATTCTTCCCCATTCCCAGTTGAGCCCCATAGGGCTCAATGGGAATGGGGAAGCCGGATGCACCGGCACCGTTATGAACGGTGCCGGTGCATTCGACATGCTGTGCTCACGGGTGCCGCACTGCCCGCCAGGTCAGACCTGGCGGGCTGAAAGGCACCGGCGAGCACAACTCGTAGTTTGCCGGTCCGGGAACTACAGTACCGGCAAGCTTACCGGTTCCATAGTTCCCAGACCGGCAAACTTATAATGAGGCCCATTGATACAAAGAGACTGTCGGAAGATATTGGCACACCAAGGGAATCAAGCCAATCTCCTAGACTTTAAATTAGTTATCTTAGTGGTAGGGTCCAGTAGAATTAGATTTGGACTGAGGACATTTCTTTCTCTGGGACTTCCTGGCGACAGACAAGTACCTTTAGCTCCTTTAGATAGGTAGAGAACGCTCTAGAAATATGGAAGCTAGTCCTTTTTCTTATAATTTGAATAAACGTGAATTAGAGGGTTCTTAAAGAGTCAGACTCCTTCTGACCCACGACAATTACCATTCAGTCAAGGGGGAGAACTTCTTGACCATACTTTATGCTTGGGGAGCCATTCACACCAAACTGGTGTACCCTGAGGAAGCCCTCTCTTCTGTGTCCATGGTGGCAGAGATGTCTATACCAAGTTCTGAGTATACTTTAGGGCTCGCAATGGAACACATGAGGCAGAGCTATCAGTCCTACCCAGCCTACCGAGCTGCCCATTCCCATCAGAGACTTCTCACAATTAGAAGCATGGTTTCAAAGCACCGGGGTGAATGACCCCAGAAAGAATGATGCAGTCCTCACTGCTCAGATTGGGGACTTTCTGAAGATTTGGGAGTGTTGTGCTACTTTTGTGAGCCAATAGAAACCCCCCTCTTCCCCAGGGAATCAAGATTCCTTATCAGAGGTGTTGGGAGGCATGGTATCACAAGTATGACACTGACACAAAAGATACAATTTGTAAAACCTTTATTAACTTCGTGGGTTTGGAAAAACTACTTTGCCCTATAACTAGTATGGGAGTCATCTCGACTCGACCATCAAATAATAAAGAAAACAGTATTAGTTGTGTCTGTCAAATCAAAATGGCCTATGCTAACACAACCTAATACCTGCCCTAACTCCTGTACAAAAAGGTGTGTAAAGGAGGTATGCATATAAAAGGAAAATCAGTGTTCGACAAAGAATAAATGTAGCTGAATCAGCTCTCCTCCCCACGTTTAGACAGCAGGGAATGAGGCAGTCTCTATAGGCAGGATGACGCACTCTGACTCAGGCTTTAACACTGAAACAGTTCAGAACGTGGATCGAGGCCAGCCTGGCCTTCCACGTTAAAGACTTTTTCCAGTCTTTCCCAAATAATGAAACAAAAAGTACACACCATTCCCCCTCTGTAAGGCTCAGACCTCTTCAAAGAAAACAAAAAGTTCAACGTTGGTCCCCCTTTGCCTGGCTCAGACCTTGCACAGCTCACCAACACTTAGCGGGGCTCCCTTCCCCAAGCTTTTTTACACTTTGGGTCTCCCTCCATCGGGCTCAGACCGTTTTTCTGATGCTGAAGACTTTCGAATGTGCAGGGTTTCTTTTACAGACGACTGCAGGACCACTTCGACTCAGGATTCAATGATCAGCTTTTCCTCTCCCCTTCTCGCAGGCTTGACTTAACTTTGTTCACTTTCACTTTTACAGTTCATTTACGTTTATCACCTCAAACAATGTACCTTTCACTGAGACTTTCGGGTGGGCTACTCCTTTTCACCTGACCACTCTGTTATTCAATATCGCTGATACCACAGCTGTTCTTTCTTTAAAGTTTATTCACAGGTCTGCCTTTCCTCGCGTCCCATCCACACGCGTGCAGCCTTCACTTGTGTTATAGTGTTGCAAACATCAATCTTTCTTTGCACACACTGTCTCTCAGGTCGCTTGCCAACTCACCAGCTGTGTGCGGTTCTCTCTTGGTTTTTTCGGTTTCCTATTTCACAAGTCGTAGCTTGGCCTCGCCTCCCCAACTCTGCCGTTCACCCGGGAGGGTTGCTGGCGTCCTTGAAACACAATGCAGTCTTCAATATTGGGATCTGGCCTTCTCCACATGTCTTTCGCAGCCCTGTGGAGGCAATCTCCTGTGGGAAACTCTTGGGGTTTTGTTTGTGGGAATTGTTGACATCTGGCGGTAGTTATTAAGAGTGTCTGAAGTAGAATTATTGAGGAGATTGAATGGAGGATTTGTACCAGCAGGAGGGTGAGTATTAAGGAGTTGGGACGTATAATTGTTACCATCTGGAGAGATGAATCGAGGATGTGGGAGCAGGAGAGAGCCAATACCATCTGGGAAATGCTAGAGGGGGAGAAATATTGACTTGAGGAGGTGGAAGGAGAGCAAGCACCCCTACTAGCTAGGGAGCCCAGGGATATTCCAGCGAACCAGGTCGGTCTAGTGTAGACTGCAAAGGGAAGGAGGAGGTATAAGATTGTGCAAGAGGTACAAGGAGGCTGTGACAGTGGTAGAGTGAAGGGGACATGTACGCTAGAACAGGGATGTGGTCAGCTGAAAAAAAACCCAACCCTTTCCCTGAAACACTGAGAGAGTGGACCAGTGTTGAGAGAGGGCCACCTCTGTCTCTAACTTCTGGATGATAACTTGGCACAACGTGTTGGCCTAATCGGGACCCTTATCACATACTCTCTAGAAGTGGTTATGGTAATCCCCAAAATCCTCAATCTGCAGACGAAAACCATTATGCCCGACTGAACATTAATTGAGCCAGGACAAGCCCACACGCAGATCTTTCTCACAATTAATTATTTCGAATTTTGCATTCTGTTTTTGTTTCTTTTTAACTATTTGGAGAAACATTTTCTTTGCTGCACATTTGTGCATCATCATTTCATGATTGAATTGCCTCCAATTTCTGGGTGTGATATCATGAACACCTGAGAAAATACTGACACTGCTGAACTCAAGCTCATCTTCAGTTAACCATGCCCACCCCCATCATTCATACTCTTCACCCACTCCTATGTGAACCACATTATCCTTGTTAAGTAAACACTTAGGTTATTCCAAACAACTTGTCTTGTGTTCATTCTCAGCACACTCTGTGGCACTTGTTTTGTTACGATCTTCAAACAGTTCATTTTGAGAATTTAAGATAAAAGAGGCAGCCTGCCTACAGCGCTCCCTTCAGAGTTAATGGGAAAAAGAAAATGATAACTTTCCCAGCATGTTCGTCTAGTAGTAACCAAAGTATTCTGTTTTTTCAGTTTTTTTTAAATTATACGTCAGCAGTGCACCACATACGATTTTGAAGTAAAAGTATTTTACACCCTGGTTTTTTTGATTTGTTGTAAAATGTTTTTTTACGGAGTGGTTAAGCCCTGAGGAGAGAAGGGCTGTGCATTTCTGCTGTTGGGCTGTGGCGAGTGTTGGACTGAGCAGACTCGCTTTCCATTCTATTCCTGCATTGAATTCCAGAGAATTGCGTTGTCTCAAGTCGGAGGTGCGAGTGCCTTTAGGTTTTCAGCTGCCTGCTGCCTGCCTGGTAAGCTGGATACATAAGGCCGCCTCCACTGCCCTTGCAGCGTTAAGCCCTGAGGAGAGAAGGGCTGTGCATTTCTGCTGTTGGGCTGTTTGGCAAGTGGGTGAGCTGGAGCCCAAAAACGGCGCAGAGGAACAAGTGGGGCCGTCACCAGCTTATTGACCCAGCGACTTCATACGAACAAAGTAAGCCGTTATTTTTCATGTACGTCTACCATAGACGAACAAGTTTTTCCTCCCCTTGATTGTATTGAATCCAGCGATACTAAAAGCTGCATGACACTTAACGCTGCAGCTATGCCTGAAACTGAAGTTGAAGTTGATGCCGTATGCTTGTTGACGAATGAGAATACTACCATTGAACGCTTGGGTAATGGTCCTGGTCTTTCAGTTGCACTGCCATCAACCTCAAATACTGTCTTGGTTGGTTGAAAATACTTTCCCGAAAAAACAACCCAATCAGCCTGTGCCCCACTCGCCAGCTTACAGTGTGACACTTCTGCCTCTGCGGTGCGTCTGGTCATGGACGCTACGGGCGAGGGCGGTGGAGTGGGCGCGCTGTTGGGGCGGGTCATCTGTGTTGCCAGCGTTGTCCTGCACGGCGCTGCTGATCTGGCTGCGGAGGAGATGCCGGGTCCAGCCCACGGTGGTGTGTGCGCACTCCTTGAGGGTGTCGCCTTGCACGTCGGGGGAGGAGCGGCCGCTCGGGAGGCCTGGGATGTGGTTGCTACTCCGCCACGGTCCACAGGCGATGGCCAACTGGACGAATTGGTCGACTTCGTCCAGGTGTCACCTTTAAAGGCTAGCTCACCTGTGCATATCATTAACAGTCTACAGTGTGAGGCTCATTTGGACGACGTGTTTGTTCTCACAACCTCACCAGTTCTCTGTATAGAGCAAGAGGCTGCTACGTGTCATGTGGGCAATGACTCATCCAGAGTTGAGGGGTACTCGTATCCTGACATTGGTGAATTAGCGAACGAGGCTAGGAGAGACTCACTTGGCGTGGCTAACAAGGTGCTCGAAAATCTTGTATCAATGAACGAAGCGTGTAACGAGAGAGCTCATAGAAGGTGACCTATACCATTAGCAAAAACGGAAAAAACCCAGCCAAAAGGCAAAACTCTCAATTAACTGGAGCAAATGAGGATATATGGCACAAAGTGTGCTATAAACGCTCAAAAACAAATGACCATACTCCTAATGACCTCAAATTACGTGATGCATCCAATCATCTGCTAACCTCCCAAAAAAGGCTGACAATTGGACAAACAGAAATTCATTGATGCTAATGACTTGTCTATTGAGAAGTGTCAGTCGTCTGGCATCAATGGATCCGACCTTGATGACTCTCAAGACTCTTCATTGATGGAACGTCCGTTCCCCGAAAATTCGACATGTCAGGGACGACCCCACAACAAAAGCTCAGAGTCATCAAGCTTATGAAAACACCCCGGAAAGGAGCACACCTGCGTTATCTTCAGAGCTACAAGCCTTACTAATTTCATCAACGGCGATCTCCCTGGCACCCTTCACAAAATTGTATGAAAGCATACATGAAGCAACCAAAGACTTGACAACTGTCGTGGCCTTTATGCACTCTAAACTGATTCGACTTGAACAAGTATGTGACCGCTCATAGAATGAACAACATGAAGGAATCAAAAGGCTGGATGCGTCCTTCAATCTCCTAAATGACCAAAGGAAAAATGACTCTATCGATAAAAAGCTGCTGGCTGAGGTTGCGTGAGCGGCCCTGGCGTTCTTTAAACATAACAGAACAACCCCAAATACCCTGTGTCAACCTGAAACCCTTACGAGAGAAAGCGCCCTACCTAATCAATGTAATAACCCTCATGAGGAATATGGCATAAATGCAACTAACTTACACCTTCAGCAGCCTCAAAGAGGGGCTGCTCTTCAGGCACTGGATCAGAAAAGCATGATTAGCCAGAGTGGTCTACTCTCAAACAAGCGCACAACGCCATCCACTGCAAGTGGAGAGAGTATGTCTGTTCTGATACCCGCAACTGGACACGTCTCCTCCGGGATTGGAAGTTTGGCCAACCTCAGTAACAACTCCTATCGATAACATTGCTGCCATCTCGTTCAACACTGCATTTGAGCAGGCTCGTAGCAGCGCAAATCAAGCGCAGCTTGACTCTCAGGCAGCATCCTCTTCGCAGGAAGATTTGCGGGTATATGTGGGCAGCACCACTCCCTCTACATGTCCATTAGTAGATCCTTCAAATGTCTATCCAATCTTCAACGGGGTACCTCAAATCCTGACGAACTTAGTAGCACCTAAACCATCTACTATACAACCTCCAAAACAAACGAAAAAGTCTAAAAATCAAAAGGGCAAGAAGAACAAGTTATTGCAGGGGGCACGGAAGTTCCTGCGAAACATAAATGTGGTCCAGACTGTGGCGAGCAGCATTAATAAGTGCATAATGGCCTCGTCAAAAACAAACAACAAAACTCAACAAGTTCCACACTCAAATGATACACCCGTAGCTCATCGTGAAGTGGACAGGGTAGGTCCAGTTCATGATATACCCACTGAGCTCGTAAATCTATCAACATACGATGATGCAGATTGCGTAGACCTGGAAGACGATTCTGTCACGAGTTTGGTGGTGGAAACTAAGGGCATCCAAATTATCAAGGACGTCAAGGCAAAAGGCTCGATTAATGGGGCTCAAGAACATAAAACGGACACAAAGAACTCCAAACCTACCAGCAGTCTAAAGGAGGTTCCGCAACCAACTTGGCAGGATTCTAGCATATCGGGGAGAACTTGCCACATTATTATCGAAAACGGCAGGCACCAAGTACAACCAACTCCTTCAAATAGCCCAGTATTTATGACTTTACATAAAAAAAGAATGCGTAACACTGCAACCTCACAACTTGGTTGTCTCGAGGACTCAAGGGGCCTCATTACGAGGTAGGAGGTAGCCATGGTGCTATTAGCACCATGGCTACCCCCTTACCGCATTCCGGGTCCGGGTTCCCGGAAAAGGAATTTACCGGGTCATTCCAACCTTGGAGGACCCGGTAAGTCCCCATTCCGGGAACCATTCCCCATTCCCATTCGAGCCCCCATAGGGCTCAATGGGAATGGGGATGGAGCTAAGAACGGTAACGCAATTTGCGGTACCGCTATTAGCTCTGAAGTCCCTTAACGGGTCCCTCCCATAACGCCTGGTAAAACCAGGCGTTAAGGAAGGGACCCGCTAAGGGACCTCGGAATAGGGTGGTAAGGGATTACCGGGACCAGTGTCCTTACTGGTGCCGGTAATCCCTTACCACCTACCTCGTAATGAGGCCCAACATGTGTTTAAATCGATCATGTGACCACTAAGAAACAAAGTGGGCCAACAGTAACCCCTGTCAGTCGTGAGACACGGAGACACACATGCTTAATGCAAAATCTAATTGATCCTCAGTCTTGTTCACTAACTTCCAAGGTAACGACGGCTCGAAGTGTCAATACGACGACCCCTGTTTATAAAATTATAATTGAGAGGATGGAATCCTCTGACAAGTTAATCTTGAATCGAGGCAACACGATAAGGCTACTTCATTTGGTGCCGTCGCTATGGGCCATAAGCTCCAATGACCTGAAGATTGTGGAGTTTTTCGATGAAAAGCAAAATGAAATGAAATGATATTTTATTTATATCGCGCTCGTACACAAGTGTTTCAGAGCGCGACCAGGCAAAAAGGGAGGGGAACAAGGGAGAGAAAAAACAGAAAAAACAGCGATCTTTTTGCATGGGAAAGGAAAATGGGAGAAAATTGCGAAGCAAAGGAGAGAAAAACAAATAAATATTAAATAGAATAAATAATGAATTAGGGCTTTAAAGCATTGTAGTGCAGCCAGCAAGTGGCAGGTGAAAGTTAGTCAGAAAGGTATCTCTGATAAATGCAGATGAAACGTGGGAGCGGGGGCTGTGTGGGTACAGATACAGAACCCTAGTGCAGATGGTGGCCTGGAGGCAGTGCAGGAGGGTGGCAGGGTGAGCAGATACCTGGTCCCGAAAGAACAGAGGGTGGCCAGGTGCACAATGCCATGAGAAGAAACAGATCAACAGGGGAGAAGGGGGGCAAAGGCAGACGCAAAGAGGAAGGTCTTGAGAAGTTTCCAGAACCAAAGATGTTTTTCCTCAAGTTTCAAGGTGGCCGGGAGGCTGTTCCAAACGGAGGCACCAGCCGAAGACAGGGATCTACCCCCAGCTCGTTTTTTTGCAAAACGACTAACCCTGAGGGAGTTACAAGTGGAGGAGCGAAGGGCTCGAGAGGGGAGGTATTTACGGAGGGATAGTTGAAGGTATATTGGACCCAAGCCCCAGAAAGCCTTGTGGACAATGCACAGGGTTTTTAATTTAATCCTTGCAACCACTGGGAGCCAATGAAGGGATTTCAAGGCTGGAGAGATACGATCCCAGGGCTTGAGGCCAAGGACAAGTCTCGCAGTCCTGTTCTGGATTAACTGTAGAGGGCGGAGAGTGGAGGCAGGTAGATTTAGGAAGAGGCTGTTACAGTAATCCAGTTTGGAAAGAACCAGAGCTTGGTAGACCGTGAGCTTTTGAGGGAAGGAGAGGAAAGGTAGAGTACCTCTAAGGAGGTGAAGTAAAAAGTTAGATTTTTTGGAGACATCAGAGATGTGTGCGGAGAAGGAAAGTTTAGAGTCAAAGATAACCCCAAGGTTCTTAGCCGCGCAAGTGGGGGTGGGAGGAGGGCAAAGGGAGGCCGGCCAGAGAGTGAGAGGAAAGGATGGAGATGGTGTACCAATAAGGAGGATCTCAGTCTTGTTGGCATTTAGACATAGATCATTGGCGGCACACCACTTTTGAATGGTGATTAGACAATCTGAGATGAGGGAAGGAGAGGAGGAGGCTGAGGGAAGCCTGAAAATGAGTTGGGTGTCGTCAGCATAGCACTGGAAAGTTGAGCAGAACATTGAGATGCAGTAAGCGGGAGTTGCCAGGTATTGGTTGAAAAGCCAAGGCGAGAGGATAGGCACCTGGGGAACACCACATGTGGAGAGGGAGATAGAAGATAGGAAGGACCCAAGTTGTACCTGGGAGGGTCGATCAGAGAGAAAAGAGGTCAGCCAGGCCAGAGCCTGATCAGTGATACCGAGGTTGTCACAAAGACGATTGAGCAAGTGGTGCTCCATGTTTCATCATCATTAATCGCATCAACTATATTGGACGCTAACGTAGCCTTGTTTTCTCTAGGCTTTGATGTCTTTAAGTTCACCGAAACACACCATCCACTGGCACCTGGAGACGACGCGTCACCTCGTCATAAGCCTTTATCAGGGTGGTCGTCCATAAATACGACAACACCTAAGGAGCAGACAGAGCTCGACTTAAAACAGAACTCCAGAACATCTACACACAAAGATCACATGGGCGAGACAAAATTTCAGTCTTTGAAGTATCTCGTACAGGAGCTGGCTGTGCAAGCCACTGAAATGGATACGCAAAAAGATAAGATAAGAATAACAATTCATGGTAATGTAAGCTTGGATTGTCCCAATGTGCCAAGCGACAAAACCACGAGAGCAAGTGCGGAAAAACATGAATGGTATTGGTTATCCGAGGCATTAAACCTTAAAAAGCGACAATAACACCAAGATGACACTATGAAAAATGTGTGTAGACTAGCTTCCTGGAATACACGTGGCTTCTCACACTTGTTCAAGGCAAACTGGCTCGACTGTTTACACATTGCATGTTTACAGGAAACCTGGCTAACCGAAGTCCCGGTCACGTCTGACTTTGAGGTGGCTTTAAATCCTGCGATTAAACCTCTAAAAGGACATCCGATGGCAGGCCTAATCACTATGATCAGAAGATCTTCAGGTTGGAGGATACTGAATTCAACTAATCACTCACCATTTATTCAAGTAACCTCCATGGAACTGCTAGGTCATCCAGGGTCATGTACCGATCAGATAACCATAGTAAACATGTATTGGAACCATAAAAGAGCCGGTAAACAGGAATTTATTGACCAGATAATGGAAATACTCGACCAACTGTTGGAAGCCTCTGGATGGGCAAATATAATCCTCTGCGGCGACCTAAATATCGATTTGTTCAAACCATAGGAAGCAGGAAAAATAAACGCTGGCACACTCATAGTCAGAAGAGATGACTACATGAAATTTACAAATGTTAAATGGAAACACCCGTGATGACATACCTCCAGCCCACACTTGGCATTGGGCTGGTTTTGCTTAAACTATCGATTATATGTTTGTGACAGAAGCCCTACATCCACGCGTAAGATCGTTGAAAGTTGTCAAACATTAGCGACCATGACATGTTGGTAATGGAATTTTCAACCATACTGAAGGCATCTATCACAACGTGGCCTCACAATATTCAGGTCGAATCCAACAGAGTGCGACTGAGAATGGATACACACACACTGGTACAACTGACAAATCAGTACTGCAATGTCAGCGGGAACCTCAAATACGACCAACTCTTCATGCAATTCAAAACCAAAAAAGTGGGGCTTAAACATGTGGCCTTTATACGCTCACACTGCTCTGAGTTGGTCCTTCTGCAAGAGAAGCGCCTGTTGCACAGTGAAATTAGACGATCTAAGACTCTAGACGACCATGCACGCAAGCAAGTAATAAAGGCAGCAAAGCAAAGATATAAAAACTGGATAAAAACACATAAACATGTCATGATTCAAAACTATGCAGAACAAATGTTAAGGGCACTACAAAACAAAAACACAAAGGACTTCTGGAGCCTCATTAACAACCTGCATGCCCCCAAAAGTGCAATACAAGTGTGTATGGTGTCGGAATCCGATTGGATAACCCATTTTGAAGTACTATATAAAACAAACGAATCCCTGGATGGCCCAGTCAACTAAACTACCAAATCTTGGACCTTGTCTTTTTCGAAAGACAATATAGTGGCCATAATCAAGAGAGCAAAAAACTTGGGAGCCCCTTGCCCAGACAGCCTCATAAATTTCACCATTAAACTGCGCCCAGAGTTATGGGCAGAGATTTGTGCAACGCTATTCAAAAGGATAAACGCTACTTGTCAGATCCCTAAATCCTGGAAGTCTGCGATTATTGTCCCAGTATTTAAAAAGGGTGATCAAACCCCAAAAACTATCGACCAGTTGCATTGTTGGATGTATTAGGCAAAATCTACGCGCCACAATGCTACAGAAAAAATTGGTAGCTTGGGCTACAACATCAAATCATGTGGACAAACGTCAATCTGGGTTTGTAAAACAAGTGGGATGCTCGCTGAATTTACTATTGTTAAACATCATCAGAATGGAGGCAATGGAATCGAACACGAAGGTCTATTTAGCATTCATAGACTTTTTGTACGCGTTTGACACCATCGATAGATCAATTTTGTGGAAAAAATTTCAGAGTTGGGGGTGCCCACCAGATTTAACAGCTGCGATTAGACACCTTCACACCAAGACCTCAATTTCAATCCGTCTGGACCAATCAGGGCTCTTATCTGCACCAATTGACACCTTTATAGGAGTTAAACAGGGTTGCCCCTTAGCCGCAGCAATATTCAGCCTCTTTATCTCGGATATAGGTGATTCAATAGACACAGTAAAGTCATTTCTGCCGAAAGTTGCCAACGCACATCTAAGTTGGCTTCTTTACGCGGATTACTTGATTGTGTTGGATGTAACGCCCATCGGCTTGCAAAGAAAATTAAATGCTGTTCAACAGTATGTTACATCCAACTATTTATCGATCAACACTAAGAAATTCGAAATATTGGGCTTACGAAATATGAACAGTGGTGGTGTGTCCAATAAAAAAAACATAAAATGGACCTCAAGCCACGAAACGCTCCAGATATCTCAGACGGTAAAATACCTCGATATGAGAATAAGTTCAGCCATAAATGATGGTCCTTGGCTCGCCGAAGCAAAAAGGAAATGTAAACAACTCGCAAGCCAAGCACTGATCATGCAAAAAAAGATTTGGGAAATTTTCGTTAAGACCTGTCTTGTCCTTTTACCAACAAAAGGTAATTCCAGTCGTGACATATGGGGCAGAATACACCCTTGGCTGCTCCTATGAGACTTGGGCGTCCTTAAAAAATTGCTTTTGGTCCAAAGAACTACCTCTTCCTAAAGGCCTGAAGACACCCTGTATAAGGTATGAGCTATCAATCATATCGATTCATGCCAGGATTTGCTGGAGTCTATTAAGTCTATACCGCAAAACTTGTACACGAGCGCAAATTCCACAATTTGACATAATTTATGACGCTTCATCTGCCAACTCCAACATTGGGCCTCATTACGACCCTGGCGGTAAGGGGTTTACGCCAGCGTTAGCTGCGCCGACCCCTTACCGCCAATTACGAGGTCCCCTAGCGCCATGGTGCTTTTAACACCTGCTTTTAGCAGGTGTTAAAATCCATGGCGCTAAGGGACCATGGAGTTAATTACGCCACCGTAATTTACGGTGGCGTAATTAACGCCTTCCCCACTCCCATTATGCCCTATGGGGCAAAAATGGGAATGGGGAAGGGTAAATGGGGATTGGGGACTTACCGCCCCGCCAAGGTCGGAATGGGGCGGTAAGTCCGCCAACCACCATGGCGTAAACGTAGTTTACGCCATGGTGGTAAAGTCACGGCCCAGGCGGTAACTTACCGCTTGGGTCGTAATGAGGCCCATTGTGTCTATGTGGACGAATAGATGTGAAGCGATAGTAAAGAAATACGACATCAAACCTGATATGCTCCATGAAAATCCTGACAAGGCCAAACTTAAAATCTGGCGTGCTGATTGGGAGGATACCTGTGCGGAGAGAGTCGCTGCCAAAGCAATGAGTGATGTGCCACTTGAGACACGTGCCTTTAACATCCAACAACGCTATGTTATACCGTTCCCTGAACCGCAAGCAAGAAGACTCTTTATATTGTTTTGGCTAAACATGTTTAAAGCCATCAACCGCCTTTGCCCATGGAAAGGCAATGAACACTTAGAACGTGAATTTAAACATTTGGTTCTACTTTGTCCCAAATTAAGATCAAAAAGAACAATTCACTTGGGTGCCTGGAGCTTAAACCATCCCTCCTTATGTGCAGACGAATGGTGGAAGTTGGTGTATCAGGGAACAGACTTAAAACTGGTGCTTCCATTAACACGGCTGCTGGCAATAATCGAAAATCGTTTGAGGTTGGCACCAGTAGAGTGAACACGACTGTAAAAAGCAAGATTGTGAGAAACAACACATGACAACTCATGAGGACGGAGTTCTGGAATTGTTAGTTTCGGTGTTTGTTTAGTTTTTGTTTGTATGTTGTAATCATTTTAAAGGTTTGTAAAAACCAATAAAATTAAGTTAAAAAAAAGAATAATAATAATAATTCTCCATTCCCAGGGGACGTTTTGTTTTTGTGAGTAAAGATATATTTCACCTCTAAAACAAATATCTTTTTGTAATCTGTGCTACTTTGCACCTAGTAATCCAGGAATTCATTTTTTACACTGACGTTCCTCTTCAAATCAGGCAGTAATAATATCTGAGCTCCTTCCTGTGGCACTGCCCTGCTGTTCTAACATCAAAGATATCTGTGGCGCTGTGTCTGTGAAACCGGGTCAGTGTCCTATTTGTCATGGTTTCCTATTTTTTGTCAGGCGTATTCTTACTCCATATTTTTTGTTATGAGTGATCGTTTTAGAGAGTAAATGTTGCTGCTACACAGCATATAATCTGTATTGTGTACATAGGAGAGATTCCTGAGGGATTCCACCAACTTCTGAGTGCTATAATAATTAAGCAATATGCACCTTGCCGCTGGGCATTACCGAGTCAGTTAATGCCCTGTGGCCCATAGCCCTGCCCCAGGGCATTACCTTACTCAGTAATGGACCCGCAGCTAGGGGCATATTGCTATTAGTACCCTGGCCCGCAAGACCGGGATACTAATAGCAATCTTTTTCTGTCGGAACAGAAAAAAAAAATGACAAAAATATGGCAGCCTGGGAAGGGAAAACGTAGTCCATTTTCTCTTTCCATGGCGGCCTTTGGGAGCGGGCGTGCTGGGGACAGAGTCCCCACCATGCCCGCTCTCAAGAAAACAAGGTAAGTGGGGTTGGGAGGGTGGGGAGTGGATTGGTGCGTGTTTGGGGGACAGGGGTGGGGCAAACACTCACTTGAATCCCCGGCGGGGGAGGATGGCAGCTCCAGTCCTGCGAAGGCTCGGAGCGGGGATTACCCTGTTCTGAGCCTCCTCATTGGCTGAGGGACTGCCACATCCCCCTGCTGGTGAGGGGAACAAAGCTTCAGCTTCTAGGGATTTCGCATGGGGTACAGACAGGGCAAGGTCCAATCAGAATGCTTCTTACATTCTGATTGACCCTTGCCGGGTACTAATAGCTGTTATTGCCCAATGTATTGGTTATCATTTTAGCCACCTTAGAAGGATGAATGGCTAAGTCGCCACTGCCAGAATTTGAGTTTGTGATGCAAATGCTGGTCCCGTGGCAGAGGCATTTATTGTTTTTTTGGACCTTATGTGAGATGACCCGTTGAAGGGTCCATGGCATGAAATGTTGCTGATTCAGTTAATGGAATTTCAGAAGTGTGTGATACTTTCGATAAAGAGGATGAAAATAAATGACTGCAGAAAATAAAGGATTCAGGGCAATATATGAAGATGTTATGAGTCTTCCCAGTGTGGGACTATTTATATGGTTGAACATTTTATTCTATTGGGGTCATTCCGAGGTGGGCGGTAAGGGGTTACTGGCACCGATAAGGATGCCGGTGCCGGTAACCCCTTACTGCCCTATTCCGAGGTTTCCTAGCGGGACCCGCTGAAAACGTCTGTTCAGACCAGACCTCCTTAGCAGGTCCTGTTAGGGGACCGGGGTGCAAATAACGGGCCCGCAAACAGCGCCTTCCCCATTCCCATTGAGCCCTATGGGGGATCGAATGGGAATGGGGAATGGTATTCGGCATGGGGACTTACCGGGTCCACATAGGTCGGAATATCCCAGTAAATCCCCATTCCGCCTACCCAGACCCGGACCCGAGTTTGGAGGCAGCCATGGTGCTAATAGCACCATGGCTGCCTCCAAACTCTGAATGACAACGGGCCTCATTACGAGTTTGGAGGCAGCCATGGTGCTATTAGCACCATGGCTGCCTCCAAACCAGGCTCCATTACCGGGTTCCTGCAATGAGGACTTACCGGGTCATTCCGACATAGGAGGACACAGTAATTCCTCCTTGCAGGAACCATTCCCCATTCCCATTTGAGCCCCCATAGGGCTCAATGGGGAGGGAGGTAATAACGGGCAGATTACAACTGGCCCATTATTGCCCCCCTCTTCCACTCGTGGGACCCGGAAAGGGTCCCACAAAGGGAACCTCGTAATCGGTGCTCCCGTAATGAAGGGGGCCGGTCACGTACCGGCTCCCTTCATTACGGGAGCACCAGGGTTATAATGAGGCCTGTGGTCTCTGTAGGGGATATTAAGGGCTGCTCTAAAGGCATTGTTTTGAACTCTGTCCAATTTGTCAATAATATACTTATTGGCTCACGCGTACAGGGCATTGCAATAGTCCAATCTGGATATTATAAGAGCATTGGCCAGGGTAATACAGCTAGTTTCAGAGAGGAATGGTCTGCAGGCTCGGATCAGTTTGCATGTGTATGCTGTTGAGGATGCTAGTGAGTTCACTTGCTTCTTGAGGGTAAGTGCAGAGTCCAGGTAAAATCCTTATGTTTTAACTGAGGGCATCACTTTGATGACATTATTATCAATATTGTAGGCGGTGTAGCTGGGATTGAGTTTTTTAATAGCCGTCTCTGAGCCTAGGATCAGTAGCTATGTTTTTGAGGGCATCACTTTGATGACATTATTATCAATATTGTAGGCGGTGTAGCTGGAATTCAGTTTTTTAATAGCCGTCTCTGAGCCTAGGATCAGTAGCTATGTTTTGTCGTCATTCAGGCATAGGCTGTGGGATGCCATTCATGCCTGGATGAGGAGGTATATCTTATTTACCAAGGCTTAGTCCTCAAGAAAGTTGCCCGAAAGGGATATGATGGGCCTATAGTTAGTAGGGATGGCGGGATCTAGAGTTTGTTTTTTGAGCAGTGGGAGCACCCAAGATTCTTTTAGATTATTGGGCACTGAGTTCGTCTTGAATGAGGCATTGATGAGCTTCAAGATGAACAGAGCTAAGTCTCTAGCTGCATCCTTTAAGATTTGAGCGGGGCAGTTGTCTCCTTTACAGTTCGAAGGTTTTAGTGAGAGTATGATTTTTTCTGTCTCAACGATGGAGATTTTCTTGAAACTGAAAGGAGGGGTGGTGCCGTCCGGTGTGACTAGTGGGGGTTGCTGCTCAGGTAGGAGCAGTGAAGCTTTCTTATTGGCTATTTTAAGTTGGAGGGAGGTGATTTTATTTGATAGGTCATTTTGTATGTCTGTACACCAGGACTTATCTTTGGGAGTGTTGTCGGCCTGTGGTATTGGTGATTGCATTTCCCGTAGGATAGAAAATAGTTCCTTAGTGTCAGACTTTGCCTTAGATATTCTGTCGTTAAATATATTCTTTTTAGTACAAACTATTTCCTTCTTGTATAGTTTGGATACATTTGCAAGCTTGGCTTTGTTCTCGTCAGTGGGAGAGTGGTGCCAGGTTGATTGAAGCTTTCTTTTTTGGAGTCTTAATTCTTTAAATTGGGGCATGAACCAAGCATTAAGGTGAGATTGCTGTCTACCTTTATGGGTTTTGACAGGTGCAATAATGTCCAAGGCCTTGGTCATAGCGCTATTGAAGACCTCCACTAGCAAGTTAGGATCTGTATTACTGGTTATGTTGTTAATAGCAGGAAGAAGGTGTGGGAGTAACTTTTCCGCTGTAATATCCTTTTTGCTTCTTGTGGGTAGTGGGGGTGCCATAACAATAGTTTTGGGGCAAATGAGGTCTAGTGTGGCAGAGAAGTTAATTAGATAGTGGTCAGTCCAGGATTGCTGGGTGATATTGGTGATGGTAATATTACAGTTCCGGTCGGCAACCCAGTCTAAGGTCCTTCCTTTGATGTGGGTAGAGGAGAGGGCTTTTTGTATTAGCCCATGATCCTTTAGTAGTGCGGCGACTGATTGGGCATGTTTGTCATCAGTGTGATTAAAGCCAAGATTAAAGTCGCCCAACAGCAGGATTTGTGCATGGTCTTTGGTCTTATTGGCTACGAGGCCGGTCAGGTCGTCCTCAAAGGTTCCTAATGGTCCTGGTGGTCGGTATATTAAGTGGATAGTAAGAGTTTGGTTGTTAGATAAGGGGAGTTTAGCTGTTAGTATCTCACAGGATTGGTAAGAAGGAGATGTAGCGAGTCTGATGGGTAGATTAGATTTGGAGATAATGGCTAGTCCGCCACCTCTGGCGTTTGGCCTATCAGCTCTAAGTATCTGGTAACCATCTGGTATGGCTACCATAAGGGCGGGTCCTGTTGCCTCGTGAAGCCAGGTTTCAGTTATGACAAGCAGGTCCAGGTTCTCATTGGTTAGGGTATCAGTGGCATGGGCCACCAGAGATCTGGCATTGATAAGCGACCCCTATTCCCCGAACTGATACTTGTATAAAGGACAAGACTTGGTGTACTAATATACAATCTGCGCTGTCCAACAAAATTTCCCTTCTACAAGATAAAATTGAAGTTAAAAAAACAGAACCTATCCAATGACCCACTGCTGCAAGAATCGCTGCCAACTCCCACAAAACCTTGCAATAATTTCAAATTTGCCCTTGTTACTATCCATGAAGTGGAGGGTACAATAGCCTCACTCAAACCATCCAGATGCCAGGGAGACTTATGCTTCAATAATCAAAGAAACAGCTAGGGACCAAGCCCCCTTCATCACTTCTTTAATCAACTCTTCATTTAACTCCTGTACCGTCCCAACTAATCTAAAGGACACATGGGTCCTCCCTCTTCTAAAGAAAGCCAATCTAGATCCTGACACCCTGACCAATTATAGACTTATAACTACAGTTCCATTTCTCCTGAAGATCTTAGATAAGGCAGCCTAACTACAGATAAAGAACTACCTTGAAACTATCAATCTTCTAGGACTCTGTCAATGAGGCGTTAGACCTAAATACGGCACAGAATCAGCTCTCATTAACCTGACAAATCAAATGGATGAGATAAAGGACAATGGGAAACTGGCCCTTCTCCTCCTATTGGACCTATCCGCCGCTTTTGAATTAGTGGATCATAAGGTGCTCTGTAAGCATCTGTCTACAGCTGCTCACTTTTCTTCTGAAGCTACAGCCTGGATTCAATCCTTTTTGGATAATTGGACCATGAGAGTTTTCTCACCCACTGCATCAGCGGAGCCTACACCCATAATCCTCAGAGTACCACAGGGCTCGCGTGTTTCTCCAACGATGTATAACATTTTCACGAAGCCTCTCTTTGATGACCTTGACAGTCTAGGTGTCACCTATACTAACTATGCAGATGACACTCAGATTCTCATTCCCATCTCTGGAGATTATGACACTGACTCCACCTTATTGAATAAAATGTATCTCACTAGCCAAGCGTGGATGGCCACTCATGGCCTCTGCCTCAACGACGATAAGACAGAGCTCCTTCTCATCTACTCGTCAATAAAACGAAACATTCAAATGGATTGTGTCCTCCAACACATTCCACATCTTTGACATGTAATGTCCACAGCTGTGCACTTCGGAAGCTTTATCGGCAGAGGGCATCCTGCGTCAATGTCGTTGTGTCCATGTCCCTCGAGGGCCTCTGTTGAGGACAACGTCACAGGATGTCATAAATAGGACGCACGGCGCCCGTAGCCTCAGTTTCGTTTTTTCTGCGAAACGTGTTAACTTTGTGAGACTCTGCACGCCTCGTGTGTTTTCTTCATTGAAGATGTCTTTCTTTTCTTTTTTTTTAAAACTGTTTTTCTTACCTTTAACAGTACAATCTGTACAAAAGACCAAGAGACAAAAAAAAGGAAAAAACACTTAACTTCATAGGACAACAAACCCCCCAACAACACCCCCACCCAACCCCTTCCAGGTTATACATTCATACAACAATAATGCGTCAGCGTACCCCTACCAAGTCAACGGTCTCAAGACCCATAGTTCTCTGAAACTATAAAGGATAGAAAAACCCCAAAACAAACCCACACCAACAAGAAGTCTCTAACCAATCTTTGGGGCTGGCGGCCCCTGACGCACTGTAGGAGTATCCTCCAGGTCATCTTGTGACGATGGGACGCTCTCACAGAACAATTCGCTAGACATGTAGCTCCTGAAGGCTGGCTAACAGTCCCTTGGTCTGCTGCTGAGGGGAAGCGTCTGATTGTACTGCGTCTTCCCTCGTTCACATATCGACATAGAATTCACCCAATGGTGTAATGTAGGGGCTACAACCGCCCCCCATGTGCGTGCCACCAATGATCTAGCGACAACAGAGGCCATGCCAACCAGGCGTTTATCACTATATGATTGCAATTCCACCAATGCCAACAACCAGGTTTCAGGAGTAAATGGGATAGGGTCCTCCATCATTTTCTCCATAACTTCTGCAATGGCCACCCAAAAGATTTGAATATGAGAACAAAACCAGGCCACATGGTAGAAATCGGCTGGGGTCTGTTGACATCTCCTGCAGTTCGGGGACCTGAGTGGGAAAGTTTTGTGTAGCGAAAGAGGAGAATAGTACAGTTGATGTAGAAATTTAAAATGGATCAAACGAAATCTATTATTGAAGGAGATCGATGTGGTCTGAACAAGTATGGAACCACATTGGGTCTCTGACAATGAACATGCCATACTGCCTTCCCATTTGACCCTGTATTGAGAAGAAGGGGACACAAGCAATCAGGCCAAGCCGTACACGGATGAAATCACCTTTCTAGGGGATGTCTGGGTTACGGCGTACTCCAATATTGGGGAAACCGCAGGTGCATTTGGGAAGTCGGACCACCTTGATTTCAGTACCTCACGGAGGCGGAAGTATAACAGCAGAGTGACCGGAGACCAGTCGCCCCTGGACTTAAGATCCTCCCAAGTTATAAATTTTCCATGCGCAGCCACATCTCCTAATGCGGAGATTTGCAGATTCTGAAAGTGTTGAATGAAGATGTGCTCATATGTAAGAAGAATCCTGCTGACACTATATATGGCCATCCTGGGGGAGTACCACGGCCCCAGCCCAGCCCATTTCGCTAATTGATCCCAAGCCTTCAGTGTAATCTCCAAGGATTGGACCTCTGCCCTCAAGTGTCGCTCCCGAGCAGCCCACAAGAAGCCTCTAAGGTCGTCAGTCTGAGCGATCGACCTCTCGAGGTGTGAATGAGGAGACTTATTCATAGGGGACCAACACCAGGTTGAATATTGGATCTGAGCTACAAGATAATAAAGGAAAGGATTGGGGACCTCCAGACTCCCTTGAGCATATGGGCAGCACATTGTGCGCAAAGAGATGCAGGGTCGCTTCCCTGCCCAGATCAACCTAGACATCAGTGACTTTATGCAATTCTAAAAGGATACAGGGGCCATATCAGGACGTTATTGAAAATGTATAGTAGTTTCGGTAGAATAACCATTTTGGATAGAGAGATGCGGGCCGCTTGGGAGATAGGCCGTATCCATGTGTCTACCCTGTCTTCCAAGTGTTGCAGGGCGTTAAGATAGTTCTCCTCATGTAAGTGTGTAGGGGAAGTGGACACTCCTATTCCCAGATAGCTGATTCCTTGTGGGCACCAAGCAAAAGCCTCCCCCACATCTTGCAGAGTGACCCCAGTTGTGAGCGGAAGTACCTCAGATTTAGACCAGTTTATTTGTAAACCGTATAAAGCACCAAATGTGGATATCTCCTCCATCACGGGCCGCAAATTGGTCCAAGGGTGTTTTATGTAGAGGGAGACGATAGACACACATGAACGGATTGTCACTCCACGGTGGGAGTGGAACTCTCTCAGGGCAGAAGCCACCGGTTCAATGGCCAAGGCAAATAAAAGGGGAGAAAAGGGGCACCCCTGCCTAGTGCCTCTAGTTGGATAAATGGGAGCACATTGGGTTCCATTTGTGTACACCAGAGCCTTCAGGCTGAATAGAGAAGCTGGATCCAGTTATGAAACGTGATGCCTACGCCCGTGCGTCGGAGGACCTCGAACAGAAAAGGCCATTCAACCGAGTCGAATGTCTTCTCCGCGTCCAAAGCCACCACAGCAACAGGAATGCCCGGGTTCACATTATGTATCAGAGTGAATAATCTGCGCAGATTATTCTGGGTAGATCGCCCTGAAATAAATCCTGCCTGATCTGGGAGGATCAGAGCGGGCATGTGGGGAAGGAGCCGGTCCACAAGCAACTTCGCAAAGATTTTATTGTCAGTATTTATCAGTGACAAGGCGCGATAAGAAGAGCATTTTTTAGGGTCTTTGTTAGGCTTGAGCAGTACCGTGACCAGGCCATTCCGAGTGGATTCCGGAAGTACCCCAGAGGAAGCCGCCTCCTCAAACATATTGCCTAGATGGGGGATAAGCAGATCAGGGAAGGCCTTATATAGTTCAGCCGTAATCCCATCCGTTCCCGGGGCCTTACCGTTTGGGAGTGACTTTATCACCTTACAGAGTTCATCTTCTGTGGGGGGATTGTTACGGAGCCCTCCAATCTCTGAATCAAGCCACCCCATGGCGAACCTGTCGAGGTATTGGGTGATATCATCATGCCCTGCCGTACTATGGGCGGTGTACAACTTCTCGTAGTATTGGCGAAATACCCCATTTATCTCCACCACATCCCTGGTAGACTCTCCCATGTGGGGTTCCACTTCTAGTATAGGTTCCAAGCGATTCTCCTGTCTGATGGCCCAAGCAAGGGTTCTACTCGGACGCTCTCCCTCCCCATATTTCGCTGCCGAAATTGGATCACCTAAAAATCTCTCCTCCCCACCCATTAAAGAACGGATTTCTCATCTTTTCACCTACAGGTCGGCTTGAAGCAAGGGGGAGTTTGTCCTTTCCTGTAACGCCCACCTGGTTCCCACAGGGGCGTTGATCTAGTCTGGATTACTGCAGCCTCTTCTAGCGTGATGCGCAGGACCCGGAACACCGATTGGACAGGACCTCCAAATCGTGCTTCCTTGGCCCGTAGGAATATCCTTCTTATGGTTTGGAAGGTTGAACTCTCCATCCTGCTTCTGGTGCAGGGGCGCGCGTTCGTCCAGTTACTTCACTGGTTTTCAGAATGGAACTGGCAAAATCCACTTGACTTTCCTGAGCGGTGCGCCGTAAGTATGAAAGTTCAAAGTTCAAGTGAGGCCCCCTTTATGCTGTCTTTCTCACCTGTGATCTGTCCTTTATTTCAGGTGCAGAATGAAGGCGATGCGTCGAGGGGTTAACCTGCCGAGGTGAGTAGTAATTAGGGCGATCCCTCTAGATGTCCTTATCATTCGTCTGAAATGTCTCTAGTCCTTTCCCCATAGGGGCTGGGGTACGGTACCTGCCAACGGGGCGGCGCCGACCCAAAATGTGGAAGAAAAGCCGGTAAGTATTATGGCTGTTAATCAGGCTTTCCTTCTGTGTGTCCTTCTGCTCACCTTTTGTTTCTTCCTCTCTCCCCTAGGTGCAGAGATGTGGCGTCCGATGCTGACAGCCGCGATGGAGCCGGGAGATGTCTCGAGGACAGGACAGGTGAGTGAAGCGTGGCGCTGCAGCGAGCAACGCGATGCTTTTAAATTGAAGTCTTCCTTCAGGGATGCTGGCGAGAAGATTCCAGATGCAGGTAAGAAGCTTGAAATAATCCTTGGTTTTCACCTTTCTCTTTTCTTCCTTCCTTGCAGGTCTTCCAGGTTCAAGACGGGTGTGGCTGTAGTCCAGGAGCAGGAGCAGACACGGTGAGCGTTAAGCTGCAGGAAGCAGAACAACGCGAAGCATGAGCTGCTGTCTGGGCGTGGCTTAAATAGCCTCCAAAGAAGTCCCAGGTATGTATCCTTCCCCAACTAGGTATGTATCCTTCCCTGGCCATGCCCGAGTGAAAAAATAGTCCCTATGAAAAAATAGTCCCTTTCAGGTCTCAGGGAGGCCTGAAGCATGCAGCATGGTCTGCATCAGGTAAGTGCACAAAACACCTCCCTTTATGAGCCTGGCGCCTATGGCGCCAGGACTGATGTCCAACATGAGCCTGGCGCCAAAGGCGCCAGGACTGAGTCCAAAGAGTCCCTATAAGGGGCCGCTGGGCTTTTACCCGAGGGCATGATGCCTGCTTCCGGGGGTGCTGGGCCTGGCCTGATGCTCCAGTGGTAGGCATCATGACATTTCCTGAAGGAGCTCCATATTTTTAATTTCTTTCTCTATTGGATAGTTTTCAGGACCCCCCCTCCTGTGACATGCACCATCCCCGCAAATACACCTTAAAAGTTTCCCAAACAACCCCTAGGCTAGGGACGGACTCCGCATTCAGCTGAAAAAATTCTGCAATGGCCTGGCGCAAATCCTCCATCAGAGTTGCTTGGGAGGGGATGGAGGGCCCTTGAATTTCACTAGGCCCAGGGAGTGATCCGATAGGGGGAGAATCACCGCCCCATCCGTCACGCGTGACAGATCCAGAGACATGTGGATATAATCAATTCTGGATGAGCTACCATGTACACTAGAATGAAAGGTGAAGTCCCGAGCGTTAGGGTGAAGCCAGCGTCAAATGTCTAACAGGGAGTAATACAATGCAATGGATTGCCACTTTTGAGCTGCACGGGTGAGGGACCTTTGGGTCAGTGTGGATCTATCTAATGTTGAGGAGAGGGCTAAGTTCAAATCTCCCACCCAAACCACCTCATACCCTGGGAATGTTCGCAGGTGTTCCGAACATGCTTTGAAAAAATTTTGAAAATCATAATTAGGGCCGTAAACGTTTCTGAATAAAACAGACCAGGCCGCGATCTCACCAGCCACCAGGATGAACCGGCCTTCACTATCCAACACCTGTCTGTGTAATTTGAATTCCAGAGAGCGATGTATATAGATTGCAACACCCCAGGAGTCTGTCTGGTAGGAGGACCCTTACCTGATAATACCCCATCCTGACAGGGCAGGGAGTTTGTGATCCTTTCCTAGATGAGTCTAATGTATACATAGGACATTAGCATGGTGATTTTGCACATAGTTAGAAATGAAATGCGTCTTTTTTGCATCAGTGAAACCCCGAATGTTCCATTTAAGCAGAATGATGTCAGAACTAACAGGAGCATGAAGCCCCTAGGGGATAGTCATGTTCGGACTGGGCTGGCAGCAATTGGATACTCTAATGCCACAGAGGTATCATTTGGTGCAGGATTACAGGGACACATTACCAAATCATGACGCGCATAAAGCATTCTAAACCCAGAAGGAAAAACCCATCCACCCCACCCCCTCAAACTAGGTGCAGCAACCCAATAAGCACCAACCGGTGGAAAACTATAGGTACCCCCCTCGTCCCCCTGCCCATGCCAGAAACTCCAAAGCTACCGGCCAGCAAATCCCTGCCTCCACCCACCTAGCTTCAACCATTAAACTTCAACTCGCTTAGGTGCCGCTGGGCATGGGGGGTGTCGGCGGCCGCTGTGCCTCCCGTTGGCAAGAGGCTCATTTACCAAATTAAGCTACTACATTGGAATTAACAAGCTTAGTAATTGCTTCCAGAAATTGTAAAGCGGGGCTGCAGGGTTCCTCGGAGGACCCGGGAGCAGGTCGTAGCTGCGTGGTGGCTCCATCCAAACCAAATCAGACTAGGATGAATGATGAGAGGAAGCCCCCGTATCCGGGATTTCAGAGGCAAATCGTTCCGCAGATTCCGTAGTCGTGAAGAATAAAGTCTTCCCCTGGTAAACAACCCTCAGTTTAGCGGGGTACATCATAGAGTAGCGGATGTCTTTCTTTCACTGCTTGAAAGGGCTTCCTCTGATCCTGTACTTGTTGACTGAAGTCAGGGAAGAGTCTAATTGTAGCAGAGCCCCTCTGGAGTGACTTCTTTTCCCTAGCGATGCAGAGCAGAACATCACGGTCCCGATAGTTGAATATACAAGCAATAATGGCTCTCTCCGTGGCGCCCGGGGTGGTCTAGCCACCAGGGAACGGTGGGCCTGCTCCACCATGAACATGTTCGTAACGGTAGGGTCGTCGAGAACCTCTCTAAGCAATCTTTCCACGAAAAGTTCCATGTTGTCAATGGGGGTGGACTCGGCGACTCCTGTGGTCCTTATGTTGTTTCTTCTAGACTTACCCTCTGGTGCGTCGTTCTTGGCGACCACTCTTTTCACTGTCTGTTGAAGAAACTCCACCTCTTGATGAAGTACCGCAATCTTGTCCTCTCCCTCCCCAATCCGGTGCTCCGCCTCCGACATCCTGCCGCACAATTTCTCAATTTGTACTGCTGACTCATCTACTTTTACGTTAGCGCGTCAATTTTGGCACCCAGATTGTTCGTACTGCCTTTCAGCGCTAACAGAGTCTGGTTGAGGGCCAGGATATCAAATTGGGATGGGCCGGCCTTAGTCTCTTGTTGCAAAGAATCCGACCTGGCATACTGATCCATCTTCGCCTGTTTCTTCTGATTGCCCATTCCGGGCGCTGGTTATAGGCTTGTTGTGCACGTTGGGCAATTCAGTGGAGGGGTTGATCGCAGTATACCCAGGATGGCAGCCAGGAAGTATGAATGGGTGGTGGGCCTCTAATATCACAGCCGAATGATGACCCGGTAAAAGAGATGGGATGGACAGGGAGGGCAACCCCGCAGGATCAGGCAACCTTCTATGTGACCCAGAGCGGCGGCCCAGGGCAAAGCTTGTTGATCGAGAGAACTTGCTGAAGGTAGGTGCAGTAACCCTGCTGGGCAGCCCCCCACCAGTCCCAAGCTATGGAGCCTCCTGGCTCAGAAGAAGCCTCCAGCCCTCCCTCCACTCCCAAGGGCACCGCTCCCGCTCCGCATCAGTAATGTTGTAGCATAGCTGTGATGGAGTTATTGGCTTATGAATAGCTTTCCAGGACGCAGCCTCCAGGAGAAAGAGAACACTGTGGGCTGCATTTTGCTTGGTGAAACAGGAGCCAGGGGTGGGTGACGGTATAATGCCCAGTTATGAGTGGGATGATGGCCCTGCGCCCCTGCCAGGCTCGCGGGAGGCAGGTGTTCTGATGCCTGGGGAGGGATGGGCTGGTATCTTCCAGTCAATGGGGACTAGGGCCCTCTGCCACCCCAACTCCCCAGTTGGGGGCTAGGGGCACAGCGTTAGTAGAGTCCCCTCTTCCGGCTCCCCGACTCACCGCGCCGCCATGTTGAGGATGTGACGGATGTTAGTTGTTCCCCAGGCCGGGCTTCTATTAGACTACTGGCACAGCGTCCCACCGAGGGTCCCGCAAGTATGAGACCCGGTTGACAGGAAGGACCCCCGCTCCCTGGGGCGTCAGCCGCATCTGCGCTTCTCCCCCGCCGCCATGTATTTGTAGGCCATGGGGGGAGATGGATCCACGGTCTCTGTTGAGGGAGGCGGAGCCAGGGAGTACAGGAGTAGACCACTGTAGGAGATCCGGGGGCCCGATGGGCAGCCCTGCTGTGCCCCGGGGGCGGTCACTAGGTCCGGTGGCACCCGAGCAGCATAAATCTACCAAAGTGGAAAGTAGCCGGAGGGTAGGAGGCCACGGATTCCGGGGCCTCTCTGCGCATCCGGTTTTGCGGGCAGCCTCCTCGCACCCCAAGGCAGGTCTGGGCACCGAGCTGGAGTCAGGTTCCCCCCCTCCCCTGGAGAAGGGTACCAGAGATGCAGTGTGATCTGGGGGCAAAGATCCTCTGAGCCCGCTGGGCGGGTCTCGGGTGCCGATGCCAGTTCAGCCGTTGGTGGGGGATGGGCAGATTGTCACGCCAAGGACTAGTCGCTCTGGTCCCCCAAAGGAGCGCACTGGAATCTCGGGATCTACGCGATCCCGGGTGATCGTGCTAGAATCCTCTTGTGGAGCCGATATTCCGACGCGGTGCTCTGTGCTTTGTTGAGTGGCGACAGGACTGGAAAGCAGGATATTTACCCATATGTCGGAGCCTCTTCCGGGGCACTCTCAGGCTGCGGCCATTACATGAGTCGCGCAACAGCGCCCCAAAAGAAGTCTTTCTCTTCGACCCCTCCGACTCTGCGGTCCGATTCCAAGACCTGCCGGGACTGCAAGTCTAAAATGTCGCTCACCGATCCTCACTGCATTTGTTTGTGGTGCCTCGGCGAGTCGCACGACACCGACGAATGTTCGAAATGCCAGTCTCTGTCTGCAACAGCCTTGCGGGAGCGGAAGGGGAAGCTTCAGGTAGGTAGGGGCTTGAAGCCTGTTAAATCCCGGACTTCCAAGTCCAAGGGGGTTTCCACCAATGACACGAGGGGCGACTCTCCGTGTCAGAAGGAATCCTGGGGATCTCGGTCTTGGAGTGGTTCCTGCCACTCGTCTTCCTCATCCCGGCACTCCCGGAAGCGCCGTCACTGGTCGCCTTCCCCGTCCTCCTCGGAAGATGGTGCCTTGAGGAAGGTTACGTGCCCTACGAAGTCCTCGACTCCGGAGGAATGGGCGGCATTCAAGAAATCTATGATGGTGGTTTTTCAATCGCAGGACAAGGGTCCGGTCGCGCCTTCTGACGAAGCCGGCCTGGATCGGTATCGGTATGTGGCTCGCACGCCTTTGGGTTCGGGTTTGTGACGCAACACACATCGGGAGCCGTCGAGGTCCCGTACGGACAAGGTTTCGAAAGGTCGCAAGAGACGTGTCTCTAGGTCTCGGTCCTCGTCCCCAGCGAGACCGCAGCTACCTCTAGAGGGCTTGATGCCGGCGTCAACTCGGACGTCGACGCTTTGCCTTCATACCAGCCCACAGAGCTGTCGGCCTTGGTGCTCACAACGTTGAGGTTGTCGAGGCTCTCGACGTCGAAGCCTTCGATGCATTCGGTGCCTTCAGGGAATTTTTCTCGGAGTGTGCTTTTGGAGTTCCCAGACATCGTAGATCCTTGGAGGAAGGCTACTGGAAAGTCTGTGTGGCCTGCTTTTGCCACCAGGCCCTCTTCTGTCCCCAGGCCTGGGTTTCATCTCCCCCTGGATGACATTCATGAAGAGGAGGAAAAGTCTGTGGTTGAGGACCCAGGTGACCTTGGGGATGCTCCACTTTTTTCTGGTGATAGTCAGTTGCAGGAGTTGCGCCAGACCCTCAATGATGCCAGTGGGTTGGACACTTCTCCGGAAGTGGAATTTGGTAAGCCTGAGCCTCATGTAGAGTCCTCATACAGGAGACTCATGGCGAGGGTCTCGGAATATCTGGCCTGGTCCAGTCCTCCTGAGGATTTTGTGCAGGATGATCTGACGGACATTCTGGATCAAGGTCCGTCCTCTGACCCTGTTTTGCCATTTCATCTTACCTTGCAGAAAAGGGTGACAGCTGCTTGGCAGTCCCCGGAATCTCTTCCGGCTGTGAATAAAAAAGTAACTAAGAAATACCACCCTTCCGTTAGCGACCCCAGCTCTTTGTCTACTCACCCCACTCCTGAGAGTTTGGTGGTTCAGGCGGCTACGGCCACTTCGAGGCAGGCGGCATACCCTTCCATCCCTCTGGATAGGGACGACAATCGCTTCAATGGTTGGGCACGGAAGGTGTTTTCTGCTGGGAGCATGGCCTTGAAATCAGCCAACTCCACATGTGCCTTGGCAAAGTTTACACACACTCTGTGGAAATGTGTAGCTTTTACGGCTGAGCATATTCCAAAGGGGGAAGAAAGGGATGGTTTCCTTGTTATCGTGCAGGATGGCAAGGATGCCATGTGTGAGGCACTTCAGTCAGGTTTGGATACGGCTGACAGTGTGAGCCAGTCCATGGCTGCGAGCACCGGTATACACAGATCTGAGTGATTGCGGAAGTCAGGGTTTGCTCAGGATGTGCAAGCCCGTCTTCTGAACATGCCCTTTGATGCCGCACATTTATTTGGCAGCAAGGCTGACGAGAGCCTTGAGAGGTTGCAGACCTCAAAAGCTGCTGTGAAGTCTTTAAGCGCCGCGGTGCGTCAACCTCTGCCTTTTCGTCCTAGGGGACAGTAGTGGAAGGGAGGTTCCTTTAGTTTCTAATCCTAATTTGGTAGAATGAGAGGGGCCGCCAGTCAAAGGGGCCAGCGAAAAAGTACCCGTGGTGGTTTCGGGGAAATCGTGGTGCTAAAGCCGCTCATGCAGCTGCCTCTTTGCCTTCAGGCACTGCCGCAGCCACTTCCAAACAGTCGTGAGCCCATGTCCCCTGGTTCACCGGTTGCGGGCAGATTGTCTGAGCATCTCGAAGAATGGCGTGTCATTACTTCAGATGCATGGGTTCTGGATACCACAGCCCACGGCTACTGCCTTCCCTTCCTTCAGCGGCCTCACGACAATCCACCAGGGAAACACTCTTTGAAGAGTCTGGATCCGCTCCTTGCGCCGCAAATCTTGTCCCTGCTGGAGAAAGGCGCCATAAAACTGGTGCCTGTAGCGGAGAGGAACAAGGGATGGTATTCCCCTTATTTTTTGATCCCAAAGAAAGACGGGGGATTGAGACCCATCCTGGTTGAACAAACTTCTCAGGAAGGACAAGTTCAAGATGGTCACTCTTTCTCAAGTCCTCCAGGCCCCTCAACTTCAGGATTGATTGGCGTCTCTGAACCTCAAGGATGCATACTGAGGTTTGTGGCTGGCGACTTGCACTTTTAGTTTCGGGTCCTGCCGTTCGGATTGACCTCCACCCGAGGGTCTTCACCAAGCTCATGGTGGTGGTGGCAGTGCACCTCAGGCGGGGGGGATTCATGTCTACCCCTACCTGGACGATTGGCTGATCTGGGCGCGGTCTCCCAAGCTAACTTTGAATCATCTTGGTGTCTCCTGCCGCACCCTCCACAGGCTGGGCTTCTCCATGAATTTCAAGAAGTCGCACCTGACACCTTCCCAACAGCTCCAGTACATCGGGGGGTGTTGAACACGTCCTTGGGGAAGTGTTCGCCTCCCAAGGTAAGGGCTCATCACATTGTGCAGATGGTGGACAATTTTCAACATGCCCAGAGTCTCCCAGCTTTCGATTTCTTAAGTTTGCTCAGCCTCATGGCTTCCTGCATTTTTCTGGTGCTAGAGGCTGTTAGAAAAGATTCCATATTTGTATGAATTTTCCCTCCATGTGTCAACCCCCCAAACTTTTTGCTGCTGTTGTACCACAATTGACTGACTTTGCCAGAGAAGCACAGCCCTCAGCTGCACTCGTGTGGGCTTTCGCTCACTTTTTATGGGGAAACTGTCATGCCCTTAAGACAGTCAGTACTGGGAGACTTTGTTTTCCTTAGTCCTTTCCTCATGTTGCACCTTTTGTGCAACATGGAACAAGTGCGCAATGTAACTTACCTTACAGCACAATTGGGTCTCTAGTTATTTCCAAAGGCCCTAGAAACTCTCGCTGGACTTTTTATGAACTCTGCAGATGTGTCTTGGACAGGACTGGTGGCAGCTATCATTTTCTTATATTTTTAACCCTTTCTTGCCATGTTATCCGCGTTTACCGCGTTTGGCACGAATAGGTGGCCTGGCTCCAAAATGGCCATGCCACAAGGTTCTTTGTCCTGTCCTTTGGTCATCTTGCCCATTTACCTTCCCCAAGTCGAGTCGACCCGGATCAGTCCTTATTTGGTCATGCACTTTCCCGCGAAACCCAGTGATTTTGCAGGCTTTTGCATGCCTTGTGTGTGTGCCTCCAGGATGTGGGCTGGGATGTCTGTTCCCAATAAACATCCTGGGTGCCAGAGAGTCTGGAGTGTCCTGAATGCCTGGGACCACCGTGGTCCATGATTGGTCCACGTATGGAGTGAGTGTTTGTGAGCAGATCTTCCATTGGGTCCTCTCCGTTTTGGCGTGAAGGGAACTTTGGATAAGAGGAGGCTGAAAACACCACTACCATGTCGATCTCCTGAGTTCACAATGAACAAAGGATCAGGAGCCAAGTATCCTGCAACAAGAAGCTGAGTCGAGGAACTGCTGGTGACCCGCTGGAAGGTTTGGTACCCTGTGCCCGCTGTCGTCCCGTGGGACCCCTCTGCCTCTAATCGTCCTAGAAGGTCTGCGAAGACGCTTCGACCCATTGGAATAGTGGGATCAACTACTCTCTGCACCTTCAGCAAACCTTGCAAGTAAGCCTCTTCGGAAGTGTCCCTGGGCCAACCAGTGGGCTGACCAGCTTACACTAGATGTTTGCTCTGAAGCTTGGTATACTGCTAGCTCTGTGTCCACAGCACCCTCACACCGAATTTCGTAAACTTGGCATTCCCAGGTCTGAAGTGAGACGAGTGCACCCGGACCGGAGTAAACGCGGTTACCGTGTTGCCCTGCTGTGGCAACAATCTGTGCAAGTTTGCTGCATCTGTGACCCCCTTGCTCCTGAAGCCTGCTGCAGTGGAATTGGGCTGATTCCTCCACCCAGAGCAGAGAAATCACCACTGTCCCATTTGGGAATCCTCGCTGCATCTCAGAAACTACACAGTGTCGAGACATCCTGATTGTCGCATTCGAACCTGCCAGCGAAGTGGACTGTACTGGCGAAGTTTGGGTCTGCCTGCGATGGGTCCGGTGAGTAGTCCTTACCCCCAACCGGTGGCCCCTAGCGCAGGAGCCCATTTTTATGCACGAAGTGGCCCCTGTGGGCCCCTTTCCTTTCCACAACTACTGCGAAATAGCGACTCCATCCCGCACTCTCAAACTGCCTCTGCCCTCAAATGGAGGTCCTGCTTGAATAGTGGGAACTTGTTGTTCATCGCCTTATCCACCTTCCTGAGCGGCTAGAGACCCTTGAAGAGACCCTATTTTGTCCATTGCACAAGCGCCTGCAGGTACTGTTGAGCATAAGGCTCCTCTCTTTGTAGGGCTTGGATTGCCCGTTAGGTGTGTTCTAAATGTGGAACTGGGTCTAACGATTACTTGCACTCCCTGTTTTCCTCCCCATCTAGGTGGTTGACATATTTTTCGTGCTTTTAACCTCTTACGCCCCATTGGTCTTGTATATATATCGTGTTGATTATGATGTATTGGTTTAATCTAGTGTTACTGTGATTCTTTGCTATGGTCTATGTTTCAAAGGCCTTGCAATAAATGTGTCAATATTTTTAATATAACACCTGTCTGGAGTAATTTGTAAGTGTCCTTGCTTTGTGTGCTCATTGAGGTCTTTCAGTCACCCTCACCCCTCTTGAGACTTAGGGCCTCATAACAAGATGGCCGGTAACGCTGGCGCTATCTGCCCTACCGCCAAACCCACTGGCGCTATTAGCGCCGGATCACAGGTTTGGCGGATTTGGAAATCCCCATTCCCCATTGAGCCCATTCGAGAATGCCCCATTCCCCATTTGGCTCAATGCGGAAATTTCGCGCTCATACAGCCAGCGGATTTCCTGCCGGCGGTATGAGCGCAATTTTTCGATGGTTTTCCCCCCAGCTCAGAGCTGGGGAGGAATCCGCCGAAGCTCTGATTTGGCGGACCCTTAAATCCGGCAGTAACAGCGCTACCACGGGATTTAAGGGTTACCGCCAAACTCGTGATGAGGCCCTTAGTCTTGACCGCCTGCCATAGCTACCCTGATTGGTCTGGCTTGTCCAGAGGTTACCCTGTTCCAAGAAACTAGGTTGGCCTTCTGAACCTCTGCCCCTCCAGGTCAGAGTTCAGAAATCCTTCTTAACAAATTGGTGTACAGCGGTGGGATAGGACTGAATGTATCCAATGTTGCACACTAGTGAAGGCATTTCAAGTTATTTCTACCAGGACACATAGTGAATTGATGTCGTATAACTTTTAAAAGGCCATAGTCCTATCTAAAAGTATGGAAACAAGTACCTTGTTAACTTTAAATGCTTCTAAATCTGAAACATTGAGAAAGATGTGTGCTGAGAGAGGTGTTTCCTCGCAAGGCACAAAAGTAGAAATGATCCAAATAATCATTTGGCAAGAAGCTCAGCTTAGAGCTATAGCTTCTGAGGACAGTGCAGAAGGAGGTGGGGCTGCTCTCACTGGTAGAACTGATGGTTCTGCCGCTGCACTGATCCACAGCAACCATGAGGACATGGAGGATGTAATGTCTAATGTTTCCTTTGCCAGTGCCGATGGGGAGGCCATACTTGAATTCAAGAAACAGGAACTTCTGTTTAGGCAGAAGGAGCTTGAGTTCAATATGGCCAAACTAAAGATAGAGCAGGCAGAAAAAAAAAAAGACAGGGATCACCAGTTGGAACTGGCCATGCGTTAAGTTGCCAATGGATCCAAGGGTCCTGGACATGGGTGTGGGGCCTCCTCTCATCCAAGGTTTCCAAAAGATCTGCTCAGTGTGTATGAGGAAAAGAAGGACATTATGGACTGGCTGAATACTTTGAGTATGCATGTGAAGTTCAACAAGTTGACAATGCTGATAAAATTGCCTGGTTACTTAGCAGACTGCCCCATTCTGGCTGCAGTGCCATTATGGAAATGTCAAAATCTGAGTGAGCAGATTTTGCAATGTTGAAGCAAACTCTCATCTTAAAGTTTGGAAAGACTCCTGCTCAATACTTAAAAAGAGTCAGAGAGTACAAGAAAAAAGAAGGAGGTGCTTGGGTATCTTATGTAACTGAATCCTTAAAGAACTTGACTGGCTGGGTTGAAGGTTATAAGGTCTCTACCTTTGAAGGCATGATAAGTCTTGTCATGCTGGAACATATTTTTGATCTTCTTCCCTTGAGCTTAAGCAGCATTTGGCAGATTCAAAGGAGATAGATCCTAAGAAGCTTGCCATTGCAGCAGATTTGTGGGTGTCACATAGAGTGTGCCATAAGGACAAGACTCATCCTGGTAAGCAGGAGGAAGGGAAAAAGTCCAAAGATAAGGAGGGTGGGGAAACTGATAAATCTTCCTCCCATAAGAGCCACAAAAAGAAACATAAGGGTAAGACACAAGAGAACTCACAGGGTAGTGGAGGTCAGCCTCCGAAACTGAACTCTGGTTATAATAAGCCTGCCTATGTAAACAGACCCAGTGGATCTTGTTTTGCTTGTGGAGCAACTGACCACATGAAGGGGGATCCCAGATGTAAGGTCAAAACCTTGGGGGTCCACTCTGCTAATCTGGCCTTCTCCTTCTATGAGGAGGAAGAGATTACAGGAGCATATTTCTCCTCAGACTCCTTCCCCAGTGGTATAGAAGCTGGGGTAGTTTTAGTTTCCCTGGATTCCTGGGAGCCTAAAGTCTCAGAGGCTTATGCTAAGATTCCAGATAACACCCAGCACTACTTTAAAGACAGTGTGCTGATCAATGGAGTAGATAATCCAGCTCTTAGGGATAGTGGGTGCAGTCGAACTGTAGTGGATTCTACCTTGGTAGATCCAGAGGAAGTTGCCAGAGCTACTCTGATGCCCACTAAGTTGGCTGATGGCCCACCTCCCATGTTCCCAGTAATACCAGTAATACCTGTAAATCTTACTATCAATGGTACAGCAGTCAGGATTCCAGTGAGCATACAGAGGAGTGTCCCAGGAAATGGGCCTCATTACGACCCAGGCGGTAAGGGGTTTACGGCAGCGTTAACAGCGCCGACCCTTACCGCCTGAGTACGAGGTCCCTTAGCGCCATGGCGCTTTTAACACCTGCTTTTAGCAGGTGTTAAAATCCATGGCGCTAAGGGACCATGGAGTTAATTACGCCACCGTAATTTACGGTGGCGTAATTAACGCCTTCCCCACTCCCATTATGCCCTATGGGACAAAAATGGGAATGGGGAAGGGTAAATGGGGATTGGGGACTTACCGCCCCGCCAAGGTCGGAATGGGGCGGTAAGTCCGCCAACCACCATGGCGTAAACGTAGTTTACGCCATGGTGGTAAAGTCACGGCCCAGGCGGTAACTTACCGCCTGGGTCGTAATGAGGCCCAATGTCTTGTTGGGCAATGATCTCAGAGCTTTAGGACTTGTGGGAGACACTGCTGACAGGCCCTGCACAAGGTCTCAAACAAGGGCAGCACTGACCAAGCCCAATGCTCTACCCCAGCCAAAGGGGAAACCCAAGGCTAAAGGAGTCAGAAAATCAAAAAGAGGGAAAGACAATATTCCCCCTAACTCACCTACCACTGAGGTGGAGGTAGTTGGTCAATCACCAGGACCTGACGAGGAGGTGGTGATGCCTGAAGTATTTGACCCCAATGACCATCCTGAACTAGAAAATGTGTTAGTAGAAGGTGGTCCTGACAGGGAAGAATTCAGTAAGGGCCAACGTGAGTGCCCATCTCTGGAAGGCCTAAGGAGACAGGCCTGCTCCCAGCTTGAGGGTGAACCTCCTGGGAAGCAACAGAATTTTTGGGAAGGTGGGCTCCTGTATAGTGAGCCTACAAAGTCTACAAAAGAAGACCATAGGAGGTTGGTGGTTCCCCTTGCTGTAAAACCCTTCCTCCTGTAGCTGGCGCATGAAGTGCCCCTTGCTGATCACCATGGAATTAAGAGGACCAAGCAAAGGTTATCCATGCACTTCTACTGGCCTAAGATGGGGGTGCAAGTAGAAAGTCACTGCAGGAGTTGTGCCTCCTGCCAGTTATCTGGTAAGAGTGGCTCAACAATCGAAGCTCTATTGGTACCACTCCCAGTTGTGGGGGTACCATTTGAGTGGGTAGGGATCGACATTGTTGGTCCCCTTGACCCCAAACATCCTCAGGCAATAGGTTTATCCTGGTGCTGGTTGACCATGACACCCCGTATCCTGAGACCATCCCATTAAAAACTGTGACTGCCAAGTCAGTTACAAAAGCTTTACTTGGCATCTTTACTAGGGTTGGCTTCCCTAAAGAAGTTGTGTCTGACAGAGGCAACAACTTTATGTTGAAGTATATGCAGGCTATGTGGAAGGCATGTGGGGTCACCTATAAGTTTTCCTCTGCATACCACCCCCAGACCAATGGTCTGGTGGAAAGGTTTAACAGAACCTTGAAAAGTATGATTGGGGCTCTGGAAGAACCCCAAAGAAGAAAATGGGATCTTCTATTACCATGCTTACTGTTTGCCTACAGAGAGGTACCACAGGAGGGTGTTGGCTTCAGCCCCTTTAAACTTCTGTTTGGTCACCCTGTAAGGGGTCCCTTAGCCATAGTCAAGGAGGGATGGGGGATGCCCACTCTCCCCATTACTACCAACGTAGTAGACTATGTGCTAGGGCTCCGAAAAATGATGGTACTCCTGCTAGGTCTGGCTACTGACAAGTTGAAGGCAGGACAAGCTCTGGTGAAACATTGGTATGACCAGAAAGCTTCCCTCATCAACTTCACACCTGTTCAGAAAGTCCTGATCATGAATCCCATAAGGCCTAGGGCTTTACAGGACAAATGGTCAGGCCCTTACACATTGGTGGAGTCACTGGGTGAGGTCAACTATTTAGTGGACCTTGGAAGGCCTGGACAGACTCCAAAAGTGTTCCATGTAAATAGGCTGAAGGCTTTCATCCCAAGAGTTGAAATCGCAGCACTGGTATTGGCTTCAGATGTTGAGGAAGATGAGTCTGAACCTCTCCCTGACCTATTCCAAGGCAGTCCTTCAGATAGCTCCATTGAGGGTGTCCGAGTGGCCCCTCACCTGACTTCTGAACAGCAGGCTGAGGTGAAAAGTTTGCTTAAGCAATTTTCCCCCCTGTTTTCACAGTCCCCTGGTTTGACACCTTGGCGCAAACATAACATAGACATAGGACAGTTTACCTACCAAAAGTAGGGGATACAGAATGTCAGACAAAGTAAGCTCTTACATTAAGACAGAGGTCAACTAAATGTTGGATCTTGGGGTGATTGAACCCTCTAGTCGTCCTTGGTCCAGCCCTGTGGTTTTGGTTCCAAAGGCAGGTACTTCTGAATTGAGGTTCTGTGTGGATTACAGGCCTCTGAATGCTGTCACCAAGACAGATGCACACCCCCTGCCTAGAACAGATGAGCTGGTGGATACCTTGGGTGCCTCCAAGTACCTCAGCACATTTGACCTCACTGCAGGCTATTGGCAAACAGTCCTTGCAAAACATGCCAAGGAGAAGACAGCTTTCTCAACTCCAGAGGGCCTTTACCAGTTCAGGGTAATGCCTTTTGGGTTAAAGAATGCACCTGCCACTTTCCAGAGGCTTGTGAATCATGTGTTGAATGGGTTGGATGAATTCTGTCTTGCATATCTGCATGATATAGCAGTTTTCAGTCCCACCTGGGAAGACCATGTGAAACACCTTGGGATTGTGTTACAGGCTCTTCGGAAGGCCCACTTGACCATAAAGGCCAGTAAGTGCCAGATTGGACAAGGATCAGTGGTTTACCTTGGACATGAAGTAGGTGGAGGGAAGATACAGCCTCTACCCAGTAAAGTACAAGCAGTACAAGACTGGCCTACCCCCACTACACAGACCCAAGTGAGAGCCTTCTTAGGACTCACTGGGTACTACCGAAATTTCATGGCAGACTATGGTACCATAGCTACCCCTCTGACTGCTCTCACTACTCCAAAGAAACCCAAGAAAGTAACTTGGACTGAAGAGTGTGAGAAGGCCTTCAATGGCATAAAAAACTCCTTGTGCCAGGCCCCTGTTCTCAGGGCCTCTGATTACCAAAGACCTTTTATTGTGCAGACAGATGCCTCTGACACTGGGATAGGAGCTGTACTATCACAAGTAGATGAGAAGGGTAAGGAACACCCTATTGGCTCCATTAGTTGCCAGCTTAAGGACAGAGAGCTCAGATGGTCCACAGTAGAGAAAGAATGTTTCTCTGTTGTGTGGGCTCTAAGGAAGCTGATGCCCTACCTCTATGGGACCCACTTCACTGTGCAAACCGACCATAAGCCCTTAGAAGTGGCTAATGAACATGAAGGGAGAGAATCCAAAGTTGCCTAGGTGGTCCATAAGTCTGCAAGGCTTTGACTTCACTATTGAACATAGACCAGGTGTCCAACATAGCAATGTTGATGTGTTGTCCAGAATGTTTAACCGACCTGAACAAAAAACTCATCCAGGGGTGGATTAGTTCCCCCTGTCCTTAGTCTGGGGAGGGTGAGTGTTAGAAAAGATTCCATATTTGTATTAATTTTCCCTCCATGTGTCAACCCCCCAAACTTTTTGCTGCTGTTGTATCACCATTGACTGACTTTGCCAGAGAAACACAGCCCTCAGCTGCACTCCTCTGGGCTTTCGCTTACTTTTTATGGGGAAACTGACATGCCCTTAAAACAGTCAGTACTGGGAGACTTTGTTTCCCTTAGTCCTTTCCTCATGTTGCAGCTTTTGTGCAACATGTAACAAGTGCGCAGTGTAACTTACCTTACAGCACACTTGGGTCTCTAGTCATTTCCAAAGGCCCTAGAAACTCTCGCTGGACTTTTTATGAACTGTGCATATGTGTCTCGGACAGGACTGGTGGCAGCTATCGTTTTCTTATATTTTTAACCCTTTCTTGCCATGTTATCCGCATTTACCGCGTTTGGCACGAATAGGTGGCCTGGCTCCAAAATGGCCATGCCACAAGGTTCTTTGTCCTGTCCTTTGGCTATCTTGCCCCTTCACCTTCCCAAGGGCGAGTCGACCCGGGTCAGTCCTTATTTGGTCTTTGCACTTTCCTGCGAAACCCAATGCTTTTGCAGGCTTCTGCATGCCTTGTGTGTGTGCCTCCAGGATGTGGGCTGGGATGTCTGTTCCCAATACACATCCTGGGTGCCAGAGAGTCTGGAGTGTCCTGAATGCCTGGGATCACCGTGGTCCATGATTGGTCCACATATGGAGTGAGTGTTTGTGAGCAGATCTCCCATTGAGTCCTCTCTATTTTGGCACAAAGGGAACTTTGGATAAGAGGAGGCTGAAAACACCACTACCATGTCGATCTCCTGAGTTCACACCGAACAAAGGATAAGGAGCCAAGTATCCTGCAACAAGAAGCCGAGTCAAGGAACCACTGGGGACCCGCTGGAAGGTTTGGCACCCTGCTCCCACTGTTGTCCCGTGGGACCCCTCTGCCTCTGATCGTCCTAGAAGGTCTGCAAAGACGCTGCGACCCATTGGAATAGTGAGATCAACTATTCTCGGCACCTTCACCAAATCCTGCAAGTAAGCCTCTTCGGAAGTGTTCCTGGGCCAACGAGTGGGCTGACCAGCTTACACGGGACGTTTGCTCTGATGCCGCCGCTGTTTCGAGGAGGCCCTCGAAACTTGGTATACTGCTAGCTCTGTGTCCAGGGCACCCTCACACCTAATTTCGTACACTTGGCGTTCACAGGTCTGAAGTGAGACGAGTGCGCCCAGACCGGAGTAAACGCGGTTACCGTGTTACCCTGCTGTGGCAACAATCTGTGCAAGTTCGCTGCATCTGTGACCCCATTGCCCCTGAAGCCTGCTGCAGTGGAATTGGGCTGATTCCTCCACCCAGAGTGGATAAATCGCCACTGTCCGTTTGGGAATCCTCGCTGCATCTCAGAAACTACACGGTGTTGAGACGTCCTGATTGTCGCATTCGAACCTGCCAGCGAAGTGGACTGTACTGGCGAAGTTTGGGTCTGCCTGCGTCGGGGACCGGTGAGTAGTCCTTACCCCAACCGGTGACCCTTAGCGCAGGAGCCCATTTTTACACACAAAATGGCCCCTGATGGCCGCTTTCCTTTCCACAGCTATTGCGAAATAGCAACTCCATCCCGCACTCTCAAACTGCCCCTGCCCTCAAGTGGAGGTCCTGCTTGAATAGTGGGAACTTGTTCTTCATTGCCTTATCCAACTTCCTGAGCGGCTAGAGACCCTTGAAGAGACCCTATTTTGTCCATTGGCACAAGCGCCTGCAGGTACTATTGAGCATAAGGCTCCTCTCTTCGTAGGCCTTGGACTGCCTCTTAGGTGTATTCTGAATGTGGAACTGGGTCTAAACATTACTTGCACTGCCTGTTTTGCTCTCCATCTAGGTGGTCGACATATTTCATGCTTTTAACCCCTTAGACCCCATTGGTCTTGGATATATATTGGGCCTCATTACGACCGAGGCGCTAATGGGTTAACGGCGCCGTAAAAGGCGCAGCGCCGTTAACCTATTAGCGCCTAATTACGAAGTCCCTTTGCGGGACCCAACCTTAAAGACTGGTGAAGACCAGCCGTTAAAGTAGGGACCAGCAAAGGGACCTTGGTGCTAATTACGGTGCCGCAATTTGCGGCACTGTACTTAGCGCCTTCCCCATTCCCATTGAGCCCTATGGGGCAAAAATGGGAATGGGGAAGGGCCATGGAGGAAGGGGGAATTACCGCCCCGCCAACCTTGTAATGGGGTGGTAATTCCCCCTTTCTCCATGGCGGAGTCGGTAACTTACCAGCATGGACCATGGTACTAATAGCGCCATGGTCTTCCGCCAGGGTCGTAATGAGGCCCAATTGTGTTGATTATGATGTATTGGTTTAATCTAGTGTTACTGTGATTCTTTGCTATGGTCTATGTTACAAAGGCCTTGTAATAAATGTGTCTATATTTTTAATCTAACACCTGTCTGGAGTAATTTGTAAGTGTCCTTGCTTTGTGTGCTCATTCAGGTCTTTCAGTCACCCTCACCACTCTTGAGACTTATACCCTCATTCAAACCCAGGTGGTAAGTTCCCTACTTTACTACCATGGTGTAAACTCTGTTTACACCATGGTGGATGGCGGATTTACCGCCCCATTCCAAGGTGAGTGGGGCGGTAAATCCCCAATCCCCATTTACCCTTCCCCATTCCCATTTTTGCCCCATAGGGCATAATGGGAGTGGGGAAGGCGCTAATTACGGCACCGTAAATTACGGTGCCGTAATTAGCGCCAAGGACGCTTAGCGCCTTGGTACTTAACGCCTGCTAAAAGCAGGCGTTAAGGTGGAAATCAGGCATTAAGGGTTAACGGCGCCGACGGCGCCGTTAAACCCTTAACGCCTGGGTTGGAATGAGGGCATTAGTCTTGACCGCCTGCCATAGCTACCCTGATTGGTCTGGCTTGTCCAGAGGTTACCCTGTTCCAAGAACTAGGTTGGCCTTCGGAACCTCTGCCCCTCCAGGTCAGAGTTCAGAAATCCTTCTTAACAGAGGCAAGGCTGCGGATGAGATCCCTGCAATGGGTCTTCAAGATGCAGTGGTCGCAGTTCCCCAGCAAGATGACAGATCCTGTTCAGATCCCACACTCCGTCTCTCAGGACCTTCTGTGGTGGGCGAACGAAGGGAACCTGATGAAGGGGGAACCGTTTTGGCAACCGTGGCCAGAGGTGATTGTAGTGACGGACGCTTCCCTCACAGGATGGGGTGCTCATGCCAGCGGTCATTGGTCTCCGTTGGTGTCCAGACTCCACATCAATCTGTTAGAGCTGAGAGCCATCAGACTAGCCCTGGAGGCTTTTCTGCCCTCGGTACGGGGGAAGAGTGTCCTGGTCATGACAGACAACACAGTGGCCATGCATTACCTCAACAAAAAAGGGGGACAGGGTCGCTCCTGTTGTGCAGAAAAGCAATGCAGCTCTGGCTTTAGGCCATCCAGCAGGAAATTTCAATCTCAGCAGTTCATCTGGCCGGTGACGAAAATGCGGCGGCGGACGCTCTAAGCAGGCGCAGCACAGTCTCTCACGAGTGGGAGTTGGCTCAGGAAGTCCTTCCGGAGATCTTCGCCCTTTGGGGAACCCCACAAGCCGATCTCTTCGCCACCATGAAGGGGCCCCTGAGGGACCCTCGAATGTGGAAACAAGGCAAAGTCACCACACACGAATAGATACACCAAACACGAGGTTCCGTTCCCAAAATCTAGGGTTTATAGCAATACAAAATAGTCCTGATTGGCCAAGTGGTCTCACGCCCAGCGACGTGTGTCTAAACAGACCTCAGGCGACGTATGCAACGAGCGACGTACATCAGTTACATATATACAAAAGGAGCACCTTACAATCAGCAATGACACAGTATGACACATTTGATACCGCCCCCAATTCATTTCCCTTTGAATTAGAGGCGATGATCGAGCAGTTTGACAAATATGACACCTTAGATCACCATATTTAGTAACAGGTTGCAATCTCCAGTTTTACAGACATCATTTTTTGTTTGCGAGAACACAGCGTTTCTGTTTCTCTTTAGGCAAGCTGTGCGTAGGAGACTGGCGCATACCAGGCCTCCCAATCTCTACGTTTCAATTCTCGCTCTGGAGGTCAGCCCGCTCTCCAGGGCCTCACTGGGCTCAGAAAGGGGGGGCTTAAAGAAGAACATAATTCAACTCTTCAAATGCTAGTTTCGTACATTGCTATTCTTTCAAGAGACTCGCTGGCATTTATGTACTGATTAAATGCCTTACTCCCTGTCTTCAAGGATATATGAGGGAGGGAATCGGGCATTTCTGTCTGGCTCTCCAGTGTAATGTTTCAACATGTTTTCGTAGCCTTGGACCATTGAAGCGAAATAATATCTACAGCCAAGCAATTTTACATGAGGCAAAGAGGCAACGTTAAAGAGAACAGAGAGAAAACAAAATGGCGATTCTAGTCATCTTAAAATGGCCACACTCTAGCTGGGCCAATAGCTACGTAATAACTAATGAGCATGTATTCTTAACACTTTAAATGAGGCGATTGGTCTTTGGCCAACCAATTATCCTACATCTCTGTCCACTCAAGGGGTGTCCAGTTTCCAAACATTGCATCCTCCTCCGACCAAGTACCTAGATCAAATTCAGAAACTGATTTGAATTCTGACTCATATATGCTTGTTGTCTCCTCCTTATTATTATCAATGTCGATTGCCATGAACTCTTTGATCGTTCTAGATTCATCACCTGTGTGGGTGTTTGGCCTTATTATATTCTTGTGTGTTACGATCTGCACACATTCTTCACTGATTGCAGCGCACACTATGGGAAGACAGTGAATGCAACAACAGCATGTCACGAATATTCCCAATATTGCTACTAAGATTGCAAACAGTTTCCATCCCCAGGACCGCAGCACTCACCAGAACAAGGAGCTTATGTTCAATTCCCAGCCTCCTTCAGGGGGGTGGAGATCCGAGCTTAACACATGCAATTTTCTTATCGCCTCGAAAATCGTGGGGGAGGAATCACTTACGAATACGCAACAAGCTGATCCCACAATTTTGCAAACACCGCCGCGATCAACTAAAATTATATAAAGGGCCATTCTATTTTGTAGTGTCATTAATCTAATTCCTTTTTCTTCAAGAGTCATATTATATAATATATCGTTAGTTCCATTTATTGTTTCTTCTAATATCCTTGACAGTCGTCTTATGTTATAAGAGTTTATCGCCTGGCCCCAAATCGATATGAATGATTTTGCTATGTCCTCTACAATCAACCCGTCTTTAATATTACGGCGAGGTCGTGACCTAGTCAATTTGGTTATGTCTGATGTTTTTAAAAGAAACAACCCAGGGAACAGAAATCCCAAATAACACGTACCTCCCGAGTTCCTAGGTAACCAAGGATATGCTTTTTCTCCACATATGAAATACACAGGATCTCCCACGTATATTGGTTCCACTTCTTTATCAAGGAATGCTATATTCCTGCATCTGGTAAATGTTCCTACCTGGAAAGAACCCTTTTTCTTTAGACAGAATGGGACAGAATGAGCGCTATAATTCACTGTATATGAAGGGGGTTCTGCATCCTTATTCCCATGTGGGTTCATGTGGAACGTAATCACATAAGTTTTATAAGGTACAGACAATCTATCCTGTGGCATTATTGCTGGTGTAATTAATCGTCTTTTTTGGAACACAGAGCAACCCACCGGTTTCATAATTACTTCCTCGAATTCATTCATATTTGTTTTATCTAGTTGACCAGTTTCACTTTCGTTCCATTTCCCATAATATAGGGCACTTAGAGAAGCATAACATGCAGAAGTTAAGGGCAGGGGCTGTACATACCATCCTATTCCCTGACCACCATGCTGCGGCAGGTGGGCACAAACCCAACAATTATTTTTTCTTAGGATTGAGTGTGTCATATTCATTATTAACAGCAAGTGTTGTTCCCATATCCTTCCCTATGTCTCTCTTCCATTGGGGACAAGGTATAGGAAATCACATGAACTGGGCTTTATGTTGTCGAAATGTTCATAATTGGCAAAAGTACTTCAAGAAGGTGCATTTCCTCTAGGTACCATAACACTGTTATGGTCAACACTGGGGCTAATATACTCATTATGCACATTACTATAGTTAGACCCAGCATAACATTTTTTTACCATGTCCTTTTTTCGCTTTCTTATGCACTATGTTTAACTCTCCATCGGTATCGGTGCAGGAGGGGGCATTCGCTGATTTCGACATTCTTCTCTCGTCCTTCTTCTTCCACTGTGCTCGTCGTGAATATTGTTTGCTCTTGTGCTTCTCCGGATGTTGAAATAGTTCAATCAATGTCTACAATCTTTTTATGCCAGTTTTCTGTCTGCCTGGATTGCCCATTCATCTGGCAAGGCCTCCCTGCATTTTGCACATTGCTCTAGAATTTCAGAGCAGCTTCCTTTGTACCACGTGCACCCCGCTTGTTCACTCGGGTTCCTGACACGTGGATTTAGCACCGAGGAGTTGCGTTTCGTGAGCTGTCAAACTTGCACAACTCTTACGCCACCCTCCTCTAGGCCTCCGGTTCCCACTTCATCCGAAAATAGGAAACAGAGGCAGGAAATTCACAAAGAGATGAAAATGTGATCACTCCTTCTTTCTGCTCCGCAGGTTGTACCGATTTGCTCCTGGTACCGGGTGATCAACAAAATAGTGCGGATGCACTTCCAGTTTCAAGCTCTGAGTCAGCCTGGGGCACAATGGCAGATGAAGATGAGTGCCCAGGCGACAATGCAAGCTGTGGCACAACAGGAGATGGTGGGTGCCACAGATGTATGCGCTCGATGTTCGCAAGCAGTGATGCGCAATCTGCTGGATAATGTTGAGGCACTCTTTGTCCTTGCGCTCTTATGGCAATCTCATCAGGCTCTGTGCTTCGATCAGGCAGCTTTCGTGGCACAGGACTGGCAATGGCATTTTTCATTTCTGGAACCGTTGCTGTCTCTTTCTTGTCTTTGTCTCGATGAGTTGACGTGCCGAATGGCGATGGCACTTTCTTTGCGCCTTGCATCCATCCACGCGTAGTGCTGTCTGCGTGGTCAAGAGAACTTCGTAGGGCCCACGCCACCTAGCTTTAATGCATGTCCTGGGCCCATATTGCATCGGTAATGCCTCCTGCACCTGTCATCGGTAATGCCTCCTGCGCCTGCTGTTGAATCAAACGTAGTTTTTTTTTTACTAACAAATTACAATAAATGCTGAGTGCAAGGTCTTTAACCTTCGTCTTTCTCCTTGACTGAGGTGCATACCACACATTCATTTGTTTCCCCACTATTTTTATTTTAATGAGTGGAAGAGACCCAGTTCTGGCCCATACTAACATTCACATGCCCTACCCCAACCTAATTTTCTAAATGCACTTCGCGCTGGAGTGACTATTCCTTTTCCCATATTGTGTTGTATTGACAATATCCTGTTCACCCAACTACTCGATTCTGCATAGCCCTTGGCCCATCCCTGTATTTCGTCGGGAGTGCCCCCACCTGTATTTCTTTAACCATCATAATTCTATTATCTATTATGCAGGGCTCTTCCTCCGATCGTACTGTCAACATTTCTGTATTTAAGTCAGTGGTAGTTTGTTTCAATGTCTGCAAATGCGTTTCCTTCTCCCACATTACATGTCACTTTTTTATGTGCCTCGCATTTCATTATTGCCACTTGTTTTAGACACGTAAGTGCAGACAGTAATCGCACAATCAAAGGGCCATGTTGTATTCTAGCCCCATGCGATGTTAAGAACCCTCTCTCGGCCCATAATCGGCCAAAGTTATGGACTACACCAAAGGCATACTGGCTATCAGTATAAATATTTACACTTAAGTTCTCTGAACCTTCACAAGCTCTTGTTAAGGTAATTATCTCTGCTGCTTGGGCGGAGTTGTAAGGAATTCTATTACTCTCCACAACGCTTTTTAATGTGGTGACAGCGTATGCGGCAGTTGATGTGCCGTCAGGTAATTTAAAACAGGAGCCGCCACAAAACAATTCCCCTTCTGGTTCTTTTAGGGGCGTATTACTTAAATCAATTCTCCGCTTTGTTTCTTCCTTTGTAACCATTAAACAATCGTGGGGAGGCAATTCAGTCCCACCAATTCTCCCTTCGGGCATTGGCATTAATTCTGCTGGATTCAAAGCTCTACACCTCATTATTTGGATGTGGGGCGCGAATAAGACAATTTCATATCTAGTCAATCTAGCAGAGGTGAGGTGTTGCGTTTGTGTTCTTATTGAGTAGAATATCTATGGCATGTGGCACCATCAAAATTAAGTTGTGCCCCAATACCATTCCTTCTGTTTGTTTCACTGACGCAGCAGCTGCTGCAACAGCTCCCAAACATCAGGGTAGTGCACGCGCTACAGGGTCCAGCGCAGAAGAAAAATAGCCGCACGGCCCATTTCTTCCACCTTGTTCCTGTGTTACAACAAATAACACGCATCCTTCATTTCTCATGCATTAATAGCCTAAAAACCCTTCCATCATTCGGTGCGCTCAAAACTAGAGCAGAACTCAAAATGGTTTTCAGCAAATTAAATGCTTTCTGACATTCTTCATTCCACTACTAAATCACCGCTGCATCCTTCTTCCTTAAACTCACGATCGCTTCCATAGCTAAAACGAAAGTCACAATTCACTTATCAACAATATGAAGTCATGCCTATCATAGCTCTCACATCTTTCTGTATCATTGGAATAGTCATACCAGAAATGCTTTTTATTTTGACAATACATGTGATTTCTTTACACTTACTTTTATGGCCCTCTGCAGCAGCTAGATAGGTTAATAATAAAATAATACCTTTCGTCTGCTGTAGATATTATTCCTCTTCTTTTGTATTATTTGTTTTCAAACATTCCGCATCATTGATATTCACGGCCCAAATATAAATTGGCATTGTATTCAATCCTACTTTTCTTTTTACATGTTTTTAATCCTAAAATATTCTCTCTACACTACTCTGTTAACAGAAATAGACAATGTTCAGTAAAAGACCCTATTCTGCTTTACTGAAATAAACCCCTTGTTCTGACCCCTATTCTGGGCTGCTCTACTGGGGTTACAACTACAGTGGTAACAACCCATCATCCGATGTGTAATCACCACTGTTATTGCAGTACGCACCTGTCTGAGTATCAACAATGTCCCCCTTCCTTCTTTGTTTCCCATTTGTGCACCCTGCTCATTTTCACTCCAAGTAATTACATTGAACGCCTGGCCTCCATTTTGTGCTCCATTCCCTTGATCATTCTGATGCTGCTGCATACAATTTCTGTTATGACCATTTATTCCCCCGTGCCCTCTGTGAGACCTTCTCTGACCATCTCCGCCTCTATTTTGTAAGTGCGGACATTGTGCTCGCCAATGTCCTTCCTCCCTGCAATATGCACATTGGTTTAATCCCAAAGGCCCTCTATACGTACTTGAAATTCCCCTGTTCCTGTCTTGTCCTGCTACCTGCTGAAGTAACACCCCTACTATTGTTCGCAGGGCTTCTATTCTCATTTGCAAAGGATACTCATTATATATCTCATTTATTTCCCCTAAGTGTTAGGGCTTGACATCCATCTCATTGTTTCCCGCACACATCTCTCCCTCTACCACGGGCTAATGCATTTAAATCCAACAATCGTTGCAGTGGTAGCTTTCCAATCAACTTTTTCCATTCTCCCAATAAATATTCCCCCCATGTATTCCAACAATACCTGTCTTTCATTGTTCCCTCTGAAGTCGTGTAGCGATGCTAGCGTAGACGCCTCATCATTGTCGTCTATATACATTTCCACCTGCATTTGTAGCCAACGCTTTCTTTCCTTGCTAATCGCGCTGCGAGATATTCTCTTACATTCATCTTGTTTAATTCCACTCATGGGAGGGGCAGTTGGAACAGTGACACTCTCTGGATCAGGAGGTGCGAAGGGATACGCCCGCTGAGGCTGTGATAATCGCGAACCACTCGCAGCTTACTGGCTAGTGGGCTAGTGGGTAGTGCAGTGTCTGATACACCCTGTGACTGTGCTGGCGTTGGGAGGGGCTGAGCAACGGGAGGGGGTTGAGCGACGGCTACTGACGTACTCTGATTGGTTCCACCCCTCGGACCGTTTTGTTTCAGTCAAAACTTTGTTCGTTAATTCGTCTGATGTGTGTAGCACTCTTTTCGAATCTATTTTCTCTCTGTTTAATTCATCTCGTCGTTTTGCCTTTCGCAAGCTATTTCTCCACTCCTCCTCCTCCTTTTCCTCAGCCTGCTCTGTTTTTGACTCACGCCTGTGCGCATATTCCTCTCCACTTCTAAATCTGAGCATTGCTTCCCTCCTCCAGTCCCTAAGGATGTCAAGTGCCTCAGGGCGTGCTCTTTTACTTATCAACACCTTTTCCAGGTTATCTATACGTCCCATCTCAAAACTCCCATGGCTCGGCCAATGAAGGTCTGTCTGTTTTCTGGTTTGCTTATGCCAACTCTCACACAACATTATCGCTCTCATACCATACTTTATGTACATCTCATAAACCGGCGTTCCTCCCGGGGGTGCTTCCTGGCCAGTTTTCAAAGATTGTTCACAGCAGCGGAAAAATCCCACTAAAGTGGACAATACCCCAGGCCTGTTTTAACCTTACCCTTGGCTAATCAAACTTACTCTGGGTGTTTGATTTTGCAAAATCAACTCTCAACCAATATAAGGATTACTTACGAATCGGGGCACGACTCACCTGATCAATCAATTTGTCTTCTTCAAGACACAATTCGTCTGTATACTGACGCAACCAATGACGTTGTGCCTGCGTATCTCGGCTCTGCCTCGTTTCGGGACCCTCACCCCCTTGTCCGCTGGCCAGGGACGTCGATCAGGGATCAGCGGTGCGCAGATCTGCAAAAGGAGTCTCTCATCGCTTTCACACGGGCCCCCGTACACCTTTCGATCCCGGCTCGATCGCTCCCGTCCTCGCCGTTCTTCCGCCTTCCTTATGTCACAACGTACACAATGGAACAAGTGGGGGAGGGTCCCTATTCGGGCACCATCTTGAAGGGGCCCCTGAGGGACCCTCGAATGCGGAAACAAGGCACACACGTATAGATACGCCAAACATGAAGTTCTGTTCCCAAAATCTAGGATTTATTGCAATACAAAATAGTCCCAATTGGCCAAGTGGCCTCATGCCCCGCGACGTGTGTCTAAACAGACCTCAGGCGATGCAAGGAACGTACCGCAGTTACATATATACAAAAGGAGCACCTTACAATCAGCAATGACACAATATGACACATTTGATACCGCCCCCTCTACCTCCAACTCACTCAGGGTCAGTCGTTTTTCTAAGAAACGAGCTGGGGGTAGATCTCTGTCTTCGGCTGGGGACTCCCTCTGGAACAGCCTCTCTGCCACTATAAAACTTGAAGAGAACCATCTCCGGTTCCTGAAGCACCTCGAGACCTTCCTCTTTTCTTCTGCCTTCGCTCCCCCTCTCCCCTGCTGATCTGTTCTCTCTTGGCACGTGCACCTGGCCACCCTCTGTCTTTTGGGCCCAGGTACCTGCTCATCCTGTCACCCTCCCGCACTGCCTCCGGGCCACCCCTTGCACTGGGGTCTGCACCTGTACCCATACAGCCCCCCTTTTTCTTCCTGCACTTACCGGACCTACCCTGTCTGCTGCCTTGAACCTAGCAAATTGCTGGTTGCATTACCACTGTTTGTTGCCTTTATCATTTATTTATTGTTATTTATCTGTTTCTCCTCTGCTTCGCACTTTCCACCTCTCCCCCATTCCATGCACTTTTCCCCTCCCCCCTCTCCCATGCACATGTGCGTTCTCAATGTCACTGGGCCTAGTAAGATCGCTGTTTTGTTCTCCCCTGTTCCCCTCCCTTGCCTTGTCACGCTCTGAAACACTTGTGTATGAGCGCGATAGAAATAAAATATCAACCAATCAATCAATCAATTAATTTCCCTTTAAATTAGAGGCGATGATCGAGCAGTTTGACAAATATGACACCTTAGATCACCATATTTAGTAACAGGTTGCAATCTCCAGTTTTACAGACATCATTCTTTGTTTGCGAGAACACAGCGTTTCTGTTTCTCATGGGCAAGCTGTGCGTAGGAGACTGGCGCATACCAGGCCTCCCAATCTCTAAGTTTCGATTCTCGCTCTGGAGGTCAGCCCGCTCTCCGGGTCCTCACTGGGCTCAGAAAGGAGGGCCATAAAGAAGAACATAATTCAACTCTTCAAATGCTAGTTTCGTACATTGCTATTCTTTCAAGAGACTCGCTGGCATTTATGTACTGATTAAATGCCTTACTCCCTGTCTTCAAGGATATATGAGGGAGAGAATCAGGCATTTCTGTCTGGCTATCCAGTATAATGTTTCAACATGTTTTCGTAGCCTTGGACCATTGAAGCGAAATAATATCTACAGCCAAGCAGTTTTACATGAGGCAAAGAGGCAACGTTAAAGAGGACAGAGAGAAAACAAAATGGCGATTCTAGTCATCTTAAAATGGCCACACTCTAGCTGGGCCAATAGCTACATAATAACTAATGAGCATGTATTCTTAACACTTTAAATGAGGCGACTGGTCTTTGGCCAACCAATTATCCTACATCTCCTTCTACTCAAGGGGTATCCACTTTTCCTGGATTGACATTGAGATTCTGCTCAAGGGAATTTCCTCTGAGGGGAGCCTTAGGAGACGTGTTTGTGGTGGATTGGTCATTCCCACTGCTTTGCGCGTTTCCTCCAGTCACCGTCATTCCTCAAGTGTTGCGGAGGTTACAGAGGTTCGGTTCCCACATGATCCTCATTGCTCCAGATTGGGCCAGGAGAGCATGGTAACCAGACCTTCTGGAAATGTCTATCTTCCCTCCATGCCGTCTTCCCCATCGAGAGGATCTGCTCTCGCGCGAGGGGGGTTCAGGTTCTCCATCCAGAAGTCAAGACACTCAACCTTCATTCTTGGTATCTGAAAGGTTGAGGTATAAGGATTGGGACCTCCCTGTACCGTTGGCGTAAATTTTGCGACTGGTGCAGGGATCACAATGTTGATCCTTTTTAGTGCTCTATTCCTATGGTTTCGTCTTTCTTGCTTTCTTTGGCCTACAGGGGCCTTCAAGTGGGTACCATTAAGGGTTACCTGGCGGCGCTGTCTATCTTTAAGCGCTCGTCTGAAGAATGCTCTGACTTTAAGCTTCCTTTGATTTCTCAGTTTCTTAAAGGTCTGACTAATGTATTCCCGCCGTCCCCTTTCCAGGTGCCGGTTTGGGATTTGAATTTGGTTGTGAGATTTCTCATGGGTGCTCCGTTTGAAGCTTGGCACTCTTGTCCTTTGAGATTACTGTCCTTCAAGACTATGTTCTTGGTTACGGTTACTTCCACTCGCAGAGTGAGTGAATTGCATGCACTTTCAGCTAAGCCACCCTTTACTGTGTTTCACAAGGACATGGTTGTACTGCGAGTATGTCCTTCTTTTCTACCTAAGGTAGTCTCTGAATATCATTTGAGTCAAAAGGTGGTTCTTCCATCTTTCTACCCTCCTCCTCATTTTGGTAAGGAAGAGGAGTGTCTCCATCGATTAGATCCTAGGAGAGCTCTCAGCTTTTACATTTCTAGGATGTCCAGGGTCAGAGTGGACGATCAACTCTTTGTAGGATATGCTGGACACTGATTGGGCCAGGCTGTTACCAAACAGACCTTGTCCAGGTGGCTTATCCTTACCATTAAGGAGTGTTACCGGTTGGTGGGTAAAAACCCTCCTGAAAGGTTGAGAGCTCATTCCACTAGGGGCGTGGCTACTTCCACCGCCATCCAGCGGAGTGTTCCTATTAGGAATATTTGTGATGCCGCTACTTGGGCTTCAATCCATACATTTTTATAACATTATTCCCTGGATACAATCCATGGTCAGGATATGGCCTTTGGGAATTGGGTATTCTAAATTCTTTTCCCTCCTCCATTTACTGGTACTGCTTTGGGAGTCTGTCAAAGATATGGAATGTGTTTGAGGACACAATTAATTCGAAGAACAAGTTACTTACCAACTGGTAACGTTCTTTCGACTGGATGTTCCTCCAATGCATTCCACATCGCCCTCCTAGCCTGCACCTCAGGAGAATTTCCTATGCGATTGCAGCTTCCAATTCCGCAAGGCTAAGTGCAGTCCAGCAGACATCAGACTGGTATCACACATTCTGGGGGAAAAACCTTTAACTGAGGCTACGGGCACCGTGCGTCCTATTTATAACATCCTGTGACGTTGTCCTCGATGGAGGCCCTCGAGGGACATGGACCCGACACCTTCGACGCAGGACGCCCTCTGCCGAAAAAGTTTCCGAAGTGCACAGCTGTGGACATTACATGTCAAAGATGTGGAATGCATTGGAGGAACATCCAGTCGAAAGAACGTTACCAGTTGGTAAGTAACTTGTTCAACTAAGCAATCAGTTTAAATCGTTCAATATCGACAGTATAAATATCAAAGTATCCAAGGAAGTAAAAACCCTGGGTTTTTACCTTGATTCAGCATTGAACATGAACAGGCAAGTCAATGCTACAGCTGTGGCTACAGCTTATACATGTAAATTAATGAATGCATGAAAACTGTTCCTTTCCAAAGAAAGCTGCACTACCTTGGCAAGAGCTCTAATTCTCTTGAAGTTAGATTATTGTAATGCACTCTATCTTGGGTCAAGTAAACACAATGTGAATAAATTACAAATACTGCAAAATAACGCACTAAGAACTGCCCTGAGTATTCCGAGAATACAGCACATTCGGATGCCAGACGGAACACTAAATGGCTATCAGTCAAGGATAGAATCAAGTTCAAAACATTAACCCTCACTCACAAATGTCTATCCAATTCGGCCCCTAAATACTTTGTGTTTGCATGTTTGGATGTATTTTTGGAGAATGTATCCACTACTATGCACCTACACTGCCTTAAGGTCCCCAGATACAAGCTCATGAAAGTAGGGGGAAGTAGCTTTCCTGTTATGGCAGCCCAGCTGTGGAACAATTAAGATCCGACCCATCCTTCTACAGCTTGCGTAAAAAGACCAAAAGCTGGCTCTTCTCCCTGGATACATAATCCACATTAGCCTGACAATCTTGCATGTATCTACACTATCCTGCCCCTTGTATATATCAGCAATAGTGCCTCTGTATACTCACAATGTAATGTAAATCTCTGACAATGTTTTGTAAATATTCTCATGTGACTGCTCTACTCTGTAACGTGTTCTAAACAACCTTAAAATGCTATGTAAATATTCCCATGCACCTTTTTATTCTGTAACCTTCTCTAAACTACTTTGTAACTTGTAAAAGCGCCCAGATACCCTTGGGTTTGGTGCGCTATATAAATAAACAAACAAACAAGGAACGCCAACTCCAGAGGACACAAGCTGCTGGCATACTCCAGAGAATTTATTTTTTGCGGTAGCAGGTCTTATAGACCCCACACACTACCCAGCCACAGCCAGGCACAACCCAGACATGCTGAACATCACACTGCTGAAGAATTACTGACAATCGGTTGAACTGGAAACTTGCTGAGCTGACCTGGGATCACAACCCGGTATTGATCACTTTGGGAGACGAGATGGAAACTACCAGCAGACTGTGAACTACAACTTTTGTAGGGCTGACTGCAGCCGCTACAAGGAAGAAGTAAGCGATCCCACAACACCGGACCCCGTGTGTACCAAGAAAGACATTGACAAGGCTGTGGACACCTTTACAGCTGCGGTTCAAGAGGCAATTGAACACAGTGAGCCGAAGAAGAAACCGAAACGCTTCTCCATCTACGACTTACCAAGAGGCATCAAGCAAGCAATTGCTGAGAAAAACCGGGATCGAAGGCAATGGCAGAAACACTGCACACCTGGTCTACTACAGAAGTACAACCAGATCACAAGTCTTCTACGAGAGCAGATCAGGGATCACCTGGGTGACAAATGGGAAGCCGCTACAGCCAACTTGAAAGAAGCTGACAACTCAATTTGGAGGATGACTCGTCGCCTGACAGGGAAGAAGGAACCAAGCCCCCCTAACCAGGGCCGGACCCACCTTGCATGCAGTAACAAAGACAAGGCAGAGGTGCTAGCAGATACCCTGAAGGCTTTGTTTATGCCAAACAAAGTCAGCAGGATAACAGACCAAGTGGAAAAAGAAATTGACAGATATCTCTCGGAGCACCCATCCGAGATAGGCAATGAGAGCATTGAGAAATGCACATGCTCTGAAGTAACAGGACTTGCTCAGAAGCTGGCAAATGGCAAAGCACCAGGGAGAGACAAAATAACCCACTTGCCAATCAAGAGGCTCCCACCTGCAGCAATAGAACACCTTGCAGAAATGTTCAATGCATGTATGCGATTTCAACACTTCCCCAAACCCTGGAAAGAAGCCAGAGTCATTGTGTTCCCAAAGCCTGAGAAGCCAGAGGGATCCTGCAAACTACCGCCCTATCAGGAAGCTTTTGGAACTCTAAGCTCTTGGAAAGGACCCTTCTCACCCACCTCAGCAATTTTACCTCTGAAAGGAATCTTCTCCTCAACAAACAATTTGAATTTCTTAGAGCATTTGAAGAACCATCAGCTACTGAGAGTGGTGGACAAAATTACCCATGGATTCAACATCCACAAATGTACCGGGATTGTCTTCTTGGATGTGGCCAAAGCCTTTGATCGAGTATGGCACAAAGGTCATCCGCACAAGATGATTCACTGCGGATTCCCAAACTATTTGATGAACCTGATTGCAAGTTACTTGGACGATTGATCCTTCCACGTGACCATGCAGGCAGAGCTCTCAACAAAACACCCTATCCAAGCAGGCGTGCCACAGGGATGAATCCTTGGACCATTCCTGTTCAACATCTTCACCAACCACATCCCTACGGATCTTCACAAAACAGACCTGCCATTGTATGCAGATGACGTTGCAGTCATCTCACAGTCTTTCAAGTAAAAGGAAGTGCCGAATAATCTACAAAAATCCTTGGACAAGATGTCAACATGGTACAGCGACTGGCAGATTGCACTGAACACCAGCAAGACGACTACTACGATGTTCACGAAAAAGAATATCAGGAAGCACCCACGTATTAGCCTCAACTGAGAGAATATCAAGTGGGAGAGCAGCAGATGTTAACTGGGAGTCACCCTGGAAAGCAAGCTCACCTGGAGGAGCCACATTGAAAACACTCAACCAAAAGCTTCTGGCAAGCTGACAGCACTGTACCCACTCTTAAAGTCAAGGTCCATGCCCATCCGGAGTACAGTCAACATCTACAAGATGATTATTAGACCCACCCTGACTTGTGCCTCTCTGGCATGGAGCACCTGTGCAGAAACCCACCAGAGGACTCTTAAAAAGGAGCCGAACAAAGCCCTGAGGATCGCGGCTGGAGTCCCACTTTTTGCAAGGACAGACGACCTGCACAAGGATCTGGAAATCAAGATGTTGCATGAACATCTAGCAAAGCTAAACAGGAATTTCTGCCAAGGACTGGATCAAAACACAAACCCTCAGATCAAGAAACTTGCTACGACTACTACAAAAACTTTTGACTTCTACCCCGTCACAGCGCCGACCCTGTGAAACCATCTCTACTGTGACAAGAACACAGATCAAGAAGCATTTCAAACCGTAATTACACCCTCAACCAGAGAAATTGGAGCAATGGGGCTCAGCCTCGGCATCTAACATCCCCCACTGTCAGCAAGATCAAGTTCTCCACCCTTTGTCCTCTTCTCTGCTGCTCCTCACTGCAGATAAGTACTTTCTATTGCAACAAGCCTTTTTTTCTTGATACATTGATGCACATAGCGTAGCCGTCCAGACTGAAGCACCTGACATACCCCAACACCTCTGCCACTAGCATACAGTGACCACAACCCGAAAGGAACCTGGTGTAGCTTGCTTCACATAGACTCTCTTCGACAACAGCAATCTATCTCTAACCCTCCAGAGCACCCACCCACGTGTCTGACCGCTACTGGGCTGCTTAGTCGAGCCACAACGACTATGGTGACCAGGGGTGTTCCAAACCAGGAAAAAGCGCATTGAGGCCACACAGGTGGTGAAAAAGCGCTATATAAATAGCAAAATACAATACAATACAATGTTTAAAATTGTATATAGAAATGATGTGGTGCTTTCATAAGTTGTAACTTATTGCAGCCCGAGCTCTTGCCCGGGAGTGTTTGTTTATTTTAGTTCCCAGCGCCAGCATCGCGAGGGTGGGGGCTCACTCTGAGCAGCTCCAATGAGCACTTCTCCTAAGAGCTGACAAGCGTGCGGTTTGAGCAATCTATCGGCAGTGTCCCCAGGGTATTTCCAGTGTGAGGAAATTGTTTTCTTAGCCGGGCCCAGCGGCGGTGATTTATTTAGGGCACTTTATGTTCCGGGTTGGTTTTACTGCGCATTTCTCTGTTTTCGAGCAGAGCTCGAGCTCGCATGCCCCCCAAGGCAGTGTAGAAGTAGGCCTATATGGCAGTGAGTTATTTCTGTGCGCATTGCACTACATTATCCGAGTGGAGCTCCTATTGAAATAGTGCTGGTGAGGGCAAGTTTGAAGCTTTGTGCTTCTGTGGAAATAGAGTGCCTTAGAGCCACGTGGAGGCGGCGGGGGGCGCTCTATTGTCACTGGTTACTCCCCAGGATTTACACATTCACAGTGTGTCTAGACCTGCTCGGCCTTTGCCTTCTGTACTCTGAGGCGGGCTGTGGCCGGCTTAGGAAGCCTCTGCTAGAGGTCTCACTGGGGCTTTGGGTAAGTATTTGGGAACATTTATTCCTCTGCACCATGGTAACTTCGGTTGGTACTTGGGGGCGGATGGCATTGCTTTGGTGGAGGATGGTTGCTCCTTGCAGGTGGTCCCTAGCAGACATGTCCAAGTGAGTTCTGGCCCTCAGAAAATGAGTAAGGAAGTCTGCAGGGTGGTACAGGAGCCAGTGGATGGTGTATTGTGGGACCTTAACACCACTTTGACCTCGGCCTTTGACCGTCTTATGCAAGGCATCACCGATTACTGCTCCCGGGAGTTGGGGGGGTTTCGTGGCTGCTGCAGGAGGGCAAATGTATAGCCAAGACTAAACAACTTGAGAAGGAAGTTAGCACAGAGGTGTCCAAAGACAATGTGGGTTCCCGGTTCCAAAAGAGATGCAGAAAGCACAGAGATTCCTCTTCTACCTCCTCATCCTCTGAGGTCTCTAGCCCCAAGAGGAAGAAGTTTAAAAACACAGGGGTTAATTCCAAGATGGTCACCGTCACTGAGTAAACGTGCCGATGGCGCTCTCTGGACCCGGTTGAGCCTGTGAGGAGCCTGTGAGGAGGAGCCGCGGTGGTGAGGGGCGGCTCAGTGAGGGGCCGGGAGGCTCCCCGGAGCAAGGACGACAGGCGAAGATTGAGCCGTGTGCCTCGCGGAGCTCAGGAGGCAAACTGTTGTGGGGTGTGCCACGCGTAAACGATCTCGCGGCCCGCCTCCCCCGTGGTGAAAGAGGGAGGACGCTCGGAGGGGCTGCAAGGCTACAGCGCGGATCCGGGACGGACCGGGGTGCACAGAAGGGTTCTCCCCAGGAACGCCCCAGGAAAGAATGGGAGCGGCGGTGCACCGAGAGGACCAAGCGGTTGCGGGAAAGTCGGTGAAGGGGCTACGGAGAAGCACCCGGGCCAGGCGACGTTCGGTAACTGCGAGGCCAGACGCTTTGTACTATCCAGCATCGCCATACCAAGTGAGTGGCTGCAGCGCGAGGGAAGCTGGTTAGGAGGGAGGGACTGCCTGCCAGAGACTGCCTGGAGGGCGGATCGGAGAGTGTGTGGAGACCTAGCGGTGCCCCCCAGCTAGTCCCCCTCCGAGAAGCAGGAGCATCAGAGTGTTGCGCAGCGGCTGGAGGAGAGAGTGAGGGCCGCCCGTGGAAGCAACGGATCACGGTCGTCTGTGTAGTGTAGCTCTGAGGGGAATTGGGGGACAGGCCTGAATGGTGTCCCTGGCACCCCGTTGGAGTACACGAGTCCTCGACAGGAGACGTGCAGGGGAGCGGAATATCCCCAGAGGGCGCTGGGAGGACCTTCATAAGGAGATAGAGATGAAGCGTTAAGGGGAAAAGTAAGGACTGGCGTGTCCTAGGAAGTCCCAGATGAGGAGGCAGGAGATGCGGCAAAGCTCAGCAGCCTTAACATCTAAAGAGATCCGCTGTGTCTCATTCCTTAGACTTTTGGTGCCATTAACTTCCGGCCCCATCAGGTGGAGTGGGGGGGCTGTGGACTGAAGCTCACCCGCGACCTGCTTTTCGAGGCCGTTATAACGGCGAGAACAGTAGGGAAATGAGCAGCATAACCACCCAATCCAAAAGCAAAGGGGGAAAGGGGGCACAAGCTGCAAGTGACACAGTTGGAACACTCCCTGCAGTCTGGCCAGTGCACACCCCGAGGGAGGGCCCTGGGTCGGCCCGAGAGAAGTCAGGGGAGGATTCTGATCAGGGGATGGTGGAGGAGCAGACTGTGATGACTAGACAGGAATTTCTGGGGGAGCTGCATGCCTTACAATTGAACTTGGCAAAGACCTTCCAGGATCAATTTCAACTAATGAGAATAGACTTGAACGATGCCCTAGGAGAGATAAGACAAGAAACGCGCCAATTGGGGGAAAGGACAGATAATCTGGAAAAGGGCCTCCAAGAGGTAGAGGAAGAAACCACAGCTAACAGCGAAGCCATAGAGAGGTTAGACCTGGCTAAAAGGAATCTTGAGGTTCAAATGGAAGATTTGGAGAATAGATCCTGTAGGATCAACATCAGAGTGAAATTTCTGCCAGAGTCGGTCCTAGATAGGGACCTAAAGGAGGTGCTCCAAGGCATTTCTGCTGGCATCCTGGATGAAGGGAACCCTGAGGAGATTGAGCTGGACCGGGTGCATAGAACTGGGCGGATGGTCAAAGGCCAGCTGGTGAGACCTAGAGACGTCCTGGCAGCGTTTGCTAGATACGCCCAGAAGGAGGCAGTTCTTTGAGCGGCAAGGCAGCGTGAGCCCATTATGTTTAAAGGGCAGCCGATCGCTCTGTTTCAGGACCTGGCGATTAGCACACTCATGAAAAGGAGGCGAATGGGCCCACTGTTAAAAGTGTTGAACGAGAAGGGCATACGGTACAAATGGACATTCCCGTTTGGCCTACTTTTTGAATGGGAGGGAGCTCAGAAGCGTGTTACATCTCTACAGGAAGGGGCCGATACTCTTTGCATTGAGCTGGAGGAAACCCCGCGGAACTCGGGAGCACGAGGTGTAATGGGGCGCACCAGGTCGAAACCCTGGAGCTGGTCGACAGTGGGAGAGAAGAAGAGAAAAGGTGGCAAGGATGGCATGGGGCAGCAAAAAGGAAATCCTAGTGAAGAGAGGAATGAAACACCCAATGGCTCCTGATTTACGATGCGGAAAAAGGGGTGGTGGGCCTCTAGAAGGAGAACTGAAGCCACGGGCTTGAGAGGGAGCAACCATTTTGGGTACAGAAAGGGCGGAGATGCCCGAGTTAGGAGTGGTGAGCAAGCGGGAAGGGGATGCTCTTCCAGGGAGGGAGGGGAAGGCGAGTATAGGGAGGGAGGGGGGGAGGAGAAAAGGAGAGGGGGGCGAGGCATTCATGGAGGAGGGGGTGTGAAGGCAGTTGCTCATAGAAAGATCCAAGTCTCAAACTTTAACTCCTTAAGTGGGTAACGTATAATGTGAGAGGGTTGAACTCTCCACTAAGGAGGAAGAAGCTGGAGCATTTTGCGAGAAAGGAAAGACCCGATATTATGGGGCTCCAGGAAACGCACTTGATATCCAAAGACCAGGGAAGATTAAAGCTGAGAGGCTTTGATCAGATTTTACACGCCTCAGGACACGGTAAAACAAAGGGGGCAGCACTAGCCATTAGAAGCATGGTTGATTTCAGAGTGGAGGCAGTCACGAGAGATAAAGAGGGGAGATACTTAGTGGTTAGGGGGAAGTATCAGGATGCCCCTTACACAATTGCGGTGGTATATGGCCCCAACTCTGGTCAGGAACAGTTTTTGCTGCTTGTACTGAAAGTATTAGAAGAACAATCCTGGGGGATGATTGTCTTGATGGGGGACCTGAATATCGCATGGGATAGGGAAAGGGACAGAAATGGTAAAAGTATGAGAGGTGGTGGGGGCGGTGATGTCAGCTGAATTGAAGGAAAAGATCAGGAGGCTGGGGTTGCGGGATGTGTGGAGAGAAGTAAAGGGGGATGCGGAGGGATATACCTTCTTATCTGGGGTTCACGGATCGCAATCCAGAATAGATTACATATGGGTCTCGGTAGGATTGTGGGAGGTATCCGGGAGGTGCAGGTGGAACCGATTGGAATAGCCGATCATAAAATAGTTTCAGTGGCTATGGATCTGAGTAGAAGGGAGAGGGGGGTATGGGGCTGGAAGTTTCCAAGTGTGATCCTGAGAGACCCAGTAGTTCGAGAGGATATCAAAGAGAAGGTTAGGGTCTTCTTCGCAGTTAAGAGGAAGGAGGATACGGGAGAGGGGGTACGGTTGGACGCCTTCAAGGCTACGATCAGGGGGGACCTAATTGCTGCGACCGCAATTGAAGGCTTTGGAGGTTCAATTGGAGGCTGAGGTGGAAGTGGCTAGGCAGGCAGCGGGTGAGACCCCATCCCGGATAGCCATGCGGGAATACAGGAAAGCGCTGGGCCAGTTAGAACTTTTGCATACCAAAAAGGCAGAGGGTGTACTTTTAGCTGTGAGGCAAAAGTATTACGCAAAGGCAAATAAGGCCGATACACTTTTGGCACGGCTACTCAGGGGAAAAAGGGCGAAAAACGCCATTACGGCATTAAAATTGGGTACTGGAGAAAGGGTTACAAAGCGGGAGGAACTGAAGGAGGCTATAGCGGGGTTCTATGACTCCCTTTATGCATCCCAAAACCCCCTCAGCGAGGTGCAAGATAGGTTTTTACAATCCGTACAGCTACGGGATATAGATAGGGAGACGAGGGAAGCCCTAAACCGAGAAATCACGGAGGAGGAAGTACGGGAGGTGATTAGAGCCCTCCCTGTAAACAAAGCCCCGGGCCCTGGCGGTTATACCGCAGCCTTTTATAAAATGTTCATTACACAGCTGGCCCTGCAACTGACCTCTCTATTCAATACGTTTCGACAGACAGGTAAAATTACCCCGTCCATTGAGGAAGCAAAGGTGACTCTTGTCCTCAAACCACATAAAGACCCAGAAGAGAGACCAGCTTATCGCCCCATTGCCTTGATCAATATTGATGCCAAGATATATACTAAATTTTTGGCTAACATGTTGGATGCCATTCTTCCTTCTCTAATACAGCCCGACCAAGCTGGTTTTGTCAAAGGCCGGCAAACTGCAGATAATATCAGGCGGGTGGCCCATTTAGTTGAAAAAGTCCAGAGAACATCCACTCCCGCGGTCTTGGTGGCACTCGATGCGGAAAAAGCTTTTGACTGCGCGGAATGGTCTTTTCTGTTTCGAGTAATGGAAAAGATGGGCATTAGGGGGGAATTTCTCACAATGGTCCAGGCCAATTATCAAGCTCTGTCAATTAGAATAATGGTGAATGGAACAGCTACCAGGAGGGTCAATCTACAAAGGGGAACTAAGCAAGGCTGCCCTCTGTCCCCTATTCTTTATGCGCTTTATCTGGAACCATTGCTGCAAGCGATCAGGGAGAAGCCGGACATAAGCGGCATCCCGTTTGGGGGGGAACAACAGAAGGTCGCAGCCTTTGCTGATGGATGACATGTTACTGATGTTGACGGTAAAGAATCGATCCAAATTAGCTTGTCTTTGTTGGAAAAGTTTGGGGAGGCCTCAGGGTTTAAGGTTAACGCTAAAGAATTGGTGGTCCTAAATCTAACGCTTAGGGGAATGGAACTTGACGAGTTAAAGGGAATTTCTCATTTACTATGGAGCCCGGGTGGGATTAAATACTTAGGGGTGAAAATCACGGCAACTCTAGCAGGGTGGTACCCAGAGAATTTTGCCCCTCTTCTTAAAGCAATCAAAAGGGACTACCAAAGATGGCGAAGTCTTAGAGTATCTTGGCTAGGGCGGATCGCAGCGGTGAAGATGGTTACACTCCCACGACTGTTGTATTTATTCCAGGCGATCCCGCAGCCTGTTCCCTCAAGCTTCTTTAAGGAACTGGGAATTCTGACTAAAGAATTCGGGCCTCATTACAACCTTGGTGCTAAGTGCACCAACTTTACCACCATGGTGTAAACTCTGTTTACACCATGGTGGATGGCGGATTTACCGCCCCATTCCAAGGTGAGTGGGGCGGTAAATCCCCATTTCCCATTTTCCCTTCCCCATTCCCATTTTTGCCCCATAGGGCATAATGGGAGTGGGGAAGGCGCTAATTACGCCGCCGTAAATTACGGCGGCGTAATTAGCACCATGGCAGGTTAGCGCCATGGATTTTAACGCCTGCTAAAAGCAGGCGTTAAAATCAGAATCAGGCGTTAAGGGTTAACGGTGGCGTTAACCCTTAACGCCTGAGTTGTAATGAGGCCCTTCGTGTGGGAGGGGAAGAGACCAAGGGTGAGTGGTACTTTACTGATGGCATCCAAAAGGGAGGGAGGCCTAGCTTTACCAAACTTTCAGCAGTATTATGAGGCAACTCAGCTACGAATTATTAGGGAATGGTTGAAGGGGGAGGAAAGTCAGCGAGACAAACTCTGGGTGAGAATGGACAGGGCGGTGGCCCACCGCAGCCTTTCGGAAGTGCTTTGGCTCCCTAGAGAGCATAGACCTGGACACCTCTATGAAAACACTATAACTAAATTAATGGCAGATATCTGGGACAGCATGGTAAGATCTAAGGGAATCACTTCGTACCCATCCCCATTTACTCCACTCTTTGGTAATGGAGACTTTACCCCAGGCCTGGAGAGGGGGGCTTTTGAGAACTGGCAGGAGGGAGGGTGTAGGAAGCTATGTGACATGTTTCGAGGAGGGGAATTGCTGTCGTTTGAAGAATGTAAGCGAGTATTTGCAATACAAGATAAGGAAACACTGAGGTATGCTCTAACAAGACATTGGGTACTTCACCCGGGAGTTAGAATGGCGGCAACTAGGGAGCCTACACAGTTCAAAAGATTTCTACTAACCAACAATGGTACAAAAGGCCTTAATTCCAATATTTACAATATCCTGAATAGCTTGCATTCAGACTCTCAGTGGGCTTACATGCAGAAATGGGAAAAGGCCCTAGGGAGAGAGATCAGTAGGGCTGAGTGGGAAAATCTATGGAAGAAGATCCCCAAATTAGCTAGAGCGTCCCAGCTCCAGGAAGCATGGTATAAGCTTTAATTCGGGTGGCACTATACCCCGGCCTGGCTTCACAAGATGTTCCCCACGAGATCGGGCAGCTGTTGGAGGGACTGTGGTTTGGCAGGTATGGCAGAACATATTTGGTGGAAGTGCCCCAAGATTGCACCGTTTTGGGGAGAGGTACAAAGGGCGCAGGAAAGGTCCTTTGGCCCAGGGGATACACGGACCACAATGCAGATCCTCCTGGGCGTCTGTGGGGCCTCTGATGAAGGGAGAATCAGAGGTAGGGAGAAAGCAAAAGCAATCTTGACTCTTGCAGCCCTGTTGTTGATAGCCCAGAGACGGAGGAGCCCCGAGATCCCCAGGGAACAGGATTGGCTACGGAAAGTTTGGGACATAGTGGCCTTAGAGTGGGCAACTTACGCCATGGAGAATAAAGTGCAAAGCTTTGCTGCGGATTGGGGAGAGATTATGACTTTTCTTAAAGATGACTACAGAGTGATGTGGTGTCCGCAGCGCCTGAGACTTCTTGAGCTACAATAGGGTGGAAGAACTGTCTGGAAGACTGAAGATGGGGTTCTTGAATGCTCGTCATTTAGGGGGGTGAGGGGTGGGAGGGAATGTTTTCTTTCCTTTACTGTTAACTTGTTGTTAAAACTTGTAAAATTCAATAAAAAGAGTTTTCAAAAGAAAAAGAAAACACACAGGTTAAAAGGAACGTGGGGGAATGAGGGATATTATGGGAGAACACTTTTGTTTACCCTGAGAGTATGTGTGAGATAAGGGCAAGGACATATGGTATGTCCAGAGATCCTCACTTTCAAGAACCGCATTCTGTTAGAAATGCACAAAATGTTCGAAGACAAAAGAATCCATTACACAGACAATCTCACTAAACAACAGAGATTTGCTCTTAAATCACTAGAAGGTGATCACAATTTCCTGATTAAACCCGCGGATCAAGGCGGTGGTATAGTTCTTTGGAGTCGCCTCCTATACAATAACGAGATCACTAGACAATTGTCCAACACCCAGTTCTACAGACAGATACCTACCAACCCTACAACCAGACTACTGTCAGAAATCAAAAGCCTGATGTATCATGCTTGGCAAGAGGGGTGGATAGATGAAGATGAGAAGGCATTCCTAGTAAATCACCATCCAATTCTGCCAGTGTTCTACATACTTCCAAAAGTACATAAAAACACTGAGACCCCTCCAGGTCGACCAATAGTTGCCGGTATTGGTTCAGTCCTGGAACCCCCATCGATCTATATTGATCACTTTCTCAGACCCTTCATTAGCCGCATGCCATCATACATACAACACACTACAGCAATGATTAAAAAACTAAGAACTATGACTGTGGACAGAGATGATTTACTAGAGACACTTGATGTAGAGTCACTTTACAGAAGCATGTTGCAACTGGAGTGCATACAAGTCCTGGTAACCTACCTAGACCAAAGACCCCGCCTTGAGCCACCCACTTCGTTTCTCCTAAAATGTACAAGAATTGCATTGACAGAAAACTATTTTATCTACGAAGAAAGGTTTTACCAGCAGTGCCACGGTACCAGCATGGAGGCAACTTTTGCCCCGGACGTGGCTAATCTTTTCATGGATTCTTTTGAACAGCAATCAATATACCACAACTCCAATCCCTTCAAAGACTCAATAGGATGCTGGTGCAGGTATATAGATGACGACTTTATGACCTGGAAAGGCACACCAGACCAACTCCTCGTTTTCAAAGAATGGCTGAACGCACGCAACCCATGCATCAAATTCACGATCGATCATAATCCTAACCGGATACCATTTCTAGACCTTGAAATCTACAAAGATTCCAACAATTGCCTAGGCACCACTCTTTACAGGAAACCCACCTCTAAGAACACCCTTTTGGAACACACCAGTTTCCACCCTACAGGCTTGAAGATGAACCTTTCATTCGGCCAGTTTCTAAGACTGAGAAGAAAATGCAGTACCAATGATGATTATGACCCCAAGAGCAACGACCTAACCACACGCCTAAAGGAACGAGCATACCCCAGCCATATCATACGCCAAACTTGCAAAAGAGCCAAACACACCAACAGGGAACTGTGCCTCACACCGATAGCAAAAGAGAAACGCACAACGAAGATGACATGCGTAATAACTTTCACTTCCGTCAGCAACTCCATTAAGAAGACAATTCTCCATCACTGGGATAAACTCCATACTGAGTGCTTCAAACCTGAGAAACCTAGATTTGCATTTAAATGCAATAGGAACCTAAGAGACCGCTTGGTACACACCTATGAAGACAAGACAAAAGAAAAGAACACCCAAACAACCCTGTGGAATCTCCCTCCCATCAAAGGCCATTTTAAGTGCGGCAATTGTTCAGTGTGCTCCCTGACAAACAACATCAAGAACATCGATCTCAAGTGCACCCTATGGACTTTTCTAACCTTCACCAATTGCAAAACAAAGTGGGCAGTGTATGCCATTAAATGCCCTCGCAATTTAATATACATCAGTAAATGTAAGAGAGATTTTAAGCAACGAATCTGTGAACACCGCTCCTATGTGAAAAACCTAGTTGAGGACAAACCCCTAGTCGCACACTTCAAGTTGAAGAACCACAACCACAATGACATTTTTTGAGTGGTCTTGCAAACTGCCAACAACCCATTTCGCGGAGGCAACCAAGACCTGGCTCTTCGTAAACTAGAACAAAAATGGATTTACCGCCTTGACTCTGTAAAAAATGGTCTCAATATAGATATCGAGTGGAACCTTTTCTTCAGTAAGTGATTCTCTCCCCAGCTAGTGATCTAATGGGTCCCCCTCAGCACCACCCACCGATCTTCTAGAACAACCCAGGTTTTGCTGAACAACGCTCCTTCAGCCACTGAGCGCTGGAACTTCCTTTTCCGAGACTCTAGCAACGGATCTTGGTTTCTCGAAAAAGAAAGAGCAATTATATATTTCGTGTGTTTTTACTGAAAGTGTTAATAATATGACAACCACATGACACTCTTCCTTGTCACTGGTCTTCCTTGTCACTGGATGTCCTTAGCAAGCGATCAGACTCCTTATACATTTACCATGTAATGATCGTTGTCCTCATAGCCTAAAAACATGTCTAGTACATATTGCTAATATATGACGATCTGTATTCATACATTTCTTTTTTTTGTATCTTTCATGTGTTATTTGGCAGCCAAGATTTAATTTTCAAAATGTGACTTCTAAATCACCACTGTTACTTCTCATAATAACTGCAGTTGTTCTCTCATAGACTCTCAATGCGGGTCGAATTATGTGCCCCAAGCGCATAAACAAACTGTGACTACCACCCTTCATTCATGGTGTTCCTAGTAGCCTTTCTCTATATACAAAATGGGCTCCAGTTCCCCCTGCGCTGCAAATGAGCACTTTCGCGCTGAACAAACACTAATTTCCAACGCATTCGCATTGAGCTCCTCCACAAAGCTCCTGAATACAAATACATGCCTTTTGCCAACACGCATGTGTCAACATCAGTTACTATCCGGAGCAAGCTACACAGCTCGAACGCATAGGTAAGCATCCTCCCGAGCCGCACCCGCATCGGTATTACTCCAAGTCCGTCTAGGACTCACTGCACTTTTTTCAACCACCTGCTATGCCCACACGAGCAGCACACGCTCGCAGCTCTTCGCTGCTTCAGCATATGGCAACCCTGCCTTCACAGCGCTTAGCACGGGTCACACTATGTGTACCTCATCATTGATCACCCCGCCTGTCTAAGAGCACCATCCACCATTTCCTTTCCTTAAATTAATCACACAATGATTCTATCCTCCGGTTGCATAGTCACCGCAACTTGAGCCACCATTTTGTTTCATTTTGCCACATCTTCTACAGTCTAAGAGCACCATCCACCAATTCTTAGATAATCTCCTTTCCTTAAATTGATCACATAATGATTATTTTCTCCGGTTGTATAGTCACCGCAACTTGAGCCACCATTTTGATTACTTTTGCTGCATCTTCTCCCACCTGCATGCCTATTATATACACACGCTTGCATTTGGAGCATTCATTTTGACACCACGTCTTTAACCTCTCCTACAGAAGACCACAGCACCATTCAGTGGTTGTAAGATAGAGATTCCCTCTCATCGACCCCCACCTGGACCCCAGCTCAGCCACACCAGGTTATCTGCATTTCATGCCTTCCATTTATTACTCTACCTCCTTTCTGATTGCACTATATTGGATGCATTGCCTGCGCTCAAATTACATTGGATCTGAGCAACTTGTTTCAGAGACCTCCTGCCCGTTCCGCGGACACAATTCTTATGCCAGAGATATGACGGATACATGGCCATCAAATAACGTCTAGCCATGACGCTCCCACTACCTGAGGTAAGTCTCCTTTTGCAGTGTCCCTCTGTGCAAACACTCTTCTTGCCCTTGTAATTTCCCACCCCTAATTCTCCATCCCCTTGTCTCACTATTTGTAGGTGCCTGGCACTCCTTTAAGCATCATTATGCTCCAAGATTCCATAGTCCTGAAGACAGTCTGGTGCCACATTCAGCAGGGCTTGACTTCCTAAGCCGCTGGTTCTTTCCATCCATCCACCGAACTAGAAACACCTGAATTTTGTGTGTCGACAATGTTTGCGTATTACTTCACTTCCAGCAATACATGAAATAACAGCCACCTCAGATTTACTAACACACCTATATGCCTAGGATGGCATATGTCCCTTCTTCCTTTTTAAAAAGCTTTATGTGTATAAATAAAATGCATTGTTTTTGTTTGTAAACATTCCTACTTGCTTGTGTTCTTTTTAAGAGCTAGCTGATACATGCTATCCTAGCTCCACTGCTTATAAAAGAAGACCCCCATAGCGTTAATGACAAGGGTAGCCTTTGACTCCATTTCTTTTCGATTAAACTGAGAGTATCCAGCACCCGCATTCAGCAGAGTGGAAACGTTCCGAATCAGTGCAGTCGTTTTTAAGGCATTGGGTCAGGAAGCCATAGAGGCACATAACAAGCTAAAGGCTGAGTGCCCCCAACCTTCTTTACCGGATAAGGTGTCTGCCACACCAGATATTGATCAGTCCATGGTGGTCTTTCTGTCCAAGAAAGGAAAGTATCCCAGGAAGGGGATAGACAAGGCCCTTAGGGCATGCCAATATAGGCTCTTTCACGCAGATATTCGATATGCTGGAGGAAAGCGTAACGCTGAAGACCCCAGTGGATGTGCCAGTCCTCCGAGACTGGGTCCAAAGGTGCATATGTCTGCTGTGGAATGAATGCCAATACAGCTTTATCTTCTGAGCACAGGAAGGGCCTGCTTATGATCTTAGATACAAAATTGTCTGAGATGGCGCCAGCTGAGGCAGGCCCCAAGGCGCAGGGGTTATTGTTTGGCAACAAAGTTATAAGGGAGCTCTCCTTGTTTGTCCACACTTTCACAGCCCTAGACAAGGCCCAAACAAATATCAAGAAGTCCCTGTCCCCTGGTATTTTTGTCAGGGTTGGGAAATGCAGGGGTCGCTTTTCCGGCTGCCCATAGCAGGGCTCTTCGCGGGCAGCGCAGTATGCTGCTAGAGGTATGCGTGCATGGGTATGCTGTCAGGGCTATGCTTGCAGGATCGGTGGTGCTGCCGGGGTGCTCAATGGAGAGGTTGTGCATCCAGAGGGGCAGGCCATGGCTGAGCTGCAACAGGTGGGCAGTTTGTCTTTAAATGTTTCTGCCGGGGAAGGCGGGGGGTGGGCGGTTAGCACTTTTCCTTCTCAAATGGGCAGCTCTAACTTCAGATGCATGGTTTCTACAGACAGTGTTGGGGTTTCAGATAGAGTTTTACTCCCCTCCCTTTCAGGAGACTCCCTTGCCCGCTAGTTTTCAGCTGGGAGAAGCAGGTCCTGTTGGACAAAGAGGTGCAGGACCTCATTTCCGAGGGGGCTGTGGTTCCTGGATCCTCACTTCAATACTTCTAGTGCCCAAGCCAGACGGAGGGTTCCGTTTGGTAATAAATCTCAAGGCCTCAATATGTTTGTGGTATACCGGCATATCTTCAGAGACACTCTCCTTCCAGGGGACTGGATGGGCAAGATAGATCTCAAAGACGCATATTTGGTACTTCTGGTTTACCCTCCTCCACATCCGCAATATCTTCAATTTCAGTGGCAAGGTCGCCGCTGGCTGTTTGCCTCCCTCCCGTTTGGACTGACATCGGCTCTGTCGTGCTTCACAAAGCTTTTGTGCCGTGTGATGGCGTTTTTGTGAGTGAGGGGTGTCAGGATAATAATTTATCTGGACAACATGCTACTGTTAGCCCAAAAGCGGGAACTGTTGCAGGTCCATCTCAGGCTGGTAACCCCTCTCCTTCAGAACCTAGAGTTTGTCATCAATCTGGACAAGTCCGTCCTTGTACCTCCGTAATGCATCCAATTTCTGGGCTTTATCGATTCTCAGTCATGCCAACTTCTTCTTCCCTCAAAGAGGATTCAGTACATTCACAGTCATATCAGGTCTGTTCTCAGGAAAGGATCTCTCTGACTGCGGGTTCTAGCAAAGGTAATAGGGATGTTGTCGGCCTCTATCCAGGCCATCTTTCCAGGTCCCCTGCATTATCGTGTGCTTCAGAACTTGAAGATAACTAATTTGTGTCAATCTGTCTCAGGAATCCTCACAAGAGCTTCGGTGGTGACTTCAACACAGCGAGGCCTAGAACGGGAAGGCTATTTTTTGTCTGTTTCCGATGTGTTATTAGAGTTAGATGCCAGTCAATCAGGATGGGGGGGCAAGGTGTCAGGAGGTGTCCACGGGCAGAAAGTAGTCTATTCAGGAGAAGTCTCTACTATCAATTGTCTCGAGCTTCTGGCAGGGTCCTTTGGTGTGAAGAGGCTGGCCAAGGACAAGGTGAACTGTTGCATCCTCCTAAGGATGGACAATGTCTCAGCGGTAAGGTACATCAACAAGCTGGGATCAACGCGCTCCAAAGGGTTGGTGAATCTTGCCAGGGATTTTTGCCACTTCTGTCTCAACAGAGGGATAACTTTGCAGGCAGAGTAGCTCCTGGGTCTAGTGAACACAGTAGCAGACTGGAATTCCAGTTTCCTCTGCGTTGGAAGCAACTGGAAGCTAGACATAGGGGTTTTCCAACTCCTGGTGGGCGTTTGGGGTCCGTTTGGGGTCAGTTTCTTACCTTCTTACCAACCTTTTTGCCTCTCGCCTCAATTATCAGATGCCTTGGTCTTCAGTTGGCATCTGTATCCGGATGCCGAAGCCGTGGAGGCGTTTCTGTAGGATTGGAGGACTCTGAGAGGGTATGCATTTCCCCCCCTTCTCCAGTATGCGGCATGGCATGGATTCACATGCTCATGAATATTCCCTGTCATCAGGCCGGGAATCCTCGGTAAAAGAAAAAACGGTTTCACTTTCGCTTACAAACTGTATTTCTCCTCTAAACCAATCACTGTACTCTGGGTCATACTGCCTGTGAAGCTGGAAATACACTGGAGGGACAGGGCCTCCATATCCTTGTCCTTTATTACTTTATCATGTAAGTTCTGTCTTGTTTTCCGTACAGGATTTCATGTGGGACTCCTGGTGGCGCAGGTCTTCCTCTTTTTGGTCGTGGTGAACAGACCCTTATGGCACCCATGGGTAGGGGTACAACCCTGTACCCCTGGTGTATGTTTTGGGGCACCTGTGTGTGGCCCACAGAGCAGGGTATGGGCTGGTGGCAGCTCCATGCTGAATTTGACAGGTGCTCTGAGTATCCTCCATTTTGGGATACCCAGGCCCTGCCATTGGAATCAGTTGATTCCTGATAGGAAACAAGATGGCCCCTGTGGCCTCTTGCTTTCTGTCGCCTGTTACCGCATTTTCCCGAAGTCCCGGGAAGCCCTGACTCTGTCCCTTCCCCCTGACTGGCTGTTGGGTGGAAGTTCCATATATGGTGTTGTGGGGAAGTCCCGGCCAGACTGGTTGTAGCCATTTGACTTACAATTTTTAATGATAGTGTATACAATCTCATATACAAATTCCTGAAGATCCGGAATAACTGAAAAGTAACTGAAAGAAGACCAAGTGTATATTCATGAGAGTCTAGAAAAACTAAAAAGATGCCAAAACGTGTTTCAACCCTGCTGGGTCGTCTTCAGGTCGTATAGGTTACATAAAAGCTCTATACCTACCAGAAACAATTTTTATGTCCAGTGAGAGCATAAAACATAAGGAAAATTCAATTATAACAAATGGCATAATGGTTGTACATTTAAAAAAACATAGAAAAATAGGTGGAAGGAAAAACGAGTGGAAGGTTGGAAGGATGAGGGAAAAGAGAAGATGAGGGGTGGGGGGAAAAAGAAAAAACATATTTGTGAAGGATCATCACAGTAGACTGGGGGCGTGGCTCAGCGCCAAGGCCTCTGGCTCCAAGCAGGACCATGTCTCACGCAGGACCGGCCGGTCCGTGCAGGGGGCTTCTAAGCCTGTTGAAGGCGCTCTACCTTTGGGGGCCCAAGATAAGGCCAAGCACTGCAAGTCTGTTTCCGTCGGGGTCACTGCGCAAGCGGGTCACGCGATGGGCAAGGCGCAATCAACCTCACCATCTGCCTCCATCTCCAGCCATCGATACAGCTCCTCCTCAAAGAGGAAATCGCCCAACCTGGCTAAACTACGGGAGAGGCCCGAGAAGTCCAGAGTGGAAGAAAAGGCGGCTGGCCTGCCCAAGAAGGCCGAGGTGCTGCAAGAACTATCGTCGTCGCCGATCGAGATGGTGGCGGCCGCTCTCATGAAGGCCAAATGGGCTGACCAAGTGAAGGTAGCCCCGACTGAGCCCAGCGTATCCCTAACCCAGGGTTGGTGGAGAAGACACCGGAAAAGAGGATGCCATTGCTGAGCCTGGCTCTGACCCTTCAGGATGCAAAAAAGGGGGAGGGTGAAGAGGGCACAGGGTGTACCCCAAGACAGAGATGTTTCTTCCTCGGACGAGGAGGACTAGGAGTCCATGTACACGGTCCACAAGGATGTGGGGCATGACGACGGCAGAAACGCTGGCTGCTACGATGGTGTGGGACCTAGTAGGAAATCTAGAAAATTATGTCGCATGACCCGGTAGCCCTGGATCAGCCTCTGGCAGAAAAAAAGGAAACGCCATCTGACGCCTCCGCATTAACCTCCACACCCGCACCAGTTGCCATCTTCCCCGAGGGACCTAGACAGGGGGATGGACACGGCCATGATGTCTAACCCCTCGTCATCGTCCTCAGTCTCTCCGGACAGCGAGGGGAAGAAGTTGGACGCCATGGGGAGAAAGGTAATCTACTCTGCGGCATTGACCGTCAAGGCGGCCAACGTACTGGTGATCCTGGCCAGGTACGACAGGGAACTGTGGTACAAACTGGCCCCTATTCTGGAGTTCCTGCCCGATGACAAGCAGATGGAGGTGATCGCACTCCTCCAGGAGGGGGAAGTGGCTTCAGACCATGCCATCACAATGGGCCTGGACATTACCAACACAGATTTCCTACATATGGGGAATGGGTCTGCCTCCGTCGTTGTAGCTGGCTGAAGGCCACAAATTTCTGCCAGGAGGTCCAGACGAGAGTGCTGGACATACAATCTGATGGGGATAACCTCTTTGGGAAGGCTGTCGAGGAATCCTTGCAGGTCATCAAAACAGACACTGAAATGGCCCGTGCCCTGGGCACTCTCCAGCTGCACTGCTCTTCCTTTCGCGCCTCCAGCAGAAAGTCGAGCAGATCGATGAAAGGTTCTGATGGAAGCTCCTTGTCGTACCATCAACCCTCCCAGTCCACGACCCAAGAGGCTACAGAAGTCTTTCCAAGGCTTTCGGCGGAGGCGGTGAACACCGCTGTCGCCCCCAAGGTGGAACGCAGGTGCCGAAGCAGGACTGAACTGGCCAGGACCTCGGGACCCCACCCATGCACCTCGGTGGGAGGCCGGCTAACGGGATTCGTCAGTCAGTGGGAAAAGATCTCCACCGACAGATGGGTGCTGGATATCTCGCCCATAGACATACCCTCGAGTTTCAGCAAAAGTGTCAGTGGATCCCCCCGGTGACCTGGCAGGAGCAGCCCATCTCTCAGCTCCTGCTAGAGGTACGCGCCATGCTAAAGTAAGGGGCGATGGAGCTAGTTCCAAAATGGCTCTGGGGCTCCGGAATTGAATCTAGATACTTCTTGGTCAGAAAAAAGATAGGGGGCTAGAGGCCCATCCTAGACCTGCAGCGTCTCAACAAGTTCATCAAGTCCCAAACATTCAAGGTGTCCACATTGCAGCACGTGCTCGGCCAACTGGAGGAAGGAGACTTGACGTTGCTGGATCTGGAAGATGCCTACTTCCACGTCCCCATTCACAGGAAACATCGAAAGTTCCTACGCTTTGTAATGCAGGGGAGACACTACCAATTCAAGGCCCTCCCTTTTGGCCTAAAGTCGGTGTCCAGCGTGTTCACAAAGTGCCTTGCACCAGTGTCAGCCCATCTTCGTCTACGAGGGATACACATGTACCTGTACCTCAACGATTGCCTCATCTGCGCCCATTCGAGAGAGGTACCGTCGAGCACGCAGAGAGGTCCGTCCAGCTACTGACAGAGCAGGGGTTCTCCATCATTGCCGCCATCACAGAACATTCAATTCCTGGGAGCCAGGCTCATCACGGTCGCCTGCCTAGCGTTGCCCTCGGAGGAGAGGATAGTGGCCATGCTGGGAAAGGTGCAACGGCTGTTGTCACTGAAGACCGCCAGAGTGCAGACAATCAAGTCGCTGCTTGGCATAATGTCATTGTGCATCTTCCTAATTCGACTCTGCAGGCTGCAGATGCGTCCTCTTCGGGAGTTCCTGGACGCCCGATGGATACAAGTGTCAGGAAGCTTCACGGACAAGATCCGCCTCAACAAGGAGTTCCGTTGAGTGATAAGATGGTGGGGCATACACTCCAACATCGCCCAGGGCACAGGGTTTCAAAACCCCACTTACCAGGAGACGGTCACCACAGACGCTTCCATGGAAGGCTGGGGAGCCCACACTGGCACGGACATCTGCACACCAGAGGAGAAGGATCTCCACATCAATATCCTGGATCTGTGGGCAGTGTTCCGGGCCCTCAAGTCTTTTCTTCTGTCCCTGAAGGGCAAGGTGGTGACACCACCACCACAATGTTCTACATTAGGAAGCAGTGGGGCACTTGATCCCCAGCACTCTCCAGAGAGGCGCAGAACTTGTGGCACTGGGCCGTTGACCAGGAGATTTTCCTTATACCCTTTCACCTGGCGGGAGTCAAGAATGCCATTGCCAACTCCCTCAGCAGGGAGTGCCGGCCCTGCCATGAGGGGGATATTCGGCAGGACCAGGTGGACAGCATCTTCGTCAAGTGGGGCAGACCCCCGATCGATCTGTTTGCGACAGTGGCAAACTCCAAATGCCATTAATTTGCCAGCAGGTTCCACCAGCCGAGGAGCATGGGGGACAAGTTCTCCTTCCCGTGAGACAGCCTGTTCCTGTATGCGTTTCCTCCGCTGCCTCTTCTGCTGCGAGTCATCAATCAACTCAAACTGTGCCATTGCAGGATGATAGTCGTTGCCCCGGCATGGCTGAGGCAAATTTTGTACCCGGACCTTCTCAGCCTGTCAGCATCGCCTCCGGTCAAGCTGCCGGTGGTCGCAGATCTGCTCACCAGAGAAGGAGGCGCATTCCTGCATCACGACCCAGGATCGCTGAACCTGAGGGCTTGGCTCATGCAGCCCTAGAGTTTGGAGGATACGAGTTGCCAGCGGAATGCAGGGAGGTCCTTGCCAAGGCCAGAGCGTCATTGACTGTTAAGTGCTATGGTCACAAGTGGAAGCGTTATGCTACGTGCTGCCGGACGCAGAAGATCAACCCTCTGAGGGTGACAGCCCCACCACAGATTCTTCCTTACTTGTTGTCCTTGGCCAAGGCGGGACTGGTGCACGCCTCTATCAAGGTGCATCTGGTGACTATCTCCCGCTACACCAGGTCTCCAGGACGATCTTCGCTGTGGTCCCACTGTCTCGTCAAGGAGTTCCTTAAATGACTGTTTTGACCTTCCTGCCGGTGAAGGCTCCTACCCCGGCATGGGAACTCAATGTGGTGCTGACGAGGCTCATTGGAGCCCCCTTTGAGCCTATGCATCAGGCTCCTCTCCAGTTCCTTTCTTGGAAAACGGCTTTCCTTGTCGCCATCACCTCTGCAAGGAGGGTGGGGGAGATCTACGCCCTATCCTGCAAACAGCCATATCTGACTTGTCAATAATCGAGGGTGGTGCTATGAACGCACCCCTCCTTCATGCCAAAAGTTCAGTCGGAATTTCATCTCCACAAGCCTGTGGTGTTGCCTGTTTTCTTTCCAAAACCTTTGTCACCCACTGAAAGGACTTTGCACTCTCTGGATGTTGCTCGTGTCAAGCACAAAGAGTTTTCAGAAGACGTCTCAACTGTTTGTGAACTTTGGTCCTGTGAACCATGGGAAGGCCCTGTCCAAGGCTTCCATCTCAAGGTGGCTCTCTGGCTGCATCACGCACTATCATCCGTTGGCGAACCGACCACTGCCTGGCCATCCGAGAGCCCATTCCACCAGAGCGATCGCTGCGATGACGGCGTTCCTGTCTTGTGTGCCCCTGCTGGACATCGGCAGGGTTGCTGCATGGAGGTCCACGCACACCTTCACAAGATTCTACTGCGTCAACAGGGATTCCAGAGAGGAGTGCAGGGTCAGCCAAGCAGTGCTACGCAACCTGTTTGCTTGAAGGTGAGTCTGTTCCGGAGGTAAGTGCTTCTGTTGAGCCTTGCCACCTCCCGTGGTTGTGTATTGATTGTACTGCTATCTATTCTTTATTCATGAGCATGTGAATCCATGCCAGACCCATGCTGGAGAAGGAACAAATGACTTAGCTGTAACTATTGTTCTCCAGCATGGGTCTGGGATGGATTAACACGCGAACCCTCCCTCCTACCCCTCTCTGGCTTGTCTTGGTCATACTGCCACTTTACGTCCTTAACAAATCTGAGGATGGCTGCCAGAGGAGGGGCTTAGGGAGAGGGCAGTCATTGGCTGGGGTCAGTATGACGCAGAGTACAGTGATTAGTTTAGAGGAGAAATACAGTTTGTAAGTGAAAGTGAAACTGTTTTTTCTTTTACCGAGGATTCCCGGCCTGACGACAGGGAATATTCATGAGCATGTAAATCCATGCCAGCCCCCTGCTGCAGAACAATAGTTACCGGTAAGTAACTTGTTCTTTCTCTCTCAACCCTCGGACCCTCCTGCATGTTCGCAGACAGCGGATGTATCTGTTTACAGCTCTGTTGGAGCTAGCGGTAGACATTCCCTGCCTAATTCCGTAATTCCCCTTCTTCCTATGGATCCTGAGGGAGGAGTTGTGGGGGGGGGGTACATGAGGTCATGCTACAGGTTTAGCTGCTCCTCATCGTTTGGAAGATTTCTGTGATTTCTGGCCTTTCCCAGGGCTTTCCGGAGACACTTTTCAGGTTCTCAGGGACTCTTGGGCTAGATCCATGCATAGTTCCTACTCTTTTGCATGGACGCGCTGGGTGGGCTGGTGCATGGATGGGGGTTTCAATCCCATTTTTTGCACCTCAGGTAGATGTGGTCAATTTTGTGGTGAAGTTATTCAGGGAAGGGAAGGCTTATAAGACAATTAAGAATTTCTTGTCAGCAATTTCGGCAGGTCATGTGCTGGTTAAAGGGAGCCAGTGGGTAAGCATTTCCTAGTTAGGAAAGCGTTGTGATCCATTAGAATTAAGGTTCCACCTAAGGCTAAATACTCTACCTTTTGGGATGCTAATATATCAGTTCCCGTCTGAGGCTGGAATTTGTGCGGGAGCTTTGCTCTCTGTCCCAAAGAGAATCCATAGGAGCTGAATGTCGCTAGCTGGGTGGATATCAGTTGTTTGGACTGTTTTTGCTGTTCTGGAGTGGGCCTGGCAGCTACAGATGAGGAGAAAGGACTATGTTAGGACAATTTATAGAGGGGCTTGCATGCCTATTGGTGGAGAAAGTCATTGCTGCCATTTTGGAATGGGGTCTTGTTTAACGTATTGATGTTATCAATGATTAATTTGTTTCATGTTTTAAAGAAGTTTTGATGTTTAAAAGCATGATTTTCTTTGTTGCTGTATGTCGAGAATAAAGAAGAGTAAGTATAATACTTGTCTCTGTGTCTCTTAATAGAATCTAAACCCCGCTCACGTTAGTGTGGGGTGTAAGCCATTGCATTGCATTAAACCGAGCAATGTCTCCACACAGCACAGCACTTTACTACTGAAAAAACCCTCTGCTTTTATGAAATAAAGTAAGTTGCCATCCAGGGTTGCCACAGAGAGTCATGAAACAAGCACTCTTGAAAGAACGCGCTGCATTTTACCATCACCTGTAAGCAAGTAAGGGGGTAAGGGATGCATCAGGTGCCCCCTTCCAAGATGCTGGTCACTTTGGGAAAGGGGGTGGGCAATGAGGGAAAGAGATCTGAGGTCTTTGCTGCGCTTTAAAGACAAGCACAATAAATACCTCCAGAGTACAGATATGGAACCGTGCCTTCACATGCACAATTAGTCTTTTCTCTATGTCCGTTTCACATAATATAGGCATGTGGCACAAGCCCCAGTAAAGAGCTCGAGAAATCAATCGGAGTGCACACTGTGAGGGGAAAAGTAATTCTGTTGCAATACATGAAGCAAAGGGAAAGCAGTAGAGAGTTTTGGAGGGTCAACTATAATGTGCCGAGTGAGTGGATGTCAGTTGCAGACCTCATTGGCAGCAGGAAGAATGAAGCGAAGTAGGAGCCCAAACGTGGGCTTGAGAGAGTCGTAGGAGTCCAGCCACAGTTGGAGTGTTGGGGGCACAGAAGATTATGGAAGCATAGCGAAAGCAAAGACGGTGGGAAAACATTGCCAGGAGAGGGCAAGGGAGGGGTGGAAGACAGAGAGATGCGAGACCAGAAACAAACTGAAGACAAATTTGCTGACACCTGCAGGTACCACAGAGAAGGAAAACCATTGAGGCAGTTATGCAGAGGAATTCAGTTCTAGTAATGGGAACAACCAGGACAGGGAATATAAAGGGAGACGTGCTCATGGCTGTAACTGGTTCGAAAGGTTCTTCGACTGCAGTGCAGCAATGAATGAAAGCAGCAATTGGGCATGTTGGAACTTGGAAAAGGAGCTCCCAACACACATGAGAAAGTAACCCTAAAGAAAAGCTAATGGCTGGAGATTTCTTCCCCCTTTTTCAGTTCCTTGTCCACTCGCCCCTCTATGTTCTTCCATACCCTTGGAGAACTTCAGCCAGTCCTCCATAATCACCAGCTGTTGTGAGATGTGACCTAGACTCTGTCTCAGAGCTTAATGCAGTACTTGACCCATACTGGGTTGTATTCTTTTTTGGCTCACTTGAGCCCTTCCCTCTTCGCTGGAGCTAGACATCTCAGGGCTTGTATGAGGACAAAGGTGCCACTGGTTCAATAATTAAGCAGGTATCTTGGGCCTGTCCCGTCCAACAATATATGATAATAGAGCAGAGTCAACTTGTAGCACTTTTTTGATTATAAATATGATTGCCAACCTCTCTTCTCACGAGCTAATCTTTCTGTCCACCACGTGGCGATGATTGGTCTTTTAGCTACGTTGATCGACAGCTGCTTTGTCTCCCCACACGCTACGACGTTGTGTATGCCGAGATTATGAAGCTATTAAATATTGTTCGCCAGTTAGCTTCAGCGATTCTCTGGGGGTCTACACTCTGAAGTAATGGTCACGGAAGTGACAATGAGGAGTGCCGGAACTATGAGAGGCCCATCGTGCTCCTCTCACTTCTGTGACTGCAGTGCCCCCTTTATTATTCAATTAATAATGCAGTCACTGGAGCATTCTGTCCCATTACGGACCACCAGATGTATTCTAAAATACTTCCTTACATTGCAGATATGCGCCGCCACCCTTGACTAACGCTACGCACTTGCACCACTCGCGCGAGTGCATATTAGGCCTTAAGAGAAAAAATCCAAACTCGAGATCCGAATGATGAATGAGGTACGCATGGCAAATTTCTAATAGCAGTAAAGCAATACATGACAAGATACGATACAATACAGGACAGTTTTAAGAGGTCAAATCCACACCATTGCCGCTCTCCTAAATTTCTCAGCTTTTATACACTTCTTAATACATTGTAACACATGAGAGAACTGTGGATTTGCTAACCAATGACTTCACTTTATGGAGGTATTTTCTGTTTCCTGCTTCTGTTTGGGAACTTCAAATACATGCTATAACTCTTTTGTTTTGACTGGCCTCGTACAGGCCATCCCAAATGTCAACCTGCAGCAGCAAGCTCCCTATAGTGGATTTGCAATCGTTTATATAGTTTAGCTAAAAGTATCAGCCATTATTCGGCTGGGCAATTTAGAGTGGACAAAGTTAGCAAAAAAAGTCCACTGTGCAACAGCTTGGTAATGCAATACAAATATCTCGCTTTAGCATGCCAAGCGAATCACATCTTGTAGGCAAATGTTCATTGTTCCAAGATGGTATCTTCTACCTAACCAGACCAGCATGGAGTTAAATGGTCTAGTCCAAACTATTATAGCAGCTTCAGTGTATTGGCTTTTCTTATTAGTCTGCAGTCCATCACATTATGCTATTTTCATGTTTCTCTTGATCATAACATACATTTTTCCACCACAGACTTCCAGCAAAAGTCCCCTGATATTTAAGAAACTAATAATAAGCAGAAAGACAGATTGTTGATGAATTCGGAGACAATTATAAGAGTTCATGATCACCTGCCAAATTTAAAAATGATTGAATTCTTTCTTTGATTTCCACATAATGCTTTGTTGAAATAGTCACATGCGGTGTAAGACGTGGGATGTCTTCTGAACCTGACAAAAAGTCCAACCCATAAGATAATGAGGACCAGTAGCATCATGAGAACAGTAAAAATGTACTAAACGTACTCCTGTAGAGAGCAAGTGGACGCATTCTCCCAAGTAAAACCCCCCCACCCCCACCCTATTGGAATGACTGACGAGAAGCCACAATTGGGAACCCATGTACAAGTTTATGTGACATGTCCATACCACATTGAGTATATGGAAAGCGAAAAAATAACAAATACTCATTGAGACCATGCACCAAGTTGTATCACCATCACCATAGTGTAACAGTATATTAGTGTGTGCCCTTTGGATGACACGTGTTTCGGTAGTTTACCTTGTTCAAATCCAGGCATATTTCCTTGGATATCGGTTCAAAACATAAATGGGTATAACTACATTATAACATTAACCCAAGATATAAACAAACATAATATTTTTGATCAAAAATGGAAGTCATATATGTGAGCAATTGAAAAAATATATAATACGAAAATAAAAAATACATGACAGACAAATAGGGTTGGTATCAGGGAGGAATTGAGGGAGTTTAGAGAGAGAGAAAAAAAGAGAAAATATACAATGAACTTTTATTATACCATAATGAGTGTAACAATAGTTAGTTTAACAATTTCGTTTTGGCTAAAATGGTTTAATTCATCAGCATGCAATGTTATTACTTTGCAATATTTATCTGCTTAGTGATTACCTTGTAATGGGTTGATAATAAGTATCTGGAAAACAATACATTCTATTTTGCTTCAAATATATGTTCCTCGATTAATGCCTTAGTAACCATGGTCAGAGACTAGTCTGTTCAAAAGAATTACTTTGAGTTTAAGAGTCACTATTATTATACATTTAACAGTTGTTAGTAATCCTTACATACCCATTTAGTGGGGTAAATCCCTGTGAAAATAAGTATGTTTTTAGGTAATTCTTATGTGTGCCTCCCGAAGTAATTCTTCATTATGCTCATGATGTTCTTAGATAATTCCTATTCATAATTTAGTTTCCTGTGCTCTGATATTTCTTCTGTAACCTTAAAACCTCTCAATTCTCGTGCTACATTTATATTCAATTAGTGTTTCAATAGTGGGGGGATGTAGTTTCTCACTAGTGTCTTACAACCGCAATTCTGTGAGTATTTCTATAATTACGTTCTCATCTTGTGCTTGATACATGTCACAGCCAAACTGCAGCGTGATCCAATGCCTCTGACTATCTAATAGCTTACCATTACTAGTGCTTCTATTATAGTTTACTTGACTTTGCTGGTGAGATACCCACATCTTTGTTGAGTTTAAAGGTAATAGGAAACGCTTACCAATGTCTCTGAATCAAAATCATACGCGTCGGCTCTTCCTTGTACACAAGATGCCGGCGCCATTGAACTAATGTTATGTTTTGCTTCCGTGGCAAACGTAGAACATTCACACCGTCTTTTCTTTCCATGTTCAGATTAACAACGCAATGTTTTGGGAACGCATTCCCTGTTAGTGCTTTGCTGTAATGCTCAGAAGCCCAAATTCAATGGATCCTGAGTAATAAATATTTAAAAGTTTGGCGACCTCATGTTAAAAGTTGAAAAGCGATATGCACTCAGGCAGCCATTCAGAAGATACCCTCACATTGAAACAGTGGAGGAAACCTATCAAGAAGGATGTCCCTTGCCGAGTTGTCGCAAAGCAGCCATGAATAAAATGGTGCACGACATGGCTGTACGTTAAGCAAAATCTAATAACAGTAAAACAATGTCCCATTGAAGATTTATGAATCTATGCTGAAATGATATGAAAATACTTACGAATGACTTTGTAACTGAAGCATTAAGAGAAACATGTACTCCATGATGCAGGATTTACGAATACAAAGAAGAATTAAATGTTCATGGGTCATTAACTTTAAATACGCTCAAATGCAAGGTAGAAAGAATACATAGAAGCTTGCTTATGAGAGGCAAATATTCAACGTTTAGGACGACCATCAGAACAAGATGGAAGAAGGCTCATGTCAATCAACCCAACTACCTCAAAATGCAAGCCCAGAATTTTAACATGGAAAGACGATGAAGACCCTGTTTTCCTTGCGAAATAGGGGAATACATTGGCTATGAACCAAGGATGCTATTTCGAGAGATGAAGGAAAAGCACAAAGGGAGTCTACGAGCAGACCATGCTCGAGGACGTATTTCCAAAAGATTAGGAGGAACAAGAACATTTACTGATGCACAATATTGGATGATTAAAAGGCACAGAGTCAGTATGGGATGGAGTGAGCAAGTCTTTAGAGGCTAAAAAGAGAACTGCACATGGCAAAAATGTAATCAAATGAGGTTAAAAGTACAGTCGATATGGACACTTTCACTGTCTTGTAACACGTGATGAAGAGCTCGCAAATAAGGGCTATTCATTAGGCCTGGAGCTAAGATAGTAGTGTACCTACACTCCCTTGAATGTCCTTAGACAGTGCAGACTGGCAAGGTCATTCTTCAAACCGATGAGAGAAGACTGCCTAATTGGGAAACAAAGGGAAAGCTGATGTATCTCCAACCACCTGGGTTTCGTTTCTATGTACGTGCTGCTAACAAGCCGAATGTCCAAGGTTAGATTTGGGTCGCCAACCAATTAGAATAGCCTGTCATGCACTTTTACATACAATGGTGCAAAATTAGTCCACTGCCACATTTTCTGCTATGACGAAAACCCTAAACCATGTGATTTGAAGTAGCTCAGCGTGTGTTTTACAGAACAGAGACCACCAATGAGGGACTAACACGTGTATTTCCTTAATGTAAGCATGATCCCCTAATCCAATCCCACCCTTCAATAGGTTTTTGAATTTTGCCACGTAGGATGACATCATTGATGGCACATCTAGCGTTATATAATCTAGAACCAAATGATAAGGCAATGTGATCTTGCATGAGTCGAATTAATGAGTGTTTATTCGCCCTACTTTACTTCTTGAGATTAAAGCAGTGTTTTACAATCTCCTTTGAGTCTGTCCGGTTATTGGGTCTGAAGTATTTTCTTGGTAATTCCATCTAGCACAACAAATGCGTCAAAGTGGTAGAGCACACTCTCGGTACTCATACCCCAACAAGAGGCTGAGAGCGAGCAGCTGGACTGGGCCTGTATAGTACCTACAGTGATTCAGAGCAGGTGAAAGAACACACTCTGGAACAAAGCTACCAACAGATACGATTTGCCATTGACTGCTGTGGAAGGCCTGCATCCACTTCTGGACTAGCCCCAAAGAGCTTTTTGGAGGTTTAAGCAGGAGTGCTGGATGAGGATTACCGGGTGAATGTTGGCTTCAATTTCAGAGATGCCCCTGAAATAAGCCAAGGCAATAGGGTGGTCCAACGGGTGTGTGATCAATTCTGCTTCCTATGTTGGAAGAGGCAGAGAACCTTGGAATCACAAACAGTGATTCATCTGCCAAGGATCAGCAGCAGGCAAGCCCAAACACTGTCCACATTGAATACATAGGTCAACACATACTTATGCATATTAAGAGATGGCCTTTGCAGCTATCTTTGCCATTGTTCAAAGAAATATATCACTCCTTAAAGACTCCTCTGGAGAAGAACAGATGTTTTTTTTCCATAAGGAGGGGACTACTGTATGGAGTGGGATGGGATCTGAAAAGGCAATCTCACTTTCAGTTCTTGGTACCCAAATCCTTTCTAAAACACTGTTTGAGACCTGGCCTCATTTTACTGGTGTCCACATCAGAATTCTAAGATGAATCAAGGGAATGTATCCCTTCTCCCTAATGGGGAGCCCCCTGTGAGGCTAGGGAGGTTAGCCCGCTCTGCAATACAGGAAAAGGACTCCCATTCCGGTGAAGAACTCCCTCAAGCTGTATACACCATCGCCTACATGGGATGCTCTAAAATATCAGAGACTTAACTATCAAGATTGGGACGAAGAAACACTTAAGAGATGTTATTGTCAAATGGAAAAAGAACATGTCCTTTAATCAAAATGGTCAATCCACTGGGACGAGTATGTTAAATAACGTGTACCCAATGAGTAATAGAGAGAGAGCAGAGCATACGCAGGCAAGGGAAGGGCCCAAGCTGCGTAACACCTGCAAAGAGAGAGAGGAGAGCCTACGCAGGCACGGGAAGGCCTGAGCTGCGTAACACCTGAGGAGAGAGAGGGCGGAGTGAACAGAAGCCAAGAAGCGCACCAGTTTGAAACGTGCATGAAAGAGAAGGGCAGAACGCCAGAGGCACAGTGAGGCCCGTTACGGAGAAGCAGACAGTGCAGGAGCCAGACAAAGTTAGTGGCGAGACCACGAGGGTCCCTGGTGGACGAATCCGAGTGATTTACCCGCGGCTGAAAGTACCGCAGGCAAATCGTTCACACGAGAAAGGTGCAAACTACCAAAAGTTCGCACCTTTCTCATGCCAACACACATACATTCTCACACACACAACACACCCATAACACCCCCCCACCCACACCCTTAGCACACCCCCACTCACACCCCCAACATAAACAAACCCAACTTACCTTCATCTTCACGCTGGGTTCCTCCGGCGCCAGTTCCCTTTCACTTCTGTGATCGGGGAACCGGCGCGCCAGGGTCCTTTTCTTATCTTGTATAGTGAGCAGGGCGATGTGGGGGACACCCCCGCAACCCCTGTTTAAAAAAATATATATATTTTATCTTTTTAAACGGAAGGCTGCTAGGGTGTTCACCGCAGCCCCCGCTCACTATACCATAAAGTATAGTGAACGGGGCGATGCGGGGGACACCCCTGCAGCCCCTGTTTTTGTTTTTGTTTTTTTTTTAAACTGAAGTGTCCCCCGCAACCCCTGCTCACTATACCAACAAGTATAGTGAGTGGGGCGATACGCGGGACACCCCAGCAGACCCCGTTTTTTTTTCACTGCTACCACCAAAGGTTCGAACCTTTGGTGGTAGAATTTTTAGAACTTTTGGTCAATGCATTTTTTTTTAGGTAAGTTCAACCTAAACCGGTGGACAGCCTGTCCACAAACCATTGCTAACACCACCGGATGCATAAAGCAGCAGGTTGTCCGATTAGGCACAGAGAGACTCAGATGCAGCAAGGAAGAAGAAAATACCGGCAGAAAGAAACCAACGATTGTGTGGTACAAGAAGAAAGATCCCAACTCAGCAGGGCTCCTAAAGAGGTTCTCTCCTTGTCACCTGAAGGTAACGGGGAGAATGGGAATAACAGGAGGCCCAGAGGGAATCATTATCACATACCAAAAACTTGTCTCAGTAGGTATCAAGAGGTGAAGTTAAACCTAAAATGTATGAACTTAAAGCATTATGATGCAGAAGAATGAATTGCTAAAAATCAAAATAAAAGAGACAAGAACCTTGGATAACAATACCCTGGGAGAAGGGGAAGGAAATCAATATTCTACACAAGAAGAATATTATATAAAAGAGAAGGAGTATTATGAGTCAGAGTTAAGAGGAACTAGGCAATTGAACTATATGCAAAGTCAAGTAGAGCAGAACAAGCTGGACTATAATTGCCCAGGAGGGAAAGTCAATTGGGGAAATAATAATTTCCAAGGAGACATTAAAACCAGCAAGCAAGAATGTAGCTCTTACAAAAGGTCTCCGAAAGTGATTCCTAAGGAGAAAAAGAACAGTCAATAATCCATTTGAAGGGTATAAATACAGATACTGGGTCAAAAAATCATGAGAGACTATTTGAAGATAGCTATTAAGGAAGAATCTACAGACTGGTACCAGAAGTACCCTCAGGAGAATGGAATCATTCTCCTAACCTAAGTTAGTTTGCATGTAGTTAGTATCAGTTAGGTTAGTTTTGGACAGCTGACTTATTTCTTTGGACATTCACAACTGACTAACGAGCACCATAGTAACATAGGCAGGGACCACCCATAGCAATAGGGGAATGTCAGGCCTTATAGAGTTACTTTAACAAAATATTGTGAAACATGTCATAGGGGGTCATATGAGTTGGGTGGTAAGGGATTCCGAGGTCCCTTAGCGGGAACCGTAAAGGACATGTGGTCTGACCACACATCCTTTACGGGTGCCGCTAAGGGACCAGGGTGCTAATAACGGGCCTGCTATTCGCGGCCCGTTATTAGCACCTTCCCCATTCCCATTTGAGCCCCATGGGGGCTCAAATGGGAATGGGGAATGGTTGGTTGAATGGGGACTTACCGGTCCTCCAGGGTCGGAATGACCCGGGAAGTCCCCATTCAACCAGACCGGTGCCGGACCCGGTATTGGAGGCAGCTATGGCGCAAATAGCACCATGGCTACCTCCAATCTCGGAATGAGGGCCATAGTGTCTGCTTCCTTCTTCTGACCTGCCACAATCCCTAAGACACAAGATCATGTTTTAAACTGCTTCACATAGCCTGTCATCTATAGTAATAAAAATATACTGTCAAAATTATGAGTTATGTCAAAAGACCCATGATAAAGTTATTCTGAGGCTACCCCCTCAACCGTTATCAGTATTGAAGCACCCTTTGGGAAAGAGCGCATGGAGGTTATCAGAATGCTTAAACCATCTAGAAGTTGACACCACTGCATATTAGACATCCTAGAATATGGTCCCCAATAACCTGAGGCTTTCCACTGTGCACCAACACCACCGATGATATCTTGAAAATGCTCCTGCTTTACTTTACCACAGTTGATCCCTTCTGGGGATCCTCACTGACCACCTTCGATCTTCGATTCCGTGCTCCTGTTTTTCTTTTTTTTCGTTGCTACATCTTTCTCCAAGACCATAATTCTTGGCTATGCTCCTGTGTTTGAGGCATTGTCTTAATATATGCCATCCGGTTTCCTTTACATCATACTGACTCCGTCTTTATTCTCTTTGCTCCTTTTGTCAATTCTTCTGCGAAGCGACTTCAGTCTTTGACTCCAACTACTGGCATTTTCTTTTCTCCATCGACTCCCCAGTGGTGTTGCACGCTGTACTGCCTAAGTGGGTAATCCTTGCAACGTATTAGAGTCGGAGACCTAGGAAGGTGGAATGCAATCCAGGAGTTCTTCTATTCCCATTAGCTCTGTCTTCCTCCTCCAGTCCGACTGGGTTTCTTACCGTAACAATTCCAAGACTGTCTCCTGTCCTCTTCTTCCAAGTCCTGTGCTTGAGGCTAGAAACCAATTCTTCCCTTGTCCTGGCATTTCTGGTCCTCTCACTTATTCATCATGCTATGTTACCTGAATATATCCGTTTCTGTGTATCAACAGACACGTCTGAGCCGGATACCCTGCATGGAGTAGGAAACCTCCACTGAGAAACATGTGTTCATTGTTTCCTTCCAGCATTCCCTTTCCTTGTGGGGGGCCTCATTCTCGTATTGGGCAGAAATAGATTAGGTCACGCAAACATTTTTCCCTTGGTCAACTGTGTGGTAACTAAATACTTCCTCTCAAGTTTCAGTAAGGTACACATAACATGCATTTCATTTCACCAGATCTCTTTATTTAACGAATGTAGAATGAGTGAAAGCAACGAAGTCCAGCCCATTAACATGGGTACTGTGTTCAATGCCAAAAGCACATATGGGTTCTATTTCATCCCTGTACCCTCTGCTGGTGTGGCCAGCACTACTGCAGATGGCTATAGCAGAGACATTGTGGGTGGTATAATGTTGCTCATAAATTCAACTGCCTGCATACCCTGACTTGAGACACAATAGTCTGCCAGTCACATTTAAGCAGCTAGGGGAAGAGGGATTGACCCTAGAGGTGGTATTCAGGAGACCCCCCAGAGACACTTAGCCCATCCCGTTTGCGGGGTCTAATTATCTATTTCCAGAACTACTAATTCATAAAAGCCCACACCTCAAAAAACGATAAACCCAAGAACGCTCTGTAAACTGATCAGAGATAATTGCAGGGGAACATGCACCAGAGAGCAATGTCTATGAGTGGGCCCATAAATTAATTTGCAAACTCACCAGTATATACATTTGGCAGGACGAAAGTGAAGAGTCCTTGTGAATAGGGAGACAGAAGAGAGGAGGAAGAAAAAACAGGCAACATGCAAGGAAACCCAGGGTGCCATGGTGGAGTCAGGTGTACGCCATGATGGCCACCTGACTCCAAGATGACAACTTTGCCTGCCTCCCACTTAGTTGCTCGGCCTGCGGAGTTAAAGCGAACACTTACTACATCACAGGCTTTAACTGAGTAGCAGGAGAAGCAGCCTACAGAATATTAATCATACGCTTCCCTTGCCGGTTGGTCCCAGGTGTCCCAGGCGAAGCCTTTGCTGCACCAATCTTTTACCCGTAACGTGTATAAAAAGGGGAGGCTATCAGACCCAGCTGTGGACGTTTGGATTTAAGTTGTATCAAAGTGATGTAGAGAGAAGGAGGAAGGAAGGAGGAGTGCCAGAGAGAGGCTGGAGTTGGTGAAGCAAGAGGAGGAAAGAGGGAGTCCAGGGAAAGGCTTTGATTAGAGATGGGAAAGACCTAGAAGGAGTAATGAAAGAGTGCAAGAGAGGGACTGGAGCTGAACGAGGGAAAAAGAAAGGGGACCAAAGAGGAGGGCTGAGTAGTAAAGAGGTGGTTGATGCCAGAGGAAAGAACAAAAGGATTGAAAAAAGAGAAAAGGGGACCAGAGTAAGGAGGTGTAGAGAAAACATTAGATAGAGACTAGAGAAGGCAATCTAATATGTGTGCTGGCAGGTGTAGATTGTTACCCAAACTTGCTGTGGGATGTGTGAGAAACCCAAGGGTCCCTTGGGATCTGTCATCCAGGTGGCTGGGGCACGGCCATCCTTATTGAATCCAGACTCCGGGGGTGGACCAGTGGAGGAGGATCACCTGGATGAGGGATCCCTGGGGAGTGGGGGTGGGGCACCCGGAGGAGAGACGTGGTGTCCCTATACCCATTTCCCTGTAGAACACCTGCTCTCTATGTACTATCTAGGAACTTTATCCCCCCCCCCTTTCCTACACACACACACTGCTGCACGGACAAAACGCTTCAGGGAAAAACAGATTCACACACAACCAGTCCGTTTGACATGTCCCAACATCAGGGTCAGGCAGAGTCAGGCAATTAACCTTAATTAGTCGAACCTGTGGATAAAAGGCGGAGCATGACAGCACCCAGAGAGCAAGGCGCGAATGGTAACCGAAGCGAGCAAGACCAGCAGAACGAAAGGACAGGAAATCCTGGGAAGGTGATACGAATATGGAAGCAGAGCAGACAGGACCAGGGGGTGAACGAAAAGCTGTGGTCCTATCAGCTGCAAGGTGAAAATCACTATAGAATCCCAAAGGGGCAACTCCCTGCCACAGCAGAAGGTCACAGCAGAACCTCCTTCATGTACGATGTGAGAACTTGAAAGGAGGCAAGCCGTGCTGGGCCAAAAGCCTTGACAAAACGGAAGGTTTTTGATAAACTGTATCAGCCATTGCCGGTGAGTGGACCGGCTTGTGATGGTGAAAGAAAAGGACATTAACATTTGAAGTGCTCGTTAGGTTGTTGAGAAACTGCTAGCGAAAGTACATTTTACAAGAATGAAGCATGCTGAGATTGTGCATGTGAGAAGCCGGGAGAGAAAACAACTTAAAGGAGGCGAATAGTGAAAGTGGTCATACAAGGAGAAAGTCAAGGGCACAAGCCCCCTCGTACAGTCCAAAGTCTTTGACAAGTAGTGAAAGGAACTGCAAACACCAGAAGGCCTCGGGAGAGGAGGCCGGTATAAACCTTTGAACTGTATCCAGTATGGTGGGTTGCACGCAGGACAGCAGCCATGACAAAGAGAAGCTTCATTGCTACAATATAACAGAGTGGCCGGCGAGACGTGATCGCCTATGGGAAGTCTCTATATAGAACTGGCAAGTACGTAAAAGTGAAAGCACAAAAGATTGTAAAGAAACAAGTGAGATGCTGGCGGTTTGAAGGCTTGCGCCCGATCGAGCGAAGCCAGAACTGTCTACAGAGGAAGGTCTGAGCCTGGAGGAGGGGGACCTGAGTGAACCATACAGAGAACGGTCTAACCCCTGAGTGAAAGTGAACCAAATATGTGTTTAAAAAGACATTAAAAATTCCTGAATACCAAAAACTAGTAGAACTGATACATGTTAACTGAACTGTGATTTGAAGGCTATAGTGAACCCGACTGAGGGATGCCAATTGAAAGCAAAGGGGAAGTGAATGCTGTATCTTGATGAAGTGACTGAACAGTGGTGTAGACGGAGATGAATCCAACAAAGTGGTATCACAAGAAAGCCGCAGAAGAGGGGAATCCTGCATGGTGAAAACTTGGAGAAAGTCTTGTGCTGCCACGAAAAAGATATTGATTCAAGGGCTCCTGCCTTTTCGGAAGAAACGCCTTCCGGATGCCTATGGACTCTAGGGGCGCTCACAATCATGCCACTGTTCGCTTTGTCCGATGATGCAACGTTGGGAATGGAGTGTTTTAGTTCAGCAGTCCTGAACTACCGAAACCCTTTTGGACATTTCTGTTTGCATTACACTCTTTTGTTATACATATCATTGTCCTGCACCCTTTTGTTATACAAAGTAAGGATTTGGCAATAGGATTATTAGTATAGGCCATTTTGTTTTGACACAACACCACAAGGACAGCGTTTTCTTTATTTTGATGGTCGTAGCTTGCTCCCATCCTAAATTTAGGTTTAGATTAGGTGTTTTTCTCCCCCATATACTGTTTAATAAACACCCTTGGATTGTACACCTTGTGTCTGTCGTGCTTCTGACAACCATGCCTTCCTTACAGATGCTGTCCCAGATCCTGTCTAGTATAACAAGCAAGAGCTAAGAGGAAAAGGCTGAAGATAATAAGACTTGATGGGGGTTTTAGATACCCAGAAGATAGGGTCAAGAACCCTTGTGAAAAGAGATGGCAGGGTAACCAAAAAGTTGATGAGGACTATATTTGTTGCCTATAGTTTCATCTTAAATTGGGCCATGGAGGAACACCACCGTTGCCTACTGAAGGCCTGAGTCAAATGTTGTGCCTGAGACTTTGGGATGCTTCCCATGGCCTATTGTTGGCTTCTGAAGAAAGGCTTGAACCAATGGGGAGCTCCTGAGAAACAAGAGTTTATGGTGGGCTCCTGAACCAGCATAACACCATTGCCCAGGTGAGGGAAGGGGGGACAATAATGACCGCAGCCTGAAAATTCAACCAGCAGAGACCAAGCCAAAGAGATTCAACATTTGCCACACAGCATGCCGGTAAGACACTGGACCCTTAGAAAACTGTAAGTGTCTTGCTGTGACTCAGGCCAACAGTTGGAATGACTGTTTATGAATCAGTCAGGATGATACAACTCCGATCTCAAACTGTTAGTGCCCAGTCCGATCTTAGATTAAGGTTCTGAGTATCCCTCTCACCGAACTGTGTTTTCATAGAACTCCTGTACTATTATATTGAGTTGTTTTTTGGTATTTACATTTTATTGAGCCGTTTATAAATTCCTTACATCACGCATATACACAAACAAAATCCCCTTCCATCAAACACAGAGCAATATATTACAGTATAGGCCAGAAGTTTATCCACCAATCATATCAGATCCAGAACCTCCCCCAAATGTCCTCATAAAGGTTATTTTTCTTTTGTTTGGGAAATATGATTCTCTCTAACAATGACGTTTTACAGACATCTTCAATCCATACAGAACTAGAAGGATATGTATCACTCTTCCATTCTCTCAGTATTATTTTTTGGGAACTCAAGGAAGCCCTGAAAAACCAGCCTTTCTGGGGATATGTCAAATCATCCGGGAGATCATCTTACCCCAGAATGACAGTCTCAAAATCGAAATCAGTGTTCATGTTTCCCCATCTCCGTCACTTCAATCCAAAATGTTCTCACTTTATTACACTTCCATATCATGTGGTCAAAGGATCCTAAACGATGCCTGCCCCCCAACAGGCTTCCGAGTCACTCAGAGTCCTCTTGGACAGTTTTGTTGGGTTCCAATAAACCGTATTGAGAATGTTTATATTATATTGAAATGTATTCTTTTTCTGTTCAAACATTACACTGTTGAACCCTAACAGCCTTACTCCAACCTCTGTGTTTGACTCCAATTAAAAATAGCAACACGAACAGTTTGTTTCAAGGCTTGCGTTGATCCCTTGCCTTGTGACGCTACATAGGGGCTCCTAAAATAACAACAAAGTTTGATATTGCAGAAATTGACATTTGTCAGTTGGTGCATCCTGCATAAAGTCTGCTGCAATTAAGGTACTTCACCTAGGTTTCCCAACAGTGTATCATGTTGTCCAATATGTGCCTAAACCCACCAAGATCATTGTTCTTGAACTATTGCTTCTTCGTTGGTAGTAACAAGTACCATAGTGGTCTCTGGCTACCCCAGCAGGAAGGCTGTGGCTCTGGGAATCATACACTTTGACATCTGCTAGGTCTACAGCACCATATACAGGGGGTTTGTATGTTTGGCATCCATATGGTTGCTTCTCATCTCATCTCGGTATCCTTTCTTTTCTTTGGTTGTGCATCACTGATTTTCTGGAGTATCTTCCTTATGTGTGCTACATCAGTGGATGTTAAGCACTGCACCACCCTCTTCCTCCTTTCAATGGTCAATTGAAAGACAATATCAGATTTTGGTCTGATTGTTATTCCTTGTAAAGAACAAAAGCATGGTTATCTAGTCTCAATATCTCTTGTTGGCTCTGTAAGGAATTCAACGACTTATTTGGAATCACATCAAGGTCATGCCAGTTGTTAAGTGATTTGTGTTTGCATCATGGATCTTTGGCTCTTTGGATCTTAGGCAAAGGGATTCTGCAATAAAGGAACCGAAACATGAATACCTGTCTAGTCCCCACGCGCTTCTGATGGCTGCTATTTCCCTTTATATGCCCTTGAGCTCCTGGGATAATGTCACTTTGTCTTCCATTGGTAGAAACGTTCCCTCCGTATATTAAGGCTTTCAGGTAAAGATGGGTGGGTCTTAGACTCTTCCTTCCTTTAAGGTCTATCCGAAGTTTGACTGGAGTTGGGCTCAGATGGAAATATACCAGACACCAATGAAAAATGGATACTCAATCTCAAATCCCTCTTTGTTACTTTTTGCAAAATACTCTTGGAGTAGTAGGCAAGAGCACATTTTTTGTAAAAATGTGTTGCCGATATTGCATTTTAAAGCACTTTGGATCAGTTACAAAAGTCATAATTACCATCTTTACAGTGTACTAATTCATCCAACTGGCTCACATTGGACAACAGGATTGACCCTCACTTGACAGGCTTGCCCTTCAGGCATTTACCCATTATCATGTAGCCTGAGCGTGCCTCAGTTTCATAAACCCTGTCGCCATCTTTGAAGACAGAAAGGATATCACTCTCTAGTCTGTGAGCTTCTGCTCTCCAGAAATCTCCTCATATTGTTAGCATCAAAGGGAGCTTCCCATAACTGGCTCAAGTATCTTTGTAAAGGTCACAGCCCACCATGGTATCTGCTGCACAATTAGCTGATTTACGATGGTGCTTGTCGCTCATGACTCTGGTCATTGTATTGCTTGACACGGCAAGTGGGTCTTGAACATAATCTTTACAGCTCATTTGGTCTTTGATTTGTGTTGGCCCTCAAGTCAATTTGAAAGTGGTCATAAGCAGGTGTTTGTTTTCCATTTGCTCTTTTTGTTCTCCATGTCCTTTAGAAACTGCGTATATGGATATCATTTGTGATTTGATGAGCAGTAAGCAGGACCGAGCGGGGTGTCCAAGCAGGATAACCACGAACTCCCAAAGGATTCTCAACCCCTGCGAAGACATCACGTTTTTATAGAACTACCATCATCAGTGTTGCAAGGTTATTGAGCTACAGCAGGAAAATGGTTTTGGAGCGAGACGGACAGCAGAATTGGGGGTTGATCTTGTTCACTTATTGATTGTTTTGTTTTTTGTGGCTGCTCCTGTGTGTGGTGCCATGCTGTTTTCTCAGGGGTGTATTTATAAGAGGATCTATGTGATCACTGCGCTGCCCACAACTGCGATGCCAAAAATGCCGACGGCAGTTACGGTGTGGTGCAGTGATCATATGGATCACTGTGCCCGCTTCCCCTGGCCTGCATTACCCCTCCCAACCCCCGACCCCACTTATCTTTAAGACAGCACACTTCTACGTGTGCCGCCCGCAATCTGTGATCCCTGTGGTGTCAGCTCTTCCCACTAACGTGGGTTGGAGCTGACGCCACAGGGTGCTTTTTGTTTTTTTTTTACGTGTCCCCCGCTTTCCGAAATGGTAATCGGGGGACACCCCTGCAACCCTGACCCCCATTAGTGCGCCCAGGAAGAGCAGGGGACTCCCCCGCAACCCCCACTCTGCTTGGGCGCAGTAAATGTCACCCTCATTTTGTGCGCCTCCAAAGTCGCAGTGACTGTGGGGGCGCACAAATGAGGGCAACATTTTTGTATGATACCTTTATAAGATACCCATGCCTGGGCAGGATGTCCCAATCCCATACATAACATTCCTAGTGTGGGTTGACCTAGTCCTCCAAGGGTTTGGATTCACATCCTCCCAGATTGCTTTTTCATATGCTGCTACAAGCCTGACAGATTGCGAGCAAGAATCTATTTTGATATTCTGAGTCATGGAGGAAGTTGTCAAACACATGACTTTGGCTTTCCAGACCTTAGAGATGGAGGTTGCTGCCAACCGTCAATAAAATGGAGTTCTATTCCAATCCATGAAAGCGTTAAAGGACAGAGTAGATTGGTTATGCACAGAGGAAGTGCTCAACAGGGAACATGAGCGGGACATAGCACATCGAGTGGGACCACTCTTTGGACGGACACAAGGGGCCTCATTACGATTTTGGCAGTAGCCATGCCGCTATTGACGGCATGGCTGCCAAATCGAGTCCGGGTCCGGGTTCCCAGAATGGGGAATTACCGGGCCATTCCGAGTTCGGAGGGCCCAGTAATTCCTCCCTCCAGGAACCCGGGCCCGGACCTTCCCCATTCCCATTTCAGTCCCCATTGGGCTGAATGGGAATGGGGGAAGGAGCTAACGACCGGCCCGTTGTTAGCTCCCTCTTCCCCTCGCGGGACCCGCTCTGCACGTCTGGTAGAACCAGCATCCTTTTGCAGCGCCCTTTAACCCATTCCGCCACTCTTGTAATGAGGCGCAAGACCTTTTAAAGCATCAGTCACTTTACCTACCTCAGTGAACATCCCCTCATCTCCCATGCCCCTCAAAATATGGAGAATACGCTAAGAAAAATAGGTAATTTTGTACATGTCTACATTTTCTAAATCTCCCCCAACTTCACTCCACTAACAAAGCTAAGATAGCTTTTATTGTGCTCAAGTCAGAGAAAATTATCCTTGCCTAGACCACACCGCACACAGACAGTAACAACCCTATCTTCTCCCAGTACAATGATTTTTATGCAACCTTCTAAGGCATGTTTTATTGCCAGTACGCTCTTCAGTCGATCCGTAATAAATTGATTGATGTAACCCAGGAAGAAAAGGATCTGTTGTCCTACATTGTACAATTCAGAGGGTTAGCTGCACAGACTATGTGGCCAGAAGACGCCCAGTTGACAGTCTTTCATAAAGGTTTTAGGGAAGAATTGAACGATACTATTTGGCAGGTGTCCTCTCCCCCAGAAACCATGAGGGCATATAGCTCTTGGGGTCAAAGTGGATCAAAGACTAGGAAAAAGGCGAGGAAAATGGATGAGATTTGAACCCTGGAGGGTGGTATACAGATCCAACCCTGACAACTTGAACCCAGCCAAACCGGAACCCATTAAGTTAGGTAGTACCAAATGTCCACTTCCCAGTGAAGAGAAACAACAGGGTTGCACACTTAATCTATGCTTTTATAGTGGAGATGCATGTCTCTATCAAAGCCTGTAGAAAGAGAATCCCAACTTCTGCAGGAAACAACGGTGCTCACAAGTGGCTAGGGATTTGCTGGCGAGCAAGAATCATTTCTCCTCTTTTCCCTATAGCCCGTCTGCCCCAGGTCATGCCACGCCTTTCTATATACAAGTTAATCTAGTTACAGCCATGCACAAATGGGAGGGAGTCAGATTCCTGCTGGATAGTGGGGCCACTGAAAATGCCATAGATTTAGCTTTTGCACAGAGAAAGAAAATCCCATTGTCTCTAAAACATAGACTAGAACCAATCCTATCCATGGATGACGCTAAATTGACTTCCTGACCCATTTCCCAACAGACCGAAACTCTTCCAATTGTCTGTTCTCTACACCATCCTCAAATACTCACATTGGGTTCCATAGCAGCTTCCCATTTCCAGGTGATCCTGGGAATTTACTGCCTGAGTACCCCAATCCGCAGATTGACTGGAAATAAACAACACTGGTTTTCTTAGACGATCAGTGTCCACCCATAGGTTCCCAACCAAGGCCTTAGACATTTCCAGAGGCTTAGAAAAGGCCATTCGCCAACTTTAAAAACCTGTGGTTTCAACATCAAGCTAAAGGAACTCCCACCAGAGTACATAGTGTATTCCAAAATTTGTGATGCTGTGGAAGCAGATAAATTGCCTCCCCATCAGCCGTCTGATTGTAAGATTGAATCACTACCAGGGAAAAGGATACCATATGGCCAGATGAATGCTCTTTCAGAAAAGAAAAAACAATTCCTGAAGGCATACATTGCAGAGAACCTTGAGAAAGGATTCATGTGACACTCTACCTCCCGTGCAGGGGTTCCACTTTTCTTTTCTTCATACCAAAAAATAATAACTGGACTCAGGCCTTGTGTAAATTATATACAGTTAAATCCAATCACCACTAAGAATAGGTATCTGCTACCATTGATCCAGATTTTATTGGACCAGACTGGAGCCAACAATTGGCACTGCACTGGACCTGAAAGGAGTGCAAAATCGGGTCTGTTAGGCAGAATCCTGTGCAGTTCCCTTAGGGAGCACTAGAGACAATTAAGACTAAAGGTATGAGCAGTAAATCCCCTTTGGTATCAGTCTGTACCACAAAGATTTAGTTGGTAGCTGTGGCTAAGCAGTCATACTTATCTCAAGAGGGAGATGAGCAGTATTCAGGGTTTACACCATAGGACTACAATACAGTGGTACACGGAAACACTGATCAAAGCTTTGTATTAAAAAGAATATATATATTTATTTTACGCACTTCTAGTTCAACACATTCATCACAATTATTAAAGCAAGTTAAAATCAGTCAAGAAAAGTATACACAACTCCCTGGTTAAATTGTAGACAATTATGAGCAAGAGTGAAAACTGAGCAAAACGGCACAGTGAAAATCAAACACAAATGGCACTCTAGCAATTTCTCACAAAGGAGGGAAAGAACAAGCTATACAGGAATATACTCTTAGGCACCCTAGCAACACTTTCTACTGAGTTTGTGAACAAGTTTAGGCAAGGCAGTGCTTTAGCATGTATAATACTGAGGTGAAAACCGAGCAAAATGGAACTTTACAAGTTTTAAAAGTGGGAAGGAAAAGGTGGTTATACGAGTTAGATGCACCAACACATTTCTAGTTGAGAAGCAATCTAGAGAGAGCAGATGTAATAGATTCAGCCAGAGTCAATATGCCTGTGCCAGAGTCAGTGGTACAGGGCAAAGAGCCCAGGAGCAAAATGTTCATGTAGCTGCAGTCAAGTCTTTGTTAAACGATTCGAAAAGGTGGTTGCAGAAGGTGAAAGACAATATTAGATGATAGGGGTGGCCAACCCAACAGGTAGGTAAAGTATTTAAAACACCTTTAGTGCTACGAAACGAAAAGGGAGGCCTGGTGGAACAAAGTACCTTAAAATGTAGAAGAGGCGGTAGCGGTTGTTACTGGCAGTTCCTGCAGTTCGGGAGATCCAGCAGAGGAAGAGGGACTCTCGTTGTGGAGGAAGGTTTGAGTTACTGCACTGCCCAGGGATGAAACCAGCCGCGGTGCTGCTAAACGAAATAAAAGGTACGCTCCTTTAAATCGCGGTCCTGGTGGACGGGTGCCTGGCTATCCGGTCTCTGAGTGCAGAGCACTGGCGATTCGACCAAGGCAGGTCCTGGAAGGCGATTGGGAAACTGGTTGACACCACCAGCTCAAGGGAAGAAGGCTCTTGTTGATGAAGATCTTCTCTCGTCGTGTGGAGAAAAGTGGTGAGATGCTGCAGGAGGGCTTCACTGGTGGTTCAGTTGGTGCAGATGTCTTTGGCTTCTCTCCTCTTCGGCTTCTTAGTTCCAGTGGCGAAGTCTTGCTCTTCCAGTCCTCAGGACCCTGCTTTTATGCAAAAAGATCCCCATTCATACAGCCTAGCCGTCACTCACACAATGGAGTGGTCATCCTGGCAGGAGACCCTTCAGCCGGTGTGCCGTTATAATGTTGAAAACATTTGGTAGAATTCCAAAAATGTAAAAAAAATAATGTCGACTTTTTTTTTTCGAAGGCTTTCTTTTTTTATTTACATGTTTTTTTTTGGGTTCCGCAAGTAAAAGAAAGGGTTAAAACAGAAAAAAATAAAAAAAAAGGTTTGGGGGGGAAACCCTGCCATTTCGAACATAAAACAAAGAAAAAAAGACATTCAAAAACTTTTTTTTCGACATTTTGACTTTCGACAAAATGTTTTTCGAAATTATCACTATAAACCCCTCCAGCCTATCAGGGCAGAGTGTGACATGGGTTGCTGAGGCAACCCTGTTCAGGGGCCCTACTCCCCCTCCCACACAATGGGTCCACCCCAGACTCAGTGGCGCCGAAAGGAGGGCTTCTTGGCAGAAGCCCGCCAAAAGGACGAACAAAGGATCCCCGACCTGTGTTAGGATCTTAGAGAAAGACACGAGAAAGAATTTATATAAAGGTTCTGGCAAATAAAACCTACCGGAGTAAAGTAAATATAAAAATAAACTGCGGTATGTTAGAGGCTGTCAGTAAATGTGGTAGCCTCGAACAATGGTAAAATCCCATAGGGAAATATTTGCGGTTGAATATTTTTGGTAGTAACCACTGCCACCAGCCAGAAACTTTTGAGAGAGGGACTGTACGGTACCCTCTTGAAAATGAACATAAGGGAAAAACTATTAACCCTTGCCAGAACCTCCATAGTAAGATGGGTTGTACTGGTTTTCTTCATAAAGATTGACTAGAAAAGTCAATGGGGACTTTACATGCCCTGGGAGACAGTAGTCAGTCCCAGGGTATGGAGTCGATGTTTGGGGAGGGTGCTGTGTAACACATGTGGATAAAGATGGTTCCTATGTGGGTGAGATAAACCCCATAGACATTAAACACATAAAATAGCCTAGAACTCACATAGCAAATATGCCTAAGAGTGGGAAAAAGAGTCACACTCTTAGCAGGAGAAAAAAACAAACCCTTCAAATCCAGCAAAGCTGCTGGGGGATTCTATAGGTAAGGGAAATTAGCCATAGAATGCGAATTCTCCCTATCATTGCCCCCCCCCCCCAGACTAAGGGGCAGGAGGATATAATCCACTCCTGGATGAGTCTCTTACCTCTAGTCGGTTGTAAACATCCTGGAGCGACCATCAGCATTTTGGTGGTGTCATCCTGACCTGTGCTCAAAGGGGAAATCAAACCCTTGGAGGCATATTGACCATCTTAGCAGTTTTGGGTTTGCCCCTTTCATTTGCATCAACCATCTCAAGGGCTGGTGGGCTGTTTGAATAATAAAGTAGATCCATACAAGTATGGTCTAAACTTCTTCAAATACCACACAATGGCAAAACATTCTCTCTCAATAGTTGGCCACCTTGTTTCATGTTCCTTCAGTTTCCTACTGATGAAGCAAATGGGGTGCTCCCTACCTTTCTCATCCAGTTGACTGAGGACTGCACCTATACCTATATTGGAAGGGTTGGTGGTAGTCAGGAGCTCTCAGAACTGGAGCTTGACAAAGGGCTTTCTTCAGACTTTCAAAGGCCTGATTGTACTCTTCATTCCATTTAACCTTTTAAGGGAATTTTGGAGAGGAGATTACATTAAGAGGAGAAGCTATAGATCCATAGTTCTCAATGTAATTCCTGTAATACCCAGTGAGGGCTAGGAAGTCTTTCACCTGGGTTTGAGTAGAAGGGGTTGTCCAATTTTGCACAGCTTCAATCTTGCTGAGCAAAGGCCTTATTTCACCTCCTCCTACCTCATGCCCAAGGTAGACCACTTTACTCTGACCAATTTGACATTTACTTGCCTTTATGGTCAGATGGGCCTGTTCAAGAGCCTGCAAAACATATCCTAGGTGGACAACATGTTCTTTCCAAGTAGGGCTGAACACTGCAATGTCATCCAAGTATGCCATGCAGAAGTCCTCCATCCCATTCAGAACCTGATTAACCATCCTTTAGAATGTAGCAGGTGCATTATTTAGTCCAAAAGGCATAACCTTAAACTGGTATAAACCAACTGGGGTGGAGAATGCAGTTTTCTCCTTGGCATGGTCAGTCAGGGCTATTTGGCAATAGCCTGACGTGAGATCAAATGTGCTGAGGAATTTGGCTGAACAAAGTCTATCCACCAGCTCATCCGTCCTTGGCAAAGGATGGGCATCAGTCTTAGTGACTGCATTTAGGACTTTATAAAACAACACAGAATCTCAACTCCTTGGATCCTGCCTTTGGTACTAACACAACTGGGCTAGACCATGAACTAGTATAGAGAGCTCTATTATCCCGAGATCAAGCATCTTGTTGACCTCTCCTTTGATGTGGGTTCTTACATTTTCTGACATCCTGTAACCCCGGCTTTTGACAGGTAGACAGTCACCAGTATTGATATCATGCTGGCCCCAAGGGGTCAAGCCTGGTGCTAGAGAAAATAGAGGGGCAAATTGATTTAACAAAACTTTGCACTCCTCTTGTTGTTCAGGTGTCAGATTAGAAGAGAGATTAACTCCTTCTACTTTCTCATCTAAAGGTTTGCCTCTGAGGAGGTCAGGCAGAGGTTCACTCTCCTCCTCCTCTTGAGCTGAAGCTAGAAGCAAAGCTCCCAGTTCTGGTCTCGAGACATAAGCTTTTAGACGGTTGGTGTGAAAGACTCTAGGAGCCTCCTTAGGATTGCCTAAGTCCACCAGATAGTTCACCTCTCCAAGTTTTTCCACAATCTTGAAGGGTCCCATCCATTTGTCCTGCAAGGCCCTCTGCCTTGTTGGCACCATAACAAGAACTAGCTGGTCTTGAGCGAACTCAACCATGTAGGCCTTCTGGTCATACCAATGCTTCACCAGAGCCTGACCTGCTTTCAAGTTATCACTTGCTTCAGCCATCAAGTGTGACAGTCTCCTCCGGAGTCCTATCACATAGTCAGTGACTCTGACAGGGACGTCATTTCACCAAAATGCCAGGGGTAGCAGAAGTGACATCACACGACCCTTGACTCCTGATGACATCACAGGAAGTGATGTCATTTGACCCCACCCCGAAGTGATATCGCAGGTAGCGATGGAACACGACATTTCACCCATTGACAAAACAGGAAATGGCATCACATAGCATTGTACACTACGAAAAATATAGTTACAATATCACTATTTGATGTACATTTCATACAAGAATGGATCGCCATATGTATCAATAAGATCATTGTGTGCAGGCCCATATTATCAAATGACTGTGTATGCAAGCAGACGTCCATGACCAAATGATAATGATGTGTTATTATACAGCACTTACGCTCAAGCGCTTTATATAGACAAAATATACGCCCAATATCACCCAACCTGTGTTGGTACTCATTTATCGACCTCAGAAGGATGAAAGGCTGAGTGAGGCGTTTAAGAACAGACTAAATCAGTGACTCACCCCCTGAAGTGTGCCTGAAATAAACATTTAATGAGCCTAGCAATTATTGTATAGAATTCCAGAAATACACATTATTTGGTATGCCTATTCTTTCTTTTTAGGGTCAGTGCTGAAAGTGTTAGACTTGTGGCACTCCAGTTCTTATTTTTCTTATTTTTTTAAGGGGCCTGAACAAGAAAGCCAGCCACCCCAGAAGTAAAGAGCCACAGGCAAGGAGCTTGCATTACCAAAAAAAAAAATAATAAAAAATAAAACTTTTTTTACATGTATTTTTTTATTTTTTTAGAGGTCGCAAGGGAGACCTCAGAGGTCGCAGTTGCGACCTCTGGCGACCCCTAAATGATGTCCCTGGACTCTGACTGGTGTGGGGGGAAGGAGCACTCTCCAACCCCTCCTTGATCAGGGCCAAGGGACCTCTGACCAGATGGCCATAGAGATGTTCAACCCACTCCCTCCTGAGGGACCTCTCTATATGCAAAGAGAAGGCATGGCAGTAGAAGATCCCACTTTTTCTTAAGGGGGTCCTCTAAATCTCCTATCATGCTTTTCATGGTTCTGTTAAACCTTTCTACCAACCCATTTGTCTGAGGGTGGTATGCGGTTGAGAACTTGTAGGTAACTCCACAGTTTTTCCACATGGCCTTCATCCTGAGCTGTAACAGTCCTCATAGGAATTGCCTCAGCGTACCTAGTAGCATGGTCTACTACAACAAGTATAAACCTGTTGCCTGAAGATGTTGAAGGGTCAAAAGGACCAACAATGTCGACCCCTTACCCTTTCAAATGGTACTCCCACCACAGCGAGAGGCACTAAATGTGCCACGTTCTTGGAGCCACTCTTACCAGAAGTTTGGCAGGTGTGGCAACTCTTGCAATATTTATCTACCTCAGCCCCCATTTTAGGCCAATAAAAGTAGAGAAAGAGCCTTTGCTTAGACTTCTTGAAACTCAAGTGACCAGCCAAAGGTATCTCATGGGCTAGCTGCAAGAATTGGAGTCTGTTCTCTTGGGGCACTACAAGTCTTTTGTAGTCTCCAGGGATTGACTCTGTCGGTTCACTATAGAAGAGGCCATCTTCCTAGTGTAACCTATACTTCCCAGGTTCATGCCCTTCAAGCCGAGAAGCTGCCTGGTGGCGAAGACCTTCCAGAGTTGGACATTCTCTTTGTCCCCTATTGAAGTCTGCCCTGTTGGGGCCACCTTCTGCCAGTAAAGACTGCAGCTCGGGATGGTCCACAGGGTCCAGATCTACAATAGGTTCCTGGCCTTCTACTAGATCTGAGTCCTCAGGCTCTAGTTCAACCACACAGGGTTGTACCTCACTCTCAGCCTCAGCTGGAGGAGGAATCACAGGTGTGATTTTGGACAACCTAGGAAATCTCCTGGTTGGAAGCACTGGAGTGCTTTCTGCGGGTTTCTTCTTAGAAGTCTTGGGTTTCCCCTTTGCTTCTGGTGTTTTTGAAATAGCAGTTAGTAACTCCAGCGGAGTAGGAGTGATCTCTTTGTCCATCATCTCCTCAGGAAAGCCCCTCAAGTTCCTCTCCCTTGCAGGTCTGATGAGTTCCTGCAATCTTTTGCTGGGAGGTCTGGGAGTACTTGACACTACTCCCAGCTCCTTAAGGTCCTTCCCTAAAAGAACCCTTCCAGGCACTTCAGATTGCACACTAACAGGTATCCTCACAGTCATTTCATTGCACTGGATGAGAGCTGGTAATTGGGGAAGCATCTGCACAGGCCCTCCAGCTAACTTGATGAGGCATGTGGGTGCCCTAGCAACATCCTCCACCTTGAAAGAAGATTCATCCACCACAGCTATGCTGGCCCCAGTGCCTCTAATGGCAGGGGTCTCCTGACCATTTACTAGGACACTGTCTTTATAATGCTCTTTAATATTAGGAGGGATATAATTATACACATCTAAATTATGTTGTTCCCACAACCCTAGGGATACTAAAGATACAATAGCTGAGACTCTGAGGGGGTCTTCAGCTAGTAGTTGAAAGTTTTCACTGGCCATATGTACATCCTCCTCTGGAGCAAAGGCTAAGGAGACAGTGTGGACCCCTGAAGGTTTATCCTTACATCTGGGACCCCCTTTTACATGATCAGTAGAGCCACAAACATAACATTTCCCAAATGTCTTTATGAATGGTGGCTTCATCTGACCTCCTTCTGGTCTGGGACCAGATGGTACACTAGCCTGATTAGGTTTTCCTTTTATCTTACCCTTAGAATTTTGTTTGGGGGCCTCTTTGGAATTGGAATTATTTGAATTCTCTTTGTTGTCTTTCTTAGGCTGCTTTCCCTCATCCTTTTTCTGATTGACCCCTGAATCCTTGTGAGTAGCCCTGTTGGCAACCCACAAGTCAGCAGCCTTAGCTAGTTTCTTAGAATCTAGTTCTTTTGAATCAGCCAAGTGCTGTCTGAGCTCAGGGGAGCAGGCATCATAGATAGGCTCCAACATTACAAGATTTCTCATTCCTTCATAAGTGTTAACTCTGTAACCTTAATCCATCCCTCTAAGTTCTTCAAACACTCATTCCCCCAAGTAGCCCAAGGGGTACTATCATGCTTTTTGAGGGTCCTAAACCTCTTAAGGTACTGGGAAGGAGTCTTGCCAAATCCAGCTATTAAAGCTAGCTTCACACATTCATAATCCATCCTATCCACCTCCTCCAACTCCATTACCACATCAGATGCAACAGGGGGGGGCCTAGAGAATGACCAGGGGATCAACTGATTCCCTGTGGTATCCTGGAACCCATTATTGTATTCAAACATAGCTAACCAATCTAATACATCCAACTTAGGTTCATACATACCCACAATCTCTTTAGGCATCCAGTTGCGGCCCACCATGCTCTTTTGTCCGGCCCGCGAGGCACAAAGACTTTGCTAATGGAGGGCGGCCCGCAAGCAGCATTGGCCGCCCTCCATTAGTAAAGTCTTTGTTGTCTTCCGGGCCGGACAAAACACTGGCCCTCATTGGCTCAGCACACACGCACCACGTCGCTCCTATGAGCCACGTAGTGCGTGTGTGCTGCACCAATGGAGGGCCAGCACTACGGCTGTCGTGGTCCATAAGGCTTGATGCCGGAAGGCATTTCAGCCTTGGACCATGCCAGCCGTAGTCAGTTCCAGCGACTTCCAGCTTACCTGCCTTCCAGCACGTCTCCGGTAAGTGGTCTGTTTGTGTTTGTGTGTCGGGTCTGTTTTGTTGTATGTTTGTGTGTGTATGTTGAGATGCGGGGGTTGGGGGGTGTCGGATGTGTATGAATGTTTGGATTTTAATGTTTTTTGTGTGTATGTTGAGATGTGGGTGTGAGGGGGTGTCGGATGTGTATGAATGTTTGGATTTGAATGTTTTTTGTGTGTATGTTGAGATGCGGGGGTGAGGGTGTCGGGTGTGCATGAATGTTTGTTTTGGAGTGTAAGTGCGGTGTATGTTGAGATGCAGGGTCTGTATGTGTCCATGCTTGCTAGTTTGTATGTTGATTTAGGGGGTGGGGGGTTCTGGTCTGTATGGGTGCATGTTTGAGAGTGTGCTGATTTGGGGGGTGGGGGTTCGGGTCTGTATGGGTGCATGTTTGTGTGTGTGCTGAGTTGGGGAGTTCGGGTCTGTGTTGGGGAGGTGGGGGAGTTTGGGTCTGTATGGGTGCTTGTTTGAGAGTGTGCTGATTTAGGGGGTGGGGGTTCGGGTCTGTATGGGTGCATGTTTGAGAGTGTGCTGATTTGGGGGGTGGGGGGTTCGGGTCTGTATGGGTGCATGTTTGTGTGTGTGCTGAGTTGGGGGGTTCGGGTCTGTATGGGTGCATGTTTGTGTGTGTACTGAGTTGGGGGTGGGGGTTTGGAGTTGGGGGCGTGGGGGGTTCGGGTCTGTATGGGTGCTGGTTTGTGTGTGTGCTGATTTGGGGGGTGGGGGGTTCGGAGTTGGGGGGTGGGGGGTTCGGGTGTGTATGAGTGCTTGTTTGAGAGTGTGCTGATTTGGGGGGTTGGGGGTTCGGAGTTGGTGGGTGGGGGGTTCGGGTCTGTATAGGTGCCTGTTTGTGTGTGTGCTGAGTTGGGGGGTGGGGATTCAGGTCTGTATGGGTGCATGTTTGTGTGTGTGCTGAGTTGGGGGGTGGGGGGTTCGGGTCTGTATGGGTGCATGTTTGTGTGTGTGCTGAGTTGGGGGTGGGGGGTTTGGGTCTGTATGGGTGCATGTTTGTGTGTGGGCTCAGTTGGGTGCATGCTTGAGAGTGTGTGTGCTGAGTTGGGGGGTGGGGGTTTGGGTCTGTATGTTTGCATGTTTGAGAGTGTGCTGAGTTGGGGGTGGGGGGTTCGGGTCTGTATGGGTGCATGTTTGTGTGTGTGCTGTGTTGGGGTGTGGAGGTTCGTGGGTAGGGGGTTCGGAGTTGGGGGCTGGGTGTTCGGGTCTGTATGGGTGCTGATTTGGGGGTGGGGGGTTCGGAGTTGGGGGGGTGGGGGGTTCGGGTCTGTATGGGTGCTGGTTTGTGTGTGTGCTGATTTGGGCGGTGGGGAGTGCCAGGATGAATAACATCAGAGACAACGGGCAGTCTTGCCTGGTGCCACGTAGGATCACCCAGGCAGGTGAAATGTGTTGCCAGTACGAACCCTGGCCGCTGGCCTGATGTATAGCAACTGCACCCAGTGTATAAATCCCGGGCTAAACCCAAATCGGAATCACCACGTAGATCTGTAATAGCTTGTTTTGTTCCTCTCTCTCCTTTCTCCTCCCATCTCGCTCACCTTGTGTAATTCTCCGGCTCTACCAGAAATGTTGTCAGGCCTAGGACGGTAGTCGCCTGTCTGTTCCCATTTCCTTCCTATCTGTGTCGCTAGGCCGAGTACGATAGTTAATTTCTCATTCTTGTTGTTCATGGCCTGTAAGAATGTTTTGCATTTTCCCTTGTTCCCTCCCTTGTCGAGAAGCGCTTTGAAACACATTGTGTATAGGCGCTATATAAATAAACTATCATAGCATATCATTAGAGATGTTGGGCCAGAGTGTCAAGGGTCAGGAGTGGGTGTGCTTTATTTGTACATTTCTAAAGCTTTCAAAACCGGCTGCAGCCGTTTCCAGTATGGTCCTGGATGATGTCTGCTCCTGTAATTTTGCAACTAAACCTTGATCAAGCGTTTGAGACCCATTGAGTGTGGGTAATTGTTACCTTTCTACAACCCCATCAAGCATTGTTCAGGGGGATAGATGCACAATGAAATTGATTAGAGAAGGTAACTGCTCTTTGAGGGCAAGCTTAACTGCAAAAGGACACTTGCTGCACACTACGAATCATACATTCAAGTGGACAGTTTGAGTTATTTGATCCAGATTTTATGGAAGGAAATGGCTTGCAAATTTCAAACTGGTAGTACTCCCAGAAGAACCTATTTCCTTGGCGCAATATGGTAGAGCTCCTGTCAGTTCTGCCCTGGCCAGGAAGAAACTGAGATCAGTTTCTTTGTATGTTCACTGAAGTAATTGGTCATCCTGTGATAATTCCTTTCAAAAGCTCATAATTTGGCAACAGCTTGTGCTTTGAATTTTTTTTTTTTTTTGAAGAATGTCCTCAATTTCCACCATAATCTCAAACATAGCAGGTTGATATGCTATGCAGCCCGCTATTCCTGAAAGTATCCATCAATAAGTGCATGAAAAGGTATACTGGCAAGGCTATGTTCTTTATCTGATCTTGTTCTTTTGTCGCTTCTAGGATTCTCAAAAAAGTATATAATTTGTATATACTCTAGACTTGGACCGTCGTAGTGGGAGCATAACAGTTGAGTTTGTATCGTTATCCAAAGATGTCCCTGCCAATGTTCAGTGCAGTAAAAAAACAAAGATTGACCAGGAGCAACGTCAATTTAAGGATGAGTGGACGGAGAAGTTTTTTTTCATCGAGTTCAAACCTATTGTGTACTTGTGTCTCATTTGTCTCGAACGCATAGCAGTCCACAAGGAATATAATATCCGCTGCTATTGTGAAACAAAACATTCACAATATAAGGATTTGCAGGGGGAAGCGAGAATTAAGAAAGCTGGGGAGCTAAAAACACAGCTGACTAAGCAACAGGGTGTTTTTGCCCAGAAAAAAAAAGAATCTGAATGTGCCACCTTTGCGAGTTATAAGGTTGCACAGCTTATTACAAGGTCAGCACGTCCTTTCACAGATGGGGATTTCGTTAAAGACTGCCTGATGGAGATTTGCGAGGCAGTGTGTAAAGAAAAAAAAGATGCTTTTACAAATGTTCCCTTTTCACGTAAGTGTATCCAGCGGCGTATTGTAGATATGGCTGACAATTGTTGCAGCCAACTGAAAATGCGGTGTAAGGATATCAAGTTCTTTTAAGCTGCCCTTGATGAGAGCACAGATGCAAGTGATACAGCCCAACTCTTAATTTTCATTTGGGGGGTCGATAATCAATGCAAAGTATTTCAGGAACTGGCTACCATGGTATCTTGCATGGCAGGACTACTGGTGCTGACATTTTTAATGCCTTTCAAAAAGTCATCAATGATTTGAATTTGCCATGGGATGCTTTGGTAGGCGTGACGACTAATGGGGCGCCAGCCATGGTTGGGGAGCAAAATGGGTTTATTGGCTGCTTGAATATGCACTTGGGCGAGAAGGCTGTCCATTAAAAAAATTATCAGTGCATCATCCACCAGGAGGCATTATGTGCAAAACATTTGAAATTCACTGAAGTGATGGACTTTGTTGTGAAAACGGTTAATTTTGTCCATGCACGCTCTTTAAATCACCGATTGTTTCAGGAGTTTTTAGAAGAGGTAAGGGCGGATTATGGTGATGTCCTATATCACACCGATGTCCGATGGCTTAGTCGTGGCAATGTGCTGAAGCGATTCTTTGCTTTACGGCACGAAATAAAAGCATTCCTTGATGAAAAGGGAATGGACACTACTGTCATGCAAGATATTGACTGCATAGCTGACTTTGCTTTTCTGACTGACCTGACGAGCCATTTCAATGATTTAAATTTAAAGTTGCAAGGAAGCCAAAATCTCATATCGGATCTGTTTGAGGCAGTTTGTGCCTTTGAAATAAAGTTAAGGCTTCTGACAGCCCAACTGGAGAAAGGGCTGCTGGTACACTACCCCGCATGTGCAGAGGTTTTCCCCCATGACAAGTATGTAGGATGGTATCGGCATGCGAAGGTCCTGAAGGAACTGCAAAATGTTTTTGAGAATCGTTTCTCACAATTCAAATCCCAGCAAGCCTCTTTTAAACTTTTTGCAGACCCTTTCTCAGCTGATGTTGACAGTGTGCAACCTGAACTGCAACTGGAACTGATTGAACTTCAGTGCTGTAGTGCCCTCAAAAATAAGCACAGAGAGATGCCTTTATTAGTCTTCTATCAGTCTCTGGACACTGCTCAATTCCCCAATCTGTCACGGGAAGCATTAAAGATGGTTTCTATGTTTGGCAGTACTTACATTTGTGAGCAAGTTTTTTCACAAATGAAACTACATAAATCCAGCCTAAGGACAAGACTAACTGACCAACATCTCCATGCTATCCTGAGAGTTGGAACACCCTCACCGAGATCCAGAAACTGACAGCTGAGAAACGCTGTAATGTTTCTCACTGATCAACTATGTCTGGTTCACTGTTTCATCCTATATGATTTGGGGAAATGTATAGTACAAAATGAAAGTTTTAAATACAAATAAAATGGTACACGTCCAAAAAGGTGTTTTTTCCAGCTGTCATAGTGTTTAGTTGGGGGTGGGGGGTGCCATGGGGCATAGTGTTTGGTTGAGGGGTGAGGGCCATGGGGCATAGTGTTTGGTTGAGGGGTGGGGGCCATGGGGCATAGTGTTTGGTTGAGGGATGGGGGCAATGGGGCATAGTGTTTGGTTGGGGGTGAGGGTGCCATGGGGCATAGTGTTTGGTTGGGGGTGAGGGTGCCATGGGGCATAGTGTTTGGTTGAGGGGTGGGGCCATGGGGCATAGTGTTTGGTTGGGGGTTGAGGGAGGCATGGGGCATAGTGTTTGTTTGGGGGTGAGGGGGCCATGGGGCATAGTGTTTGGTTGGGGGTGGGGGCCATGGGACATAGTGTTTGGTTGGGTGTTGAGGGTGCCAGGGGGCATAGTGTTTGGTTGGGGTTGAGGGTGCCATGGGGCATAGAGTTTGGTTGAGGGGTGGGGGCCATGGGGCATAGTGTTTGGTTGAGGGGTAGGGGTGCCATGGGGCATAGTGTTTGGTTGGGGGTGAGGGGGCCATGGGGCATAGTGTTTGTTTGGGGTGGGGGCCATGGGGCATAGTGTTTGGTTGGGTGTTGAGGGTGCCATGGGGCATAGTGTTTGGTTGGGGCTGAGGGGGCCATGGGGCATAGTGTTTGTTGGGGGTGGGGGCCATGGGGCATAGTGTTTGGTTGGGTGTTAAGGGTGCCATGGAGCATAGTGTTTGGTTGGGGGTGAGGGTGCCATGGGGGATAGTGTTTGGTTGAGGGGTGGTGGCCATGGGGCATAGTGTTTAGTTGGGGGTTGAGGGAGCCATGGGGCATAGTGTTTGGTTGGGGGTGAGGGGGGCATGGGGCATAGTGTTTGGTTGGGGGTGGGGGCCATGGGGCATAGTGTTTGGTTGGGTGTTGAGGGTGCCATGGGGCATAGTGTTTGGTTGGGGTTGAGGGTGCCATGGGGAATAGCGTTTGGTTGAGGGGTGGGGGCCATGGGGCATAGTGTTTGTTTGAGGGGTGGGGGTGCCATGGGGCATAGTGTTTGGTTGAGGGGTGGGGGCCATGGGGCATGGTGTTTGGTTGGGGGTTGAGGGAGCCATGGGGCATAGTGTTTGGTTGGGGGTGAGGGGGCCATGGAGTGTAGTGTTTGGTTGGGGGTGAGGGGTCATGGGGCATAGTGTTTGTTTGGGGGTGAGGGGGCCATGGGGCATAGTGTTTGGTTGGGGGTGGGGTCCATGGGACATAGTGTTTGGTTGGGTGTTGAGGGTGCCAGGGGGCATAGTGTTTGGTTGGGGTTGAGGGTGCCATGGGGCATAGTGTTTGGTTGAGGGGTGGGGGCCATGGGGCATAGTGTTTGGTTGAGGGGTAGGGGTGCCATGGGGCATAGTGTTTGGTTGGGAATGAGGGGGCCATGGGGCATAGTGTTTGTTTGGGGGTGGGGGCCATGGGGCATAGTGTTTGGTTGGGTGTTGAGGGTGCCATGGGGCATAGTGTTTGGTTGGGGTTGAGGGGGCCATGGGGCATAGTGTTTGGTTGGGGGTGGGGGCCATGGGGCATAGTGTTTGGTTGGGTGTTAAGGGTGCCATGGGGCATAGTGTTTGGTTGGGGGTGAGGGTGCCATGGGGCATAGTGTTTGGTTGAGGGGTGGTGGCCATGGGGCATAGTGTTTAGTTGGGGGTTGAGGGAGCCATGGGACATAGTGTTTGGTTGGGGGTAAGGGGGGCATGGGGCATAGTGTTTGGTTGGGGGTGGGGGCCATGGGGCATAGTGTTTGGTTGGGTGTTGAGGGTGCCATGGGGCATAGTGTTTGGTTGGGGTTGAGGGTGCCATGGGGCATAGCTGTCATGATCACTGCTTCCAAGGAGCCGGACCAGCCCAACGCCCTTGGAAGCTGGCCCCTAACCTTAATCCTAGGCACCAGCCGGTCCCCACTGGGACCTTTTGGACCTTGTCCTGGCGCCGGTGGCGCCAGGCTCATCAATGCCATCGGTCCCGGCACTGGAAGCGCCGGGCTCATAATATATATGAAGATGCTTGGGTGGACTTACCTGCAGCAGACCATGCTGCTTACTTACCAGCGGCATAGGAATCCTGTCTACATTGATGACATCCTTGTCTATTCATCATCTGAAGAGGAACATCAGAAACACGTTAAAGAAGTCCTCGAGAGATTATGTCAACATAACCTTTTTGCTAAGCTTGAAAAATGCGTTTTCAACGTAACTGAAGTTGAGTTCCTGGGATTCATATTGTCACCTAACGGAGTCCATATGGATGCAAAAAAAGTCGATGCGATCATCAAGTGGCCTTCACCAACCTCTGTAAAAGGAGTTCAAAGCATGTTAGGCTTCGCTAACTTTTACCGTAGATTCATTCCTGAATTCTCTCGAATTGTCCAACCCATCACCGCTCTGTTAAAGAAGAACAAACGTTTTGAGTGGTCTACCGAGGCAGAACAAGCCTTTCAGGACTTAAAAGCTAAATACATTTCTGCACCTGTTCTAAAACATCCTCGCCCAGAACTCCCCTACATCGTGGAAACGGATGCTTCTAGTCTAGCTATGGGGGCAGTTTTATCACAAAGAGATCCGGTCACACACCAATTACATCCTGTAGCCTTTTGGTCTCGCAAATTCTCGGCTCCCGAGATCAACTATTCAATTACAGACAAGGAACTTTTAGCTATCAGATCGGCCTTTAAAGCCTGGCGGCATTATCTTTTGGGAGCCAGACACACAGTCACCGTAATGACAGATCACCGCAACTTACAATATCTGAAGACGGCCAAAGCTCAGTCTTCCAGGCAACTTCGCTGGGCTCTATTTTTGGCTGAGTTTGACTTTATAATTACTTATCGACCAGGCAGTAAAAACAGAAAAGCAGATGCCCTCTCCCGGATGGGAATAGATGAACACTTGACCAATCCAGAACCAATACCCATAATTCCAGAACAAAGGATTTTGGGCTTGGTCAGCGCTCAATCCTTTGAAGACATCAAGACTACAGTCAAATCAATCCTAACTCCGGCCGAATTACAGGACTGGCAATTAAAGGGAAAAGAATTCTCTGTGGATCAAGACCTTCCATATTTCCGAGGACGATTGTACTTGCCCAGTGAGAAAATACAAAAACAAGTGATCTCCTGTTATCACGACTGACTAATGGAGGGTCACCCTGGCATTACCAAAACCATGGAAAAGGTCAAAAGACATTTCTGGTGGCCATCATGGAAGAAGGATATTAGAGACTTCGTAATCTCCTGCGGTGTATGTGCCCAAAATAAAAGTCAGAAGGAGAAACCAGCCGGCCTCTTACATCCACTTGACATCCCTCCCTGTCCATGGCATACCCTGTCCACGGATTTCATCACGGATTTACCTCCATGCTCAGGGTATATTACCATTTTAGTAGCCGTGGATCTATTCTCCAAGATGGCTCACTTCATTCCCCTGAAAGGCCTACCTTCAGCTTCAGTATTGGCCCGAGAATTCTTAGAAAACATCGTTCGACTACACGGTTTTCCCTCGGTTTTGGTCTCCGATAGGGGAAGTCAATTCATCTCTTGGGAACCCTCAGAATATGTCCATGCACCTCGTCTGGTCAAGAAATTCCATCTGAATCACCCCGACAAACCAAAACCCCCGGAGAAGACACGCTTGGGAGGGGCCTTGAGGGGGGGTACTGTCATGATCACTGCTTCCAAGGAGCCAGGACCAGCCCAACGCCCTTGGAAGCAGGCCCCTAACCTTAATCCTAGGCACCAGCCGGTCCCCACTGGGACCTTTTGGACCTTGTCCTGGCACCGGTGGCGCAAGGCTCATCAATGCCATCGGTCCCGGCACTGGAAGCGCCGGGCTCATAATATATATGAAGATGCTTGGGTGGACTTACCTGCAGCAGACCATGCTGCTTACTTACCAGCGGCATAGGAATCCTCAGTAAGCCGGAACTACTTTCTTACCTGGGTGGGGCAAGCTCCACTCCCTGGATACAACACTGGAACTCTTCTGGAACAGGAACTCTTTTCTTACCTAGGCGGGGCCGTGGAGGAAGACGCCTCATCACTCCAAGGCTATTTAAACCACACCCGATTGATGAAACGTGCTTCGCGTTATTCTGCATCTGCAGCAGAACGCTCACCGAGTCTGTTCCAGCTTCTCTTCCTCCGATCCTGAACCTGCAAGAACAATACTTACCACTCCTGTATCCAGTCTTCAGCAGAACCTGCAAGAACAATACTTACCATTCCTGAATCCAGTCTTCAGCAGTACCTGTAAGATAAGAAACAACAGGTTAGCACGGCAACCTTCACATGCGGCGCATTCCTCACCTGATTCATCGGCAGCGACCATTTCTTCACGCTGCATCTCCGCCTGTGAAAACAGAAGCATAGTTGTTACTTACCAGCACTCCGTGCATTCCGGATGTTTTCAACGCTGCGACCCAGCATCTGAAATACAAAAGAAAAGACATTAGACAGGTATTTACTTACGCCCATCGCGCTCGCCACAATAGAACGCCTGCAAATACTTCGGCGTTTTCCAGTAACTCTTCAGCACGAACTCACAGCTGCAAGAGAAAAGAGACAGTTAGAGCGCTTGCAATTACTTACGCATCTCCAAGCGCTTCGTCCCAAGGCTTTGCCTCCAGCTTCGGCTCTCTTCAAGCCCTGTTCTATATTACGTGCCCACGCACCTAAAGACTATAAGGACTAAAAAGGTGTCCGGAAACTCACCGCTCGTGCAGTTAACGGCGGTAGCGATCCTCTGATGTCAAGAGGCCTACGTTTCACCCAGTGAAGGAACTGGCAACGGCACCCTGCACCAGACGCAGATGGAGAGTCCAGCATTCACCTATCTAAGGTGAGCACGTTGACCTGTGGGCTCTACGGAGAAGCTAGGAAGAGAGAGAGGGAGAGAGGGACACTCAACAGCTCAGATCATTAACCCCCATATTCTTTCACCCCCCATATTCTTTCACCTGCAGAAATCTCACCCTTCGAGTTCGACACACAGTGCGAAGAGGCTCTGCCCCAGAAGCCAATCGAGTCCTGCACATCACTTTTCGAGTCACAGACACCTTCCTGCCTAGACCAGCGCCTCCGTGGGAATCAGGTGAGCGTTACAATAGCGTTTGGTTGAGGGGTGGGGGCCATGGGGCATAGTGTTTGTTTGAGGGGTGGGGGTGCCATGGGGCATAGTGTTTGGTTGAGGGGTGGGGGCCATGGGGCATGGTGTTTGGTTGGGGGTTGAGGGAGCCATGGGGCATAGTGTTTGGTTGGGGGTGAGGGGGCCATGGGGTGTAGTGTTTGGTTGGGGGTGGGGGCCATGGGGCATAGTGTTTGGGTGGGTGTTGAGGGTGCCATGGGGCATAGTGTTTGGTTGGGAGTGAGGGGGCCATGGGGCATAGTGTTTGGTTGGGGGTGGGGGCCATGGGGCATACTGTTTGGTTGGGTGTTGAGGGTGCCATGGGGCATAGTGTTTGGTTGGGGGTGAGGGTGCCATGGGGCATAGTGTTTGGTTGAGGGGTGGGGGCAATGGGGCATAGTGTTTGGTTGAGGGGTGGGGGTGCCATGGGGAATAGTGTTTGGTTGAGGGGTGGGGGGCATGGGGCATAGTGTTTGGTTGAGGGGTGGGGGCCATGGGGCATAGTGTTTGGTTGAGGGGAGGGGTCATTGGGGCATAGTGTTTGGTTGGGGGTGAGGGTGCCATGGGGCAAAGTGTTTGGTTGGGGTGAGGGTGCCATGGGGCATAGTGTTTGGTTGAGGGGTGGGGGCCATGGGGCATAGTGTTTGGTTGGGGGTTGAGGGAGGCAAGGGGCATAGTGTTTGGTTGGGGGTGAGGGCGCTATGGGGATTAGTGTTTGGTTGGGGGTGGGGGCCATGGGGCATAGTGTTTGGTTGGGTGTTGATGGGGCATAGTGTTTGGTTGGGGTTGAGGGTGCCATGGGGCATAGTGTTTGGTTGAGGGGTGGTGGCCATGGGACATAGTGTTTGGTTAAGGGGTGGGGGTGCCATGGGGCATAGTGTTTGGTTGAGGGGTGGGGGTGCCATGGGGCATAGTGTTTGGTTGAGGGGTGGGGGCCATGGGGCATAGTGTTTGGTTGGGGGTGAGGGGGCCATGGGGTATATTGTTTGGTTGAGGGGTGGGGGCCATGGGGCATAGTGTTTGGTTGGGGGTTGAGGGAGCCATGGGGCATAGTGTTTGGTTGGGGGTTAGCGGGCCATGGGGCATAGTGTTTGGTTGGGGGTGGCAGCCATGGGGCATAGTGTTGCAATCCAAGAGTGAACCCAATAATAAAGCTAAAACAGGCACAGTTAGGAGATGTACATCCTTTGCTTTTTGAGGAAACCTGACTCAACGAAGGCCATACTCCTCTTGGGCAACCCAAACAGCAAACTATAGCAGTCTAAAATAACGGAATGTCCAATCTAGGGTCAATAAAATATATATAAGTTAATTAAACAGACGAGATACAATAACTAAATAGAAATAAATTATAACAATGGAAAATGTGTAGTACAAAATGTAAGTTTGAAATGCAAATAAAAATCGTTACCCCTCAAAAACATATTCTTTATGTGTTTAATACAAATTGGGGGTTTAAAAAGCCTCCTGCCACGCCCCGCCTACCGCCCCGCCCACATTTACTTTTCAGCCCACCGTAGCCCTCATGTAAGGTACTTTCGGCCCTCTGTCAAAATCAGTTGTGCACCCCTGATCTAGAGGATTCGGGGACAGAAGCATTTTCCAAAGACAATTTCTTCATCTCTAGCTCATGATTGAGCTGCAGTTCTTTGAGCCTTAGTTCTTGATGTCTCTGTTCAGTTTGGGCACTAATTCTTTTGAATTCTACCTCAAGTCTCATTTTTTCTAGGGTGATAAATTCAGGACTTAATGTGGGACCTGACAATGTTCCAGTAGCCACAGGTTGAGGCCTTTGAGCAGGCAGAGGGCCTGGGGGGTGACATTGTTATCCTCCTCTTCCTCATCTGCTTCAACAATAACATAATCAACATTATCATCCTCAATGTTTGCTACATTTGCTGGAGTAGTAGGCACTACAGCACCACTATCCAGACTTTGTTTTTCTAACAGTCTATCAATCATTTCTGATTTCTTGCCTTTTACAGGAAGACCTTTCTGTCTACACAGATCCCTTAGATAATCAGCAGTATTAGTAAGGAGGGTCTCCTGGCTGTAACTTTCCATACTTTGACTTTGTTTAAAATACACTTTTTGTGATAGTAAGCCTTGTGGTTAATTGAATCAAGGTACTAGTAGCACACTAAAATGTAAATCCAATACTTTTATCCTCACCGTTGTACACCAGTGTTAGGCAGAATCCTGTGCAGTTCCCTTAGGGAGCACTACCGAAGATTAAGACTACAGGTATGAGCAATAAATCCCCTTTGGTATCAGTCTGTACCACAAAGATTTAGTTGGTAGCTGTGGCTAAGCAGTCAGACTTATCTCAAGAGGGAGATGAGCAGTATTCAGGGTTTACACCATAGGACTACAAGACAGTGGTACAAGGAAATACTGATCAAAGCTTTGTATTAAAAAGAATATATATATTTATTGCACACACTTCTAGTTCAACACATTCATCACAATTATTAAAGCAAGTTAAAATCAGTCAAGAAAAGTATACACAACTCCCTGGTTAAATTGTAGACAACTTTGAGCAAGAGTGAAAACTGAGCAAAACAGCACAGTGAAAACCAAACACAAATGGCACTCTAGCAATTTCTCACAAGGGAGGGAAATAACAAGTTATACAGGAATATACCCTTAGGCACCCTAGCAACACTTCCTACTAAGTTTGTGAACAAGTTTAGGCAAGGCAGTACTTTAGCATGTATAATACTGAGGTGAAAACCGAGCAAAATGGCACTTCACAAGTTTTAAAAGTGGGAAGGAAAAGGTGGCTATAAGAGTTAGGTGCACCAACACATTTCTAGTTGAGAAGCAATCTAGAGAGGGCAGTTGTAACAGATTCAGCCAGAGTCAATAGGCATGTGCCAGAGTCAGTGGTACAGGGCAAAGAGCCCAGGAGTAAAATGTACTTGTAGCTGCAGTCAAGTCTTTGTTAAACGATTCGAAAAGGTGGTTGCAGAAGGAGAAAGACAATGTTAGATGATAGGGGTGGCCAACCCAACAAGTAAGTAAAGGATTTAAAACACCTTTAGCGCTACCAAACGAAAAGGGAGGCCTGGCGGAACAAAGTACCTTAAAATGTAGAAGAGGCTCCTGCGGTGGCAGTTGTTTCTGGCAGTTCCTGCAGTTCGGGAGATCCAGCACAGGAAGAGAGACTCTCGTCATGGAGGAAGGTTCGAGTTACTGCACTGCCCAGGGATGAAAGCAGCCGCGGTGCTGCCAAACGAAATAAAAGGTACGCTCCTTCAAACCCTGGTGGACGGGTGCCTGGCTATCCGGTCTCCGAGTGCAGGGCACTGGCGATTCGACCAAGGCAGGTCCTGGAAGGCGATTGGCAAACTGGTTGGCCCCACCAGCTCAAGGGACGAAGGCTCTTGTAGATGAAGATCTTCTCTCGTCATATGGAGAAAAGTGGTGAGATGCTGCAGCAGGACTTCACCGTAGGTTCAGTTGGTGCAGATGCTTTTGGCTTCTCTCTTCTTCGGCTTCTTAGTTCCAGTGGCAACGTCTTGCTCTTCCAGTCCTTAGGTCCCTGCTTTTATGCAAAAAGATCCCAATTCATACAGCCTAGATGTCACTCACACAGTGGAGTGGTCATCCTGGCGGGAGACCCTCCAGCCTATCAGGGCAGAGTGCGACATGGGTTGCTGAGGCAACCCTGTCCAGATGTCCTACTCCCCCTCTCACACAATGGGTTCACCCCAGACTCAGTGGCGCCAAAAGGAGGGCTTCTTGGCAGAAGCCTGTCAAAAGGACGAACGAAGGATCCCCGACCTGGGTTAGGATCTTATAGAAAGACACAAGAAAAAATGTATATAAAAGTTCTGGCAAATAAAACCTACCGGAGTAAAGTTAATATAAAAATAAACCGGTGGTATGTTAGAGGCTGTCAGTAAATGTGGTAGCCTCGAACAATGGGAAAATCCCATAGGGAAATTTTTGCGGTCGAATATTTTTGGTAGTAACCACTGCCACCAGCCAGAAAGTTTTGAGAGAGGGACTGTACGGTACCCTCTTGAAAATGAACATAAAGGAAAAACTATTAACCCTTGCCAGTACCTCCATAATAAGATGGGTTGTACTAGTTTTGTTCATAAAGATTGACTAGTAAAGTCAATAGGGACTTTACATGCCCTGGGAGACTTTAATCAGTCCCAGGGTATGGAATCTATGTTTGGGGGTCGCCACAACACCCCTGTGTCACTGCACGGAGGGTACTGTGTAACACATGTGGATAAAGATGGTTCCTATGGGGGTGAGATAAACCCCATAGACATTAAACACAAAAAATAGCCTAGAACACACATAGCAAATATGCCTAAGAGTGGGAAAAAGAGTCACACTCTTAGCAGGAGAAAAAAACAAACCCTTCAAATCCAGCAAAGCTGCTGGGGGACTCTATAGGTAAGGGAAATTAGCCATAGAATGAGAATTCTCCCTAACAGTGTCCAAGTATACTGCAGAGACAAGTGGAAGACTGCCTTCTCCACCAATTTGGGGCATTATGAATACCCACATGCTGTGCCATGCTCCAGTAGCATTCCAACACTTCCTAAATTACATCTTCGGGGATATACTATTTGTCACTGTTTTTATCTACTTGGATGACTTGCTGGTATTTTCCTGTACATATACAATTCCTATGCTTTGGCAATTTCTATAGAAGGGTCATTCCGCTCTATTCTAATAATATATTGTCCTGCGCCAGTCTTCCTAAAAAAGGGGAAAACCTTTCCCTGGGTTGTAGACACTCAAGCTACCTTCAAACCCTGAAAACACTGTTTACCACAGCCAAAGTCTTATGTCTGCCAAATCGTGTGCTCCCATTCACAATCAAAGGAGATGCATCTGATCATGCTCTGGGAGCCTTCTTAATACAGAAGGAACTTGCTACTAAATACTCTCACCCCCTGGATTACCATTCCATACCACAGCCTTCACTTACCAGTCGAATTTGGAGTTCCTAAAAAGAGCAAAGGTTGTTAATCATCTACTGACCTTTTGCATTCGTTCCTTTTTGCACTTTGATTTCATGATAAAATTCAGACCAGGTTCCCAGAATGCCAAAGCTGATGCCTTATCTAGGATCTTCCATGATGATCTCAATCAAACCTATAGTTATACCTTTCATCCCCCAGAGAAGATCCTAGCTTGCATTTCAAGACCTCTTGATGAATACGAGCATATCCTAAAGAGAACCTATACAACTGAGTCCCACACCTCATCACGAGTTGCGTGTTATCCCGGCAGTAAATGCGCTGGGATACTGCCCAATGCTATTAGCGTTACCGCAACTCGGTCCAGGGAAATCTGGTGCCGGATCCTGACCTGTGGTGGCACTGTTAATCCCCATTTGTCCAGAGGACTCTATGGGGCTTTTCAGCACCATTGCTGCCGAAAATGGGCAGAAAGGGGAGGTTTTTACCTCTGGCAAAAAGTTGGTGGTAAAACTCCCACTTTCTGCCCAAACTCGGGATTGGGCGACGCAGTAATGCGGCGGCAATAGCGTTACCGATGCATTTTTACCACTCTGCCCAACCCCTGATGAGGCCCTTTATTTTTACAAGCAGACGCCACATATCACGAGATGGGTGGGTTATTGTTTCAGGTATCCCGACTGCGGTTCCCAACCAAACACAGTCAACACAACATTGTACATTGATGACATGATCTCCTGTGGTGCGGGACATTACGGGTGACTCAAAACACAACAGAAACATAGTCGTTACGTTTGTCAGCAATCTGCAACAGGATGTAGAAGATTACTTAAAGGGTTGTCATATCTATGCCTGCTCCAAGACACCCATGGGTAAACCTATAGGGCTGCTACTACCATTACCTATCCCCAGGGGGCTGTAGCATATATGTTTGATTTATTTCATGACTGGCCTGCCTAAGATAAAAGGATGCGCTGTAATCTGAATTTTCATTGATTCTTTTACCATGTTGGCCCATTTTATAGCACTGACTCAAGTAACCCCAGTTCCTGGTCGAGCCCGTGCTTTGCTGCAAACACGTTTTTCAAGCTCACTGCCTTCCTAATTCCCTAATAACAGACAGAGATTTTAATTGTCTCCTCTTTCTGGAAGGAGATGGGCTGACTCTCTGGAGTTAGCTTGAATTATTTTTCTGCTTACCATCCTCAAAGTGATGGTCAAACTAAAAGGACACCTGACCACAAGACAGTACTATGGGTGTTATTCCACAGAGTATGAAGGGGACTGGTTATCCCTTCTCCATCTCTCTTATAACCTCTGTGATCCGATGGGGTACTCACGGCTCTTCGGGTTACGTCAGATGTGAAGAGGTAAGAGGCGTCCCCCCAGAGGTCCAGAGGCCAGATAATCTGTGCTCTGTGCTCCCAGGGGGCCGCCCCCTGGGAAACCCTCTTGGGGAAGAAAACCCAGATCCTGCAGGTCTTGTGTAGAATGGAGCTCCCAGTTCGTCGTGGCAGGTAGAATAAAGGAGATTTTCCCGACTGAAGCCAACAGGGGGAAGAGGTACTGAAATAACAGTCGAAAGCAAACAGTGAGTGCCCAGGAATAAGGAGAAAGGAGGCAAAGGAGAATAAAGGAGAGAAAGAGCAGAGGACCGCTGGAACCAGGAAAAGAGGAGGGGTAAGTAAAGGCAAGAACGAGTGAAAGGAAGGCGTAGCAGAGCCGCGAGCGGCTGCAAGTAACAGAAGCTGCCGGCCTAGGGAGACCGAAGCCGGAAGAAAGAAAAGGCCGAGGGCGGCAAAGACGTGAAGCAGAAGAAGAAACCGCAAGCGGCAGAAAATAAATAAGCCGCGGATGCGAAAAAGGAAGGCGGGAGCGAGGGAGTGCTCCGGAGGAGAAAAAACTGGCGAAGGCAAGTTTTAAGAGCGAGCAGCTACAAGGGAAAGCTGAAGAGCAGAGTAGCAACGCAGTTTACCTGTAAGTTCCCGGTGTACAAGTACAAACAAATGGTGGAAAGAGAGGAAGGACTAAGGTGGAAGAAAAGACTAGACCTGCATTGTTAGTTGATAGAAACATTATCAAGGAGCCGCCATCTTGGATTCCACTGAGTGTATCGTGGTTGATGTAGCTTCCGTTGTCTCCATAGGTTTCTACACGTTCTTGTAACAATCTCACCGAATGTGCATACAACGAATCAGTACACATAAGTAGACACTGTCCTAACTTGCACCCCCTCTTGGTCCCTGTGGTGCAGATGGAAAAGGAGGAATATAAGAAGAGTGCATACCCATCCCAAAATGGCTCTGACTTGTTCCATAGTGACTAATCAACCTCAGCAGTCTAGTTGTTTTCAACGTGGCTGCCAACCAATGCATGACTAATCAGTCTACACACACTTCTTCTCGCTTGATTCCACGTTACTTTGTAAGTTCTTATCTTTTAAAACTTCCTTTCCCCTGGATTGTTCCTCATCTATTCCCTTCACACCTATTCTTGCCATTCTTTCTTTTCTATCCCTACTCCTTGCCCATCAGTGTCATGGGACTTCAGGATCTCCAGAGGATTTCACCTTATGCAACACGTTCCTTATTTCTGAGCTGCCTTTCCTTGTTCGGATCGTACACAACTTGTTCCTCACTTTCAAGCTGCCTTTCCTTACTCGGATCACAACCCCTTCTCCCTTCCAGGACGAACAGAGCCTACAAACCTTAGCGCGACCTCCGCACATCACGCTACATGCTACTTTTACTATTCTCCGCATCTTAATTATTTTTTACATAAACCTTTACAAAATTAAAACCATTACAAAATGAATCAGGCAGGTACCATCTAGTTAAAACTTCTAGAATACAATATTGTAGTTTTAATTAGAAAAAAAGATGAGAAAATCACGAAAGAATCCAAGCAAAAGAATTAATTGAATTAAATGAGCTTGCCAATACAATTAAAATGCCATTAGTCCTCAAAATCATTTACATATACATTTGTCTACCAAAGATATTCATTTCTATAATGCCACGTATATCTCCAATTCACTGATATATACATGAACCATGATTCATACCTCCTTTACCCCAAATTTAAATTCAATTCAATATAAGATAATCAAGTCATATGAAATCGGTGCCTCAGTGGAGAAGATTAAGACACAATTACTTAGCACCATTCAGATAGTTAAGCTGAAATAACCTGCATATATCTGATAGAAAGCGGACCACAGCTATCTTTAGAGACACTGATGTGCCATGGAGCATGTCCCTCTATAGGGATTCTAAGTCATCTCTCTCAATGTCAGTTACACATTTTTCAAAACTTGAGATACGATAGTTCTAATTGCAACACATTCTAGCAACAGATGTCTTTGTTTTTCTTTGATATTAACACTTTTACAGCATCTACAAGGTATCAGTTCTCTGGGCGTAACTTCTTATATTTCCAATATTTCGTACCGTCTTGAAGACGTTAAACCTGAATCTCATAGCGATTTCACCATATTTTATCTGGAAAACGGACCAAGTAAGATTCAGGAAGGCCCTTTTTTTATTACGTGATACCAATTGATGTTACAATTTGGAATTTGCCACTTTCTCCATGGTATCTGCCCAGTCAGCGTTTTGTAACAACCGTTTAACTCGCAAAGGATTACAAAGGAGTTTCCCTCGGCATTCCTATCTTATCTAAGGTGATTATACTAAATTCATGTAATTGTGACAGAAAGGGCAATTCCAGAATCCCTTGTCTAAGGCCATGTCCCAACTCAGAATACAGACTATTCCCTGTGTTCATGAATAATGTTCTGTATAAAGATAGGCGTCTCCATTCACCTATAGTAACAACTGATTGGAGACCGAGCTCATACCTCAATGCTGCAAGGGGGGGTGCATTTCGATAAACAATGCAAGATTGTTCTGCAAATTCTTGATTCTATTTTAGGAAGTTCAACCATCATCCAGACTGGGAAAAGTTCCAAGCCATTGCACATATTTGGGATGATTTCGGCACTGTAAAAACGTAATAACCGACAAAGGGAATATTTGCAAAATGTACGGTTGACTTTTCTCATTTGCAATATCTGATAACTTGTCTTCTCCGACAGATGTTGGCGATATTGGTGTATTTTGTGATTATCGAATATCAAGAAGCCTAAGTATCTCATTGAAGTCCTTATTGCTAATTTGTCATGATTCAGAAACTATGCGTATCTTATTGGTATTTTACGCTTGCTCAATCGCATGATTGCGTTGTTTTAGCATTAGTGGCCAGGCCGTTGGAAATAATATAGTCAGAGAATGCCTTTATCAAATGTTGCAGACCTTTTGGTGTATGGTCGATGAGTAAAAAGTCGTCCGCGTATGCACACCAACATAACTCAAACCCTTCAATTTTAGGTGATACAAAGGAAGCGATATTTAGATTTCTTCCAATGTCAGAAACATAGAGGATACAGAGTGGATGGTTTTGATGGGGAGGGTTAAGAGACCCTCTTTATTTAAGCGCACCTGAACAGAGGAACCTTGATGTAAATGGATGAGAATAGAAAGGATTCCTCCAGGGACCTCTAAGTGGGACACTTTAGACCATAAGAGGGACCAATCTACTAAGTCAAAGGCTAGGGACCAATCCATAGCTGCTATGTAAATAGGTGTGGCTTTGTTTTTCCAAGCCTTCTCTTGTAGTAGCGATACGGTTAAGCCACCCGCCTCTGTTCCCACTTCCTTTAAAACCCGAATTGCTGGGTCGACAGAATAGAATTGGAGTCCAACCATTCCTCAAGTTGTTTTAGGACGAGACCTGCAAAGATTTTAGAATCTGCATCTAACAGTGCGATAGGGCAATAATTTAGTGGAGAGCTCCTGTCACCTTTTTTATAAATTGGCACGATATATGAAAAGTGCCAGGAGGTGGAATACATCTGACCCTAGTAATGTCGGCAAATAATAGCGCTACTGCTTTAGCCCAGATATCAGGATTTACCTTGAATATAACGTTCTATAGCTGATTTGGTCCTGCAGCTCTAGAAGAGATAGACATCTGTTTCTGAAGAGTGATGTCTGATATTGGGAAGTCGCAATTCCACTAATGTTGCCTAATGGGGTCAATACCTTCAAAGATCAAATTTCTTGTGGCGTATAAACTGCCGAAATGTCCAGCGCAGATTTCTTCTGGGATACTGTTAATTTGAATTGAGATTTGCAATGACTCCCTGGCATTTATCAGACGACAAAATTGTCGCGATGAACCATCTTTTAGTGCTTCGAACATGGATTCAATATCGGATTGTAGCATAACTGCTCAATGACCCATGAGCCAGTTTTTCATTTTTTGTTTTTCTTTCCGGACTCCATCCTTCTTTCTCACCCATGTGAGGCCACTTTTGAGTAGTTGTCGCACCTCTCTATTACGAGTATTTTTGTGAAACTGAACTAGATTATCGAATACATGAGGATGGATAACTCTGGACTTTTCGATTCCCAAGCATTTAATTGATTTGGTAATCAACGTGTCCATGTAGAAAGAGAAATTGGAATAAGTGAAAGAGACCGCTTAGTGTCAATCCAAGTGCCATTAAAATCCGACACAAAGATCATATTTAGTTTATTCACATTTCCTTTGTGCCAAACTATTCTAGATTGAGCACTATTTAATTCCAAACTAGCAGAATAGTTTCTTTCCAGGTGAAAGGACAGGGTTACTTTGCAACTGAATGAGGTGTTCCCGATATTAAATGATTGAGTCGATTTGAATAAACATTGGGACAGGAATATATAATCAATTGTCGAAGCCCTAATGCCATCAGTCCTCAAAGTTGGGTTCATGTTTTTACCCAATATAACATTGACTGTGGATAGACCCCACTTTTGGAAGAGATTGGACCAGAGCTGGCCCTGCAATTGCTTTCGACTACAACCAGGTGGCCCTCCTATTATGTGATTATTTCCCCCTTCATAAACTGAGGAGAGGAGCCCAAGATCCTGCTCACCCAGAGGGGCACTAGTACACGGCTGTGCAATTTCGGCATTTAGGTCACCTTTGAAGGCTATTTGCAGCCCCGAGAATGTTAACATCGCTTCGATAATGAGTGAATTTATATTCTCTATTATTTATTGCATGTTCATTTCGGAATTCCTATTAATATTTAAGATGAGAATGAATATGGGTGAGGGTCATACATTTACCTCCAGCACAATGGGCAAAACACATGGGGCTATATGGAAGCATTCAATTATTTGCAAGTCCATTCAATTTTTTATGGCAATCGGGAGCCCACCGGAGGGCGTCCCCGCGCTTCGTTTGAGGCCAATTCAAAGCAGAGATCAAAGCCATCCAGGTGGAACAGGGAAGTCATCCATGTTTCCTGGATACAAACAATCGCACATTTACTTAATCTAGCACAAAGTTCTGCAGAGCTATCTAAATATGCGTGTCCGCGAGAATTCTAGGACAATAGGAAGAGTTGTTTGTTTTGGTTAAAGATTTTGTTTTAAGGCTTTTAGTTGAGGGATCATCCTCTGTCTTTTTCGAGATGGGACTCGTTAAAGAGCCCCTCCAGCCCAGTGTGTCACTACTAATTCCTCTATCTTCTGAGCCTTAATTGAAAATCTTAAAGCCGGGGCTGAAAATCAATATATCGTACCCCAGATTATTTATCTGGTTTATTTCTAACAATATGATGTCATAAAGAAGCGTGAATGAAAGACCAGATGGACATGATCGTAGCAGTGCAGATGTATAAAATCCACTCATTTTATATCTGCAGAAGAGAGTAACCTCAGGGATGGAATCTCGTTTAGTAAAGCCAAAACTCTCCATCTATTTAATGAATCGGGTCCCTCGTAATCGAACATTCAATACAGGATGACACTAGGGTCATCCGGATGGCTCGGTTGTCCCCACTGAAAGGCATTTAGTTCACTTTAAAATACAGAATTAGGAACCTTCACATTCTTTCCTGCCACAAATGCCGGCCTTTGGTTCCCCTCATCATAGTTTATATCAGGAAGCCTGTTTACAATGACATCATCTGTCAGGGCCAAGTGTCCAGAGTATCCAGGTACAAAAGGGGCCTGCGATCTCTGGACCATTTGGCAATCTGATACGTGACGATCTTTCCGCCCGGCTCTCGGGATCTGATTGCTGGGGGATATCACCCTTGATTGCGTGTATATTTGCAGAGACACCATGGGGGTAATTCATAGAATTCAGCGCACAAGTGGCGCACGCGGCTGGCGCACATTGTGCGCGTGCAAATCCCTGCGCCAGCCGCGTGCGCTAAAATCCATTTCCGCGCACAGCGTATTCATGGATTCCAGCCACCAAAACCAGCCGTGGCGCAGCGACCCTGCAGCAGCGCCAGTTACGCCCCCAAGAACGCCTCTCGTGCAGGGAAAAGCCATCAATATACCCAATCCAGCACAAAGGGCTGCGCCAACCCTGTACCAGCACGGCAAGCGGGCTACGTGTATCACTGGGGTGCACGGGAAGTACCTCACGCGATTGGCCCCGTGCGAGCAGGGTACGCGAATTTCAGGGGTGCGCGGGAAGTTCTACATGCGATTTCCGTAAGGTACGCGTATCTCAGGGGTGCGCGGGAATGTCCACACGCGATTGGGCCCGTGTGAGCAGGGTACGCGTATCTCAGGGGTGCGCAGGAAGTGCCACACGCGATTTCAGCAGGGTACGTGTATTTCAGGGGTGCGCGGGAATTTCCACACGCGATTGGGGGTACGCGTATCTCAGGGGTGCGCAGGAAGTGCCACACGCGATTTCAGCAGGGTACGTGTATTTCAGGGGTGCGCGGGAATTTCCACACGCGATTGGGGGTACACGTATCTCAGGGGTGCGCAGGAAGTGCCACACGCGATTTCAGCAGGGTACGTGTATTCCAGGGGTGCGCTGGAATTTCCACATGCAATTGGGGGTACGCGTATCTCAGGGGTGCGCGGGAAGTGCCACACGCGATTTCCGCAGGGTACGCGTATCTCAGGGGTGCGTGGGAATTTCCACACGCGATTGGGCCCGTGTGAGCAGGGTACGCGTATCTCAGGGGTGCGCAGGAAGTGCCACACGCGATTTCAGCAGGGTACGTGTATTCCAGGGGTGCGCGGGAAGTCCCACACGCGATTCCATCAGGGTACGTGTATTTTCAGGGTACGTGAATTGCACGTGTGGGTCCTCCTAGGTGTTCCCTCTACACCCTCCACGGCCCCTGCAGGTGGCTCACACCACAGGGGCCTACCCTGCACATGCCCTGCAGGCACACCATCCACAATGGCCATGACCCCCAGCCAACCCACATGTCAACTTGCACTACTGCCCACCAACGCATGTCCCCCTGCACCCCCAGTCACCAGGGGCACCCTCCACCAGACCCCACCCATGTCTCCCACCACCCCCACCCCCCCAGTCACCACGGGCAGCCTCCACCAGGCCCCCACCCATGTCTCCCACCACCCCCACCCCCCAGCAGTGCAGGGGCAGCCTCCACCAGGCCCCCACCCATGTCTCACACCACCCCCACCCCCCAGCAGTGCAAGGGCAGCCTCCACCAGGCCCCCACCCATGTCTCACACCACCCCTACCCCCAGCCACCAGGGGCAGCCTCCACCAGGCCCCCACCCATGTCTCCCACCACCCCCACCCACCCCAGTCACCAGGGGCAGCCTCCACCAGGCCCCCACCCATGTCTCGCACCACCCCCACCACCCAGCAGTGCAGGGGCACCCAGCACCAGGCCCCCACCCATGTCTCCCACCACCCCCACCCCCCAGCCACCAGGGTCAGCCTCCAACAGGCCCCCACCCATGTCTCCCAGCACCCCCACCCCCACAGTCACCAGGGGCAGCCTCCACCAGGCCCCCACCCATGTCTCCCACCACCCCCACCCCCCCAGTCACCAGGGGCAGCCTCCACCAGGCCCCCACCCATGTCTCCCAGCACCCCCACCCCCCAGCACTGTGGGTACCTGCCACCAGGCCCCCACCCATGTCCAACTCATGTTCCCCACCACCCCCACCCCCCAGCACTGTGGGGCACCTGCCAGCAGGCCCCCACCCATGTCCAACTCATGTTCCCCACCACCCCCACCCCCCAGCACTGTGGAGCACCTGCCAGCAGGCCCCACCCATGTCTCCCACCACCCCCACCCCCCAGCCACCAGGGGCAGCCTCTACCAGGCCCCCACCCATGTCTCCCACCACCCCCACCCCCCCTCCCCAGGGGCAGCCTCCACCAGGCCCCCACCCATGTCTCCCAGCACCCCCACCCCCCAGCCACCAGGGGCAGCCTCCACCAGGCCCCCATCCATGTCTCCCAGCACCCCCACCCGCCCAGTCACCAGGGGCAGCCTCCATAAGGCCCCCACAAATGTCTCCCACCACCACCACCCCCCACTCCCCAGGGGCAGCCTCCACCAGGCCCCCACCCATGTCTCCCAGCACCCCCACCCCCCAGCCACCAGGGGCAGCCTCCACCAGGCCCCCACCCATGTCTCTCAGCACCTCCACCCCCACAGTCACCAGGGGCAGCCTCCACCAGGCCCCCACCCATGTCTCCCACCACCCCCACCCCCCCAGTCACCAGGGGCAGCCTCCACCAGGCCCCCACCCATGTCTCTCACCACCCCCACCACCCCAGTCACCAGGGGCAGCCTCCACCAGGCACCCACCCATGTCTCCCACCACCCCCACCCCCCAGCACTGTGGGGCACCTGCCAGCAGGCCCCCACCCATGTCCAACTCATGTTCCCCACCACCCCCACCCCCCAGCACTGTGGGGCACCTGCCACCAGGCCCCCACCCATGTCCAACTCATGTTCCTGACCACCCCCACCCCCCAGCACTGTGGGGCACCTGCCACCAGGCCCCCACCCATGTCTCCCACCACCCCCCAGTCACCAGGGGCAGCCTCCACCAGGCCCCCACCCATGTCACCCACCACCCCCACCCCCCAGCAGTGCAGGGGCACCCACCACCAGGCCCCCACCCATGTCTCCCAGCACCCCCACCCCCCAGCCACCAGGGGCAGCCTCCACTAGGCCCCCGCCCATGTCTCCCAGCACCCCCACCCCCAGTCACCAGGGGCAGGATCCACCAGGCCCCCACCCATGTCCAACTCATGTTCCCCACCGCCCCCACCGCCCAGCACTGTGGGGCACCTGCCAGCAGGCCCCACCCATGCCCAACGCATGTTCCCCACCACCCCCACCCCCCAGCAGTCCCGGGGCAGCCACCACCAGGCCCCCACCCATGTCCAACTCATGTTCCCCACCAACCCCCAACCCCCAGCACTGTGGGGCACCTGCCACCAGGCCCCCACCCATGTCCAACTCATGTTCCCCACCACCCCCACCCCCCAGCACTGTGGGGCACCTGCCACCAGGCCCCCACCCATGTCCAACTCATGTTCCCCACCACCCCCACCCCCCAGCACTGTGGGGCACCTGCCACCAGGCCCCCACCCATGTCCAACTCATGTTCCCCACCACCCCCACACCCCAGCACTGTGGGGCACCTGCCAGCAGGCCGCACCCATGTCCAACGCATGTTCCCCACCACCCCCACCCCCCAGCAGTGCAGGGGCAGCCACCACCAGGCCCCCACCCATGTCTCCCAGCACCCCCACCCCCCAGCCACCAGGGGCAGCCTCCACCAGGCCCCCACCCATGTCTCCCAGCACCCCCACCCCCCAGCCACCAGGGGCAGCCTCCACCAGGCCCCCACCCATGTCTCCCAGCACCCCCACCCCCCAGTCACCAGGGGCAGCCTCCACCAGGCCCCCACCCATGTCTACCCCCACCCCCACCCACCCAGTCACCAGGGGCAGCCTTCACCAGGCCCCCACCCATGTCTCCCAGCACCCCCACCACCCAGCACTGTGGGGCACCTGCCACCAGGCCCCCACCCATGTCTAACTCATGTTCCCCACCACCCCACCCCCCAGCACTGTGGGGCACCTGCCAGCAGGCCCCCACCCATGTCCAACTCATGTTCCCCACCACCCCCACCCCCCAGCACTGTGGGGCACCTGCCAGCAGGCCCCACCCATGTCTCCCACCACACCCACCCCCCAGCCACCAGGGGCAGCCTCCACCAGGCCCCCACCCATGTCTCCCACCACCCCCACTCCCCAGGGGCAGCCTCCACCAGGCCCCCGCCCATGTCTCCCAGCACCCCCACCCCCCGCCACCAGGGGCAGCCTCCACCAGGCCCCACCCATGTCTCCCAGCACCCCCACCCCCCCAGTCACCAGGGACAGCCTCCACCAGGCCCCCACCCATGTCTCCCAGCACCCCCAGCCCCCAGCCACCAGGGGCAGCCTCCACCAGGCCCCCTCCCATGTCTCCCAGCACCCCCACCTCCCAGCCACCAGGGGCAGCCTCCACCAGGCCCCCACCCATGTCTCCCAGCACCCCCACCCCCCCAGTCACCAGGGGCAGCCGCCACCAGGCCCCCTCACAAGTCTACCCCCACCCCCACCCCCCCAGTCACCAGGGGCAGCCTCCACCAGGCCCCCACCCATGTCTCCCAGCACCCCCACCCCCCAGCACTGTGGGGCACCTGCCACCAGGCCCCCACCCATGTCCAACTCATGTTCCCCACCACCCCCACCCCCCAGCACTGTGGGGCACCTGCCAGCAGGCCCCCACCCATGTCCAACTCATGCTCCCCACCACCCCCAACCCCCAGCACTGTGGGGCACCTGCCAGCAGGCCCCACACATGTCACCCACCACCTCCACCCCCCAGCCACCAGGGGCAGCCTCCAACAGGCCCCCACCGATGTCTCCCACCGCCCCCACCCCCCACTCCCCAGGGGCAGCCTCCCCCAGGCCCCCGCCCATGTCTCCCAGCACCCCCACCCCCCCAGTCACCAGGGACAGCCTCTACCAGGCCCCCACCCATGTCTCCCACCACCCCCACCCCCCACTCCCCAGGGGCAGCCTCCACCAGGCCCCCACCCATGTCTCCCAGCACCCCCACCCCCCAGACACCAGGGGCAGCCTCCACCAGGCCCCCACCCATGTCTCCCAGCACCCCCACCCCCACAGTCACCAGGGGCAGCCTCCACCAGGCCCCCACCCATGTCTCCCACCACCCCCACGCCCCCAGTCACCAGGGGCAGCCTCCACCAGGCCCCCAACCATGTCTCCCACCACCCCCACCCCCCCAGTCACCAGGGGCAGCCTCCACCAGGCCCCCACCCATGTCTCCCACCACCCCCACCAGTGCAGGGGCACCCACCACCAGGCCCCCACCCATGTCTCCCACCACCCCCACCCCCCAGTCACCAGGGGCAGCCTCCACCAGGCCCCCACCCATGTCTCACACCACCCCCACCCCCCAGCACTGTGGGGCACCTGCCAGCAGGCCCCCACCCATGTCCAACTCATGTTCCCCACCACCCCCACCCCCCAGCACTGTGGGGCACCTGCCAGCAGGCCCCCACCCATGTCCAACTCATGTTCCCCACCACCCCCACCCCACAGCACTGTGGGGCACCTGCCACCAGGCCCCCACCCATGTCCAACTCATGTTCCCCACCACCCCCACCCCCCAGCACTGTGGGGCACCTGCCACCAGGCCCCCACCCATGTCTCCCACCACCCCCATCCACCCAGTCACCGGGGGCAGCCTCCACGAGGCCCCCACCCATGTCTCCCACCACCCCCACCCCCCAGCAGTGCAGGGGCACCCACCACCAGGCCCCCACCCATGTCTCCCAGCACCCCCACCCCCCAGCCACCAAGGGCAGCCTCCACCAGGCCCCCACCCATGTCTCCCAGCACCCCCACCCCCCCCAGTCACCAGGGGCAGGCTCCACCAGGCCCCCACCCATGTCCAACTCATGTTCCCCACCACCCCCATCCCCCAGCACTGTGGGGCACCTGCCAGCAGGCCCCCACCCATGTCCAACTCATGTTCCCCACCACCCCCACCCCCCAGCACTGTGGGGCACCTGCCACCAGGCCCCCACCCATGTCCAACTCATGTTCCCCACCACCCCCACCCCCCAGCACTGTGGGGCACCTGCCACCAGGCCCCCACCCATGTCTCCCACCACCCCCACCCACCCAGTCACCGGGGGCAGCCTCCACCAGGCCCCCACCCATGTCTCCCACCACCCCCACCCCCCAGCAGTGCAGGGGCACCCACCACCAGGCCCCCCCCCATGTCTCCCAGCACCCCCACCCCCCAGCCACCAGGGGCAGCCTCCACCAGGCCCCCACCCATGTCTCCCAGCACCCCCACCCCCCCAGTCACCAGGGACAGCCTCCACCAGGCCCCCACCCATGTCTCCCACCACCCCCACCCCCCACTCCCCAGGGGCAGCCTCCACCAGGCCCCCACCCATGTCTCCCAGCACCCCCACCCCCCAGCCACCAGGGGCAGCCTCCACCAGGCCCCCACCCATGTCTCCCAGCACCCCCACCCCCACAGTCACCAGGGGCAGCCTCCACCAGGCCCCCACCCATGTCTCCCACCACCCCCACGCCCCCAGTCACCAGGGGCAGCCTCCACCAGGACCCCAACCATGTCTCCCACCACCCCCACCCCCCCCAGTCACCAGGGGCAGCCTCCACCAGGCCCCCACCCATGTCTCCCACCACCCCCACCAGTGCAGGGGCACTCACCACCAGGCCCCCACCCATGTCTCCCACCACCCCCACCCCCCCAGTCACCAGGGGCAGCCTCCACCAGGCCCCCACCCATGTCTCACACCACCCCCACCCCCCAGCACTGTGGGGCACATGCCAGCAGGCCCCCACCCATGTCCAACTCATGTTCCCCACCACCCCCACCCCCCAGCACTGTGGGGCACCTGCCAGCAGGCCCCCACCCATGTCCAACTCATGTTCCCCACCACCCCCACCCCCCAGCACTGTGGGGCACCTGCCACCAGGCCCCCACCCATGTCCAACTCATGTTCCCCACCACCCCCACCCCCCAGCACTGTGGGGCACCTGCCACCAGGCCCCCACCCATGTCTCCCACCACCCCCATCCACCCAGTCACCGGGGGCAGCCTCCACGAGGCCCCCACCCATGTCTCCCACCACCCCCACCCCCCAGCAGTGCAGGGGCACCCACCACCAGGCCCCCACCCATGTCTCCCAGCACCCCCACCCCCCAGCCACCAGGGGCAGCCTCCACCAGGCCCCCACCCATGTCTCCCAGCACCCCCACCCCCCCAGTCACCAGGGGCAGGCTCCACCAGGCCCCCACCCATGTCCAACTCATGTTCCCCACCACCCCCATCCCCCAGCACTGTGGGGCACCTGCCAGCAGGCCCCCACCCATGTCCAACTCATGTTCCCCACCACCCCCACCCCCCAGCACTGTGGGGCACCTGCCACCAGGCCCCCACCCATGTCCAACTCATGTTCCCCACCACCCCCACCCCCCAGCACTGTGGGGCACCTGCCACCAGGCCCCCACCCATGTCTCCCACCACCCCCACCCACCCAGTCACCGGGGGCAGCCTCCACCAGGCCCCCACCCATGTCTCCCACCACCCCCACCCCCCAGCAGTGCAGGGGCACCCACCACCAGGCCCCCACCCATGTCTCCCAGCACCCCCACCCCCCAGCCACCAGGGGCAGCCTCCACCAGGCCCCCACCCATGTCTCCCAGCACCCCCACCCCCCCAGTCACCAGGGGCAGGCTCCACCAGGCCCCCACCCATGTCCAACTCATGTTCCCCACCACCCCCACCCCCCAGCACTGTGGGGCACCTGCCACCAGGCCCCCACCCATGTCCAACTCATGTTCCCCAGCCCCCCCACCCCCCAGCACTGTGGGGCACCTGCCACCAGGCCCCCACCCATGTCCAACTCATGTTCCCAACCACCCCCACCCCCCAGCACTGTGGGGCACCTGCCACCAGGCCCCCACCCATGTCCAACTCATGTTCCCCACCACCCCCACCCCCCAGCACTGTGGGGCACCTGCCAGCAGGCCCCACCCATGTCCAACGCATGTTCCCCACCACCCCCACCCCCCAGCAGTGCAGGGGCAGCCACCACCAGGCCCCCACCCATGTCTCCCAGCACCCCCACCCCCCAGCCACCAGGGGCAGCCTCCACCAGGCCCCCACCCATGTCTCCCAGCACCCCCACCCCCCAGCGGCAGCCTCCACCAGGCCCCCACCCATGTCTCCCAGCACCCCCACCCCCCAGTCACCAGGGGCAGCCTCCACCAGGCCCCCACCCATGTCTCCCACCACCCCCACCCCCCAGTAGTGCAGGGGCACCCACCACCAGGCCCCCACCCATGTCTCCCAACATCCCCACCCCCCAGTCACCAGGGGCAGCCTCCACCAGGCCCCCACCTATGTCTCACACCACCCCCACCCCCCAGCACTGTGGGGCACCTGCCAGCAGGCCCCACCAATGTCCAACGCATGTTCCCCACCACCCCCACCCACCAGCAGTGCAGGGGCAGCCACCACCTGGCCCCCACCCATGTCTCCCAGCACCCCCACCCCCCCAGTCACCAGGGGCAGCCTCCACCAGGCCCCCACCCATGTCTCCCGCCACCCCCACCCCCCCAGTCACCAGGGGCAGCCTCCACCAGGCTCCCACCCATGTCTCCCAGCACCCCCACCCCCCAGCCACCAGGGGCAGCCTCCACCAGGCCCCCACCCATGTCTCCCAGCACCCCCACCCCCCAGTCACCAGGGGCAGCCTCCACCAGGCCCCCACCCATGTCTCACACCACCCCCACCCCCCCAGCCACCAGGGGCAGCCTCCACCAGGCCTCCACCCATGTCTCCCACCACCCCCACCCCCCCAGTCACCAGGGACAGCCTCCACCAGGCCCCCACCCATGTCTCCCACCACCCCCACCCCCCCAGTCACCAGGGGCAGCCTCCACCAGGCCCCCACCCATGTCTCCCACCACCCCCACCCCCCAGCAGTGCAGGGGCAGCCTCTACCAGGCCCCCACCCATGTCTCCCAGCACCCTCACCCCCCCAGTCACCAGGGGCAGCCTCCACCAGGCCCCCACTCATGTCTCACACCACCCCCACCCCCAATGTCTCCCACCACCCCCACCCCCCAGTCACCGGGGGCAGCCTCCACCAGGCCCCCATCCATGTCTCCCACCACCCCCACCCCCCAGCAGTGCAGGGGCACCCACCACCAGGCCCCCACTCATGTCTCCCAGCACCCCCACCCCCCAGCCACCAGGGGCAGCCTCCACCAGGCCCCCACCCATGTCTCCCAGCACCCCCACCCCCCCCAGTCACCAGGGGCAGGCTCCACCAGGCCCCCACCCATGTCCAACTCATGTTCCCCACCACCCCCACCCCCCAGCACTGTGGGGCACCTGCCAGCAGGCCCCACCCATGTCCAACGCATGTTCCTCACCACCCCCACCCCCCAGCAGTGCAGGGGCAGCCACCACCAGGCCCCACCCATGTCCAACTCATGTTCCCCACCACCCCCACCCCCCAGCACTGTGGGGCACCTGCCACCAGGCCCCCACCCATGTCCAACTCATGTTCCCCACCACCCCCACCTCCCAGCACTGTGGGGCACTTGCCACCAGGCCCCCACCCATGTCCAACTCATGTTCCCCACCACCCCCACCCCCCAGCACTGTGGGGCACCTGCCAGCAGGCCCCACCCATGCCCAACGCATGTTCCCCACCACCCCCACCCCCCAGCAGTGCAGGGGCAGCCACCACCAGGCCCCCACCCATGTCTCCCAGCACCCCCACTCCCCAGCCACCAGGGGCAGCCTCCACCAGGACCCCACCCATGTCTCCCAGCACCCCCACCCCCCAGCCACCAGGGGCAGCCTCCACCAGGCCCCCACCCATGTCTCCCAGCACCCCCACCCCCCAGTCACCAGGGGCAGCCTCCACCAGGCCCCCACCCATGTCTCCCACCACCCCCACCCCCCAGCAGTGCAGGGGCACCCACCACCAGGCCCCCACCCATGTCTCCCACCACCCCCCCCCAGTCACCAGGGGCAGCCTCCACCAGGCCCCCACCTATGTCTCACACCACCCCCACCCCCCAGCACTGTGGGGCACCTGCCAGCAGGCCCCACCCATGTCCAACGCATGTTCCCCACCACCCCCACCCACCAGCAGTGCAGGGGCAGCCACCACCAGGCCCCCACCCATGTCTCCCAGCACCCCCACCCCCCCAGTCACCAGGGGCAGCCTCCACCAGGCCCCCACCCATGTCTCCCAGCACCCCCACCCTCCCAGTCACCAGGGGCAGCCTCCACCAGGCCCCCACTCATGTCTCACACCACCCCCACCCCCAGCACTGTGGGGCACCTGCCAGCAGGCCCCCACCCATGTCCAACTCATGTTCCCCACCACCCCCACCCCCCAGCACTGTGGGGCACCTGCCACCAGGCCCCCACCCATGTCCAACTCATGTTCCCCACCACCCCCACCCCCCAGCACTGTGGGGCACCTGCCACCAGGCCCCCACCCATGTCTCCCACCACCCCCACCCCCCAGTCACCAGGGGCAGCCTCCACCAGGCCCCCACCCATGTCTGCCACCACCCCCACCCCCAGCAGTGCAGGGGCACCCACCACCAGGCCCCCACCCATGTCTCCCAGCACCCCACCCCCCAGGGGCAGCCTCCACCAGGCCCCCACCCATGTCTCCCAGCACCCCCACCCCCCAGTCACCAGGGGCAGGCTCCACCAGGCCCCCACCCATGTCCAACTCATGTTCCCCACCACCCCTACCCCCCAGCACTGTGGGGCACCTGCCAGCAGGCCCCACCCATGTCCAACGCATGTTCCCCACCACCCCCTCCCCCCAGCAGTGCAGGGGCAGCCACCACCAGGCCCCCACCCATGTCCAACTCATGTTCCCCACCACCCCCACCCCCCAGCACTGTGGGGCACCTGCCACCAGGCCCCCACCCATGTCCAACTCATGTTCCCCACCACCCCCACCCCCCAGCACTGTGGGGCACCTGCCACCAGGCCCCCACCCATGTCCAACTCATGTTCCCCACCACCCCCACCCCCCAGCACTGTGGGGCACCTGCCACCAGGCCCCCACCCATGTCCAACTCATGTTCCCCACCACCCCCACCCCCCAGCACTGTGGGGCACCTGCCAGCAGGCCCCACCCATGCCCAACGCATGTTCCCCACCACCCCCACCCCCCAGCAGTGCAGGGGCAGCCACCACCAGGCCCCCACCCATGTCTCCCAGCACCCCCACCCCCCAGCCACCAGGGGCAGCCTCCACCAGGCCCCCACCCATGTCTCCCAGCACCCCCACCCCCCAGCCACCAGGGGCAGCCTCCACCAGGCCCCCACCCATGTCTCCCAGCACCCCCACCCCCCCAGTCACCAGGGGCAGCCTCCACCAGGCCCCCACCCATGTCTCCCACCACCCCCACCCCCCAGCAGTGCAGGGGCACCCACCACCAGGCCCCCACCCATGTCTCCCACCACCCCCACCCCCCCCAGTCACCAGGGGCAGCCTCCACCAGGCCCCCACCTATGTCTCACCCCACCCCCACCCCCCAGCACTGTGGGGCATCTGCCAGCAGGCCCCACCCATGTCCAACGCATGTTCCCCACCACCCCCACCCCCCAGCAGTGCAGGGGCAGCCACCACCAGGCCCCCACCCATGTCTCCCACCACCCCCACCCCCCCAGTCACCAGGGGCAGCCTCCACCAGGCCCCCACCCATGTCTCCCACCACCCCCACCCCCCCAGTCACCAGGGGCAGCCTCCACCAGGCCCCCACACATATCTCCCACCACCCCCACCCCCCAGCAGTGCAGGGGAACCCACCACCAGGCCCCCACCCATGTCTCCCAGCACCCCCACCCCCCAGCCACCAGGGGCAGCCTCCACCAGGCCCCCACCCATGTCTCCCAGCACCCCCACCCCCCAGCCACCAGGGGCAGCCTCCACCAGGCCCCCACCCATGTCTCCCACCCCCCACCCCCCAGCAGTGCAGGGGCACCCACCACCAGGCCCCCACCCATGTCTCCCACCACCCCCACCCCCCAGCACTGTGGGGCACCTGCCAGCAGGCCCTAACCCATGTGCAACTCATGTTCCCCAGCCAACATGTCATCACAATCTAGATCCCTGGTCCCTATGGTCAGCCTCCAAAGGCAAAACACCCACCCGAGTATTGCATCCACCCACTCATAATTTGCAATTACATCACAGAACACCAATTGCAAGTTCCGAAACAAACACATTTCCCTCACATACACCCAATGGGTGTCAGTGAATCTCAAAACACATATCATGAAATGCATGAAACCAATGAGATACCACACATTGAAGTTCACCAAAAAAAATATGTATTAAAGGAAACATAAATAGAATAAAAAATGAAGAAACAGAAACGTGAATGTACAAAAATGAAAAGAAGCATGTCCGTTAAAAAACGCAAAACCAAAAATAAAATTCCAAAGTAATGTTGTCCAAAGTCAATGTCCACAAAACAAAATCCAATGGGAAATAAAAAAGAAAGCCATTGCTCCATGGTTAAAAAGTGAAAAAAAAATACAATCCAACTGTGAACTATGTACATGGGCACAAGCCAGGGTCCATTATCCCAACAAAATAAAGGAAACCTATCTAACTACACTAACTAATAAAATAAACTATATACAAAAATGTGGCCAATGTCCGAAAGGTCCAAATAAAATAAAAACAAAAATGAAACCTAACACTACCTACATAACTATGTACAAGGGCTGCGGGCTAGTTTCACGGCTCACTTGTGGATGTCCCGGGTCAGGGCATCATCGAACTCCTCCTCAATGTCCCGGAGGCGGTCCTCCTCCATGGCCCCGAGGGTCCGCAGGGCCGTCGACGTCTCCACCTCCAAACCCCTGCGGATTGCCTCGAGGCACTCGGCCCGCCTCAGGGCCCTCCGCATAGAGTTCTCCGCCCTGACCATTGTGAGCCGTGCCTCTTCCGCCCGCTGCCGCTCCGCATCTATGGCGTGGCCCAACCGCTGCCACACGGAAGACACTCTCTGTCCTGGGTCCTCCTGCCCTCCGGCCGATGCCTGCCCCTCCGATGTTGAAGGCCCCGAGCCTTCATGGCTCCCACCACGTTGCTGCTGCTGCTGCGCCTCTGCCCGTGCACTGCCTCCTGCTGCCTGCACATCCTCCGCCGGCTGGGGTGCAGTCGTTGATGTGGCCACCCCTGCTGGACGTCCGACTCCCGACTGTGGCAGGGATGCCTCCTCCACCAGCCTGGCCGCACCGTCAGAGGCAGCTCCACAGGGCACCCAGGTGACTGATGGGTGGGAAGATGGCACAGAGGACGACTGGCGCGTAGGGGGTCCAGTTGAGGAGGGGGTCAGAGCAAGCCCCATCAGACGGAGGAATCCGGCCTGGGTGACCTGTCCCAGCAGGCTGACGTGGTCAACGAGCCATTCGAGATGACTTGTAGTCTCTTCATGAAAAGACTGCAGGTCACCTCGCATGGCCCGTTGACGCAACGCCACACCAGCCAGGACAGGCTCAACCCGGACCTGGATAGCCACGTCCGCAGGCAGAGGAAGGCCAGTTGACGTGAGCTCATCCCCTGCCTGAAAACGGGTCTGGACGTAGGCATCTCTGCTGGTGCAAGATGATGCAGGGACAGGATTGCACACAGGCACTTCCGCGGCGGCCTGTGCTGCCTCCTGTCCCTGTTCCTGCACTGCACCACTAGCACCAGTGGGATCCCCACCTCCAGACCCCGTCTCTGGTGCTTGCACGGCCTCCTCCTCCACCAAACCCCCCACCAACCTGGATGACTCCGTGCCATCTTCCCTTGTTGGGCCCTATGGGGTCCCAGCTGCCCCTTCTGCTGCCGAGGAGTCCAACTCTAACCTCCGCCTCTTGGACCTACCCCCGGCAGCTGCGGGCTGGGACGCGGCACCGGACTCCTCACTCCCCGACGAGATGACAACATGGGAGGGGAGCCGGGCCTTGTGTCTCCGGCTGGCGGTGGGATCCCCGCCGCTGTGCTCCACAGCACCTTCTCCGCCCTCTTCATCAGTTGACGCTGCAGACAGGGAGAAACAAAACACAGGCATCAGGGCACTGTACAATGGACACATACACACATGACAGTTGTACATGAGTGGCATTGGCAAACCTCAGACATGTCATCACAATCCCCAACACACAAGTTATTACAACTCGCACACATGAGCCATACCACAGCCATATCGCAACTGCCACCAACATCCATACACATACAACAGCATGAGCAGCCAAAGGTGAGCCAGACATCACATGCAACACAGGAAGTGCACCACACATGTACACACACCACCACACTTGCATGCATGTGTACACCTATGCCAAGTGTCGCAGTGTTCAGGCGGGCATCCTTGTCACATCTGCCAATCAGGCTTCCACATACCGCTGTCACATGCATCCATGTTGCATCACTGTTGCACCCTTGTCAAATACACACACATGCACATGTACACAGTGCTGATACATGCAGCCAAAAACAACATACATGCGTGACATCACGGACATGTCTACTTACATACACATTCATCCAAACATGTGTGCCCACACAACTGCATTTGGCATGCAAGCCTACACACACAAGCACCATCCATGTCTCACACATTACAGCCCTCGCATGTGTCAGCCCCACGGCCCTGTACACCCCCACCCATTCTCGACCCCATACAAACAGATGTGCAACCTGCACACTACTGAATAATCACCACACGCACTGCTCACAATCAGGATGCATGTACACTCACCGCTCGACTCCAGACGGGTCTGCTTCTCAAGGACCTGGACGTGGAGCGCTGGGGATATGCGTTCCAGGACCCTCATCTGTTCTTCTGACAAGTGGCCCCGGCGCCCCTTGGCATCCGCTGCCTTCAAGAGGCGCCGGGCCTTGTTCAGGGTCCTGGACCTGAAGTCCTCCCAGCGCTTCTTGACATGTTGTAAGTCGCGGACTGCCACCCCCTCCGCGTTGATGGCAGTCACGATGTCAGTCCAGATCCGAATCCATCCTTCCTTGTCGGCGCGGGAACTTCCGAAGAGGGCATCATACTGCCCCAGGACTTGCTCCACCAGGACACCAACTTCAGTGGCACTGAAGCTGGTGCCCCTCTTCCTCTCTGACCGGGGGTTGACAGTGGTCCCAGATGGTGTTTGCTCCGACATGACAACCCCAGAGGCAGGAGTGGGTGGGCAACTGGGTCCTGGGGCTGGGCTGTGGAGCGATGGAATCCCAGTCGGGAGTCTTCGGTTCCAGCAGGGGTGGTCACAGCAACAGCACCCCTGGCTGATGTGCAGGCAGCAAATGGCAGGGCACGTGGGCAGCAGGCAGTCAGGCAGCAGCAGATGGCAGGTGGGAGCGTGCTCGGGGCTCTGGGGGGCAGTAGTTCGGCCTTCTGGGAAGGAGCGTGGTCTTCCGTGTGCTTACGCGTGGCCAGCTTGATACGGAGTGATTTGGCACGTGAAAAATCTGCACGTCAGCGTGTAATTCGAGGAAAGGCCCTTAGCGCGTATGCACAGCAGCAAGCATATGCGATTTCATTGGACCAAAGGCCCTTAGCGCGTGAGCGCGTCTGTGACGTGACGCGCGCAGGTGTTTCCCTCATTGCACGTGATGACAGAACACACGTGGATTTCCACCAATCGCGTGTGAAAGTTCCCGGCACCCCGGAACACACGTACCCTGCTCAATCGCCTGTGTAACTTCCCGCGCGCCCCCGAAATACACGTACCCCGCTCAATCGCGTGTGTGACTTCCCGCGTGCCCCCGAAATACACGTACCCCGCTCAATCGCGTGTGTAACTTCCCGCGCGCCCCCGAAATACACGTACCCCGCTCAATCGCGTGTGTAACTTCCCGCGCGCCCCCGAAATACACGTACCCCGCTCAATCGCGTGTGTAACTTCCCGCACGCCCCCGAAATACACGTACCCCGCTCAATCGCGTGTGTAACTTCCCGCGCGCCCCCGAAATACGCGTACCCCGCTCGCACAGGCCCAATTGCTGTATATTGCCACTTTTGTGATGCGCTGGGACTCTACCGCCTGCCTTCGTGTGGCAGACGTGTATCAGCTTGTGCGTGTCTTTGGCTGTGCGTGGCTTTTCCCTATTTGATTCCATGAATACGTGTGGTTCGAGTGCGTGTGGGCGTTCCGTCTGCTTCCCTGCAGTACATCCCCAGTTACGCCCTTATTTTCGCGCATTGTTCCCCATTCCGCGCGTTACGCCCCGTGTCCCGTCCACTTTCTGGTGTATGCGCCGAGGTTGTGCGCTTTCAATGTGCGCGTCGCGCACGCCTTTCGGGATGTTGCAGTGACTTGTGCGCCATGCACGGGTTTGGCGCACATCCCGAGGTGTACACGCACATGGACTTCCATGAATCGCACGCGTGCGCGTGCGCCTGTTTTTTTCCGCTTGCGCCTGCTTGCGCCTGCTTGCGCGAAGATTTTCGGCGCACGTTTGTTCCATGAATCGGCCCCCATGTGTCATCTCCTCCCCTCCCTCTGGATAAACTCCGTTGGATCATTGGGGATATCACCGTTTACTAAGAGGATTTCAGCAGATTCCTCATGGATCACCTCTACTCTGTGGTGTGCTTGCATTCCCTGAGGAATGAGGGGGAGCAACATTGTTGTCTATTTAGCTAACATCTGCATCACTGTATTTCTTATGACGGCTTCTAAGGTTGAATTTTTGGGGGGATGCTCCACAATAGAGTCGAGTATTTTGGGATTCCTAATCTGCCCTTCATTTGTAACACTACCACATTTTCAACAGGTCCGTTATTTAGAATATTAGAGGACAGTGTCACTCGTCCCCGGAAAGAAGTATTGCGAATCCGCTCCCCCTAATTGAACAGCAGCATTATTAAGATTACCATCAATCATATTTTGTTGGCTCTTCTTCCCTTTTACTTTGCTCCTCGATACTCAGAGCAGGAATGGACTCTCCCTTGTCTCAGGTCTTTTTGAAAAAAGATGATACAAACCCCCTGCATTATCAGGCTTTTTTTAATTCTGTCCCCTCTGGTACAAACTGCACTCTGCTCCCTTTTTGTTTTTGTGTGGTTTTTATCCCTTTATGCTTCATCTCGTATGTGAGGGTATTTTTAACAATGACCCCCACTTCCTGAGCATCACTGTCCTCCGGATCGACTTGAGTATCTAGAACAAGGCCGAAGTTTTCACAATCGGCTACCTCTTCCCTTATTAAATGTCTGCAGGTATTACGAGTGGGTTTGTTTGTCCCTTTACCCATATATAGTTTATGGTTTCTAGACTTTTCTTTCTGTTTCTGTTAGTCTCAGGTATGACATTAGAATGAGCCGATATCATTTTCTCCTGATCAGTGATAGGGGATCCTCCTAGTTTTGACATGGCCTTTATTTTGTATGAGCGCAACAGCGCTTATCAAATTAACCAGGTGAATTATAATTATACTCAAACAATTGGTGTGACACTTTAGTTCAGATAGAACCATACTTTGCAAGCTGGAGTGAGCCTAGCCGGGAGCTGCATCCCCTGGAGGCCTGGCCGGCACTTGCGCTGATGACAGGGAGTCATCCGGCCCCTCAGCCCTCTTGTTGTATATTGATGCCTGAAGGAAGACAGGAGTCAGGCAGGGGTTTCACCAGTGCTTTATTTCTCCTGGTTACTCTGGAACAGTTCACATATAAACAGTGCCCGGAATGGCAAAGGCCAGCGTGGCCAACTGGGGCCGGGCTGCAGTAGCTTTAATATTTGCAGCTTTAATGTTGAATTTGTCCCGTGCTCGGAGGCGCCGGGAAGACGCAGCTGTCCGTGTCCTCAGCTCGTCCCGTAATGCGTGCGTAGCGCGCGGGGGCGGAGCTGTGGGCGCGAGCGAGATCTCGCGAGAGCGGGGCTCTCGCGACATCCCTACACCTCTCCATTGGGTACTGGGACGGGCCTCTCTCGCTCTTCTATGCATTTGGCCTCCAGGCCACTATCCTGTTCCAACACTAGTCTCGGAGGGGAGGCACCTGAATCAATGAGAAACGGCGACTGCTCTCCGTCACCCTGCTCCAACAGCGTTACCTCACTAGGTTCAGGGGGAGACGGAGGAAGCGGGAGGGCGAGCGCCCTCCACAATGTATTCTTTACAGGCGTGAAAATGAGGGGTGCGGAAAGTATATTGTCATACATCCGCGTCCCCATTTGCTTTTCTCTCCGGGTGCGTGGACAGGGCTTCATCATGTTGTGGGAGGCTATGCTTGGCTGAAAGAGAGAATAATAATTATTTAGCTGCTACAAACCCTCGGGTATCTGAGCGATGCTTATTATTACCCACGGTGTGTGGTGCTCATTTATCGACCTCGAAAGGTTGAAAAGCTGAGTTTGGTCTTGCCTGGATTCGAACCTGCGCTGTACTCGCTGTGCTATCAGTCCGGCTTTAACAATAATGGTATGGTCAGTTTACCTTTCACTGAAAGAAGGGAGAGACAACCTAGCCATCTGGATGAGTAGAATGTAAATGATGTAGACTAACTGGCCCCTGCGGCCTGCGAGCCAGCGAATAGGCCAACAGACACTCACAGGGCACTCTGGGTGGTGTGCGTGCAGTGGTGCGTGGCCCAGTATCTTTATACTGAACAGCGGTGGAAGTGTCCCAGACGACCGCTTAGCACACAGGCAGCTTCTCCTGGTCAACAGGCACTCACGGGGCACTCAGGGTGGCGCGCAGACCGGTATATTTAGGGTGAACGGAGGTGGAAGTGGGCAGAGCTTAATTCCGCAAGTTAATTTCAGCAACTAAAAGGATATAAAGCACAAAAAAAACAGTATAAGTATTAAGAACACTTGGAGGGTGGGCATGAAATATCTCGGATATATGAGCTACTGAGCACGAAGGCGGGGAAGGAGCTGCTTCAACTGAGGCAGGACTGGGAGGAGGAGGTGGGGGAACCCATGACGGATGGACAATGGGGAAGAGCCCAAAGGTACCACAAGAAGGTGTCCCGGAATGCGAGACTCCCACAGATCCAACTATCTGTCACCCACAGAGCATACTTGACCCCCTGCAGAATAGCCAGGTTTGGGGGCTCAGCTATACAAAAATGCCCCAGGTGCGGGGAGGAGGAGGCTGAGCTGCTGCATATAAATGTTAAATAAATATGTTCTGGGCTTGCCCGGAAGTGAATAGATTCTGGGTTGAACTGAAAACACAAATGGCCAGCAGTGGGGTGGTGCTTGACGTGGGGTCTGCTTGGGCATGTATGCTTGGGAGCTTTCCTAGGCCACGTAACCTAAAGCATGTTAGCAAGATGAAGGAACTGGCCTATATCTTGGCCAAGCGCAGAATCACAATGGGCTGGACGGCGGCCCACCGGCCTAGAGTAGAGGTGTGGTGGGCAGACCTCCTGAAATGGGCTGAAGCAGAAAGCGCGACCTGGTATGAAGCTGTCACTAGAGGTGGGGAGGAGGAGGTGGGTCCCCTGATAGCCTGGAGGCAATTGGTGACTTCGATGGTAAACCCTCACCAGGCCGAATACGAAACAGAAGACTTGGATGAGCTGACGATAATAGAGACACCTGAAGATGCTCAGGTGGATGGCACGGATATGATGGCTCGAGTTATTGGGGAGCGAGGGGGGAGGACGGAAGAGAGCATTTTATAATGTAATGTCTTTAATATTGTTTGTTTGTTTGTTTGTTTATTATATTTCTATAGCGCTCCGGACCCGGGAGTATAAGGGCGCTTAGTACAAGTTACAAGGCACAGTACATGGTAATAAACAGTAGTAGTAATAGCTTAACAAGTATACATGATATATGTACATATATATATACAGAATATACAGACAGGTAATATATACAGGTAATAGCAACCAATAATGACAGAAATGAGCCATATGCAGTATGTACAATTTATAGCTGAGGACTAACTTGAAGGTTGACTTTTTGTCAAAAACCACCCAATGGCAAGCTTCCTGAACGATTGGAAGGATTTGGACGCCTTAATATTCAGTGGCAAGGTGTTCCAGAGTTGGGAGGCGAGGACAGTGAAGCTCGAGCCTCCAGCTCTTTTAGAGGTAAATCTGGGTACTGTGAGACATAGGGTATTAGAAGATCTCGTAGTTCTAGGGGAAGATTTCAGAGTAAATTTGTTAGTAAGGTAGGGAGGGGCTAGCTGGTTGAGTGCTTTGTAGGTAAGGCAGAGGGTTTTTAGATCGATTTTATGTTGGATGGTGAGCCATTTACATGAGGTTCTAGTGGCAGAGATGTGCTCACGCCTGGGAATGTTTAGTGCTGCCCGTAGCGCATTATTTTGAAGGACTTGGAGTTTGCTAATTATCGCTTGATTGGCGCCTAGGTAGAGGCTATTACAGTAGTCTAACTTAGATTGTATAAGAGCTCTAGCTAGTGTGAGGCAACTGTTAGAGGAGAGAAATGGTCTACAAGCGTTAATCAGTTTACCTGTATAGGCAGTGGCTGAAGCGGTCGAGTTGACTTGTTTGGCGAGGTTGGTATTAGCATCGAGGTAAAAGCCAAGTGTTTTTACATTTTTGGCAACCGGGATAGTATTACCATCGATTATGATGTTGGAATAGTTGGGACTTAGTTTTTGTAAGTTGTTAGGTGAACCAACAATGAGCAGTTCAGTCTTCTCGTCATTCAGGCAGAGGCCATGTGCGGCCATCCATGCCTGAATGACGGAGAAGATTTCATTGATACTGGTTACATCAGTTTTGTAGTTGCCCGAGATAGTGAGGAGTATCTGGGTGTCATCCGCGTAGTTTGTGTAGGTGACACCCAGACGGTCCAGTTTATCAAAGAGGGGCTTTGTGAAAATATTGTATAAGGTCGGTGAGACACATGAACCTTGTGGGACACAGCAAGTAATGGGGATAGGGTCTGCTGCTGCCACCGGAGAGAAGACTCTCATAGTTCTATTAGCCAGGAAGGACTGTATCCACGCGACAGCAGAGGGGGAGAAGTGGGCGGCAGAGGAGAGGTGATTGCAGAGAATCTTGTGGTCAACCAGGTCGAAGGCGGCTGAGAGATCTAAAAGGAGTAGGATGGCAGCCTTGCCCTTATCTTTAATTTCGTCAATCTGACTTTTAAGATCAACAAGGGCCGTTTCTGTTCCATGCTGAGGCCGGAAGCCAGACTGACGCAATCCAAGTAATTGGTTAGACTCTAGGTAATGCTGAATTTGCAAGTAAGCAACTCTGTCAAGAATTTTTAACAGGAAGGGAACGGTTGTGATAGGCCTGTAATTAGTAGGGATGGCTGGGTCCAAGGTCTGTTTTTTTAGTAGCGGGAGGACCCATGACTGTTTCAAGTTATTGGGTACCGAGTTAGTGGAGAAAGATATGTTTATGAGCTTGGAGATAAAGGGGGCGAGATCTCTTGCTGCGTCTTTTATAATCTGTGCAGGGCAGCTGTCCCCTTTGCAGTTTGACGGTTTGAGGGAGGTTATGATTTTTTGCACTTCTGGAGCAGTGACTTTTTTTAAAGGTGAAGCCATGGTTAGTGTTAGGGGTGGTGGGTGGGCTAGGGATAGGGGGGCTAGGGGTGGGGCTGCTATTAGAGAGTTGTAGTCTTTTGTTTTCAATTTTAGTTTGTAGGCCATTGATTCTGTTCGCAAGGGCATCTGGGATACTAGTGCACCAGAGTTGGTCCTTCGCGGACGTGTCCGTGGGTGGATTGAGGTTTTCTAACTCCTTTAGGACGGTGAATAGTTCTTTGGTACTGGAACTAGCATTACTTATTCTTATATTATAGGCTTCCTTTTTAGTGGAAATTATTTCTCTTTTATAGAGGGAGGATGCATTTGTGAGATTGATTTTATGTTCCTCTGATGGGTTCATTTTCCAAAGGGCTTCCATTTTGGACTTTTTATTTCGCTTATTTCTCGTTAGGCATGCTGGTGCAGGTGGGCACGGTATATGGTGTGGATTATTAGTGCTAATATCAAATGAGAGTAGGAAATGGTCGGTCCATATGAGTGGTTGGGGGTTCTTACAGAAAATGTTGCAGTTATGGGCAGCGAGCCAGTCTAAGGTTCTTCCTTTCTGATGTGTGGGTAGGGTGTTTAGTTGAGTGTAGTTCTGTTCGCCAAGTGCATTGGCAAGGGCGGATGCTGGAGTGTCGTGAGGATCGTTGTATCCCAGGTTAAAGTCACCTAGAATAATGTTCTGTGATGAGGGTTTGGATTTTTCAGCAATGAGGGACGTTATATCTTCCTCGAAGGAACCTATGGGACCAGGAGGTCTGTATATTAATTCTAGGGTGATGGTATTTTTAGGGGTAGTTTGAATTTTAATGGAAAGGTGTTCACAGGAGTTAAGAGGAAGGGAGGTCACAGATCTAATATCCAACGAGGATTTGAATATAAGTGCTACACCTCCTCCACGGGCATTAGGTCTGTCGGCCCTAAGGATGGAGTAGTTGTCTGGAACCGCAAGGGTTAGGGAGGGACCTGCTGCGGCATGAAGCCAGGTTTCTGTGACAGCGAGGAAATCCAAATTTGCTGAATGGATGATGTCGGCGATTTCCGTAGGGTGGGCCACAATGGATCTGACATTGAGTAAGGCTCCTTTGAGTGGCATAGTGTTTGCAATGATGTTTTTGTTAGTGGCTTTAGATGTAAGATTGTTGGTCATTTCGTTAAATAAGGTAGGGAGTCTCCAGCCTAGTCTATTGTTACGAGTCATAAGGTTAGGGTGGCCTGTAGGGCGAAGTTTGAGCAAATTACGTGCATTCAGGATATTGTCGGAGTGGTTATCTATGACGAGGTTGGGTGGAGGGTTACCTAGAGTAATGCTAATTGTAGTGTTTTGGTCTGTTGGCGCAATGTGGGGGAAAGGAGGCTGGGAGGGCAGGAAGGGCGTGGGGCAGGGAATGGAGTGGTGTCTTAGACAGCCAAGCTTGGCGAGTCCATTGCTAAATGGGATATAGCTGCTTCTGCTGCATGGTGTGCAATCGGGCAAGATGCAGAAGGGTAACATGATGAGTACTAGCCAGGCTGGCATGGTTCAGATATGGGATCGGGGCGGGATGCTAGGGGGATGATGGAAGTTGTAGGCTACGCTAATGCTTATAGGCCCAAGGGGCAGACAGGCTAGTTAGAGGTATCGCTAGATTAGGGATTGAAGGGCGCTTACAGGTAGCTTGTGAATGTCACGACTAGTAGGTAGGTTTAGAGTAGCAGCTAGCTAACGACCATGAGGCACAACACAATCGAATGGTCTACTAGTGACCATAAGGCATAACACAATCAAAATGTGGTCTACTAGTGACCATAAGGCATAGCGCAATCAGAATGTGGTCTGCTGGTGACCATAAGGCATAGCACAGTCAAATGTGGTCTACTAGTGACCACATCCATGGAGTATGGATCATTTGATGGCGTATCAGAGTGGTGGATTGACTGAAGCTTTTACTGCACTGAGTGCACTTGTAGGGCTTCCCCCCCGGTATGTGTCCTCTGATGGATTTTTAGAGTAGACAACATTGATCACGAACGTCCTAAATGGTTGTAATGTTTGGAGTGTTGTTTGTTTAAAATAATAAAAATTGTAAAAAATAAAAAAAGTATTAAGAAGACTTGCTAATTATTTCATATAAGTATAATTCCGGACAAAACATACTTTATGCACTATTAGTCCATAAATTAGAATAGTAGTCCCAGACGAGTCCTTAGCACATGGGTAGCATCTCCTGGCCAACAGGCACTCACGGCGCACTGCGGGTGGCGCTCGCGTGCGGTGTTGCGCAGCCCGGTATCTTTATGTGAACGGAGGTGGAAGTGGGCGGGGCTTAATTCTGCAAGTTATAGACCTATTGCCCTGATAAATCTCAATGCAAAAATGTATGCAAAAATTCTTGCTAACAGATTAGTAGATATTCTACATCATTGATCCATTCGGATCAATCATGGTTTATTAAACACTGACAAACCCATGATAACATCAGAAGGGTGTCTCATCTGATCGAAAGAATTAGTAAGAAGTGGCATCAGCGCTTTTTCTGTCATTCGACGTAGAGAAAGCGTTTGATAGGGTGCAATGGTCTTTTTTTGTTTAAAACCCTAGAAATTATGGGATTTGGTTCAAAGTTTATAAGTATGATAAGGTTCCCAAGATAAGATTATTCATTAATGGTCATTTATCTACCCCGATTACATTGCACCGTGGAATGAAGCAGGGATGTCCACTTTCCCCTCTTCTCTACTGTCAGGAGTGGCACTCTATTAAAAGTGGCACAGGACACCCAGAACGGGTTTGGGTGGTTGTGCCAAATAAAGTGGACAGATAAGAACACACACAGCGGAAAGGAAAGAGAACGAAGAGTAAGCAAGAGTAGCAAGGGAAAATATACAGAATGAATACCCTCTTGGGGTGTATGCAGCTATAGGAAAAGAGTATTCCACGAACCTTGGAAATACTCTAGCCTTCTGCACAGTTTTCTATAACAGAGGCCCACGCTGATTGCTCATGACTTGGAACAGCAGCTCTGTGTGTCTGTAATGTAGAAACAGGACAAGGGAAGGGGCAGAGGTTGACTGATGGGAACCAACAGACAAGCTCTGTACAAAAGGGTCTACAAACAGTACAAGAGAAGATACTACAGACAAATCCAGTAAAGGAGGTGATAGCAAACTAGCAGAAGGAAATGAAAGGAAAGTCATGTAACAGGATAAGATAGCAGAGGACAGTAAGGAACAAGGTTGAGAGTTCAGAGGAGCAGGAAAGCAATGAGTAAGCCCACAGGGGTAGGACTGTAAGGTAGAACGCCCAGAGGAAAAGGGCTTAGGGCAGCAGAGTAAAGCAGACTGCACGGCAAGGATCCCATAAGGGCCGGGCAGTAAGGAGTGAACCCTGAGGGACAGGGCCGATGAACGTAGAAGGTAGCAGAGGACTGTAGAGAGCTGCTAGGCCGAGAACCCAGCGGAAAAGGTAGGTAGTAGGCAGCGAAGCGGGATACGCTGCAAAGTAGGAAGGCCCAGAGGCCAAGGGCTGTAGGTAGCCAGAGATAGGTAGGCTGCAGAGCAGGGAGCCCCAGAGGACAAGGGCTGAAGGCAGCCGGAGTGAGGCAGGCTGCAGGGCAGGGAGCCCAGAGGACAAGGGCTGAGGCAGGAAAGCAGCAGAGCGTGATCAGCTGCAATGTAGAGGGTACGCAGGGCAAGGGCGGAGGCTGGAAGGCAGCAGAGCCTGATCGGCTGCAATGTGGAGAGCCCGGCTGGGCAAGGGCGAAGGCTGGAAGGCAGCAGAGCGTGATCCGCTGCAATGTGGAGAGCCCGGCAGGGCAAGGGCGAAGGCTGGAAGGCAGCAGAGTGTGATCTGCTGTAATGTGGAGAGCCCGGCAGGGCAAGGGCGGAGACTGGAAGACAGCAGAGCGTGATCCGCTGTAATGTGGAGAGCCCGGCAGGGCAAGGGCGAAGGCTGGAAGGCAGCAGAGCGTGATCCGCTGCAATGTGGAGAGCCCGGCAGGGCAAGGGCGGAGACTGGAAGGCAGCAGAGCGTGATCAGCTGCAGTGTGGAGAGCCCGGCAGGGCAAGGGCGAAGGCTGGAAGGCAGCAGAGCGTGATCCGCTGCAGTGTGGAGAGCCCGGCAGGGCAAGGGCGAAGGCTGGAAGGCAGCAGAGCGTGATCCGCTGCAATGTGGATAGCCCGGCAGGGCAAGGGCGGAGACTGGAAGGCAGCAGAGCGTGATCAGCTGCAGTGTGGAGAGCCCAGAGGAGCAGGGCTGCGAGGCAGGGAGCCTGGAAGGCTATGGCTGGAGGCAGCAGGGTGGAGAAAGCAACAAGGCTGGGTCCAAGCAGGAGTGAAGGTAAGCAGCATACAAGATCCGTAGAAAGAAGCAAAAGGTGGAGGAAGAACTCTCAGATGCCAGAGGCTGAGCCACTGCAGGCAGCAGCCTTTATACTGCCTAGCCCAGCACAGAGGCAGGCTAATTGGTTGCACCTGGCTAAGCACACCTGCAGGCAATCGGCCACCTCCCTTTCTGTTCCTGGGCTGGTGGAAGCAGGGCAAGTCTCTAGGGCTTCTGGGGGGTGTAGTTCCATTGATAACCAATAGGAACAGCCAGGAATCGATGCGTGTAGCCAGGTGCATTATGGTATGCGTAGTTTGTTGGAAATAATAATTAAGCAGCAAAGTCTCGCAAATGGGAAATAAAGTTTCCAAAGTAAATATAGATAGATCCAAGAGTCTGTTGTAAAGAAATGATAAACATATAGCCAAATTGAGCGTAAATGGATGCGCTCATGGCGCAGGCATGACAGTATGCCCCTCTCCGGGCCCCTCTCCAGGCCCCTCTCCAGGTTCCCTGAAGACCGACCTATAGGAAGAATGTCTGTCACACCGTACAAGAGTCTTACTCCAAAAAGGCAAATCATGAAGCACCAGAAACGGGTTGCAAGGTGAGAGTCTTGAATGGCTGTAGAGAGTATCAAGGCGGTAGCAACTGGGTGTGTGGGTGTCATGAGAGAGCCAGCGGGCTGGAACGCACCTGAGACTGGTAGAGTAGAGTCTGGCAGTCTTAGTGCTATAGATACACCAGCAGAAACAACTGGAGCAGTAGTCTTAACAGGAAAACCCTTTGCTGACCCTGCAACAGTTAGCATGGCGGATGTAGGATCAGGAAGAGAAGGTGCTGAGGGATCAGGTTGTGTAGCAGAGGATTCTGCTGCAGCGAGCACAGCCGCGAAGGAAGTAGAAATCTGGGCATTGGGAGCATCAGAATTAGCAGTAGCTTCAGGAATCACAGTAGCTATAGCAACCTCAAGATTTGCAGCAGAGACTTGAGGAGTCTCAAATGTGGCAGGGAGTTTAGGAACCACAGCAGCAGGAAGATCATGGATTGCAGTTGGAAGTTCGGGTGCTGTAGCAGCTACAGATAGATCAGGTGTTGCAACTACTGGTAGATCGGGTACCACAACCACTGGCGATTCAGGGGGTATCGAAGAAACTGAAGATGTTGATTGCTCAAGAGTGTTGTCTGATAGCACAGCCACACTTTGGCAAGCCCCGCTTGCCAACTCAGCATGCTCGGTGTGAACTGCGCCAGTCTCTTCAGCTGCAATTGTCATTTCAGAAGAGGTTGTAAGTGTGAGTACTGGACAATAGGTAAGGGTGAGGGCGGAACCATCCTTTGACTCAGAGGGATTTCCAATCAGAAGACCACCCTTGTTTTGTGGTGTAATGGCTGTGTGCGTGATTTGACCCACCGGAGGAGTTAATTCTTTTCTGTCAGTACAACAGCCTGAGTTTCTGTGGCTGGAAGGTGAAAGAGCTGTGTCAGTCTTTAGAAGGGATACATATGCTATATTTAGGTCTTCCATCTGCTTGGTATAAGTCTGTATACTTTTCTGTATGGCAATTCCAGGCCTTATCATGTCGATCTCTAAAGATAAGATGTAAGGTGTTGGACATAGTGTCAGATGGTCTGGTGACTTGTGTCCCTTCATAAGATTCTTATAATGCAAATAAACAAAGTCATCATAGAGGTCTTCGGTCTTTCTTTTAAGGCGTAGGAGTTATTCGTGTAGCAGGTAAGTATCATTAGTTTGATCTAAAGCTTCAGAAGCTGGTGTGGCAGAAAATTCGGTTGTAGCAATGGGAAGACTGACCTTAGGGTTATTGTGGTTAGTAGATACTGTGGAAGCATTAAGACAACCAATGGTTAGTATAGGTCTTTTGTACCCAGGACCAGATGCACAAAACTCAGGATAATGACTGCCTTGTCCTGTCAAATAAGGGTTTCCAGCATTCTGGGGAGCTTGCCAAGCTGATCTTGCGCATATCACTCTGGCAACAGCGTATTCTGGTTTAGAGTCTGCCACAATGAGTGCTATATCCTTGGCTGTTGGGGTGTTAGAAGGCTTGTCAGAAGACGCAGGAGTGTTTTTCACTGTTTGGTTTAACAAGATCTGTAAGAATTCATTATCTTGCTGTAGCTCTGCAACAGATAGGGACTGCGGGTCATAGTCGCAGATGTCATAATAATTGTACATGGAAGAAGGGTCAGCTAGCCAGTGAGTATAGTACCGTGTTTGTAAATCTTTGTTTACTGAGGCAAGACTGTCCTTTAGACTAAGGTTCTTGTTTGCTGTCTTTAGGGAAACCATAGGTTTATGCAAAGGTTTCTTTACCCGAAAGGAAAGCATCTTTGTTCTGTGTGTGCCTTTCCGGCCTATGGAACAAGACATTTTTGGCTCTTGCATTCTGTCAGGAGTGGCACTCTATTAAGAGTGGCACAGGACACCCAGAAAGGGTTTGGGTGGTTGTGCCAAATAAAGTGGACAGATAAGAACACACACAGCGGAAAGGAAAGAGAACGAAGAGTAAGCAAGAGTAGCAAGGGAAAATATACAGAATGAATACCCTCTTGGGGTATATGCAGATATAGGAAAAGAGTATTCCACGAACCTTGGAAATACTCTAGCCTTCTGCACAGTTTGCTATAACAGAGGCCCACGCTGATTGCTCATGACTTGGAACAGCAGCTCTGGGTGTCTGTAATGTAGAAACAGGACAAGGGAAGGGGCAGAGGTTGACTGATGGGAACCAACAGACATGCTCTGTACAAAAGGGTCTACAAACAGTACAAGAGAAGATACTACAGACAAATCCAGTAAAGGAGGTGACAGCAATTCGTGTAACAGGATAGGATAGCAGAGGACAGTAAGGAACAAGGTTGAGAGCTCAGAGGAGCAGGAAAGCAATGAGTAAGCCCACAGGGGTAGGACTGTAAGGTAGAACGCCCAGAGGAAAAGGGCTTAGGGCAGCAGAGTAAAGCAGACTGCACGGCAGGGATCCCATAAGGGCCGGGCAGTAAGGAGTGAACCCTGAGGGACAGGGCCGATGAACGTAGAAGGTAGCAGTGGACTGTAGAGAGCTGCTAGGCCGAGAACCCAGCGGAAAAGGTAGGTAGTAGGCAGCGAAGCGGGATAAGCTGCAAAGTAGGAAGGCCCAGAGGCCAAGGGCTGTAGGTAGCCAGAGAGAGGTAGGCTGCAGAGCAGGGAGCCCCAGAGGACAAGGGCTGAAGGCAGCCGGAGTGAGGCAGGCTGCAGGGCAGGGAGCCCAGAGGACAAGGGCTGAGGCAGGAAAGCAGCAGAGCGTGATCAGCTGCAATGTAGAGGGTACGCAGGGCAAGGGCGGAGGCTGGAAGGCAGCAGAGCCTGATCGGCTGCAATGTGGAGAGCCCGGCAGGGCAAGGGCGGAGGCTGGAAGGCAGCAGAGCGTGATCGGCTGCAATGTGGAGAGCCCGGCTGGGCAAGGGCGAAGGCTGGAAGGCAGCAGAGCGTGATCCGCTGCAATGTGGAGAGCCCGGCAGGGCAAGGGCGAAGGCTGGAAGGCAGCAGAGTGTGATCCGCTGTAATGTGGAGAGCCCGGCAGGGCAAGGGCGGAGACTGGAAGACAGCAGAGCGTGACCCGCTGTAATGTGGAGAGCCCGGCAGGGCAAGGGCGAAGGCTGGAAGGCAGCAGAGCGTGATCCGCTGCAATGTGGAGAGCCCGGCAGGGCAAGGGCAGAGACTGGAAGGCAGCAGAGCGTGATCAGCTGCAGTGTGGAGAGCCCGGCAGGGCAAGGGCGAAGGCTGGAAGGCAGCAGAGCGTGATCGGCTGCAGTGTGGAGAGCCCAGCAGGGCAAGGGCGAAGGCTGGAAGGCAGCAGAGCGTGATCCGCTGCAATGTGGAGAGCCCGGCAGGGCAAGGGCGGAGACTTGAAGGCAGCAGAGCGTGATCAGCTGCAGTGTGGAGAGCCCAGAGGAGCAGGGCTGTGAGGCAGGGAGCCTGGAAGGCTATGGCTGGAGGCAGCAGGGTGGAGAAAGCAACAAGGCAGGGTCCAAGCAGGAGTGAAGGTAAGCAGCATACAAGATCCGTAGAAAGAAGCAAAAGGTGGAGGAAGAACTCTCAGATGCAAGAGGCTGAGCCACTGCAGGCAGCAGCCTTTATACTGCCTAGCCCAGCACAGAGGCAGGCTAATTGGTTGCACCTGGCTAAGCACACCTGCAGGCAATCGGCCACCTCCCTTTCTGTTCCTGGGCTGGTGGAAGCAGGGCAAGTCTCTAGGGCTTCTGGGGGGTGTAGTTCCATTGATAACCAATAGGAACAGCCAGGAATCGATGCTTGTAGCCAGGTGCATTATGGTATGCGTAGTTTGTTGGAAATAATAATTAAGCAGCAAAGTCTCGCAAATGGGAAATAAAGTTTCCAAAGTAAATATAGATAGATCCAAGAGTCTGTTGTAAAGAAATGATAAACATATAGTCCAAATTGAGCGTAAATGGATGCGCCCATGGCGCAGGCATGACATCTACACAATACATCTGGAACCCTTCTTAGCTAGAATCAGGCAATCAGATCAAATAATAGGGATACTATTTGGGTGAGAACATCATAAAATAATGGCTTATGCAGATGTTATGCTGGTCACGGTTACAGAACCAGTTGATTCACTGATAGAGGTAACACAGGAATTGGCAGAATTTGGTACGGTGGCGGGGCTAAAAATAAATATCACTAAATCCGAAATATTGATTTTATCGCTTAAACCTCCTCAAGTAGCTCAGGTGTCTATGAACACTAACTTTGCATGGACCAAGGATAAAATTTGATTATTAGGAGGAAACCTAACCAAGTCACTAGAGTCAATATATAAAGTCAACTTTCCCCCTATTCTTTTAGAACTCAGACGTTACTGACACAGTGGGGCCCTTTAACGATCTCCTGGTTGGGGTTGATAAACGCTGTGAAAATGTCAATACTTGGTGGGTTGTAGCACTGATGGTCTCTTCATGGATGATGAGTGGGCCGGTAAGGATCCAATTCTTAAAACACTTAAAACCACCCTCATTCCAGTTGAAGGAGTAGACATCACCCCTCTCTCTTCAAGTCCTATCAAAGAACACACAGAACCAATATCAATGGCTATCGTCTCACATAGGGAGATGATATCTTTTGATTTTATAAGGGCTGCACACTATCACATCATTTTGGGTCTCCCATGGTTACAGCTCCACAACCCTTTTATTAATTGGACTGCAGGTTCCCTCTTTTTGGGCTCAGTACATTGCATCCAACATTGTCCAACGGAAGGTTCAGTAGGATTACATACCCCAACCACATCTGTTCTGGACACCATAGTCCCAGTACCCATAGATCTTGTGGTTTTGCTGCCTGCTTAGTACCAGAGCATCTTTTCCGACCAAGAATACAAAGAACTCCCCTCTCACAGAAAGGATGATTGTATTATTGACTTACTTCCGGATAGACCGATTCCATTCGGTCGTATGTATATTTGTATTTGTATTTTATTATTTATAATAATAATAATAATAATTTGGCATTTATATAGCGCTACAAACCCTCAGGTATCTGAGCGCTGCTTATTATTACCCACGGTGTGTGGTGCTCATTTATCGACCTCGGAAGGATGAAACGCTGAGTTTGGCGCTGCCGGGTTTCGAACCTGCGTTCGCAGGCTCTGCACTGATGTCAAAGCGAGCGCTCTACTCGCTGTGCCACTTGACCGGCCCACTTATATAGCGCTTTACTCCAAAGCATAACAACCAGAAAACATTAAACATGGAACATAGAAGCAATAAAATATACATGATTCAAACCAGAAAAATAGCATGTGGAACAATTTGCATTTGGGAAGGAAGTGAAGAGGAGAGGAATGGGAAGGAGCAAGGGGAAAGGGAGTAGAGGGAGTAGAAGGGAGGGTGGAGATCAAAGGGGAGACAGAGAGAGATAAAGGAACAGGAAGATGGAGTGGGGAGGAGAAAGAAGAGGATGAGGAAAGAAAGAGAAGTCAGGGAGGTGAGTGAAGAAGGAGTGATTTTAAGGAGGAACGAAAGGAGGACTAGGTGGAGATGGAGCGGATAGAGAAAGGGAAGGAGTTCCAATGTAGGGGGGCAAGGAGCTGGAAGGAGCAGAAACGAGAAGAGGCAAAAGGAGGGGGTGGGGGAACAGACAAAGAAACCTGAAGGGATTATCTGGATCAAAACTGTCAGAATGGGTTAATTATAGATTCTCATTCTCCAGCCCGAGCCTCCTTGTTTTTTATCCCCAAAAAGAATACCAAGGAGCAGAGACCCTCCATAGATTATAGAGGACTTAATAGGATAACCATTATGGACAAGTATCCCATGCCGCTTAGTCCTGATATCTTGGAAGCCGTAAGAGAAGCCTCTGTATTTACCAAACTTGACCTTCGCGGGGCCTATTATCTCATCCGCATCCGGCTATGGGATGAATGGAAGACAGCTTTCAGGACCCCATTTGGGCATTATGAATATAGAGTAATGCCCTTCGGTCTCGCCAATGCCACCGCAGTGTTTCAAAGATTTATGGACCATGTCCTTTCCGATCTATTCTTACATACCATTATTGTGTATATTGATGACATATTGGTATTCTCCAAGTCACAGGCAGAACATTCCTTGCATGTACAAGAAGCTCTTCCTGCTTACAAATCAACCATTTATATGCAAAACTGTGCCCGTTCAATCAATCGTAAGTACCCTATTTCTGTTATATACTCTCTGCACAAGAGATACAAATGGACCCAGAGAAAGTTAAAGATGTCCTGGAATGGCCAACACCATGAACAGTCTGTGAGGTGCAATGTTTTTGGGGATTCTCGACTTTCTACAGGAAATGTAGCCCACATTTCTCCTGTGTAATTCTTCCAATTACCGATCTCCTAAAAAAGGGAAAAACATTTTTGTGTAACATGTGGGGAACCTGAGGGTATTCTCTCAAGTTGACCTCAAGAATCCCTTATTCAGGTGGCCAGCGAAATGCTGGCACTCTCATATCCCAACCCTGGGGGAGGATGAGCGAGGGAGGGTCACCTGGGTAAGGGAACTCAGGCTTATGCTCTGGGGAATCCCCCAGGTGAGACGCTGCATCATACCAGGGAAGGAGATCAGGAAGACGAAGTCACTGAAGCTTTTGTAGGCTGCTCCAAATCTGCCTCCCTTCAACCCAATAAATCTCCCTTACCCGAATCCAACAACCCCTCCACATCTGGTAAACCCGTTAGGAACCCAAACCCCAATGCCATGGGAAACTACATCTCCCAGGAACCCTGTTTTTCTGTTGCCTTCCCTGTCATTCTCCTACACGTCTCACTGAATATTATTTACTGAACTTTACTCCACTTTGACAAAACACTACCATTCCCACAATCCCCCCTATTCATTTCACAAACCCTACCAAACTCTACCCCCCCCCCTTTTCGACACAAACACTTTCTTACACCGTGAAAGACAACAGACTAACCCCAGAGCCGTTAACCTGACATGTCAGGCAATTGACAATAACTACATACACCTGACAGCCCTTTCTCTTCCCCACAGGGATAAAAGGTCGGAGCACGAGAGCACACTTTGAGCAAGGCTGACTGCACTAGGAAGCAACTATTCTGGACCGGAAGTTCAAGTGGAGGAGAAAGGTGGAGAGACCTGGAGGGACGGCGAAGAGGGAATTGCCCTTGCCCTTTACAACTCCAATCTCAGAAGCCTCCATAAGGGAAAGCATAAGACCGGGAAGTGCCACTGGCGTGTGGTGTGACGGGTGCCAGTGGTACACAGCGCCCTCCCCGCGTTGATAGTCAAAGCGGGAAGAAGCAAGCGCTGCAGTGGTGCCGCCCATGTCTCCCGAGACAAGAAACTCCAACAGTTCAGCACAGCCAGTGAGTCGAAGATGACGGATAGTAAAACCAAACTGTGTTGGGCCCAAGGTTGCAGGCAGCAACCTTGTTGAACAAACAAGTTGTGTGTTTGAACTTTAGAGAAACCCTAGTAAAAGGTTCAGAAGCGGAGTAGTCAGGCGCCGCAGGGAAGCCCATTGGAAGGACTCTGACTAAAGCCCTTTTGGGTTGTGTTATTTTGTTGAATCTACAATTATCAGGAGGCCCTGAGAAAGGGCGGTGAAACTGGCCTTTGCACCCGGACAAGGGGAACGCTGTGAGAACATTATGTTGAATGATATTAGAGAATGCCTGACTGGAGGCTTTAGAGAAGGCTGACTGGGGGCGTTTGACTGGCGCTCTAAGTCAAAGTGGTCAAACAAAGGTAAAAAGTGAAAGTAAAATCCTCATACAGTCGAAAGCCTCTGACAAACATGAAATTGTGAAACTGGCGTTTGCACCTCTGATGGAGGGATGCCTGCAAATTTAGAGTACACAGTGATATACCCGTTAGCATTGTGGCGACAAGTGTGACTGAGGGATGCACGCAATTAATAGTTGTAGAAAAAGACAGTGAGACTGTCGAGTGCTAGGTTTTGAGTGAAAGGCCATAGTGAACCCGATTGAGGGAGGCCAACATTGCAGATGGATCGGAGCCTGGCTGAGGGTGAGCCAAGGGGCGAAGAACAATCACCCAGTGTGAAAAATTACCAAAGGAACTTTTGTTTTGTTTATTGTTTATGGTTCAGTGGGCCTTCTAAGGCAACAGACTTTTCACGAAAGTTACTTGGCCCCAGAAGGACCTGGCATTGTGGAAAGAAACTGTAACCTCGTGCTGGCGAGGCCCAGGAGTGTGCTGTGCTGAAAGGTCCTGCCTTGTCCCGTGCTAAAAACGTGGGGACTGGGGACCCCTGGCTATAAAATCCTGACTTTGACTTATCATTTGTGAACACGTCTTTCTTTTCTTGTGAACATTACCCCACACACTTTTTTAAACTTAGCTGTAAGGATTTACAATAGATTTTTTAATATAGGACCTTTTATCTGACAAGGCGCCAATAGGACTGCCTTTTTATTATTTGATGGTCGTAGCTTGCTCCCATCTTAGATTTAGATTTGGATTAGGTGTTTTTCCAACCCAGTTAGACAGTTTAATAAACACCCCTGCACTGTGATCACTTGTGTCTGTCTTTACTGTTGCCACCATGAGTTCCTTATAAACCATAAAGCCGAAAAGCCTTCCTATCCTTAAAGGAAACCTTTACCACCACCTGGGTGTTACATCTTCTGGATCAGAACAAATTCTTTATAGTGGAGTCTGATGCTTCTAGTAACACTCTAGGAGCAGTCATTAAGCAAGCAAGGAAGACGGGAACATAATACCCTATAGTTTATCCCTCAAAAACATTGGCGTCCTCTGAAAACAGCCATACCATTCTTGAAAAATTACTAGCTATAAAGAGGGCGTTTCACAAATGGTGCCATCTGTTAATGGGTTCATTGTTTCCTGTTGAGATCAGGACGGACCACCACAACTTGTGTTACAACACACCGAAACACAAAACAGTCGGCAAGCCTGATGGGCTTACTTTTTTTCCTCCTACAACATCAAGTTTACCTTTGTTCCTAGTAAAAGTAACATAATGACAAAGCCCTTTCTCGCAAGCCCGCCAGAACTAACACTAATTTCCAGACCGAGAAAATGTTTCCCGATGCTACCTTTGTATTTTACGTCAATGATTATTTATTCTCAGAAAGGAAACATACGAGAATTACCTTCTGATCCACTAATCGGTGGTGACACATAATCTGTCCCAGAAAGAGGGCATATATTTTTCAGTAGAACAAGTGTTTGTGCCCTCTACGAGGCTGAGAATAAAAGCATTACAAATGGCTCACAATGCAACCTTTGCAGGTCATAAAGGTGTACGAGCCACTCAGGGCCTCTTATCCCGACACTTTTGGTGGCCCAGTCTCTCTCACAATGTCAAGGACTACGTTGCCGCTTGTCCTGTCTGCATACAAACCAAAGTACCATGACACCATCCCTTTGGGCTATTAGTACAGCCAAACCATCCCACAAGACCATGGCAACACATATCGACGAATTTCATCGTGGATTTACCCCTGTCAGACCACGATAATGGCTACAGTGGACTCATTACCAAATTAGGCCATGTTGGCTTCATGCCCCAAGTACCATCGGCAGCTCTAATGGCTAAATACTTCCTCGGCTCGGTTTTCTTTAGCATGGCCTTCCGGACACTATACTCTCTGATTGAGGGTCCCAATACACCTCCAAGAATTGGACAATAGTTTACAAGACATTAGGCATAAAACGCACCCTTAGTTCTGTGCATCATCCCCAAACCAACGGGCAAACTGAAAGACTGATCCAAACATCGGAACACTATTTACGTTGCTCCATCACTGCCGTACCTTTTATTATCACCCTTCCAGCATCCCCTCTCAAGTATCATCAACAGCCAAATACCCAGCAATTGATTGGCTTATGGAGGAGATTCAAGAAGGACATAAGATGGCACTTGCTGCTCTCACTGCTTCTAGAGTCTTACAAAAGAAATGCAATGATCAAGTTTGGTTGGCTTCTCGTTTTCTTCATAGACATTTGGTTCCCTCCAAACTTTCACCATGTTATTTTGGCCCCTTTAAAGTACTTGCTGCCATAGATCTTGTCGCCTATCACATTGAACTTCCACAGACCTGGTCCCAAAACCATCCTGTGTTCCACATTTCTCAATTGAAACCTCATGTACCTGACAGGTTCCACAGACACAATAAAGGACGAAAATGTGATTCCTGCCTTCAATATTTGGTGGACTGGAAGGGTTATTCACCTTCAAAACGCACCTGGGAACCAGCTTCATTCGTGCATACCCCTCTTTGTATGCGTTGTTTCCATAGGTTGCCACCTTGGAAACCAGGCCACTTCCATCAGGAAGGGGGCATACCATCATAACACGCACCCCCTCCTGGTCCCTGTGGCGCAGATGGAAAGGAGATATATAATAAGTATGAATACCCATCCCAAAGTGGCTCTGACTTGTTCCATTGTGACTAACCAACCTCAGAGGTCTAGTTGTTTCTAACATGGCCACGGAACAATACATGACTAATCTGTCTAGCCTGTTTGTGGTATAAAGCAGAATGCAGCTCACCGCCCGGCGCGTTGCTTCTCGCTTGATTCCACGCTATTTTGTATGTTCTTATCTTCTACTACTTCCTTTCCCTTGTCTTGCGACTTCAGGATCTACAGAGGATTTCGCCTTACGCAACACAATCCTCATTTTCAAGCTGCCTTTCCTTACTTGGATCACAACCCATTCTCACTTTCAGGACGAACGGGGCCTGCAAACCTTAGCGCGACCTCTGCATATCACACTACACGCTCCATTTACCATTCTCCCCGTTTGGAGTGAACAGATCCCACGGCTCACTGTCACGGCATTCACAATGCATTGTTTAGCTGTGATATCAGGATCTCTGAAGCTGGCAGCTATAATAAATTGCCCTTCTGAGCCCATCCTGCACACAGAGAGCTTTCCAGACATAAGAACATTTCCCATTACCAGCAAGCATCACATATCTGATTGTTTCTCTAACAGAAGTCAGTTTAAAAGCTTCTTGTTGTTCTACTGTCCTCTCCTTCTGTTCCTAGCTTCCATTTATCCTCGTGACCCGGATCATCCTCCATCCTCATTGGCTAAGGAAACTTCCCAGCTATTTCTCTTAGGATTTGCCGACTCTGAACAGAGCCCTAGTCCAGTACTTGGGATTTCTTCCACAGGAGGGTTTCCCTGGCTTCACTCTGATCTCTGAGTATTGCCATTCAGGGTCTGAGTGGGATCACAGAGGCTTTTCCACACTGCATGTCCTCTATACTATAAGTCTAGTCCAGATTTAAAAGAAACTCTGTTCCACATATGAAACGGTTTCCATGCAACCTGCCTTCCAATACAAAATTCAGGATCATTCACTAATAGCAGTCGCTACAGACATGGTACGCATATCAAAAGGTGTCACGGCTCGCTCCCTTCGCTCCCGTTCCCACCACTTGGGGCCATGTTTTGGGGTTTATTCCCTACTGGACATTTCCTCCGAACCTTATGCTACAGTGCTTTGATGAATTGGGAGCGCTAAAACCTTATTTTCCAAGTTACTTCCCTTCCGGATCCATTCCAGGTTTTTGGCAACCAGCATGCTACTTTAGTCTATGACTATGCTTCCCAGAATGCCTGGCTCACTGCTTCACCTCCTCCCTTGCAGGACAAGGTTGGGTGGAGGATAGGCAACACCTGTGGCTGCAGGTGCAGCAGGCGGCACACCTGAGGGGTGTGCTCGTTAAACAGCTTTAAAAGCCTCAGTTTGCTTCAGTCCAGCACTGGTCATAGTTGCAGTGTTCCTGTTGTGACTGGTTCCTTGTTCCTGGTTCCTAGCTTTTGTGCCTAGTTCCTGTTTCTTGTTCCTCTGCCCTGGATTTCAAATGTATGTGGTTAATTGATTTCTGCTTTCTGGATTTCCCTTTCTGTCTTCCTGTGTCTGCAGGCAGCCTTTCTCTGTGCTGTACCCTTTGATGCAGCCCAATTTGCCTGTGTTCTCTGTTTTTTTGATGCTGTCCTTTGCTACTGAAAAACTTGATGCATTAGTCTTTCCCTTTACAGATTTGGCTTCCTGTCTTTTCTCCTTGGATGGGTGGGAAAGGTTTCCTTTTGTGATATAATTTTCCCTGCTCCTGATCCTTACTTTCTATTGGGATCCATTCCATGTTTTCCATTGCACTTCTGCATTTATTTCCCATTGATTATTAGGTGTGGGGTGCTGTTGTAACTAGCCCCTGTGTGAATGCCTTTTGTTTTCCTCACTATTCTATAATCACAATTCCTACTTGCCCCTTGACTTGGGTCTTATGTATTTAGTTATCCTCCACCCATTGCTGTTATAGCCTTCTGGGTCCCTGTTTGATCAACTGGGTTCGTGGGTTTACTGACATTCAAGTGGTCTTTCCGGTCCTCGTGAGTGCTGTTTCTAAGTTCCTTATTCAGTATCATCCAGAGTGTCAGCTCACAGATCCTGTCCTTGCTTGCCCTCTACGTGGGCTTGGCGCTGTCAGTATCTGTAATAGCATAGTGGGTAAGGAGTTTGCCGACTTTCCTTTCAGTCATAAGGAGGTTCTAAGTGCTTACCCCACATCCCTTTTCATATATTGGTATTATTGTTCCACTCTATGTGCACTCCTGGGTTTTAGTATACACAAGTCTTGGGTATTGTATGCACGTTGTTAGATTCAAAGTTGTTCACTGTGCAATTCCGTGCACATTTCCCTTGCCATATTCATTGCCTTCCTCCTTTCTTAACAAAAGGGATTCCAAATGGCTCTGGAACACCTGCAAAATGTGCACGATCCTGCCAATAAAAATGCAGATAAAATATACAGTAGACACCCACAGACATGGTACTGCTCACAACAGCACACATACATATACTGTGAGAAACCTAGAGGTATTCCCCCATGTAGGCCCTGGGAATCCTCTATTCAGGCCTGGGGAGAGCCATCGCTTTTGGATCCCAAGCCTGGGGGCGGACAAGTGAGGGTGGAATCATCTGGGAAGGGGAGACCGGGGCTGCACTCAGGAGAATACCCTAGGAGAGATGCAGTATTCAAATGGGATAATAAGTAGAGAAATCCCTGAAGCTTTGGTGGGTTATGCAGGCCCCATTATCCCTAACCCATGAAAGAGACAAACCAATTATCCCACAGCAACCCCAGGGAAGGAGGTCAACAAGGTGAGACAAAAACAGGATCTAAATTCCAACGCTTCTTTGTCTTTCCCCCTTTCAGATCATGGGCAGATCATGGGAAGGATTATACAGGCAGGCCCCTGCTCACATATCCGGGTGGGTAACTTAGGGGATAATTTAATACAGAGAGGTTCATCTTTTGTTTACCATATTAGGGCCAATGGGTCTTCCCCCATTGTTTACCAATCACCTTGTAATAACCTAGCTTATCAATGCCAAGTCCCATCTCATCTCCCCTCCCCCATTTCTAACAAATACTGAGACAATGAAGAGGCAACTAAGATCAGTAAAGATTACCCATAGGAATAACATGGGGAAGATAAGGGAAACCTACCATAGAAAGAACTCAAGTTGTCCCACTAACAGAGTCAGGCCGGGTCAGGTATTTAATAGTAACCATTCACACCTGACTCCACTTGACTGGTCTTCTCACTATAAAAGGTGTGGTGTGACGGATGTATGAGCGAATAGGAGAGCAAGCAGGAGAGCGATTCGGGAGGAGAACTGAGACACCAGAGCTGCCCAGGACCAGAGGCCAGAGACCGGGGATGCCGAGACGCTGAGAAACTGCAGTGCGAAAGAGCAGTAGCGTGGCGAGGGAACCATATCTCCAGGGAGCCAAGAAGGGTCAGTGTATGGGAGCCAAAAGGCGTGCTGGTCCCCTGCAGAACCTGTGTATCTGTATGCTTGTTCCCGTGGGCCGATGAGACAGCCGAGATGTGTCCAAAGGGCAGGAGGTGAGAACCTGACCTCGGAACGAAGAGCCGTTGTGAAGATGCATCGCAGAAGTCAGCCCGATAAGTCTGACAGCATTGCAGAGCCGGATTTTGAAGAGCGCGATACGAGGTAATGCTAGTAACCCGTAAGAAAGATGACCACGTTTGAATGAACGTTCCATTAAAGCCGACGGGAAGTCTGCTACAAAAATATAAGTAACAGTATAAAGGCGAGACAGGCGTGTGTGAAATAGTAAATGAAGGTAAATTGAATAGTGAAGCAATACCAAGGAAAGAGGGCCAGAAGCCCGCGGGAAAAGGTGCAAGAGGCATAGAAGGAAAAGGCAGTATAAAAAGGGGGTGAGTGACCCGGAAAGAAAGATACAAGTGCAAGAGTGCACGAATGAATGAAAGCAGCGTGCAAGAGGCACAACGAAGATAAGCAAGAAAGGGCAGTGCAAGTGTGCACGGAAAAGGGAAAGAAATACATGAAAATGGTGCAGGAAGCACATGCAGATAAAAAGTGCAAAAGAAAGTAAGAGTAAGAAACAAAGAGAGGGGGAAAGGGTCAGTGTGGTTGCGCTGAGGAAGAGCAAAGAGTCTGGCATTTCCAAAAGCCTCTGATTCTACCCCATAAGAGGATGATATACAAGAAAGACTGTACATATGAAAAAGGCACATCCTGACCAGCAGACTTGGTGTTTTGTGTTTTGAAAGCTGGAAGAGGCCTGAGCTTGGGGAAGTTAACCCTGAGAGGCCTATTGAAGAAACTGACTTTGTGTTTTGTGTTGAAAGCTGGAAGAGGCCTCAACTTGGGGAAGGGAACACTGAAAGGCTTATCGAGGGCAGTAGACTTTGTGTTTTGTATTGAAAGCTGAAAGTGAACAAGCTGAAGCGAACCCCAAGGAACCAAAGACTTTGAAGGTATTTGAATTCACTGTAAGGGCCCTGTTGGGAAGGTTTTACGAACAGCCCTGGTGAGTGAAGCCATCTTTGGTGACATTGACCAAATTGCACCTGGTGAGAAGACCATCTGAAACCAACTTTGGTTTTTGCTATTTTTGTTGAACCACTATTTTTCCTTTTCAAAAGACTTCCCATCACATTTTTGTACAGCGCGAGGGCAAGCATCTGTTTAGACACAGACAGACTTTTATTTTGGACTTTTAGACAGTGACAGCCATTAGAACCATCCAATTAGAGGTAGCACAGGTCAGACATTCCACCAGCCGAGGAACCTTAGTAAATAAAGGTTTTAAAGCAAATACTTTTGAGTCTGTCTCTCTCTTGATACCATTCCTGTCTCACAATACCCTCATGTGCCTGAAATCAGTGCTGTAGCTATGCCCCTGTGACTCCCTAAATCCTATCACATGTATCATGTGTCCCTGCTAAAACCAGTTACTTACTCTTTTATCTTTCCAAACCACCCACAGAATATGAGATTAGTCCCATTTTAGGCTCTTCTAGGTTCTGAGGTTACCTGAAATATTTGGTACACTGGAATGGTTATTGCCCCAAAGAGAGAACCTGTGTGATAGCCAGGATGTTAATGCCACAAAACTACTCTGGAGGTCCCATAAAATACTTCCTGGTAAGCCAGGCTAAATTCCCAGTTTTCTAAGAAGTCTAGAGTGGGTGGTTGGAGGGAGGTATACTGTTAGGTTTCATTGAGGGGCTGAGCGGATTGCTCACCCCTACCTCCGGGGAGCTGGTGGCAGCTTTGCTGGAACTGTAGAAACTGCTGAGAGGTGGATGGGACGCAAATCATCATAAATCAATACCGGTGATGTCGGCGTGCATGCTGATGTTACTCTTTGTGGAATTGCTCTCTTGCAAGGATGTAGAACCCCTGGCTTTTTTATTTGTAGTCATTGATACCATGATGCAGATAATTCCATCTCAGAAAGGGTTTTCTGCTAATCAGATTCCCCTTTCAAAAGCATAGTGCGCATCTGTGATTTGCTGGATCAGTAGCCTCATCTGCATATCCTGCTCTACAGAGGCACAGAGCAGGCTCAGAGCACACAACAGTGCCCATTTGACAGCTGGCTTTTCAACAGACAATAAAAACAAGAAATGTTCCAACCAGGATAGCAGATCCCACATTATTTTAATGATGTATCTTTTGGTCTGTTGTTTCAAAGCAGCATATATCAGATATTGTTTTTTTCAGGTATTTTCAGCATACATATTATTTGAGCACACTCTTAGCCTGTTGACTTAATCAAAAAGATTTTAATTTCCAAAGTATATTTTTTATAAAAGCAACATTAGTGTTTCATAAAACAAACATTCAATCACATCGTGATTTACAGCATCAAGAAAGAATTAGATAAATAAACCGTCAAAGAACATCATATGTGAAGAGACACAAGACAAAGTGACAAACAAATAAGATTGAAGTAACGTAGGAGAACGCAATGCTAAATACAATGCTTCTTAGGATCAAAACACAACTACATTTTGAATTAGTCAACAGACAATAACAACTGCAAAGGGTCACCGGCAGCAATAACATCAAAGACCAAAAAGAAATATACCCAGGGACACGGTTTCACAGATAACGCCAATGGCTTAGAGGATCAAAACACAGCACACCCCACCTTCTGCTCAGATCCCTTCTATGTCCCAAAAAGATTGGCCAAAGAACCACAAACAAGAGCATGGGTTCATAACATCAAGCAGCAGCAAAAGAGTCACACCACAGGCTCCACCAAACCGACCAACCTACTAACCCACCCCCTTCCTCTTCCTCCAACATAACCAACACCACTACACTAGACTTTGGGCTAGCCACACTACACATAAACACACCAAGAATCAATTCAATGTTCATACCCCACCATCTCTCTGAGATTCTGGAAGCACACCTAGAATGACCCACCCGCCAGATAGTCCATAAAACCGTCAAGGACACAGCGCACGCCAAGATACCAGATAGTCATACAGCAACAGCCACCCGCAACTCTGGATCTCTTATGGATACAATCTAACCAGTGCGCACAACCACAACTCACCCAACATCACACGACACACCAACACAAACATTGGCACACACCTGAGGCACTGTGTTTTACCCTTAAGGTTACAACGCACTGGGCCTCCCGTAACAACTCCCAGATACAAACAATACTCAGACTCTAGTTCTTCCTGGTTCTGAACCTATCCTCACTACCCCACACCCCTCCTTTGTAGAACCACGCAAGCGCCTGGAGTAGTATAAAGCAACATAACATAACAAGTGACAGCCAATTCCCTGCAGTGCAAGGGCTGCATTTAAGATATGCACTCCTATGCCAAAAAGGACATAACTATGAGAATGCTATCATTATGTCACAATAATTGTACATATAAGCCATACCTGAGCTTGAGTTATTGTGGCTAGCATCTCTCATAATTATCCAAGCCACATCAATTTGATATCACACATGAGTTGGCCTTATGAACCCAGCTCAGCTGTGGAAGGGTTATGTGTATTCCCTCCAGTCAGGCTGTCCTCGCTGCTCCCAGCAAGACTGTGGCCATGGTGGCTGCCTCACTTTGTTCCTTTGTGAGGGCAGATTACAACCTCCACAGAGAGACAGCCACTCCACAAGCAGCTGACCTGGGAACAGGAATCAAAGGGCAGAACCATTAACAAAAGGTGTAGCCTCACACCAGGGTGCTGCATATCAAAAGGGCCTTTGATTCTATTAAAATGTAAGTGGGCAGGTTTAGTGTAGACAGAGGGAGCTCCTTACAGCTGGAGGAAGGTTCCACCATCTTGCATCTCTCTGCCTCTATCTTTCCTTCCTGTCCCCTCCACTTCCGTTAGCACAAATCACTTTGGGTGTGATGTCAGAAGGCAAAGTCCACTGTTTCCAAGGACAGGGATTGGGCTCTTAAAACAGGCTTGCTTCTGTCCAATCACCTTTAGACTTTTGCCTTTAAAAGCAGGGGAAAGAATTAATTGGACTCCTGTTGTGGGGAAGCAGTCTTTTCCAAAGCCTTCAGTCGGAGGTGAAGACTGAGTGTTCATGGCAGAGGTAAGCTCTGCCCCCTAACCATCTCCAGGGCACATCCACGACAGTACCTAGGACCTCACCATTTTCAAAGATGCCTGCAGTTGCGTGCCAGTCTCCCAGTGTTTGGGAGCTTGAGAGCAAGGACCCATTTTAACACTGAAACCCTGGAGTGGGACTCACAGCACTTGAGTGCCAGGATAACCAGGATACCTGTGTTTTTGCTGTTGAACCGCTTCAAACCATGATTCAAGCTCGTTCAACACATTTGAACCAACAGAACCCTGTGGTGTTGCCTTTGCACTCGTCTGATCTATGAACTGGTCTGTTGCATCTTTCAAACCAGTTCATAACTGCACCGTGCTAACTAAGCGAGACGTTGCCTCGGCTCGTACAGGAAGCCATCACTGCACCTGCAGCGTTCAAACTGTTTTTCAAACCACTAGCATCTCTGTTGCAGAGCTTCATCGACAATCGACCAGACCCTGGGGGACCCATCAAACGGCAACCTTCCACTGCATTGAACCACCCGACCTGAACTACGCATCCAATCACCAGCATCTTCGCAAGTCACTCGACTGTCTTACCAACCCTGGTGGTCCACACGATCTGCACTTCATTGAGCATCTCTTTGAACTGCAGCAAGCCTCAGTTTGACACTGTTGCATCCCAAGCAGAGCCCACCACCTGTCTGGCTTGAACCAACTGCTCATTTGCTGGCCTCATCTCAAACTGCTGGAAGCATCGCGTCATGCATTGACCAGATCCAGTGGTTACCAAACTAGTCGAATCAGCCCAACACTGAATCACACTTCAGATCATCATGTTCACAGTTTCAACCCATCACTGGGCCTTATCTTGTACTGCTGGTGTGCAACACACTGAACCCAATGAGCAGTTAACACGACTTGAACCAGACCCATCTTCGAACCGACCCTGGTGAGCCATCTAAGATACATCGCTCCAATGCTGCACTTGAACTGCTCTGAGCTACTGTTTTGAACCAGCTTGATGCACGCTCCCTGTTGTTGTTAACCAATCTGCCACACCTGAACTTAGCTCAATCGACTTGCACCACACCAGGAAGCCTGGTGCCAGAGGTGAGCATGGCAGTCAGCGCTTAAAATGGAACCCTATGGAGTCCACCTGCATTGTGCTGGTGCGTTAAGCCGACAGGCTCCATAGCAAAGCCCCAGTATTTACGCTGGTGTGAAAATGCATGCCAGCGCAAATGCTGGGGCATTTGTATGAAAGAGGGAAGAAAGGCAGCGGAAACGCAAGTTGCGCTGTGCCCCTCTTCTCCGCCATACAAACGCATGAAAATGGGGAGTAGCATAAACAAAATGCTTAAAAGCTTTTACTCAAGGCTTTTCCACATTTTACTTACGCTACACCCCAATGAACATTAGCCCAAGGTGTTTACAGCACTACCATAATCAGTGTTGCAAGGCTATTTAGCTAGATCAGGAAATCATACCAGGTGAACTGAGATTTTGAGGGAGAGCTACAGTGACAGAGGGGTTGGAATCTTGCATCCCTTATTGTTGTTTTTCTTGGATGTACTGAGTCATGCCGCCTTGCTGTTTGCCCGGGGCACAGTTATAAGCAAATATCCCAACCCCATACCTAACATTCCTAGGGTAAATTGAGCCATTCCCCCATGGGTTTGAATGCACATCCTCCTAAACATCAGAGATCGGATAGTCATCTGTTTGCTATTAGTCTGACATAACTGGTGCATTTAAGTGGTGCCACAGAAACACAAGAATTACTTCTAGCCTAAGAGACAGTTGAACGGTTTTTATTGAAATTGTAATGGGCCCTAGGCCTGCACATCTTTCTCTCGTCTTATTTAGCCCCTCCTCCCTGACCCAGGCATTCCTGACTCCAGGTTAGTAGGTACTGAAGATTGACCCCTACTGTCTATATCTGACTTGAGGAGCTAAAGACAGGTTGCCTTCTCTACCTAAACTCCCTCAGGGACTTTGTATCTGCCCCTTCTCTATCCAGTTGTTAGTGTTCTATAGGGAATTGTGCTTCACAGAAGTATGCCGTCCTTCTTCCACCACATTCACATTAGTTCTCTCATCTCCCTCTTCTGACCTCTCCTTAAACTCCTTCAACTCCACCCACCTCTCTTCCTCTACTCTACTGTTCATCTGAAGTGTCTCCCTTCTTCTAGGCGTCGCCTGCACCCTTTGATGTTACCCCACCCTCTCTGTTACTCTTCCTCCTTTCTACACACTACTACTCCCGCATAAACACTGCTAGTCCCTCCTCCACACTACAACCCCTTACTCCCACCTGCTACTCAGTCACCTGCCTTTCACCCAGTTAAATTTACTTCACTGTCACTCCTTACACTGTTATCTAACCACACTTGCCACACTAACACGCACACTCTCGCTGCAGTACCACTAGAACTCACTAACCAATACCTCACCTTCTCCAGAAACCGCTTCTACAATCAGCTGCTCCTTTCTTCCGTCTGCTGGTCTTTTGGTCCACCACTTCCACCTCCTCTGACTTCACCTGAATGGCCCACAACTTCCTGCTTACTGTACTTCCTTTAAAGTTCCACTCCATCCTACCATTGGTTCACTCCCTGTACCCAATCTATCCCTGTCCTTTCCTCCCAGGGTGTAACACGATCAGTAGAACTGTTAAATAGCAGGATAAGCCCTGCCCCTTTTCTCTGCGTGGGTCAGTCATATAATACGAATGGCGGCCTGTGGCGTTCAGTGTACGTGTTCATATTGGGGGGTTTGGTTTAGGTTACCCCAAGTACGTCTCTTTGATGGTTAAAGCCTTTTTATAAGGTCCGGTGGTCTAGCACACAAATCGCCAGTGGTGGTACATTGCTGCTGGCGCCAGGAGGTGTTATGTGGCTCAGCTTGCTGCCACATATGGGTTTATGGTCTTGAAAATATGGTCACCATACACACACAGCCCTTCTCTCCCACTCAGACCCTCCTATCCAAAAGTCAGCAAGGCAATCTACTTAGCATCTCACTACACAATTACTAACACACAGCAAGGTTCCCTGGACAACTATTGCCCCTCTCCAATGCTCGGGAACAGACAGAGCAAGAGATAAGGAGAGTGAGTGGGAAGAGTAGGGAGAGAGAGGGGGTGGAAAGAGGGAGCACAACAGAGTGAGCGAGACAGAGCAAGATAGAGACTATTGTGAGAAACCAAAGGGTGTCTCACTGCTCAGTCCCAGGGAACTCCCATCCAGGTGGCCAGGACACGGCCATCGCCTTTGGATCCAGTTCCTGGTGGTGGACCAGTGCAGGAGGATCACCTAGATGGGGGTCCCTTGGTAGTGGGAGTGGATCAACACAGAGGAGAGACGCTTCCATTTCCTTGTAGAACACCCTCTTTCCATCTACTATCTAGGAACTTTATCCACTCCCCCTTTCCTACACACCATCTGCTGCGCGGACAAATCGCTTCAGGAAAAGACAGACTCACCCACAACCAGTCCGATTGACATGTCCCAACATCAGGGCTAGGCAGAGTCAGCACTTGATCGTGATGACTCGCACCTGAATCCTGTTACCTTTCCCCACTGCGATTAAAGGCGGAGCATTAGAGCACCCAGAGAGCAAGGTGAGAAGGGCAACCGAAGCAAGCAAGACTAGCAGAACGGAAAGGTAGGAGATCCAGAGAAGGCGAAACGAATATGGAAGCAGAGCAGATGGAACCAGGAGGCGAATCAAAGGCTGTGGTCCTACCAACTGTGAGGTGAAAGTCGCTACAGAATCCAAGAGGGCCTTCTTCATGTACGGTGTGAGGACTTGAAAGGAGGTGAGCCGCGCTGTACCAAAAGCGTTGACCGAATGTAGGCCTTGATAAGCTGCATGAGCCGCTGCCGGTGAGTAAAAGGGAGACCAGCTTGTGATAGTGAATAAAAAGTACATTAACATTTGAATTGCTTGTTAGGTTGTCAAGAAACCATGAGTGAAAGCATATTGTATCAAGAATGAAGAATGCAGAGATTGTGCATGTGAAAGAAGCTGCAAGAGAAAGGAGGCAAACAGTCAAAGTGGTCATACGAGGAGAAAGTTAAGGGTACAAACTCCCTTGTACAGACGAACATCTTTGACAAGAAGTGAAAGGAACTTCAGATACCAGAAGTCCTCGGCAGAGGAGACCCGTATAAACCTTCTGAACTGTATGCAGTATAGTGGGTTGCATGTAGAATGGCAGACGTGAGAAAGAGAAGCTTGATTGTGAAAAGTAAAATGCACTTGCTAAAATATAACAGAGTGGCCTGGCGAGACGCGATCGCCTATCGGAAATCTCAGTATTGAACTGGCAAGTACGTAAGAGTGAAAGCATGAAAGGTGCAAAGAAACAAGTGTGATGTTGACGATTTGAAGGTTCGCGCCCGATCGAGGGAAGCCAGAACTGTCTGCAGAGGAAGGTCTGAGTCCAGAGGACGGGGACCTGAGTGAACTTGTGAAAGTGAACCAAATATGTGTTTAAAAAGACATTAAGAGTTCCTGAATGCTACAAACTAATAGAACTGGTAAAGTTAACTGAACTGTGATTTGAAGGCTATAGTGAACGTAATTGAGGGATGCCATGTGAAAGCAAGGGATGGGGAATCCCGCAATTTTGATAAAGTGACTGAACAGTGGGGTAAAGATGAAGGTGAACACAATGAAGGGGTATCACGAGAAAGCCGCAAACGTGTGGAATCCTGCATTGTGAGGGCTTGGGGGACAGTCTTGCACTGCCAGGCAAAAGACATTGATTTGCAGGATCCTGCCCACAGTCATGCCACTGTTCCGCCGTGTCCTGTGATGCAAGTCTGCATCTCTAGACTTGAGCCATACTTTTTCTCTTTTCCTATACTGTTGCTTTAGACCTTTCAAACTGTCACTGTACCACTGATTATTATTCCTCTGAGTTTTTTTAAATATTTTTGAGAGGAACAGCACGGTTACAATTAAATTGCAAATGTGACATAACTTTAGAATAACACTCAGTGCAGTTGGTAATAGATTGCACGTAGGGTAGGTCATGTAGGAAGTCAGTATTGGAGATAAGGTTGACATCTTTCTTTCGGCAAAGCAATTGCTCACTGATAGGAGTAGTTTGTACCAGAGAAAAATAGTGACTGAAAATTACAAAGCTTACAATAGAATGGTCTAACCAATTCACAGGAGTTATTTCAGGTTCACCTAAACTTAAACCTCAGTAAAGTACATGGTCCAAACAGTGCCCCCCGATATGTGTAGGTAGGTTCGATAAGAGATGTAGGTCGTGAATATGCATAATATCCAAAAGATGTTTACAGTCAGCCTCTTCAGGGTCATTGCACCAGATATTTATGTCACCCATGATAATCAACTTTCCATAATTAAGGCCTTGTAGCCCTGAATAAGCGCCCAGATCATCTAGAAAAAGGGCCACCGGGCAGGGGGTCTGTAACAAAGCAACAAACAATAGGCTTCATTAGGGGATGGATGGTAAGTGCAGGCCAAAAACTGGGATGTAAGACCCCAGTCAGGGGGGTGGACGTTAGTAACTTCAAGTGAGGATCTAATCAAAATGGCCACCCGCCACCTTTCTGGGTTACTCTATGGTGCCATTTAATCTGAAATAACTCTACTACTAGCAAGTGAAAATAGATAGTGCTAGTATCCGTAAACCATAATTCAGTTATGAAAGGTATATCAAGTTGCATGGTAGATATAGCTTCATTCAGTGCATCAGCATTTTTCATAGCGGATCGAGCATTGATCAATGCAACTTTGAATTATTATGTTGTACTACAAGATTGCATCGGCGATCTCTTTGCTGCAATATCAAGTATTCTGGTCTAATTTAGGGTGCATAATGAAAGCACACCATAATTAGCATTCTTAAAGGATAGAATAAAATCAGAGGTATAAGTAATCGGCATGGTATTATAAGCATGTAAATGTACAAACATTGATGTCTAATGTAATCTGGCCAGTAATGTTCAGTCTAACTCTCCAGTTACCCAATGCAGAGCAGCCTCATCCACAGCCACGTCTGCCACGGACCGACACAGACCAGCAGGTCTCTGTCGCGCCTCATGGCCAGTAAAAGAAGGCATGGACTTCAACTCTCTTGGGAGTTGTAGTTCAGCCTTTATGACGTTTTGATGTAAAACAGAACGTTTGCTTAGCGCGATACGCTTTGTTTACAGACAAGAGTTTCCTGAGTCTTCCAGGTCTACCCTAGGGAAGACAAGAGTGGTTAAGAGATGGTTGGTGTTGTTGAAAGGAAGGAGGTGCCTGATTTTCCTAATATTTCGGAGGATGAGGCGAGCTGCTGTTCCAGTTTTGGAGATAAAAGATGTGACAAGGGTCATAGATGACACCAAGGTTTGTAGCTGAAGAAGAGTAGGGGAGAGTGTCAGATGGGAACTGGATAGGCAGAGGAAGAGATGAGGGCGAGCCTTTGGCCGGGAAGAAGAGTACGTCTGTTTTGGTAGAGGTTAACATCAGAGAGTGCGAAACCATCCAATATTGAAGGCAGAGTCATCGTTGGACATATTTTACAGAGAGTTCAGGAAAAGAGAAAAATGTGTGGCCGCACTGACAGAGAGAACATAGACAGTGAACCTGACAATGTGAACCTTGAGGTCATAGAGTGTGGCCACTTAAATCTCCTTCAAAGGTCCATGGACATTTCCAAGGGAAGAACACACTCCAAATTGTACTGCTATTATTGGGATTTATGATTCAAGATATTCGATTTTAGTCTACTGAACACAAAGACAATAGCCTTGGGTTTTGTAATTGTATTGATAGATAATGTTGCAGGCATGATATTAAGAGATTAGGTTTTTGACTCTCTCCCTTATGTGAGTGGTCAATAATGCGAGGCGTACAACTGCTTGTATTTTCCTCACAAGTAAACATTTATTTAAAGAAAAAGCTTTTAAAAAAATCCTTACTAATCCTACTCTATCAAGGAATTCCTTACCCGATCTAAAGGCTAAGGGAATAACTCCTACCATACACAAACTGGCCCTCACATTAAACAACAAAACATTTAAAAGTGAAACATAAACAACATAAAAGAGTACACAACAAATAATCAGTATTTCGAATGATCTTTACATGTCCTGGGTCAATCCCTTCCCCAGGATTGTTCAAACTCAACTTCCCAAATGTTCAAAAGGAAAAGGAAAGTCTTGAACCAGTTCTTATAAATTCCAAATAAAACCAAAGTTCAGAAAACAAAAATCCACTGGTAACAGTTCTTCAGCTTTCAGTTGAAAAGATCCCCTTCCAATTCCGACCAAGAAAACAGCATCAATGGCAATCCTGGATATTCTCTTTCAGGATTGATTGCCACATTTCAAAGAATAGATTACCAACTTCACCTTCTACAGCTTCACAAATGTTTATGACCTCTGCAGTGTATTTGGTACAATTGTCAGGATGAAGCTTCTTGGGTTGTTGTTTTACTCTTGACAACCAGCCTTCTACTACTGTTATCGTGGGAACAGACTCCTTGGTTCCACAGTATACTTCTACTCCAGTACAGTATTATCCACAACCAGAGTTCTATATATACTTCAAGATGTTTAAACATTTTAAAGATAAGACACTCGACCTCTACAGGTAGGCAAGGCACTCTTCTTTCCTATGCTCCAAGAGAAGGGCAGCCTCTTTGCCCCTTCTATCTGCCTTAGTTTCTGCTACTATTTCCAGCCTTCCAGCTCCTGTTCCAGCTCCTTCTCCTGCACCAGCCTTTTACACCTACTAGGTGGGGCAATTAGTTTCAGGTGCAGGCCATTCATGTCAATTGCATGACTCTTGCAAAGGCTGTTAGGCCTAATTGCCAGTCCTCCACTTCGGAATGCTTCTTCAGCCCTCTTCTTCGTCTCAGTCCCTATGAGATTCTGGGACATGTAGTTTACTTTTTTAAAGTTAGATTTTTCTACTTCTTGTATTTGACAAAAAGCCATCAAAAGGGAGGGATTACGGGGAAAGTTAAAAAAGGGTTTCTCCCAGTCTTCCTGGTCTGATCGACCCCCCTGCTCCCCTCCCATGTAATCCTCCCACAGTACATACACCACACCCAGGGTCGGGATCAGAAAGTGTCTGCCTTTCCCTGGCCACAGGAGTAGGGTCCCAGACCATCTTCACACTTACCTTTTTATTTTTATTTTTTTTATTTTGCTTTTATCAATTTTATGATTTTGCAAAATGGTTTTCTATCTTCTATCTTCCTCTTCATTCTCTGTTTTCTTCTACTTTCTTGCACTTAGGTTTGTCTGTTTCGAGACCATGCTTTAGGCGGCCAGGTTTTCTGCGAAGAGTTCCGACTCTTTTTTGGCGCATTCGTCCAAGGCGGCTTTTAGGATTTTTGCCGTTGCTCGGGACCATGAAGTCCTTGAGCCACTCATTAAACGGGACCAACACACTTCTTCGTCGTACTGAGAGAAAGGTTCAAGTAGAGGGCCGAGGAATGCTCTTCTCCATTTGATGGTCTTCGGGCAGTTTAGAAGGAGATGTTTCACTGACTCCTTTTCTGATAGGATTTTGCACAGACGACAATGGTTTGTAGCAGAGAGGCCCCTAATGGCCTGGACTTCATTAGTTGGCAATAAGCTCAACCTTGCCCTTAGGAGAGTAGAGCGGAGAGCTCTATCCGGAAATCTTTTGATGATTTCAGTCATTGTGTTCAATTTTTTCGGTTGAGATGAAAGGTGTTTTAGGAGTTTATTTTTTTCCGCAATTGTTTGAGTTTCAATCCAGTCTTCTTGGTCCATTTTCCTTTTTACTTTGGTTGGATTTTGGATCAATGTCTCTTCTGTGCATGCAATGTTAGCCAGACTTGTTCTTTGTTTGGCGGCCCATGTATTCAGCATCTTGCAGCTATCGTTGTTCATTTCCGTGTTTATCAGATTATATAGCGGTGGAGATTCAGGCATGAGCACTTTCCTGAAGAGGGACATTTCTCCTGCGTCTTTTACTGCTTTCAGGGAGCGCAGGCCCAGTTCTCATCTGATGGCTGCAATCGATGTCGAATTTGGAAATTGGAGGACTTTCCGCCAGAAGTACCCCTCCAGTTTTTCCCAAATTGTCGGTGGGATCGTGGGCAAGGCTTCTCCTCCATAAAACAGGCATGGGACCACTTTGCCTTTATAGAATTTTAGGACCGGTAACAGAGAGAACCGACCGTATTTTCTGTCGATGATCCGAGCCTGGGTTGTGAGCTTTCGTGTTTTTTCCCACAGATGTTTTTGCTTTGCAGCTTCTGTTTTGGAGCTGTCTATCATCACGCCGAGGTATTTAAAGTTTTTGATGACCTCCAGGGTTGCTTTTTCAATGTGCCAACTCGATTCTTTTGACTTCTTTCCAGGTGGTTTTTCCATTATCAAGATTTTCGTTTTCTCCATGTTTATCTCCAGATTGTTTGCGGATATGTAAGAGGCCAAATTGTCCAGTTGTCTTTGGAGGCCAATTTCTGTCAAGGAGGATAATGTCATTCTGATCAAGGAGGATAATGTCATCAGCATAAAGAAGTCGAGCTAAGGGTGTTTGGCCAATTTTTGGCGGAAAAGATCTTGTTTGATTTGAACTTTCTTTGTATTCGCCTAGGAAAGAGATGAACAGGGCAGGGGCCAATGGACATCCCTGCTTGACTCCTCGGAATGTTGGTATTACTTCAGAGAGTAAGCCTTGGTGGGTCAGTTTAACTCTCATAGAGGTTCCTGTGTGGAGGGCTTTGATGGGTTCCAGTATTGCGGAAGGGCAATTCCAGGAGGACAATTTGGACCATAGCATCTCTCTATCGACTTGGTCGAATGCCTGGGTGAGGTCTATGAAAGCTAGGAAAACCTTTCCTGATCCTTCCATGAGTTTGTTTTTTAAGATACTAAGGATCATGATGTTCACTGTAGTTCCACAGTTCTTCACAAAGCCCGCTTGGAAAGGGTCGTTGCATTCAGCAGATTTTGCCCAAGTTTGAAAGCTCCTTTGTAGAAATGAACCATAGATCTTTCCGATGGTGTCTAGCAAAGCAATTGGGCGGTAGTTTGCAGGAACCGACCTGTCTCCTTTCTTGTATATGGGGGTGATCACGGAAGTGGACCATGAACCTGGAATTGTTCTCGACAGGGTACAGTTTTTGAAGACTTGACTGATAAAGGTGGCCCATTCCAACGGGTGGTTTTTCAAATCGATGTTGGTGATTCCGTTGGGTCCCAGCGCTCTTGACGATTTTAGCCTTTTTATGGTTGATAAGATGTCATCAATATCAGAGAAGTCCTCCCAGGCGGTATGTTCCGATAGCTCGTCTATGGTAAGTGAATTCACATTTGGGAGCTTGAAAATAGAAGAGAAGTGAGTTTTCCAGGCGTCCTCTGCGACACAGTTTGATGTTGGAGCGGCCGTGGGGTTATCGTTCTTTTTTATCAATTGCCAAAAGGCTCCTGAATTTTTGTCTGCCAGTTTCTTTAGCATTTCTTCGGCGTCTTGATGATATAGGGCTGATGTGTGAAATCTTAACCAAGACTTGTATCTTTTTTGTTCTACCGTGTAGATTTTCACTGCGTCACTTGATTTTAAAGTTGCCGCTTGTCTCTTCAATTTCCACAGATTTCGCCTTTTAATTACCAACTCCTTGTTGTACTCGTGCATCGGGTGGACAGAGAGCCTTGCTTTATTTTGTGTTTTTGAATGGTAGGGAATTAGCAGAGGTTGGTAGTCTGCTAGGTGAATTAGGGGCCCAGTTTCCCTATATTGTTGCTTTGCGTAGTTTCTAGTAAGTTCTCTGATCCTTTCAGTCGTGAGTCTGAGCCGATTTCCTTGGGATGTAAGTTCCTGGGCTTCAGACAAGTACACTCTTGTGCTAAACTCCCATGGCCAGCTGATTTTCAAGATGTTATGGTCGCTGGCGGAGGTCCGCAATACTTTGAATGCGGCAATCCGAGTTAGAATGCCCTCAGATGTGAAGATGTAGTCAATGGTTCCCTTTTGCGCACCTCTTTCCCAAGTCGGGATGGGGTTTGCTGGGGGAAGGGCCTCTTCGATGTTATGAAGGTTTCTGGTGTTCATTAATGATTGCCATTTCTGCTCTCGAGACTCTGTCTGAATTTGTGCTCGCTGGTGGGTGTTGTTCTGTCCGTTTTTCGGGCACTTCGCGTTTAAGTCGCCACTTATTATGATTAGTGGCTCTTCCTGAGCTGCTAGGATTCCATCAATCTCTGTTTCGATGATTTTAAGGAATTTCTCAACGGTGATAGACTGCGGATTCCAATAAGTAGTGATTATGGCCAGCCATTGGATCTCCTTTTTTTTTTTTTCTCAGTCTTTGATACAGAGGGGGACGCCCATTCCACCAGCACCGCTAGATGGTTTTGAGTAGTGGCTAAGCGTTTCTTGATTGACAGACCAGCTCCAGTCCGGACTGCTACCAAGAGACCGGAGGACGGGCGGCCCAGTCGACCTTTGCTGGCAGGTGAGACCATTACTGAGAAGCCATCGATTCCTGGTTTGTCAAGGAGTCATGTTTCTTGCAGCGTTATGATATCGTATTCTGCAAGGTTGACTTCGCCTGGTCTTGTTAGATGGCTAAATCCTCTAGTGTTCCAAGACATCATTGTAATAACGGAGCCATCTTGAGTCTTTGTGTATTGTGAGACTGCTGAAGATGGTTGTTGGATCTTTTCTCCATTTGGCAGACTCACTGTTGTTAGTTGCTATTTTTTCGTCGAGGAATTAGGAGCTTTAGGTAACCACGCTAGTAGTTGTTTAATAGGAGCAAATGTTGACGAGGTGTTTGAGGATTGAAGGGGAGACCTCTCGCTCATCACTTCTTTTAGTTTGTCATTCGCATTTTTGATTGGTGTTTTAGGTAGTCCATGTAGAGCTGGGCTTGGGTTTCTTTCTTCTCTTACCCACACCGAGGGGTTTTGATTTCCTTTTCTTTTTGAACATTTGACCTCTTTGCCGAGGTCCTGAAAGGTGGCCGTCTGATGTCTTGCTGGTTTAGCTTGTTCGTGGGCACTCCAATTTGTTTCCGTTGGTGGTGGATTTTGAATGGAGCGCGAATTCGACGAGCGATTGGTTTCCTTGTCTGACAAACTTGTCCATTCTGTGATGGTATAGCCACGTTTGAGGAGGTCGATGGAGTCTTCTCTTGAACCCCTCCTCACCGCGTGAACTTTGACGTGAAGAAAGGCCTTGGCCCTGTGTCCTTTGTGGTAGGGCTCGACTAGCGTTAAGTCTGCCGTTGTCAAGTGCCTAAAATCTTTAGTATGTGTCAGGATTTTTAGGACGGTGCCTCTATTCAATGTTACTGCTTCAGAGTTTTGTGGAATCTGTTCTATCTTGAAAATGGTAGACGGGGGCAAATTATGCTGAGGCCTGTGGAGTCGTGAGGAGAATTTTTGTCTGTTAGGACTTCTTTGCTTTTTCGGGCTGTAGCGTCTTCTGGGACTGTCCGGGCTTCTTCTGCTTCTTTGCTTAGGGTTCTCATAGTCCTTTGATTCTGTTTCTTTTTGACGATTGTTTGGAGATGTAGGAAAGTTTCTCGGCGCTTGCGGACCTCTCGGATGTCTGGAGTTATCAGCTTGGGACTCTTCACAGTATGGGCCACTCGTTCGTCTGCGTTTTTTCGGGAGAGGAGAGGCGGGCTTGTTACTTTTTGTGGGCGTTGTTTGCTTGCCAAAGTGCCAATTTTGTGGGTCGACAGCACTCGTCGGCGATATATGTATGGTTAGGTTCTTGAGGTTTTCATCACTCATAAAATCCTCTGCTGTGATTGGGGACTTTCTTGGATTGACCCGGTTGGGATTTTCTTCTTGAGGAAGGCTGGTTGATACCGTTCTCGAAGGTTCGCTTTCCTTGTGGTCTTTCACTTTAGGCCTAACTGAGGGGCCTGTTTGCTGAGTCTGTCGTTTTGTTTCCTTAGGGTCGGAATGCTCTGTCGCTTTATCAGCCTGTAGTGAAGTTTTTACTTTCTCCACCCGTTTAGGAGACTTCAGTACGCCGTCCTGGCTCTTCTTGTGATTCCAGTTTTCGGACAACTTAATTGGTGTCTCTTTTGATTGAAGGGGGGTGGTAGTAGTCCCCCGTATGCTGGTTCCATTCACGGGTAAGTTGGTTAGGACAGGGTGAACTGGTTCTTTTTTTGTTTGTTCTGATATTCAGGAAAATTGACAGTAAGCAACTTTTTTCTGCCGCTGGTTGGTTGGATGCCAACTGTTGCTCAAATGGGTTGACGGTTTCTGTTTGGGACCATTGATCTATAGAGTCCTTTATCTCAATGGTTCTCTGGCTTGTCTGCTTCGGTGTTGGGGCCAATCTGGTGGGAGCAAGCAGAATTTTGTTGAACAGTTCGGAGTCCAATTTTTCTTTTGCAGCGATATAACCTTCCAGATAGATCAGTTTCGTGTGAGTCATTGCCACCAATAAAGTTGTTTGATCTTTAAGTGAGTCACTTATTGCCTCATATAGTTTGCCAAACGGGGCAAGGGCGATTGTAATTGCAGATATTAAGGTCGGTATGACTAGTCGTTTAGGAGGTGAATCTTTCTGAATTTCGGCTTGTTGCCGCTCTCCTGATTGACTTTTTCTTCTTGGTGTAACTGGAGGCGGAGTCAAGGGAGGAAACTTCTGCTGCACGCTTCTTTTTTCCCATCTTGAGTCCTTAGAAATTGGTGATAAACTTACTTGTTGTGGTGAGAGCTTTAAATGGGATCTTGTCTGGTTTCCCTCTGCGTTTGCTTGAATTAAGGACGTGGAGATGTCTTCAGGTTGAGTTTGAAGTCGCTGCGCACTCTCGGCTTGAGACGTGTTAGGCGAGAGAGGTTGCGAAAGCAACAATTTTGTAGGAGTTGGTAATGGCAAAGGGTTCTGTATAGGGAGGTTAGGGTTGGTTTGCGCCCGGACCTTGCCTTGATCAGCATCCATGGAATTAGTAGATGGTAAATTTGCGGGTACTGGTGGAGTAATCGGGCGCAAAGGCATCTGATTTCCTGCACTTGCACACAGGAGACTAAAGGGGCATTTTACTTTGTTTTGTTCGTTGATATCTGTTAAAGGTGGTAGACTTTGGTTTAGACCTGTTGGGTGCTCTATGGTGACTTCAAGAATCTCTGCGTCCGTGAGTTCTTTTAGGACGTCGTATTTTCTTTTCCCTTGGCTCACAAAGTATTCCTTCAGGGAGTTGCATATGACTGTTTTAGACAGTGCCTTCAGAGCAGATGTTTTTTTCTTTGTATTCTGGACGTTGTATTGGGTAATTTTTGTTTTTTTGTTATTTTTTGACGTTGCTGAGTGTGACACTTTTGGTCCAGATCTTGATTTATTTTTCTTCTTTGGTGGAGGGGTCGCAGACAGCGAAATAGAAGACTCCATTATTTCCAGTTCTTCTATGGAATCGTCCATTTGAACACTGGATTCTGAGAGAGGAGCGCGCATCTTTCTCCCCTCTGACGTTGTCAGTGTGATTTCTTCCGGGAGCCACTTGGCTACACCTTCACTTGGAGGCAGTGCCGCGTCTTCGGAGGCGTGGAATAAAGCCTCGGTCCGCCTTTGCACTGATGAAGATCCGAGGGGAGCAGACCTCCTTTCCTTCTCCACTCCGGCCAGCACCACGGGCTCGGCGGTGTTGCCTGAGCCTGGACTTTGAACGGGACCTCCATGGCCTCGAGCAGCGTACACGCGCACCCGCAGTCAGCAGCGTTGGAGCGGTGAGTTTACTTGCAGGTCGGATCGGGAGCTGCAAATCTTTTCTTTGAACAAACCCGACGGGACGACTCAGACCGGCTGGCGAATCCCTCGCAGGCCGCCCTTCGGCAGGCTGCACTGGGGGCGAGCCGGGAGTTTGAACCGCCTCGATTTGCTCTGACTGTGGTAACACATCCGATGTTGTTGTCGATACTCCGCTCTGTGTAGCCTCACTTACAGTCGGGGTATGCAAATTGGTGTACACGTTCAAGTCAACCAGAGCAGATGAAGTCTGGAGAGGGGGGGTTGTGGACCCCACGTGGATGATCGATGAGGGCGCAGTAGCTATAGTTGGGGTACTTGCACCCTTTGGGTCTTTGGCGAGTGTCAAAATCAGTGGGGGGCATCCACGAGATCCTGGGGTCAATCGGGCCGAGGGGACCCTGCTTGGCTCTGGTCTGTTGTAGGATAGGCTGGCGCTCCCCAACCAGCGCCTGTCTTCTTCCGGATCCGAAGGGGTTTTAGTTTCCATGGCTTGGAGGTCTGCCCGTCCTACCCACGGACTGCCACAGACTGCAGCTACTCAATTCTGCTGCCAACCCCGCGACCGCTCCACGGTTAGTATGGGGTTTTATGGACCTCCCACACACTGGAAACAGCAACTGAAGAGAGACTCGGGTCTCTGTAGAGGTGGACAGGGTAGACTGCCACAGACTGCAGCTACTCAACTCTGCTGCCAACTCCGTACATACACCACACCCAGGGTCGGGATCAGAAAGTGTCTGCCTTTCCCTGGCCACAGGAGGAGGGTCCCAGACCATCTACACACTTATCTTCTTTGAACAATGCACAAGTCCTGTTTGTTATGGTGTTTTTGTAGCTTCTTGTACCTTTCCTCCATACTGTGTTATGATTTATAACAATAGTTGTTTGTATAGAAATCAATAAAAACATTATTTTTTAAATCCATCCTGAAAAACATCCAGTAGGACAAGCACCTACTCTAGACTGCAGCACATTAGCAACTATTCAAAGTCCACTTGAAGAGTCACAAATGGACCCCATGTAAGGGGATGTCTTCCAGGATTTCCCTTGACACTTTTTCCAACATTATATTGCTGACATATACGGCTCACAATACTGGTGCACTATAGTGCATCAAAATGGAGCATATCAGTCTCTTTTGACAACAGCAGCCATCCACCTTTTTGCCATGTGTGCTATCCCATAATGCGCATGAGAAAAATAAGGCAACAGTGTCCTTGGCGCAACTACAAAGCCTTTTTAGTCCCTCCAAAAGCATGACCCATCTATGAAATAAACAAGCTCTGGATTTTGCAAAGGTATGTCAAGAAGGTCTTTTCTAGCTTGTAAGTTGATGGCGTTAACAGAAATGCAATCATGTAGTTCTCCATCAGCTGAGCTTGGAAGCGAAGAGCAGGGGAGTTGCTAGGTCTGGAAAAGACCCGGGGCTAAGCTGATGTCGGAACTGTTGGGACTAGGGGCTAGCTAGTTTTTTGGCTGTAGCTCCTGAGATTCTATCCGGGGCTACAGCCAAAAGACCAGGGGCTATAGCCCCCTTAGCCCCCCCCCCCCTAGCAACGCCCATGGCGAAGAGGCAGGGTGGGGAGCAGAGTAGGAAGATAAATTGATGTGAGAATTAGTCAATAGGATCCGTTCATACTTAATAAGACAGAAGGTGAACAGATGTAGTGTTTCTGTTTCGGTTTTGAGTAACAATGAAATAGCTGTGTGCAGCACTCCAAGAGCTGTGCCCAGAATTAAGCATTCTGATGATTGTATGGCCAATATGCCATGGGTATGCATCAGAGACAGGAACGAAATTCAAAAGCAACAGGATCTAACGTAATGAAAAATAAACTAATGGACAGTTTTTATCACCCGATTTCTGTCTGAGCAAAGCTAAAGTAAACGCATCTAGTTTGTGACAGAAACGTGTGAAAGGCTTAACATAATTGACCAGGCCAAGTGTTGGTGCAGTAGAGAGAAAGTATTTTATAGTTGTAAATGATTGTTATGCTACTGCTGACCCCTGTAGAATTTCAGGTGCATTTGACTGTGTAAGACTCTGAACAATTGAGGTGTTGCCTACTATCCATTGCTGACAGTATCAAGTCATTTCTAAGAAAGGTTGCATTTAGGTAATTGTAGGCCTGGAGGATTTCTTTAATAGCTGCTATTTGTTTGTATCCACATGTCAGGTGCCTACAGAAATATCATGTCCTAACCAATGTACCTTTCCTTGACATATCTATCATTTCTGTTTGTGAGCTTTGTGTCACTTAATAGCCAAGTCGGTTAGTAGCACTAATGTGTCTTTCTTGCATGCTATAAGCTAGGAGTAATTCCTCCACATACTGACAAGCACAGATTTCGTTAGGAATATTATGTGGTCTTAGGTCCTTTCTCAGTACGTGGTAGATTGATTGTACACCTGTGGTAGCTTTGTCCAACTGTATTGCAATCAGCATTATGTAAAGGTGGCTACATACTTACAGTCTGGCCGGATCGTATAGAAAATAAAGCAGAGCACAGATCTACAATAGTGAAACGGGTTGCTACAGGCGATATACAGGAGAAAGTAGCAGCAGGGTTAGGCTCTGTTAGAGAAGAGGACAATACTACAGAGTTTACATAACGCAGGTCGTGCACAGGTCGATGTGTTTTCCCCAGGCTTTTTCACAGGTCGCAGATGGGATTAGGTCATGGGTTAGCAGTCAGGACAATGATTCCTTGCTGCAGTAGCAAGACAATGGCAGTTGCTATTAGTTCTTTTGCTTCTAGTTGTAATGGGTACTTGGGGACATCTGGGAGGGGGTTGGAGGGCCAACTGGTATTCTCACAGGCTATATATTTTGTATGCGGTCAACTTAGTGCTCATGCTGAAATCACAGGCAAACTGGTGCGTGGGACAACAAATCGGTGAAGTTTGGATGAACGCAGCCCCTCTATTAAGTGGAAAAAAATAAAAAATAATAGGCTGATCATGGGGTCAGAGAAGATAATGACGTGAGGGGGCCATATCGGGGATGAGCCCCTCCCTTTATAAAAGAAAAACGAATTGTTTGCTGCCCCATCAGGATTCCACTTCTGTACTCCTAATGTTTGTTGTTTTCCTCTAAATCTCAGTGGAAATTTGATAGGGCAACCCCTGCCTCAATTGGAACTAGGCATTACTAGTTGTTACAACCCAGACTGCGGTTATGCGCTTAAATTGCTGACATCAAACACTTGGCCTACCCCTACTGAGGTTCCGGGCACCATTGCGAACTTCATGGCAGAGCGTTAGGAGCTGATTATACGAGGAGAAGAGATTTTTACAGTTTTAAAGATACACGTTCAACAGAAAACGCTGACAGCCACTACAAGTGGTGCAGGAAGTTACTGGGCCTCATTACGACCCTGGCGGAAATCGGAAAACGATGGCGGAGATGCAATACCGCCATTGAATATCGCTCGGTGCGACTATGACACGCCACCGCAAAGTACGAAGCCATTAGCGACACCGTAGTGAACGCCAACGCTAACTGCACCAAGTACGCGCGCGCGCGCCATGCCAAACCGTAAATACCACCATGGCGCAAGGGTACGCCAATTCCGACCCTAGCGGACATGTACGTAACGCCATCAAGCATGGCGGAAAGCACCATTCCGCCATGGCGAGAAGTACGGCATCGCGAATCAACCGTAAACGGCCCCACTGAGTGCCTGTACACCGCTCCCTGCCCACAGAGTACAACTCCTCGTAGGTGCAATGAAGTCACAATGCTACCAGTGAAATGTACAAGTCACCCATGCATGCCAACGAACAAAAGATCCACAAGAGGGGCCAATGGGAGCTGCAGGGCACAGATGGCACGAATACAGAAGCCATTCCAATGGACATGACCACATACCCCCCCCCCCTCCGAAACGCACGCAAACACAGGCACCTGTGACCAGCAATATTCCGAAATGCACAACAATCCACCAGTCCACCTGGCTGACCGGCGTCTGTTACACAAAACCCAATCCCCCGCCCCTGAGCATGACAACATTCAAACAGTCATATTGGCAGCCCCCATCCCTGACCTCACTGGGCTCCGTAGGCAAACGCGTACAGCACAGTACCACGCGACTATACTCCGAAACCGGAACCCAATGCAGATCTCCTCACAACACATGGCTCCCCAAATAGGAATATGCCACATCACTCGCAAAGAAGAACGCTACACGTCCCATCTCAGAATAGAAATTTAATGCACAACCAAATCACCAAGCTCATACAGCCATTAGTCCATGAACTACAATACACATATCACCATCGTGGGCTGCATCCGCAAGGAATGACCAGCTACTACTCGTGTGACGCCCTCTCCCATCATGGTACACAGAGCCACATTCACGTACGAAAAGGCAACATGGAAGCGCACAGAACCGCAGGCCCGTCCCAATGGGGAGGCACTAGTCCAACTGAAAGGCCGAAATGTTGCTCCGAGCCACTAGTACTGCGTAAGGGCATGTGGGCCATTGGCGATCGTCCCATAAGATCGTAATGCTGCTCCACTGATGAACACGAAGCAGCAGGTGTCGGGAGTACACGCCATCTGCAGGAGTGGCATACAGATGGCAGTGGCAAAAGGGCAGGAGATACCTGTCAACCAAAAGAAAAGACAAAGAACAGATTGCCCATCAGAACTACATTCGAAGAACTCACTCCAATGACCACACTAAATCCACAGCCATATGCATGCTAGCCCACTCCAAAGGATCATCACCACCCCAAAACCACTTGCGAGTCTCAACTATCGACATCGAGGTGTAAACACCATCCCAAACGAGTGTACCTGTGCATGCGTCTGTCAAAACAGATTCCATCAGATGGGAATGTTAACGTGCATGGACACAAGTGTCTGAAGGCGCGTCGAGACAGGGAGGGCTCAACAAGGCCAGATAGACGATGGTCCCACTATGGCAGCCCTGCATCACATAGCGCAGGGGAGGCGGATAGATCCCAAGAAGCCCTGTACATGGCAAACCCTGTATCAAATCACCTGCCCATGCATCCATTCATCATTCCCTCATCCTGTTATTAAAACGCCTGAATATTTACTCACAAAACATTCGGAATTTCCATTGAGTCTGTGCGTCATGCAGCCTGCAAAATCCACAGTGTCCCAGCCCGTAATTTCAGTGATGTGAAGTTACTTGAATTTGGGAACGTCCGGCCTCATCGCCCACGTCACAAATGCGCATCCCAAACTATTCATATCAATCATTGCTTCCTCGCCATGGCCTCTGTCTCAAGGACATCGAACAATAGAACGTTAGATTTCCAGTCAGACCTGTGGGCATCTCCCCGGCGCTAGCTGAAAACCGAAAGCGCCGGCCTTCGAATTCCTCATTTGCAACATCACGTCGAAAAGGCATCTGTGGGCGTCTGAAATCACAAATTAATCCATCTAGTGCAGCTGTGTGTGAAAATGTCAACTGCCTTCAGCCAGTAATGGGACGCCCCGGCCCTCGTTGCAACTCGGTACAGTGATGCATGAGGGCCCACCGTTCCTCGAATACTACGTTCCACTAACCCATCACAAGTCTGTTCGCGACTGCAAAGATTGTATGTGAAACAATGGGACCATAGCCGATTGTACATATCAACAAATGTCACACGGTCATCGGGTACAAATACATGATTGCAATAGCAAGGTGCCGTTCCTCGAATAGCAGCGTTGTGTGCGGGACGTGCTCGGCCAAAGTGGAGAGCAGCTCGCACAGGTGGAATGACTCACCACAGGTGGAGGCCATACGGCCTGAAAACACATAAAATGCACACCCAGTCTCCTCCCACAACCACACCCACTCCGAAATGCTACCGGCAGGACTCGCGATGTTGGCCCTGGGGGACCTGATAGCACTGCAAGTACTGCAACTCCAAGAAGACGACGAACACCAACTACAAGCGGCCGCACGGAGGAGACGCAGGGGGAGGAGGAGGCCAAGGCAGGGCCCGCAAGGGCCGCCAGCACAGCCACTACCACAACGCAGGCAGCCCGCAATCCCACGCCTCCGAGCACGACCGTTCAACCTCACTGATGAGCAGATCCACACCCTCTACCGTTTGGACCGGGACACCATAGCCGCAATAGTGGACATGACACAGGCTGACCTTGTCAGCATGATAGACAGCCCAACCGCCATTCCACCCCTACTGAAGGTGGTGTCTGTACTCCACTTCCTGGCCACAGGCACCTACCAGCACACAGTCGGACAGTTGCATGGCATTTCTCAGCCACTGTTCTCACGGACACTGTTGCAAGTGCTCGATGCCCTCCTGAAGCACGCAGACGACTACATCTCTCTACCACGCTCGGAGCAGGACATTACCAACACCAAAGTGGGATTCCATGCACTTGCCGGCATACCGGGTTGCATTGGTGCCATCGACTGCACCCATGTGGAATTGATCGTCCCACATGCCATGGAGGCCCAGTACCGCAACCGAAAACAATATCATTCCCTGAATGTACAGATGGTGTGTGACTCCAACAGGATCATTACACATTGTTGTGCCAGATTCCCTGGATCAACCCATGATTCTATGGTCTTGAGGAACTCTACTATTCCACGCTACATGGAGCGACACGCAGGGAACAGATCCTGGCTACTCGGTGAGTCTCATTGCATGCATGATGATGCGGGGTATGTGATGCGGAAATGACCTGGCAGGGAGGGGGTGGGGGTGTGCGTACGTAGCAATGGCATTCCACATCATACGTTTATCGTCCACATACAGGTGATGCTGGGTATCCACTGAAGAGATGGCTCCTCACACCAGTTCGGAACCCACGGAACCAGCAAGAGCAGGACTACAACCATGCCCACTCACGTACCCGTGTAGTCATTGAACAGGCATTCGGCCTACTGAAGACTCGTTTCCGCTGCCTCAGCAGGTCTGGCGGGGCACTCCTGTACCGCCATGAGAAGGTTGCAAAGATGGTGATGGCATGTGTCATGCTCCACAACATGTGCGTACGTAGAAATGTGCCCATGCCCCCTGACGCAGAACTGCAAGCACCTGATGATGGTCCGGATGAGGGTGGGGATGTGGCAGCACCTCAAGGAGTCTGCGAGGCACCGGAGGGCCGTGACATTCGTCAGCATCTCATTGATGCATGCTTCTGACACTCACGCCTGGTGGCTGATACATGGACACGGGACTCGTGGCACTGCGTGTGTCTGGGACATGCACAATATGCACTATACGCCTAGGATGGGCTAGTACATCAAGTTCATAGTCGACACATCTCATTGGTTGATCATGCACTTGTTTATGGCATATGTGATATCATGTTGAACACCCTATCCACCCGCCACCCAAGTGAGCCCAACACACCCCCTCCACCCTCCTACCTCCCCCCCGAACACCAGTGTCCAAAGATGCTCATTGTCAGTGGGCTGTCGCTATTGCAAGCCCCCTCTGCGGGTGTCAGGGGCACCCCTGCCTGTGGAGCGCAGGTTCCTCCCAGATCTACGTTGGGGGCTGCCCTGGACGGAACTAGCAACGGAAGATGTCTCTGCCTGCTCACGTCCATGCATGTCCCTAAGGGTTTGTGAGAGCTCCGTGAGCACACGGCGCACTGCAGCAAGTTCGGCACATACGTCTTTGGACGTCGCATGCAGTTCCCCCCTCAGGCTCTCGGTGCTTTTCTCCATTTGGACTCTCAGGCTCTCGGTGCTACTCTCCATTTGGAGTTTCAGGCTCTCGGTGCTACTCTCCATTTGGAGTTTCAGGCTCTCGGTGCTACTCTCCATTTGTGCCCTTAGTGTCTCTGTACCTCTCTCCATTTCTGCCCTGAGTGTCTCAGTTGATGTTTCTATGTCTGCCTTAGTGCGCCCACATTCATCGGCATGGTCCTTGAGGAGCGTGGCCAGTTGCTGCTGTTGGCCCATTAACTGGTCGAGGGACTGTTGCCTCTGCTGGGCCATGGCCATTTGCGGGGGTGTCACAGAGGGGCTGTTGACCTCATGCTGCCTTGCCACAGGGCTTGGGGGGGATGGCCAGTCCTCGTCTTGTGGGTGCCCCTGCGTGGTATTCTCATGTTGTACGGGATGGGACAGACAGGGGGATTGGGACAGGTCATGGATGGATCTGACTTCCACATCCCCGTCTTCTGTGTCGGAGCATGCTGCCATCAATGGGGTGTCACCTATGGTGCTGCTGCCACCAGAGCCAGTGCCTTCTGTGGCATCCGTTGGGGGGACCTGTGGTGGTGGTGTTGTGGGCATGCTGGCTGCTGGGGTGCCTGTTGATGTTCCCTCCTCTGTGCTGCCACCTGATTTGTGCTGCTGCCGTGTCTTGATGCGTGCAGCTGAGGTGGAGGGTCTTTGGCCGTTGGTCTTGGCCCTCTTTGCAGGTGTGCTGGTAGGGGTGTTCTGTTGCTCGTCGTTTGGATCGGACCCTGTGGTGGAGTAAAGGAGGGCGTGGGTTATTATTGGCTCTGTGGGTATTGGAATGGCATTGTATCACTTTCTTTGGGGTGGTAAATGAGGGTGATTTGGGTCGGGGCCTTGGAGGTGCTTTCATTTGTGTGTGGGGTGAGGGTGCAGTTGTTTGGCAGCCTGCAGTTAGGGTGTGCCTGCTGGAAGTGTGGTGGGTGTTTTAGGGGTTTTTATTTATTTATGTATTTATTGTGGTTTTAAGGTGCGCTATGAGGGCGATGTGTGTGGTCGTTCTCCTGGACATGTGTTTCTGTAGCACTATGTGGACACATGGTTCTTCACATGATTGGACATTGTGGATTTGGCATTGTTTTATCTGGCCCACCTACCTGATTCTTCTGATGTCTGCACTCCTTTCTCCATCCCTCCAACTCCCTCAATGCTCTCCATTCCGATGGTGGAGGCACAGATTTCTTCCCAGGGGGTCAACTTGATGGGTGACTCAGGACCTCCCCCGGTGGCTGTGGCAATGTTGCGGTTGGCAGAGAGTATGCTGCGGACGCGGATCCGCAGGTCGTCCCATCGCTTGCGGCATTGCTGTGGGGTGCGGGGTGCGGTCCCCACCGCGCTTACCCGCTGTGCCACCAGAGCCCATATGGCCTTCTTGTTCGCAAGTGCCGTCCTGGTCATTTGCGTGGAGAAGACGACGGCAGCATTGTCCTGGAGGGTCTCTGTTAGCACGGTGAGTTCCTCACGGGAGAAGTGGACCTGCCGCTTGCGGTCGCACGCTTTCTTCGCTACTTTTCCCATTATTCTTGCTTTCGCTAGGGTGGATGACGGGTTGGGGTGTGTCTCAGGGTAGTGTTTTTGGTGGTTGGGTGGTTTTAGTGGTTTTATAGGTGTACGGCGGGATGTTTCCCGTTCCGGGGCCATGTATTTGCTTCCGTTTCCGTATATTTCCGGTCACCGTACTTTCCGGTAGGCGCACTCTGCGGTTTCCGCGGTGATGGGTGGCGGTATTGCACCTAGAGCGCCGTACGGCGGCGGTGTGGGCCGTTTTGGGGTCATTTCCGCCATCGCGGACTTTGCACTTCCGCCATGGCGTAGTGCTCGTGCCCGATGGGTCGGAATGGACCGCTCTTTGCTCCTTCGTGCAATGGCGGAAACGCTATTTGCGCTGTTGCGGTCCGGTCAGTCACTTTCCGCCAGGGTCGTAATGAGGGCCACTGTGTCCAGGGAAAACGGCAGAACGAAGCCAAACACACGCCACCTAGTGGTCAAAAAGCAGCACAGCAGTTACAATCACTGCCGCTTCAAGGGGAAAAAGTGACGTGCACAGTCCCAAGAAAAACTGTTCAAGGTCCAATATCTGCCATAAAGAGGAGGTGAGACTCATTTTATATGTTATACATATAAAAGACGGAGTTAAGACTGAGAAAGTGTGAGTAGACATACCTAACTATGAAGAAAAGTGTATTTCACGGGGGCATCCCAAGATAACTGCACAGATAAGACACACGGCAGAACCGCAACAATGAGTGGATACTCAGAGGGACCCCATGTAAGTGGTCTGCAAATGAGTCAGGCAGTACAGAGAATGGCGAGTGCCGGCAGGCCCCACAGGAGAGAGGAAAGGAGCATAATGGAGGACCTGGTGACTTTATCTCGGGGCATGACAGATCTGAGTAAAGCACGCAGGGATAAAGGGGGAAGAAAAAAGACCCGCTTGGCACGTAGCGCCCAGAATCCCGTGTTCGCTATGGCGAGGCAATAGTGGCAAGAGGAAGGCGAGGTCGAGAAACAAATATGATTATAGCTCAGATGACATATCTGACGAAGACTGCAAGAGCAGTAGCAAGTCAGACGAGCACAGCTCGTCAGAATATCAGACCTCCTCATCGAGTGAAGGGCGAGAGCCCAGGAGCAAGAAAGGCAGAAAGGAAGATGAGGGACTGCGGGGGATGAATTTGACCGGGATGAGCTAGTGCACCCGAGGTCAACTGAATGGGACCCCCCAGAGAATATAGCAGAATACCTAAGGAAGAGACTTAGGGCGCCACTAAGCAAACAAGCCAGAAATAAAATGAGGTCTGAATGCCCCAGACCCAGGGTGCCAGATGGAGTGGCGGAAACACCCAATATTGATTTTATTTTAAAATTTGTTTATTGGCATTTTTCCAGCAATTTCGGTTACATAACTCTCATATGTGCCTTGCGCATATCCAATTTCAGTGCATTTCAACTTAACTTAAACATTATAACATACAACAATAACTGTCTCCTTGTTTTGTTCATGTGTTGCAGTATCACTTGTCCCGGTGGGGTGGAGGGAGAGTCTGGGGAGGGAGTGATCTGGTTGCACAAGGGGGGGCGGAGGCGGGGTGCCCTCCCGGGGCGAGTTATAGCTTCAGTGAGTTCTTCCAGGCTGCCCTCGTCTGTCCTGCGGGTGTGTTTGTCTCAGGCCTTTGATTCATAGGGGCTTGTCATCCGAGGGGAGAAACATATGTCTGGTGAGTTCTTTCCATGCCTCGAGCGCTCTGCTGGATTCATCAGTGGACCTGGCGACACACTCCTCCCAACCTTGGTCTCAGCTAACACCCATCTCTCCGTTTCGCTGTGCCATATTCTGTATTGTGGTCCCGCAGGCCTTTTCCAGGACATGGCAATAATCCTTTTGGCCAGTATGCACGTAATGTCCATTCCCGGGGAGGTACGGCAGAGACGTAAAAAAGGGCATAGCCCGGTCTTGGAGGTCCTGCCAAGATAAATTATTTGATATGGTTGGGCCCATCGCAAGGATATGGCAGCTTGTGGAGGAGGGAAAGCAGAAGAAAGAAACCATTGACCCAGAAATAATTGCAGGCTGGGCCCAAAGGACAATATGTCTGCTGGGAAATACAAATACTGTGATAGCCACAGAGAGAAGGCGATCTATCTTGATGAAGATGGACTCGAAATTGGGAGAACTGGCCACATCAGAACAAGCAGCGGCTGCCAAAGGACAATTATTTGGAGAGTCTTTTATAAAAGACATAACTAAGTTTACCAATACATAGGCTTCTATGGATAAGGCACAAGCTTCCCTCAAAAAGATTTTTGGAAGGAAGTTTTTTGACAAGACTGGCAGCGGTAAGGGCTGCTCGGCCAGCCTCTATCAGTATCACAGATCCTACAGTGACAGACATCACTGGAGGGAACAAGAGGACTGTAGGGCAAATCTTTTCTTCCCTTCCAGAAGAAGAAGCAGAGGTGGATGCTGGAGAGGCAGCGGCAGACAGCAGCATCAAAATGCCACCGTGAGAGGAAAAAGCATGCTAGCGAAAGAGTTAGAAGCGGGCATACCTCCAGTAGGAGGGAGAGTGAGGCTGCATGTGCAAAACTGGGTAGAAATATATTTCTGGCAAGAACCAATATAGGAAGCCACACCCAAACAGATAAAGTACAGCAGGGAGGATGAAGCACCGCTAGACAGAGAAGTAGATCAGCTGAAAATAAAAAAGGCGATCAGCCCGGCCAGAGAGGGGCAGGAAGGTTTTATAAGCAACCTGTTTTTAGTGAAAGGCAAACACAAAGTCAGACCAGTGATAAACCTCAGGGAACTGAATTCATTTCTGATATACAGACACTTCAAAATGGAAGGAATTCACCTACTGAGGGACATCCTACAGAAAGGGTTAGCGAGGATAGATCTCAGGGACGCCTACCTGACAATACCGATCCATCAGAGTCAGAGGAGACTACTACAGTTCCTCTGGAAAGGAGAGAAATGGGAATTCACGAGCTTGCCGTTCAGACTGGCGTCAGCCCCCTGGTGCTTCACCAATTGTTGAAACCAGTGGTAGGAACCTCAGAGAACAGGCAATCAGATTGATTATATACCTGGACGATATCTGCATAATGTGCCAGGACAAGGAGACGTTAGTGGAACAGATCCGGATAACAACAGAATTATTGCAGCAGTTAGGATTCCTAATAAACTGGGAGAAGTCGGAATTAGAACCAGCCCAGCCAATAGAATTTTTAGGGTTCATCCTTGAGACAGTGCAGGGCACACTCAGTTTACCGCTAGGGAAGGTGAACTCCATCACAAGAGAGATAAAGAACTTGATGGCAAGGCAGATGATTTCTCTGAGAGAGATAGCCAGGCTGGTAGGCCGACTGTCATCTTTGATTCAGGCAATTCTTCCGGGCCCACTGCATTACAGAGCGTTGCAGCGGTTGAAAATAGAACATATCAGGAAAGGTCTGACTTACGAACAGAAAGTACCCATTTTGCAGGAAGCGAGAATGGAACTAGAATGGTGGTACTACCACATGGAAGCATGGAATGGCAGTGCTATATTTGGATCCTCCCCGGACCTGGTAATAGAATCGGACACCAGCCGCTGGGGCTGCAGGGCCAGGTGCGGTGAACAGGTGACTGGGGGGAGATGGTTGAGCGAAGAACTGGGTCTCCATATCAACTGTCTCGGGCTGTTAGCGGGATCCATTGTAGTCCGTTGCTGGACTCGGGAAGGAGCGAGATGCGCCATCTTGCTCAAGATGGACAATGTCTAGGCAGTCAGGTACATTAACCGGCTGGGAGGGACAAGATCCAGGATGCTGTCGGAGCTAGCCAAGGATTTTTGGCACGTATGTCTCCAGAGAGGAGTCAGCGTGATGGCGGAACACCTGCCGGGGGAACAGAACCAGGTTGCGGATTGGAACTCGAGACACCTGAGGGACTCCAGCGATTGACAGCTTGAGGACTCTGTATTCCAGGAGATAATGCATCAGAGAGGTCTGTGCCAGACTGATGTTTTCGCTTCGAGATTGAACAGAAAGATCTCCAGATTTTACAGCCGGAGGCCAGATCCAGAAGCAGCAGCAACAGATTATTTTTCTCAAGGTTTGGGGACCAGCGAAGGAACACGCATTCCCACCCTTTGCCATGATAGCAAGAACTGTGGCGGAGCTCAGGAGACAGGGAGCGACAGTGATTTTAGTGACTCCTGAGTGGAAGGGACAAGCATGATTCCCAGATCTACTGGAGATGTCGTACGACTTTCCAATTCTATTGCCACACAGACAAGACATAGTACTGGGACCAGCAGGAGAACTCCACCCGATGATTCAAACAGGGAATCTGAACCTGATAGCATGGACGATTTCAGGAGATTCTGGGCCAAGCCAGGTCTTTCGGGAACAGCTCAAGAATTTATCAAAGAATCATGGACCCTGGTGACCGGGAAGGCTTATAGAGTGGCATGGCGAAAATGGAGTAATTGGTGCATAGAGAGGGAGGTTAATCCCATACGAACAGATGTGACAGGTACAGATCAGCGATATCTGCAGGTCACTAGTATATAGAAGGAAAACCAGTGGTGGAACACCCATTGATCTGTAGATTACTGAAGGGAGTCAAATGCATGAGACCACCCGCACCAAGATATTCACGCCTCTGGGATGTGAGTGTGGTGTTGAGGATGTTTCAGTCTTGGCCGGACAACAAAGATCTATCTAGGAAAACTCTCTGGGCGAAACTAACTACATTATTATGCTTAATCTCCTGTAAGAGAGTGTCCGAGGTCAGGCATAAGAGGCAGACAGAAAATTCTTTTCTCCCACAGGTATTATATTCTACATAGAAAAGAGGACGAAGACAGGGATTAAGACTTTAGAGTATATGGCTTTTCCAGAAAGGCCCAGATTATGCCCGGTTAGATGTCTGAAGGTTTATGAGGCAGTGGCAGATCGCGTGAGACCCGCAGGAGAATCTCAGCTGTTGATAGCGGTGAGGAGGCCGTTTAAGGCAGTAGCGTCAGCCACATTAGCTAAATGGGTGAGATGGTGCATGGCAGAAGCAGGCATTGACGTGGGTCAGTTTGGAGCACATTCAACCAGAGGTGCTATGACGTCTTCAGCTTTTATACTAGGGGCTCGCCTAGAGGATATTTTGAAGGCGGCAGACTGGTCAAATGAAACGACTTTTAAGAATTTTTATTTTAGACCAATAGCTTTGTTGGTGGTAAGTAAGCTTTAAACGAGCATACTCAGAGCCTCTGAGTCTTGATAGAGAATACAGATTTTCAACACATTTGTTACAGAAAGTCATGATTCTATTAAAGACTCAGAGGCGAAAGATTATTCCACCCATTCAATCGCTTTAGTGTATGAATGATAACAAGACGTTTATCAACATATTGTTGGGATAATGCTGGGATAATGGAAATGTTATGTATTGTTACTATTATGTGATTGACCACCTGTTCAGGAAGAGTTGTTTCATTGAGGTTTATATTTTTTGACAGGGGCAGAGAATAAACCAGCGGCCTCATGAGAAATGTTCAGGATAATAAATTAAGAGGAGACGTCTACCGGTTGAGGCGCAAGTTATTCAGAGATCGATCAGCGGCAGAAAAAGGAAGAAGCACAGAAGTTGACAGAGTTTATGTGGAATGGTTTAATGTGATTGGACTAGAAAGACATGTTTTGAAACAGACCTATGAAAAACAAACTACAGATTCACCTTGGTTATTGGGAGTTGTAGTTCATTGTTAGTTTGTTGTTTCATTATATTTAGTTTGTTGTTGCTGCTCGAGAAGTAAAGAGAAGAATTTAGCATAATCTTTCGCCTCCGAGTCTTTAATAGAATCATGACTTTCTGTAACAAATGTGTTGCAAATCTGTATTATCGTCTGGTACTCTTTAAAAAACTGCTTTTGAGAATTAAAACATGTACTCTGTTTGTTTTTGACCAAAGTCTACTACTTGAGCATGCCCTCTCCCCTCACTATTTTAGCGGGCACACCTTGCCCTGCAAGCAGCCACTCCCTGCCTTGCCCACAAACCCCCATCACCTTCCCCCCCAAACACACCCTTTCCCGTCCCTAAAAACTGCACGACTAGCCCTAGCAAGAACCGAAGACGCATCCCTCTCCCCCTCAGACCCTCCTTCCCTCTCTCACACTCCAATCGCAACAAGGAAACTAAAGAGGAATCGCACCTGGTCCCCCTCAATCTCTCAGCACTCCTCGCCTCCCCTGTCCCGACCCACCTCCACTTTCCCCAATCACCTCCGTCCCCCGTAGCTTCGTCTTTCCTGAAACCCCTCTCCCTCGACTTCTCATCAACTGTAATGGAAACCCCTAACCGCCCACACCCCACCTTCAAATCCCGCGAGCCAAACCCGATCATCTGAACACATGCAGCCACCCAATCCCGCCCGAAGCCCGCCAATCCTTCTGCCCGCCCACTCTTCTCACCGATCATCACCCACCACCTCCCTCTCCAGCTCCCTCTCTCTCTGCCACTACCCCCTTCCGCCCCAGCCCCGAGACCAACCTCGCCTGCCGATGTGAACTGCATCCTATTTAATGCCCGATCCGTAGCAAAAAACAGATTCTCCATCTTTGACCTCCTCACTCTGACAATCCAGACCTGGTTTTCATCACCGGAACTTGGTTCTCTGATGACTTTGCACCAATCGCCAGTGAAGCCTTCCCCCCTGACTACACCCTCATCCCACTGAACCGTCCATCTAGAGGAGGGGGAGACGCATTCGTCTACAAGTCTTTCTACCACGCCTCAATTATCGACAACCAACCTTCCATTCCTTCCTGCGAATCACCCCTCGTTAAACTATCCCTCTCCCTGTCACTCTCGCACAGCTTCCTAATAATCTACAGGCCCCCAGGCTACGATAGACAATTCGCAAACAATCTCTGCGACTCAATCGCCACCCTTCAACTAAAGCATCCCAACCTCACCCTTCTTGGAGACTTCAACATTTGGCTCGACATCCCCACCAACCCTATGACACACTCTCTGGTTGACGGTTTAGACGCAATTAACCTTCAACCCCACATAAATGGCCCGACTCACAATAAAGGACACACTCTTGATGCTAACTTTAGTTCCAACACCCGGATCCATTTAAACCCCTCCACCCCCATCATCTGGTCCGATCACTTAATTCTCTCTTTCGCCATTCACTCACCCGACCCCACTCCCGTACTCGAATCTGAACCACCAAATCTACGCAAATGCTGGAAAAAACTAATAATCGTCCCGGACCTAAGCAACGTACTCCTCCAATCTCCACCACCTACCTGCCAGCTGACTAAACAATTAACCCCCGATGCCTTTGACTCTTGGCTCAACGCATCTCTGATGCCGCTCACACCCCCTTGCAAACCATCATCCCGTCGTGGCCTTTTCCCCAGATGGTTCACTCCTGAGTTGAAGACCACTAAACAATTATATAAATACCTAGAACGCAAATGGCAGAAAGACAAAACCAAAGAGAACAGGGCCATCTTGGCCGACACCTTTATCAGTACAAGGCAGAAATCCGGAAAGCAAAAAAAGCCCACTACAACTCCCGAATCCTAAACTGCAAAAACCCAAGCAAGGATCTCCACAAAATCATCTCTGAGTTCACCAAACCGGCTTGCACCACGACCGTCCCGACCCCCTCACAATCACTGTGCAACTCACTCTGCCTCCACTTTTACACCACGGCTCTCGAAAGAACAAATACTCTAACCACCAAACTGGCTCTCTTACATCCACCAGGCAATACTCCCTCCTTATCGGCCAACCCACCAGCTGCGACCACTACGCAACCAACGTTCGAATCCTTTAGTCCAATATCACCAGAGCAATTTCTCAAACTTCTATCTGCCCGCAAACCATCTGGCTCCCCGCTGGACCATTGCCCGGCCACAACCCTCAAAGAAATTTTCGCTTCCACCTGCGCAGGAGAACAAGCAAGATCCATCATAAATGCCTCCCTTTCCTCTGGTATCTTTCCGAATGCATTCAAAACGGTTCATGTCAAACCACTAATCAAAAAACCTTCTCTCGACCCTCTCCAGCCCAAAAACTACCGCCCCATCTCAAACACCAGATTCCTTGCAAAACTCATTGACCAAACCGCCTACTCCCAACTAAATGCCTTTGTCGAAGCCAACAATCTCCTAGACCCTGCACAATCAAGTTTCAGAGCCCGTCACGGAACCGAAACCACCCTAACCTCAATCTGGGATGACCTTAAAATGACGGCAGACTCTGCGGGATGCGCGGCACTAATCCTTCTTGACCTATCCACTGTCAAGGTGCAGGCCTTGGGATTATGTAAAGGGGAGCCTGGAGTGAGTTGTGGACGTGGTCCACACATGGACAAACACAAAAAACTCCAGCGCAAACGGATATTGCCTTATCGAAGGCTTCTGTGCCCTCTTTGCAGGAACAAAGGCCTACAAACTCCAACTCCCCGCAAGCCCCGGGCCAGAAACTACAAAACCCCACCCACGTCGGGTGGAGCACATCCGCGCATGCGCGCGCGCGTGTTAGCACGGAGCTTGTGCTTGAACTCCCGAATGAAGAGAACGTGTTTATTGCAGCTCCAAGGAAGGGGACACACGCGAGGGGCCACGCCCCAGCCAGCCATCACCCGGGCCCCTCACACGCCTGAGATAAGTACAGCAAGCGCAGGGGAGCAGCTACAGCACATGCTGGGAAAATCGCGCTTGAGCAGCAAAGCCGCGTTCAGGGGCGAACAGTCAGGAGTCTCTCACGCGAAGCGGGGCACACGCAAGGGGGCACCGCCCAGACTCATCAGTCCCCTTGTTCGGCAAAAGATAAGTCCAGCATAAATCCAAAGCTAAGACCCGCGCAAGACTCGCACCGAAGCGCAGCGATCCCACGAGCAGTGCATATTATTTGCATGCATAATTAGCCATGTGCATTAGCTAAGGGAACCGCAATTGGGAGCACAGCGGCGTGGCTTGTACAGAAGTCGCACTGCGCCACGTGCGGCTAGCGGCACGTTTATTCTAATCTACGTGTGCATATTAACACGTGGATCAGCGAGAACTGCGGGGCCACGTGCGGCCTAACCGCATATTAGGGTGAAACCCACTCAAGGGGGCATACGAGTTAGAACGTGGGGGTGCATGAAGGAATGTCGTTTACCCACTGATGCATCTGTTGTGTGTGTGAGGAAACACTCACAAGGTAGTAACTCATAACTCTCTTTGCAGCATTTATCTGATCCGGAGACCGGACCTGAGAGTGCGCAGGCAGGAGGCCAGCACTCAAAAACAGAGATAAGTCCTTTTGCTCTAACTGCCTCATTGATAACAGTCTGTAATGTGGGCATGTAATGTATATGCAGGTTTGATATGCATGTTTAATTGTTAGTTTGTATTTACCCTATCACCCCCAGTCCTGTCCACCTTCCCTCTCCTAAACCTTGTCCCGGTTATCCTGAAAACCAGTTCCTGTCCAACCATCGATTCCCTAACCCTCTTTCCCCGCCGGGGTCTCGGAGGCCTGTGTAAGCTGTGACTTGCAGGCACTCGGACCGCGGAGGGGGTGGTTGGTTCGTGCCACTCCTGCACTTGAAGGTTGGAGCCTGACAGAAGCACAAGCCCAAGTGTAACAGGCGACCGAGTGGTGCGAACCAGCCTGTCATGGAGGAGCTTACGAAGGTTTTGCAGGGCCTCCAGGCTGAGCTTGCTGCCACCAGACAGGATTACGCTGTGTTAGCTACGCAAGTGCGCAGTTTAGCTGCACAAGCAGCCCCCCTCCCTACAGAGTCTACGCGCCCTACGCCCGTACAGGTCCAGGTTACTCCTGAACCTGTAGTACCCTTAGCTCCACCTGAGAGGTATGCGGTAGACCCCCAGAAATACCAGACCTTCATGACCCAATGCCAGCTGCACTTCCTTACGAAACCAGCAGCCTTTCGGATCATCCAAGCCCGGACCGCTTTCGTAATTTCTTATCTAACTGGGGACGCTGCAGCTTGGGCAAACCCTTTGGTGCATAGGGATGATGGAGTGTTGTACGATTGGGATGAATTCCAGCTGGAATTCGGCAGGATCTTCAACCGGAAGGCTGCCGCCACGTGTAGGGACAGGGAATTGCTCACCTTACGTCAAGGTAGCAAGGAACTGGTGACATATGTCACACAGTTTAATAGGTTGGTCGCTGAAGCTGAGTGGCCAAGAGAAAAGCAAATGTCTCTCTTTTACCTAGGGTTACGTGATGAATTAAAAGATCTCATAGCCCAGGTAGATCCACAGCCCCAGGATTGTCCGTCAATGATTGACCTAGCATTAAGACTGGATCATAGGCAAGCTGAACGTCGCGGAGACAAGAAGCGAGGGGACCCGCGTCCCATAGCTAGGTTGGACCGTTTTGGGACTTCCCGTCCTCCCACATCATCTGTGGAGAGAGTGACAGGAGACGAGCCAATGCAGGAGCTGTTCGTGGTCCTCTCACTAAACAGGAGAGGGAGCGTAGATGCAAGGAAGGACTATGTCTGTACTGTGGTATCTCGGGGCACTTTGTAAAAGAGTGCCCTAATAAACCTAAGCCGCAGGGAAACGCCTTTGCTCGGCAATAGTAGGGGTGGTACAGTCGAGCCAGGTCGTGGAGATTGCCCCAGCAGTTGGTTTCAGCAATTATGCTCCGCATGTCACGTTGTCTGGTGTGTTAGGTTTCCTGCACCAGGAGGTTACGGTTACATTGTTTTTGGATTCAGGAGCCACCGGCAATTTCGTTGATGTCGCGTATGCTAACAAGCTGGGGCTACCTTTGTGTAGTAAATCTACTCCGGAATCCGTCAGGACGGTCGATGGTACTGTATTATGTTCTGGACCTGTCATCCAAAGCACACAAGTGGTAACCCTACGTTGTCAGCAAAATCATTTGGAAGACATCCAATTTGATTTAATTGCAGCACCACAATTCGGGATTATTTTGGGCCTTCCTTGGTTTTACAAACACAATCCCAAGATAGTGTGGTCAGAAAACAAGGTGAGCTTTTCATCCGAATTCTGCCTCGCACAGTGCTTACAAGCCGAAAAGAAACCATGTATAGCCACATTCGAACCCTCCGACATGAGTGCCTTACCTGCCGAGTACGCGTAATATACCGATGTGTTTAACAAACAAGCGGCTGAAACCCTGCCACCTCATCGGCCATTTGATTGCCGAATTGACCTAGAGCCAGGAGCAGTCTTACCCTGCAGTAGGGAGTATGCGCTCACGGAAAATGAGACGAAACATCTAAAAGAATACATAGACACTAACCTACGAAGTGGGTTTATTAGACACTCTAATTCTCCAGTTTTCTCGCCATTATTCTTCATACCGAAAAAGACCGGAGACTTAAGAACATACATCGATTATCGCGGAATAAATCGTATCACCATTAAAAATCGGTATCCATTACCGTTAATTCCGGTCTTACTGGATCAAGTGCGGAAGGCGACCATATACACTAAGCTAGACCTTCGAGGGGCATATCACCTGGTACGAGTGCGGGCTGGGGATGAATGGAAAACAGCGTTCCGGACTAAGTTTGGCCTGTACGAGTATCAGGTGATGCCGTTCGGTCTGTGCAAAGCCCCAGCTGCCTTTCAGCATTTCCTGGATGAAGTGCTACGTGAATTTCTAGATATCTTTGCGGTGGTATACATCGATGACATCTTAATTTACTCACAAGACAAAGATGAACATGTGAAACATGTCAAGGCAGTACTCCAACGTTTACGAGAACATGGTTTGTTCGCTAAACTGGAGAAGTGTGAATTTCACTCTTCTAGGGTGGAATTTCTGGGGTATTTTTTGACCCCGTCTGGGGTACAAATGGATCAACGAAAAGTGCAAGCAATCTTAGACTGGCCAAACCCCAGAAATCGGTGAAGGAAGTGCAATCCTTCCTAGGCTTTGCTAACTTCTACCGACGGTTTATCTGAAATTTCTCGGAATTGGTGACCCCCATTACCTCCTTGCTAAAAAAAGGACGTTCTTATGTGTGGAACGAAGCCGCAGAACTAGGCTTTCAACAGTTGAAAAAGGCTTTCACGTCTGCCCCGGTGCTAAAGCATCCCGATCTAGCTCAGCCCTTCGTGGTCGAGACAGATGCCTCCAGCTACGCCATCGGTGCAGTTCTTTCGCAACGGGAAGTGCAGACAGGAATGCTCCATCCTGTTGCCTACTATTCCCGCAAATTACTCCCTGCCGAAGCTAATTATACCATAGCTGATCGGGAATTGCTAGCAGTCAAGGCGGCCTTTGAGGAATTGAGACATTACCTCATGGGGGCTCATCATACCGTGACTGTGATTACCGATCATCGGAACCTACAGTTCATTAAAACAGCTAAGACACTTAGTCCACGCCAACTACGTTGGGCATTATTCTTCGCTGATTATGATTTTCTGATTACTTATCGGCCTGGAACTGACAACAAAAAAGCAGATATCTTGTCACGATACCCCGATTCGGACGATAAGGAATGTATGGAAAATCGGCCTATTGTGCCTCCTCCGCGAATTATCGGGGTAGTCGGACGGCCTAACATATTCGAAGATGTGCAAACAGCCATGACTACACAAGAGTTGCAAGACTGGTGTGGGAAGGGTTCACAACATTCTCTGGTAAATGGACTTCCCTACTATGCTAAAGCATTGTACCTGCCCACAGAAGAGCTCAGAAAAGAGGTTATGCAGTGGTGCCATGATGCCACTACCGCAGGTCATCCAGGTGTAGCCAAAACCCAGCGGAACGTTGCTCGGCATTTTTGGTGGCCTACACAGCTACGGGATGTGCGCAAATATGTGACAGAATGCGACGTTTGTGGAAGACAGAAGTCCAGCCATCAAAAACCGGCGGGATTACTACAACCCTTGCCAACTCCCCCCACCCCATGGCACACTGTCACCATGGACTTAATTGTGGACTTGCCACCTGTCCAAAAATACACTTCCATTTTGGTACTGGTTGATTCACTCACAAAAATGGGTCATTTTATTCCATGTAAAGGGGTACCCACAGCTGGGGAATTGGCGGAACAATTCTTACAAAACGTAGTGCGACTGCATGGACTTCCAACATGAGCAATTACTGATCGTGGTCCACAGTTCACCTCCCGCTTCTGGCGCGCCTTTTGCCAGTTAATCGGTATGGAAGTAAGTTTGTCCTCGGGATACCATCCAGAAACCGATGGACAAACCGAGAGATTAAATCAGGGCCTGGAGCAGTACTTACGCTGCTACACTGCAGACACTGAAACTTCATGGGTTCAGTATGTATGGTTGGCAGAAATTGCGTACAACAATGCTCTCCATAGTTCCACAAAGCATACCCCATTCTTCGGGGTTTATGGTTTCCACCCTAGGGTTTTGCCCACAGTTCCCAGCCCATCCCTGGAGGATATACCCACACTCAGGGGGCATCATGTTTATGCACAACAAATCTGGTCTAGTATACAAAAAAATTTAGATGCTGCAAAACAATCATACAAACATTACGCTGATTTGAAAAGGAGACAAAGCCCTCCATATAAACAAGGGGACCGCGTTTGGCTATCCACACGCAATATTAAAATGTCCGGCCCACGTAAGTTGCAACCGCGATATCTGGGTCCCTTTACCATCTCTGCAGTAATTAATCTGGTGGCAGTAAAGCTAGCCTTGCCAAAACAAATGAAGATCCACCCCACCTTTCATGTATCCCTGTTGAAACCTGCACCCTCCACTGTCCCTACTAAGAAACCACCACCAATATTAGTCCAGGGACACCCTGAATATGAGGTTAGAGCAATTCTGAATTCTCAGCATCGGAAAAATGGTTTGTACTACTTTATTGATTGGGTGGGATATGGCCCGGAGGACTGGTCTTGGGAGCCAGCCGGCAATGTGCATGCGCCCAGGTTGATTATAGCGTTTCATTGAGATTACCCAGGGAAACTCAAACCCAGAACCTTCTGTGCGGGGGGGAGTACTGTCAAGGTGCAGGCCTTGGGATTATGTAAAGGGGAGCCTGGAGTGAGTTGTGGACGTGGTCCACACATGAACAAACACAAAAAACTCCAGCGCAAACGGATATTGCCTTATCGAAGGCTTCTGTGCCCTCTTTGCAGGAACAAAGGCCTACAAACTCCAACTCCCAGCAAGCCCCGGGCCAGAAACTACAAAACCCCACCCACGTCGGGTGGAGCACATTCGTGCATGCGCGCGCGCGTGTTAGCACGGAGCTTGTGCTTGAACTCCCGAATGAAGAGGACGTGTTTATTGCAGCTCCAAGGAAGGGGACACACGCGAGGGGCCACGCCCCAGCCAGCCATCACCCGGGCCCCTCACACGCCTGAGATAAGTACAGCAAGCGCAGGGGAGCAGCTACAGCACATGCTGGGAAAATCGCGCTTGAGCAGCAAAGCCGCGTTCAGGGGCGAACAGTCAGGAGTCTCTCACGCGAAGCGGGGCACACGCAAGGGGGCACCGCCCAGACTCATCAGTCCCCTTGTTCGGCAAAAGATAAGTCCAGCATAAATCCAAAGCTAAGACCCGCGCAAGACTCGCACCGAAGCGCAGCGATCCCACGAGCAGTGCATATTATTTGCATGCATAAATAGCCATGTGCATTAGCTAAGCAGACCATCCACCTTATGGCGATTTTGCGATTTGCAAAAAAATCGCAAAATGTGCCATTTCACGCAATTGCCGCTATAAATCATTAAATGAGCGCGAAAAAGACACGTTAGCTTAGTGTGTCTTCTTTCGCGCTCATTTAATGATTTACAGCAGGCTGCTGATTGCAGCAGCTTGAGGGTTAACACCTCTGCGCTCATGTTGCAGGCCCGGGATTGGAGGAGGGTCACGCAGGCCTGGGAGATGCACAGCATTTGGCTGTGTCCCCAGGCCCCTTCCGCGCCCATTAGCGAGTGCCTGCCCTGCCGAGCTGACAGTTGGTGAAGCATAACCAGGTAAGCAGTCTGGCCTGCCCACCAATCTGCCCCCAACTAAGGCAGAGCACCCAAACAGGCCAAATTGGTGTTTTCATTACACCTTCTTGTCGACCACTTAAGGCTTTCCGACGCTCGTAGCTACGAGCGTCTGCAATTGGTATGATGCAGCCCAGCCTTGAATCAAGGCTGGGCTGCATCATACCAATTGTCAGTCGCTCGTAGCTGTATTCGTTTCAAATTGTTTTTAATTGGTATCATGGGCTGCATGATACCATATGTAAAACAATTTAAAACGAATACAGCTACGAGCGTCTTCATTTGGTAACATGCAGCCCATGATACCAATTGAAGACGCTCGTAGCTGTATTCGTTTCAAATTGTTTTACAATTGGTATCATGGGCTGCATGATACCATATGTAAAACAATTTGAAACGAATACAGCTACGAGCGTCTTCATTTGGTAACATGCAGCCCATGATACCAATTGAAGACGCTCGTAGCTGTATTCGTTTCAAATTGTTTTACAATTGGTATCATGGGCTGCATGATACCATATGTAAAACAATTTGAAATGAATACAGCTACAAGCTCTTCATTTGGTAACATGCAGCCCGTGCACCTGGCTGGCAGCGTGATTCCCACCCACAGATGGACAGATTAGAGTGAGTGTGAGAGGAAGGGAGAGAGAGAGAGAGTGCAGAGAGAGGGTGCAGAGAGTCAAGGAAAGACAGAGTGTGTGTGTGTGTATCTGGGAGAGAGTGAGAGAGAAAGAGAGATAGAGCGAGAAAGAGGGTGCAGAGAGACAAGGAGAGACAGTTTGTGTGTGTCAGAGAGAGAGAGAGAGAAAGAGAGATAGAGAGAACGAGGGTGCAGAGAGACAAGTAGAGACAGAGAGTTTGTGCGTGTGTGTGGGCGAGAGAGAAAGGGAGATAGAGAGAGAAAGAGGGTGCAGAGAGACAAGGAGAGACAGAGTTTGTGTGTGTGTGTGTGGGAGAGAGCGCGAGAGAGAAGGGAGATGGAGAGAGGAAGAGGGTGTAGAGAGACAAGGAAAGACAAAGTGTGTGTGTGTGTGGGGGGAGAGAGAAAGAGAGATAGAGAGAAAGAGGGTGTAGAGAGACAAGGAAAGACAAAGAGTGTGTGTGTGTGGGGGGCAGAGAGGGAGTGAGAGAAAGAGAGAGAGAGAAACAGGGCGCAGAGATACAAGGAGAGAGAGAGTGAGGGAGTACTAGGCTCTGGGGCAGCTCAAATACTGATACTCTTTTTGCCTAAAAAATGTCTCGAAAATTAAGACATTTTAGATATTATAATGTACTAAATTGATTTCCAAAAGGTGATTTTCTATGGCAAAAGCAGAAAAAATGAGAATTAATTGAGCTGACAAAAAAGCTTAGATTGGTATCAGCATGATACCAATTGTAAAACAATTTGAAACGAATACAGCTTCAATTGGTATCATGGGCTGCATGATACCAAATGAAGATGCTCATAGCTGCATTCGTTTTAAATTGCTTTACAATTGGAATCATGCAACTGTATTCGTTTCAAATTGTTTTACAATTGGTATCATGCAGCCCATGATACCAATTGTAGAAAACCGTAGCTGTATTTGTTTCAAATTACTTTACAATTGGGCTCATGCAGCCCAGCCTTGAATCAAGGGTGTTGTTTTTATGTAAGGCAAATGCTATTCGTCCTGTGCAATTTTGGTGGTTATGCAGAGCCAATTTAATGAAATATGCATATTTCACCTTGATATGCTAATTTCTGGTGACATCACATGCCATTGCATTTGTTGATGAATCCCCCCACTTTAATTTGTAGGACTTGATCCCTGGTAGTGTTCTGATGTTTCATTTCTGTTTGTGGGTTTATTAAGTCACCATGTGTGGGTGGCATAACCAAGGAATGATGACCCCTCCAAGAGAGTTCATTTTTTGGCTAGGTATTATGGGCTCTTGCAGTTACTGCTACTGCATTGCCCCTGTGTCTTGGGCCTCATGACTTCCTTCCGTCCCTGGAATAATTGACACAGACATTTTCTGGCAAGGGATGGCTGACCGTCTACCTGTACTATCAAAATTAGCTAGGGCATACAAAGGCTGTGTCATAAGTTCTGCCGATGCGGAGAGGAGTAACAGCATTTACAAAATTATTTTGTCTGCTAGGCGTCGATCGCTTGTCGAGAAAACAATACAAGCACTTGTGTTTTTGCACTACAACCAGCAGCAACGGGATGTTGAGTTTGCTTGTGGTTCAACTGAGGACTTGCAACGAAACTGTCTAGTTTTAGAAGCAGAGTCTGAAGATGAGTCTGATGAAAACTAAAAAACTATTTGTAGGTTTGTTAAAAGTTCCCCACACCACCTCAAACATTCCTGTTTCAATGTGCAAAACTCTTTACTGTTCAAGTTCTTGGTTTTAGGCTAAAAAAGATGTTAAATTATGTATTTTTCAACAATAAAAAATGCCGCAAAAAACGCAGTTGTGTGCCGCAATTTTTTCATTTTTGTGCTGCAATATTTTCCATTTCATGCCGCAATATTCTGGAGGGTCTGGCTAAGGGAACCGCAATTGGGAGCACAGCGGCTTGGCTTGTACAAAAGTCGCACTGCGCCACGTGCGGCTAGCGGCACGTTTATTCTAATCTACGTGTGCATATTAACACGTGGATCAGCGAGAACTGCGGGGCCACGTGCGGCCTAACCGCATATTAGGGTGAAACCCACTCAAGGGGGCATACGAGTTAGAACGTGGGGGTGCATGAAGGAATGTAGTTTACCCACTGATGCATCTGTTGTGTGTGTGAGGAAACACTCACAAGGTAGTAACTCATAACTCTCTTTGCAGCATTTATCTGCTCCGGAGACCGGACCTGAGAGTGCGCAGGCAGGAGGCCAGCACTCAAAAACAGAGATAAGTCCTTTTGCTCTAACTGCCTCATTGATGACAGTCTGTAATTTGGGCATGTAATGTATATGCAGGTTTGGTATGCATGTTTAATTGTTAGTTTGTATTTACCCTATCACCCCCAGTCCTGTCCACCTTCCCTCTCCTAAACATTGTCCCGGTTATCCTGAAAACCAGTTCCTGTCCAACCATCGATTCCCTAACCCTCTTTCCCCGCCGGGGTCTCGGAGGCCTGTGTAAGCTGTGACTTGCAGGCACTCGGACCGCGGAGGGGGTGGTTGGTTCGTGCCACTCCTGCGCTTGAAGGTTGGAGCCTGACAGAAGCACAAGCCCAAGTGTAACAGGCGACCGAGTGGTGCGAACCAGCCTGTCATGGAGGAGCTTACCAAGGTTTTGCAGGGCCTCCAGGCTGAGCTTGCTGCCACCAGACAGGATTACGCTGTGTTAGCTACGCAAGTGTGCAGTTTAGCTGCACAAGCAGCCCCCCTCCCTACAGAGTCTACGCGCCCTATGCCCGTACAGGTCCAGGTTACTCCTGAACCTGTAGTACCCTTAGCTCCACCTGAGAGGTATGCGGGAGACCCCCAGAAATACCAGACCTTCATGACCCAATGCCAGCTGCACTTCCTTACGAAACCAGCAGCCTTTCGGACCATCCAAGCCCGGACCGCTTTCGTAATTTCTTATCTAACTGGGGACGCTGCAGCTTGGGCAAACCCTTTGGTGCATAGGGATGATGGAGTGTTGTACGATTGGGATGAATTCCAGCTGGAATTCGGCAGGATCTTCAACCGGAAGGCAGCCGCCACGTGTAGGGACAGGGAATTGCTCACCTTACGTCAAGGTAGCAAGGAACTGGTGACATATGTCACACAGTTTAATAGGTTGGTCGCTGAAGCTGAGTGGCCAAGAGAAAAGCAAATGTCTCTCTTTTACCTAGGGTTACGTGATGAATTAAAAGATCTCATAGCCCAGGTAGATCCACAGCCCCAGGATTGTCCGTCAATGATTGACCTAGCATTAAGACTGGATCATAGGCAAGCTGAACGTCGCGGAGACAAGAAGCGAGGGGACCCGCGTCCCATAGCTAGGTTGGACCGTTTTGGGACTTCCCGTCCTCCCACATCATCTGTGGAGAGAGTGACAGGAGACGAGCCAATGCAGATAGGAGCTGTTCGTGGTCCTCTCACTAAACAGGAGAGGGAGCGTAGACGCAAGGAAGGACTATGTCTGTACTGTGGTATCTCGGGGCACTTTGTAAAAGAGTGCCCTAATAAACCTAAGCCGCAGGGAAACGCCTTGGCTCGGCAGAAGTAGGGGTGGTACAGTCGAGCCAGGTCGTGGAGATTGCCCCAGCAGTTGGTTTCAGCAATTATGCTCCGCATGTCACGTTGTCTGGTGTGTTAGGTTTCCTGCACCAGGAGGTTACGGTTACATTGTTTTTGGATTCAGGAGCCACCGGCAATTTCGTTAATGTCGCGTATGCTAACAAGCTGGGGCTACCTTTGTGTAGTAAATCTACTCCGGAATCCGTCAGGAAGGTCGATGGTACTGTATTATGTTCTGGACCTGTCATCCAAAGCACACAAGTGGTAACCCTACGTTGTCAGCAAAATCATTTGGAAGACATCCAATTCGATTTAATTGCAGAACCACAATTCGGGATTATTTTGGGCCTTCCTTGGTTTTACAAACACAATCCCAAGATAGTGTGGTCAGAAAACAAGGTGAGCTTTTCATCCGAATTCTGCCTCGCACAGTGCTTACAAGCCGAAAAGAAACCATGTATAGCCACATTCGAACCCTCAGACATGAGTGCCTTACCTGCCGAGTACGCGGAATATACCGATGTGTTTAACAAACAAGCGGCTGAAACCCTGCCACCTCATCGGCCATTTGATTGCCGAATTGACCTAGAGCCAGGAGCAGTCTTACCCTGCAGTAGGGTGTATGCGCTCACGGAAGATGAGACGAAACATCTAAAAGAATACATAGACACTAACCTACGAAGTGGGTTTATTAGACACTCTAATTCTCCAGTTTCCTCGCAATTATTCTTCATACCGAAAAAGACCGGAGACTTAAGAACATGCATCGATTATCGCGGAATAAATCGTATCACCATTAAAAATGGGTATCCATTACCGTTAATTCCGGTCTTACTGGATCAAGTGCGGAAGGCGACCATATACACTAAGCTAGACCTTCGAGGGGCATATCACCTGGTACGAGTGCGGGCTGGGGATGAATGGAAAACAGCGTTCCGGACTAAGTTTGGCCTGTACGAGTATCAGGTGATGCCGTTCGGTCTGTGCAACGCCCCAGCTGCCTTCCAGCATTTCCTGGATGAAGTGCTACGTGAATTTCTAGATATCTTTGCGGTGGTATACATCGATGACATCTTAATTTACTCACAAGACAAAGACGAACATGTGAAACATGTCAAGGCAGTACTCCAACGTTTACGAGAACATGGTTTGTTCGCTAAACTGGAGAAGTGTGAATTTCACTCTTCTAGGGTGGAATTTCTGGGGTATTTTTGGACCCCATCTGGGGTACAAATGGATCAACGAAAAGTGCAAGCAATCTTAGACTGGCCAGCACCGAAATCGGTGAAGGAAGTGCAATCCTTCCTAGGCTTCGCTAACTTCTACCGACGGTTTATCCGAAATTTCTCGGAATTGGTGACCCCCATTACCTCCTTGCTAAAAAAAGGACGTTCTTATGTGTGGAACGAAGCCGCAGAACTAGGCTTTCAACAGTTGAAAAAGGCTTTCACGTCTGCCCCGGTGCTAAAGCATCCCGATCTAGCTCAGCCCTTCATGGTCGAGACAGATGCCTCCAGCTACGCCATCGGTGCAGTTCTTTCGCAACGGGAAATGCAGACAGGAATGCTCCATCCTGTTGCCTACTATTCCCGCAAATTACTCCCTGCCGAAGCTAATTATACCATAGCTGATCGGGAATTTCTAGCAGTCAAGGCGGCCTTTGAGGAATGGAGACATTACCTCATGGGGGCTCATCATACCGTGACTGTGATTACCGATCATCGGAACCTACAGTTCATTAAAACAGCTAAGACACTTAGTCCACGCCAACTACGTTGGGCATTATTCTTCGCTGATTATGATTTTCTGATTACTTATCGGCCTGGAACTGACAACAAAAATGCGGATATCTTGTCACGATACCCCGATTCGGACGATAAGGAATGTATGGAAAATCGGCCTATTGTGCCTCCTCCGCGAATTATCGGGGTAGTCGGACGGCCTAACATATTCGAAGATGTGCAAACAGCCATGACTACACAAGAGTTGCAAGACTGGTGTGGGAAGGGTTCACAACATTCTCTGGTAAATGGACTTCCCTACTATGCTAAAGCATTGTACCTGCCCACAGAAGAGCTCAGAAAAGAGGTTATGCAGTGGTGCCATGATGCCACTACCGCAGGTCATCCAGGTGTAGCCAAAACCCAGCGGAACGTTGCTCGGCATTTTTGGTGGCCTACACAGCTACGGGATGTGCGCAAATATGTGACAGAATGCGACGTTTGTGGAAGACAGAAGTCCAGCCATCAAAAACCGGCGGGATTACTACAACCCTTGCCAACTCCCCCCACCCCATGGCACACTGTCACCATGGACTTAATTGTGGACTTGCCACCTGTCCAAAAATACACTTCCATTTTGGTAGTGGTTGATTCACTCACAAAAATGGGTCATTTTATTCCATGTAAAGGGGTACCCACAGCTGGGGAATTGGCGGAACTATTCTTACAAAACGTAGTGCGACTGCATGGACTTCCAACACGAGTAATTACTGATCGTGGTCCATAGTTCACCTCCCGCTTCTGGCGCGCCTTTTGCCAGTTAATCGGTATGGAAGTAAGTTTGTCCTTGGGATACCATCCAGAAACCAATGGACAAACCGAGAGATTAAATCAGGGCCTGGAGCAGTACTTACGCTGCTACACTGCAGACACTGAAACTTCGTGGGTTCAGTATGTATGGTTGGCAGAAATTGCGTACAACAATGCTCTCCATAGTTCCACAAAGCATACCCCATTCGTCGGGGTTTATGGTTTCCACCCTAGGGTTTTGCCCACAGTTCCCAGCCCATCCCTGGAGGATATACCCACACTCAGGGGGCATCATGTTTATGCACAACAAATCTGGTCTAGTATACAAAAAAATTTAGATGCTGCAAAACAATCATACAAACATTACGCCGATTTGGAAAGGAGACAAAGCCCTCCATATAAACAAGGGGACCGCGTTTGGCTATCCACACGCAATATTAAAATGTCCGGCCCACGTAAGTTGCAACCGCGATATCTGGGTCCCTTTACCATCTCTGCAGTAATTAATCCTGTGGCAGTAAAGCTAGCCTTGCCAAAACAAATGAAGATCCACCCCACCTTTCATGTATCCCTGTTGAAACCTGCACCCTCCACTGTCCCTACTAAGAAACCACCACCAATATTAGTCCAGGGACACCCTGAATATGAGGTTAGAGCAATTCTGAATTCTCAGCATCAGAAAAATGGTTTGTACTACTTTATTGATTGGGTGGGATATGGCCCGGAGGACCGGTCTTGCGCCCAGGTTGATTAGAGCGTTTCATCGAGATTACCCAGGGAAACCCAAACCCAGAACCTTCTGTGCGGGGGGGAGTACTGTCAAGGTGCAGGCCTTGGGATTATGTAAAGGGGAGCCTGGAGTGAGTTGTGGACGTGGTCCACACATGGACAAACACAAAAAACTCCAGCGCAAACGGATATTGCCTTATCGAAGGCTTCTGTGCCCTCTTTGCAGGAACAAAGGCCTACAAACTCCAACTCCCAGCAAGCCCCGGGCCAGAAACTACAAAACCCCACCCACGTCGGGTGGAGCACATCCGCACATGCGCGCGCGCGTGTTAGCACGGGGCTTGTGCTTGAACTCCCGAATGAAGAGGACGTGTTTATTGCAGCTCCAAGGAAGGGGACACACGCGAGGGGCCACGCCCCAGCCAGCCATCACCTGGGCCCCTCACACGCCTGAGATAAGTACAGCAAGCGCAGGGGAGCAGCTACAGCACATGCTGGGAAAATCGCGCTTGAGCAGCAAAGCCGCGTTCTGGGGCGAACAGTCAAGAGTCTCTCACGCGAAGCGGGGCACACGCAAGGGGGCACCGCCCAGACTCATCAGTCCCCTTGTTCGGCAAAAGATAAGTCCAGCATAAATCCAAAGCTAAGACCTGCGCAAGACTCGCACCGAAGCGCAGCGATCCCACGAGCAGTGCATATTATTTGCATGCATAATTAGCCATGTGCATTAGCTAAGGGAACCGCAATTGGGAGCACAGCGGCGTGGCTTGTACAGAAGTCGCACTGCGCCACGTGCGGCTAGCAGCACGTTTATTCTAATCTACGTGTGCATATTAACACGTGGATCAGCGAGAACTGCGGGGCCACGTGCGGCCTAACCGCATATTAGGGTGAAACCCACTCAAGGGGGCATACGAGTTAGAACGTGGGGGATGCATGAAGGAATGTCGTTTACCCACTGATGCATCTGTTGCGTGTGTGAGGAAACACTCACAAGGTAGTAACTCATAACTCTCTTTGCAGAATTTATCTGCTCCGGAGACCGGACCTGAGAGTGCGCAGGCAGGAGGCCAGCACTCAAAAACAGAGATAAGTCCTTTTGCTCTAACTGCCTCATTGATGACAGTCTGTAATTTGGGCATGTAATGTATATGCAGGTTTGGTATGCATGTTTAATTGTTAGTTTGTATTTACCCTATCACCCCCAGTCCTGTCCACCTTCCCTCTCCTAAACCTTGTCCCGGTTATCCTGAAAACCAGTTCCTGTCCAACCATCGATTCCCTAACCCTCTTTCCCCGCCGGGGTCTCGGAGGCCTGTGTAAGCTGTGACTTGCAGGCACTCGGACCGCGGAGGGGGTGGTTGATTCGTGCCACTCCTGCGCTTGAAGGTTGGAGCCTGACATCCACTGCTTTTGACACAATCAATCACTCAATCCTCCTAGACCACCTCCACTCCCTAGGAATTCGTGGAACCGCTCTTAAATGCATAGCTTCATTCCTCAAAGATAGGTACCAAATAACGATACTCTCCAACCATACCTCCCAAGCCCGACCAGTCGACACGGGAGTCCCACAAGGAGCATGCCTATCTGCACTCCTGTTCAATCTCTACTTGATCACCCTCCCTCCAATAGTTCGTTCACACAACATCCTGTGTTACAACTTTGCTGACGACACTCAACTAATTCTAAAACGAATTAACTCAAATCCCAACTCCCAACCTGACCTGGCCTCCTGCCTCCTCGACAACTCTGGATGACCCAAAGCCACCTCTTGTTAAACCCCTCCAAAACTGAAATCATGGCATGTGGCAACTCCGAGCTTCTCCCGCAACCACTACCCTGGCCACCCGCCATGGGCAGCTTACCGACCCCCTGCAAATCAGTGAAAAATCTAGGATGCATCCTGGACTCTGACCTAACACTCTCGCGCCAAGTCAACAATGTCTCAAAATCCTGCCACTACCACCTTAAAACCCTTAGGCGCATCTTTCCATATCTCTCCTTTCCTAACAGACTCTCCGTGGTCCAATCAATCGTTATGTCAAGACTGGACTATGCAAACCCCCTATACCTCGGACTCCACGCGTACCAACTGAATAAACTCCAAAGGGCACAAAACGCGGCACCCAAATTGCTACTTGCGCTCGGCCCAAGAGACCACATCTTCCCAGCCCTTAAGACGCTGCACTGGCTTCCAGTAGCCCGAAGGGTGACTTTCAAAACCGTATGCATCTCCCATCGAGCACTGCATAAAACCGGACCTCAATATCTTCAAAGCAAACTAAAACCCTATCACCCCCCTCGCACCCTAAGATCAAGCACAACCGGCCTCCTAGTCATACCTAAGACAAACTCAGTCAGATTAGGCGGATCATAATTCTCAGCCTTGGCCCCCACACTGTGGAACTCACTCCCACCGCACATCCGCCAAACTGAGGATTTATCATCCTTCCGCAAACTGCTGAAAACCTGGCTCTTCCCCTAAAACCAACCGGTAACCAAACTAACCCAAACAGACAAACAGCATCTCAACAACACCAACCCAACAAACTACCTGAGGCGAGAAATGGACAACTAATAACCCGAATATAAACTAGAAAGACAAACAGAATTAAACGAGTAAAGTAGATCAAAACAGTGAAGTGGATAATAAGAATAAATCATATTGAAACAGTAAGGAGATGTAAACTGCTGAAATGCACATAATGCATGAGGAGGGAGCGAAGTGAATAGCATCGATGAATTAGTTAGAATGGATGAAGCATGTTGAACGGATGAATGCATGAATGGAAGAACAGATGACTATATAGATTGAATAAGTGTGTAAATCGAATGAGTAAGTACATCGGATAAGTGTATAGAAGGATGAACATGTTAAGCGGCTGAGTGTGTTGAGTGGTTGAGTGTAAACAGTTAAATGCAGTGAGTGGAAGAATGCATGAGTGGAGGAACAGATGACTACATAGATCGAATGAGTGTGTAAATCGAATGAGTATGTAGATCGGTTGAAGGTATAGAATGGATGAACATGATATGCGGATGAGCATGTGGAGTGGTTGGGTATGTAGATCAGACGAGCGCGTATGGCGGACGATGGCATAAATACAGAGAAGCAAATGTAGAACTGATGATTGCACAGAATGTATGAGCGAGTGGCGTGGAGGAGCGTGTAGAGTGGAGGAGCGTGTACAGTGGAGGAGCGTGTAGAGTGGAGGTGCGTGTAGAGTGGAGGTGCGTCTAGAGTGGAGGAGCGTCTAGAGTGGAGCAGCGTGTATAGTGGAGGAGCGTGTAGAGTGGAGGTGCGTGTAGAGTGGAGGTTCGTCTAGAGTGGAGGTTCGTCTAGAGTGGAGGTTCGTCTAGAGTGGAGGAGCGTCTAGAGAGGAGGAGTGTGTAGAGTGGAGGAGGTTATAGAGCAGACGAGGTCATAGAGCGGATGAGGCTATAGAACGGATGAGGCTATAGAGCGGATGAGGCTATAGAGTGGAAGAGGTTAGAGAGCGGATGAGGTTAGAGAGCGGATGTGGTTAGAGAGCAAATGAGTGTATAGAGCAAATGAGTGTATAGAGCAAATGAGTGTATAGAGCAAATGAATTAATAGAACAGGATTACTGCATATTAACGAATGACTCTAAGGGACTAATGAGTGCATACTAATGTTGAAACCGAGAAAGCATGAGTGCATAGAGCGGATGAGTGTGCGAAGCTGGTGAGTGCGGGGAATGGGTGAATGCGGGGAGCGGGTGACTGCGCACGGTGGGTGAATGTGAAGTACGGGCGCAGACAGAGTGCATGCGAGGGGCAGACAGAAGTGCGTGCGTGTGGCAGTCAGGAGCGCGCGGGGCAGACTGGAATGCATGAGTGCGCCGAGCAGACCGGAGTGTGTAGCGCTGACGGGGACGCATGGAATGAATAAAAGTCTATAGAACGGACTGGAGCACATAGAACTGCGCGACGTACATAGTATGGTCCGGAATGCAGAAACGTATGAAAGAGCATGTAACCCATCATATCCCACGCTTACTCTCTTCTTTACACCACCACTCAAGTAGAACGCAGAGATACTATGACACCATTCAGTATAACTGTTCTCATACCAACACCTCCCGCTCACTCCCCATCACTCTAAGTAAACACTGCTGGTCACACACCCCCCAGCCAGGCGTTCTCCTCAGGCCTAACGCAGCCCCAGTCAGTCTGGATAAATCCTGCCAGAACGAACACATACCCCTGATCTCAACCACCACACCTACCGCTAAGAAGCAGCTATTAACGAATACCGCACCACCTGCACACATACCCGGTGCGCACACGCGCCGTTGACTCTCCCTACTCTCTCTACTGACCTGAACTTCGGTTCCCAAGGTCGTTCAACCTACCAGCGCCTTCAGACCATACTAATGGTATATAAGGCGCTATATAAGTGCAAAATAACATAACATCTGATTATTACGTTCTGAAGATGACTGCCACGTTTTTTATTTCCATATGTGCCAGGGTTACTGTGGAGACGAAAGTCTGTGTCCATGCAAGCTAGGAAGGGGAGAAGTAGGGAGCCACCTTTCCCCGCCAAGCGCAGTCTGGACGCGGAGCTGTAAGAAAGAGCCTCACTGGGGTATGTGTTCAAGCTGTGGAGTCACCCTATTTGTGAATACCGCTGTGGCGGGGAGTTCATGCACACACACCGTGGCTGTAACAGGTGTGTGATCCAGCTGTGTCCATAGCTCCACGGTCTTGCTCAAAGGCTTTACTCCTGTGTACTACTTGTTCTTTTTGTGGGATTTTCACATCAATAACCTTATTCTTGCAGTGTTTTGCCTTCAAGATAACCATGCAATATAATCACTTATTTATTTTCAAATTTGTTTATGGAGCCAAGTGTGCTAATGCAACAATGCAAGTCGGAATAAAGTAGTGTTCAATACAGCATTAATAATTCTAAGGCAGTGTAATGCATGTGAGCTAAAAAAAAACATGGCGCTGGTGCCTGCCCATTTTGGACATTCACTTCCATAACCACAATGAAAGTTTACGTTTCTGTGAGCTTAATTACGAAACATGAGTTCTGCCACGGTTGCAATGTTTATATTTGGAGGCAGATGAGCTCACTGTGGAGGATACTTGGTGCATTGTTCAATCAAGGATGCGTCAGAGTAGTGGAGGTGCAGTGATAAGGGGTGCTGGGAGCGAGCGTGTGGGAGACGAACTGGGCTTTTCCACTATCAACTGGATTTTTCCACGCTGTGCCCCCATGCTTGCTGTCTGTCCTTCTGCCGGGGATGGTTGACAACCTGAGGTGGGTGGGGATTTTTGTTCCCCATAAGAAAGGAGATATCCACGTAGTGGAATAGAACTGATACCATGGTGTCATGGTCATGAAGTCAGGGGCACAGGCATGCAGGGGTCGCATGCACAGGAGACGTGGGTGGACACTGTCCTGGCGCCTTTGACGCCAGGCTCATGTAGGAAAGTAAACAAGAACATTCATTTAACACTAAAAAGCTTTTATTATGGACATAGCACTTCAGATGCATTAACCTTGAACATTCCATCCATTAAGCAGGATGCATTAACTTTGAACATTCCATCCATTAAGCAGCCCCAAGTGTATCCTTGGGTGTGGCTGCTAATGGATTGCCTTTACACATGTTCACTCTCTAGGAGTGGCAGGGTGTGGCTGGTAAGCCGGCCCTAATGGACGTGCCCACAATCTCAGCTATATAAGCTGTCCCGATCCTCAAGACAGACGCTTCGCGTTATTCTGCACTTGCAAGCAGCGTAACGCTCACCGTTGCCTGAGGTCAGACTTTCCTTTGAAGATCCTGCTTCCTGGACATCCTGCTTCCTGCCAGCATACTTACCAACTGGGGGAAGCTGTTCTTACCTGTACATCTCTTTGGCGAACCAAGTATTCATCTTTACACTTTGGAACGCTGAAATCTTCATCTTGGCACCGCAGCACGACACACTCCACCGTCGACAGCAGCGCCTGCAAGGAAAAACAGAAGGCAAGGTTAGACATTAAAAAAAACAGTCAGTTTAAGGTTGCGCTTGGCCATACTTCGCGTGTTTCCTTAAACCATCACTTACCTGCTGTTGAACATTGCGGTAGCATCCATCTTCCATCCGGCCGCGTCTAACAGCTGCATTGAGGCTGCATTTCCATCTAAGGGAAGAAAACAGAATAGAGACATTATTACGGGCATAAATAGGAGCAACATATAAAGATATTAACCAGAACTAACAGCATCACAAGAGCTCAAAAAGACATACCAATCATAAGGAGAAGCATAGCCGCATCTGGACTGGACTAATCCTTATCAGGGTTCAGTGAAGTAACTAGATCCCATTCGACGCGCCCCTGCCAGAAGTATCAGGACGGAGAGTTTATCTTCCATAATTCACAGCTGAGCTTTACGGGTCGGCGTATGCTCACAGAAACCGTACTTTGGGTTGAAGGGTTCAAGAGGTACAACAATCACAGATTGGCGCACTCACACACTCTAATCTCCACGCAGGAGCAGTATCACCACGTACCACCGCTCACAGCTTTTCTACTGAGCGAGAGGCCTGAAGGGGGTGATTCAAGTTCAGGGAGGGCTGCAACCATGCCCCAACACCTCTGCAGATACCAGGTGAGTGCAACACACGGGTGATTGAGTCTCATTGAGAGGGAGGATTCTCCGCTTCAGACCTCGTTCGCACACGTGATCTCTGCCTACCTGCCTTAGGACTGGGTAGTATCGTAGTCACCTAGATGAAGTTCTCTCCTTTAATTACCCTAACAGTGATGTAACTCTTTTATTTTGATTGATGTATTTGTGTCATATCCCCTGTCCCACGCACTCCTGACAATCATACCTCCCCTGCCCGAAACCTTGGAATCCCAGTTGCTCGCCCCTCTCCCCCCATTCCATCACTTTCCCCTTCCACGGTCCGGGACTCACATGTGCTCTCTGCTGCCCCGCCTGCACGAGCGCGCCTCATGGGAAACAGAACACTTTCTAAGTTACGCCCTTTCTTACACTGGTAACTTCCTTGGCGTCTGGCAGCCTGGAGAATCCACGTTGGACTTCCGCATCGCGTGACAGCCGTCGCTCGCTCTCATAACCCAGTAGGCTGGACACGTGACACGACAACACGTCACGTGACACAGGGTAACGCCAGTACCGCGAGTATTTAAACGCAGATTTCCGTATACTCGCTGCTTCACAGCTGTTACTCGTAACCTGTTTGGCGTCACGTGCTTCTTCTTGGTGGACTTTGGATACCTTGGTTTTTCGACTCGGCTTTGTTACACAAACTATCCTTGGAATTCCCTTTTGGCATCAACTTACCCTGGATGTTCACCGACCACGGATTGTTTATCGGACTGCCACACGGAACTTCCCTTTGCATCTGGTAACCTGGACTTGATGTTTTGGAACCTCATAGCCTGGTTACATACTTGACATCAGGTGGACACTACACTATACCACTCCTGGATGCTCCAACCTGAGCGGTGCTGCATAGTGAGTCCCGGAACCCTTACCTCCTAGGTTTACAGCCCTTCTTCAGTCATCCCTGGTAAGCTCTTGTCACGTTGTTTGGTATTGCTGCTTACTTGATTGCTTGGTACTTAACCATTGTTTTCTTGCAGCGGATCGGGTTCCCCAGAGGTTCGTGGTTCCGGAGTGACATCTCCACCTGTAGCCTCAAGGGCTGCACAAGGAGTGATTTTGGTCCTCGCTGTGCGGCACTTGGGGACGAAGGTCTCTTCTGCCTACACGACACTCAAGATCACAACAGACTGTGAAGCCGTGTTGTCTTGTAGGCAATGGAGGGAAACGCAGAGGATCCCGTCTCCGCTATGGTCCAAGCCATCACAGTATTGCGGGCAGACATGGTTGCTGCCAACGCTGCCATCCATCAATGCCTTGACAACCTACAGAGCACTAGACACCCCTCACCACCCAATGCAGAGTCCGGGGATACGTCCTCCGTCCCTCCACCCACTCCGCATCCGGCTCCATCGCTCCAAAACCCTGTTCCCTTGGTACTGCCTTCCCCGTTCCCATTAGCAGCCCCTGAAAGATATCACGGGGATCCCAAGAAATTCAGGACCTTCGTGAACCAATGTAAACTACATTTTTTATGCAGACCTTCTGCATTCCCTGATTCCATAACAAAAGCAGCCTTTACACTCTCCCACCTAGCAGGCACGGCCGCCGCTTGGGCCAATCCCCTTCTGGAGAGCGACAGTCCCACCCTCTATGATTTTGACCTCCTTGTCACTGAGATGTCTCGAGTTTTTGACACCAGGCATAAAGCTCAATCCCGGGATCTGGAGCTCTTAGATCTGAATCAGGGTAGGGGATCCCTTATTGAGTACATAACCCGCTTTAACGAACTTGCAGTCGAGACATCCTGGCCTGAAAGCAAACAAGTGGTGGTTTTTTATAGAGGACTCAGTAACCCCATGAAAGATGCCTTGTCCGTTGTCCCCTCATTACCCACTGCATTTCAGGACCTGGTCGATTTAGTTCTCCAGGTAGACACTCGAAGGTCCGAAAGAAGAGCAGAAGCTGGTTTCACTCACACAACCTCTTCATCTACACCGCATCCACCCTCGGATACCTCCCAGGAACCCATGCATATCGGGGGAATATGGAGCACGATCACTCCCCTCAAAAGGGAACGTCGGCGGGTGGATAATGCTTGCTATTATTGTGGGTTGGTTGGCCATTTTGTTAAAGAATGCCCATGTCGTCCAAAACCCAAAACACAGGTTTTTCTGACAGCTCGGTCCTAGAAACGGGGACGGGATTGAGCTGCTCCTACCATACCCCCAATCTGATCCCTGCGTTTGGACGCATCAGGCCCATCCATGTTCAGGCCACTCTACAGCCTACATCAGCAGTCACACATTCAGTCACTATCATAATTGATTCAGGGGCAACGGGCAACTACATCGACATTTCATTGGCCCAGTCATTAAACCTGCCCCTCCTGACCAAGACTAAACCCAAACCTGTACAAGCAGTGGTCGTACCTCCCTGGTATCCGGCCCGATCAAACAACAGACGGCCCCCATGTTATTGACCATACAGTCCGTACATAAGGAAACAATAAGTTTTGACCTTATTGCCATGCCCCAATTTGGACTCATCCTGGGTATTCCTTGGCTCCAGGAGCACAATCCGCTCATCGACTGGTGATCAGGTCGAGTCCACTTTGAGTCAGAGACCTGTCAAAACTTCTGCCTACCCACAGATACAAATCATGATAATCCCGCTCAGTCCATCGCCCATCTCAGTATGACAGATTCACCCTCAGAACACGTAGTGGGGTTAGTTAACACGGGCATTCCCCCAAAGTACCATGAATTCGCTGCTGTGTTCGATCGTGGATCTTCCGAGGTCCTCCCACCACACCGCCCCTACGATTGCCCCATCGATCTACTCCCAGACACCACGATACCCACAGGGAGGATTTATTCCCTCTCTCCCTCAGAGGAAGTAGCCTTGAAAGAGTACATCGATAAGGCTCTGTGTTTGGGACACATCCGACCATCCAACTCACCTGCAGCTAGCCCAATATTCTTCGTTCCTAAAAAAGAAGGCGATCTACGCCCATGTGTAGACTACCGGCGACTCAATGCCATCACACGAAAGAACAGGTACCCTATCCCACTTATTACGCCATTGCTCGATCACCTAGCACATGCAACGGTGTTCACCAAACTGGATCTACGTGGGCCTACAACCTGGTCCGCATCCGTTCCGGGGATGAATGGAAAACAGCCTTTTGCACCGCTATGGTTTGTATGAATATACGGTCATGCCGTTTGGCTTGTGCAATGCCCTGGCCACGTTTCAAAGATTCATGAACGACATCCTAAGTGATATCCTGGACGTGTTTGTTGTGGTATATCTCGATGACATCCTCATCTTCTCCCAAAGTCTGGATGAACACGTCTGCCATGTTCGTGAAGTGTTGTCACGTTTACAAAGAAACTCCCTGTACACCAAACCCGAGAAATGTCAATTCCACATATATACCGTGGACTTCCTCGGTTTCTGCATCACCCCTGCCGGTTTGTCTATGAATCATTCCAAGGTGAGAACAGTTCTGGACTGGCCCATGCCCACCACTATAAAGACACTGCAGTCCTTCCTGGGGTTCGCAAATTTCTATAGGCGTTTCATTTCCGGCTTCTCTTCAATTGTATCCCCCTTCTCAGCTCTAACCAGCCCGCGTACTACCTTTCTATGGACAGACAGTCATCAAACTGCCTTTGATACTCTGAAAACTGACTTCACTACAGCCCCGGTCCTTCAGCATCCTGACCCGAACCTTCCTTTCATTGTCGAGGTGGACGCCTCATCTTTCGCCCAGGGAGCGGTTCTCTCCCAAACCTGTCGAGCTACGGGTAAGCTGCACCCGATTGCCTTCCATTCCCACAAGTTCACCAGTCCCGAGATGCATTACACTGTAACCGAGAAGGAGCTTCTAGCGATCATGGACGCCTTCCGTGTGTGGCAACATCATCTTCTGGGCACCAAGCATCAGGTCACAGTGTTCACAGATCATCAGAACCTACATGATCTGGCTTCCCTTAAGTGTCTCAATAGTAGGCAGGTGAGATGGCACTTATTTTTTTCCGCCTTTGATTTCCGAATTCGGCACCGCTCGGGTGCTGCTCATGGAAAGGCTGATGCCCTGTCTCGCTCCCTGGGGGGGGTTTCTCTACCCGTATTTCCCAACACACTCCTGGACGACACCAAAGTGGTCTGCCTCTGTACTCCATCGCCGCCCTTGTTGGATGCTCTACGAAGTTGGGTGTCCCTACATCCTGACCAGTTGTCAGAATGGGATCTGATGATTCGTGATGGTCTTCCTTTTGTCATGAACCGCCTGTTCCTACCCACTGCTGACACTCGGAACATGGCTCTAGAGTGGTCTCATGACGTTCCTGTGAACGGCCATCCAGGTCAACGTCGTACCTTAACCCTGTTGAGACGTTGGTGTTGGTGGCCGGGCATGAGGAGGGATGTGGATTGTTATGTCAATACCTGCGCTATATATGTGCTCAATGCAAGCCTCGTAGGGGACGTCCGGTGGGTCTATTACTTCCGTTAGCAGTGCCTCCTAAACCTTGGCATATACTGACCATGGATTTCGTCACGGATCTTCCCTGGGTGCAGGTGTTTGATACTATCTGGGTGGTTGTAGATTAATTTTCCAAGATGGCACGCTTCATCCCCTGTAAAGGTATCCCTTCGGCCCCTACCTTGGCCAGGCTGTTTTTTGACTCGGTTTTTTGTCTGATTGGCTTGCTCTCTGTTCTTATTTCTGACAGGGGTTCTCAGTTCACCTCACGCTTCTGGCGGGCCCTGACCAAGTTACTGGGTATTGACACTAGGTACTCCTCCGCCTACCACCCAGAGACGGATGGCCAGACCGAAAGGGTCAACCAGACAATGGAGCAATACTTGCGTTGCCTAATTCTTCAACAACAAACCACCTGGTTGCTTGCTCTTCGTCATGCTGAATTCGCATACAACAATGCGGTCCATGCCTCCACTGGGTTCTCCCCTTTTTATGTTATGTACGGCCAACACCCCCGTGTCCTGCCCATTCCAGATCTCACGACATCCGTCAATCCGGCGGCTAGCGCCTGTTTTAGGGATATGGCCTCGATTCATGCCCAAACCACAGCACACCTTCGTGAGGCCCAGGCCTCCATGAAATCCCAGGCCGATAGGAAGCGTGTGATGGCCCCTACTATTTCGGTGGGTTCCCGGGTCTGGCTCTCTACTCGTCATTTGCGTTTGGAGGGTTGCAAGAAGCTGTTGCCCAGGTTTATTGGTCCTTTACATGGTGTCCCGGGTGGTTAACCCTGTTACTTACCGCCTAGTGCTCCCAGGGTCCTGGCGGATCCATCCCGTGTTCCATGTCTCCCTGCTTAAGCCCTGCCCTGATCCCTCACGTCTTCGCGTCCCTGCTGCCCCGGTATCTTTGGCTACCCCCGATGTCTACGAAATCTCTGGCATTCTAGATTCCCTCTACTGCAGGGGGCGCTTGCAGTATCTGGTGGATTGGGTAGGGTATGGTCCGGAGGAGAGGTGCTGGGTTCCTGCTGTTGATGTTCAGGCTCCTAGGTTGGTGGCTCGCTTTCACAGGGAACATCCCTCTTGCCCACGGGGTCGTGGGCCTTTGGGGAGGGGCTCTGTCATACCCCCTGTCCCACGCACTCCTGACAATCATACCTCCCCTGCCCAAGACCTTGGAATCCCAGTTGCTCGCCCCTCTCCCCCATTCATCACTTTCCCCTTCCACGGTCCGGGACTCACATGTGCTCTCCGCTGCCCCGCCTGCACGAGCGCGCCTCATGGGAAACAGAACACTTTCTAAGTTACGACCTTTCTTACACTGGCAACTTCCTTGGCGTCTGGCAGCCTGGAGAATCTGCGTTGGACTTCCACGTCGCGTGACAGCCATCGCTCGTTCACGTGACCCGGTAGGCCGGACACGTGACGCGACGACGCGTCACCTGACACAGGGTAACGCCAGTACCGCGAGTATTTAAACGCAGATTTCCGTATACTCAATGCTTCACAGCTGTTACTCGTAACCTGTTTGGCATCACATGCTTCTTCTTGTTAGACTTTGGATACCTTGGTTTTTCGACTCGGCTTTGTTACATGAACTATCCTTGGAATTCCCTTTTGGCATCAACTTACCCTGGATGTTCACCGACCATAGATTGTTTATCGGACTGCCACACAAAACTTCCCTTTGCATCTGGTAACCTGGACTTCATGTTTTGGAACCTCATAGCCTGGTTACGTTCTTGACATCAGGTGGACACTACACTATACCACTCCTGGATGCTCGAACCTGAGTGGTGCTGCATAGTGAGTCCCGGAACCCTTACCTCCTAGGTTTACAGCCCTTCTTCAGTCATCCCTGGTAAGCTCTTGTCACGTTGTTTGGTATTGCTGCTTACTTGATTGCTTGGTACTTAACCATTGTTTTCTTGCAGCGGATCGGGTTCTCCAGAGGTTCGTGGATCCGGAGTGACATCTCCACCTGTGGCCTCAAGGGCTGCACAGGGAGTAATTTTGGTCCTCGCTGTGCGGCACTTGGGGACGGAGGTCTCTTCTGCCTACACGACACTCAAGATCACAACAATTTGTTTATGTATAACCAACCTTATTCATTTATAGCTTTGTGTGCATGTTTATATTTTATGTGAATAAAGGGCCTGTAAAGAGCGGACTATATTCTAACTATTGGTCTAAGTTTGGGCTATTGCCTCCCTGAGTCCAAGAACTTTTGGTCTGTGTGGTCTGGTAAGTGGTTTCTATGATAACTACACACGACAGAAGAGCAAAACATGTTGCCGCTGTGAGCAGGGTCTTTGTGCTGTTGTTGATGCCAACGAACCCGATGAACGTAGAGCTTGGACTCAGACAGTCACTTATCTTTTTGTGGTTAGGAAAAGAGCGAGTGTGTTTTGAGATAGGGAAGTCAAACATTCATTGTCATCATGAGTTCCCTATTTAGGAAAAAAGGAAGCTCCGCAGGCGGAGACTGTCCTGAGGTGACAATCCCAGGGTGGACAAATAGTCCATATGATAAATTTGCACAGACTTGGGCATGTGGCGCAGGTTTGAGTGAGACTTGGGAAGGAGTGTTCCGCCCTAGATAGGCCAGGGTGGATTTTGTTGCGTGCATTTAGAAGGATACACTTAGTGAGGAGAAAAAATGGTATACATTAAGAGAGGCAATTCAGATGCTGAGACAACACGCCATGAAAGAGCCTTTCATGTTGAGACCCCCGAACACATGGGGGCAGTAGCATTATCGGTCGCAGGCGGAGACTGTCCTGAGGTGACGATCCCAGGGTGGACAAATAGTCCATATGATAAATTTGCACAGACTTGGGCATTTGGCGCAGGTTTGAGTGAGACTTGGGATACAAGTTTAGGAGAGGCGAGTCCGGCCGAAGTGGCGGGGTACCTGCAACAGGTGCCCGTGGACAAAGGGAAGGAGTGTTCCGCCCTACATAGGCGAGGGTGGATTATGTTGCATGCATTTAGAAGGATACACCAACAGAATGTAGAGTTGCAGTCGCATGTTTTACGATTGGAAAAGAAGCTGGCTGCTGAGAAGCAGATTGCGTTAATGCAGCTTCTTCAAATTAATTTGTATCATGACTGGGCTGATAAATATCAAGCAGTAGCCGAGTGAGCTGATGTGAGAGTTGCTTGATATAAACATCGAAAGAGTAGAGGGAGGGTGAACACCCAAAAGGTGGCAACGGTAATTACCTCTGCAGAGGTCGATTGGGACCCCGACCAATCAGACGGAAATGTTTACGATAGAACGAGCTCAGAGAGTGGGTCGAAAAGGAAAGTGCCATCCAAACTAGAGCCTGGTCGGAAAGAAGCCATGCGTAGGTGAGCTGGGCCAAATCTGAGTAATCTGAGTAATCCGGGAGGAGGTTTAGTGGTTTTGACATCATTAGAGGATTACTCTCAGCAGGAGGTTGGGGAAATAATCAACCGATTGAAACAGAGGGCTGGTGAGCGTCTGTTGACATGGATGGTCCGATTGTTTGATGGAACTACGGCAGGTTTGCTTGTGGACGCGACAGACGCTGCAAGGTTTCTACAATTGTCAAAGGAAACACATATTCAGGAGACTTTGCGTGTGAGCCACCTCATGATCAAGATGGGAGAGAACCACAAGTTTCACCATTACAGTTAGCTGCACAAGGGAGTATTCGCAAGTATCTGATGGCATTGGAATGGCTTAGTGAGGAGAAAAAATGGTATACATTGAGAGAGGCAATTCAGATGCTGAGAGAACACGCCATGAAAGAATCCTTTCATGTTGAGACCCCCAAACACATGGGGGCAGTAGCATTATCGGTCTCAGCCCGGAGTACCATTATTCGAACTGGTATACAAAAATGTAATTATGACTTTGCTGTTGGGGATGACTGGTAAGATAACGGATGAGGTGGTAGATGCTATCAGACAGCTGGCCAATCTAGGGGAATGGGAGAATGGGACAAGGCCAAAGAAAGACCCCATGAGAGAGAGAGAGAGAGAGAGAGAAAGAGAGAGAGAGAGAGAGAGAGAGAGGGCGCAGTGACAGACAAACCCCTAGAAGGAGGTTCGATAGCCGAGATTCCTGTGTATCCAGAAAAGATATGTTTTTGGTGCTACTAAAAGATGGAGTGCCGTGGGAAGACATTGATGGAATTGAAACACGGGAAATGTATCAGCTCTATAAAAAGAGAGGGTTAGAAGGAAAGGAGAGGTACAGGAAATTGCAAAGGCAAGATGTGAAAAAATCAAATGGAGAAAAGGTTCCTCCCACAACGCCTGAGAAGGAGGCTGATGAGGAGTCCCTGGGGACACCTCATATCATCCGACTTAGGCTGAGATACGGAAGGTTGTGAGAGCAATGTTGGAGACAGAGTCCGAGTACGTGCATTCAAAATATGAATAGGATTATGGTCAAACTCCGGTAGCGGCTTCCCGACTTAAAGTAGACAGACGGCCTCATGTGAATGTGCAATCGGGAAATACACAAGAGGTTCGCAACTTAATTGATACCAGGGCAGAGGCCTCATTGACTCACGGGAATCCTTCAAGGTTTAATGGTAAGCATTTCACCATTACGAGATTGGGAGGTAAAGAGAATCCAGCAGTCCAAACCAGAGTTGACAGGAAAATTGGTAATTTGAAGAGGAACAAATATCAAGTACTGATTGTTCCCATACCAGAATACATTATTGGCTTTGATATTCTGGAGGGGTTGACACTCGGGTTAGAAGATGAAACCTATCAATTTGGGGTGAGTGCATTGAAGTGTACTCTCATCCTGGTAGGAACATTGAAAATGCCCCCATACAGATTCCCTTAGCTACAACACAAGTATTTGTGAAACTATGTTGTATTCCTGTGGGGCAGAAGGAGATTTCAGACATCATTAAAGTATATGTTGAAGCAGTTGTGTTACGACCAGTAACTACAGCTTGGAAAAATGCAGTCTGGCCAGTCAAGAAGCCTGACGGAAGCTATTGGATGACTGGATTATCGAGAGTTGAATAAGTACAGTCCTCCTTTAGTCTCTGCAGTTCCAGATGCGGTTAATTTGATTGAAAATGTGCAAATCTTCGAAGGAACCTGGTATGCCATAATCGATCTGGCAAATGCATTTTTCACAGTACCAATTGCGGAAGATTGCCAAGAGCAGTTTGCATTCTCCTGGAATGAGAGGCAGTTTACGTTTCAACATTTGCCCATGGGGTACATGCATAGCCTGACCATCTGTCACAGGTTGGTGGCAGAACACCTATATAAGATTCTGTGCAAACCTGATGTGCAAATTTCGCACTATGTCAATGATATTTTGATACAGGGAAAGGATGCGCAGAGGGTGCACACGCGCCTAGAACTCATTATCAAGAGACTGAGAAAGGAGGGATGGGAAATCAATGAGACAAAAACCCAAGGTCCTGCAGAGACTGTGATTTGTCTGTGGATTCAGTGAGATAATGGGCATCGGAAGATGGTGCCAAAGGCTAAACAAATGATCCTTGAGTTCTCCACACCTATGAATAAGAAATAAGCTCAACAGTTCATAGCTCTGTTTGGGTTCTGGAGACAGCATTTACCCACATTTCGGGCAGATTCTTGTGGTGGTGATGCAAAAGAAGTTCAATTTCCAGTGGGGAGAGGAACAAGAATAAGCATTTCAATTAGCAAAGGATACCATACAGAGGGTGCTGGATTTATGGCCATTGAGGGCAGGGGAAGCAGAATTAAAAGTGTTAGTACAAGAAGACTATGCCAACTGGAGTTTGTGGCAGAAACAGGACCGGACGCGTGTCCCTTTGGGATTCTGGAGTAGTAAGTTACCCAACGCTGATGACTGATATACTCCTTTTGAATAACAGTTATTGGCATGTGTTTGGGCTCTTGTGGATACAGAGGAAATGACGGTGGGTCATGATGCATTGATCCAACCGGAAGTTCCGATCATGCATTGGGTATTGAACTCTCATAAGACACACTGAAAGAGGCAATCATCATTAGATGGAAGTGGTACATTAAAGATCGTACCAAAATGGGAAAAGGAGGAGTTGTGAAATTGCACGAGCAAGTGGCTGGTGTTCCGTTAGTTGATTTGGAGCCTTCGGAGGAGACTGAAGTGATGGAGTCTCCTGTACAATGGGGAGTCCCGTATGGAGAGTTGACGAATGAACAAACTGAGCATGCATGGTTCACTGATGGTTCTGCCAAATATGTGGAGACTGAGCGACACTGGAAAGCTGTGGCATATAATCCCAAAATGAAGAAAATATTGACTACCTCAGGGAAAGGGAAGAGTAGTCAATTTGCAGAATTGTATGCAGTATCTCAGGCATTAAAGCAGTAGACACCTGGTTATTGTCATGAATAAACCGACTCCTGGTCAGTGACGAATGGACTAGCTGTTTGGTTCCTAACATGCCAAAAGAATGGATGGAAAATGCATGCTAAAGAGGTGATAGGAGAAAGAGTTGTGGCAAGATATTGCTGAGATGCTCATGCATAGTACAGTGGCTGTGTATCATCTAGACACCCATTGCGCAACCGACTCATTGGAACGTTGGTTCAGAGGACCATGGAAAAATTTCAGCCATGGACACGTGGTCTGAGGAAGATGATCTGGAAGGGCTTGCTAAGTGGGCACACCAGAAAAGTGGGCATATCAGAGAAAAGGCTACTATCAGGTGGGCACAAGATCGAGGAATTAGCCTTCCGTTAGGGATTGTGAAAACTGTGATTTTACAATGCCCAGTGTGCCAACATCAGAAACAAAGGTCTATCACGCATATCATTCAGGGAACACTGAAAAGGGTCAAATTACCTGGACAAATTTGGCAGATCGATTATATCGGTCCCATGCCAATTAGAAGACGATGTCAAAATGTGTGGACTATTGTGGACACATATTCCGGATATTTTTTGGTGATGCCATGCAAGAGAGCTACCCAATTGAACACGATTAAATTGTTAGATCAAGCGGCATTATACTATGGAATACCTTTACAAATTCAAAGTGACAAGGGGTCACATTTCAAAAGAAAATTGATTCATGACTATTGTCAAGAGAAGGGGGTTGAATGGATTTTTCACGTCCCCTATAATCCCAACGCTTCGGTATTAACTGACAGGATGAATGGCTTGTTGAAAGAACAGTTGTGGAAAACCAGTGAAGGCAGTCTGAAAGGGTGGCCTGAACGAGTTCTGGATGCAGTACAAGTGCAAAATAACAGACCAATTGCCAATGGAGAGACCCACTTGATGCATCTGTTAAAGCCAGCTTTACAAATGAAACCGAATAAGGTTGTTGAAACCTTGGTGTATTCGGAAATGTCACCTGGAGCACTAGCTCCTTATCAAGCCACACCAGAATCCGCAGGGGTGGATTTGCATGCAAGGGAAGAAATTAGACTGCAACCAAGGGGGATTGGTGTAATTGTCACAGGAATCTGAGTACAAATTCCATCAGAGCATATGGGATTAATTGTCACTAGATCTGGGTTAGCCTTAAGAGAAATCCAGGTATTAGAAGGGATCGTTGATGCTGGGGAGATAAAAGTAATTCTTATTAATAGTGGAGAGAACATGCTACCTATCCATAAGGGTGATAGGATGGCACAGTTAATCATTGTACCATTAAACATTTCTGTGGCAAAGGGAGAGCCGCCCACTGTGGTAACTACACATGGGGCTAGAGGTTTTGGCTCATCAGACAAAATGGTTCCGGGAGCAAAAGTTTGAGTCGAGAAACCTAGTGGTCCCCCAGTTCCGGCAGATGTAATTGCAGCAGGAAAGGACCAAGTGCTTCTTGTGATGGAACCGGGAAGAGGAAATTGAGTCATGTTCCCACTGACAAATTTAAGTAACGCAAATGATGTACTCCACTGATATCTTGTTCTCTTTTGACATTTTATTTTCAGACCCTGGTGGTGGTGTTTGCACTTGTGGATGTGTGTGGAGTGCATAAAGCCGGGTCCAGGGACATGCGAGAAACTGTGGCAAGTGTCTACATGTTGCAGCTGAATTCACCGATCTGGACGATGAATGACGATGTTGATGTTACCACACTGCCAGTTCCCCTGGTGTCATGGCTCCTGGAGGAAACGTGATGTTTCGCACCCTTACGCAGTTTCCATTTTTTTTTTTCGGCATGGCTATGTTGCAATTGTGGATGAACCTGAAAATATATGGGTCTTCCTGGCTCGTTGTGTGCTGAACAACTAAAATTTTTTTGGCTGATGTACACCATGCTTATAATTTAATTTCAACGTGCCTTGTGGCTGTGCCTACACTGGCCCCTGTGTTGCAGCATGTTTTTGGAGTACTGCATAATGACTCCCTCGTGGAGAATTCGGGTGTCAGAAGTTATTTTTCTGTCTGTGAGCACTGCCGATTTTGCACTGACACTGATCGCAAATGGAGAAATATTACTCACATTATTACCTACAATATTGCTCCTGCTGATGTGTGCTATCTAATGACTTGTGATCGGCAAGTGTCAACAACTAGACCTGACTGGTGCTCAAGGCGGCACTGACTTTGAAAAATGTCTATATGCCCGATCTATATCTATGTGTACTGATGTGTCTAATAACATGTTTTGCAATTTCACTGTTTTGGCAGCCAGTCACATTCGGCATGTTAAGCTCCCTACTGGTTGGCTATTTTCCTGTGGTAATAGTACCTATTCGTATATTTCTGCTAACATTTCTGGTGGCCCTTGTGCCTTGACACGCCTTAGCTTAATGATGTTCCCTTTGCAGCCTGCTTTTCGCTGCTCTACGTGTGGTGTTCACCATATTGCTTTATCTCCTGATTGTGATTCTAATGTGCGATTGATGTCTGAAGCAGAAGAGTTAGCGCTGGCCATTTCTTTGGTTGGGGTATTTGGGTTAGCAGCTGGGGGCTATACATCTTTTATTAAGTTAGCTTGTGTGGTAGTGAAAGGCTTAATCAAACCTTGCAAGCTTTAACTGAGCTGCGATTAGATTACATACATTTTAGGAAAGCTATTTTGCAGAACAGGGCGGCTATTGATTATTTGTTTTTGAAACACAACTTGGGTTGCAATGCCGTTGAAGGGATGTGTTGTTTTAATTTAGAGGATCGTTCCCATTCCATCAAAAAGCATATCAGTGATTTAAAAGACCTGATTTCCTAAATCACTCAAGATCAGGGCGGGAGCTGGTGGGATCAGATATTTTCATGGATTCCAGGGGCATTGTGTTATGTTTTTGTTTGGATTTTTGTTGTGTTGATGCTTTGTACTATTTGTTGTTGTTGTATTTCCTGTATCCCATATGTATTGGATATGTTTCATCAGTGGCAAAGACAGGCTTTTCATCCATTGGGATATGGAAATTGATTGTCCAAAGGGTGGAGTGTAATGGGTGTGAGCTAGAAAAAACACATGGTGCCGGTGCGCAGCCATTTTGGACATTCACTTCCTAACCACAATGGAAGTCTACGTTTCTGTGGGCTCGATTAGCAGATATATGTTCTGCCACGGTCGTCATTTTTATATTTGGAGACAGATGAGCACATTATGGAGGGAAGGGAGTTTGAGTAGTGCAGGTGCAGTGATAAGGGGTGTTTGGAGCGAGCGAGCGTGTGGGAGACAAACTGGGTTTTTCCACTATTAACTGGATAGTTCCACTGGGCGCCCCTATGTTTGCTGTCTGTCCTTCGACCGGGGACAGTTGGCAACCTAAGTTGGGCAGGGATTTATGTTCCCCATAAGAAAGTAGGTATCCTGGTAGTGGAATAGAACTGTAACCCAGAGTAATGAAGTCTCGATGAGAGGGAGGATGCTCCGGTCCAGACCCCGTTAGCATGCGTGATCTCTCTGCCTACCTGCCCTGGGACTGGGTAGTGCTGTAGTCGCCGAGATGAAGTTCTCTCCTTCAACTACACTAACAGTGATGTAACTCCTCTATTTTGATTGATGTATATGTTTATGTATAACCAACCTTATTCATTTATAGCGTTGTGTGCATGTTTATATTTTATGTGAATAAAGGGCCTGTAAAGAGCCGGTTATATTCTAACTATTGGTCTAAGTGTGGGTTATTGTCTCCCTGAGTACAAGAACTTCTGCTCTGTATGATCTGGTAAGTGGTTTTGAGGATAACTACACACGACAGAAGAGCAAAACAGGCAGTTATAAAATAAACATAATACCTATAACAGAACAAAAAACAAAAAAACTTTCCATACCCAAACGCAGCCCTATACACAAAAGTACATTAGAATTGTTTATTATTGCCAGACGGGCAGCGCCGGATGCGCCCTAGGGTGAATTAGTGGGGAAACCAGTGACTCAACATGTGCAGAGGTCGGAAGACAGCAGTGGTCACTGTGTACTTACATAAAAACAAAAGGATGACAAGTGAGGAAATTCAAGGCGGTCTGTCGTCTGATGGGTGGAACATGGTGGAGGTCAATGATCTCCAAGCCTCAAAAGACGCAGCAAGAATCTTGTCGTACGTTTTCAGCGAGGAGGCCCAAGCCTTTGTTTCAGCATCACACCAAATGTCAAATTCAGAAAGCCATAGCTTGTACTGGGAGCCCCTTGGAGAGTTCCAAGACATAGCAATTCGTTTTTTTGCAAGTATATGCGCTAAATCCATAACTCTAATGGCATGTTTATATTTGCCTGCTCTACAATATGCACCCAGCAGACACCGCAGCAGGGTCCAGTCCTATCTAGTAACACCTGCCTCCCTGCAAGCCTGTTCGACTTGGGACCAAACAACTGTCATGATGCATACCCCCGGGCATCCAGACCACGTCCATCAGCCCTGGGAGCAGGCATCATGTTGCCTTGAGAAAACCCAGCAACCCCTGCTAGGGGCTGTCTGGGTCAATCCTGGCGCCTATGGCGCCAGGCTCATATGGGACATCAGTCCTGGCGCCATAGGCACCAGGCTCATAGGTGCACACTTACCTGATGCAGACCATGCTGCAAGAAGATCCAAGCCCGTGTGAGGCCTGGAAGGGACTACTTTACCTTAGGGACTATTTTGTTACTCGGGTGTGTTCGGGGAGGAATACCTACCTGGGACTACTTTGGAGGCTATTTAAACCACGCCCGAAGAGCAGCACACGCTTCGCGTTATTCTGGATCCAGCAGCGTAACGTTCACCGTGCCAGCGGCAGCATCCAGCCTTCTGCCACGCCCACCTCGAACCTGGAGCACATAGAAAGAAGGAAAGAAGCAAAGGTTAGAACAAGAGTATTACCTGATTTCTTACCTGATTCCGGATTCATTGCATCTTCAAACCAGAGGAAAGACTTTGTTTTAAACGCGTCGCATCGCCAGCAGCAGTGCCGCGCCAAACTCACCGTTCCACGCAGCATCTCTTCGATCCGGCGCTGTCTCCATCTTAACATCGCCGAATCCCGGCACCTAAGGGGGACAAGAAACAACAAGGTGAGCAGAGAGAACAGACAGAGACAATCTCTTTAGCTGCCATATGCTTACCTGATTTTACCGCCAGAGGTATAATTCATCAGCACGCCACATCTTCTTATGCCGCACCTGTAAAATAAGGAGAAAGCAGCAAGTTTAACCCTTGGCATTATTCACCGGACAGTGTTGGGTAACACAGACTTTTACCGGAGCGCTTTCAGCTGTCAATCTTCTTATTGGGTCAAAGCTGCAAGATAAAAGAGGAATTGGACAGGAGTGAATTCCAGACATTTTGAACTCTTACGAACTATATACTTACGGCTCTTCGCCAGGATCTTTGGAGTCAGGATTCGTCTACAACTCTTCCAATATCTTCAAGCCAGTGAAGTAACTGGTCATCAACGCGCCCCTGCGTGCTTCGCAGGATAGAGGGCTCATCCTTCAAGAATATAAGGAGCATATTTCTACGAGCCAAGCAGACAAGATTAGGAGGGCAGATCCAGTCAGTCATCGCTGCACTACGCATCACGTGGGTGGAGGCCGCAGCAGTCCGGGTCCGACTGACGCCCCTGTGGGAGCCAGGTGAGCGTAACAACAACCTGCACTTTTGCAAATGTCCAGAACATGTGGATTAGGTCTGCATTATCTTGATGACACCAGGGACAATACGATTTTGTGTTTGAGCTAAATTTGGCTACTCTACTGGGGCTCACGTATGTGCGGTGAAGTACATTAATCTGTAGCAGTCTAAACCTAGCATTCCGGGATACATTCTTAGGGAAATCGAGCACTCAATCCCACTCTGCAGCTGTAAATTTAGAGCCCACATATATCTCCCATCTCTGTTTCAGGCCAGGGTTCCTAATGCTAGAACCACTCAATAAACCGTATAATCTTGCGAATAGATCAGAGCGAGGAGTGCTGACTCTTCTGGCTCTTCAGACCACCCACTCCATCTACGGGTAGCCGCTTCCCTCACCTTCATGTACCACAAAAATTGTCCCGTAAGTAATCCCGTTCATAGGTTCAGGGTATTCAAGTCACTAAATTTACCTTCATTTTTTATTTATTTATTTATCTGCATTTTTAAAGTGCTCACACAGCTCGGGGGCATCGAGGCCCTGTTACAAGAATATGTCTTTGTTGCGTATTTATAATGCGCTTAATACCCAGAGGTTTCCAAGCGCGTACCCGGGGATCGAACCTGTGTTGCTTTATCTCGTCTTGTTTACAAGGCGAGCATGTTGCCGCTGAGCTATCCTCTCGGGATATATTCATGTGTTATATATACATGTCCCCCATGTATATATACCACAGTCTTCCCTGCACCGAAAAACACCCAGGGTTTCCCTGTTCGTACATACATCTGCAACTATTGGCACATTGGGAGAGTAGGGGGCGATACACCTTAAGTACCTACAAAGTCCGGGACCAAATCTGCCTACCTAGCCTGACAATCAGAGGCAGAGAGTTCATGCAACATTCCAGGAGCCATAATATTTCATTCAGCCTGGCAGGTGCCACTAATTGTTGGAGTAGTGATGATTCAGATGTGGGGCTATGGGATTGCCATTGTGAAATAAAACTCAATTGAGCAGCTAAATAGAATAACTCGAGCCTTGTTAGTTGTGCCCCACCATCCCTACAAGCCAAGCACAACACATCAAGGGACAAGCTTTACCGACTTGAGCTCCTGAGGAAGTCCCTAAGTAATGAGTTAAGAAGACAATAAAATGCTACACCTACATAATAGTGGACATTAGTGAAACTATAAAGGAATCTAGGAAGGTTGATCAGTTTAACAATGGTGATTCTGCCCATGAGTGACAACGGTAACCGAGACCAGAAGGACATGGATTTCTTAAGGCCACCCACCACCCTAAGCGTGTTGTACGTGTGCATATGTTTAGGTATTTGCGTGACCCAAATTCCCAGGTATTTGAAGGATTCCGTCTCCCAGAGGAGGCCCAGGTCAGGGAGGCCTTGCTCTCCACTTGTAGACCTGCCACAGGGAAGAGACGAGACCTACGACGACTAAAAGAGATCCCAGATAGCACTGCAAATCTATTCAATACATATAGGATCATGGGGAGGTTGTGTTGCGGTGCACCGAGGTATAGCAGGACATCATCTGCATAAAACGTTATCAAGTGTCTGAGTGCGCCAATTATGATGCCCGGGTCCAGGTATTCCTGGCGCAAGAATGCTGCCAGGGTTCCATTGAGAATATGTATAGCATAAGGGAAAATGGGCGGCCCTGACAGGTCTCCTGGTGTATTTTCCACACTCCAGATAACTGGTGACAAGATTTCACCCTGACTATGGGGGAAGTATACAACAACTTCACCCATCGGTTGAAGCACTCACCCAGCCCAAAGCTCTGCATCGAAGCGAGCAACCATTCCCAGTAGACCAAATCGAAGGCCTTGGTGGCATCCAGGGATACCACCACACAATGTTGAAGACTCAAGAGTTTGTTTGGTCAAAAAAAAATCTTGGAGTCTACAGAGGTTCCGGGTAGTGCTGCAGCCCTGCAGAAACCCGGTTTGGTCAGTGTGTATCAAGTAGGCGATAACCTTACAAAGGCAGGCTGTAGTGAATATCTTCACTTCATAATTCAGCACAGCAAGGGGGCGGTAAGAGTCGCACCTATCCATTGGTTTGCCATGTTTGGGGATGGGTATAACCAAGGTCTCCCTCATGCCAGCAGGAAGTACACCCTTTTCATAGGCCTCCTCAAATATCGTTAGAAGAATTGGAGCTAGGATAGAGCTGTAAGCTTTATAAAACTTTTGGGGAAGCCCATCACTACCTGGAGTCTTGCAAGTGGACAGGGAAGCAATCGCTTCACCCAGTTCTTCCACAGTAATGGGTTGTGTGAGAAACCTGAAGATGTCTCCCTGACTAGTCCCCGGGGATCCATCATCCAGGTGGCGAGGACCCGGTAATCACTATTGGATCCAGTTCGTGGGGGTGGACCAGTGAGAGACGATCACCTTGATGGGGAGTCCTCGAGCAGTGGAAGTGGAATACCGACGGGTGAGACAGGGTATCCCCCTTCTCATAATGCCTTTTCCCCATCCTACCCAGTAGGATACTTAAACAATCTACCCCCCACCCCTTTGACTCCGGAGACAAGAAAAGTCCTGCAGTTCATCACATCTGGTGAGTTCAGAGGAGAGCCGATAAGAAACCGAACTGTGTTGAACAAAATGAACAAGCGGCTAACTGAAGAAACTATCAAGAACTGTTAATGTAAGAGGGGAAATCCAGCTACAGAGGAGTCAGGCAAAACATGAGTGCTCACTCGGGAAAACTCTATGTGGTTAACCTATTGTTGAAACTACTGTTACCAGAAGGCCTTTGGAAAGACGCGAGATGAGGGTCAAAGTGGTCATAGGGGCTCAGCTAAATCCTCCGTACAGTTGAAAGTCTTTGACTGGCAAATGAAGGTAAAGCTAAGGGAAGTGAATGCCACACTTTGTGATTTACAAAAGAGTGAACCTGGCAAAGGGATGCCGATAAAAAGGGGACAGGGTCTGAAGTCCCAGTGTACATTGTTTTGACAAGAGTGAACCGGCAGAGGGATGTCCACAGTGAACTGTTTAAAAAGACATTAAGATTTGTGAATGTCACAGATGAGATGGTTTGAGAAGCCGTATTGAACCCAAAGGAGGGAGGCAAACAGTTCAGTAGGTTCTGAGGCGCAACGAGGTAAGGAAGGGGGAACAGAGGGAGGACAGAGACAACAATCTTACTGGGCCAAGTGACATTGAGATCTGGCAAGTGCAGGGGAGGGGGAAGGGGAAAAGTGCCAGGGGAAAGGGGAGGGGGCAGTGCTGTACATGCAATCATAACAATAACAAGAAGTACAGACAGCAGGTGTCCAAAAGAGCAAGTAGGGTGACTGTAGGGTTACAGATACAGACCCAAGTGCAAGGGTTGCCCTGGAGGCAGTGCGGGTGTGCAACTGTGCGGGCAGGGACCTGGGCCTGAAATCATAGTGTAGCCAAGTGACCAGTGCAGTACCAGACAGGAAATCAGCAGGGGAGAGGAAGCGAGAAAGCAGAAGCAAAGAAGAAGGTCTTGAGGTACTTCCGGAACCAGAGATGGTTCTCCTCAAGTTTTAGAGAGGCTGGGAGGCCCCAGCGAAGAAAGAGATCTACCACCAACTCGTTGCTTGGAGAAGCAACTGACCGTGAGGGAGCTCGACTAGGAAGGTATTTACAAAGAGAGAGTTGGAGGTATTGAGGACCCAGGCCCCAGAAGGCCTTGAGGACAATGCAGAGAGTCTTGAACTTAATCCTTGCAGCCACTGGAAGCCAATACAGAGATTTCAGTGCTGGAGAGATACGATCCCTGGGCTTGAGGCCAAGGACAAGTCTAGCAGTCCTGTTCTGGATAAATTGCAGAGGGCAGAGTAGAAGCAGGAAGATTTAGAAAGAGGCTGGTGCAGTAGTCCAGCCTATAGAGAACCAGAGCTCTAGAGACAGTGAGCTTCTGGGGGAAGGAGAGGAAAGGAAGAATACCTCTGAGGAGGTGCAGTTGGTAGTTTGACTTCTTAGAGACGTCAGAGGTGTGAGGAGAAAAGGAGAGTGTGGTGTCGAAGATGACCCAGAGGTTCTTAGCCTTACAGGTGGGAGCAGGAAGACGGCCAAGGGAGGCCGGCCAGAGAGTGACAGGAAAGGAGGGTGCAGTTGTGCCAGTGAGTTGAATCTCTGTCTTACTGGCATTAAGGAAGAGATCTTTGGTGGCACACTACTCCTGGATAGCAGACAGACAGTCAGAGATGAGAGAAGGAGAAGAGGTGGCAGAGGAACCTGAAAACGAGCTGTCATCTGCATAGCACTGAAAGTTGGAGCAGAGAGCGGTAATGCGGTGGGGGAGAGGTGCCGGGTATTGGTTGAACAGCCAGGGAGAGAGTTTAGACCCCTGGGGAACACCACAGGCAGAGAGTGAGATCGAGGAAAGGAAGGACCCAAGTTGGACCTGGGGGGGTCGATCAGAGAGGAACGAGGTCAGCCAGGTCAGGGACTGATCAGTGATACCCAGGTTATCCGAGAGACGATTGAGCAGGATGGCATGGTTGACTGTGTCAAAGGCAGAAGAGAGATTGAGTAAAATGAGGACAGAGGGGATATTAGAATCAAGGTTAGAGAGCAGGTCTTCACGGATGTTCAGTAGAGCAGTTTCTGTACTTCTGGCTGCTCTGAAGCCAGCCTGATGGTCATGGAGATAACCAACAGATTCAGTGTGAAAATTAAGCTGGGAGATGGCCAGCTTTTCCAGGAGTTTGCCCACGAAAGGAGTGATGGAGATCAGGCAATAGTTAGCCAGGCAGGAGGGGTTGGCTAAGGGTTTCTTGAGGAGAGGGTGCACAAAAGAGTGCTTCAGGGGGGAAGGGAAGGCTCCAGTGGTGAAGGAGTGGTTGCTGAAGTCAGCTAGGGCAGGAGCAGGTGTGTCAATGTGGTCCTTGATGGTTTTGGAAAAACAGGGAAGAACTTGTTTTGACGAGACTTTCATAGATCGGACTTGTCTAGAAACCTCGTCAGGGGAGAACAGAGGAAAGGAAGAGAAAGAGGGAAGTGAGATGGCCTCAGGGGTCCAGAGGTAGAGGAGAGAGTAGAGGGAGGAGGAGGAGAGGACGAGAGGGTGCACAAGATGTCCTGGGTTTAGATGAGAAGCCAGGGCCTTGCAGAGGGCCTGGAAGGGGACAGAAGAGGTAGAGACTGCAGCTGGATTGGCCAGATCCTTTCAGATTTGAAAGAGATCGGCCGAGTTGTAAGATGCCGCAGAGACGAGGGCTTGGATGTAGGCTCTCTTCTTAGTGCAGACAGAGAACCGGTATTGCCTTTGGAGCAGGCGGCAGGCCAGTTTGTCAGAGGATGCCCAAGAAGCTAGCCATTTCCTCTCAGCCACCATGCACTTACATTTAATGGTGACGAGGTCAGAGTCATACCAGGAGTTGCACTTGGCTTTGGGCTTTAAGCGGATCCTCATGACACCGGCAAGAACATCAAAAGTATCAGAGCTAGAACAGTGGAGTATGGAAAGGGATGTGTCAGGATGTGAGTCAGCCAGACGAGGAGGAGGGGGCGAGAAAGTGGCAGCGAAAACCTCAACTGCACACACTTCATGGGTTGGATGACCGAGAAGGTAGGTGGCGGTGCTGGAGTTGGCTTGGCCTTAGAGTTAGAGAGGGAGAGATGGGAGGAAAGAAGAAAGTGATCACTCCAGGAGAGAGGTGTAGTGAGGGGGATGAAGAGGGGGCGGTCTGAGGCGATCAGAACACTCAGAGTGTACCCTGCAGAGTGAGTCTGGCCAGAGGGGAGAATAGAAAGAGAGAGAGAGTTGCAGAGGTCACAAAAAGAGTCCAGAGGGGAGGGACAGGAAGCATCCAGATGGATGTTAAAGTCTCCAAGAAGGAGGAGTTGAGTAGTTGAGGCCGGGAAGGAGGAGGAGAGGTCTGCCCACTCTTGGAGGAAGGAGGTAATTTGACCAGGTGGCCATTAGACAGTAGCCATGATAAGAGAGTGGCCAGGAGAGAGAGAGAGGGGGCCTGCAGACAAGGCATTCAAAAGAGGAGTAGGCCTGCATAGGAATCACAGAGTCACGAATCCACTCTGGGAAGATCAATGTTACCCCCACACCCCCCCGGAACGGTTGGATCTGGGCACGGAAAGGATCTTGTAGCCATCAGAGAGGAGAGTGTCAAGGCTTTTGAAAGAGCTGGCCGTAAACCACGTCTTGGTGAGACCGAGGACATCGAGATCAAGTTCTTCCAGGAGGTGGCAGATGTCAGAGGAGTGTTTGACTGCTGAACGAGAGTTGAGAGTGGCAATATGGAGAAGGTTGCCAACCTTGAAAGTCTTTCGGGGAGGGGTCCAAATCAGAGGTATGCCCTGTGGATGTGTAGAAGGAGCCCAAGGGGGGGCAGAAGAGGAAGGCGGAGAGGGCAAGCCAAGCCAAGGGGGAGATAGAGGGGAGAGGCAAGGAAGCCAAAGAAGGGAGAGAAGGGACATCAGGAGAAGAAAGGAAATTGATAAGGCTCGGGAAGCGTCTATCAAAGAGGAGAAGATTGGCCTGGGGGCCCTGGACCAAGACGGTGCCATTCAGGTAAACATTAATGATGATTTAGAGGAGTGGAAGGGGGTGAGGAGGGCCTCCCACCGGGTGCCACCATTAATGGAAGAATAAGAGAAAGGAGAGAGCACAGAGACCATATGAAGAGTCCATAGGACAGGCGAGGAAACGACAAAGAGGATGTCGGTGAGGGTTTGTCTGGAGGAAGCACTAGTATAGGTGTCGGCAATAGGGTGGCCTGGGTTGGAGACCAGGATATCCTTTTTGAACTTCTTCCTACCAGGCTTAGTGAGGAGAGCAGGATAGTCGATAGAGAAGCAGTTAGAAAAGATAGGAGAAACAGAGAGCACCATAGAGTAGGTGGGGGAAGAGGAGAGGAGGAGGGGTGGAGGGGAAAGGTGGGGGGAGAGACCAGGGGAGGACACACAGAGGGGTGCAAGCAGATGAGACAGAAAGGGACAAGACAATAGTGGACGATTGACTAAGTAGACAATAGCTCAGATGGAAGAGCAGGCAGAAAACAAAGTAAGCAAATTAGGTTTGCAGGGCATCAGGAACAGAGCAGTTATTAAAAAGAGAACCTAGAGAAGGGTGGAGCACAGCAGAACACAGAACAATATACAAAAGAACAAAGCAGTCGACAAATGTAAACCTAGAAGAAGGAAGAAAGCAGCAGGACACAAAGCAATACAATGCAAAACAGGGCAGTCAATGAAGAAGAGCAAAGGGGGCGCGTGGGTGCAGGAGGCTGGAGAAGGGGGGCACAAGGCACACGCGATAGGGAGTTGCAAGGGACCATGCGGTCAGGGACACGCAATGCAAGCGAACCGCACACACATGCTGTGGCACAAGAGTAAAACTTTAACAAATGCACAACTTACTGTACCACGGAGCATCTGTCCTCACACCATCACTGGAGAAGTTGACGTTGGCGTTGCCTGATGATGGTGGGGATGGCCTGTCGGGGCAGAGGGAGTAAACACATGTTGGTGCATGCTTACCTGCTGTCTGAGCAGGGGTTCGGGCCCTGGGTCCTTCTGGTCCGAACAGGTGCAAAAAGGAATTGCCCCTTTCTTTGTTTGCCCTTCGCTTTGGACGCCCAGGCAAGAGACGCCCTTGATCTAAGAGTTAAGAGCAGAAAGTAAGACGCAGGGCTGAGATTGTGGGTGGGGCTTAGGCCAGGTGACCTAGACCCACTTGCACCTGCTCCCCATCTGCAAAGGAGTAGAGGCTGGAGGGCTCCTTAAGTAGGGAAAAAGAGTGGCAACCAGGAAAGCACTAGGTGGCCGAGGCTTATTCGGCACTACATAGTTCTGTTTGTTCCCCCAACCCAAAAAAAGATAGTCAGTTCTTGTATGTAGGTTGTGGGAAGATGAATAAAAAGAATACCCTTTTTAGTGGTTGGGTGCAATCCCCTGCAAATGTCCGCCGGGTCTAGATCAGTTAATATCGCATTCAGGGAAATGGTGGCTGGGGAAGGGGCACCTCGGGGAGGGGTGGAGCTAGCAAGTGCGGCATTTCTAACACAGTTAAAGTCTCCCCCCCCCATAAAATGAAACCCTTATGCCTGAGCGCTGTGAACTCTGTGAACCCTGTAAGATTAGGTACCTCCCCTTCTTATCCCTCTCTATTTCTAGCAATTGGAAGTGTAGCGACCCATCGATCTAACTAAGCACCCCGCTAGAAAATATGGAGTATGTGGCACCATAGCCTGTCCCGCCCCAACGGTTCAGGAGCGCCTTTTGTTCATCCGCTAACAGGTGGGTCTCTTGGAATAGAGCTACAGATATTTTCTTACTGTGCAGGTAAGACCTTACCCGATTTCTACAAAGGTAGGAGCCCATACCTATCACATTGAAAGTCAATATTCTAATGGAAGCCATGGTTTGTTACAGATATTGTGAGGTGGCACCCACAGCACCCGTCCTATCAGCCAAGTATAATCCCTTGTAGGCCGTGATGTATGGAATAAACAAGAATATTACATTCATAACACAACTATAAAATATTGCCTAGGGAGGATAGCTCAGGAAGCAAGACGAGATGGAGCAAGACGAGATGGAGCAACACAGGTTTGATCCTCGGGTCCGCGCTTAGAAACCTCTGGGTATTAAGCGCGTTATAAATAACCTATCATATCATGGGGAAACATTAACAAACAAACCTACGTTGTTCAGGCATTCCCAAACCACTAAAGTCAGGAGTGGCAGTTGTGTACCAGGGAGTGGGACCAGCAACAGGCTGGTGCCCAGTGTCAACTATGAGCGGATGGATAAGAACCAACAGTGGGTAACTGAACTTCACCCCCACCAAAGAAAAAGGATATCCGCAGCGGCATTAATGCTTAGCCTTTGTGACAGCAGTCAGGGGAAACCAAAGAAACATACCAGGAGTCATGACACTGCCGTTCAAGCAGGTCGGAATCAATACCTATGCGCATTGTGAGCTATCCTATGTGTACAGTGTTCCCCCACATGAGCGGGGGCAGGGGCACTTTCACTCAGAGTGACAAACGATGACTGAAAACATGCTGAGTCATTCGTTATGCCAGGTATCTGCACCACTTTTATCGGCCAAGCTGTTGTGTTCTATCCACATGGTCACAGCTTCAGGATTGTCAAGAAAATACGACTTGGCTTTGTAGAGGACCTTCAGCTTAGCGGGATACATGAGCATATATTTGAGTCCTAATTGTCTAGGCCTCGTCTTGGTAGGCACAAACGTGTCTCTGGCCCTCTGAACTGCAGGCGTATAGTGTGGGTAAATAGCAATTCTGGAACTGTCTCACAGTATCTCGTCCCTCCCTAGAGAACCGTAAAATCACCTTCCTATCTCGAAAGTTAAGGATCTTGGCAATTACTGGTCTAGGGTGGGACTATGGGGATGGCTTCTTCTGGAGGGACCGGTGGGCTCTTCCAACGCCAAAACACTGCAATAGTTTACCCAGGCCAATCTCTTGCAATAGCAGGTTTTCTATATAAGAGGTCGGGCCTGGTCCCTCAGCACCCTCCGGTAAGCCAAGCACATGTATATTGTTCCTGCGTGAACCGCTCTCAGCAGCTTCAGCTTGCATCTCCAGTGTAACATTCCTCTTTTCCAGTTCCTCGACTCCCACCACAAGATCTTTGGTGGTTACTACAGTTTCATTTAGCAGTGTTTCTGCTGTAGTGACCCTTTCAGGCAGTTGTCTTTTTTTAAAATGTCTTTCTTTATTGAATGACTCGCACTTCATCAACAGTGGCCATATACATTTAGCATATCTTACATCCCTCATCACCAAACAAGTTGTATCTTAACATTTACATATCAAGCAGCAAAGCATACATTCAGACATTCGGTTATCATAGGGTCGTGGTTACATCAGATGAGGGGGGTTTCCGTGCACCATGAGAACCCATCCTATCCTGAGGTTTCTGCTTCACCTGTCCATGGAGGCCCTGCAATCGTGTGACATCATACTCTCTATTCTGGCATGGGGGTTAGTCTGGGGGACTCTCTTGAGTCAATAGGTACACCGTAAAAGGGTTCCAAATGTTTTTGGGCCGGTCTTGCAGCCCAATTAGGTTTGCGTATTCCATATCCGTGTCACTGAACCATATTAGATCTCTCAACCCTGCTTGGACCCCAGGGGGGATGCAGTTGTCCACTTCATCAAGACGCATCTCCTCGCTATTATCATGCAGGTAGAGAGCAGCTTTCGGTAATGTTTCGGCAACCGAGGGAGCCACCCAAACATGCAACACAACCATTCCCCCGGTACTGGTCACCCTAACATTTCTGACATGGTACCAACCACACCTGCCCTAAAGGGGCGTGTTTTAACACAGGCCCATAGCATATGTAGCATATCCGCCAGGTCCACATTGCATCTCTGGCAGTTGGCGGGTCTCGTGGTGTCATATTGGTGTGTGCGTGCTGGAAAGATGTATACTCTGTGCAATGTCTTGAGTTAAATTTGTTGTAGCCGGGAGTTAAAAGCTCCCTTATTTGTGGTGCCACAAATCACCGCCCATTGGGCCTCATTACGAGTTTGGAGGTAGCCATGCCGTTTTTACTGGCATGGCTACCCCCAAACTCGGATCTGGTCCTGAAAAATGGGAATTACCGGGCCATTCTGACCTTTGCAGGCCCGGCAATTCCCATTCGCGGGGCATGGACCCGGTACGTCCCCATTCCCATTTGAGCCCCCATAGGGCTCAATGGGAATGGGGAGGATGGTAACAACGGTTCACTTAATAACGGGCCATTGCTACCATCCGCTACAGCTCGCGGGTGCCGCTCTGCACGTCTGGTCTGGCCAGGCGTGCAGAGCGGCCCCCGCAAGCAGAACTCATTATGTTGCGGCGAGGTAACAACAGCGTCGGTAGCACTACTGGCGCCATTGTTGCCTTACCGCAAAACTTATAATGAGGTCCATTGTCTGTCTGTGAGGGCTACCCCGGAGTCCTCTTCCCATTTCTTCCTATATTTCATTGGTTCCCGAGGTGTATCAGTCTGGAGTAGTTTATGTATTGCATAGAAAATAAACAATGGACCTAGATATAAATGAAGCTAGAGAAAATACTTTCAAAATTGCAAAAAAAGATTTTTAACAGTCGAAAAGTTTCTTTTCACATACAATTTCAATATTATTTGTTCAACACATACTTATACAACATAAATTCCTTAACATCAGTCTCTCCTCTTACATACTTTCACACATAAATATCTCAGCTATTTCACAAAGATATGAAACCTAAATAATCATACATGAACATAAAACAATGCCATCAATATCAGTATTGTTATTTTGTATCTTAATATACATTTATTGTTCAAAAGATTGGCTACAATTCCTTTCTCTTAGATCTACATATTTTTAGGTCAAGTATATTGCAGACAACTCCCCTTTGCTCCCGGAGGAGTTTCTAATATATTGTGTGCTGTAAAACACCCCCATCTTCTCTACAAACAGTTACTGAGAGATGAACATCCCATCCGGGTACATATCGTCCATACGGGCTATGCCCGCCACCCCCAGTCTTGAATAATGGCCTTATCGCCGTTTGGTGCTAGGGTGTCTATGTTCCAGAGTGAAATGCCCATGTCAAATGGGCAGTCCACTCTTAGCCTTCTCAAGGCTCTTTTCAAGGCATATATAGTGCATGCAACCGGGTTGAATCTACACTTGTCCCGTGATTTTCCTGAAATCAACAGTCCCTGAAGGGAAAACGGGTGCACCAAGCGTTGCTCAACGCGAACATGGGGAGTCGCCCGAGCTCCCGCCATCCAGGATTTCGTAAAGGACAGTTGTGCCACTAAGAAATAAAGTTCAACATCCGGCTCCCCAATTCCCCCGCTCCCTCAGGGCTGAACCAGTGTTTCCCAACTAATACGTGGGCTTTTTGGGTGCCAGGCCAGCTTGACCAGTAAGGAGCGTACCTCCTGGAAAAAGCCCACTCCCGGCCAGACCGGGATATTCTGGAAGATGTTCAGAAGCTTGGGTACCACTATCATTTTGGGAATTGCTGTTCTTCCCATGAGGGAGAGGCACAGCCCACACCACCTTTCCACTCTGAATTTCAATACTTGCAGATATTTTCTAGTGATTGTCTTCTAGTAGTGTTCTATGTGACCACTCGTTGTTCCCAGCCACATCCTTGGGTGTTCAGAGGTCGAGGAGTATTCTCAATTAGGGGAAATAGATCGGATTTGGTCTTATTGATTCTGAGGCTGGAAGGCATACTGAACCTCTCGACCTCCTGCGTTAGCGGAGATAGATTGCTTGCGGGGTCTTTGATATATACAATCTCGTCATCCGCATACAAAGATATTATCTCCCTGGCCCATCCCATCGCCAGGCCCCTATGTCCGTGATATCTGCGCAGTCGAGCCACCAGTATTTTGATTGCCATGACGAACAGCAGGGGTGAGAGGGGGCAGCCTTGTCTAGTGCCCCGTCCCAGCCGGAAAATGCAGGAGGCATGCTACCAATACTTATCTGGGCACTCGAGCCAGAGTAGAGGAGGTGCACTGCCGAGAGAAAATATTTAGGGAACCCAAACTGAGTCAGTACCTCAAACAAATAGCCCCACTCCACGTAGTCAAAGGCCTTTTCCATATCCAGCTGTGCTGCCGCTGCTTGTGTATTGTGGTCTATCTGGGCTAAGATTGCAAACAGACGCTGAAGGTTTAGTGAGGTAGACCTCCCTGGGATGAACCCAGACTGGTCCATAGGGATAATTTGGGAGACGTGCAGGAGCAGTTGGTCCGCCAGTACCTAGGCAAATATTTTTGTATCGAGGTTCAGCAGGGACATCGGCCGGTATGAAGAATACTCGAGGGGATCTTTTCCCGGCTTGAGGATCAAAGTGATCACCGCCTCACACATCGAGGGAGGGAGTTGTTCCTCTGTCAGCCCTTCCTCTCAGGCCGCCAGCATATGCTTGGCGATCTCGGGACCCCATTCCTTGTAAAATGCAGTGGTCAAGCTGCCCGTACCCGGTGTTTGGTGGAGGGGAGGGCGCGGATCGCGCATAGGATCTCATCAACCATGACAGGGGTTGCCAAGGCTTTTGCCGCCTCACTGCTGATTTTCGGGAGGGTCGCCTCTCCCACATAGTCCTGCAGTTCCGCGATCGGAAGTGTCCACCAGGTGGTATAAAAGCACTCATAGTAGTGACGAAAGGCGTTTGCAATCTCGCTCGGTTTCATGGCCACCTCCCCTTCCTGCGTTTTTATCGCATTTATTTCCCTGTAGCCCCTTTCATGCCTCACAATTGCCGCCAGATGTCTGCCAGGCCTAGCCTCTTCTCCATATCTGCATGCCATTGCCGGCTGAGCAAGGTATTTAACCTCCCTCTCTGTGAGGGCGCCAAAACGGTCCAGCTACTCTCTCAATTTAGCGAGTGGGCCTGGCGCGTCCCCCTTGTCCACCTCCCTTTCCCAAGTATTAATTTCGAGCTCGATATTGTTTAATTGCCTTCGTATCTGTTTTAACAGTTTAACAATTCTAAGGACAGGCACCCTCCCCGAAAGACCCCCTTAAACACCTCCCTTCTTGGAGACAGGGCCCAGGTTCTCAGTAAAGTAGTTTTTGATCAAGCTGTGAATTTTGCCCCTGAACATCAAGTCCCCCATCGCCTCAGATTTGAACCTCCAGTGGGGGCGAGGCAACGCAAAGTCTAGAAGCAATGACCACAGCACAGGGGAGTGTTCAGAAAGTGTTCTTGGGAGCAAAACACAGTCTTCTGTTTGGTGCACTAGGAACGGGCAGGCTAGAATATAATCCAGCCGGGACGAGGTGTTGTGAGTGGTAGAGTGGTGTGAGAATTCCTCCCCCCCCAGGCCTCAAGAGTCTCCACACATCCCCCAACCCCAACGCGCCCATGCCACCTAGGACTGCCTCCGCAGCTCTGGAGTGTCGCCTCCCTCCCCCAGGTGTTTTGTCTCTGCTAGGGTCTAAAACTACATTGAGGTCGCCGCCCACACAATATTGGTATGTACGTATTTCTGAAATAGCCTCAATAAGTTATGAAAAAACTCTGGATCATCAACGTTTGGACCATATATGTTGACAAGTGTAAGCAGTGTGGTTCGCCAGCATCCTGACACTATAACATACCTCCCTTGTGGATCAATATTTGTATAATTCATTCAGTAACCCCAGAGATTTGTGGACTAGTGTCATAACTCCTGCGGAGTAAGCAGAGTATGAAATGTAATATGCGCAGTTTCCCCAGATTTTGGCTACTCCTTCGTTCTTCCCTTCCGAGAGGTGCGTTTCCTGTAGCATAGACATTTTAGCCCCATGGCGTTCACAGTATTGTACTAGTTTGCGGGTTTTGCGCAGGTTATTGAGTCCCTACAAGTTCCAACTAAGAACCATATGTGCTATAGCTAGGATGAGGGCTACATTCAAAGGCGACTTCACCCCGCCCCATTAACCAGCTGGATATCCGACTTTTGGCCACTTCCATTAGGTATGAATCTTTTTGATGTAACTTAAACCAGTAACCCCTGCAACAACCCCCTTTGCCCCCCTTATACACACTTAACCAACCCCCATCCCCACCACCCTGCACAAACACTGCCCACCCTCAACCTGCAGTGACTGAAGCCCCCCTTCCAAAATCCCTCAACATCAACATTACCAAGGGCAATGGCCCGGGGCTGCTGGACACCGCTGTCCAAGTCACCTTAGCCGTTTCGGACCTCGAGGGAAGGACCTGAGGAACTGAACAACTCTTACACATGCCGCTGGACTTATTAATTACATTGTTGGCATTACATTTTCGGACTTATCGTGGGTACCACTCTGATAACATTTTATTCGGTCGGGACAATTCTTTAGTTAGGATCATGAGATCTCAGGACTGACGCCGCCTCCACGGCTCCTCCCAAGGGGATGTATGTAAATCTCGGCAGATTACTTCGGCAAAGATTCTAGAAAGTCGTGAACCACCCCTGGACCGTAAAGAAATGTGTTTGCCCATTATGTTGCACCCTTAACTTGAAAGGGTATTGAATTGAGTACCGAATCTCTCGATCCCGGGGGGCTCTTTTCACTGCCAAGGACAGGCAGGTTTTCTGGGCTTTCTAGCCAGCTGGGGTGAAGTCCGGGTAGAAGGATACTCTAGTGTTCTTGTATTTAAGGTCTCCAAGTTCCCTCACTCTGCAGAGTGTGGTATCCCGGTCCCGATAGTTCAGGACTCGCGCGATGATTGGGTGAGGGTTCAGACCCGGTCTTGTGGTGACCTGTGACACCCGTTGCATCCTCTCTACCAGGAATTAGGAGGACATGGACGGGCTCTGGAACACTTCCAGGATGAACATTTCCATGAAGACCTCCACGTTTTGCTGCAAGACTGACTCCGGGATCCCCACGACTCTGATGTTGTTTCTTCTAGATCTCGCTTCCAGGTCCTCATTCTTGTCTCTGATGGATTTTACCTACCGCCACAATTCCCTGACCGCTTACGACATTTCATTGCTAGTGTCTTCAAGCACTCTGACTTGGGTCTCGACCTCAGATGTCCTACTACTTTCTTTATCTATGCTCTCTGGCATTCTGTCAACTTGATATGCCACTCCGTCCAGTTTTATGTTTATAGCAGCGAAGCCAGATCGCATTTCTGCTAGCACCAAACTTAGCTCCGATGGTGGGTTGCTCGCACTTGAGCCGGCGGCGTCTGCCACCCGGAGCTCCGTGGACGGTATTGTGGAAGCCTCTTGGGGTGCTGTGAACTTGTTGCTACCCTTACTTAGGCCCTCCTTTTGGGTAAATGGTAAGCGGGACTGCCGCTTATTTCCTTTCGCCATATAGCTTTTGACGGGGGCCGCTTCAATCGACCCAAGCACAGGGTCTGTGTTGCAAGGGGGCGCCCCCTGGCCGTCACTGTGTTTGTACAAATTCAGGGTTGGTAGCCCTTCCGATACACCAGGAGCCCTCATGTGTTTGTTGCGCCTCGCTCGAGCTGTGGTATCTACCTAGCAGCAACCTCGTGCCCCAGGAGGTGCGTTTTGCCGCTGTCACCGTGCCCTCTTCCAGGTTCCCCCTCTGTTCGCTAGCCAGTGAAGGTTTATGGTTGTGATCTCACCTGCAATGTCTTCCCCCAAGCGGTGCCCTGAATGGCAGAAGCTGTCACTCTCAAAGGTGCCAGTCTTTAGGGTCAGCTCACTGTGGGGTAACTGTAGCATTTATGGGGGCCCTGCACAGAATGAAATGCCAGGGGCCTCTTTTCTTGTCAGGCCTCGAAGAGCTAATGGGATGGCATTGCAAGGAATGGGCGCCCCCGTCTCAGGCCTCCGTGTCGTGCACCTTGCCACTGGTACTCGTTAGGGACCCACGGTGTAGTATCTGTAGCTGTCCCCTGGCCCCCTGATGGTCACTGGGGGCCCAGGGCCACCGAAGTATGCAGCAGTCAGCAGTCTGCAGGATGCGTTAAGGCCGTGTAAGCTTCCTGGCTCTTCCCGCCCAGCTATAAATCACATTGTGTGCCGTCCCTGGGGTGATGGTTCGCTCGCCGTTGCAAGTGGAGGAGGGTTCCCTCAGGCGGGCCACGAGTCCGCTCCTCCCCGGGCTGCCTGGGTTGTCACTTATAAGTAGGGGGACAGTGGCGACAACACACCCCGTTCTTCGGGTGACTGTAGTTATCCCTGGGGTCAACAGTCAGTGTAGGGACGGGCAGCTACTCTGAAACATTCAGTGAGGGTACAAGGGCCACTCACAAGCAGGCGCTATTGGGTCTACAGGCTCAAGACCCAGGGGCAATCAGGGAGTCCCAGCAAGTGTACCTGACATGCTGGCAAGTGGAGGTGGATCCTGGACGGTACCAGCAAAATGTCCAAGCGGCAAGGCAGCTACGGTGGAATAAAGTCAGGTGGCCTCTGCTGGCGTCCATGCGGCTCTTTCTCTAATTGAAAGTTGTAGAGAGCAATCCCTCTCCGTCGTGCTGCAAGTCCACGCCTAGATGGGGACGCCGGGCTGTGGTCAGGATGTGTTCAGGGCGTGCAGCCCTGCAGAGAATGTTGCGGTGAGTCGAGCTCCCTCTGTTCTTCTGCTCCAGTGCCGCTTCGTGGAGGGTCGGAGGTGCATCCTATTATGCACCTCCCCACCCCCCGCAGCTCGTACGAGTCAAGACTCAGGCTCACTGAGTTGCCCCCCTCAGCCTCCAGTTCTGTTAGGGGAAGTGTACTGTAAACAGGTTTGCAGCAAAGCTCTGCCCAATGTAGGTGAAGCAGAGCGATTGTGCCACTCCGAAGACTTCACCGGATTGCAGCAGCCGCCATCTTAGATCGGAGGCCGCACAAATTGAAAGGCCAACGTCACAGCTTTCCTGGCTCCTAGTACCGTTGAAGAAAGGTTGACTGGGTGGATGGCAACTTCCCAAAGAGATCACTGTTTTGTTTGGCACAAATATAAACACTATGGGTAGCTGCAGCAAGGATCAGGAAAGGATCATGGTGGGAGCTCCAAGCAGCCACAACCTTAGTGCATGAGCTCAGGCCACGCCCCTGTGCAATATAATCACTTATGGTCAACAGACCTATCCGACACAGTACAATGGTTACTTGGGAGTGTAGCCATGAGGAATTCTGGCACAATCCTGTCCGACGTATTGTGAATTTATTTTCTGGGGTGGCTACATGTCTTCCAAATGCCCTGATAATTAATGAATGTGAGGACTAGATTCCTTTTTAGCCATAGCTCTCAACCATTTGTGTCGCAAAGGCAGGTGAAAACACCCGATTTTCTTTTTGCGAGTGAGAGGCCCATTGAAACGAATGGGTGTTCAGGAGGCTTGGCGGGTGAGTCAGCTGTTTACAAGGCGGGTGACACCCGTCTAAAGCGTGTGAGTTGAGAGCTATGTTTTAGCATATACACAAAAACGTAATTCATCAGTGCTGTAATTGTGGGACGTTTTAATTTTCTCTTCAAACCGCTTTAACACTACCAGCACATTTGTTGTAACCGTATTGTAGCAAATGATTTCATGAACTTGTATTACGACTTAAAGTGGGCTTCATAAACATCCTTTCTAATTGGTGTTGTAACACTCCCCCCACACCAACTGGTGTAATAAAAATAACATAGCATTCAGCCACTTTTTTAGATTTAAAGGCACTCTGCGTGTCCTTCACTGATATCCTGTTAAAAACAAGCATTGGCAAAGTCAACCGTTTTGGCTTGTGTATAGGTATTGAGCATTTGCCAGGCACTGCTATTAGATGCATACATGCCAACCCTCTCGATTTAGGCGGGAGACTCCCGATTTTTCAGTGAAAAATCGGGCTAGTTCTCACTGTCTCCCGCCTGAAATAGCTGTAGCTCCAATGCAAGCCTATGGGGAAATGTTGGTCTCCTTATTTCATTGTGGAAATCTCCCTCCCAGCTGTGTCTGAATGTTGGCATGTATGTAGATGCCCAGGTATTTCCACCATTTTGCACCTGCTGCCATCAATGGTCAGCTAATACCACTACGACTGTGCCTGGCAAGTGCCATTCCCATGCCCATACAAAAGCCAAAACTATTGCACAGCTCTCAACTCACACGCTTTTGGCGGGTGTCACCCGCCTTGTAAAGGGCTGACTCACCCGCCAAGCCTCCTGCACGCCCATGCATTCCAATGGGAGTCTCACCCGCCAAAAACAAAATCGGGTGGTTTCACCCGCCTTTGCAACAAAAATGGTTGAGAGCTATGCTATTGGCATTGCCAATTCTTGATTCTCTTCTCTTGCTCCTACTACAGGGTTGTGTCAAAAGCCGGGTTGTCTACAACGCAGGCGGGCTTCAAGTCTGGTTTTTGCTTCAAACAAAGGTGGTAACTCAAGTTGGCATTGCCAATGCTTGTTCTAGCCAGCCCACTTAAGTCCTGGCAAAAGTACACAAGCATCTTTAATTCAAACTCTTAGAACTTCCTGCGCATGGACTGTGCTCACTGGAGGCCGTTCCAACCACAAAGCGCATTGAGGCCATACAAATGGGCAAAGGGAGCTATACAAATGAGAATACAATACAATACGGGCTCAAGGAACTTGTAAGCTGCAAACACCTCTGTCTGCAAAGGAAAATGATGGCGTCCAAGATTGTTTTACCCACTAGCATGGAAGACAGGATTGACACACAGTATAAAAGAATGTTGGACGTCTAGTTTTTAATATAACAATGTGGACGTTGTTCTTCCGTCTAGTCAGCTGACACGCTAGGCATTTAGCGGCGGTTCCTCAATGCCACGCCCTCTCTTGGCGGCGCGCAAAACGGCGGGTTGAATTATTCATGAGGTGACGTAAGGCCGCAGAGGAACATGGCCGCATTGCGCATGACGTCAGTACGGGCGGTGCCGGTTTGAACGAGACGGGTCTTACAGGTAACGGGCAGGAGCTGGGGTCGCGGCGGCGGTAGCTTAAGCGGGAGGGGTGAAAGGGTCTCCAGCGGTACAACTGCTCGTTGCTCATTAGGTGGAGTCATGTGTCTGTGGGGGTAGTGGCTAGTCGTATGGTTCGGCGAGTGCGGCCTACAATACGACGTTGGTAGAGTGCCGCAGGAATGGGGGTGGGGGGATACAGACAGACGGGAGGGTCTGCACTTGGTGCCTGCTTAGTAACCATTTGTGGCACATATGCAAAAGGCGCCCATTATAAAAGATTGACATTGCACGTATCATTAAATGAGGAGCCTGTGTTGTTGAATTCTTCGGGGTGAGGCGGTTAATAAAGACTAATCCTGAGCTGACGTTAGAAAGACAAGCTAGCCAAAATTGTGTGACTCAAATGGTTTAACTCGTAGGGATGGAGCGTTAATGGGCGAAGAGTCCGAGGGTGAACATATGAAGTACCCTTGCCATGAGCTGTTGGAAAGGGTGTGTGTAGTTGAAGTGTTAGTGGTTAAGCACCCTAGACGACTACTGGCAGATAACTATTTAAATAGGGGCAAGATTAGTTAAAAACGTAAAAGTTACGCTGTGACTGAGATTGTGAGAAGAATGCTTGGGTTAGTAAACCGAGGGGTAATTTAAAGACTATGGGATAGGGAAGAATTATTGGATAATCCATTAAAAAAAATGAAATGGTGGGGTTGGTGGACATGGCGACGCACATAAAAATGGTGTACGTTTAGACCACGGTCCAGTGTGTGCATGAAAACGATATACATGTAAAAAATTTTTAGCATCAGGGTAGGGTATTTAACTGGGTGTGGTTATTTGATGCCCCTTGTTAGCCGGTGGGGCTAGGGTCCGATCTTAAATAGTTCCACTTGTTCTATTAATATGATGCCAGGAAAAGCATTCCAGTGGTGCAGTGCCAGGAGAGGGGCGCGGAAGATGGCATGCGAGGGAGGTTGTTGGAGAACTGAGCCTGTGAGGGGGACTTGGAGTTAAGTCATTATCTAGATAAATTAGGTTATCTAGTTTTTGTATAAACTTGAGTTTTTGTTTGTAGCGCCATGTAGTTGTGGCAAAGTAGTGCCTTGTTGTGGTGGATGAAGGAGCAGAGGAGCATGCCTAGCAGTAATCTGGTTTGATAACCAGCATGAAGATGTTTTGGTGGGGGTACAGGGTTATCATCTTGAACCTAGCCACCTTGATGATGGATTTGTTTGAATTTTTCTGACTTGGGAACTGATGCTTGCGTGCCTTGGGTGATGGCGTTAGGCGGTACAGAGGTGTAGTAGATGGATGAGTGGGGTTGGCATTGGGGACTGATGACATATATTGATCAGGTAGCGTAATGCCACCCAGTGATGGCTGACCATGGGGCAGTTGTTGATGTGCTTGGAAATGTAAGGGGGGTGTCTTGGTACCCTCAGCAAAGAGATCTGAGAGAAGGCAAATGTTTACATGATCTTACCCATGTTGTATGTATATAGGCTGAAGGAGTGGCCTCTGGCAGATCCTTGTGGGTCGGGTGTGTTAGAGTTCCAGTATATGTAGAAGATGCGACCAGAGAGCTAAGAGGGCCCTCAGTCGAGTACAGTATATTTGAAGCCTAGGGATGAGAGTAATGGTCTAGGATGGCAGAGAGAAAGAATTGCATGAATGAAAAAAGATGGGAATGTTGAGCGGTGGTAAGATTTTGTGGCATGTTAACTTGGGGACCCAGATTGGCTAGGCTTACGTAGCAAATGTACCTCAACGTTATTCTCAATGTGTTGTGTATTTTGGACTGGTGGGGCAGGAGGCATTCATTGTAAAGGGGCTTGTTTGGGTCAGCAGTAAGATAATCACGAGACTGACCATTCAGGATGTGTGCCAGATGATAAATTGTTGAGGGAGTATAGGCGAGGGATGCGACCTCATTGGGGTGCTACAGTATCGTAGGAAGCCTATGCTGGTTTGGATGAGATCCATGTTTTTATTTTTGAGGCATCTGTGCAGACGAGGATGGAGTTGAAGCCAAGCATGCCATGAAGTGTCTTGGAGAGAAGTTAAGAACAGTGTATTATAGGGATTTGGATCGCAGTGGTGAGGTCCTTTAAAGAGGACACATTCTATTGTAGAGTTTATTTTTGCTTGATTTTAACTTTTCACAGATATCAACAAAAAAATCTGCATCTGAAATGCAAAGGATATCAAATAATCCATAAATATTTCCCCTAATATTTCATGCAATCTAAATATACTTCTAATAGTCGCCAAAGATACCTGGAGAACCATACAAAATGCAATGGTGGGAGGAATCGGTGGAAACGAATGCAGCATCATGAAAAAACTGCAATAGTCGCCAAAGAACCAGTGGGTTCAAGCGTTTGGCATAGAACATAAATTTTACCCGCGACTATGGCATTTTATGAAATCCAAATGTGACCTAAAGCTGCAATTGACACCCAAAGGGGCACGCGTTTTCTGTTCCAATTTTGTTAATCGCTTCCAATCCTACAATTGTTTTGAAGCCCATATGTGAGGCTAATGGTGGTTTTCATTGTACAGTAGTGTCATGAGACTAGAAAAAACAACCCTATATAATACTTTGAAGGAGATGTGGCTCTATTTTTTTTGTCTTCATCCCTGAACCAATGCTTGTATACACAAGGAAGATTAAAGAAGTTCATTCTTTGACTTCCTCAAGATTAAGCCTACAAGTGTTAACAAAATTAATGTTGAGTAATTTTCTTTCACGTGTTCTACCCATTTCCCAGAAAGTGTTCCCATCCATCTTATTTTCAACCTTTTTGCCTGTTTTTTTCATTCTACGTTTGGACTTCAATTTGTGGTCTGCCCTCAAGCCCTTCAAGGGGCAGTGACATTGGGAGAGGGTGCCGTCTGTAGATCCGTTATAACCACAAAAGGGAAAAGTAAAATACTTGCTTTTTTGTTTACTTTACGTACCGACCTTTCCCCAGAAATGATACTACCAACCACCACCTCCATCAGTTACATTGCTGCTACTTTCGTTTTTAGTAGTATTTCCAGTAATAGCAGCAGCTCTAACATGGTTAGTCGTTCTGCCCTCAGTAGCACAGCTATCAATACAACTCGTACTGAGTGCTAGTAGTTATTTAACTATTACTACAGCAAGTTGTAGGTATAGCACTACTAGCAGTGCCTCTTCTGATGCTTCTATTAATACTAAACGACTGCTGATACTTTTACTGCTGGGAATAATAGTTGCCCTACTGCTATAATTAGTCACACTATTACTAGTATTTCTGCTAGTGATGCTATTTTACTAAAAGTACTGGTAGCTGTATTGATATTGGTGTTTGGGACTATCCTGTTGATAGTGTACTCCTAGTAGCACTACTACTTCTGGTACTATTATTGGTGAGGTGGTATTAAGTTAGCAAACTTGGTGTAAAATAAAATATTTCCATTTGATGCTAAAAAAAAGGATCTGCAGACTTTGCCCCTCTGTCAATATTCTTGTTTAGGATTTGGAAGACTACTACAGAATGGAGGACAGCAATAACCAGATAAATGAATACAAAAATGTTGAATAAGGTCTAATATATTGTCACTGGAAAATTATCAAAAGATAAAACATTACAAGAATAGAACACTTTTTTTTTCTTTTTTTTGTTGACTTTTGTGAAATGTGTATAGCTACTTTAAGTAGTGGGGAAATGAGTGCAAATTTTGTGTAGCGGAGACGCATGGTTTCCCTTTTTATTTGTGGCAGTCCATATTGGATGGGGTAATGGACTGGCCAAATAGGGATAGCAGCACTATTGAGTGCAGCAAGTGTGCATTCAGTAGTCGGGAGAGTTAGATTTGCAAAGATGTGTTGGTGGGCTTGTATTTTCTTTTGGTGCTGGCTGAAAGAAAGGTGTGGGGGGGTGTGTGTGCTGGAAATATTGTAGTAGGTGGGTGAGTAGTCTGAGGATGGGGCATCTAGAGAGCAGAATGGGCCTAATACATTGCCGTGACTGGGTTGGAAATCTTGTAAGTTGAGTGGAGACGAGGTTCCTTCACTGGATCTTGGTCAAATGATCACGTTAGGATCACCAATGATGGAAAGATCTTTACTTGGGACAGGCTAAAGTATAAGGTCGACATCTGAAGAAAATGTTTGTGGGTGTCGGGTGAGAAAGTTGATGAATAGGATAGTTTGGGGTCAAGAAATTGGAATAGAATTATCTGCCAGTAGTCTGGAGTGTATGACTGTAGGCTTGGGCGATGATGATGCTACTCGCTTTTTTTGTTAGTGGAGGCAGTGTTAGAATAAGTTAGCGGGCAGCAGGTGGTAGTTTTGGAGGCCCTTGTTTTTGTGACCATCAGTGCTTTGGATTGATGGGAGTTTAGTGGTCGGTGCTGAAGTTGTTAGTGATTGGGTGTTCCAGAGGCCGTGAATGAGTTGTTGGAGCGCTTGGGTTGTCTCTTGAGAGGGGCGAGTGGTGTAGGCTTTTGTTGTGGGGAGTGACCAGTGCTGTATAAGAAGTGGGTTGGGCAGTTGGGGTTGGCTGGGTGGCAAGTCGATGCCCCACAAGTATCGAAGAGGCAGGACAGTTGGGGCGTTTCCAGGGATGTGAGGCACCTGTGCTCCCACTGAGATGTTGCTTACTGAGTCAGGGTATTGGGGTGGCAAATGGGTTGTGACCCTAAGTCCGAACAGGGCTAAAGGGGTGGGACATGTTGTGGCCCCAATATGAGAGGTGGGACATGACTTCATCCAGTGTCAAGCTAGCCAGGCTGTTGTAGCTCCTATCCAGGAGCTAAAGGGCTCCCACCAATTTTGAACCATGAAATGGTACCGGTTTCTATTTTGTAATAGAAAGCACAAGTTAACGCGTTTGGATTCTAGTTGAATGTTTGCTGTTTTTTGTGCTGTTGATCAATGGCCCTTTATTCTTTACCTGTGAGCGTTGTAGTGGGTAGCGGACTGCATAGTTCATATTCAGGTTGTGAATTAATGTGGTTGATGTCACTGCCATGTCAAGTGGCCATAATAGGACACGAACACTCAATTTTCTCCTGAAATAATGGAGATATTTGTGTACTTTCTTTCAGAAAATGGCAGTCAATGTGTATTCCACGTCTGTGACAAGTGATAACTTGAGTCGACATGATATGCTCGCATGGATCAATGAGTCGTTGCAGCTGAATTTAACGAAAATTGAACAGCTTTGCTCAGGTGATTAGAAAACATTTATGTTTGAGAGAAATGTCATTTGTGTTTCAGGTCGGCCTTCTGGCTGTTAAAAGTCTGAACTTCTGTTCCATTTGCTTATTGAATTGTTGCTTTTTGTGGATGTTTACATAAGTTGATGGGCAGGGGAACGCTGCCCAGGTTAACAAAACAATTGCAGTTTCTTATCTCTTGCCCTTAAACATTTTGGGAATGTTTTATGCTTGGCTAAAAATGTTTTGTTCAATTGATTTGCTAGCTACCATGTACCTTCCAAGTGCGAGAGGAAACGTTTTCATACTTGTTACTGCTAATTCACTATAACCAGAATGCTTGCTACTTGTTAAGTATATTTCTTTAGTACATGTATTAAAACGAGGAAGGGTCTGGTTGAGAAGGGGACGAGGAGTAATGACATCAAAGTACTAAATCTACATACCTAGCCTGCTGCATAAGGACGCTTAATGCGTGGACCAGAAACTTCTTTCTCATGTAAAGTGAGCAACACAGAGTCTCCAACTCTACTACTTTTGGTTTCCTTAGCAATTTTAGCGACTTTTGCGCTCACATTGCACTTGTCTAATATATGCTAAAATTCTCAAAAGCAGTATACTTGTTTCGAAGAAAGTTTTTCGAATGAACATAATTGCATTTCATTTTTGCGTAGCCCACAACTGCAATTCGATAGCGAGATGGATTACCTGACCCCGTACCATTAATTCTTAGGTGCATCATCACTGTTGATTGGGCTGTTGCCATATGAAACAGAACTCCCCCGAACATAACCCAAAAAGAGACAAGTGGATATTGCATCCAAATCGTGCACCTAATACGATATTCTTGATACAAGCTCTAGTGTTTTGCATCTAAATAAACGGCAGAACAAAGTTGCAGTGTATAACCCATTTAAGATAGCAGGAAGTCCGAAAGAGGAACGGCTGTTTGTCTGCATACAATGAATTCAGTGTTAACTAACTCATTGATTTGCCACTGTGTGCAAAGCTGCAGTTGAACATCGTGTTCATCAACATTGGTAGATGCACATTCCATACACTAACTGGAAATTCTTCGGTGCCTTTGTTTTCTGTTTTAAAAAAAAAAAGAGAAAATTCACGGCAGCAAATCGTAACGTTGGGTATTTTTCTGCGATGCAATAAAGTGGTTGTTGGGGAGAAGTCTAATTTCTGTGCTAATTCACTTCAACCTTGGAGACCCCCAGCTCTTTTGCTGGACTTTAGGACTTTCAATTTCTACCCTGGAGTGAGTGAGAGACACTTCTCACTCATGTGTTTTTTGATCTGATTTGGACTTGTTTTAGTTTTTGGAGCTTGACAAACTCCATAAGCATCTGGCGTTTCTATTATGACACACAGCGCCTTCAGTGCATTGTCACATTGGATTTTTCATAAGGTTTAAATACCTTTACTTGGCTGAACTACTGTTCCCAAGAATAGTAAAATTGCCTTTACTTGGCTTTTTCCTATGTAGTTCCAGCACACCCCATTTTATGTGGAGTGCTTGGGGGGTGGTTACTTAATAGCCCCCCGGAGACGCCGCGTGGCGGGCCAGCAATAATGGGCGCACGTCCAGGGAAGAAAGAAGCCGGGTCAACCTGTGGCCTCGACTGCTTCCTGGGACTGAGCTGCAGGTGATGGTGAGCGAGCTCCTTGGGGGGCTGGCGCAAGGAAAGAGGCGCCGACTGGTGAAGGCTTGGTGGGGGCTGCGCCAAGTGCCCTGTGTGGGGCCGGGGCACGTCGGCAGCCTCCCTGGCGCGGCGATGAGACCAGTGACGCTGAGGAGCGACCAGCGTTAGTGGGAGTACAGACCAGCGTCCACATGTGCAGAATGGGAGTGTGTGGTGGGGGTGCGAAGCAACAGCAGTGACTGCATTCCATACCGGCCCAGTACGGGATCCTCCATGAGATTTACTTAAAGCAACATACTGTCCTGAAGCACAAACGGGAGCCAGAAGGGGTAGAGGTGTGTATGGTGTTGCATGAAGGCTGTGGGGCCTTGGAGTTGCTGTCTCCAGAGTCCTGACTTGCGGGTTACACCCTCCCCCCAATGGCAGAATCGCATTAACATTTAAGCACAGTTGCTAAGCAGTGGGCGGAGCAGCATAAAGGCACTGCGGCTCTGCCTACAGGCAGAATTGACTGGGGGAAGACCACGCCTTCAATTAGAATACCAGGAGGAGGCACCTGAAGCGGGAGCACGTGGAGGGAGCATAGACACCAGCAGAGCAGGGACCTGGAGTGAGCAGGAGCCCAGGGACCTGGCCCTTATGTCACTGGCAGCGCCGCAAACCCCGAAGAGTGGGAAGCAGGGGGGCTTCTCGATTATGTTGCAGATGTGACAAAGGCAAGCTGGTGGAGACGTGACAGATCAGGTCCACAACACGGACCCCTTGCTTGCTATGTTCACGCAGATGTCCACCAAAGCTGACCTACAGGACCAGCAGAGGAACTCTCGCACAAAATCCTGGCTCTCGATACGATAGCTGGAGCGCAACATAGGGTGTCGGAGTGGTGGACACATTATGCAAACGGTCATATTTTTCCTGTCGTGAAGCAAAGAATCGCTTCAGAACATTGACATGACTAAGCCAGCAAACATCCATGTGATTATAGCTATCATCATAATCTGCCTTTGCCTCTCTGTTTTCACAATGAAGTCTTGACTGTTTTGTACATAATGCCTCCTAATGTATGATGCAATGATAATGGACAGCCTTCTCACCCAAGTGTCTTTTTCAAGCAGCCAATAAAACAGTTTCGCTCTCCGACCATGGCTGGGGTCCCATCAGTCATTCCTACCAGATTATCCCATGGAAACTTTAAATCATCATTGACTTTTTGAAAGGCATTAAAAATGACAACACCAGTAGTTCTGCCATGCCAAGAAACCAGGAAAGCCAGTTCCTGAAATACTTTGCGTTCGTTATTGGCCCCATGAATGTAATCATTAAGATGGAACTACTGTGACGAATTTATGGGGAAGCCCCTTCCCATAAGGCCAGAGAGGTGAGCCTGCTACCAGATAGTCCCCCTGGGGGTGGTACTCAGTGGGTGGATCTCATTGGAGGGTAACACCCCCCTCCATCCCCCTCTTTGGGACAAGTAACCCCCTTATTGGGAGAATGTGGTACCCCACCAATCACTTGACCCTAGACCCCCTTCCCTAAGGGGGCCATGCATAAGTCACACTACCAATTCCCTAGAAAGTACTGGGACTGAAGCACACTACTGATACAAGGGAGATCGAGGGTAGAAATACCGAGACAAGGAAGAATGGGGAGGAGTTTAAATATATTCTATTGACAAACACTCAGATGAAGATGCGCAGAGCAATGCAGAGTGGCCTGCGAAACTAACATGAGCTGTACGAAGAGGAGTGGGGCATGAATGGTACTCAGTTAGCAGTCTAGTTGTTGCTGGCTGCTTATTGGTCAGTGTAGACGACTTATCAAGTCCTCCCTGAATGAAGGAGCTGCAGGAGCCAGCACAGTGCAGGAAGTTGGAAGGAGGTGGACCAGGATGCCGAGAGGAAGCTGGAAGAACCAAAAGGCGATGAGGCAGCTAAGTTTCCGGTGTTCCTGGAGCCTTGAAGCGCTTCAAGGGAAGACCGTGCTACTGAGAGGAAGATTGAGACTGCAGTGTTCCCGGGCAGAGCCCACTGCAAGGCTCCCTACTGGTAGGGGGAGCACTCTGGCTGGTTGGCGGGAGACCAAGGTGAAGTCGGCATCTTTATGGTCCCAGTACCTGGCAGGCAAGTGAACCAGGTCTGTCCTGCAACAAGAGAATCTTAAGTTCTAGGACCCACCAAACTAAAGCAGCATGAGTCATCTTTCTTGTGGCGGTACTTGCCAGGAAAGGACCCCAAGTATCCAAAGGCACAGAGGTGTCCGAGACCCACCATATGAGACCACAACAAGTCCTTCCTCGTTGCAGTACTTGGCAGAAGAGGGGTTTGCGACCCACTCCCATGAGCGAAGCAGAGGTCTGGGACCTACAAGAGACTTTTTACTAAGAGCCAAACTTGGCAGGGAAGTGAATCAAGTTGGCCCCAAGCAGAAGGAGAAGCAGAGGTCTGGGACCTATGAGAGAATTTAGAAAGTGGTCATGAGTCTTGGCGCACCTGATTTTTTTTTTTCTTTTTTTTTTTTTTATGAAGGTGGGTAAGTGTCATTCAATTCCTACTCTAAGGGTGCACAGGAGAAATATGTGACTGGCATAGAGTCCCTATCTATAATGGAAGTGTCCACGACTTATGGAGAACTCCCATCCACACCTATATATATACTGAAGGAAGCTTCAGTAAATATTTACTATAACTTGTATGGTTAAATATCAGATGGTTTTTAAAAAAGATGATTTGAACAATTTTTCAAACCATTCAATTTAGTAATGTCTTTGTGTGTATCATAGTGATCTTACTCAATGCACGTGTTTTGAAAATGTGTTGGGAATACAAAGCAAAATTCATCAGTTGTGGTTACAATTTACAGTGAAAGTTCTAAAGGTTTCTAAATAAAAGGGCTGGACGCGGTTCGAGAATTAAATCTGTTCAGGAGCAAAAAAGAGTTCTTCAGTTTTCAACAAACTTTCTAAAAATAAATTCAGAGTTTGTCAGAAATTATAGTCTCTTATAAATCAAATATTCAGTTGTGATTTTTTTTTTTTTTTTTTTTAAGGAACGTTAAGTCCTAGAATCTCCATACTTCTAGTGTTGTGTAATGGTATGGTGCTTTGTGGTACATCGTAGTAAGCTGGTAGCTTCCTTTTGGTTTCAGAAATTTTACGGGGTCACATGATAAAGCACAGGTGAAAAAAGCATACTAAAGCTTAATCTTCGAGTTAAAATTGTTATATGAATGTCTCTTTTGTTGAAATTACCTTAAAACCTGTTACAGCAGTTTGTTTCAATCGAAATTCACTCTATTAGTTTCCCTCTTCTACTGTATAGCCGTTATCTAATTGCTGTGCTGATTCTAAGTGAGTTTCCCTCTGTGTGTGGGGGACATCTGTATTAGTAGGATGTCTACAGTGTTCTACATCTATCTTGTTTATTTATCCGTACTTGCAACTGTATGTATAAGTGCACTCGTTTTGACTTTGTGCAGGATCTGAGCTAATTTCCGTCCGTGTTTAGTTCTACAAAAAAGAACGCAGCATTCAGTACGTGGCTTTCAGGAAAACGGTGCATCTATCGCTGCTCTCTGCAGGGGTTAGCAGTCTAAACTTTGGAAACTTGCAGTTTCGTGATCGTTTTGACTGAACTGGGGTTATCGACCCAGCCCTTTAAGACGAGATAGCAATACTTTGATTATTGATGTTTCGGTATCTTCTGCATCCCCATTCATCTCAAACTAACGCGGGGCTGGCAAATCACATCTGTTTGCAATTGTCTAAAACTGAGTTACAACTAACATCGATTCTCACGCGCTTCTCTCTCGAAGCATCGTATGAAGAAAAAAAAGCAGGTTATGTACTAAAATTTCGTCAGCATTGACGTCATCCTATGAGGCAAACTTCAAAAACTTATGTGAGAAAGTGATGGGGTTAGAGGGAACATCTAGGTATACGTTACCTACTTGTTGGGTAGGTGAGTGGGTCTCTAACATCAGGTGGGGCAACTAAACCCTCCCTTCATACAAGTCACTATGAACGACATCAAATACACAACGTCCCATTGGTTACACAAACTATAGGACTCTTTATTATGTGGCCCCTATAATTGGTTGGCACCTTGTATCCGCCGGTACTTTTCCACATACGCCATCAGCACGCTAGCTGGCATCCAGGTGCTGGTGGGTTGGTCTTGACCACAGCTTCCCACCATTAGCCTACTATCCATCACTCTGCTGTCTGCCAGTCAATTAGCCCTTTGAAGATTGGCCTTGAGTTTGTTCTTTGTGCCTGGGAATAAGCGGGGGTATAGCATACTTGTGTCTCCTGAAGTTCGCATAGCACCACCGTGTTTTAGAGCTCTGCTGCATTTAAAATATTCTTATTTAATGAACCTCTGACGTCTTCTTTGTGCCCATCCTCTGAACAGGAGTTTGTTCTTTTCACAAGTTCATAGCTACTGTCTGATCATTCAGGCCCAAAGTGGCCTTGGCTACTTGGTGCTGGTCTAGCCTCACATTGCTTTGCTTCACCTCTGCGACACACTGGAGAAACATTTCTTTTTCTGGGTCCAGCTTTGCTAAGATGCATAGTGGAATCGTCCATAGCCTTAAGAATACTTTGTCTGCTTGTGTTTCTTGCACGTGTACACGTGTAAAAAGGACTTAATATCTTTGTTTCTGTAGCATAAACTCCTTAATTTCGAACTTGCTTATCTTTGACACTTCCTTAACGCCTATACAATGTTTAGGTTCTCTTGCCTCTGCATCTCTTCTGGATGTGTCAGCCCTTGCTTCGTGTGATATCGCAAATCTTTCCTTTTGCTCATTTGTCCCTCTTCTGGGATTTCATTCAAATGGCCACCATATTGTTTATGCAAGTATGGGTTTCTCAATGGGAACCTTGCTTCCAGAATTCTCCTTGGTATTGGCATTTTCACTGGCACTGCATGTGTTTGCCACTCTGGTTCCCAACATATATGCATCATGGGAGCGGGGCGCAAACACCTCCATCACTGGCTGTGATCCTATCAAAGGCGTATCTATTCTGAAGTCTGTCGTATGGCTCTCGGCTCTTCCTTGATGGCATTGAATCCCTTGATAGTTGCGTTTGTCTGCAACAACTCCCTCTGGTTATTTGCAACCACTTAGTATTTGCTGCTGTCTGGGTCCTTGTCATGAAGATTATCGTGAATATCGATTAAAGTCTGACTGAATAATCTGTGCTCATATGGAATGGAGTCAAAAGCTTCTATTGACTTGGATGAGACTCTTGACTCGATTATCAACTCTGCAGATCTCTTCTTCCTTAAATGAGCATCTGAACAAAAGCAGATCAGTTTTAGGAATCGCCGATGCTGGAACATGAACATTCGCTATAGAACACAGTCCCCGCCAATCCTCGGGCATAAATGAGCCCTGGATCCACAAGCCCAGTAGTGATCCATGATCAATGCTGTTCCATAGCTCACTCTTGGTGCCTCAAAAATTCGACCACAATTACTTTTCTCGTGCCATTTGTTTCTGAAACGCAGCTTTGCATTAGGTCAGCAGTTTTGCAAGTTTTGACCATAATGGTTTACAGCTTTTTTCTGCATTTTCAACAGTTGGCATATATGACCAATTATTACCAAATCTCTGCAGATTACCAAGCCTTCTTCCCAACCATCTGGTGACTGAACACCCAAATCTGCAGTTGTCCTCTTTCCTTCCACCATCAAATGTCTTCTGCTGATTACGTTTTTTGTTTACTTCCCATCTAATTCCAGCTCCTTTCACTCCAGGCTGTTAATATTTTATCATGTGATTCTTAGTGTGAGCTCTTAATCTTGTCTTTGTGTTTTGGACATAATCTTCATCCGGATCCGTCCATTCCGTTGTCCATTTTAGATGTTCGGCAGAATGCAATGAGATGGACAATGTGCTGTTTGGACATCTATTTCAATAGCTATGAAAATCTTAAACTTCCCCAAGGCAGGTGTGCACGTACATAGCATTCCTCCTTTTGAGGTTCTCCTTCCCACGTCTATGTGCTGATACCACATGTTTCCCAAATGTGCTGTACTATCCAGGTAATCATGAAGTATATCGGCATAATTCCTTCTTACTGGGGGAATCATAGGAACATTTGTCAGTGAACTTGGTGTCTTTACATGTGCTACTGGTGTAGGGATAGCCACAAAAGATCTCTTCCTTTGTCTTTAAGAATCTGTGTCTGGCGTTCAGCAACTATATCTAAGACTCTTCCCTGCATAAGGATGTCTAGTGATACTTGCCACTGAATCTGGCGCCTTCACATAAGTTACTGGAGTAAGGACAATTATATAAGGTCTTGGTTGTCTTGTAGTTGCCACATCTGTACCCTCCTGCTGCATAGCAAGATATGCAGGGATCCTTGCTTTATTTGGATCCACACAATACAGTACGTACTGTGAGAAGAATCGCAATGAATCGGATGCGTGTGTAAATATACCATTGGCCCACTTCACGCAGCAATAGCTTCTTGTGCAGCGTGGTGGTCTCTCGTTGTTGGCCACGTTATTGCTGTCGATGTTGCCCATTCTTCCTTTTTTTTTTTTTTTTTTTTTTTTAAGGAAAAAAACAAAACTTTAATTGGACAACATCATAAAATACTCTGGTAGTAGCTGGATCTGCTTCACAAGCAGATGGCTGATTGCAGGATGTTCAACAGGATTCCTGATGAACATAAAGGAGTTGTCCTTTCGCCAAATTAAATGAGTATGCGTTTCTAGTAAACCAGTCCAGATGTTCCACTGTTCCAAGACTGGTTGCGTAAAATTTGGGAGATGGTGGCGTTGGAATGGGCCTCATGCACAATTAATCGCGCAATACAGAACTTTGCGGGGGAGTGGTGGGAGGTCTTCGGTTTTCTTAGGGACGACTTCAGGATGGGCTGGTGTCCAACGTCTGAGACTTTTGGACTTGGAATAATCCTACAGGACCGTTTTAGAAGGGGTTTTGAACAGCGCACTCTGGGGACAGCACCAGGGGCGTGGGGGCGGGAAGGGGGGGGGTTCTTTGGGGGTTCTTTTGGGGCTTGTTATATTTGTTGAAAACGTCAATAAAGAGCATAAAAAAAATATATAGACCAAGGACAGCAAATTCTGAATGTCTTCACTGGAAAGCCTCATTCAGGATGCTCTCAGTGTTGCCTCAGAATACAGACTAACTTCCTCAATGATGTCACATAGAAATTGATTGCCACTAGATTTCTAGGATCTCTCAGGAAAGTATGAACGTCAGTCTGTCTTCCAACAAGATGAGGTCATTCTTCAATGAAGGAAAAAAGACCATTCCAACTAGTCTATTTGCATCGTCATCAGACGGGGGCATTTGTTTTTTCCACACAGTGCTCAGGAAGCTGGAAGATTTGCTCTATTATGGCACGCATTCTCCTCACTATTGGACAATTTTTAGGATCTTGCAGGAACAGATGAGCGCTAACTTCTCCCCTGGAAAGCTCTTTGGCAGTATGTTTTTTTTTTTGTCTGGTTGCTGTATGGTCTTCTATTTTCTGAGCCCGGCATCCCGTCTCGGCTGTTCTGAAATGAGATGCTTGTAGTCGTACATGTTAAGTAGGCGTGTAACTCCTTTCCTAACCATTCTGCTGTCGTCTGGGCATCACTTCTAGTTCTTGGAGGAGTGATGGATGTCCTCATTCACCTCCCTGTCACTATTTCATGGGGCGTAAGATGATGGTCAGAGCCTGGCTGATTCCTGAATGCATATAATGCAAGAGGCAGGCAATGTAACCATCCTTTTTTTCATGTAAGCTTCAATTTAGCTATCCTTTCCTTAAGCAAATCCCGTTGGCTTGCAGGTGATAAGCTGATCAGAACGTGTTTTTATAATCGACAACAAGCTCATTTGCTCGAATACTTTATTTACAAAATGATACTTCACATATTCCCCATCTAAGAAATACTTCTCATACTAAAAACTTTGCAGCACGAGTGGCATCCGGATGTGTGCAAGGACCTCCTTCAGGCCATCTTGAAAAGGGACATCCTACCACTACAGATCTGCAGCGTATTGACAGTCGATGCTGAAAGGGACCATTAGTTGCGGGATAACTCCCCTTACTATTCTCTGTGAGCCCAGCGGTAAACCTTTGACGTACGATGCAATTTATTACATAAAATGCAACAAGTTCTAACCAATTTGTACAAACCAGTCCTCCGATATCGTTGCTACAAGGATTTCTTTAGTGGCATGTCCAGGGAAGTGCAGCTGTTACCCCACTCTTAAGGCTACTGGCATCACCGGTTTACTAGTGCTTTCCTGTCGCCACAATACTTCGGTAGGGGATAGTCAACACCCCCTCCGCGTCCACAGATCTTTCTCAGCCTGTGGTGCTTCACCTTGAACTGCCATTAAGTCAGTTTTAGACTAGTTATTAAAACGTTAATTCGCGCTAGTCACCACCATTCTCTCATTCAGTGTATTGCTCATTATTGCCGCAGTCTGCGGCTTGATTGCCGCGCGAGATGAAGTCTGAAACTTTACTGTGCTGCGCACTGGACGACTGCAATGCTTACTGGGGGCTGTAGTGCTGTAATAAGTCTGTCCATTAATGCAGCATGTTGCACTGGAGTGCTGTTTGCTCGGAGGTAGTCCCTCCTCCAACGTGCTAGCCCTGCATGTACTGTCAACGTCACATAGATGGGGGTCACTGTACAACGTTACTTCCTGGTCTGTGTGTTACTCCAGCACGACAATCGGCGTCACTAACTCAGCAGCCTCTGCTGAAAAGTGAGTCGGTAGTCGTACACTGTTTTACCACAGCGGCACCTGTATATCTCCACCCATCATTTTGATAAATTTTTGAACCGTCAAAGAATTTCCCCAGCTTCTAAAGCATTTTCCTTCACCCTCGGGATCTCATAAAATTCCTTACAATTTTAGCAATGATGGACGTGTTCGTCTTCTGCCAGTGGTTCTGCTACAAACATGGCAGGGTTCACTATTTTACATCTGACTATTTTAATTGCTGGATTCAATAAGACCACCTCATAGGCAGAGCCCTTTGAGACGTCAAGGTACCTTTTTAGTTTTTCACAAAATAGCAAATAAAGCATGCTCAACAAATGTTATGGAACATCCCATCACTATGCTGGCAGCCTTCTCAATGGCGAACGTGGCGGCTGCCAAAGATTGTTCGCAAGGGAAGTGACACCTCATTACTGGGTACAGAATCCCACTGTAATACGCTAAAGGCTTATACCCCACCGTGGCTCTCTGCGCGAGGGCTGCTGTCTTTACTGTGCCGTTTTTATGTGAAAACAAATTCCTCCGCATAATTCGGAATCCCTAAAACTGAAGCTGTACAAATTACCTTTTTCAACTCAATCCTTCCTCCATCTCCTCAGTCCAGACAATCTTTTCCTGAGTTGCCTGTGTCTTTTCAGAGCATGTAACAAGAGTTATATATAAACTACATTGAAACACCCATGCTCTAACATAATTGCATAGTCCAAAAATCATTGCATATGTTTATCGTGTGTGGCTTTGCCATTTTTCAAAATGGCATCAGCCCTTCCAGGTGTTTTTTTTCCTTCATGCGAGATCAATTGACCTAAATATAACATCTCTTCTTGACAATACTGCAATTTCTCCTTGTCCACTTTATATCCTTTCTCTGCTAGAATAATCATTGGCTGAACTGAGTCATGTCTACACTTCTTCTGATGTGATGCAGACTAAAATGTATTGCAACAAAACACTTTGCAAATCAATATTGCTTAAGTCCATCTGTAGTGACTCTCGGTACCTCTGGGGTGATCCTGTGCTTTTTAACTTGATCTGTCTGTAAATGACGTCAGATCTTGAGAATCTTCATGCAATGGGATTGAGAAACACATTTTTCAAGTCCATCACAGTGAGAAATCGCGCCTCAACTGGAATACTACATAAGATTGTTGCTTGATCATGAACTAGAGGGGAAACTGCCTCTACAATCTGGTTGAGCGCATGTCTTGCACTAAACACCACAACCCCCGCCCCCCCCCCTCGTTTATTTTCCCACAGGGTACACTGCCGTATTGCATGGTGACTTGACGTCACCAAGATGCCCTGATCCATCATGGCAGATATTGTCTTAAAAATACCCTTGTCTGCCTCTTGAGACATGGGATACAGTTGTGCTGGAGGCAAAATTGCTCCTGGCTTCAGTTTAATCTTAACTTCTCCAACCCCCTGCAATAGGACTACGTCGTAGGGGCCTGTAGTCCATTATGAACTGGCACTTCCGCCATGTCTTCGTCAGAAATTCAGGACGCTGCCGTGCTATCCTTTTCTGAGGCACTTCACGTCTTATTGTCCTAAGTGATACTCACTTCAAATACTACTTCGTTATCTGATGGGTGGTCTCTAAACCTATCCTAGTCAGTAACGTCGGTCAATCTGTAACCCTCTCCAATGGCAATCGCTGTGCTCCATGTCCTGCCATCAATATCCACTCCTCCAAGCATAGCTAATTCTCCTCACACTTAAGCTGCTTGTAATTCTGAGGGGAAAAACTCACCCCCCCCCCCCCCTTCTTCATCATAGGTATCCTTGGCCTAAATAAAAATGTATTCTGTCTTGCCTACTTAACCAGGTAGCCATGTTAACCCCTGGCTCTAACCACAGTATGCCTTTGTCAGTAAATTAAATCCTCATTTTTAATTTTGTCATAAAATCCCGGGCCAGTATATTAACGGGTGTCTGCCTTGAGTACAATAATGGCGCTGAGATCTGTCAGTAAAAGGAACTATACTTGTAGCTCCTGTGAAAGCTTGAGCATTCGAGACATTTCCCAATAATGTAAATTTCCCCTCCCGTGAACATGAGCACATTGCACTGGTGTCTACCAAAAAAGAAAAGGATGTGCCTCCTATAGTGACGTCAACCCTTAGTTCCTCTTGAGCATTGGGAGTTGCAGATAGCACTAAACACATGTCACCCAGTGATGTGCAGGCGTATAAGCGGTGCCCCGCTCCAGATCTGCACATTCTGCATAAACCCTTAGCTCCCACATGTTCACGCTAGGTGCCCCGTCATTCCACATGTCCAACATTCAGGAGGAAATCTCCTAATTTGCCCTGCCTGCATGCCTTGATTATCATTCTGTCTATCCTGAAACCCACCTTGGTTATTCTGGAAATGTCCCCGATTATTCTGGAAGCTCCCCTTGGTACGAATCCATTATTAAACTGCCCTTGGTTATTCCCCTGTGGCATGCCTGCTGCTTGCTTGTGATCCTGGCCCTTCTCTAGTAGTCAACATCGCCCCTTCTATGGCGTATTTTGACAATTTCTTCTGCACTAACTTTGCCTCTTCATCTGTCCTTGGGTTTTTCTCCTGCAATAATGCGCAATGGTCAGCTGTGTTTCGTACCATGGTTTCGCCTCCATACCCACCAGCTTCCTGAGCTGTCTGCACTTCATCTGGCAGCCGTTGACATAATATATGGTAAAATACAGGCCGCGTTTCCATTCCATCCTCCTGAAAATTCTGAATGTAAAGGGGATCCTCCCCTTCCTGCATCTTTCGTGCCATTATAGCTCCCATAGCTGATGTATCTGGATACTGCACTCTTAAGCGCTATCCAGACTGCCACTCTCAGATTAAACAGTGCTCCATCGTGAGCAGTATTCTACGCAGTGACACTAGCGTATCCGACTCACGGCCAAATGTCGCTCGCTCTCTCTACAAGGATAGCTCCTAGAAGACCTTTTTAATATAGCTAACGTGTTTCTTCTTGTAACTTTCTTACGTGTATCCATTTCCCAGCGCCGGAAGTTGAACTGGGGAGTTTACACCTTAAACTATCCTTATCCATCTGTGGACAGGGTATATACTGCGGTCTGGCCCCTGCTTTCTCTAGCAAGGAATTGCGAGAGCTCATTCATCCCCCATCGTCTGTCTGGCTATAGCGGGGACAATTGTTCCACACCGCTTTCTTCCCGGTAGTGACCTTTGTCTGCTCGCATAAGGTGGCGAGTCGCCCCCTCTCACTCTGGGAATCGCCTTTGGGACGACCTGGTCGTGCCAGGGGTTCTCACTTCTGTAATTTGGGTGGGTCCAAATCTGACATCTTTCTTGTCTGTCTTCATTGTCTGTCGGAGAACAGCCCTCAGGACCACATGCATTTGGTCCCTCTTCCCCACGGAAGGTTTCTCTGACGCATCCTGTCCCCATCCCGCGAGTTCCCTCTTTCGCGTCTGTTCAGAGTGAGCCTGTCTAAAGACAAAGCTCTATGTTTAAGATAGGACAGCCTTCCCTCTTTGCCTTACGACTGGGTACTTTCAAATCGTGTTTTTTTTTATTTTAATTCCATTTTGGTCCTCGTATCGTGATGTCTATCAATTTTTTGTTTCCAAGGTTTTGTCAAAATAATCTACGTTTATTCTAGATGGACATGGCACTGGTTCATGTCTGGAATCTGTCTTCCCATGCTGCTACTGGATTAGGTTCCATTAACTTTCTCTATGCAATCCATGTTGCGTGCCCTTTGTCTCCTTGTTCTTTCTACAACCTTTGTGTCCTTGCTTCTTCCCTTACTCTTTCGTCTTCCTGTCTTCATCTCTTCTCGTTTGCCCTATGTATTTTTACCTGTGTCTTTGCATTCTTTGATCTCTTAATTTCTGTTCTTCCTCTTTTCTAACTTCTCGTTCTTCGGTTGCTCTCAGCTTGTTATCGTACTTTCTTTGCACCCCTGCTTTTTTTTTCAGCTGCTCATGTTCCCGTCTTTGTCTATCCTTTTAGCCTTGTCCTCTTTCTATCATTTCTCTCTTTCCATCATTTCTCTTGTTCTCTATCTTTATCTTGGTCATCCTGATCTTGTTTGCCTTACTTCCTCAATGCTCTTCCCATCAAGTTTGAGCAAAATCTGACCTTCGTTCTGTAGGAGCGCTGTCATCAGTCTTACCTTTCTCTCCTTTCCATCTTTTTATCTCCCGCCTTGTCTAGGGACGTACTTGTAGACCCACGGGACAAGGAGAGGAGTGATTACATCTCTTTCTGGACTTTTCGTCGATGCTCTGTGCAGGCGACTCCTGTCTGATTGCTGTACCTTATTGTCGCCTTAAGCTCTCTTAATGGGTACACTCCTTCATACTAGCGCCATTTATTTCAGGCGCGGCGGGGGGGGGAGCAAAAGGCTCCTCACCCCTCCTCCCCCTCTTTGCACTGATTAAGCATCCAGTTTTCATTTTCCAGAGCTCTAAGCTCGCTAGCCTCTTCTAACTTTTTCCTGTGTATGCTGCATGCAAGTATGTCATGTGGCAAAACTGCTTTTGCTAGTGATCCCCCTTGTGGCCATTGCATGAACATCTTGCCTGCCGTGCCGATAACCCATTCTGCACTGTACTGTAAAGCTTGGGTGCATGTTTCTGAAACTTTGCACAAATGTATAAGCAGAGTAATATCCCCCATTTTGACTTGGTCACACTTGACTGTCAATACTCATTATTTTTACATTTTTATTAATGCTTTTCAGAAAAAAACACCCTATGAGCGTGCACCAATCGTTGCAGCTCCACGCCTTCGTGTCACGTTCTAGTTTTATTCACTAAACACCAACTAATTAAATTTAAACTATCCGTGATTTCTTGTTTTCACTTTTATTTTCACCACATACATGTCATACAACATGACAGATTTGGCCAGCCCACATATCTCAGTCCACGCTCCTAGTGACTATTCTCTGATCCTAAAATTACTCCTACGGAGTGTGAGCGGTTCCCTTTAACACCAAGGGTCACAGTTGAGAAATGAGGAAACGAGGATTTGAACCAATGTTTCTTGGTTCCGGATCTCCATCGGTTTGACACATAGCTGCACCAAGAATAAGCAACCTTGATCCGTCTCCCCACCCACATATTTGATGCTTTATTGGGTCATGGTTGGCGCGAGCTCTGCACCTGTACACAAGATCTTGAACCAATGTATTACCTTTTGATCACAAATGTTTGTATTGTGTGACTAGTAGGCTACAACTTGAAAGGTTACACCTTGGGTAAGGTAAGTGGTCTAATATGGCACCCGTTTGCCAATAATGTTGGCATCCCTGTGTGAGGCTCTGTAAAATAAGAGGGTATTGGTGTGGCTTTGTTTAGGAGAGAGTGGCTGCTGATGCAGTGGGGCAGGTTATCCAACGGCCAACCCTATGGTTGGGTGGAGAAATTGGTTCAGCGTATTTGGAAGAATTTCAATACATTCTATCTGCCTGGTGTTATAATAATGTTCCTCTTTGCAGGTAGTGCTTACTGTCAATTCATGGATATGCTGTTCCCTGGCTCAGTGGCCCTAAAGAAAGTTAAATTCCAAGCCAAGTTAGAGCATGAGTACATTCAGAACTACAAGATGTTGCAAGCATCGTTTAAGAAAATGGGCGTCGACAAAGTAGGTTTACTTTTGATACAATACATTATGACTACTTGCTAAAAACCTTTGCTAATAAGTTGTTTATTGCACGTAAAGTTTTAATTGTGTAAGCTGTCCTTCCATTATGGGTACCGATTGAATTGCAACGCTTCAGTTCATGCTATTGTGAACTTGACTACCTAAGGACGCCGAAGTGTCTGTCTGCTGCACCACTCTTTTGCCAGTTTATCTGCCACTCCTTGTTTAACTAGTTGGAAAATCTGCTTCTGCAGCAGGCTCTAAAGACTGTGCGCAGTGCAGCAAACCATTTGCAATGGCGCACGTATGCCCAACACACCATATATGCAGCCCAAGGTCCCCCAACTGTCAGTTTTTCTGCCTGATTGGCAGGTCAGAAGTTCGTCTTGGTTGCTGTTCAACCTTGTGATAATGGGGTACTGTATATTGAGAAATGTTGCAAAACTTTACTGAGTTACTTATCACGACCTTCCAAATCTTGCATCCAGGGAAGGGCAATGGCCCAGTATGAATGACTGCAATATTCATCCTTAACCTCTGCTCTTGTGATATTGGGGTTGGGTGGTGAGAACACGCTTTATACTGGGATCAGTGCTGGTGGCTGTAGTGTATCTGTCAAAGACTACCACCAATTAATGGGCTTTGAAGGCAGTACTGGTACTCTTCCAAAAATCACACTGTTACTTTCTTGGTTCTACCAGTATGCAGTGCTACCACCAGTCCTATATTGAAGCCATCCCCAGTGACTCGGACACGGTCATTATGGTACCAGGGCCCTTGAGAACTCTCCTCCATGCATGTCTCTTCCAGTTTTTATCAGGCTGTCGGTCTAACCCTGTTAGACAGGTAAGACCTTAAGAGTGAAAAGCTAAATTGTCATGTGTAGGACTGTCCCCAAATCCCTATCCACTCTGTCGAAAATTGGGTCATCCAACGAGTTGAGAAATTAATCTCCTAAAAATCCCAGTCCTTCGTCCTCAAAATCGAGGAGAAGGCATAGATCCTTTACCATAGTGGTACTCTGGCGGATCCGAAAAGGAAAGGGGGGTGGGATGTGTTGGGAGGTTAAGCGGGAGAAAAAGCAAGAGCGCTGTGATATGCCATTGGCAGCCTCAGTTCGGTAACCGTGTTTGTTGAGCTTAGGTGTGCTTTTTGTTCATTAGCCGCCATGTGTTGTGTAAGGTTGTGGTGAGTGCGTATGGTTTGCAGTGCTTTGGAGTTGTATGTGTAGAGCATGAGGGGGTGTATGCACAGGGGTGAGGTTTAGTGTGGTTGGTTAGTGGAATTGCTATTTAGATGCAGCGCATGCTAATCTTCATAATCCTGTCCAGACGTGGTGCAATGCTAATCTCTGCATTCTATCTAGATTCAACCAGACTGACGTTGACAATTCTGTCAAGATATGACACGTGCAGTCTTTACAGTTCGATCTAGTTGTGACACAATACTAATCTACACACTTCCGTACAGATGTGACGCGAGCTAGTATTAGACTTCTGTTTAGATGTGAAGCAATGGCAGTCTTCACAATTCCATCTGAATCTTCACCGTCTAATTTAACAACTTTGTTTTGATGCGACAGTGCTATTCTTCACAATTGTCTAGATTAGACACAATGCCAATCTTCACAATTCTGTCTATGCGACGTAATATTAGTCTTCACAATTCTGTTTACATGTGACGCAAGCTAGTATCGCAGCTCTCTAGATGTGATGTAGGTTCATCTTCACAATTTTGTCTGGGTGTGACGCAGGCTAGTATTACCGTTATCATGACACGTTGCCAATCTTGAGTTCTGTCTAGATGTCGTGCAAGCTGACATTGTCTAGATGTGACTTGATAGTGTTATATCTCTGGCTATATATGAGGCTGGCCAAGCATCGCAATTCTGTCTGGATAGGACGCAAGCTAATGCGTAAGTGTTCTGTCTGGCATTGTCTCCCTTTGTTCCTAGGGGTGGTCCTTCCCCAATGAGTTCTGAGTGCTTCTTGTCATGTTGGGTGGTGTTTACAGCTCCTTTCTCTATAGCAGCGGTCCCTGTCACTTGGGATTAGCCTAGCGAAGGGGCTTGGAGGTGCTGTATTCATTCCAATTATGTGGTGAAGAGGCAGGTTTTGAGTAGTTTCCTGAATTTTAGGTGGTCCTTTGTATTTCGGGCGGGAGTTATGATATGATATATAATGGCATTTGTAACGCGCCTATACACAAGTGTTTCAAGGCGCGACGAGGCAGGGAGGGGGGGGGGGGGAAACAAGGGGAAGACAGACAACGATCCTACTAGGCCAGGTGTCATTTAGATCGCGCGTGCAGGGGTAGGGGGGAAGGGGAAAAAGTGCAAGTGCGAGGGGGGGGGGGAAGTGCAGTACAAGGTAAGTAGAATAAAATAAATAGATAGGGCCAGCTGGTGGTAAGTGCTGGGAAGGGGGGGGGGCTGTAGGGATACAGAGACAGTCCCGCAGTGCAGGGGTTGCCAGGGAGGCAGTGCAAGTGGAGAGTGGCTGGGCCCAGGACCGAGGTCGGTGAGAGTGCCCCAGTTGCAGATTCAGTGCAGTTTCAGTGAAGAATTTAGCAGGGGAGAGAGAAAGCAGAAGCAAAAAAGAAGGGTTTTGAGGTGCTTCAGGAACCGTAGATGGTTCTCATGTTTCAGGGAGGCAGGAAGGCTGTTCCAGAGGGAGGCCCTTGCCGCGGAGAGAGATCTACCCCCAGCTCGTTCCTTCGAGAAGCGGCTGACCCTGGGGAGTTGGAGACGGATGAGCGAAGGGCTCAGGAAAGAAGATATTTAGGAAGAGAGAGTTGAAGGTATTTAGGCCCCAGGCCCCAGAAGGCCTTGTGAACAATGCAGAGGGTTTTGAACTTGATCCTCGCAGCCACTGGGAGCCAGTGTAGAGATTTCAGTCCCGAGTCCTGAAGTTGCACGTTTTTGCTTCCAGGTGAGGGGAGGATCCTCCTAGCTTTTTCCTTGTGTAAGGTTTTGGTTTAAGGCTGATGTCGTTGCACAATCTGAGTGTTCGGGTCGGTTGGTAAATTTATTTTTTTTCTTTTGTATGAATTCTGCTCCTTGGCCGTGGATAGCTCTGTGCGTTATGCACATTATTTTGAACGTGATTTGTTGTTTGACTGCAAGCCAGTGTAACTTTTTTATTTGTATCATGCTCATACACGTGTTTCAGAGCATGACGAGGCAAGGAAGGGAAACGAGGGAAAACAAATTCTTACTAGGCCCAGGGACATTGAAAACGTGCAAGTGCGGGTAAGGGTGAAGTGCATGGGGGGGCGTGGGAAGTGCTGAGATACAGACCCCAAAGTGCAAGGGTTGTCAGGAGGCAGTGCGTAGCGGGGTGGGCAAGTACCTGGGCCTGAAATCAGAGGGTGGCCAGGTGCACAATGCCTAAGCAGAACAGATCAATGGGGGAGAGGAGGAGAGACGGCAGAAACAAAGAGGGAGGTCTTGACCTGCTTCCGTAACCAGAGATGGTTCTCAAGTTTCAGAGTGGCAGGGAGGCTATTCCAGAGGGAGGCCCCAGCCGAAAACGGATCTACTCCCAGCATGTTGCTATGTGAACGGCTGACACTGAGGAAGATGGAGGCGGAGGAACGAAGCGCTCAGGGAAGCTATTTGTGGAGGGAGAGTTGAAGGTACTGGACCCAGGCACCAGAAAGCCTTGTGGACAATGCAGAGGGTCTTCAATTAAACACTTGCAGCCACTGGGAGCCAATGAAGAGATTTCAGGGCTGGAAAGATACGATCCCAGGGCTTGAGGCCAAGGACCAGTCTCGCAGTCCTGTTCTGGATGAGTTGCAAAGGACGGAGAGTAGAAGCGGGTAAATTTAGAAGGGGGCTGTTGCAGTAATCCAGCCTAGAGAGAACCAGGGCTCGAGCCAGTGAGCTTCTGGGGGGAAGGAGAGGGAAGGCAAACTACCTCTGAGGTGTAGTAGGAAGGTTGACTTTTTAGAGACCTCCGATGTGGGCAGAAAAGGAAAGCGTGGAATCAAAGATGTCCCCCGAGGTTCTTAGCCTCGCAACTGGAGGGTAGGAGGAGGGCCAAGGGAGGCCAGTCAGAGTCTGGGAAGGGGGGTGAAGGTGTGCCGATGAGGAGGATCGGTCTTACTGGCATTAAGGAAGAGATCGTTGGTGGTACACCACTCCTGAATGGCAGACGGGCAATTGGAAATGAGAGAAGAGGTGGCCGATGGAAGCCTGAAAATGAGTTGAGCGTCATCAGCATAGCACTGAAAATAGGAGCAGAAAGAGCCGATGCGATGGGCGAGAGTTGCCAGGTATTGGTTGAAAACCAGGCAGAGGTTAGACCCCTGGGGCACACTACAGGTAGAGAAAGATGGATTGGGGTGGGGTGGTGGCCTAAGTCAGACCTGGGAGCGTCGATCAGAGAGGAAAGTCACAGGCCAGAGCCTGATCAGTGATACCCAGATTGTCACGAAAACTGTTGAGGATGGCATGGTTGACCGTGTCAAAGGCAGAAGAGGGATTGAGTCGGATTAGGACAGAAGGGATGTTAGGCAAGGTTGGGAGAGTAGGTCTTCACGGATGTTCAGGAGAGCAGTGTCCGTGCTTCTGGCAGCTCTAACACCAGATTGAGGATCATGGAGACCACCAACAGAATCGAGTGGAGGTTGAGCTGCAAGATGGCCAGCTTTTCCAAGAGTTTGCCAAGAAAAGGTGAGCTGGAGATCGGGCGATGGCTTGCTGGGCAAGAGCGGTTGTGGATTTCTCGAGGGGGGTGCACAAGTGAGTGCTTCAGGGTGGCGGGAAAAACAGGAGAGGCAGACTGCAGTAGGTTTGGCCAGCTCCTTGCAGATTTTGAAGAGTTCGGCTGCCGAAGACAAAGGCTTGGTTGTGGGCTCTCTTCTCCAGCATGGAGTCTGGAATGGATTCACATGCTCATGAATCTTCCCCGTCGTCTGGCTGGGAATCCTCGGTAAAAAAGTCTGTACTGTCTTCCTCCTAACAGCCAATGTGAGCTCTGAGTCATACTGCCCCAGCCGATGACTGCCCTCTATCTAAGCCCCTCATCTGGATTTTTCAGAATCCAGCCTTCTTCAGATTTTTACCACACATTCAAGTGTTCGGCGTCTTCGTGTTTAGCTCTCGGGCTTTTACTGCATATTTTACTTTTTGGAAGAGTTACTCTATTTTGAGTTTACTCTGACAGAAAAATAATCGACCCTGTGTGCTCCATCGATCTTCCTTCAGATTTGGATTCTTCAGAGCCCCCCAAGGGCAGATTTCATTGCATTTCTTCGTGGAAGCTTCCAGAAGAATCTTCAGGCCTTCACTGTGGATCATGTCGGGTGAGAAGGATTCTCCTTCCCCCTTTCCTTTTCACGTTTTGTTCCCACTGCGGTTTGCAGAATGTGTATGTACATGGACGATAAGCATTCCCAATGCCTGTACTGCCTGTACCAACGTATTAGTAGGAGGATTGTGCGTTTTGCAGTGAACACTCGAAACACACATTGAAGGATCGGCGTCAGCGGCTGGAAGAGTGGCTGCAGGCCAAGGCCTCTGCACCGGGTGGTTCCCAGGAGCATGTCTCTCCCGGATCCTGGAAAGCCGAGCGGGCTTTTAAGTCCTTTGAGGACGCCCCTCCCACAGGGGTCCAACAAAAGGCCAAGCACTACGAGTCATCTACTGTCGGGACCGCCGCTGCGATGGGCTCCTCATCGGCCAGGGCACATTTGACATCTCCGGATGCATCGGTCTCCAGTCAACGCTCTGGATGTACTTCCAAGAGAAAGTCAGATTACCCAGGCAAGCTGAAGGTGGCCCTGGATACTACTACCAAGGAGAAGACCAAACAGAGTACAACTTCCGGCCTACCCGCGGCGGATAAGGTCAAGGGGGTGCGGGGGCCCGACCCATAAGGAGAAGGCCAAGGAAAGGGTATCCGGAGTAACCGTTAAGGCCAAGCAGGACAAAGTGCCCGGCTTGTCCGTGAAGGCTCGGGTACACCCGACGAAGGCGGCGCCTTCCATTGAGGTGGTGGTTGTGTCCCTTTTTAAAGGCCACGGGGGCGGACCTGCAGGACGGCCCTCAGACGGCAAGGTTGTCCCTCCCAGGAGGGAGACTTTGTTTATGCCAATTGAGAAGACCCCAGATAAGAGGATGCCGATCTACCCAAGACGTCCCGTCTGGATGTGAAGAAAGGGTTTTGGGGGGGGATTGGAGGTGTTTAGGTGCTCCAGGGAACAGACCTCAATTGTTGACCTCCATACCATCCTGGATGGCGATGAGGGAGACGTCTGAGTCGCGCCCGTGACGAGGGTGGCGACGACTAGGATGCTGTCAGAGCCTCAGGATGACTAGGGCCATAGCCCGGCTCCTGCGCCCCAGCTGCCACCTAGAGACCTTTCCGTGGACATTCGATCTACCCTTCTTACGTTGGCATCTGAGATGGAGGAGGATGCTGGTGATGGACACCACAGCATCTGCCGCTCCGCTGGCAGGGAACCACTGGCAAAGATGCACCCACTGGCTCTCACCCTTCGCGGGTGAGACTGCGGCAGGCATGGGTGACGATGGGCATGGATGACCCCGCCCCCCCGTTGCCACCACCCAGAACCTCTCCACCAGACGAGATAGAATCGCTCCATGCGATCTCCAGAGCATCAGAGCTTTACAAACTCACACAGGAGGAGAAGGATGCTTTCTTATACCAGAACCGCGAGGCAAAGGGGAAGACCAGCCTGTAGGTTCCGTTCCTGGATGACATTTGGGATGAAGGACTAATGCTTATGAAGAACTCTTCTACTGTCCTAGAGAAGTAGTATAGGGTGCCGGACTCTGCGCCTGTGCATGCGGCCCAACCATCACCAGTGGTTTCTGCAGCAGCCAAGTAGTCAGGCACGTCTTCTGCAGCATCCACCCCCTCCTGACCACGAGTGGAAGAAGTTGGATGCCATTAGTAGGAGTCATCTACTCTGCGGCGACTACCATCGAGGCCGACCTCGCTATCGTGGCACGCTACGACCAGGAGCTGTGGTACAAGCTTGCACCTCTACTACTCAAGAGGTTGAGGTAGTGTCGGACAACGCCATCACGGTGGCCACGGACATCGCGGGCACAGGGTTATGCCAGATGGGCAATGGCATTGGCGTTCACCGTTGTGGCTGGCTCAAGGCCGCCAACTTCCAACAGGAGGCCCAGACCAGGGTTTTGGACATGCCCTTCGGGGACAATCTTTTTGGGAAAGCGGTGGATGAGTCCCTACAGGCCATCAAGGAGGACACAGACGGCACATGCCCTGGGCACGCTACAGCATCGACCGTAGTTTTTTTTTTGTAACTGTTTTTATTGATTTTAACATGCAAGCAAAATAAACTGAACAATAAATGGCAGTTCATGGGTATAATGCTATTATTAAATGTACATCGTCTCGATATTCCTCCCTCCTGTGTCGATTCCACTTCACCATTCTCTATCGCATCCACCAAGGGTGTACTCAATGCTGCGCCTGTCAAGGAGTCGTCCTCTCCAGAGCCGGTCGAAGCCGCCTCAAACAGTGTGGCCACTAAGCACCTCCAGGCCATTAATGACTCTCCTAGGTCCTCGGGAGGAAAGTCTACCCGAGAGTTTTGGCAGAGGTTCCTCTTATCGCCAACACTCATCCTCGTTGTCATCCAGGACTGCAAGGCGGCCGGTCGGTCTACCTCCAAGCAGGAATGAACTGGCTGGGATGTCTGGCCCCCACCTATATACCACAGAGGGAGGCCGGCTGGCTAACTTCACCAGCGTGTGGAAGACCATCTCCACCGACTGTTGGGTGCTGGTCGCCCACGGGCACACGAGTTCCAACGAAAGGGTCCTCATACCACCGGTGGCACTGCAGGAAAACTGCTGCTGGAAGTTCCGGCCATGATAAGGCAGGGCCGCTACAGTTGGTCCCAAAGGGAGCCTCCAGAGTTTACAAGGTACTTCTCGTATGAAAGACGAACGGGGGCTGGAGGCCCATCCTCAACCTGCGGCGACTCAACCTATACATAAAGTCTTAGAAGTTCCAAATGGTCACTCTTCAACACGTGCTGGGACAGCTGGAAGAGGGAGACTTTGTCATCTTTGAGGATGCGTACTTCTCCAGCATCTTTCATGGACTCGCATGCTTTGAATATTCCCCATCAGGCTGGGAATCTGTTCTTTTAAAACAGCGTTTTCCCTTGGAAAACATCAACACTTTAGTGTCCTATCGACGTCATTATAGGGTGCTTAGGTACCACCCAATAGGACATAGGGTATAAATATACCCACCCCCACGGCTTCTCCTCAGATTTCAACCGTCTCCAATGTCGGGGTCACCTTGTGCTTTCTACACATGGTGTTGTGATCATTTTTTCACAATGTCGGGAAAAGTGTTTCGGCCCTGCGCTACTTGCGGAATGAAAAAGGTATATGAAGGGGACTGGCACATGGACTGCCTCTATTGCCTCTACCCTCATCATTCCGCCGATACCTACGACATCTGCAAGGATTTCTCGCAGAAAACATTGAAGGACCGCAATCGGCGGTTGATGGCGTGGCTGAACGATGGGGCCTACCCTCAATCGGAGGTAGGATTGGTGTGCAGCCCAACTTCGGAGAGACCTGCTCCTGCAGTTCCTCACCGGTCGGCTGAACCACCGGCAAAGAAGTCACGGCCTACAGAAAAGAGTGGCCGCCCCTCTTCGGGGAAACACCTGATGAGTCTGACCAGTCCCAAAGGCCTGAGATCTTCTTCGAAAAAGGACTCTTCAAAACGCTCCCCTTCAGGGGACCATCATAGGTCTTCCTTGAGTAGAGAATCTTCAAAGCACCTATCCAGAGTCACAAAAGACAGGATCACCTTAATATGTGCCACAGCTGCCAGCGCCGTCGGCGGGAGTCCCATCGACGATGGCTACAGAGTCTGTCGTCACAGTGGTGACGGCGATCAAGGGCCCACGGTTCTCGTCGTCGACGTGCTACCAGTGACTGGAGTTTGCAGCCTTTGGTGTATGATGCCCTTCTGCCGGACACCTTCTTACAGCAGGAGTCCGCCCTTTCAGTGTTGATGGAGCGAGAGCCTGTGGTGAACCCAACCAGCCTCGGCTTACAGGGCGTTGGCCCGGAGTACAGAATGTTCCACCTGCGTCTCCTCTACTGAACCCACGGTCGGTGCTGTCCCTCCAGGTCTTATCTACACTGCATTCCATATTAAGACAACTGGATTAAGATACACCCCCGGTAACACCTATCGTCGACGCGGCAGATGCCCCTCCGCGTTCACGGCTGAGTTGCCGGCTTCCCGGCCGATGAGCACAACCTCCTAGTTCCCACCCGGAGGAGGGTGAACTGCAGATCTCTGACCAGGGTCCCAAGGACTCCATCTCTGCCGTTGCCATCAAGAGACCCGACGAGTCTGATGTGGAAATAGAGGCTCATAGGAGCCTGGTGCAACCGTCGCCCCCGGATGACATTGGGGCGTTTCATGCCATGATGGCCAAAGCCTGTCGAGTTTGTTCTGACACCAGAGGAAGAACGAAAATAATGCTTCCTATTTGACCACATGCGAAAAAGAAGGAAGGCGGTTTCTCCCTTCCTATCCTGGACCTTGTCTGGCAAGAAGGCCTATGCACCATGCGCCAGCCATTTTCAGAGACTGCAGTTAAAGGCAGGTTAGAGGAAAAAACTTAGTGTTTGGTTGCACAACCCACCCCTGAATCAGTGGTGTCAGCAGCGCTAGCAGGAAAGCCAGAACACAGCACAAATGCACTGCACCTCCTGACAGTGACGCAAGATGCCTTCTGGGGGGGAAAAAGATTTCAATGGTGGGGGCGACGACAGTTAAAGCCACCAACTTGTTGACTATTATGGCACGCTATGACCACGAAATGTGGCATCGGCTAGCCCCTGTTAGAACATCTACCCGAAGAACACCGAAAGGCGGCCATGTTGCTGGTGCGTGAAGGTGAGGTGTCAAATCACAGCATTCACATCGCTGTAGATTTTGGGGAATCTGGTTTCAAGCAGATAAAAAATGGGGTGGTACTAAGGAGGCAGGCCTGGCTAAAGTGTACAGACTTTAGGCCGGTTCATTACAAGGTACTGGACATGCCCTGTGAAGGGGAACAATGTTTGGGGAATAAATAGATAAAGCCCTCAAGGGCATGAAAGAGGACTCCGATAAGGTGGTCATTGGGGGGCTTTGCAAAGTGGGCGGTCCTTTCGGCCCTTCTGTGGAGCTTCAGGAAATGCCCAGTTTGCTGTCTCCAAAGACCGAAATTACAATCGTCTGAATACTCCTCACAAGGATATAGACGGGCAGTGCAGCCTACACGTGATTTTCAGGCATCCAGAAGGAGAGGACAGCGCTCTTCCGCCAAGGGTAAACTATCACAGCAATGACTCTTCGAGGAAATGTGCTGGGGGCAGAGTAGCCCTACACATTGTCGAATGGGACAAAATTACATCAGACCGTTGGGTGTTGGACACGGTGCGGTTGGGCCACTCTGGCATTCAAGGACCCACTGATTCCCATTCCTCCCGTGTATTCTGTGCAACCTCATCTTCACACCTTACAGCAGAAGGTTGTATTTATTCTACAGAAAGGGCCTATAGAATTGGTTCCAGTGGCTGAGAGGGTTCAGGGGGTTTACTCCTGTTACTTCGTGGTCCAGAAACCCAACAGCAAGTGGCGACCCATTCTGGCGCTGAACAAGACTCTGAAGTTCAAGATGCTCACTCTTCAGGAAGTCATTCGGTCGGTTCAGCCGGGAGAAATTCTGGCGTCGTTGGATTTGCAGGATGCATATTTCCACATACCTATGCGTCAACGACACCAGAAATTCCTGCGTTTTGTGGTGGGTCAAACTCATTACCAATTCTGAGTGCTCCCGTTCGGTCTAAAATCGTCCCCCAGGACATTTACGAAATGTTTATCGCTGGCATCGTGGCTCCGAAGAGAAGGTCATCACGTCTACCCTTACCTGGACGACTGGCTGATACACGGCTCGTCTCTGGCGTTGACGCAGGCAAGTCTCAACGTTACCATGCGGCTGTTACGACTAGGCTTCGCCGTGAACTTCGAAAAGTCAGATCTACCTCCCTCCAGGAGCTTGGTATTTTTGGGCGCAGAATTCCAAACTCAGTCAGGCCTGGTGAAGCCTTCCAGCGAGAGTTCAAAAACTTAAGCTGAAAGCGGCAGAGAGGCGAGTCGGTATGAGAATGTCGGTCAGAAAGTACATGTCGCTGTTGGGAGCCATGGCGTCATGTATTCTGTTGGTGAAGGATTGTCTCTGCATGAGGCCAGTGCAAGAGTTTCTGGCGGGTCATGGTCCGACAAGGTGGTGGTCAACAGCGACTTAAAGGAAGTTCTTCGATGGTGGCAGCTCTCGGACGATCTGACTCGGAGTGCCGTTGTTGGAGCCAGAATTTCAAGTTACAATTGTGACGGATGCCTCTCAGACAGGGTGGGGAGCGCATCTGGAGACCTTCCAGGTTCAAGGTCTGTGGTCTCCAGTCAAATCGAGTCTTCATATCAATGTGCTGGAACTGAGAGCAGTTCATTGGGCTCTAAAATAATTTTTGCCGCACATACAAGTCTCTGTGGTGAGTGTTTGCTGGACAATACAACCACAATGTTTTACCTCAGGAAGCAGGGGGCACCCATTCCAGGGTACTCTCGAGAGAGGCTCAGGAACTATGACATTGGGCCCTGGAACAAAACATCAATATTGTGGCGTTTCATCTGCCGGGGGTGCTGAACGTGCAGGCGGACTCCCTCAGAGAAATAAACCAACTCCAAGTGGCCGCTGAAGGAACAGCAGGTGTCGAGCATTTTCTGGAAATGGGGTCGTCCTTCAGTGGATCTTTTTGCCACTCGAGAACAGAAAGTGCAAGGAGTTTGCCAGCAGATGGCTAGTTCGCTGGGGGATGCGTTCCCGTGAATGGGCATGTTCGCGTACGCATTCCCTCAGTTTCCACTTATTTGGCAGACCCTTCAGTGGATTCAGAATTACCCGTGCTGTGTGATCCTGGTGGCCCCGTACTGGGCCAGGCAGCCGTGGTTCTCAGACCTACTCCATCTAGCCGTAGCAGAACCAGTGCGGTTACAAGTGACATCGGACCTTCTGTTTCAAGACAAGGGTGCAGTTTGGCACCGCGACCTGGGCTCTCAGCCTGACGGTGTGTGTTAGGCAGAAACCTGTGCAGTTCCCTCTGGGACCACTGCAAAAGATTTAAGTCTACAGGTGTTGGCAGTAAACCCACTTGGTAGCAGTCTGTACCACACAGATTCACTGTGGTAGCTGTGGCTGAGCAGTCAGACTTCCCTCAAGAAGAGTTAGACAGTATATAGAGGATACAGGATAGGTACAGAGGCACAGTAGTATAAGCAAACACTGACCAGAGCTAGGTGTAAAAGTATATACTTATTTATTTTAAAGGCACACTCATAAATTACACTAGCACAGAAAAAGGTAAGTAAGTCAAAACGGTCACTATTAATTATATGTACATCCCTAGTCATTTGTTGGACAAGTCTAAGTTAACACCACTTATTTCCAAACAGAGGTGAGCGCTTAACATTAGATGGCACTCCAACAAGTTACTGAAAAGGGAGGGGAAAAGGTAGGAGTAATGCAAACATCAAAGTAAAACACTTTTCACATAAGGTTAGAAAGACAATCAATTGTGGGACAAGGAGAATTGGTTCGGGGCCTGCTTTAGAGGGAGCCCGGCGAAAATATGCCCAAGATCACACAATGTCACAAGTCTTTACAGGTGAGTAGAAAAGGTTTTTCTGAGATTAGAAAAGTTTAGTTAGGGTGTCCCAGGCTTACCCAGGTTCGAGAGCTGAGGGCTAAATCTACCCCGTATAATCGGTGGCAAGGGAAGCCGGGCGGAACACAGTACCTTTTTTAAAAGTGGAAAGGATCCTCCAGCGGTGGTAGTTGTTCCTGGTAGTGCGTGCAAGTCGCGGCGTCGTCCAGGGGAAGAGGTGATCCCGACGTGGAGGAAAGCTGCAGATCGTTGCACTACCAGGGAAGAGACCAGCCGTGGAGTTTTCCGGTCACAAAGGATTTTACCCCTCTTTCGCGGTTGAGGTAAAAAGTGGTATCCCGGTTGCCGGGGTGCTTGGCACAGGCCAGGCGGCCACGAGATGCTTCGGGACGGCGAAAAGAAGGCAGAAACTGGTTGTCCCCACCCGTCAAGGGAAGAAGACTCTCCGGCGGGAGATCTCCTCTGTCGTCGGGGGAAAAAAAGTGGTGAGACGGTTCTGCAGGGCTCCACCGGTGGTGTCGTCTTGGCAGGTCGGCTCGGCTTCTCCCTCTTCGGCTTCTTAGGTCCTGTGGCGACTTCTGAAGAACCAGTCCCAAAAACCCTGCTTTTTATGCAGCAAACCCCCATTCATACAGCCTAGCTGTCACTCAAACATGCTAAGTGGTGAGCGGGGGGGGAGTGAGGGGGGGCTCACCACTTGGGCCAATCACACCAGAGTGCGACTTGAGTTGGCAAGGCAACTCAGTCCAGGGTGCCTAAACCCCCTCCCACATCCCCTGTCGTACCCAGACAGAATGGCACCACTTTGGAGGGCTTCTGTGCAGAAGCCCGCCAAAAGTGGAACAAAGGCTCGACTCGGGTTCAGGGTTACTGAAGTGAACCTAGACGCCATTTTGGCCGCGAGTTCTGGCAACAAATCCCAACCGGTGAATTTATATTAAATAAATAAACCGGCGGTATCTTTAACATTGCACCAAAAAGTGGTGCATTCAAAACAATGGGGAAATCCCATTGGGAAATATTCTGGTGGAATATTTCCGTGGTATCCACTGCCACCAGCCAGAACTCGGCGAGGGGGGGACGGGACAGTACCCCCTCGACAACAGACCCAGGGGCAATCTAATTGCCCCTACCAGTACTTCCACAGTAAGATGGTTTGTACTGGTTAAGTTCCTAAATTAAGACTAGTAAAGTCAATGGTGACTTTACAGACCCAGGGAGACATTGGTCAGCCCCAGGGTGTGGAGACTGTTTGGGGGTCACTATGACACCCCTGTGTTACTGCACGGAGGGTGCTGTGTAACACACATTCAAAACCCAATGATAGCCTATGGGGAAAAAATACTGCATAGCAAGTCACAGAAACACTCTCGTCATGTCCAAGAGTGAGCGTAAAAGTCTCACTCTTGGCAGGAGAAAAAAAAAATAAACCCCAAAAATCCAGCAAAGCTGCTCGGGGACTCACTAGGTTAGGAAATTCAGCCTAAACAGAGAATTCTCCCTAACAGTGTGGCTCCTGACTTCTCCGAGTTTGGCCTACTGAACATTCCTAGTGACTGTTGCCGCATTTTGGAGGTGGCTAGAGGTCCCTCTACGAATGTCTCCTATGCATGCAAATGGAAAAGGTTTTGTGTGTATTGCAAGGGTCCATCCCAGGCTGACCCTTTACGCATTTCATCGGAACAAATTCTGCCCTACGTGTTGCACTTGTCAAAGAAAGGTTTGGCGTTCTCCATAAAAGTACACCTGGCGGCCATTTCTAGATTCACTCGGAAGAGGCATGCTACCCCTCTGTTCAGTGATCTGGTAAAACATTTTCTGAGGATTGTTTCGGACTTTTCCTCCCAAGATATTCCCTCCTGGTTGGAGCCTCAATCTGGTACTGTCGGTCTGATGAAAGCCCAGTTTGAACCCATGTCGTCGACGCCCCTGCAGTTCTTGTCGTGGAAAGTGGTGTTTTTAGTGGCCATTACTTCAGGAAGAAGAATATCGAAGTTGCAAGCCCTAGTGATTGATCCTCCATAGGTTTCTTCAAAGACAAGGTGGTGTTGGCTACTAACCTGCACTTTATTCCAAAAGTACCAACTAGTTTTCATAAACTCTCTTCTGTTGTGCTGCCGCCATTCTTCGCTTCTGCTTCATTGGCAGAAAAGGCGCTGTATACGCTGGATGCAAAAAGAGCATTGACATTTTATCTGAGTCGTACTCAGTAGTTCAGACGTTCAAGACAACTGTTTGCTTTTCCCTTAACTGAGGATCCATAAGCCACAATCTCCAAACAAGGCCTCTCGCTGGGTCTCATCGGCTAGTTCCTTCTGTCACTCTAAGCTGGGAAAGCCTTAGGAGGGGCGCACTCGAACCACCGCGTCGTTATCAGCATTATGGTCAGGGATTCTGCTGGTGGACATCTGCCAGGCGGCCTCCTGGTCGGTGCCACATACTTTTACTCGGCATCATTGCTTGGAGCAGCAGCATGGTGCAGATGTATAGATGGGACGTGCAGTCCTGCAATGCCTGTTTCAGTAAAGTAAGCCCCACAGCCTTGGGTTATCTGTTTTCAATGTTACCACTGCTAATGTCTTCTTTGCTGGTCTTATTTGTTGTGTTCCTGATGTATTGGTTTGCATTACACGCCACCATGCATGACTGCTATGTAATCTGTTCAAAGCATGCGAATCCATGAAGGATCCAATGCTGGAGAAGGTAGTTTATTACCTGTAACTCCATTTCTCCAGCGTTGGTATCTTTCTTGGATTCACATGCACCCGCTGGCCTCCCCTGCATGCAAACCTAGTTGGTGCCTCTACTTTGGAGGTTAAAATCTGAGAAGCCACGGGGGTGGGTCTAGTTATACCCTACGTCCTATTGGGTGGTACCTTAGTGTCCTATCCACGTCCTTTCGGGGCGCTTAAGTGTCAAGGGAAAAACGCTATTTGAAGAAAAAAAAAGGGAGGTTCCCAGCCTGACGACGAGGGACTATTCAAAGCATGTGAATCCATGAAAGATACCAACTCTGGAGAAATGGAGTTGCAGGTAAGAACCTACTCCCTTCCACATGCCCATTCACAAAGGACACCGCATGTTTCTGCGCTTCGTCGTTCAAGGGAAGCATTACCAATTCAAGGCCCTTCCCTTCGGCCTGAAGTCGGCACCTGAGTCTTCACCAAGTGCCTGGCTGCAGTGGCACACAATCTACGAATGCAAGGGGATCCACGTCTGCCCTTACTGGACGACTGGGTCATCCGGGCCAGATAAAGAGAAGTTGCTGTCGTCCACACAGCGAGGACCGTCCACCTTCTGACGAATCTGGGTTTCTCTGTGAACTGTGCCGAGTCCTGCTAGACTCTTGCAGGACACTGTTCTGGGGTCCCGAATCACAGTGGCATGCATGGCCTCACTGTTAGAAGAGAGGATAGCCGCCATCCTGGGCAAGGTGCAGCGGCTGCTGGCAGTGAAGATCGCCACAGTGAGGGCCATAAAGTCTCTGCTCAGCGTGACGTCATGCATTTACATCATCTGACTCTGCAGGTTACGGATGCACCCGCTGGAGGAGTTCCTCAACGCCCATTGGATCCAGGTGTCCGGAAGCTTCCAAGATAGGATCGCGCTCGAGGGGTTCCGTCGAGTGATAAGGTGGTGGGGCGTGCGCGCTCATCTGACCGGAGCCGCAGATTTTAAGGCTTTGCTGCACTAGGAGACGGTCACTATGGACGCTTGCCTGCAAGGATGCGAGCTCACAACGGAAGCCTTCACGCCAGAGGTCTGTGGCTGCCGGAGAAGATGTTCCACATCAACGTTCTGGAGCTGCAGATGTTTTGGGCACTCAAATCGTTCCTGCTGTCACTCTAGGACAAGGTGGTGTGGGTCTTCCAACAATACCACTGATTTTACATCAGGAAAACCGGTGTGGCACCAGATCCCCCAGTGCTCTCCAAAGAGGTGCAGGACTTAAGGCACTGGGCCGTCGCCCAGGGAGATGTTCCTCATTCCGTTTCATCTGGCAGGAGTGAAGAGCACGGTCGCCGACACTCTGAGCAGGGAGCTTCCCTCTTGCCACGAGTGGGAACTTCGACAGGGCATAGTGGAGAACCTTTTAGTCAAATGGGTCAATCCCTAGATCGACCTGTTTGTGATGGTGACAAACACCAAGTGTTGCAGGTTCCCCCAGCAGGGGGTGAATGGGGGATGACTCCTCATTCCCTTGGGAAGGCCTTTCTGTATGCGTTCCCTCCGGTGCTGGATGATCCTCGCACCGGCGTGGCCGAGGCAGATCTGGTACCCGGATGTCCTCCGCATGTCAGTCTCCCCACCAGTGGTCGCAGATCTTCTCGCCAGGGAATGAGACGCCATTCTTCACCACAATCCAGGGTCTCTGAACCTGAAGGCCTGACTGCTGCAGCGCTAGAATTCGGTGGCTACGATCTCCCGGCGGACTGCAAGGAAGTTCACGCCAAGGCTAGAGCATAGTCTACTCTGAAATGCTGCGGATACAAATAGAAGCATTTTGCGATTTGGTGCCGGTCGAAGCTCTGCTCTAGTACTGCCATATTTGCTGTCACTGGCCAAATCGGGACTGGCCCCATGCCTCCGTTAAGGTACATCTGGCGGCTATCTCCCATAGCTCCAGAATGGCCTTTTGCACCGTCTGGTGAAGGAGTTAATCACAAGACTGTTCCGCTCGCCCGCCCCCCGTGAGTGCTCTGGCCCCGGCATGGTAACTCTAGTGCTGACCAGGCTCATGGGGGCTGGGGGGGCATTTGAACCTATGCGTTCAGCTCCTAAGTTCCTGTCGTGGAAAACATCTTTTCTCGTGGCTATCACCTCTGCACAAGAGTTGGTGAGATCCAGGCCCGATCCTGTAAGCCGCTGTGCTTGACTTTCCACAAGAAAAGGGTGCTACTTCATGGCCAAGGTGCCATCAGACTTTCATCTAAACAAGCCCTTGGTTTTACCTGTGTTTGATTTATTTTTTATTTATTTACTTTTTTCTGACGCCTTCATCGCCGGCTGAAAGGACTTTGCATTCGCTGGATGTGGCTAGAGCGCTGAAGTTTTATGTGGCCCGCACAAAGAGTTTCCAGAAAACTTCTCTGCGTTTTTGAACTTTGGTCCTATGAACCATGGGAAGGTGGCTCTCCTGCTGTATCACCCATTGTCAACGGTTGGCCAACTGACTGCTACCTGGCCATTCGAGAGCCCATTCCACCACCTGTCTGGTGTGCCCCTGCTGGACATCTACAGGGAGGAGTCGGCCAAGCAGTGCTGCGCAACCTGTTTGCTTGAAGGTGAGCCTGGTGGGGAGGTAAGAGATGCTTAATTTTGAACCTTGCCATCTCCCGTGGTTCTGAATGTGTGTACTACTATTTATTCATGAGCATGTGAATCCATGCCTGGCCCCCTGCTGGAGAAGGATCAAGTTACTTCCCTTTAACTGTTGTTCTCAAGCATGGGCCGGGCATGGATTCACATGCGAACCCTCCCGCCTACTGCGGCTCGTCTCTTGGTCATACTGCCCCTTTACGTGCTAACAAATCTGAAGTTGGCTGCCTGAGGGGCTTGGGTCGAGGGCAGTCATTGGCTGAGGGCAGTATGACCCAGAGCTCAGTGGTTAGGAGAAAAACAGTTCAGAAATGAGATTTACCGAGGATTCCCAGCCTGAGTGGTAATATTCATGACCATGTGCATCCATGCCAGACCCATGCTGGAGAACAGGCACAGGTATGTAACTTGTTCCTTAGTATGGACAGTTGATATTGCCTTTGGAGCAGGCGGCAGACCAGTTTGTCAGAGGATGAACCGGAAGCCCTTCATGTCCTCTCAGCCACCCTGCACTTGCGTTTAAGGGTAGCTAGGTCAGTCTTACCAAGAATTGCACTTGGCTTTCGGCTTCAAACGGATCCTCATGACTGGGGCAAGAGCATCAGACCTAGAAGAGTAGAGCTTGGAAAGGGCTGTCTGGCTGTGAGTCAGCCAGAGGACGTGGGGAGAGAAGTAGGGATGTAACGGTATACCGGTATACCGTTTATACCGTTAAGCGTGCTTTTCAATCTGATTTGGAAAGGCTGGAGTAAGCAAGTGCTGCACAGTCTTGGTCTTGCACTGTTGGATGTGCCATCTGCCAAGTAGTTACAGTTTTTAATGCCATTCCATAAATCACACGTTCCTGATATAAAATCAATATGTTAGCAATAGGAAGAATAAATACAGTGCTAAGAAGGAAAAGGGTTTACTTTGGGATGGCGGCTTTGAGGTTTATATATTTATAATGGATAATGTTTGCTAAACATATGACAATGGGGGATTTCCCTGGTTCTATCATTGAATTTACATATAAGTTACACTGTAAAATGTACTCATCTCTGTGGGTATTCTCTGCTGCCATACTAAAGGGTAACATGTCCGTGATTACTGAACACCTTTTGGCCCGCAAGTAAACTAAAGGCTGTAACGTAAAGAGAGGGAGGGAGTGTGTGTGTGTGTGTGTGTGTGTGTGTGTGTGTGTGTGTATGCGCACAAGCATATACTACCATCAGCCGCCATTGAGCTGTGGCATGCAGGTTATCAAGATGGCAACATGTTCATCTTCACCAGTAGCCAGTGGGGGAGCTAAAAGCCTAAATGACCACTTAAGAAAAGCTATTCAGTTTGCTTTGCTAGTTGCAGCAGGGCTCCCCGCCCCCCTCCTCCTCTCCACACGTCTGTTTGGTGGAAGCAAGGGGTGGCATTTCAGTGGAAAGTATGTTGAAAAGCCGAATTCTGGCCCTGGGTGCCTGATTTTGTTTGGGATGATAAATCTGACAATTTATGACCTTTTAGAAAATATTTAAGATTAGTTAACATCACCTGCTATACCGCGATAACCATGATATACCGTCATTTGGCAAGAAGGTTATCATACCGTCATAAAACTAATACCGTGACACCCCTAGAGAGAAGGTGGCGGAAAAAGCCTCAACTGCCACACGCTTCATGGGCTGGATGTCTGAGAAGGTAGGTGGCAGTGTTGGGGGTAGGCTTGGCCTGGGGGTGTAGAGTATGTGTGTGTTGCGAGGGAGTGCTGGGGTGATGTGGTTTCCTCATGATAGTTTGAATAGGAGTTTAACTGCAGCGTTTTGGGTACGTTGCAGTTTCTGCAGTATTTGTTCTGGCATTCTGAGGTAGACTGTTGGCATAGTTCACTCTTGACATGAGGGCGATGATCGTCTCGCTTATGGGTGAAGGAAAGGAATGGTAGGATTCTTTTTACAGAAAGTAGGAGGTAAAAAAATCTTGATTACATTTACTTGCGGTTCTAATGTTATCACGCTGTCCATTAGGATTCCCAGGTTTTTTACTATTTTTGATGGTGTGGGTGCTGTTCCTAGTTCTGTGGGCCATGGTGGTGGTGGTCAGGATTTCTGTCTTGCCTGGGTTGAGGTTGAGGCTGTTTGTGTTCATCCAGTCACAGATTTCTGTTGAGACATTCTCCAGCATCGGTTCATCTTCTGTTTCTTCGCTTTTTAAAGATTTGTCTATTGGCGTAGTTGTAGCATGTATGTTTTTTGTATCTTGATTAGCGGTGCCATGTAGATGTTGAAGAACAGTGGGGATAGGGATGATCCTTGTGGTACTGACAGTTCTATAGTTAGGAATGATTTTATCCAGAGTAAGGATAAGTCCTCTTGTTCCCATTTCTTCTGATCATTTGATGAGGAGGTTATGGTTGACTTGCAAGCTGTGGAGTGGTCAAGTAGAGTTTTTGCCGGAGTCTGTTAGGTCATAGCAGATCGATAGGAGTGCCGTTTCTGTACCCCTCATGGGTCTAAAGCCGACTTGTGCCTGGTCCAACAAGATTGGATGTGTCGTTGGAAATGTGCTTTATTTGGTCAAGTTAGTTTCTTTTTCATGGGGTTGAGCATGGGCGGGGAAACAATTTTGCTTTTGCTCTTTCGTCACTTGGTGAAGGGTTTTCAGGGGAGAATGCGTCAGTTGTTTCAGTGATCCATTTGTGAAGTAGCTCTGTTTTTCCATAAAGGTCTGCTACGTCCAGGTTAGTGGTAGTTGGGTTTTTAAGTTGCTTGCTTTGACAGCGTTCCAGTTTTTTTGTGCTAGTTGTAGTTTATCAGGCTGTTTTTGTAGGTAGCATGATCACAAACGGGATGAGGTGGTTGCTCCAGAGTGTTTGTATTGGTGGTGCGGTGGCGATAGGATTTTTGTTGGCAAAGATTGCTTCGAGTGTGTCTCACCGTTTGTCGCTATTGTCGTAGTTTCATGGCTTTGAGTTTGTTTTTTTTCTCCTGGAGTTAGCATTTTCTTCAAACCAGATGTTGAAGTCCCTGAGGATTATCAGATGCTCATGTTCGATGGCTATGTTGCATCATATGTCGAAGGTCTGTAAATTGGTATGCATTTTGTTTGTTTTGGGTTCACTTAAGTGAAGGACCACGGATTCAGTTTTAGATTTGTGGTTCATCTCCTTTTTTATTTTCAGGTCTTCACCTACTTCACCTGTGCATTTATCGACGCCTTTGCTTCAAATGTCAAAGGTTTTTAAACCTTGCTAGGATTTCTTTCAGATCCCTAACCTCAATATGAGGGCAATCAGACCTCGGAAGAAACACCTGAGTTGTCTTCAATTGGATACCCCAGGTATTCATAAACATATTAACGTCTCTGAATGCTTTATTTCAGAAGAGACCAAGGTTGGGGAGCTACATAACACCCTACAGTCAGCTAGTGTGATAGACAACTCCCCAGAGCTGGATTTTGGTAAACTGGTCCTGGCTAATCATGCAGAACATAAAGAAGCCTAATGTCGAAGTTGTAGTGTTCCTAGGATGGAGTAGGTCAGGTCCTTCATTCCAGCAGGACGGCCTTGCAAACACATTGGACAACGGTCCTCAATTTTACCCTATACTACCATTCCCTGTAGCACTCCAAAAAAGGGTTGTGGCAAACTGGGAGGCTCCAGAGTCAAGCCCGCCAGTAGCGACCCTAGCTACTTGTCAATAAATCCGACTACAGAAAGTCTAGTAGTGCAAGCAGCTACATCCACCTCTGAGCCAGCTGCATATCCAACCATATCCCCTGATGGGGATGACCATCGTTTTGACTCATGGGCAAAGTCTTTTCTGCTAGCAGCGAGGCTTTAAAGTCTGCTAACTCCACATGTGCTCTTGCAAAATTCACATTCACCCTGTGGGACTGCATTGTGATGGCGGCTGATCACATCCCTAAATGTGAGGAAAGAGATGGCTTCTTTAACCAAGGGATACTAAAGAGGCCATGTGAGTCTATCGGGTCTGGGTATTACTGACCGAATCAGCATGGCCATGGTGGCCAGCATGCAGATTTACGTGGTTGAAGTCAGGGTTTGCACCTGAAACGTTTCGACTCCTCAAAAGGCCATTTGATTGCTCGCACTTATTTGGTAATAAGGCTGACGAAAGCTTTGAAGCTGCAGACCTCGAAGGCGGCAACCATGTCCCTAGGTTCCTCCATCAGACAGCCTCAGCCTTTTCTCCCCAGTGGATCATCTTGGACAGGTAGGTCCTTTCGCTACTACATTGGAAGAACGAAAGTACAGACCGGTCAAAGAGGACCAAATTTCTTTCATGGTAGGTGAGGGAGAGGTGCAAAGCCCGCCCAAGCAGGAGCATCTTTACCATCAGCCGCTGCTTCAGTCACCTCAAAACCTGAGGTCTTAACTCAACGACACCCCAGTGGGAGGCACTGTCACAGCATCTGAAAGAATGGCAATGTATTACCTCCAGTGCACGCTAGCCCAATGTTATTGCCTCACATACAGAGACCTCCGGATCATCCGCCCGGAAGTCACTTGTTAAATGTTCCTGAGCCATTCCTGTTGCAGGTAATGTTAACCCTGCTAGAGAAAGGTGCTATAGATCAGTACCTGGGATGGCGAACAATGGTATTCTCCTAATCCCCAAGAAGGACGAAGGACTGAGGCCCATCTTGCACTTGCGATACTTGGAAGTTCCTCAGGAAGGACACGTTTAAGATGGTCTGACTTTCTCAGATCCTTCAGGCCCTCCGAGTCCACGATTGTATGGTATCATTGGCCTCAGTACTTCCACATGATCGGTGTAGATATGTGAGTGGGCGTCATGTATGGAAGGGACTGGGTGTTGGCCGGACACTGGATGGAGATGCAGAGATGCTTGCGTGCCCCACCTGAAGAGAATATGGGAGTTTAGCGCCTCGCTCCCAGGCGGCAATGCCAATTAACCAATCCACTAACAATTTCACCCCTATGCATATACACCCTCAAATTCCAACCAAACATAACAATCTGCACAAACTTCACTACACTGCAGCAACAAACCACACATAGACTCGCACAACAGCACACGATGACTACTGACTGTTAAACACCCCAAGCCCAACCAACGGAGTTAACCGGGTTGAGGCCGCCAGCAGCACATCACTGCTCTCTTGCACTTTTCATGTTTATTCCTACTAACTCAGGCCCCCCCATCCCTACCCCCCCCTTCCCTTTTTCAGAACAGCCAGGGGACCAATCCGGTGGTGATAGTGTGCGGTACAAATATCCTTTACCATGAATATTCCCAGTCTGGCTGGGAATCCTTGGTGAAGAAAGAAATCAGTTTCAGTTTCATTTATGAACTGTCTTTCTCCTAACAATCAATGAGCTCTGGGCCATACTGCCCCCAGCCAATGACTGCCCTCTACCTAAGCCCCTCCTGTGGCAGCCATATTCAGATTTTTACTGCACGTTCAAGTGGTGGGAGTCCTCGTGTTTAGCTCTCGAGCTTTTACTGCGTTTTTTTGCTTTTTTGAAGCGTATTCGACTATTTTTCGGTCAATCGGGCCTTGTGCTCCATCGATTAATGGGGACCCGTTTTTCGTTTTTTTTCTTCAGCACGCTCCTCGAGGGCGGATTTCGTAGTTTCTTCATGGAGGCTGAATTGGTTAGACACCTGTGCTGATTCTGTGCCCTCAAAAGTAAATATTTTGAACATGTAGAAGTAAATTGAAAGAATAAAATAAATACTCCTAGGTTAATGGGTCTTGATTTATTGTGCGATCAAAACCTGACCGGAGTAGGTGATAACTCATCTTGTATACATTTATTTGTGAATTTGAACTTGCAGTTGCTGCATGACCTGAATTGGTGATTACTTCTCACCATAAATAATAGGTTCAATTGATTGCATTGAGTTTAATCATGCCCTCTGGTTTCACTTGATTGCATCAAATTTGAACATTCCCTCAACACGTGTATCTCCAAATGAATAATTTGGTTCTTCAGGAGGGAGTAAAAAGATTGAGTTGGCTTGCTTGGAAATGTTATTGGTTCTTAGTCAAATCTTTTGCCTGTTTTCCTTGGCTTGCTGTTTTTGGATCTGGTTGCTATTCCTCTTTTCTTGGTGTTTGGAGCTTCCCTGGAGCCTCTCCTGGTTGGTATCCAGTTGCTGTCATATCCTACGTTTTTGGTAGAAGTGCTTTGAAAAGCAGGTACGTGCGGGCCAATCTGTACCTTTTTGGTATACTTCTCAACAAAAAAAGGAAGTGTTGTCTAAGTGGAGGGGTCCACACTTGGTGTTGTCATAGTTGGAATACCTGAGTCGCTCATTAGCAGACTCTGGTTCTGATGATTGTGGTGATGCAGTTGGAGGTTGTATTGGTTTGAGTGGTGATTTGATTGGGGGGTTTGGGGATTTCTCATTGACATTGATGTTTTTGGAAATTTATAAACTCTGAATTTCATCTCTAAAGAACTTCTGTTTTTTTAGTCTTGAGTTCATTCGTGTAAATGTTCAAAAAGTGATCTAATATTTGGTCGTTTTTGAAGGTGGCTTCTGGTATATTAAGATCTGTAATTAGTATCGATTTCCTTAGTTTTTTTTTTTTTTTGCATGTTGGATTATTCTGCAGATCATTTCCTTTGAAGTTTTGATAAGTTGTTCCCAGGCTGACGTGTTATCTAGTCCTGAACTAGGTTGCAAACCTGTTTTGCCTCTTCCAATCCTGCGACATGTTGCATGTTTTTGGATTCAATTATTTGAAGAATATGCTGTAGCTCTGCTCTGGTTGTTGAAGATAAATCAAAGATACAAATGTGCACAGCCTTGGTACAACCTGTCGGCGAGTTTAAAAAAAAAAAAGCTGTTTGAATTCTATTCATAATTGTTCGGGTCTGCGGTCATTGATTGGTGCCTTATCATTGGGGCTGTCCAGTGTGGAAGAAATGGCTGAATTGGTTAAGACGGGGAGGCTTCCAGAAGATTTTTCAGGCTTACGACGCGTGGACCATGTCAGAGGAGGAGTCCACTCCCCAGTTCAAGATTTGCTCCAGCTGCGGCTCGCTGAATCTCTTCTCAGACGACAAGCCTTCCGAGTGTCTTTACTGCCTGTAACCAACGCACAAGGAGGAAGATTGTGCGTTTTGCCAGATGGTTCCTTGCACGATGAAGGATTGGCACGGGCGGCTGAGCGAGTGGCCTACAGGCCAAGGCCCCTCCTAGCAGCATGCCTCTCCTAGCTCCAAGAAGTCTGAGCAGGCTTCTAAGACCTTTTGAGGGTGCCCATCCCGTGGGGGGGTCCAATAAAAGGCTAAGCATCGCAAGTCTGCTCCTCAGCGGCCATGGCGCAATCGTCTCCAGTCAACACTCTGGATCATTGGCAAAGAGGAATTTGGGTCATCCGGGCAAACTCGAGGAAAAGCCCAAGTCATCCTGCTGGAGAATGCAATTGGGTATTGGGGGCCCAGACCCTCTCCCCTAAGGAGAAGGCAAGCAGGACAAGGCTCCAGCCCTGACCGTAAAGGCCCAGGTACATCTGGCGAAGGCCCAGCCTTCCATTGAGGGGGCGGCAGTGCTTGCGAGGGCCACCGAGACGGCTTTGCAGGGTGAAACCCCGAACGAGTGTCCCTTCCTCCCAGCACAGAGGCAGTGTTCCGGCCCATAGGGAACACCCCCAGAGAAGATGCCTGTCATCTCCGAGACCTTCCCCTCTGGAGGCGAAGAAGGCTGGGGGGAGGTACGGTGTCCCTTCAGGGAACGGATCGCCTCTGCTGAGGAGCTCACCGGTCTACAAGCAATCCAGGAGGAGGAAAACTTAGGAAGCAGACCCTACAACAAGCGCGCCGATGGCGTGGAGACACCGCCAAGGAAGAGCAGCAAGGCTACTGGCTCACAGTTGGTGCCCCAGCAGCCTATTCCGCCTACATCTCAGCTGCCACCCCCGTCTCGGCTATCTCCTAGAGACCCCTCAGTGGGTGCGTGGATTTCCAGATCCCACTGCACCAGGAGACTGTCACGACAGACGCCTCTCTGGAAGGCTGGGGAGCTCACACCGAGGTCTTGAAGCAAGAGGCCTGTGGCTACCAGAGGAGAAATCGTTGCACATCAATGTGTTGGAGATGTGGGCTGTGTTTTGGGCCCTCAAGACTTTCCTTCTGTCCCTCAAGGGCAAGGTGGTGTGGGGCTTCACGGACACAACCACCACAATGTTTTACTTCGGGAAGCAGGGGGCACACTATCCCGGCGCTCTCCAAAGAAGCGCAGGACCTATGGCACTGGGCCATTGCCCAGGGGATGTTCCTCATCCTGTTTCCTCTGGCAGGAGTGAAGAACACCATCAGACTCCCTCAGCGGGGAGCTGCACTCTTTCCACGAGTGGGAATTTCGATCAAGGAGCGTCCAGTTAGGGCGGCCTACGCCATGATGCAGGCCGAGGGAAGCTTCCCCCGCCACAGGCGCAAAGTTAAGCGATGGCTATGGCTCCGATACGGATGCCATCGACCTTTCATCGGAGCGACCACACTCGGAACCGTCCGTCCCCACCAGGCAGGACGATAGTTCTGCTATGGGGAATGTACACCCCGGTGATGGGGACGCACCTGCGACTCATAGAAGCAAGCACACAACACAAAAAATGGTCCAATGCGCCGAGATACTCAACGGCACCCGCTGATCTGCGTGGCTGGCAGCCCTCCCCGCAACCACGTAAGTGGCATGCGGCAGGCACTACAGACAAGGGTGCCAGCACCGTCACATGGCCGTTGAGGTGCCATCTTTGAGTGCACCGACCCATAGAGTTCCGACTACATCTAAATCTACAGCAAAGCTGCTTGAACAGCCTAAACCCCTCCTGGAGATGAACATCTGCTAGACTCTCGCAAAGGATCGTTTTAGTGGCCAATAAACCCAAAGGCAGTCGGAAAACACGTCCACACGCCAGGAAGACTATTCAGAGAGTAGCCAGCCCTTATCCAGAAGTCTCTCAGATAAATCTTGGTGTTCTAGGCAGGTAAATTCCCCAGTAGGAACCCTTTCCCTCTCTGGCTCCTCTTTATGGACCAGGGAAAAGTTTGAAGGGTGCATGATTAGGCTTGCAAAATGTGTGGACTTCTCAGAAAAGTTTGTCTAAAAGGCCTAGTGAAGAAGACCTTTACCCCACAGTGGCCAAATTCGAGAGAACCACTTGCCCACTTCATGAGGTCTATGACCTGACAGATCAAGAGGAGGTTCCTCATGACCCCTATTTACAAGAGGATGATCCCTTTGAGGATACCACTGACCAGGCCCCGGATTGGAAGAGATGAGGTGCCTGTGGACTACCCACCATGGTTGTCACAGATTTAACGACATTCTCGAAAAAGCAGCTGAACATTTCCAGATGGCCACGCAAGAGGCGGTGCAAGACTCGGAAGCCTCCTGCCAGCCAGGCTATCCCTTTACTTAACTCCATTAAAAGGCGCATCGCCCCTTAACACCTTCATGGACCAGGGCTGTGAACCCACGGGTGGAGTATCTTTTTTGCTCCTCCCCTACTGACTCTATTCGGGGACATGCCAACCCAGATTCTTTCGTGGTCACTACTACAAGGAAGAGGGCAGGGGTGCCCTTGGCCACAGGTGAGGCACTGCCGGACAAGGAGTACAAAAATTGTGTCCTAGGGAAGCGGGTCACTACTGCAGCAGCATATTCCACCAGCATTGCCAACAATATCATACTGTTGGCCAGCTACCTGCTACAGGAGGGCCTGCAGGAGGTCTCCGAACCAGTGCGCTCTCGCTTGCTTAAGATTGTCAGAGGGTAAACGAGTAAACCATAACATCCTTAAACACCTTGGATGCTGCGGAGACGGCAGGGAGGATCCTGGGCCAGGGTACCCTTTTGAATTGACACGCCTGGTCGGGGGGGGGAGGGGGTGTGTTATCAAACTGGAAACACAGGCGTCTCAACAAACCGATGGCGTCTGACCCGTTTGGCAAGGCTGTTGACGAGGTGCTAGAAACTGCAAGAAGGAACACAAGACTTTGAAATCTTTGAACCAGATCACTCAAAGGCCCTTTCAACAGCGGGGAGTGGGAGGGAGAGATTTCTTGCTGGTCCTTTCGCAGACAATCTTATTATTGTTCCCTACAAAACCAATATGGAACGGGTAACACATGGTCCTCAGGACAGGGGTCTGCTGCCTCAAATCAGTATCCACCTAGAGGACCACGCCGCAAGAAAGGAAGGGGTCGCAATGCCACCTCTAGAGGCTGCCCGGCTGTCGGCAATGACTCTCGGATCCGGGTCCCCCCCTCCCATGCCTCCCCGGTTGCGGGGACGTATAACATCATTCTTACATGCATGGTAGGGGATTACCACAGACCAGTGGGTGCTCAAGACCGTCACCCATGGTTATTGCATAGAGTTCAGCCGGCCACCTCGATTCAGACCACGAAACGCCTCGGAATCCTGCTGCAAGAGGTCGAGATCCTCCAGGAAAAGGGCGCAATCTAAGTCACCGCTGTTCTACAGGTAAACAAGGGTATTTATTCAGTGTACTTCCTTGTACCCCAAAAAGGATCTCACCATGCACCCTGTGCTAAGACTTGGGCCCAGCGAACACTTGTCAAACCAGAAGTTTCAAATGATAACGTTGCAAGAAGTAATCCTGCTAAGGAAAGGGGTTTACATGGCAACATTGGACATGAAAGATTCATACATTAATATTTCAATGTTGCCGGCACACAGGAAATGATTAAGGTACACAATAGAAGACACTATCAATTCAAGGTTCTTCCCTTCAGCATAGCCTCAGCACCAAGAGTGTTTACAAAGGTGCTGGCAGTTGCAGCAGCTCACCTGCGCAGGCCATCCATTCTAATATATCCTTACCTACCTCGATGATTGGCTAATAACGGGATTCCTACGGAACATGCCTGTCAAAACCTAAGTCTATAGACCTCTTCAGTCTGGGATTCTCCATAAATTGGAGCAACTACATCTCCCATTAAGTCTTGCGGACTAGTTGCAGTATAACGGACTAAGATTAAGGCCATGACCTTAACCATCCACCTAATCTACACCTCCCAGGGCCCATCGCTTCGTTTGAGGAAGACATCACCACTGTTCTTTTGGATAATACCAAACCCACCTCGCAAATACTGCGGTTGGGTAATTTTAACTTGGGATACCATGACGCTAACATCGGCCAAAGCGCTGTCTGATACTTTGACTAAACTAGGACTCGCGCAGAGGCTCAACCAGCCTACTCCCGAAAAAGGCAGAACTCTAGACTGGGTAGCAGATCTCCACTGCGAGACTTCAATCGCATCTATTCTACCCCAGACCTGGACTGACCACTATCTCAGCCCCCCCTCACAAGGAACAAACTGAATATTACTTACTACAGACAAGCTTATGCCTCTTCTGTTACCCACCCTGAATTCATCAGATTCACTGGACCCAGCTGAGCTAGTTGAATTGTACAATTCTATGACTCTAAACATTACTCTATTGCCCCACTTAAAAAGCGTAAAAGTAAATCAAAAGCCCACCTTAACGCATGGGTCACCCAAACTAAAAATCTTACGAGCAGAGAAAGAAAATGGCAAGTTTTGTGGATAAATTTGCCTTCTAAAGAAAACAAACGTAACCTGATTGAAATATCTAGCAAATACAAAGCTGAAATATTATGAACTAAAAAACGTACAATGACAGGATCAATGAAGCTAGTTCCAGTAACAAGGAACATTTTGCAATTCTGAGGGGAAATTGAATCCCCCATTCCTCCCGAGGATTCTGCACTAAGGATAAAGTATGGTATACGAACATACAAAATGCTCTCAAACAAAATTGCTACCCTCAAATAAAATTGCAGCAAAAAAACTAAACACTCACTATGAACCAGTAGAACAACCTTCTAACCGCCCCTGAAATTCAAGTTCTCCAAGTCTGTTGCAGAGGTTGAAAAGATCATCGCATCGCTCAAGCCATCCATAGGTTGGGTTTTGACATCCATAAAGGTTATATACGTACAGCTAAAGCCTCCAGAGACTTGGCCCCATTCATTACCAAATTAATAAACCCATAATTTTTCACCTGGAACGTCGTGTAACTTAAAGGACTCTTGGGTTCTACCACTGCTTAAAGCATCATTGGATCCAACCATTCCCTCTAACTATAGACGTATCGCAACCGTCCCTTCGTTCTCAAAATAGATAAAGCTGCATACTTCCAAATCCAGCGATTTCTTGAGACTAATCTTTTAGGATTTAGACATCTGGTTTCTGACCACTTCATGGTGCGGAAACCGCACTGATTGACTTAAATATGCAGATTGACCAACTCAAGGACAACAGGCAATGTGCCTTACTACTCCTACTTGACCTTTTGGTGGATCACAAAGTCCACTGTAAACACTTGTCCTCTGCTGCCAATTTCTCCCAAGAAGCCTCAGACTGGATACAATCCTTTCTGAATAGGTCAATGAAGCTTGTTTCACCCACCATGTACAATATATCTGCAAAGCCCCTGTTAACCTGGATCGTCTTGGTATCGTCTACACTAACCACGCAGATGATACCCAGATACTCTACCCCTCTCGGGTGATTGTCACAGATCTGGTCCTTAACAAAATATACCTAATCAGTCAGGCATGGATGGCTGCCCATGGCTTATGCCTGACCAGACCGAAAAGACTGAATGACAGCTGAAAGACTCATCCCGAACCTACTCCCTACACTCGACACACTCCCAGACAACCTGGACCCAGAGACCCTGGTTGAAGAATATAATAAGGTCATGGCCACCTCACTGGACCTAATTGCCCCCCTTAAGCTGAGACCAAGCAAACCGAATACGCACCTAAATAAATGGTACACACCATTCCTTAAAAATTTAAGGCAGCAAAAAAGGAACTGAGACCACTTGGAAAAAATCCCCCTCAGCTGCAAATAAACTCAAACTTTCCAAACTAGCCGCACTTTACAGAAATGAAATTTACCTGGCTAAACGATCCTCCTATGACTCTCGTATATCCCATGCGAAATCTAACATGAAGGAATTATTCTCCATCCTTAAAGAAGTAGAAACCCCCACAGTACCTCCTGACACCTGTACCAAAGACAAAAACTGGTGCTCAGAAAGCACCCTAGCAAACAAAATTGCGACCCTCCAAAGTAAAATCGCCAGTAAAAAAGTATCCCTCAATGACTCTCCCTTCAAAAACTCCAGATAAGCTCATGTTTACAGATCTCACTCGCTTCAACTTCTCTAAAGTCACGATTCTTGAAGTAGAAAAAATCATCCTGTCTCTGAAACCCTCCAACTGTCGGGGACCTGTGCCCGGCACAGCTCATCAAGGATGCCGCCCGTGACCTCTCCCCCTTCATCACAAAACTGATTAATGCCTCCTTCACCACTGGTTCCATCCCCACCAATCTGAAACAATCGTGGGTACTTCCACTATTAAACCCACACTTGACCCAGCCACGCCCACAAACTACAGACGCATAACGACCGTTCCCTTTCTACTAAAAATCCTGGACAAGGTTGCCTATGTTCAAATCCAGAAGTACATACAAGAACACCATCTGCTAGGTTCCAGACAATCAGGGTTCCGCCCTCAACATGGGACTGAAACTGCTCTCATTGACTTGAAAGCTCAGATTGATACGCTTGGAGACAACGGCCAAGTTGCCCTACTCCTCCTTGATCTGTCTGCAGCTTTCGACCTGGTCGATCACTCTGTTCTTTGCACACATCAGCTCATTTCTCTACTGAGGCCATCACCTGGAATGGCTCTTTTCTCAACGGTAGAACCATGAGGGTCTTCTCACCTATTGCGGCGGCAGACCCCATACCCATCACTTGTGGCGTCCCTCAGTGCTCCTGTGTGTCCCCCACATTGTACAACATATTTACCAAGCCCCTTTTCGATGATTTGGATCATCTCGGTATCACCTACACTATGCAGATGATACCCAGATCCTTCCGCTTTCTGAAGTTTATGGAAAGGATTTGGCCTTGCTAAATGGGGTGTACATCATGCTAGGCACCATGTCCAGTTTAATGAAACTTGGCCCTGCCTACAACTCTCATGATCAATGGTAACAACATCAAGGTTGGACAAGAGGTCAAAACATTTTACCTGGACTCCAATTTCTCCTTCAGAAAACAGGTGAGCTCCCTGGCTTCCTCCACGGCCTATACGTGTAAATTAATTTGTACAGCTAAACCATGTCTGTCTGACACTAGCTGCCTTACCCTTGCTAGAGCCCTTATACTGTCCCGCCTGGACTATTGTAATGCTCTCTATCTGGGATCCTCCAAGGCTACCACTAGCAAAATACAAACTCTTCAGAATAAGGTTCTCAGAGCGGCTCTGGGCATCCCCAGAAGAGAGCACATCTCAGGACTTAGTCAACAGAACAACTGGCTCTCAATCAACGACAAAATTCTCTTAAAAACGGCATCACTCGCAAATCTCTTAACAACGTTACCCCTAATTACCTGATCAATAGATTCCATAGACAGTCCTCCCTGAGACCTACCAGAACTGCTTACAAAGACAGCCTCTCTGTCCCTAACTTTAAACGTGCCACCATAGGGGGCAACAGCTTCCCAGTGAGAGCAGCCAAACTATGGAACTCCTTACCGCCCAATCTTAGAGTGGGCCTGCCTTACCTGAACTTCCGATCCAAGGTAGTTTCATGGCTGAAAACGTAGGCCGTCAAAGATACTCCAGTGCTACGATGCTACCCGCACACAATGTAACCATGTTTGCTCACTTGTTTATGTATATAATATCCATGTACCTCATTGTTATGTATATAATATTGGTGTACCTTACTGTCTCTTTGTATACCCTATGACTTGGAACCAAGCTTTGCAATTTCTTGTAAAGGCTGCACCCTGATACCCTTGGGTATGCTTGCGCATTATAAATAATAACACAAACCGAAATATTGATCTTTGGAGCACTGGCCAACCTCCATAAACTTGAAGCGCAGCATTCAATATTGATATTACCATTAAAGTTGCTTCAACCCTGAACATGGACAAAGGTTAATTCTACGGCTTCCGCAACTGCCTATACGTGCAAGCTAATACATGCCTGAACCCCGTACATATCAACCAAGAGTTGCATAGCCCTATCGAGCGCCTTAATTCTGTCGACTTGACTACTGCAATGCCCTGTATGCAGGATCTAGCAAACAGATCACTAAAACTCCAAATATTAAAAAATGCCTTCAGAACAGCACTATGTATTCGGAGGAGAGAGCATATCTCTGAGGTTAGAAGAACTGATAAATGGCTCTCAGTCAAGGCTAGGATTCAATTCAAACTAGTCACCCATAAATGCCTAAACAATGCAGTCCCACAATACCTTTTGAAGAAATTATCAGAAAAACCTTTACGTCCCACCAGAGCTGCCAGCACCTGTTGTATTGCAGTTCCTAGATTAAATCTGAAAAGGGCAGGTGGGAACAGCTTCCCTGTTCAGGCTGCCCAATATTGGAATGCCCTCCCTCTACATCTCCAAATTGACCAGACTGTCCTAAACTTCAGGAAAAACACCAAAAACTGAATAGCAACGAACGATATCTGCCTCCTGTTGTCTATGATTCCTAGTTCAGACTAGCCCCGACGTCAGTACTGCCCTTCTTAATTCCTGCTTGCACTGTTTTGCCACCTGTTAAACTGATTTTTTTGCTTGTAACCTTTCCCCTACAGATCCTTATGTAGGCCTAGTATCGGAGCTTTAATTAATTGCACAACCCGCCTCTGGCTAGCCTGCTATATTAGACCTGTAACTTATGCCATACCTGTCCTCTCTGTATTTAAATGGTTCATGCTTGTCTATCTTGCTACCTTTTCATACTTCTCTAATTTGTGTAATTTATTTGTGCATGCAATTGTAACTATCTGCTCCTATGCCACACACCTATATACCTACGGGTTTGGTGCGCCTTAAAAATCAACAAACGGGAAGTTCAGCCTAGACCCCAGCCAAGTCTAACAGTTTCTGGGGGCCCTAATTCGGAAACAAGGCTGCCTGGTCTTCCCCTCCAAAGAGGGTTCAAAAGATGCTGTTTCAGGTCCCTCGGTATGTAGCCAGGCAGTAGGTGACGGTATGCAAGGCCATGCGACTGTTAGGGATGATGGCATCCTGCATATAATGAGTCCCTCATGCATATTTGTGCATGCACCCCATGCAAGAGTGGCTCAACGGCCAGTGGTGTTAGGCCAGCGGACAATGGGACTATCTAGTGGTTGTCTCGGAAGACCTTGTTCTCTCTTTGCAGTGGTGGTTGAGGGAAAACCTCTTGAAAGGGAAAAGCTTCACCACCCCCGCAGTAGAAACCACTCAACACATCTCTCACAGGGTTTTGGGGAGGGGGAGGGCTCACCTCCATCAGCAGACGGCGCACAGCGCTTGGTCCTCAGCAGTAGCATCCAACCACATAAACCTGAGTGTTAAAAGCACTGAGGGCTTTTCAGGCACAGTTGCAGGGGAAGACAGTACTGGTCCTCAGACCGCACCACGGCCATGTACTACTTGAACAAACAGGGAGGCACTCGCTATCCAAACTGTTTCCGAGCATTTGGAAGTGGGCTCTCAAACACCAGATGTTCCTACTGCCCCAACATGTTCCAGGGGAACTCGATCTTCTTCCAGACATGCTCAGCAGAGACTTCCCACTACCCTTGGAGTACAAATGGCAACTACATGAAGGCATTGTCTCAGTTTTTGCAGACTGGGGCTTTCCAGAGATAGACAGTTGCAACTCTGGAGAACTCGCAATGCCCAGATTACACCTCCAGGTACCCTCCGAACCGATCCAAGGGGAACGGTCTCTGGATAACCTGGTCAGGGAAATGTAATTGTCCACAAGATGCACCAGGAACCAGTCACCATGTTATTGGTGGCCCTGATGTGGGCCTTGCCCATAGAACATGCTATCTCAGGACAAGGGGGAAACACTTCGCCCATGCCCGCAGACTCAGCTTAGCGTTCTGGCTCCTGAAGTGAGTTCGGGCATCTCCAACTCCCTCAGATGCATGGATATACTTCGAGAAGCAAGACAGCCTAACACCAGACATTGCTACTCCAATAAATGGAAATGCTTCGTCATCTGGTGCAATTTCAAGAGCATCAATCCCACTGACTGCCCTCCTACTCGTATTGTACTATACCTGACTTGCCTACTAGACTCTGGTCTAGTTTTTAATTCCCTGAAGGTCCACTTAGCTGCACTTTCAGCCTATACCACGTCCCAGCATAAATTGCGATGGTGTAAGATCCCAGTAATTAAAGCTTTCGTGGAAGGGGTTAAAAGAATTCCTCCCCCCTATTTCTAACCCGGCTCCCGGATGGGACCTAAATCTGGTATTAACCAGACTTATGGGATCTCCTTGTGAACCTATGCACACAGTTCAAAGGCTTCGAGGCACTCGTTTACAAAACCGCCTTCCTAGTGGCAGTTGCTTATATAAGGAGTCGGTGAACTACAGGCCCTTTCAATTCTAGACCCTTTTGTCAATTCAGAGAAAGTGGTTCTGCGCACTCGCCCGCGGTTTGTGCCCCAATTAATTTCTAAGTTCCATGTGAACTAGTCAATAGAACTACCCACTTTCTTCCAGAACCCCACTAACGTGTCGTAAAGAAGCCTTCACACACTGGATGTGTGCAGGGCAGTAATGTACTATCTGGAAATAACTAAAGCACTAGTAAACCAGTTTTTCGTTTCTGTGGTGGATGGTAGGGGGGGGCAGTCTCTTATCAGCCATCTCAAGGTGGATTGTCCATTGCATCACGCCCTGTTTCACTCTTGCCAAGAGATCTGCCCTTCAAGCCTAGAGCACTCTACTCTGGGCACTAGGGCTTCCATGGCAAATGTTCCTCTCGTGTCCAATTGCAAAACAGCAACCTGGATTTCAGTACACACATTTTCAAAACACTATAGCCTAGACACTCTCTAGGGCTGATTCTCAGGTGGGACAAGCAGTACTAAGACATCTTTTCACTACTGTTCCCTCTCACATCTCACCACCCACTCCGGGTACTGCTCGCTAGTCTATTCACAGCATATGATTCTAAGCAGATTCACAAGCATCCAAAGACATGCATTATTACCGTAATAGCATTCGACACACAAGGGATTTTGGGTACACTACATATTTTAGGGCTGGTGTTACAGGCACACCCGTGTCGAGATCCCCTTTCGAGAAAGACAAGATGCAATACTCTGCAGTTACCACTAGATGTCAGACTGTATGCATGTGAATTGAAGCAGATACAATCAGAAAAGCTATTACGGTAAGTAATGCATGTCATATCACTGCATTTAGAGCAATACTGAGTTTGGTGTGGGATAGTTTTGGGAATAAAACAATTAACAAAGTACTTTTTTTGAACCATCGCCCAAACCGATAGCCAGCCATCACCTTTGGGTGCATTCTGTAACTAATGGGATTAAGCACTTTCAGGCACCTCCTCACTGCCTGCCCCTGCCAGACACGCCGCAGCCAGAGGCAGGCTTTACTGGTGAATCACGCCAAAGACAAACCGAACAAAGGGACCAAACCTATTTTGGCTAGCAGAGTAAATCTCAAGAAGGACCTTTACAACAAGAAACGGTGAAAAGACAGGGGCCATTTTGACAAAATGGGCACCCATGAGTGCTTTACTGCAGCTGCAATTGCAGCCCGTGGTAGAAACGCACAATGGTAGGAAAAAGTAAACCACTGCCACCAGCCATTAATTATAGAAAGGGTAACATCAATTTTTTACATGAGAACTAGACAAAGGGGATACTAAGTAACCTCTCCAGCACCCCATTGTAAGATAGTGTGTGCTTGGTCTAGAAAGTTACAACATGCAAGTCCATTTCACTTCACTGCATTTGGAAACGGTAGATTTTACAAAGGTTTAAATACCATCTCTTGGTGAAACTAAGAATTCCCTGTCGCTGCACTGAATGTGCTGTCACAATGTGAAGATGCCTATGGAGTTTCCAAATCACAGAAAAATACATGAGTAGGGACAAAGGTCTCACTCTCAGTAGGTTAGAAATTGAAAGTCCTGAAGTCCAGCAAAAAGAGCTGGGGTGGGGGGGGTCTCAAAGGTGGAAGGGAATTGGCACGTTTCTGAGGATTCTCCCTAACCTACTTTCTCTTGGATAAACTAAGAGCAGCAAAACGAAATAGGACTTTTCTCTTTGTAGACCCAGCACACACCATCTTACATGGAGTGCTGGAGGATAATTAGTATCCCCTGTTTGTCTACTTTCGCCTGTAATTTTGTTAAACTCACCAAAATTAATGGCTGGTGACAGGGGTTTATTTTTCCTACCTTGAGTTTTTACTGCAGGCTGAATCCTCAGCTGCATTATGACCCCCCCGTCTTCTTTTTTGCCATTTCTTGCTTGTGGGGTCTTTCTTGGGTTTTACTCTGCACGCCAAACCAGGTTTGGTCCCTTTGTTTTGTCTTTGGCGGGCTTCACTGGTGAAGCCCACCTCTGGCTCCAGTGTCTGGCAGGGCAGGAAGCGAGGGAGGTTCCCGAAACTCAGTGTTTAGTCTCCTTGGTTACAGGAATGCACCCAAAGGTGAATGGCTGGCTGTTCTTGGAGGACAGCCACCCTGCTGTGAGTGGCAGCTACGCTGCAAATGAATGGGAGAAACTTGCCTAAAAGAGTTCTTTTGCAAGGAAGGCAGTCTACCACTGGACTAAGGAACCGGAGAAACACTGGAAGAGATGCTTGCTGCACCTCCTGGACTGTTGCCCGGTGAAGCCCTGCTGCAGTGCTGAAGCTCCAATTTTTGTATCTACTAGATAAGCCCGGAATGGACGACTTCATCCCTTGGGTTGGTGGGACCAACTGACGCCAACATGAACTTGACTGAACACCTCTCCTGCTGGCTGTACTTTGCTGCTGGAACCGAGTGACGGGGGACAGGAACACCAGCAACGAGTGCATAGCCTTTAAGCTAGAGACCGAGCTCCAGGAAGATCCTAAGGACTTCCTCGAAGCAGGACGACCCAAGCCTGAGCCACCTCAACAGAGTGCAGTCCCCAGAAGCAAGGGGAGCCCACAAGGTGTCCCATAACCACGGTGGTGCTATTTGTGAGTAGCTGTAACCGTGAAGAGCTCCTTATCTGGAGTAAGCCCATTGCTTCTGCTGACCTTCAAACCGTAGTGCAGGAGTCCCCAGACGTCGTCCCTCTTTTCCCCATGACTGAGGCCCAAGAACAGGATCTGCAGGACTAAAACAGGAACAGAAGCCAGCTGGACCCTCCTTCAAACTAAGGTACTGTGTAACTAGGGGTACTTGCCTCTTGTGTGTAGCTTGCTTGCTCTCACTGGAGACTTGCATTTGCTGCCCTTTGCAGAGTTTCTTGCAGGGTCTGCCCTGGATGCCAGCTTCAGAATGTCTTTAAGGAGGACAAACACTCCCTTTTGCCTTTACTGCCTACATGAGGACAAGACGCATGTGGAGAAGGACTGGTCGTTTTGCGGCAATATGTCGGAGCGGACCATGAAGGACCGTCATCAACGTCTCGCCAACTGGCTGGAAGGAAAGAGCCCGTCAGGCGAGAAGTCCGAGCGGTCTTCTAAGACCTTTGAAGGCGCCCCGGCGACGGGGGTCCAACAGAAGGCCAAGCACCGCGAGTCCGCTGGCACCGGGAGCGCCGAACGGTTGGGCTCTACGGGCGCCAGGCAGGGCGCATCCTCCCCGGCGCCATCAACCACGAGCCAGCGCTCTGGCTCGGGTAAGAGGAAGGCCGAGCACCCGGCGAAGCTCCTGGAGAGACCCCGGTCGAGCTCGAAGGCCCCATCGGAGGGGGAGCGAGGCGGTGACCCCCCCGCCCCCCACCCCCAGGAGAAGGCTGTGAGCGCACCTAAGGTGGTGAAAGCCTTGATCCATCCGGCCAAGGCCTCTATCGAGACAGTCGCGGCGGCCCTGGCTCAGCCTGTGGAGGCTACGCCAGTGGTGGCGACCTCGGGGCCCAGAGTCTCCCTGCCACCGCGGAGGGAGTCCTCTTTCGTGCCCATCGACAGGACCCCCGTGAAACCTCTGACGGAGAAGAAAAAGGGGGGGCAGGAGGTCGTCGTGGATTCAGCCTCAACCTGAGGAGGAGTTGATCGAAGTCTTAAGCCACGGCGTTGGCGTGGAAGAAGACCAGCCCGTCAGGGGGGACCCCGACGTAGGAGACGACGAGAATGTCGAGGGTGCTGACGGGGCTCCTGACCGCCCGTCGGACTCCCCTCAACCAGTGCCGCAAGACAACTCTGTGGCCATTTTGTTGGCTATACAGTCCTGCTCGGAGATGAGGACGAGACTGCCACCAACGGAGGAACCGCTCCCGACGGGGGACCCGGAGCCAGGCCCTTCTGGGAGCCCTCCCCCTGAGAGGATTCATCCTCCACATCCTTTTCAGCCATCGCGCCCTGTTCAGCCCTCCTCCACGACACGTGGGGATGATACGGGGACTGACGCAGCCGCGACGGGTACAGACGACGAGGTTTACGACAAGGATCTCCCGTCGTCACCTCCCACCCGGGCTTCCCCGCCCGACGAGATTGGATCGTTTCACTCCATGATCTCCAGGGCATCCGAGCTTTTCCAGCTCTGCCCGGAAGAGAAGAAGGAAGGTTTCCTTTATCAACGACGCGAGGCCAAGAGGAAGACGGTCCTCGCTGTACCTCTACTAGACGATATTTGGGATGGGGGCCTCGCCCTCAAGAACCCATCCACGACGCCGGCTAGAAGGGGATTGGTACGAGAAGAAGTACCAGGTCCCGGACGCGGCCCCCTTGTGCCTTTGGGCACAGCCGACCCCGGACTCGGTCGTCTCCGCGGCGGCCAGGAAGAAAGCGGGGGGGAGGGATGCGGCCTCTACATCGACCTCCCCGCCGGACGGCGAGGGAAAGAAATTGGATATGATGGGACGCAGGGTCATCTCGTCGGCAGCGACGACGATTAAGGCGGCCAACGCCTTGGCTATCGTAGCCCACTACGACGGAGTTGTGGTACAAACTGGCCCCCCTGCTGGACTTCGTACCAGACGACAAGAGGGCGGAAGCCCTAGAGATCTTGCAGGAAGGAGAGGTGGCGTCGGACCACGCCATTACGATTGCGACGGACATCGCTGACACTGGATTTCGCCAGTTGGGCAACGGCGTGTGCCTTAGGCGGCGTGGATGGCTCAAGGCTACTGACTTCCGTCAGGACGTGCAGACCAGAGTCTTGGACATGCCGTTCGACGGAAACAACCTGTTTGGGAAAACAGTGGACGATTCCCTTCAAGCCATCAAGGCGGACACGGAGACGGCCCGGGCTCTTGGGGTTCTCCAGCAGCGGCGGCCGCTCTTTCGGAGCGGCGGAGGCAAACGGGGTGCCTCCAAAGGTTCCAGCGGCGGATTTTCCACCTACTGTCAAGCGGCCCGTTCGTCGTCACAGGAAGCTTACAGGGGACGAGGCAAGTGAGGCGGACCCCGCCGTCGTCTCCAAGGAGGACAAGGCGGCAAAACCTCGTCGAAGCGGGACTGAACCGGCCGTGGGGTCGGGCCCCCACCGAAGCACCCCGGTGGGAGGCCGGCTGGCGAGCTTCGTCAGCGTGTGGGAGTCCATCTCCACCGAGCGTTGGGTGCTGTACGCCCTAGCTCAGGGTCACGCTCTCGTGTTTCTAAAGTGCCAGCGCGTTCCCCCTGTGGCCAGGAAAGAACATCGCGTCCCTCAACTTCTCTTGGAGGTAAAGGCGATGCTCAAGAAGGGCGCCATCGAGCTCGTCCCAAAGAGGCTTCGGGGCTCCGGAGTTTACTCTAGATACTTCCTCGTGCAGAAGACGACTGGAGGATGGCGTCCCATCCTGGACCTACGACGACTGAACAATTTCGTCAAGGCACAGAAGTTCCGGATGGGTTTCTTGCATTTTTGCTTTTCACAAGCCTCCCAGCTTGTGGCCCAACAGTGATTCTTTTTACAAAAAAACTCTTCTAGAGAACCGCTGTATGCACCGTAGCAACATGCTCATCCTTCCTTAATGTATTTTTATATACTTCTGTGTTGCTATCACTGCCACTTGGAAATTGCTGCTATTGATTTTGCAATTGTTGCCTTCCATATACATGAGCCCTTGCTTGCACAATATGTACCCATCAGACTAGGCCTATGCCAAATTTAGTTAAGTGTAATTGCGCCAAATGTAGACCATTCTAGCCCACATTATCTGTAGTCACTTAGTCCTGACCCACTAATTGATAGCCTGTGCCTTTTTCAAGCCATCATACTGCGGCCTGCATCAACTGCCCTAGTGATATTCGCACCCCAGACTTCCCCCTTATTTCAGCCTCTGGTTGCCCCTGAACCAATGACACGCTGGTATTAAATGCTACATATGCCTAGTAATTACACGGCACCCATATGTGACATAGGTGTGACCACACAACAAATATGCTTACCACAAAGATGTATCTAATATTCACTCTTAACCTTACTCTGGGCTACTATAATAACCACTATAACAATGCATGAACTCCACACCATGCAGGAGAAATGCTCGACTCAGAGCACGATTATATAGTCCAAAAGTCAAAAGAACTAGACCCTTGATCTTCGCACCCACCCAATCGGCCACAGACCCTCATCTATCTGCCTCAGCTTCCGAAAGACTGCAAAAACATCAGACCTACTCACTCCATAACCAAGGTCACCCTCCAACACGTCCTGGGTCAACTGGAGGAGGGCGATTTCCTGTCGTTGGATTTGGAGGATGCCTACTTCCATATTCCCATCCTAAAGGGACACCGAAAGTTTCTCAGGTTCGTGGTCCAAGGGCGTCACTACCAGTTCAAAGCCCTTCCCTTCGGACTGAGGTCGGCACCCAGGGTGTTCACCAAGTGCCTCGCACCGGTGGCGGCGCAGCTGCGCCGAGAGGGGATCCACGTCTACCCCTACCTGGACGACTGGCTCATCCGAGCAAAGATGAAGGAGCTCGCCGTGGAACACAGCGCAGGGACCGTCCAACTGCTCACGGACCTGGGTTTCTCCATAAACTACGCCAAGTCCCACCTGGTGCCCGCGCAAGACGCACTGTTTCTGGGAGCGAAGCTCGACAGTGTTGCTTCTGGCCTCTCCGTCAGAGGAAAGGACGAGGGCCATCTTGGGCAAGATGCAGCGGATGCTGGCTGCGGACGCGGCCAGGGTGAGGTCCATCAAGTCCCTCCTCGGTATGATGTCTTCTTGCATTTATCTCATCCGCCTGTGCAGGCTCCGGATGCGCCCGTTGCAGGAATTCCTGGACGCGCGTTGGATCCAGAGGACGGGCTGCTTCGAGGAGAGGATCACACTCGACGAGAGTTTCCGACGAGCGATCCAGTGGTGGGGCACCCGCACGCATCTGACGGCGGGCATGGACTTCCAGACCCCCGGCCACCAGAAGACAGTGACCACGTATGCCTCCCTGGAAGGGTGGGGAGCGCACACCGAAAATCTGCACGCGAGAGGCCTTTGGCTTCCGACGGAGAAGTCCCTCCATATCAACGTCCTGGAGCTCCGTGCAGTGTTTTGGGCCCTCAGGTCCTTTCTTCCGTCCCTCAAGGGCAAGGTGGTGAGGATCTTCACCGACAACACCACCACCATGTTCTACATCAGGAATCAGGGCGGGACCAGATCCCCAGCCCTGTCCAAGGAGGCGCAAGATCTGTGGCATTGGGCCGTCGCCCAAGGGATGTTTCTGGTGCCGTTTCATCTGGCAGGGATAAAAAACACCATCGCCGACTCGCTCAGCAGAGAGCTGCGCTCGTGCCACGAGTGGGAACTACGACAGGATCTAGTGGACCGCCTCTTCCGACAGTGGGGCACACCCCAGATCGATCTGTTCGCGACGGCGACAAACTCCAAGTGCCGGGGATTCGCCAGCAGGTTTCCCCAGCTGAGGAGCATGGGCGATGCTTTCTCGTTCCCCTGGGAGGGCCTGTTTCTATACGCGTTCCCGCCATTGCCATTGCTGATCTGGCTCATCAACCAGCTCAAGAGGTCACGGTGCAGGATGATTCTCGTCGCACCTGCGTGGCCGAGGCAGATATGGTTCCCGGACCTTCTGGACTTGTCAGCGTCCCCGTCAATCAAGCTGCCAGTGGACGCGGATCTTCTCTCCGGGGAAGGAGGCGCCATCCTCCATCACGACCCGAAATCGCTGAACTTGCAGGCCTGGCTCCTGCAGCGTTAGAGTTTGGAGGATACGACATACCGGCCGACTGCAGAGAGGTTCTTGCAAAGGCCAGGGCGTCCTCAACTCTTAAATGCTATGGACACAAATGGAAGAGGTTCTGTCTGGTGCCACGCACAGAAGATTAACCCTCTACGGATTACGGCTCCCCAGGTACTGCCGTACCTTCCGACGCTGGCCAAGGCTGGACTGGCACACGCGTCCATCAAGATTCATCTTGCTGCGATCTCCAGAACCACGGGGCGGACGTCTTTGTGGTCTCATCGTCTGGTGAAAGAATTCATGAAGGGACTGTTCAGATCGTTCCCGCCGGTGAAGGCTCCAGCCCCGGCGTGGGAGCTCAACGTGGTGCTGACCAAGCTCATGGGACCTCCGTTCGAGCCTCTGCACTCGGCTCCGTTGAAGTTCTTGTCATGGAAAACAGCGTTTCTTGTGGCCATCACCTCCGCACGAAGAGTGGGAGAGATCCAGGCCCTTTCCTGCAAGCCCCCGTACTTGACTTTTCACGACACGAGGGTAGTGCTCAGGACGCACCTCTCCTTCATGCACAAGGTGCCATCGGACTTCCACCTCAACGAACCCTTGGTGTTGCCTGTTTTCTTCCCGTCGCCTTCGTCGCCGGCCGAAAGGACTTTGCACTCGCTGGATGTGGCTAGAGCGCTGAAGTTCTACGTGGACCGCACGAAGAGTTTTCGGAAGACGTCACAACTTTTTGTGAACTTTGGACCTGTCAATCAGGGGAAGACTCTCTCAAAGGCCTCCATTTCCAGGTGGCTCTCCGGCTGTATCATGTACTGCCATCGGTTGGCAAACCGACCGCTGCCTGGCCGTCTGTCAGAGCCTATTCCACCAGAGCGATCGCAGCTACCACGGCGTTCCTATCTGGTGTGCCCTTGCTGGACATCTGCAGGGCTGCTACGTGGAGGTCGACGCACACCTTCACGAAATTCTACTGCGTCGATCGGGATTCCAGGGAGGAGTCCAGGGTCGGCCAAGCAGTGCTGCGCAACCTGTTCGCCTAAGGTGAGCCTGGTGAGGAGGTAAGAATTGCTTAATGGTGAGTTTGATGTAATGCTTAATGTTGAGCCTTTGCCACCTCCCGTGGTTGTGCATGTGTGTACTGCTATGTATTCTTTATTCATGAGCATGTGAATCCATGCCAGGCCCCATGCTGGAGAAGGAACAAGTGACTTACCTGTAACTGTTCTCCAGCATGGGTCTGGCATGGATTCACATGCGAACCCTCCCACCTACCCCTCTGCGGCTCTTCACTTGGTCATACTGCCACTTCACGTGCTACCAAATCTGAAGATGGCTGCCAGAGGCGGGGCTTAGGTAGAGGGCAGTCATTGGCTGTGGTCAGTATGACGCAGAGATCAGTGATTGGTTGCTACTACGAAAGACAGATCAGAAACGAAACTGATACTGATTTTTTTCTTTACCGAGGATTCCCAGCCTGACAGGGAATATTCATGAGCATGTAAATCCATGCCAGACCCATGCTGGAGAACAACAGTTACAGGTAAGTAACTTGTTCCTTACACTGCCTTTTTATATCGATGGCAACATAATCAAAGTAGTAAACGAGGTAAAAACACTTGGGTTTCTACCTTGATTCCACACTCTCAAAAAAACAAGTCAGTTCTATGGCTTCCTCTACAGCCTATACCTGTAAACTGATCAGGGCCTGCAGACCTTACATCTCCAACTAATTGTACTGCACTTGGATTATTGTAATGCCCTATATGCAGGCACCAACAAAAATATCATAAAATTCGAATATTGCAAAATAATGCCATCAGAGCAGCACTGAATATTCCCCGCAGAGAGCATGTATCTAATATCGGGAAAGACCACCACTGGTTAAAAATCAGTCATACTCCTCAAAACGGTATCCCTTACCTACAAAGGACTTAATAATACTGCACCCCCTTATATCTCCGCCAGACTGACTAGATGAACATCCATTCACCTCACCAGAGCCTCTAACCATCTCTTCCTAGAAATTCCCAGATTTAGATTATCTAAAGCTGGTGATGCCAGCTTCCCAGTCGGAGCTGCACATGCCTGGAATGCACTACCTACTGCCTTGAGAGAGGAGAAGCCCTACTCTAGATTCAGATGCAATGTGATAACTTGGCTCCAGACTAATGACTCCTGATAAATTGCATCCCCCTATTGAATTCCCGGACGTATGCTCAGAATAATCTTGCTATTCATGAATCTGTATTCTAGACTACCTACCTTCCACTCTTGCTATGCACCTTGTATCTAAGTATTGCATACACTGTAATAATCATGTACTGTAACTAAGCTCAAATATTCTTGTAAACTGTTGCGCCCTCCTACCTGAGGGTTTGGTGCGCATTATCAAATAATAAACTAAACTTACATTGTGCAAGACTTTGTTATATCTTCAAGTGCCTCAGCTCACCTAGCCTTTGTTCAATTGACATTACCTCGCCTGGCTCCCTGCAGACTCTACTTACCCGCTGACTTGTTTCTCTGTCCCTCCAAAAAGTCATACAGAAGTTACTTGTATATCTGGGAAAGGGTTAACCTATACTTCATTGGGGGGATTGTGAAGTACTTGGCTGTTCAGAGAAACTTGTTAACCATTGTTTCCTTCTCTAACCTTTTCCATAACTTCGTTATTGCATTTAAGTGTTCAAGTGATGTATCAATGTCCAGTGTCCTAGCAATTCAAGCCACCTCGGTGTGTATGAAGTGACATCCCACAAAGGTATCTATTTAACTGAAACTGAAGGAGTGTGTTTGAAGTTATTTTATTGTTACAGCTTACCTTTTCTAAAGAAGCCTTATTTGAAGAAAAATATTTTAATAAGAAACCTTGAGTAAAATGTTATTTGAATACCTGTCTCTGTGAATCTGTTCAAACCCTATTGCTCACATTGACCCCTCTTGAGATAAGCCTGGCTGCTCAGTCACTGTACCAACTTGTGTAGTACAGGCCTATACCAAAGGTTGGGTTACCTATTGCCAAGAGGACAAGCCTTGTGTAGTCTCCCACAGTTGTTACATACAATCTTGCCCAACAGTCTGTAGATCAGGAGGAATATTATGTTTGTTTGGTCATGGAGTTTCAGCTTGCTTAGGAGGGATTCCTAGTCCTCTTCATGAGTTGAGATGCTCGAATGTTTGTGTAAGACAGATTCTCCAGCATGGGGTCTGGCATGGATTCACATGCTCATGAATATTCCCCGTCAGGCTGGGAATCCTCGGTAAAGAAAAAACCAGTATCAGTTTCGTTTCTGATCTGTCTTTCGTAGTAATAACCAATCACTGGTCTCTGCGTCATACTGACCACAGCCAATGACTGCCCTCTACCTAAGCACCTCCTCCGGCAGCCATCTTCAGATTTTTACCGCACGTTCATGTGTTGGGATCCTCGTGCTATTGCTCTCGAGCGTTAGTGCTATTTTTTTCGCGCTTTTTCACAAAAACTTCGATATTTTCGGTCAAAAGAGCCTCAAGCTCCACCGATCCTACATCCGATCAACGGGGACCCGTGTCGGATTCGCCTGCGCCCCTCAAGGGTGAAGATTTCGTCGAGCTACACTTCGGAGGACTCCAGAAGCTTCTCAGGCCCGGTCTCGGAGATGGCCCAGGAGAAGGGAAGCTCGACGCCCGGAAAGCTGTTCAGGGTCTGCCCTGGATGCCAGCTGCAGAACGTCTTTAAGGAGGACGAACACTCTTTCTGCCTTTACTGCCTTCATGAGGACAAGACGCACGTGGAGAAGGACTGTGCGTTTTGCGGCAACATGTCGGAACGGACCATGAAGGACCGCCATCGTCTCGCCAACTGGCTGGAGGGTAAGAGCCCGTCCGGCGAGAAGAAGAAACCCGAGCGGTTTTCTAAGACCTTTGAGGGCGCCCCGGCGACGGGGGCCCAACATAAGGCTAAGCATCGCGAGTCCGCTGGCACCGGGAGCGCCGAACGGTCGGGCTCTACGGGCGTCAGGCAGGGCGCACCCTCCCCGGCACCATCAACCACGAGCCAACGCTCTGGGTCGGGTAAGAGGAAGGCCGAGCACCCGGCGAAGGAGGCCCCGGTCGAGCTCTAAGGCAGAGGAGGAGCGTGGCAGTGCCCCCTCCCTCAAGGATAAGGCGGTGAGCGCACCTAAGGTGGTGAAGGCCTTGATCCATCCGACCAAGCCCTCTATCGAAACGGTCGCGGCGGCCCTGGCTCAGCCTGTGGAGGCTACACCAGTGGTGGCGACCTCAGGGCCCAGAATCTCCCTGCCTCCTCGGAGGGAGTCTTCTTTTGTGCCCATCGAGAGGACCCCCGTGAAACCCCCCGGGGGGAAGAAGGGGGGGCAGGGCGTTGTCGTAGATTCGGCCTCAACCTCAGAAGAGGAGCTGATCGAGGTCTTAAGCCACGGCCTAGGCGTGGAAGAAAGCCAGCCCGTCGGAATGGACCCCGACGCAGGTGACGACGACGACATCGTCGAGGATACCGACGGGGCCCCTGCTCGCCCGTCGGATTCCCCTCTGCCAGCGCCGCAAGACAAGTCGGCGGCCATTTTGTTGGCCATACAGTCCTTATGCACCGAGATAAGGACGAGGCTACCGTTACCGACGGAGGAACCTCTCCCGTCGGGGGATCCAGAACCGGGGCCTTCTGGTGTTCCCCTACCAAGAAAAGAAGGATCCATCCACCACCTCCTTTTCAACCGTCGCGCCCCGTTCAGCCCCCCTCCCCGTCCACCCGAGGGGATGATACGGGGACTGACACGGCGGCGACGGGTACGGACGACGAGGCATACGACGAGGATATTCCGTCGTCGCCTCCCGCCAGGGCTTCTCCGCCCGACGAGATCGGATCTTTCCACTCCATGATCTCCAGGGCTTCCGAGCTTTTCCAACTCTGCCCTGAGGAGAAGAAAAAGGAAGGCTTCCTTTATCAGAGGCGCGAGGCCAAGAGGAAGACGGTCCTCGCGGTGCCTCTTCTGGACGACATTTGGGATGAGGGCCTTTCCCTCCTCAAGAACCCTTCCACGACGCCAGCTAGAAGAGACCGGTACGAGAAAAAGTACCGGGTCCCGGACACGGCCCCCCTGTGCCTCCGGGCGCAGCCTACCCCGGATTCCGTCGTCTCCGCGGCGGCCAGGAAGAAAGCGGGGGGGGTGCGGCCTCCACATCGACTTCCCCGCCGGACGGCGAGGGAAAGAAATTGGATGCGATGGGACGTAGAGTCATCTCGTCGGCAGCGACGACGATTAAAGCGGCCAACGCCTTGGCTATCGTGGCTCGCTACGACAGGGAGCTCTGGTACAAGATGGCTCCCCTGCTGGATTTTCTGCCGGACGACAAGAGGGCGGAGGCCCTGGAGATCCTGCAGGAAGGTGAGGTGGCCTCCGACCACGCTATCACCGTGGCGACGGACATCGCCGACACTGGGTTCCGCCAGTTGGGCAACGGCGTTTGCCTTCGACGTCGTGGATGGCTCAAAGCTACGGATTTCCGGCAGGACGTCCAGACCAGAGTCCTGGACATGCCCTTCGACGGGAACAACCTGTTTGGGAAGACTGTGGACGATTCCCTTCAGGCCATTAAGGCGGATACTGAGACGGCCCGGGCCCTTGGAGTTCTGCAGCAACGACGGACGCCCTTTCGGAGCAGCGGAGGCAAGGGCGCCTCCAAAGGTTCCGGCGGCGGTTTCGCTTCCTACCGTCAAGCGGCCCGCTCGTCGTCGCAAGAGGCCTACAGAGGACGAGGCAAGTCTAGCGGACCCCGCCGTCGTCGCCAAGGAGGTCAAGGCGGCAAGGACGCGTCCAAGCAGGATTGAACCGGCCGTGGGGTCGGGCCCCCACCGAAGCACCCCGGTGGGAGGCCGGCTGGCGAGCTTCGTCAGCGTGTGGGAGTCCATCTCCACCGACCGTTGGGTGCTGGACGCCCTGGCCCGGGGCCACGCGCTCGAGTTTCAGAGAAGGTGCCCGCGCGTCCCCCCCGTGGCCAGGAAAGAACTTCACGTCCCTCAACTTCTTCTGGAGGTAAAAGCAATGCTCAGGAAGGGCGCCATCGAACTCGTCCCAAAGAGGCTTCGGGGCTCCGGAGTCTACTCGCGATACTTCCTCGTGAAGAAGAAGACGGGAGGATGGCGCCCCATCCTAGACCTGCGACGGCTGAACAAGTTCATCAAGGCGCAGAAGTTTCGGATGGTCACCCTCCAGCACGTCCTGGGTCAACTGGAGGAAGGAGACTTCCTATCGTCGTTGGATTTGGAGGATGCCTACTTCCACATTCCCATCCTAAAGGGGCACCGAAAATTCCTCAGGTTCGTGGTCCAAGGGCGTCATTACCAGTTCAAAGCCCTTCCCTTCGGACTACGGTCGGCACCCAGGGTATTCACCAAGTGCCTCGCACCGGTGGCGGCGCAGCTGCGCCGCGAGGGGATTCACGTCTACCCCTACCTGGACGACTGGCTCATCCGCGCCAAGACGAGGGAGCTCGCCGTGGTCCACACGGCAAGGACCGTCCAACTCCTCACGGACCTGGGATTCTCCGTGAACTACGCCAAATCCCACCTGGTGCCCGCGCAAGTCGCACTGTTTCTGGGAGCGAGGCTCGACAGTGTCCCTTCTGGCCTCCCCGTCGGAGGAGAGGACCAGGACCATCTTGGGCAAGGTGCAACGGATGTTGGTGGCCGACGCGGCCAAAGTGAGATCCATCAAGTCCCTCCTCGGGATGATGTCTTCCTGCATCTACCTCATTCCCATGTGCAGGCTCCGGATGCGCCCGTTGCAAGAATTCCTGGATGCGCGCTGGATCCAGACGACGGGCAGCTTCGAGGAAAGGATCATGCTCGACGAGAGTTTCCGACGAGCGATAAGGTGGTGGGGCACCCGCGCGCATCTGACGGCGGGCATGGACTTCCAGACCCCAGCCCACCAGGAGACTGACCACGGATGCCTCCCTGGAAGGGTGGGGAGCGCACACCGAAAATCTGCACGCGAGGGGACTCTGGCTCCCGACGGAGAAGTCCCTGCATATCAACGTCCTGGAGCTCCGTGCAGTGTTTTGGGCCCTCAGGTCCTTCCTTCCGTCCCTCAAGGGCAAGGTGGTGAGGATCTTCACCGACAACACCACCACCATGTTTTACATCAGGAAACAGGGCGGAACCAGGTCCCCAGCGCTGTCCAAGGAGGCGCAGGATCTGTGGCATTGGGCCGTCGCCCAAGGGATTTTTCTGGTGCCGTTTCATCTGGCAGGGATAAACACCATCGCCGACTCACTCAGCAGGGAGCTGCGCTCGTGCCACGAGTGGGAACTACGGCAGGATCTGGTGGATCGCCTCTTCCGACGGTGGGGCACACCCCAGATCGACCTGTTTGCGACGGCGACGAACACCAAGTGCCGGAGGTTCGCCAGCAGGTTTCCCCAGACGAGGAGCATGGGCGATGCTTTCTCGTTCCCCTGGGAGGGCCTGTTCCTCTACGCGTTCCCTCCCTTGCCTCTGCTAATCCGGCTCGTCAACCAGCTCAAGAGGTCACGGTGCAGGATGATCCTCGTCGCACCTGCGTGGCCGAGGCAGATATGGTTCCCGGACCTTCTGGACTTGTCAGCGTCCCCGCCGATCAAGCTGCCGGCGGACGCGGATCTACTCTCCAGGGAAGGAGGCGCCATCCTCCACCACGACCCGAAGTCGCTGAACTTGCAGGCCTGGCTCCTGCAGCGCTAGAGTTTGGAGGATACGACATACCGGCCGATTGCAGAGAGGTTCTTGCAAAGGCCAGGGCGTCCTCGACTCTTAAATGCTACGGACACAAATGGAAGAGGTTCTCTGTCTGGTGCCACGCACAGAAGATTAACCCTCTACGGATTACGGCTCCCCAAGTACTGCCGTACCTGCTGACGCTGGCCAAAGCTGGTTTGGCACACGCGTCCATCAAGATTCATCTTGCTGCGATCTCCCGATACACCAGAACCACGGGGCGGACGTCCTTGTGGTCTCATCGTCTGGTGAAAGAGTTCATGAAGGGACTGTTCAGATCGTTCCCGCCGGTGAAGGCTCCGGCCCCGGCGTGGGAGCTCAACGTGGTGCTGACCAAGCTCATGGGATCTCCGTTCGAGCCTCTGCACTCGGCCCCGTTGAAGTTTCTATCGTGGAAAACAGCTTTTCTTGTGGCCATCACCTCCGCACGACGAGTGGGAGAGATCCAGGCCCTTTCCTGCAAGGCCCCGTACTTGACTTTCCACGACACGAGGGTAGTGCTCAGGACGCACCCCTCCTTCATGCCCAAGGTACCGTCGGACTTCCATCTCAACGAACCCTTGGTGTTACCTGTGTTTTTCCCGTCTCCTTCGTCGCCGGCTGAGAGGACTTTGCACTCGCTGGATGTAGCTAGAGCGCTGAAGTTCTACGTGGACCGCACGAAGGGTTTTCGGAAGACGTCACAACTCTTTGTGAACTTTGGACCTGTCAATCAGGGGAAGGCTCTCTCGAAGGCTTCCATCTCCAGATGGCTCTCCGGCTGTATCATGTACTGTCACCGGTTGGCAAACCGACCGCTGCCTGGCCGTCCGAGAGCCCATTCCACCAGAGCGATCGCAGCTACCACGGCGTTCCTATCTGGTGTGCCCCTGCTGGACATATGCAGGGCTGCTACGTGGAGGTCGACGCACACCTTCACGAAATTCTACTGCGTCGACCGGGATTCCAGGGAGGAGTCCAGGGTCGGCCAAGCAGTGCTGCGCAACCTGTTCGCCTGAGGTGAGCCTGGTGAGGAGGTAAGATGCTTAATGTTGAGTAATGTGATGCTTAATGTTGAGCCTTTGCCACCTCCTGTGGTTGTGCATGTGTGTACTGCTATGTATTCTTTATTCATGAGCATGTGAATCCATGCCAGACCCCATGCTGGAGAAGGAACAAGTTACTTATCTGTAACTGTTGTTCTCCAGCATGGGTCTGGCATGGATTCACATGCGAACCCTCCCTCCTACCCCTCTGCGGCTCTTCACTTGGTCATACTGCCACTTCACGTGCTTCCAAATCTGAAGATGGCTGCCGGAGGAGGTGCTTAGGTAGAGGGCAGTCATTGGCTGTGGTCAGTATGACGCAGAGACCAGTGATTGGTTATTACTACGAAAGACAGATCAGAAACGAAACTGATACTGGTTTTTTCTTTACCGAGGATTCCCAGCCTGACGACGGGGAATATTCATGAGCATGTGAATCCATGCCAGACCCATGCTGGAGAACAACAGTTACAGGTAAGTAACTTGTTCCTTCTGCCTCCTTCAGTGTTCGCTGTGTACATTTATAATTGTCTGGTATTGCTTCGTTCTTGATAACCAGGTTTCTGTGGAGAGTGCATGTCTGTGCCTTCTTCACTTAAGTCATGGATTGCTATTAGGCTTTTACCATAGATCTGACGTTACTGCAGTGTAGTTTGATTTTCCTTTAAAGTTGTTTGTATTTGTTCTGTTGGGTTTCTGTCGCTGGTGGGGTTTTCTTGGTTGAATCTGTTGGGCGGGGTGGTTCTTTGGTGATCATTCTCTTCGTTGAGTAGACTGATGTTCATGGCAGGGTTGGTTTGTTTCGGGTGTTAAATTGTGTAGGTACCCGTCCGTTCTAGTATTCGGTTATGTAGGATGTGTAGAGAGTGATGGTTTCCAACTTGTCCCTGATTCTGGTTGGCATGTTGTCTATGGTGTTGTCATTGTTGCTGGACTATTTTGCTTGCCACGTAGTTGTATGTGGCAAGGTAGCAGACGATGTAGTCAGTCTTTGCTCTGTTCTTTTGTATGTCTCATCTGGCCTACTAGACTGTTCAGTTTATCAGATTTGTGCGGTCAGGCTGGTCGGTTCCTTTCTGAGAAGTTTGTGGTTTTGGTCTGGTCTGGCTTTTGTGGCGAGGCATGATGTGGGTTGTATTCCTTTGAGTGGGGAGCGTCTTTGGATTGGTGTTTCGCTGGTCCTTTGGGGGATAGGGGTTCAGTCTTTGCTGTGTGTTTAGTTTGTAGCTGGTGAGGTAATGGATAGTTGAGATCTCGTTTTTGAAGACCTAAGTGGTGGTAGTTTTTTTTTGGGGGGGGGGGGGCTCCTGTTTTCCTGTTTTGTCATTTTATCTTGGAGGTCCTTTTATGGTTGTTGAACCAGGGGTAGTAAACCCTCAGTTCTCATGTTTAGTTCTGTCCCTGCACGTTTTCCTTTCTGGCTCTGATGTGAGAGTCTGCAGTGGGTAGGAATGTCTGGTTGGAGACGCAGCGACTGCCCAAAGGGCTCCTGTACCCTAGCCACCAGGGATTTTGTGGGGGTCAGTCAGTGCGCTATGTGGGCTCGGGGAGCCTGGATACAGGGTAAGGGCTTAAAGGCAATGCAGTCACACCTAGGCAAGGTGCTCCAGGGTCAATGCAGTTACACCCAGAATTAGGGCAACTGGACGGGGAACAGTGCCTAAAAGGGGTGCAACAGGCAATGCAGTCACACCTATAGCCTGATTCATGGAATTATTTGGTTGAAAAATGCAGATTTGCGTGCCTTTCTGCACGAGAATCCCCATACTTCAAACAGGGATTTTCGTGCAGAAAGGCGCTCAAATCTGCATTTTTCATGCACATAATTCCATGAATCAGGCCGTAGTATTGGAACACCTGGTTATTGGGGTGGTGCCTAAAATAGGGGACATTGCGGTCAATGCAGTCTCACCTAGAATTTGGACACCTAGACGGAGGGAGAAGGCTCGAAGAGGGTACAGCAGTTAATACGACAGCACTTCAGTCTGGGACCTCTGGATAGAGGGAGAAGGGCTAAAAGAGGGCACAACAGTCAATACAATGACACTTTGTTTTTGAAACATTTGGGTAGAGGGCCACAGCAGTAAAACTTTGACATTGCACACCTGGATAGAATGAGAAAGGCCTGAGTAGGGGACAACAGTGAATGCAGCAACCAATAACACAATGCAGTAACTTGCAGTTAGCCTAGCGTGCGCAAACTATTCGAGAAAGGATATGAGATGGGGTCAGACAGTGATTGCTGGTCCGTTTAGGCCTCGCCTACCTTATCTGTTGCTGCCAGTTGAGGGCTGCTGGCTCCCCAGGCTAACACTGGCCAACAGTCTTGAGCGGCTGCTTCTACAGGCGCTGTCCTTTGCCTCGAGGTCCTTACACGCAGGGGGGGCGCTACCCTGGGGGGGTTGATGTGTTCGCGGTCAGGGTTGGGTCTGCTGAGTGCCAATCAGCCGCAGAGGGTGCCGGGCTAATGCACAGGGAAGTGGCAAGGAGGGAGCAGGGAGGAAAGTGCTGAGTGTTAGTGTATCCCTTTTGTCACTGCTACTTTAACATTTGTTAGTGACAAGCATCCATTACTGGCTGGTGGCAGGGGACGTGCTCTACCAACGTTTGTGCACTTTTTACCTGCAGGCTCTCTCCACAGCTGCGGTTATGCACAGAATGCTCCCCATTGACCCAAAATGGTGTTGAAATTGAGTAATTGAGCAGAGGCTAAAACCAGCTCCTAGGTGTCGGGCATCAACCAGTAGGCAGGAGCTACAGCAGGGGGGAACCAAGAGCTACCAGAGATGCTCCTTTAACTTTCTGTCCATTTTTGCATGAACTACTGTCTTTAAATGTGCATCATGTGTTCTAATTCTTCTTTCTTAACATTCTCAAATACTTAAAGTTAATGTCACATTTACATGTTTTGAAGGCACCAGTTGGCCTAGGAGACAAATGTAGCCGTTTGCTTCAAGCTAACCAGGCTCTACTATGCTAGAAGCAGGAGTTTAATGGCTCCCAGCAATTTTCAATCCTCCTTTGTGTGCTTGTACTTTCTTGGTCCTTCTACCATTCGGGTGGAGGGGGGTGTTAGTTTGTTCTTCGGCAGGAACCCTTTGCATAGCCCACCAAGGACTCCATGTCTGCGAGGACTGGAATGAAGGGAGGATCCTGAAACTCATCCTTTGTGTACTGGTGTGCCTGGGAGAAACCAGTTCACATTGGGCAATGGTGACTGATAGTATAGCCACCTGCCCCTTTCTGTAAACTGCAGGTAGTTTGCATAGTGTGAATTGCTGATAAAGGGCAACAGTCTGTAGGCAGAAGACTGGCCACTGGACAAGACCAGTTCACCACTGAAGATGACCAGAGACCACTGCTGTCCTGACCCCGTATTCAAATGGTCAGAGGAGCTTGGAGGACAGCTTCTTCCCTTTGACTAGTGGGAACTAGCCGTAAAATGACCTACAAGATGAGCCGTGCCGTGCCATGCCATGCACTTCCTGGGCTGCAACTGCCAATACCCTTTGACCTGTGACCATATTGCAGTGCATAGTCTTCCAGTGAACGGATCCTCCCAGAACTTTGAGCTCCAATCGATCCTCCAGAGACAAGAGCCCTTTCCTCAAAGTCCCATCAACAGAGTACAGGGACCGAGGAGGATTGAGCGGGTGGTAATCGTTTGTCCTTGAAGCCTGTAAAAAGGTGCCAAAACTGCAGACTTGAGTTGGAGCACAAAGAATTCTTTGCTGATGTCCTGTCTCGACTGCTGCTGCGACATCGCTTCCAGAGTCACCCTTTTTGTCACCACTACCAAGGAACAGCAGACTGGGTCCACTACTTCTGCATCATGAAAGAAGCAGTCTGCACAACTCTTCAGGTACTGTGGGGACACATGTTGGGTGGTCCTCGTCATTTCGTTGCTCCTTTTGCTGCTGGAGTGCCGATTCCAGTGCTTGGTTGTTTGCCCATACTGATCACCCAGGCCTAACACTTGTGCCTTTACTCGAGGTTCCTGAAATCTTTTTGACCCACAAAAGCATCTTACTTGTAATTGAAGAATTCTCTGTAACTTTGCCTTTTCTGATGCTGTGCCTTACCTGCTTTACCTCTGATATGATTTTGAAGATCTCGTACCTTGATAGTGATGAGGCCTCTCTAAAGTAATGCAAGTCTCTAGTGTTGCCCTGCTATTGTTGGTGTAGTTTTACTTATTTTATACTTATGGTTTACTCACCTAAGTATTTGTTTTCTATTACTTTGAGTTCTAATGGTACTTCGCTGAATAACTTTACCCTGTGTACATAAAAGATCTATTTTACTATAACAAGTGTGTACATTTCTTTTGTACTATGTATTTGATAAGTTCATTATACTTAACTACAGCTCACTTCTCCTTAAGATCAGCCTGACTGCTCTGCCATGCTACCACTACCTTGAGCAGTGCAGACTTGAACTAGAAGTTGGGGCCTGTATACCAAGGGATAGTTTTATGAAGTCCACCCCCTCACCCCCGGTAGACTTTAAGAAAGCTCCGCTAACATTGATCATCAACAAATAGTTTTAGCTTCCTTGTCACTAGACCTTGTAAACATTTACATCTAGTTCCTTAGAATCCAAAAAAGCAGTTTTCTGAAATGTTTCTCTTGGAGAGAGTGGTTGATTGGGGGGCGGGGGGATTTGCTTTACAATACGGAACCACATTAACATGCCAGGAGTAGGGCAAGGGATTAAATTGGAAAAAGTATTTAATCAGGCTAACGCAGCATGTTCCTTTCATACACATCTAATTTGGGATTGTTCCAAGTCATTGTTCAGATAGTCATTGCAGAGAACAGTTCGACCTCTTCAAAGTCTTTAACCCATGCTGTTGCTTCCCTTTTTAGATAATACCAGTGGACAAATTGGTCAAAGGAAAATTCCAGGACAATTTTGAGTACGTTCAGTGGTTCAAAAAGTTTTTTGATGCAAATTACGATGGAAAAGATTATGACCCCGTGGCAGCCCGACAAGGTCAGGAGACTGCCCCAGCACCTATTATTGCAGCACCCGTTCTCAGCAAACCCAAAAAATCTCTGAACTCCAGTGCAGGTAAAGTTGTTTCCACTTGATAGCCTAGTTAAAAAAAAAATGCAATACGCACTGGTCCTGCTGCTAGGGTGGCCAACTCTTTCATAGTATTTTGCGGGACACTTGCCCACAAGTCAGTCATTCACGTTTGGCCCGCCCCATTTTTTATTTCCATTTTTATTAATGGCCCCTTTAGAGCCTGCAGGTCGAGCTGTAACGCTCTGACACAGGCTTAATTGAAATGCAAATGGTTTGTCCTTGGAGGTGATGGTCAGGTTTTTTAACTGCAAACATGACCATCACGACCCAGGAACAGACCATTAGCATTTGAATAAAGCCAGGTGTCGAGCGTTACAGCTCGACCTGCAGGCTCTAAAGGAGCCGGGGCTGCAGAACCGCCGGGGAAAAAGCGGCGGGCGGCAGCGCCATGCTGTTTAAATGCCCACTTCAATTCGCAGAGAGGCTGTGATGGATGCAGGTTGTCCTGACGAAAGTCAGGACAACCTGCGTCCCGCACAGCCACTCTACAAACGGCGGGACAGAGTCCCTTATTGCGGGACAATCCTGCGAAAAGCTGGACAGTTGGCCACCCTACCTGCTTTTTTACGGAAGCATACTTGGTTTTTTAACAGGATGTTGTTTTCCAGGAGGTTCTTGGTGCTTAACTACTTGCCTGTAGGTTTCATATATTGTAATGAAGCTCAATGCATGATTTTGCTCTTTATCCATGCCAGACAGAAGATTGTGTACTTTGACCCACTTGATCAAGCCATGAGTGCCCTTAATGTTGCATAGCTAATTTGGGGAATTGCTGTACTCTTCCAGATGACATTTTGGTGGGAGCCACAGAAGCAAAGACTGCGAAAACAGAGCCTTCTCAAGCCATAAAGAAAATGGCGAAAATTGGTACATGCACTGTTGTAGTATTATAGTCCACTTAGATTTGGTTGGGGACCTTGGAATTGAACCTCAGCACTTATTCTCCTTTCAAGCTTTTCACAACTTTTGGTGATCACAAGGCAAGACTGTATTCACACTATTTTGATACAAAAGTTTCTATTGGGACACTACATGCTTGTAAGGAGTCAAACTTTTGGGGTGAAGCTCCTGCCAGCATGGTGAAGATATTTATTTTATTTTTTCAGCGCCACAGAGAACGGCAGTAGCTCCCCAGAGGAATGCTGTAGCTCCGAAATCTGGCCCCATTTTAAATAAAAAGGCATCGGTTAATAATGGAGAGGAGGAGTCTGCAGAGCTCATGCAACAGGTTGGTCTTGTTAAAATATGTATGAATCTTCTGTCACTATTTGAACAATTTAATCCAAGGTCAGAGATGAAAATCTGTAAAAATGATGCACTTTTTCTGGGCTCAACCCATAGCATTTGATTTTGTGTAGTGAACGGGTTTGTCAAACTGAGGTCTGCAAAGAATTTTATGGGGTTGGGGAAAGGAGGGGCAGTGAAGAGTGCAGATCTGCAGTCAGTCTTTCATTTTGCTTATGGTGCTTGGCCTCACTACACGGCCAAAACGTTGCTACAAAGCCGATTTGGCTGGCAATACTTTTCTGCCATATTAACAAATGAGGGCCTGTTTAATATCACTCAAGTATATGCATTGGAAAGGGCGGTACCAAATGGGGGGACAAATGTACAAATGGGTTAAATGTGTACGGTGGGCGAAGAGTGGTAGATGCACAGCTTGCCGAAAATGGGCAGTGTTGGGGATTCTCTTTTGCACCTTCACTCCCTTGACTTCAATGGGCCTTGGTGGTTGCCAGGTTGTGCCATAAATTGCTCCCCCCTGAAATGTCAGCATCCTAGCATCAAAGGAAGCTAGACTGGAGCAGCTTGTGTGACGGCTCCTTGAAGTGTCACTGCTGCATGTGGTGACGATTGCTGGAATCAGTCTTCAGCCTCTAGTGTTCTGAAGGTGTTTGCACCGCAATCTTTCTTATTCATCTGGTGTTGCATGTGGAAGTGGGACCAGGCTGGAAGAAGTACTGGAACCTGCAATCCCTGGGCACCTCTCACCCGAACAAAGGATGGAAGAATGTCCAACATCACCCCCAGACTCCCTCAAATATCTGCCACCTCTCCCCACCTCCATGACGATCCACTGTGACATGGGCAAATCGGGGTTCGGGGTGGTGTGAGGGTGTTGATTTTAAAACATACCAGTTACTCTCCCATAGGATAACGTTGTGTGCAAAGCCAGTTTGTCTCTTCTCCCCCTTTCCTTTTTACTTAACTTTGGTCATTGAACCAGGATCAAGTATCCTGGCCCTGGGATTAGAGGAGCAGAGCAGTGAACCCACATGTCTTTGGACAAATAATTATTCAATTTTTAAATAGTTTTGAACTGTTTGAATCCCCACTACACACACCCGCCAAGCCCATTGCATCCTTGTATTGGAACAGGCTCATTTGGGCACCAGGCCCCCTACATCTTAGAGTTGGACTTGTTAAGTGAAAGGGAATTAGAATTGTACTAGATCTATAACTGCATCATACTACACTGATTTGCCTGGTTAATTGATTGCATTGTAACTGGTGAATGTATAGATTTGTGATGCATGATATTTTGTGATACTACCTGCTAGTTTCATTTCTAAGTGTTCTTAAAGGCTTCATTTTATACATGCTGTCTAAACTGAATTATTGTGGTGGTTTGTGTTAACTTTGAGGCCCTAGACTAGTCTCTCACTCCTGAGACTAAGCCTTGATTGGGTTTTGGCTAAACTGATTCCCTGTTGACCATAACTAGGGTAGCCTCCTAAAATCCCCAGACCCATGATGACCCCCCACCCCCTGGGGTTATTTGAAATCCATCTTAAATGACGGGGAGGACTGATGGGGGGGGAAAAGACTTGCCTTCGAGGGCTGCCTTACATGGTTGCTGTCCGTAAACGTCTTTTGCAAGGTTCAGACCCTGAACCGCATCACTGCCTGCTATTGCCTATGTACAGTTGGTGTCCACACTCTGTGCCGGGCAACAAGCAAGTTACTGTTGCAGAGATGCAGCCAACCAGCCTCACCTGGTTCTGGAATTGGCTGACCCTTTGACCATCTAGTGTATGTTTGTAGCTTGTGCAACGCAAACGTTTGCTTCCAAATATAAAGTGAAGCTTACACTTTTTTTTTTAACCCCTCTCCTGTTAACCCACTACCCTAGCCCCTCTTCAAAAACAACTTGGCTTGTAGAAGAATGGCAGGGCATTTTTCCACAGCAGTTTAAGAGGACATGTGTGCGAACATCTTCCGGCTAGGCCATGAACATGGCCTTGACGGGGTTAAGGTAAACCGCTAGGAAACTCTAGCTATTCTGAAGCTATTTTGTTCCTGGGTTCTGTTTGCTTTCACAATCTGTCTGCATAGTTTTAAGCAGTAAGTGCGTGGATTTGAATTGATAATCAGTGGCACGTGTAGATGTTGCAGAGGCGAGAGGCTGGATGCCTGTGGGACTCTGCATGATACATTTTTGTTATACATTTTTGTTTTGAGTTGAAGGGTAGGCATGTTTAGTTAATGTTAGGGAGAACTCTCAGAAAAGTGATCATTCCCTCCACCTTTGAGACCACCAGCAACTTTGCTGGATTTTGAGGACTTTTAACCTGGAGTGTTAAACCCCTTTTTCCCGCTCTTATCCTGCATTTTACTGTGATTTTTTTTTTTAACTTTCTTTTGGTTGTGGAGTCTGACACTCCATAGGCATTATTTTTTACATTGTCATACTGCACCTTCAGTGCAGTGACACAGGAAGGTCTCAGATTTCCCCAAGGTTTAAATACCTTCTCTGGAATAAACAACTGTTTCCCGGAGCAGTAAAGTAAAATTGACTTTACTTGCATTTCTAACTTTCTAGACCCAGCACACACTATCTTACAGTAGGGTGCTGGAGGGGTTACTTAGTAGGGTGCTGGAGGGGTTACTTAGTAGGGTGCTGGAGGGGTTACTTAGTATCCCCTTTGTCTAGCTTCTCATAACATTTTTGTTAGCCTTTCCTCGATGAATGGCTGGTGGCAGTGGTTTACCTTTAACTATGTTCGTAGCTGCAGTAAAGCACCCATGGGTGCGATTTTTGTCAAAATAGCCCTGGTCTTTTTTTTGCCATTTCTTTGTGGAAAGGTCCTTCTTGAGAGAGTTACTTTGTTCATTTGGTCTTTGGCGGGATTCACGCGTGAAGCCCGCCTCTGGCTCCAGGGTGTCTGGTGGGGGCTGGAAGCGAGGGAGGTGCCTGAAACTCCCTGTGCTTAGTCCCCTAGGAGACAGGAATGCACTCTTGGGTGATTAGCCAGCTGGCCGTCCGGCAGGGACAGCCACCCTACTGGGTGACTGACAGCTAGGCTGGAATGAATGGGAGAGAACTGAATAAAAGGCTAAAAGATTTTGGCTTGGAAAGAAGTCTACCACTGGAAGAAGGAACCAAAGAACTTGAAGAGGACGCCTTTGAGTTGATGGGACCAAGCCACTCCAAAGTAAGCCACCTGGACATTCTCTCGGAGCTGGTTGCATTTCCAGAGTTCCTGCTGGAAACCAAAACATTAGGGAGAGGAACACCAGATTGTGTGCATTGCTTTTAAGTTGGCCAAGAGCTCTAGGAAGATCTTCACACTCCCAGGAGGCAGGACTGACCAAGTTTGAGTCCCCCTCAAGAGTGCGGGACCCCAGAAGCAAGGAAAGTCCATCTCGACAGCCAGTAAACATGGTGTTGCTATTTGCAGTAGTCGCGAGGAGCTGAAACACCGAAGTGCCACTTGTTGGAAAAATTGCTGGTTGCGGGTGGTGATCGTCCCATTGCAGTACAGGAGTCCCCAGAAGTCCTCCCTCTTGTTCCCACGAATGAGGCCCAGGAACGGTGAGATCTGGAGAGCTGCACAGGAGTCATCTGCTTCACTTTTTCTTCAATACAAAGGTACTGTAAAAGTCTGAACTTGGCTCTTGTTGTAGAGTTGCTTGCATCTTCTACTACTCCCAAGCCTAACAGCTTGTGGCCCTACATTGATTCTTCTTTTCTCCAGCATGGGGTCTGGCATGGATTCACATGCTCATGAATATTCCCCGTCGTCAGGCTGGGAATCCTCGGTAAAGAAAAAACCAGTATCAGTTTCGTTTCTGATCTGTCTTTCGTAGTATTAACCAATCACTGGTCTCTGCGTCATACTGACCACAGCCAATGACTGCCCTCTACCTAAGCACCGCCTCTGGCAGCCATCTTCAGATTTTTACCGCACGTTCATGTGTTGGGATCCTCGTGCTATTGCTCTCGAGCGTTAGTGCTATTTTTTCGCGCTTTTTCACAAAAACTTCGATATTTTCGGTCAAAAGAGCCTCAAGCTCCACCGATCCTACATCCGATCAACGGGGACCCATGTCGGATTCGTCTGCGCCCCTCAAGGGTGAAGATTTCGTCGAGCTACACTTCGGAGGACTCCAGAAGCTTCTCAGGCCCTGTCTCGGAGATGGCCCAGGAGAAGGGAAGCTCGACGCCCGGAAAGCTGTTCAGGGTCTGCCCTGGATGCCAGCTGCAGAACGTCTTTAAGGAGGACGAACACTCTTTCTGCCTTTACTGCCTTCATGAGGACAAAACGCACGTGGAGAAGGACTGCGCGTTTTGCGGCAACATGTCGGAACGGACCATGAAGGACCGTCATCAACGTCTCGCCAACTGGCTGGAGGGTAAGAGCCCGTCTGGCGAGAAGAAAAAGAAATCCGAGCGGTCTTCTAAGACCTTTGAGGGCGCCCCGGCGACTGGGGCCCAACATAAGGCCAAGCACCGCGAGTCCGCTGGCACCGGGAGCGCCGAACGGTCGGGCTCTACGGGCGTCAGGCAGGGCGCACCCTCCCCGGCACCATCAACCACGAGCCAACGCTCTGGGTCGGGTAAGAGGAAGGCCGAGCACCCGGCGAAGCTCCTGGAGAGGCCCCGGTCGAGCTCTAAGGCAGAGGAGGAGCGTGGCAGTGCCCCCTCCCTCAAGGATAAGGCGGTGAGCGCACCTAAGGTGGTGAAGGCCTTGATCCATCCGACCAAGCCCTCTATCGAAACGGTCGCGGCGGCCCTGGCTCAGCCTGTGGAGGCTACACCAGTGGTGGCGACCTCAGGGCCCAGAATCTCCCTGCCTCCTCGGAGGGAGTCTTCTTTTGTGCCCATCGAGAGGACCCCCGTAAAACCCCCCGTGGGGAAGAAGGGGGGGCAGGGCGTCGTCGCAGATTCGGCCTCAACCTCAGAAGAGGAGCTTATCGAGGTCTTAAGCCACGGCCTAGGCGTGGAAGAAAGCCAGCCCGTCGGAATGGACCCCGACGCAGGTGGCGACGACGACATTGTCGAGGATACCGACGGGGCCCCTGCTCGCCCGTCGGATTCCCCTCTGCCAGCGCCGCAAGACAACTCGGCGGCCATTTTGTTGGCCATTCAGTCCTTATGCACCGAGATAAGGACGAGGCTACCGTTACCGACGGAGGAACCTCTCCCGTCGGGGGATCCAGAACCGGGACCTTCTGGTGTTCCCCCTACCAAGAAAAGAAGGATCCATCCACCACCTCCTTTTCAACCGTCGCGCCCCGTTCAGCCCTCCTCCCCGTCCACCCGAGGGGATGATACGGGGACTGACACGGCAGCGACGGGTACGGACGACGAGGCATACGACGAGGATTTTCCGTCGTCGCCCCCCACCAGGGCTTCTCCGCCCGACGAGATCGGATTGTTCCACTCCATGATCTCCAGGGCTTCCGAGCTGTTCCAACTCTGCCCTGAGGAGAAGAAAAAGGAAGGCTTCCTTTATCAGCGGCGCGAGGCCAAGAGGAAGACGGTCCTCGCGGTGCCTCTTCTGGACGACATTTGGGATGAGGGCCTTTCCCTCCTCAAGAACCATTCCACGACGCCAGCTAGAAGAGACCGGTACGAGAAAAAGTACCGGGTCCCGGACACGGCCCCCCTGTGCCTCCGGGCGCAGCCTACCCCGGATTCCGTCGTCTCCGCGGCGGCCAGGAAGAAAGCGGGGGGGGGTGCGGCCTCCACATCGACTTCCCCGCCGGACGGCGAGGGAAAGAAACTAGATGCGATGGGACGTAGTCATCTCGTCGGCAGCGACGACGATTAAAGCGGCCAACGCCTTGGCTATCGTGGCTCGCTACGACAGGGAGCTCTGGTACAAGATAGCTCCCCTGCTGGATTTTCTGCCGGACGACAAGAGGGCGGAGGCCCTGGAAATCCTGCAGGAAGGTGAGGTGGCCTCCGACCACGCTATCACCGTGGCGACGGACATCGCCGACACTGGGTTCCGCCAGTTGGGCAACGGCGTTTGCCTTCGACGTCGTGGATGGCTCAAAGCTACGGATTTCCGGCAGGACGTCCAGACCAGAGTCCTGGACATGCCCTTCGACGGGAACAACCTGTTTGGGAAGACTGTGGACGATTCCCTGCAGGCCATCAAGGCAGATACTGAGACGGCCCGGGCCCTGGGAGTTCTGCAGCAACGACGGACGCCCTTTCGGAGCGGCGGAGGCAAGGGCGCCTCCAAAGGTTCCGGCGGCGGTTTCGCTTCCTACCGTCAGGCGGCCCGCTCGTCGTCGCAAGAGGCCTACAGAGGACGAGGCAAGTCTAGCGGACCCCGCCGTCGTCGCCAAGGAGGTCAGGGCGGCAAGGCCACTTCCAAGCAGGATTGAACCGGCCTTGGGGTCGGGCCCCCACTGAAGCACCCCGGTGGGAGGCCGGCTGGCGAGCTTCGTCAGCGTGTGGGAGTCCATCTCCACCGACCGTTGGGTGCTGGACGCCCTGGCCCGGGGCCACGCGCTCGAGTTTCAGAGAAGGTGCCCGCGCGTCCCCCCCGTGGCCAGAAAAGAACTTCACGTCCCTCAACTTCTTCTGGAGGTAAAAGCAATGCTCAGGAAGGGCGCCATCGAACTCGTCCCAAAGAGGCTTCGGGGCTCCGGAGTCTACTCGAGATACTTCCTCGTCAAGAAGAAGACGGGAGGATGGCGCCCCATCCTAGACCTGCGGCGTCTGAACAAGTTCATCAAGGCGCAGAAGTTCCGGATGGTCACCCTCCAGCACGTCCTGGGTCAGCTGGAGGAAGGGGACTTCCTATCGTCGTCGGATTTGGAGGATGCCTACTTCCACATTCCCATCCTAAAGGGGCACCGGAAATTCCTCAGGTTCGTGGTCCAAGGGCGTCATTACCAGTTCAAAGCCCTCCCCTTCGGACTGCGGTCGGCACCCAGGGTATTCACCAAGTGCCTCGCGCCGGTGGCGGCACAGCTGCGCCGCGAGGGGATCCACGTCTACCCCTACCTGGACGACTGGCTCATCCGCGCCAAGACGAGGGAGCTCGCCGTGGTCCACACGGCAAGGACCGTCCAACTCCTCACGGACCTGGGATTCTCCGTGAACTACGCCAAATCCCACCTGGTGCCCGCGCAAGACGCACTGTTTCTGGGAGCGAGGCTCGACACAGTGTCCCTTCTGGCCTCCCCGTCGGAGGAGAGGACCAGGACCATCTTGGGCAAGGTGCAACGGATGTTGGTGGCCGACGCGGCCAAAGTGAGGTCCATCAAGTCCCTCCTCGGGATGATGTCTTCCTGCATCTACCTCATTCCCTTGTGCAGGCTCCGGATGCGCCCGTTGCAAGAATTCCTGGATGCGCGCTGGATCCAGACGACGGGCAGCTTCGAGGAAAGGATCAAGCTCGACGAGACCTTCCGACGAGCGATACGGTGGTGGGGCACCCGCGCGCATCTGACGGCGGGCATGGACTTCCAGACCCCAGCCCACCAAGAGACAGTGACCACGGATGCCTCCCTGGAAGGGTGGGGAGCGCACACCGAAAATCTGCACGCAAGGGGACTCTGGCTCCCGACGGAGAAGTCCCTGCATATCAACGTCCTGGAGCTCCGTGCAGTGTTTTGGGCCCTCAGGTCCTTCCTTCCGTCCCTCAAGGGCAAGGTGGTGAGGGTCTTCACCGACAACACCACCACCATGTTTTACATCAGGAAACAAGGCGGAACCAGGTCCCCAGCGCTGTCCAAGGAGGCGCAGGATCTGTGGCATTGGGCAGTCGCCCAAGGGATGTTTCTGGTGCCGTTTCATCTGGCAGGGATAAAAAACACCATCGCCGACTCACTCAGCAGGGAGCTGCGCTCGTGCCACGAGTGGGAACTACGGCAGGATCTGGTGGATCGCCTCTTCCGACGGTGGGGCACACCCCAGATCGACCTGTTCGCGACGGCGACGAACACCAAGTGCCGGAGGTTCGCCAGCAGGTTTCCCCAGACGAGGAGCATGGGCGATGCTTTCTCGTTCCCCTGGGAGGGCCTGTTCCTCTACGCGTTCCCTCCCTTGCCTCTGCTAATCCGGCTCGTCAACCAGCTCAAGAGGTCACGGTGCAGGATGATCCTCGTCGCACCTGCGTGGCCGAGGCAGATATGGTTCCCGGACCTTCTGGACTTGTCAGCGTCCCCGCCGATCAAGCTGCCGGCGGACGCGGATCTACTCTCCAGGGAAGGAGGCGCCATCCTCCACCACGACCCGAAGTCACTGAACTTGCAGGCCTGGCTCCTGCAGCGCTAGAGTTTGGAGGATACGACATACCGGCCGACTGCAGAGAGGTTCTTGCAAAGGCCAGGGCGTTCTCGACTCTTAAATGCTACGGACACAAATGGAAGAGGTTCTCTGTCTGGTGCCACGCACAGAAGATTAACCCTCTACGAATTACGGCTCCCCAAGTGCTGCCGTACCTGCTGACGCTGGCCAAAGCTGGGCTGGCACACGCGTCCATCAAGATTCATCTTGCTGCGATCTCCCGATACACCAGAACCACGGGGCGGACGTCCTTGTGGTCTCATCGTCTGGTGAAAGAGTTCATGAAGGGACTGTTCAGATCGTTCCCGCCGGTGAAGGCTCCGGCCCCGGCGTGGGAGCTCAACGTGGTGCTGACCAAGCTCATGGGACCTCCGTTCGAGCCTCTGCACTCGGCCCCGTTGAAGTTTCTATCGTGGAAAACAGCGTTTCTTGTGGCCATCACCTCCGCACGACGAGTGGGAGAGATCCAGGCCCTTTCCTGCAAGGCCCCGTACTTGACTTTCCACGACACGAGGGTGGTGCTCAGGACGCACCCCTCCTTCATGCCCAAGGTACCGTCGGACTTCCATCTCAACGAACCCTTGGTGTTACCTGTGTTCTTCCCGTCGCCTTCGTCGCCGGCTGAGAAGACTTTGCACTCGCTGGATGTAGCTAGAGCGCTGAAGTTCTACGTGGACCGCACGAAGGATTTTCGGAAGACGTCACAACTCTTTGTGAACTTTGGACCTGTCAATCAGGGGAAGGCTCTCTCGAAGGCTTCCATCTCCAGATGGCTCTCCGGCTGTATCATGTACTGTCACCGGTTGGCAAACCGACAGCTGCCTGGCCGTCCGAGAGCCCATTCCACCAGAGCGATCGCAGCTACCACGGCGTTCCTATCTGGTGTGCCCCTGCTGGACATATGCAGGGCTGCTACGTGGAGGTCGACGCACACCTTCACGAAATTCTACTGCGTCGACCGGGATTCCAGGGAGGAGTCCAGGGTCGGCCAAGCAGTGCTGCGCAACCTGTTCGCCTGAGGTGAGCCTGGTGAGGAGGTAAGATGCTAATGTTAAGTTTGATGTGATGCTTAATGTTGAGCCTTTGCCACCTCCCGTGGTTGTGCATGTGTGTACTGCTATGTATTCTTTATTCATGAGCATGTGAATCCATGCCAGACCCCATGCTGGAGAAGGAACAAGTTACTTACCTGTAACTGTTGTTCTCCAGCATGGGTCTGGCATGGATTCACATGCGAACCCTCCCTCCTACCCCTCTGCGGCTCTTCACTTGGTCATACTGCCACTTCACGTGCTTCCAAATCTGAAGATGGCTGCCAGAGGCGGTGCTTAGGTAGAGGGCAGTCATTGGCTGTGGTCAGTATGACGCAGAGACCAGTGATTGGTTAATACTACGAAAGACAGATCAGAAACGAAACTGATACTGGTTTTTTCTTTACCGAGGATTCCCAGCCTGACGACGGGGAATATTCATGAGCATGTGAATCCATGCCAGACCCATGCTGGAGAACAACAGTTACAGGTAAGTAACTTGTTCCTTCTTCAAAGACTTCTAAAACATTGTGCAAAGACTTTTCTACTTGCCTATCTGAAGAGCTTCAGGCCATGACGTTTGCCCATTGACTTGGGCTTAACCTGTTATACTAAGTGACTCTGCTTAGGGGATCCAAAAGTATTTGCCTGCTTAAGAATATTTGTGGTCTCTTTGTTCTGATAACCAAGTGCTAAGAGTATTCTAAATGCAAAAGTAAGATATTAATGTCCCCAGCACGGTGTGCAGTTATAATGTCGAATACAATTTTTGGGGTTTAGCTAGTAAAAATGAACGTAAGGTTGGGAGGGGGGCATTAAAGTCGACATTTTTTACATTATTTTTTCGACATTTTTGGAGTTGACATTCACTATAAACCTCCCAGCACCCTAGTTATTGAAGTCACCTGACGGTGTAGGTTGTGATTGTGGGCCATCGAAAAGGGTCTTTACTGATTTAGAAACTGAGTATGTAGTTTTGAAGTGTATTTGTGTTGCTTTTTATATTGCTCCCTTCTGAAGGCTTATTCTAACTGACTGATAAATTAATAATTGTTTATTCAAGAAACCTTGTGTGCAAGTGTTTATTTGAATACTTGTCACTGAAAATCTTTAACTCCCCTACAGGTAGGAATGATGTATGCCACATTCCATCAATCTTTTTATTAGTGTTGGGTGGCTGATTGTGTCAAATGCCACTATCGTCCCATCACTCTTAGACGTTATCGGTAAAATATATGGGGCGATTATTTTGCAACATTTCCACACATGGTGTGTAACAAATAACATCAACGACCCTTTACAAACTGGCTTCGTCAAAGGGGTCAGCACTGCTACTAACATCTTCATTATAAACATTCTAAAAAGCTGTATCCAAAGTAAAAAGACAAAGTACTTCATGGCTTATATCGATCCGGTACAAGCTTTTGACCAGATTGATCGTCAGAAACTGTGGAATAAGCTGACATTGGCATATTGCCCCCTTAAACATGCAATAAATCACTGCGGGTGAGTTTGAATTGAAACGGATTGCTATTTGATCAAATCATGACTGTGGTGTAAAGCAAGGTTGTCCGATTGAGTCTGCGATATTTAACTTTGTTATGGCAGATTTGAAACTTCCTGACCACCACATGACGACAACCCCAAACCCCCCCCCCCCCCCCCCCCCCCCCCGACAATCGGTGGTGCCCCTTTACCTCGACTATTGTACGCTGACATCGTACTCCTAGATCAGACTCCACTAGGGTTGCAACAGCAATTAAACAATCTGCAAAACTTAAATCACTGATAACCACCTAGAGATTAATCCAAAACTAAAATTTTACTTTTGTAAACTCGAATAAAGGCAAGAACGCTTATATTTGGAAGCTTTAAGAAGAGTGAATTGAACGAGTCACTGCCTTCAAATACCTTGGAGTCTGGCCAAGTGACACAGCATCAGAAGCTCCCATGATCAGTCACTTAAGAGCTACAACACAAGCATTGGTGAGTCAAGCGTGCGCTGTGAATCGGACTTGTGGAAAGTTCTCTCTGCTTTATTTCATTCTACCATGCCAAAGTCATCCCTATACTAACCTATGGCTCAGAAGCCATGCCGCATATACAGGACAGAACCTAACCCTTATTAGAGGGTGTATTTTTGAAGGACTTCATTTCAATCATACGGCGAGAGTTGGGTCTTTTTTCTCTTGCTTAGTTTGTTACATGGAAAAGCCTCACATTGTTTAAGAACTGCCTTGCACCTAAACACCCCCCCGCCCCCCCCCCCCCCCCCCCCCACCCGAGATTCTTGAAATGCTGCGTAAAGAGATAATGGCATCACCCACTCCGATGTTAAACAATGGCGAGCAAAATATTTGCCTCACGTTGAGGGAAATGGGTAGCACACTTGAAAATCTGGCCACGAACCCTAATCAATGTAAAAAAACTAAGAATCAGACTGGATCATAACTCTTGAGTCAGCAAATGGGTATTAGTGATAAATCACGTCGACTAAACACCACTTGTGTATACTTGAAGCAATGCCCTGATAAGTCTATAAGAGAACAATTCTTGAGAACTCGATTTAACCTTCAACTAACAAATGAAGTAAAACACCTGCGTGGCCTAAGTACATCGAACGGTTGTCGTTTTTGCAAAAACTTCTTTGAGACGGCACTGGGTAACAACCTGTCCAGCACTCACAGACCATCTTCTTCCATCATTTATTTTCTGATTTCACCAAAGACATGGATGCATGTTGGACATTATTAATCTCGGGATGCAAAACAAATTATGTGATTGCTTTAATCACATTTTTAGAACCCTTGTTTGTAGAGCCATAATGGTACGTGTTGCCTTCATGACGAACTGAAGTTTGTTTTCGTTAATTTCAATTTGTAAGCTAATAAATAAAAGTAAAAATGCTGCCATGTCCAATAGTATGAGGGCTGATTGGGCATGGTCTATTTATTTTCCGGTCGTCTCATATCGATGAGAGCTGATTCTGTTCCCCCTCATTGGTCTGAAGCCAACATGTGACCGGTCGAGTTGTTTTGACGTATTTAAGGATTTTGTACACCTGGTTCTCCAGGATCTTTGCTGGTTAGGGCAAATTGGAGATCACTGTAGTTTGGGTATTCTGCGCTTCTGGTTCTTTATCAGTGGTTTAATATATAGTGATTTTGATGGACTATACTGTTCCTCTTTTGATTGTTGGATATCGGAAGTGTCAACATGGTTCTGTGTTTGAGGATTCCTTTGAAGATGTCAGGGGGCAGGGGTCCCTTGGGGATCCTGCAAGGTTGGTGTTCTTGATCATTGTGGTGAAGGTTTCTTTTGGAATTGGTTCTTGACAGGTGAGTATTGCTGTAATCTGCATTTTGCCCGGTGTCTGGTTCGGCAGTCGTATTTGTTGAGATGGATTTCTTAACTCTGACCTGGTGGGCAGAGGTTCAGAAGGCCAGCCTCGTTTCTTGGAACAGGGTAACCTCCTGGACAAGCAAGACCAATCAAGTTAGCATTGGCGGCGGTCCTGAATAGGTGTTGGGAGGGGGTGAGGGTGACTGAAAGACCTCAATGAGCACAGAGTAAAGGACACTAATCAGTCAGGTGTATATATTAAAAATGCATGTACATTTATTCAAGGTCTTTGAGTTTCAACACAGTAATTATCAACAGTAATACCTTTAAACCAATACAAGGCTTCTCCAGCATGGGGTCTGGCATGGATTCACATGCTCATGAATATTCCCCGTCGTCAGGCTGGGAATCCTCGGTAAAGAAAAAACCAGTATCAGTTTCGTTTCTGATCTGTCTTTCGTAGTAATAACCAATCACTGGTCTCTGCGTCATACTGACCACAGCCAATGACTGCCCTCTACCTAAGCACCTCCTCCGGCAGCCATCTTCAGATTTTTACCGCACGTTCATGTGTTGGGATCCTCGTGCTATTGCTCTCGAGCGTTAGTGCTATTTTTTTCGCGCTTTTTCACAAAAACTTCGATATTTTCGGTCAAAAGAGCCTCAAGCTCCACCGATCCTACATCCGATCAACGGGGACCCGTGTCGGATTCGTCTGTGCCCCTCAAGGGTGAAGATTTCGTCGAGCTACACTTCGGAGGACTCCAGAAGCTTCTCAGGCCCGGTCTCGGAGATGGCCCAGGAGAAGGGAAGCTCGACGCCCGGAAAGCTGTTCAGGGTCTGCCCTGGATGCCAGCTGCAGAACGTCTTTAAGGAGGACGAACACTCTTTCTGCCTTTACTGCCTTCATGAGGACAAAACGCATGTGGAGAAGGACTGTGCGTTTTGCGGCAACATGTCGGAACGGACCATGAAGGACCGTCATCAACGTCTCGCCAACTGGCTGGAGGGTAAGAGCCCGTCTGGCGAGAAGAAGAAATCCGAGCGGTCTTCTAAGACCTTTGAGGGCGCCCCGGCGACGGGGGCCCAACATAAGGCCAAGCACCGCGAGTCCGCTGGCACCGGGAGCGCCGAACGGTCGGGCTCTACGGGCGCCAGGCAGGGCGCACCCTCCCCGGCACCATCAACCACGAGCCAACGCTCTGGGTCGGGTAAGAGGAAGGCCGAGCACCCGGCGAAGCTCCTGGAAAGGCCCCGGTCGAGCTCTAAGGCAGAGGAGGAGCGTGGCAGTGCCCCCTCCCTCAAGGATAAGGCGGTGAGCGCACCTAAGGTGGTGAAGGCCTTGATCCATCCGACCAAGCCCTCTATCGAAACGGTCGCGGCGGCCCTGGCTCAGCCTGTGGAGGCTGCACCAGTGGTGGCGACCTCAGGGCCCAGAATCTCCCTGCCTCCTCGGAGGGAGTCTTCTTTTGTGCCCATCGATAGGACCCCCGTGAAACCCTCCGTGGGGAAGAAGAAGGGGGGGGCAGGGCGTCGTAGATTCGGCCTCAACCTCAGAAGAGGAGCTGATCGAGGTCTTAAGCCACGGCCTAGGCGTGGAACAAGGCCAGCCCGTCGGAATGGGCCCCGACGCAGGTGACGACGACGACATCGTCGAGGATACCGACGGGGCCCCTGCTCGCCCGTCGGATTCCCCTCTGCCAGCGCCGCAAGACAACTCGGCGGCCATTTTGTTGGCCATACAGTCCTTATGCACCGAGATAAGGACGAGGCTACCGTTACCGACGGAGGAACCTCTCCCGTCGGGGGATCCAGAACCGGGACCTTCTGGTGTTCCCCCTACCAAGAAAAGAAGATCCATCCACCACCTCCTTTTCAACCGTCGCGCCCCGTCCACCCGAGGGGATGATACGGGGACTGACACGGCAGCGACGGGTACGGACGACGAGGCATACGACGAGGATTTTCCGTCGTCGCCTCCCACCAGGGCTTCTCCGCCCGACGAGATCGGATCTTTCCACTCCATGATCTCCAGGGCTTCCGAGCTTTTCCAACTCTGCCCTGAGGAGAAGAAAAAGGAAGGCTTCCTTTATCAGCGGCGCGAGGCCAAGAGGAAGACTGTCCTCGCAGTGCCTCTGTTGGACGACATTTGGGATGAGGGCCTGTCCCTCCTCAAGAACCCTTCCACGACGCCAGCTAGAAGAGACCGGTACGAGAAAAAGTACCGGGTCCCGGACACGGCCCCCCTATGCCTCCGGGCGCAGCCTACCCCGGACTCCGTCGTCTCCGCGGCAGCCAGGAAGAAAGCGGGGGGGGGTGCGGCCTCCACATCGACTTCCCCGCCGGACGGCGAGGGAAAGAAATTGGATGCTATGGGACGTAGAGTCATCTCGTCGGCAGACGATTAAAGCGGCCAACGCCTTGGCTATCGTGGCCCGCTACGACAGGGAGCTCTGGTACAAGATAGCTCCCCTGCTGGATTTTCTGCCGGACAAGAGGGCGGAGGCCCTTGAGATCCTACAGGAAGGTGAAGTGGCGTCGGACCACGCCATCACCGTGGCGACGGACATCGCCGACACTGGGTTCCGCCAGCTGGGCAACGGCGTTTGCCTTCGACGTCGTGGATGGCTCAAAGCTACGGACTTTCGGCAGGACGTCCAGACCAGAGTCCTGGACATGCCCTTCGACGGGAACAACCTGTTTGGGAAGACAGTGGACGATTCCCTTCAGGCCATCAAGGCGGATACTGAGACGGCCCGGGCCCTTGGAGTCCTGCAGCAGCGACGGACGCCCTTTCGGAGCGGCGGAGGCAAGGGCGCCTCCAAAGGTTCCGGCGGCGGTTTCGCTTCCTACCGTCAAGCGGCCCGCTCGTCGTCGCAAGAGGCCTACAGAGGACGAGGCAAGTCTAGCGGACCCCGCCGTCGTCGTCAAGGCGGCAAGGCCGCGTCCAAGCAGGATTGAACCGGCCGTGGGGTCGGGCCCCCACCGAAGCACCCCGGTGGGAGACCGGCTGGCGGGCTTCGTCAGCGTGTGGGAGTCCATCTCCACCGACCGTTGGGTGCTGGACGCCCTGGCCCGGGGCCACGCGCTCGAGTTTCAAAGAAGGTGCTCGCGCGTCCCCCCCGTGGCCAGGAAAGAACTTCACGTCCCTCAACTTCTCCGGGAGGTAAAGGCGATGCTCAGAAAGGGCGCCATCGAACTCGTCCCAAAGAGGCTTCGGGGCTCCGGAGTCTACTCGCGATACTTCCTCGTGAAGAAGACGGGAGGATGGCGCCCCATCCTAGACCTGCGACGGCTGAACAAGTTCATCAAGGCGCAGAAGTTTCGGATGGTCACCCTCCAGCACGTCCTGGGTCAACTGGAGGAAGGAGACTTCCTATCGTCGTTGGATTTGGAGGATGCCTACTTCCACATTCCCATCCTAAAGGGGCACCGAAAATTCCTCAGGTTCGTGGTCCAAGGGCGTCATTACCAGTTCAAAGCCCTTCCCTTCGGACTACGGTCGGCACCCAGGGTATTCACCAAGTGCCTCGCACCGGTGGCGGCGCAGCTGCGCCGCGAGGGGATTCACATCTACCCCTACCTGGACGACTGGCTCATCCGCGCCAAGACGAAGGAGCTCGCCGTGGTCCACACGGCAAGGACCGTCCAACTCCTCACGGACCTGGGATTCTCCGTGAACTACGCCAAATCCCACCTGGTGCCCGCGCAAGTCGCACTGTTTCTGGGAGCGAGGCTCGACACAGTGTCCCTTCTGGCCTCCCCGTCGGAGGAGAGGACCAGGACCATCTTGGGCAAGGTGAAACGGATGTTGGTGGCCGACGCGGCCAAAGTGAGATCCATCAAGTCCCTCCTCGGGATGATGTCTTCCTGCATCTACCTCATTCCCATGTGCAGGCTCCGGATGCGCCCGTTGCAAGAATTCCTGGATGCGCGCTGGATCCAGACGACGGGCAGCTTCGAGGAAAGGATCATGCTCGACGAGAGTTTCCGACGAGCGATACGGTGGTGGGGCACCCGCGCGCATCTGACGGCGGGCATGGACTTCCAGACCCCAGCCCACCAGGAGACTGTGACCACGGATGCCTCCCTGGAAGGGTGGGGAGCGCACACCGAAAATCTGCACGCGAGGGGACTCTGGCTCCCGACGGAGAAGTCCCTGCATATCAACGTCCTGGAGCTCCGTGCAGTGTTTTGGGCCCTCAGGTCCTTCCTTCCGTCCCTCAAGGGCAAGGTGGTGAGGATCTTCACCGACAACACCACCACCATGTTTTACATCAGGAAACAGGGCGGAACCAGGTCCCCAGCGCTGTCCAAGGAGGCGCAGGATCTGTGGCATTGGGCCGTCGCCCAAGGGATTTTTCTGGTGCCGTTTCATCTGGCAGGGATAAAAAACACCATCGCCGACTCACTCAGCAGGGAGCTGCGCTCGTGCCACGAGTGGGAACTACGGCAGGATCTGGTGGATCGCCTCTTCCGACGGTGGGGCACACCCCAGATCGACCTGTTCGCGACGGCGACGAACACCAAGTGCCGGAGGTTCGCCAGCAGGTTTCCCCAGACGAGGAGCATGGGCGATGCTTTCTCGTTCCCCTGGGAGGGCCTGTTCCTCTACGCGTTCCCTCCCTTGCCTCTGCTAATCCGGCTCGTCAACCAGCTCAAGAGGTCACGGTGCAGGGTGATCCTCGTCGCACCTGCGTGGCCGAGGCAGATATGGTTCCCGGACCTTCTGGACTTGTCAGCGTCCCCGCCGATCAAGCTGCCGGCGGACGCGGATCTACTCTCCAGGGAAGGAGGCGCCATCCTCCACCACGACCCGAAGTCGCTGAACTTGCAGGCCTGGCTCCTGCAGCGCTAGAGTTTGGAGGATACGACATACCGGCCGATTGCAGAGAGGTTCTTGCAAAGGCCAGGGCGTCCTCGACTCTTAAATGCTACGGACACAAATGGAAGAGGTTCTCTGTCTGGTGCCACGCACAGAAGATTAACCCTCTACGGATTACGGCTCCCCAAGTACTGCCGTACCTGCTGACGCTGGCCAAAGCTGGTTTGGCACACGCGTCCATCAAGATTCATCTTGCTGCGATCTCCCGATACACCAGAACCACGGGGCGGACGTCCTTGTGGTCTCATCGTCTGGTGAAAGAGTTCATGAAGGGACTGTTCAGATCGTTCCCGCCGGTGAAGGCTCCGGCCCCGGCGTGGGAGCTCAACGTGGTGCTGACCAAGCTCATGGGACCTCCGTTCGAGCCTCTGCACTCGGCCCCGTTGAAGTTTCTATCGTGGAAAACAGCTTTTCTTGTGGCCATCACCTCCGCACGACGAGTGGGAGAGATCCAGGCCCTTTCCTGCAAGGCCCCGTACTTGACTTTCCACGACACGAGGGTAGTGCTCAGGACGCACCCCTCCTTCATGCCCAAGGTACCGTCGGACTTCCATCTCAACGAACCCTTGGTGTTACCTGTGTTTTTCCCGTCGCCTTCGTCGCCGGCTGAGAGGACTTTGCACTCGCTGTATGTAGCTAGAGCGCTGAAGTTCTACGTGGACCGCTCGAAGGGTTTTCGGAAGACGTCACAACTCTTTGTGAACTTTGGACCTGTCAATCGGGGGAAGGCTCTCTCGAAGGCTTCCATCTCCAGATGGCTCTCCGGCTGTATCATGTACTGTCACCGGTTGGCAAACCGACCGCTGCCTGGCCGTCCGAGAGCCCATTCCACCAGAGCGATCGCAGCTACCACGGCGTTCCTATCTGGTGTGCCCCTGCTGGACATATGCAGGGCTGCTACGTGGAGGTCGACGCACACCTTCACGAAATTCTACTGCGTCGACCGGGATTCCAGGGAGGAGTCCAGGGTCGGCCAAGCAGTGCTGCGCAACCTGTTCGCCTGAGGTGAGCCTGGTGAGGAGGTAAGATGCTTAATGTTGAGTAATGTGATGCTTAATGTTGAGCCTTTGCCACCTCCCGTGGTTGTGCATGTGTGTACTGCTATGTATTCTTTATTCATGAGCATGTGAATCCATGCCAGACCCCATGCTGGAGAAGGAACAAGTTACTTACCTGTAACTGTTGTTCTCCAGCATGGGTCTGGCATGGATTCACATGCGAACCCTCCCGCCTACCCCTCTGCGGCTCTTCACTTGGTCATACTGCCACTTCACGTGCTTCCAAATCTGAAGATGGCTGCCGGAGGAGGTGCTTAGGTAGAGGGCAGTCATTGGCTGTGGTCAGTATGACGCAGAGACCAGTGATTGGTTATTACTACGAAAGACAGATCAGAAACGAAACTGATACTGGTTTTTTCTTTACCGAGGATTCCCAGCCTGACGACGGGGAATATTCATGAGCATGTGAATCCATGCCAGACCCATGCTGGAGAACAGTTACAGGTAAGTAACTTGTTCCTACTATACATATATACAATACCGAGTGGCCTAAAGGGTTAATACAGAGAATGGCTCCACAACCTAAAAGTAGCAAACGGTACACATACTTTAGGCAGCTCTGCAATGATCAAATCCTAAAGGGGCAGTCCAGTCACTACGAAGAGTGGAGCCTTTACTTTCTAATGTTGGTGCATGTGATGGTGCAGAAGGGTGAAAACGGGGTCTCTTGTAGGGTCTGTAGCAGCTCAGGAAGGTTGGTGGGGTGATTCAGAATAAGTTCCCACTATTCGTGCAGGGTCTCCCCAAGAGGGCAGAACAGGTTCCAGGAGTTGGTAATGGGACGGTAGCTCGGGCTACACGTGGGAAGGTGAGTGGCCCTCGGGGGACATTTGAGCATAAAAATGGGTGGATGCGCTAGGGGCCACTGGTAAGGGTTGCAAGTACTCACTGACTCCTGGCGCACTCCAGACCAAACTTAGCCAGTCGTGTCCACTTTGGTTGCAGTTTCAAAGGTGCCAGTTGTGCAGCTCTGCGCCTTTCCAAGGCGAAGTTACAGCTATGATTCCCAAATGGGTCAGTGGCGATGTCTCCGCTCCTGGTGGATGGATCAGGCCAGTTTCACTGTAGCAGGCTTCAGGGCACGGCAGCAAGGCACCTGCTAATTTAGTCACTGCGGCGGGGCGACATGGTAACCGCATGTACTCCGATTGAGGTGCTCTCTTTACTCCAGTCCTGGGAATGCCAAGTGTACGAAATTCAGTGTGAATGCCGTGAACCGAGCTTGCGATGGATCAAGTTTCAAGGTTCTCCTCGAAGCGGTGTCGGAGCAAAGGTCATGCGCAAGCTGGTTGGCCCAGGGACACTTCCGTGAAGGCTTACTTGTAGGGTTTGATGACTGTGCAGAGAATATTTGTTCCCACTATTCCAATGGGTCGAAGCGTCTTCGCAGACCTAGTTCGATAAGATGCAAAGTGGTCTGGCGGGACAATGGTGGTCTCGGGGGCCAAACCTTCCAGCGGTTTCTCAACTCTGCTTCTTAGTTTCAGGATCCTTGGATCCTATCCTAGGTTCAGTGAGAACTCAAGCGATCGACCTAGCATGGGGTGTTTGGAGCCTTCTCTTATCCAGAATCTTTTGTGCCAAAACGAAGAGGACCCAATGGGAGATCTACTCACAGGCATGCCAGACGTGGACCGATCATGGACCACAGTGGTCCCAGTCATTACCAGCACACCACACACTCTGGCACCAAGGGTGTGTATTGGAACTAGACTGTCCAGCCCACATCCTGGGGGGGGGGGCCACAGCATGCAGAAGCCTGCGAAAGGTTGGGGGTTTGCTGGAGAATTCATGGCCAAATGAGGACTGAGCTGGCTCGGCTCGACCTGGGCAAGATGGCCAAAGGACAGGACAAAAAACCTTGTGGCATGGCCATTTTGGAGCCAGGCCATGCCTGTGCCAACTACAGTAAACATGGTTTGCATGGCAATAAAGGGTTAAATACACAAAGATAAGCTGCCACAAGCCCTGTCCAAGGCACATCTAAAAAATCCTTTGAGGGAGTCTAGGGCCTTTGGAAATTAAAGGAAGACCCCAACACTGTACTGTGAGGTACATTGTGCACTTGTAACAGGGAAGTTGCAACATTGGAAAGGACTAAGGGAAACAGTCTCCCAGTACTGACTGTCTTTAAGGGCATGTCAGTTCCCCACAATAAAGTGAGCAAAGGCCCAGTGGAGTGCAGCTGTGCTGTGCTTTACTGGCAAAGTTAGACTGTCGTGTTTATTAAACAGTAGCAAAACGTTACACAACTGGAGGGAAAACTTCACACAAATGGTAATCTTTCCAAACAGTATTTACCTGGGCTAGGTTGATCTCCTGGATTATATTTTTGATTGCAGGTGGTTGGTGTCACAAAGTGCTTGTGTAGTGATGATGGAATTCTTGCAGCAAGAAGGGTCTCTTCGATCTGTGAGTTAAATAGCAGAATTAACGACCTTTACAATGAAATGTTCCTATTCGTGGGGGTCCACAAAGCCCTCAGGTTTCCCTATGTTTTTAAGCCCATCCTACACCCTCCCCTTGCGTTTTAACCCCTTACCCCACCACATACATATTTTAAAAAATCGATTTTCGTTATTAGTTTGGTTTGGTTATTAAATTCATTGTTTACTATTAGTTATAATCACTGGATACCAGTTTTTTTCATTTTGAGTTTGTGTATTGTTTGCTTATTCTATTCTTGTGCTGTATTAGTACTTTTTTACTTTGAGGACCTGTTGCTTTGTACAGTTGGGTATTTTGTCTTGTCTGGCGTTTCCCCCTCAGCCCCCTTAATTTTTGCATTTATTTTTTAGTTGTTCTGTGAGCCGTTTTGTTGCCAGGTTTTTTTTTTTTTTTTTCTGGAGCCAGGTGGTCAAGGGCCTTGGTGATCCAACGGAGTCTCTTCTGCTGTGTCTGCAGTGGGTTCTGTTTCGCTTGGGAGGGTTGAGTCTAGAAGGTTTGTTAGTCCCACTAGGTCTAGGTCCTTCCAGTTTCTGTTCTTGCTGGTACGGAGTGTTTATTTCCAGCCGGTAATCATGTTTGGGATGTGATGTAGAATGTTATCAATCAGTGGTCGCTCAATACCATTTGGTTCTAGGTGGCACGGATGCGCATTGTCCTTCCCTGCAGTAAATTCCATGCATGGTGTTGGGTGTTGTGGGTAGATCAATTTACTATTTGCTTGAAATGTAAAGTTTCCAGGAGTGCGCGGAGTGAGTTTGCATTGGCTTTGTTTTCTTTTTCTATCAGAATCAATTGTTGGTCAGCCAGTATGACTAGGTTGTTGTAGTAGTCGTAAGCCTTAGATTAGAAGGGCATGGATTTTTATTGAGGTTTTTACTTTTTTTCTTTTTTGGGTTATTTCTGGTTCGGTTTGTTGGGTTTCTGTTGCTGGTGGTTTTTCCTTGTTTAATCTGTTGGGTGGTGTGGTTATTTGGTGATCGGTCTCTTCGTCGAGTAGGCTGATGTTTATGGCCGGGTTAATTTCAGTTTGTTTCCGGAATGCGAATTGTGTTGGTTCCCACCCATCTGTTTCAGTCTTTGGGGATTGTTCCGAAAGATTCCTCTTTATTGAACCTTTCCTTCCATTTCTCTCAAACATTGTTTCCATTAGTCTTGTTACTTTCTTCTTTCAGTAACTTTTTACCACTTGTGGCAGTTTGTCATTGTACAATGGGTACTTTGTTTTGCCCTAGAATAACGCTTGGAGGATTTTTGGTTACTGTAGGTGTGCTGGTGGCAGCAGTGACCTTTTACCATTGTTTGTGCATTTTGTTTTAACGTTACCGCGTTTGGCTACTGTTGGGTAGGATTTTCATAAAAATGTCAAGTCTTCCTGACCTGGGTCAACCCTAGACCTTTTTTGCTGTACTATTGGGATGTGTCCTTAAGGCAGCTGTGTGGGAACCTTTTTCCACACCCACAGAATCTTTTACTTTTTTTTTTTTTTTTTTAAAAAATGGGTGTCCTACAGTTCCCAAGGGTAGAAAGGATCTTTGGATCCCTTTTACACTTTATTTTGTGAAACCAGCACACCCCACCTTATGTGGAGTGCTGGGGAGATAGTGTATCCCCTTTCGCACTAAAACTGTAACAATTCTGTTACAGGGGCAAGGTTACCTTCAATGGCTGGTGGCAGTGAATCCTTGTATTAATTTGGTGCGCCTTTGCCGCGGGCTGTGTTCACAGCTGCAGTAAAGGCACCCTAGGGGGCTCATTTTACCAAAATGGCCTCATCTTTTTTGCCATTTTAGTGTTTCTTGTCCTTGTTCCTTCCCCTGACATCTAGGGCGGGAAATTCCTTTGTGTGATTTATCTTTGCTGGGAGGCTCCTGGACTCCCCGCCCAGGCTCCAGTCATCTGTGAGGATAAGCGATGGAGTCCAAAACTCTGCATCCATGTCTTTCTCCTTGCCTGAATGGGGACAAATCCCAGTGGGGGGGCTGGCTGTCCCGATTGGACAACTAGACCGCCCCTTGTGTAAAATGTAGGGAGAGAATGCAGAAGTTGTACTGTAGTTCCTGTTAAATACTGCAAACCTGGAAGCTGAAGACCAGTCGACCACGAACTGAACAAGATGATGAAGGAAAAGCAGCTGAGACGATTTCCAGAGAGCCTGCTGTGTAACCGGAGCCTGCTGTAGCCCTTCCTTCCAATCAACCTGGGGACTACGACGACCCTGACCCACAGCCTGGTGAGACCCACTAGACTCGAGGACCTGCATTTTGAGCTGTCGCATGCATTACTGAGACCCTGCGTTGCTGCAATACCCTGGAGCTTTGAGCCACTGTGTGGCGCACAGTCTACCGACGCTCTCTGAAACTTTGCAGTCATACTGGTAGATCTCCAGAGATGCAAACAGTCCGAAAAGTCCCCTCACCAGAATGCTGGACCTTTGTAACAGTTAGAATTGAACCACGATTTTGTCTTCTGTGCTTCTTGAAAAGGCACCAAATCCACAAACCCATTCAGCCACGAGGAAAACTTTGCCTAGAGAGCGCTTCATGGATCCCTGATGCAAAGTTCCTTCTGAGGTCTTGTTTTCAGTCACCACGACAAGTAATCCACTGACCAGGTATTTGGCTGCAGATCCTGAAGTCGTCCTGCTGCAAAAGCTTCAATGCTGAGGTACTGTGTTGGCTTGGGTATGTACTTACCTGAAGTCTTAAGATTTCTGTGTTGCTGTGGGGTGTGAGGGGGAGGCCTCTCATCCAGTGCACCCAGCCCCACTGCTAGAATCCTGCTCTGGTGTCTTCTGTGAAGCCCCTGGAGCCTCTTCTAACCCTAGAAGTAAAGTACTCGTTTGCCCAGTCTTCCTAAGGAACGTTTGCTACTTAACCTATTTTGACAGTCTGTTGGTCACTAGGGCCTAGTGACCCCCTACCCCTCCCCCCATGCCACACTCCTGCTCCAAGAATAGGGGAAATACGTTTTTGCCTAGAAAAGAAGTTTTTAAATGTTACTTGTAAAAGTTGGTTGGTAACTAGTGAACAGTTACAAAAGTTCTAACTTAACTTGGATGTGTGGTGCACTATTAACTATGGTTACCATCTTTCTTGCCTTAGAAACCGTTTTACCATTCTAATAGAAAGTAGATGTGAAGGTATATTACTCACCTGTGATTAGGTTGTGCCTCTTCCCAAAAGTAATGTTGGTTTCACCAGATTATGCCTGTTGGGATAATTTTATGAGTGCCCCCAACTGGATCTTGCTTCCCCTGACTTGCTGCTCGCCTGTCCAAAATAAGTCTGTGTTGGGTTGCCTACCTAGAACAACGTTTGAATCATTAAGTAAAGTGTAACATTGGGTTTCGCTTTCCCTGTACTCTTGTAGACCGTTTGATTCGAAATGTCCCTCATAAGTCATACGTAAGGTACTTGTATAGCTGGGAAAGATTGAACCTGGATTTTATTGTGAGGTTAAAGTATATGGGTTTTACTTAACTTGACTCAGCTGCGTGCCATAAAAAAATAAGTTACAGGAGTTGCTGCTTATCTCAATCTGTGGATCACGTATCTGACAAGCACCTGTGATTATTTCCTCCTTAGGTTTTACTCACTTCTGGTTTATCACAAAAGTAGTTATAGGTTTTTACTGTACCTGGAATAAGTGTTACACTATTCACAAAACATATAATGTCCAGTTGTCTTATGCGATCTGTACTGAGTCGCTGTACAACTCGTAGGGTTTAATGCCCTTGCATTACTGATTGTATTGTGAAAGTAACCGTTGGTTTTTTACTCCCCAAGAATAGGTGTGATGTATACTGAATGTGTATGAACAGGTTTTGACTTCCCTAGAACTATTGTTAGGTGTTTGAAATAAGGTTTATACTTTGGTCTGTGTACCTTCAAGTATAGTGTTTTGATAAATGTGAATACATAAGGTGTGTTACTTATTACCCCTAGATTTATCTGGGCTGACCTGTATTTAAATAAATCCTTTATTTTTACATACTTGGTGTTTCAGTGTTTCTTTGGACCATATGTGTACAATTTCATATGTACTGATTATACAGCCCTCTCTCCCTCCTAAAATGAGCCTGACTGCTCGGTCTACGCTATCCTGAACTCTGGTGGTACAGCCTTTATACTAAGAGTGAAGTCTTGTACTGCCTCAGTTGAATGGTTTTACTAAACCCTCAGAAAAACTGTCCTAACAGCTACTAACTGGCTAGTGGTCGAACATGGCCATGCCACAAAGTTTTTTGCTTGTCCTTTTGGCCATCTTGTCTTTTAGCCTGCGTTAGCTGCGAGGCCTGGGAAGTCCTTATATGGACTTCCCGTGCCCAGAAAAGCAGAGGATTTTGGCAGGCTACTGGAGGGCTGTTTGCTGCCAGGAAGTGGGCTGGGACTGTCTGGTACCAATCCACAAACTGGTGCTGGTGTGTGTAATGTATGAGTTTGCCGCCGGTGCTCTTGATTGGACCACTGCTGGGGTGTGTGGGGCAGATCTGTCATTGGCTAGTGGGAGCTGTTGCACTTACCTGGTGCTTACGTTAAGGGGACCACTGCACCACTGAGATCCTGGAAGAAACTGAAGGAGCCAAGACTCCTGTTCAGCTACAAGACATGCAAGGAGACTGTGAACCCATCAGAAGAAGGCTTGGTGACCAACTTCTGCTGCTGCCCTGGTAGAGCCCTGTCCTAGATCTCAGCTGTCCTGTCAAGTTGCTGTGACCCGTGGAGGGAACATCCATTCACGTCCGCTCTGAGTCCTACAAAGATCCTTTGGAAGTGCCCCAGCACCGTCCTGTGGCTGACTAGCTTGAGTTTGGGCTACCGTGCTGCAGATGTCACCGTCTCGAGTTGAGGCCTGGAACTTGGGATATTCAGCTTGTGCAACAAGACTCAACCTTGTGAAAATTCGTGGTCCTAGCATCAAGGGGACCTGAGATGGGAGGGAAACTCCTTTGTGTCACAGTTCATCGGTCATCGTCTGAAACTGCTTAACTGTTCATTCCTGTCCTGAGGGGTGGCCCTGCATCGATCCAGTTCTGCTGCATTCTTCGATTGGGAGACTCTGCACCAGCATTGGACACTGACCGGCGAGCTTCCCAAACCTGCAACCCCTGGGAATCGAGGGCTGAGGCTGGTGGTGGGGAAAAGACCTTGGACCTTCAATCGACCTGCCAAGTCCTGTGAAGATTTGTAGTATGAGGGGTGAGTTGTAGCAATACTTAACCTGAACCTCTCCACTCTTTTTGTTTGGTTACTTTTAGATCACTTTGGCTTTGCCATTGCTTGTTCACACAAGCACTCAAAGTTGGGCACACGTTTGTTAGCTAGTTCTTGTCCACTGACACTTGAAACTGTTTCGTTTACAAACTGTCTTTCTCCTATAAACCAATCACTGAGCTCGGGGTCATACTGCCCCAGCCAATGACTGCCCTTTCCCTAAGCCCCTCCTCTGGCAGCCATCTTTTTTACCTCGCATCCAATTTTGACCTCACATCCAAGTGTAGGGAGTTCTCATGTTTAGCTATAGAGCTTTGTGTTTTCGCTACTAAATCCTATTTTTGTTCAATTGAGCCTGTGTGCTCCATCGTTTCTACATCCGACTAACGGGGATCTGTTTTTCTGGCATCTTTCTACGCCCCCTCAAGGGTGCAATTGTCCAGTTTCTCTCCGAGGTCCATCAGGCCTACACCGCACCATGTCAGAGGACGGAGCCTCGCTATTCAAGCTCTGCACTAGCTGTGGTTTGCAGAATGTTTTCATGGAGGACAAGCATTCCCAGTGTCATTGCTTTCACCCATCGCACAAGGAAGAATATTGCAATATCTGTGCTTCAAGCACACTATGAAGGATCGGCACATCAGACTGGCTGCGTGGCTCAAAGCCAAGGCCCCTGCCTCATGTGGTTCACGGGGGAATGCCTTTCTGGATCCAGCCAGCCAGAGAGGACTTTTGTCCTTTGAGGGTGTTCCATCCGTGGGGAGGGGGGGGGGGAGGAGGAGGAGGAGGAGGAGGGAATCAGGACCCTGTGTGCTCTGTACTACACAGGTTGGTAGTGTTGATCAGCCAGGCTTATCTCAAGAGGGGCCAATGTGAGCTGTAGAAGAGTTAGAGATTCAGTGACAAGTATGCAAATAAACTTACACACAAGGTTTCTTGATTAAACAATTTAACAGTCAGTGTAAGCCTTCTTTAGAAGGGGGCAATATAACCAGAACACTCAAATACACTTAAAAAAACTCTTAATATCTCAATCAGCAAATACCCTTTTGGGATGGCCCTCAGACACTACCTACACCCTCAGGTCACTTCAATAGTTAGGGTGATGGAGACATTAATGTCACTGATGTATTTAGAATTTGGAATGTCAAAGGAAAAAGGTCATTAGAACAGAACAAGAGATCACACAAATATTCTGAAGCAGGTAAGTACTTTTGGTAACCCCCAATGCAAAGTTAGTTAACACTTTCCTGGAAGGATGATAAAACACAATGTCAGAGGGCAGAAGAGTCATTGGGAGCCAGGCTAGGGCCAAAGTTAATTGGGCAAAAGTCTAGGTGAGCTGAAGCACTTTTTGCAGGTCTTGCACAATGTTTTGGAAGTCTTTGTAGAAAAGAATTCAAAGCGGGGCCACAAGGGGTTTAGGCTTGTGAAGTAAAGAAGCTATCAGCGTCTCTACAGAGCAACCACAACAGGTCTCGCCAACAGAGAACAAGTGCAGTTACACAAGAGCTAAGCTCTCAGACTGTACAGTACCTTTAGGTTGAAGAAAAAGGGCAGCAGATGACTTCTGTTCCTGTGCAACTCTGCAGATCCTGGTGTTCCTGGGCCTTAGTTGTGGGGATAAGTGGGTGGGCGTCTGGGGACTCCTGCAATGGGACGGTCACCTACCTTCAAATCAGTGGCTGTTCAGTGTTTATCTCCTTGCGTCTAACGCAAATAGCAACCCCGCTATTCAGTTCCAGCAGCAACTGCAGTGGAATTTCAACCGGCCCCAAGAGGATGTCCAGGTGGCTTACTTTGGAGTTGATTGGTCCCACCAACTCAAAGGGAGAAGTCGTCCTTGCAGGGGCTTCTGTTATGAATTGGGAGTAGCGGCACATCAGCAGGGCTTCACCAGGCAAACCAACGGTCCAGAAGTTGCAGCAGGCGTCTTCAAGTTCTTCTGATGCCTTCGTCCAGTGGTCAACTCTGCCTTCCAAGCCAAAAAGCCTTGTCTTTTTATGCAGGTTTCTACCATTCATTCCAGCCTAGCTGTCGGCCACCCAGCAGGGTGGCTGTCCCTGCTGGACGTCCAGCCGGCCAGTCACCTAAGGGTGCATTCCTGTCTCCTTGGAGACGAAGCACGGAGTTTCGGGCACATCCCTCGCTTCCTGTCCCACCAGACACCCTGGAGCCAGAGGCAGGCTTCACTCATGAATCCCGCCAAAGACCAAATGAACAAAGGGACCAAACCTGGTTTGGCGCGCAAAGTAACTCTCTAAGAAGGACCTTTCCACAAAGAAATGGTGAAAAAAGACTGGGGCTATTTTGACAAATCACACCCTTTGGTACTTTACTGCAGCTGCGAACGCAGCCCGCGGTAAATGCACACCACGGTAGTTAAAAGTAAACCACTGCCATCAGCCATTCAGTGAGGCAAGGGTGACATAATGTTACATGAGAAGCTAGACTAAGGTGATACTAGGTAACCCCTCAGCACCCTATAGTAAGGTAGTGTTTGTTGGGTCTAGAAAGTCACAAATGTAAGTAATTTCACATCTCTTGGAAACACTTTATCCAAGAGAAGGTATTTAAACCTTGGGGAAATCTGAAAGACTTTCCTGTGCCACTGCACTGAAGGTGCTGTGCGACACAAATGTAATGGAGTTTTTCAGACTCCACAATGAAACAGACAGACAACACAATTAAAAGTACAAAGTCCCAGTTCAGCAAAAGAGCTGGGGGTCTCTTAAGGTGGGAGGAATTTAGCACTAAAGTGAAAATTCTCTCGAACATCCAGCGGCCTCAATCTCCAGCCATCGCCACAGTTCTTCATCGAAGAAGTCCGCTACCCCGGGGAAGCTGCGGGAGAAGGCCAAGCAGGACAAGGAGTCAGACCTGGCCGTGACCGCCCAAGTGATACAGGCAAAGTATGCTTCCATCGAGCTGGAGGCGGCCACCCTTTCAAAGGCGTAAGGGGCTGACCAGGTCCAGGGTACCTCTGGAGCGGCCAGAGGGACTCTTCCTCCCAAGCGGGAGGCTTCTGGCAGACCAGCAGAGAAGACCCCCTTAAAAGAGGATGCTGTCCCTTAGCCTGAGACCCACACCCCCCACCCGCCCCCAGGATCCGAAAAAGGGGGTGGGGTAAAAACTCCAGGTCACGGATATTTCTTCTGACGTGGAGGGCGAGGGTTCTGTCCACACCATCCCGGAGGAGGCTGCAGATGACGGGAACGTCGAGGTGGTTGCCGCCAGAGGCGGCGACTGTTGTCCCCAACGACATATAGGCGCTGGGCCCAGCGACCCTACTCCACAGGTACCTCCCAGGGATCTGTTGCATGACATTCTTTCGCCTCTCCACACTCTAGTGTCGGAGATGCAGAAGAGGATGACGCCAACTACTGCACCACCGGCGACTACCCGTTGACACCAGGGCTGCCAAAGAGGCACACTAAGCCCCCTTTCCAGGAGGTTCAGACTTGTGTACTGGACATGCCATTCGACTGAGCCAATCTTTTTGGAATCATGATTAATAACGAATGTACAGGGTCTTAACTTCCCAGGATAGAGCAAGTCTGTAGAGTGGGGACTAGCCCAAATATTCAGATATTGTGTGTCCAGGAAACTCCTCTCCTGGAGGCGGATGAGAAATTAATGTCCATAGATTTACGAAGCAATACTTCGACACAGCAGGCGAGAAAGAGGGGCATAGCCCTCCTCTTTAGTGAGAATGTTCCCCTAACAGATTACCGTTTCGGGGTCCCATGGGTAGCTTTTTGCTAGTGAAGGTGTTTCTCCTTGAGCAAGCATTAACTATAGCCTCCATTTACTGCCCGAATAACGCATCTACCCGATCAGGCTCTCCAGATTGCGGTTGCAACAGCTTCAGGAATTCCTGGATGCCTGTTGGATCCAGGTATCCGGAGGCTTCAAAGACCGGATTCTGCTCGGCGAGTTCCGTTGCGTGATAAGGTGGTGGGAGTGTGTGCACTCTAACATCGCCGGAGGCAGACACTTCCAGAACTCGCCTTACCAGGAGAATGTCACGACGGACTCCTCACTGGAGGGCTGGGGAGCCCACACCATAAGTCTCCACACCAGAGGTCTGTGGCTCCCGTAGGAGAAGGAGCTCCACATCAACATCCTGGAGCTGCGGACAGTGTTTTGGGTCTTGAAGTAATTTCTTCCTTCACAGGAAAGGCAGTGAGGGTCTTCACGGACAATACAATGTTTTACATCTGGAACCAGTGTGGGCGGGCACCAGGTACCCAGCGCTCTCCAGAGAAGCGCAGGGGCTGTGGCACTGGGCCGTCACCCAGGGGATGTTTCTCGTACCTTTTCGCGGGAGTCAAGAAGGCGCTGACTCTCAGCAGAGAGCTGCGCTCTTGCCACGAGTGGTAGCTTCGGCAGGATCAAGTGGACAGCCTCTTCCGCAGGTGGGGCAGTCCCCAGATCGATCTCTTTTGCAACGTTGACGAACAGTGCTGGAGGTTTGCCAGCAGGTTTCCCCAGCCGGGGAGCATGGGAACGCATTCTCTTTCCCGTGGGAATGCCTGTTCCTGTATGCGTTTCCTACGTTGCCACTACGAGTCATCAGTCAACTCTGTGGCTGTGTAGGATGATTCTTGATGCACCAGCGTGGCCGAGGCAGATCTGGTACCCGGACCTTCTCGGCATGTCGGCGGCACCTCCATTCAAGTTACCGGTGGTCGCAGACCTTCCCGCCAGGAAAGGCGGCGCAATCCTGCACCACGACCCAGGAACGCTGAACCTGAAGGCCTGGCTCCTACAGCGTTAGAGTTCGGTGGGTACGAGCTGCCGTTGGACTGCAGGGAGGTCCTTGGCAGGGCATCATGCTACGGGCACAAATGGAAGCATTTTGCAACTGGTTGCAGATTAACCCTCCGAGGGTCACAGCCACCCAAATTCTACCGTACTTGTTGGGTAAGTCTGGGCTGGCACTTGCCGCCATCAAAGTTCATCTGGCAACTCCCGCGCTACACCCGGACAGTCTTCTCTTGGGCCTCACTGTCTAGTGAAGGAGTTCATTAAAGGACTGTTCAGATAGTTCGTACTGGTGAAGGCTCCGGCCCCTGAGTGGTAACTCCATGTGGTGCTGACTAGGCTCATGGGGGCGGGGAGGGGTGGGGTTTGGCTTTGAGCCTGTGCAACAAGCGCATCTCCAGTTCCTGTCTTGGAAGACTGCTTTCCTCATGGCCATCACCTCTGCTAGGAGAGTGGGTGAGATCCAGGCCCTTTCCTGTAAGCAGCCCTATTTGACTTTGACCGCGAGGAAGGTGGTACGTAACTACCCCTCATTTATGCCCAAGGTTCTGTCGATTTCATCTCAATGAACCCTTGGTGTTGCCTCTTTTTCGACGCCTTTGTTGCCAGCTGAAAGGACTTTGCACTTGCTGGATGTGGCTCGAGCACTGAAGTTTTATGTGGCCCGCACAAAGTTTCCAGAGACTTCTCCGCTTTTTGTGAACTTTGGTCCTGTGAACCATGGTAAGACCTTGTCCAAGGCTTCCGTTTCCAGGTGGCTCTCTGGCTGCATCACTCATTGTTACTGGTTGGCGAACAGACTGCTGTTTGGCCGTCCGAGATTCCATTCTACCAGAGCAATCGCTGCTACAACGGCGTTCCTGTCTGGTGTGTCCATGCTCGACATCCGCAGGGCGGCTACGTGGAGGTCGACGCACACCTTCACAAAGTTCTACTGCATCGACAGGGATTCCAGGGAGGAGTCCAGGGTCGGCCAACCAGTGCTTATGCAACCTGTTTGCTTGAAGGTGAGCCTGGCGAGGAGGTAAGAGTAACTGCTCCTGTTGAGCCTTGCCACCTCCCTTGTATGTACTGCTATGTATTGGTGGTTCGTGGGCATGTGAATCCATGCCAGACCCCATGCTGGAGAAGGAACAAGTTACTTAACTGAAACTGTGGTCCAGCATGGGTCTGGCATGGATTCACATTCGAACCCTCCTGCCGGCCCCTCTGCGGCTCTTCTTGGTCATACTGCCACTGTACATGCTACCAAATCTGAAGATGGCTGCCAGAGGGGCGGCTTAAGGAGAGGGCAGTCATTGGCTGGGACAGTATGAACCTGAGCTCAGTAATTGGTTTGTAGGAGAAAGACAGTTTATAAACGAAAGTGTTAGATGGCGTCTGAGCCCCCTCTGTAAAAACAGGCCCAATTGATCCTTAAGTTTTGCTCTATGTGCCAAACCAGGTTTCGTTCCTTTGTTCATTCGCCTTTGGCGGGCTTCAAGAGTGAAGACTGCCTCTGTTGCCCGAGTGTCTGGGGTGGGCAGGAAGTGAGGGAGGGGCCCAAAAACCTCCCTGTGCTTAGTCTCCTAGGAGACCCAAATGCACTCTGTGGTGATTGGCTGACTGTCGGCAAGGACCACCACCCTGCTGGGTGAGTGACAACCTGGCTGGAATTAATGGGGGTGAACTGAATAAAAGGCGAGTTGCTTGGCTTGGAAGGCAGTCGACCACTCGAACGAAAGAACCGAAGACGAGCTTGAAGAGGACGGCTGCTGCAACTCCTGGACCATTGGTTTGTCTGGTGAAGCCCTGCTGCAGGTCCGAATCGCTAGGTTCATCTCGACAGAGAAGCCCTGCAAGGACGACTTCTCCCTTGAGTTGGGACCAATCAACTTGACACTAAGCCACCCGGAGACCATGCTCTGAGCTGGTTGTATTTTCCTCAGAGTGCTGCAGGAAACCGAATAGCCAGGGAGACGGACACCAACTTGTGTGCTTGACTGCAGCTACCGGAATGGAAGATTTGCCAGTTGCCAGCTTTTTGACCAGTCGCAGTGCAGGAGTCCCCCCAACGTCCTCCCTCTTGTCCCCACAACTGAGGCCCAGGAACAGCGAGATCTGCAGAAACTGCCAGGAACAGGTGTCCAGCTGCATCTTTTCTTTACTTGTAAAGGTACTGTAAAACCAGACTGAGTACTTAACTCTTGCAGTGAAAGTACTTGAAAGTTTCCCAACTCACAGGCCTAATCTGCTTGTGACCCAACATATGATTCTTCTTGCTACAAACTATTCCTAAGAACTTTTGCAGAGACCTTTCCGTTTATCTACTAGAACTCCTTTATTGACTTTGGCCTAGCCAATTGAATGGACTCTTCTGGTGAACTCAACATATCTGCATTGCCTAAGAAATAACTGTATTCTTTCTATGTTCTGATAACCTATGCCTTTTTGCTCCTCCTTCAAAGTAATCTGCCTCAAACTGTATAGCACTGGAGTATATTTGTGTAATTATATTGCCTTATGTTTTATAACTGACAGTTAAATTATTATTTTATAACAAAACTTGAGTAACTTTATTTGAGCACCTGTGATTGTAGACCTGTGTAACATAATTACAGCTCACATTCCCTCTTGAGATAAGCCTGGCTGCTCCGCTCACAAAAGCTGTAGTACAGACTTATCAAAGGTTGGTTTTTCTTACACCTGTAGTCCTCGTTGTGTGTAGTGGTCCCAAAGGGGTACTGCATACAAACTTTGCCTAACAACGGTGCGCTTTACATTTTCCTCAGAGAAAATGTAATCTTCTTTGACCACTGCCACTCCTAAAACAGGCTCTAAAGTGGTTCCAAAATGTTGATCACTGACCCTCTGTGTCTGCCTTTGGTGCTTTGGTTCGGCCCAGCGACTGTGGCTCCTGTCAGTCGATGACGGAGAAGGCTCTTCGTGAACGAAAAGGTAAACTAGCGGTGGGGCGGGAAGCTTCGAGGGCCGCTTCTAAGAAGCATAGAAAGTCCGGCGAGTCGAAACTCCAATGGGCATAAACACTCAAAGAGATCTCGATCTAGGAGTAGATCAAGACTGTCTTCTTAGTAGACAAAGAACAAGAGGAGACATAGATCCCCTTCCTCTTACCATCTCGATAGATGTGTCCGAAGATGTCGCACGAAGTCTGATTCCCCTAGGAAATGGGAAGAGTTTAGAGAACAAATGATGGTCTTTGAGAATGCAGCCCCCCTGGCCCCCCTCAAAGAAACCTCAGAGCCAGACCCTGGTTGCTTCCTTGAACAACGCAGGATAGTCAAACTACTAAGGCCAAGTCCAGTAGTCGGGTGGAAACTCTACGATCTCGACCCGATGTTAAAACGACAAAGGGTCCTCTAGATTCGAGTGATTCCCCGGTATCGGCTAGAAAGCATAAACTGTTGAAGCACAAGACTAGTTCATCAGCGCTGACTACCTCAAAGCCAGAATTGGCTCCATTATTTGTCATCGATTTTGAAGAATCCTTCGATTCCATCCAGGCAAATTCCAGAACAGGAAAATGACCACCTTTACCCAAATCGGACATTAAGTCCATGTCTATTTTTGAGGAAGAAAGTGCCTCGGAGGAAGAAATTTCTCCATTTGGAGTAAAATGTGGTACTAGAAATGTGCCAGAGGAATTGATTGACCCCGAGTCAAGAATGAGACCTGTGAGGCACCCTTAACTGTGGCATTGACAGTCACTAGAGTTAGATTTTTTCAAAAACCTGATCCTGCAGAACATGCATATTCCGGGTACAGGATCTTGATGAACAGGGTTGCTGACTATATGGGTTGGGGTAGATCTTTACCAACCTTTGAACAAGATATGACCAATATCCTGGACCAGGGCCCCCAAAAGGCCCCAGTTCTTCCCTTTTCATAGGGCTCTTCAAAGAACAGTGGTTGCAAATTGGGAGGCTCCCAGTCTGTTGCAGCAGTCAATAGACTTTCCCCAAAAAATTTAGGCCATCAAGCTGTGACCCTGATTATCTGAGTAAACGCCCTACACTGAAAAGTCTAGTGGTACAAGCTGCTACTTCCACGAGGCAGTCGGCTTGCCCCTCTATCCCCCAAGATAGAGGATAAAAAGGTGGACGCTTGGGCTTGCAAGGTATTTACCTCGGGCAGTATGGCCCTTAAGTTGGCAAATGTTACCTGTACCCTGGCCAGGTTCACCCATATCCTGCAAGATTGCGTAAAGGCAGCGGCTGAACATATTCTAGCAGGCGAAGGAAGGGAAGGCTTTCTGAAAATTGTGAAAGATGGTAAGGAGGCAATGGGGGAATGTCTTTAATCTGGATTGGATACTGTTGACCGTATCAGCAGATCCATGGCTGCAAGCACAGTACTGCGCAGATTTACGTGGTTGAGGAAGTCTGGGTTTGCACCGACGTGCAGGCCAGGCTACTCGACGTGCCTTTTGATGGTTCAAGGCTGTTCGGCAGTAAAGCTGAGAGCTTAGAAAAACTGCAGACCTCAAAGGCGGCAGCTAAGTCATTTAGCGCCTCTATGTGACCGCCTCAAAAACCTTATTCAGGCTCCTCTTCCTGGAGAGGTCGTTCTTTTCGATACTCCTCATTTGGTAGAGTAAGAGGACAGGCCGCACAGAAAGGTAAAAGAAATTTCCCTCGTAGTGGACGAGGAGGTGCAAAATCGGCCTCAGCTGCAGCATCTTTGCCCTCAGCTGCTCTTGCAGCCGCCTCCAAATATGATACCTTAGCACTCACCCCAGTGGGAGGCAGAATCTCGCAGTATCTGAACGAATGGTGGGGCATTACTTCAGATGCTTGGGCACTCGAAACAGTAGCTCATGGTTACTGCCTTACCTTCCTAAAAAGGCCTCTGGACCTTCCACCGGGAACCAATTCTGTCAAAATTCCAGATCCGCTCCTTGTGAAGGAAATTTTACCCCTGCTAGAGAGGTGCAATAGAACAGGTACCTGTAGCGGAGAGGAACAAGGGTTGGTACTCCCCTTACTCTTGCGTCCAGTCCCCTTTCCTCCATACTGTATGGGCGTCCCTTCCAAGGGATGAAAAGAGGTAACCTTTTTCACCAGAAAAACCTTCTTCCCCCTTTAAATTTAGAGGCGGGGCCCAGGACACATGCGCTGCCCTGACTCCGGCGCCACACCCCAGTCACCTTTTCTGTGTCGATGGGAACAGGCCTAATTCACCAGCGCTCCTGGGTTTGGCTTCGGCCATGTAATTCCACGCGCGGATACTTCATCTTTTTTGTCATTCAGGAGTCACGCTCCTCCCCAGCGCGTGTAGACTTCTACAGGGTTCAGCAGGTGTCCATCCTGCAACGGGCTCTTCCCAACTTCAGACCCCCACGCCCTCTGCCTTCGTTGCCTTGGCACAGACCACGGTTGGCAGTCATGTTCGGCGTGTGACTCGCTGTCCTCGAAGGCGCTGAAGAACAGACTCGCCAGGTGGGAGGGAGCTCTTCCAGAGGATCTCAAGAACTTCGTGAAACGTCGAACCAGGCCCCCACGGTAGGGCCAATATTTTCCAGCGCAACACCGCAAGGGAGACGCCTTCCCTGGAATGTCCTGTGCGGGAGGGACTGGCCAGGTCCTTCTACTAGCCTTCGGGTCGAGGGGTCCTCTGATCCTCCCAGGAGCAGTGTCAGTTAGACCGGAAGGTTCTTGTACTAGGTCTACACCCGAGGGGCTGCGCCATTTTACCGGCACCATGGCCGAGGGGCTATGCCCTAATACCTGCAATACGTCTGAGTGGGGCACCTAAATGCAGCTCTACCGACCTCCAGTTTGAGGGTATTACGCCTACCGGGCAGAGGCCCGAGGAGCAGTGTAGGCCTTGTGACCCACACGCAAGAGTCTTGGACGAGGCCAGGCCCAGTGGGCCGAGAAACACGTCAGACATGTGGCAGGTAGCTCGACAAAATGGCAGCCACGCCAGAAAGTGGCAACCGTCCGCCATTCCATAAATTTGGCAAAGAACAAGTGTGAAGGTGGGACTGGCTGCAACCAGGTACGTGGCCTACAGTCTATCCTCATTTGCGCTGGGCACCTTTCCTTTGCGTCCATATGGACAGGGTACGCAGTAGCCCCCGCTACCCTGGTGGTATTCCCCCTGCCACCTCTTTGGTCAGTGGGGAGGTGCTCTTAGAGAAATTTCTCGGCCTCATGAGGTCTCCTCGGAGGGGGGTTATCAAAGACTGTCGGAAGTCCTCCCTGCCATGCTAGAGGCACCAGACTCCATCGGTTCCCCAGGCCCTGTTGCAGCTGCATCCTCTGGCTCCACAGCCGATTCTGCTTCTGCGGTCCCTGTACCCCAGCCTCCGGCACAATCTACCCCCGCCCCCTCCACAAGATCCTCCAGATCAGCAGGATACGGACTAGGAGGATCCAAACATGCCATCCTCAGCCAGGGCCTTCCATGAACATCTTGCTGACCTGGCCGAGTACCTGTCCCCCCATCCCCCCAAAAGGTCGACCAGCCAGCAGAGGGGGTTCTGGCTGAAGTCCTCACAAGATGCCCCTCTGCCAACACTGGGATTCCACTGCAAACTGATGTAGTGTCCCTGGCCAAGAAGGGTTGGCTTAAGCCCCACTCTGTCCAGCCGGTCAATCGACACCTGGACGCCAAGTACAGGCAGATGAATGGGATACACGCTTGCTCTCGATCCATCCTCAGCCACACTCCTCAGATCGCTGCGGCATCACTATACTCCAAGCCTCAGTCGTCCTCGGCCGCCTCCTCTGTGGCGCTGCTAGGCAAGGAGAAGATCTTGGAGGCATACAGCAACAAGATATACTCCAACGCCACCTTGCACCTGCGTCAGGCCAACGCAGATGCCATGCTGGCTGCTGCCAACCAACGGTTATGGCGGGAAATTGCAGACTTCCTCCTGGAACTCCCCACCCCATGCCAATCGCACTTTAAGGCGGGGCTAGCAGAAGCCAAGCTCGTGGCGCCATGACCTCATGGAATCCATAGTGGCTCATATCGATACTTCGGCCCGTGCCATCTGTATTGCCACAGACATGTGAACAGTCTGGCTCTGGGCAACACAATTCAACCTGGATGTCCAGGAGTGCATTCTAGAGCCACTGTTTGGGGTTCGGAGGGGGGGGGGGGGTGTGTCTCTCTACCACTATTCTACGGACAAGGAGCTGGACAAAAAACTGCTCTCAAATGGCAAAGCTTTCATCCTTACAAAGACCACGCCCAAATAGTAGACCCAATCTTAGCAGTACTCGGAGAAGGGTCGTACAAATGGAGGGTTCCGCGGCTTCCAGGAACGCAGATCCAGGCAGCCGGACCTCTGTCTCGGAACCGGTGCAAACATCAAAAGGGGGTGGGGGGAGAGTTGGGGCTTTTTCCAGTCCCCCTCAGCCTCTGAGGGAAAGCAGGCATGACACGCCCCTTCGAGTTGCGTCTCTGGGGGGGGGTGCAGGCTTGCACAATTCTGGCACCAGAAATTCACTGACCCCTGGATCATCTCCATAGTATCCATGGGGTACCGCCTTCCCATCCTGGCCTCTCCTCCACTCCCACAGGTTGGGACAGCAACTCTTTTGGCAGAGATCTGGTCGATCATGGAGAGCCAGGCAGTGGAGGAAGTTCCAGCCTCCCAACGAGGCTTTGGCTTGTACTCCTGGATTTTTGCCATTCAGAAGAACCAGACGGGCCTGAGAGTTGTGCTGGACCTTTCCACCCTCAACCTCTCCTTACCCCTGCAAAAATTCAAGATGGTTACGCTAGCTTTTATAGCAGAGACATTGGACAAGGGAGACAGGATGTGCTCCCTTGACCTAAAGGACGCATACCTACACTTCCCGATTTGGCAGCCCCATACGGTTCAGGTTCATGGGGTACAATTCCCAATACAAAGTCCTCCCATTTGGCCTCCACTCGGCCCCCAGGGTCTTTACCAGACTCATGAACGCTGTAGCGGCCCTCCAGAGTGCAGGGCCTCCATCTACCCATACCTCGACTGGCTCGTCAGGGCTACATCTCCGGAAGCGTTTCACCACTCTTCCCATTCCCTTATGAACACACTGCACGACCTGGGCTTCTCGCTCAACCTAGAGTCACAGCTGCTCCCTATGCAGACTGACATTCTTGGGACTCATTTGGGACACGTGCTCCGAGCGGGTTTTCCCATCGGAAGACAAGATCTCTGCCATCAAGAGGGCCACCGCCCACTTCCTAGCAGAGGGGTGACCTCGGCATGGTGGTACCAACATCTCCTGGGTCTACTAGCGGCAGTTCTGTTAGCCGCACCGCACACGAGACGAAGGATTCAGCTGCACTTCACTGCCTCATGGAGTCGGGAGCGGGGCTCGCAATCCGAGATGATCTGCATTCCTCCATCTCTCCGTCCAGACCCAACTATGTGGTCCATGGACTGCAACCTATGGATGGGCAAGCCCTTCCGGCTGCCCTCTCCGCAGGCCACCCTCACCAGACTCCTCGCTCAAGGGCTGGGGAGACACCCTGGACAATCTCTCGGTCCACGGCACCTGGACTCTACAGGAGCAGGAATACCACATCAATTGGTTGGAGCTGAACGCCATCTGGTTAGCGCTCAGAGCATACCTACCACTTCTCAGGGGCAGGTTGTCCTCATCCAAACGGACAACTCGACCAGAATGTACTACATCAAGCGCGGAGGCACCAGATCCCCTCCTATGTGCAGACTGGCAATCAGCATGTGGGAATGGGCCTTGGAAAACATTTTCCGCTCGGCAGTCCATCTCACGGGGAATCCAACCTGGAAGCAGGCAGGCTGGGAGCGGACAATTACAAGTGGCAGCTAAACAACTGCATTGTTCAGGAGATTTTCAACAGGGGGGGGGTCACTCCGCAAGTGGATCTGTCACCTGGCACAACAAGAAGTGCACTCAGTTCGCATCCTGGGAAGGTCAGGGCCACAGCTCTCTGGGAGACTCATTTCACCTCCAGTGGACCGGCATGAAGGCCTACGCCTTTCCGCCCACTCCCCTGATCCACAGGGTAATTTGCAAGATCAAGGAGTCGCACCGACTCCTCCTCATTCTGATTGCTCCTCAGACATACAACATCGTCTTGGGGGAACTCCCGATCATCCGATAAACGACTGCAAAGGGGGGGGCAAGACCAGGCTGCCCACTGTCAGCAATTCTTTTCGCACTAGTGATGGACCCACTGGCCTTGGACCTCCGCTCCCACCACCTGGACAGAGGCCTCTCCATGGGCCTGCATAAGCTGATCATCTCCCTCTATGCTGATGTTGCCTTATACCTGCACGATCCAGCTGTTAACCTAAATCCGGTGATGCGGCAGTGCTCAAATTTGGCAACTTCTCAGGACTAAATCAACCACGTGAAATCTGTGATCTCCCCACCCCTCTTCCCCCCGCCCCCCCAACATTTCATACCCAAGAATTCAGATGACTGGTTTCCAATGGCAACAATGGAAAGTCCGAAATCTGGTCGTCTTTATGTCCAGAGACAGCAGAGACCTCATGCTAGACAATTACGAGACAACAGTTGAAACCATGCAGACCAAAGTGAACAGGTGGAAGCTTCTCCCGCTCACACTCTGGGGAAGGATCTCCTTGGTCAAAATGAACATCTTACCCAAGTTCCTATATCTATTCTCGAACATACCGCTAGTGCTAACTCAATTCTTTCACCGCATTAGAAGGCTTATCCTGGATCTACTCTGGGCAGCCAAAACAGCGAGTGGCATATACCACACTGATACAACCCGTAACGTAAGGAGGTCTTGCTCTCCCAGACCTAGAGCGCTACTACTGGGCAGCACAGGCCCAATTCCTTGGCCATTGCTATGCCACACACTTCATCAGGCTTCGTGCAAATTGAAAGAGCCCTGGCTACCCCCTTCCTCCTTAGGGCCGTTATCTTTGGCCAGCTGCAGGTGTCCCGCACTCCGATTAACATTTTCCACACCACATATACCATCTGGAAAAAGATTGCTTTGAAGAGCGATACCCAGGTCAGATACTCTGCTCTTATTCCTGCAAGATTCATCCCAGGGATGCCTCTCACCACAGAAAAAAATCTACCTCCAGTGGGTCGATAAACTCCAGATAAAGACACTAATTGACTTTTTCATTGAAGACCTGTTTCTAATGGATTGTCTCCTCCCTCTTATTCCTCATCTTCTGATAATTCGTTCGCCTGCTTCAGAATTTTTTTTTTTTCGACAAAGGGTGCTGTGCTCGAGGTTGTGGCGTCGACTGTCCCTCGACGGGCTCCGTACCGATGTCACTGATGGTAGAAGTAGCTCGTTTCCGTTTTTCCGATTGCTTCGCTCTCGTGAACGGCGCGCTTCGAGATTTTCTGTCAAAATGTCTTCATCGACCGCTTTGACTCCAAAACTGGGTTTAAGTGGTGTATCGACTGCAGGTCGAAGATGTCTATCACATATCCTCACCATATCTGTCTTTGGTGTCTGGGCTCAGACCATCAAACCGGCGACTGTGGCTCAATGATGGAGAAGGCCCTTAGTGAGAGGGAAAGTAAGTTAGTGGTGGGGCGGGAGGCTTCGAAGGGCTCTTCGAAAGCCTTGTCTAAAAACATAAGAAATCGTCCGATTCAAAGGAATCGGAACGTCATGATAAACATTCGAAGAGATCCCGGTCTCGTAGCAGAACGAGGCGATCTTCGTCTTCTAAAAAGCTCAAAAGGAGACATAGATCTCCATCGTCATCATCTGATTCATCGACTGAATTGGTTCGATGTCCCACTAGATCGGATTCCCCTTCAAAATGAGAGAGCTTTAGAAGAAAAATGATGCAGGTCTTTGAAAATGCGGCCTCAACTCCCTCAAAGAAACCTCCAGAAAAGCCAGACCCCGGTTTCTCCACTGGACGACGCAGGGAAGTTGAACTAGACGCTAAAGCCTGGTAGTACCCATAAATCTCGAGTCGACAAATCGTCAAGAGATCCTAGAGGATCGAGTGTTTCTCCGATCCCTCATAAGAAACAAAAGTTGTCGAAGTCGAGTGCAACTTCATCGGCGCCGACAGTTTCGACGACTAAGCCTATATCATCCTCAACGCCTTTGTCAAATGCTTCGAGTGCATCGAAGGTTTCTTTGACCCCCTCGAAGAAAAAACTGATTCCTTCGACAAAAAATCTAGAGGAAGAGAGGGTTTACACCTTTACCGAAATCGCTTTTTTTAGGTCCATTTCTTCAATTTTTGAAGAATCTGGCTCAGATGTCACTCCTTTTGGAGAAAAATATGGCACTAGACAAGTTCCAGAGGAACTGATATACCATGAGACAAAAATGAGACCTATCTGAGACTCTGCATTCTGCTAGTGGTGTGGACACATCACCCGAATTGGAGTTTGCTGCACCTGATCCTGCAGAACATGCAGACTGAGGGTATAGGAATTTGAGTAGGGTGATTGAATATATGGGTTGGGGAAGAGCCTCCCCTACGTTTGAGCAAAACGATATGATGGACATTATGGTCCGGGGACCCCTGAAAGACCCAGTTCTCACTTTCCATAGGGCGCTCCAAAGAGCAGTTGAAAAGAACTGGGAAAAACCGGATAGCATTGCTGCAGTAGACGGCAATCTCCAAAAGTACAGAACTTCTACTTGGTTATTCAGGCCGCTACTACTTCCAGGCAGACAGCATACCCAACCATACCTCCGGACAGGGAGGACAAAAAGGTTGATGCCTGGGCTCCCGAAGTTTTTACTTCGGGTGGCATGGCCTTGAAATCGACCAACATCACCTGTACCCTGGCCAGGTTCACACACACCCTGTGGAAATGCATTTCGGTGGCGGCTGAATATATTCCAGAAGGCGAAAGGGAAGGCTTCCTGAATATAGTCAATGACGGGAAGGAGGCAATGGGGGAATGCCTCCAGTCTGGACTGGATACTGCTGATAGTATTAGCAGATCCATGGCATCAAGCACAGTGCTACGCAGATTTGCATGGTTGAGAAAGTCAGGGTTTGCACCAGATGTGCAGACCAGACTTCTCAACATGCCCTTTGATGGCTCGAGGCTGTTTGGTAGTAAGGCTGAGAGCCTAGAAAAACTAGACGTCGAAAGCGGCAGCTAATTCTTAGTGCCTCCATGAGACTCCCTCTGAAACCCTATTCGGGCTCATTTTCCTTTAGGGGTCGTCCTTTTCGATGCTAATGTTGGTAGAGGAAGAGGACAGGCTTTTCAAAGGGGCAAAAGGAATGTAACTCGTGCTGGACTAGCAAAGACTACAAAGCCGTCTTCAGGAACGGCATCTATGCCCTCACACTCATGCAGCCGCCTCCAAATCTGAGGTCTTACCATACAAAACACCAGTGGGAGGCAGAATCTCTCAGCATCTGAAAGAATGGCGGGCCATTACTTCAGATGCTTCTGCACTGGAAACAGTAGCTCAAGGTTACTGCCTTCCCTTCCTAAAAAGACCTCACGATCATCCACCAGGAGCCAGCTCTACCAAAATTCCAGATCCGCTCCTTTGGCAGGAAATTAACTCCCTGCTAGTGAAAGGTGCAATAGAACATGGACCTGTAGCGGAGAGGCACAAGGGCTGGTACTCCCTATTTTCTCATCCCCAAAAAGGATGGAGGTTTGAGACCCATCTTGGACTTGAGAAAACTAAACCAATTCCTCAGGAAAGACCAGGTCAAGATGGTAACCCTTTCTCTGATCCTTCAGGCTCTCCAACTCCAAGACTGGTTGGTATCATTGGACCTTCAGGATGCTTATTTTCATGTGCCAATCCATCCCAAGCACAGAAAATACCTTAGGTTTGCAAGTTGGCGGTTCTCACTATCAGTTTCGAGTTCTGCCATTCGGGCTGACCTCCGCTCTGAGGGTTTTCACCAAACTGATGGCGGTAGTGGCAGTGAGTCTTAGGAGAGGGGATTCACGTCTACCCCTACCTGGACGACTGGCTAATCGGAGAACATTCTCTAGAACAAGCTCAGGAACGCCAGTCGACCACCTGCCACTTCCTCCACAACCTGGGCTTCTCCCTCAATTTCAAGAAGTCCCACATGATACCATTCCAACAACTCCAGTTTATCGGAGCAGTCTTGGACACTTCCTTGGGCAAAGCCTCGCCGCCCGAGGTGAGAGCTCTCCACATCCAGCAGATGGTAAAATTCCAGAAAGCCCAGCATCTGCCGGCCTTCTATTTCCTGAGGTTGCTAGGCCTAATGGCATCCTTCATTTTTCTGGTGCCAGAGGCCAGACTGAGATCCCTCCAATGGCCGCTCAGAATTCAGTGGTCCCAATTCTCGGGGAATATGTCAAATCTTCTGCAAGTCCCGATCGCAGTTGCTCAGGATCGATCAGGGTGGGCTTGCAACGACAACATCCTCAAGGGAGAATCTTTTTGGCAATCGTGGCCGGAGATAACAGTAGTGACGGACGCATCACTCACGGGGTGGGGAGCTCACACCAACGATCTGACCATCAGCGGACGTTGGTCTCCATCGGAGTCCAAACTACACATCAACCTATTGGAGCTGAGGGCAATGAATGTCCTGAAGACAGACAACACAGTGGCCATGTACTACCTCAACAAAAGAGGGGGCATAGGATCACTTCCTCTGTGCAGAGAGGCAATGCAGCTCTGGTTCTGGGCAATACAAGAAGGAATCTGTCAGTAGTTCACCTAGCTGGAGAGCAGAACACGGCGGCAGATGCTCTGAGCAGGCAGAGCAGTCTCCCACGAGTGGGAGTTAGCTCAGGAAGTCCTTCTGTAGAGCTTCGCCCTTTGGGGAACCCCTCGAGTGATTCTGTTCGCAACCACGGTAAACCAGAAGTGCGATCAGTATTGCTCTAGGGAAATTTCCCTTAGAGAAGCTTTAGGGGACGCGTTCGTAGTGGATTGGGATTTTCCCCTGCTGTATGCATTTCCTCCCCGTGATTCCTCGAGTAATCAGGAGGTTGAGAAAGTTTAGGAAAACCATGATCCTAATTCTCCCGGACTGGGCCAGGAGAATGTGGTACCCAGACCTTCTAGACATGTCCATCTGCCCTCCAGTACGTCTTCCACAAAGAGGATCTTCTCTCGCAAGAGGAAGGTCTGGTTCTCCATAGAGAGGTCAACACACTCCAACTTCATGCATGGTTTCTGAGAGGTTGAGATACAAGGATTGGGTTCTTCCAGATGACGTAATGGAGATTTTGCTTTCGGCCAGGAGGCCAGCAACAAAATCCTTATACCGGTGTTGTTGGAATAAGTTCAGTAACTGGTGCAAAGATGGGGATGTGGACCCTTTTCAATGTAGCACACCAATGGTGCTTTCCTTCCTATTACCCCTAGCCAATCTGGGGCTCCCATTCGGAACAATGAAAGGATATCTTGCTGCGCTGTCCATTTTTAAGCGCTCCTCGGAAGAGGTTTCTTAATTTAAAATGCCATTAATCATACAGTTCCTAAAAGGACTTACACATGTATATCCACCAATACTATTTCATGTTCCAACTTTGGATTTAAATTTAGTTCTTAAATTCCTAAAATGTATACCATTTGAGCCTCTGCATTCCTGTCGATTGAGGCTTTTAACACTAAAGACTGTTCTTCTTGTGGCATTAACATCAGCCCGCAGGGTAAGTGAACTACAGGCTCTCATGTAAACCTCCATACACCACATTTTACAAGGACAAAGTAGTTCTGAAAGTTAAACCATCTTTCTTACCGAAAGTAGTTTCCCACTTCCATTTGTCGCAGAAAATTGTTTTACCAACATTCTATCCTCATTTGTGAAAAGAGGAGAGATTACATAGGCTGGACCCCAAGAGGGCCCTCAGCTTTTACGTTGCAAGAATGAAAAAATTACGTCGATGACCCACTCTTTGTGGGCTACACAGGTTGTAAATTGGGGTTAGCAGTGACAAACCATATCCCGCTAGATTATTCTAGCTATACTGGAATGCTACAGATTAGCAGGGAAAGACCCACCGAATGGGCTACGTGCTCACTCCACTAGGGGAATGGCTACTTCTGCGGCTTTGAAGAGGGGAGTCACTGCAAAAGATATTTGCTCGGCTGCAACATGGGCATCAATGCATACTTTATCAAGAATTACTGCTTAGATGCCTCCTCCAGTGAGGGGCTATTTGCCAGAGCGGTACTTCACTCTACATGAAAACAAGAACTCACTCCCACCTCCAAATTGGTTACTGCTGTGGGAGTCTGATCACAAGATGAGGAATACGTGGGAGGGCACAATCTATTCGAAGAACAAGATACCAACTGTAACGTTCTTTCGACTGGATGTTCTTCCCACCTATTCCTCATCGACCCTCCGAACCTACCCCGCAGTACAGTTTATATTCTTTTACAATTTCCTCTCACGATGGGCCGATCAGTCACGACATATGCCTGGATGTTCCACAAGTATTTCCTCGGAAAAACGGAACTGAAGCCAACGGGCACGGCTCGAGCTACACCATTAGTAACGTTGACACGGTACAGAGCCCATCGAGGGACATTCAACGCCGATATTTTTTTTTTTTCTGAAGCAGCGAAGCTGGCGAACGAATGATCACAAGATGAGGAATACGTGGGAGGAACATCCAGTCGAAAGAACGTTAGTTGGTAAGTAACTTGGTCTTCTCACCCCACAAGCCAGAGATGGTTGGCATCAAAGCCCTGTACATTTTCATCTACTTCAGAACACGGCATGCCCTCCAATCGTACATTCCCACCTTCCCCTGGCAACTCCTCCACGGGGTGATACAATCTCAAGGAGAGGGACGACTCGTCACTAACATCTATAAAACACTATTCAATGAAACGACCACAGCACCGCTATCTCCCAGGCGAAGATGGAAAGAACCCTACTTGCCACATTAGAAGACCATGATTGGGACTACATATTGCGACCTAAGCAGAAAGTAGCCATCAATACGAAATATAAGCAAATCAAACTACCTGCATCAAGTATACCACTGTGGCAAAACTACGCGCACAACGACGGACAATTTCGGCGGCCTGGCGCCGCGGCAGCGCTTTGGAGGCAGACTTTAGACACCTAGTGTGGTCTTGTCCAAGTGTTCTGTCCGTTTGGAACCAGGTTCTTGAAAATGTCTCCCATCATAGGTACACAACTGGAACACAAGCCCATTCTAGCACTGCTAAGCCTAACTAAACATTTGCACGAAGCTGATTGCAGACTGGCGAATCTTCTGTTAGTCCTGGCACGGATAGGGACAAGGGCCACCGCCAAGTTTGCAACACTGGCTAAACGACGTGACATACTATCAAGATGTGGTAAGCTGCTTTATAAAGACACTCCCCTTACACGCCCGCCCACCGGACATTTGGGGCCCCTTCATACTGTACCTGATGTCCAATACTAATACATACTCATCGCAAGCCACAACCCCAACCGCAAACAGGGACTCCTCCCAGTAACAAGGGAGGTTTAATATAACCTTGAAAGTTTACTCCGACATTTTGCCACCTGCGGACAGCAGGGAAGGCGGGAGGAAAACTGGATTAAGGGCACTCTGTGGTACTGTTCCAGGCTATCATAGTAGCCTCGAACATAAACCCGCTTGACCAAATACTTTCTTTTGGCTCCGGTCGGGTTTATTCGCCATTTCTTTTTGTTAAAGTCCTTCTTGTGTTTTACTTTGCGCAGCAAACCAGTTTGCCTCCTTTGTTCAGCGTCTTTTGGCAGGCTTCCCTCAAGAAGCCCTCCTTTTGGTGGGCTGAATGTAGAATCAGAGGACACTTTCCTCCCCCCTCCCCCCCCCCCCCCCGCTCTGTGATAGATAGCCAGGCTGTGTGATTGGGGGATTTCTGCATAAAAGGCAGGACTCTTGGGCTGGAAGTGAGTCGCTGCTGGAACTGCAAGGAACCAAAGAGAAGCGGAAAAGATGGCTGCTGCAACTACAGAGTCTCGGTGGAGGCCTGCAGCAGTCATGAGCTATCTACCCTTAGACAAGAGATGATCCAGTCCGGAGTCGTCTTCACTTGAGCTTGGTGGGATTAACCAGCTCATCTTCCACAGGCAGAGGATCCTCTTCTTGGTCGAAATCGCTGCACACAGCTGTGGTGGTCCGGATAGCCACCTGAAGAGCCTCCTGTTTTAAAGGAGTGCACCTTTTATTCACCATTGCTTTTGCTGCTGCTGGCCTCATCCCTGGGTAGTGCAGATCGCTCCAGACATCCTTGTCCCCACGACTGAAGTCAAAGGAACTGTGAATCTGCAGGAACTACCAGGAACTGCCGTGGCACCAGCTCTTCACTTGAATAAGGTACTGCTTCCGACCTCGAGGAACTAGGGTGAATCCCTTTTCTCACCAAAGGCTTGTCCTTCTCTTCCTTCCCTCTTATAAATTTTGCTTCCTCGAATCGTGAACTGTACTAACCGTGTGTTCCTTGGCAACCGGAACCCTGTTCCACTTGACACTGGCGCAGGCCTATTGACTTTAATTCACTTGTAGGAAAGTGTCCTCTGATTCTATCTGCCTTGACGAAAGTATTGTCTATGATTTTTATCTCCAATTCTCTTGTTTTGATTCATGTGCTAAGTGTGTTAACTCCGGTGACATTTCTTTCTGTGCGTACTCTTATCTTTAGTAAGATTACTGTCAAAAGGTGATCGCATTTGTCCCCCTCCGGTAACGTCTTTGTTTCATAACACCGGTTTGTCAAAACCAAAGTTACTAACCTTGAATTATACTGCACAAAGTGAATTGGTTGTGTAGTGTATTTTATGCATGGTTTTAATTTAATAGAAGTGAAGTGTTTTGCAAACAGATGGTCTAGAAATAAATGTACATTTACTTTTTAACCAAAAACTTTGAGTCAGTGTTGGCTTGAGTCACAGTAATTGTGGTCCTTTGTGTAATTTCTACTACTGCTCATTTTCTCTTGAGATAAGTCTGGCTGCTCCACTACTGCTACCACTTTAACAGTGTAGGCTTGTACCAAAGTTGAACTTGTATTACCACTGGTAGTCTAAATTGTGTGTAGTGGTCCCTAAGGGCACTGCACAGGATTCTGGTTTGTGGGATCACTCTAGCAAAAATGATCGTACTGTGCACATTTTTAGGCATAAATCATGCAAAACAAATTTTCTTAATGCAGTTTAATACAAAACATATTTTTCTTTAATCAAAAATAAATAAAGGATATCTAAATACACATTATCGATCTCTGTTCAATTTGGTTGATTTTTCAAAATAACAATCATTTCAACAATTTCTGTTCATGTAATCTTGTATTCAAAAATTACATTCAGTTTTTTTTTCCACTTTGTTTCTTTTGTTGCAAACTTTCAATAAAAATAATCTCCCACGGGGAACAAAGCAAGAACAAAACAGATTCCCCTCAACAGTTATTCCCCCCTCGCCCGCACTTCTCACACCCACAAGAATATGGATATTTTCACAACTTGTTTTTGAACCAAGATAACTTGTGTCCCTTTTAACAGTTCCTTTCCTATTATTTAATAGGGATTTTATGGTTCAAAAGTTCTCCCAAGTGGTAAAAAAGACTGTTTGTTGTTTGGTCTCTTTTTCTTTAATGCACAACGCGTTTCGGGCTCTGTGCCCTTCATCAGGTGCGACCAAATTCTATACTTCAATGTGTTGTATCTGCAAATTAAACATATATTTCTATTTAGATCTTGTGTCCTTGTTGTTCGTATTGTTTTTAACTTAACAGATTCCTTTTTCAGTTAAGACAATTGTACCTGAAATACTGTGGATCGCTCCAATCTTCCAATCTCTAATACTTGTCAACTTGTCTTCACTGTTATTGCCTCGTCAGTTCTTATGTGCTCCGTGCGTGTTTTGCCCAGTCTGTAACAAACGAATTAACATCCGTTTTTCATGTGGACCTATGAAATAAGGGGGTGGGTTTTGTGCTGGGAACAGTCGCTACAACATAGAGCTGTGTCCCAGTCACAAAACCCTTGTTCAATGTCTTCATTGGCTTGTATGATATTGCGCATCATATTGCCTCACCTGCGTCAATAGACTGCTGCGGGCAACGGATCCATGGCACGCCGCGCGTGCGGCCGCGTTATTTCCAACTCTGCTCCACCGCGAGCCACTCAATTTCCTCTTTCTTCACGTGACGTTCTCACCTCGTCTTCTCCAAGTCCTCTCCCTCCAGTTCGCTCCAGTGTGTGAAATCACGTTACGGTTGCTGCACTGTCACCTTGTTTTTGTTTAATGGGACTCTGTGCTTCTAGTCCTTGCTTGCTTGCTACTAGGCAAACCGGTGGATAGTCCACCTAGACGCCATCTTGTAATGGCTTTCATGGTTAATAATTAAACCATGCCGCTCTGTTCACTTAAAATTGGCTGCAGTGTTTTTGGGATTTCTTAATCGAGCAATGTTATGAGCATGAAAAGAGTTGTATATGCTCTTCATATTTCAATGCCAAGCAGGTGATTCCTCATTATGTACTATACATGGCCAACTTGTTCTCCACGGGGCTTGCCACGTCCTTTAAACCATTTGACTTAATGTTTTAATTATTTATTTACCGTGTTGAGCCCTGCTTTAGATATTACTGTGAAAATGCCAGGAGGCATGCCTTTTTCAGTCTATGGTTTCTGTGCATTTCTACAAAAAGCAACTCTGATCCCAATCCGCATTCATGCCATAGGGCTGCATTGAATTCAATTTGTCGATCCAGTATGTTTCTCTTTGCAGGAGAGTTTTATTTAGATTTCCTCCTCGTGGTGTTTTTATCTGTTCCAGAATAATCTTATCTGTAAAATATTGTCTTTTTTGAAATGTTGAGTGACTGGTGATTTAATGGCTCCTGTCCTAATGTTTGATGTATGTTCGGACCATCTTATTTTCGCCTTCCTCATAGTCATCCCCACGTAATATAAACCACATGGGCATCTTATTCCATGTATAACATTTTTCGAATCGCAGGTTGAAGAATGATAGAGATTTATTTTGTAACCTTTATGTGGATGAGGATGGTATTGCCCGTGATTAAGTTGTTACAATTGTTACAATTATGACAAGGAATCGTTCCTTTGTGGAGTGGAGGTTCTGGAAAGTGTCTTTTCAACCATCACAACAGGTGCCGAAAAAGCAAGCCGAATCAGCAGAGATGCAGCGTTGCTATCCAAAGAAAAGGAGGAACAGGAGAAATTAGTATGTTTCTACCTTCTCCCAACAGAGCCCTAAAATCCAAAAAAATCATTTTAAAAAAAATGGTCAACATTGACCTTAGATCCAATGATGAAGACTCTTTCCAGAACATCCACTCTTTTCATATTCCAAGAGCAAAACAATGAGAGAACACCTCATTAAAGCAGATTTTTCAGCAGAAAGACACTCCGGATACCCACAAAGGAACAATTGCTTGCCATAATTGTAACAATTGTAACAACTTAATCACGGGCAATACCATCACTCTTCCACATAAAGGTACAAGATGGCGCCCACAGCGTCTAGGTGGACTATCCACCGGTTTGCCTAGTAGCAAGCAAGAAAGGACTAGAAGCACAGTGTCCCATTAAACAAGGTGACAGCGCAGCAACCGTAACGTGATTCACACACTGGAGGGAACTGGCGGGAGAGGACTCGGAGAAGACGAGGTGAGAACATCACGCGAAGAAAGAGAGGAAATAGAGTGGCTTGCGGTGGAGCAGAGTTGGAAATAACACAGCCGCACGCACGGCGTGCCATGGATCCGTTGCCCGTAGCAGTCTATTGACACAGGTGAGGCAATATGATGCGCAATATCATACAAGCCAATCAAGACATTGAACAAGGGTTTTGTGACGGACACAGCGCTATGTTGTAGCAACTGTTCCCAGCACAAAACCCACCCCCTTATATTCATATTTCCACATGAAAAACGGATGTTAATTCGTTTGTTACAGACTGAGCAAAACACGCACGGAGCACATAAGAACTGAGGAGGCAATAACAGTGAAGCCAAGTTGACAAGTATTAGAGATTGGAAGATTGGAGAGATCCACAGTATTTCAGGTACAATTGTCTTTTAACTGAAAAAGGAATCTGTTAAGTTAAAAACAATACGAACAAGGACACGATCTAAATAGAAATATATGTTTAATTTGCAGATACAACACATCGAAGTATAGAATTTGGTCGCACCTGATGAAGGGCAGAGAGCCTGAAACGCGTTGTGCATTAAAGAAAGAGACCAAACAACGAACAGTCCTTTTTATCACTTGGGAGAACTTTTGAAACATAGAATCCCTATTAAATAATAGGAAAGGAACTGTTAAAGGGACACACCAAGTTATCTTGGTTCAAAACAAGTTCTGAAAATATCCATATTCTTTGTATGTTAAAAAACAATGTAATTTTTGAATACACAATTACATGAACAGAAATTGTTGAAATGATGGGTATTTTGAAAAATCAACCAAATCAAACAGATATCGATAATGTGTATTTAGATAACCTTTATTTTTTGATTAAAGAAAAAATACGTTTTGTATTAAACTGCATTAAGAAAATTTGTTTTGCATGATTTATGCCTAAAAGTGTGCAGAGTACGATCATTTTTGCTAGTGATCTCACAAACCGGTTTATATTGGATTCTGTAGCCCAGAATCAGACTCTGTATAGTGATAACTGCATAAAAAAATTACCTGAATTCATATCAAGTCTCATGTTGGCAAGGAGTGCTCCTCTTTATACCCAAATGTATCACTGCACAGGATTCTGCCTAACAGGTAGGACATTTAAACCACTGCCACCAGCCATTTAAAGTAATCAGGATACCATAAATACTCCTACATAAGTAGGAAAAGGGGTTACTAAGTAACCCCCAGCACTCCACATACGATGGGGGTGTGCTGGACCTACATAAGAAAAAGGTAAGTAAAGTCAATTTCACTGTACTCTTCTTGGGACTGTAGTTCACCCAAGAAAAGTTTTTTAAACCTTATGAGCAACCTTAAGGCTTTCTGTGACACTGCACTAAAGGTGCTGGGTAAGCGTACAAAAAGTAGATGCATATGGAGTTTGTCAGACTCCCAAAACAAAGGAAATACACAATACAAATTACATCAAAATACAGGAGTGAGAAAAGGGCCTCACTACAGGATAAAAATTAGAACCGCAAAAGAGCTGGGGGGTTTAAAGGTTGAAGGGGAATTGGCACAAAAATGTAAATTCTCCCTAACACCCGCATGGAACGACTTTCTCACTTGGGCTGCTGGGAACAACTAGCCTTAAGACTAGCTTCAATTTGGCGCAACCCCCGACTTACTCACACTTACCAAGGCTGCAGATTCCAATACCCAGGGACCCCTGACCATCATGGAGTGCATTGTCTTCCGAAGTGCGAATCCGGCCATGCCTTTTTGGGCATCCAGCAGAAGCGGGAAATCTTCCTCCATAGTCCCCTCAAGAGTCCAGGACCAACGGATCAAGTAACTTCTAACCAGAGCTGTTTGTTCTTCTTTGATGCTGAGAAAAAGGTGCCAAAACCACAAAGCGCCCATGAATCAAGGCGAATCCATTGCTGCCGTGTCACTCGCTTGGGATACATCAACCTCTTGCCATTTGTTGTGCTTCCTACCATGGCGTGCCATTTTACCCTCTTTGCTTATAACTCGCTTGCACTTCAAGGTGACTCCTTGAGTTGCTGTGATTTTTATTTCTATTTGAACTGACTTTGCTGAATATTTTAGAGCATCAGAACTTTGAACTAGCCCATTGATTTTGGCTGTCCTGGCTCCCTAAAGGCCCCCCTTCTGAACATATTGGCTTTGGCAGTGCTTGTTCCCTCACAGGTTTTAATTGTTGAACACTATTTCTGGGATAAGACTGCCTACATCCCCCTCGGAGAATCTGTTTTTCAAAGTACAGGGTCTGTGCTAATCAAACTATAACCTTTGCCTCCGAACTCCATTTTATTTATTTGGATTTATAAAGCGCCGAGTGGCCTGGAGGCATCGTGGCGCTATTGCAGGATAGTTTCACACTTGGATTTGGGTAGTTTTATTTAAATGATTTTCTAAAAGTCTTTGCAGAGCTTTGTCAGTCATAAAAGAAGACTGTCCTCAAAGTGAAACAATATTGGCTTTATTGAGTTTCGCTTGGGGGCAGATTTTCTTAAAGACCCACTGTTCCCTAGTTGATTATGGCACTTTTACCACTGCAACTGTGGTGCTAGGGGGTGGGTATGATTAGTACATGCTGGACTGTGGGTCCTCGTGTCAGTTTCTTTTTTGTTTTTTCCTTAATCTTAATGATTTAAAGTTTTTCTGTGTCCTGGATACACAGTGAAGATCCTTGATCAGTCCTTGTCTTAGTTTGGATAGATCAAACTGTAGTCTGGCTTATTACATTCAATTTAGTTTTGCAGATAGTGTTGTGATGAGCTGACCGGTTTCGGTGGTGAAGACCACTTTCATCAGGGCTGGGACAGCTGACGGTTAACAGCGCTGTTGTTGGTGGAAGAAGCTGAATCTAGCTCATTAATTCCAAATGGACCAGTCTCTAATGGTACAGAGCGAGGTGAGGACGGGAGGGAAGGAGGGGGCGGGGGGAAGAGAAAAGGCACAGACATGAGTTGTGGCGGGGATACATCATGTGTCCTTGGGTTGCCTTGTGTGGGTGACCTCTTACCCCCGACATTGGTGTCTTCTCTCTTTGGGGTGGTCCTAATGTGACTGTGGAGCTTCAGTCCCACTGCAGGTGCTGACAGTGTTCAGCTTTCTGCCAGAAGCACCTAGATGTGGACCAAAATATGGTTTAAATCAATCTAGGTACCTGTTTTTATGACTTAACTTATGGGCCACATAGATTACTTTTGATTGGCAATGTTCGCAAAGAACATAAATGCACAAACACATCTATAGCTGGGTTCGTGTGTAATGTACATATATACCAAGCCTGGTGGTTGGCAGCACAGAGGTGCTATAACCTAATGCAAGCATTACAACAAAGACACCCACATGTCTAAATGCAACTGACATCTAGGAAGTTTCACATGCAACTAGCTGTGTGGCTTTTATTACAGATGAGTGGTATTAATAAAGGAAAAATCAAAAGCAGAATAAGGCAGAGTAGGAATGGACAGACCTGTTGTGCCTCTAACTGTGCTACAACGGGTGATTCTGGTGGGCGGCAGTTCAAAAACACACTAGAGAGGAAAGAGAAACAGAACAAAGGTGGACACGGTTTAAATGTGCCTATTTAAAAATGCCTGTTTGGAAAGCGGGAACAGCTAGATCCAAGAGGGGTGCCGCATATATGGCTCAAGCTTACCTGGATCTGTTTAGAAGTATTCTCTAGTGTGCGTCTGATGCTGGAAATGCATCGGAGGGACAGGGCCTCCGTATCCTTGTCCTTTACTGCTTTTTATCGTGTGTTCTGTCGTGGTTTCCGCGCAGGAGTTCATGTGGGACTCCTGGCGGTGCAGCTCTTTTGGTTTGGTGAACGGACCGTTGAGATACCCTTATGGCACCCATGGGTGGGGGTACAACCCTGTGCCCCTAGTGTTTTTGGGCACCTGTAGGTACCCCGCAGAGCAGGGTATGGGCTGGTGGCAGCTCCATGCTGAAATTGACAGGTGCGCAGAGTATCCTCCATTTTGGGATACCCCAGCCCTGCCATTGGGATCAGTTGATTCCTGATGGAAAACAAGATGGCCCCCGTGGCCACTTGATTACCCATTACCTTGTTTTCCCAAAGTCCTGGGAATCCCTAACTCTGTCCCTTCCCCCTGACTGGCTTTTGGGTGGAAATGCCATATATGGTGGTGGTGTGAAGACCCGGCCAGACTAGCTGGAGCCTTCCCGGTGATGTATGTTGTGGGTACCTCCTGTGGATGGGATCTGGGTGAATAGTGTGTGTGACGAATATGCATTCTGTGTTGTGGATGTCTAGTATCTGGTGGTTGACACAATGACTGAGACAGCCCTGCCCGAAACCGGTATGAATGCAGCTTGGAGTGTTGAATGGCTCGGTACTTGTCCCAATACACAACTTGTTGTGAGTGTCTGGAGAGAAGTGAATGGCCTGAATACCTCGTGTGCCTGATTGCCTGCCTGCATGAATGCCCTTAGTCGTGATTGGATGCTTGAGTGTGACCCAACGGAATGAATGGGAGATCAACAGTATATCTGGGGACCTCTCACTGCTAGAAATCGTGTTCAGAAGCTGAAGTCCACTAGGACTAGTAACTGAAGCTTGACCTTGAAGCCCTGCTGGACGAGAAGAATTGCTGTTGCTCTCCTTCACAATCTGAAAGCTGCTGTGCCTCCAAGGACTGACCCAGAGAGGACCTGGTAAGGCGCCCTCTTCCCGAGCTACGAGGGACCATTGTGCACAGCTGATTTTTGCCAAGGCTCCCTGGTAGACAGACCTACGACAGGCTGCCGACCCGGGGACTGCTGGGAATCTCAAAAAGAAGCACCCTGACTGTTGTCCGCCGACCACCCCGACCGGAGCCGCCGTGCTCCCGTTTGCCTAAGAACTTCATTGATGATCGGACGCTCTCGTCTGCATCGTCGCCCCGCTTTATCCCGCTGGAGAAGGCCCGACTGTCGCGCCGAGGAGCATCCGTCGGTGGGTTTCCCGCCACCTAAGGACCAGACGCCGACCACTCGATGCCCTTGCGGGGCCACAGATCTTCATCTCTTTGCGGTCCAGAACTATCGTCACCGAGGTGCCCCGCACGCCTCTTCCTTGCAGGACGCCAACGCTCTCGACGAGCACCGCTAGGAACGAAGCTGCCACTTCACTGCTGTAATTCAACCTGTTCTCCATCGGAAGTTCGACCCGTGATTCCAGCCTTAAAGGGAGTCACTCAAGAAGGATCGGTCGACGCATCTTCGGAGAACTCTACTCCACCAGGTACATTGGGGGGCTAAAACCTTACTAGGAGGAAATAAGACTATTGAACAGTATATCGACTGGGCTTGTGCTATACATCTTTATTTTACAGGTTGCCCAGGTTTGGGGGGGGGGGTGAGGGGTGAAATCTCCACATGGAACTGTCTAGGTAACGTGGCCAGCATTCTGCCTATTGTTTCAACCATCTTACTTTCCTGCCTAAGTCTATTGCTGGTTTCTTCGTTATTGATCTGTGTGACATTTTAACCGTACAGTGAGATTCGATAACATTGGTGGTACCACTTTAGAATTGTATATATTTATCATTATTGACTTCCGAGTATAAAGTGCGTTATTGTGATATTGTACATACCTTTGAATATTATATAAAGACTGTTTTCAGTAATCGTGTGTGGACATTCCTTTGTGGGGGTTCGGGGACTACACTGTACTAAAGAACCAGCCCGCATCACCACCTGAGAAGCTAGGCCTTGATTGCTCGTCCATTGCTACCTTACAGAGAATCTTGGCTGGGGTCTTCCGTGCCTCTCCTCTACCATATAGAGAGCGGAGGTACAGACACCCCTACCAGTCTTTACAGCGTCCAAGTACGAAAAGTGATTTCCTGAGGCTGAGGACTGCCGGTGCCGGAAGCGAGAGATCTTTGGGGGGAAGGAGTGCCTGAAAAATAAGCTTGTGGAGCATGTTACGTGAGCTCATCATTGGTGAGCCGTTCCGTATGTGTGCATGCGCCTCCATAGTCGGGAGTATTTCTCTCGCGTAGCGTGAGGGCATGGGGAATTGTAGTTTTCTGGATAAAAAAAAACCCTGCGCGTTGGTTGACATTATAGGAGCCTCGAAACGGTAACCATGGATCTGGCTAGAAAATGGCCTCGTGGTTGTTCGAGAGATGACCCACTTGGGTGTCACTCAAGCTCACGTGACAACTAGTGATGCTTGTAATGTGATCCGTCATTTGTTTGAAATGTGACATTTGTGAACGGTTTCACGCCTCAGTCGTTCATTTTCCAGTTTGGGTCAGAGTAGTGGGACCATGGGGCAGGTGGGGGAGTGTTATAAACCCTGCCACTGATTGATCGTACAGACATCATACACCTAGGTGGGCTGGGCGAGTGTTGGAGCGGTTCTCAGCTTGCATATGTGCTATATAACTTAGAATGGGAGGTACATTATAGATGTTACAGAATATACGTAGATTGACAGTATGGGTATCTCATTTCAGTCTGCGAATTCTAAACCATGACACCAAAATGTATGAGGTGTCACAAGCTGGTGGTGAACGCATTTAGGACCTGCTGGATCAATCAGGCAGCTGGTTATGTAACGGAGTAGGATCAGACTGAGGATTAAATCGGGTTTGAGGTTGGAATGGTATCACCTTGAGTACATATTAGGTCAATTAGGCGAAATACTGTGGCAACAATGATTGAGGAATACTATTCTGAGTAGACTGATGAAGACTTGTGACCCATATGGTGCCATATTGTTTTGACAGACAGTACATAACTTAATGTTAAAGAACAAAATAGTTAGTAATATACAGTGTTAGAGATACAGTTAATGAGGTAACCATAAGTTGTTCAATCCTTATAGGGTTGCCAAGGTTTGCCAGGAATGTTGATTCAGTCAGACCCCTGATGTCTGTTTTTGGTCTGAATATCCATTGTTCACGTTGGTACAGAAAATCATGGGGATTTCCTCCTCGATGGAATGTTTACTTTTTCAATAATGGACTAGGTAAAGTCCTCTGGGGCATGGTTTTTGCTGGTAAAATGTTCAACCATTGGTGATCTTAAATTTTTGTCTGGATACATGATCGGTGTTCTGCCAACCTAGTCCTAATGGGGCGTGTTGTCATTCCTACATAGCGGAGATCACATGGGCAGGTTATTGTGTAAATTACATTCTTTGTGTTGCAGTTGGTTAAGTCCCTTTGTGTCCAAGGATATCTCAGACCAATATCATTTTCTTTTTTGTTCGTGTGGTAATTGTACATGAACTACATGTCCCACAGGGACCATGACCTTTTGGTTTTTCTTGATTCCATAAGGTTTTCTGCATCTGGGTCGCAGGTTCCTTGTAGGTGTGAATTGGGGAATCTTTCACATTTTTACCTCTCTTGATTGCAAACATTGGTGTTTAGAGTTGAGATTCACCTACATTTAGGATAGGCCAGAGTTTTAATACTTGTCTTTTGATTTTGTTGGTTAGAGGGGAGTAAGTAAGGACGGCTGTGATGTTATTGTCGGAGGGGCTTTTCTCTTTAGTATGTTCCAAAGTCACATCCCGCGGGATGTTTCTCGCCCTTTTTCTAGCTTGCTTTATTACCGGTCTGAGATATTCCTAACCCCCCCCCCCTCTATTTCTCAGTTTCTGGCTTAGTTGGTCTGCTTGTATTTCGGAATCTGTTACATGTGAACAATTCCTGCGGAATCTTAAATATAGTCTGAAAGGTAGGTTCTTTCTCAGGCTAGCTGGAGAACTGCAGCAGGGACTTCCTATCCGTAGGTTTGTTAAATACTAGGGTAGAAATGGCATTCCGTATTTCAAGTTTGAGGTCTAGGAAATTTAGGGTTGTGTGGCTGTGTCTCAGTAAAGGACACATATGGGTTCTGGTGGTTTAGCCATTTCAGGAAAGCTGCAAGCTTCTCATCTGTTACTTTAAAGATCATAATGATATCATTAATGTACCTTTTCCACAGGTCTATTATGCCTAGCCATGGATTTGTTGGTGGATATTTTGTTCCTCGAAACCTGCTACGTACAGGTTTGCCAAACTGGGGGCAAATGTAGCCCCCATTGCAGTCCCAGAGGTCTGTTCCTAGAATGTTTTTTCGAAGAGGAAGACATTTTCCGTGAGTGCTATCAGCCAGTTGCATGATTATAAAGTGACAGGAGTTTCAACAGGTGGTTGTGCGTTTCTCAGTACCTTCTCTACAACTTGCAAAGTCGCCATCTGAGGAATTTTCGTGTATAGGGCCTCAATAGCCATTGTCACTAGTATGTGTCGTTCAGGGTGAAAGGGAAGGTATTTCAGTAATTTCAAGACTGCAGTCGTGTCTTTCAGATGTGATTTCATTTTGCTCATCATAAATCTAAGAAAAACAACAAATTCAGATAGAGGCTCTAAGATGGATCTTATGCCAGAGACAATTGGTCTTCCCGGTACCTGTGTTGTTCCTTTGTGCACTTTTGGAAGTGCATAAAATGCTGGTTTCCTAAGTGTTTTCGGATTAAGGTACTCATTCTTTCAGGCTGATGTGGCCTTCAACCATAGCTTCCTCTAGGATAGGTAGGATTAGTTTGCGTATAACTTCTGTGGGGTCTTTTCCAAGTTGTCTATAAATGATGTGATCATCCAGGAGCGTCGGGGCAATTTTATTGTAGTCCACTGCATTAAGTGTCAAACTATCTTAACTAAGGGAAGATTTGGGTACTAAACCGCCCTTTAGGTCCAGTACGTTGATACGCTGTTACAGGATATTCACTTGGAGCACGTTATACATGGTATGCATTTGCTGCAGGTGATAACATTGTTACTGGAGCAGATATATATATTAGATGACATAGAGGGGATTTGCAGGTTACTGAGGGAAGAGTGATGGAGAAAATGTATGAAGAGGTCTAGTTGAACAGCTTTGTTTTTAGAGCTTTCCTAAATGTTGGGATTCTTCCTTTCTTAGACTGAGTGGGAATGAGTTTCTAGCTTTAGGGGCTGAGAGTTGGTGTGAGCGTTCGTCACGTTTCGGTCTGTGGGCTAGTGATTAGTGTATTCTTTCCACTAGGTATGCTGGGGCAGACTGGGCGATGAATCTGTGTGTGATGGTGAGGGCTTTGCATGTTATGCGTTCTTTGACCGGGAGCCAATGGGCATCTTTTGTGCCTGGGAGATGTGCTCTCTTGGGTATACTGAGTGCGGCTATAAGGGCACTGTTTTTGCGACTTGTAATCTGTTGATGTTATTGGAGGTGCCTAGGAGTAGAATGTTACAGTAGTCTAGATTTGCATCAGTTGTGGCCCTTGCGATGTGGAGGCAATTTTTATGGGATAGGTATGTCTCGGTGTTTGATTTTTGATGTGAGTGCTGCCGCAGATGAGATGGCGTTGACTTGCCAATCCATTTATGGGGTGGAGTCCAGATATGACTGAGGTTTTGATGGTGTTCTCGATGCTGAAGGAACTATAGTTGTGATCTAGTTTTTTTTAGGGCTTCTTTAGTGCCTACTAGCAATATTTTGTTTTTTTTCACTGTTTAGGCATAGACCATTTGCAGCCATCCAAGCCTGGATTCGTGCATGTGTCTTGGAGTGTCTTGAGGTCTTGTTCATAGTTGCCTGTTAGAGGTAGGAGGATTTGGGTGTCATTGGCATAGTTTGTAAAGGCTATGCCAAAGTCTTCTAGGTCACTGAATAGGGTGAGTGAAGAGGTTGTAGAGGGTGGGGGAGGTGCATGAGCCTTGAGGGACTCCACAGCTGCTAGGTGATGGCTGGGCGGATGCCTGGTCTGAGAATGCTCTCATTGCTCGACCGTCCAAGAAGGTGATCCAGTCGGTGGCTTCTTGGGAGAAGTGTGCTGCGTCGGTGAGGTGTTTGCACAGGATCATGTGCAATTAATCTATATTGCAATGGTGATCACTAATAAGTGTTACTGACCGCAAATGGCATCACCCGATGTGCTGGAAAAACATGAAAAGTGACTCACTTGCCTTATTGCTTCTGTTACAAATTGAATCCTACCTTTGGGATTAATGTTACTATTAGTTGCTGCTTTTTAAAGAATGCTTTAAGTGTCTATATAACATATTTATAATATTTGTGTGCAAGTGCTTGCTTGGAACTTTGATTTCATTGTACAGCTGACATTACCCCTTTTTAAGATAAGCCTGGCTGCTCAAACTACCAACTTGTGTAGTACAGGCCACCCTGGTCAACAAGACGTGTCAGGTCATCAACTAGGGGGCGAAAGCCAGACGAACGGGTTGTAAGAAATTAGAGGACTCAACAAAGGAACTAAGCCACAGTGATCAAGAATTTCAGTTTTATGAGAAAAGGCAGGAGTGAGATTGGATGAAAATTTGATGAGAGAGAGGGATCCATTTGAGGTTTAAGGAGTGGGATCACAAGAGCCTTATTCAGTTCCTCTGGGATAACACCGTAGCAAACTATTAACTGCAGATGTAATCCAGGGGGCATTTTGAGTGGAGATGGTTTTTAGTGTGGCCAAGGGCATGGGGTCCAAATGCAAGGCAGATTTCAGTTTATTAATGGCTTCAAGAACATCCTGAACAGTAAAGGAGTGAAAATGGACCACGCTATATTTGGATTACAAACTGGGCCAAACGAAAGCCGAGAGTTTGTACATGGGGACAAAAAGTAAATATCTTCACTGGCGTAGTGCACATCACCAGAGTAACTGGGGTGTTCCTTTGGAAAGGGGACACTGTCCCTCCAGTCCTTCTCTGCAGCTGCCTTGTGCTACAGTAAGTGGCAAAGCATGGGAGATGCATTCCCTCTACTGGTAGCCATAGGGAATGACCAGTACACCCAAATGTCAAGCTGGGATCCAGACAAAACAGATGTGCCGTAGACTCTAAAGTCAATTGTAAGTGTCAAGTGGTATTTGTGCCCCTTTAACCCAGGCACTATGAGGAGTGTGTCCTTTAACAAAGTGTGACCTGTATGGCAAGTGAAACCTAAGAATGATCCTGAGTGGATGTTGAGTATTATTGGTGTTCCTCATGATGGGCCCCAAGCCTATGTTCTGGATTTTGATGGACCACCCTGCATTCATCCCTTGTCCTCACCAATGGTTCCTTTTGTTGCAACACATTTCTAGTTTTTCAGTGGTTCGACTTTAGTGCTGGAAAAAATAAATTGCAACAATGGCATCCACCAGAAAGGTTTCTTGGGTGTTTTTGAGTGCTCTATGAAATCATGACTTGAGGGGATTGAATCGGACCAAATTATCTTAATATGATACTTAAAAAGTTGGAAAGGGAAACCAGTACCGAGACTACAGATGAGCTGGGTGGCAAACATATGGTAGTCATGGGAAAGTACCAGAGAATGACTCCCTTGTCAAATTGTGAAGCAATTTGAATTGTGGTCCACCTAACTGCATCAAAGGTTGAACTATAAAATAACACCTTCAGGTTGCTAAGATAAAAAACAGGTACTCTTCCTGGAAGTATTTTGAATGGTTGGTTTTGTAATGTAAAATGAAATGTATTTAAAAGATGTTGGTTATTTGGATTATATGCATGCACAATTTTTAGGCCAAGACCCTTTTGCTATTTGCGTTATGTGATCATCAATCCTTTGCACGTTAACATTAAATGGCTCTCCTCTGTCCTCAGATTAATTTGCTGAAGGCAACTGTGGAAGACCTTGAGAAGGAGAGGGACTTCTATTTTGGAAAGCTGCGGAATATTGAGCTGATTTGTCAGGAGAATGAAGGCGAAACCGACCCTGTACTGCAAAAGATAATAGAAATTCTCTATGCTACAGATGTAAGTACACTTTTTTGTGCATTTGTGCATCCTTCAAGTATTTGGGAGGGCTGATCTATGACCAACTATTGAAGGAGCTCGTGATTGAATAACCACATGAATATAAGATCTAACACTTTGTTTTAGTTAACTTGCTGTAGATTGGTAAGCAGTGATCCCCTTGTCAAGTTCATGCGCTTGCGTAATTCTGTAGAGCTAGGGGGCGGGCTCCCAACTCTGGTCCAAAATCAGGGAAAAAACAATCCACAAAAACTCAGTGCGCCACATGCAGGAACAACACTATTTGTACTTCTTCAGCATGTGGTGTGGCATTGATTCACATGCACATGAATATTCCCAGTCAGGCAGGGAATCGTTGGTAAAAGAAGAAATGTTTCACTTTAGTTCATAAACTTTCTCCTATAAACCCATCACTGAGCTCTGGGTCATACTACCCACACCCAAAGACTGCCCTTTCCCTAAGCCCCTCCTCTGGTACCCATCTTCAGATTTTTACTGCATGTTCAAGTGTTGGGATTCCTTGCATTTCGCTCTCAGAGCTTTCTGCATTTTTTGCCTTTTTGGCTGGGAAAACCCTATTTTGTTCAAATCCAGCCTGTGTGCTCTGTTGTTTACTCATCTGAAACACGGGGGTCCGTTTATTGGCAACTTTCATTGCCCCTCAAGGGTAAAATCGTCAAGTGATTGATTACTTTTTGGAAGTTTCCAGAAGGCCATAAGGCCTAGACCGTGCCGGATCATGTCTGAGAAGGACGGCGGTTCCCTCTTCAAGCTCTGCACCAGCTGAAGTTTGCGGAATGGTTTTACGGGCGACATGCATTCCCAGTGACTGTCTTCACCTGACACACAAGGAAGAAGATTGGAATATCTGCTGTGGCTTAGCTAAGCGCACAATGAAGGATCGGCACGTTGAACTGGTGTCATGATCACTGTTCCCAAGGAGCCAGGACCAGCCCAACGTCCTTGGGAGCAGGCCCCTAACCCTAATACTAGGCACCAGCCGGTCCCTACTGGGACCTTTTGGACCCTGTCCTGGCGCCAGTGGCACCAGGCTCATCAAAACCATCGGTCCCGGCACTGGAAGCGCCGGGCTCATAATTGGTGTGAAAGTGCTTGGGTGGACTTACCTGCAGCAGACCATGCTGCTTACTTACCAGCCACTTAGAAGCCCTCTGTGAACAGGAACTACTTTCTTACCTGGGTGGGGCAGCTCCACTCCCTGGATACAGCACTGGAACTCTTCTGGAAACTGGAACTCTTTTCTTACCTAGGCGGTGCCGTGGAAGAAGACGCCTCATCACTCCAAGGCTATTTAAACCACACCCGATAGATGAAACGTGCTTCGCGTTATTCTGCATCTGCAGCAGAACGCTCACCGTGTCTGTTCCAGCCTTTCCTCTTTCGATCCTGAACCTGCAAGAATTATACTTACCATTCCTGTATCCAGTCAACATCAGCACCTGCAAAAGACAAGAAACAGGTTAGCAAGACCAACTCTACCACGGTGCTTTCTCACCTGATCCATCAGCAGCGGCCGTGTCTTCACGCTGCACCTTCGCCTGCAAAGACAAAAGCATTGTTATACTTACCGGCACGCCGTGAATTCCGGATTTCTTCATTCTGCATCGCCGCCTGAGAAGACAAAGTATAGTTAAAACTTACTAGCATTCCGCTGACTCCGGCGCTGCAAACCAACATCTGAAAGACAAAAGAAAAAGACATTAAGCAGGTATTTACTCACGCCCATCACGCTCGTTGCAATAAAACGCCTGCGAATACTCCGGCGTCTCTTTAACACGAACTAAGCTGCAAGGAAAGACAGTTGGAGCGCTTGCCATACTTACGAATTTCCAGGCGCTTCACTCCATCTTCCATCCCAAGAGTCCTGCAATACATAAGGGAAAAGCATTATACAGAGTCTTCAATATTAACGTGCCACGCATTTAAAGACTATAAAGACAAAAGGTGTCCAGAAACTCACCGCTCGTGCAGATAACGACGGTAACCATCCTCTGAATTCAAGAGGCCAATGTTTCACCAGTGAAGGAACTGGCAACGGCACCCTGCACCAGACGCAGATGGAGAGCCCAGCATTCACCTATCTAAGGTGAGCACGTTGACCTGGGGGGTGGGGGGGGCTCTACAAAAAAGCTGGGAAGAGAGAGAGACACATTCAACAACCCAGGCCAGTAACCCCCATATTCTTTCACCTGCAGAAACCTCACTCTTCGAGTTCGACACACAGTGCGAAGAGGTTCGACCCCAGAAGCCAATCGAGTCCTGCACATCACTTTTCGAGTCAGACACCTTCCTGCCAAGACCCGCGCCTCCGTGGGAATCAGGTGAGCGTTACAACTGGCTGCGTGGTTCAAGGCAAGGGCCTCTACCCTATGTTGTCCCCAGGGGGCATGCCTCATTTGGATCCAGCTAGCCAGAGCGGGCTTCGAAGTCCTTTTGATGGTGCTCCATCCGTGGGGGGCCCAAGACCAGGCCAAGCACTGCGCCTGCTTCCATTGGGGTCGCCACGCAAGCGGGTCCTGCTACGGTCAGGGTGCGTTCAGTTTCGATTTCCAGCCATTGCTCCAGCTCTTCGTCAAAAAGGATGTCGGCTACCCTGGGGAAGCTGCGAGAGAAGCCTGATAATACCAAGCAGGACAAGGTGTCCAGCCTGCCAGTCGAGGCCCAGCTGGTCCAGTCCTCTTCCATTGAGATGGTTGCTGCCGCCCTTTCGAAGGGTAAAGGGCTGACGCAGTCCAGGGTACCCCAGTGGCAGCTGGGATGGCTTTCTTTGCTTCAACCAAACCAGTGGAGAAGACTCCGGAGAAGAGGATGCCGGACCTTAGCCCGAATCTGACCCCTCGGGACCCATAGCAGGGGAGGGGGTGTGTGGAAGAGCTCCAGGGCTCAGATATCTCCACACCATCCAGGAGGACGGGGGGGTGAGGTGGAGGGTGATGAGAGCGTCACATGCCCACCGGAGGCGATGACTAGGAGGGCATACTGGGCCCAGCAATCCCAGAGATCTGTCGCAGGATTTTCTCTCGACCCTCCACACACTGGTGTCAGGGTGCCAATGGCACCACCAGCGAAGACCCTGTTGACACTGGGTCCACCATGCTAAAAAGATACCCTATGCCTCCACTCCAACCATCGCTGCCCCTCTACCCCATGGGGATGGCAACGGCTGATGCCGATGACTGAATCTCTCCGCCACCAAGGGCTTCTCCACAAGACGAAGTGGGTTCCTTCCACTCCATGATCGCCCATGCGTCGGAACTTTTCCAACCCCGTCCCCCCCTCCCAGAAGAGAAGGGTTTCCTGTATAAACACTGGGAGGCGGAATGGAAGACCATTCTGTCGGTACTGCTCCTGGACGACGTCTGGGATAAGGGGCTGGCGCTTTTGAAGAACCCTGCCCCAGCGAAGAGGCACCAGCTAATAAAATAACGGGTGCCAGAATCTGCACCCAAATGTCTGCGGTCACACTCGCCAGACTGTGGTCTCAGCTGCGGCTAGGAAGAAGTCTTCATCAGCCTCTGTTCCCCACGAACTAATCCTACCCCCCCCCCCTTTCCTCGACAGGTGGCGAGTGGAAGAAGTTGGATGCATGGGACAGATCATCATTTACTCTGCTGCGACTACGCCTTTACAATCCTGGCATGACCGGGAGCTATGGTACAGAGGCCCTGGGCATTGCAGGCACAGGGTTCCGCCAGATGGGAAACTGAGTCCGTCTTCATCGTCGTGGCTGGCTGAAGGCCACCAACGTCAGACAAGGGTCCAGGATATGACCTTTAACCTTTTTTGGCAAGGCCGTAGATGAAAATCTCAGGCCATCAAGACCGACAGACGGCCCGTTCCCTTTGGTCCCGCAGGCGGGAAGTCAGGTAGGTCTTAGCGTTTCAGCAGTGGATTGTCCTCTTACCGCCAGTCCTCCCGTTCCATGACCCAGGAAGCCTACAGGGGCTGTTCCAAGCCCTTTGGAGGTGACTACCTTCGTCAAGGCTGGCAGACGTAGAGCCCCTACCCCTGTGCACCCCGTTGGGAGGCCGGCTGTTGAACTTTGACAGCATGCGTGTGGGAAAACCTCTGCCCCGATCGATGGGTGCTGGACGCTCTTGCCCATAGGCACACTTTGACGTTTCAACGAAAGTGTCCCCAAATACCACGGTGGCCCAGCAGGAACACATCCCTCAGGTGCTGCTAGAGGTTCGGGCCATGTTAAGAAAAGGGGTGATAGAGCGGGTTCCGAAGCGACTGTGATGCTCCAGAGTTTACTGAAGATACTTTCTGGTTAAAAAAAAAAACCAGGGGCTGGAGGCCCATTCTCGATCTGACTCAACAAGTCCCAAAAGTTCAGGATGGTCACATTGCAGCATGTGCTCTGCCAACTAGAGGAGGGAGAATTTGTCCTCTTTGGATCTAAAGGATGCGTACTTTCACATCCCCATTCACGAAAATCAAAAGTTCCTGTGCTTCGTCATACAAGGGAAGCACTACCAGTTCAAGGCTCTCCCCTTCAGACTGAAGTCAGTGCCCAGAGTCTTTTACGAAGTGCTTGGCTCTGATGGTTCATCTGCGACTATAGTGAATTCATGTTTACCTGTACCTCGACTGGCTCATCAGGGCCAGGTCAAGGGACATTGCTGTCGATCACATGGAGAGGACCGTCCGGCTGCTGACGGATCTGGGTTTCTTGGTGAAATATGCAAAATCCTGCTCTACTCAATCTCGGAACGCGTTGTTCCTGGGGTCCAGGCTCAACATAGTATCCTGCCTGGCTGCTCCGTCAGAGGCTAGCGGCCATTTTGGGCAGGGTGCAAAAGCTGTTAGCACTGAAGATCGCCGGGGGTAGACTTACAGAGCCCTCCTTACCAGGACAGTCACAACTAATACTTTCCTGGGGGGATAGGGAGCACACACTGGATGTCTCCATGCTGGAGACTGGTTTGGGCCCTCGAGTCATTTCTCACGTCCCTCGAGGTCTGAGTGGTGAGGGTTTTCACTGAAAATACCACCACTGATTTACATCTGGAAGGATGGGGGCATCAGATCCCCAGTGCTTTCCAGAGAGGTGCAGAAGTTGTGTTTGTCGCCCAGGGGATGTTCCTCATTCCTTTTCACCTGGCGGGAGTCAAGAACACATTCGCCGATTCCCTCCGAAGGGAGCTGCGCTCTTCTCACGAGTGGGAGCGTCGGCAGGATCAAGTGGGCACCTTCTTCCTCAGGTGGGGCAGTCCCCAGATGGATCTATTTGCAGCAACAAACACCAAGTGCCAGCGGTTCACCAGCAGGTTCCCCCAGCTGGGGAGTAGGGTGTGCATTCTCTTCCCCTGGGAAGGCCTGTTCCTGTATGCGTTTCCTCAGTTGCTACTGCTATGAGTCGTCAGTCAACAATGGTACAGGATGATCCTCATCGCACCAGCATGGCCGAGGCAAGTCTGGTACCCAGATCTTCTCAGCATGTCGGCGGCCCCTCCAGTCAAGCTGCTTGTGGTCGTGAATCTTCTCGCCAGGGAAGGAGGTGCAATCCTGCTCTATGACCCAGGATTGCTGAACCTGAAGGACTGGCTCCTGCAGCATGAGTTTGGTAGGTACAAGCTGCCTGCGCACTACAGACACAAATGGAAGCGTTTTGCGACTTGGTGCCGGTCGCAGAAGATTAACCCTCTAAGGGCAACAATCCCCCAATTCCTCACTTACTTGTCATTGGTTAAGTCTGGGCTGGTGCATGCATCCATCAAGGTGCATCTGGTGGCTATCTCCCGCTGCAACAGATCTCTGTGACAGTGTTCTTTGGTCGCACTGCGTAGTGAAGGATTTCATCAAAGGACTGTTGCGTTCGTTTCTGCCGGTGAAGGCACCTGCCACAGTGTGGGAACTCCACGTGGTAATGACTAGTCTCATGGGGCCCCATTCAAGCTCTGCACAAGTTCCTGTCTTGGAAGACTGCTTTCCTCCTGGCTATCACCTCTGCCTGCTAGTGTAGGTGAGATCCAGGCCCTGTCCTGCAAGCAGCCTTACTTGGTGTTAGCTGTGTTTTTTCCAACACCTTCGCCGGCTGAACTGACTTTGCACTTGCTGGATGTGGCTTGAGCGCTGAAGTTTTGTGGCCCTCACAAAGTTTCCGGAAGAATTCTCAGCTTATTGTGAACTCTTGTCCTGTGAACTATGGGAAGGCCTTGTCAAAGGCTTACATTTCCAGGTGGCTGTCCGGCTGCATCACTCATTGTCACCTGTTGGCAAAACGACCGCTTCCTGGCTGTCTGAACCCATTCTACCAGAGCGATTGCTGCGATGATGGCGTTCTGTTCTGGATTACCCCTGCTGGACATCTGCAGGGCTGCTACGTCAAGGTCTACACGCTCTTTCACGAAATTCTACTGCATAAACAGATTCCAGGGAGGAGTCGAAGAGTCTGCCAAGCAATGCCATGCAACCTGTTCGCTTGACGGTGAGCCTGGTGAGGATGTTGGAGTAATTGCGTATGTTGAGCCTTGCCACCTCCCGTTGTTGTGTATGATGTACTGCTATGTATTCTTTATTTATGAGCATGCCAGACTTGTGCTAGAGAAGTTACATGTAAGAACCGTATGCCATCCCGGCTGGGAAGATTAACAGAACAAGCCAACTTTGACGTGCCCTTTGCAAGCACAACATTTTATAGCCATAAAGGAAACATTAACCTACCGCAATATAAGTGTAACAAAACTCATACTAACATTCTTATTGGCTGGTCCTCACCAGCCATGTAGACGCTATACATTGTTCAAAAGCTATTGGCAGGTACCATATCATCACAATAAGAACCACCCACCCCACATAAAAAATGCACCAATCCCATCTCGGGGGAAATCAGGTCAATAAGGGTGTGATGCTGGAAATGCATCGGTGGGACAGGGCCTCCGTATCATTGTCCTTTGCTGCCTTTTTACCGTGTGTTCTGTTGTGTTTTCCGTGCAGGAATTCATGTGGGACTCCTGGCGGTGCAGCTCTCTTCTGGTTTGGTGAACAGACCCCTGGGATACCCTTGCGGCACCCATGGGTGGGGGTACAACCCTGTGCCCGTAGTGTATGTTTTTGGGCACCTGTGGGTGGCCCGCAAAGCAGGGTATGGGCTGGTGGCAGCTCCATGCTGAATTTGACAGGTGCTCTGAGTATCCTCCATTTTGGGATACCCAGGCCCTGCCACTGGAATCGGTTGATTCCTGATAGAAAACAAGATGGCCCCCGTGGCCTCTTGCTTTCTATTGCCTGTTAACTTGTTTTCCCAAAGTCCTGGGAAGCCCTGACTCTGTCCCTTTCCCCCCCTGACTGGCTGTTGGGTGGTAGTTCCATATATGGTGGTGTTGTGAAGTCCAGTCCAGACTGGCTGGGGCCTTCCCAGTGACTGTATGTTGTGGGTGCACCCTGTGGGTGGGACCTGGGTGAATGAAGTATGTGACCAATATGCACTTCTTGTTGTGGATGTCTGGTTTCTGGTATGATAAACAAAGACTGAGACAGCCCTGTGTAGTGTTGAATGGCTGGGTACTTGTCCCAATCCACATTCCTTGTTGTGAGTGTCTGAGAGGGAGGAGGATGGCCTGAATGCACTGTGCCTGATTGGCTGACTGACTGCATGAATGCCCTTCTGTATGATTGGCTGCTGAGAGTCACTCAGCAGTGTGGGTGAGAGACAAGATGGTATATCTGGGGACCTCTCACCACTGGAAATTGTTCAGAAGCTGTGTCTACACATGAAGAGTAACTGGAACTGCTGATCCTCGACGCCCAGCTGGAAGTATACTTGCTGTTGCATTTGCCTTCCACCTGATCTGTAAGCTGCTGAATTTGTCGAAGACTGATCCGAGAGAGGACCTGGTAAGGCGCCCTCTTCCCGTGCTCCGAGGGACCATCGAGCACCGCTAACCTTTGCCGAAGCTCCCTGGAAGTCGGACCCTCGAAAGGCTGTCGACCCGAGACTGGACTGCTGAGGAGAACGAAGCAAAGCACCCGGACTTCGCCGCTGTCGGTCTATTGCCGTCGACCAGGGTTTGCAGGTTTGTGTAACCGCTGGAGGCCCGTCGAAGTTGTGTTGCCCAGCTGTGGGGACCACTTGACGCCGTGCCGCCAACGACCGGAGCCACCCGCTCCTTTGCCTAACAACATTTGAATCCAAGGACTCCCTTGTCCGCAACGTCGACCGATTTGTCCCGCCGGAGAAAGTCGAGGACGACCAACGGGCCGTGGCGAATACGCCGGTGGGTTTCCCGCCACCTGAAGGCCACAAAGACTTAGACTCGACGCCCTTGTTGGGCCACAGTTCTTCTGAAACTCTTTGCGGTCCTGAACAATCCATCGCCGAGGTGCCCCGTACACCTCATCCTCGCAGGACGTCGCTGACGAGCACTGCCTGGATCGACATCGGGGTCTCGGCACCCTTGAACTCATTGCCGACGACAAGTTCACCATCTTCGACACCTCTCGACGATCCGTGGCTTCTGCTTTAAAAGGAGTCACTCGAAGGTTCCTTCGCGTCTTCGAAGAACTCTACTCCACCAGGTACATTGGGGGGAGGGGGGGGTAATACCTTAGTAGGAGGAAATAAGACTAGTGAACAATATATGGACTGGGCTTGTGCTACATATCTTTATTTTACAGGTTGCCCAGGTTGGAGGGGGGGGGGGGGGGGGATCTTCACACAGAACTGTGCTTAAGGGTAGAGGCCAATATTCTGCCTATTGTTTCAACCATCTTGCGTTCCTATCTCTATTGCTGGTTTCCTTGTTATTGATCTGTGTGACATTTTAACCATACAGTTGATGCACTTTAATGAGATTTGATAACATTGGTGGTACCGCTCCAGAATTGTACATATTTATCTTTGTTGCTTTCCGATTACAATGTGCGTTATTGTGATCGTGTACATACCTTTGAATATTAATTATATAAAGACTGTTTTCAGTAATAGTGTGTGGACATTACTTTGTGGGGGTTTGGGGACTACACTGTACTTAAGAACCAGCCTGCATCACCTCCTGAGATGCTAGGCCTTGATTGCTCGTCCATTTCTACCACAATAGAGAATCTTGGCTGGGGTCCTCTGTGCGCCTCCTCTACCATATAGAGAGCGGAAGTACAGGCACCCCCCACCAGTATCTTTACAAAGGGGCTACATTTTAATTGAACCATGACACAGCAGACAAATGGTGCCACGCCATACCACTGTGGTAGTCCAATGAGCAACGAACCAACATGGCACACACCCTGTATTCATTTCCCATTCTCACCATCCACACATCTCGTATTGTCTTCCTGACCGCTCTTGATACGAACTTCACAAGTGATGTATACTTTCCCAATCTTGAGTCAGCACTTGTCTGGGACCAGGCAGTCATCCCTTGGGAAACGCTTCCCTTGCAATAAAGAGCTGGCATCTACCTCGACACCCCTCCCCACCTGCCCTTTAGCGGACTATGGCCTAATGCACTATAATTCCAGCTTAGTGCCTCAACCTGAGGCCTATTCAAAATGTTCTTGCTCATAGCAACTAGCATGCCTATAGGTTACAAGACACAATGCTGTCTTGTGCTTTACTGTTATGATCTAAAGTGCAAATGCCCATTTGTGAGCAGTGTGCTGCGCCAGATGAGTGTTCTTGTGTGCTGGCAATTTCTCCAGCTGCCATGTAACTCAAGTGATGTCATGAGCTAGGCTGCGTGCAGGTGTCGCACAATGTGCTGTTTTCTATGATGCATGCAGTAATCCGACGCCATACATCAGTTGTTTTTGCAATCAAGTAGCGCAGACAAGGGGTGAAATAGGAGATGCTGTCAGTTGTGCACAGATGCAGAGCAATGTGCTACATGAAAATGGAGGTGCTGCACCCTCCATGAACGGCAGTGCAAGCAATGCAATGTACCACAATGCTGGCAAAATTATAATGCAACTGCCTGTTATGGGAAAAGCAAAAATTTGCTTTTGTCTGCTATATTGCTACCCCTATTAACTTAAACTTATGGGCCCTGCTACTGTCCTTGGGGCACATGGTCATTATGTCACAGCTCAGTTCCTAATGCCCTGTTGGATCTTCCTTGGCCGTTACATGTGCTCATGTGGGGGACGCAGTGCCGCTGAGCTCTTGATTTGGTGGAAATGCCATTGTGAACCATTTTAAATGGGCCCCAAGATGCAAGAGTTTTTCACTTGCCAATACTTTAACATCTCTCCAACCATCTACATAACTGTAGAAAGAATGTTGCAAGTGCAAATATTGATGGCACCTTTTCTCCTTGATTTCGAACAGGCATCAGCTCTTGTGCTTCCCAAGAAGTTACATATAGGCTTCCTTGAAGTCTCATGTATACATAAGCCTGTTGACGGTTTTAAAATCCAAGGCAAGCTATTAAGCCTGAACCCCTTTAATACATTTGCTGTTGCTGTGCACATTGTTGAAACACGAGTTTGAGAAAACCAATGTGCATTGCTATTGAAAATGCTTCTTTATTACCCTAGCTTCAACAAGTTGTTTTTTTGCATTTGTATAGCGCCTTATGTATCATTGGTATGATCTCAAGGCGCTGGTAGGTTGAACGCCCTCGGGAACCACAGCGCAAGTCAGTTGAGAGTCGTAAAGTGCGTGGGCGCACCAGGTATGTGTGCAGCTGGTGTGGTTGTTGCAAGATAGCTGCTTCTTAGCGGTAGGTATGGTGCTTAGATCAGTTTGTGTTCAGTCTGGAGGGTGGACAACGGAGTTCTGGCTGCGCTGGGCCGGAAGAGACGCGTAAGCTAGCCGGTATGTGCTAGCTAGCTGTGTTTTATTAGAATGTTGGGTAGTTTGAGTCAGGTTAGTTTGAGAACAGCTTTACCGAATGTGTCATAGTACTGCTGTGCTCTAGTTGAATGGTGGTGTATAGGAGAGAGTAAGCATAGTAGTGCGATATTGTGGTAATCAGTAAAGTGTATGCGACTAGGCACACAATGGTGTTGGAAATACCTTCTAAGTTCAACTTTAACACAGTGACGCTATTCGGGCACATGCTGTTTATCACAATTGTGCCTAAATGTGGTACATGCTATCATTCACAATGCACCTACGTGAGGGATGTGCTACCAGTCATAATTACGTCGGTGTGATGCATGCTATTATTCACAATTCAAGCTAAGAGTGGAACATGTTAACATTGTTACACCAGTCTCAATGTGGCTCATTTTTACTAATGTCTCTGGGGGTGGCACTAGTTATTAATGCATGCATGTTAGGTTTTGCAGGACAACATCTACAGTGATGGTTCATTGGTGATCAGATCTCTAGGTGAGCATGATGTAATTATTGGCAGTTTACATTATGGGAAGGTAAGGAAGAGTGGCAAGTTTTTTTTTTTTGGAGTAGAGTAATTGCTCTACACCCCACCCATGCCAAACTTAGTTTTGTTGTCTGGCCGCTGCTGGCTTCCCCTGCTGACACCTTCAGACATTTCTTGGAGCCGCCAATGTAAGAGCTGCCCTTTGTCTTGGGGCCCTTAGCCACAGGGGCTGCCCTGGGAGGACTGCTTATGATCAGTTGGGTGTGGCAGAGGCACAGCCAATCAGGGGTGGGGACGGAACAGGAGGCTGACCAGGGTGGGGTGCCGGGAGATCCCCCAACGCACGCTGGGCCTGGGGGCACTCATACACACTATTTAAGGCAGTAATGGGGTCGCGGGATGGTGCGGGGGTTGTGGGTTGAAGCTACTTACCTGTGTCGGCAAAGGACGCATTTTGTTATCAATTTGGGTCAAAATGGAGGTCGCAATGAGGGCAACACTCACCTGGGCGAGTTGCAAGCAAAGGAGGCAGGAAGGCTGGCGCGCTACACCAAAACACTGGGAGCACACTGACCAATCAGGTCACGGGGCGGGCTAGGAAGGCGGGAGCAAGTGGGGAGGCAGGAAACGAGGGATGCGGGCAGACTGGGCTCGGGTTATTTATTTTTTCAAATTTGGGCCAAAATGGAGGTTGCAATGAGGGCAACACTCGCTGATTTAAATCATGACCCTTCCACAAAACCTTGCAAGTTTCTAATTCTAAGTGGCATGCTGCTCTCCCAGCAGATTTATAATCTGTATTTTTATTAAAACATTGTTCCAGGGATGGAAAACTGACCTGGTTCCCAATGTTTCAGACTCGCTAAATTATACATATCTGTACATTGTTAATGGGAATACATTAACAACATTGCTGTGCATGCAGGTGGTCTTGTTTACAGAGCAAATTACTTTGTAGTAATTGTCCATAGAAAAGAATGAGATTCAATGCAGTGAATGAAACAATTGTAATTTTGGGGAGTATGTCCTTGAATAAAACGTTTTTAAGCTTAGCTGGAATTCACCGTTCTACAGTGTATGCTAATCTCATTTTTTATAGTTGGCCATTTCGTAAATTGGACAGTGCATTACATTTTTTTTCTGAAGTCCAACTAAGGGCTTAGTAAAACCATACAACAGAGACTGTGCAAAACTCTTGAATGGGTATCGGGTAATAAAATTGTGGCAAAATGCTGCTGGTAAATTGTGGCAAAAAGCTGCGGTTTGACCCGGTAAAGGTGTACCCAATTATACCATTTAAGGGGAGCGGGAGGTGGCCCCTGGTCCCCTTAAATGGTATAATGGTTTCAGGGGTGTCCCCGCATCCTTTACTGGATTTTGATGGCAAAACCACTGCATTTTTGCCGCGATATTTTGTATTAACAGACATTTTTGCTGTGATTTTAAGATATGGAACCGTATAATGCTGTACCACTATATGGCAGCATAGACGGAGCAACCATGCTAACCTTGGGAGCGAGGGGGGGCTGTTGGAAGGTACAAAACTTGTAACTTAACAGGTGTATTTGTAAAGCACATGTTCACCCCCGAAGGGGCATCTTGGTGCTAATAACAGATGTTTATTGTAGTATAACAAGGATTCAACTCTAAAAAATAAAGGTTTGTTATAAACTCAGTAGGTCAAGGTAAGTCTTGGGATAAGTACTTTGTCATGGTCCTCAACGCATTACAAAAATGAATGCTATACAGACCAAAGCATAGACTCTGTTCAGAAAACTTAACATTCTCCAGTGTTGGGCAAGATTGTATGCAGTACCCTCTGGGTGCACAACAGCTTTGACCTCCTGGCAATAGGAACCCAGCCTTTGGTATAAGTCTGCACTACACAGATTGGTGCCGTGTTGAGCAGCCAGGCTTATCTCAAGGGGGTCAATGTGAGCTGTAGAGGAGTTGCACAGAGATTCACAGTGAAGTATTCAAATAAACTCTTACACACAAGGTTCCTTGATTAAACCACTGTTAATTTAAGTCAGTTTGAATAAGCCGCCTTCAGAAGGGGCAATATAACGGTAACGCACAAATATACACTTTCAGCAAATACCCATTTGGGATGTCCCACACACTACCTACACCCTCAGGTGACTTCAATATTTAGGGTGCTGGGGACATTGATATATCACTGTTGCATTTAGAATCTGACTTGGGAGTATGTCAAAGAAAAAGGTTATTGGAACAAAACAAGAGATCGCACAAATATTCTGAAGCCGGCAAGTACTTTTGGTAACCCCCAATGCAAAGTTAGTGAACCCCTTCCTGGAAGGAAGACTAAACGGTCAGAGGGAAGAAGAGGCATTCGGGGAGCCAGGCTAGGCCAAAGTCAATTGCGAAAAGTCTAGGTGAGCTGAAACACTTCTTGCAGGCAGGCAAGTCTTGCACAATGTTGTAAAAGTCTTTGTAGAAAAGAAGAAATCAAAGCAGGGGCACAATCTGATTAGGCTCGTGAAGTAAAGAAGCGGACAGCAACTCTACAAAGCAACCAAAACCAGGCTCAGCAGAGGACAAGTAAGGTTACAACAAGAGGTACTTTCTCGTAGACTAAAGTACTTTGGTTAAGAAAAGGGCTTTGCCTGGCTTCTAGCTCACAGATACTGTGTTCTTAGGCCTCAGTCGTGTGGTCAAGAGGGAGGACTTCTGGGGGCTCCTGCACTGCAATGGGACGGTCGCCGACCGCAACCAGCAATCTTCAAACAAGTGGCACTTGGGTGTTTCAGCTCATCGCGTCTACCGCAAATAGCAACACCGTTGTTCCTGGCTGTCGATGGGCTTTCCTTGCATCTGGGGTCCAGCACTTGAGGTGGCTCAGACTCGGTCAGTCCTGCTTCCTGGCAGTCCGGAGGATCTTCCTGGAGCTCTTGGCCAGCTTAAAAGCAACGCACACTATCTGGTGTTTCTCTCCCTGGCGATTCAGTTCCAGCAGTGGAAATTCAACCAGCTCGAGAGGATATCCAGGTGGCTTACTTAGGAGTTGATTGGTCCCACCAACTCAAGGGGAGAAGTTGTCCTTGCAGGGCGTCTCTAGTCGAACGAAAATGGGAGTTTCAGCACAGCAGCAGGGCTTCACTGAGCAAACCAACGGTCTAAGAGTTGCAGCAGGCGTCTTCAAGTCTTCGGATTCCTTCTTCCAGTGGTCGACTCTGCCTTCCAAGCCAAAAAGCCTCGCCTTTTATGCATGTTTCTCCCATTCATTCCAGCCTAGCTGTCTGCCACCCAGCAGGGTGGCTGTCCTAGATGGCCAGCCGGCCAATCACCTAAGAGTGCATTCCTATCTCCTTGGAGACTAAGCACAGGTCGATTTGGGCACCTCCCTCGCTTCCTGCCCCTGGCAGACAGCCTGGAGCCAGAAGCGAGTTTCAATTGTGAATCCCGCCAGACAAAACGAACAAAGGGACCAAACCTGGTTTGGCATGCTGAGTAAATCTGAAGGACCTTTCCACAAAGAAATGGGGGGTTGGGGGAAGACTGGCGCCATTTTGACAAAAATGGCACCCTTGGGTGCTTTACTACAGCTGCGAACGCAGCCCGCAGTAAAAACACCACAGTAGTTAAAACCACTGCCACCAGCCATTCATTGAGGAAAGGGTAACCTAAAAATGTTACATGAGAAACTAGACTAACTCCTCGAGCTATTGTAAGATAGTATGTGCTGGGTTTAGAATTTACAAAATGTCACTGCTCTTGGAAACAGTTTATCCAAGAGAGGGTATTTAAACCTTTGGGACATCTGAAAAACTTCCATGTGCCACTGTGCTGAAGGTACTGTGACACAATGTAAAATATGCCTATGGAGTTTGTCAGACTCCACAACCAAAAGAAACGCAGAAAACACATAGAACTAAAAGTACAAAGTCCCAACGTTCATCCAAAAGAGCCGGGGTTCTCTAAGGTGGGAGGAATTTAGCACTAAACTGAAAATTCTCCCTAACATCCAGCATGGATGGGGTCTGGCATCGATGCACTTGCTCATGAATATTCCCCGTCAGACTGGGAATCCTCAGTAAAAAGTTTCACTTAAAAACTGTATTTCTTCCATAAACCAATTGCTGGTCTCTGGGTCGTACTGCCCCAGCCAATGACTGCCCTCACATTAAGCCCCTCCTCTGGGAGCCATCTTCAGATTGTTACAGCATAATCAAGTGTTGGGAGTCTGAGTTTTGCTCGGTGAGTCCTATTTCTGTCAGAGCCCATTTGCGACCGGGGGTGGGGGGGGGGGGGGGGGATTTGTTGAATTTCGTGCCCCTCAAGGACAAGCATTGGTGAGTGTTCATCGAAAGTTCCAGAAGGCCTACTTCGCACTCCGGACCATGTCAGACGAGAAGAAAGAGGGAAGCTCTTTTCAAGCTGTTACAATTGCGAAACGTGTTTGTAGAGGACAAACTCCTTCAGTGCCTCTACTGTCTCCAACCGGACCACCGAGAAGGTGATTGTGAGATCTGCCTTTGGTTCAGCAAGAGAACCAGAGACGTACCCCTCCCCGGAAGGTTTTTAAGGCTGGTAACCATCTTTCCACTCAACCTTCGCTCTGATGGCAAACACTCCTCCGACATCTGCCACCTCCTAGAAGAACTTGACCTTGATGGCCTCTCTCACCGAGATTCGGTTCACGGCCAGCTGTCAAGTTTTGACACTCTCCTCCCTGATGGCTACAAGATCGTCTCCGCCCCCAGATCGAACCGGCCTGGTGGGGGTGTAGCCCTGATCTTCCCTGAGTGGATTCCTACCTCTATCATCCCCACTCTTCTTTCAAATGCCTTGTCTGCAGGCTCTCCTGGACACTTTCACTGTTGCAACTCTCTACCGGCCTCCTGGTCATATTACCTCTTTTCTCTGAGTGTGCTGTCCTCAACCACTCTACTCCTTCTTGATCTCAACATCCATCTTGATTCTCCCTGTCCCTCATCTGTGCTCTTTCGCGACCTCCAACTCGCTCTCCCTCCCCTCCGGCCCGACTCACTCTGCTGGTCACACATTTGATGTCCTGATCTTCTCTGGCCTCCCTGTCTACTCCCCTCACACTCCTCTCCTGGAGTGATCACTCCCTCCTCTGTCCATCTCACCCCCCCCCCCCTACCCCCCAGCCAAGCCTTCCAAGATTGCCACCCACCTTCTCAGACACCCGACCCATGAAGCGTGTCAATCGTGGCTTTCACTACCAGTCTCCCCATCTCAGGCTGACTCTCTCTCTTGACACAGGCCTGTCCCTGCTCTACTCCTCTATTTCTGCTACTTTTGATGTTGTTTCCCGTCATGAGGATCCGTTTGAAGTCCAAAGCCAAGTGTAATTCCTGGTATGACTCAGACCTTGCTGCACTTAAGCGCAAGTGTAGGGCAGCTGGGAGGAAATGGAGGGCTTCCTGCTCATCCTCTGACAAACTGGCTTGCCACCTGCTCGAAAGGCAGTACCGTCTCGCTGTCTGCTCCCAAGAAGAGCCCACATTCAAGCCTGCGTCTCTGTGGCATTTAACAACTCAGCTGAACTCTTTAAAATCTGCAAGGAGCTCGCCAACCCTGCTGCAGTCTCCACCCCCTTCCAGCCCCCCCCCCCCCCCCCGCCACCCCATTCTTGCCTCCCAGGCTCTCTTTGCAATGCCTCTCACTTTAATTCCAAAACCCATGACATGTCCACCCACCTAAGCCCCGCCTATGGCAGCCATCTTCAGATTTTTACCGCATTTCAAGTGTTGGGGAGTCCTTGTGCTATAGCTCTTGCTTTTACTGCGTTTTGCTCTATTTTTCGGTCAATCGAGCCTCAAGCTTTATCGATCCATTATCTGACTAACAGGGAACCGTTATTTTCTGAACTTTCTATGCCCCTGGGGTGATTTTTTTTTTTTTAAATTTCTTTTAAATTTTTTTTTTTTCGTCAAGTTCACTTCTTGGAGCATTCCAGAAGAATCTTGGAGGCCTACACCGCGTGGACATGGCCAAGGATAAATGAGACTCAGCGCCTCTGTTCAGGATCTGCCCAGGATGCGGGCTGTGGAACATCTTCCTGGACGATGGGCACTCCCTGTGCCTTTAATGCCTGCATTCAGACCGCTCGCATGTAGAGGAGGCCTTTGCTTTCTGCAAGGACATGGTGCCACGCACTATGAAGGACCGTTGCAAGCGGCTTGCCGAGTGGCTGCAGATTAGGACCCTGCTGGCTGGTGAGCCCCGGCAGCATGCTTCTCCCAAGACAATCTGAGCAGTCTTTTAAGACCTTGGAGGGCGCTACGGCGAACCAACATAAGGCAAAGCTCCATGGGCACTGGAGCGCCATTGGTACGGGCTCCGAGGAAGCCAGGCTGGGCGCGGCATCGCCGACGCAGTCGGCCACTAGCCAATGCTCCAGCTCGGCAAAGAAAAGGAACTTGGGCCACCCGGGTAAGCTTCTGGAGAAGGCCCGGTGGACTCTGACTGAGAAAGCCAAGGGGGAGCAAGGCGTTTACCCTCCCCCCCCCCCCCCACAGTGAAGGCCTCAGACGCGCCCACGGTCGTGAAGGCCAAGGTTCACCAGGCTAAGGCATCTATTGAGGGAGTGGTAGCGTCCCTGGGGAAGGCCGCAGATGCGGTCCTAGTGGAGACGACCCCCAAGACGAGTTTCCTTGTCCACTCTGAGGGAATAGTCTTTCCTGCCCATTGAAGACTCCCGTGAAGACCATGAGGATCTCCCGAAGGCTGTCGCCCCTGGCCGAGAAGGGGGGTGGTGGGCACGGTAGTCCTGCCGGACTCGGGTATCTCCTACGAAGAGGATCCCTCAGGCCTGAAGACGGTGCTTGACAAGAAGTTCGTCGAGGCCAGGTCCTATGGGAAGGACCCTGACGAGGCGGATGTGGAAAGTGATGAGGGAACCAATGAGGGGCGGCAGGGTGGTGAGGACTCCACTGCCTACGCTCACGTCGCAGCCGCCGCCACAGACGGACATGTCAGCAGACATCCTGCAAGCTCTGCACACCCTGTGCTCAGCAATAAGATCAAGGATGCCTGTGCCTGACGGGTGATCCAGCTGTGCCTGGACCATCAGGGGACCCGCTGCCTAAGAAGGGACAAGCCCATCCGCCTCCACCCTACCATCCTTCGCCTCCATCCCCTCTGCTGAGGGACTAGAGGGAGACTGGTACGGACGACAAAGGACCTCCTGTCGCTGGTACCCAGGGCTTCTCCACCCGACGAGATTGGCTCGTTCCATGCCATGATTTCTAGTTCCTCTGAGCTATTTCAACTGAACCCCGAGGAAAAGGAGGGTTTCCTTTTTCCCACCAAGAGGAAGACCGTGCTCTTGATCCCGCTGTTGTACGACATTTGGGGACGAAGGACGGTCCCTCCTGAAGAACCCGTCCCGGCAAAGACACCGGTACAAGAAGAAATACAGGGGGCCAGACACTGCACCGAAGTGTCTCAGATCTCAGCTGTCCCCGGACTCTGGTCTCGGCGGCGGCCAGGAAGAAATCTGCAGGGTCGGCGGCATCGACTTCCACGTCCCCACCGGACGGCAAAGAAGCTAGACTCCACGGGACAGGGTCATCTCAGCGGCAATGACCATTAATGTGGCCAAAGCTCTCGCCATCGCGGCCCACTGACGGGGAGCTTTGGTTTAAAATCGCCCCTCTCCTGGACTTTCGAACAAGGGGGCAGAGGCCCTTGAAATCCTACAAGGCGGCGAGGTGGCATCGGACCATGCCATCACTGGCCACAGACCTCACCATCAGTCTTCCGCTAGATGGGCAATAGCGTTTGCCTTCGTCGGCGAGGTTGGCTGAAGGCCAGCTATTGCTGTATAGACAAGGGTATTGGACATGCCCTTCGATGGGGACAACTTGTTCGGCAAGACGGCGAACAAATCTCTGCAGATACCGAGATGGCTCGTGCTTTGGGCACACTCCAGCAGCGACAGCCATCCTTTCGGTCCTCCGGAGGCAAGTCCCATGGTGTCTCCAAAAGGATTCAGTGGCAACTTCTCTTCGTACCTTCAACCAACCCATTCCTCAGCCCAGGAAAACTACAGAGGCCGCAGCTAAGCCAAAGGAAATAGTCGCTGCTAGGGAGAATTCTCATTTATGGCTAATTTCCCTCACCTAGTGAGTCCCCCAGCAGCTTTGCTGGACTTCTGGAGTTTATTTTTTTCCACTTGGTAAGAGTGAGCTTTTTCCCCCACTCTGTTTTGCCATGTGTATTTCTCTGTTTTTGTGATTGTGGGCTCTGAAGTACACCACTTCAGTAGCCCCCTTATTTTTGTGTCACAGCACCTTCAGTGCCGTGGCACAGGGTTGTCTTTGAGACTTCCCCCGACTCCATTTCTGAGGCTGACTAATGTCCCCCAGAAAAGGGTAAAGTTGCCATTAACTTTACCTAATCAATCTACCACAGATCCAGTACATCCCATCTTCCATGGAGTACTGGGAAGGGTTAATTCGTATCCCTTTTTATCTGTACCTCCTAGAGCATTGTTTCGCTCTTTTAGCACTGCCACCAGCCATGTCTAAATGTTATCTACCCTAACTTTTCTACTGTGATTATGTTAGATAAACGTGGTATTGTTCTTGGCTATTATATTAGCCTCGAACATAAACCCGCTTGCCCAAATCTTCTTTCTTTTGGCTCCGGTTGGGTTTATTCGCCATTTTTGTTAAAGTCCTTCTTGTGTTTTTTACTTTGCGTGGCAAACTAGGTTCGCCTTCTTTGTTCACCATCTTTCGACAGGCTTCTGCTCAGAAGCCCTCCACCAGGCGCCTGGGTGTCTAGGTGGTCTGAATGTGAGGGAGGGGTGTAGTCACCCCCCTGCACAGGGTATCCTAGGAAACACAAGTCTCACTTTGCCATGATTGGCTGAGGTGGTTGTCCAGGCTGGACAACCCCCCCCTCCCCTGCTGGGTGATTTGACAGCCAGGCTGTGTGAATGGGGGTTTTTGCGCATAAAAGGCAGGTCTCTTGGGCTAGAAGTCAGTCGCCACTGGAACTACAAGGAACCGGAGAGAACGACTCCTGCTGCAACTACCCCATCCCGGTGAAGCCCTGCTGCAGTCCTGAGCTATCTACCCTTGAACGACTAAGAGGATCCAGTCCGGAGTCGTCTTCCCTTGAGCCTGGTGGGGATAACCAGCTCATCTTCCACAGCCAGAGGATCCTCTTCCTTGGTCTAAATCGCTGCACACTGCTGTAGCGGCCCAGATGGCCACCTGAAGAGCCTCTCCTGTTTTTAAGGAACGCACCTTTTATTCCTTGTCGCTGCTGCCGGCTTCATCCCTGTGTGGTGCAGACACCCTTCAGACGTCCTTCACAACGAAGCTCCAGGAACCGTGGGTCTGCGGGAAACCAACAGGAACTGCCAGGGCACCACCTGCACCATTGGAATAAGGTACTGTGTTCTGCTTGAGGAAACTGGGTGAACCCCCTTTTCTTCATCTCCAAGGCTTGCCCTCGTCTTCCCTCCTTCTTATAACTTTTGCTTCCGAACATTGACAATATCGAAGTACTTTTGGCTACATTGAATCGTGAACTGTCTGTGTGATCTTCGGCAACAGGCCCCGGTGTCACTTGACCCTTGCTCCGGCCCTTTGACTTTTGAACTCCTGTCTTTGAGCGTTTCTAGATTCTGTCTGCCTAACCAAAATACTGCCTGTGATTGTTGCCTCCAACTCCCTCTAGGGTATCTCGGGTGCTAAGTGTGTTTTGCCCCGTTAGCATTTCATGTCACAGATACGCGTTTATTTAGTAGACCGAACTTTCAAAGTGATCGCAATCGTATTCGCAGTAAAGTGTTTTGTTCATAACACAGGGTACTTACCTTGAGACATAGTGAATTGGTTAGTTGTAGTATATTTAACGTGTGGTTTGTGTTTAAGTTTAATAAAAGTGTTGTGTTTATAACTAATGGTTTAAAATAAATGTACTTATATTTTTCTACCTGAAACCTTGAGTCAGTGTTTGGTTGAGTCACAGTAATTGTGGTCCCTTTGTGTAATCTCTGCTACTGCTCATATACTCTTGAGATAAGCCTAGCTGCTCCGCCACTGCTACCACTCTGACATAGCGGTACAGGCTTGTACCAAAGGTAAAACTTGTATTGCCACCTGTGGTCTTAATTGTGCGTAGTGGTCCCTAAGGGCACTGCACAGGAATCTGCCTAACAGTCGCTAAGGCCCCCAAAGTGGGCCGTCCATTGGTTGCTGGACACACCCTGGAGTTCCTGGATCTCTGCCGCCTCAAGTCCCAGAAGTTTCGGATGGACACCCTTCAGCATGTGCTGGGACAACTGGAGGAAGGGGATTTCCTGTTCTCGCTGGACCTGGAGGATGCTTATCGTCACATCCCCATCCACACGAACATTTGTACGCTTCGTGGTCCAGGGGCAGCACTATGAATTCAAGGACCTTCCCTTTGTTTTGAAGTTGGCGCCAAGGGTCTTCAAGTGCCTGTCTGCGCCTGCAGGGGATCCACATCTACCCCTACCTGGACAATTGGCTAATCCGAGCGAAGTCAAGGGAACTCGCCGTCCAGCACATAGCGAGGACAGTCCGCCTGCTCACATAACTGGGGTTCTCAATGAGCTTGGTGGCATCACAGGACGCTTGGTTTCTGGGGTACAGGCTCAAAAGTCTCACGCCTGGCTTCGCCGTCGGGGGGACATGAAGGCCATCCTGGGCAAGGTACAACGGCTGTTGACCATGGAAGTTGCCAGGGTGAGGTCCAAGTCCCTGCTTGGCATGTTGTCCTGCATCTACCTCGTTCGGCTGTGGCCACCGCAAGAGTTCCTTAACACCCTCAACAAGACATTGTCGAGCTATTCAGTGGTGGGTCGTCTGCGTGGATCTAGCGGCGGGCAGAGACTTCCAGACCCCAGCACATCAGGTGACAGTGACGACGGACGCCTCCCTGGAGGAAAGGGGCGCGCACACTGGAAATCTCACACAAGAGGCCTTTGGCTACCAGAGAAGTCGTTACAGATCAACGTCCTGCAGCTCTGCGCTGTTTTTTGGGTCCTCAAATCATTCCTTTCTGTCCCTCAAGAGCAAGGTGGTGCGGATCTTTACCGACACCACCACGATGTTCTACATTCGGAAGCAGGGGGCACCAGATCCACGCGCCTCCAAGGAGGCGCAGGATCTTTGGCACTGGGCTGTCGCCCAGAGGATGTTCCTGGTAGCCTTTCATCTGGCAGGAGTGAAGAACACTGGCGCTGACTCACTCAGCAGGGAGCTGCGCTCTTGCCAAGAGTGGGAGCTTCGGCAGATCAGGTCAACCGACTGTTTCGAGGATTGGGCAATCCCCAGATCGATCTGTTTGCGACGGCAACTAACACCAAGTGCGGGAGGTTAGCCAGCTGGTTTCCCCAGCCAGGGAGCATGGCGGGGGGGGGGATGCATTCTCCTTCCCTTGGGACAGCCTGTTTCTCTATGCATTTCCCCCGTTGCATCTGCGACTCATCAGTCAACTCAGGATGATACTCGGCGCACCGGCGTGGCCGAGGCAGATATCCGGACCTTCTGGACATGTCAGCGTCCCCTCCAGTCAAGCTTCCGGCTTCCCAGGGTTGCTGAACTTGCAGGCTTGGCTCCTGCAGCGCTAGAGTTTGGTGGATACAATCTCCGGGCGAACTTCAAGGAGGTGCTTGCCAGGGCTTCGTCTACACTGAAATGCTACGGCCATAAGTGGAAGAGGTTCGCTGTCTGGTTCTGTGCACTGAAAATACACAATGGACTACGGCCTCCGCCGGTGCTGCCGTAGTTGCTGACCAAGGCAGGGTTGGCCCATGCTTCCCTCAAGGTTCATCTGGCAGTGATTTCCCACTACGCCAGAACTCCAGACACTATGACTACGACGACCGCCCCGGTTAAGGAATTCATTAAAGGACTTTTCTGTTTGTTCCCGCTGGTGAAGGCTCTGGCCCCGGCGTGGGAGCTCAACCTGGCACTGACTAGGCTCATTGGAGGGAGGGGGACCCGTTCGAGCCTATGCATTTGGCACCACTGAAGTTTTTATCGTGGAAGACAGCGTTTCTTGTGGTCATTGCCTCTGCATGATGAGTGGGAGAGATTCAGGCCCTCTTGTAAACCACCTTAATTGACATTCCACAAGACGAGGGTGGTGCTGTGGACGCACCCCCCTTTCATGCCCAAGGTGTCTTCGGACTGTCATCTCAACGAGCCCTTGGTGTTACCTGTTTTCTTCCCGTCGCCGGCTGAGAGGACTTGGCACTCGCTGGATGTGGCTAGAGCGATGAAGTTCAACGTGGACAGCACAAAGTGTTTGCGGAAGACATCACAGCTCTTTGTGAACTTTGGCCCTGTGAACCAAGGGAAGGCCCTCTCCAAGGCTTCATTTCCAGGTGGCTCTCCGGCTGCATCACCCATTGTCACCAGTTGGCAAACCGACCGTTGCCTGGCCGTCCGAGAGCCCATTCGACCAGAGCCATTGCTGGAACTACGGCGTTCCTGTCTGGTGTGCCCCTGCTGGACATCTGCAGGGCTGCTATGTGGAGGTAGACTCACACCTTCACTCAGTTCTACACCAACACCACTCTGACCCTGAACCGGTCAAAAGCTCAACTGACCAGTGTCGAGCTAGATATCAAAAGAATAGATATTACCATCCCAGTCCCACACCCGAAGAAAAGCGAATGCAAACAATACTAACTATGAAACAGCGGGGTCAAAACAGCACCAACAAAGCGGATCTGCCCACAAGGAACTAGCATCAACCCAAACGGAATCACAAGGACCTGAATCTGGATACAGACCCACAAAACCAACCCTCAATCTTCTGCATACTTAAGCCACACAAACCCAGCAAACCGCATGCACTTTACCACACTGCGTCAACACATAATCGCATAATCACCTATAGCACTCAAGGTCTCGTCCGAAACTAGCACCAAAGCCTAGCAGTCGGTGTATACTGAGCTGAAGCCGCCAACAGCACATCACTTCTTCCACTCTCCTGCTCCCTTCCTCCCAACTAATCCTATTCCGTCCTTCCTGTTTACAGATCCGCCAGAGCGCATGGGGACCAATTCCGTTGGTCAAGGTGCGCTATATAAGTACCTATAACAGTTCTACTGCGTCGACCAGGATTCCAGGGAGGAGTCCAGTGTCGGTCAGGCAGGGCTGCGCAACCTGTTCGCTTGAAGGTGAGCCTGGTGAGGAGGTAGGGGATGCTTAATGTTGAGCCTTGCCACCTCCCATGGTTGTGCATGTGCACTGCTATGTATCCTTGAGCATGTGAATCCATGCCAGACCCCATGCTGGAGAATGAACAAGTTACTTAACTGTAACTGTTGCGCTCCAGCATGGGTCTGGCATGCATTCACATGTGAATCCTCCCGCCTACCCCTCTGCGACTCTTCTCTTGGTCCTCCTGCCACTTTACGTGCTACCAAATCTGAAGATGGCTGCCAGAGGAGGGGCTTGGGTGGAGGGCAGTCATTGGCTGGAGGCAGTATGACCCAGAGGCCAGTAATTGATTGTTAGGGGAAAGAGAAACACAACTGATTTTTTTTTCTTTACCGAGGATGCCCAGCCTGACATGGAATATTCATGAGCATGTGAATCCATGCCAGACCCATGTTGGAGAACAGTTACAGGTAGGTAACGTGTTCCTTTGCCTCTGGATCTTTCAGTTCCCCTATGAAGCACTCACTTTTGCATCCTCTCCTCAAACACACAGCTGATCCCTCTTGTCCGGTTAACTACCGCCCAATTTCCATCACTCCCTTTTTGGGGAAGCTCCTGGAAAAGTTGGCCATCTCCCAGATTAACCTTCTTTCTGACTGTTGGCTCTCTCCATGACCACCAATCTGGTATAAGAGCTGCTAATCCAGAACACAACTGCGAGACTTGTCCTTGCCCTCAAGCCCTGGGATCCCTTCATTGACTCCCAGTGGATGCAAGGACAAACAATCTGCATTGTCCACAAGGCTTTCTGGGGCCTGTGTCCAAAATATCTTCAACTATCCCTCTGTAAATACCTCCCCTCTCGAGCCCAATGCTCCTCTACTTCCAACTCCCTCAGGGTTAGTCATTTTTCTAAGAAACAAGCTGGGGGCAGATGTCTTCGGCTGGTGCCTCCCTTTGGAACAGCCTCCCGACCACCTTGAAACTTGGGAACCTTCTCTGGTTCTGGAAGCACCTTAAGACCTTCCTCTTCATTTCTGCCTTCTCCCCTGCTGATCTGCTTCTCTTGGCACCGTGCACGGAGACTACGACTGAAATGCAGGCGGCGTGGGACTTAGTAAGCCTGCTGAACCAGTGGCAGGAGATGTATCGCTGGACATATTCTCAACCCTGCACATGTTGGTGTCAGAAATTCAGAAGGGGATGCCCCTGACCCCGGTGGCCCTGAATCGACCTCTGGTGACAGGAAGCCCCACCGGCACTGCCTCATCAACCTCTGCACCCCGGCTCCTTCAACACCCCCACCCATCCAAGGGACCAGGACACTGGAACAGATGCAGCGACTGACGGCATCGTTATGGAGGGCGTCTTGCTGCAGCAGAGGGTGTGCCCTCAAGGCGAGGTGGGGTGGTTCCTTGCCATGGTCGCCATGGCGTCCAAGCTCTTCCAGCTGACGGAGATCTGAAATTGAAGGTTTCCTCTACCAGAGGTATGAGGTAAAGAGGAAGACATCATGCTGGTACCCCTCCTGGATGACATTTGGGAGGAGGCCCTGGCCCTGATGAACCCAGCCTCAGCCAAGCGGGATAGTGAGGGAAAGAAGTTGGACGTAATTGGGACAAGAATCATCTACTGGGCACTCTTCAGCAACACTGCCCATCCTTTCGCGCCTCCGACTGAAAGTCCAGCAGATCGACTAAGGGTTTTGGTGGGGGTTCTCTTCGTCGTACTATCTACCCTCCCGGTCCACAACCCAGGAGGCCTTCAGGGGCTGTTCCAAGGCTTTTGGTGGATGTGGCCACCGCTATCCCCGCTCCCAAGGCGGGACACAGGCGCCAAAGCAGGACTAAACCGTCCAGGATGTCGGCAGCTGGCTGGAGAGTCATCAGCGAGTGGAAGATACCCACCGACAGATGGGTGCTGGACGCTCTTGCCCAAGTTTCAGCAAAAAAAGTCCACGGATCCCTCCCATTGCCTGAGAGGAACAGCACATCCCTCGGTATGGGCCATGCAGCGATAGAACTAGTTCCAAGACTACTCAGGGCTCCGCAGTCTCGTCCAGATGATACTTAGTCAAGAAAGACTGGGAGCTGGAGGCCCATTCTTGACGTGCGGCATCTCAACAAATGCCTCCAGTCCCAAACTTCAGGATCGTCCTGTTGCAGCACGTGCTCGGCCAACTGGAGGAAGGAGACTTCTTGACTTAGATGGATCTGGAGGATGCGTACTTGCACATCTCCATCCACAGGAAGCATCAGAAGGTCCTATCTTCAGCCTGAAGTTGGCACCCAGGGTGTTTACGAAGTGCCTGGCACCAGTGGCAGCCCATCTGTCTACAGGGATACATGTGTACCCATATTGGCTCATCTGGGCCAAGTCAAGGGAAGTGGCTGTTGGCCACACGGAAAGGACCGTCCAGCTGCTGACAGATCTGGGATTCTCTGAATTATCCAAAGTTCTGCGTTATTCCATCGCAGAAACCTTGTTCCTAGGAGCCAGGCTCAACACTGTCTCCTACCTGGCATCACCCTCTGGGAGAGTGTAGCAACCATTTTGGTGAAGGTACACCGGCTGTTGGCGCGGAAGACAGCCACAGTGCAGACCATAAATTGTCTGCTTGGCACGATGCCTTTGTGCATCTACCTTATCTGACTTTGCAGGCTACAGATGCGTCCTTCAGGAGTTCCTGGATGCTCGCTGGATTCAAGTGTCTGGAACCTTTGCAGACCAGATTCCTCTTGGCGAGTTCTGTTGAGAGATAAGGTGGTGTATCCACTCCAATGTAAAACAGGGGTAGGGTTCTGGGAGTCCCTCTACCGGCACAAACGCAGCCCATTGACCTATTCTTGGGTGGATGGCCCCCAGGAGGGTCTTGACCAAGTCTTTAGCTCACTGTCCATTTCACAGAGTAGAAATATCCCTCCATATCAGTCTTTGTCCTGCCCACGGGCAGTCCAACATCGAAATGCTAGGCAATTCTCCGAACAAGAGTACCAACAGCAACTCGGGGCTCGGTTTCAGAACCTCCATACCAGGAGACAGTCACCATGGACGCTTCCCTTGAAGGCTGGGGAGCACACACCGGACTTGTGTACACCAGAGGCCTGTGGCTGCCTAAAGAGGGCGATCTCCACATCAATCTCCTGCATGTCCATATCCTGGAGCTGTGGGCAGTGGTCTTGGGGGGGGGGGGGGGGGGGGGGGGGCGGGCCTTTGAGCCTATCCATCAGGCTGCTTTCATCTCATGGAAAATTGCTTTCCTCGTGGCCATCACCTTCGCCAGGAGGGTGGGTGAGATCCAGGCACTATCCTGCAAACAGCCTTAATTTACTTTCACGACACAAGGGTGGTGCTGTGGACGCACCCTTCCTTCATGCGTAAAGTTCTGTCGGAATTTCACCTCAGCGAGCCTTTGGTGTTGCCCATGTTCTTTCCGAAACCTTTCTCACCGGCTGAATTCGCACTCTGGATGTGGCGCGTGCTAAAGTACATGGCACGCACAAGGTTTCCGGAAGACGTCTCAACCATTTGTGAACTTTGGTCCTGTGAACCATGGGAAAGCTTTCTCCAAAGCTTCCATTTCTAGGTGGCTCTCTGGCTGTATCACGCACTGTTACCAGTTGGCGAAACGCCCGCTGCCCGGCCCTCATAACCCATTCCACCAGAGCGATCGCTGCAACGACAGCGTTCGTCTGGTGTGCCCCTGCTGGACATCTGCAGGGCTGCTATGTGGATGTCTATGTACACCTTCACAAGATTCTGTGTCGACAGGGATTCCAGAGGAGTCCGGGGTCGGCCAAGCCGTGCTACGCAGTCTGTTCGATTGAAGGTGGGCCTGTTCTGGAGATGTGAGACTTGCTGCGCTCTGTGTTTGTGTAATGATATACTGCTGTGTATTCTTTATTCATGAGCATGTGAATCCATGCCAGCTCCCATGCTTGAGAAGGAACAAGTTACTTACCTGCAACTCTTGTTCTCCAGCATGGATCTGGCATGGATTCGCATGCAAACCCTCTCTCCTTCCCCTCTTCTTGGTCATACTGCCACTTTATGTGCACCCAAATCTGAAGATGGCTGCCAGAGGAGGGGTTCAGGGAGGGGGCAGTCATTGGCTGGGGGGCTGTATGACCCAGAGCTCAGATTGGTTTATCGGAGAGACAGTTTGTAAGTTATTCTACCGAGTATTCCCGGCCTGACGTGCAATGAGTATGTGAATCCATCCATGCCAGACCCATGCTTGAGAACAATGCTTACAGCGAAGTAACTTGTTCCCTATACGTTGCTGAATGGCAGAACATATCTAAGGTAAGTAATAACTTTACAAGTAATTAACATTTTCTAAACTTTTACTTTTCAAGTCAGACCCCTTAAATTATCCAGCCCTTCAGTTCACTGAGGCAGGAGTATGGTCTAGGAGCCAGCTGTAGAAAGGGTGAGATGAGGCTCAGTTGCAGGCGAAGTTAGAGTTCCAGAGGAAGACTGTCAAACAAGTATTCTACTTTCGAAGTTAGTTGAGGGTCCAGGTACTTCTGAGAAGACACCATAGGAGGATTCCAGCAGAGGCCTGGGTGAACTGCACGAAGGGACTCCCAATCGCCCCAAAGCTAAACAGGAATCACAAGGGACTTAAGTAATACCTAGGCCACCACGGTATTGCTGCACACAAGATGAGTTTGCAGCAGGACTACTTCAGGATCTTTAGCCAAAAACCCAGGCACTGAATTCCTTATGAAGACAGAAAACGGGTCCCTGAATGGGCTTTTTCAGCAAGGATTGACGTAGAATGCACCAGACTAGAGTTTCTTAGTGGCTAGATGCCGGCTGTGTGGTTTTGGTGCCCTTTTCAGGAGCCAGAAGACTGAATATCGCCTGTCGGATTCTTTGTTTGCAAGGTCCAGCACTCTTGTGAGGGTACTTTAAAGACTCTAGTCATGTCTCTGGAGGGTCCAGCAGGATGCCCACAAAGTTTCTGCAAGACTCGGAAGACCTTATGCGCACAATGGCTTGAGGTCCCAGGGTATTGCAGCCCCGCAAGGTCTCGGCACAACCTGGGATGGCTCAAAATGCAGGTCTTGAGGCTAGTGGGTCTCGCCAGTCTCTGGGTCGTCTGTTTCAGGATCCCCAGGTGATTTGGAAAGAAGGGTAACAGCAGGCTTTTCAGTCGCTGGAAATGGTCTTAGCAGCATTTTCTTCATCCTTCTTGGTTCCAGTGCTTGACTACTTCTGTTTCCAGGATCTGCTGGTTTCACGTGATAAAATGTAAAGGGATCCAAAAATTCTTTAACCTTGGGAACTGTAATTTTCACAAGTTTATCCAGAGAAAGTTGAAAGGAGAGCACCAAAGGCAACCCAGCAACAATAGGCAGAATGTGCCAAAAGTTGTAGGAGGATAAAATAAAGGCAACACTATGGAGAGTTTTAAAAATGACACCCATAAAAAGAACGAAAGACTAAGTGTGGAAAGGTTCCCAGTTAGAGGTATAGGGAAAAATAATTCACCAATAAAGCAACTGCTGGATTCGACACAGGTCAGGAAGATTTATTATTGCTATGAAAATCGTACATGACAGCATCAAACTTTCTTGTCAGTCCCAGCCAATCCATTTTAGCACTACAGACACTCCCTTCCGGCCACCTTGATGCGAAACAGGCCTGCACTCTGTTCTGGGTACTTGTGTCCTGCAAACATCAAACCAGCAGAAGTCTTGCCTTTCTCAACCTTCTAACGCAAGGCTCTGCAACATGCAGATCTCAGGCGTTTCGGACTAAAATTGCCATGATCCATCACCATTGACCTTGCAGGTTAGGGCTGATGGCAGTTGTAGCCCAAAATATCTGCACAGCCAAAGGTTGTGAATCACAAACATGTTAACATTTGACTCTTAACCTCATGGCCTTATCCTTCAAACCCATTCTTTCCTTGACGTTACCGCTCATCTACCACTGTCTATCCTTGTCTGGGTCTAATTCTTTAGGCACAGCTTTCTTCCCTTACCCCTTCCATATAAACCTCACCTTTGCATGCTGGCTCAACCATTTTGCATGATTTGGCACTGGACAAGGTTTGATTGCAATCAAATCCTTGCCGTGAAATGTAATTCTAATATGAAATTGTGCATGCGTCAAACCTCAGTCCATTGAGCACAGCCTGTTCATTCCTTCTGGGATGTTTTCATAATGGTGCACATGAACAGAGTAAGTTGGTGGTCACCATCTTGCTTATCCAGTCGTCCAGTTCTCATGGCTGGGAGGAAGAGGGCTGTAACACTGATCTGGATAGTGTGTGCTTCTTGAGTAATCCCATTTTCTTTTTCTTTTAGGAAGGTTTTGTGGTACCCGACGAAGGAGCACCGCCAGAGGAACAAGAGGAATATTAATGCTGCTCAAACCAGCATAGCAATCATCGGAATTATTTGCCCCAATCATGTGCTTATCTGTAAAAATATTCCCTTTTTATTCTTAGAGGACTGTTTCTTTCAGAAGCAAAAAGACCTCCCTCTTAAAGTGCACTTGCAGAAGATTCACTCCTTTATCCAGTGGTTATTTCCTAGAACAGTATTAACATCTAGCGCAGGTATGGTATGTGAAGGAAGGAGGTGGCAGCATTTCCTGGTCCAAATTGGTTTATGCAGTCCATGGCCTCGAATGTTGGAGATTCACGTTTGCATGCTGCACGCCGTGGTGGATGCTTGAGGGACACAAGTTAATTGGACCTAGATTTCCCAAAATGGTTAAACTAGATCATAGCAAAATGAACTTAAATCAATAAATGCCTTAAGAGTATTTAAAGTATGCTTCCAAGCTTGTGCTGCAGGATTGAGACTACCCCACAGAATGCCCAAGGATCTGTGAGCCACATTAAAGGGCTTGAATGAGGTCTGCTTCATGCCTTTAACAAGAGGCCCACATTTCTTGGTTTTAATCTTTTCCAGAAGCTAGCATTCATACAATCTGAAAAGAACTCTCGCATGTGGGCACATATGGAGCTGTACGTTTTGGTAATGAGCTGAAATTAACAGCCTGAGAATTTACATAGAGCTCCCCCCGTTTCTTTTTCCTTCTGTTATCCTAGCAGTTGTCTTTATTCTCACACTCCTGCCTGGTGTTGCATTTATCTACGTCATGTTAATGTTTGTATTTAAAATTATTTGTTCTTAACACTGTCCTTGTGCTATCTGTCAAACCAGTTTCCTTTGTTCCTTTTCATGTACTTTGCAAGACTTTGGTGGGTGGGAAGGGATGGGTTCCTAGTACTCAGACTGATTGGCCCTTATGTGCTTGAAACAATTCTGGTGGTAGCTTGACCTAAAGATATTGTAGAAGGCAACCCTTTGGTTATAAGTTGTGTAGTGCATGAAATCTGTGTGGAATCCAGAGAAAAAACCCAGTTCAGTTAAGAATACATAATGCCAAAAATGCAAGTAACTAGCCATTGTTCTACAGTGGTGCTATTTTTTTCGATTCTCTTGTGGCCTTTTAGACTTGTGTTGCCCTGAAAAGTTCCTTTTAACTGAAAAAAACATGTTTCACTTGACTTTCTTGACAGGGTTTTTTCTACTTGAAAATGTTTCTAAATAAACTTATGTATTTGAATGTTCCGGTCTCTTTGAAGAACTTGTAGGGCAGCATTGTAACTTGTATCCTTGTGCCCTGTGGGATATACTCAAGTAATCATGAGGACTAAATTAGTATAATTTTCTCTGAAGCAATGAATTTGGAGGTTGAAAATCAACCAATAAAAGTTGAGAATTTGTGGCTATAATGCAAGAAATGGCTATTGTGGAATCGAGATCAAGCGCTTTAATCCCAGTGTTAGTCTAGACAGGTAAGTGTGCAAGAACTGTTTCTGCCAATGTACAGTCTTGATTCAATCTATGCTCCCAATATAACACTGAAGTTTCTTTGTGATTGACCAACCTATCCGTCTTTAGTGAGGGGCTACTGACTCTTGAGGCTTTTATATTGTAGGGTCGATGTGCAGACTGGTTAAACCTCACAGAAGTGCAACCTTTATGATCGGAGTTACTCCAGTGTCCTCGCCCTTCTTTCCAACTGGTTAGGGGGATAGCTTGCATCGAATGATGGATGAGAAGCTTCGCCAAATGAGGATGTGGTCACTTCAGTGCTTTTAGAATGGGATGCAGTACATGAGAGCATACCTGGTGCTGCCCCGCCATCACCAACACCTCCCAGTTTGGCTGTGGTGCCTCTTTTTCAGGGCATTGATGCTGCTCCTCTTTTCCTGTTTGCTCCCCTAGGGGCACATTTTTTAGTTTGATTGGTTATGTTTTCTTAACATTGCCTTTGCCACACATGCCACTGACTGGGTTCATGCGATGCATAGGATGTGGTAAGCACTGAAAGCGCCTGACCCTCATACAGCCTGTGAAATCTGTCCCCATCTATTGAGTTTCTGTTCTGTTTGCATAAAGCCCAGGTCGCTGAGAACCTGCTTAGTGTCCATGCTTTAGGGTTCTTGACCACAGGCTACCATGGACTTCGTGAAGGGGTGGCAGACTTCATTTTAGCAGTAAGATGGAGGCTGGACTTGGGTGCCTGACAACTTTCAGGAGGTACTGTAGTGTTCCTGCTTGGACCCATCCTGAACAGGCAAAGCACTCGAAGTCCTCAAAGTCCTCGGATGTCGAAGTCTGACCACCTCCAGAAGGGGGCTAATCTTCCACCTAGTATCACCAGGACGCTAGCGGTACCAGCAAATCCTCTTCAGAATTTCTTATGATGAAAGACAGTCAAGCTTCGGTACCGGCTGGATATTCATCCAAGCATATAAAGCAAAAACTCAAGTCTATGAACTAAAGCTGACTGGGGCATAGTTAACCTTCTGGACTGATTAAGGTTTCAGTTTCTGAGGCTGACCACTTCAATCCTTCCGAATATTTCACTGCCTTGGGAGATTTTTGCTACACCTGCGAAAGAAGCTTCCCCCTGGCACAATTCTCTCCTGAGCAAACTCATCAGCACCAATCTTTTGAACAAATGTTCAAGCACCAAGGCCAGTAGTATTGAAGGTATACAAAAAAAAAATGGTTAACACTTTTTAACCAGGGCTGATATTCCTTGGTCGACTTAGGGCATCTACAGAAGGGGTGCCTTCTCCTTTAGTGGAACGGATTGAACTGACTGCAGTTTTTTAATGATTTTAGCCAGTAAACATTTAGATAAGGATTTGCCACCAGTTGGACCTTCTGCCTTGTTCCTCCATTGATGCTGGCGGATACACCAGTTGAAAAGGGTGAGAATGCCCTCTTGTAGGTCGTTTCATTTGGTGATGTCTGAAGCAATGCACGCTCTGGATTTGTCCTCACTAGAAGAGTGATGGTCATGCATTTTTTCCAAGGCTACTGCTCTTCCACTCCAGATAAGCCTTTTGCCAATAGCGTTTTATGTTGGAGTTTTTGCAGTATGCAAATGGCCGATCTCTTGTGGTTATGATTAATTTGTCTACACACATGTCTCTAGCACTCTGTAAAGTCAAAGGCCCTAGACAGAATTTCTTGGACAGACTGCTGTGTGAATCATTGGGCAAGAAGAGTTATTAAAATGTGACGGTCTCAAAATGTGGCTTCTGTTCTAGCTGGATACAGAATTGGGAGGCTCTGGCCAAAATGTAGTGATTTACTTCCCCTTATGGCCAAGGGGGAATTTCTTTTTGGTTGTCGGACGGTAAGGAATCCATATTGCAAGTCAAAGATATCACTCGCACACACTACCACTAGGGGCTGTAAATTATGCAGTTTGAGAAAGCATGCCTACTTGAAATCCTTCACTGCTCCATTCTGATGGCTTTCTACGGAGGAGACTTTGCACAATTTACGTCTTTGTGGAATTTCTCCTTGAAACTCTGCAAGTAAAGCTACCATCTCCAGATGGATAGTATATTGCATTTCTAAGTATTGCAAACTTCCTGGTTTCCAGGTTCCCGAAAGACTATGCTCTCATTCCACTAGAGCGAAGGCAGCATTGTTGGCCTTCACAGACCTTTCCCTGTCGCAGACATGTGTAGGATTTATTCATAAAACACCTTCAGATGTCTTGTCAAGGGGAGATGCTTTCTTCTGTTGGATGGAATTTTTCACTCTTTTGCTTGCTCACTGGCTGCGCATATGCCTCTCCACCCATTGTACGCCTCTGCAGAGTCTCCCTTCCCAAACAGTTGGAAGGGAGCAGAACACTGGGAGTCTGGAAAAAGAATAACCTTCATGGTGATCTGGTCCTGTTGGTCCTTGCTCTCCCTTCTTTACAATGTTCTGCCAGTCGCCCCCCCTTATCTATATGCTGTGTTTCAACTTCAGTGATGGAAAAACCAGTTCCCAGAGGTGTTGGCTGGTGGGGATTGGTGCGCAGAGGGATGCTTTTGCATACTGTGCCTGATTCTAAAAGTAACAGCATCCTTAGCACTTTGGAACATAAGTTGTATCTACCCTTGTATAAACTAATAAAGGCTAAATGAACATTTATGCTCCAGTTTGGTCCATGGATACTGAGTCAATAGCCTTTCTGATCTGGGCGGCTAAGTCCCTTGCACTAGAGTACTTTTTTCTCAGAGTAACTTCAAATCTTTGCCTAAGTTGTTTTTGTTTTATAGTTCATTTGTTCTGGTCACTTTCTTTATACTATATGCTCTTGATCAAGATCTGACTTCAATGGGATGTCCATGTTGGACACTGAAGGGTTTGTGGATAAGGGCTTCTTGGGTTGGACTTCTAGAGCTTTGGGCATTTCAGAAATGCATTGTTGAAATGCTCCAGACCCAGTCAACTATGTAGTATCACGGTCGTTCCTAGGTCAGTGGCATTCCTCTTTTGCCACTATTGGAGATTGCTTTATAAACTCTTGCCTCTCTTAAAACCAAGGGTTATACTTTAAAATGGATACCACACTGTACCCATTCCAAATGTATATTTCTAGCACTCTAGGGAATGTCTTATGTCTGGTTTAAAAATGAACATCTCTCGAAGTGTTAAAGTTCAATGCCATCTGATTAAAGCAGGTTAAGAGTTATGTAGGGGGGGGGGCGCTGTTGAGCAGCCTACAAAATGGCTGCTTAGCTCTGGAGCTCCGTGCCTGGCCGCTGATTATCCGGCAACATCGGCGGTTCCTGCCATAATCCTTCAGTCTCATCTGGCCCCCTGCGTTGCTGACTGCCTGGGCTATCTGCACATCTAATCCCGAAGCGAATTGGACCCCCTAAGGCCCCCAACTGACTACTACGCTGTGCCTCGTTGTGGCCGACTCTGGGCCCGTGGGGTGTCGCGGTGACCGCTGCGAGCCGGCCTCTGGAGCCTCCGTTTGATGCCCCGGAACTTGTGCTTCCAGACCCACCACTTGATCCGGAAACTCACCCGCTTCACATCCGCAGCCTTCTCGACTGGACCCGGGCTGCCGGGGGACTCCCGCCCCTCGCGTGTGGCGGCTTCTCGCCCTGCCGGTGGGGCGCTCCGACCCTGCGCCGATTGAGGGGAGCGTGCTGGGTCGCTGCGGAGGCCTGCGCGGCCCTCCCTTGCTCTCTGGACCCGTGGCGTGGATCCCGCTTTGACTGCCTGCGGGTGCCCCACCTGCGGGCGCTCCGACTCTGCTGGGCCGCTCGGTGCACGGCGGCGCTCCTGTGCTGAGTTCTTCCCGCTTGGAACCGCGGCCTACAGGTGAGGAGCCCCCCCCCCCTGGACTGCCTGATAACGACTTCGATCTCTGCGGGGCTGTAACCCATTGAGCTGCTCACGTCAACGAGGGCCTCCCGGTGGCTGTGCGGTTGGGACCCCTGAGGTTGGGACCCCTCCATGATTCAACCAACTGGATGGTCGGTTAGCTGCATATCACATAATAACTGGCTGCCCTCATTACGCCTAGTTTAATCTGCTGACACTGTTACACCTGCTGCGGACCCTCCACTGCACAGAGGCTCGCTTCCTCCTCATCGCCATCTCCCCCCGCGGCGCGACCACTCAGCACCCAGGCCCCTATTTCCTGCAATGTCGGGCCGCTCCAGAGGAACTGCCAAAGGGGGTACCATTGATAAATTCGCTAAGGCGATTCCTCGCGCTAAAGCAGCCCACATGTCGCCCCCGCGAGAGGAGCTTGATAATGACACTATTCCTGGGGTTGTGGTGCCAGATCTTACCACTCTAATGGAATCGATGGCCAAAAACTTCGCCTCATTTCACGAAAAGCTTGACGACATCAATGCAAACGTTGCCTCACTCAAAACTCGTGTAGATCAGGCGGGATCTAGAATCACGGAGGCCGAAAATAGAATCTCCACCAATGAAGATGCCATACGCACGCTCCAAGACACTGTGGCCTCCTTGTCGCGTGACATGAGGAGTGTAAGGGCGAAATGCGATGATTTGGAATCACGTTCCCGCAGGAACAATCTGCGCATCATCGGGGTCCCCGAGAATGCTCTCAAAGGCCGGATGGAAGACGCCGTGGAGAAATTGCTTAAGGACCTGTTGGACAACCCAGCCCTCTCCCCATATTTCACGGTGGAGCGAGCTCACCGGGCCTTTTCACCGCGACCCAAACCGGGCGACAGCCCTAGGCCCATAATAGCCAAGATTCTCAACTACCGCGACAGGGACCTCATCCTCCGCCTGTCGCGGGAGAAGGGTAACCTACGAATGGAGGCCCATACCATTAGAATCTTCCCGGACTTCTCTGTGGCGGTGCAACAGGAGAGACGTCAATTTCTCGGCGTCAAACTGCTCAGGGAGCGCAACGTCCCATATGCCATCCTGTTTCCCGCACGGCTTAAGATTACCCATAACGGCAAATTATACTTCTTCACCGTTCCAGAGGAGGCGGTAAAGTTCATCGAGATGCAAATACCGCTCCACAATCCGGAGGACGACCAAGCTGGTGGCATCTGAACACGCACTGTGTGGCCCAACGGATCTTACTGACTTTGCTGATCCTTGATGGGTGATATGTTACTGGCAGCATGATTCTGTTCACTGTGATGTTGTGGTTTGCTACTGCATGCATTTATGTCGCGGCCTGGCTCCCGAGGGCAGGTGCTGGTCACTCCTTTCTGCCGGACTCTGAGGCTACCAACCGCCCTGGCCTTTGGCCCTGACTGACCGGGGAGGGCGCCCTTGGGCTCTGGGGTCCGTCCCAGTAATCCGCCCATTGCAGTGGCATGCCCCGACTTGCACATGCTGCCTTTGATATGCTTAAATTGACGGCTGCGTGGTGTCAACTCATCCCACTAGGGCACAGCCGTGCCCCGTGCCCTTCAGGTGCTCTGTTTACATGAGGCCTAGGGATCACACTGAGCAATGCTGGCACCCCCTACTAATCTGGAATCAGTACTCATCATTACACATAGTTCTGGTATGCTCACTACAATGGTCACCTCGGTGACACACTCCATGGGGCCAACTCATTTTTGATCCGGCCTGCCCCTTAATAATCATCGCCACTTGTTACTCACATTGCAATGCCCTGATGCCTCTGCGACAGCCCTTGTGTCCCATTGGCGATGAGGGGGGCATCCACCACGAGACTGCTGTAAATGTTTGTATTGTAACCGAATTGCTATGACGCATGTATTGACCCCTGACTCCCACCTAAACAGGCGGGACCATACATTGCGTGACCGCCGACACTGCTCGTCTTGTAACGGAACCATCTGGTTCCAAGCGTGCTTGCACGGCAACGGCGCACCCCACTGCGATTGCATTGTTCTTGGATACACCTCTGTTGTGGGTTAGCCCCTGTTGGGCTTTTGGACTGTCTGAGCCAAGTTGGGGATGGCTCAGCTGCGCACAGTTCGGGGAGGGTGATGTTCACACTACTAATCTTGGATCGGTGGTGAGGGTGGCGGGCGGGAATGGGGTGTTATTTCAAAAAGGCACACGAGGTTTCGCGGCGCGGTACTGAAGGGCAGCAAGTGCATTGTCAATCCCAACTTCTTGGGCTCACTGTCACTGGACATGGGACGTTCACTGAGGCGTGCATTGTGCGATTAGATATTTACCAATGAGATGTCTACCGTTATAATGTCCTGGAACATCCGGGGATTAAGTAATCACACCAAGGCCAGCAAAATCGTGGCCTATGCTAATGGGCATAACTGTAGGGTACTATTTCTAAAGGAGACACACTGCAATGGTCACATCCCACAGACCATGGCCCCATCATGGGGCACCGCCAGATTCTTCACCTCTTACTCCTCCCAGGCTAGGGGCGTACTTACCATGATCCACAAATCAATCAAATTTATATTGCATAAAAGCTACGTAGATCCTGAGGGACGGTATGTTATATTACACTGCACTCTGGTTAATAAAGGGTATCTTCTAGTCAACACTTACTGCCCAAACATAGACTCCTGAATTCTTTGACGCTGTAGCCACCGTACTGCTGGGCTTCGCGGGAGTACCAATTATATGGGGAGGAGATCTGAACCTTATTCTGGACACTGTCCTGGACAGAACGGGAACTGCTACCAGAGCTCTGTCCAGTGCTGCTCGTCAGTTACGCAGCCATATACAAACACTGAACATCTGTGACGTCTGGAGGACACTGCACCCCCAGCGGCGGGAGTACACCTACTACTCGTCTGTGCATGACAGCTCGTCTAGGATAGACCTGTTCCTGGTGCAAAAGGGAAATTATGGGCAGAGTTGGGGGCTCATGGATCCTGCCTCGCACACTATCAGACCATGCCCCAATCACAGTCTCGGTGGAACTGGGGATGCCCATCCCGACGTTTAGCACCTGGCGTTTTAAATCCGAGGCCCTCAAAGACATTGTCTTCAAGGCTGAAATATTAGCTGACATTGAATCTTTCTTTGAGTCCAACTCTCTTCAAGATACATCAGCCGCGGTGCGATGGGATGCCTTTTAAAGTTTATATTAGGGGAATGTCTATCTCCCGAGAGGCTGGGGTTCTGAAAGCAATAAGAGCTGCCCTCGGGCGCTCTGAAGCGAAGCTGAAGCAACTGGAGCTGCAATGCTCCACGGCTGCTGACCCCGGTACACTTGCCCAAATCGGTGATGAAGTTCAGATATATAACTCACTTGCTACCAACGAAGTCCAATACTTTAGCCGCCCACAGGCCGCCAGGAAGTATGGGGAGGGGGACAGACCCGGGAGAACACTGGCAGCACTGGTAAAAAGGGAATCTGGCCTGATGCAGATTACCTCCATCAAAGATCAACATGGCAACCCACAATGGGCGGACCAACGTATATTAGACATATTTGCAGAATTTTATAGATCCCTCTACTCCCAACCTGCCGAACACACCGAACAACACATGCGCGAGCTCCTTGACCAGATCCCCACCACTGGGATATCCTCTCATACCCGGGACCAACTGGACCTCCCGATTACATTGGACGAGATAGTGACGGCCATTTCAGACCTACCCAAAGGTAAAGCCCCGGGTCCTGACGGGCTTACCACTGAGTTTTTCCAAGAGCACATCGCTATTCTGGCCCCTAGGCTGCTCGAGGTTTGGGACGAAGCACTACGCGTCTCCATCCTTCCCCCTTCCATGCGTGAAGCAGTCATCACGGTGCTGCTCAAACCTGGTAAACCTGATGATGAATGTGGGTCTTACAGACCTCTTTCCCTTATGAACCTTGACACAAAGATCTTTGCTAAGATCATAGCGAACCGCTTTCTGCCCATCATGACGCACTTGGTTCACGAGGACCAGGCAGGCTTCGTCCCCGGTAGGTCTACCTCTCACTATCAGAAGGTTGTTCAACGTCATGTCCCGTATAGACCAGGATGTCCAGGCTGTAGCAGTCACTCTGGACGCTCAAAAAGCCTTTGACCTGGTCTCCTGGAACTATATGTGGCTGGTACTTGAAACTATGGGCGTAGGCCCGAACATGATCGGGTTCATCAAGTTACTATACACTTCCCCTATTGCAAGAGTAAGAGCTAACTCACTGACATCTGACCTCTTCACACTTTCCAGGGGCACCCGACAGGGTTGCCCCTTCTCCCCGATCCTTTTTGCACTAGTGATAGAGCCGATGGCGGACTATGTCCGTTCACGCCACGCTCGCAAAGGAATAAGATTGGTCGATGATCCTGAAATCATCTCTCTATACGCTGATGATGTTCTGCTGTATATCAGGGAACCCTCGGCCCATCTTGACCCTATACTGAGGGATATCACTCGCATTGGCACCCACTCCGGGTTTACAATTAACTACTCGAAGTCTGAGATCTTCCCTCTCACTAAATCCACCACACAACCCACCACCGAATATCCCCTCCGTTGGTCTCCGGATGGTGTTAAATATCTGGGTGTTCAAATATCCCTAACCAAATCCACCCTGCTCGCCAATAATTACTCAGCTGTAGCACAGTTAGTCGAGGCCAAGCTCTTACGGTGGCGCACCCTCCCAGTATCCATGACAGGTCGTCTCTCCCTCATTAAAATGATTTTGCTGCCTAAGCTCCTCTATACTTTCAACAACATACCCGTGTGGCCTGGGATGGAATATTTCTCTAAACTACATGCACTATGCGCACAGTTCTTATGGCACTCCGGTGCCGTATGCAAGAAGTGGACCGATATGGTGCTTCCATACAAACAAGGGGGAAATCTCTGCTCCGGACCTGCTGCTGTATTGGATTGCGGCCCAGGCCCAACACGGCACTCATTGGTACCCCGGTTCTCCTGCCCGCCCACATGTTAAATTGGAACGACTGGCAGCCGCCGGCACTAACATAATGGCCCTCATACTGCATCAGCACTATACGTCTGACTCCCCCATAGATCCTATCAGCGCGACCCTATATGCCTGGGCACGCCTGTTGTGTCTGACATCCAACCCTTTCCCTTACTATAAATGGCTCCCGGTTTGGGCGTTCCCGGGCCTGGAACCCACGCATGACACTACTCTTGCCCGTCACTGGGGCGCATTGGGGTACCAGGCATTATCAGACTTCTATCCGGAAGGCAGGTTCATTGATCCTCAAACATGGAAACGGGGGCACACCAGATCCGCTCTAGAGACCCTCCAATACTTTAGGCTCCTAGCTGCGTTCCGCACCAAATGGCCCTCATTTCCAGATGAGCCCCCTGATAATCCGGCGATCGCATACATCACTAACTCGGGCGGCGCTCGCGGCGTCGTCTCCTCATTGTATAAGATCCTACAAGACATCACCCCGATCCCAGTGCTCAGGGCACGCGACGATTGGGCAACTGAACTGGGCCTAGAAATACCCGATGGGGTCTGGGAGGAAATGTGCCTACACACCCAAAAGGTCTCTCTCAATTTCCGTCACCGGGCCATGCAATATAAACTCCTAAATAGGCTTTACTATACCCCGCACAGGACTTCGAAGTTCACTCGCACCATGGTGCACCCCTGCCCGCGCTGTGGAGTAGAGGGAGCTGACCATCTACATATGTTTTGGTCCTGTAATAGACTGACTTCTGGGATAGCATCCTAAATATACTCACCGAGATTATCGAATCGGTGGTCGACCCTGATCCCTTAGCAGTCCTTTTCGGAGTCTGGAAAACGGAGGACACTAGACGTCTGGCTAAATTTTTAAACATAAGCTGTATGATAGCCAAGAAATGCATACTCCAGAGTTGGAAAAGTTCCTCCCCTCCGCCCTTTAAGAAATGGCTGAACTTGCTTACCTGGTCACGAAACTGCGAGGAGGAATACCTGTCCACGCTCCCAGCCCACTCCCGCCCCAAGAACATCTGGGTTGAATTTAACACCTATCTTAACAACCAAAGTGAAACTACACCCACAACTGACTTGCCCCCTGCCTCACAAGGGACACCCCCTACACCATGAGACCCTATATCCTCTGCCTAAGACTCGCCCTGGTGCTATTGCTATGTCTACTGTATTCTGATTACTGTGTTGCTCAAGTATAATATGTCATACAAATGTGTTGCCTTGCTGTATGTGCCTTGTGAACCTCTGCCGGAAAAAAAATGAAAGTTTAAAAAAAAAAAGAGTTATGTAGGGGTAAACCTTTTAGTTGGGAGGTAATATCCCTAGTAACACTATTTCTGGAGCTTGTGGATCTGCTTAGATCACATGCTCTGCATAGTTGGACATCTAGTGTAAGTCATGGAGTATTAAAAGATGTTTTCGGAACTCAAACCGATGTCGACGGGGCGTGTGATTAGTAATACTAGCCCTAGTGTGAAATGTACTGTACCCATGGTCCTTCACACATGGAGGTCCCTCAGATTGTTTTTTCCCACCATCGAAGTTGTTCGCAAATGCAGAGTTCTTCAGGCTTCTAAGGTTCTTTGGTTAGCTAAAGTTGTACTTTCTTATGTTCACCTCGCCGTGCAACTGCTTGACTGCTCCTAACAAACACCCTCATTGTCGACAACTGACTGATCAACTCGACACAGCCTTTGCAGGCCCTCTGCAGGCTTTGGCCCACTGCAGTAGGGGGAGGTTCTGTATACTGACCTCTTTGAGAGAATGCTTATTCCATCTGCCCTTTCTTTTAAAATACAATGGCCAAAAACCCCTTGAAATGTTGCCCCTCCTGCAAAGTGCTGTGGACGGATGCACACAATGTGCAATCACTGCCTTGCGAGGGATCTTGCCGAAAACAATTGTAAATCCTGTAGACTCTTTCGGGCGAAGACCCATTAAGGATAGCTGGACCAAACACTGGCACGCTCACACCATGCAGGCCAAGGCCTCATCGGGGTGACTGATGACTCCAGTGATGGCAGTATTGGTCATGAGTGACGGTGAGGTGGATGCATATCAGAACCCCAGGTGCAGGCCCCTGGGCGGTTCTGTGCTGGAGAGGACACCTGTCGGCAAAGGCGCAAACGCACACAAAAGACATAACCCACGGGTGACTCTCAATGGTAGTTATGTTATGTCACTTATATAGCGCCTTATATATCATTGGTATGACCTCAAAGTGCTGGTAGGTTGAATGCTCAGGAACAGCAGTTCAAGTCCGTAGAGTCGTATGGTGTGTGGGCGCACCGGATATGTGTGCAGCTGGTGTGGTTGTTGCATGATAGCTGCTTCTTAGTGGTAGGTGTGGTGCTGAGGAAATCAGTTAGGCCTGAGGAGACGCCCAAGTTAACTGTTATGTGCTCAGCTAGCTGTGTTTTATTTCGGATTTATCATGGTATAGCTGTGTTCTAGTTGAAGGTGTATAGGAGACAGTAAGCGTAGTGTGATATGATGGTTATCAGTAAAGCGCCTGAGACCAGGCACACGAGCAGCACAGGGGGCGTACATCGCGGCATGTATAAAGCGACCGGATGGGTAGGGGATAACATGTTATACAGATAACGTGGGGATACAGGTACATAGCATATATAGGAGATACAGATATGTACCATCTGCTGCAGCATCCGCATTGTCCATACCATCTGTAGCATCTGCACTAACCGTAGCGTCTGCACATCTGTCGCATCTGCCCTGTCCACATTGTCTGCAGGATCAGCATCCGCAATGTCTGTACCAACCGTAGCATCTGTTAGATCTGTGACATCCCTGCCATCTGTGCCGCCTGTCATCTGCACAATCCACGACATTCCCTTGGTCCGTTCTAATCACTCTATCCGTTCTGTCTCTGCTCCACACGCTCCGTCCACTCATCGACTCCCTTTGCTCTTTTATTTTTTGTTCAAACAACCCTGGATTTCTGTTTATTGTGACTATTCGTTCCATTTGCTCTAAGCGTCGATTCCTTGTGGGAAGAGCCACGTTTTCAGTAATTTGCGGAAAGACAGGTAGTCTTCGGTGTGTCGAATGTGGGGTGGAAGCAAGTTCCATTGAGGGGGCCAAAGCTGAGAATGAGGACCCTCCTAACCTGACTGACTTGGTGTTTGGTATCACTAAAAGGAAGGCAGAGCTTGATCTTAAGTGCGCAGTGGGTGGTAGGGTTAAAGCTTGTCCTGTAGGTATAAAGGGCCGGTTTTATGCACTGCTCGGTGGGAGATGCATAAGGTTTTGAAAGTTGCCCTTTGTCCAACCGGGAGCCAGTGAAGAGTTCTGAGAGCTGGAGAGGTGTGGTCTCTTGGACCAAGTGCTAGAAGCATTTTGGCTGCAGCGTTTTGTGCTTTGTAATTTAATGAGGTGGTTTGCTCGGACCCCGAGGTAGAGGGAGTTGGCATAGTCCAGTCTCTCTTACAATACATGGACAGCGGCGAGTCTGTTGGGAAAGGAGAGGTGCAGAAAAATGCGTCTAAGAATTTTGAGGTGGTAATGGCAGGACTTGGAGACGTTGATTTGGCGAGAGAGGGTTAGGTTAGAGTCGAGGGCATCAAGTTTTTTTACTGTAGTCGAGGTGGTGGTTGGATTGCCCATGGATGTGAGCTATGGTAGAGGGTGGTGGAGAAGCTCGGTGTTGCTGCACACCATGATTTCGGTTTTAGGAGGTGGTTTGTAGTCCTTCAACAATCAATGTCAAGGAGGCATGCTGCGAGGTTGGGCTGTCAGTTTGAGTTGAGGAGTTTTAGGATTATTTGGGTGTCATTGGCGTAGTTGTGCAAACGCGGGGGTAGTCCTGTCCTCACAAATTAAAGTCTGCAATAATGATTCACACCTTCCTAAATAACCTGAACATCGGTAACTAATACTAGTCGCTGGGGGAAGAACCAACTAGTCTACATACGCCTTTTTATTATTTTGGCTATTTTTGTAGCTTTTCATTTTTTTTTTTTCAGAAAATGTTAAACATAATTTTTAAACGTGACAATGTGTGAAACAGTAGACCGTGCAAATGCAATCGCAATCAATTACAAATACACAAACCGCAAAAAGCATATCTGTTTGGTATGCCTATACATATACTTAAAGAAACTAGAGATCAGCACAGCATTACTTCATATAGATCTCAACCTCTGCTTTCTTTAGTCTAATCCGTATGGGCCAATGAGGCTTGAAAAGTAGTCTTTTGGCGCCTGGCGCTAGTATGCCCTGGAAGGACTGGACAGACTTGAGAAATTGAGTCTGTATGTGCCTAGCGCTTGTGGAATGACCAGGGAAGACTGGTCAGAGACCAAGAGAGACTGCTCGTCTATGGAAAAATTGAAAGAATTTGATGTGATCCTTGCCCGTGGTCCTAGGAACTCTGCCACGTGCATCACTGACGTTTCGGTTACTGAGAGTCACAACCTTTTTCTGGGGCCTCCCTAAAGACAAAGGACAGGTGTACTCCGTCAGGTACATACATTGGTGGGTCTTAGCTGAGTAAGCATTTGGAAGGTAAAAGACCGTAATAGTAAAGATTAAAAAAAAACAAGTGACAGGCTGGTGGCCCTTTTGGCAGTTATAGCACAGGATATTGTGCAGGCGGATTATTCCAGCGAGGGTGGACATATAGAGGTTGAACAGGAGGCCTGATGGGAATGCTCCTAGTGGAACGCCGGTATTGATTGGTCGGGCGGCAGAAGCAAAGGAGGAGAGGAGGGTTATTTGTTTTCCGTTGATGAAGGATGCTATCCATTTGAGAGCGTTTCCACGGATTCCTAGGGAGTGGAGGTGGTCGAGGAGGATTGAGTGGTTGTGTCAAAGACGGCGGAGAGGTCTAGAAGGATTAGTGCAGCGCAATCCGCAGTCTCTGCTGTGATCAGATCATCCCAGATTGAGGTCTGAGTGGTTTGGGTTCCATGTCATGGTCTGAAGCCTGATTGTGCAGGGTCTAGGAGATTGTTGGATTCAACAAAGGCATTTAGTTGGGAGTATGCAGTTTGATCGATGAGTTTAGCAAGGAACCTGGTGTTTGAGATCGGGTGTTAGTTTTTGGGGTTGGGGGTCGAGGGAAGGTTATTTAGAAGAGGCTTGACATATGTGAACAACTCGGCACCATGAAACTATGACAACTAGTCAAAGGAGCAACGCACTCGGCAGGACACCCCCTAGATGCAATTTTTGCCTAAGAAAAACTCATCACCACGGCACCTCTGATACAAATACTATGGAGCGACCATCTCATCGTCCCATTCGTGATCACTCTGCCTACATCCAACACCCGAAACTCACAACCACCACCAAAAGAAACTGGAAACACGTCAAAAAAAGCAACCTATTCGAACTGGAATTAACAAAACCCTCAACTACAGAACTGGAGCTAGCTGACCTAGACGGAAAAGCAGAGATACTGCACAAATGGATCGCAGATATGATAGACCAGATTGCCCCAGAAAAAACGGTCACGCCATCAAAAAAAGAGCAATGGCAAAATGGTTCATCCACTATTAAACGACATGAAAAAGGAAAACCGAAAGATGGAATTGGAATGGAGGAAAGAATACAACCTAGGGAAAAAAAACACTGTACCAGAAACAAATCCGTGCATACAAGAATGAAATTCGAAAGGCAAAGAAAAGACATTACGATGACAATCAACAATGCCACCAACACACACAAATGTTTAGCATCATTGAAGAAATGAGAAACCCACCAGGCTTTGATACCCCCTCAGAAAAACTATGCAACGACCTGGCAGATCACTTAAAAAAAATCGTCATCCGTTAAACCATACAAAAGCGACCACCCAACCACAACATACAACCCAACGAACCCAACCTGGAACCACAACACAAACTCCAAAGCTTCCCTGAAATATCAGCAGAGTCATTCGCAATGCTGGTTAAAGAAAGTGGGATCACCCATGGACCCATGTCCCCCAGACATCTACAAATCAATACTCTTGCAAGGATCGCCAGCAGAACACTACAGAAACCTTCTAAATCTATCACTATCAACAGGGACTGTACCAAAGATCTTCAAATCAGCTTAAATCAAGCCACTCTTAAGAAACAAGTGGTGATGTAGATGACCTCCAACTACAGGCCGATCTCTAACATCCCCTACCCAGCAAAACTTCTAGAAACCTACGTATATAAACTAACCCAAGAACATGTAGAAAAACACCACCTGCTGGACCAAGCTCAAATCTGTTTCGGACCAGCGAGAGTAACGGAAACAGCGCTACTATCCATCTGGGACGACTTCAAAACTAACGCAGACTCAAACACTACCTCAGCCCTTATTCTGCTCGACCTCTCTCCAGCCTTTGACACAGTTAGCCACGACACCCTGACCAAAAGACTAGAAAACATGGGCATAACAGACACAGCACTACGCTGGACCAAATCATTCCTAGCAGACAGAACAGAAACCGTATGGATAAAACCTTTCAAATCCACCCCACGAGTCAACGATTGTGGAGTACCACAAGGATCCTCACTATCTCCACTATATTTCAACATCTACCAGACTCCGGTCATCAGAATCTTCAAAAAATACAACATTACATGTTACAACTACGCAGATGACACTCAGATCTACAAAATCAGACACTGATGCCGACCATTCAACCCTAACCGACTGTTTAAAAAAAAAAGTCTTTGGCTGGATGGATGCCAACAACCTGAAAATCAACCCAGGAAAGGCCGAAATCATCGTATCCAAAGACCAAGAGAACGAAACCACCATCACATGGCCTACGGAAATGGGAAACGCACCAACACCATCGAAGGTAGCAAAAAATCTGGGAGTCCTAATGGACAACAACCTAACCCTGGAGCCACAAATAAATGAAAGTGAAGAAATGCTTTTTCCTCATCCGGGCGGCAAGAAGAATTCTACCTTTCCTCTCCTTCGCGCACAAAACACTCCCTATCGTCACCCTAATCATGTCTAAAATAGACTATGCAAACAGCCTCTACCTCGGAATATCAGAATACCTCCTGAAGAAACTGCAACGGATCCAAAATGCAGCAGCAAGACTACTCCTCAAACTATCCAGAAGAGAACACATCACTCCAGCCCTAAAAACACTACACTGGCTCCCAATAAAACATTGCATCACCTTCAAAACAATGTGCATAACGCACAGGGCAATCAGCGGACAAGGAGCAGAATTCCTACAAAAGAAAATAAGTCTACAAACCAACAAGACCCCTCCGATCGAGCAACGAAATCCGCCTGGAACTTGAACCATACCTTAAGAAAAAACGTGGAGGCACCTCCTTCTACCACTTAGCCGCAAAAACCTGGAACACCATCCCAAAGGAAATAAGAAACACTGTAGATCACCTAAAATTCAGGAAATCACTAAAAACCTGGCTCTACAACACCACAGACTAAACCTGGAAACCGAAACTGGAAAAAAGGATAACTAAACCGAAAAGACACGGACATCCCTGACCCGGGAGAGTAAAGCCCACGGCAGATGGACGGGTGATACCGGATAGACAGGAACACAGGCGGCACGCACGGAGAATGAGTCAACTAACCCAGACAATCCCACCAACATTTCGCCCGCCCCTCAATCTAAGTACCACCAGGTACCACATTGGTGTGGAATTGTCGCGATATTGGCAATCACCCCACTACCTGAGAAGTTGTCATTGGCAGGTGCACTGGCCACAGGAGTATGAATGGAGGTTAAGGGGAGCTATGAGGGAGCATGTTACAGGCGGGGCTAGAGGTGTAAGGAACCTGGATGCCAGTCAGACACAGATCATGACAGAGCTGCAACAGGGGAGACTACGCAAGCCGAGCGCTTCAATTCAGGATAGAGATGCAAATTAACCAACCCTACTAACCGTTTCCCTTTCTGCATACACCTCTCAAACTCCAAACCAAACACAACCAAAACCTACAGCACAACAAACCGCACAAACTTCACTACATTGCAACAACAAAACAAAAACACACAGCCTTGCACAACAGTACACGACTACCGGCCGCAAACACCGCAGGCCCAGCCAACGGACCCACCGGGCTGAGGCCGCCAACAGCACATCACTGCTCTCTTGCACTTTTCCTGCTTCCTCCCACTAACTCAACCTCCCCTCTTTCAGAGCGCCAAGGGACCACTCTGGTGGTGATAGTGCGCGGTACAAATGTCCTTTAACATTAACATATGCAGTTTTGAAGGTGTCGGAAAATTCCCAAGGAGAGGGAGTCATTTAGGATGGTTCTTACGTACACTCCTGCGCAGGTGGATGAGGATGGTTCTTAAGAGGATTGAGGGGGGGCAGGTGTCAAGGGGGGGGTGCCAGATGGTTTCCGGGCAGAGAGGTTGAGAAGTTCATCTCGATATTGGTTATTGGTGTGAACGAGTCGAAGGTTGGTTGAGTTTAGTTGCTGTGGCAGGCGGGGGGGGGGGCGGTGACTGGTAGGACGGGTGGATTATGTGGCGGGGACAGGAGGGCCAATTGAGAGAATGTGTTCTGTTGAGCAGTGGTGTAGAAGTGGAGTGAGTGAGTTGCAGAGTGACGGAGATGGTGCAGATTGGGTGGAGGTACAGGTTGGTTTGGTGAATTCAGAAATTATTTTGTGGAGTTCCTTGCTGGGATTTTCACATTTGAGAATTGCAGTGGACTTTTTTGCTTTTCAGATTTCGGCTTTGAAGTGCCGATGGTGTCGAGCCAGGGTGGATCTACTCTGGTTGTTTATCTTTCTGTTTGTGTTTGAGGGATTTATACAGTTTTGCAATCTTCAGTTCTGGTGTAAATCATCTGGGATAAGGCCACGGCGAGCGGAGGATTGGCAAGTGTGGGTGAGCGGTATTAGTGAGATAGTGAGCCACGAGTCAAAGGAGTCGATGGTTCAGGGTTCATTATGTGGGATGGTTGAGGGAGGAGTTTGAAGCAGGGCATCCGCAAGGTCAGGGAGGATCTTTCGTTTCTTCCTGAATTTGCATTGATTGGGGGCTTCTGGTTCAAGCATGGGGGCGAGCGAATGGTGAAAGGCACAATGAAGTGATCAGACCAGATGATGGGTTTAGGGGGGCTTAGATGTGTCTGGTCGTGGGAGCTAAAGATGACATCAAGGGTGTGTCCTTTAGAGTGAGTTGTGAGTTGGGCTGTTCATGTGAAGGCAGAGGTTAAGCGCATCTAGGCAGTTGACGAGTGAGTGGGTCATGGGGTTGGTTGGTGGGAATGTTGAGCCAGATATTGAAGTCCCTTAGAAGAGTGAGGGCGGGATGGTTTATTTGGATGGTGGCTATCGAATCACAGAGGTTGCTTGAGAATGGTCTGTCATAGCCAGGGGGTCTGTAGATGATTAGGAAGCTGTGGGAGAACGTTCGGTGGGGGGGGGGGGCTTAGTTTGACGAGAAGTGATTTGCAGGAAGGGATGATTGTCTGGCAGTCGATGATTGAGGCGGAGAAGTGTGACTTGACGATTGCTACTCCTCCAGAAAGCCGGTTGAGTGGGATGAGGGAGTAGTCCAGGGGGAAGGCTTCATGGGCGATGGGGGCAAATTAGTCGGAGAACCAGGTTTCTGTGATAAAGACTAGGCCTAAATTGTCTGAGGCGAGGTCAAAGATGCTGTCTGGTTTTTGTTACAGATGGGGCATTAAAAAGGATGCATCTTACTTCGGAACGGGGGCTGTTGTGGTGGTGGTGGTGGTGGTGGTGGTGGTGGTGGGGGGGAGAGGAGTGGGTGAGTTGCTGGGATGGGTGGGGTGTGGTGGTGAGTGAGCGGGATCTGGGAGGTGAAAGAAGCAGATCGGTCGATGGTGGTTGGGAAGAGTAGGTGGGCAGAGGATGGGGTTGGACGGATGGGAAGACTGATTTGCTGTAGCCTGATTGAAAGTGCCCATTTCTGCACTCTATTAGCAAATCTGAATCCAGCCTATGCCTGTTTTGCTGTAGCCTGACCAGTACCGAGACATTGCCACATTAATTGCAACTCCTCACCTGCCACCACACCTCGATACTTGAGAACCAACTAGTCACGACATGCAGTCGATGTCCTCCACCAGCCTCTACCTCACCCACATAGTCATCTTAGGATCTCTATCCTTCACTGCAAGCAGCTACCCTGCCAGCATCCCTAAGACAACACGACCACCAACTCACTCGTCCCTCCACCATGCTCCACTGCTCGGACCCTCCATCGAATCCCTACCTTAACGGCCCAGCCCTGTGGCTCAAGCACTTTGCAACCAAACCTACACCAAACCTCCCATGTACAATACAACTTAGGAATATCAGACTTGGATCGAGACTGCCCAGACCACCCTGTATTCAGCGCAATCACACCACTCCTACTCTACACAAACCAACCTACCCGCAGCACCCAGCCCCCCCCCCGTCCACCCCACCTACCTCAGCGCTAAAGGGAGCCCTTATTAATGCAAGATCCCTCACGGCCCATGCCCTTGATATTGCAGACCTCAGCACTGCCCATAACCTTGACTTCCTAGCCATTGCCGAAACCTGGCTACATGATGTCTCTGGCCCATTCCTCGCCTTATCCCTACCCAAGGGCTATACCATTAGAAATGACCGTCACTCCAACCTGTCTAAAGGAGGAGTCGCTTTCATACATAGGGACAAGATAACTGAGAGCTGCAGACAACACACAATTCAGCTCTGCAGAATCACTATCAGTGAAACTTTCCCTCTCTCCCACCAATACAGCAACACTCCATCTTGTATACAGACCTCCAGGTCCACTGGGCTCGTTTATTGAAGATGTTGCCTCCACCATGTCGGCTAATACCAAGCCTAACTCCCAGATACTGCTATTAGGCGACTTCAACTTCGGCCTTTCCGATCCTAAGGACCACATGGCCTCTGAAGTTGACACTACCCTATCCAACCTAGGCTTCCAGCAGCGCATTCGTGATCCTACACATAACAAGGGCAGAACGCTCGACTGGTTAGCTGAACTAAATTGTAATACCAATGTCATCTCCAACGCTGCTTGCGCTTGGTCTGACCATCATGTTATCACCTTCCTTCCTCCTGCCAGCCACCAACCCCCAGCCCACACCTACCATAGCCCCCGCTATACCCACCAGAAATAAAGGGGATATCACCAGGGAGAAACTGCTTCCTCTCATCCTCCCTTGCTTGAACACTTTCGCTTCGCAGCATAAGGACCCCCCTGTTTTAGTAGACTCCTTCAACAGCCTGATGATCAAAGCCATTGAAAGCATAGCCCCACTAAAAATTTGCAAAGCCAAACAGTCCCACCTAAACTCCTGGTTCACTCCGCAGCTTAACGCTCTGCGCAAAGAAAAGTGCAAGGCCGAAGCCCACTGGAAAAGTCATCCCAGCTCAGCTAATAAAGCCTCTTTACTGATCACCTCTCAACTATAAGGAAGCCATCTTTCAACCCAAAAAAGAGATCTATAATTCACGCATATCCCAAGCAGAATCCAACACAAGAGAATTATTTAAAATTCTCAAAGAATTAGAATCCCCCTCACCTGCCCCTGACGTGTGGACCAAAGACCGCACTTGGTGCAACAATATACAAAACACACTTCTCAACAAAATAACCACTTTGCATTCCAAAACCAACGCCAAACAAAACTCCCTCCACACTACTAATTCTAGCAATACCCTGCCACCTAAAATAACCACCCCAGACTCCCCGGTGCCATTCAACTTCACTCCGCTCACCGCTCTGGAGGTTGAAAAAATCATCTGCAACTTAAAACCATCCAATTGCCAAGGGGACGCATGTCCAGCACAGATCATTAAGGAATCTGCTCATGACCTTGCACCTTTTATTACCACGTTTATCAATGCCTCCTTTCAATCGGGAGTGGTCCCTAACAACTTGAAGGACGCATGGGTCATCCCCCCTCCTAAAAAAACCTACCTTAGATCCGGAGGTCCCAACCAAGTACAGGCCCATCGCGACGGTCCCTTTTCTGCTAAAAATCTTAGATAGAGCAGCGTATCTTCAGATACAGAACTACCTGGAAACGAACAATCTAGTAGGCACGAGACAATCCGGCTTCAGACCTAAGCACGGTACGGAGACAGCCCTCCTAGATCTCAAAACCCAAATTGAGGACTTTAAAGACAAACGCAAACTAGCCCTGCTATTACTATTAGACTTATCTGCAGCCTTCGATTTGGTCAACCACCAAATCCTGTCGCCACCTGAAAACGGCCGCCCACTTCTCCGACAAGGCCACTAACTGGATTCAATCCTTCCTGGACAACAGAGAGATGAGGGTATTCTCCCCTACTGCCTCTGCTGACCCTGCGCCAGTCCCTTGCGGGGTTCCCCAAGGATCGTGCGTATCCCCTACCCTCTACAATGTTTTCACTAAACCCCTGTTTGATGTGCTTGACTATCTGGGTGTCACTTACACTAACTATGCCGATGACACCCAGATACTCATCCCCATCACGGGCGATTACACGGTAGACTCGAAATCCTTAAATGACATATACCTCGTCATCCAAACCTGGATGGCTCAACACGAGCTCTGTCTCGATGACGACAAGACAGAGCTCCTCATCCTAGGCACACAGCAAAGACTTAACAAGCTGAACCCATTATTCAGCTCCTTTAATATCGACGGAAACTCCATAAAAGTTTCCAAAGACACCAAAACGCTCGGAATCTACCTCGATTCCACTCTCTCCCTCGACAGATAGACAAACGAATGCAGTTGCGGCCACCGCTGCTTACACCTGCAAGCTGATCACAGCATGCCGCCCTTTTCTTTCCACTCATAACTGTACTATCCTTGCCAGGACTTTGGTCATGTCCAAACTGGACTACTTCAATGCACTGTACCAAGGCACTAATCAAGGCAACTTAGACAAACTCCAGGTCATACAAAACAACGCCATCAGAGCAGCCCTTAATATCCCGAGATCAGCCCACATCTCTGAAACCAGGAAGAACCTTCACTGGCTGTCAAGTCACCCAAAGGATCTCTCTAAAATCGCTTTCCCTGACCTACAAATGCATGAATAACCTGGCCCCCATCTACCTCTCCTCACGGTTCACGCAATATACCCCATCTCGATCTCTAAGATCTACCCTCAACCAGCGCCTAACGATCCCTAGATACAAGCTCCAAACAGCGGTGGATCCAGCTTCCCAGTTTTGGCAGCCAAATTGTGGAACTCTGTCCTCCATACCATCAGAAACCTTCCTTCTCTGAATCTTTTCAAACACAAAGCCAAACATTGGCTAGTCACATCTGATGACCAAACTGCACTCTGAATACTTGATTACATATGTATCTCTGTACAAACTACCAATGTTTTTGATTACTATGTCAATTTAAATGTAACCTGAAATGTCGTAATATTATGTAACCACTGTTGCTAAGGTATGCGCCCGGTAGCCTCTGGGCCTGGTCTGCGCTATACAAATAAAACAAATACAAATACGGGGCTGGGGATTCAAGGGTGAAGCGCATGGGGTTTAGGGGTTCTAGGTGTGGTTGGCAAAAATTCAAGGGAGCGATTGGAAGCAGGGTGGTGATTGTGGAGATTGAGAGATTGAGGTGGTCGGTCGAGGCAGGAGGGGTGAGTAGTGGGAGATAGGAGAACACACCTGTTTTCTTTTTTCCAGGGATTTTATTGCAGTTCGGGTGTGTGAGGGGGTAGGGTGGTCGTAGGGCGATGGAGATGCGTCCACTGTTCTTGGCAGGGCGAGACGTGCAATTTTTAGGGAGGGGAAGGGATGAGGTCGATTGGGTGGGGGGGGTGTTAGAGGGAGTTTGAGGAAAGGGTAGGGGTGGTGGTTGGACGGGGTGGGTCTGGGGGGGTTCATTGGTGGGGCAGGGTGTGCAGGCTTTGGGGTGGATGGGAGGAACAAGAGTCTTGGGATGATTGGCATGCCTTCGGGCTCCTCTGGCTTGAGGGTTGGATAGGGGGTGGGGTGAGTGTGGTGGAGGGTGGGAGGGAATGAATTTGGGGGGGGAGGTGTGCCAGAGTGAGGCTCTTACCCTGGACCTAGCTGGACGGGATGGACTCCTGGTGGGGGCGGGGTTAAGGCTTGGTTGTAATATCAAGAGGTGGAGTTCGACACAGTGGATTCACTGTACAGTGAAGTTAATGGGGTGCACTCAATATCGCTTGACTCTTATAACTGGCTGCACAATTCAATACAGTAAAACTTTAGTGCAATTGGGGTACAACTAATGTTGGGCACACTTCCTAAATACAAGCTTCAACACAGTGGTGTTAGGGTACAACACAGTGGTGTTACTAGGGAACAGTCGGTGTTGTTGGGTGTACTTTCTAAATTCAAACTTTAACACAATCAAGATGCAAGATTCAATACAGTGACGGTTTTGAGGCACACTATCTTGGGCGCACTTTCTACGTTCAAACTTTGCCACAGTGACGCTATTGGGCACACTAATGATGTTGGCCGCCATTTCTAAATTCAAATTGTAACAGTCTAGATGCAGGATTCGATACAGTGAGGCTATTAGGGCATACTCAATGATACTTGGGCACACTATCTAGATGGGAAACTCCACAGTGAAGCAGTTTGGGCACACTCAATGATCTTGGGCGCACTTTTGAAGTTCAAACTTTGCCACAGTGATGCTATTAGGGCACACTTAGTGATGTTGGGAGCACAGTCTAGATCACGGGTGCACAACATACGGCCCGTGGGCCAGTTGCGGCCCGCCATGCTGTTTGTCCGGCCCGCGAGCTACAGAGACTTTCCTAATGGAGTGCGGCCTGCAAGTGGCATCTGCTGCCCTCCATTAGGAAAGTCTTTGAAACTCTTCCGGGCAGGACAAAACACTGGCCCTCATTAGCTCAGCACACATGCACCACGTAGCTCCTACAAGCCACCTTGTGCGTGTGCTGCACCAATGGAGGGCCAGAACTAGGGCTGGTGTGGCCAGTAAGGCTTGATGCCGGAAGGCATTTCAGCCTTCCCATGCCAGCCGTAGTGCCAGAGACCTCGCCAGCGTTCCAGCTAGCCTGCCTTCCAGCACGTGGTAAGTGGTCTGTTTGTGTCGGGTCTGTTCTGCCTGTATGTTTGTGCGGTGTGTTGAGATGCGGGGGGAGTGTCTGGTCTGCTTGAATGTTTGTTTTTGAGTGCAAATGCAGTGTATGTTGATGCAGGGGGGGGGGGGTCGGGTCTGTATGGGTGCATGCTTGAGAGTTTGTGTGCTGAGTTGGGACCCGCCCCTCCCACATTTACTTTTCGGCCCTCTATAGGTGGCATGTAAGGTACATTGGTTGAGGGGTGGGTGCCATGGGGCCTAGTGTTTGCTTGAGGGGTGGGAGCCATGGGGCCTAGTGTTTGGTTGGGGGTGGGAGCCATGGGGCATAGTGTTTGGTTGGGGGGTGGGAGCCATGGGGCATAGTGTTTGGTTGGGGGGTGGGGGCTATGGGGCATAGTGTTGCACTCCAAGAGTGAACCCAATAATAAAGCTAAAACAGGCACAGTTAGGAGACGTTACATCCTTTGCTTTTTGAGGAAACCTGACTCAACGAAGGCCATACTCCTCTTGGGCAACCCAAACAGCAAAGTATAGCAGTCCAAAATAACGGAATGTCCAATCAAGGGTCAATAAAACATATATAATTTAAACAGATGATATACAATAACTAAATGGAAATAAATTATAACAATGGAAAATGTGTAGTACAAAATGAGTTTGAGGTGTAACCATTTGTATTTCAAACGTATTCTTTTTCCATGTGTTTAATACAAATTGTGGGTTGAAAGCCTCCTGCCTACTGCCCCACTCACATTTACTTTTTGGCCCACTATAGCCATCATGTAAGGTACTTTCAGCCCACTGTCAAAATCAGTTGTGCACCCCTGGTCTAGATGCAAGGTTCAATATAGTGATGCTATTGGGGTAGGAATAGTCGTTTGACCTTAATCTGTGGCTGTATGATAATGCAGTGAAACCTTTTAGATTGTTTAAGGGTGGTGGGGATTCCTGGCGTGAAGTAATTGCTTCAGTCCCCACCCTTGCCACACTTTTCTTGTTTGGTTCTGGTTGATGGCAGGCTACTCCTGTGGATACCTGCAGATACGATCTGGAGCCGCCTCTTTGGAGCTGCCATTTGTCTTGGGCCATTAGTCGCAGGGCTGCACGGGCAGAGGGCTGCCCTGGGGAAGTCAGTAATTGCATGGGTAACAGGTCCTCTGGACCAGTCGGGGCGTGGAGGGTGGTTCGGGAGGCAGGAGGGGAGGCGGATTCAGGAAGAGGGAGCGGGGAGGGGAAGCACAGAGATGGCGTCTGATGGGTCCAAGGACGCAAATCTCAAAGTTAAAAACTTCAAATGGACACAAATGCTACCAAAATCAAGGGCTGCACACTCCGTGTTGGGGAGAATGCTCAAATGTGCGAATTCCCGCCACCTTAGACACCCCCAGCAACTTGTTGGATTTTGAGGACTTGATTTTTTTACCTGGAGAGAGTGAGACCCCTTTTTCCCCACACTCGTATTTTAATGTGATTTTTTTTTTTAACACTTTCTTTTGGTTGTGGAGTCTGACAAACTCCATAGGCATCATCTTTTACATTGTCACACAGCACCTTCAGTGCAGTGGCACAGGGAAGTCCTTCTCTGGGATAAACTACTGTTTCCCAGAGCAATAAAGTGAAATTGACCGTATTTACATTTGTAACTTTCTAGACCCAGCACACACTGCCTTACAATAGGGTGCTGGAGGGGTAAATTGGTATCACCTTTTGTCTAGCTTCTCATGTAACAATTTTGTTACCCTTTCCTCACTGAATGGCTGGTGGCAGTGCTTTACTTTTAACTACCGTGGTGTGCATTTACTGGGGCTTCGTTCACAGCTGCAGTAAAGCACCAAAGGGTGCCAAAAATGGCAGTTTCTTTTTTCGCCATTTCTTTGAGGAAAGGTCCTTCTTGAGATTTACTGTTCGTGCCAAACCAGGTTTGGTCCCTTTGTTCGCTTTGCCATTGACGGGATTCACAAGTGAATCCCGCCTCTGGCTCCAGGTTGTCTGGTGGGGGCAGGAAGTGAGGGAGGTGCCTGAAACTCCCTGTGCTTGGTCTCCTAGGAGACCAAACATGTGAGGTACCGTTTTCATCGGGATACGTGTGGAGACGGGGGGAAGGTGAGCCATGTGGTGTTGGTGGTGTGTTTCTGTGGGTGGCCAGAGCTAAATGTCTGATTTGTCTTCATTTCCAGCCAATTTCAGAGACATTTCCCCATGTCCACTCAACGAAACACGCCACCAACAGATGTCATACCTTCTCGCGTTCCCACAGGTGTCCCGACGAAAACTGTACCTCACATGTGTGGGTGCACCTACCAGGGGTGGAAAAGGGTAACCCGCTGGTAACCCCAAGCCTTTCGCCACAGCACATTTTGTTCATGTGGGCAACCTACAGATTTGGGCCTATGGTGTCGAAGCCAGCAAGGAAAACAGGGAACCCCATGCATTTCCCAAAAGAGGACACCTGTGGGAATCCACAGTGGAAAGGGGGCTGATCCGTGACCAGCAATGCGTCAAAAATGGTGTCTTTGGAAAGGGGAGAATCTTCCCCTTTCCAAAGACACAATTGTTTCAAAAATCCATGGTCTAGTGGGCCCCAGGGCCCCAAACCACCACCTTCGATAATTTTTTTTGTTTTTCCTCAACCCTTGGGGAAGATGCTCCCTGCCCCCCAGGGGTCTCCTGCGCTGTGGGTGAGAATCTCCCCTTTCCAGCGATACTTGCCTCGATCTCTGGCTTGAAATACAGCCAGAGATTGAGGCAGAGTAAGGTGAACACTTGCTTTCTCTTTTCACCACGGCAGCCGAAAATGGCTGCCGCAGTGAATTTACTTTGAATTTCACGTCGGCGTGCGTCACGCGCGCCAACATGAAATTGAAGGTAATCCAACCCCTGGACAGTGAAGGCGGACCTCCCCCTCACATAGCCTGTGGGTTTGATTACACTTTTGTGCGCAGGGATCGCACAAAGCAGAGTGCCTGAAAGGACGAGGTATCTCATCCTTGGCAACAGGGAGGGAATCCCAAGGACGAGCTACCTCGTCCTTGGCACTAATAAGGTTAACATTCCTTTAACATTACTTTAACATACTTTCTCCATAATAGAAAAGAAGAAAAGCGAGGCAGGACAAATTAAAACATTTTCACTTTCATTCATTCCTTATTCATCTACATCATTCAAATTCAGTCATTAACTTGCCTTATCTCATCTCAATACTATTTGTCATGGCCTCACCTTACTAACCAACATGATTGTATACCTTTTCATTCCATTTGCTCTTCATCTTTAAAACTTTTTCAGTAAACTTCAGAACAGCAATGATTAAACTGATTTTTTTTCCCCCCATGATAGCCCAGACCCACCACTCCTTCGCACTCAATGTACTTTCATCCAACTTGAAATCCACTAGATAGAATTCTATAATCTTTTAGGGACTCGCATAACGTTACCCAATGACCTAGCGTCTCAACCATATTCTTCTTCTTGCAGAAAGTACATTTATCACTTTCAATACCTGGTCTTTTCCGTGCCCACATTACTTCTCCTGTGGCTAGACCATTTAGTCTACACCTAAGGAGCAAATGGTGTTAGTGTTGAGACGGAATTTCTGCAAATAGCTTGGAATAGAGTTTAAGCCATTCCTTTCGAGGGTTCTTACATTGCTCAGTTTACATTGATCACATTGTTCAAGAGTCCTAATACAATCGCAGGCTCGCAATTTCTGCTTAACTTTGGTCGGGTTGATCTCCAGAACACTGGGACCAATCTCATTCGAATGTAGAATCCCTTCAATCTTACCTTTCCACAGCTTTACATATTTATCCTGTGTGTTTTTAAGGGGATCAAAAATTCCCTATGGGACAATCTTTTTTTTTTTTTATAATTACATTTCCTGTACAGGGCCACTGACTTCCACTGGACACTAGATTCTAGCGATTGAAGCATCAATTCTCCAGCATGGGGTCTGGCATGGATTCACATGCTCATGAATATTCCCCGTCGTCAGATCAGAAACAAAACTGATACTGATTTTTTCTTTACCGAGGATTCCCAGCCTGTCTTTCTTAGTAGTAACCAATCACTGATCTCTGGGTCATACTGCCCCCAGCCAATGACTGGCCTCTCCCTAAGCCCCGCCTCCGGCAGCCATCCTCAGATTTTTACCGCACGCTCAAGTGTTGGGAGTCCTCGTGTTTAGCTCTCGAGTTTTTTTTTTTTTTTTTTTTTTACTGCGTTTTCACACTTTCAGGAGATTTTCTCATTTTTTCGGTTTAATCGAGCCTCAAGCTCCACCGTTTCTACTTCCGATAACAGGGACCCGTTTCGGAATTCTTCTACGCCCCTCAAGGGTGAAGTTTTTGTCGAGTTTACACTTCTTGGAGGATTCAGGAAGATCTGCGGCCTACCTCAGCGGACATGGCCCAGGACAAAGTAAGCTTCTTGCCCGGATCCAAGCTGTTCAAGAGCTGCCCTGGATGCGGATTATATAATGTTTTCAAGGAGGACGAGCATTTGCGATGTCTCTACTGCCTCCATGGGGACAAAACGCACGTGGAGAAGGACTGTGCGTTCTGCAAGAACCTTTCGGAACGGACCAAAAAAGATCGTCGTTCCCGCCTCCTGGCTGGAGAAGGGCACAGCAAGTGAGCAGGCAAAGAAGAAGGCTGAGCGGGCTTCTAAGTCCATTAAGGGCACCCTGGCGAGGGGGCCCAACAGAAGGCCAAGCACCGCGATTCCGCGGTCTCTGGGAGCGCCGAAGGTCGGGCTCTGGGTGCGCGGAAGTTCGGGCTCTTCGGTTGCCAAGCAGGGCGCTACTTCCCCGGCACGTTCGACCACGAGCCAGCGCTCTGGTTCGGGGAAGAGTAAGTCCGAGAACCCGGGTAGGCCGCTGGAGCGGACCCGGTCAATCTCGAAGGGGGTGTGAGGCGTTGACCCTCCCCCCCCCAAGGCGAAGGCCCGGGATGCACCTAAGGTGGTGAGGGCCTTGATCCACCCGGCTAAGGCCTCTACCGAAGTGGTCTTTGCGACCCTGGCGGAGCCGGCTGAGACTACGCTAATGGAAACTGCCTCTGGGCCCAGAGTAACCTTGCCGCCGCGGAGGAAGAAGAGGGGGGGTGGTGGCCGTTACAGACTCAGAATCAGCCTCTGAGGAGGAACTGGTGGAGACCGAGAGGGTCCTCAACGAAAGGTCCATAGGCCTCAACGAGAGGTTCGAGAAGGTTCGATCCCAGGGGACGGTCCCTGCTGATGTGATTGAAGATGGCGACGAGGAGGACGAACGGGGCCCAGTGGAACGGCCATCCCGTCCGTCGCAGCCATTGCCCGAGCCCCAGGATAGCTCGGCGGCCATTTCGTTGGCAATCCAATCCTTATGTACCGTGATAAGGATGAGATTACCACGGACCCCGACGGAGGATCCAGAACCAGGCCCGTCGGGGAAACCCTCCGAACAAGCGGAGGAGAGTCCACCCCTCTCCACCCTTCGTGCCCGCGAGGCCGGTGGACCCCTCATCCCCCTCGCTGGGAGAGGATACAGGGACGGACGATGGCGGCACAGCAACATCCCGTCGTCACCCCCCCCCCCCCCAACCCCGCGGGCGTCCCCATCCGACTAGGTTGGCTCGTTCCACGCCATGATAACCAGGGCGCCCGAGCTCTTCCAGCTCTGCCCTGAAGAACAGAAAAAGGAGGGGTTTCTGTACCAACGACGAGAGGCTAAGAGGAAGACGGTCCTCGCGGTGCCTTTACTCGACGACATCTGGGACGAGGGGCTTGCTGTCCTCAAGAACCCAGCCAAGAGGGACAGGTACGAGAAGTACCATGTCCCCGATGCCGCCCCCTTGTGCCTCAGGGCCCAGCCCACGCCGGACTCTGTCGTCTCGGCAGCAGCTTAGAAGAAGGCAGCGGGCGCGACGGCTTCCACTTCCCCGCCGGACAGGGAGGGTAAGAAGTTGGACTCTATGGGACGAGTCATCTCGTCGGCGGTGACTATGATTAAGGTGGCCAATGCCTTAGCGATCGTGGCCCGTTACTACAGGGAGCTCTGGTTCAAGATAGCTCCCATGCTAGATTTCCTGCCTGATGAGAAAAGGGCGGAGGCCCTAGAAATTCTGCAGAAGGGCGAGGTGGTGTCGGATCACGCCATTACGGTGGCAACGGACATTGCCGATACCGGATTTCACCAATTGGGCAACAGAGTTTGCCTCCGATGACGAGGATAGCTCAAGGCGACTTTCGCCAGGACGTCCAGACCAGAGTTGGACATGCCGTTCGACGGCAACAACCTCTTTGGTAAGGCAGTGGATGAGTCTCTACAGGCCATCAAGACCGACTCGGAGACGGCCCGGGCCCTTGGAGTGCTTCCGCAGCAACAGCCCTTTCGGAGCTCTGGAGGCAGACAGGGTGCCTCCAAAGGATCCAGTGGTGGCTCCTCCACCTACCGCCAGGCGGCCCCCTCCTCTTCTCAGGAGGCCTACAGAGGTCGCGGCAAGCAAGGGGGTTCCCACCGTCGTCGCCAAGGAGGCCAAAGCGGCAAGGCCGCTTCCAAGCAAGACTGACCCGGCCGGGTGGTCGGGCCCCCACCGAAGCAGCCTAGTGGGAGGCCGACTGACGAAGTTCGTCAGGGTGTGGGAGTCCATCTCCACCGATTGTTGGGTGTTGGACACCCTGGCCAACGGGCACTCGCTGGAATTCCTAAAGTGCCCTCGCATTCCTCCCGTGGCCAGGAAGGAGAATCACGTCCCTCTGTTGGAGGTAAAGGCGATGCTCAAGAAAGGTGCCATCGAACTCGTCCCCAGGAGGCTCTGGGGCTCCGGAGTGTACTCAAGGTTCTTCCTCGTCAGGAAGAAGACAGGTGGCTGGCGCCCCATCCTAGACCTGCGTCGGTTAAACAAATACATCAAGGTGCAGAAATTCAGGATGGTCACCCTCCAGCAAATACTAGGACAGCTGGAGGAAGGCGACTTCCTATCGTCTCTGGACCTGGAGGATGCCTACTTCCACATCCCCATTCTAGAAAGGCACAGGAAGTTCCTCAGGTTCGTGGTTCAAGGACGCCACTACCAATTCAGAGCCCTACCGTTCGGATTAAAGTCAGCACACAGGGTTTTCACCAAGTGCCTGGCACCAGTGGCGGCGTGGCTGCGCCTGCAGGGGATCCACGTCTACCCCCTACCTGGACGACTGGCTAATCCGAGCAAGGTCAAGGGAACTCGCCGTCGATCACACGGCAAGGACCGTCCGGTTGCTCGCGGAGCTGGGGTTCTCCATCAACTACCCCAAATCCCACCTGGTTCCGTCACAAGTAGCACTGTTTTTGGGGGCGAAGCTTGATACAGTGGAGCAATTGGCCTCCCCTTGAGGAGAGGACCAAAACCATCCTGGGCAAGGTACGGTGACTGTTAGCCACGGACGTGGCCAGGGTGAGGTCCATCGAGTACCTTCTCGGGATGATGTTCTCATGCATTTACCTTGTCCCCCTTTGCAGACTTCGGATGCGTCTGCTACAGGAGTTCCTCGACGCCTGCTGGTTTCAGGCGGGGGGCTGCTTCGAGGACAGGATCCCCCTCGACGAGGAGTTCCGTCGGGCGATCCTATGGTGGGGCACCCAGGCTCACCTCACGACGGGCACGGACTTTCAAACCCTGGCGTTTCAGGAGACTGTCTACAGACGCCTCTCTGGAGGGTTGGGGGGCCCACACCGGAGATCTCCACGCAAGAGGTCTTTGGCTCCTGGAGGAGAGGTCTCTTCACATCAACATCTTGGAGCTCCGTGCAGTGTTTTGGACGCTCAAGTCGTTCCTCCTGTCACTCAGGGACAAGGTGGTGCGGATCTTCACCGACAACACCACCACGATGTTCTACATACGGAAGCAGGGAGGCACCAGATCCCCAGCCCTATCCAAGGCGTCCCAGGATCTGTGGCACTGGGCCGTCGGCCAGGGGATGTTTCTGGTTCCCTTCCACCTGGCGGGAATAAAAAACACCATTGCTCAGCAGGGAGCTGCGCTCATGCCACGAGTGGGAACTGCGCCAGGATCAAGTGGATCGACTTTTCCAACGATGGGGCAAACCCCAGATCGACCTGTTCGCGACGGCGGTGAACTCCAAGTGCCAGAGGTTCGCCAGCAGGTTCCCACAGCCGAGGAGCATGGGCGATGCTTTCTCGTTGCCTTGGGACGGCCTGTTTCTATACGCTTTACCTCCGTTGCTGCTCCGCCTCATCAGCCAGCTCAAGAAGTGCAGGTGCAGGATGATCCTTGTCGCACCGGCGTGGCCGAGGCAGATCTGGTTCCTGGACCTTCTGGACTTGTCAACGTCCCCGCCAACTCTCAAGTGTTACGGTCATAAATGGAAGAGGTTCTGTCTGGTGCCGTGCACAGAAGATTAACCCTCTGCGGATTACGGCCCCTCAAGTGCTGCCGTACTTACTGTTGCTGGCCAAAGCTGGACTGGCTCACTCCTCCATAAAAAATACATCTGGCTGCCATCTCCCGATATACCAGGACTGCGGGACAAGGGCGTCCTTGTGGTCTCATCGCCTGGTAAAGGAATTTATGAAGGGATTATTCCGTTCATTCCCGCCGGTGAAGGCTCCTGCCCCGGCGTGGGAACTTAATGTGGTGCTGACCAGGCTCATGTGAACCCCATTCGAGCCTATGCATTCGGCGCCCTTGAAGTTCCTGTCATGGAAGACAGCGTTCCTCCTGGCCATCACCTCTGCACGAGTGGGAGAGATTCAGGCCCTATCTTGCAAGCCTCCATACTTGACTTTTCATGAAACAAGGGTAGTGCTTAGGACGCACCCCTCCTTCATGCCCAAGGTGCCGTTGGACTTCCACCTCAACGAGCCCTTGGTGTTACCATTTTTCTTCCCGTCTCCTTCGACGCCGGCCGAGAGGACTTTGCACTCGCTGGATGTAGCTAGAGCGCTGAAGTTCTACGTGGACCGCACAAAGTTTTTGGAAGACGTCACAGCTATTCGTGAACTTTTTGGGTCTGTGAATCAAGGGAATGCTCTCTCGAAGACTTCCATTTCCAGATGGCTCTCCGGCTGTATCATGCATTGTCACTGGTTGGCAAACCGACCGCTGCCCAGCCGTCCGAGAGCCCATTAGACCAGAGCGATCGCTGCTACCACGGCGTTCCTGTCTGGTGTACCCCTGCTGGACATCTGCAGGGCTGCTACGTGGAGGTTGACACACACCTTCACAAGATTCAACTGCGTCGATTGGGACTCCAGGGAGGAGTCCAGGGTCGGCCAAGCAGTGCTGCGCAACCTGTTCGCTTAAGGTGAGCCTGGTGAGGAGGTAAGAAATGCTTAATGTTGAGTTGTTGTATTGCTTAATGTTGAGCCTGTTGCCACCTCCCGTGGTTGTGCATGTGTATACTGCTATGTATTCTTTTATTCATGAGCATGTGAATCCATGCCAGACCCCATGCTGGAGAAGGAACAAGTTACTTACCTGTAACTGTTCTCCAGCATGGGTCTGGCATGGATTCACATGCGAACCCTGCCACCTACCCCTCTGCGGCTCTTCTCTTGGTCATACTGCCACTTGGCGTGCTACCACATCTGAGGATGGCTGCCGGAGGCGGGGCTTAGGGAGAGGGCAGTCATTGGCTGGAGGCAGTATGACCCAGAGATCAGTGATTGGTTACTACTAAGAAAGACGGATCAGAAACGAAACTGATACTGATTTTTTTTCTTTACCGAGGATTCCCAGCCTGACGACAGGGAATATTCATGAGCATGTGAATCCATGCCAGACCCAGGCTGGCGAACAACAGTTACAGGTAAATAACTTGTTCCTTCTTGCCTAATGGTGCACACAGGCACTGCATAAGGAAGTCTTAATAGCGACTGCCAGAACAGACCCTCAAATTTCTCCCATGATTCCCAGGGCAGATGAAGAATGGCCTTGGTACCATAAGTTAATATTTGCATGGTTTTCTGTTTGTAAAAGACAGAATGGGAATCATTGTAAATCACCCATACTTCCTATGGAATATTCTTGCCTGCCTGGTTTATTAGCGTATTCAGTCTAGATCTCAAGTGGGCAAAATGCCCCTGATCGCTAATACTTTTGTTGATCACTACACCCAGGGAAGTCAAAATACAACTAATTAAGAAACACATTGGTTCTTCTCTGCTTAAGGTGAGGTTGCCATTTTATTTTTCAAAGCCCTGCCCCAAAAGTCATCCTGACAGGGTTTTCCAGCCCCTTAGACTCTCTCTCAGGGGCCATGTGCCACAAGGTCACCCCTGTTAAGGATGTCACTCCATCCAGGCCACCCCTGTAAAGGATTTCACTCCCACCCGTCTTGTTTTTCCTACCCACATACACCTGAACAATTCAATACAATCATAAGGCGAATGTCTTGTTTCGTAGACTTTATGGACCGACATCCTGACCAATTAACTATTCTTAAAGATACCTCACAGCCAGGGGCATCAGCACTGCCACTCCCTGCCAAAAGGTCTCTGCTTGAGCTAAAGCCTAGCACCTCTGCTCTAGGCACTCGGGCCTCAATGTTCCAAGACACCTCTTGCGACTCTAACTATGTTAGAGGTATTTATACCATACACTGTCACCACTGCTGTGGTCCCCAGGGGCTCTGGCGGATCTGAAAAGGAGGCTGTCAAGAAGGGGGGGGTTAGTAGCATGTAGTGGGAGTAGGAAAGTGAGTTGCGATGTCCTGTTGGCTGCTTCAGTTGAGTTTGCACGGTTTGCTGAGCTGAAGGGTGCTTTTCGATCGGTGCCAGAGACCCCATGTGCTGTTGTGGCGTGTTATGTGCTAGTTTGTTGTTGCAATGTCAAGTGTGTGGGTTGCTGTGCAGAGGTGGTTGTGTGAGTTTCTGTATTTTGAGTATGTGGAAAGTTGACATTTTTATGGTGTGGTTATAATGGGTTTTAAATATTTGTAGATTTCTTATCCCTTTGTCTTCACATTCCTAAGCCCAACCTCCATGGCCATCCTGTGTTTGGTACGCTAACTTGACTGTCTAGTTGGCAGGCATGCTCCCTGGTTGGAGCTCTTTGTGTGGCTCTAGTGGCTTGTGGATCTTGCTAATTTTTGCTATTTTCCTTGCAGGTGGTGGTTTGGTCAGAGGACACCTATCCAAGTACCCTTTCGGGGTGGTGGCGGCATGTAGGCGGTGCACGCTCACCCCTGATTTTGTAATGGAGGGAGAAGTTTAAGGATTATGGTTTCCTACCATGATGTGCATGGTTTTGTATTGGTCCTTTCATCCCAGTTGAGTCCTCCTGAATCTGGAGCAGAGAGCCAGGTTTTGAGTAGTTTTCTGAACTTGAAATGACGCCTTGTGTTGCATATTTTTTTGGTAGGTTATTCCAGGTTGATTTTGCCAGGCGAGTGAAAGATGATCCTCAGTTTTCTTTTGTTGTAAGCTTTTGGAACTAGTCGAATGCTGTTGCTTGATCTGAGTGGTCTTAGGTGGTAGATCATTTTTTTTCATTAGGAACTCTGCTTCTGGGCCGTGTACTTCTCCGACGACCAAGCAGACCCATGGTCTCAGGGGGACCTCTATGGGCAAGACCAGTTTTAAAACTACATTTACGGTATTCAGTTGCCAGACAATGACCAGTTGTTAGCAGGTTTGTCTATTGACAATCAACTCCAGTACAATGAGCTGCTACTAAAGGCGACACAGTATTTTAACATTGACACTTGGGAAGCACAGGTCGACCGCCACCCAGTTTATACCACTCCAGCAGTCTGTCCAAAGACTAAACCAACCATCCCTACTGGTGCCTAGTCTCACAAGGGCGGTCATTCCTAGAATAGAGAAGCTATCCAGACCCATGCTCAAAGACCCCCTGTATATTGAGGGTCAGCTGAAGCCAGGTTACCTAGTGGTCACCACCACCATGAAAAGGGTGGGCACTCCCCTGGCATTGGCAGAACCCCGCCAGACAAGTAGAGCAAAAAGAGATGTACCTTTGGGAGACAGGTCGCCTCTTCTACAGCATTCCAGACCAGAATCGCTAACACAAAGTTGTCAGCTAGTTAAGGCTGCAACAAATGGGATGAGCTGGAGCGCCAAATAGAAGCTGCCCCAGAACCACTAAAGGCCGTTACTGAAAACTATCTCGGAAGGCAAGCAGAGCTCGTACTGCATCCTAAAGAATAACCTTGATGCAGCAGATGAGGCACGATGCATCATAGTAGAGGCTCATCAAGCGCCATGCTTGGCTCAGGGTTCAAGCTAGAGATGCAAGCAACCCCCTTCAACATGCCAGTGGAGACAAATGTGTTATTCACCAGTCACAAGGCCAAGGCTCCTTGTCCAATTTTCAGAGGTAGTAAAAGGTGCAGAGGAAGGTGCAGAACCTCACCTGGGAGAGACTCCACCCCTCCCAAACAATGACAGCCTGTTTCAGGTCCCCTCCCATGCCACTCCAGTAGAAGGCTGAATTTCTCACTTCACCCACCCATGGGAGGGGATAACATCGGACGAGTGCGTGTTGTCCACCATAACAGGTGGGTATTGCATAGTTGCCACCCTACTGCCCACCAAGCCAGACGTTGACAGAAGAATGCTGGAGGAAATAAAGGCGCTGCTCGAGAAGGACACCATAGCGATTTGTCCTGGGAAACGAGGTAAACTAGGGTATTTATTCAACAGACTTCCTTGTGTCAAAGAAAGACCTCATCATGCACCCAGTATTAGATCTGCAAACAAGTAAACCTCAAAGGTTTTGAATGACCACGCTCCAGGTGCTGATTCACTCCTAAGACAGGGAGACTATATGGTGACATTGGACATGAAAGATGCATACTTTCATATTTCAATGCACCCTGCACACAAGATATCTGCGTTTCAGGACGGTGGGAGTAAACTACCAGTTCAAGGTACTCCCATTCAGCATTGCCTCGGCACCAAAACTATTCACAAAGGTGCCTGCAGTAGTGGCAGCATACCTGCGAAGAAAGTTTGTACCTGTATTGCAGTCTGGATGACTGGCTAATCACTGGGGAAAATCCTCAAATTTGCAAACTAAATACGCAAAAGTCAAGCCTTCTCTTCAGTCTGGGTTTCTCCATAAACTAGAAGAAATAAAGTATAGTCCCCAGCCAAATAAAACCATTTCAAAGGGATTGTGTCCTGACGTATTCCATATCTATGATTTATTCCATATATATGACCGGTAATGTCCACAGCTGCGCTACTTCGGAAAATGTTCAGCAGAGGGCGTCCTGCGTCGATGGTGTTGATCCCATGTCCCTTGAGGGTCGATGTCACCGGATGTTATATATAGGATGCACAGCGCCCGTAGCCTCAGTTCTGTTTTTTCCGCAAACGTGTTTGCTTTCGGAATCTCGGCGCGCTCGATTCTTCTCTTCAAACGATGTCTTCATCTTCCTCTACTACCCCGAGGCTGGGCTTTAAGATGTGTCGGGACCAAACAGTTTGCAAAGGGGTATTGGATTACCTATCAAAGGCACTGCTGGGTCAAGTTGGTAATTTGAGGGGTAGATGGGCGCGGGGGGGGTTGCCAGATGAAATATGCTGGGAAGGAGTTGCAAGGAAAGGTGGTGACCCCAAGGTCCCTCCCTCTCCTGTAGTACTTTGGCAGAGCAAGTAACTTTGTCCGTTTCTAACACAAAGAAAGGTACTGAAATGGCTAAAGAAATTGAATAGAAGTATCCTGCAGTAGATAAAAGCTTTTGACAGATTTTTTTGTTATTCATAATCCTTGTGGGTGTGTCCCAACATGGGTGTGGTACTGGAACCTTTGGCAGTGAAAGATGGAGCTTCACCTTTAAATTTAGTATAGGGTGTGGAGGTGCAGCCCCTGGTGTGGTAATGCCCCCCCCCCCCCCCCCCCGAGTCCCTGCGTTCCAGCACCTCACCTCAGTCCCTTTTTCCATATGGATTCTGTCTGACCTGGCTTGCTCTCCATTCTTGTTTGTTAATTCTCCCCTCCCTTTGGCGCCTCTCCTCCCCCGGCACATATCTACTGCATGAGACTTCGCGAGATGCACATTCTGCAATCGCTTGTGCCCAGCCTCAGACCCCATGCACTCTGTTTTGAGTGCCTGGGGCCTGCCAACCACTGGGACGCAGGCACGGCTTGCAGTGCTCTCGGTCACCGGGCCTTGAAGAATCTTCTTTCTTGCTCGAGGGAGTTCTTCCATGCTTCTCTAGGTCATCTTCAAGAGTTTGTCTCCAGGACCCCATGTCAAGACAAGGTAGGCCCTTTGATTAGCACAGCTCCTCCTCTGTATGGAGACTGCTTCCCGGGGGTTTCCCCATGGGAAAGGATACCTTGGATTCTGGTTCTGGCAGACCTGAGGCCGTTAAGGCTATTTGCTTCCAAGCTGAGGGGCTGCGGTACTCTTCTGGGTGCTCCACAGAGGGGTGAACTTCGTCCCCTCCGTAACTACCAACTCGGTAGCTGAGGGCACCCAGCCTACCGGAGCAGCCTCCGAAGTCGCTGCGCAAGGCGATTCGAGAACTGGCCTGCGGGCCGAGGGCTCTGAGCCTATTGGAGCCATCTCGGAGGGTGACTCTTCTGATTCACGTTCCAGGGTCAAGGAGTGCCCTTCCATGTCTAAGCCAGCATGGGGCCTTTGTGCTCTCCCGCCCAGAGCATGGTGCAAGGCCCCAAGATGATGGACAAACATGTGGCAGAGCCTGCTAGGCCGGGTGGTCAGTCAAAATGTTGAAAAAAAATGTCACAAAAAAAATATCAAAAAAAGTCGAATTTCTTTTTTTATTTATGTATTTTTTTGGGTTCGGTTAAAAAAAAAAGGGATAAAATAAAAAAATAGAACCTTTCCCAAAAAAAAGATATTGAAAAAGAAATGCAACTTTTTTTTTTACTTTTTTTTTTTTCTACATTTTAACTTTCGACATTGTTTTCGACCAAATGACTATAAACCGCTAGGCCGGTGGTCATCTTGGATACAGACCTTCCGGCCCTTCGCCCACACATTTGGCTACACTGGCATGTTGAAGGGGGTTGCTTGCGTCTCTAGCTTGAACCGTGGGCTACTTAAGAAGGTTCCAGTCCACTTCCCTCGGGCAGCAGCAAACGACTTTATGATACGGGTGTGTGGTCTCTGCAGGGTTACATCTACCCTTCGCAGCCTTATTGCTACATATTCCAGGTACTTTAATCAGGTAAGGAGGTACAGTGCCGCAGAGGGCTGTGCCCCATGTAATCCAGCAGCTTGAGGGGACTGCTATGAGGGTTTCCTCTTACTCATACATCCTGTCCCCTTTCCTCCATACTTGTGGGACATTCCGTCCTTCGGGATGGGACCAGAGCACTTTTGTTAAAAAGCATCAAAGATTGAAAATGTTTGTCCTATTTTTACACAGGGTACTGCATGTGGCTGTGACCCCACCCTCCTGAGCCCTGCGCATCGCCCTTCAGTCATTTACTGTGTCAGGGCTGGACGCACTGGCATCACTGGGAATTTTATTTTTGTTCCCTTTGGCCTTCCCCCTGCTCCGGTTCCTCGGTCATCTAGTCCTCCGTCTATGCCAGTGTCTGGGATTCGTGTCCTGTTGTTCATGCGAACGTCGCTTCGCTAGGGCGGATCACCACGCTTTGCTTTGAGTGCCTAGGCCCGGAACATCGTTGGGATTCGTGCTTCTACTGCGACTCCCTCTCCGTCCAGGCACTCCAGCGTCATCGTCTTCAGTGGGAGGAGGTGTGTCCGCGCGTTCCTCCACCTCATTTCCAGCTTTTCATCGAAGAAGAAACGCCTGGTAAGTTCTTTACTTTCTCCAGCATTGGATCTTTCATAGATTGAGATGCTTGAATATTCCCCGTCGTCAGACTGGGAATCTGCTGTGATTTTAATAATTATTAAAAAATTAAATGTATATACATTATTTCCATAGAAAAATGTAGATAGTCCATTATGGCCTATGAGCCATTCAATTGTGTAGTCCCTCCACCTCACTTTGCTCTTCTATGGCCCCAACCAATGAGCGGGCAGGGTTTAAGCTTCACCCCAGGCAGCCATCTTCAGATTTTTCACTGCAGGCTAACGGACTAGAGGGAATCCTCAGCTCCCTGAGCTTTTTGTTTTTTTCTTAAATGTTAGATATATTTTTTCTCAAACAGCTTTATATCGATCTCCTGATCAAATCCTTCTTACATAGGGCCTGATTCATGGAAGTGTTTTATAATGGTGCAATCCCATAGGAAAACGTTCCATGAATCAGGCTCACCGTGTTTCCGGGTTCAGAAAACACCTGTTTTTACTTCTAATTTGTCGAGTGAATCCTCTTCACACCATATCAGAGGAACCTACTACCAAGAAACCTTCCTTTTTCAGGGATTGTGTAAGATGCAAAAAGAAGCTGGTCTACGTGAAAGACCCTCATGAGCAGTGCATATGCTGTCTCTATCCCCATGACATTCACAAATGTGAAATTTGTAAGACTTTTTCTAACAAAACTCTCCAGGACAGACATAGAAGACTCCTACATTTGGAATCAAGAGGACACTCTTCTGTTGAAGAATCAGCTAAAACAGCCCCTGTACTGTCTATGAAGCCTTCAGAGAGGCAAACTTCAAAAAGAAGGGCCTCCTTTGTAGAAAGAAGTTATTCTCCTTCACAGAGGAGTAAGAAAAAGATGGAATCATGGTCCCCTGGTCCTGGAAACCGAAAGAACCTTGATGAGAAAACCACCTCCAAAGTTAAGGAGAAGTTTAAAATTACGGGGGGCAATCATCATCGAAAACAGTCTACGAGCGGCACTGGCGATAGAGGCCCGTCGACGAGCAAGCCGTAGACTAAACCCAAGTCATCTATGACGACGCCTCAAACCTAGTCGTCCATGACCAAGTCGTCATCCTCTAAATTGGCCACAACTAAACAATCGTTGACGAAGGAATCTCGCCACTCGTCAACAAAGCTATTGTCGTCGGAGCATCACCTGTCCACGAAGCCATCGTCGTCCACAGCACCCTCGTAAACAAAGACACCCAAACCACCGTCGACAAAAGCACCGTTGACAGTTGAATCCCCCCTGACCCCCGTTGACAGAGAAGAATAAGTCCAAGGCACCGTCCACGGATGTTATAATTATTTTTCAATACGACTTGTTCAGTTAGTAGAAGTGAAAGGCACCCACTTGTTTCACAGACTGCAATATGTGAAGATGTGAGAATTCACATGGTTGCCCCGAGTCTAAACCAAAAGGTACTGGTCCGGGGAAGAAAACCCTGAACAGGTTGATGTTTTGGAAGTCTTCTCCTGCTGCTCGATGGACTAAGGCTCAGGAAGGGCTTCTTCCTTTCAGCGAGGCTGGAGAGGTCTAGGGTAGCATTCAGATCATAAACTAACTGGGAATTGACACGCCTCGGAACATAGAAGTAACGTCCTTTTCAAGCAACGAAGAGTAGTAGTCTGTATGACAAAATACCTTTCTGTCGGGTGGTCTCGCACAGCTTGTTAAGCCGAGAGCGTAACTGAATGCTCTGTCAGACTGGAGACTCGCTTCGGGGTCTGTGTTGCCGTGGAAATGGGGAAAACCTTGTCTATCGGCGAAAACGCAACGGGGAGAAGGTAAGAAAGCACGAGTGTATTGCTTGTAAAAAGAACAAATGGAAATAAGATTCCTACCCTGATTCCTATGTTAAACTTGTGACGGGGGAATGTTTCTGTTTGAATCGAAGGTCAAGACCTTATTCCACTCTGATCCAATACCTAACAGGACAGAATAGACAGAGTTGGAGGGCAAGGAGAGCATAGGAGACGGAGGTGAGAAGAGTAGTAACAAACTTACGGAGCGTAGCTAGGAGAACAGTAGCAACGCGACATTGCTCGGATCCAGCCGACATATAACTGGATTCAGGTAGCAAAGGCGCAGACTGCTCATCCACACACCCTTGAGAAGCTAGAGATTAACCTTCGTTCAGAGAAGCCGTCTTGGGAGGAATAAAGTATACTGTTCCAATACCCTTCCGCCGCCGCCATAAAGTCCACCTAGGACGGCAGGACATGACGACAAATGTTTCGAGCACGCATTCCAAGGAAAGCGAATCGTTCAAACCAATGGAAACGGAACTCCACACCCTGGAAGCCGCCTGTCTACCAATAAGGGCTCAACTGTCTCCTTTTTAGAGACGGCATAACTGCCTGACATCCTTCAGAAGGATTTTCCGGATTCCAAACTCATTTTTGAGCAACCGATCCTCACTCCTAAGGAACAGTCCTCCCTGGCATCTCACCTTGGAGGAACCGGCAGATCCATATGATCCAGAGCTCATGCTTTCAATGCAGAGGAACAGTGACTAATTTAATAGGCAGCAAAGGCATTGTACTTCTACAACGATGGAAAGGTCTCTTACAAGGCGAGTTTCACTGCCTCTTTATTCTCCAGGAATCTCTCCTAGCAGGAGCAGACCTCCTAAGAGAGCACACTCACCAGAACCTCCCTACAGGTCCAGAAGCAGGACTCAGTGATTTGCCGACAAGGGTCTCCCCTCCTAGATAATTGCCTGCACCAAGACCACCGACAAGGGACCCCATGAGGCCACCCACAAGGGACCCCACAAAGTCACATCCACTGCATCTGTTTCCGACTGGCAGGAAGATCCTTTCAGGGATTTTTCAGATCCTGAAGGAGAAATTACCCAGGATCCTGATGCACAGAGTGAGTGAGACGATTACATTGTGGAAAAGCCTAAGAAGGAGGACTCCCCAGGAGACGCTTCACTACCCGACGATCTAGTATCTTTTCATACCATAATTGGTAAAGTAGCGGACCTCTTTAATTTGCAGGTTGCATCAGAAATCAGAAGAGAGAAAATCAGTGCGCTATGAGCATAGAGACAAATGTAAAAGGACAGTCACTACGATTGCCCTTTTGGACACAATATGGGACACTGGAGTGAAGATTTTGGCCACGCCGTTCCCCACACCGGCACTCGTCTCAAGACCCGAGAAAAAGTATAAGGCACCGGACACAGCACCATTATGTCTAAGGGGACATACTAAACCAGATTCCATCATAACGGTTGCAGCCAGAAAAGGGCTGGCTGACCAATCATCGCCCCTTTCAGCTCCACCTGACAAAGAAGGGTGTAAACTGCAAGCCATGGGCAGGAAGGTATCATCGGCATCTTTCACCATTAGGGCTGGAGACGCTCTTGCCATGACTGCACGTCTGGACCATGAGCTGTGGCTCTGTATGTCCAAGCTGACCAAGCACTTGCCTACAGACCTGCAAGAAGAGGCCAAAGCAATCCTATCTGATGGTGAGGCTACCTCCGACCATATGATCGACACAGCTGTGTTTCAGACAAATGGCCCATGGTATGGTCTTGACGAGACCAGCCTGGATGAAGGCTACAAACTTTAGATCTGAGGTTCAGGCCCAGATACTGGATATGCCCTTCGATGGGCAGGACCTCTTTGGAAAAAAAGATATACAACCATCTCAAGAGTATAAAGGCTGACACTGATCTGGCGTGAGCCATCAGTTCTCCTAAGGACAAGGACTGCAGGCCCTTTCGAGGTGCGTCTTCAAAATAGTTTTCAGCCGCCTCATCTACAATCAAAAGTACCTTTTCAAGACAGATGCCATCAGTCGACAAGCAGATATACCCATAGGGGTAAACGTGGTTCGAACCATGCCAAGCAAAATTGACATTCCCCTCCTCCCCTCACAACACACCCCAGTGAGAGGGAGGTTTTTACCAACGTTGGTTAAAAATAACATCAGACAAGTAGGTGCTACAGGTGGTTTGCGATGGGCACATCGAATTTCTGGATCAACCTCAGTCTCTTGCCCCCTTTCCACGCAAGATGCATCATTTGAACCAGGTTATGCTGAAAGTTCACAAGCTACTCCTAAAAGCAGCGTAAGAACCAGTACCAAACCAGCAAATGGGAAAAGGCTTCTACTCCCGGTTCTTTCTGGTGAAGAAGAAAAATGGCCAGTAGAGACCGATTCTGGATTTGAGAGCTCTCAACAAGTTTATCAAGTTCAAAATGACATCCCTTCAGAACGTTCTCCCGTGGCTCAACCAACACTACTTCCTCGCCACCCTTGACTTGGAAGACGCCTATTTCCACATTCATCCTGCCCACAGGCAATTCCTCAGATTCGGCATAGGGGAGTCACATTTTCAATTTCGTGTCCTCCCATTCGGTCTAAAATCAGCACCATGAGTGTTTACCAAATGCCTCGCTCCAGTGGCAGCATACCTCAGAAGATCGAGAACCGAAGTCTTCCCGTATTTAGACGACTGGCTCATAAGGGCAAGCTCATTCCAACTTGCGAGCTTTGCAGTGGAGAGAACAATAAATCTCTTGAAAGAGTTGGGTTTCTCGATAAACAAGGAAAAGTTCTGCCCCATTTCCAGCAAGACGGTGCTTGTTCTAGGAGCAGAACTCAACACCAACATACCCAGAGTAAGACCATCAGCAGACAGAATATCTGCTTTAACTCAGCGGGTTTCATGGTTTCAAAGCAACGGGACAGCCACGGTCCGCTCCCTCAAATCTCTTCTGGGCATGGTGTCCTCATGCATATTCCTCATACCAAATTGCAGGCTTCACATGAGGCCAATCCAAGAGAACATGGACCGACAATGGAAGCAGGCAGTCCGGTCATGAGAGGATACCGTACAACTACCAGCAGCCTTTCACAAGGCCCTCCTATGGTGGGGCATACTGCAAAACCTACTACAGGGAATGCCTTTCCAAGCTCCAACTCACTCTTCTCTTCCGGACAGATGCTTGACTATCGGGCTGGGAAGCGCACTTGGCAGATCTACAAACGAAAGGCACTTGGTTCTCTCAAGAATCCCAGCTGCACATCAATGTCCTGGGTCCTGGAGCTCAGGGCGATACGGTGGGCACTGTGGCTTTTCTACCAGTGCTTGCAGAGCAGGCCATGACCGTCCAAACGGACAACACGACATTGATGCACTACATGAAAAAACGAGGGGGAACGAGGTTGGAGATGTTGTCTCAAGAAGCTCAAGAACTATGGACCTGGACTTTACATCACAAGATCCACATCATTGCAGAACACCTTCCGGGAGTTGTTGGGGAGAATTCTCTTAAAAGGCTAATTTCCCTTACCTATAGAGTCCCCCAGCACCGTTGCTGGATTTCCAGAGTTTCTTTTTTACTCCTGCTAAAAGTGACACTCTTTTTTCCCACTCTTAGGCATATGTATGATGTGTGTTTCAGGCTATTTTTGTGCTTATGGGCTATGGAGTTTTCTCACTCCATAGGTATCTTTTTACATGTGTTACACAGCACCCTCAGTGCAGTAACACGGGGGTGTCAGTGACCTCCAAACATAGACTCCATACCCAGGGACTGACTACTGTCTCCGAGGGCATGCAAAGTTACCATTGACTTTGCTAGTCAATAGTAATGAACAAAACCAGTACAACCCATCTTACAATGGAAGTACTGGGAAGGGTTAATAGTTTTTCCCTGGTGTTCATTTTCGAGAGGGTACTGTCCAGTCCCTCTCTCAAATGTTTCTGGCTGGTGGCAGTGGTTACTACCATAAATATTCGACCGCAAATATTTTCCTATGGGATTTTCCCATTATTCGAGACTACCACTTTTACTGACAGCCTGTAATGTACTGCTGGGTTATTTTAATATTAACTTTACTCTGGTGTTTTTTTTTTGCCAGATCTTTAATATTTTTTTCTCGTGTCGCTCTCTGTAATCCAAACCAAGATCGGGCCCTTTGTTTGTCCTTTTGGCGGGCTTCTGGACAGAAGCCCTCCTTTAGGCCCCAGTTAGTCTGGGGTAGACAGGATGTGTCTGAGGGGGAATAGGCACCCTGGACTGGGTTGCCTAAGCAACCCAAGTCGCACTCTGCCCTGATAGACTGGGGGGGGGGTTTATCCCGCCAGGAAAACCAACCCACTGTGTGAGTGACAGCTAGGCTGTATGAATGGGTGTTTTTCTCCATAAAAGCAGGGACCTGCGGACTGGAAAATAGACGTGGCCACTGGAACTAAGAAATCCGAAGAGAGAAGCCGAAGACATCTGCAATGACTGAACCACCAGTGAAGCCCTGCTGCAGATCCTCACCACTTTTCTCCAATGACCAGAGAAGAGCTTCACCTGCAAGAGCCTTTTCCCCTTGAGCTGGTGGGGCCAACCAGTTCGCCAATCGCCTTCCAGGACTTGCCTTGGTCGAATCGCCAGTGCCAAGCACTAGGAGACCGGCTAGCCAGGTACCCGTCCACCACTACCGCGATTTAAAGGAGCGTACCTTTTATTCCCTTTTGGCAGCACTGTGGCTGGCTTCATCCCTGGGCAGTGCAGTAACTCGAACCTTCCTCCACGACGAGAGCCTCTTTTCCTCTGCTGGATCTCCCGAACTGCAGGATCTGCCAAGAACTACCACAACTGCAGGAGCCTCTTCCACTTTTAAGGTACATAGTTCCGTCAGGCCTCCCGTTTCGCTGGGTACTGCTAAAGGTGTTTTAAATCCTTTACTGACCTTCTGGGCTGGCCGTCCATATCCTCTAACATTATCTTTTTACCTTCTGCACCCTCCTTTTACATCTGTTAAACAAAGACTTCAGCTACTAGAACCGTTTGATCCTGGGCACTTTGCCTTGTACCATTGACTCTGGCACAGGCCTATTGACTCTGGCTATTTCAGTTACAACTGCCTTCTCTAGATTGCTTTTCATCAAGAAATGTGTTGGTGCACCTAAACTCTTATAACCACCTTTCCTTCCCCTTTATATACGGTTGAAGTGCCATTTTGCTTGGTTTCCACGTAGGTATTGCTTATGCTAAAGTACTACCTCGCCTAACTTGTTCACAATCCAATTGGGAAGTGTTGCTGGTGTGTTTAGGAGTAAGTTTCTTCAGAGGAAGGGAAAGGACATGTTATACAGGGTTAGAGTGCCATTTCTGCTTGGTTTACACTGTGCTGTTTTGCTCAGTTTTCACTCTTGCTCAAACTTGTCTACAATTTAATTGGGGAGTTGTGTATACTTTTCTTGACTGGTTTAACTTGCTTTAATGAAAGTGATTTGTGTGTTGTTACGGGTGTGTAAAATAAATATATATATATTATTTTTGATACAAAGCTTTGGTCAGTGTTTCCTTGTGCTCTAGTCCTATTGTGTAAACCCTGAATACTGCTCATCTCCCTCTTGAGATACATCTGGCTGCTCAGCCACAGCTACCAACTAAATCTGTGTGGTACAAACTGATACCAAAGGGGATTTATTGCATATACCTGTAGTCCTAATCTTCTGTAGTGCTCCCTAAGGGAACTGCATAGGATTCTGCTTAACGGGAGTGGACAACGTTCTGGCAGACAAGTTAAGCAGAGACTATTCAGCATCCCACGAATGGGAGCTAGACGGAGCAGAAGTCAGACTAATTTTCCACACGTGTGGGTATCCACAGATCGATCTTTTTGCCACCAAAGCCAACAAAAAATGCTACAGGTTCGCCTCCAGGTATCCAGAGCATCTCTCGATGGGGGACGCCTTTTCAGTGGACTGGACAGGCAAGTTCCTTAGCGAGAGTGCTACGCAGACTGAAGGAACAGACCTGCTCGATCCTGATAGCGCCGTTTTGGGCTTGCCAGGTTTGGTACCCGACCCTGCATCACCTGTCTCTATGGCCCCCTAGTCGCCTCAAAGTTTAACAGAGTCTCTTAACGCAACAGGATCTGAAAGTGCTCCACCACGACCCAGCAAGCTTGTCACTCAATGCGTTGTTCTTGAGCAGCGAAAACTAATTAACTTGAATATCCCTGCAGAATGCTGGGACATGAGGCCTCTAGGGCATCTTCTACACGAACAACTTACATTAGGGAATGGACTTGTTTTACTAAGTGGTGTGAAACATCCTCGGTGAACTCGCTTTCTGCTTCCATCGAACAGATCCTGCCCATACCTGTTGCACCTAGCTAAAGCAGGGCTCTCCTTTTCATCCATCGAGGTGCATTTGTCCGCTATATCAGCATACCCAACTAACCCAGGTCAACAATCTTTGCTCACCAAACTGGCTGTCAAAATATTTTTGAAAGGTTTGTTGCATATTGTCCCACCAACTCCTACACCGGTTCCTGCATGCAGCCTGAACACTGTCCTCGCAGCGCTCATGGCGCCACCATATGAACCGATTCACAGGTGCGACAAAGTTCTTATCCTGGAAAACAGCTTTTTTAGTAGTTATCACGTCAGCCAGGAGGATTTGCGAGGTGCAAGCCTTGTCTTCAGAGCCTCCATTCACCTTGTTCCTTAAAGACCGCGTCATACTGAGGATGTTTCTGAAATTCTTACCCAAAGTACTGTCAGAAATGATGCTCACCGAGCGCATCGTACTTCCAACCTTCTTCATGAATCATTCATCTGATGCAGAGATCCTTGCATTCCCTAGATGTGGCTAGGGTTCTAAAGTTCTACATACAAAGAACTAAGGAATTCCACTCCTTTACTAGACTTCATTGCATTTGCTGGCCGAACTAAAGGGCAGCAGATTTCGAAGCAGAGTTTGGTGTGTTGGGTTTCCCAATGTATCAGTCACTGCCACCAGTCTAAAGGCGATCCATTCGCCAGACCTCCTTCAGCCCACTACACCAGAGGTAGGGCAGCTTTTGTTGCTTTTCACGCTGGAGTACCATTGAAAGACATCTGCAGAGTCGCAAACCTGGAGCACTCTGCATACGTTCGCCAAACATTACTGCCTGGAAGAAGATACCAGCAAAGCGTCAGTACTGGGTCAAGCGGTTCTTCGCCATCTCTTTGCTTAAGGTAGGAGCAGCCTTCACTTCCCGTCTTCCCTGGTAATGTAACCTGTTCAGTTGCTGTATAGTAAGGCAATCAGAAGGATATCCAGAATGTACATAATGATGGGCATGTCTAACTGCTTGGTATTCTATTCAAGCATCTGAATCTATGAAAGATTCAATGCTGGAGAAGATTTAGTTACTTATCTGTAACTGTATTTCTCCAGCATTGGTATCTTTCATAGATTCACATGCGCCCACCCGCCTCCCCTGAGAGGCTGCTCCCTCTCCCGGGTGCCATCTATTCATGTAGTCTTCTAAGGCTCAAAATCTGAAGATGGCTGCCTGGGGCGGAGCTTAAACCCTGCCACCTCATTGGTTGGGGCCATAAAAGACCAAAGTGAGGGGGAGGGACTACACAATTAAATGGCTCATAGGGCATAATGGGCTATCTACATTCTTTTTCTATGGAAATGATGTATATAGATTTCATTTTTAATTTAAATCACGGAGGATTCCCAGTCTGACGAAAGGGAATATTCAAGCATCTGAATCTATGAAAGATACCAATGCTGGAGAAATAGTTATAGGTAAGTAACTAAAACTTTTAGGGCGCCCTGGCCAGGGGACACCTTCCCGGGGGCTTCCAGGTCTGGGAGGTGCTCGTGTAGGTCTGTCACCAGGGGTTCCCGTGAGGTGCCCCAAGGGCCTAATAGGCATACCATAGTGTTCTACGAGGGTTTCTGGAGCAGACCTGCCAGTACCGGCCATCGTTACGAGGTTCCCCATTTGGGTGCTAAGGTTAAGCCCAGTTAGTCTGTGGCTCTGGACACCAGGGTTTGCCCTGAGGTCTCAATTTCTGGAGCTTTCCACACTGACACTGGGGTGCACCTTGAGGTCTCCGTTTCTGGAGCATTCCATGCCGAGTCACGGCTCGAGGCCTCTCTTGAGGGATCTTTACCTACCAGATTAAACCCTGAGGTTCCTCTTGTTGAGGCTAAAGTCAGCACCGACCGATCCGAGAGACCCTCTTTGAAGGTCTTGCCAGTGAGGTATATTCCTCAACCGTCCCATGCTCAGGGTCGTGGTGGTACCGGTTCTGTCGAGGGGGTAAAGAGGACTATCAGACCATTACTCCTCCACTACCAGCTCTGCTGAGGTTCCTCCGCAGGAGGCTAAGTTTGTGGTGGGATCTAAGATGTCCAGTAAACATCCAAGACCACCCAGTACCAGCTCTTCCGAAGATCCTTGTGTCAAGGCTAAGGTGTTTAAGTCCCCTGAGGAGACAAATGCCTCATCGCCACATGTGACTGAGTTCTCCTCAGGTGTTGACAAAATGGCGGCCCAATCTCCATGGTCCACGGTGGCCATTTTGGATACCTCTCTTACACAGACGTTCACACCGTCTGGTGCTGGAAGCATTCCTTTTGGGGCTGAGCAGCCTTTTCCACACCATGTGGACAACAGAAATTCCTCCCGTCATTTGACTGGCCTGCTCGGCTGACGCATACAGTCTCGCTACCTCCTGCTTCCGCTCATTTACGTGGACCCGGCCGGTGGTGGGCCTTCATGGCAACCGTCCTTGCGTTCATGGGAGTATGCCCCTCACTAGCTACCTCTGCCTGTACCTAGGCCAAAGCCTTTGGCTGAGGATGATTTATTTTGGAAGTTTCAGATGCTCATGCACTCTGACCCTATGAAGTTGTATTTCAAGCGTCTTTTCAGGGAGCTTCCTGTCCCGCCTTTGGCCCCAGCGGTTCTGATGCAGATTCTGGTGGTGCCACTCCCTCTACCGCTTCCTTCTGGAACTCCTCAGTCTCTTCCTCTAACCCCATTGTCTCCTATAAAGAAGACACTGGTGGACAGAGGCATCACTTTAAAACCTGAGGCGGTATGTGTGGTGGACCAGTCTTCTGTTCCAGCCTCGTTGGATGAGCCTCAAGCGGATCAGGACGGCGATGAGCAGCCCCGCTCGGTGAGAGCATTCCATGACCGGGTCCTAGATATGATGGCCCTCCTTGACATTCCAGTACCTGAGCCCCTCCGCCCCCTTCCACAGGAGTGTGCTTTTGGTATCCTTTACGCTGTAACCTCAAGAGTGCACCAGCTGTTCCTCCAGGAGGACGTCTTGGCCAAGGCCGCAAAGTCTGGCATAAACCCCACACTGGGCTACACGTCAACAAGAGAATTGACATACAATACAAGCTTCACACCTCTGAGGAGATGGCCTTATCGGCTCAACAGTGGTGGCTGCGGCCAGCCTCCAGTCCAGGCTGGCCTCTACAACTTCAACGGCAGCATCTCAAATCCTATCCAAGGAGGATACATTTTTGCACACCTTGGGCAAGGAGTTTTTTGCCAATTCGGCGCTCCAGCTTCGTCAAGCGAACACCAAGCTCATCCTGGCAGCAGCCAATCGGAGGCTGTGGAAAGTTAGCCAATTTCCAGGAATGCATTCCTGTGGATGGGCTAGATGACTTTAAAGCCGGGTTGTCGGACACCAGAGTGCTGGCGCAGGATCTACTGGAAGCTGCGGCACACCATGTAGATTTCTCAGCTCGAGGCCTTATGGTAGGGGTTGACACCTTTCACCAAGCGTGGCTCCACGCGACAGTTTTCAAAGGAAGTGCAAGACAAAGTTCTGGACCTTCCTTTTGACGGCAGGGAATTTTCATTCTTCTACCGACTAGGAGCTCACAAAGACCAAAGAGTACCCAAACAGCCAAATCTTTATCAGTATTGGCGAAAGCACCAGCTAAGGCCCCTTATACACAGGTCGGAAGTCCCAGACTCAGTCCTTCTCTGGGCTCACAGGGGTTTCAGGATCGTTGTGCGCGCCAAACCGATGCTCCGGTTGGCGGGACTAGCTGAAAGCAACAACTGCAGGGTGGCCGGTTTTTCTCTCGGCCACCAGCCTCTTCCCCAGGGACAGGTAGTCTCCCTGCCGACAAATCAGCAACATTATATTTTTTTTGTCAGTCGCACGAGACTCCGGTGGGAGGACGAATCTCGTCTCATCTGGAGGCGTGGCAGACCATCACCGAAGACCGGTGGGTTTTGTCCATTGCTCGGGCAGGCTTTTGCTTGCCCCTACCCCACCCTTCCAACAGATTGGGACTCCCTCCCTCAGAGCCGAGGTACAGAAACTTCTAGACCTCAGCAGTGGTACATGTTCCCCTTGGGGAGCAAGGGGAGGGCTTCTGCTCTCGTCTGTTCAGTGCCCAAACCCAACAAGGCTGGCCTGCGCACTATCCACTATCTTTCCCAGTTCAATCTTTCTGTTCCCCAAGAGAAATTTAAGATCACGCCTTGCCAAATAAAGTCCTCTCTTCAGAAGGGTGACTGGCTCAGAGTAGTGGACCTTCAGGGCGCTTATATACACATCCTGATATGGAGGCCGCATCAGAAATGGCTGCGGGCCTCCCTGGCAGGAGAACATTTCCAGTTCAGTGTGCTCCCTTTTGGTCTCAGCTCAGCGCTGCATGTCTTTACGAAGATGTTGGTCATTGCAGCTTTCCTCTGCCTACATGGCGTTCATGTATATCCGTATTTCGACGACTGGCTCCTATGCAGCTCTTGTCTATATATTGAGCAATCTCCAGTCTCTCCTCCAGCTCCTGATCCACCTTTGGCTGTCAGTGAACTAGTGGAAATCTTCCATGACTGTCTCCCAAGACCTGATTTTCCGGGATTTCTGTTGGAATACGATACATTCCAGGGTGTTCCTAACGGCGGACTGGATTGCGGATCTATCCACCATGTGTCGGCTCTTCCTCCAGGCAGCGAACATGACTGATTGGTGGTCTCAAAGGGTCCTGGGCCTCATGGCTTTGTGCCGGTTTGCCCTTCCTCTTGCACGTCTGAAAATGAGGCATATTCAGCTGGCTCTTCTGAGCTCTTGGTCTCAGGCTTCGGACCCAGATTCCAAGATGATCCCAGTTCCATCCTGCATGACGACGGACTGGTTATGGTGGTCCTCGACCAACAGTCGTTCTGCGGGGGGCCCCTTTTCACAAGTCCTACCCACAAGCGATGATTACCATGGAACCCTCCCTTCTGGGGTGGGGCGCGACGCTGGATCATCTCCAGGTTTTTGATCTATGGACCCTTCAGGACAGGCAGTTTCATATCAATTATTTGGAACTCCTGGCTGTTCTGGTGCTAAAAGCTTTTCATTCGTCCATCACGAACAAGGTGGTCCGTATCCGCACGGACAACTGTGTGGCGATGTTTTGTTTTATATCAATAAGCAGGGTGGCACCAAGTCACCTCCCCTTGTGGACCTCGCCATTCAGATTTGGGAATGGGCCATCCAGCACGACATTTGGCTGCTGGCTGTACACATTCCGGGTTACTGCAATGTGATTGCACACTCACATCCAGCTACGAGTGCGAACTGAACACGGAGGTTCTCTCCACCATTTTTCACCAATGGGGCACTCCAGAAGTGGACCTTCTTGCGACTTTTACAAATAGGAAACATCCTCTTTATGCTTCCAGGAATGGTTTCAGAATCTCCTCCCTAGGGGATGTTCTCGAGTTGCAGTGGCACAACAGGAAGGCCTTGCTTTCCCGCCATTCTGCTCATTCATCGGTCACTCTGCAAGCTCAGGAATACATTGAATTGCACTGTCCTGTTCATAGCTCCTGACCTGCTTCACCAGTCCAATCACCAGATGTGGCACCCCTCCCCACAATCGTCCAGCTTGGCAGCCTGATGCCTGAATTCAGGGCATTAGCGCAGTTTAACTTGCCTGAGAACAATATGCGCGTTATCCAAGCGGCCAGGAAAACCTTACACGAGGTCTCAATATGAGAGCAAGTGGCTCTGTTTTTGCCACTCGTGTTAAGCTAGGCAGCTCGACCCCAGGCACGCTACGATTGACACTTCTTTTGTTCATATCTCATCTTGCAGCCTCGGACATCCATGTCTAGTCTTGCAGGACTTACTTGTCGGTATTGCCGACTACCTGTCCACTGACAGCTGTTCCTCTTCTTTGATGAATTCAGTCATTAAAAGGCATTTTGCAGGTCTATTGCATCTTTTTCCACCGGTTTGCAATCCTCATCCCAAATGGGATTGGAATGTGGTCCTCACCGCCTTATGCCATAAACCATTTGAACCCATGGCCATTACTGATCTCAAATACCTTTCTTGGAAGGTCGCATTTTTGATTGCAGTGACATCGGCATCCGTTCCTCACCTTCCATAAGGATAAGTGTGCTCCGCACTCATCCTTCTTTCCTGCCTAAAGTGGTTACCGATTTTTAATTTGAATCAATCTATCTCGTTACCTGTCTTTTCCGAATCCGGCCTCACTTTTATCTCGACAGAACGAGTGAACTCAGGGGTTCCTCACAACTCTTGTCACATTAGAAGACCCGGAAGGGAAACCTGCTTCAAAGGCTAGTATCTCCTGATGGATTGCCTCCTGCATTTCTGAAGCATATACCATTCAGAGCCTTCAACCTCTGACGGGCATTCATGCCCATCTTGTATGTGGCAAAGCGGCGGCTGTTAGCGCCCAAAAGTATGTTCCCAGGGAAACCATTGCCAAGGTGGCTACGTGGGCTTCCCCATCAGCTTTTTGTAAGCATTACTGCTTGGGCCTGAGCTCCAGGGTCAATGCCTAATTCTGCCAGGCTGTTCTTGTCATGATCACTGCTTCCAAGGAGTCAGGATCAGTCCAACGTCCTTGGAAGCAGGCCCCTAACCCTGATCCTAGGCACCAGCCGGTCCCCACAGGGACCTTTTGGACCTTGTCCTGGCGCCGGTGGCACCAGGCTCATCAGAAGCCTTGGTCCCGGCACTGGAAGCGCCGGGCTCATCATAGGTGTGAAGATGCTTGGGTGGACTTACCTGCGGCAGACCATGCTGCTGACTTGCCAGACTCTTAAAAGTCCTCGGTGAACTGGGACTACTTTTCTTACCTGGGTGGGGCAGCTCCACTCCACTGGAACTCTTCTGGAAGCAGGAACTCTTTTCTTGCCTAGGCGGGGCCGTGGAAGGAGACGCCTCATCACTCCAAGGCTATTTAAACCACACCCGATTGATGAAACGTGCTTCGCGTTATTCTGCATCTGCAGCAGAACGCTCACCGAGTCTGCTCCAGCTTTTCTTCATTGGATCCTGAACCTGCAAGAATTATACTCACCATTCCGGTACCCGAGCAACATCAGCACCTGCAAAAGATCAGAAACAACAGGTTAGGAGAACGAACTTTCACACGCAGTGTTTGCTTACCTGATCCCTCGGCAGCGGCCGTGTCTCACGCTGCACCTTCGCCTGCAAAGACAAACAGCATTATTTTACTTACCGGCACGCCGTGCATTCCGGATTCTTCACCCTGCATCTGCACAAAGACAAACAGCATTATTTTACTTACCGGCACGCCGTGCATTTCGGATTCTTCACGCTGCATCTGCACAAAGACAAACCGCATTATTCTACTTACCGGCACGCTGTGCATTTCGGATTCTTCACGCTGCATCTTCACCTGCATAGACAGCAGCAGTGTTACACTCACCGGCACGTGGCGATTTCCGGATTTCTTCTTTCTGCATCGTCGCCTGCAAAGACAAAGAAAGAGACAGTAAGAGCGCTTGCCATACTTACAGACTAAAGGTGTCCAGAAACTTACCGGTCGTGCAGACAACGACGGTACTCATCCTCTGAAGTCAAGAGGCTAACGTTTCACCAGTGAAGGAACTGGCAACGGCCCCTGCACTAGACGCAGATGGAAAGCCCAGCATTCACCTATCTAAGGTGAGCAAGTTGACCTGGGAGGGGGGTTCAACAGTCAAGCTGGGAGAAGAGAGATAGGGACATTCGACCACCCAGACCTTTAATCCCCATATTATTTCACCTGCAGAAACCTCACCCTTCGAGTTCGACACACAGTGCGGAGAGGTTCGACCCCAGAAGCCAACCGAATCCTGCACATCACGTTTCATGTTACGGACACCTTCCTGCCAAGACCCGCGCCTCCGTGGGAATCAGGTGAGCGTTACAGAACGCGAAGCCCACCACTAAACTCCTACCCAGGCGCAATGGAAACTTCAGATACCGATCAACTAGCCCAGTTGCTTGGGGAATTAAGAGCAGAAGTACATGCAGCTCGCCAGGAAACAAGCTCCCTAAGAAGAGAACTGATAATTTCTAAGGAGCGAACCGAGGACCTTGCTAGGCAGTTGTTACAAACTCAGGCAGGACAGACACCTTTGCCCGTTCCAGGAGGGAGTTATCCTTCTGCATCAGCTTCAAACCCAGTGCAAATCAATCTGCCCGGTAATGTGCCCTTGGCTCCGCCCGAACGCTTTGCTGGTGATCCAAAGAAATTCGCAGTGTTCATCAACCAGTGCCGCCTGCATTTCTTGTGTCGACCAGCTGCATTCCCAACGGACCAGGCCAAGGTAGCTTTCGTGCTTTCTTATCTCAGTGGCAGTGCTGCAGATTGGTCGATCCCTTTAGTCACCCAGGATGATCCGGTTTTACACGATTTTCAAGCCTTCCAGTCCAGCATGGAGAAACTGTTCGCAAGACATGCACAAGGGCAGGCCTTGGACAATGAACTTCTCTCATTACGACAGGGTAACCAAGACCTCTTGGCTTATATAGCCTCTTTCAACAGACTCATAGTGGAAACACAATGGCCCGAGGACCAGAGAATAACGCTTTTTTACAGAGGCCTGCGTGGAGAGCTCAAGGATGTGCTAGCGCAGGTTGTGAATCCTCCACAAGAATGTTCAGACTATATTGACTTGGTTGTCCAACTAGACCATAGACTACAGAACAGGAAGGCAGATCGTTCCAGATTTGATACCCGAGTGTTTTCCAAACCACAGACCTCGAATAAGGGAGCTGATACTGTGGAACCCATGCAAATAGGGGGCATGAGAGGACCTTTAACCCAGAAAGAACGGGAAAGAAGAAGGCAGCTGCAATTATGCCTCTATTGCGGTAATTCAGGACACTTTCTTCGGGACTGTCCCGTGAAACCAGCTAAGAAGACTGTAGGAGCGGCTGATACCTGTACCACAAGTTCTGAGCAGGGAAACGACCTCGCCCGACAAGAGTAGAGGTCCTCTTGCCGAGCGTTAAGATCTGTCCCGTGACCTCGCATTTCGTGATACCCATGGTCCTCATTAGTCCTGAACGTCCGGATCGTTTGCATGCAATTGAAGCTTACATTGACAGCGGAGCAATCGGTAACTATGTGGACCGTGAAATGGTATCAAGGATGAATCTACCCCTTGTCCCTAAGGCAGTAAAAGACGTCATCACTACTGTGGATGGCACGGAGATAGCCTCCGGACCAGTAACGCATGCCACCCAAGAAGTGACGCTGTTGAGTCATAACGGACATCGGGAGAGAATAGTGTTCGATGTTATCAAGGCCCCTCAGTTCCAGATCATTCTGGGAATCCCTTGGTTAGAGAAGCACAACCCTCAGATTGATTGGCGAGCAAAAACGGTTCAGTTTCCAGAGTGTTCTACCACTTGTTATCCTCGACCTGATGTTTCACTGGCGACGATCTCTTCTGAGGAGATTCTCAAATTGCCTCCCGAATACCAGGAGTTCCAAGACGTCTTCCAGAAGGATCAAGCTAACACCCTACCTCCTCATAGGTCTTACGACTGTCAAATAGATCTGATACCTGGAACAACCCCTCCTTGCAGCAGGATCTATGCCCTCACCGAGCCAGAGAACGTTCACCTCAGACAGTACCTGGACCAATACCTAGCTAACGGGTTCATCCGTCCTTCAAAATCTCCAGCTTCATCGGCTTTGTTCTTCGTTCCGAAAAAGGAAGGAGACCTTAGGACTTGCATAGATTACCGCTCCCTGAATCAGATCACTGTTAAAAACAGATACCCGTTACCTTTGATCCCTGAACTCCTGGACCAAGTCAAAGATGCCTGTATATACACAAAGCTGGATCTCAGAGGAGCCTACCACTTGGTACGGATCAAAGAGGGCGATGAATGGAAAACGGCCTTCCGCTCCAAGTACGGGCTATTCGAATATCAAGTGATGCCCTTTGGACTGTGTAATGCTCCTGCTGCTTTCCAATATTTTATGAACGATGTCCTCAGAGAACTCATTGACGTATGTGTAGTTGTCTACATTGACGACATCCTCGTCTATTCATCATCTGAAGAAGAACATCAGAGACATGTTAAAAAGGTTCTCGAGAGATTGCGTCAACATAGTCTTTTTGCTAAGCTTGAGAAATGCGTCTTCAACGCAACGGAAGTCGAGTTCCTGGGATTCATACTGTCACCTAACGGAGTCCATATGGATTCAAAGAAAGTTGATGCAATTATCAAGTGGCCACCACCAACCTCTGTAAAAGGAGTTCAAAGCATGTTAGGATTCGCTAACTTTTACCGCAGATTCATTCCTGAATTTTCCCGGATAGTCCAGCCCATCACCGCTCTGTTGAAAAAGAACAAACGTTTTGAGTGGTCTTCTGAAGCGGAACAAGCTTTTCAAGACTTAAAAGCTAAATTCATCTCTGCACCTGTTTTAAAACGCCCTCGCCCAGAACTACCTTACATCATGGAAACTGATGCTTCTAGTCTTGCTATGGGTGCAGTGTTATCACAAAGAGATTCGGTCACAAACCAACTACATCCGGTTGCCTTTTGGTCCCGCAAGTTTTCGCCTCCTGAGATCAACTATTCAATTACAGACAAGGAACTTTTGGCCATCAGATCGGCCTTTAAAGCTTGGCGGCATTATCTTCTAGGAGCCAGACACACAGTCACCGTAATGAGTGATCACCGCAATTTACAATACCTAAAGACAGCCAAAGCTCAGTCTTCCAGACAACTTAGTTGGGCTCTGTTTCTAGCAGAATTTGACTTTATAATTACTTATCGACCAGGCAGTAAGAAAGGAAAAGCGGATGCCCTCTCCCGGATGGGAGTAGATGAACATTTGATCAATCCAGATCCAATACCCATAATCCCAGAACAAAGGATTTTGGGTTTGGTCAGCACTCAATCTTTTGAAGACATCAAGACCACGGTGAAATCGCTCCTAACTCCGACCGATTTGCAGGACTGGCAATTAAAGGGAAAAGATTTCTCAGTAGATCAAGACCTACCATATTTCCGAGGACGATTGCACTTGCCCTGTGAGAAACTACAAAAACAAGTAATCTCCGGTTATCATGACTCTCTAATGGAGGGGCACCCTGGCATTACCAAAACCATGGAAAAGATAAAAAAAGACATTTCTGGTGGCCATCGTGGAAAAGGGATATTAGAGACTTTGTAATCTCCTGCGGTGTGTGTGCCCAGAATAAAAGTCAAAAGCAAAGACCAGCCGGCCTATTACAGCCACTTGACATCCCTCCATGTCCATGGCATACCCTGTCCATGGATTTTATCACGGACCTACCTCCATGCTTGGGATATACTACCATCTTAGTAGTCGTGGATCTATTCTCGAAAATGGCTCACTTCATACCCTTGAAGGGTCTGCCTTCAGCCTCAGTATTGGCCCGGGAATTCTTGGCAAACATTGTTCGCTTACACGGTTTTCCTTCGGTTTTAGTCTCCGATAGGGGAAGTCAATTCATCTCCCACTTCTGGCGCAGTTGCTGTCGTCTAGCCCAAGTTGATGTAAGACTTTCGACCAGTCACCATCCCCAAACTGACGGACAAACCGAAAGGACAAACCAGACACTAGAACAATATCTACGCTGCATGCTCCAACAAACAGAAAACCCCTGGAAGGACATTCTTTGGATCGCTGAATACGCGTATAACAATTCGACTCATTCTGGAACCGGGAAGACTCCTTTTTTCTTGTTATATGGACACCATCCTAGAACCTCCAACCTGGACCCTCCCCAAGAAATTGAAGCACCTGCTGTGGATCACTTGCATTCGGAGATCACCTGTGCTTTTAAGGAAGCCACTGCCCATCTGCAAAGAGCTAAAGCTCAATTCAAAAAGGCAGCCGATCGGCAACGTAAAGAGGCCCCTCACTACGCTGTTGGAGATAAAGTCTGGTTATCCACTAAGCACCTGCCTTTAAAAGGACCCCGCACTTTCATCCCGAGATACCTGGGGCCCTACCTCATATCTGCCATAATTAATCCGGTGGCTGCCAAATTGGAATTGCCTACGCATATGAAAATACATCCAGTATTCCATGTCTCCTTATTAAAACCAGTACAACCAGAAACCCGATTGACTGAACTCCCGGAACCCGTTTTGGTAGACGGAGAACTCGAATTTGAAGTGAAGAACATCCTAGACTCCAAAATTTCCAGGTCTAAATTATACTATCTGGTTGATTGGAAAGGATACGGTCCCCAGGAAAGGTCTTGGGAACCCTCAGAACACGTCCACGCACCTCGTCTGGTCAAGAGATTCCATCTGAATCACCCCGACAAGCCAAAGCCCCCGGAGAAGACACACTTAGGAGGGGCCTTGAGGGGGGATACTGTCATGATCACTGCTTCCAAGGAGTCAGGATCAGTCCAACGTCCTTGGAAGCAGGCCCCTAACCCTGATCCTAGGCACCAGCCGGTCCCCACAGGGACCTTTTGGACCTTGTCCTGGCGCCGGTGGCACCAGGCTCATCAGAAGCCTTGGTCCCGGTACTGGAAGCGCCGGGCTCATCATAGGTGTGAAGATGCTTGGGTGGACTTACCTGCGGCAGACCATGCTGCTGACTTGCCAGACTCTTAAAAGTCCTCGGTGAACTGGGACTACTTTTCTTACCTGGGTGGGGCAGCTCCACTCCACTGGAACTCTTCTGGAAGCAGGAACTCTTTTCTTGCCTAGGCGGGGCCGTGGAAGGAGACGCCTCATCACTCCAAGGCTATTTAAACCACACCCGATTGATGAAACGTGCTTCGCGTTATTCTGCATCTGCAGCAGAACGCTCACCGAGTCTGCTCCAGCTTTTCTTCATTGGATCCTGAACCTGCAAGAATTATACTCACCATTCCGGTACCCGAGCAACATCAGCACCTGCAAAAGATCAGAAACAACAGGTTAGCAGAACGAACTTTCACACGCAGTGTTTGCTTACCTGATCCCTCGGCAGCGGCCGTGTCTCACGCTGCACCTTCGCCTGCAAAGACAAACAGCATTATTTTACTTACCGGCACGCCGTGCATTCCGGATTCTTCACCCTGCATCTGCACAAAGACAAACAGCATTATTTTACTTACCGGCACGCCGTGCATTTCGGATTCTTCACGCTGCATCTGCACAAAGATAAACAGCATTATTCTACTTACCGGCACGCTGTGCATTTCGGATTCTTCACGCTGCATCTTCACCTGCATAGACAGCAGCAGTGTTACACTCACCGGCCTGTGGCGATTTCCGGATTTCTTCTTTCTGCATCGTCGCCTGCAAAGACAAAGAAAGAGACAGTAAGAGCGCTTGCCATACTTACAGACTAAAGGTGTCCAGAAACTTACCGGTCGTGCAGACAACGACGGTACTCATCCTCTGAAGTCAAGAGGCTAACGTTTCACCAGTGAAGGAACTGGCAACGGCACCCTGCACTAGACGCAGATGGAGAGCCCAGCATTCACCTATCTAACGTGAGCAAGTTGACCTGGGAGGGGGGGTTCAACAGACAAGCTGGGAGGAGAGAGATAGGGACATTCGACCACCCAGACCTTTAATCCCCATATTATTTCACCTGCAGAAACCTCACCCTTCGAGTTCGACACACAGTGCGGAGAGGTTCGACCCCAGAAGCCAACCGAATCCTGCACATCACGTTTCGTGTTACGGACACCTTCCTGCCAAGACCCGCGCCTCCGTGGGAATCAGGTGAGCGTTACAGTTCTGAAGAACCTAAAAAGTTTCCATCCACCCGTATTACCTGTGAGGTGTGCGTGGGAATCTCCCACAAGTATGGAGGAAAGGGGATGGGACGTAGGAGTATAACAACATTGCGCACCGTAGTGACTACCTTACTCCTAGTCCATAGTCCCCTTTCCTCCATATGCCCGCCCACTCTAACAAGTGTCCTCTATTATTGCGTAAATGGTTGCAGACCTGGCGATAGAAAAGGACTGAAGGGTGATGGTGGGCTGGAGCTCAGCAAGGTGGGGTCACGGCCATGTGCGGTACCCCATGTAAAAATAGGACACAAATATTCAACTTTTGATGCTTTTTCACAAGTGCTCTGGTCCCGGCCCACAAGTATGGAGGAAAGGGGAGTATGGACTAGAAGTAAGGTAGTCACTACGGTGAGTAACTTTGTTATTCTCATGCGCTCCCTGCAAATGGGGCACCTCAAGGGTATTGTCAAGCAAGTGATCCCACAGGTTGTGCCGATGAGGCCTCTGCCTCTGGGCCCTCCTCCGGCCCTTCCACTACCATTGCCTGTTCCTCCACTGGTCCAAGCCCTGCTGTTGCTTCATAGCCCTCCTCCTCCTGTACCACCAGTACTTCCTCCACAGCTATCTTTGGGTCTGGATCAAGACCCTCCCTTCCCCCCGCCCCTTGCTTCTCTCTGGCTCTGGTGTCTCGGGATCTGGACTCCCTCTGTCTGGGGAAAAAAAAAGGGCATGGGGGATGATGGTGGCAGCGATGACGCCCAGGACTAAGAGCCTTCTGTCTAAGTAAAGGCATTTCACAACTATCTTCAGGGCCTTTCAAATTGCTTGGGGACGGGGGGGGCACCCAGGAGTCTGGTGTGGCACGAGCCGGTCGGGCATTCTGCTCCAGAAGGATCTTCTACAGGTGGCAACAGGTCAGGGAGAAACCCAGGGCCAACGCCCAGATGAACAAAGAATTGGACAGTCCGCTCAGGCCTCCCTCCCCCAGCCACACACTTCAGTAGTGGCAGCGGCCTCCTTGTATTGTAAACCATTGTCTTCACCGTCCTCTGTCAGGGCTCCCTCCAGTTGTCTTTCCGAAGAGGACAAAGCACTTAAGTCTTTTGACAAGAGCTATTACCTCAACTGTGTGCTGCATTTGCAGCAGGCCAATCCGAGCTGCAGTGAACCAGAAGCTGTGGTGGGAGTTTGGGGAGTTCCTACCCAACCTCCCTCTGGATAGGCAAGTTTCCTTTAAAGCTGGCCTAGCAGAAGCCCGGGCAGTGGCACAGGACCTCATGGAATCTTTGTTCTCCCACATTAATACAGCCAGCAGAAGGCTGACCTTGGGGGTTGAGATGAGATGGATGCATGCCACTAAATTCTCCTCTGATCTGCAGGAGAGGAGCCTGGATCTTCCTTTTGAGCGGTCTGATCTTTTTCATTCGTCCACTGATGAGCTAATAAAAAAGAAGACGTATGCAGACTGCCACATCTCTGGCAATCCTGACTAAACCAGGGCAGAAGTCCTTCCCTCCGTTCCAGGGCAGGACTGACTTCAAACCCCTTGCTTTCACTGGTTTCGAGGGTTTTCGTGATTGTGGTGCATGGAGGCCTGCCTAACTGGTCCCCCAACAGCCACAGGAGGAAATGGCAGAGAACTATGCACAGTTTGTTCTGTTCTCCTCCGCTCTTGCCTCGGATGCTAAAAGGCAATGATGTAATAATGGTCAGGGAACACAGCTCGCCTGTCGGGGGCTAGCTGGCTCTTTTTTAGGACAGCTGGAAGCGTTATTTCAAGAGTCCTTGAATCCTTTCTATAGTCTCCATGGACTTCAGTCTTCCTCGTGCTTTCCCTCTACCTTCCTCTCCTTCAGATTGTGTCCATAGCACTTTTACAGGAGAGCCTCACTTCTAGAGATGCAGGCAGTGCAGCTGGTTCCTCAGTCGGACAGAGGCTCTGACTACTTCTCCAGGAATTCTGCGGTACCCAAGAACAACTAGGCTGGTGTACTAAAGGTGCTAATTCAGCACCAGATAGGCGGTGCACCTACCATCTTTGAGAATAAAGCAGGGGGGGAACATGGGTACCCAAATTAGTCACACCAACTCCCAAGACTGGACTCTGCCAGGAACCACTGCTCAAACACATGACCGCACTCTGCGGGCCAGGGAGGTGGGGGACAGAGCGCAAGCGGTGTGTCACTGGCAAACTGAAGCAGCTAAGACGGTATTACCCAAATTTACCTTTTACAATTGACTTTTTGTCCTAATTGACCTTCTCCACAATTGACCTTTATATTTTAGTTATTTTATATATGTATTGGGTTGGTTTTGGATTATAAATGATGTAACGGGAATTGGGTGGGGGGTTGCCGCAGGGTTTTAGATTGGGTGGGGGGGTTGTGGGGATTTCCCCCTGCATATATGTTCTAATTGACCTTTTAAATTAGGTGAAGTCTCCTGAGGGTCAATTGTGAAAAGGTCAATTAGTATACAACTGCTAAAACAGCACTGTGTGAGGTAATTACAGGGCAGCAATCCAGCGGTCACATGTGGGTATAAGGCAAGTGGATCTGAGGCAGGGAACCGGTCACATGGCCACATGTCCCCTATCGGCAGGTGTCTATGGGAAAGGGACACTGGATTGAGTGATGTTCCTGGGAGGACCAATCAAATGGTAAGTCTGTTTTTCTGGGAGGTGGCCAGCCTTCAGAGTATCCACCACAGGGTTTGCGAAGGTCGTTATCTAGCAGGTTCTATGTGAATTTTCTTTTTCTCACCAGAAGCAGGGTGTCTCGTGTTCCGTTCACAATGGTCTTCCCAGCTCCTCCCCCCCCCCTCCCCCCTGTCACTGCAGGTTAGTGTCTGTCTTGTCCCAGAATGAACAAACCAGATTTAATATGGTTAGTTGTAACTTAATGACGCCCACTCAACCTTAAAAGCCTTCACCTGTACTTGCTTTTACAATGTTTTTATGCTTTTTTTAAAACAAAACACCACAAGAGTCTTAGTCTTTTTTTTTCTCTCTCCCCTTCTCCCTCTTTTTGCCACTTAGAGAGACTATCCCAGAGGCCCAGAAGAAGGCTAAACAACTAGGAGCCGAAACGACAGTGGATACAGCTAACGGCAAGGTCTTTAGTCCCCCACCCTGTAGGGGGGTTTCTACCCCCTGGCGTAGACCTACGGTTTGGTCCTCTGATTCAGCGTCAAGCTGACCTATAGTTGGGTCCTCTTAGTTAGGAAACAGACACTAGGTCTGACTAACTGAACAGACATTAAACCTATGTACAGCAGGTTTTCTTTCCTCTTCTTTTCCCTGTACATAGGATAAAAGTATTTGACTTGTCCAAAAGCACCAAGGCAACATTAGAGTCCTAATCTCTCTTTCAGCACTAAAAATGACTTTGTATATATATATATATATATATGTGAATGACAAATATGTCATATTTGACTGCTTTCTCGCAATTACACACGAGACCGGAGTAATGTATGTCTTGTCTAACACTTTACCTGCACCTGAATTACGTTGTCACAAAATATGCACTGAGACCATTTAAGATGTTTTGTTTACTAAATAAAGATCAGCTAAATAAATAAAGCTGAATTATGATGAATTATAAGTTAAACTGGTGCTCAATGTTATCTGTATGGTTTGAGTCCTCACACTAATATGTCTAGGGACGTCTAGCTTACTTTTTGAAGCAATATTTGAAATTTGTTTGTAAATTAAAGACAGACTAGTAATAATGTTCTGTCGCAAATTTACCATGTGGTAGGATCCACCCTTTTTGTTTCATACTAATAAATTCTGGCAGTCAGTACAGATGTTGTTTTACTAATTGCAAATTGTCCCAGGGAGGGCTGAGAATCGATGTGCCAGATGGGGAGGCGATGTGTAGGGATACTGTTGAACTGTTTGCTTCAATCATGCTTCCCTAACAAACATCCAGCACTAAGGATATGACATAGCCTAGCCAATGAGATTCTTGGGAAACATCAAAAATATGAACCTACTAAATTGCAAGTGTTTCGAAGTGTCTTGACCATTATTTAGTATAAAACGAATGATCTCTATACGCCCAGATGTCGGCTCTCCTCAATCGGTTCTAGTCCACTGTTTGTTTGGTTTGTTCTTGCCCAACTGTAATAAGCAGTGTTGCTTCTTGCTCGGTGTGCTTCTTTTTGAGTCTGTTTTTTATGGTGTGATCTTGGGACCCCCGAGTATACTGGCCTGAGGGTAGTCCTGGACCTGTCATTTCTCAGCCTTTCTTTACTGCTAGAATGCGACCTCTGTGTGCACAGAACTGAGTCTATGCACAGGGGACTGGATGTGTTCCCTAGACCACAAGGGTGTGTACCTGCAAGTCCCCCATCTACCAGCTGCATTGAACGTTTCTGTGGTTCACGATTATGTCGTACCACTTCCAGTACAAGGTTCTGCCTTTTGGCCAGAACTCTGCCCCTCGTGTCTTCACAAAGTTGATGAATACGGTGGCGGGTCTCCTCTGCCTGGAGGGCCATCACTTATACTCTTATCTGGAAGACTGGCTGGTGAGGGCCAGTGTGCTCGAGAGGGCAGTGCACTCCTGCCAAAGACTGGTAGATGTTCACCAGTTGGGGTTCTCGCTCAACCATAGGAAGTTGCAGTTGACTCCCTCCCAGATTCTGGTGTTCCTTGGAGTGCGATGAGACACAGCCATTCAGTGGGTGATCCTCCCTCTGCAAGATGATTGGGCACTTTCTGCCAACTCGACCACCTCAGCATGGTAGTTCCACCTTCTGGGACACATGACATCTTGCGTGGGCATGGTTTGGCCCGCCCAGCCTCAAGATGAAGTGCCTCCTGCTCTTTCTGGTGTCCAAATGTGTGTCCCCCTCCGCCCCCACCGGATTGGCACTGGTGGCTGATGAACCGCAATGTGGCAGTGGGAGCCCCTTGGCCCTGCTGGAGCCCACTCTAGTGGTGATGATGGATTCCTTGCTTTTGTGCTGGGGGCCTGCTCTTTAGGGCTACTTGATTCATGATGCATGGTCCAGGGCGGAAGTACTCCTGCATATCAATCTGCTTGAGCTCAGGGCAATGGGCCTGGCGCTCAAGGCTCCCCCTCTCCTGGAACAAGCTGGTTCTGGTCAGGACGGACAACTCCACGACCATGTTTTACCTGAACAAGCAGGGTGGCACCTGATGTCCCCCCCCCCCCCCCCAACCCCCTGTGCATGGAGGCACTATTCATCTGGGAATGGTCCCTGACAGAGGGGATATGGATTTACTCAGTCCATCTCCCAGGGGAGAGCAATGTAGAAGCGGACCAGCTGAGCTGCTTGGAGTTGAACACCTACGAGTGGGAGTTAAACATCAACTCCTTGTTACCCCTGGGGGATTCTGGATCTGGACTTATTTGCATCTCCTCTAAATTCCAAGTTCCCCTGGTTTGCTTCATGGGCAGGATGGGGTCAGGGGTCTCTGAGAGATGCCTTCCATATCTGCCGGTGTTATGCGTTCCCTCCTCCATTGCTCTTGCCGACCCTCTGCAAATTACAAGCATCGGTGGGCTGCAGCCTCATTCTGATTGCCCCCCCTGTAACGCTCACCTGATTCCCACGGAGGCGCAGGTCTGGCTTCGAGTGCTGATGCTTCTTCAATGGTGAAGCGCAGGACTCTGAAGATGGACAGGAAGGGCCCTCAACTCTGGCTTCTCCGGCTCGCAGGAATATTCCCCTGTGCGTGAAAAGGGAGTATTACCTACTGACTGAGTTATGACCAAGCCTCCCACTCTCTTCCAATCCTCCACGATACCCTTCCACGGTTCCCCGTGAAGTCTCACCTTAGGGTCAGGAAGGATGAGCTCTCCATCCTGCTTCTGATGCAGGGGCGTGTTGAAACCCAGTTACTTCACTGGATTGAGGATTGATGGGAGTTCAGGTAAGCTTGACTATTCAGGTAAGGCTCTGTAAAAGTTCTGTTGCAAGTTCAAAAGTCCAAGCTTAATAATAATGTTCATTTGTCTTTTTGTAGCAAGTGCTAATGTTTATGTCCTTTTTTCCCCTTAGGGGCCGGGGTTCGGAATGCCGGAGATATGGCACCGACCTGAAGTGAAATGTGCAGTTCCAGTAAATGGCAGGTTAGTTCTGGATGAGCGCTCGGGAACTGACTTTGCATACGCTCATTCAATGTCTTTGTCTTTTTCCCCCATAGGGGCCGGGGTCCGGAAAATGCCTGGAAGCGGCAAGACCCGAAATGAAATGAGGTAAGTCTTATTCCCTTCCTTCTCTCACCTCTAATTCTTGTCTTTTTCTCTAGGCTCTGGGAAGTGGCTGTGTATCCGGATGATCGCTGCTGAAGATGGAGGAACCCAGGAAAGGTGAGTGAAATGCAGCGCTGCAGCGATCATAACGAAATGCTTTTAAAAAATGTCTTCCCTTTCAGGATCGTCTGTGATGTCTCCGTGGTGCAGATTTCGCTGGTAAGGTCTCTTGTCTCCCTTTGCAGGTGACCCAGGATGCTGACAGGCGTGGCTGAAGTGCAGGAGCTGACACGGTGAGCGTCCAGCTGCGAGGAGTTGCTGATCGGGTGTGGTTTAAATAGCTTTGGAAGAAGTCCCAAGTGTGTATCCTTCCTCTGATCAGGTATGTATCCTTCCCCGACCACACCCGGGTGGAAAGTAGTCCTACAGGTAAAGTAGTTCCATTCAGGCCTCAAGAGGGCCTGGATGTGGCAGCATGGTCTGCATCAGGTAAGTGCACATGAAAACACTTGCACACATGTATAGCTTTATGAGCCTGACGCCTAAGGCACCAGGACAGAGGTCCAACATGAGCCTGGCGCCTAAGGCGCCAGGTCTGCGTCCAAAGGGCCCCACCCTGGGCCCGCTGGCACTCCCCTGGGGGAAATGATGCCTGTCGCTGGGTCGGACCTGGCTCCTTGGAGGTAGGCATCATGACACCCCCAACTGGCCTTTGATGGCTTGGTTCTCGAATCCGCTACAGTTGTGCCCTCGGGGGCAGTCCATCTTCCGATCCTCAGCAGGCCGAGGCAGTGGAGCACCTGGATTGAGTCAGGCTAGCTCTAGCGGCCTGGTTGCTGACCAGCTGAGACTACAGCATGCTCAATTTTCAGATGACAACTGGGACATCATACAGGAGGCTGTCTACTCGATCCCAGTATAAGAGCAACTGGACTAGGTTTTGCCACTGGGCTCGCGACAAGGGGCTAGACCCCCTCACTTGCTCCCTGGACGATGTGCTGGTGTTCTCTGCACATCTCTCGCTCAGGTGGATACCTGCTGCACCTATTCGGTGGCAGTTTGGGCCTACAAGAATTCCCCAGAGCATGTTTTTTCAGCAGCCAACCCAGTGGTTAAGGTCCACCTGAAAGGGTTGTCCAGGCTTTTTCCTCCGGTGCATAGGCTGCATTAGGTCTGGGACCTCAATGTGGTTCATGTGGCCTTGCAGTGAAAGCCTTTTGAGCCGATGGCCTTGGACATCCGGTTGGTGATACTAAAGACAGTACTATTGGTGGTGGTCACATCTGCGTGCAGAGTCAGCGAGCTGCAGGCATTGCCTTCATGCAAGCCCTTCACCACGTTTCATAATGTCATGATCGTTGTGCACACCCATCTAAATTCTTTGCCCAAGGTGGTCTCTCCATTCCATTTGAATCTGCCTGTCAGTGTTTTTCCAGAATCCACAGTCTGAGGCAGAAAGGGCTTTACATTCTTTGGACCTCAAGATAGTCCTCAAGTTCTCTGACAACTTCCTTCAGGAAGTCTGAGGCATTGATTACTTTTGGGGGCACATCTCCTGGCAGCCAGGTCTTCAAAGCTTCTATCTCCCTTTGGATGGTCCAGGCCATTTCAGAAGCGTATACGGCCATGGGCAAACCAGTTCATGAGGGGATTCATGCCCCTGGCATTAGCTAATGCCAGGGGCTAATATATTCAGTGTAGCCAGGTATTTGTGTCTGATGTGTTAAAAGGGGACAGAGGTGAGGTGGTGCCTCAGGTGGGGCGGGGTCTTTCCTGTGGTATACTGAAATTAAAGGGGAAGCTCCTTTTTTGCTGCCAAAATCTCTGGTACAGCCCCCATGTTGGGGGACGCCGACAAGGATGGAGGAAAGAGGACTACGAGTACTCTAGTCACTATGGTGAGTAACTTTAATTCATCAACTAGTGATATACGGAGCTCTGTACAAGGTTAAGAGATACAATTTCACACCAAAAAAGAAAGCGAGTTCCAATTTCGGAACTGGGATTTTACCGGCAAGTAATGACTAAACACAAGTAATAAAACAAAATTTAAAAAAGTAATGACTATAAATACAACATTTCTGTAAACATAGGAGTCCATAGCAAAACATGTATAAAAGACAATATAAAGTCAAAAATGCAATTCCAATAAAAACACAAATATTGAAATGCTTTTAAAATAAAAATATTCAATCTTCTCTGGCTGAGCTGAGAAAGTAAAATAATGACCAGGCTCTAGAGATTTTTTGCTTCCTTGCCAACTGAGCCCCAGGACCATGAGCTGCATGAAAGTGCAGGCATTCAGACCTGTACGTCCCCCAAAAGCCCCCTCCTTTTAAAGTTAACTTTACCCCAACCATGCCCTTTAATTTTAATTAAATCGGACCTCTCTGCCTTTAATTTGAATCAATGTATCCTACCGCTCTGCCTTAATTTTAATTTCCCCCAGACCCCTATCTAGTGGGCTACAGAAAAGAAGGTAAAGGACAACCCCATATAATTTGGACCCAATTTGGTTCCAGCTGCTTTGAATTTGGCTACACTAGAACCGTATTAACTAGGTTCCTGACACTTTTGAACTTAGCCACAGTAGAATGGTACAGATGTAGTTAATGCTGCTTTTGAATGTAGCCACACTAGAATTGTACAGAGTTAGAGAACGTTGTTTTTAATTTAACCAGACTAGAATTGTTCTGATTTGAACTAGTTGTTTAGTTTAAGACGTGCACTCCACAATCCATACACCAGGACCAAAGAAATCACGAGACTGTTAGACAAGATTTGGTGCAGTATCCTTTGGGTGCACTAAAACAACCCTGACCTCTGGCAATAGGAACCCAATCTTTGGCAGAAGTCTGTACTACACAGGTTGGTAGTGTGGCTGAGCAGCCAGGCTTATCTCAAGAGGGGTCAATGTGAGCAGTTGGGTGGTTACACAGAGATTCACAGTGACAAGTATCCAAATAAACACTTACATTCAAGGTTTCTTGATTAAACAATTATTAATTTAAGTCAGTTTGAATAAGCCTTCTTCAAAGGCGCAATATAATAGTAACACAAATACACACCCTTAGTTTCTCAAAATCAGCAAGTACCCATTTGGGAGGGCACACAGACACTTCCTACACCGTCAGGTGACTTAAATAGCTAGTACACTGTGGACATTAATACACCACTGGTACATTTAGATCAATCCTGAGGTGTGTCAAAGTAAAGAGGTTTTAAAGTAAGACAAATGATCACCCAAATATTCTTAAGCAGTAAGTACTTTTGAACACCCCCCAATGCAAAGTAAGTTAACCCTTTCCTGGAAGGAAGGTACCAACGCACAATCGGAGGAGAGAAGAGTCATTCAGGGAGCCAGGCCAGTCATTTGGGCAAAAGTCTAGGTGAACTGAAGCACTTCTTGCAGGTAAGTAAAAGTCTTGCACAATGTTTTAGAAGTCTTTGTTGAAAAAGTAGAATCAAAGTAGAGCCACTGGCTGGGAGGCTTGTGAGGTATAGAAGATGCAAGCAACTCTCCAGAAGCAACCAAACCAGGTCTCAACTGAGAACAAGTAAGGCTACAAAACGAGAGGTAGGTTCTCTTAGACTGTACAGTACCTTTGGATAGATAAAATGGACCCAGCTGGCTTCTGTTCCTGTGTGGCTCTGCAGATCCTTTTGTTCCTGTGCCTCAGTCGTGGGAACAAGAGGGAGGACTTCTGGGGACTCCTGCAACAGGACGGTCAGCGACAGCAAAGGGCAAACTTCAATTCAGTGGCACTTCAGCATTTCAGCTCCTCGCATCTGACAGCAAATAGCAACACCGCGGTTCTTAGTTGCCACTTCAGACTTTTCTTGCTTCTGGGGTCCAGCATTCTGTTGAGGTGCCTCAGGCCTGGTCAGTCCTGCATCAGGGAAGTCCGGAGGATCTTCCTAGCGCTTGGATCCGACTTAAAAGCGATCCACTCGATTTGGTGATCCACTCCCGGGCATTTCGGTTCCAGCAGCAGCAGCGGCAGTGCAAGTACAACCAGCTTCGAGAGGATGTCCAAACTAGTTCACTTTGGAGTTGATTGGTCCCACCAACTCAAGGGAAGAAGTCGTCCTTGCAGGGCGTCTCTAGCGAATTCGGAGCTTCAACACAGCAGCTGGGCTTCACTGGGCAAACCAACAGTCAGTTCTTCTTCAGATTCCTTCATCCAGTGGTCGACTCTGCCTTCCAAGCCACAACGCCCTGCCTTTTATGCAGGTTTCTCCCATTCATTCCAACCTAGTTATCAATCACACAGCAGGGTGGCTGTCCTTGCCGGACAGCCAGCCAGCCAATCATCTTTGGGTGCATTCCTGTAACCAAGGGGATAAAACACAGGGAGTTTCGGGCACCTCCCTCACTTCCTGCCCCTGCCAGACTTACTGGAGCCAGAGGCGGGCTTCATTCATGAATCCTGCCAAGGACAAAATGAACAAATGGACCAAACCTGGTTTGGTGCGCAGAATAAATCCCAAGAAGGACCGTTCCAGCAAGAAATGGTGGAAAAAGAAGACCGGGGCCATTTTGACAAAATGGGCACCCATGGGTGCTTTACTGCAGCTGATAACGCAGCCCGCGGTAAAACTCCCAATGGTAGTTAAAAGTAAACCACTGTAGAAAGAGTAACATAAAGTTACATGAGAAGCTAGACAAGGGATTCCAAGTACCCCCTCCTGCACCCTATTGTAAAATAATGTTTGCTGGGTCTGGAAAGTTACAAATGTAAGTAAAGTCAATTTCTCTTTACTGCTCTTGGAAACAGTAGTTTATCCAACAGAAGGTATTTAAACTTTTGGGAAATCCGAAAGACTTCCCTGTGCCACAGCACTGAAGGTGCTATGTGTCACAATGTAAAAAGATGATGCCTATGGAGTTTGTCAGACTCCAAAACCAAAAAGAAACAGAGTTTAAATCACGGTAAAATACATGAGAGAGTGGGAAAAATGTTTTGCTCTCAAGGTTGAAAATTAAAGTCCTAGAGCCCAGCAAAAGTGCTGTGGGTCCCTAAGGTAGAGAGGAATTAACACATTTCTGAGAATTCTCCCTAACGGGGACAGTTGAGAACAAAGAATTCAACACCAAGGGATGTCCCGAAACCAACTAACCAACCCCCTTGCTTTTTGCACACCCTTGCACTGCTCATAGTGCACACTCCCAGAGGGCCAGTGATAACACCCCACCAAAAATGTACAAACTGCACGCTGCTCTCTAATCGTAGTACAAACCCAATACCTGCAAACAAATGTCTCCAACACTGAACGCTACCCTTACGGACACAACAAGCCCAGTCCACATAAAGCACATCTAAAAGGCTCACGCGCACAGGTGACAGTGTCTCCTGGTTCTGCATACATCAACAGATGAGCCACAAACTATCCTAACCCTCAATAACCAAACCTACAGTTTGAGGAGGAAAATGTTTGTAACATGGCCATTTAGAAAAGTAGCCTCCCTCTCCCTAATAATTTGGCATGACTTGTGAGAAATGCATAGAAGGAATGATGTAGATTAACAGTGGTAATGCTTTTTAGAGGGGACCTAAAGGGAAGACTAATTCCAAGAGATGTGTGTATTTTGTATTTGTGAAAGGGGAAATTACTGTTTTGATTTGTCTAAAGGGGCTTATGGGGAAGCAAGGTGGAGGGAGGCCACACCTGGTGGTCTAGGAGGATCCAGGCATCGAGTTGATGCTACATATTACAATTCTTATTTCTTCGGTGAACATGGTTTTGCGTGAGAGAAGACCAGATCTAAGGTGCATTTCTGGGTTGCTGTTGCAAACTGAAGACAAAGTTTGAATTTTCAGAAAAAGTGCAAGGAAATGAATGTTAGATCAACAGGTGTCCTCTATGCTTGGCTCCGACATAAGGGTAATGAAAATAGCTACCCTTCATGTAAAGGGATTACATATGCCTACGAAGAGGTTGTTACTGGCAACAGAGATGAGGTGAATTAACTCTAATACATTTTGTTGACTAAACACATTTGAAACGAAATTAAGAGTTTAGGTTGATGGGAAAGGGTGCTGCTTGAGCATTCTGGTCATCTGCAAATCTTAAACAGGGAGTGGGCACCCTATTAGAACCTGTTGTCCTACTTGATGATGTAAGGGTCAAGAGGGACAAGGACGTAAGGCTCCTCCCAGTGGAGAAGATGCTTGGGCAAATGCTTACTTTCATATCAATATATGGTCTGAATACAGAACAGTTTCATTTTGAGGCCGACAAAACCATCAACCAGTGGGCACAAGGTACCAGGATGGGGGACTGAGGGAGGGGGCGACAGGACTTTAATACGATTAAGAAACCAGTCCTGAACCAGTTGTCAAGAAGGGGGAAATCTAGGAAGAGCAGTGAACAATCGAGTCTGGCTTGACTCGTCACTCTTGGGGGGAGTGTGATGCTGGACATGCATCGGATTGACAGGGCCTCCGTATACTTGTCTTTACTGGTTTTTGTGTGTTCTGGGTGTTTTCCATGCAGGAGTTCATGTGAGACTCCTGGCGGTGCAGCTCTCTTTTGGTTTGGTGTACAGACCCAGGGGATACCCTTATGGCACCCATGGGTGGGGGTACAACCCTGTGCCCCTAGTGTATGTTTTTGGGCACCTGTGTGTGGCCCACAGAGCATGGTACGGGGTGGTGGCAGCTCTGTGCTGAATTTACAGGTGCCCTGGGCGGTCTCCATTTTGGGATGCCCTGTCATTGGAATCCGTAGATTCCTGATGGAAACAAGATGGCCCCCGTGGCCTCTTGCCTTCCATCGACTGTTAGCTTGGTTTTCCCAAAGTCCCGGGAAGCCCTGACTCTGTCCCTTGCCCCTGACTGGCTGTTGGGTGGAAGTTCCATATATGGTAGTGTGGGGAAGTGCCGACCATACTGGCAGGAGCCTTTCCAGCGACCGTATGTTGTGGGTACGCCTGTGGGTGGGACCTGGGTGACTGGAGTGTGTGACGAATACGCATTCTGTGTTGTGAGTGTCTGGATGGAGAAGAATGGCCTGAATGCGCTGTGCGCCTGATTGGCTGACTGTCTGAATGCCCTTCTGAGTGATTGGTTGCCTGAGTGTTACCAAGCAGAATGAATGGGAGATCGACAGTATATCTGGGGGCCTCTCACTGCTAGAAATCGTTCAGAAGCTTGAGTTGAAACTGACATTGAAACTGAAGCTTAACCTTGAAGCCCCGCTGGAAGAGCAGTATTGCTGTTGCCCTACTTCCTCGCTCTGAAAGCTGCTGTGTCTTCAAGAACTGATCCAGAGAGGACCTGGTGAGGCGCCCTTTTCCCGAGCTACAAGGGACAATCGTACACTGCTAACCTTTGCCGAAGCGCCCTGGAAGTCTGCCTACGATAGACTGTCAGATGGAGACCGGGACCGCCGACGAGAAACAAAGAGAAGCACCGGACATTCCATCCACTGTCGTCGACCAGGGCTCGCAGGTTTGCTATAACCGCTGGAGGTCCGTCATATTTAGTTGCCCAGAAGCGGGGACTGCTTGACGCTGTGCCGTCGACGACTGGAGCCCCAACGCCCCATTGATTAAGACATTTGATTCCCGGACGTGCTCGTCCGCATCGCCGACCGCCTTATACCGCCGGAGAAGGCCAGGCCATTGATGCGCCGAGGAGCATCCGCTGGTGGGTTTCTGTTAGGAAAGATTTCATATTTGAATGTAATTTTCCCTCCCTGTGTCAACCCCCAAACTTTTTGCTGCTGTACTACACCCTGATCTAACCTTTGCCAGAGAAGCGCAGACCACAGCCGCACTCCTCTGGGCTTTCGCTCCCTTCTTATGGGGAAACTGACATGCCCTTAAGACAGTCAGTACTGGAAGACTTCCTTTCCCTTAGTCCTTTCCTCATGTTGCAGCTTTTGTGCAACATGTAACAAGAGTGCAATGTAACTTACTTTACCGCACCTTTGGGTCTCTAGTCATTCCAAAGGCCCTAGAAACTCTTTAAACTGTGCCGATGTGTCACGGACAGGACTGGTGGCAGCTATCATTTTTCTTATGTTTTGAACCCTTTCCTGCCATATTATCTGCGCTTACCGCGTTTGGCACGAATAGGTGGCCTGGCTCCAAAATGGCCATGCCACGAGGTTCTTTGTCCTGTCCTGTCCTTTGGCCACATTGCCCCACCTTCCCCAGGTCGAGCCGACCCGGGTCAGTCCTTATTTGGTCATGCACTTTCCCGCGAAACCCAAAGCTTTTGCGGGCTTCTGCATGCCTTGTGTGTGCCTCCAGGATGTGGGCTGGGATGTCTGTTCCCAATACACATCCTGGGTGCCAGAGAGTCTGGAGTGTCCTGAATGCCTGGGACCACTGTGGTCCGTGATTGGTCCACGTATGCAGTGAGTGTTTGTGAGCAGATCTACCATTGGGTCCTCTCCGTTTTGGCGCAAAGGGAACTTTGGATAAGAGGAGGCCGAAAACACCACTACCATGTCGCTCTCCTGAGTTCACACGAACAAAGGATAAGGAGCCAAGTATCCTGCAACAAGAAGCAGAGTCGAGTAACCGCTGGTGACCCGCTGGAAGGTTTGGCACCCTGAGCCTGCTGTCTTCCTGCGAGACCCCTCTGCATCTGATCGTCCTAGAACATCTGCAAAGGCGCTTCAACCCATCGGAATAGTGGGACCAACTATTCTCGGTACCTTCATCAAACCCTGCAAGTAAGCCTCTTCGGAAGTGTCCCTGGGCCAACCAGTGGGCTGACCAGCTTACGCAGGACGTTTGCTCTGTCACCGCCGCGGTTTCGAGGAAGCCCTCAACTTGGTATACTGCTTGCTCTTTGTCCACGGCACCCTCACACCGAATTTCATACACTTGGCATTCCCAGGTCTGAAGTGAGACGAGTGCGCCCGGACCGGAGTAAACGCGGTTACCGTGTTGCCCTGCTGTGGCAACGACCTGTGCAAGTTTGCTGCACTTGTGACCCTCTTGACCCTGAAGCCTGCTACCATGGAAACTACACGGTGTTGAGCCGTCCTGATTGTCGCATTTGAACCTGCCAGCGAAGTGGATGAAACTGGAGAGGTCTGGGTCTGCCTGCGTCGGGGACCGTTGAGTAGTCCATACCCCAACCGGTGACCCCTAGCGCAGGAGCCCATTTCTTTTCCACAGCTGTTGCGAAATAGCGACTCTATCCCGCACTCTCAACCTGCCTCTGCCTGCAAGTGGAGGTCCTGCTTGAATAGTGGGGACTTGTTCTTCATCGACCTTATCAGCCTTCCTGAGCTGCTAGTGACCTATTTTGTCGAGTGGCACAAGCGTGTGCATGTACTATTGAGCATAAGGCTCCTCTCTTCGTAGGGCTTGGACTGCCTCCTAGTTGGGTGTATTCTTGATGTGGAACTGGGTCTAAAGATTACTTGCACTGCCTGTTTTCATCCCCATCTAGGTGGTCTACATATTTGTCGCTTCTTAATCCTTTAGACCCCCTCTGGTCTTGTGTGTGTGTATATATATATATATCGTGTTGATTGTGATATGTTGGTTTACTTCAGTATTATTGTGATTCTTTGCTATGGTCTATATTACAAAAGCTTCGTAATGAATGTGTCTATATTTTTAATATAACACCTGTATGGAGTAATTTGTAAGTGTCCTTGCTTTGTGTGCTCATTGAGGTCTTTCAGTCACCCTCACCCCTCTTGAGACTTAGTCTTGACCGCCTGCCATAGCTACCCTGTTTGGTCTGACTTGTCCAGAGGTTACCCTGTTCCAAGAAACTAGGTTGGCCTTCTGAACCTCTGCCCCTCCAGGTCAGAGTTCAGAAATCCCTCTTAACAGTTCCCGCCACCCAAAGACCATAGAGATGCCAGACGACTTGACACCCTTGCTGGGCCACAGTTCTTAACAAACTCTTTGTCACAATCACAACTTAATGAAGGGAAGAGAGATCGACACTCTCCCGAGCCACGGAAGCCAAATGAATTCAACCCTCCCACCGTGGTTGGCACAGGTGCCTGATTTTAGAGAAAAGGTCGCCACGCGGCAGCCAGTGGGGGGAAGAGGTGTTAGGGAGAGGTTGTGGATAGGATGGGGGGAAGTTAGGAACACCGGATAAAGGGTAAGGAACTCCTACAGTGGACAGGACTGGGGAAGCACAGGGAAAAAACCCTAACCTGTCTAACATACAGATAATAATCACCTGGCTACTCCTTAACCTCCTGATCCTGCCTATAATGAAAGTAGCACACCTTAATACGTGTACTACACCTGACTTACTCACAATAGACACATATGGCAAGCCATGGGATGAAACAAACAATAGGGATTACTCCCAGCATGAACATACAATTACAAATGGCCCTTTGGGACGCATAAGCAACATATATTGAGCGTCCACCAGTTATTTGCACTAGAGAAGCTTCCCGGGAGTCCTTTTAGTCATGCAGTATGCGTGAGTTTCTCTGCACACAGCCGTCTCTGAAGACAGTAACTACTTTAGAACATAAAATTTAACGTATGCACATCAGCTTGGACACACCACGCTTGTCCCTGTTGGCCCCAGTACTTATCTTGAGTCTGGGAGCCCCTCGGGACTTCCCAGACGCGGAATGCGTTTGCAGTAACACTACCTGGGACACAAAGTACTTCGCAGAGCAACACAAATTTCCCCCTGTACTTATCTCCGGTCTGGGAACCCCGTGAGACTGCCCAGACGAATGATGATGTGCCGTGATTCACCCGCTAGCTCCGTGGTCTCTCCTGATACGGCTACTGTGCTGAATTCGTTCCGCGTTCCGTTTTGCTTTCCTCGGCGTGCGGCATGCCTGCTCCCCAACCGTCCAATGAACAAAATAAGCCACACCTGCCGCTCGTCGTTGCCTGCTAATAAACTGTTCTTAATTCCATACAGCTGGCAACACGCGCATGCAGGACTACACGGCACGCTCAGGCTGCTGGGAACTGTAGTTTTCAGATCCTTTCCACACTCCTGTATCTTAATGGGCATATTTTAACACTCCACGTCTCTGCCAGCCCTTATTCCTGACACTCTTTGCGGTCCTGAACTATCGACATCGAGGTGTCCCGCACACCTCATCCTTGCAGGACGTCTTCGACGAGCACCGTCAGGACCGAAGCTGCTGCCTCATCACCAAGTTCACCTTCTTCGAGTCCCATCGACTATCTGTGGCTCCTGCTGTAAAGGGAGTCGCTCAAGAAAGATCCATTGACGCCTCCTTGAGGAAATCTGCTATTCTGGGTACATTGGGGTGGTAGAAACACTTTAGAAGGAAATAAGACTCATTGAACAATATATGGCCTGGGCTTGTGGTATATCTTTATTTTATAGGTTGCCCAGGTGGGGGGGGAGGGGTTCTCCACACAGAGTTGTGTCTAGATAAACGGGGCCAGTATTCTGCCAATTGTTATAACCAACTGCTTTCCTCCTAGGTCTATTGTTGGTTACCTTTATTAATTGATTTGTGTGACGTTTGATCAGAGTACAGTTGATGCACTTTAATGAAATCTGATCATAACTGTGGTACCACTTAGAACTGTATATATTTGCCATTGTAGATTAACTGAGCACAAAGTAAGTTATCGTGATATTGTATATAACCGTGAAACTTAATTATATAAAGACTGTTTTAACTAATACAGTGTGCGGACATTCCTTTGTGGGTGCCTGGGGACTATACTGTACTTAAGAACCAGCCCGCATCACCTCCTCAGAAGCTAGGCCTTGATTGCTCGACCATAGCTACCAAATGGAGAATCTTGGCTGGGGTTCTATGTGCCTCTCCTCTACCATATAGAGAACAGGAGTAGAGACACCCCCTCCAGTCTTTACTGGGAGGTAAACCCAGATAAGGGCTACACCCTTTACTCTATCCTTGCAAATTATTTGTGCACACGACTACCTCCTGATTAAAATTTGTTTGAGACCACCAGGGGGCGCAGGCAAGGTGGCCGCCTGAACCGACAGCTCCGCACCCAGCCCCGGGAATTTCGCGGAGTCTAGCAGGAAGAAGGTGCCCATCTCTTGCATGCATCGCAAGAAAGGCCGTGTGAACCCCTGCCCACCCAGGGGGTCCAAACCAGGAGTTTCTACGACACCCACAGACCGAGTTTGACCGCCCGAGGTCCCTGCGGCCCCTCTCCCAACGTTCCTGAACAGCACGCAGGCGGTGCGCGCCAAGGCTTGCCGAGGCCGCAGCAGAGCACAGGAGCGGAGAAGCCTGTGGAGGCAGTGCCCACTTGGAGCGAGGAGAGGCCGGAGGTGGTGGACCCCGGAGGTTCCACCGCACCCTGGGGCCCCTGGTACCCCGTCCCCGGAGGGGCCGAGGCGGCGCGGAACCAGCGCGAGGCCGCGCTCGACATTGAACGAAGACACCAGAGGCGCCACACGCGCGCACTGAATCGCCCTGACACCCCACCCACCCATGGGGTTGTACGGGCCCACCTAACCGCACGACAGAACTCCCCAGCCTGGGCCGTCGCGGGAGTGTGCCCACACCAAATCTGGCTGGGAATGCTGGAGAGGGCACTGGAGAAAGCACACGCCAGGTGAGAGGCCCTCGGACCAGGACTTCATGTATAGGCCACTTCTCCACTGGTGTTGAACCCCTTGAGTCATCCGGCTGGCACAACCATAGACAATGACTCCCCCCCCCCCCCATCCGGTGTCCCTCCCCACACACTCAGCCGCAACCAACACCCCATGAGTTGGAAGGAGGCCTTCTCCAAGTATCAGTTTGCGGCTGGAGGGGACAAAATGGCCACCGGGTCCCCATCGGTGCCGCCTCTCGACCTGGGGGCCATCCAATATAACATCCAGATGATTTGGGAGGAGATGCGTGGGATTCGAACCGACATGTGTGCTAAGTTGGCCGACCTTACCACCAAGGTCACCACCCTGGAGGATCGCGTGGAGGGAGTCGAGAACAACCAGCTCTCCACGGCGATCTTGGAGTCGCAAATGGAGGCCAGATTTCAGGAGGTACATCGTAGGGGGGAGGCACTACGGTTCAAGGTGGATGACATGGAGAACAGGGAAAGGAGGAACAACTTGCGCATCTTTGGCCTTGTGGAGTCCGAAGGGGAGAGCCCGCAGGCACTGGAAGGCAAGCTCCACGACATCTTAAGAATCGTCATGGGGGAGGAGGCTGACATCGAGATTAAATTTGACAGGGTGCATCGAGCCGGCGGAGGTGGTAGAGGCCCGAGGTCGGTGTTGGCTCGGCTGCACTACTATAGAGACAAAGCCAGGATCCTGGAGAAGGCGAGGAACTTCGGTGATATCCAATACGTAGACTCTAAGGTGGCAATCTACCAGGACCTTTCGTCCCTCACCCTCGCAATGAGAGAGAAATGCGGGGCCCTTACCAGATGGTTGCAGGGTAAGGGGTCAGATACCGCTGGGGCCACCCCTTCTACCTGGCATTCGAGTGGTCGGGGGAAAGACACCACCTGGTGATGGAGGAGGGGACATCGTGCGTACCACCAACGACCTGGTGGGAGATTGTGTCGGGCCGTCCAGCGGAGCGGGGGGGGTGAGGCCAGGAACCCACCACGGGGCCCCGACAGACTGGGACAACCTAGCAGCAAGTCCAAGGTCAAGGGGGCACGCAAGTATCAAAAAACCAGGCACCCATTATCGGCCTCTGAGGATCACCTGAAGTGACTGTAACTTTTCATAATGTTTATTGATTGGTTCGATGGACCTCCGTGTCGGGCCTGTGCCTGGGGACACGGGGGACCACGGGAACAGAGTTACGTCTCACAAGTTCTGTTTAAAGGTTCACGCGTGTTCATTTTGATTTAATGGAGAATGGGTTATCTACATGTCTACACTACCCGGGGCTGGGGTAGAGTCCTTGGTGGTTCGTTGACCGTCCCCGAAGAAGATCGGGTGACATGGACGAATGCCTCAAGACGGGGGGGAGGGGGGAGGGGGAAAGGGGCAGGGGGAAGGGGAGGGGGAGAATGACCATTATCAAGGCCAAAATGGGAACGTTTAGAGGGGTCCACGGGGGGGGACTAGCCAGCTCGAACAGGAATCCTCAATTTTTCAACTTGCCATACGCAAGCATTACACTACGGTGAAGTTGGAGATGGACTACCTAGACGATAATGGTTGAAGGCAAGATAGGCACGCTCAATGTCAAGGGCCTCAATTCACAAAACAAAAGGTCCCTGACCAGTAACGTGTTCCCAAACAGCAGTTGATGGTGCTGTTCCTCCAAGAAACCCATTACAGACAGGGGAGGGAATCACCCATCAGGGGGAAGGATATCGGCGCCAACTTCTGGGCCTCCCACAGGAGCTCAAAGAAGGAAGGCGTGGGGATTCTCTTGAGCAAGACACTCCACCTTACCAACAGAGACCAAGAGAGGCTTTGGGGGGAGGTTCCTGAGGATCAGGGGTACTTATGAAGGGGAACGCATAACCCTGGCCACACTCTATGCTCCCAACTCAGGCCAGATAGGTTTCCTAACCCAGATTCTGGGGGTAATGGATGAATGGGCTATGGGGGCCATGATACTGGGGGGGGGTGACTTCAATCTCATTTTGGACCCCGGGCTGGACTGGTGGACGGCACGGGTGACTGAACCGAAAGGGATCACCAAGGACAACCTAACGCTCCAGACCCTGCTGAGGGAACACTACTGGGAGGACGTCTGGCGAACGACACACCGGAGCCCGGGGGATACACATTCTTTTCACCCCTACACCAGAATCGATTTCCTTTTGACTTCTAAAGAGGGGAGTGGGGTGGATACAGCTACGAGGGTCGAGGCAATAACATGGTCCGATCACAAGCTTCTTGTGGCGGACTGGTCGCTCCCCCTATCCCCCAGGTCGGCCCGGTGGAGGTGTAATGATACGCTCCTGAGAGACCCGGTCTTCAGGGAATTCTTCAGAGGTGAAATGGAGGCGTATTTCGAGATAAACGACGATGGGGAGATGGATATGGTGACAGTGTGGGAGGCGGCGATGGCCACCTACTGTGGTCTCCTTATAGCAGAGGGTTCTAGGCGCAAGCGGGAGAGAGGGCTCATTGAGGCTAAGGTACGGGCTGAACTCAAGAGCCTGCGGGGTAGGCTTACCCAAGAGGGGGTTGACAAGGAGTCCCTCCTATCGGAAATGCGCGAAAAACGCCAGGCACTGCACACCGTCTTCATCGGGGAAGTGGTCAAGAAATTGAGATGCATGCGACAAAGGTACTATGAAAATGGGGATAGGGTGGGGACCCTATTGGCACGCAGAGCTAGGGGTTGAAGACTGGAGGAGGGTTGGACCTATTAAAGATGGGGAGGGCAGGGCTCAACAAAAAGGCAGAGATAGTGGGCTCCTTTGCAACCTTCTATAGGGACCTGTACACAAAACAGGAGGGGGAATCGTTGGAGGAGATCCGGGTTTATCGGGAAGAACACCGGTTACCCCGCTTAACGGAGGCCGAGCTGCAGGGCTTGGAGGGGGACATAATGGCAGAAGAGGTGGAGGCAGCCGTTGTCATGATCACTGTTCCCAAGGAGTCAGGACCAGCCCAACGTCCTTGGGAGCAGGCCCCTAACCCTAATCCTAGGCACCAGCCGGTCCCTACTGGGACCTTTTGGACCCTGTCCTGGCGCCGGTGGCACCAGGCTCATCAAAACCATCGGTCCCGGCACTGGAAGCGCCGGGCTCATAATTGGTGTGAAAGTGCTTGGGTGGACTTACCTGCAGCAGACCATGCTGCTTACTTACCAGCCACTTAGAAGCCCTCTGTGAACAGGAACTACTTTCTTACCTGGGTGGGGCAGCTCCACTCCCTGAATACAGCACTGGAACTCTTCTGGAAACTGGAACTCTTTTCTTACCTAGGCGGGGCCGTGGAAGAAGACGCCTCATCACTCCAAGGCTATTTAAACCACACCCGATAGATGAAATGTGCTTCGCGTTATTCTGCATCTGCAGCAGAACGCTCACCGAGTCTGTTCCAGCCTTTCCTCTTCCGATCCTGAACCTGCAAGAATTATACTTACCATTCCTGTATCCAGTCAACATCAGCACCTGCGAAAGACAAGAAACAACAGGTTAGCAAGACAAACTCTACACACAGTGCTTTCTCACTTGATCCATCAGCAGCGGCCGTGTCTTCACGCTGCACCTTCGCCTGCAAAGACAAAAGCATTGTTATACTTACCGGCACGCCGTGAATTCCGGATTTCTTCATTCTGCATCGCCGCCTGAGAAGACAAAGTATAGTTAAAACTTACTAGCATTCCGCTGACTCCGGCGCTGCAAACCAACATCTGAAAGACAAAAGAAAAAGACATTAAGCAGGTATTTACTCACGCCCATCACGCACGTCGCAATAAAACGCCTGCGAATACTCCGGCGTCTCTTTAACACGAACTAAGCTGCAAGGAAAGAGACAGTTAGAGCGCTTGCCATACTTACGAATTTCCAGGCGCTTCACTCCATCTTCCATCCCAAGAATCCTGCAATACATAAGGGAAAAGCATTATACAGAGTCTTCAATATTAACGTGCCACGCATTTAAAGACTATAAAGACAAAAGGTGTCCAGAAACTCACCGCTCGTGCAGATAACGACGGTAACCATCCTCTGAATTCAAGAGGCCAATGTTTCACCAGTGAAGGAACTGGCAACGGCACCCTGCACCAGACGCAGATGGAGAGCCCAGCATTCACCTATCTAAGGTGAGCACGTTGACCTGGGGGGGGGGGGGGTGCTCTACAGAAAAGCTGGGAAGAGAGAGAGAGAGAGAGAGAGAGGGACATTCAACAACCCAGGCCAGTAACCCCCATATTCTTTCACCTGCAGAAACCTCACTCTTCGAGTTCGACACACAGTGCGAAGAGGTTCGACCCCAGAAGCCAATCGAGTCCTGCACATCACTTTTCGAGTCACAGACACCTTCCTGCCAAGACCCGCGCCTCCGTGGGAATCAGGTGAGCGTTACAGCCATCAAGAGACTTAAAGCAGGGAAGGCCCCCGGAGGTGATGGATACACGGCCGATTTCAATAAACGACTCCAACCCATTCTGACTGAACCCTTAGCCAAATTGTTCAACCACATTTGTAACAAAGAGACTATCCCCCCACATTCCTACAGGCCCTCATCTCGGTAATCCCCAAGCCAGGAAAAGACCTCACAGAATGCGGCTCCTACAGACCCATTTCCCTCTTAAACCTGGATGCTAAAATATTTGCCAGGATCCTGGCCACTCGCTTGGAGAAATGCCTGCCCCGCCTGGTTCATCCAGACCAGTCGGGCTTTATATTAAATAGACAAGCCACGGATAAAATTCCTATTCCTCTTCCAGATGCTCCCCACTCAGGTCCCAGCTGCGTTCCTACAGGCCATGAAGCACACCCTACTCGGGTTCCTCTGGGGGGGGGGGGGGGCATAGGATCTCCTACGATGTCCTAACGAGACCCAAGGAAGATGGTGGGGTGGGATTCCCGGACTTTGATACATATTATAGGGCCTCCCAGCTGAGGATTCTGGTCGACCATTTCAACCCTGGGACACAAAAGCAGTGGGTAGCACTGGACAATAGGTTACTTGCCCCGGTCACGCTCGATGAGTGGTTGTGGGTCCCCAGAGCGCACATCCCCAGGCGTGTTCTAGATCACCCGGTACTGGGTGTCCTGTGGTCTGTCTGGAAGGAGTGGGGTTACTATAGATGGCTTACAACCTGGCCTTCCCCACTAAGTTGCATCTGGGCGCCACCATTCATAGCTAAGGTTGCGGAGCCGGCCGTGTATCAGAGGTGGTATGAAGCGGGCCTTGTTAGGGCTTGCCACTTGTGGGTGGCTCCTTCTTGCCCCTTCTGGACCTGGAGGAGGCCCTGGGGCTGGGTAAGCTTTCACCGTTTCGCTATCTCCAACTGAAGGGAGTCCTCTCCGAACCCTCATGGGGAGGACATGCTCAGGAGGGAACTCACAGACTTCGAGAAAACAATCATCTCCACACGGGGCTCCAGGGGGGTCATATCTCGTTTGTACAAACTTCTCTTGCTTTCGATACCCAGGGATCCACCGCCAGCACAAATACAATGGGAAAAAGACTTGGGCACGGCAATAGACGATAAAAGGTGGACCAAGATGTGCATCCGGGCCCATCGCTCAACAACCTCTCCCCCAGTGCAGACACCAGGCCCTCAAGGTTTTACACAGATGGCACTACCCCTCACAGTTGATAGCCAGAATGAGTCCGGGCTATGACCCACACTGCTGGAAATGCAAAAAGAAAAAAGGGGACTACATGCACATGTGGTGGTCTTTCCCGAGGGTGCAGTCATATTGGGGAGAGGTCCTATACTGGGTTAAGGGGGTGGATGGTGTCTCTAGGCCCCTCTGTCCCTGGCTGCTTCTGTTTGTTATTGTGGTGGGGGATGACTAGGAGGACACCAAGGGCCACATGTTGTAAGTCATGCTCGTAGCGGCCAGGTGCTGCTTGGCCCAGAAGTGGAGGAATCCGCACATGCCTGATGAGAGGGAATGGGTAACGAAGGTGCGGGCGATATACGACTTAGAATTTTTAACCCACGTCCTGGATGAATCCAGATCCAACATTGAGGAACTTTGGCTTCCCTTCTTTGAAAAGTATGAGCGATCGACCTAAGGGGTGAGCCCATCAACTGTTGGCCTGTTTTGGTTTGGGGTCCAGAGAAAATGGAGGACCTACTAGGTATCCGTTGTACAAGGCACGCGCCCCCCCCGGGGGTGCTGCTAGGTTGAGCCCTAGACTATGTGTGCACCAATCTACTCGACAGTCCGAACTCGAAAAATGCATAACGCGTCCCTGCAAGACAAGCTTGAAATCGGCACCTGTTCCCTGGCTAGGGTAGGGTGGGGGGAGGGGGTGGAAGGGTTATTGTTTGAACGTTTTTTGAGAATGGCATCGGATTGAAATGACATGTTTGTTGTAATAACTTTAAAGAAATGCTAATAAAAACTATATTTAAAAAAAAAAAGTTTATTGATATTCATGTCATTAGCAAACATAAAAGATCTGTGTTGCAATCATTAGCGTCCTTGGCATTCAAGTTATTAATCGGCAGTGCAGCTTAAACTTTACATTAATATAAACTAACACTACACCACAACCACCAAGCCATGTATCACATGTCAACCATCCTGTCCTGATAGTAGGGGTAATACAGATCCCTTAGCTTCAGAATTACCTGTTTACTACCTATTTTAATTTTGCAGGGCTGAGTCACCCATCCTCATGCCATGCAGGGGGTGTTACCAGAGTACTAGATTCCCCTGGAGATCCCTCCATTATGAAACAGGATTGTCCATGAATCTTGCACAGTGTCACAAGGGTTTGTCATCTGGGGCCTGAACATTGTTTCTTTAAGGGCTTGCCATGGTGTGATGTAGGTTCCAAGGCCGCCCTCTATTATCTCGTCAGGACATTGCCATGCGCCTCTTAGCCAGTATGCATGCCAAGTCAGTGAATTTGGTAGCATGCCTACATTTTTGGGGTCTGGGATATGCTTCCAGCAGACACTTCAGCGGCACCCAGTTGAAGCATATTCTTTCCGCCATCTGGTGCCCAAAAGAACTGTACATGTATACAGGTCCAGAACATATGTATGGCGTCTGCCACCCCTGAGGGACCCTCAGGTGTGGAAACAAGGCACAATCACCACACACGAACTGATATGCCAGACACGAAGTTGTATTCCCAAAATCTAGGGTTTATTGCAAAGCAAATAGTCTCATTTGGCCAACTGGGTCCCACGCCCCGCAACGTGTGTCTACCAGACCTCGGGGGACGCAAGAGAGCGAAGATCGTACAACAGTTACATATGTACAAAACAAGCATCTAGTAATCAGTAGTGTCACATCCAATACCGCCCCTAATACATTTCCTTTAAACTGGGCACAATGATTGACAATGGTGACGAGTATGGCACCTTCAAACATTCATTTCGTAACAGTTTGCAATTTTGTGAACCCACAGACACAAGTCTTTTTTTAAAGAACACAATGCTTCTTTTTCTGCAAGCAAGCTGTGCGTAGGGGAGAGACACATTCCAGGCCTCGCTATCTTCTAGTTTCTATTCGCCTAATGGGGGTCAACTTGCTCTCCAGGGCTCAGAAAGGGGAGGCCGCAAAGAAGAGCATAATTCAAGTCATTTAATGTTCGCTTCTAGCATTTCTACAGTGTTTTCGAGACTAGCTGGCACCTGTGGACTGATTAGGATGCCTCGCTGCTCTCTTCCAAGGATAGTGCGAGGGAAGAGACCAGGCATTTCTGTCTGGTTTGCTACGTTATGTTTCAACATGTCTTATGCACTAGTAAAGCAGAATAATATTTCAGCGAAGCAGTTTAACAGAAGGCAAAAAGCAAACGTTAGAGAAAACAAAATGGCAATTTCAGTCACCTTAAAATGGCCGCACTTTAGTCAAGCTTATGGCTCCACCTTTCTAATTAAACACATGAGGCGGTTGGTCTTCGGCCAACAAAGTACATTGCCTTCCGATCGAGGGGATGTATACTTTTTCTGGACTGACACCCCACCACCACACCACGGACAATCGGAGGTCCTAGTTTGGTCCATTGCCGCTATTCGGAGTGGAGTCATATATGCTCTATACAAAACATTGACTTGTAGAAGGTGGAAACGTGCATTACTGGAGACCTTTTTGGTGAAAAGCAAGGCACCATTCCACTGGTTATCGCTCCCTTCCCCACCCAGGTCTTTCCAATTTCTCTTTCAGTCCTATTTTTCACACACTCACAAATTTCTGCATGCAGTTATATATCCGCGCCACCTGTCTTCCAACTTGTACAACAGTTGCAATAATGGGCACATTTCTGGTTCCCGCCGGCCAAGCTGGCTATTTCTTTTTTGCTATCTGTCGGCCTCCTATACCACAAAATGGGCCCCTGGGCAGTCCCTCAATGTTAAGCAAGTATGTGAGCTCTCTATATCCTCCCTCCTTATGCATGTCTCCCCATGTACTAAGCCCATATTCTTCCCATTGTCTAGCCACTGCCAGATTTTCGACTCCTGTGCAGGCATCTGGTGCCATAGGTGCTAGCGAGAAGTACGGGTTAAACACCTTTATTGCTTTTGTCGCCCTCTTCAGACCACCTCATAGTAGTGCCTTGCCACCCATCAACCGTCCACACATCCAGAGGACTTCTTTCAGTAGGGCCGGTCTAACCAATGCTTGTAGCAGGTCTGTCTTAGCTATTACCTCATCAGACAGCCAATAAATCACATATTGCAGTCAGTTGTGCTACAAAGTAATACATCTCAAATCGTGGCAGCTGCACCCCCACCTCCCCCCTGTCGTATTGCAGGCATAGAATATTCAAGGTGATATTCTGTCTACCATTCCCCCACAGAAACTCCCTAAGCAGTGAATCTAGTCTGTGAAAAGAACACGACTGGTATATAATGGTGCACATTAGAGACTTGGTAAAGCAATCTTGGTAGCATAATCATTGCTGACCTTCCCATTAAAGACGGTGGCAGTTTCCCACCAGAACCTCATTGATCGTTTTATCCCTTCCAAGGTCCTCACTGTGTTCTGTGCATGCATTTTCTCAGGAGTGTGAGCTATATGTATCCCAAGACATCGGAAAGTGTCATGTTCCCACTGCAGTCCAAATTCTGGCAGATTTTTAGGATCGCAGTGTTTCAGTCCCGCCAGCAGGAATAGACATGATTTCTGTTGGTTAAATGATATTCCAGAAAGTTTGGTAAATGTTATCCCACATTTCTAGCATCATTGGCTAGTTATGCTCTGGTTCGCTCACATGTAAAAGGGTGTCATCTTTGTACAATGAGATTAGGTGGGAAATCCCACGCACCCCCACCCCGTGTCCATGTACTCCTGTCTGAAGTATACTGCCAATTGTTTAAGGGCCAGGATATTTAACATGGGCGACAGCAGACATCCTTGTCTTGTCCAGTTCCCTATCTTCCATCTGGCCACAGGTTGCGTGTATATCACCCGTACCCACTTAATGAAACCCTGCCAAGTACTGACATGTTCCATTGCTGCCAGCGTCCACTACCAGTATACAGAGTCAAAGGTCTTGGTGGCATCTAGTGATGCCACCGCAACCGGGGATTCACTTGTGTTGGTCTGGTTTACAATATGTTGTAGCGCCGCAGATTCATATTGGTGTTGCGTCCAGGGACAAACCCTGTCTGATCTCGATGTATCAGTAGGGCAAGCGCCCTCCTAAGTCTGCTGTCTAACAGCGCTGTTAATATTTTGAAATCCTGATTTGGCATTGTTAATGGGTGGTATGAGTCGCACAGGTCTTCTGGTTTACCGGGCTTAGATTTAGGGTCCATTATTGCCTTCCTCATGCTTTCAGGCCCCTCTCATAGGCCTCCTCATATGTCTTTAGGAGCACTTGAGCGAGGGTAGTTAATAATTAATCCGGGAGTCCATCTGAGCCTGGTGTTTTCCCATTGGAGAGAGGCCTAATCACCTCTTCCATGTCTTCCTCCATCAGCGGTAAATCCAGAGAAGCAGCGTGCTCGGAGTTGTGGTAGTCTAATCTGCGAGATGGCCTCCTCTAGGTCCTGAAGGGTCACCAGTGCCTTATGGCTGTATAATGTCCTGTAAAATGTACTAACAACACTATTTATTTCGCCCTGTGACCTACAATGTTCCCCACACTCATCCCTGAAGTGTTATTTGTCCCCATGCCTTTTCTGATTTGTATAGCAATGACCGCAGTCTTCCCACGCTATCCCCTTCCGCATGCATGCACGCTATGTGAGTGGCATGATCAAATTGCCTGAACCTATCCCATGTTTCCTCGCATTTATTGCACAAGGAGTTAAGCTCCCTTTCATCAGTTGTCTTAATCTCATTTGCCTCTACCACACAAATTCTGTCCTCCAATTGCCCCAATTCCTCGCTCAATACTTAATCCCCCAGCACCCACCATTGCTGCTCCTCTTCTAACCACTGTCAGAGTTACCGACACTGTGCCCCAACTGTCCGTGCTACCAACATTTACCTCCAAAATGTTGGTTAGGAATGTGTCTAACTGGTCTCTAAAGGCATTGTCTAGGAGCGTGTCTGTTGAAATTCTCTGTGACTGGATCGGGGGCTGGAAGCACCGCTGGGTCCAGTTCACCATCAGTGGGGAATGATCAGAGATGGTGCACCCCATATAAGTGCCACCCTTGAAGTCGTTCAAGTGTTCAGTACGCACCAGCACATAGTCTATACGAGTGTGGAGTTTATGCCGAGCTGAGTAGAACGAGTACCCCCTCCCATCTCGGTTCTGTTCCCTCCAGCTGTCTGTCAGTGATCATCATAGTCAAGGTCACAGATGCTGACTTCAACCTGGGCCGCGATGAGTCAGATCTATCAAGGGTCAGGCTCCTCACACAATTAAAATCACCACCCCAAATGAAGAGGGCCCCCTTCAAATGTGTCAGTTTGGTTCTTAGTGATCAAAGGAAAGTGGGCTCTGTGTGATTAGGACGGTACGTGTGTTACGCTCACCTGGTATCCATGGAGGCGCCACACAATACTGGATGGAGGTCTAAGCGCTATCCCGGACCCCTCTCTGCTTGGTTATGTGGCAGACGTTGGGTAGCATCTTAGGTTTTCGTGCTTTGAACTCTCCATCTTGCGTCTCTGTGCAGGGGCGCGTGGTTGGTGCGGGCGTTCCGTGGACCTAGTTGCTTCCCTGGTCCGTGTGCCCTTATGCCGGGTCCAGACCGGCTGTGACTCTGACTCTGCTTGCTGTCTTCCAGGTGAGTTATAATGTCTTTTCTGTCTTTATTCTCTTTCTTTCCCTCTGTTTTCTCTGTCCTCTTGGCGTCTGTTCCCTAACCATGTCTTTTTGTTTTCACAGGGATGGTTGTGATCTCGGAGTTGCCGCGCCAATGGCGAAGACCACAGTGAATTATTGATGCATGGAGGGCTGCGCTGTTTATTGGTGTTAATTGCTATCGTGTGTTCTCTTCCCTTCTTTGTACAGGTTGCGGTGATGTTCCAGAGTGATGAGCGATGGGAGAGCTGCTTGCATAGGTAAGTGCTTTGTTAATGCTGACCTTGTTCCTTCTCCCTTGCAGTTTGCGGTGAAACCCGGAGATGGGCGAGGTAAGAGAAGCGCAGGGTGCTGTCAGGACTTGCTGCTTGCCCAGGTAAGAATTGTTATTAATGCTGTCCTTGTTTCTTTACCTTTGCAGGTTGTGGCGAACTCTGGAGATGGGCGAGGTAAGCGAAGCGCAGGATGGATTCAACACTGGTTACTTCACAGGTAAGTGTTCTTGCTCGCTAATGCTGTTCTTGTTCTTCCAGGTTATTAATGGAATCCAGATCTAGGGGCTTCAGGATCGGGCTGCCGGAGAAGCAGATGAGCAGGAGCTGGACACGGTGAGCGTTACGCTGCAGGAGTGCAGAATAGCGCAAAGCGTGTTGTGCTGTTTGGGTGTGGTTTAAATAGCCCAGGTACAGGCCAAGTAGTCCCAGGCCCAGCCAAACCCCAAAACACTAGACTGCATGGCTTGGTTCTAAAGAACTGAGCTTTGTAATAGGCCTCCATGTTGGATTAAGGTCGAAAACTGGTATTGCTTTATTCCCGATAATGAGCCTGTCGCCAAAGGCGCCAGGACTGACTCCATGTATGTTTCTGATGGAGATTTAAGGCCCTTGGGGCCAGTGTGAACGGCTTTAGCCCCACTGCTGCCAGGGGGCTGTTATACCTGAGGGGGGTCGGGACATGGATCGTGACAGCATGTTCACTATACACACTTCTCCAGCATGGGATCTTTCATTGATTCACATGCTGTGAATATTCCCAGTCGTCAGGCTGGGAAACCTCGGTCACTTTAACTTAGCATTTTTTCTATGGAAAATGTTGACACTTCAGTGTCCTATCAACGTCCTTTCCGGGTGCTTTAGACTCCACTAATAGGACATATTGTATAAATATCCCCGCCCCTGTGGCTTCCCTTCAGATTTCAACCGTCTCCAGACTGTTGGGATCACCTCGTGTTCTTCGTGGGTTTGCACATGCTTTTTTTGGTATCGAGAGGTACGATGGCATCAGCTCAGAAGAAGTCTCTTTTTCGGCCTTGTGCTACCTGTGGCTTGAAGGTGTACGAGGGTGACGACCATATGGATTGCCTCTACTGCCTTTACCCCCATCACTCGGCAGGCACCTGGAAGATTCGAAAGACTCTTAAGGACCGCAATCAGCAGCTTATCTGTTGGCTCAATAAGGGCACGTACCCGGCTTCAGAGGTGGGGTCGGTCCAGAGTCTGTCTTCGGATCGGGCGGTGAAGTCTGCGGGACATCGCCGTGCGGCGTTGGCTGAGCCTCCGGCGAAGAAACATCGTCCTGCTTTGCCAGCCTCGGAGGTGAGGAAGAGTAGTAAGTCTTCATCAAACAAGCCCCAGTCGAAGTGTGCGAGTGCCTCTTTGTCCAAGCATGGTCGGTCGTAACATTCCTGGGGGTCTGGTGGTAGGCCGCAGGAGAAAGGTTTGGCCAAGCTGAAGGAATCCTCATTGAAACGCTCGTCGTCCGGTGACCATCACAGGTCGACCTCCAGCCCGGAGTCTTCCAAACACTAGTCCAGTACTGCCAAGAAAGCTGGGTCTCCGGTGAAGGCGTTGTTGAAGGAAGTGGTTCCGTCAACTACCTCGTTGACAGTTTTTCCATCTTCGACTGTTGGGCTGCAGTCTACGATCCCGTTGTTGACTGTGGTGGTGCCGGCCACAACAGTGATTGACAGTGGACCAATGCTGTTCTCGTCCAAGCATGGGGGCACGGAAGGATTGTTGTCGACGAGCGGGGCGTGGCAGGCCTCTGCGTTTGATTCTCTTCTTCCGTACAACATTCTGCACCAGGATCTGGCAGCTTTTTCGGTTTCATCGGAGGTTGAAGATGAACAGGTGCTTGGCCCGTCGGCTTTGGGTCTAGAAAGTGTGGGGCCTTCGACATGAAGTGGACTGGGAGCTGGTCCGACCATTTATCCGCTGGTTAACCCGCAGTCTCTTTTGTCATTACAAGTCCTGTCCACGCTTCAGTCGTTGGGGCAGCTGGATGCGAGGTTGCCACCTGCGCATGTCAATCCAGCGGTGCCGGTGGTCGAAGTACCTGGTGTAGTGCCGAGGAAGTCTCCTCCGGCACGGTTGCCTGTGCCGTTGCCGGTGGGGGTAGGCTGTCCACTGTCACATCCAGAAGAAGGCGAGCTACCAGAGTCTGAGCCAGAGAGTGTTCTGTGGGACACATTGTCTACTGCTTCGTCTTTGCCGATGAGGGACGATGCGTGGGACACAGATGGAGTGGTGGAGCCGCCCCAGAGTCCAGCGCAACCCTCTCCACCAGATATTGTGGCGTTCCACGCCATGATGTCTAAGGCGTGTGTGGAGTTTGGACGGCAAGGCGTGTTCCCTATTTGATCATATGGGCCAGAGGAGGAAGGCTGTCTTCTCCGTGCCTATTCTTGATCATGTGTGGCAGGAGGGCCTGTGCGCGATGCGCCATCCATTTTCGGAGCCGGCTGTCATAGGTTGTCTTGAAAAAAAATGTCAAGGCGCCAGAGTCTACCCCGAAATGCTTGCTGTCACAGCCCCTGCCCCAGTCTGTGGTGTCGGCAGCGGCCAGCAGGAAGGCCAGGAGTCCACACAAGTGCGCAACGCCACCCGACAGTGAGGCCAGGAAGAAGGATGCCTTTGGGAAGAAAGTTTTGACGATTGGGGTGACGATGGTCAAGGCGGCATATTCCCTGGTGATCATGGCTTGATATGACAGCGAAATGTGGCATCGGCTGGCCCCAATTCTAGAACATCTGCCGGAGCAGCATCGCAAATATGCCATGCTGTTGGTGCATGAGGGTGAGGAGGCCTCCAACCACAGCATAAATATTGCCGTGGACCCGGTGGAGTCAGGATTTAAACAAATTAACAATGGGGTGGTGCTGCAACGCCAGGCCTGGTTAAAATGCACTGACTTTCGGCCGGATTTACAATATAAAGTCATAGACATGCCCTGTGAAGGGGAGCGCTTGTTTGGTGAAAAGATCGGTGAAGCCCTGAAAGGGATGGAGGAGGACACGGAAATGGCTACATTCTTAGGAGCCTTACAGAGTGGGCGTTCTTTTTGCTCGTTTCAGTGAGCTTCAGGTAATGCCCGGTTTGCTTCCTCCAGGGACCGTGGATACAGTCGATCGTTACTCCTCGCAAGGGTATCGATGGTCAGCCCAGTCGGCGCAGAGAAAACGAGACTTCCAGGCTTAGCGAAAAAGGGGTTTGCAGTCCTCTGCATCTAAAGGGAGGCCAGCTAAACCGCAACAATGACTGCCTCATGGGTAATCTGCTAGGGGGCAGGGTGGCAATGCACATGGACGAGTGGAGCAAAATAACATCTGATCGTTGGGTGTTGGACACAGTGCGTCTAGGCCACTCGGAGTTCAAGTGTCCGCCGGTTCCTACACCACCGGTGTATGTCTTATAGCCACATCTTCACATCATGCGGCAGGAGGTGGTTCTCATGCTGGAGAAAGGGGCTATAGAACCGGTGCTGGTGGCAGATAATTCCTGGTGAAGAAGCCCAATGGCAAGTGGAGGCCCATTCTAGATCTTCGGGTGTTGAACAAGACTCTGCAACGCCTGAAGTTCAAGATGCTTACTCTTCAGGAGGCCATCGGGTCGGTGCAGCTGGGCGAGTTTTTAGCGTTGTTGGATCTACAGGACGCATATTTTCACATTCCCATGCGGTCACGGCACTGCAAGTTTCTGCGGTTTGTTGTCGGCGACGAACACTACCCGTTTCGGGTCCTCCCGTTTGGCTTGAAGTCGTTTCCCAGGACGTTCACGAAGTGTTTGGCACCAGTGGCAGCGTTCCTCTGACCGGAAGGCCAACATGTATAACCCTACCTGGACGATTGGTTGGTGAGGGGTTTGTCACCGGAGAGGGTGCAAGACAGTCTCCTGGCAGCCATGCAGCTTTTGCAACGGCTGGAATTTGCCATCAACTTCGAAAAATCTTTTTTGACGCCGTCCAAGGCATTGGTGTTTCTGGGGGCAGAGTTTCTCACCTGGCACAATCTGGTGAAGCCCTCCAGCGAGCGTGTCAAGAAGTTGCAGGTGAGTGGAAGGAGGGCACAGTGGTGTCGGTCCGAAGACTCATGTCGCTGTTGGGGGCCATGGCTTTGTGTATCCCGTTTCTGCCAAATTGTCGTCTCTTCATGAGGCCGGTGCAAGAGTTCCTAGGGGACCAATGGGCGCAGAATCGCGGGTCATGGTCTGACAAGTTGATGGTCAACAGAAGTCTGGTAGACGCTCTTCGCTGGTGGACATGCACAGCCAATCTGGTGCGGGGCATGCCGTTGCTGGAGTTCCAGTTTACGATTGTGGCAGACGACTCTCAGACATGGGGGGGGGGGTTCATCTCGATGGGTCACAGGTGCGGGCTGGTGGTCTCGGGAGGAGTCTGTTCCACATCAATGTGCTCAAGTTAAGAGCAGTCCACTGGGTCCTCAAGTAGTTTCTGCTGTGCATACACGGATCAGTGGTGAGGGTGTTGATGGACAATACCACCACAATGTTTTATCTATGCAAACAGGGGGCCACACATTCCAGGGTCCTGTCAAAGGCGGCGCAGGACGTTTGGCATTGGGCTCTGGCTCAGGAGATCAGCATTGTGGCCTATCATCTACCGGGGGTGTTGAATGTTCAGGCAGATGGACTCAGCAGGGATGCCGGCCAGTTGCACAAGTGGAGGCTGAACGAGCAGCAGGTGTCCATGATCTTCCGGCGATGGGGACATCCTCCGTTGGATCTGTTCGCATAGAAAACAGTGTCAGGAGTTTGCCAGCAGGGGGGCTCAGCCAGAGTCTCTGGGAGATCTGTTTTCATTACCGTGGACGGACCGGTTCACGTATGCATTTCCCCCATTTCTGCTCATTCTGCGGACCCTCCAGTGGATCCAGAGATACCAATGCCGTGTGATTCTGGTGGCCCCATTCTGGCCCAGGCAGACGTGCTTCTCCGATCTCCTTCATATGTCAATGGAAGAGCTGATTCAGTTGGGGGCGGCTCCGGATCTCCTGTCTCAGGACGAGGGCAAGGTGTGGCATCACGATCCGGGATCTCTCAGCTTGACAGCTTGGCTCCTGACCACTCCGAGTTAGGACATTTAGGTATTTCCTGGCACTGTCGGCGGATTTTGCAGGCAGCAAGGGCACTGTCCACCAATATCTACTACGGATGTAAATGGAAAAGGTTTTGTGAATGGTGTAAGGCCCACCCTGGAATTGACCCTTTCACCATTTCTCCGGCACAGGTTCTCCCGTACATATTGCATTTGACGGAAGGGGGCCTGGCATTGTCATCCATTAAGGTACATTTGGCGGCGATATCCAGGTTCACTAGGAGACGACATGCTGCCCCTCTGTTCAGTGATCGGTTAGTGAAACATTTTTTGAAAGGTTTGTTTCAAACTTTTCCTTCTACGAAGATGTTTGTGCCGGTGTGGAGCCTCAATGTGGTACTTTCGGTTTTGATGAAACCGCCTTTTGAGTCTGTCTACGACTCTGTTAAAGTTTCTATCCTGGAAGGTGGCTTTTCTGGCGGCAATTACTTCAGCCAGGCGTATATCCGAGTTGCAGGCACTGATCATCGACCCTCGATACTTGAGATTTCGGAAGGACAGGGTTATTCTGGCCACTAACCCACATTTTATCCCTAAAGTGCTGAAGGCACTTAACAAACTCTCTTCTATTTCTTTACCCTCGTTTTTGCTACTTCATCCACGCCTGCAGAAAGGGCCCTGCATTCTCTGGACGTTAAGAGGGCTTTAAAGTTTTATTTGAATCGCACTCAGGACTTCAAGAAGTCGAAACAGCTGTTTGTGGCTTATGGCCCGTCCAACAAGGGACAGGCTATCTCCAAACAAGGACTCTCGCGTTGGGTTTCCTCTGCGACCACTTTGTGCCACCCGAAAGCTGGGAAGCCTTTGAGGAGGGTTCCTAAGGCTCACTCGACGAGATCCACCGCTTTGTCTGCAGCGTTATGGTCTGGTATTCCGCTGGCGGAGATTTGCCAGGCGACCACCTGGGCTGTGTCGCATACCTTCACCCGGCATTACTGTCTGGGGCGGCCGCATGTGGATGATGTGCAGGTGGGGCGTGCGGTTCTGCACCGCCTGTTCCAATAAGGTAAGCCCTGCAGCTTCATGGTGTTTATTTTGAACTTTGTCACTTGATGGGTTGTTGTCTCATGTATGTGATTTAGGGTTCATTATTGGTTTGCCTGTTACGCTCCGCCACACATTTGTTGTACTGCTATGTAATCTATTCACAGCATGTGAATCCATGAAAGATCCAATGCTGGAGAAGGGAGTAGTTTCTTACCTGTAACTCCATTTCTCCAGCGTTGGTACATATATCCCTTACTTCTCGTGCATGTTGTTACCATCTCTTTAATATATGCAAAGTCTGTCCCTCTCTCACTTTCTATGCTACCATAATTTTAATCTCCTCCCTCATCTTTTCTCGCCTTTTCTATTGTTCTTCTCTCTTCTTCGGTCTCCCCGCATCCCATCTTTCCCCCCTCAAATCCCTCTTGCCATCCGTACCCTCTGTCTTCTCTCTCTCCCCACGACTCCATCTCCAACTCACTTTCTTACCTGGGCTGGCTTCCTTTTCACTCCCAACTTAAATTTCACTTCCTTTGCCTTGTCCCTCCTTACCTCTCCTCTCTCATTCTGTCGCACTCTGAAACACTTGTGTATGAGTATGATATCAATATCATTCTACACCCCCCTCACTCCCTTTGTTCTGCCAATAGCTTCTTACTGTTTCCCCACCCCCTTGTGCCTCTTCTTGTTTCCGCTCCTTTCAGCTCCTTGCCCCCCTGCACTGGAACTACCTTTTTCTATCCGCTCCATCCCCACCTATTCCTCCTTCCGATCCTCCTTGAAATCACTCCTTCATTCCACTCCTTGACGCCTTTCCCCCTTCTTACCTTTCTCCTTCTAGTACCATCTTCTTTGTTCTCTTTATCGTCCCTTCTCTCCTAAGATCTCCTTTCTTCCTACTACTCACTTTACTCCCTACTCTCTCTCTCCCTTTTTTTCCTTCCGCACCCTCTCCTTCTCATATGCAAATTGTCCTACATACTGTTCTTTCTGGTTTGATTCGTGTATACTGTTATTGCTTTTACTGTTCCATGTTTGCTGTATTTTGTTGTTAAACTGTAAAGTGCTTTGTATTAAAGCACTATATAAAAACAATAAATACAATACAAATGTGTTGCTTTTCCTTTGGACCAGTGGTGTATAATCCGGGTATATTGCAATCTTAATGGCCGCCCTCTGCAACGTACCCCCTTCTCTGGAATGTCTCAGGATTACTTCCTGGTCCCTAAAGTTAAGTACTCTTGCTACAATTGGTCTTGGGTTAGATCCCGGTGGGGGCCTTTTTTTGTAGCGATCGGTGTGCCCTTTCTATTGTGAACCCCGGGACAGCTGCCCATGGCCCACCTCCTGCAATATTAGGTTTTCCACATATGATTTTGGATTGTTACCCTACCTTCTCTTTGGTATTCCGAGCACTCTGATGTTTTTCCTTCGTGATTGCCCCTCAGCGTCCTCTGCCCGATCTTCCAAAATTGTTTTTTTGTTTCTAAAGCTTTCATTCTTTGCATTAGTTCTGCAGTGGTTGATGCTGTTTCCTGTAGCAATGACTCTGTTGTGGTAACCTGCTCCACTAGCGACTTTACATCGTACCTCAATAATTGGACATTGACCTTAACTTCATCTATTTTTGCCTTTTAAGGAGGATCGTAGGGCAGCAATGGCATCTAGTATGTTCTTGTCCTGTGACTCCATCTGAGCCGGCTGTGGTTGGCCCTGTGGTGGTTCATCCCTCTTTTCTTCCATACTGTTGGGGTGTCTACCCTGAGCTGTGCATTAGTCCATAATAGTGAACTTATTTATTTCCTTTTTGTTTGGGGGGTGGGGGGCGGCAAGCATATTGTGTCCTCCTACGGTATCCCTCTGCACCGAAATATCTGTTTCTGTAGAGCAGCTCAGCTAGCTTTGTCTAATCCAGGCTCACTTCTCACCCTGTGCCCCTGGTTGTTTCACTGCTAGTCCTTCTACTCAGGTGGCAAGGTAGCCCATTACAAGAGTCCAGTCCACCCAGGGGTCTGGTAATGCAATGCACCGTCGAGTCCCCTGCACAGCAAAAGGCAAAATTGTACTCTCTCAATATGTGGAGTGGTAGGGTTCTCACAAGTGCGCACTCATTCATATTGGTGCCAGGCCAGAGTCTGTGGGGTTCCACTCACCACCTCAGCCACATTGTCCACAGTCACTGCTCCCTGATGTAGTCAATGGGTTTTCTTGGCCTCGCTTGTTCTCTGATCTGTACCTGCATCACACACAGCCTGTACATGTCTCGCCTCTCCATGTCGGCTCTGCTTCACAAACCTCTCGGAGGTGTTCCATTGTTCAACACTGTCTTCTCTCCAGGACTCCTGCACAGTGATTTCAGCTCCGGGCTTGCGTGTTATGTCCTGTGGCTCCTCCATCCCTCTGCCTCCTGCCAAATGTCCCTCGCTGCCAGTGCCTGACCTCACATCTGTGTCCGCGCTGGACTCCAGCACTTCGCTCTGCATTCAGCAGCGGGTCTGTGTGCCAGCTTCCTTGGAGGGAGGGAAGGAAGGAGGGAAGTAAGGAGGGAGGGAGGGAGGGAGGGAGGTAGGTAGAGGGGCTCCGGGTGGTCAAGACATTGCACGCCAGTTTTCTTGATCCTGGTAGTGCTCCCGCTGTCCACTGTGTTATTACGGCTGGAGATTGTTACTGTCCCTTTGTGGCTGCCATCTTGTCTCCGGCTGTAACGCTCACCTGACTCCCACGGAGGCGCTGGCCTGGTTCGCGCTGCTGTGACCTCTTCTAAGGTGATGCACAGGGTTCGGAAGACGGACTGGACCGGGCTCCCCAAATCTGGCTTGTCTGGCTCGCAGAAGTATCCTTCTGTAGGCGAAAATAGGGGATTAACTGTGTGCGGGGTAATGGAATCGGCCTCCCACTTTCCCCTCTCACCCTCCTCGAAACCCTTCTGTGATTCCTCGTAGCGTCTCACCTTAGGGTCTGGAAGGACGAGCTCTCCATCCTGCTTCTGATGCAGGGGCTCGTTGGTATCCAGTTACATCACTGGATTTTCGGATTGGTGAGAACCAAACTTGCTTGGCTTCCAGGTACGTTGTTTATAAGAGGTTCCCCTTGTGTCCATGCATTAATGTACTAATGCTAGTGTCTTTTTCCCCATAGGGGACGGGGTACGGAATGCCGGGGAACAGGCACCGACCCGAGATGAGAGGTGAAATCCTTGTAGAAATCAGGTAAGTCTTTAATGAGCATTTTTTGGTAATGTCTTTTCATTCGCTCATTAACGCTGATGTCTCTTTTTCCACTTAGGGGCCGGGGTCCGGAAATGACAGGATGCGGCGCGGACCCGAAATGAAGAGGGAATGAATCAACAGGTAAGTCTTAACATGGAGATTTAGCTTTCCTTATTCCCTTCTCTCTCACTTTTTGTTCTGGTCTTTTTCTCCCTAGGCGCTGGGGCGTGACTGCAAATCCGGATGATCGCTGCTGAACATGGAGGCGCCCTGTAAAGGTGAGTGGAATGCGGCGCTGCAGCGATCGACGCGATGAGCTTTTAAATAAAAGTCTTCCTTTTCAGGATTGTCGGCGAGATGTCTCCGGGATGCGGATTTAGCAGGTAAGGACTTTTCCTTCTTCTGGTCTCTTCTTCTCTTCCTTTGCAGGTGATCCAGGATGCTGGCAGGCGTGGCAGAAGTCAGGATGCAGGAGCAGACACGGTGAGCGTCCAGCTGCTAGATGCAGAACAACGCGAAGCACGTGTGGCTGTTCGGGTGGGGTTTAAATAGCCTTGGAAGAAGTTCCAGGTATGTATCCTTCCCTGACCACGCCCGGATGGTAAATTAGTCCCACAGGTAAAGTAGTTCCTTTCAGGCCTCAAGGAGGCCGGGATCCTGCAGCATGGTCTGCATCAGGTAAGTGCACCCAAGCACTTCCATAATGAGCCTGGCGCCTATGGCGCCAGGACTGATGTCTTTTATGAGCCTGGCGCCATAGGCGCCAGGACACTGTCCAAAGGGCCCCTATATGGGGTTGCTGGGTCCTTCCTTGGGGACTGGATGTCTGCTTTCGGGGATGCAGGGCTTGAACCGGCTCCCCGGGAGCGGGCATCATGACACCGGCTTGCTGCAGTGTCCGCTTTCCGTTTGGTCTCCTGGGTGGCTCACCTATGCCAAAACACACGTTGCAGGCAGTGCCAGTGTTCCTGATGCTTTATTCTGTCACCTCACCAATAATTATTCTGCTTTTTTGCCTTCTTTAATGAGGTGATTTCAGGATCTTAGGCAGGAGCACTCAACCAACACGTCCTCGCAGCATGGACCCTGGCGCCACTCCCCAAAGGAAGGCCTACTAACTAAGGAATCACAAATCATGCCTATAATGTGGTATGATCATGATGTGATGGCCAAGGATGTGGCATGGGGGATCCCCGTGTCGAGTAAATGTAGATGTCAATGTAATAACTCCTTACTACAAGTTAAGGTTTTTAGAGCACTTGTGTGAAGGGAAGTAGTGTTTTTTACAAATTTATAACACCTGTTTATTGCCATTTTTAAAATTAGAAACATAGAACGTGTTAACCCCATTTATCCTCCCATGTTTCTCCCCCTCTATCCTTTATTTAACTTTCTTTTTTTTAATCAGGGTTTCATGTAAACGAACACACCATGACCTGGCAGTATACATTTCCTGGCAATCCCACTCCTGGGCCAGGTTCTACCCTCCTTTGTGTATTGTATCCACGGCCCTCCCACCACTCCTGTTCCTTCCTCTCTTTTGCAGAATAGTGTACATCCATGCTTCAGTTTGCTTGCAAATGTCCCTTTCCATTCTTTACTTTTCCTAGCACGTTCCCCTGCCAATTTGTTCAATAATTGCCTACAGTCCATTTCCACCTAATTCCCCCCCCACCCCCCCTCCGCCAGGATCTTTCTTTTGTCTCAAGCACTCCACCTCGGCCATGCTCCATCGGTGTACATCCTGGATACGTTGGGCCTCATTCCGAGTTTGGAGGTAGCCATGGCGCTATTTGCACCATGGCTACCTCCAAACCCGGGCCCATGTCCGGTCTAGGTGAATGGGGACTTACCGGGACATTCCGACCTGTGCGGACCCGGTAAGTCCCCATTCAACCAACCATTCCCCATTCCCATTGAGCCCATATAGGGCTCAATGAGAATGGGGAAGGTGCTAATTACGGGCCCGTAAATTACGGGCCCGTTATTAGCGCCCTGGTCCCTTAGCGGGACCTTGGAATTGGGCAGTAAGGGTTTAACGGCACCGGTCTCCTTACTGGTGACCGTTAACCCTTACCGCCCAACTCGGAATGAGGCCCATTGTTTCAGTGATGCGGCGGCTGTCTCCCTTACATGAGATATGAGGGCTAACAGGAGCCTAGTGAGTTTATTCCTTGTTTTGTTTTTCTTTTACCTGGTACGAGACCCCATAAACATATTGTAAGTACATTTGTAAGCCCCTCCCACACTCCCTGCAACTTGTTCAGGTGCCCCACCAGCTCCCAATATCTTGTAATCACTGGGCAGTCCCAGACCAAATGCCAGAATCCTGCATGGCCCCTCCCACATCAGGGGCATTCATGAGTCACTGATGAATGCATCATGTGCAGTTTTTCCGGCGTCGAATACTCTATGCAAAAAATGGTATTGAACCAATTGGAACCTTGTATTGCTTGATTTTTTTTCACTTGCTCCCATATCCGTAACCACCTTTTATCTCAGATTGGCTGACCTGAATCTCTCACCCACTGTGTCTTAACTGTCAATTCCTTATCCACTTCCTCTGTTCTTTCCTCTCCTCCCCGCCTCCCTTCTATGCACTTACTCTATCAGAATTGTCCCTGGACCCAGCATGATGGCAACCTCGTCTGTCGCTCCCCATCCCTTTACTGTTCCCTCCCTCCAGCACTATCTGAAACGTTGTCAGGCCTAGTACGATAGTCACTTCTTTTGTTCCTTCCCTACCCTTTCTGCACCCCTCTCCCTCACCTTTTTGTTTTCCTCCGGCTCTATCAGAAATTACGTCAGGCCTAGTACGGTAGTCGCCTGTCTGTTTCCATTTCCTTCCTACTCTTGCCCTCCCTTCCTTATCTATGTCTTAGCACTTGCACTATCTGAAATGTTGTCAGGCCGAGTACGATAGTTAATTTCACATCCTTACTGTTCATGGCCTGTAAGAATGTTGTATTTTCGTTTGTTCCCTCCCTTGCCTTGAAGTGCTTTGACACACATTGTGTATAGGCACTATATAAATAAACTATCATATCATATAAAAATAAACTAAAATATATAACCCCTAGCACAGATTGCAAGACTGCATACACCCTGGATATCCTCCCCCTGCCTTGCTTGAGCCCTAACAGCATCTGCATTATGGGTTTTGGCTCTGGCTCATCTGGGATATTTATTGATTGTGCAGTTGTAAGGCGCTTATACTTCAAGAAATTGTGTTTCAAAGCGCCCTCGGGGAAAGGGAAGGAAACATGGCAACAAAGGCAAATAGAATAAACTGATGAAACAGGAAAGGGGTGGTCCTACTAAGCCATGTGAGCATTGAGAATGTGCAAGTGCAGGGAGAGAAAGAAGGGGCAAGGAAGGGGGTAAGTGCTATGAGTTCAACAGAGGGAAGTGCCAAGGAATCAGTTGTGTGCAACAGTAAGTGCCTGGCAGAGAATGATTGGTACAGAGTGATCACTTGCCAATAATAAGTGCAGGCCTGTGAGAGCACATGCCGGTGGTGCCGAAGGCCAGGACTCAGAAGTACACATAAGGTCCTGGGCCACCAATCTCATTGACTGTGGGGCATTAGCATGGGAGTGAGAGTGGGGAGGAGGAGGTGAAGAGGAGAGTTTTTAGATCCTTCTGGAATATGAGATCTGGCTGAAGACGGAGAGCGAGGCTGTTCCAGAGGAGGGAGCCAGCTGAGGAGAGAGATCTGCCACCAGCTTGGCACCTGATGCGCAGAGTGTTGGAGCTGGAGTGTTGGAGCTGGAGGAGCATAAAGATCTGGATGGAAAGTATTTGGTGAGAGCAAGTTGTAGATAGATTGGTCCTCGGCCCCAGACAGCCTTACGGATGATGCAGAGGGATTTGAATTTGATATTTGCACCAAACTGGAGCCAGTGGAGGGATTTTAGGGATGGGGAGATACAGTCCATGGGCTTGAGGATGAGAGAAGTCGTGCAGCCTTATTTTGGACAAGCTGGAGGGGGTGGAGAGAGAGAGAGGGTAGATTAAGGAAGTGGCTGTTGTCTAGCCTAGAGAGTACCAGAGCTCTAGAGACCCTGAGATTCTGGGGAAAGGAAGGAACCTCTGAGGAGGTAGAGTTGAAAATGGGCCCTCTTTGCAAGGTCCAAGATGTGAGGGAAGAGAACGAGGAGTCGAAGAGGACTCCAAGGTTTCTGGCTTCAGATGCAGGAGAAGGGGGTGAGCCCATAGAGGGTGGCCAGAGTGAAGGAAGGAAAGAGGGTGTTGAAGTCCCAATAGGAAGGATCTCAGTCGTGCTGGCATTGAGGCAGAGATCATTGGAGGCACACCAGGACTGGATAGCAGATAGGCAGTCTGGAATGGTCGGGGAAGTAGGGAGAGCATCAGAGGGAAGTTTGAAGAAGAGGTGGGTGTCTGCTGCATAGCAGTGGAAGTTAGGGGAGAAAGTGGAGTGAGATATGTTAAAGAGCCAGGGTAAGAGGTTAGAGCCCTGGGGGATGCCACAGGTGGAGATAGAGGTAGGAAGGGAGAAGGAGCCCAGGATGACCTGGAAGGGACTGGCGGTGAGGAAGGTGGTCAGCCAGTCCCGTGCTCGCTCTGAGTTACCAAGGGTATTGTGGAGCTGTTTAATGAGGATGGAGTGGTCGACCGTATCCAATGCAGAGGAAAGATCAAGTAGAATGAGGAGAGTAGGTGTCGAGAGATGTGAGTAGTTCTTCACGGGTGTTCAGAAGAGCACTTTCCGTGCCTCTGGATGCCTTGGAATCCAGATTGATGGTCGTGTAGGCAACCAACGAGCTCAGTATGCTGGGCCAGTTGTGGGGAGACAAACTTCTCCAGGAGTTTTGCAAGGAAGGGAGTGATAGAGTTGGGGCAGTAGTTAGCTGGACACAAGGGGTTGGAAGAAGGTTTTTTCAGGAAGAGGCGCACAAGAGAGTGCTTGAGGGAAGAGGGGAAAGACCCAGGAGCAAGAGAGTGATTGCAGAAATCAGCAAGTGCAGGGGAATGGGAGCTGATGTTGTCCTTAATAGCTCTGGAAGAACAGGGGGAGACCTGTTTGGAGGAGACCTTCATAGAGCAGACAAAACTAGATCTCACTAGTTCTAGTGCTATTGAGAATAGGATTGGGGAGCCTGGGTGGCCCGGACGTGTACCCCGTTCCAACAACCACCATGAAGATACCCATGTTCTCGTCTTTACTGTAGCCGTCTGCTGTTGTACAGTAATCTAATCCAATCCATGATCCCTTCTCCCAAGCCATAGACTTCCAATACTTTGAACAACCACAGCCATTTGAGCAAATCAAATGCTTTAACCACATCCAGTGCAGCAGGCGCCATTTCCCTGGGTAACTAGGTCCATCACATGGTGCAAACGCCGTAAATTCATGCTGGTGTCATGGCCCCCCCCCCCCCCTCAAACCCCACTCCACTCCCCTATAAACTTACACTGATATGGGTGCACTAGATTCAGGGCTATTCTGGTCAATCTGGATGTGAGCACCTTTCCAAGGATCTTTGCATCCATGTTCAGCCAAGAGAAAAGCCTGTAGGAGGCACATTGGTCCTTGTCCTTTTTCAGGAGCACAGTGATTGTTGCCCCGCTCATAGTTTCTGGTAGTATGCCCTTACAGAATGCATTGTCGTTTACCCTTTTCAGTTGGGGGGCCAAGAATGTCTGCAAATTCCTGTTGAAGCTTCACCGGGAACCAATAGCTCCCTGGAGCTCTATTGGTTTGCAGAGATCATATTGTATGTAATATCTCTCCCTCCTCTATGGGCTCTTCCAACCCTTCCTGGTCTTCCCTTTCCACTTTAGGCAGATGCACCAGATCCAGCATATCTGAGGCCTACCCACCTGAGCAAGGGCCCTCTGTTGCATACAGCTGCTCGTAACACCTTGTTTATTCCCTGTTGTGATTGTACCATCTCCCCTGCTGGGTCCTTTATCTGGGTTATCCTCACACCTGGACGCTCTTGTTTTATAAGCCACACAAACAGCTGGCCCGCCTTGTCTCTCTCCCCATGTATTCTCATCATGTAATGATTATGGTCAAACTGCGATAGTGAGTTTAGAGTTTCCTGGTGAGCCTGCATTTTTGCTGCTACCTCCTCTTCCATCAGCTTCCCCTTCTCTAGGTCGCTGTCTCCCCCTCGAACCCCTTCAGTGAGTCATCAGTGAGTCATTCAGGGGTTTTCTGACCCCCAACACCGGGGCTCCACTCAGTCGCTTTAAATGTCTCCCATTGCTTCCCTACATCATCTATTTATCCTTCATTGAAGGAGGAGGAACTAGCCTCTCCCAATGAGCGTGCCTGTGCAACATCTGTTAACATACCAGGCCGCAACCTCCATTACCCCACAGCAGGTCTCTGCCGCTGGACTGTCAGAACACTGTCGGATCAGTCCCGATTAGTGGCTATTTTGTCTAGATACTTGGGCTCAGCAAACCAATGAAAATACTCTTTCCCTACCAGCAAATAATCTAACCTGGAATACGAATCGTGAACCCCAGAGTAGTAAGAGTACCCCTTTTCCACCCCATGTGTTTCCTGCCATAGCTCTGCCAAGTCCAGCTGCGCTATGACTTGATGCAGCACTACTGAAGCTTGCTGTTTTATGGGGCCCTTCTTCCCTGTCCTACCAAATCCAGGTCTAGGACACAGCTGAAATCTTCGCCCCTCACCCCATATGTATAAAATGGACCAGCACCCCCCGCCCCCCAAGCCAATGTTAACACTGAGGGGAAATATTCCTTGGCATCTATATTTGGGGGTACAAGTTAATCACAAGTATGTCCTAGTCTTCCAACTGCCCCACAATTACTATAGTTCTCACTTCGGTATCCCCTATCGTTGCCTCCACCTGCAAAGGGATCCCCGGGGCTATCCAAATCGGTACCCCTCTGGCAAATGTGGAATATGAGGAACCAAACACCCTACAAAACCACCCCCCCCCACCCAAATTTGGACTCCAGCTTTCTCAGATCAGTTCCTTGCAAGTGGGTTTCCTGTAATAGTGGCAGTTGTATTGCATGCTGCTTCAAATACTGTCCCACCCGTATAACCACTTCCCGCTGTTTACCAGGCCTTGCATATTCCATGTGCCTATCCTAAGGTCTGGTGACAAATCTCAACCTTGAAAAACTCCCACCCCCAACTCCCCTAACCCCATTCCCATTACCCCCACCCCCTTCCCACAACTTTCAAACAACACATGGCCCTCCATCTGGTGTGGACAGCAGATCTTGTGTTTGGGATGGACCAGTCCATCTGCTTGCTCTGACCGCTGCCAATTTGTTCATAACTTCCTATGTTGGCCAGTGGGTACCCCACCGAGGACTCAGGTCAGTGATATTAACCTCCTCCACCACTCTCTCCACTCCAGGCTAGTCACTCTCCAATCTGCGGTCGTTCTCTGGAAAAATGGCGACTCACAGTCCCCTGAGGCACCTCCTTCAGTGGTTTATTTTCCAGCCAGTCTCGTGCTACTTGCGGTGAGGTGCTGGACGTTCTGCCATCGTAAATCACGAGCAGCTTCACCAGCAAAATGGTCATGTAATATAGATTCATCTCCCACAGTCTACGTCGAACTGTATCGAATGACCTCCTCCGATTCTGGCCCTCCCACGTAAAATCCATGAAAATCAGTATTTTGGCATTGTTGACCTCCAAGTGTCCTGCCTTATGCGCTACCTACAGGATCGTTTCTCTATCCCTTATGTACATTGGCCACTATTGCTCTGGGTTGCCCCTCTGGTGGTGGGGGCCTAACACAGTCCTTTGATTTGACCTCCAACTCTTTTGTCTCACCTATGAGGACACGCACCTGATTCTTAAGTAAAGTCAGATCATCCTTGATGGTGTTCACCTGCTGCTCCACCTTGGTCGCTAGCTCACTTACTTTCCATAGGTCAGCTTGCACCAAAGATACACCTCCAGTATTTTCTCTTCCAAGGATGCGCTGGACACCTGTATCATGGCCATCAACCCTTCCAGTGTGACTCTGCCACCTGTTTCCAGATGTCTTGTCGTCTCCTCCCATTAGTTTGGTGTATTTCTGTTTGGGAGCCATGTAACTTTCTATTCTCTGCTGGCCCTTCACCATGATGTCTGCCTAGTAGGTGCAGTGTTGCGGTAGTGCTACTCGGGTGGGAGAGAGGCACCTGTAGATATAACCGTGCCTTATGCGTTCTTTCTGTAACTCCCATTGGGCTCCTCTCCTGACAAGGTGGCGTCTGCTCAGGTCTAGGGGGAGGTGAGGCAGCGTGCTTAGTGATCTCCTTGGTTTCCAGAAAGCACCTTTGTGGCATGTGGTCTGGCTTTTATTTCAGGGTGAGGTGTTCCACAGAGGCTCTTTTCTGCACACTCCTCTCAAATGGTTTTGATCACTGTCCCTTCCTGCTTCCCCACCATGGCGGGGTACCCAGGGTCTCCCATGCTGAATCCAGATCTGAGCAACTCCTGGAGAATGGAATAGAGGCTGAACGTCTCCTTGCACTGCCCACATTGTGCTCATCTTTTATGTATGCAAGGTGGCGGTTTGAAGTGTAGTAGCTGTCCATGAGTTCCAACTCCCCCTTACTCCTGGATGTGCAGGTCCAGCGTGGTCTACTACCCTGATCTCGCTGTGAGGGACCTCTGCTTACCGTGGACAGGTATATTGGGAGTTAGGTGGTGTATCAGCACACCTACTGCATGTGCACTGATCCAGACCCACCTTGCCTTGGTGAGTGAGGGTCCTTTGTCTTGGATGCTCTTGCTACCGACTGGTGTGCTGTGCGCAGGCCTACTGAGTGTAACTGCCAGGTCCTGCGTTACCACTGCATTGTAGTCCTGTAATACGTCTATGCCTCCTTGTTGGCTACTGCAGTGATTCCAAGGCCACGTGTCTGGCCGCCCGCAACCCGTGACTTGATCCTGGGTAATTCTTACTCCAACGTGACCTCCTTCCCCCCTGTATCGCGGCTATGCCTGCTGTCTGATGCCGTAGCAGGACATTCAGACTGCATGTCAGGTCGCTCACCGCCTACCCTCGGTCCCAGGTTTTCCATGCCTCTGTTCTGTGATTCTGTTGCCCAACTCACTGACAGCCGGCAGCTGTCCAAATCCCTCTCCGGTCGCGCATCATTGGGACCTCTGCTATCTATGGCAAGTCCTTGCCCCGGCTTCAGCAGCATGCCACCGCTATGCCTCGTCTCCCCACGTTGGCTGCTGACTTGCACCGACAGGTCACCGCTGCAGGGCCCACTGCCGGCTGTTGAGACACTGCCTGCGACCCCTGGCTTGCCATCCTGGAACTAATTAGCAGCTGCCCTCTTGGCAGCCCAGCCGTTTCCTCTCTATGCAGCCATTGCCTGGTCTAACAGAGGCACTCGACTCCCTCTCTTCCCGTTGGTAGGCGATTCTAGTGCCTGGGTGGCTCCGGTCCCGTTGCACTTTTTCTTTTTTTTTTGTTGTATATAACATGGTATTAATTGTATAAGCAACAAAACCATACAAACAGACATTCACTGTATTTTAGCATGTTAGTAATATCATTGGATCAGTATTCCGTTCCTCCTCGACGACACTACCTCCTGACACCGCTTTCAAATATGTTCATATTTATTGAGTTTATATAGCGCTTTACAGAATAACAACAGGTACAGTAATGAATGAAGCATAATAAACAGACATGAAACAAACCAGTGATGCAGTATTTAGAACAATTTACACAGAGGAGGGGGGAGGGGAAGAGGACCCTGGGTGACCTCCAATGCACTAAGGTGGTAACAGTATCCAAATTGGGGTCATCGGAGGGTGGGAGGAGGGGGTGGGCAAAGGAAGGGGGGGCAGGCGTGTGAGGGGGAGAGAGGTAGGGAAGCAGAATCAGGGGGGGGAGTGGAGAAGAAGGGCTTTGAGGGAGGAGCGGAAAGACGGGTAGGTAGGGGTGGAGCCAGATAGAGGGAGGTAGGGAATAAAATAGGCCCGAGCATCATACACCTGTCAATTCCCTTCTTCCCATTTACCCCAGATTTTCGTTGCCTTGTCAGGGCATCCTCTTGCTGTATATATTCAGCGTTCCACGGCCATACACATGTCCACATCAGCTACCCATTGTGCAAATTGAGGGTGCTCATATGATCCCCATCGCTGGGCTATATTACGTTTAATCAGTCCAATTTGTTGTGTACAGGAACAGTTTATCATATCGGTTAACATCATCTTCCTCTCCTATGCCCAACAACCTCCTCTTTGGGTCCATTGGTACCTCTTTCCCCAGCACCCTGTCCAGTCTATTGCAGCATTTTTGCCAGAAGTTCAGAATACAAGGACATTCCCATGGAAAAAAGTATCCTTCCCCTCCCAACATCGCAAACAGTTTGGGCCGGTGGCTCTGTTCCACCTGTGCAATGCAACCCTGTGGTAGTACACTCTATGCAGAACTTTGAGCTGTACCAGATGGAGACTGGAAGCAGTTTCTATCTCCCGTGGGCACAGCAACGCCACTACCCAGTCCTCGGGTTCAATGGCGCCCACATCTGCCTCCCACCTTGCCTTAAGACGGGAGAGTTCTGGTGTTGGAAATGCTGTAATAGTGTTATAGAGTGTAGAAGTGACCTTGGAGGGTATGTACTCCAGAATAATATTGCGTTCAAATGGGGTATATTGTGGGATGTCGGAGAGCGCGTGTCTATGCCTGTGTAGTGCATGGGTGAGTTGAGTGTAGTGATATTATTCTGTATGTGGGAGTCCGGTCTTGTGTCGCAACTCCTCGAAGGGGACAATCCTTCCCTCCTTGAGCATGTTCCCTACTATCGTGATCCGGGCCTCTACTCATACCTGCCAGATCATTAGTTTATCACTTCGGCAAGGTTACTATTTATCCACAAGGGTTGTACCGGGGTTACCTTATCATCCCAGCCAATGTATTTGTGTGCCTCCCTCCAAATTAATGCAATGTGTATAGCCATCGATTGTGGGGTAGATCTAGTTAAGGGTTGGTAAAGGTTCATAAGTGGGTACATATCCTGCAATCCCTGCATTTCCACTTTGATGTGTGGTACTACTCGGTCTGCATGAATTGAATCATTAACAACCATCAACTGGCTTGCCCAGTAGTATGACTGAAGACGTGACATCCCTATATATCCATTTCCCAGACTGAACGTTGTAGTGTGCGGAGGGCAAGCCTCGGGTGTCTCCCCCCCCCCCCCACAGGATATTCCTAAGAATTCAGTCAATGTTGCGAAAAGTCTGCATCCGGGATTCGTAGAGGGGCATTCTGCAGGATGTATAAGAAATGCGGTAAAGGGCCACCCTACCCAGTAGGGTCAATGGGAGGAGTATCCAGTGTCGTACATCCGCAGAAAGCCGCTCAATGACCGGGTATAGGTTATGAATGAGATACTCTGAGAGGTTGCCGAAATATGCATCCCCAAGAAGTGAAAGCTGTCCCGTTCAATATGAAATGGGCACTGCAGTGGGATTGCATGTTCCCCGCCCTTGATTAGGAAGAGGACGGATTTACCCCAGTTCACACGCAGTCTGCTAAACTCCTTATATTGTTCTAGTATTCGTGCAACGATTCGGCAAGACCGAGTCAGATCATCCCGTTGCACTTTCAATGCTTTCGGAGTTCTGTTAAGGAAATATACATGCAGGATATTTTGTGGTCTGGAGCGTTACCACTGCATCAGTCGCTCGCTGGCCATGCCCCAAAGTGTTCTTTTTATTTTTTAAATATATTTTTATTGGCGGTTGCAATATAACAGAACCAAGATTAACCAGTCCATACCTGATGCATGTCTACAACTACTTGTTTTAACATTTCTCTCCCCAACATACATGTGTTCCTCCCTTCCCTGCCCAACAAGCAAAGCCCCCCTTTAATCCCACCAATCTACCCCCAACCCCCTCCTCGGGTAGCAAAGTGACAAGGTTTAAAAGTCCATTGTACATTACACCACGTGAGCCTGCTTTCTCCTGTTGGGTCAGGAGTCTGGTCCAAAACTTCTACATACTGTTAACATCCCCTGATTTTTATTGGGCCAAAATATCATGCACCGCTCCACATACTTTATTGGGCAGTTTGTTCTCGGAGCCATATGTAGTAAGGAAAGCACACCCCTCCATGCGACAGTTGCTGATTGTGAAGTAGCCCAGTCAGCAGTTCCATCTCATATATATTCAGGGCACATTGTCTCTCACTGGGGAGCAGTGCCCTCTTCCATCCCCCGCCAGGCAGGCAGGTGCAGCTGACCGCAAAAAGTGATTCATATGCAGAAACCTCCCCCATTCTTCCTCCTGCGCTGCCACCCAAATAGTGCCAAAATGGGGTCAAGGCGTCTCTTTCCCATCCAGGTTTTTTATCCAACCAAGGACCTCCTGCCAAAAGCTCTGCACCTCCTTGCACGCCCACCACATGCGCTGATAGTCAGTCTGCTGGCCCAGTCCTCTCCAGCATCTAGAGTCTATCCCTGAAAGCCTTGCTGGGTCCCAATGCCCAGTTTAATGCAATGTAGCCTGTATTGGCATGCTACCAAAGTTCTATGGGTGTTCTTGTACAACTTTCGACTGCTCTACATCCAGTTCTACCCCCCCCATGTCTTTTTCCCAACTCCTCTTGTGCATTTCAATGTCCCCACCCAGTGCTGATAGTAGGATCTGGAACAGTCCCCTTGTGGATGTATCAGTGCTCGCCACCACCTCAGTGGCAGTCGGCTCCCTCTATCTTGTGGACATCAATGCCTCTTTATGCTGGAGGTATTTAAACACTGTCAGTTTCCCTATGCCCAAACTTTCCTCCAACACAGTTATGTCCACAAATTCCTTTCGCCTTAACTACCTACCTGACTCACCCTCTCCAGACCTACCTCAAACCAATCTTGAAACCTATCTTGATCTGGAATGCCATCCTGTATCTGGGGTGCCCATATATGGTAAGTGGGAACGGCCAAGGAATGACTCCAGTCATTTCCCTTTTGGCTCTCCATAGCACCCACAATGGGCCTAGGATGCAGCGCCCATGGACTTTGCGTAGGATCGCCTTTGGGGGGTAACCAGAGCCACTCTCCCAGTGTAACTGATCGCCAAATATGGTTCTCCATATGTACCCATTGCTTCTGCGTGTATGCTCTTAGGTGGGGACCTGCGGCCAGAACTGTGCTGCCCTGTAATATGTGCTGTCCGACCCCTCGTTCCTTCGGTTGTATGAACACCCTTGTAAGGCACTCTTTGCTTTTGTCCCTGCCATATAAATGTGTTAATCTAGCGCGTCAAGCTGTAAAATGGATGTTCGGCATTGCAATTGGCAACGCTTGGTAGAGATACAATACTTTGAGGCATAGTGTCATTTTAACTGTGTTTAGCCTACCGAGCCACAACAGGATTAACCTCGACCACACCTCCGTGTGCAGCATTGGGGGGCAATTGATCAAATACAGGCCATCTAGGTTTCTAGGTATCCATACGCCCAGGTACTTTATACTATCTCTTTTGAAATCCCGAAGTTGCCCATGTCATCCACCTGATCTTGTGCAGCTCCTCTAAGGGAAAAATGACCGACTTATCAATATTGACCCTGAATCCCGATCCATACTTACTAAATATTTGGAGGGCTGCCTGGAATGGGCTAACAACACTGGAGATGTGGAGAAGAATATAATCGGCATTCAGGCTGAGCTTGTATTCAGCGTCCCCCACTCTTATGCCCTCTATCTGCTCCTGCATAATTATTATGCTGACTGGCTCTATAGATGGTGCCTGAGATGTCGTCCCATTGACAACAACATGTGCAGTGTACTCATCATAAATCAGACCAATTGCTTGCAACCCCCCCCCCCCCCCCCTCCCCTCCCATCCGGTTGAATGCCTTTTCAGAGTAGTGCATAGTCTCTAGGAACTGCAGAGACATGTTCCATAAGGTTCAGGGTCTTGAGTATGTCATCGGTGTCCTGCTGCCTGGCGATGAAACCCACCAGATCTGAATGTATCAGGCGCGGCACCCTCCCTTCTAGGTGGGTAGCTAGACACATGTGAATATCTTTTCAACCACATTGAGCAATGATATAGGACAGTTCGAGGGGCACCGGGCAAGGTCCCTCCAGCCCCTTCCTTGGGTATTTTATTGCATTGCTGAAGGACACCGGATGCTGTTTCAGTCTCAAATATATTTTTATATAATTTAATAATGTGGCTCAGAAGGGAACCTGTGAACTTCTTATAAAATCCCATTGTGTAGCAGTCCTCACCTGGAGCCTTCCAGTTGGGGAGCAGCTTAATAGCATCTAGCAATTCATCCGCGGTTATCAGGCTATCTAGGAGTTTGACTTCGGTGAGGCCCAAAATATCCACGCCTCTGAGATATTCTTCAGACTTCGCAACTTTGTCTAGGTATTCTGTATCATATAAACCTTTGAACTGTGCAAAACCCTCTGCTATTTCTGTGGGCGTATCCCTGATGAGTCCCCTCTCATCCTTCAGTGATGTGTTCCACCTCTCTGCCCTCTGAGCCTCGCGGCCAGCAGCGCATCAGCCTTGTCCCCCTTCTCGTAGAATCTTTCCTTAAGATACTTCACTTGTATAGAGTATTCCCCAGTCTAAGCGCCTTCAACTCTACTCTCTCCTTCTGTATTGCCTCAAGTACCTCATCATCATACCCACCCCTTGCATGCATCTGTGACTCACTGTCTGTAATATTTGTTCTAAGTGCTGCCTCCTCCTCCAGTCTCCACTCTCTCTTCTTATGTGCTCCTTCCCCCATAAGGATCCCCCTCCAGGTATCCTTGCCTGCATCCCATCACACATTAATATCCATCCCAACCATATCATTGATCTCAAAGTATTCAGTAATATCCCCAGAAAGTGGTTTAGCAAAACCAAGGTCCACCATAAGGAGTCATTACACTGCCATCAATTGTCTGCTCTGTTGATTTCTGCATCCCCCCCCCCCTTACGTCTAGCTCCATCAGAACCATGTCCTGGTCGGTCCATTCTACTGGTCGGATAGCCCAGTGAATTACTCTTCTCCCCCCCATCCCCTCCCAACCCCACCCCACCCCACCCCCTGTTCAGGAACAGATAACCAATCCTGGTATAAGTGGTGGTAGGGGTGGGTGGATGGAAAAAAGTAGTCCCCTTCTGTCCTGGAAGCATCATTCTGGACATGTCCACTAGCCCCCTAGCTTCAATAGCACCACTCAGGTGTCTCTCTCTCCTCTCTCCACTCCCCCCTCAGGAATAGCAGAGCACCTCACCAATTTCCTAGCCAACGCGTAATCAGCCCAAGAGTTAAAAATCCCCACTGATATGGGGGGAGTGGGGGGCGCTGTGGTGTGCCGACAAAGGTGGCCACTTAGGTGCCGAGTTCTGCAATAAATAAATCCTTCTTGCAATATCCTGCGGATTGACAGGACCGCTACAGAACTGAAGTACAGATTTTGAATGCTGAGAAGTGTGGGCAGCAGCAGAGAAGGTTTGAAGTATAAACGACAGTTGGTCATCTGGGGCGATCGTGGGAGTGCTGTGCAGCCCGCGCGCCAAAACTGTGGTGCCCGATACAGAGGCAGGCGTCGGACAAAGTGATTGGCGGAGTCTAGCGATCCCGCTCCTGGAAGTGAGAAGCTGCTGCCCGGATAAAAAGCTCACCCCACCGACCCAGGAAGCGAGCCCTGCAGGCTGCTTTATGAATTGATTGGCGGGGGGCAGAAAGTGCCTGAAGATCTGACTGCATAAAGTACCCCATACCGAAGCAATCGGGCACCCAGAGGGTCATTGGGAGCGGGGGGGGACACACTTGCAGAGCAGAGACAAGGGAGCGGGGGGGGACACACTCGCAGAGCAGAGACAATCGGACGAGGGCTACAGAGTATAGAGAGGCAGCATTAGCACCCTGCAAAGGAGGAGTGTGCAACCCTGCAGTGATAACACGCGGCCAGAAAGTGTTCCTGAGGTGAGGATTTTATCAAAACAAAGATAGTGCCCACTTGTGCGAAGCACGTCCCATATTGCCTGAGGAGAATCATAGCCCAGAACCTCTCACCACCTTCGTGACTACGTCGGGGCCTCGCATAAAAGCATGCTGGGCCTGTGACAGCGCTGCAGGGGGGCTGCAAGACAGGCAGAGGAGTGCGCAGCGACCCAGCACTAGATCAATAAAGTAAAGCCCACCTTTGACAGGCGACCGGGACAAAGCAATAACAGCAAAGGGGGATCCGCCTCATAAATACACCGGGAGGGGGTCGTCACTGCAAGGAGTTAGCCCACGGATAGCCAGTGTTAGGCAGAAACCTGTGCAGTTCCCTTGGGGAACACTGCAAAAGATTTAAGACTACAGGTATAGCAGTAAACCCACTTGGTAGCAGTCTGCACCACCCAGATTTACCTGGTAGCTGTGGCTGAGCAGTCAGACTTCCCTCAAGAAGAGTTAGGCAGTATGTAAAGTATACACAATATGTACTCAGACACAATAGCACAAGCAAACACTGACCAGAGCTTGGTTTCAAAAGTATATAGTTATTTATTTTTAAGAACACATAAGTTGAACACACTCTAGCAAAGTATAGTAAAAACACTTCAAACACAGTTATAATGAAATCAGTTCCAACCCTTACTCCTATCTAGACAACTCTAAGTTAACACCCCATAATTAAAACGTAGGTGAGCGCTTAACATTAGATGACACTCTAGTAGGTTCAAGAAAGGGATAAAAAGAACAGAAATAGGTTAAACACACCACTCTAAGGTCCAGAACACTTGCAATAGGCTCAAAGAAGCACAAAGTCACAGGTGAGCAAAAGTCACTAGGCAGGGTCCACTCTTAGAGTAGCCGGAGCGAAAATGTGCCCAAGATCACACTGTTATTAGGGATTCAAAGTCTTGCAAAGAGTTAAAAAGAGTTTAGAGTGGTTTGAAAAGTTTAGCCAGGGTGTCCCAGGCACTCCCAGGGTCGAAAGCCGGGGGCTAAATCTACCCCGTACAGTCGGTGGCAAGGGAAGCCAGGCGGAACACGGTACCTTAAGCGGAAAGGATCCTCCAGCGGTGGCAGTTGTTCCAGGCAGTGGCAGCAAGGCTCGACGTCGGTCAGGGGAGAAGAAGTTCTCGCTGAAGAGCAGAAGAAGAAGGTCGTTGCACTGCCCGGGAAGAAACCAGCCGCGGAGTCCTCCGGTTAAAGGGTTGTACCGACTTTCGTGGTTGGGGTAAAAGTGGTGGGGTTCCGGTTGCCGGGGTGCTTGGCACTGGCAAGGCGGCCACGAGGTACCTCGAGAAGCGAAAAGAAGGCGAAAACTGGTTGTCCCCACCAGTCAAGGGAAGGAGCCACTCCGTTAAGAGTTCTCCTCGGTCGTCGGGAAAAGTGGTGAGACGGTTCAGCAGGGCTCCACCGGGTGGTGTCGTCGAAGCAGGTCGGCTCAGCTCTTCCCTCGTCGGATTCTTGGTCCTGTGGCGACTTCTGAAGTTCCAGTCCCCAAAGCCCTGCTTTTATGCAGCAAACCCCCATTCACCCAGCCTAGCTGTCACTCACACATGCTAAGTGGTGAGCCGGCCGGCTCACCACTTGGGCCAATCAGGACGGAGTGCGACTTGAGTTACCAAGGTGACTCAGTCCAGGGTGCCTAAATCCCCCTCCACCCCTCCTAAGTACCCCAGACAGAGTGGCACCACTTTGGAGGGCTTCTGTGGAGAAGCCCGCCAAAAGTGGAACAAAGGGCTCCACTTTGGGTCAGAGTTACAGAGGCGAACACCAACGCCATTTTAGAATCAAGTTTTGGCAAAAAGTCCCAACCGGAGTTATAAAAATAAATATATAAACCGGCGGTATGTTTAAGGCTACCGTAAATAAATAATTAAATGTGTTAGCCTAAAACAATGGGAAATCCCATAGGAAAATATTCGCGGTCGAATATTAAACGTAGTTTCCACTGCCACCAGCCAAAACTCGATCAGGGGGGACGGAGACGTGCCCCCTCGACTAACAGACCCTGGGGCAATCGAATTGCCCCAGCCAGTACGTCCACAATATGATGGTTTGTACTGGTTCTGTTCAGGATTCAAGACTAGCAAAGTCTTTGGTGACTTTACATGCCCTGGGAGACAGTAGTCAGTCCCAGGGTATGGAGTCTATGTTGGGGAGTCCCTAGGACACCCCTGGGTCACGGCACAGAGGGTGCTGTGTAACCCACATCACAAAAATACATGATGCCCTATGGAGTAAAAGACCCCATAGCCCATCCAACACAAGGTTTAACCAAGAAAACACACTTCAACATGTCCAAGAGTGAGGGTAAAAGAGTCTCACTCTGGGCAGGAGAAAAAAAAGAAACCCCAGAAATCCAGCAAAGCTGCTGGGGGACTCACTAGGTAGGGAAATTCAGCCTAAACAGAGAATTCTCCCTAACAGCCATACTCTGAGCAGGGCAGGCACAAAACACGGTGCTCATAAGGGGACGCTAGGACCGCATAGTGGACGCCTGCACCGACGATAATACATCATTGTACGACCAGTGTCTCAAGCTTCCATTGGAGGGTGCAGAGCGAAAACAGTGTATGTACAGGAGTGGGTAACAAATCAAGCTATCACCGTCACTGCAAGCCAGGAAGGGGGGGGTCTGTCGCCAAAGTACCAAGACTCCAAAGAGGGGAACAAAGTAGGACCAATATATTGCCCCCACCCAACATACCCTGGTAACTGGCAGGAAGAGCAACAGCAAGCAGAAAGGAAAATACCCTTCGCCATGATGTTTCCAGTTAAACTCGGCGTGCAACACGCTGGCAGGGCCCATTTCTTTGAAACCCTGGAGGAGGCCATGAGGTTTATTGAACAGAACTTTCTAGTTTTGTCGAGCAGTAGCTGATACTCGCTTCAGTCCGATACATGGTCAGCAGAATGCAAGCTTGCATGGTCCAGGGGGCATATACAACTGGAGGTTCTCCCATTTCGAGTCATAGGATGCAGCTCTTATAGGCGGAAAGTTTTGATATTCTCTGTTGTGGCCACACGGAACCACCCACTGTTGTAGACAACACATTTGTGGTATGGGGCTTGGATGGTGAGGGTGGGAAGGGAAGTGTTTGGGGGGCTAGTTGGTTAAATGAAAAAACTGACAGTTGGGAAGGTTACAGAACGTGCAGAGTGGTCAACAGAAGGGGTAACGTTGCATTTACAGTATTTGGATGGCGACACCCAGGCTGAACCATAGGATAAAGCTCCTTACCTGGAATATCGGAGGGCTAGCAAATCCTGTTAAGGCACAGAAAATGTTGGCGTATGCCAAGAGGCATAAGATTGATATCCTTTTACTGCTAGAGATGCATGCCATTGGGAGGGTAGTTGAGACATTTGCCCGAGACTGGGGCGCTTTGTGTATAGGCACAGATTACTCCAGTCCAGGGGGGATGTTGACCCTTATACACCAATGTACGGGGTTCCAACTCACTAGATCCGTGGTGGATGTGGAGGGACGTTACGTAATCATATGGGGCTCATTGAGGAATCAAGAGATAATACGGGTCAACACATAGGGCCCAAATACAGATGAACCTGAGTTTTACCTCTACGTTCTCACGCAGTTCTCACCATTGGGAGATCGATTCCAAAGTCATTTGGGGGTGGGGGAAGATCTTAACACTATTTTAGACCCACAGAGAGACAGGACATCCAGAGGCCCTAGGACGCACACCAAAGCTGCATTGACAATAATCCAGGGTATGTCTATATTGCCTCTCATGGACATTGGGAGAGAACGCCATCCCGCCCTGGAGGAGTACCCATTCCACTACCCAGTACACAATTTCAGCTCACGCATTGACTACTGGCTAAGCTCCCCAGAATACATCCCCCAGGCGATGGAGTGTGCCATCCTCCCACATACGCTGTTGGACCAGTCACCAGTCCTGCTGGAAACTGGTTGTAGCCAACTCAGAAGAAAGTCCACGTCTGTGGCGAATGCCCCCAGCCCTGCTGCGCGATGAAACCGTCATTGAACCCTTGCGGGTGGACATCACAGAATTTCTTGACTGTAAAATGGGCTCAGTGGCTACCGTATGGGAATCTTTCAAGGTATGGCTACGAGGGCATCTATTGTTTCGAACATTTGGCACATTACGGGGCATCAGAAATTAAACCAAATGGAACTCACCCTAAGGGCCCTTGAAAATGCACACTCAGAGACACTGGGAGCTGAGACTCTCAAGCCTTTACAAGAACAGCTGGACAAGTACAGGGACATTGCTGACCGAGAAATACTATACATTACACACCCAAAGAGGGCTAGGTGTTATGGTGAGGGGAATAAGGCTGGCAAGACCCTGGCAAATCTTATCAAGGCAGAACACAGTTTCAGACCAATTTCAAGTATCGTGGGGGCAGACGGGGCAGTTCACACAGATGCCGAGAAGATTAACAGGGTCTTTTTAGACTTCTATTCAGCGCTATATGCGAACTCGGATCAAGCCTCTATGTGCGAGCTAGAACAGTACATGGGCTCATTCCTGCTCCCCACACTAGAACATGAGGACAGAGCAATATTGGAACTCCCCATTACAGTAGAGGAAATTGGGCAGGCAATAAATGACTTGGTAGCAGGGAGGACTCCCGGACCTGACGGTCTCCTGGCAGATTTATATAAATGTTATACAGCGGAACTAGACCCTAGATTAATGGCGGTGTGGGAGGAGGCCCTATCAGTTGGTAAGCTACCGGTGTCCATGAGGGAAGCAATTATTACAGTCTTGCTCAAGCCGCACAAACCGCCGCACAAACCCACATCCTACCGCCCCTTATCTCTGATAAACACGGACACCAAAATATTTGCAAAAGCAATTGCGAACAGACTGCTACCACAAATGAATAAACTGGTACACCCCGATCAATCGGGATTCATCCCCACGAGATCCACCTCACTAAATTTAGGTAGACTCTTTGCTATAATATCCCAGCTGGATCCCAAGACAAAGGTGATAGCGATTTCGATCCATGTTGAAAAATCATTTGATTCGGTCTTTTGGAGGTACGCTGGGTCGACTGGGGTTCGGGCCAAGGTTCCTGGGTTTGATTCGTCTACTATACAAAGACCCCAGAGCTAGAATAATAACAAATCACACTTTATGACCTGGGTTTGCATTACATAGAGACACACGCCAGGGATGTCCTTTTCCCCCCTCATCTTTGCCCTCACTATAGAGGGTATGATGGCATATCTACGGCACAGACACTTACATCGAGGTGTCTGGATCTGTGGCCCCCCGCCCCAGTTAATTTCGCTTTACGTGGATGATACATTAGAGACCCTGAAACTAACCTGGCTCCGCTAATGCAGGATGTAAAAGAATTTGCAAAGTACTCTGGGTACAGAATCAACCAGTCCAAGTCTGAAATCATCCCTCTGACACAGGGGGTTGTATGGTCGGACACCACAGTACACTTTCATTGGTCCCCAAGCTCAGCCCGTTACCCAGGGGGTTGTAATGACCACTGACAGACACACTGTACACCACCAACTACGAACTGTACATAGCACAGCTTGAGACCAGATTGAAACTATGGAATAAACTCCTGATATCAATTTATGGCTGCATTTCCCTATAAAGATGGTTGTTGTACCAAAACTCCTATATCTGTTTAGCAACATCCCAATATGGCCCGGTCGAACGTTCTTTGACAGACTACAGAAGATCGCCTCTAACTCTGTGTGTGGGGGGAGCGGTTAGACTGAATTGGCCTAAGTTATGCGAGAAAATGACACAGGCGGCATGGCTGCCCCGGATTTTGTACTTTATTCGTATGCCGCACAATTAGTCAAATAACGGTTCCAGAGCACAGAAAACTATGCCCACATACAGGTGGAGAAATACGTCGCCGCTCTCACCGATCTAAGCTCCATGATCTTCACGAAGAAATGCGGAGGCGCTGGGGAGGTTGACCCAATGGCCTGAACGGTACGGGCCTGGGGCGTGTTGTTTCGCAGGCTAGAGTGTACAGAACCATATTGGGCCTCCTCCCCTCTCTGGCACTTTCATGACATTGCCCCCACTGAACATAATCCTGCAAAGAATTTGGGATCCTGGGAAGGAACTGACGGTGGGTGATTTATTTCCGGGTGGTAGGTTCGTAAAGCTGGAGGAGGTACAAGGAAAGGTTAGTTTGGGCTCACCATAACATTACAACATCACACCCCAAAAGTAGCCTGCAGACGTAGATGGCCCGGGCCCTCATTCCCGGTCGAACCGGCCCCCCATCCGTTCATACTTATCATCATGACACAAGAAGGGTTCAAAGGGAACACCTCCACGATATATAGTATGGTACAATCCCACTCCTGTCCAAGAACACAATGAGAACAAAATGGGAAAGGGACCTAAACAGAATAATTGACGACGCGCAATGGGCTAATTATTGCCAGCTTACTAAATCAATTTCCCTCAACGCTAATTTTAGATTAGTACAATTCAAAATCTTAAACCACCTGCACATCACTCCCGGGAAAGTTGCAATGTTTGACCTATCTAAGCAGGCACTCTGCCCCAAGTGCAAAACCCCGGATGCCAACTCCATACATATTTATTGGGACTGCCCGGCTATCTGGCAGTTCTGGGAGGAGGTGGCCACGACACTTAGTGAGATACTCGATAGCCACATCCCAGCCACCCCGCTGAAATCTTTTCTCGGGGACATAGGGAAAGTACCCATCAAGACGCGTAGGCTCTTCTCTGTGGCGGGAGCAGTGTTTGAGTGTGAAGAAAGCTATGTTATTGGGGTCAGGCAACGAGTGGGCCAAAGGACATTTGGGCCCCACTCTGCCGGTACTTGGCAGACAACCACAAAGAGGCACAGACAGAGACAAGGTCCGATCCACCTATAGTAGATCAACCACACCATCCATTATACAGTTTTGGTATGCTGTTGTAATTCACTCTGTAATAGGTTGTATGAAAATTGTATTAATATGCTGTAACCATCAGTGAAAAATAAAGTTTAAAAAAAAAAAATCCCCACTGATGACAAAAGATCTCCAGCAAGGGCCAGTATAGCATCTAGGGCCTGCTGAATGTATTCTGCCTGACCTTGATTAGGGGGCGTAGAGCATTGCCAACACAACTCACCCCATCCAGGGAGCCCTGTATTATGAGTAGTCATCCTTTTAAAAAAATGTTAACCACACTCCCCAACCCCCTTTTAGCCGATGCTGATTGTGCAGTATTATTCCCACCTCACCCCGCTTCGCTGGCCCTAATGCCCAGTGAATTTGCCCTATTCTTGCACCTAGCAACTGCCTCTCCTCCCACGCCAGCCTGGTTTCCTGCAAGAACGGCATATCCAGGTCTGCATTTCGAAACTTGTGCGCAACTAGGGACCGCTTTGTGGATGAGTTCAGCCCATTTACATTCAGGGTACCCACGACCAGACACCTGCTCCCTTGTGTAAATCCCATCCCCCATAGTGCCAACCTGCTTGAGTCATCAAAAATTCTACATGCAAACCCCCCATTGCCTCAGCAAATAATCCATGGCTTAGCCCATAGTTAAATCCTCAATTGACACATGCAACCTGTGAAACTGCCCAGTGTAACTGAAATATGAGGAAGGAAGGATACCTTGGGTGCAACGCGTTTGTCTTGGAAGCAAGACAACCCAGCGCACCATAGGTTTAAATCCCGACAGGCTTAGAAACCACTTGTTGGTATTGAGCGTGTTATAAAGAAGATGGCGTGCACTACCGTCTGCCACACCACCATATGTGCACTCATGAGTTCTTGCGGAGGGACGGCCCATTCATTCACATGTACTTGCGCCCAGTTTGTCCTCTTTGGTGCCGATGGGACCCGGGAATGGTGCCTGCTTTTCCTTCTTCTTGGCTGGACTCGCCTGCTGATGCGGCACTGCATCAGACAGTATCCGATGTTAGATGGCATAGAGCCTGCTCTACTTACTCCGTAGAAGTGATCCAGTAGTCTACTGTAGCCATTTCGAACTGCAAATGGATATGCCCATCAGTACCTGATCCCTTTTTCAGTCAGCCACTTCGTCAATGGCTGGCAATCTGCCAGCGTCCTGGCGGAAGGTGACCCCTGTGGCTGGAAGCGGCGCTATCCTATCCCAGTGCAAGATGGTCACATGGCTGACACTAGACCTGCACCTGGGGTGTTTCACGCCTGGCAGGGACTGCCTCTCTGTATCCTCTGACCACGGGGCTGATGTCACCCCCTCTGCGGTAGTCTTCACTGTAAGTCACTAGCCCACTTTGGGGGCGCCTGACATGCTGTGGCTCTTCTGTCACCTGGTAGTGGGTGTTCCGTAGGTGTGTGCCAGATAGGGGCTGGAGGAACTTGGGACCCCTGCTGCCTTCTTGCCACCTGGTGACCAAAGCCTGGCAGTGCACAGGCCTCAGGCCAACTGCACCCACTGTACGGTGTGGGTACCTGTGTGAGGTCTGTCCGTGATGGGCTTCTGTAACTGCGTGTCAGAGGCAGGTCCTGGGTCACTTGTGCTCGGTGGGCGGGGGATGGGCACTGTTATATCCGCCCTGTGCCCTGCTACGCGGGGACGCAGGGCGTCTGAATAAAAGCCCCGCTCCCGCGCAAGGGAGGCAGTTCCGGGCACAGACCCCAACGACGTGTGGTGTGTTTCATTTCGCTCCGGCTGGAGCTGCGCTTATGCAGCCTACCTCAGAGGCCTCCACTGTTCTGCCTCCGCGCAGAGCCAGAACATAACACTGGCGACGAGGGAAACGGGACCCAGCACACGCGCTCGGCGCCCGACCATCTCATTCCTCCTGCTGCGCACGACCGACCGACATCCTCGGGCTACCGGCACCGCTCCTCGACGGGTGGGCCTACCGCACACGCAGTGCCCACGTGCGTTCACGGCTGTGAACTTTTGGAGAAGAGGCAGCGGTCCCGCCCGCCAATAATTCATAGGCGGCCTCAACCAGGACCGTCAGATGACGACGACACCTGCAATGGCGACCGGCACGTCCACCCCAGGGCTTGGCACGCCCTCCAGACTCGCGGCAAATCTGTCGGCTACGCCACCGCCAATTCGCCCACAAAGCAGCTCCTCTACCATGATTCAGCCATTCGACCCATTCACGGATCCATCCTCGGTTGGCCCCCGGTGGCAACTATGGCTCCAAAAATTCGAGATGGCCATGGGGTGCAAAGACGTAACATCGTCCAGGAAGATGAGATCACACTTACTGTTGAATGTGGGTGACGAGGTGCTACGCATTTTCAACGCGCTAACCATTGCGGATGGTCAGGACATTTATCAACTATTGAAAGACGCTCTGACGGCTCATTTTCTCCCGCAACTCAACCCTGAATTATGAAACTTTTATATTCTGCACCACGTTTCAGGCAGAAGAGGAGACCTTGGATGCCTATCACACCCGGCTCAGGAAACTGGCGATGTCGTGTGAGTTCACGGATGTCGAGAAAGAAATCCAGAGACAACTCATCAACGGCATCCAATGCGAGAAACTAAGAAGGTTGGTGCTGGGTGAGAGGGACATCTCCCTGACGCGCATTCTGGAACTGGGGCGTCAAAGGGAGCTGGCACATGCCAGGGCTGCCAACATGGGCATGACTCTGCAAAAATTCCAACCGGCCCTCGCGTCGTCCATGGTGGCCCATATCACCAATAGACAGTCCCCTAGAGATGAATCTGGCGGCAACTACGCACCGGCCAGATGGCAGCCACGGATGCCGGGGCCCACGGAGTGTGGATGGTGTGGTGGATCGCGTCATGGACGGCGTAATTGCCCAGCACAAGGCACAACGTGTGGGGCATGTGGCAGAAAAGACCACTACGCCAAGGTGTGCCGTTCTTCAGGCGCTCCACTACCGCCTCTGCTTAACCTCCAGAAGAGGAGCGGAACAAAGAAAAAGAAACAAGTAGTCAAGAGGCGCATCGAAACGACCAACTCGTCGACCGAGGAAGACGGGGATGACATCACAGGGACTCAACTGGACCCCGGTAGAGAGCAGCGGACAAAAGGGAGAAAAGTCTACCTAGTGTCAGCTTTGGATCGTGGGCATGCTACGCAGAAGAAAGGGCTCCGGAGGCGCAAATGCCAGGTCACCATCCAAGACCAGCAGGTATGGATGACCATAGACACGGGAGCCTCCGTGAACGTCATGCCCACGTGCACTTTCAAAACATTGCAACCAAGACCAGCCCTCAAGAACACTGATACTCTCCTGTTTGCATATGGCTGCACAAAGCCGCTACCGGTGGTTGGCAGATTCCGCACCCATGGTGAAAACAAGCTACCGTCCAAAATATGCGTAGTGAATACAGGAATCGAATGCCTCCTGAGCGGTGATGAGGCTGAGGACCTGGGGTTGGTACAGTTCGTCAATCAAATCAAGGAAGCCCAGGAGATCGAGAAACTTTTTGCACAACATCCCAACCTGCTAAACGGGATTGGGTGTCTGAAAGGAAAGACGATCAAGCTCCACATTGATAAGTCAGTCCAGCCCAGGGCCGTCAGATATCGGAGGACCCCATTCCACATGCGCGAACAGGTGGAGATAGAACTGAAGGCGTTGGAAGAAGCTGGCATCATCGAAGAGGTGATGGGGCCGGCCCCATGGGTGTCCGCGATGGTGGTCACAAGGAAACCCAAACAGTCGGAAAGGTCTGCATCTGCATAGACATGCGTCTCCCGAACACTGCCATCAAGAGGGAGTGCCACATCACGCCAACCCTCGATGAAATTGTGGCTGACCTCACGGGATCGAGAGTCTTCTCGAAGGTTGACTTGAAAGCAGGTTACCATCAGCTGAAGCTACACAAAGACTCTCGGTATATAACAACCTTTTCCACACATTTGGGCCTGCGAAGATACAAGCGGCTAAGCTTTGGCATATCTTCCGCGGCTGAAGTCTTCCAACAGACCATTCAAGAAGTCATCCGGGACATACCAGGTGTCCTGAATGTGAGTGATGACATCCTGATCCACGCCCAGGGCAAAGCTGAACACTCGAGAAAGCTACAGATGCTTCTGGACCGATTGGAGGAGGCGGGCCTAACCATCCATAAGGAAAAATGTGAGTTTTTCAAGACAGAGATATCGTTCTTTGGCTACAAGTTCAGCAGTTCTGGCATCTCACAGGACCCCCAGAAGGTCGCTGACATACAGGCCGCAAGTCCGCCCAAGACACCCACCGACGTCCGCAGCTTCCTGGGGATGGCCACGTACTGTGGGAGATTCATCCGAAACCTAGCCACTTTATCGGAACCCTTTCGAGAACTCACAAAGCTCAACGCGAAGTGGGAATGGGGGACAGCCTGCCAGGACGCCTTCGAGAGCATCAAAGAGTCGCTGTCCGTGGAAACGAGAATGGCGTATTATGATACAGCACTTCCGACTGAGCTCTACGTGGACGCTAGCCCTGTCGGCCTGGGGGCCATCCTCAAGCAGGTCACCAAAGATGGTGAGAGGAGACCCATCGCCTACGCGTCGCGTGCTCTTACGGCGACGGAGCAGCGATACTCTCACATCGAGAAAGAGGCAATCGCCGTACTGTGAGGGTGCCGCCATTTCCACCTCTATCTGTACGGCCGCAGATTCACGGCGATTACGGACCACAAACCCCTCCTACCAATCTTCATGGGCACCTCCTCGCACCCGCCGGCCAGAATAGCCAAATGGCTGCTACATCTCCAGCAGTACAATTTTGAGTTAATTTATCAGCCGGGATGTGGCAACCCGGTGGATTTTCTCTCCAGGCACCCGAGAGCGGCGACGCAACAGGAGGTTCAGGTGAGACCAAAGAGCACATCTGCCAGGTGGTGCGGGCCATGAGGCCGAAGGCAGTCAGCATTGAGGACACCGCGGAGGAAACGGGCAATGACCCCTGCTGCAATTTGGTGAAAGATGCCATAATTTCGGGTGACTGGAGGTCATTCATGAAAAACACGCACAACAGGACGGATGAGGCAAAGGCGTTCCTCACATGAACATTCACCGTCCGCCAGGATCTGTCGATAACAGAGCAGGGTCTGTTGCTCAGCAGAAATCGCATTGTCATTCCGCCAAGCCTGCACGACCGGATAGTGGCCCTCGCCCATGAGGGCCAAAGGGATGGCTAGAACGAAGGCTCGAATTCGACACCGAGTGTGGTTTCCACGGATAGACGAAAAGGTGGAAAAACTAGTCAAAACCTGCCTGCACTGCCTGATAACCGGAGCCCCTCCTGATCCAGAACTTATCCTATCGGCAGAGCGAGGCTCTGCCAGGTGGGACGCAATCAGCATCGATTTCTGTAAACTCCGAGAGGGCCTGTACCTCCTGGTGGCTATCGATGACCACTCCCGATAAGCCGAAGTCGAGGTGGTCATCCCCGCCATCGAGAAGATGTTTGCGACACATGGACTACCCACTACGATCAAAAGTGACAATGGCGCACCTTTCCAAGGGGTGGAGTTCAAACAATACTTGCAAGATCTGAACATCCGGTATCACCACATCATGTCAAGATGGCCCCAGTCGAATGGGGATGTGGAACGGTTCATGAGAACAATTAACAAAGTGTTGAGGCTATCGAAGGCAAATGCCAGTCCGTGGAGAGTCGACCTCTATCGGTTCCTGAGGAACTACAGGGTCACCCCGCACTGCACAACGGGTGTCCCCCCAGCTGATCTCATGTTCGGCACCATCATAAGGTCGGTCATTCCACATCACCCCAGCAGAAGACCGGACCTTGACGATGGGCGCACCGAAAGGAGAAGGGACACCAATGCCCACATGAGTGCCAAGAGGAGGTCGCGACCCTCCAACCACCAGGCGGGCAATCAGGTGGTCATGTTACGGAACACGACAAAGTCCAAGATGGACTCCCGCTACGAAACTCTCCCATGGACCGTCCGCGAGACACAAGGGACCATGATAACCTTACAAAGGGGGCACCGTCAGGTGACGCGCAACGCGTCGTGGTTCAAGGCGGTGCCGCGCAACCTCTGGACTGATGGGGACTGTCCCCAAGAAGATGAGGATCCCCTGCTGATTGTGGACGAACATGAAAATCACCAGGGCGAAGAAAATGCAGGTGACAGAACGTGGGAGCAGTGGAATCAACCGGACCTGGGTGAGCCGGAGGTGGAAGGTGAGAGATCTGATGAGACAGTAGAAACCACCTCGAGGGGTGGCAGATATGGCCTGAGAACCGCCACCCAGCCGCCAGCTCGGCTCAAGCACTATGTGTGGTAGTTTGTATTTTGAGAACTGTGAAAGTGAAAAAACGTTTGCATTTGTGGAGTTCATAAATATAGGCCCATTCGTGTGGGCGTGTTCAGTTGTTGTGTTTGTTTATAATAAAGGAGGAATGTTATATCCGCCCTGCGCCCCGCTACGCGGTGACGCAAGGCATCTGAATAAAAGCCCCGCTCCCGTGCAAGGGAGGCAGTTCCGGGCACAGACTCCAACGACGTGTGGTGTGTTTCATTTCGCTCCAGGCTGGAGCTGCGCCACTGCGGCCTACCTCAGAGGCCTACACCGTTCTGCCTCCGCGCGGAGCCAGAACATAACAGGCACTGCGGCTGCCTCCTGATGCACCCCACTCTCCTAGATGGCTGGCGCTCCGTAGGTTCGCCTGAGGGCTCTGAACCCCTTCTGTTCGTGGACTGGAGTCTTCTGTGTATTGACAACGACCTCTCAACATGCGGCCCAACGGTTGCGGTCTCCTGCAGGCAGCGCCTTCCTCATCATGCAGCTACCTGTGTGGTGGGGGCCTCCAGGGCCAGGCCTCTGCAGTCTCGACCATGCAAAGGGACCTGGCAGGCCCCGGGCAGTGTGTTGTTAGCAGGCCCAATTCTCTGTGCCTGGCATGCTGCTGTGCTCTGTGTCTGGGGGATGGGCTGTGCTGCAGCGTCGTCGATGCCCGCAGCCAGCCTGCTCTCCTCGCTGCGTAAGTTTGCCTGGGGGCTTGGAGACCCTCCGCTGCACTTAAGCCCCTGTTGCCAGTGCTGGGACGACAGCGTAGTTTCACTCTTTCTCTTCACTTTGCGCTAGAATAAGCAGGAGCCTGAGCTCAGGCAGCCATACACCCCTGCATCCCCTGGTGGTCTTCCCCAAAGTGTTTTAAAAAAAAAAAAGAAAATGATATGGGACAGCTCACGGAGTGTAGTCTGATAAACAGTGATGTGTAGCATAATGTTACCTACCAACATGATGCTGTCCCCTTAAGGGAGATGGAACAAGAAACTGGGGGAGGAAGGGGAGGGAACAAGGCAAAGGGAAGTTAGTTGGTGTAAGGGAAATAAAGGAGACATGTTAAACGTGGTGTCCGTAGTTTATTGGATGTGTGCCTGTGTGCAAGGGGCAACAACCGGTGGCGAGACAGAGGCCCACACCCGCTGCCTCAAAGAGGAGGAGGCGCGGACATAGAGGACACCAGCAGCCCACCGGCAGGTACGAGACCCGTACTGCAGGTGACGGAGGAGGCGGACACTGGATGTGGAGAAACCAGTGTGGAGGATCCAGCGAGGCCTGTGGAGGTGGCCGACGCCAGAGCTAGCAGGTCGTGAAGGAATACCAGAGGAGCACCGGCGAATGCAGGAGACCTTCAGAGGTGCATCAGCAAGGCAGCGGTGGGAAGAGGAGACCTGACACAGGCGCAGCTTACCATAAGCCACTTGAAAGTGAGGATTACTGCGTTTAAAGGCACTAACAACCGAAGCCACGTACAGCGCCTGCCCAATGCCCCACCCAGCTGCAGTCCACAGGCAGGACGCTGCAGGCTACCCAGCCCCAAAGCAAGCATGCTGCCCAAGACAACTTGTCAGCCGAAGGTAAGGACATGGACCATAATGCTTGCTGTGCCTTAGCAGCTGCCCACGCACCTTCCCTAACATCAACACGTGCACACAACAACCCCACGAGGAGTGGAAAGGGCGTCCCAGCACCCTGAGCAACGGTGACCCGGGCACAGCAATCTGTACACACAGTGAGAAGGGGAAAAGATGTCCCATGCAGGAGCTGGAGTAGCAGATGCAGCTGCACCGGTTGCCGCAGGAATAGCCCCCACCAACCCGGTGTCCTTCCTACGCCACCCAAACCATTTCACCTTGGAGCCACAGGAAGATCAAGGCCAAAGATGGCAGGAGTGGATGGACGAGTTCAAGGAATTTATGAATTCGGTAGGGAATCGGGATGCGCCCAACAAACTAGACATCTTCACCAACCTGGTAGGGAAGGAGATGAAAGGCGTTATCAAAACCATCCTGGCCCAAAAAAAGTCTAACTACCAACTCCTAGTCACCACAATCAATGGACGTTTGGTGGTCCTGCGCAACAGAGACCATGAACGATTTATGTTCAATCAGTGCACCTAGGCACCCCATGAGACAATTGGAAAGTTCATACTAAGTCTCCAGAGAAAGATAACATATTGTGACTCTGGGAATTTCAATGATGACGAAGCCATCAGACTAAGGGTGATGGAAAGGTGTGTGTCCTCACAGTTTAGGAAACACTTGCTAAAGAAATCCCTCTCGCTGCAGGAAAACGACGATCTGGTAAGGGTCTACGAACGGGTCGACGTACAGGCGGCCAATATTGAGAACCCCAAGAAAACGGACACAGTTGCCGCCATAGTCAGCAACCAGCAAGGGCAGACCCGACAGCCAGGCGTACCATCACGCCAAGACGCATGGAACACCAGCCGCCAAGCCCCACCGGAAAGACAATGCTACAGGTGTGGGTTTGAATTCCCATGCAAGGGCCAATTCCCCCGCCATTGGCCAAATGTGCATGAGGTGCGGCAAGGAAAACCATTTCCAAATCATGTGCCGGGAAAGGGCCCACCATTGCCAGCATACAGACCACCACCCCAATCGACTCCCTCTAGGAGGTTTGACTTTACAAGACCACCTAACCTACGGCCGTACCCGGAGAAAGACAGTGCAAGGCCTGGACTCAATAGATCCACAGCAACACATATGATACATCCAGGATTTGTCCGAGCAGTGGAGAACTTGCAAGTCGACATCCCAGACCGACTCTTCGACACCCCAGAGCACCTCTTTCGGTCACACTCCTATCAAGGGGAAGACTATAGGCAGGAATTTGCCACAGAGGACCCCTCCAACAGAAGAAGATCCACCAGGCACAGAACAGTGCTATGAATATGGCCGGTACAGCCGGGAATATGTCCGGCTTATATTTGATACTTCTGATGACAGTACGGCCCCAAAGGTGACAGTGCACCATTCCTCATTGACACAGGAGCTACGGTCAACGTGATGAATGAGAAGACATACACAACCACGGCGGACACGTACCCATTACTGCCATCTCAAGCTTGCATTTTCTAACGGGAAGCGACATGTCCGCCAGAATCCAAGGGGCAATTTTTCTGTGACCTGGTGCACAGAAGACAACGTGTTCCCGTCACAATTCATGTCATACATAGCCCCATGATCGGGAGATGTCTCCTCAGTTATAAAACTGCCACCGCCCTACAACTCATCGACATTCAGTACAACCAGTCTGAGATGATCCAGGGCCATCTGCCACAAACTCAAACCGTCGAACCCTATCCCAAAGGGTACTCTACATGGATGAACTGAAAACAATGTTTCCCAATCTATTCAAGGGCGTAGGCATGTTAAAGGATACCGTCATACGACTTTACATTGATCCCACGGTACGGCCTTTACTGCAACACCATTCAAGGATAGGATTTCATTTACAAGCCAAAGTGTCACACGAGCTACAACTATTGCTAGACAGTGACATCATCGAAAGAATAGAGGGACCCACCCCCTGGGTGTCCCCTTTGGTAGTAGTTCCCAAGTCCGATGGGAGCATCTACATGGATATGAGGATTTCGAATACCGCAATCCAAAGAGAAAGACACCCTGGGCCTAACATCGAGGACATGCTGGTAAGACTTAACCAGGCCACCCAGTTCTTGAAGTTGGATCTAAACCAAGGCTACTACCAGGTGGTCATCGACCCGCCTCCTGTCCGATAACAACCTTCACGACACACATGGGCTTATTCCGCTATAAGCGGCTCAACATCGGAATATCCTCGGCAGCCGAGATATTCCAGGAGACAATACGCAGGTTGATAGCACCAGTCACCAACGCTTTCAACTATAGTGACGATATCTTAGTGTTTGGTGTTACCCAGGAACACCACAACGAGGGACTGAGACAGGTGTGCACCATCCTCCACGAGGCCGGCCTCACCCTTAGCGGCCCAAAATGCACCATCAACGAGCACAGCCTGTGTTTCTTTGGAGACATCTTTTCCGATCAAGGCATCAGGGCAGACCCCAAGAAAATCAGTGCTATTGTCAATCTGGAGGCCCCGAGAGACGTGTCAGAACTGCGATCCTTCCTTGGAATGACAGGATACTGTGCCCGATATCTACCCCATTATGCAACATTGACCAACCCGCTCAGATAGCTTCTCAAGAAAGATCTCCCCTTCACATGGGACGAACACTGTCAGGACGCCTTCTGCACAATCAAACGATAGCTGACGAACAACCACCAGCTCGCATACTTCAGCCCGAAGTGAGATACAGCGAACACAGTTCATGCCAGCCCAGTGGGTCTAGGCGCCATCCTAGCCCAGACCAACCCACACCAGAAGAATGAAACTTGCATAGTACCATATGCCAGCAGAGCCCTCACTTCCATTGAGCAAGCCTACTCCCAGGCTGAACGCGAGAGCCTGGCGGCGGTCTGGGCATGTGAGAAGTTTCACCATTTCATCATCGGGAGAACATTTGTCCTTATAACAGACCATCAAGCACTCTTGTCACTGTTTGGGAATCCTAAAATAAAGATGCTGCCACGGATAGAACGGTGGGGCATTTGCCTTCATGAGTACGACTACACCATCGTTCACAAGCCAGGAGGGGAAGCCAAACCCGCAGACTACTTGTCGAGGCACCCCGGGAGCGTCCTTGACAGCAATATGCAGCTTGAGGCGGAATCATACATCGCTTACCCATCCATGAATCCATGAATGCCCTGCAACCTGCCATCATAAAGGAACTGTTCGCCGAAAAGTGCACCACTGACCCCACCATCCGGGCAGCCATCCAACTCGCAAAGACCAACAGATGGCGGCACGCAGCCACAGCTTTGAAAATGGGGAGGTGGAGAGGAGAGACCTGCTGAGAATGGCGAAGATACAGAGAGAACTAGCCACAACAGAACAAGGTACGCTCCTGAGAGGAAATCGGCTAGTGGCCCCCAAGAGACTCAGGAAGGCCTTAGTCATCATTGCGCATGAAGGAAACAGGGGTGTAGCCAACACAAAGAAATTCTTACGCAATCAGGTGTGGTTCCCATATATGGACGCAATAGTCGAGGATACACGAAGACACTGTCCGCCGTGCCAGGTGACAGCAGCAAGCACACCCCTATGCCCGCTCCAGACAGTTCCACTAACGGAGGGACCCTGGCAAAGAGTGGCAGTGGATTTTTATGGGCCCCTGGAAGCAGGAGCCCATCTACTGGTGGCCATGGACAGTATTCCCGGTTTCCCCTGGTGAAGCACATCCAATCAAGAGCATTCCACCAAGTAGTGGCTTTTGTGGACGAACTATTCAGTGAATGGAGTGTCCACAATATCGTAAAGATGGACAACGGTCCACCATTTCAAGGACAAGAATTCAGGAAGTTTGCAGCACACCTAGGGTTCCACCATCAAAGGACCACTCCACTGTGGCGCAAGCCAACGGCATGGTGGAGCGATTCATGGCAACCATAAAGAGGACACACCAGAAAGCGGCTGTAAACCTGGTGTCCATGCTCCAAGCCATATCCCAGATGCTGAGGAGCTACAGAAACACCCCTCACGAAACAGGCTGAACCCCGGCAGAACCTATGATAAAATACAAGCCTCGGACATGACTACTGCAGCTGGAAGACTACACCCCGGCCGAGGACAACGAGATCAAGAAATGGGAGGCCGAGAAAAGAAGGAAAGCCAAAGCATGGGTGGATCAAAAGCAGAAGGCCAAGGAACATCAAATTCTGGTCGGCAAGGTCGTACTGATCAGACAAACCAAACAGCTGAAAACTGATCCCAGAAACAGACCCGATCCCCTCATGGTCACTGAAGTCAAAGGGCCAATGATCACAGCCAACTGGAGAGAGTGGAGAGATAACCAGAAATGCATCCTTTTTCCGTAAGTTGTTCTTAGAAGACCCTGATGAAGAGACGCCAGCGATGGAAGAGGAAGCAGGTGAAGAGGAACCCCAGGCCGAGCCGCCTGATGATAGCCAGCCAAAGGCCCCAGACGAGGACGACAGAGATCCACACGGCCGGCCCCAGCGAGCCATACACAGACCTCCCTGTCTCATCGAACAGATGTAGACAGCGAACTTCCATGATAAGTAAGGTCGGGAGGTGTTATGGACCAACAGGAGGCTGTGCCCTTAAGAGAGACGGAACAAGAAGCTGGGGGAGTAACTTGGGGAGGAAGGGAAGGGGAGGGGAGGGAACAAGGCGAAGGGAAGTTAGTTGGTGTAAGGGAAATAAAGGAGACAGACTTTAAACGTGGTGTCCGTATTTCGGTTGTGTGCCCATGTGCAAGGGGCAACACATAAGAGGTCTGATAATTGTGGAGGGATCAAGAAAGGAAAAAGTCACTCTGTTGAAGGACAACCTGAGGGCTGACATAAAGTTAGAAAAAAAATGCAATAGTAATACAGGGAAAGGTGTGGCATTACTAAAATATTTTCAAACCATGAGATTAGCACTTGGGGAACAAAATCTTGATCCCATTCCCCCCTCTTACCCTTCTTTCCCTCTTTCTTCTACCCGTCTCTGTGTTCTTTATCTTCCCCTTCTCTTCTAAATCTCCCTTCTTCCTACTATTCACTTTACTCACTACTCTCTCCCCCTTCTTTCTCCACTCCCCTCTTCTCCTCTTCCTTCTCATATGTAAATTGTTCTACATGCCGATTTTCTGGTTTGACTCATGTTTACCATTATTGCTTCTGCTGTTCCATGTTTACTGTATATTTTGTTGTTCATTGTAAAGCGCCTTGGATTAAGGCACTATATAAAACAATAAATAAAAATACAAATAGGATACATTTCGTTAAATAGAAATACTACAAAAAGGGATAGAGCAAGCACAATATTCACAAACGGACTGAGAACACAGAGATGGGACAGAAGAGTGAGGGGGAAATTGTAGATGAACTGGGAGAGAAGTTGACTTGTCCAAAGTATATAGCTTCATGTATTGCAGGCTAGTACAAGAACCTATATGCTAGGGTGGAAAAGAAAAGCGAGGGCAGAATATCTAAGGCTCAGACATGAAAATGGCAGAGCCGCTGGATTAAATGATTACATTAGAAGAGGTGGTACAAGCTATTCGAGGGTTGGTGACAGCCAAGGCCTTATAGGAGGACGGCTTCACTGTGGGCTTTGATGTGTTCTACACTGGAGTACTCTCACCATTCCTAGACAAGATCTTTAACAAGTTCTTTTTAGAAGAGAAGCCCCCTCCCTCTTTCCTCAAAGCGTGGATTCTGAAGGAAGGGAACGACAATACTAAGTGCTTGCCATACAGGCCTAACTCCCTTCTAAACATAGACATTCAGATATTTTCAGGGATATTGGCCTCCGGACTCGAGCATTGCCTCCCCATGTTGATTCATGTAGATCAAGTGGGGTTATTCCCTGAGATGTGTCTGTCTGACTATGTCCTATTCAAATTAGATGCTGAGAAGATGTATGATAGAATCACAGGACATTTCTACAGAAAGTCTTGGTTAAATTTGGCTTTGGGCAGAACTGGCTAAAATGGCTGTGGACAATCTATTTGGACCTTGCAGTGAGGGTTTTGACTAGTTGCGTCCATTCAGAAAAGATACCCCTTTGTAGAGGAACAAGGCAGGGCATGCCCACTCTCTCTCCTATTCTATGCGGTAGGTAATGGAACTGCTGGCGATTAGGATGAGACTTAATATGGATGACCCATTAATGTATGTTAAGATGCTGACTGGCACATTGTCATACATGTTGGTAGAGATGGAGTTGTATGGGCAGAATTAGGGACTCAAGGTAAACTTCACAAAATCACTCTATCCACTTGGAAGGATATTTGTCCAGATGAGGGATTATTTAGGAGCGCTACGCTTTATATTAGAAGAACAGAGTATTAAGTACCCAGTAGTTATCTGGACAAAAAATGTGGAGGATAACTCTTCTGAGAAATACCTTGTCCTATGGATGAAGGTCGGGAAAGACCTGGAGAGGTGGGCAGTTATGATGTTCTCTTGGATAGCACACTTAAGTATGACTGAAAAATGAATAGCCTTCCCAGATTCTTCTACCTCTTTCAAATGCTGCCCACTTTGGTGCCAAAGAGCGTTCTCTTTAATGTGAAAGGGGAACTACTGCGATTCCTACGGGGAAGGTGCAGACCCTGAATAGGATATAATCAATTCCCCGAACATTCTCCCCACCCACCACCCCAAGGAGCATGGTACAGTGTTTTTTTTGTGGATCTAGAGTAGTATTACAGAGCTTCACAGTTGAGGGTCCTGGTGGAACATCTAGATCCCAGACTTCAAAACAATGGGTCACACTTGAAAATGTGGTTATGCACCCGGTCACTATTGAAGAATAGCTCTGTCTCCTAGTTCTCTGTAAGATAATACCATGTACAATTCTCCGACATCCAGTCCTCCAGGTTTTATGGGAACTTTGGAAGGCAGGGACAGATAATAGATGGCTCTCTCCCGTGAACTGTTCCTGCCCCCCACCCCTCCTGATATAACATTATTGAGTCGAACTGTTTCCAGAAACGGTTTGAGTGGGGCTTGGAAAAAGTGGAACAGATATGGATTGAGGGAAACATTATATTTTTATTCCAATTACATGACTTGACAAATATATGCCTCCTCTTGGTCTTTATATAATTGCAAATCAATTAATCAATTAAGTGCTCAATGATGGAAAATGGGGAGAAAATATGAAGAAAGTGCTGATCCTGTTTGAAAGGAGCTTGTTGTTTCTGAAGGGGGAGCGAGGTACGATATCTAATTTTTAGAAGTTGATCTTCTGGGCAGAACTGCCGTGCCCAATAAGGGTGAGGGAGCAATGGTAGACCTTGAAAGAGAGATAGACGATGCACAGTGAAGTCGTTTATGTAAAGGGATCTGCAGGACCTCTAAAGCTTCACAATATAGACTTCATACCCTTACCTGCTCCACTGTTGGCAGTAATCTCAGTGAAACTCTCCTGGATCTACTTGAAACAGCCCCATGTGCTGGAGAGGATGGAATGAGATTATCTCATTCTGACATATTTGGTAGGCTTGTGCGCATTTTAAACCTACTAGAGGAAGGCCCTTTCATGGGCAAGGAACTAGATGGCATTGAGAGAGAACTAAACCTGGATTTGGTCCTGTTTTCATTGGAAGACGATCGATTTTTTTGATACCATAGACCAATCTATTCTTGGCGGAAAGAGTTAATCCCTCCAAAAGATGGAGTAAAAATCCCCATCTTGAAATACTGTTGTAAAATTGCTTGCCGTTATCAATAATTTAAGAGATGAACAGATGAGCAGTGGAGTGAGATAGCCGAGACAGGAATGTGTACAGGCATGGTAGTCCTATTGTGATGACTGAAATGTATTAAATGCTGTAAAATAAAGTTTCGAAAAAAATAGTGTCTAATCATAGAACGCCTTCAGGGGATTTCACTTGAAATTGCAGAATTGATTAACTATTAGTCTTCTTTTTTTCCCCAAAAAGAAGAAAGTAGTTAGACCCCACCTAATGACCATTCCAAAGGTACTACTTCAGCCCCCTGCATTAAAAAACAACTGACATCAAATTATCGACATTCCAATGCTCAATGTTGTAGAGGCACTACAGCAGAAATTCTGGGGGGTAAGTTATCTCCAGATTTATTTTTGCAATTGTCTTAAAAGATCATTTAGGATTATGCACAACCCTTATGCCTTCAGTTTACAATTTCCAGATGAACGCTTTTAAGATGGTCATGTTGATTATGTGCCTTAGAGTTCAAGAGGCTTGCTTGCATACAGAATTCCATTTCAGCCTGGCATTGCAAGTACATAAAATTTGGGCTGCTTCAAATTCAGGATTTGGTGGTCTCAGCAGCCAAAAAAGAAAGTAATGTCTGCATCAATGGCCTTTCTGTGCTGCGATGATTGGCCCATTCAGGCAGCACTCTCAAAAACAGCAGCTCACTCCCTGAAGATCTCTTTCTTTCTCTTATTCCTCTTCCTCCCTCCTAGCCCCCCTGCTCCAGGCAAGGCAGTGTCCTCCTGCGCCCTACCACCACCTCGCCCTTCAAAGAGAGGGTTCAGAACAACATGGTCACTTTGCTTCTAAATACCCAAAGTAGAAATCTGCTCTATTCCTGTGGTACTCAAAAGGTATCTGTTGGCCAGCTGGGGTCTTGGAAATGCAACAAGCAACTCCTGTTTTGGTTTGCGGGTGTGCTTTTATTTGGATTTCTGTTTTGTTTCCATTTTTTTTGTCCTCCACCTCTCAAAACAGCTCAGGTATCTTGACAGGCATCCACATTCACTTTCGAAAATCCCTGCCTCCTATAGGCTGAGTGGAAGGAGGGGACATTTTAGACCCCCTCTCCCTTATTCCTGCACTTCCTCGGTAGGCCCAGTCGCAGCTGATTTGGGTCCAGGGCCCCGGCCCCAGGCACTCACACGGGAATGCCCTTGGAACAGCCTCCCCCCCTTGTGACACCCCTCATAGTAATGTAGAATTAGACATGGACAAGACCCCATTTTGTAAAACGCCAACTCCATTTTGTAATTCTAAAACAATTGTGCGGTCCCAATGTAAGTTTGCAGCTCTCCCATTCAGGCGCACAATGTGAGCGAGTACCTCCCCCCACCTCCTCCCCTGTTCACCATCTCTGCAGCCGTTTAGTTCCCATGAGAAGACTGTCTGCGAGAATGCAACACAATCCACACTGTATCTTCTGCCTTCCGTCTTACTTCACTGATTCAGACACAGCCCTGGGAAGGGGCCAGGGCAGAAGTCATCTGTCTCCATAAACCCGCCCGACACCCCCAAAGACCCTGGCCATAAAAACATGATGCCCCTGGATAGAGTTAACAGACAGGAATGACCCCTGAGGCTTTGATCCATTACGAATGTAACATAAACAGAGCCTGAACATCTCCCGCAAACATAACTATGTAAGTTCACCTGAGCCAACGTGTATATGCGTAAACTACACAATATGTGTGCATAACCATAAATGGTCGTGTTAAACCTTCATACCGAATGTATAACATACACTGATACAGGATACAAGGGTGCTCATGGAAACCATGCATGACAACGCAATGCGTACCAATATGATCTTATGCATGCCAGCACAGAGCTACCATACTGGACCTCGTGTCAGTAATTTTCCAGTTTTAAGTGTAAATATATATGTGCCATAGTGTCCAGGAATAATGTAGTGGCAAGTTTTTCTAATAAGCCTTAGTTTATGTAATAGGTGCACATGTAGGCTTCAAGTTGCAAGCCGTTCTGTTCTCTTGTACATACGGAAGATGAACATTGAATTAAGTATGTGTTTTTAAACTTTGATGTTTCTTTGTGCAATGATAAGTACGTCGAGCCAAACGAGTGACATAGTATACTTTAACCTAGTATGATTTAATTGCAACTCAGTAAGCCACATTTAAAAAGCCTGAATGTACAATCGTGTTTTAAAGAGCCATGTTATATAACGCATCGGAAAACCAGCTCACAAGAAAGCTACGACTCTCCCATGCCATCAGGGTGTCAAAAAGGTCAGCAAACGAATGAATGGTATTTGGACACTTGATCACTGAGCTCACACTGAAAATGTAGATCTGTGATAATATGTGCCTTTTGTGACCCAGCCCTTTTAGTCACATATTCAGCACCTCTTTTATTGCTATCAGGTGGACACCCTAAACCCAGCAATGACCCCAAGGACTCTACCCTTTAGTCAGTATATCTTGAATTATATAAACAAAACATGCACAGTGTCTAACAACCAAAATCAAATCCATGACCAGTAATAAATAATGTATCTTTCAACCATGTTTTGCAAGTATTAAGATACAGGCCTCTGAGGTCACCGGACGAACAAATCATGGTAGTGAATGGATGAGAATGTGAAGCCACAAGGGAAAATGTTACATAATACCAACGATACAAGGAATTCAAACCTTGATACATCATGCCAGCCTGATGAGCCCAGCTGACAGACTGACACAGGAAACCACATCATCTCACCACGTGCCTTTACACCAACCAAGTTCGCCGAACCCTATGGCACCTATAGGTGACCACTCTTGGTGTCCAATCCCGATTGACTCTGTACCCCTTAGGCCTCCCCTCTCCTGGATGACGAAGAATCTGTATAAAAACAAGTTGTAACATGTTTTCTGCTTGCCCTATTTTAGATTAAAACTTTCTTTACCACTAGCACTTGGTCTTGGTCTCATTCCCTCTTGGGAGATGTCCTTATTGACTCCATTGGGAGGTTTAATTGTATTTTGGGGGTCTCTCACTTTCAAGGCCCAGGAAATCACCTTATCCACTCCTCCCCAACACCCAGTTCATTTAAAGGCATAGGCCTATGGTGCCTCCTGTTTGCCCGATGCCTTAGCCTTGCCAAACTACACCCAGGTAAAGAAAACACCTTAATTTAATTTCCCCTTGCACACTGTGCTCATTTATACATTATTGAGGCCAACATCCCTGAAACACATACGCATATATGGTGTTCTGTATCTAGGTATTCTCTAAGATAAGCGCATCACACTCGTCTAAATTGTGCTTCTGATATTAGTTCTCAGACAAAAGCATACTGCATCATCATATTCAGTTGCTGTTCCACTACTTGTTGCACTGGGCTTTATAGAGATCTGCTTCATGGTGTTGCCAGAAATAAGCTGCATACCCTGCTCTAAATTGTGTTCTCGGGTAGGAGTGCATTGCACTGCTCTATTGTGTACTGCCTCTCGATGCTCTGAGATGAGCCCATATTTATAACGTATATTGTGTTCCCTAACTAGTTGTTCCCAAATATAACCACATTGCGCTACTCTATATTGTATGCTACCTCATAGTACTCTCAGATAAGCACATCCTCTCTTGTCTTCTGCTTCCAGCTGCTCTCAGAGATGAGTGCATCACACTGTTTCTATCGTGTGTTTCTGCCCCTAAGAGTCCTCAGACAAAAGCATTCCACTACTGAAGTGCACTGCTGCCACTCCAAAAGCCAAAACAGAGAAAGCTGCACTAGTGCTATTTTAGATACTCCAAGAGGTATTTCAGATAGGGGTGCACAGTATTGTCCCAGGCTGCTCTATAACTAGGTACCCCATAGAAGGCATAAGAAAATACGTTTTGGTATCTTGGAATGTTGGTGCAGGGACACCCATCATCCCACATGATCCTCCACAACCAGGAAGTCCGCCTGATTGGGTATTGCAAAGTATACTACAACGGTTATTACTAAAAAGGCTGCCATCCTGCTCTGACTAGCAATAGACAGTGGTGCAACTGCAACGAAAGCAGGACAACATCGAAGAAACCAGACCAGAACTCTGAAAATCTTGCCACAATGCGTAGTTGCAAAAACAAATAAATGTACAAGAAGGGAAAAATGGAGCTTCAAGGCAAATGCTAAGACAGACTGAACCTCCTTCCAATTGTGCAACAATATTTCAATGAGGAAAGCTCTTCTGCAAGAACCAATCGAAAAACATCACACAGTGGGCCTCACTACGAGGTTGGTGGTAACCCCTGTAACACTGTTTCTGCCATCTGAGATCCTGGTGCCCACGGGACATTACAAGTCCCAGCGGACAAGGATATCAGGCAGCAGAAAATGTTGTGCCCTATTCCCGTGGAGTCCAGTAGGACTCCACTGGAATGGTGCACCGAAGCACCAGCACCATTGTCAGCAGTGCCGGTGCTTCCATGGCAACCCTTCCTACCAGGCCGATGCGCCCGGCAAGTCAGACTTACCGGCCGCACCTGCTCCGGCAGGCAGAGTTGTAGTCTCCCGGTCTGGAAAGGGTGCTGGTACGTTGCTACCGGCACCCTTATTTCTAGACCAGCAGACTTGTAATGAGGCCAGACATTGTTTAACCTATAAATACAGCCAACCTATGAAGCAATAGTTGACAAGAAGGGAGAGTGCTGTGGAAACAACCACTGGAACACACTAAATGGAGCTCCCCCTACAGCAGGACCTCGTATTGGACAGAACATGCTAAAAGGTTTGGTAGAAGGAAATTGAGAAACAAGTGAGCCATGCCACCTCAGCACACCCTTCATAACAAGAGACCAGACAGACTGTACCATAGAGCACGCAGATAACACAAGGCAGATTGACTCCACACACAACTTGTTTGGAACTCTTCTGCAATAAAACATAGCAGATATCCATGAGCCCAAGCTCAACCTGCAACATCAGGCACAACTAAACAAACCACAGGCACCCCATATCACACCATGAGCCAAATGCCAAAGCATCATCAAAAGAGAACACGACACTGCAATTTGATCAATGTATGCTTGATGTGAAAGTACAAAACTGAAATCCATGGGTTTGTGTGAAGGAGATGCAGATTTATCATTCCTCACAGAAACATGGCTCTCAGATAACAACAATTTTAAACTCGTACAAGCACAAAGAAAGGGAGGAGGCCTTGCCATGGTCCACAAAAAATGTTCTGACTCATAAACAGACCACCCACAATCTCAGCATTACAAACACTATAGCCAGCCTTGTAGTAGATCATGACAACATTATCATAATAGGAGATTTTAACATCTGGTTTGAGTGGGAACAAAACCTCATCCAATTCCCTCAGTGCTGACTAAGCCTTCATCACAAACAAATGGTCAACTGAGCCACTCAGGAGGTCGGACATACAATAGATGCAATTTTCTGTATCAAAGGACTAAACCACTACTGCCCCCCGCCTTTGATCTGAAGTGACCCCCACATGATCCCTTTTACAATAAACACCTCTACTTGCATGCCAGCTACACAGAGAAACCTAGAAACCACAGTCAGAAGAAACTGGAAAGACCTTTAATGGAGAACAAGTCCTATATCCTCCAAATGAGGTTTGATACATTTGCAAATGAATTCCATAACCAGATGACAAAAAGCCTAGGTATGAGGATGCCCCTAAAACCGTTCACCCATCACAAAAAATGAAGCAGCAATATGGTTTACTCTGCAATACTCAGTGAAAATTGAAGAGTCTGGATTAAATAGTACAAGGCTGACAAAGTTAAATACAACACATTTCTCTAAGCAAAGTATCAGTGTTAAAGGCCATTGACTTCTCTACACCAAAGGACTCAGAACAATGGCCAACCCACAAAAGGAAATGTTGAAAATTGTCAATTAAATGAAAAACCATACCTCATTATAATTGGTTAGTTATAACACGCTTAATACCCAGAGGTTTCGCTCCGCTACATCTTGCTTCCAAGGCGAGCACGTTGCCCCTGAGCTATCCTCCGAGACTCATGCAGCAACACCCCCATACCTTCCCAGAGCACTGCAACAAAACGTCAGACCATTTCAGGAACAACTGCAACAACATCCTGCATGCCATTGAAGCAACTATCTCACATGGGATTAACAACCTCTTCAATACAGAAAACCCAACTGCACTGATGGTGGGTAAAAGAGATCTGGCGTCTGGATGGTACAGCCCGATTGCGCCAAGCATAAATAAATGGCGGGAAGGGATGGACCAAAGCTGTGAATTAGAAGGGAGAATGTTTAGGGACAGAGGCTTCCCCCAGAAACACCACAACATATGGGGTCAGTGGCTTGAGATGGCATGAAAAGCAAACATGTGGATCTCAAGGGGTATGTTCATGAACATTGGGAGTGGGGTTAAGGAAGTTGGTCAGCTGGCGTAGTGGGGAATGAAGAAGAGAAAAGAAACAGCTTCTGGACTACTGGGCCGGGAGGAAGACACAAATTGAGTGGTTTGTACAGTTTTTCTGTCCTGATAGTTTGCTTGTTTTCCTATAGCAAGTTGTATTATACCTATAAGCTAAATAAAAATTATTTATTAAAAAACCTGACTGCACCAACAGAACTCAGCCATTTCAGACAAATGATCACTTAAACCTTTCTCAAACTAGTGAAAGAGAGTAATGAGGTCAGATCATCCAATAACCCTTGCTTTCTAGATGTTTCAACAAAAAACAAACTCAGCAAAGAAACTGCCGCTATTTCCCAAAATTGAAGAACTGATCGCTGGAATAGTACTGATGGCTATTTAAAGCCAATTACATTAAAACAATACTGAAGAAAACTGCAAGAAGGGTGGACGACCTAACTCTAACTACAGCCTATATTCAATTTACCCAATGCAGCTAAAACCATACACAACTACATCTACAAAGAAATCCGCAAACATGGGGAATCAAATTGAGTAATGGACCCATTTTGGGGTGGATGCAGACCAACAAGAGGAACAGAATCAACACTGCTGTTGATATTGGACGACCTAAAAGTTAATGCTGAAAATATATATTTTTTTACCCCTCTTTCTAGTGGACATATGGTCAGTTTGCAACACCATCAGCGACAGAATTTTAATGAAGAGATTACAAGAATCTGGCATTGGCACCATCACATTACAATCCTTCTTCACAGATCGAACCGAAACCGATCTACCTCTGTTCACCTTAAATGTGTGAACCATCATATTTGACGTCTCGCCACATTTTTTCAATTTATACACGGCCCCTCATGAAACTAATTAAAAAGCATGGGCTAACATGTTACAACATGTGAAAAAAGAGGAAGGCGAGGCGCGCACTCCAGTTCCCAGTCAAATATATCAAATGCAAGTAGTAACTGGGTTAAATCCCAAAATTGAACAAGTATTAATAGGGTTGAATCCCTTCTGCTGCATTTCAGTTGCTCTGTTCTTCTCCTCCTAGCGCTTTCTTGTCACAAACAATCATCAGGGAGGCACTATTTCTTTACAGGTGTTACTAATTAGTTGCTCTTTCAGTCTGAAAGGATTCTGGTAGCTGTAGTGATCACATTTTTACAATTCAGGTGACCAGGAACCAACACCCCTCCAAGAGCCCAAATCTTTCCCAAAATTGGGGGAGGGGAGAAAACCATCAATATGGCTCTCTAAAGTGGGGCACAGTAACCTCTGTGCTGCTGCCTCTGGAGCCCGGGACTCCCATAACATTATGTGAAAAAAGAGGAAGGTGAGGCGCGCACTCCAGTTCCCAGTCAAATATATCAAATGCAAGTAGTAACTGGGGTAAATCCCAAAATTAACAGGGTGTTATCCCTTCTGCTGCAGTTCAGTTGCTCTGTTGTTCATTATCAAGGGTTGAGGGTGGTCGGGGTTGGGGGGGCGGCGGGGCTCAAGAGCTGCGTCATGATGGCCACTCTTATGTGATATCCCATTAAGCCTGCTGTGAATCCGGCCAAAATCCTGAGCCATCGAGGAAGGATCACCCTAAAAGCTGCTGGCAGAATGCTGGAGGTGCCGGATGGGTTGACTGCCCTGCTGCTTTTGCTGTGCCAGACACAGAGGGAGAGCGAATGCTGTAGCGGGCCGGTGACAAGGCCTGGTGATGAGGTGACGGTGTAGCTTCTGCGGGGCTCTGCAGTGGAATGTGGTCCATGCTGAGTGTGGGACCAGGGGCTGTATAGCGGGACCCCCCCGCAATGGCGAAGATTGCATATACACATCGTTGTGCTGTTCCTCGTGGTGTGCAGCTGCCCGAGTTCGCCCCTGATGTGAGAGCAGCGACCACGCTTGACAGCGGGTTACTCTCAGTGCAGCTGCCGGTGCGGTGTCCGGGGACGGACCAAGCGGTGGACTACCCTCATCAATACATGCCTTCAGCGGGTCATTCAGGGAGACAGAGTGGTGCGAGGCGGGGCTGGGCTGTCTGCATCGCATGACAGCCAAACAAACATCAGAGCCCCGGCGGCTGAGCTCTCAGTCACTGTGAGCGGCTCTCCTGGTTTACATATCCTTATTGAGCCCAGTTCTGAGAGCCACTGCCTGCGGGCAGATGTAGCGCAGTGACTAAGAAGAGTCGCGACCACCCGGAGTGCTCAACAGGCATGGTGACATGTTGGATGAAGCAGAGTAACACCTTTCCATGGTGGAGGATAAGTCCACCGCAATATCGAGGGAAGTGGCACAGCTAAAGAAGGCAGTCTGGGAGCTGCAAGAAAAACAGTATGATTTAGAATAGACGTCCCGCTGTAATAACTTCAGGATAATCGGGGTCTCGGAGGCAGCGGAAAGAGGACCTATGGAACAATTGGTGGAGACACTGCTGCGGGAAGTACTTGGTGAATCTGGCTGGTATTTGTAGTCGAAAGAGCTCCCGGCGTACCAGGGCGACATCCACCAGTGCCAGGCACGCCACCCAGGACCATCATCACTAGACTCCTCAATTACCGCGATAGAGACTTCGCTCTATGACGATCACGGGAATTGGGCCCCCTCAGCTATCACGTCATGACCAGATTCGTCTCTTTCTGAATTTTTCAAACAAGGTACAGGCAAGAGGTGAAGCAAAGGCTCAAAGCAACAGGGTTCAAGTACGACATGCTGTTTCCAGCGTGCCTCCAAGTCGAGCATGCTGGCAAAGCCCTCATCTTTCAATCACCAGAAGAGGCTAGCAATTTCTTGGACACTGCGGACAATGGAGTGGGACCAGCAAGAAATAGAAATGGCCAAAGCGGGCCTTCGCACAGAGACCCGGTTTGAAACGCCGGGCCAGCAATGGCACGCCAGCGTGTGGCGACATTTGAGTTAGAGTGGGGTGATCTACTGTTGAGGGCTTTGATAATGATTATGGCAGGCTGGAGTGGCTAAGCCTTCAGAGGCCTCAATGCTTCGGCTTTGGTTTTTTGATTGCTATTTGGGGTCGGGGGGGCAAGCTGGCATATTGGGGTTGTCGGTGGGCGTGGAGGCAGGGGGACGGGGGACGTTTCCGGTTATGGTTTGGTTGGCATTTGTTTGTATTTGACGGCACACAGGTAACTGACCCCTACTTGCTTAATGGTGACTAGCCTCTGGAGAGGTAAGGCTGGAAATGGTGATGGTGTGGTGGGTTTCTTCCAACCCTCTATTAATTTCAGTGGGACCACTCATTGGGTGCGCTATGGTGGGAAGGACAAAAGCGGGGTAAACTTTGTCCAGCCTGGGCTTAGGGGCATAGCTGGTCTCATTTGTTCAGCCGGGAGGTGGTCTGAGAGGGAGGCTCGTGGTGCTGTATAATGTATACGCTCCTGCAATTCCTCATAGAGGGGATAGCTAACAAGGGGGTGATGTGCATGACGTGGAACGTCAGATGCCTGAACTGTCCCACTAAAACAGGAAAGGTCCTACTTTACATGCAGCTGCACCAGGTGGATATCGCATTTCTTCAAGAGGTGCACCTCCCACCATCAGTTGAAGCTGCTTTTTCCAAAGCATGGGGTTGCCACATGTACTTCTCCTATTCTAGGTATTCCTGTGGGGTGTGCATTATTATCAGGGGCTCACTGGGGTTCCAATTCACGGAGGTGGTGAGGGACACATAGGGGAGGGCCCTGATTCTCACGGGGGTTGGTAAAAGGGAGGGTATTCACCTTTGTTAACTACTATGGCCCTAATACAGACTCTCTTGAGACCCTAGAATTCATAGAGGAGCACCGTGCATTGGGCAGGGGACTTTAACGCGGTCATGAGTAACTCTCTGGACAGGTCAGGGTGTCATAGCAGGGGAGCAATTAAGGCCTCCTGCAAGTTACAACAGATCTGTGCAAAGGGAGGGCTGGTAGATATATGGAGCGATCAACATGGTTCAGAAAGGGGGTATGCATTCAGATTCTCAGTGCATGGTTCGGCCTCTAGCCTGGACTTTATTCCGACTTCTGTGAATAGGTCAGGTTGGTTCTGGGAGTGTAAAATTCTGGCGCACACACTTCCTGTGCTCCTGTTGTTGCAACTCTCCTAATCCCTGGGAAGTGGCAGGTGGGTAGGAGCGGGTTCTTCAAGAATGAAAGCTTGCGAGACACAGTATTCCAGGAGGGAATACGGGTGAGGGTGCTCTGCTTTTTTCAGGAAAATGAGGGCTCCGTAGCATTCTACTCCACCCTGTGGGAAGCCTTTAAGTATGTGATAAGAGGTCTGTGCATTGCCAAGGAGGCTGCCGTCCTCAGGACCATAAGGGGTGAGTTGGCTGCTCATGAAACCCAACTGCGGAAGTTGGAATTGGAAGCAGTGTTCCTTACTGATGTAAGAATGCAGGCAAGATTCCGAGAGGAACTGGGGTTGTTTAGGGACACAGGAGAGTGGGAGGTTAGGTTCCTTAATAGGCACACGGCAATGGGGAGGGCCAAAGGACTGGGACCCTACTGGCCCGTTAGATTAAGACTGAAAATTCGAAGTCGCACATTGCAGTGATTGCAGATCGGGCGGACACTATTGTAGACAGATTAGGGGATAATGGGGGCATTTGAGGATATGTGAGTAACTGGATCCGGGTGGTCTGTATTGGGTTGCACAGGAGGAAAGAGAGTGGCTGGCTCGGCCGTTAACAGAACAAGAGATCCACAAGGCTATCAATGCACTTCCAGCTGGGAAAGCCGCTGGCCCAGATGGTCTCTCTGACAATTTTTGTAAAGCCTATGCAGATATTCTGGTTCCTCTTATGCTTCGCATGTATCATCAGGTCCTACATGATGGCATGCTTACCGGGTTAATGCACGAAGCAGGGATTGCTCTACTACTGAAGCCAGGGAAAAGCGCTGAGAATTGCTTGTCCTGTCACCCGATCTCCTTGATAAACCTGGACAATACAATTCTAACCAGGATGCCGGCTAACAGGCTTGCATACTGGCCGATCAGGCTGGGTTTATTCACAATAGGTCCACATCTTACGGGCTAGGTAGAATATTCAGCCTCATCTTGGTTTTGGAGCAGCAGTCCTCAGTGGTAGCGGCCGTTCTTTAGGTCGAGAAGGCATTCAACTCCATTGAGTGGCCATTTCGCTTCCCTGTTTTGAGGCTCATGGGGATAGGAGAGGATTTTGTGGGATTGGTTTCCTTGTTATATGTAAGCACTGTGGCACGTCTCCGGGTGAACGGGAGGCCCTCTGCCCCCATTTTGATGGGTAGAGGAACGCTTCAGGGGTGGCCGCTGTCTCCCCTGCTGTTTGCCCAGGCTGTGGAACCCCTTGCGGAATTGGTCCTTTCTCGATACATAGGCAGAGGAGTGCAACTGTTCATGCACACATTGTGATTTCACTTTATGCAGATGATTTAATCCTGTTTATTACAGATCCCGTAGTGAACCTAGCACGTGTCATGAGGGGTGTCTTGCTGTTTGGTCACAGGTCTCAATATCAACCTGTCTAAATCAGTGCTGTTTCCCTGGACTGACGGGACTGGGATGTTTCAGGAGGAGTTTGATTTCCAATGGCATTCCGATGATACTCAATACCTTGGGTGGTGGTGGCTAGGTCACCAGAAGTACTTTACCAATAAAAGTATGGGGGTGAAGTTGGAGCACACAGAGACACTTCTGCAGATGTGGATGAACCTGCCTATATCCCTCTTTCCTCGAATATTGGTGATAAAATGGTAATATTTTTAACCCCAACCAAATTCTTTCAATCGCTTAAGTCCGTCATAACTAATTTTATCTGGCAAGGAAAACAGGGCCGGGTGCATTGGGATAAGCTGGTAGCACCTTTGGAAGGGGCAGGGCTTGCTCTTCCTGACTTCAAGGCATACTTAACCGCAGCGCAAGCATCCTTCCTGCCACATTATTTTATTTTTTATTTTAACATTTGTACTACATCCAGACACAGAGGTATCACAGAGGTACGACTTTACAGATAATTGAGTTAGTAAGAAGTAGTACGGGCAAAGTAGGAGAAAGTTCATGCTTAAAGTGTTAGTCATACTTATTGAACAGCCAAGCTTTAAATAGTCACTTGAATGCTGGGAAGGAGGGCTCATTTCTTAAGTATGGAGGAAAGGTGTTCCACAGGGTGGGGGCTTTGGTGCTGAAACTAACCCCTCTTGCTCGAGCAAGTTTAAATCGTGGAATATCTAGGGTGAGCTGGTCAGAGGAGCAGAGTGAGCGACAGTGCTGTTTCTTTGTGATGCAATGGTTCAAGTATATGGGGGCTTCTTTATAGATGCATGCATCAGTGTGCTATAGTCAAGGTTTTGAAGTAAATCCATGCTTTTATTGGTAGCCAGTGAACTTCTGGTCGAGTTGCAGAAATGTGGTCCGATTTGCAGAGGTCCAGAGCTGCCCAGAGGGCTTTGTTTTGAAGCAGGTGTAGATTAGCTAGATTGGCTGATGTGCCCTTGAATAGGGCATTACAATAGTCTATTTTGCTCACGATAATGGCTCTGTAGAGCGTGAGGCAGTGGTTTGGCATGTTTGAGGACAGGAATGGTAGAGCCGTCAATGGTGAAGGAGGTGTAAGAGGGTTTGAGAGCTTTGAGGCAAGCGGGTTAGCCTACAATGAGTAACTCTGTCTTCTCATAATTGAGGCAAAGGTTATGGGCAGCCATCCAAGACTGAATGATGCAGAAGACTTTGTTAATGGTGTTAGAGTCATTAGTGTATTTCCCGGAAAGGGGGATGAGAATGTGCGTGTCGGCCGCAAAGTTGGTGTAAGGGATTCCTAGGATGTCAAGTTTATCAAAGAGGGATTTAGTGTAGGTGTTGTAGAGGGTCTGGCAAAGGCAAGAGCTTTGTGGGACAACAAGAGGGACAGGGATGGGGTCAACTGAGTGGTTGTCAATGAATACTCTGGAGGTACGGTCACTTAGGAAGGATTTGATCCATCCGACTACCTGGGGGTGAGAAGTGGAAGATCCCGGAAAGGTTTTGGCATAGTAGGTTGTAATCCACAAGATCAAATGCAGCGGAGAGGTCTAGGAAGAGTAGAATGCAAGCATTGCCAGCATCTCTAATGCTGTCAAGTTGCATTTTTAGATCGATAAGGGCAGTTTCAGTAATGTGTTTCGGTCTGAAACCAGATTGTCTGATGCCAAGGAGAGTGTGTTGTTCTAGCAATTGCTGGCATTGCAAGTAAGCAATTCGGTTTAGGATTCTGAGCAGGAAGAGTGCTGTGGTGATGGGCCTATAGTTGTTAGGTACTGTCGGGTCCATGGAATTTTTTTTTAGTAGGAGGTGACGCGGTTTGCTTTAATAGTAGTGGATATTTCGCATGAATTGAATGAGGAGTCAACAAATTCTGTAATGATGGGGGTCAGGTTGGGGGCGCAGAGCTTTATGATGTTGGCAGGGCAGGTATATCCTTTGCAGTTGGAGGGTTTGAGGGCCTGGATGGTATTCAGAACAGACACTTGGGATACAGGTTGAAAGGAGAAGCTAGGGACTGGCTCCGGAAGGGAGGTGGGGGGGGCTAGGCTTGGGCAGTGTTATGATGTACCGGTGCGTAGGTTTGGCAGTGTTATGATGTACCGGTGCGTAGGTTTGGCAGTAAGTAGGGCTTTCTTAGTCATTATTTTATTACACAGTAAATTGATTTTGGTAGTTTTGGTAGTTAGAGAAGTTCGAATTGTGGTGCACCATGCTTTGTCAGGCTGAACTAAGGAGGTTTGTGCACAAGGGTTTTCTAATTTGCGCAAGATGGCGAAGAGTTCCTTGGTGTTGGAGCTTGCCGTGCTGTTGTCATAGGAGGCAGCTTTAGTCGCAAAAATAGCAACCTTGTAGGTATTGGAAGTGGTGGCGAGTAGGGAGGCATTCTTGGGGGTGGGGTGTTTCTTATGTAGATGCTCAATGGCTCTTTTCTGTCTGCGGACCAGAACTAGTTCATCTGGGAACCAGATGTTAGTGGGTTTGAAAGGTTTCAGAGATTTGTTTTTGAAGGGAGCATTTTGATCTAGCATGACAAAGAGGCTGTCATGGCAGTGGTTGCCGAGTGCCGCTGGGATATTACAGTTGGGAGGCCATGTTTCAATGAGAGTGACCAAGGTGAGTTTAAGAGTTTCATGAGTAAGCTTCCGAGTGCTTCTCGCTAGGATTTGGATGGGTGGTGGTCGTACGTTGTTGTTCGGGGGGGGAGGGCGGTTCGAGTGATGCAGTTTAAATTCAATCAGATGGTGATCGGACTATTGGACTGGGCTGATGAGAGATATGTCAATGGGCGAGTTAGTTGTAAGTATCCAGTCAAGGATGCATCCTTTCATGTGGGTAGGGGCAGAGACAAGTTGTGAGACGTTCATGTCGTGGAGGGCTTGGACCACAGTGGTAGCTTTATGATCAGTGGGATCATTGAAACCCACATTGAAGTCACATAAAATTATGCATTTGGTGACTGGTTTGAGGAAGGGTGTTATGAGGAGGGGGATTCCAGAGTTAGGCGAGTTGGAGGCATTAGTTTGATGGTAGAGCAGCCGAATGGTGAAATAAGTCTGGGGATTAGTCTTAAATTGAAGTAATAGCATTTCATATCCCTCAGTGGGAGGCAGAGGAATGGAGCATTATACATCGGTATGACCTGGTTCCAAACAGGGCACACATGCGAATTGAGAGACCAATGGTCACTCTTTCGCTCTTGAGGGCAGTCATTCTTACCTTGCCGCAGCACATGCCCAGGTCGTGCACAATGGTTGCGCTTACCTGTAATGCCTGGAAACTAATAGAGGGTAGAACATGTGATGAGCTGCTTTATTTCCCGCATCTCCCAATTAAACATGTGCTGGGGATACCACTCATGGGAGAGAAGGTTTTTGTGCAGTGTATGGACAGGATGTGCCTGGCATGTTGGGGGGGGGGACCTCTTTCCGAATGGGCAGTTCCTTATGTTGGAAGAATTTAAGGCCAAAGGAGTGGTGTCGGCGCTGGACATTTTTGTGTATTTTAGGCTACATGTGGCATTGAAAGACAGGTTCACTGACTTTACCCAGGAGCCCCCTGTTAAACCTGACCTGCATGGGATGGTAAGCTCAGGGGCCTAGTCCAAATTATGTTACAGGCTGTACGCTGTTATAATTGACAGGGCTGTGTGGTGGGCTGGGGATTCTCGGGCCAAGTGGGAGAACACTATAAGTGCTACCGTCTCGGACGATATCTGGAAATATTGTTGCAGGCAGACACGTAAGGTGGCTATCAATAGCAACTTCAAACTCAATACAGTTCAAGTTTATTGCACCAGTTTTACCTAACCCCAGTAGATATACAGAAGTTCTTTCCTGAAGCGCCAGATTTGTGTCAGAGATGTAGTGTATCCCCAGCAACCTTTTTACACCTCGCTTGGACTTGCCTCCGTATCCACTCTTTCTGGGTACAAGTGTTTGAAATGGTTGAGGGAATTGCAAGTGTAAGGGTAGCCCCGTCTCCCACAGTAGCACTGTTGGGTTACACGTTTGAGTTGCTTAGAAATGTCAGAAAGTTGCTGAAAGTTGGGTTGTTCCACAGACTTCCTCGGTCTCACGTAGTGCCTCATACCGCCCTGCAGTTGCCGACCTCAGCCCGTGTATTGGATTCCTCCTGCCTTCCACTTAAGTGCCTATCCCCGCGAACTACACTAACCCAACTACAGATCGCTGGTAAGCCTACCTTGGGTCCTTTTGTTTCTGTGTTGGTTTCATCCATGTTATCTTATTATTATTTTTTTTATTTGATTTAGTTGAAATTAAACAACTTTTCAAATACAAAACATTTTGCAAACATTTAGTTCATTCATAATTAAAACAGTTAATATTCTCTAAAAGGAAGGAAAAATATAAAAAATGATTGTGATGAGATGAAACAAAACTAGCACTATGAAGTGAATAAGGAAAAAAATTAGTAATTTCATTATTCTTTCACTAGAGTTTGATTTCCACTGGTAAAATACAATCCAAAAACTGTGTTATAGCTTTCATAAGTGCTAGTCTATCTGTTGAAAATAACACCCGCCAAATTTCATCATCACTTTTGTCACCATACATACAAACCAAGTTCTTGAAGTAAATCATTCTCTGTGAAAGTAATTTTGGACACCTTATTATTAGATGTTGCAGCGTTTCTTTAACAGTAGCTATTTGACAAAAACGACAATAATTCAGGTTTGATGGAATTTTCATTCGACGTGTTAGAATTTCTAGTGTAGGCCACAGATTTAGCCTAAACCTTAGAAACGTTTGCCTCAGAGTTTTGGAAGGGCATTTTAGCAGGTAGAAAGTCATGGCCCGCAACTTTTTGTGACCAAACCAGTTAGTGTCAAAATCTTTGTAGGTCATACAGATGGATTGATTTTGAATCCAGTCCCACTGATACAATTTCACCTTAGCGCGAGAAGGATTCTCGAGTAATAGAGTCAGAGATATGTCAGCTTTAGCCATGATTTCTAGGACATTTACACGCCATTTCTTTGGGAAATTATTCTTTGAAGTTATAAGGTGATGGGCTATTGTGCTTAGAATATTGTTGTCCTCAAGGCCCAATATACACTTACGAAAGAAATGACACATGCACCAGCTTAAGCGAGCTACCATTGACACTAAACCCAGTTCATGTCGAATTATTGGCAATGGAGTGGAATTGGGTAAATGCAAAATTGTTTTCCAAAAACGGCCTTCAAGAGTATTCCATACTTTTGTATGCGTGTTTAATTTTGATTCTGCTCCATATAGCATTATAGGAATAACTTTCAGCTCGTAAAATAATGCCACATGTTTACAGGTAAACGTATCATATTTGTAATTCAGAATCTTGGCTTGAGATATTAAATTATTCATCTTGATGTTAAGGGTATCATGGTGCAACATGTATGAAGGATTATTATAAACATGAATTCCTAAATATTTGTACTCATTGACAACCTTAAGCGGCACATCTTGCAAATGCCATACATACTTAGACTGTCTACGTTTTTTAGAATTCGTATAGACAAGAACCTGTGTTTTTTCCAAGTTAATGATCAAATTATTTGCTTTAACAAAGTCAGTTAGTGCATTGAATAGATTCTGCAAACCAATTGGTGTTTGCGACATTAGTATAAGGTCGTCCGCGTATAACATCCACGGAATACGCTGGGACCCTAGTTTAGGAGAGCCTGATGTAATTCGAAGAAAAAACAAGCCCATGTCAAGTATGAAGAGATTAAACAATATTGAAGCCAAGATGCATCCTTGTTTTAGGCCACGTAAAGTTCTGGAAGCCGCTGATAATAGGCCTTCATGTGTAAGCCTAATTCTCATAGTGGTATTTGTGTGTAATAATCTGATCAATGTTAGTAAAGACGATGGGCATCCATAAGTTTCTAGTTTGGTATATAGTAGGTTTCTATCAACAGAATCGAAGGCCATTCGGAAGTCGATGAAAGCCAAATATAACGGCTGTTGTTTTATGGCACTTTGATCTTGTATCATGCTTAAAGCAATCATATGGGGCACCGTGCCAAGGCCACTCACAAACCCTGATTGTAGGGGATCTCTCTTCCCTTCGTGTAATGACCATTTATTTAGTTCCTTTAGTATGATGCGCCCAAAGATTTTACTAGGGGCATCAAGAAGTGATATTGGTCGGTAGCTAGCAGGGTTTGCACGATCACCCTTCTTATAAATTGGTATGGTGATTGAGCCAGTCCAAGAATCGGGGATGTGCTGAGTAAGTAGTATGTTGTCAAACATGATTTTAAGAATGTCGGCCCAAATATCTGGATGTTTTTTTTCAAATTTGCATTGGATAATCCATCAGGGCCAGGGGCCCTGGAGTGGCTGCTTTTATTTATGTAATATAAAATGTCATCACGATCATAACTGAGCTCAAAGGTTCTTTCCTCTGTTTGAGTTCTCTGAAAAGTGGCAGAGACTGGAAGACTGTATATTTTTTTTATAATAGTTAATCCAGTCTTGTTCTTTAATCATATTCGCTTGAACTGCCACCGGTGTTCCAGAAGTTGTTTGATTTATCAGCGCCCACGTTTGAGATGCATTTTTACTAGATAGATTTCTAAGCATTAGGTTCCCATCTTCTTGGTACAGCTTGGATTTTGTACTTTTTATCCAATTTTTATAATTTGTATTAATCCTTGTTAGAGCTTTGGCTCGCTCCTCTATAGATAAACTCATGGCTTTGCGTTTAAGGTATCTCGCGTATGTTTTCATTCGATGAACTTCATGATTATGAACATGCAAATGAGGTGTTTGCTTAGTTTCCATCCGGATGGATTTAGGTTGAAACTGTTGCATTAGTTCTGGATAAATTAAACTAGATGCGTGGTCTTTTTGTCTCACTGGCACAATTTCTGAAGCATAACATATCTTAAATGCATTCAATGATGGTTCTGACCATCTAAGTCTGTTCCTGGCGGTGTTAACCACTATATGCCCTGAATGGATTTCGCTAGGAGATGTCTTCTCTATAGTCCTGTGAATCCATGACAGGCATAGCTTATTATGGTCACTTAAGTCAGAGTGTATTACATTAAAGTAGGTTAGTTGAGAAAACAATATCATATCCACATATACAAAATCAATAACAGCCGAACTGGTTCCCCTATGCCAGGTGGCAACGGGAGGAATATCTGACACCAGGCACCATTGAGCATAAACAAGTTTCTAGATTTGATTAGATTGTTCCATTTTGATAGTCTGGAGCGTTCTAAGAAGTGCTTCGAATCTAGACAATGTAGGTTCAGGTCACCAGCTAATATTGTATGACAGTATTGTTTTTCTTGAGCAATCAGATCCAGAGTTTCGGTTATGGATTCTAGGAAACCGTCGTCATTTATTCCTTGCGGGTTCCAGTACATATTGATAACAGCATAAGTTGTTTGATTTTTTGATAGTTTGACCATTTGAATAAAGAGGTTTGGAGAGAACCAATTTGTCAAAGCAATTCGAGTGCTTTGTTTAGTAGCTATTAGGAGCCCTGAGGTTGGACGACCTAGTTTAGCTTTTTTCGCTGGAACCGATAAGATGTCATAATTGTTCCAGACAGGAGAAGAAAGTAACCAGGTTTCTTGCAGTAAGATGATATCATAATTTATCAACGTAGAGTCCTGGTTGTTAATCAAGTGTTTAAAACCCCTAGAGTTCCAACTAACCAAGGACCAGCTTAGTGCATTGGCATCAGTTAGCTAATTTTGGTTCTTGGCTGAATTGCAGTTGCAATGAGTGGTTAATGGAGATTGAGAGTTAAATTTATCATTTTTTGCGGAAGACACTTGAGGAGGCTATTTTAAGTGTTTGGATTTCAGAGGAAGAAAGGGATGATGATATTTCAAAACCCAGTTGGAAAAGTTGGAATTTAACCATCCATATGGTGTTAAGGACAACTTTGGAGTTCATCCATAAAATGACAGCCGTTCTATTTAATGGATTTATAAATTTGACCAGCTCCAAGTCGACAGTACTAATATCATCCAGAGCCGGTAGTTCACTGAAGATCTGTAAAACAGAAGTTCTATTCAGACTATATTGAGTACATGGAGCTGGGCAACATTTTAGGACAAGAGAGTGAATACCTGGTCTTTTGACCGTTTGTTTTGGTTTATTTTGATGATCTGTATTCATTGGCAAGGGCGACTTTATCTGGTTTTTTGGGATGCTCATTTCTTCCATCAGCTGTGAGACGGTTGTTTTAATGAGCAGTTTCAAGTCTAACTCTGTTGCTACTTTGCTTTTCGGAGGTTCAGAGTTTAATTTAGGAGGTTGATTATTGATTAGTTGCTCGCATACTGACACATGCACTGCTGTACTCTGTACTTCAGGTCGCAGGTTTGAGCCGGTTTTAGGAAGAGATGAAAGTTCTTTTACTCTTTGTGCATCAGCTACTTTATTTGAGATGCAACAATCCTTATCATGTGGGGTGAAAATTAAATCTTTTTGCACAGGGTGATTGCTCATATATGCGTCAACTGCTTGACGAATTTCACTTTGTCATGACCTGCAATTGTTAATTTCCGCCATCGAGGAATTGGGATCAGGAAAGGATGTTTGATTCAATTCCGATGTTACCGGTAAAGCAGCGACTAGGTCATCTAATGGTTGGTAGTGCTGGGTCAATCTTTTAGACTTAGTTGGATGTAAATACTTCTTTAAGGAAGCTTGTAATTTGTATTTTTCTGTAATGACTTTGCAAGCGGGCGATACAACAGATTTGGGTTGAGACAAATTCTTTATAAAACATTTAGCTTGTGAAGATGAGGTTTTTTTGATGTTTTTAACATTCTCAGATTTCTTTTTTAATTTGAATGAAGATTCTTTTTTGTTTGGCTTATTTGTCATTTCTGTTGTTTTTTCACAGGGGGCTAAAAACACTGCATAGTTTGCATTTGCATTTTCTTTCGTGTTCGTTTGATTCTTAGTTAAATCATGTGCCAAGATCTGTGGTTTGGATTTAGGAATGTTTTCTGTTCGCTCAATAATTATAGCAGGTATTAGAGGAACAGCATGACAATTTAGTCCTATATGATTTGAGTCTAGAGATTCTTGTGGTAGCACAGATGTCACTTTGTTCTGTGGTGTTATTTGTACAGGTGACTTAGGGTTGTTTTGTGCTTGTGTTTGGAAGAGTGAATGCAAGTGTTGCCAGTTCAGAATTTTCCCAAGTTGATCGGCTTGGGAGGCAAGCCTAGTGTCAAGTGTTTCAAAAAGTTTCACTAGGGATTGTATTGCAAGATTTATCGCTGTTAAAGCTATTTCTGTGAGACCATTCAAAGAGTGTGGTATTGCCTCCTCATTAATTGAAGAGACATACGATTTATCTAGGGAGGGAGGAGAAGGAACAAAGGGTTTCGTTCTGCATGGGGTAGGAGCAGCAAAAGATAGTTCCTTCACAGGCTGTGAAATGCTCGAATTTATAAATAAGTCAGGTGAACCAGATAGATGTTCTGGCAAGGTGTGAGATGAGAATTCAGTGGCATTAGGATCTAAATCAATAACAGCTGGATCATCAGACATACACACACCTGGTTTGCAGATGGGGATAACCCCAGCTCCAGTCAATACACTGCGAAGAAGGGCACTATCAGACAAGGAGACATTTTCTTTAGCAAAGACAACAGAAGTGGAAGCATTAGCAGGAGAATGTACATTTAAGTTAGCTTCAGTAGCATATTGATCTGTACCCATTTGATGTTTTCTCTCCTCACAAGGTGGGAGTTTTGTTGGATCAGTCAAGGAAGAGGCAGTAAATTCTGTTGTTGGTAAATGAGGGACATTTTTCGCTTGTGCATTTTCATGTGCAGTGTTTTCTTGGCAAAAGGAGCGGATATCTGCGGATTTTAGATCGTTCTTCCTGCGGGCACCTTTAGTTTGCACAGGGCCAACCAGCGGAGTGGATGAGGAGCGAGCACGTTTCAATGGCCGCTCAGGAGAAACAAAAACAGCCCCATTTATGGTGTTCCTTTGAATTTCAGTTTGTGAAGGCATTCCTGTTTTCAGCGAGGAAATTGTTCGTTTCATTTAAAGAAAGAGGGTCAGGACCTCAGTAGAGGGGAAGGGAGCAGCAAGAGAGAGGATGTTTTGCTGGGCAAGTACCAGGAAGCACCGCTCAAGGACGCTTAAACAACAGCGCAACAAGCGCGGCAAAGCGGCCAAGCAGTACTTCCAGGTACTTGCTTCAGTGCGCGCGCGCGCGCGGTGCGCGTGGGTCCTGGGCTTTATAGTCCCACCCTCAGAAGGTAAGAGCAAAGCCTGTAAAGAATAGAGGCTTTGAGTACGTGCTTGTATATATAGTAGTAAATAATATATATCCCTTGCAGTAAATGTTACCTTGTGGATGCAGTAATCCAAGGTACTGGATGCTGGAAGAAGATCACAATGAAAACACGGTCAGCAGAGTATTGCGGCCAAGCGGTACTTCCAGGAACTTGCTTCGGTGGCCGCGCGCGGTGCGCGCGGGTCCTGGACTTTATAGTCCCGCCCTCAGAAGGTAAGAGCAAAGCCTTCTGGATGCAGTAGTCCAAGGTACTGGATGCTGGAAGAAGAGCACAATGAAAGTTCGGTCAGCAGAGTTTCGCGGCCAAGCAGTACTTCCAGGTACTTGCTTCGGTGCGTGCGGGTCCTGGGCTTTATAGTCCCGCCCTCAGAAGGTAAGAGCAAAGCCTTGTGGATGCAGTAGTCCAAGGTACTGGATGCTAATTTCCCCGCTTTCAATGGTCATGTAGGGTTGAAGAGCTGAGGCTCCCGTTTTAACTAACAAGGGGACTTAATCAACAAAGATCCCGGATACCAACTTGTGCTCTCGAACGCTCTGCAGAAATTGTGCACCAGCCTGTAACTAGTGCAACCCTCATGCGGCCCGGGAAACCTTCCCATGCTAATCTCCCTGTTTGTTATTTTTTACCCGCCGTTGTTTCTGGTCTATTGCATTCCTCTCATAGCTCAACACCTTTCCCCTTGTGAGGTAAGCAACTTATTTTCTGTTGTTATCCTGTCCTACAACTGTTGTCCTACTACTGTGATACAGGGGATTAATATTTACCTTTGGTTCTCCTTAGGTCCTATTCCATACACCCTAATTTTCTACAAAACAAGGTACTTCTGGTAACTACTGGGAACATATTATTTGTTCTATCTCCGCTTGTAATAACCATTGTCTTGTTTTTTCTTACAGCTGTGGTTCAGCAGTGCGCTTGTTACCTGTTCTTTTGTGAGATCAACTCTTATGTCTGTATAAACTCAAACAGCAGACGGTTCTATCATAAAGAAGAGTTCCCTCAAGGTGAGGAGGCCTCGGTTCTGGGTGAACCGTGGCTTACGGTTGGAGTGCCTGAGGAATTGCTGCCTGGTCCTCAGTCCCGTGTTCTTGAGGTCCGGTCCACTGCCCAACGCCCCTGCCAGCTCGGTGGTGATTAACAGTTATAAGTCTTTCCAATGTCGCAGAAGGTGACAATCCAATTGCCTTTGCTTCCACTTCGATTCTGGAGATGCTTGAACTGGAGATAGACGAAAAACCCATATATGTTGCTAAGTCTATTAGAATTAAGGTACACTCTTGTGGCAAGATATAAGAAACTCAAATGGGACCAACGCTTATTATCAAGCTTTAAGATGCTTGGGTTACAGAGAATTATAACAGCTACAAATGTTCAATGGAACCTGAAATACCAGCCAATAACATAAGATTCTCCATTTCCCGGACCCAAATGAAGTGACAAATTAAAAAAAGGAAGAGACCGAACGCACTTACTAAAACTTTCCTGCCCGAGGGCTAAAAGCTGGGATGCTTCGGTCAGCTAAATTAAGTGTGACCTGGAAGGAACAGGAATTCATTCTTTGGGATGCCATAGGGGCAAAAGAGCTCTAAAGAATGATTACTGAGAAGGATCCTGTTGATTTTGACATGGGTTAATTGAAGATGCTTACAGTTGATGGTCAGGTTCAATACAATTTAGAATTGGAGAAGTTTTGTCCCTTAGTATGTATACTTTCTATTCTAGTTAACCTAGATGAAAGCTATTTGAGAACTCCTTTTTGGATACAAATTCTGGGGGAATTAGAAACGTATGACCACCAATATCTGTTTATGTTAGTGATGGTCTCACAGACCCGTGATTTGTATCAAACGCTCTTGATTGGGAAGCAACTGACACATCTATTAAACATTCTGGGGAATATGCTGTTGAGAAGGAAAATAAGTGATATGTTTGAGAATGTTTAACCTTACAATGGCTCAGTTAAGAAATAATTGCACAATTTATAACATTGTTATTTAGCCAAAAACAGTTGAGTTGGGGTGATTATATATTTATTGAATTTGAAATGTTTATCACATTTATTACAAGGGCTCAATGGCGACTCTATTGCTTGGACTTGTAGCTCTTGCATGTCCCCCCATGCATGGTGTAGACTTTCAGGAATGTCTCAAAATGTACTTGAAAATGTAAAGTCGTTGTGTTTGTATGCATGCAGTGTTTGGGGCCTCTCATGCTCTGATTTTGCTTTGTTTTTCAATTCAAGCTGCAATTTTTTTTAAACATGGCTTTTTAATAAATTGAAATAAAAGACAACTCGTAACCCTAGACTCCATCACACCACCACAAAGTTACCAACATCATACAACCTGGCACCAACCCAAAAAATGTCAGATCAGAATGAATATAACCAAATACTCAATAAGGATGAACCCAACAAATCGCCACATCCCAGCAATCCAATTGTGTTCGGCTGGCATACCATATAGGCATGGACTTCTCAAACCACCACTATATGACCTAGGATTTTCACATGCAACTTATAAACAGCAAGAAACACATCTACAGCAAAACACAAATGGCAGGTGCTCAAAAGCTTTGGACGTCTATACACCCCATACTCAAGGATAAAGAACAACCCTCAACCAAGCTAGGATAAATACTTACAGCACGCAGCCATAAAGCATCCCCATGAGATGACCTGACACCTGCTCAATAATGGTACAAGCAGAATGAACAAAAGGAACAAGCCTGCAAAGAAATGCAAAATCCATAAATGTTATCCTCTTGGGACAGAAAGCCATACAGGGGCAACCCACCTAGCATTATTGTAGTTGGAAAACCTGGCACCTAACAGGAGAATATCACCAGGAAGAACACATGGAGCAAACTTACTAATAGGAACACAGCTGCAGGAATACTTAAATGGAACTTACTCAAAACATCTTTTGGGCCGGCACACCACTGAAGCACAGCTCAGTAAAACTAAATTAATTAACCTGTGTTATTTAAAACATGACCAGAGCCCTCTCAAAAAGGTATCCATCACCAAGACGAATGAGAAAGATCCAAGCATGTCAAAACAAACTGCTTGCAAATAAATCGCAAAGAGCATAACCCACTAACAACCTCATGTTACACCTACACTCTTTCGCTACCTGTTTGCCAAACTCTCCAGCATAAACCATTAAACAAACCCCTAAACCAACACCAAAACAGTCACAGCACCACAACTGTCGAATTAAATTGCAAACCTGTCCACTGGCCAAAACACAGAGATCCTCCCCAGACACATGAGGTCCCCATCTGGAAATAAAAGGCCTCTAGTGTGCAGATCACTCTCCACCTAGAGAAAACAGATGCCAGTTGCTCCTGGTTCTACACAGATTAACACTTCAACACAACTCCTGGGGCTTCCCTTTATTTGTAACCACCCACCTTATTTCGAGATCCACATGAGCGTTTGAAGACCATGAAAATGGCAGAAGTATAAAGTACAAATCCCAATTTAAAAGAAATGATTAAATCCTTCTAGCCCAGAAGGCTTCTTTTTGCTCCAGTGATGACAGGGTTAGTGCTTATGGACATTGGTCATTATTTACCTCAACAAACAGAGCTCAACCGGATTGGCTCCATAGTGCACAATGGCACAAGAGCAAGTCAGAATGTGATTTTTATAGTTGCTACCCATCTAGCAGGAATACTAAAAGGCTGCTTCAACTCCTGACTGGAACGTCTCCTAGTTAGTAACACACTGACTTCACTTGTGCCCCACTGGGAGCAAGAGGTGTGTTCTATACAACTCATTTTTGGGTCCAAGGGCAGACCGCTCAGGGCGCATTTACTACAATTGCTAGGCGTTCCCACCTCTACTATTTCTATTGTTAAGCTGACTCCAAAATGACTTGAACTGTAACGATTCTGCTGGCTCCATGTGACTGCAGAGGATATGCTAGTTGGACCTTTGTGATGTCATCGTCCCAGAATTCCACACCTTACTCCACACTTGGACCTAGCCCTTCATCCGTCCCTCCCTGCTGTGGTCTGTACCACTAATGGCCTTGCTCTTCAGGACCTAGCGTGCAGTCGCTTAAACCTAGCATGAACAAGTTGTTGTTTAAGGCGGTTAGAAAGGATTCTACCAGTGGCCCATGCATTAGTAATTGGATGACTACATATTAGCGTTTCGTGGTGTCTTGCTCCTGGCCCGGTTTGCTCAAGCACGTCTTTCTGGGACCTGCTTTCCTGCTGCGGCAAGACACTGTTGTCCATTTCCTTTCTGTTCTCCTGCTACCTGCTCCACCCCTAATACTAGAGACACCCTTGCAACCCCTCTTTCATCTTCCTTTAATGCCCGTTTGCCTCAGGATTGAGGGACAGCCCTGCAACATCTAGTCACCCACTGTTGCCTCCTGTGAGCCACACAATTCCCCTTGCCTCCTATGAAGGCTGAAAGAAGCCCGCCTGACTGTGCTGCCATCTCTTCGCCTTGCTGCTGCTGTATGCAAAAACTGCACATTTCGCATTTTGGGGAAAATGCCTGTGTGGCAATGCAAGCATGGTAAAGTGGGGCATTTTGGATATTGCCACTGCTGTGATGACTGACATCAACCATGTCAGGAGTTCTCTGGACAATTAAATGTCATATTGCATGTGGTTGCTTTTGATGCTTCAGTTCCTTATGCAAGGCTTAGCTTTGGGCACTGCGTGCTTATTTGTCAGTGGGCTCTGGGTTTGCTGGCTAACCCAGTCATTGAGACACTTCAATACCCTTAAGAGAGTCTGCGTCGGGGGGTGCTGTGTAACAATCCTTAGAAAAGATCCTGGTTGCGGCTTGGAAGTCCCAGCAACTTTAACGTGGGCAGAGGGTAAATTCTATGCATGGTGCCCTGCGAAATTCGGAAGAAATCAGTGCTGTACAAGCCCTAGAGCAGCACCATCAGCGGCACACGCTTAGTCTATCCGTCATTCCGATCCCTGGAATACTGCAGCTGCTGCGCAATGGGACATATCGGAGTCAAATAAAGAAGGAGCCGGTCCAGTATGTGCTTCTAGACAGATAACAACACCAGTGAGTCTTTGCCTGACCTCTGCTGTGGGGTGCGGGAGGCAGACAAGGTCTACGGGAGGAGGGGTAAATACGACCCACGGTGGAGAGAGGTGGGACTCTCAGTACCCGAATGAGGGAAGAACGCTGAAGGAGAGGGCCTGATTGTGCTCCTGGAACACGTGTGGGACTGGGATTCCACCCGCTCCCCCCGCACCCACCAGTGGATCAAAACAACGCTGTCCTACTCGACAGCAGTGGAGGCTATCCAGATCCGGATTAACAGCAACAGCACAGGAGGCACCGGAAGGCACGCATTACAAGAACAAACCACTGCAGAAACACTGAGGGACAAGCCGGCGCAGTGGCAGTTAGTGCATAACAGTCCGGTAAGTGGGTGGACAGTGGCCAACCAAGGTGGCCCCCACCTCCCCCTCACTAACCCACAACAACAAAACCAGACCCCCTGACCACATCGCTGCAAGACAGCTTCTGGATCTGCGGGGTGGTGGAACAGGCTGGGAGAGACAGAAGGAAACCTACATAGGTCCATGGGACCTGGTAGCCTCTACAAACGGCAGCAGGCGTCAGGGGGGAGTGATGACCAGACTCTTCATGGCATCTCTGGAGGAACCTCTCTGAATATAGGGACCTCGTGTGCCCAGCACTCTACCCTATGTGACCCCAGACACAAAAGGGGGGCTATACGCCTTGCCCCTGGGCCCGAAGATCCCCACTTGCCTGCCCCCCCTGCGTGCCCAGACCTGGGCACTGGGGCCAATAATCCAACAGAGGAAGCCTGAACAATTGCATACTTGTGCAACCCACACAACAATGGTGAAAGATATGCCCTGCCAAGGGAAACAGCGCAGAATAAAATGGACCGTTACACGACAAGTATTTTGGCTATGGCTTCTTCGGCACGTGATAAGCCGGTGGAGGAGGGAGAAAACGTAGAAACAAGCCAGGCAATATCACTTACAGACATCATGGCCGCCATCAGCGACTACAGATCATTAGTCAAAACCAAAATTGACGGCTTGGCCTCTGAAGTCTCCCCCCTGAGACAGGACCTATGCAATTTGACCTCGCAGGTGGGAGAAACTGAACAGCGCATATCAGAAAGCGAGGACACGAAACGGAGATGGAGGAAAAACTGGAGAGGATGTCTCAAAAATTAACCACCCTAGAGAACCGGACAAAAGAAAGCAAAGGCAAATCCCGCCGTAATAATCTCTGCATGCTAGGACTCCCGGAGAAAGAAGAAGGACCCTCCATGGAACTATTTTTGGAAAATGGCTACCGGACCTCATGGCACCCAAAAAGCTTTCAAACTTCTTCTCAATTAAATGGGCACGCAGAGTTTAAACAGGCCGACCAGTATCTGGTGCCCCCCGCAAAAGGGTGATAGCCCGGCTCATAAACTACAGGGACCGAGACACGGTCCTACACATGGTAAGGGCGACCGGCCCGGTCACCTATAATGGAAACCGAATCGGTCTCTTTCCGGAGTACACGAGAGAAGTACAGAAATCACGACAGACTTTCGATTCAGTGAAAAAAAAGCTTGTATCCCTCAACATTAAATATGCACTCTTCTTTCCAGCCACACTCAAGCTCTACTACAACAGTACAGTGCACTTATTTCACCACCCAAAGGAAGTCTGGGATTCGTTGGAGGCGCATGTTCTCTCTGGCCAATGCCTGGGAACACTGAAGGATTGTACAGCTCGGGGCGACACCACCAAAAGAATCCCAGCCCGACCAGAGGTACTGAGACCACGCATCGAAGAGGAAGACGGGGGATGCCCGGGGAGCGGGAAAGTTGGCTGACAGATGTAGGAGTAATACAAATGTTTGGATATGAACTTGGGGATGCTGTTAGTCTGGCCTTCTGGGATTCAAGTATCCTGCATCCAGCAGCCCTTGGCAAGAGACAATGAAGAGCACAGATGGCTCTCACGGGCCACCCCAAACATGTCTACAAAGGGTTTCGTTTGTATAAGTTTAGCGGATGGGTACTTCTAGTTGGGGGGGGAACTGCGGGTGGGGGGAGACTTATGGTTGCAGTTGGGGGAGGGTAGCGATGGGGCACTTTGGGCAGTGCTGAAGCTCACAGATGGGGACCTAGTCACTGTAGTCAATCCATATACGCTTCAGACCGGTGGGGGCACATGGTGGGGAGATCAGGGATGTTTTTTCTTACTGTTTCGTTTGGATGGTTGCATTGCTTAAGAGGGAGGCGAGGCGTGTGGTATGGAGATACAGCGTGCTGCAGCAAGTGGATAGGTGGGAAGGCCTGGAGACTCAGGGATCTCGAAGAAGTACACTGATATATAGGGTACACAGGGCATTCACAGGAAGGGAGAGACCGAGAATCACAGGACTGCCCGAAACCCCACAGCACACCTCTGGGGTATTAACGATACATGATGGGGAAATATCTCTGTTGACATGAAATGTCAACGGACTGGGCTCCAGCATTAAGCAGAGGCTAGTACTCCAATTCCTCAATCGACACTCACCTGACATTGCCTTCCTAACAGAAACACACTTAGTTGGTACGAAGCACCCTCGAGACCGATCATTGCAAAGGTCCTGAACTATAAGGACAGGGAAAAAATATTGGCTTATTCCAGGCAAGGAGGGTATTGAAGAGAGCCTCTGCAGATCTGGCGGTCTACTCGGACTATATGTTCCAAGTGCAGAAGGACAGGACGCAATTCTCAGCAGCGAAGGCTAGACTCTGTACGGCTGGGCTGAAATACATGTTGACCTACCCAACACGACTTAAGACCATATATTAAAAGAAGACCTGGTTCTTTGACCCCCCAGAGGAAGCGCAGGCATGGATGGACTGGGAGAGGATAGGTGTTACACTCACCTGGTATCCACGGGAGCACCACACGATATTGGATAGAGGTCTAAGCGCTATCCCGGACCCCTCTATGCTTGGTTATGTGCCAGACGTTGGCTAGCGCCTATAACAGGAGAATGGAGGGTTAATATACTGGTTCTGTGATGGGTGGACTCCCACCTCTCTCTGGTCCAAATCCCCTCCCTTGGGGTTATTGCTCACCTTAGGTTTTTGTGCGTTGAACTCTCCGTCCTGCGTCTCTGTCCAGGGGCGCGCGGTTGGTGCAGGCGTTCCGTGGACCTAGTTGCTTCACTGGTCCGTGTGCCCTTATGTCGGGTCCAGACTGGCTGTGACTCCGACTCTGCTTGCTGTCTTCCAGGTGAGTTATAATGTATTTTCCGTCTTTATTCTGTCTCTTTCTTTCCCTCCGTTTTCTCTGTCTTCTCGGCGTCTTGCTCCACTGCGCTGTTCCCTAACAATGTCTTTTTTGTTTTCACAGGGATGGGTGCAATCTCGCAGTTGCCGCGCCGATGGCGAAGACCACGGTGAGTTATTGATGCGTGGAGTGCTGCGCTGTTTATTGGTGTCAATTGCTAACCTGTGTTCTCTTCTCTTTGTACAGGTTGTGGTTACGGAGTGATGAGCGATCTAAGCGCTGCTTGCCCAGGTAAGTGCTTTGTTAATGCTGACCTTGTTTCTTCTCCCTGGCAGGTTGCAGTGAAACCCGGAAATGGGCGAGGTAAGAGAAGCGCAGGATGGATTCAAGACCGGTTACTTCACAGTTAAGTGTTCTTGCTCGCTAATGCTGTTCTTGTTCTTCCAGGATATTAATGGAATGCGGATCTAGGGCTTCAGGATCGGGCCACCGGAGAAGCAGATGAGCAGGAACTGGATACGGTGAGTGTTACGCTGCAGGAGTGCAGAATAACACGAAGCGTGTTCTGCTGTTTGGTTGTGGTTTAAATAGCCCAGGTAAAGTAGTTCCAGGCCAAGTAGTTCCAGGCCCAGTCACACCCAAAACACTAGACCGCATGGCTTGGTTCTAAAGAACTGAGCTGTGTAAAAGGCCTCCATGTTGGATTAAGGTCCAGAACTGGTATTGCTTTATTCCTGATAATGAGCCTAGCGCTAAAGGCGCCAGGACTGACTCCATGTATGTTTCTGATGGAGTTTTAAGGCCCTTGGGGCCAGTGTGAAGGGCTTTTAATAACCACTGCTGCCAGGGGGCTGTTATACCTGAGGGGGTCAGGGGCATGGATCGTGACAATAGGACCCAGTGAAAAGGAGGGAGACGACAACCGAAGAAGACTCAAGGGAAGCCGTCCTCAACTAACTAAGGTAGTTTGGACTATATGAGTTGCACTGTTGAATGCCCCAGCGGAACTGCCACTGAACAGACATCCTGGGACCACAGGGTTCTCAGTAAGGGATCATTTCCCTGCGGAATAGGTCGTAGTTGCCTGTAACTAGTTTTTCTTTGCATATGGCGGGGTCTATTAACAGTCAATGCTTTACAACAAGGAAGAGGAGACTGTGCAGGCCACACCCTTCAAGTTCTGTTTATTGAGGGCGCTTGTTTTTGTGCCCACCCGTTGTGCACCAGCCCAAGGCAGGACAGCCTGGGGCGAATGCGATGAACAGACATGCCTGAGCAAGGGTAACAAAGCTGGGCAGTTGTTTCTAGTTGGGGAAGTTTATTGGGGGAATGGGCTGCCTGCATGTACGTTGAAAGGGATAAGCTGCACTGCATTCCAGGATGAAGCACCACGAGGATGGGGTGAGAAGCCTATTGTTAGGTCAGAGATGGTTGGCCGATTTGAAGGGGACAGAAGCAAATGACGGGAACTATAAACGTACTTACCTGGAATGTAAGGGGGTTGAATCAGCAAGGCCGGTCTTTGCATCAGGCAGCCCAGGCGGCTGCCTGATGTCAGTCAGCCTCTAGGGGCGCTGCACCAGCAGTCGACAGTGCCAGTGCTAGAATACACATGTAACACGTTTGTTTCCTAACATTATAAAAATGAATGTACCTGTTCATTTTTATAATGTTAGGAAAAGAACGTATTACATGTGTATTCTGCCACTGGCACTGCTGCAGGCTGTGGCCTCAGCCAGGGCACTTTCTAATCCGTTTGGTGCCCAGGGCGAAACACTAGGAATGCGCCCCCCTGCATCCCATCCCATGTGCCACTCCCACCGCACCCCGCACTCCACTCCCGCCGCACCTTGCGCACCACTCCCACCGCACCCCGCGCACCACTACCACTGCACCCTGCACGCCATTCCCAAACTACACCGTTAAGGAACTCCTACCCAAAGTCAAACAGTCCGTCACCCAAGGAATGAATTGCCATTTGCAATGGTGGGCCACTTTTTCACTGGTGCCCAAGACAATTTTATGCCCCAGTCCCACTTAGGCTGCAGATAATGAGGACTGGGAACACCAAGAGACCATGAATATGGTATAGGATGCAGTATATACAACCAACAAAGAACACAAGATGCTGAAGGGGGTTTGGAGGCAACCTAAGCCAAAAGGGCAATGACAAGGAGACACCTGAACCCAATAAACAATCACTTTAACATTCTTTGAATGGGAATCAAGTGTATGCTTTGTAAGGATACATGGACCAGGATTATTTATTTATTCATGCAATGTTTGTCGGGTAACTGCATATTTATTTATGCAATGTGTGTCGGATGCAGGTATCCGACAAACATTGCATAAATAAATTATCCGTCTCCATGTACCCGACAAACATTGCATGAATAAATAAATAAACAGGTTCATGGCTTAGAGAATATTTACTCAGCAACACTGGTCAAAACTATTATCCGCATAGAGAAGTAACTCATCACCATTGCCATGGAAGTGGTTTAAAGTGTAATTGATATATAGTTTGGAAAAGAAGCGGCATGAAGAAATAGCGCTGCTTTAAACTATTATTTTGCCCATTTTCTGGGCTTGCAGGGATGCACCATGGGCCCAAACGGGTCTCCGTTTGTACCATGTCGGGGCCCACGGTGCGTCCCTGCAAGGCACGCCCACTCCCCATAGCCAACTGCACCTCCCCTCCCATCTCAATGCCAGCACAAAACCATTTAGTGACTAATGGGCCACCATTAGCAGTTTCCTGGCGGCATTGTGATGGAAGGGGCTGGTCTTAGCTGCAGGGGGACCTAAAGTATTTTTATTGGTGTGCTTATGCCCCCCACCCCAAGTGGCTCAAAAGTGGTCAGAGGGAGCCTCTGACTTCTGTAATGTCACGTAGTACTTTTGCACTATGTCACATTACAGTCAGAAGGGGCAGCGCCAGCACCTGACCTGCAGAACTTTCCCCACGTCAATGCGCCGCCCCACAAACTGGGGGATTCCACCCCCTCCAGAGGCTCCAGGGACCGGGGCAACTGCAGCCCTGGGGCTATTGCGCCCCAGGCAGTTGCCCGCCTCGCCCGGGCCAAGAAACGGGCCTGGCCTTGGCCCTCAGGCAGGGCAGGGCAATTGGCAAATAAATTAGCAACATTTGCTGCTTTATTACCTTCCCCCGACCAGGGAGGCGCCGGCGCCGCTGGCGCCAGCCAGGCCCGTGGGCGCACGTGCGGTGTGCCCTCCTCCAGGCTATGGGCACGCACTGACACTGAAGTGTGGATCGATTGGGGCTGGCTGGTGTTGTCGGCCCTGGCCATTACAGAAAAGAGGAGCGATTAGGTCACTAAATCCTGAAGTTGTTCCCATCACAAACATACACTGCCAAGCAACAGCAGAATCAGCAAATACAAACAGTTGCCGCATCCTGTCCTCGCTGATTGGGCCTTGTTTCAGGAAATCCGGCAGTAACTACAGCCTGCTGAGGCAAGCACACTTCTTTCCTCCTGCTCCCGTCCTCGCAGGTGAGGCCTATTGCTGCATAGGTGTTTTATTTATTTGAAAATGGTATTGCAGAGATGACTGAGCCAACCAAGAACGGCCACTGGAGGCCACAAAGCTAGACACTTTTGTCAAGGCTCAGTAGTCATGAAAAAGGAAGCGAGCACTGGTGGTGGACTCTACTCAGGAGATCAAAAGGCCGGTCCTCGGAAGACCTGGGCAGGGTGTCACTGTCAGCAGATCTTACACAGTTGCACATTCCAGCAGGGTTGGATTGGTCCGTCTGGTGGCCATTCGGCCTGTGACTGGGCCAAAATCACTTCGAGGGCGAGGCCCTGGGGGCCGGTACCACGCTTTGGCTGGTTTGGGGGTTACTACGCCCCCCTAGTTCCCGCTCCCGGGCATATTGTTCGTCGTTCCCTCTTTCCTGGGCATGAACTGCTGACTTTATTTTAGTGCAAGAGTTTCATACATTTCACTGTTCGCTCAGACTTGTTTTATACTCTTCTTTGTCGTTGTGCTTCTTTTGTTTGCAATAGCAATCACGCTAGTCTAACGAGATAAACAAACACCTACACGAACGTGCCTTGTGAATGATGGTGTGAAGGATGGATGCAGGCGCTGGACCAAAAGCTGAGAGAAGTCTGCACAGCAGCTGGCTTGGGAAAGCGACTGAGCAACTACAGTAGAAACCGTCTCTGTGGACGGTTGGCCCGTCTTCCGTATAATGCAAATACCCAGACATGCAGGATGTATGCTTCACTTTCTTTGTTCCATCGGGGGCGACATGCTGTAGCATCAATTCATGGCCTTTAAAATACCCCGCACGGTGCAGCTTCCGATCTCGTTTAACACAAACGCTGGGAAATGGCCATGACTAGCTAACGCTACATTAATCAAAGCCAGGTCTCTAAATAATGGTTCAAGTGTTGGGGAATCACCTGCTCACACTTTCTGTCATGTGACCAACAAGTGCGCAAAAGATGTTTCAGAGTGTGGGGCTCTTGATGCCACCCATTTCTGCATTTGATACACCAGCAGCTAAACACACCCTGGGGAGGCAGCTCCTTCTACATAGTACATTTCTCCCCCAAGCTCAGGACAATGTTCTTTACCATAATGGAGAATGTGAAAAAGCGAGGGCTGCAAGGCTGGGGGGTGAGGGTGGAGGGCAAAGCGCACTACGCTTGGGGTACACTGGCGATGCTTCCCCTGATACCTGCAGTACTCCAAGTCCATTGAAATGAAATGTGTCTATACACTGCACAATGTGCAAGGGCCGCTGTTATTCAAGCAGCACGCGACTAGTAATTTGCAAAAAGTAAACTTAACGAGTCCCAAGAAAAGGTTGCCTTCCACCCTTTAAGAATTTGATTGTTTTTGTTTTTATGTTGGGATGGTAGACATTGTTTTTCTTTGCGATCTTACAGTTTCATGGTGCTGTCGGGAGCTAAAATGAGTGATCACGAAGGAAACATTTAAGAATTGTGAGAGTCAGATTCCAAGATGGCCGCCGGGACAGGGAGACACGTATAGATCTCTCTGCACCCGGGCCGCCACTAAAAGGACAATAAAGCTGGACAGATTCAATAAGGCACGAAAATCTACCCGAAATGTCCAGGGCACCACCCGGCAAGCGAGAGACGACCACGCAGTACGGGGAAGAGGAGACGAGAGCTTACTGACATGGAGTGACGCGGCCCCCCCTCCACTCCCGAGCCAGCCACGAACTCCCGCGGAGAAGGAGAACCAGCAGAGAGACGCAGGCGGCCACAGCAGCACCCTGTGCACAGGGCGACACCCGGCCCGGGCATGCGAGGGAGCGAGAAGTTGCTCCCACCTGCGGAGCACAAAACCCCCCCCCCCAACGAGGAGTCGAGCTGCGGAGAGGCGGGGAAGACAATACGGGAGCACGAGGCCCCGCAGTGAGGAAGCGAAGGGCCACAGCCTGAACTCCACGCAGCACGCCATCGGTCGCCCGGAGGCGCACGAGGTGAGCGCCCCCCCCCAACACCAAATATACACAGGCGGTCACTCGCCCAACCCAAACCTCATATAAGCCCAACTCCAGGGCTGAGGAGAGGGGGGAAGGGCAGAGGGGGAACCAAGTACACAGAAGACTTTGCCGCAGGTGAAGCTCTATCAAGGGCACCCGCCTCTCACAGGAAGACCTACAACCACCACCCCCAACAGCCCCACACAACAAGGGGGTAGCCGGGAAGGGCGACAATCAAGAGTCGTCCCCCTGGGTCCCTCCAAAAGCTCATCGCGCCTCCCCGCATCCACAAGGGTACAGGATACCCCAGGGCTGGCATGTCGAAAACAAAGGGAAGGGGGGGCTCGGCACTCCCGAGCTCGCAGCAGGCTAAACAAGATGCGAATCTAGTACAAATGTGGTCGGCGGAACCCCAGGTCCACACAAGAGGAAGGGCTCAGGAGGACCCCGCAGAAGACCGCAACCTCCCCAACGTTCCCCCACCACCTCCATCAAAGGAGGATATGCACACATGGTTCATGGAGCTACAGGATAAGTTCATGACCACGGTCCAGGACCAGTTCACCACACTGAGAAACGAAATGAAACAGGTGGTGCAAGAAGTAAAGAGGGATGTGGCCAAACTAGAAGAGAGGACCGACACGGTAGAAAGAATCATCCAAAACCTAGAAGATGAAACACGCCAGTACGGAGAGACCCAGGAACACCTGGTGCGTCTAACCCACAACCTAGAGATTCAGTGCGGAGACCTAGAAAATCGCTCTCGGAGATCCAACATCCGAATCAAGAACATCACGGAATCGGTACTCCAAAAGGATCTCAAAAAGGCAATCCAGGAAGTGTTTAGAGACATCCTGGAAGAACAGGAAACGGACTCCATAGGGATCAACAGGGTCCATCGAGTGGGTCCAAAAAGAACAGGGGCGCCCGGAGAACGACCAAGAGATGTCCTAGCCGCCCCTCTTCATACCCACAAAAGGAACAAATACTGAAGAGGGCGCGACAATTGGACCACATCAGGATGAATGGGACGGACATCTACCTGTACCAGGATCTGGCATCGGTCACATTACAAAAAAGAAGAGACATGGCACCGCTAGTCAAGGAACTAGTGGCGAAGGAAATATGATACAAGTGGACTTTTCCCTTCGGCCTTCTTTTTACCTGGGAAGGCAAACAAAGAAGAGAGCCCACATGCGATGAAGGTCTTCAAGTAATGGACATACAAACAGAAGGAGCGAGGGGATTAGCCAACAGAACAAGCGGTGGGTACCACAAAATGCCGAGAGGTTGGGAAGAAATAAGGCAAAAGAAGAAGCAAAATGGGTAAACAAGTGAACACATTAAAATGTCCACGGAATGCACATATCGGCAGCCCGGCAAGGAGCCCCTGGAATCGAAACTCAGGAAGGTCTGAGGAAATGCGGGGTTTAGGAACCCCCGCAAAGATGATACCGAGTTCACTGAGCGCCGGGAGCGATAGGCGCAACGCCCTAGCAAATTTAGGTACCCGAGCCATCCTCGGGAAGTTCTCAGTTTCAAAGTTTCAAGTTGGGGGGAAGTTGGGGGAACAGGGAAGGAGGGGGGGTGGTAGACGCACCGGAAGAAGCAAGGATCTCACCGCACAGGGAATCACTAAATCTCACTATGCTTTAATACGAAATGGGGAACTTAGAATTCTAACATACAACATAAGAGGCTTGAGCTCCCCGGTAAAGAGGAAGAAAGTTGAGACCTTGCTGAGGAGAGAACAGGCGAGCATTCTCCTACTTCAAGAAACACATATTAAAGCCCAGGACAAACAGAAAATACATCTCAGGGGATACCGGATAATAGCGCAATCCAATGCCAAAGATAAAAGGGCAGGGGTCCTGATAGCTATAAAAGAAGGAGTGAGTGTAGTCCTAACGGACAGGCTTTCGGACAAGGAAGGGAGGCTCGCGATTGCAAATGTTCAACTAGACGGAAGCCGCCTAACCCTGGCCTCAATTTATGCTCCCAATACGGGTCAAGACGGCTTCCTTCGGGACGCTCTGGAGAAGCTCGAGGGCTTTGCAAAGGGGGAAGTGATTATGGGGGAGACCTAAACTTAGCATGGCATCCACAAACAGATAGGAGTGCGGGGGGTCCCATCACACAGGGAGCTCCTTCCAAACTTCTCAAACAAAAAATGGACCAGCTGGCACTATGCGACGTATGAAGAGAACAAAAGGGTCAGCAGAAAGGCTACACGTACTTCTCACACGTATATAATACGATGTCAAGGATAGACTACTTCTGGGTATCGGTGGGCCTCTTGGGTAAAATTCAAGAAATAGAAATGGGATCGATATCACTATCAAATCACGCCCCACTCTGGCTAGAATTGATGACCCCTGAAAAGAGGGGAGGGCTATGGCGCTGGAGACTCCCACAGGATATTCTCCTGGACCCAGTACCTGGGGAAACAATCAGGGACAAGATAATAGAATATTTTACACAAAATGACACAGGGGAGGTCCCATTAGACTCAGTCTGGGAGGCATTCAAAGCGGTAATCCGCGGACACTTCATAGCACTAAAGGCCACCAAAGAGAACCAGAGACACAGCTGGGAAAAAGAACTCAAACAAAAAGTAACGGACACACAAGAAGAACTCCTATCCCACCCCTCCAGAACCCTCAAGAAGGCCCTAAAGCACGTACAGGGACAACTAGAAATGCTCAGCTCCAAAAGGGCCGAAAGATCCCTTCAATACCTCAAACAACGACACTATATAAAAGCCAATAAAGCGGACAGATTATTAGCAAGACAACTACGAGAAAAACAAAAGACTACGAGCATAAAGAACATTCGAGACTCACAAGAACTACAGACACGAACCCAGAACATTGGGGAAGTCTTTCGTGAATTCTATCAATCACTATATGACACAGACCATCTGAATGAAACCGACCAAGACAGTTATCTGCAAACTCTCCCCATTCCGAAAATTTCAGAGGAAGACAGAGAGGCATTAGAGAACCCGATCACGGAAGAGGAAGTAAAAAAGGCAATGGCTGCACTCCCAAATGACAAGGCACCAGGCCCGGACGGCTTTACCGCCCCCTTTTACAAAAAATATGCAGATATACTCATCCCCGTCCTGACAAGACTCCTAAACTCCTTCAAAGAAAAAGGAAATGTGACTCAATGAACGAAGCAAAGTTGTTGGTATTCCATAAAACAGGATTTATCCCAGGGAGACAAACACACGATAACCTCAGAAGAATAATACACCTAGTGGAAAAGACTGAGATCACACGCAAGCCGGCAGCTTTACTCTCACTAGATGCCGAAAAGGCTTTCGATAGGGTAGAGTGGTCAATATTATTCAAAACTCTGAAGCATATGGGCTTTGGGGAACACTTTATAAAAATGGTAAAGGCCAATTACTTCTCCCCAACAATCAGGATTGCCATAAATGGGGTGGTCACAGACAAAATTGAGATCTCACGGGGCACCAAACAGGGCTGCCTACTCTCCCCCCTTCTATACGCCATATTCCTAGAACCTCTCCTAATTAGAATAAGGGAGTCAGTACGCATAACGGGGATAGAAATAGGAGGCACATGACACAAGGTAATAGCGTATGCAGATGATATGCTACTAGCCCTGGCGGACCTGGGGACAACTTTACCCATAGCGATCAGAGAGCTGGAGACATTTGGGGCAATCTCGGGGCTCAAAATAAATAAGAAAAAATCAGAACTGTTACTCTTAGCGGGAGAAAGGCCGGAAATAGAAAGAATAGCAGCAACATTAGACTTGACAATAGCTGAAAAAGGAATGAGGTATCTGGGGATCACCCTGACACACAAGATAGAAGCACTATACAATGGGAACTACCCCCCCTTCTGGAATGGGTAAAGAGGGACCTGGAGCGCTGGACCCCCCTAATGGTTCCATGGTGGGGTAGAATTCAAGCAGTAAAGATGAGCATCCTCCCTAAAATGCTTTATCACTTTCAGGCTCTCCCAATAAAAGTTCCCAAATCAGTTTTTAAAACACTATCTAAAGCAACCTCGTCCTATATCTGGAATAAAAGACCCCCGAGGATCGCCAGAGCGACTCTTACGGCACCAACCAGGGAGGGGGGAATGTCCCTGCCACATTTTCGCAAATACTACCAGGCAGCGCAACTATGGGTCCCGAGAGAATGGCTGGGAGACAATGAGCAAACAATATGGATGACACAAGACCGGGCTGTAGCCCGATCCCCTTTGGAAGAAACTCTATGGAAAGCTAAACAACATAGACATCCCAACCTCCGTATAAGTCAAATCATGAAGACCACCCTAGCGGCCTGGGATGAACAAACGCGGAAGGGCATTATGACCACAGTGGAGGGTCCCTTCACACCCATTTGCCGGAACCCCCATTTCCCACCGGGAATGGAGCAGGGAGCCTACGAGAAGTGGGAGGCAGCGGGATACACAAAAATAGGTGAAGTGTACCAACACGAAGAAATAAGGACATTCAAAGAATGCAAAACAATACTAAATCTAACAGAAGCAGACAGATACAAATATGAGCAGCTTAGGCATTGGTTGTCAACTCCAGACGTCAAAACTGCAGCCACAAGAGAACTCAAACCCTTTGAGAACTTCCTAATAAGCAACTCTGGAACAAGACAACTGGTCTCCTCGCTGTACACCTACATCAACTCCCAGGAAGTGGAAATAAAATGGGCATACATGGTCAAGTGGACGAGGACACTAGGGGAGGAGGTCCACAAACAGCAGTGGAGAGACCTGTGGAATACCATCCCAAAAATGACGCAATCAGCCCAGAAAAGGGAAATGTGGCTAAAAGTAGTAACCCAATGGCCCTACACACCGGAAAGGCTGCACGCCATGTACCCCCAAACACCTAACACATGCTGGAGAGGCTGCACGGAGGTGGGCACGTGGAGACACATCTGGTGGGACTCTAGGGTGATCAAAGCCTTCTGGTCAGAAATAAAGACGGAAATCACTAAGATTTTCCCAGATGCGGAACAACTAGGGGAAAGAGTTTGGCTATGCAGAATAAAAGATCAAGCAGCCAAGAAATGTAGGAAACCACAATGGAGAAGCTTCATGGGCCTTCTCATAGCAGCATGGGCGACAATAGCCCAAAACTGGAAAAAACAAGAACCCCCTCTGATCTTTACATGGCTCCAAAACGTATGGGCACAACTGACTATGGAAAAGCTCACACACACAATAGAAGGATCAAAAGAAACCTTCACAAAGGAATGGGGAGAGATTCTGGACTATTTGCAATCAGACTAAATGGAACAATGGTGCCCTCATAATATAACAATTTCGGACATATTCAGCTCATAGACATTCCCTGGAACAACAAAGACACTGAGAAATTGTCCGGGGCGGGAGGGGGGAGGGCAGGGGGCCTTTGGGGGACAATTCGTGTTCCAAGTTTGTATTTGAAAATAATAAAATAAATCTTTAAAAAAAGAAAAGTATTGTGAGAGTTCACGAGCATGAGCGAAACAAACCCCAACACTCGAACTGCCATTTCTCTGCCACGGTAATGCACTGCAGTGTGTTTCAATGTAAAGTCCACATTGTAATGTCATAATTTTAGAACGCCACCTCTCCAACATTAACATTGGGAGCTATGTTGAATTGTACATGCATGTCAACTCTCTGCATATGTTTAAAGTACACATTACCACTCACATGGAGTTGAGATATTGTTGACGTTATGTTATGTTATGGTAATTAAACTTATAAGGCGCCAAAGCCCGCAGGCATCCAGGCGCAGAGGGATAGAAGTAGAAGAAACAACAGGGCTGGAAATATTTTATTTAAACAGGATTGTCTTCAACTGTTTACGAAAAACAAGATGATTCTCTATTTTACGCATCTGTATCAGAAGGGAATTCCAAGCTTGTGCACCTTGGATACAGAAGGCCCGTCCTAAACCACAAGATTTTTTTATCCGGGGCAAAACCAACAAAGATCCAGCCAAAGAGCGTAAGCTTCTTGTTGGTTGATAAACGTTGATCTTCTCCTTCAAGTATGCCGGAGCGTTTCCAAAAATACACTTATGGCACATGGTGAGCATTTTGAATTGGATGCGAGCTGCCACTGGAAGCCAATGAAGTTTTCTTCTGGCCACACTGGTGGATTCTGAGCTTTTCATCTGGGAGATGGTTCTGACAGCTGCATTTTGCATCTTCTGCAACTGTTGGATATCAGCCTTATTGGCTCCCCCCAACAGTGCGTTACAATAATCCATGGGGGCAATGTTACTGCTCTTACAAGTTTTATGCGATTTTCTACCGATATCAACGGGGCTACTGGTCTAAGTACCTTTAGATGATAGTTAGTATTGGTAGAGATGGCTGTACCATGTGCCTCGCTATCAAGATTTTCCTCCATATAGGTACCCAAAGTCTTAACTTTCTTCACGGTTTTGATTTTAGCACCTTCTATCATAAAACAATTATGATCTTGGCTTAGTTTGGATTGAGCATGCTGGGAGCCAAAAAGCATCAGCTCAGTTTTGGCAGCATTCAAACAAAGCCAATTAGTTGACATCCATTGCTTTATGACGTCATATGCTTCGGCTACCATTTGTTGGTCAGCCTCATAGTTCCCAGTTATGTTCAATACCAGTTGGAAATCATCTGCATAATTGCAGAAAAAGATCCCTAGGGATTCCAACTCAATACATAAGGGAGGAATGTAAATGTTGAACAACAGGGGGGAAAGACGTGCCCCCTGGGGGACTCCACATGCTATAATCTGTGGTTCAGAAGCACAGTCACCCCAGTGGACACGAGACTGGCGACCCTCCAAAAAAGATCTAAGCCAAGAAATGTCATTTTTGGAAAGTCCACCTACCGACTCCATTCTATTGAAAAGGTTTTTGTGATCCAGCAAGTCGAAAGCTGCCGATAGATCTAATAACATGAGCAGCCCCGACTTGCTATGTTCCAGTTTACCCAACATATATGTTTGGAGATCAAATAAAGCGGTCTCCGTTCTGTGGAAGCTTAGAAAACCTGATTGCTTCACATGTAATATGCCAGAGTTGAGTACATGAGATTGTAGCTGCGTGGTCGCTGCCTTATCAATAAGTTTGAGGAAAAATAGTGTATTTGTAATCGGTCTTAGGTTAGCTGCATCCAATGGATCCAAACCTACCTTTTTTATCAGGGGTAACAGCCACAAGTTTGATAGAATGAGGAATAGAACCTGTACAAATAGAGGACTTTATGAACCAACAAAGAAAAGGAGTGAACAGTTCTTGATGCTCCAGTATATATTTTGAGGGGAAGATTTCCCCTGGGCAATTTGTGGGGTGCATATCTTTCAATAACATCAATGTTTCAGCTAAATTTGGTTCTGCAAAAATAAAATTACCTGAAGTACTAATGGGATTAGTACCTGTTTTAGATGTTTTCGGTATTAACAGAGGATTTGGCAAAGGAGAAATTAGTATTTCCTGCTCAATTTTCTTTTGTGCCTTCAGCAGTTTGTCTGCAAAAGTCCTCTGGACTCTACTACAGTCATCTTTAGGGGGTTTAATCGAGGGATTGCAGGCAATAGGTTTCCCTACGTGCGTCCCCCCTAAATATATTTAACTTCCCGTGAAATATTTGATGCAATTCATATTGCATAAATGCATGTATTTTAATGCTGAGATAGACGGGCTTGTACAGCTATTGGGGGGTATGTTGCTGGTGCTTGTTCTTGGAGGTTCGAATAACACTGTTCAAGACCAGTTCATCACCTTTTAAGAGTGGCTAAATGTGTGAGGTCATACGAATGACATTAGTGTAGATCTGAAATTGTCGATTCTCTGACCTGAGTCACAGCAGCAAACTGTCTATTATTACTAAAAAGGAAGAGCAAAAGCAGACTAACATAACCAGGCCTGTTCGGGTTTGACCCTCTTTTTTGCTGTTTTTTGAGGTTCATGAAATTCAGCAGATGCGAGCATTGACAATTTTGTTAACTCATAGTTCCCACTCCCGCTGCTCAGCCCATGACACATGCAAGAGATCACAGGTCGGGTGGGGGGTGGCGCCAATGATGCTTCCTGCCTGGGGTTCAATCTGTTGTAAGACCGGCCCTGGTTGAATGGCTAGTAAAGAGAAATAGGGTATTTTCATATCTCAAGAGAAGTAAAGTAGACATAGCCTTGCTGCAGGAAACGCATCTCACAACGGACAAACGGGCATTATTAGCGGGGAAATGGGGAGGGCAAGTATTTGGTTCCCCGTATTCTGCTTACACCCATGGGGTATTGATATGGATAGCGCCCTCGGTACCCTTCAAAGTTCATCTCATTAAAACAGATAATGAGGGCAGGATGGCGCTAGTGCAAGGCCTCCTGGACCAAGTAGACACTTATCTCGTCAACACATATTCCGCCAAGTATTTTCAGACCTTATATCCACGCCTAGGCCTGTATCGGGATAGTAATATGATATGGGGAGGAGACTTCAATTGCACTTTAAACCCAACCCTGGACAGTCCAGGCACCAAATATACTAAATTAGCTCCACCTGCAAGAACCTTGTAGACGCTCCTGGATTCTTTTGCTTTAGAAGAGGCTTGGTGAGTTCTCCACCCAGAAGCTAGACATTGTCCACATTTTTCTGCGCCGCACGCAGTATATACGAGAATAGATTACTTTTTTTTTGTTTAACTTTATTTTTCAGACTTTTCCATATACAAACAAAAACAACCTGTACCTGTTGGATACAGTCAACAAAATAGCTTACAAAATTCCCCGCTTGACTCCCACCCATACTGTAGTGTTCGGTCAAAACCTTTTCTCGATGACTGTTCATTAAGTTTCAGTTAGCCGCTTCTACTGGGATAGGAATATCTTCATTAGTCTTTTCCGCCTGGGAGGGTTGTGATTGGGTATCCGCGGTGTCAGAATTAGATAGTAGGTAGCCGATGTATGGACCCAAGATGTCGGGGGGCCTCGCGTGGTGGGGCAAGGTTCTTGTGAATTCGGTGTCTATGTCTTGGCAGTAAGTAATGTCTTTTTTCCATGCTGACGGTGTGGGGAGGGGACCTCGGCCCCATGTCAGGGCAATCCTTCTGCGCGCTAGTACCAGGAGAAGGGCAGCTAGTCTCCTCACCGGATGTTGCAGGTATTTGGTCAGACTTAAAAGTGCGATGGGTGGGCCGGGGGTTAACACCTCTCCTATTATGTTGGACGTTATCTGTAGGATTGAAGACCAGAACCGGGCTATGCCGGGACAGTGCCAGGCAAGATGGATAAAGTCTGCAACAGATGCGCCGCATCTTTCACAATGAGCTGATACTTCAGGGTGATGGCGTTGTTTTTTTTCTGGGGTGTAGTAGGTCTGATGCACGAAGTTGAAGTGAATTTGTTTGAAGCGGGTGTTTATTGAGACTTTCTGGGTTTGGCATAGAATGTAGGTCCAGTTGTCTCTCGGTATTGTGGACTGGAGGGCTGCCTCCCAGCGTCGTTTTGCTCATGTGGTGGAGCTTTTTGTATCTGTCAATAGTGATTTATATATTATGGACACTTGTCTCCCCCCCCTTCGCTTGGATTATGTTGTGTAACAGGTCCCATGTCGGTGGTTGCTTGGGGAATGTTGTGAACTGGGCTTGTAGGGTGTGGCGTAATCTAAAATAGATGAATATATCGAGCGAGGGCTCGTTCAATCTGGACATGTGGGCGTATAAAGTCAGTGGTATACCAATGACTCAAGAATTGCGCTTGCGCGGCCCGGTAATATTTCTCCATGTCAGTGAGTGCCAGGCCGTCCTGTGATACTGGTAGCTTCAGTATTGTGTATGCAACTCTTGCTGGCTTTCCAGCCCATAGTAGTTCAAGAATCAGGCTTTTATTTTTTTGGAAAAATTAGCGTGGTAATATTAGGGGAATATTTGTGAATAAGTAAAGCAGTTTGGGGAGAATAACCATTGTTAGTGGAAGCGACTTCCATCTTTGGATGCGTTCCTGAAGGGAGCCCATTGCTTTCCCATATTCCCATAGTTGTCTCTAAATATTTCGTTGTAATTCAGTGACATCAAGATGCCAAGATAACGGACCTTGGAATGTTCCCATTTAAATCCATGATCATCGGGGAATTTAGGGGTAAGCGGCGTCAGCGGAAATATCACTGATTTAGAGTGACTGGTTTTAAGGCCTGAGATGCTGCTAAATTTGATCACTTCGCGCATTATCGGGTTAAGGTTGGTTTGGGGATCACTGACAAATAGCATAACATCATCGGCATAGAGGGAGACTACCAGTCTCTGTGGACCCAAGGTGAGACCTCTCTCGATTTGGTGGGATCTAAGTCTGGAAGCCACATGTTCCATAACTAGGGCAAATATGAGAGCCGACAAGGGGCAGCCCTGCCTGGTGCCGCATGTTACCTAAGGTGATATAGGATCGGGGCTCATTGTAAAGCAATGAAACCATTTTAATAAAGAATTTCCCCAAGCCCATTTGTGTGAGTGTGGCAAAAAGATACGGCCATTCTACCGAATCAAAGGCATGTTCGGCGTCCAGTAGGACGCAGATTGCATGTTGTGTTGGTTGAAGTGCCGCAATGACGCCAAACAGCCGTCGAATACCATAGGTTGTGCTGCGTCCGGGGATAAAGCCGGCTTGGTCGCCCAACACTAGTGCGGGCATGAGGAGAAGGAGTCGGGTTGCTAGAATTTTTGCTAGGATCTTGTTATCAAGATTGATTAGTGAAATTGGCCTGTAGGAGGCACAGTCATCTTGGGGCTTGCCTGATTTATGAATAAGGAGTGTGTTAGCTTCTCGGAGAGTGGGTGGAAGGATCCCTTGCTCTAGGGCTTCTTCGTATACTCGAAGGAGTAGTGGAGCTATGATGGGAGTGTGGGCTTTGTAGAATTCCCCCTAGAGTCCTTACGGGCCTGGAGCTTTGGTGTTTGGCAGGGATTTTATTGCCTCTGCTATTTCCTCTTGTGAGATGGGTGCGTTTAGTGGTTCATGGAGTTCTTGAATTACCCAATATAGTTCAGTGTCATTGAGGTAGTCTTGCATTATTTCGGGACTGGTGTTGCTTTTTGAGCTGTATAGGTCTTGATGGAAATTGGAAAACGTGTTCACTATTTCCTCTTCTGTATAGACCAGGTTCCCATGTGTATCGCGGATATGTTCCATACGGGCAGGTGTTTGGTCGATTCTTAGGAGGTGGGCCAGAAGTGCCCCAGGTTTTTGCCCCTCACCGTATTGCCTAATTTGATGTCGGCGACCCAGAAAATTCAGCTTGCGTTCCGCTAATTCTATTACTAGTTCTGCTTTCAGGTCGGCTTGAGTCTGCGAGTCTTTAGATGTTATGTGGTTGGTTTCGAGTTCCTTCAAGCGCCATTCGCTGTCTGCCAATTCGCGGCGTATCAGTTTTAGGATACCATTTTCTTTGGCCATGCATACACCCCGTAAATAGAATTTCAGCGATTCCCCTAACGTGCCAGCGGAGTTTACTGAGACTTGATTTATCTCGAGGAAAGTTGTGATCTCTTGTTGGAGTTCTGCTGCGAAAACAGAGTCGGAAAGTGAGCCTGTTTTGAATCTCCAGTTGAGAGTGGTCTCTTGGATGTTGGGTAGTGTGAACTCGAGAGTTACCATGGAGTGGTCGGATAAGGACCGTGGAAGGATCTGGGAGGGTCCCCAGCTGAATGGGCTTCTGGTCGATACCATGATATAGTCAATGCGTGAGTTGGTACTGTGGACTGCTGAGTGAAATGTGTATTCACGCATGTCGCGGTGGGAGTGTCTCCAGATATCGGACAGTTCGAAGGCTTGGCAAATCTCTACCACCTGACGGCTTGCTTTCAAGGGTTTGTTAGCTGAGTTGTGAGATTTGTCGCTTTGGGGGTCCAGAGGGGTGTTGAGATCTGCACCCCAGATAATTGTCGCTGAGGTAAACGTTCCCAGTTGGGACATTACCCAGTTGAAGTTATTCGGTCCTTCCGTGTTAGGGGCGTAGGAGTTCACCAGGACTATCTCTTTTCCGGCTAGTATCCCCCTCACCAAAAGGGCCCTGCCCTCTCCATCTTTTTTGGAGTCAATTAAGCTGAAGTTGTTTTTTTTATCAATTAAAATCGCGACCCCTCTTGCAAAGGATGAGTATGACGAGAAATATCTATGACAACCCCACGACCGGGCCCAGTGTTGTTCAGCAGCTGGCAGGAGATGGGTTTCTTGTAACATGGCAATATTGATTTTGTGTCTTCTGACATAATGGAGGATCTTCCTGAGTTTGGCTGGTTGGTTGCCACCTCTGATGTTCCAGGTGGCTATTTTAACCAGGCCCATTGGGAGTGAATAGATGAAGACAGCAGGGTTCCTTGCGGTCGGCAAGGTCCAATTGGTGCCCAGACGTGGCAAATGAGCCGTTGAGGTTTACAAGCATTGTGGCAGGGGTCTGCGGTTGTTTTGCAATAGAACGTAGGTGAACAGTGACAGGCAAAGTGGCTCCCTGTTGAAATTATCTTTTTACTCTGTGGTGAGTATCGTGCGTGGCGGTGAGGGTGGAGTGGTACTACCGCTATTAGTTGCTGAAGTCGCCCATTATGGGGGGTCTCTTCGTATTCGGTCTTCCCATCATGGCCTTGCGTTGTTGGAGGCCGATTCACAGCCAGCGCGGTCTAGGTAGTCATTGGCTTCCTCAGGTGAATTGAAGAATTGGGTTTTCCCCTCGTGTTGGATGCAGAGTTTGGCCGGAAACAGCATAGAATAGAGTATTTGGTTATCTTGTAATCTCCGCTTGACGATAGTGTATGAGCGTCTCTGTGCCTGTACTGTTGGGGAGAAATCAGGAAAGAATTGGATCGGGTCACCGTCATATTGAAGTTTCCCTCTTTCCCTGGCAGCTTTGAGTATTGCATCTCTGTCTTTATAATTGAGTAGCCTCGCTATAATTGGTCTCGGGTTTGCTCCTGGGATTGGTCTGGTATTAGGGATTCTGTGAGCCCTCTCTATGACAAATAGCTGGGAGAGCACTTCCCTCCTGAATATTTTGACGCGGATCCTGTCAACATGGTCTTCCATTTTAGCCTGAAGTTGTTGCTCTCTGACTCCGATAATTCTGATGTTGTTCCTGGGGGAACGCCCTTCTAAATCCTCATTTTCGCGCAGACAGTTTTCATTTGGGCTTCTAGGGTGGCGACTCTGGAGGTCAGGGCTGCAGTGCCGTCATCAAGATCTGATATACATTGTTCAACATTGTCTAGTCTATCTGCATGTTTATCGAGACAGTGTTGTAGTTGATCCACCTTTGTCGAGAGGTTGCCCAATTTACTCCCCAGGTCTCCAATTCTGGCTTTTAGGTCCAGTAGGATTTCTCTGATTTCGAGGCTCGGGGTTTGTTCCTCTGTTGAGCCGGTGTCTTGTGAGGGCGATGGTGGTCTGCTGTTGGTATTGGGTATTTTACTGGAGGAGCTGGCTTCGAAGTTCAATTTTTTGGGGGATTTATCAGTTTTCCCCATGGTTTGTTCCGATCTGGTCACCAAGAGTTTGTGGATAATAGTAGTTGTAACGCTGATGGTGACGACCTGGCGTGGGTAGTTGCTTAAGGTGTTGTCGCTGTTGATTTTCTCGTCCGTGGGGGACTGGTTGGTGACTACTGTGCGCTTCGACTTGTTGGGGTATGGCTCCGGGGTAGCGTTGGAATGCCCTTCTTGTTTGGCGCAGTTCCTCCATCCCTTGCACCTACAGCTCCAGCAGCGGGTGTTTCGGCCAAAGACACTTGGATCCGGGGGTCTTGTTTGCCTTTTCTAGTGGGTCAGGACAGGGGGACTCTTGTTGTGTTTCGAGGGGCGTATTGCCCGCAGTCGTTGCAGGTTATGGCTCAGTATTATTGCGGGTGGGCCCCAGGGTGGGTGGTATTTAACAGGATCCTTGGGTTATGCTATGCTGTGTCTTCGGCTGTGTTGACTTACAGGAGTCGAGAGCGTGTGATTGTTTAGGGTACTTGTGTTTATTGTGCAGCGCTGGGGGTGTAGTTTTGGTGCGCGAGGGTGAGGCCTGGTGATTCAGGCTAGCCGGTTCGCTGGGCACCCTTCAGGTGCGTCTCATGGGGCACTAACACAGCAGGCGCTGCACCGCTTCTCCGTTGGTTGTGGGGTGCAAGCGCGACATCAGTGGATGATTCACCTGCAGATATCAATCACCAGGAGGTCGCAGGGGGATCCTTCTTGTTACTCTAGTCTCTGACGTGCGCTCAATGGATCGGCTTCGTAGGCTTGCCCACTTCGCCTTAGTTGCCTAATGGTCGAGTCTCGTGGGCGCTAGTGTCTGCTGCCGATGGGTTGGCACTGATGGTCGGCGTCCCCTTCGGAGTTTAGGTGTATATGATAACAGTATCTGAGTTGGCCGTGGCGTGATTCCGCTGTTGGGGGTAAGTATCGCCGAGTCCGTGTGGGGCTGCACTATTTGGAGTGGTAAGGCGGTCGCCTCTTCGTTGCCAGTGTCCTGAGCGACTTTGTGGGAAGCAAGTGGGCTGTGTGCACTTGGCTCGCGAGTGACAGATACCTTTCGGGGAACGCTGGCGGGAGCTGCCGGCAGAGGTGTTTGTGTCTGCGCCTTGCGTTGGCTGTGTTGGGTGTGCGGGTGGGCCTGGGGGGGTCCCACGGGCCTGCTGGGGACTCGGATTGAGCGTCTTGCACACAGAACTGGCCCCTACCTGGTCGCCGATCAGGATCCTCTCATCGGAGGCGGGCCACCTCCGCAGCACGTATCGAGTCGCTACGGGGATGGAGACAACTGCGTCTCTTCGAGCGCCGAGGGTGCGCACGTCAACCCGATTTTGCAGTGGCTCGATTAACTCCAATATGTCGGTGGAGCGCTGCTGGCTGCTCGCTGCTGGTGCGGCTCGGATTGCTGCGGGGCTCCCCCCTCTTCGTTTACGGGCCACGCCTGCAGCTCGGGGCTCCAGCCCACGCGAGACGACGGGCCTCGAGGGCTGATCTGTAGTTCAGCAAATATTAGGTCACCAGAGACGAATCTGGCCTCAAAACGTTCAGCAAAGTCTCGGGAGTCTGCACAACGTTAGTGGTGAAGGAATTGGGCACCACAGAGGCATCGATGACACAGGATTAATTCGGAGCTACACAGAGCTCTCTAGGAAGCCGCCATCTTGGTCGGCTCTCTAGCGCCCCCTCAAGAATAGATTACTTTTTTGTGGGGAGAGAACTGGTCCATCACATCACTCATGCCCAGTATGAAGGTAGAGTATTGTCAGATCATGCCCCACTTAGACTGCAATGGCAATATGTGCCCCCTACTGCCCCTTTACCTACATGGAGGCTTAGGAGTGAATCGCTGAGAGATCCCCCATTTTGCGATTGCATCAAAGACTGCATCATGGAATATGATGCAAATAATTTAAGCAGTGTACCAAGTGCTGGTACTTTCTGGGAGGCATTGAAAGTGGTGGTTAGAGGGGCCGCTATAGCTGGGTCTAGGGGCGTCAAGGCGGACATTCTGCTGAGGAACAATTGAGGAAATTAGAGCAGTCTCGCGATCAACACCCAAACAGTGATGTGAAGGCTAGGGAACTGAAACAGAAATGCATGGATTGCTGGGAGAGACTGGGCAAGCACAGTTTTGCTAAATACACTGAGAAGCAGCATATAGGGGATAAACCTGGCTGATTGCTAGCATAACTATACAAGAAGGGGGTGCAACAAGACCCCATACACTCGATAACCTTGGGGCAAGGGACCTTATGCTAAACCTAAAAAGGGGTCAATGAAGCGTTCTGAGAATTTTACCAACATCTGTACCAAGTGGGACCCCCGGTGCCAAGCACCCATCTAGTGGAGGTGTTAGACGAGATTGAGCTCCCGGAATTGACCCAAGAGGAAAAATATAGCTTGGAAGTGCCCATCACCTTAGAAGATATAGAAACTACAATTGTGGGTTTGCCAACAGGGAAGACGCCAGGGTCGGATGGAATACCTAGTAGATTCTATAGAGAATACGCACAAGTACTGTCCCCCCATCTGCTTAGCACCTTCAATGATTCCTACGAGGCAGAGGTTCCCCCGCTTAGCCTGAAAGAATATATTATTATACCTCTACCCAAACCCCACAAAACCCTGATGGAATGTAGTTCTTACAGGCCCCTCTCAATGCTTAATCAAGATAATAAGATACTGATGTCCATGCTAGCAACTGGAATGAAAAAAGTGATACATATGTTAGTGCAGCTGGATCAGACGGGCTATGTTCCAGGCCGAAGTATGGCCTGGAACTTTAGGAGATTACATCATGTGATAGCTAGGACACCCCGTGCACCATAGCCACGCTGGACGCAGTGAAAACATTTGATTCAGTGAAATCGGACTGGCTTTATGCAACCCTGAATAGATTTGGATTTGGGCGGACATACATCAAGTGGGTCCAACTGGTGTACATTAGACCGATGGCTAGGGTTACAACTGATAGATGTTTCTCAGTGGCATGGGAACTAGAAAAAAGTATGTGGCAAGGCTGCCCCTTATCTCTGCTGCTCTATGTCCTTGCTATGGAGCCAATTGCCCAGTACTTCAGGACTGAATATAGTGACGCTGGCATCGAAATAGATGGGGCCAGGCACTTCATATCCTTATATGCGGATGACACTGTATTATATTTTCAGAACCCGGAGGATAATTTGGAGCTGCTGCTAGAAGCCATGGCATTTTTTGCGAAGTTGTCGGGGATTACAATAAGTATGAATAAATCGGCATTATTCTCGATTGCAGGACTGCGCAGCATAGGGCGAGGTGCGCTGCCTGTGTTGGCCCTGCAGTCAAAAGAGTGAATATTTAGGTATTTGGGGGTTAATGTGTACCACGATCCAGAGGAGGAACATACATACAACACGCTACACGCCCTAAAGGGTATTAAGAGCTCCATGAGGTTCTGGACTAAATTGCCTCTGTCGATGATAGGGAAGACGGCCATGCTGAAGATGGTGGTATTGCCCAGACTACTACACTCTTTTGTGAATGTCCCATTCTACATACCTAGGTCCTTTTTTAAGAACTTGGAGGGGATCAGTAGAAGCTTCCTGTGGCAAAATGGGATAGCGTTAGCATCACTGCACAAGCCGCACGCAGAGTGTGGTATTCGAGTCCTGTACTTCGCATTATATTACATAGCAGGACAACTGCAATTTGTGGTGGAATGGCTTTCTGAAGACACTACCCTGGACACACAGATATTGCAATCTACTGGGCTACTTTATTTAAAAGAGATATTGTGGTTTGGGAAACCTCGTGGAGGCTGTTGGCCACACCTACTGTACCTAGGACTGAAAGTCTGGGACAGAGCCCTGGTGGTGATGGGGTTAACAGACCCAATATCCGCACAGGCTCCTTTGGTTTCGTGAATGTCATCTTTGCCTCAGGCGAGAATGGGTGTACGCAGGTACTGGGAAGCCTGCGGAGTGGCCACCATAGGGGATTTGTTGCAGGATTTTTGTTTTTGTACCCTTCTTAGAGTTGGCAGGACAGACAGGCATACACACAGACCAATATATGCTACATAACGCTATTATGAAAGAGAATACACATAGGTGGCCCGCATACAGTGAACTAATGGAGAAACATTCAATAGTGGATATCCTATATGAAATAGCTGAGGGTGGGCATACTATATTGTGAATATATGATCTCCTACTGTCTAATGGGCTGGCCTCCCCTCTGTCACTAAGGGGCAAATGGGAAGAGAACCTCAGGGTTACCTTCGCAGAAGCACAATGGGGGGGATACTAGGATACCACAAAAAAGTGTCACAAAATGCTACACTGCAGCTTATACAACTACTAGAGATGCACAGGGTGTACATGATGTCTCAGCGGATCTCCAGGTTTCCAGGGGCAGCCGCACAAGGATGCCCGAGGTGCAATGCTATGGAGCGGGAATGCTTCATATGTTTTGGGCATGACCAGTGGTGGGGCCACATTGGAGGGGGGTGGCAAATAGATTACAAAGAGGTGGGTGGAATTGCACATGCTTTCCTCGGGCGCATGTCTGCTGGGCTGCTTCCCACGCCCCAAAGAACGGAAACATGTTACCAAATTGAAGGATCTAGCGTGTATCCTGGCCAAACGTAGAATTGCTATGGTATGGAAATTGTTCAAAGGCCCTGGGATAGAGGAATGATGAAGGGACCTGTATAGGTGGGGAATGGCGGAAACTATGGCATGGAAAGGGGCGGTGCAGCGGGACTATGAGGAAGCCTCGGGGGGGAATCGGAGAATGGGAAGTCTTAAGACAAACTCTGTTCACTAAGGCAGCCACGGAAGAGGTAGAAGTGGATTGACTCTAGCAAGAGCATTTGTGGCTTCTACCTAATTGAAACAGAGCGCTTCCCAGGTCCCCTCCCCGCCAGTATCTTCTGCCTTTGACACGGTCAACCATGCCATCCTGCTCAACCGTCCAAGTATCACCGATCCGGCCCTGTCTTGGCTGACTTCTTTCCTCTCTGATCGACCCTCCCAGGTCCAACTTGGGTCCTTCCTCTCCTCTATCTCTATCTCTACTTGTGGTGTTCCGCAAGGGCCTAACCTCTCTCCCTGGCTGTTCAACCAATACTTGGCACTTCTTGCCCATCGCATTGCCGCTCTCTGCCCCAACTCTCAATGCTATGCAGATGACACTCAACTCATTTTCAGGCTCCCTCCTGCCCCTCCTCTCCTTCTCTCATCTCTGACTGTCTGTCTGCTATCCAGGAGTAGTGTGCCGCCAATGATCTCTGCCATAATGCCAGTAAGACTGAGATTCTCCTCATCGACACACCTGCTCCCTCCTTTCGTGTCACTCTCTGGCCGGCCTCTCTTGGCCCTCTTCCTGCTCCCACCTGTGAGGCTAAAAACCCTGGGGTCATCTTCGACTCCACACTTTCCTTCTCTCCTCACATCTGAGATGTCTCTAAGAAGTCACACTACCAGCTGCACCTCCTCAGAGGTATTCTTACTTTCCTCTCCTTCCCCCAGAAGCTCACTATCTCCAGAGTTCTGGTTCTCTCTAGGCTGGACTACTGTAACAGCCCCTTTCTAAATCTGCCTGCATCTACTCTCTGCCCTCTGCAACTCATCCAAAACAGGACTGCGAGACTTGTCCTTGGCCTGAAGCCCAAGGATCATATCTCTCCAGGACTGGAATCTCTGCGCTGGCTCCCAGTGGCGGCGAGGATTAAGTTCAAAACCCTCTGCATTGTCCACAAGGCCTTCTGGGGCCTAGAGCCTCCATACCTTCAACTCTCTCTTGCTAAATATCTTCCTACTCGAGCTCTTTGCTCATCCGCCTCCAACTCCCTCAGGGTAAGTCGGTTCTCCAAGCAACGAGTTGGTGGTAGATCTCTTTCTTCTACTGGGGCCTCCCGAATCCGAGTGATCCGACCCCGGCCGTGGTCGGAACGTTCGCATGAGAAAGGTGCGAACTACCAAAAGTTTGCACCTTTCTCATGCACACGTACTACGGGGGCTGCAGGGGGTGTCCCTCGCAACCCCCGCTCACTATACTATCAAGTATAGTGAGCAGGGTGTTGTGAGGGACACCCCCGCAGCCGGTGTTTTTCCATTTTTTAATGTATTTATTTATTTTTACCGGTGTGCTGTGGGGGTTTCCCTCGCAACACCCCGCTCACTATACCATACAGTATAGTGAGCGGGGTGTTGCGGGGGACACCCCTGCAGCCCCTGCAGTCTTTTTTTAATCATTATACTTACCTGCAATGCTACCACCAAAGGTATGAACATTTGGTGTTCGAACCTTTGGTGGTAGCATTTTTAGAACTTTTGGTCATTATGACCATTTGTTCGTGGTAAAATCGACGTAACCGGGCCTCCCTTTGGAACAGCCTCTCTGCCTCTCTGAAACTTGAGGAGAACTATCTCCGCTTCCGGAAGCACCTCAAGACCTTCCTCTTTGCTTCTGCTTTCTCTCCGCCTCTCCCCTACTGATCCCCTGACTGAAACGGAAACTGCACTGGTTACCTGGTTACCCTTTGATCCCAGGCCCAGGTCCCCTCCCTGCCAGTTGCACACCTGCACTGCCCCCCTGGCAACTTTTGCACTCAGGGACTGTTTCTGTATCCCTAGAGCCCCCTACCAGCACTTGACACCTGATGTCTGCACTTACGCTTTTACTTGCCACTAGCTGGCCGCACTTTTTATTCATTGGGCCTCATTACGAGTTTGGAGGCAGCCATGCCCTTAGCAAGGGCATGGCTGCCTCCAAACTCGGGTCCGGGTCTGTGGTCCCTGAATGGAGAAATACCGGGCCATTCCGACTTTGGAGGGCCCGGTATTTCCCCATTCAGGGAACCCGGAGCCAGACCTTCCCCATTTCCATTCGAGCCCCCATAGGGCTCAATGGGAATGGGGAGGGAGCCAACAACGGGCCTGTTAATAATGGGCCCATTGTTAGCTCCCTGGTCCCCTCGCTGGACCCGTAAAGGACGTCTGGTCTGACCAGACATCCATAGCGGGTCCTGCAAGGGAACCTCATAATAGGGCGGAATTGATTTAACGGCGCCGGCACTTTTACCGGCGCCGTTAAACCCATTCCGCCCGCCTCGTAAAGAGGCCCATTGTCTTATTTATTTTGCTTTATCCTATGTACTGCACTGCCCCCTCACCCATATCCCTCTGCACGTTTCCCTTCCCCCCTCCCCTGCACTTGCGCGATCTCAATGCCCCCTGGCCTAGTAAAATCGTTGTCTCTCTCTTCACTTTGTTCCCCCTCCCTTGCCTCGTTGCGCCTTGAAACATTTGTGCATAGGCGCGTTATAAATGCCATATCATATAGTACAAGTGGGATTCAGGCATGCTGGGGGGGTGGGATTTGGGAGGGTGGGTGAGGGAATGGGGTTTATAACATGCCATAATGATAAGGCTGTTGATATTGAATATGATAATTTTGGGTTAAGTGTTTGTTTGTGTTTTGGTAAAAATCAATAAAAAATATTTTTAAAAACTAAAAAGTCTGCAAGCGTTGAATTTGATAGTAATGCACTAGCTAGATTACCCAAGTGAAGTGACTGTTATCTCCTGCTGATGTAATTTAAATGTTAGGAAATCAAGATCATCACTCCTGTGGAGGTACTGGGGGTGAGGGGGAATAAAACACATATTTGAGAAGTTTTGTTCTGAAAGGATATCCAGACTGCTCAGTGGATTTAGGTTTGAATGTTGAAAATCAATAAAACATTTCTTTTACAAAAAAAAAATCAAATTACACCAGTAACCACAATACTAACATGTTTTTCTTATTTTAGAACAATGGGTTCTGATGATTAGGAACGAGGTGGCAGGCCAGTCACCTGTAGGAAGGATTGGTTCTGGGGAGTGGGCCCAGGATAATCATCTAGTTACTTGTGGGAAGGGTGGGTTTTGGGCATTCACAAGAACCAGAGAAATTGATCCCCTTCTGGGGATTTAGACACTGATCAAGACACTGATCAAGATCCTGTGAGGAACAGAGTGGAGTAATGACTCAAGATGAGCTTCCACAGCACCGTTTTCAACCGTAACCAGAGACAAGCCAATCAACCCCTCGAAGTACCTTTAGCTTACACATGGGGAGCATAGACCAACCTCAAGACCTGTCTCTGCCAGATGTACAAAACATGAATGACCAACAATGTCAATTCAATTAAGAAATGTAAAAAACAACATATGTATGGAGAATGAATTAAGGAGATTAACACTGAGAATATATTCTGTTATCTGTAGCAAGGATGTATTCTGGAATTAATTTACCCTGTGATATAAAACATGTAACTCAGATGAACAATTTGTTCTGTGTCTTCGACTAAGGACAGACAGCATGCCACCTGTAGTATGGACAGGTTCTGGTGAGTCACCCAGGAATATAAAACTGGTCAACTGTAACAAAGGTGTTTTCGATGGGCACATACGGATGGGGGAAATGTCCCTGGAAAGTATGGGTTTATGGAGGGGAGGAGAATCGACCACCTGCAGAAAGAATGGGTCTAGGCACATTCCCTCTGAACACTGGGAGCTTTGCATATAGGAAGGATGGGTGTCAGAGGATTCACACATGGGAAGTACAAATGCTATCATGTTGAAGGGATGCTTTCTGATGATTACACCTATAAGATAGCTTGACCAGTTAAGTACTCACCACAGAGATTTGTATTTTTGGTCTACACAAGACAGGTTCAAAGCCCGGCAAGGTCAAATCAGCCCTTCTAACAGTCTGAAGTCTATACATTGAGTACTATTAAATTGGCTAATAACAACATATGTTATTTCAGTGCTCAGAGGCAGGAGGAAACCAGCAGGGAATGCTACATAAAAACATAATTTTGAATTTAATCTAGTGGCATCAAACGTGTCAAACAGTATATACCTCTGGAATTAGCACACAGGTTCAGACCTTCACATCTCTTAGGCTGGATTATCCAGAGGACAGCACAGGGATACTAAGTCTTCCCTCCAAGACAAGATGGTCTGAAGTGGTTATTCAAGGGACACAAGGCCTTTCACCTGTAGAGCAGGACGCACTCAGTGGATCAGCACACATATACAAAGTGTTCACCTCTTATAGTGGATAAGTACAATAAGATTGGAAAGGGTCAAATTATTTAAAAGAAACAGAACTATCGAGTTCTCCGAGTTGATGGATTCAGAGCTGTTCCTTGGAACATGTGGTTCACACAATTGGCACAGGTATTGACAGCCATATCAACACCCCCCCTAATTAGAAATTGATGCACTTATGGGAATTACGCGTTATGCCTCACTAAACACCCCACCAATTGAAAGGTTTAAGACCGTGATTGACCAGTCTTGTGCTTCTTGGTCTCTTTCTGGAGGCCTCACACTGAGGTTGTTGAATTTACCTGATCATCCATTCTTAGGCTTTTTTCTAAAGTCATGACATCTCAGTCATTTTGGATGCAAAACCAATTTAACACCTAGCCTACTACTACAAAAACCTCTAGAAATTATGTTTTCTGGATTCATGCCCATTCATTCCCTGTCCTCTAGTGGGAGAGAGCTCATCCAGAGGTGAGGTGCACACTTTATTTCCTCATATATCCATTATTATCCCCATCAATGGGCTACCTCCCTCCATTCCCTTCATCCTCTATAACATTCTCCCTCCTTTGCTTTCTGCCCAATACTTCCCATGACCCCCTTCCATGATCCATCAGCATCACTCTGCATGTACATACCCGGTCCAATATAGCTTAGTGGTTAGGATCTAATAACTGCAGCACTTTATCGTTATGGTCTTGCTTTACAAACTCAGTTCTTACTATGGCTGCGAGCAGTATATGAATTATGGGGGTAAGGAAACCCTGGTAGAAACACATGAGAAGTGAAATCATATTGCAGAATTGCAGACAAACATGAAATGCCCTAAATCATTAATTCCATTGATTCCTTGAATACCTGAATATTTACTAAATAGGAGAGATTCCCTGCACAGGCAGTGCTTTGTAGGGTTGGGAATTTGGAATGCGTTTCAACTCGAGGATGAATTGATGTTGGCTGAGCTGGGGCTGAGGATGGCTCAGCTCTCTTCTGCCCGAGTCTAGTGTCTGAAACTGCCTTTCTCTCTCTCTGGTTCAGTGTATTGGCACTGTGATAGTGGGCACACTTAGCGTATGACAAGAATCTCACATCTGCACGCCAGCAGACAATGCTGTATTAGCCTGCCATACTCAGAAACATAAGGATCAATTTTACCTAGACCAGGCTGGTGTCAGGGAACGCCCTTGCACAGCAGGCTGTATGTTGAGTGGTACAGTCCGTTGCAGCAGACAGGCCCAAGAAATAAGCCAAATATAGGCAACAGCACTTTAAAAGCACGAAGAGCAGATTTGGACAATCTCATCTTCGTGATTGTGTTATCACCAGGCCAGCACAGGATTATAATTAAGATTAAAGTCTATCATTATCACAAAATAAGGGGGCCCCCCTGTAAGCCCTGCCGTGGGGCTCCTCAAAGAAGTTATTTTAATCAGTCCTTAAATCATTAAGCTAGAGCAGAAACAAGGGGAGAGGCTCCTGACCTTTGGCGCCCAAATGTACCATCTGCCACCGTGCGTGGTTAGTAACATTATTATGTGTATGCCACATGATTGGTTCTTTTGTTTGTCTGTCCTTTGTTCTATGTGTGCCCTGAGGACGATGGGCATGTGGCCTATAGAAGTAATAAATAATAATAATAATAATAATGTTGGTTTGTGAAACGTTATTTCGACTATAAAGTCATTAGGTACATGATCACACCAAAAATAATTAAAATACATACAAACTCATATACACTTCAGTCGAAATAGAAATACATCTTAAAAACGACATCCTTAACTTCACATGATTAAAAGTAAAAAATGGTCTGTCTCAAGTTCTGGGTGCAGTTTATGTCCAAATCGTTATGTGGAAGGTGGGGATAGGGTGTGGGCGGGACCCCAGGTGACAGATATGACGGGGTATGAGGGAGGAAAAGGGGAGGTTGATTAGTTAATAGATACAGGAGTTGAGACCGGCAGTGACCGTGTGGGCCTCCATTATTTGTTAGGTGCGTATGGTGTTGAGGTGCCGCCACCGTATAAAAGGGATTGCCCTGTCACTCCACAACATTGGCGACAAAGGTGGGATACGGACCTGGCACTGACCTGGCGCTTCGGTCTGGAGTGGAGCGGGAGGCGTGGTCCGCCCCAGCCGCTCAAGCCGATCCAGGCTGCCAAGTTGATTGTACCCAGGGGCCGGGCGGTGAATACCTCATCAGTGTGCCTGCAGAGATAAGCGGCACACACAGGGCTGCGGCAGTGAGTACAAATCGCATTTTCAAACGGGAGGCCACCTTGTGGACACGCACATCTTGCAAAGTATAAGGCCCAGCTCGACCATGAGGGAAGGTACCTCGTCCCTCCTGAAGGAAGGAGTGCAAGCACAGTTACACACGTGCTTTAGACAAAAAGCAAGGCTCCGTGAAAAAGGCAAGAACCAATTGTAGCCCAGCAATGTCGGAAGACGACATCCCAGCCACAGGGTCTGCCAGGCTCTCGGAAGTTTTCTACCAAGGCCTAGGAGAAGTTAAGCCGTGGCAGCTGCCTCAATCGTTTGACCTCAGAGACACAGGTAATTTAGGACTCTGCTGGATCCGATGGATGAAGGACTTCAGAGTGTATGTGAGGGTGATGGGCCCCATGGATGAAGAAAGAAAGAAAAACATACTCACCTTAGCATGGGAACCGGCGTCAGGTATATCCTCTACAAAATATCCTCTACAAATAAGTTGATAAGGAAAAGGTGACATATCAGGAAATTCATGAAGCATTTGGTACCTATTTCGCCCCAAATACCAACATGGATTACGAGTGCCGTATCTTTCACACAACCATGCAGCAGCGAGGAGCAGCTATGGACAACTATGTCATGCGACTCCGCATCCGCATGAAGCATTGCGCCTTCCACCGGTACTCCAATGAAGGAGCACTGCGCTCCTAAGTCATTGTGGGGTACGAGTCTGCAGACTTCAAAAAGAAACTGCTCCAGAAACAACTGACCCTCAATGAAATTTTAGCAATGGCCTGCACGGACTCTGCAGTCGCGCAACAGGTGGTCGGCAAAGGATGAGTGAAGATCTCGTCGGACCTCAGATATCAGGAAGACATCGAAATGCTGACGCCGGGCCCTCCCGACAGAGCCAACCAGTCGACAAAATCTTGCTACAGGTGCAGCTAAGAGTTTCCCCATGAGGGGAAGGTGGGGATAGGGCCCGGCTCTGGGCCAGAAGTGCAGAGCATGTGGGGGAGACTACAATTTCAGAGCGGTTTGCAGGAATGCCCTGACACTAATCATCCAGGCCGCCTCCCCGACAAACAGCAGACGCCATCCCAATCACTGATCGGGTGACAGGAGATAGAGCCACGAATACAGACGATACTGTCCCATGCAAGGTCAAAGCGGCCGACAACAGCCCAGAAAATGGCTCCGGTCCTCTGATAGGAGAATCACGCACAGACCACGACAAAGTGTTTGCTCCGTGGAAGTCCGCTCACAGTCTGGGGGCGAATCTTCATCCTCACAAGACGGCCACAGGAGAAAAGGTTATGTGTGGGTGCTAGGATATGAGACGCCGAAGGAGCACAGTCCCATTTTTGTCCTCCAAGTCCACAACATACCAACAGAATTTCTAATTGACACAGTAAAACTGTAAATAGGCTCGGACTGGCTTATCGGGCAATAGGCCAATGGCTGAACCAAAAATGCAAAATGCTGGTGTGGGACAGTTTTTTGGGTCAAAGAGGCCCACGTTTTGGGCCAATGTGGGCTAGTAGTTTTGACCATTGTTAATGAAGAAATATTCTTTAAAATGCACAATTTGCATCACAATTTATTAAAAACTCAGCCCTTGGATACTATCCAAACAGTGTCACAAAAGGAATACATAGCCATTTGCAACTGTAGGCCACTTTTCATTGGTGCCCGAGACAATTTTATGGCCCAGTCCGACCCTGACTGTAAATGCCCTGAGCGAGGAGGCCTACAACCTCCTCCCACATCCACCAAAACTACTCCCCTCGCAGGTTGAAATTTTCCCATATGGCTCGAACACGCCCCTGCCGTGCAAGGGTACCTTTACCACGGTCTTTGCACACATTGCACAAAGCCTGCATACAGCTGCATGTTCTCTCCACAGAAGCCACAGTGGATGCATTCTAAGCTTCAAAACGGCCGTGGACATGGGACTCATCCATATTCTGTACCGCATGATGGCCCATAAATATCTGGCCCCAGAAGCTCTTCAAGGGTCTGGACAAACTGTGCAACTGCTAAGTGAAGCTTCACATTGATCCTGAAGTCAAATTTATTGCCCAGCACTACAGGCACATCCCCATAAACCTTCAAAACAGGTGGAGGAGGAGATAAGATGTTTACTGGACCTCCACATCATCGAGCCCGCAGTGGGACCCACCCCATGGGTCTCCCCAATTGTGCCGGTCCCCAAGAAATCTGCAGAGGGTTCCATCTGCCTCTGCGTAGATATGCGCTGGCCCAGCATGGCCACCCAGCGTGAGCGACATCAAGCCCTGAGAATAGCAGGCATGATCCACCTTCTCAATGGTGCAACCATGTTCTCAAAACTTGATCTCAACAAGGGCTACCATCAACTGGAGTTAGCCCAGGAGTCCAGATACATTACCCCTCTCGTGACTCATCTGGGTCTATATCGCTAACAGCATTTTAATTTCGGCATATCTTCGTCTGCAGAGATTTTCCAGGAAGAGATCCACCAAGTGATTAAACACATCCTGGGGTGTCGGAACTACAGCAACGGCATCCTGGTGTTCGGCAAAACAACCCAAGAATACAACGGCAATCTAGAAAAGGTCTGCATGGCCCTAGAACAGCAAATGTCACACTCAACAAGGACAAGTGCGAATTTGGCAAAGGAACCCTCAAATTCTTTGCCCACATATTTTCCGACCATGGCATGCCTTCAGACACAGAGAAGGTCAAGGCCCTACAAGAATCCCCTCCCCCCACCCAACGGATGTGACAGACCTCAGGCCATTTCTAGAACTTGCAAGTTACTGCACTCGATACCTAGAAAACTTTGTGACAGTGAGTGCCCAGCTCCGGGAATTGATTAAAAACAATCAGGACTTCATCTGGACATCAGAATCAGAGGATGCCTTTGCAGAGATTCGTACTCACATTGCCTCGTCTTCAGACATGGCCTACTTCAGCTCAGTCAAAGACACAGAAAGGGCCAAACACCTAGACGAGACATTGCAGTGCTACATCAAGGCAATCTTGCTGTTTCAGGACAACCTCACCACCACTGAGGATCAAATATTCATGAAGGGCTGCCGAATTGCCCTGCCCAAATCGATATGCGACACTGAGGAGTAGTCTCGATGGTTCCCAGGACTATCGAGACAAGTGGAGGACACCCTAAAGAATTGTGCCATCTGCAGAGCAATAGCTCCAGCCCCACACCCTAACCCATTACTGATGTCTCTACTTCCTGGTGATGTATGGGAGGAACTGGCGGTCGACTTCTTTGGACCCCTACGGGACGGCACGTATACCCTAGATCAACGAATACTCAAGATACCCGGAGGTACACAGCAGCAATGCCAGTCATCCCGGTCCTGGACGTATACTCACGGCCTATGGGGTCCCCCAGACAATCAAGTCTGACAATGGCCCACCATTTACCAGCATAGATTTTGCCAATTTTGCAGAATACATAGGTTTCAAGCACTGGAAAATTACACCTCTCTGGCCCCAAGTCAACGGAATGGTTGGGCGTTTCATGGGGAATCTCAGGAGGGCCCTGCAAGTGGCGCAGCTGTACCACAAATCATTCTAACAAACTTTGGGCATCATCACAAGTTGGGCGGTAGCCCTTAAATGCGGCAGTAACAGTATTACTGCTGCATTTAAGGGCTGGCCCTATCACGATTTGGGTGCTAAATGGGCTGTTTTACCTCCAGCTTTTTTATGGAGGTGAACATCCCATTTAGCGCCCTGTTTTCAGCGGTATTACCGCCGGCTGTATTAGCGTGCGGTACTAACGCTGAAAATGCCCCACTGGCCCCAATGGAGGATGGGGATTTACTGGTAACACCCAACCCGTGATCCGGAAGTAATACCAACGGACCGGTGGGCGCTAACGCTTTTAAAGTTGGGCAGTATTACAGCCGGGATACCGCCCAACTTGTGATGAGGCCATCTGTATCAGCACCTGGATGATTACTGCTCCACTCCACACAGCACCACAGGCAAATGCCCTGTGGATGACTTATTTGGTCACTGGTACGGACACGGCTGCCGCAGGGACACCCGGAGGTCAACACCATACCGGAGGATGAGGAGGTCTGTATCAGGGACGCCAAAGAGAAGATGAAAATGAAGGTTGTGGCGGATGAGGAGAGAGGGGCCCAGGAGTACAGTTCGAGGAAGGTGTCAGAGTCCTGGTGTGCCAGACCCAAAGAAGGAAGGAGGACTCCCGGTTTGCGCCTGGTCCTCTCACATTCACGAAGGTGAAAGGCACCATGATCACGGCCGTGGATGAGAGGGGACAGGAAATCACAAGGAATGCGTCATTCTTCAAAGAATGCTGCGGCAAAGCGACATCCTGGGAAGCCTTACAGGAGGAGCAGGAGGACTTTGAGACCACAGGGGTCAGGGAAGATTCTGATGACTCATACTGGGGAGATGAGGAAGTCTCAGGAGGTGAGGCCGCAGATGACAATGATGAGTGGATGTCAGACAAGCCTTCTCTCCTCAGCCCCGAACCGACGAGGGTAAGCCACCTAGCACAAGCAAAGACTAAACCCATAAGACTCATTGAAGAGATGGGTTAATACCAGACTCAGGGCCTCATCAGGAGTTGGGCGGTATCCCAGCGGTATTAACACCGGGATACCGCCCAGGCTAATAGCGTTACCACCAAACCCTCAGGCGCTATTAGCGCCGGATCACTGGTTTGGCGGTAACGGTAATTCCCCATTCCCCATTGGGTCCTTTGGATCCAATGGGGAATTTTCGGAGCAATTAGCGCCGCTAATTGCGCCCGAAAGTGGGAATTTTCCCGGCGCAAAATGCAGCCAACCTGTGATTTGGCAGACCCTTAAATGCAGTGGTAATAGCGTTACCGCCACATTTAAGGGTTACCGCCAAACTCGGGAGTGGGACCTCATGGGACAGATGTGACAGAGTATGAAGGAGGAAAACAGGAGGTTTATTACTTAATAAAGATACAGGAGTTGAGACTGGCAGTGACCGTGTGGGCCTCCATTATTTGTTAGGTGCGCACAGTGCTGAGGTGCTGCCGCAACAGTCTGAAATAAACAATTCTACTAAGTTGATAATGGGTCCCTTTTCAACCATGCCCTATATATGAACGTAGCGACAAAATAAACAACATTACCAATAACCAATCAAGTTCAAGACCCTCTGCATCGTCCACAAGGATTTCTGAGGCTGGGGCCCATACTATCTCCAATGGTCTCTTTCTAAGTACCTTCCTTCCAGAGCCCTCCTCTCATCTACTTCCAATTCTCTGCGGGTGAGCCGCTTCTCCAAGCAGAGATTGGGTGCTAGACCTCTTTCCTCTGCAGGTGCCTCCCTCTGGAATGGCCTCCCTGCCACTCTTTGTCTTGAGCTGGGCCTCCTTAAGTTAAAAAGCTCCTCAAGACCTTCCCATTCTCCTCTTCCTTCTCTCTGCCTCTTTCCTGTTAACCTTTCCCCTCCTCCTTTTCTCTCTGCCTTCCCTCTGCTATCCTTCCCTTCCTCCTGTTCAGTTACGTTAATTAGCTACATGGTGCTCCTCTGAGCCATATAGGACACCTGGCCCCCCACCCCCTGTTCAGTCCCTATCACTTGTGTTCGGGGCCTCCTGCACTGCCACCTGGCCTTCCTTGCACTTCCAGGGTGTGTTGGTCGTGTGTCTTGTTCTCCCCCGTTTTCCCTCCCTTCCTGGTTGCGCCTTGAAACAATTGTGTATAGGCGCATTATAAATAACCTCTCAATCAATCAACATTCATGTATGAGGAACTCAAACCAAATGTCATCACTTCCACCAGTGTCCAAACATTAATTTGTAAAAGCACAGGCTTAAGGTACATGGTTCTTAGCTTTCTCAATGGATTGCAGATAAACATGAAGTGGGCTACATGCTTTCGCCATGCACCGCACAACATGCAGTTAATGTCGGTCAATTTTTTCCATGAGCATGTACGGGCCCTTACTTTTAAACAACATGGTCTAAACTGAATATAAAGTGCTTGTGCATATATCGGTTGAATGAAGTCCAGTTACGGTTCATAACCATAGGAGTGCGTAGCAGACAGGTACTCAATACCAAAGGATAAACAAACACACACCCTTTCAATTTTTCTATACCCGAGATCTTCCCAGTTCTTCTTCACAATGTTCGAACCAGCCTTGATAATTGGGTCCAGAAAGGACCAGTAACAAGCCAGGCCTATAGCTGCTATAGTGTGTTTAACGTAAGCAGCCATTGGATATTAGATCCCCTTTCCAGACTCATGATGTACTTCAAAGCTTCACAATACTTATTGAGAGCTGGATTCCCCCATAATGTGGTCCAGTACTTCACAGGTCTTGTAGCCATTTCGTCCTCTATCGCGCTCATCTCGCACTCCAGGCATGTGGTGGCCATTTGGGCGCTCTGGGGCAGCAACAAGTACCCTTTATACATTTGTTTTCTGTTATGGTCAACGTTGGGCACTTGGTAAAGCCCCACATTTCTGCACCATACAATGCAACTCACTGCACCACCTTCGTGACTCAGGTAATATTTTCGCAACGAGCCACCACTTTTCTCGATGTGAAGTGAGGTGACCACCCGGCGATGCTAGTAAATCTAATACCCAGGAGGTCGTACCATGTGACCTGCTCTATTACACTGCCACCCACTTCAAGATGAAAAGGTTTTGACAGTGCATATCTAGCAGTAAAGACCATACCTTTGGTTTTAGCCACATTCAGTTCAGTTCAGTTCAAGGCCCAAGTCCTGATCTTGCATACAATGCATGACAATAACGTTCTCAGGCCAGATGGGGTAGTTGACAAGATAATAATAGTGGCAGAGGCAGCTTTTGGTATCGGGGAGGGTGGGTCTGGAAGGGGTACTGCAATTCTAAATGATTCAGGTCACTGGTGGGTGGTGAATATCTTTTAGACGAGAGGCATTAACATCTCCCAATGAATCAGCGTTCGCTGCCACGGGTTGCAAGGTAACCCAAAATAATGTAGGAAGGTTCAGCTGGGTTCTGTACAGGCAACATTTTTCAAATAATATGTTCAAAGGGCGGATTTTTCAACATTATCTTTGAGTATATTGGGGAAAATGGCCATACAATTTCCAAATGGTTTTCTAGGGATACAAAGGAAAAAATGCAGTAGATGCAAAATTGAAGGAGAGGTTTCTCACAAAGGGGGTGACTGAAAGAGTGATTGGCCTCACCAAAAGGGAGGGCGTGCTCCAAACATGAAATCATCTGACCCTGCAAACATGTATTTTGTGTCACTCTGCATGATCACTGGTGGTCTTGTTTGCCTCCAACCTGCATATTGTATATAAATCTCTCTGGCTCAGTTTGGAAAAATAAATTACTGTCTTTAAATAAAACACTCTCTGACTCGGTATATAAAAAATTTATTCAGACGGGCTCACTTTGTTAAAACGGTAATTGTATGCAGGCGTCCGCCAACGTACATTTTTTTTCATATCAAATGTTTTATTCGGTTTAGACCTTCAGCAAAATTCATCACAACAATTTCTTAAATGTGTTTCAATAATTATAGACATAGGAACACTTAAACACGTATAACTTACGTTCTGGTAGGTCCTCTCCCTGCAATGTTCCACTTTTATTAAAAAAAGGAGTGAGAGTAAATATAGGCAAATCACCTTTACTCTTCATTTTGTAAAAAAAGTAAAATCTGTCAGCAAAATGCAGCATATATAAAGGATTTATTATATGGAATGGGCCTGTTTGCCGCATGTGTTAAATGCAGACGGAATCCGCATGAATCCATTAATTTTATGCCTGCATGAAAATCTGATGCAGGCGTGAAACTGTGGGTTTTGCTAGCGGAGCAGAGATGATATATCTGGGAAACGTATTTCTCCTCCTGTCTCCCAGGCTGTTTGCAGTGCTACGCAAACTGAAAAGGCTGCTGTAAGCCTTTTATAGCTAATTTCTACACTTATCTTACCACACTGCGGCTTTAAATAGTGTCCCAGTAGGAAAATAACTCCCATTTTGTAAATAAATCACATGTGAAGAAGAGCAGAGCGAGTAGCACCTAGCTGCTTTCCATAAATTAAAGAGCACTTTGGGAACATAAGAATGACCAATGTGGCGTTGGCCCTTTAAGGGTACGCATGCGACGGGGTGACGTTCACTCCGTTGCGTGCGCAGTTAAATAAACGGGGCGTTCCCGGTGACGACACAATCACCGGGGAGCCCACACTGGTAACACCGCTGTCTCCGTGTCTCTGTGTCACAGGGGGGTGGGGGGCTCACGGACGGCGGCATCCGGAGACCGCCAACAGTGGCGACGAGTGCCGGGATCACTTCCTGGAACAGGCGGAGACATTCGCTCGGAGCGTAGATGATTCTACGTGAACGCTCCAGCGAATTCTGACCGCGGAGAAGGAAGAGACACACGCGGCCGGCGGCCATCTTGATGAATAGGCCTCGGAGACTCACGGCTTCATAGCGAAGCGTCGGTGAGCCATCTGGACATAATTTTTGGATATTTCAGCGGCGGACAGTCGCTGGAAACAGCACGTGTCAATTTCAGAATGATTCATTGACATTTTCACTGTTTTTCACCGAGTAGATGGGTGAGACTCTATGGGAAGCCTGCTGAATGCACTAGGGGTCTCCCCCCCTGCTCAATATTTGGACACTTCATTGTCTGCCTGCTGGCTTCAGTGATACATCTGCGAGGAGTGCGCCTGGTGAGAGGCAGAATTCAAACCATCTCTGGAGGCTGACTGCTGGTGGAGAGTTGCGGCCCCATCAATTATATCTTCTGGGGTGCCTGTGCGCTATCCACCATGAGTCAAGCTGCTGCTGCTGCGCCTCCGCCTGCTCCCCCGCTGGAACCACCTGGGTCCCTACAGCCAATGCCTGAGTTTGATACCTCGGGTGCTCCATCAAGCCTGGGACAGAGGTGGAAGATGTGGATGGATAGGCTTGAGATGTACTTCAGGGTCACGATGGAGACAAGCGACGACAGCAAGCTGGCCACTCTCCTGTACTCTGCTGGCCCAGCAGTGCATGAGATATTTCTGTCCCTGCAGCCGGCGGATGGGTCGTTTGCGGCGGCAAAGGATGCACTCCATAATCATTTTCTGCCAATGGCCAACGCAGATTATGAACGTTTTCTCATGGGAACGGCTCGACAGAAGGATGACGAGACTCTGGATGTATTCTATGGGCGGCTGCGGAGACTGGCGGCGCCATGTGCGTGGAACGACCCTGAAGTCATGATTCGCAACCAACTCATTCAGGGGTGTGTCTCTGGGAAACTGAGGCGCCAGATATTGCGCGAGCCTGGCATCACCCTTCCTCGCATCCTAGAACTGGGAAGGTGCCAGGAGGTGTCGGAATTGCGGGCGACCAGAATGGAAGCTGGTGCCCGCCCAGGCAAGGTGGAGGAGGTCTGCGCGGTCGGAAGCGGCCGTGGAGCGAGGCGCCCCATGAACACTCAGAGCCCGCGCCCGCTTGGGACCACTTCCTCGTGCCCAAAGTGTGGGTACGATCTCCCGCACCCAGCTGAATGCCCTGCGACTGGGGTTAAGTGCGGTAGGTGCGGAGGCGCGGACCACTTTGCCAGGATGTGCAGATCTGCAGCTCCCAAGATAGTGCCTAGGGGGCCTGTTCGAGCCGGTTTCTTCCGACCCCAAAGGACGTCGCTCAGGTGGACCAGGGTGACGAAGGGGCGCCTCAGGAAGGGGAGGAGGAGGAAGAGGACGAGGAAAACGTCTTCTTCGTGTCCAGTGTGAGCATGCTGAAATCCCGCTCCAAGAGACAGCCCAGGTGCAACGTGCTTGTCAATGGTGACTCTGTACCAATGCTAGTGGACACCGGTGCGTCTGTGAATGTGATGGCCAGACAGCACTATGATACCATGCAGGCCCTGCCCACGCTGACCGCACCGAGAGCACGCATATTCGCTTTCGGCGGCGATCAGCCCCTCCCTCTGGATGGCGTATTCGTGGCTGATGTTCAATATGGTGACTCACACATCCGGGCCAGATTCTATGTCACCCCGGTGAGCGACAACACCTTGCTTTGCTGTGCTGCGGCTGAGGCGCTGGGAATTGTCACATTTGCATACTCAGTGTACTTAGACGACATTCAGGTACTCCTGGCCAAACACAGCTCCCTGTTTGAAGGCATTGGACAGTTGGTGGGTGAGCCGGTCCGGCTCCACATCGATGAGTCAATCCAACCAGTGGCGCTGAAGCACCGGCGAGTTCCTTTTCATCTCAGGGATCTGGTGGATCGAGAACTGGACAATCTGGTGGGGCTGGACATTATTGAAAAGGTTGAGGGCCCCACCCCGTGGGTGTCTCCCATTGTCATCGCGCGCAAGCCTAAACAGCCGGATGCGGTGAGGATCTGTGTGGACATGCGACTCCCCAATAAGGCCATAAAGAGGGAGCGACACTTGACCCCTACCATCGATGACATCATAGCAGAACTGCAAGGGGCGAGGTTCTTTTCCAAACTGGACCTGAGAGCAGGCTATCATCAGGTGGTCCTGCACCCCGAGTCCCGCTACATCACAACCTTTACCACTCATCGAGGTCTTTACCGATACAAGAGGTTGAGTTTTGGGGTGTCTTCCGCGGCGGAGGTTTTCCAAAACATCATAAGAGGGGCACTAGCGGATTTGGATGGAGTCCTTAATATTAGCGACGACATCTTGGTGTATGCCAGGTCGGAGACAGAGCATCTGGCACGCCTGGCCAAGACCTTTGAACGCCTGCGCTCGCTGGGACTCACCCTGCACAAGGACAAGTGTGAATTTCTGAAAACAACGATCAAATTCTTTGGGTTCGTGTTCAAGGCGGATGGGGTGTCACCGGACCCCCGCAAAGTGAGGGACATAAAGGAGGCGCGTCCGCCAGAGAATGTTGCGGAGGTGAGGAGCTTCTTGGGTATGGTTACTTACTGTGGCCGTTTCATCAGGAATCTGGCGTCCCGTTCAGAGCCGTTGATATCACTCACAAAGAAGGACACCACCTGGCAGTGGGGCCCCCTTGAGCAGGCGGCATTCGATGACATCAGAGGTGCCTTGGCGGCGGACGACACCATGACGTTCTTCGATCCGAGTCTGCAGACAGAGATCGTAGTGGACGCCAGCCCATATGGACTGGGGGCAGTGCTTACACAAGTGGGGAATGACCAGGAGATTCGACCCATAGCATACGCCAGTAAGGCGCTCTCCGACACCGAGCAAAGGTACTCCCAGATTGAGAGGGAAGCCCTGGCGGTGCTGTGGGGTTGCAGACATTTTCCCCTCTACATTCACGGACCACAAGCCGTTGTTGCCGATCATGGCGGGCTCATCATCCCGTCCACCAGTGAGAATAGAGCGCTGGATGCTCACCCTGCTCGAGTATGGAGTGTCGTTGACATATCGTCCAGGGGCTAACAACGCGGCAGACTACCTCTCTCGACACCCAAGAGGGGACTCGCAGGAGTCTGCATCAGCGGAAGAGGCTGACGAACATGTCCGCCTGGTTGTGGAGACGGCCACCCCAAACTCCATGCAGGTGGAAGAGCTCGAGGTTGCATCAAAGGCGACGAATGTTTCGCCATCCTGAGGGAAGCCATGCAGAGGGGTACCTGGAAGTCGGTACTGGAGGCCGTGGAACGCAGGACATGTGAAGCCAGAGTGGCCCTCGAGCAGTTATGGAGAGTGAGAGAAGAACTGACATTCTCAGAGTCGGGGCTGCTACTGAGGGGTGAGAGAATCGTGGTGCCCCAGGCCAAAATTGCACAGGTCATCGCCTTGGCGCACCAGGGTCACCAAGGGGTGCCCAAAACCAAAGCTCGCCTCCGCCAGAAGGTGTGGTTCCCGGAACTCGAGCGGAAGGTGGAAGCATTTGTGGCGTTGTGCGTATGGTGCCAGGCTGCGGCACCGGCCCAGCGGGAACCATCCATTGAAGCGATGCCCAGAGGGACCAGGCCATGGGAAGTAGTGCACGCAGACTCCGGGTCCGCGTCGAGAGGCACTCACTTCCTAGTTGTGGTGGACGAGTGGTCTCGATACCCGGAGGTCGAGTTCATAGAGTCCGTCGCATTTGAGAACGTGGTGGTGGCGCTGGAGAAGATTTTCGCCACCCATGGCCTGCCCTCTGTGCTGTGCTCCGACAACGGGGCACCATTCCAAGGCGAGAGTTTTGCCAAGCTCATGAGGGAGTATGGCATTCAACACCGGCGGGTAACCCCACTGTGGCCCCGGGCCAACGGGGAGGCAGAGCGCATGATGCGCACCCTCAACAAAGTGTTCAGGATCGCCCATGGAAAGGGCGAGTGCTTGCAGCGGGCCCTGTACGTCTTCCTGCGGGGATATCGGACCACACCTCACTCCTCAACGGGTGTGGCCCCGGCGGAGGCTCTCTTCCAGAGATGCCCGAGAGACGTCATACCGGAGGTGGGGGACAGGGACCCTGTCGTCATTGTCGTCATTGACAATGAACAGGTCGAAGAGGACAGACGAATCAGGACGCAGATGGAAAACATCCGGAGGGGCCTGAGACCCCCACACATCGCGCCGGGAGATGAGGTGTTGGTGAGGAATCGCCACCCACAAGGAAAGTTGTCCCTCACGTATACGTGGCGGTCAAGGGCTCTATGGTGACAGTCTCTGACGGGACGTCGTCTGTAACAAGGAATGCTTCATTCTTCAGGAGAATCGGAGACCCGAGAGTGGACAGCCCGGACAACCGAGAGGGTGAGGGTGTCTTGGATGAAGGTGGGGGTGAAAGCCCCGCCGTGGACTCTCCGGCTCGAGGCAGACCAGGTCAAGAGACACCGGCCGGGAAGGTTGGCAGGAGGTACCCCCTGAGAACAGGGCGTGGGAAACCTGCCCGGTTCACAGACTATGTGACGGACTAAGCTCTAAGCTGGGGAGGCTGACCGGGGGTAATGGTCAGGCCGTGACAGGTACCCGCGGGGGATCCAGGGTGGCTGTGAATAAATGGGGGTTTTTGGAGTTGACAGAGTTGTGTGCTTTATAAATGTGTGATAGTTAGTCCCTCCTGTTTCCAATTTGTTGTTATGGAAAAGGAGGAGTGTGGCGTTGGCCCTTTAAGGGTACGCACGCGACGGGGTGACGTTCACTCCGTCGCGTGCGCAGTTAAATAAACGGGGCGTTCCCAGTGACGACACAATCACCGGGGAGCCCACACTGGTAACACCGCTGTCTCTGTGTCTCTGTGTCACAGGGTGTGGGGGGCTCACGGACGGCGGCATCCGGAGACCGCCAACAACCACAGATTTTTATAATTGCAAATATGTCTGTTTAAAATGATTTAAACTAAAACACTTCTAAGCGGAGTGGGGCAGAGTGGAACGCAGTCCCTGCAGTACGCACAGTCGAAAACACCGTACCACTTTGGACTGAGCGCTGCAATTAAGTGACTTCGTCCACTCATTTGTAGCAAACGGTGAGTGTAACAGGAGGTCACATTCTCCCTCCAGTAGCTTTTCATCCTGTACGCAATTAAGATCTAAAATGCTGAGAAGGGAAGAGAGAGTGTAAAACATGACACTTGCACGTAAACACACACGTTGATTCTTAATTTGGAACTCGAAGGAAACTGCAGCGCCAGTCGCTTGGATCTTTCGAACGAACTAAATATGCGCAGCAGAACGAAACACCTATGTGCCCCGGAGCACAGACGCCCGTTTGGGGGGGAGGGAGGGTACTCTAAAGATAACAACGAGGCAAACCAGACTGAATCTGTTGGCACAAAGGAAAAATTAGAAAATGTCTGCCTTTTGCACCCCCAAACCACTGAAATTATTCAGCCATGTTGGCCGGGGGGGGGGGAGGGGTACTGTGCAAGATAACAGCACAATAGTTATTAACAAAATACAATGTATGGTCCCTAGTATGGAAAATCAAGAGTCCGAAATTTCTCTGCAAGTTTTAACTGAAACTGAACACCTTGCAAATGCTACAATCTTCGAAGCGTGTGTTAGTCTGGAGAATGAGATACAAGCAATTGAGAGGCTAGGTGACAGATTGAGCATATCACCTAGACTCTTTGGAACTCAGGATACTTTAACTGCTGAACTAGACGTATCTTCACGACCTGAGAATCTAGGAATAAATGACTCAACAATTTCTAGAGACCATTCTTCATTACCTTTCCATGGAAACAACTTAATCAACAATGAGTCAGTAGAAAGCGGAACTCGGTCATTGGCTGCCCTTGATATGGTTTTGCAGCAATTTATCCGCCCAAATACGACACAGTGGTACACGAAGTACGGCCGAATACACAATCTTTGAACGAAATTAGACTACTACTCACTAAAGATCCTGCTATATGCGGCTCTCAAAGAAATAAGAAAATTGTGAATTTCCATTTAAGAGATCCACTATTAAAATACCAGGAGCCAACAGCATTACAAGGAAACAACAGTGACTACACAGTACCAACAGAAGCCATCGTGATCATAACCTCGGCACAAGTTGAACTTTCTACAAATGACAAAAGAGCGAAAACTCGAGAGAAAGAGGGAACCAACAAGAAACTCCCACAGAAAAAAAAAAATGAAAAACAAGAGAGGTGATCTTAATACCTCTGATAAGGTTTCTCGTAAATTCTTACGTAACATACTGCAGGTAGGAAAACGGGCTACCCACATTTCAAAGCCTAATGAAGAGGGTCTGAGAGTAATGACTGTACCCGATAAAACAACATCAAAAACAAGTTGGACCTCCTGCTCCCCTGAAAGACAAGGTTCACACAATGTCTGCCAACTATGCAACTGATAACGCATTGACCAATCAAAGGGGTGGGTCCCCTAAACGAGTATGGATACCAAACACTGCGGCTCCTCAAAGCCGGGTAACTAAGAAGAGAAAAGAGTTACCGATACCCAACAATACATCAGATGCGACCCATTTGAGAAGCCGAACTCCACTAATTGATTTTACAAAAAAGAAACATATGTCAATGAATAACCAGGGGCACCAGGACCATTGACCTAAAGAGAACGATGAACCAGCTCATGTGGCTGTCTCTTCGAAGACCAAGTTACAATATGAGGAGAAGTCAGAAAGTATTTTTCGGAAGGGAAAGGAGTACTTCCTGATCTTTGAATCCATACGAGAAAGTGATAACAAAATCCCGCTTAACAGAAGAAGACTGTTAGCACTTCTGTGGTCCATTCAATCGCTTATCTCAATCTCATCAGCTGACATTAAGGTTGTCCATTTGTTTGACCATAAAACCTGGGAAAATGTGCTGTTCATTTCCATTAAAAAATAGTAGAAAAACGAATTATTGATCATCAGGAAGCAATCTTACTTGAAGGGTTTGAATGCTATTATGCATGTCAAGCAGACGGTCAAAACTTATGTCCAGTTAAACCAACGATCACAATAACATGCCATTTTGATTCTGATAACAAGTATGATTCTGCCCCTAATTATGAAGATCAGAACTGGGGTTGGCTTCCCTCAGTTTTATCTACCACAAGCCGACCAGGCTTCGCTTAAGAGATGGAACATCCTCTGTTGGAACTCAAGGGGACACGATTATTTTTTGAACAGGGAAACTAATGTGAAATGAGATGAATTTAATCTTGTTCTGCTTCAGGAAACATGGCTAACGTTCGCACCTGCATGGGATGGGTTTACTGTTGTATCAAAGTTATCAAATAAGGTTACTAAAGGTAGGCCCAAAGGTGGACTCATAACTGCCGTGAAAGTATCCAGTGGAATGGGAGTGATTGAAATCTAAACAAATAGTAAGTCTACCTTAATTACAAAGATAATGGACACAAGGAAGTACCCACCAGCTCCTTTAATGCTGGTGATTAATGTATATTTCAACCCACTGATTGCCTCCGTAGAGGCTACCCTAAATGAGATTGAGGATATATTGGTTGGTTGGTTAACAGAAAACCCAAAGGCAGGTGTGGTTGTTGCGGGAGACTTTCATTGTCGGTGCTTGGTAGGAGAGTTTGAATGGGAATCTCTGGAAGTGGGGAGGAGCGCGCTGCCTGCAATGTGTAAGGAAGAAAAATCAAATAATGGGAGGGTATGGTCACAATTCCTCTCACGTTGGGAATTTACACAAACAAGTCTATTAAACTGAGGTGTTCTTAAAGATGCACCTACATGGTGCAGTACTTTTGCTTCCTCATCTAATGATTATATCTTCATGAGATATTTAAATCTGCACCACATCGGACCCCTTGAAATTATCAAAACTAGTACCAGTGATCACTCAATTCTCCAAATAGTGGTGACAGTGGAAGTGCTCACCGACACTAGAGTGTTAAAGTATGAAAATACGGTAGTGGTGTCTAACTCCGGAAACAGGGTCTTCCAATACCTCCCAGAACCTGGTGATGTCAATCAACACCTATCTGAGTGGTGGCATACCCTGAGTGAAAGAGAGAAATGTGAAAACACATAGCTATGATAGCATTATACAAAACCGCAAACGTCTGCTATGAAAAGCTCTTAGAGTAATAACTAGAAGCCTTGACATGAAGAGAGATGAGAAAGAAAAACATTAAAAGATCTTAATTCGGAGCAACCTGCGATGGAGCAAACAGCATAGAATTTGTAAATACATAATCACAAATCAAGATTTGCTGGCAAAAATAGTCAATAAAGGTACAAGAGCTATTTGGTGGGAATTGAATAACAAAAATCAACAACAGGCAGTCGCACAATCAAGTGGAGTAAGTGAGGGTGACTGGGTAGACTATTTTTCCAGAAAATATAATGCGGACATAACCGCAGCTGTAGCAGTTCATGATCAAAGTGGTCAATCATTATCTCTTAATTTCGATCATCTTAAAATGATAATTGTCAAGCAAAAAAATACCAGAGCGAGCGGTCCTGACGGCATACCCAATGGTATATTTAAGGATAACCCTGGTCCTCTGGGCAGACATTTAATTTAATCTATTTAAACACATACCATCAGACAACAAGTGCCCAGCGTCTTGGACAGAATCAATCCTAGTCCCAATTTTTAAAAAGGGAAATCGTGTGGAACCATCCAGTTATCCACCGATCTCACTCCTTCATAATTCATCAAAAAGGGTGTGGGAGAAAAAGATAAATTTACTTAGCCCATTGCAGACAGGGTACAGAATGGGTATAGGTACAATAACCAGTGGGCTAACACTGAAAGCATGTTTGTCAGATGTGGTGTCGATTCAGGGCGTACCTTATATGTTGCAGCAGTAGACCTATCATCCGCATTTGATAACATTGACATCGCCAAGCTGTGGTCTAAACTGAGGAAATGGGATATAGACCCCCTCCTTGTTGGCACTTACTCAACTTTTGTATTCTAACAACTCAACAAGGGTGAGATTGAATACTATGGATTCCCTCAGGGTTCCGTGCTGGGACCCTTTCTTTTCTCTCTCTATACCTCCCTTCTCTCTCTCATTTCTTCTTTCGGCATTTCCCACCACTTCTATGCTGATGACACCCAACTCTTTCTTTCCTTCTCTTCCTTCACATCTGACCTCCACCTCACTCTTTCTTCCTGCCTCATGGCCATAAAAGATTGGATGTCATCCCACTTTCTTTCCCTCAACACTGACAAGACTGAGGTGCTTTTCTTCCCTCCTAATACTCTCTCCCCTTCTCCCCCTCCCTTCATCCACTTTCCACCTTCCAACCTCCCCATATCTTCCCATACCCGCAATCTCGGCCTCCACCTCGACTCCTCTCTCTCCTTCTCCAACCACATCTCTCTAACCTCTCGAGCCTGTCGGTACCAACTCTATAACATCTGCAAGATCCGCAGCTCTCTCACATTCCATGCTTCCGAACTCCTAATCTCTTCCCTCATTTTTTCCCGCCTCTTCTACTGCTCCTCTCTCCTCTTAGGACTCCCTGTCTCTCACCTAACTCCCCTAAAATCCATCTACCACTCCTCTATCTGTACTCTATGCCTCCTCGGCCCTCGAGACTCTATTTCTTCCTCTCTCACTCAACTTGGCTGGCTTCCCTTCCTCTCACAACTGAAATTTCAATTCCTCTGTCTTGTCTACAAATCTCTCCATGACCTAGCGCCCCCCTACCTTTCCTCGCTCCTCTCATTTTACTCCCCCTCCCGCTCTCTCCGCTCAGCAAACCTCTACCTCCTCACTGTACCCCCAGCCCCATGTGCCTCCTCACGCTTCCGCTCCTTCCAACTCTTGGTCCCCCTACACTGGAACTCCCTCCCGCTCTCCATCCGCTCCACCCCTACCTACTCATCCTTCCGCCACTCCCTGAAAGCTCATCTTCTACACTCCCCCCCTGACTTCCCTTCCCTACCCCTCCTCCCCTTCCCTTGGCCCCCTCCTTTCCCCCATCCTCTCCCTCTTCCCCTCTGACCTTAAATTAGTAACACATACTACCTAAAGGCAATGAGGACACCAGATCACTCTCCCTTCCCTTCCCTTCCCCCGTCCACCCCCCCCTACCTCAAATCCTACACTGTAACTCCCTTCTCCTACCTCCTCCTCTACCCTATCCCTCCTCCCTTCCCCCTTTTAAATAGTTCTACTTATTGTTCTAATGACCTGTTCATGCTAGTATATATGCTTCCCCTTCCCCTCCTCCTCCCTCCCCCCACCTCAAATCCTACACTGTTACTCCCTTCTCCTACCCCCTCCTCTACCCTATTCCCCCTCCCCCTTGTAAATAGTTCTACTTATTGTTCTAATAACCTGTTCATGCTTGTACATAGGTTTATCTCACTTTTGTACCTGTTGTTATATTGTAAAGCGCTTTGGCTTAAAGTGCTATATAAATTCAATAAACATAACATATACATAACCAAGTCATTATTCCACCTAGTAATGGAGTACCCAACTTTTTTGAGTAATAGGATGTGATATTTGGAACGGTTAATTCACTCATTATCCACAGTGTTGACGAAAGACTTATACTACCGATTAATGACATCTTCTCAATTGTCATTGCAGATTGCCTTAGTGAAGATGCTAGTCGAAATCTTTGCAGCTATTGACAAAGTTACTGAGCAAGGAATTGTGGAGTTGGCTAAAGTAATATAATGTCTGAGAAGATTTCTAGAAGATCATTATTATGAATATACATCTAATTATGTTATTTAAGTGTTAGAACTGCAGAACATTTCTAAAAAAAAAAAAACGTCTGCCTGAGCCACCCTAGCTGCCCCGCCCATACAATTGCTTGTAGTGGCTTCAGTGCCCAACTTAAGATTGTCCTTTTGCAAATCAGAATGCTAAATCATTATGTCAGAGGTAAGCAAAGGTTCTGCAGTCTTCATGCAGTGTCAGGGTTGTTCTGTGCGATGTTAATACTTGAAGCTTTCTTGCTGCATGGAATGCGACGACTCCAAAATATGTTCCCAATGTCCAATGCTACTTTTGAGTGCCTCATGCTTGATAAAAACAAAATGTTACCTATTTATGACAGGTGCAAAGTCCACAGTTCTCTTAGTGTGCCTCATACTTGATAATGGGTGTCAACCATGTGAACTTAGACACCCAAAATTGCCATGGTCGATGTCTTGTCTCCTCACTCATTTGGGGTTCTGAACCGTAGTGAACTATTGGGGGGAGCTTGTACTGGCATTATCCATAAGTTTAGACCTTTGTTTGTTGAGAGGAATGAAGTTCAAATTGCAGGCCTTCATTCTAAACCCTACCTCTAATTCGGAGAGTTCATGTTTCAAGCTTGACATCAGCAGTTAATCTATAGCTTATGATACCTCCACTTTGCTGGCCTACTACTACTACCTACTATACCTCAGAACCGCTCAAACATGAGCTGGAGTGGAAAATGAAAGTGTAAAAGTTATTTTAACTTACATTTTATGTACCGCTCACTACAAAATGGCTCCCTATATGTCATTATAAATGCATGGCATGGGTCGGTAGTAGTAGTGGTTTCGTTGATGTGTGTACATAATAGACTTGGTTCGGTTCACCTACAAATAAATCTTTTGTGATCATTCTAACAGGACCTTTGGATAAGTGCGGACTGCAATCTTCAGTAAGGAAGCTCTGGCCACTACCAGTGCACAATAACCAATATATCTCTCAGAGATACAACAGGAAGACACACAGAAGGCGGAGGGGAGATGCTAGAGGAAACCAGTTATTCCTGTCTGCTAGGGAGCCACGGTTCTTTGTGGAACATGAGTGTGCTTTCCCCCTCCTAACTCGCTCCTTGTAAGTAACCTTCCCATACCTGCTGCCCAAAACCCCAGAAGCCCCACAAGCGTGTCTCTTGAGCTTATGTTACTGAATAGGGCTCTTTCAAGAAAACATGACGGGTAGAAGAGGAGTAGTTGTTCTCACAGCCCCTCCCTTGCTGGGACTTGGAGCCACATACTGGCTGAAAAGCTCCAGTGACCTCTGTGAGGGGTCAGTAATGCGAGGCAGACAACTGCTTATAGTTTTCTCAGTATTTGACATTTTATTCCAGAGGAAAAATGCAAATAAGACCTAACTGAGCCGGCCCTAACAGGGAATTTCCTACCTAGTCTAGGATCTAAGGGAAACTCTCATAGCATATGCAACACTAGCCCTCACTCTAAACAACAAAAACAATCCAATAAAAGCATAAACAACATAAATAAAAGATGACCAAACAACCAGTGTCTTGGATGACTTCTATCTGGCCTGGGTAGATCTTCTTCCACAGGAATGTCCAAAGTCAATATCTTCCAAGGAAACAAAAGTCTTACACTAGTTCTTGAAAAGTTCCAAAAACCAAAGGTTCACTTAAACAAAGATCCAGTGGTAACAGCTCCTTCTTGGCTTGTTGGAAAGTTCCCCTTCCAAGTTCCACAAAGATAACAGAAACAATGGTAATCCTAGATGAACTCCGTCCAGATAGAAAGTTCAAAACAAAAGTACCACTTCTACTTTAACAACTCTTCTTCTGCAGCATCTTGAGTACAATTTGTCAGGATGCTTCTTCCAATGTAGTTGCTCTCTCCTTGGCAACTCCCTTCTGCAAATGGTACTGGCAGAGTGTTGGAGAGTGTTGGAGGTAGCTGGCTACATTGGTGTTTCTGTTACCCTTTAGCTGCGGAGCGTTGCAGATGGAACCCATTTCTGTGTGAGACCAGCTTTTGTTTAAAACCCTTACCAGGGTGTGGAGCACAGCGGAGTGTTGGAGAGTGTTGGAGTGGGGGGAGTGGTTTGTCAATACTCTGCGAAGCCTCGGAAACTCTCTGTGTACATGTGTAGCCCGGAGAAAGCTTTGCTCCAGTGCACGTCGTAACAGAGGTGAGCCCATAAACTGTATATGGCTTAGAGTGTGGCTGTGATTTCCTTCAGCTACTCAGTGATATTCCTGCTCTCCCTAAGGAACTCTGAGCTCTGTGACTTAAATACCCATGACATTTATTTCTGCTTCATGGGGTCAGTGGTAAGCGATAAACTCTGAGTTGCTTTAGAAGTGTGCAGTAGTGTTTGGTGTGTTTGCTTTGTTTATTTCTTCCTGACGTGCCGTGGAGGAAGAAAGCGGTTCAACATTGCTTCCCAATTACGACTGCTACCACCTTAAGGAGTTCATTTTAAAAGCATACAGACTCCACGCACCCATGAACTTTTGCTAAATGTATCTCGCTATAAACTCTTGTGACCAGTGACTACATTGGAAGTTCGACGAGGGGGCTTTACTGCTGCTGAATACTTGTAAAAACCTTAACCCCAAGTTTCTTGTATTTTAATTGAACAGTGTTCGGGCTCCTATCTGGGGATAAAACTGCCTTAATGTGTGGGTGTTGAAGCAACAGACTCTACAAGCTTTTATAAACACGGTTGACTCCGGACTTCCCGCACTGTTTTGTAATTTTTAGTCGGGAGAGAGACTTCGTCCAGTATAGCCTATTTGAACTCCCCGACACTGGTATTGAAACCTCGGACGTCGGAACTGCTTCTCGTCATTTTTCTATCTTAACTGTACTGATAAAAGATAAGAGGCCTGCTGAGTCGGGAGAGTGACTGTGGGCAGAATAGCCTTTCAGCTCTTCGACTCCGGCCTTGTTTTGAAAGTGATTCTTCCCTCTTACCCCAAACAAGTTATCTGTTGTGCTGCTTGCAGAGTTGGGAGTCTGACTGTGGGCAAATAAAGCCCTCTAGACTGGTGGCCCCTAGTGGCTATTCAATCTTCTGGGATTACCTACTCCAAACAGTGCCTGGTACAAGTCAGGTGGTTGGGAAGGGCAGGGTTTTTGTCACTGCAGTGATAACAAAATCAGTAAAAGGACCAAATTATGGTGGATACGCTTAGAAGCATGGGCCCTGTGGTTGAGCTCCCAGCCCTGCTGCCCCGTGTGGAGTCAGACCCTCTGAGATCTGAGGGTGGGGCCCAGGATATTAGTCCAAGGGCTTCTTCATCAAGCTGTGCAGAATCTTCATCAATCATCGGAGACAGAGGTCTTATGAGGCCATAGGTGGGTGCGGGATGGAAGGTGACTCTAAGGAGACAGAGAACTCATTGATGGTAACAACAGGACTGCTGAACCAAACTCTCACCAGAATTGAGGAAAACCTCAATGACATTGGGTCAGGGGATGGGAGCAGCTGAGGAATTTAGTATCAGATGTGTCAATAGTGGCACCTGCTATCTCGCATGAATTGGGGAAGTGGGTGAGACTCTTCTTGGACTTTAAGACAAATCAGTGGGCATTGCCAGAGTCCTCAGCCCATGACCAAGGCTTGACTGAGATTATGTTATACCAGCCAGCCTACATGTTCCCAAGCAGAACAGATGCTTCTTGCTCGTCGATTCTGACAAATTGCATCTGTGGGGGTGGGGGCACGAATGAGTAGCTGGGAGGGACCAGAACGGAACATGTCTGGGGCTATGCTGATAAATGATAAAACAACCACAGCTCTACTGCTTTTGCTGCAAATTGATACTTTAACAATATGTTAGGCAACTTTAAACAAGACTCTTTGACCTCTACATGTGGGCAAGGTACTCTTCTTCCTCTGGTATAAGAAAGGGCAGCCTCTTTGCCTCACCTTTATGTATTGCAACTACCACGAAAATCTGTCTTGGCTTCTAGACTGCTTCTTTCTGTCAGCTTCAACAGTCTCAACTTTACAGATAAGTAATTCAGTCTTTTTAATAAGTACCCAACTCCCTTCCCCAGCTTTATGCTCACTGTGATGCTGGAAATGCATTGGAGGGACAGGGCCTCCCTGTCCTTGTCCTGTAGTCCTTTTTCATTTGTGTTCTGTATTGTTTTCTGCCCAGGAGTCCATGTGCAGCTCTCCCCGTTTTTGGTTTGGTGTACAGACCCATGGGATACCCTTATGGCACTCATGGGTGGGGGTACAACCCTGTGCCCCTAGTGTATGTTTTTGGACACCTGTGTGTGGCCCACAGAGCAGGGTATGGGCTGGTAGCAGCTCCATGCTGAATTTGACAGGTGCTCTGAATATCCTACATTTTGGGATACCCAGGCCCTGGCATTGGAATCAGTTGATTCCTGATAGGAAACAAGATGGCCCCTGTGGCCTCTTGCTTTCTATTGCCTATTACCTTGTTTTCCCAAAGTCCTGGGAAGCCCTGACTCTGTCCCTTATCCCTGACTGGCTGCTGGGTGGAAGTTCCATATATGGTGTTTTTGTGAAGTCCAGGCCAGGCTGGCTGGAGCCTTCCCAGTGACTGTATGTTGTGGGTACACCCTGTGGGTGGGACCTGGGTGAATGGAGTGTGTGACCAATATGCACTTCTTGTTGTGGATGTCTGGTTTCTGGTGTTTGACACAATGACTGAGACAGCCCTTTCCGAAACTGGTATGAATGCAGTGTGTAGTGTTGAATGGCTGGGTACTTGTCCCAATACACATTCCTTGCTGTGAGCGTCTGAGGGGGAGGAGAATGGCCTGAATGCACTGTATGCCTGATTGGCTGACTGACTGCTGAATGCCTTTCTGAGTGATTGGTTGCCTGAGTGTGACCCAGCAGAATGAATGGGAGATCCACTAGTATATCACTGCTAGAATTCGTTCAGAAGCTGAAGTAGAAACTGACATTGAAAATGAAGCTGAATCTCGAAGCCAAGCCTGAAGAAGAAGGTTGACTGCTGTCTCCCTTCACCGAAAGCCACCGAAACTGATCCAAGAGAGTACCTGGTTAGGCGCCCTCTTCCCATGGTCCGAGGGACCATGGAGCACCGTTAACCTTCGCCGAAGCTCCCTGGAAGTCAGACGACCCTCGACAGGCTGCCGACTGGAGACTGGGACCGCCGAGGAGAACGAAGATAAGCACCAGACATTCCGTCCACCGTCGTCGACCAGGGTTCCCAGGTTTGCTATAACCGCTGGAGGCCCGTCGAAGCCGTGTTGCCCAGAAGCAGGGACTGCTTGATGCCATTCCATCGACGACCGGAGCCGCAAAGCTCCTTTGCTTAAGACTTTTGATTCACGGACGCGCTCATCCGCACCACGGCCTACCTTATCCCCCTGGAGAAAGCCATCGACTCGCTGAGGAGCATCCACCGGTGGGTTTCCCGCCACCCAAAGACCATAGAGATGCCGGACGACTCAAAGCCCTTGCTGGGCCACAGTTCTTCATAAACTCTTTGCGGTCCTGAACTATCAACATCGAGGTGTCCGCACGCTTCTTACTTGCAGGACATCTTCGCTCCGTCGCCGACGAGCTACGCTGGGACCAAAGCTGCCGCCTCAACGCCGAGTTCACTTTCTTCGAGAAATCTTGACGATCCGTGGCTCTTGCTTTAAAGGGAGCCGCTAAAGAAGGATCCGTCGACGACTCGTCATCAAACTCTGCTATTCCAGGTACATTGGGGTGGTATGGTAGAAACATTGTAGAGGGAAATAAGACTTATTGAACAATATATGGACTGGGCTTCTAGTATATCCTTATTTTACAGGTTGCCCAGGTGGGGAGATCTCCACACAGAACTGTGTCTAGTGGTAGGGGCCAGTATTCTACCAATTGTTCTAACCAACTGCTTTCCCTCCTATATCTATGGTTCGTTACCTTTATTAAGTGATTTGTGTGACATTTGACCAGAGTACAGTTGATGCACTTTAATGAAACCTGATAATAATTGTGGTTCCACTTAGAACCGTATATATTTGTCTTTATAGATTAACTAAGCACAAAGTGAGTTATTGTGATTGTGTATATAACCTTGAACCTTAATTATATAAAGACTGTTTTTTAACTAATACAGTGTGTATACATTGCTGCGTGGGTGCTTGGGGACTACACTGTACTTAAGAACCAGCCTGCATCACCTCCTGAGAAGCTAGGCCTTGATTGCTCAACTACGTTACCAATAATAGAGAATCTTGGCTGGGGTCCTCTGTGCCTCTCCTCTGCCACATAGAGAGCAGGAGTACAGACACGCCCCTCCAGTCTTTACACTCGCCTTCTGATTTCCAGTAGTTACCCGAAAGCTGTATTGCCACTCTTCCAGCCTTGGATAACCTTGTCACCCTTATATCAGAGGGCTCTGTGTTTGTATCAGCTTCAACAACTTCAGAGCATTGGTTTTTGTATCTTAATTGAGTTGGTTTCACTTTATAAAGGAATTGTCTACTGGCTTTGGTAATGCTTGTTCTGCTTGTGACTTCAACAACTTCTACAAGTCTTAAGTATTTTTTCTGAATGTTACAAGAGTCCGTTTTCACTTCTGAAATTAATTTAGGTGTACGTGATTTCTCTTTGATGATAAACTTCAGCTTCAAAACTTGGCGTCCTTTTATTCCGGCAGCACTCTACTTTAACAAGGATCGGGAAACAGAGGTTCCGATACGCAACCTTTCGGTGATGTGAAATATTCTAGTAACACTTTGGGAAAGTCAATTACTACTTCTTGACCAATTACCGATAACGTTCTCCCGCTTAATAGGAGACACGCAACATCCGGGCAATGGTTTTAAAGCAAACAATGGGAAAACAAAGGTTTTCTTCTTATGCACGCACTTTAACTTATGCTGAAAACATGTGATACACATTCCCTTTGTTATTGAAGACTTCCCACGACTGCAAACAACATCTACGCTAGTGTGAATACAACTGGCTACAGTTACGGGCAATGTAAATCTTGTGCTTTGGGAGTATGAAGCTTCACTCACCAGCTCCAAAGTCACAGCATTTGCGAGCGGCTTTCACTTCCTGACTTTCTTACTTCTGCTACTACTGCTACACGCTCTCTTGGGACCTACAAGCCTCTGCAGCACGGGTGTCTGGGGTCCGGCCTCAACAATGCAGAGTCTTCTTTTCTCCAGCTGTCCTTTATCTCTGCATGCCGCTTCAGCCCTCTGCTTTGTCACAGTCCCTGAGGGATTCTGGGACCTGTAGTTCATTTTAAGGAAATTCGACTTTCCTTCTGCTTTACTAATTTTAACAGGGATTTTACTTCCTTTGATGCTGTTAGAAGAGGGATTGTAGTTATAAATAGGAGATGCAACATTTTCCCCACTCTCTGTAGCATACCTTTGATATTGGGGAGGACATTTAGGTATAACAAAGAAATGTTCTGAGGTTGTGACAGATTTAGACTTTTTAACCCCAGATTGTATTAGTTTAGGCTTAACCTCTCTCGGAATAGTTTTAAGATTATCTGAGAAAAAATACCATGTCTCATCCTGCGGAATATCCCCACTACCCTGGGCCTTGTCTCCACCTAGGGGATCCTCCCACAGTACACCACCCCCAGGATTGGCATCAGAAAGCGTCTGCCCTCCCATGGCCACCTTTGAAGAGACTCTAGGCACGGTTTTGGTGGGGGATGCACAGGATTCTCCACACCTCCCTGTCTTTCAAATCCTTAAGATGAGGAAAGCTAAGGAATGCTATGACACTCGTTGTCTGTGGACCAGGGGAATACTACCCTGAGTGGGCTGTCTAGTAGGTAACTCCCCTGTTAGGATAGACTCTACAAGGACCTGAAGTGCATGTCTATCCCATTCCCTGGAAGTTGGGGACAGATAGGCAAGAAGACCAATCAGAATTGGGATATGGTTGGGATGATGTTAGAAGTGTCCTGTAGAACTAGATTCTATACGGAGTAGGTGGGTAGGACATCACACCTAGACATCTGTATTAGTGTAGTAGTTTCTTAGGTGTCAGGCCTTTTGCCCGTGTGACTTTGATGGTGCAGGCAGAGGACCAACTTTAATAGAACGCTGTCAATGACTGAGGAAAGTCCCATCCCCCCGCAACGTCTGGACTCGGAACCCAGAAGGAGGCAGACCGGCACCAAAGGGGTAGCAGGTAAGTGTGTTGGGACGGGAGGGCAGTGTTTCGGGGATGAGTTTTGGGTGGGGATGAAGGTGCAGGGTTGGTGCGTGGCACAGAGGGGATTTTGGGACGTGAAACCCCTGTGGAAGTGAAAATCCCATTAGTGACGGAGAGGGTAACAGTGGGGCCCATTTGTAATGGGTGGGGTAGGAGTGGAGGATGTGAGGGGGACCAGGTCAAAGGGGGGGGGGGGTTGGTCGGAAAAGCCCACTGATAGAACAAAATCCTGCCCTTTGGCGGCCACTCCTGAATAGACAAAGAAAGGTGGTATTTTTGGAGAACCCTCCTCCATGGGGGCGGGATTATGACATAGAGCTGTTTCTTAACACTTGCTTGCTGCATCTCTCTGCCTGTTAGTGTTTCCTTACAGGAACAGGCCTGAATGAGAGATAACAGAGTGAACAAGTGTGAGGAAGTGCTTGGAGCCAGGGATAAAGGAGCAGCGGCAGCAGCTTATTCTGACTCTCTGGTAGGAGCTAGGTCCACAGATTGAGGTTAAGGGCCACGGGGCCTGTGAGAAGCTATTCCTGCCACCTGCCAGGTGAAAGTCATCAGGGAAGGTTCCAAGGTTCACTGTGTGAGGAGGTGTGCAGTGTGAGAGCTGAACGATTAACAGACAACTTGAAACCAGATGCTAGTTCACCATCATGTTTATTCTTTACATTTAAAATGGGGATTAGGGTTTGAATGATCACAGTGGATGGAGTTGGGTTAATGCTAACAAAACATGTAATCCTTAGGACCATAGTCCTCCGTCCTACCCTCTCGCCCTTGTTCAAGGATGCCTTCTTGGCTGGAACGCAGCCACTTGTAGTCTCTAGGAGTCCCTCAAACACTTAGTTCATTGATTGTGACCTATGCTGTCTGGAATGTGCTTTGATCTTGCTTGGCACTTCAACTGAATACCTCCACTTGGTAACCTACATTGGTGCCTGCCTTCTAACAGGCACTAATGCAGATAGTTAGGCCTCAGGGTACAGCTAGCATTCCTCTCCCATACAGCCCCCCCTTTTTCTTCATGCACTTATCGGACCTACCCTGTCTGCTGCCTTAAACCTAGCACTTGCAAGTTGCTGGCTGCATGACCACTGTTTGTTGCCTTTATTATTTATTTATTGTTATGTATCTGTTTCTCCTCTGCTTCAAACTTTCCACCTCTCCCCCCTTCCATTCACTTTTCCCCTCCCTCCTCTCCCATGCACTTGCACGTTCTCAATGTCACTGGGCCTAGTAAGATCACGGTTTTGTTCTCCCCTGTTCCCCTCCCTTGCCTTGTCGCGCTCTGAAACACTTGTGTACGAGCGCGATAGAAATAAAATATCAATCAATCAATCAATCAATTCAAGATTCTTTCTGAGGTTTGCCTCAGCATATGCTTTAGGATTCTTGTTCAACCCTTTATTCTGTCCTTTAAAGACCACCTCCAGAATATTCTTTTTACCAATGTTGTGAAAGCTTTCTCAAGCTGTGGCTTTCTCCCTGGGGTCCCCTGCTCTCTCATGTTTTCACTTCGCTCCTGGTGTTGGTTTAATACTATCTCTCCCTCATGTTCCTCTGCCACTCACTCTCTTACCTTATGGATCCACTCTGCTCATCTATTATGTCCTTCCTTTGGTCTTCTTCCACCTCTTCTATTGCCTTTGCCTCCTCATTCCTGTGTTCCTTTTCCCACCACCTTCTCCCCACTAGTGTTCTTCTCCTTTCCTTTCACATCCTCTCCTTTCTCTTTCCTTCTCTTCTCCACCACCCATGTACATCCATGATGATCTGCCATGCTCTACTCTGCACCTTCACACTCTGCCTCCAAAATCCCACTCCACTCATCTGCTGTGTTTGGGTTATTTGGGATCTGGAGTTGCTTCTGGGCCATGTAACTGTGACTGGTGTTGGGTGTGTGTAATGTGCTATCATATCTGTGGTTTGGGTAGGACCTGTGTCAACCACTGATTTCCCCAGGTGACTTTGACTGCCTAGTGGACGGCCCTCTGCTTCTGCTGCCCAAGGTTACAAAGTGTATGTTTGCTGCCTTTGAAGTAGTGTGACTGCAGCCCTAACTCCGACAATTCTCCCCAATAGCCACCGGCTCTTTTTGGATTCCCCCTCTGATATGAGTTTTAGTTTCTTCTTACATCTCTGGCCCTATGCGAGTTTCATGAGTGGGGCCTGGGACATTTTTCATGAGTGGTTCTTTCGAACATCTCTGGATGGAGGTTGGTCTGTTTATGGCTTGCTTCTTATTTATAACTTCAACATAGGCCATGGTTGAAAGGCAATGATTGTTGTGATGCTGGAAATGCATTCGAGGGACAGGGCCTCCGTGTCCTTGTCCTGTAATCTTTTTTCATGTGAGTTCTGTATTGTTTTCTGCCCAGGAGTCCATGTGGAACTCCTGGCAGTGCAGCTCTTCTGCTTTTTGGTTTGATGAACAGACCCCTGGATACCCTTATGGCACCCAGGAGTGGAGGTACAACTCTGTACCCCTACTGTATGTTTTTGGGCACCCATGTGTCGCCCACAGAGCAGGGTGTGGGCTGGGGGCAGCTCCATGCTGAATTCGACAGGTACTCTTGAGTATCCTCCATTTTGGGATACCCAGGCCCTGCCACTGGAATCTGTTGATTCCTGATAGGAGACAAGATGGCCCCTGTGGCGTCTTGCTTTCTATTGCCTGTTACCTTGTTTTCCGAAAGTACTGGGAAGCCCTGACTCTGTCCCTTCCCGCTGACTGGCTGTTGGGCGGAAGTTCCATATATGGTATTGTGGGGAAGTCCAGGCCAGACTGGCTGGAGCCTTCCCAATGACTGTATGTTGCAGGTACACCGTTGGGGTGGGACCTGGTGTTAGGGAGAATTCTCAAGAATGTGCTAATTTCCCTTTCCTTTTGAGACCCCCAGCAACTTTGCTGGATTTCTAGGATTTTAATTTCTACCGGGAAAGATTGTGAGCCTTTTTCCCCACTCTTTCATGCATTTTGATGTGTGTTTTACTTGTGTGTTCTTTGGATATGGAGTTTTAAAACAACTCCATAGGCATCATATTTTTCTGTGTGTCACACCACACCATCAGTACAGTGGCACAGGGGTGTCTTTCAGACTCCCCAAGGTTTAAATACCTTCTCTGGGACTGACTACTGTCTCCCAGAGCATGTAAAGCTGAATTGACTTTACTAGTATTTTTAAATTTACAGACCCAGCACACACTATCTTCCTATAGAGTGCTGGAGGGGTTGCCTAGCATCCCCTGAGTCTAAACACCCATGTAACAGTCAAATGTTACCCTTTCCCACTTGAAATAGCTGGTGGCAGTGGTTTGGAACAAAGTACCATGATTTTTCCCGACCGCGAACACCAGTAGATAAAAATCAGACCAGCCTAGTTTTTCAATATGGCAACCAAGACCTATCTGTAAAAACAAACTCTGTTCAACTTTTTTCGCCATTTCTTTTTGGAAAGGTCCTTCTTGTGTTTGTCTCTGTGCGCCAAACCAGGTTTAGGCCCTTTGTTCGTTGGCGGGCTTTAGTGCTGAAGCCCTCCTCTGTCGCTTGAGTGTATGGGGTGGACAGGATGTGAGGGAGGTGTCCAAAACTCCCTGTGCTTAGTCTCCTAGGAGACTTGAATGCACTCTGGCGTGATTGGCCGGCTGGCTCTCCGGCAAGGACGGCCGCCCTGCTGTGAGAGTGACAGTCAGACTGGAATGAATGGGGGAAACTGTTTAAAAGCAGGTCTCTGGGACTTGGAAAGGAGAGTCGACCACTGGAACGAAAGAACCGAAGACGAGCTGAAGGAAGACGACTGCTGCAACTCCTGGTCCACCGGTGAAGCCCTGCTGCAGGTCTGAATTGCCTGAAACTCCATCGACAGAGAAGCCCTTCAAGGTTAACCTCTTCCCTTCAGTTTGGTGGGAACAACCAACTCGTAAGCCGCCTGGACACCGTCCCCATACTGGTCGAATTTTCTCCACAGTGCTGTTGAAAACCGGATAGCCAGTGGGAAGGATACCAATTTGTGGTCTTTAAGACACTCACACCTTAAACCGACGTTTTCCCAAGCTTGTAGCCTCTTCCCTGGGCAGTGCAGGAACCTCCCGATGTCCTCCTTCTTGTCCCCATGACTGAATCTCAGGAACAGCGAGATCTGCAGGAACTGCCAGGAGCAACTGCCTCAGCTACAGCTTTTCGTCACTTACAAGGTACTGTGCAAGTGCGGTGCAGAACTCTGTTTGGCAGCGGTGAAAGTTTGTGAAACTTTTCCAACTTTGCAGGCTTGTCCTTCCCTAAACCCACATATAACTTTTCGCCTGACCAAATTCTTCTAAGAACCATGGCAAAGACTTAACAGTTTACTACCAGAACTATGCTATCCTATACAAGACTCTGAACCAATGACTTTGGCCCAGGCCTATTGAATTGAATTGCTGATTGTAGTGAACTGAAACTATTTGCCCTTCCGCTACAAAGTATTTGTGCTATCTTTCTTTTAACCTTGTCTTTTTACCCATTTTTCAAGTAACTGAAGTGTCATTTTGCTCCCACTTCAGAGGAGCTGAACTTGTTCAAAAACTGATTGGGTGTGTATTGTAGTATATTAGATTGTACTATTGAGCTGCTCTTACTAGTGGAATGTTTTCCAAATGACTGTGTAAAGAAATGCATATTCATTTACCAAGAAACCTTGAGTAAGTGTTTGTTTGAATCATTGTGATTGCAAGTCCTTTGTGTAACCTATTGTACTGCTCACTTTACTTTTGAGATAAGTCTGGCTGCTCACCCACTACTACCACAGTACTGTGTAGTACAGGCTTGTACCAAAGGTGAAATTGTACTTACACTTGTAGTCTTAATTGTGTGTAGTGTTCCCAAAGGTTACTGCATATGATTCTGCCTAACAATGGTGTACAGCAGTGGTATAAAGTATAGTTGTCACATTTAGAGTGCTACTCTTACCTTTGTACAAATAACCTTCAAAAGGCTAAGCACCACTAGAGAAGCAATTTTTTTATCATGTCTGATATGGATAGCCACAGACAGGAGACCCTAGTCACTTTAACAGTTGATCTATTTAGAGAAATGTGTAAAGCTAGGAATCTCACTGGAAAAGGCAAAAAGGTTGAATTGATAGAAACGTTGTTGGAATACCAAAGTCTGAGGAGTGGGTCTGAAACACCTACCCCTACAGCAAATGTGAAAAATATGAGGATGATAATGTTTCAGAGGGTAACTCAAATATTACTGATGAGTTAGATGAGGCAGAAGAGTCTCAAAATGTATGCCCTGTATTACCTCTACCTGCTCATAGGCCTCAATCCTTGACCACAGGGACCCCATCAGGTCCAACACTAAGTCCTGAATTTGTCTCTCTGGAAAGGATGAGACTAGAATTGGAATTCAAAACAATCCAAGCCCAAACGGAAAGCAAACATCAATAACTTAAGCTCAGAGAAATGGAGTGGAATCATGCACTTGAAATGAAAAGGTTGTCTCTTGAAACTGGTTCTCTCCCAGAATCTTCCAGGTCTTCAAGTCCTAAGAGGCCTTGCATGCCCAAAGATGCAGTAAGTATGTATAAGGTTAAGCTTGATATTTTGGATTGGTTGGCTGCTTTTGAATATAACCATGGGATTCAAGACATTACAGGGAATCAGCTGATTCCTTGGCTTTTTTCTAGGCTACCTCCTGTTGCAACTGATGTGGTAATGGAGATGAGGGAAATAGAAAGGAGTATGAAAGTGTGAAACTAGCTTTAATAGCCAGGTTTGGGAAGACCCCTTCCCAGTATCTTAAGAGGTTTAGAACTCTCAAAAAGCATGATGGTTCCCTTTGGGCTACCTGGGTGACTGAATGTTTGAAAAACTTAGATGGGTGGGTTAAGGGTTACAGAGTTAACACTTATGAAGGTATGAGAAATCTGTTTATGTTGGAATCTATTTATGATGCCTGCTCTCCTGAGCTGAGACAGCACTTGGCTGACTCTAAGGCAATTGATCCAAAGAAGTTAGCAAGGGCTGCTGACTTGTGGGTTGCCAACAGGGCTACTCTCAAGGATTCTGGGGTAACTCAGAAGAAGGATGAGGGAAAGCAGCAAAAGAAAGACAACAAAGAGAATTCTAATACCTCCACTACAAATATAACAAGGGTAAGCCCCCTGGGAAACCAAATCAGGCTAGTGTACCTCCTGGTGCTTAACCAGAAGGAGGTCAGAACAAACCCCCATCCATAAAGACATTTGGGAAATGTTATGCTTGTGGGTCAACTGACCATGTGAGAGGGGAACCCAGATGTAAGGGTAAACCTTCAGGGATCCACACTGTCTCCTTAGCCTTCTCCCCAGAGAATGACGTACCAATGGCAAGTGGGAACTTTCACTTACTGGCTGAGGAACCCATGAAAGTCTTAGACAGTGTTTCTTTAGTGTCCCTGGGTCTGTGGGAACAGCAGAACTTGGATGTCCACAATTCCATTCCAGACAATACTAAAGAGTATTACAAGGACAGTGTTATTTTGAATGGTCAGGAGTAGGGGTGTACCGAATAGTACATTTACTATTCTGCCGAATACCGAATAGTTGCACAATTATTAGGCCGGAACCGAATAGTGAACCGAATAGTAGATGGAGGGAGTGCTGGATATTTTAAATTGGAGAAAGACAAGCGTAAGTTATGAACTATTAACGTTTCCCACACAAAGGTTAAGTTGACATGTTTGTCCTTAGAGAAACATATGCAGCATGAGAGCCTGATAGCATGTTTGTCAGGGTGGTATAAAATGCTCCAGGTTCTGAGGTGACACTCCTTTTCACGGAAAATACACACACGTCGCAGTGTGGGGAAATTGATTATATAGGGACTTATTTGCAGTGGAAAGTAGTTTCTAGCAAATGCAGCTGGGGTTTTGCTTTGGAGAACGGTGTAGTATTGGTCTTTAAAAGCACTTGTCTGCTTCAGGGAGGGGCTTTATTTTATTGCATGTTTTCAGGGAAGAGAGCACAATATACAGGGAGTCTTTCTGGCAATGTGTCCCGTCAATGGCTACTCCCTGCTGTCCTGGCTGCCTGGAATCTATTTGTATAATCTATTGTTTGTGTCTGAACAGCTAATGCCTCTGGGGTGTTTCTGTGGAATTTGAGAGCTGCTAAAGGAACTGCCAGGCTCCAGATGTGAGACCATGCAGCCCCCACCCTCCACAGCCTCAATCTCCTCTTGAAACTGCCCAATGACAGGGCGGAGGGCCAACAATGCCACCACCCACGATCGGCCGCCTTGACTAACAATGGGCAGTGGGCTGTGGCCATTTACATGCAAATCCGGTGCTATGTTGAGGAGGCGGCTTTAAAATGCTCCATTAGTTTGGGACTGCTCTGGTGGTTCAGTGTGCAGGCTGAGGCCCACCAAAGGGGTTTACTGCACTGAGCCTCTAATATGCTGATGGCCCGAGGGGAGGCCCGGCGTGCCAGCCCAAACTGCTCTGCACACCATATGGCAGCACACAAGCAACACAGGGCGATTAATAACTGGAACAGTTTTGAGCTTGGCGGGTGCGGGGGGCGTAATCTTGAATCCACGGATGTAAACACAGCTGCGCCCGCAGCACAGGACAGCGAAGATGAAATTCTGGAGGTGCAGATGAGAGCCGGGCGCAGGAGAGGGGATCAGTTTCCTCAGCTAATAAGTGCAGGCAGTGCCTGGGGCAAGTAGAAAAGCCACATAGAGTGACTCTGACCGCACAACACCGGGAAGCTGCAGCATATGTTATGCATATGTCAAGCCTTGATGACATATCTCACTTTGAAATGGGTGCCTCTGTGTGCCACATGTTCTGATTAGCTGCAACATACGCTGCAGGCTCCTGATTGACACAATGACTGCATTTCGAGGCAAAAAAGCCCACCCGCTGTGATATTACCAAATGGTTACGCTACACGGCTGTCATCTGCATGGTACTAATCTGAGTCAGTCCAAAGGAACCTGGCGAACACGTCTATTTCCATTCTGGGTTCAAATGACCGACCATACAAAAGCGTGATGATCATTTCTAATTAAGAGTACATCAAAAGGTCATCTCAGGCGAAGCCTGGAACGGGGGAACTGTGCTGCGTAGAAGCAGGTGCTCCAGCCTCCATACATCCTTCTGCATGCTGGGGCATTGGACGCACTTGAGACGGTGCCTTCGGCGGATCCATGCGAGAAATGTGCGCTCCTCCCAAATCCCCCAGCCTCCCAACACTAGGCGTCCACTGGGAACGGGCCGCTGGAACCTTTCCAAACCCGCAATGTTTTTACAAGCAAGCAATCAACGTAAGACCGCATGTTTAAGGATGTATTAAAATCAGTCGTTTTCAGAAGGGAAAAGAAACACAAAGCGACTCCGAGGAGACTAGGGGTGCGTGTAACTTCGGCTTCGAGTAAGTATTCAATTAGGCATTTTGCCAAAGCCGAATATGTAATTGTTTGCTGGAATTTGCCCGAATACTTACTCGAAGCCGAATTTCGGTACACCCCTAGTCAGGAGACCCCTGCCATCAGAGACACTGGGGCCAGCGTTACTGTAGTTGATGAATCTTTTTTCAAGGTAGAGGATGTTGCTAAGGCACCCAAATACCTAACCAAGCTTGCTGGAGGCCCTGTACAAATGCTTCCACAGTTACCAGCTCTCATCCAATGCAATGACATGACTGTCAAGATACCTATAAGTGTGCAGAGTGAAGTACCTAGGAGAGTCCTGTTGGGGAATGACTTAAAAATTCTTAGAGTTGTATCAAGCACCACCAGGCCTCTGAGCAATAGGAAACAGGAGCAGACTAGGAAGGCCAGAGAGAGTACCTTAAAAGGCTCTCAAGAGGAGATTACAGAGGAAATTATAACTCCCAATCCACAGGATTTACTGAATACAACTTCAAAAAAGAAGGAGGAAAAGGGGAAACCTAAAACCTCCAGGAAGAAATCAGTCAGCACTTCTGTGCTACCAACAAGGACATCCCTGAGAGGACTGTTCAAAGTCACACCTGTGACTCCTCCACCAGCTGAGGCTGAGTGTGTGGAGCAACCTTGTGTGATTGAATCAGCTGCCGTGGAATCAGAGCTGGAAGAAGACCTTGCTCCTTTGGAGATCTGGATCCTGCAAACCATGCTGAGCTGCAGTCTTTACTGGCAGAAGGTGGACCCTGTAGGGCAGACTTCAGCAGAGGTCAAAGAGAGTGTCCTACTCTTGAAGGTCTTCGACAACAGGCTGCTAACCAACTTGATGGGTAAGAAGTTGGGAAGCACAGGTTGAACTGGGAAGATGGCCTCTTCTACAGTGAACCAACTGAGTCTATCCCAGGGTACTACAGAAGACTTGTAGTACTCCTAGAAAGCAGACTCCAATTCCTACAGTTAGCCATGAGATACCTTTGGCTGGTCACTTGAGTTTCAAGAAGACCAAGGAAAGGCTTTCTTTATACTTCTACTGGTCTAAGCTGGGGTCTAATGTAGATAAGTTCTGTAGGAGCTGTCAAACTTGCCAAACCTCTGGCAAGAGTGGAGCCAAGAATGTGGCACCCTTGGTGCCTCTCCCAGTGGTGGGTGTCCCTTTTGAGAGGGTAGGAATTGACATTGTTGGTCCCTTAGACCCTCCAACCTCTTCAGGAAACAGGTCTATCCTGGTTGTAGTAGACCATGCTACTAGGTATCCTGAAGCCATACCTATGAGGACTGTTACAGCTCAGGCTGTGGCTAAGGCCCTACTTGGTATTTTTACCAGAGTAGGATTTCCTAAGAAGTTATCTCTAACAGCGGATCTAATTTTATGTCCCACTACATGCAGGCCATGTGGAAAAACTGTGGAGTAACTTACAAGTCCTCAACTGCCTACCACCCCCAGACAAATGGATTGGTAGAGAGGTTCACCGGTACAATGAAGAGCATGATAGGTGCTTTAGAGGAACCCCTTAGGAGAAAGTGGGACCTTCTACTGCCATGCCTTCTCTTTGCTTATAGAGAAATCCCTGAGGAGGGATATGGACTTAGTCCCTTTGAGCTTCTCTATGGCCATCCAGTTAGAGGCCCCTAGGCCCTGATTAAGGAGGGGTTGGAGTGTGCTCCTTCCCCAAGCCAGTGAGAGTCACTGACTATGTGATAGGTCTCCGGAGGAGAATGTTACACATGATGGCAGAAGCATCAGGTAACTTAAAAGCAGGTCAGGCTCTGGTCAAATATTGGCATGACCCGAAGGCCAACATGTGTAACGCTCACCTGATTCCCGCAGAGGCGCCGGTCTTGACTGGGTGAATGCCGTATCTTCAAAGGTGATGTGTAACACACGGTTGGCTCTTTGGGCTGGACCTCTGTGCACTGTATGTCTGACTCAAAGAGTAAGATGTCTGCAGATAGAAAATATGGGATTAATGAACTGGGGTTATTGGGTGCCTCTCTCCTCTTCCCTTTCTCTTCTCCTGTAGAACCCCAAAGGTTAACGCCCTCACCTTAGGTAAGTGAACGCCGAGCTCTCCATCTGCCTCGGGGCAGGGTGCCGTAACCAGTTTCTTCACTGGATAAGGGTGCAGGCCTCTTGACCTCAGAGGACTGCTGTCCGTCGTTAACTGCACGAACGGTAAGTTCTGGGCACTTCAAATGTCTTAAAAGTCTTTTGTAATGATATCTCTTGTTTTGCAGGGTTCCGGCGATGGCGGATGGCGGGCTGATGAGAGTTGAGGATCGAACCCGCATGAGGAATAGAAGCGCCTGGAAGCACGTAAGTAAGCGCTTGTAGCCTGCTTCACGATGCGCACTAACTGTCCCTTTTATCTTGCAGGTACAAGTTCGGAGCTTTAGAGAAGCTGAAGGGTGCTGGAATACCCACTGGATTCGGCGTGGGAAGGAGTAATGGCACGTGAGTAATAAAGTTGCCCAATGTCTTTAAACGCACCTTCTTTTGTCTTTCAGATGCGGGGTGCAGCGCCGAAGGCCTCCGGAGCGTGCAAAGAGCTGGTAAGCTTTTGTCTTTCAGATGCCGGAATGCAGTGCGAAGACCTCCGGAGCATGCGAAGAGTAGGTAAGCCTTTGTCTTTCAGATGCCGGAATGCAGCGCGAGGCGTTGGTGACAGCCGATGGACCAGGTAAGAGATGCGCTGCCACTGAAGACCGTAGTGCTAACCTGTTCTTTCTTTGTCTTTACAGGTGCTGCTGAAGACTGGATTCCAGGATGGTAAGCATTTGTTCCCTTAGGCCCAGGATCAGAAGCAGAAGACACGATGAGCGTTCTGCTGCAGAGAATGCAGAATAACACAAAGCAAGATTCATCCATCGGGTGTGGTTTAAATAGCCTCCTGTAGTGCTTAGGTGTCTCCTTCCACAGCCACGCCTAGGTAAGAAAAGAGTTCCTGCTTTCCAGAAGAGTCCCAGTATTCTGAACCTAGGGAGTGGCTCCTGCCCCACCCAACAGGAAAAGTAGTCCCAAACAGAAGAGGATCAGGGGTTCAACTGGCAGGTAAGTAAGCAGCATGGTCTGCTGCAGGTAAGTCCACCCAAGCATTATGAGCCCGGCGCTTCCAGCGCTGGGACTGGGCATCTTTATGAGCCTGGTGCCACTGGCGCCAGGACAGGGTCCAAAAGGTCCCAATTGGGACTGGCTGGCACTCGGAACCGGGGTTATGGGTCTGCTTCCAAGGGAGTCGGGCAAGTCCTGATCTTTTGGAAGCAGAGATCATGACAACATGGTTGAGTTTACTCAAGACCGGCAAGTTTTAGTTATGGTTCCTACAAGGCAGAGAGCCTTACAGGACAAGTGGATAGGACCCTTCAAGGTTGTGGGAAAACTTGGAGAGGTCAACTATCTGGTTGACTTAGGCAATCCTAAGGAGGCTCCCAGAGTCTTTCACACCAACCGTCTAAAAGCTTATGTCTCAACACCAGAAGTGGGAGCTTTGCTTCTAGCTTCAGCTCAAGAGGAGGAGGAGAGTGAACCTCTACCTGACCTACTCAGAAGCCAGCCTTTAGATGAGAAAATAGAAGAAGTCAATCTCTCTTCTAATTTGACATCTAAACAACAGGAGGAGTGCACATTTCTGTTAAATCAGTTTTCCTCCCTATTTTCACTATCACCAGGCTAGACCTCTTGGGGCCAGCATGATATTCTCACTGGTGACTGTTTACCTGTTAAAAGCAGAGGTTACAGGATGTCAGACCATGCAAGGACCCACACAAAGGAGGAGGTCAACAAGATGCTTGATCTCGGGGTAATAGAGCCATCTACATGTCCATGGTCTGGTCCAGTTGTACTAGTGCCAAAGGCAGGATCCAAGGAGTTGAGATTATGTGTGGACTATAGAGCCCTTAATGCAGTCACTAAGACTGATGCCCACCCTTTACCAAGGAATGATGAACTGGTGGACAAACTTGGCTCAGCCAAGTACCTCAGTACATTTGATCTCACTTCAGGCTATTGTCAAATAGCACTGACAGACCATGAAAACTGCATTCTCAACCCCAGCAGGCCTCTACCAGTTTAAGGTAATGCCTTTTGGACTAGAGAATGCACCTGCTACATTCCAAAGGATGGTTAATCAAGTTCTGAATGGGATGGAGGACTTCTGCATGGCATACTTGGATGACATTGCAGTGTTCAGCCCTACTTGGAAAGAACAGGTTGACCACTTAGGATATGTTTTGCAGGCTCTTGAGCAGGTCCATATGACCATAAAGGCAAGTAAGTGTCAAATTGGTCAAAGCAAAGTGGTCCACCTTGGACATGAGGTATAAGGAGGTAAAATCAAGCCATTGCCTAGCAAAGTACAAGCTGTATAAAACTGGGCCACCCCTACTACTCAAACCCAGGTGAGAGCCTTCCTAGGCCTCACTGGTTACCTCATGAACTTCATAGCGAACTATGGGACCATAGCTTTTCCCATGAATGTAGTCTCCTCACCCAAATTTCCTAAGAAGGTCAGGTGGAATGAGGAGTGTACTCAAACATTTGAAGGCCTAAAGAAAGCCCTTTGTCAAGCTCCAGTCCAAAGAGCTCCTGACTATAACCTAACCTTCATTGTGCCGGCAGGTGCTTCAAATACAGGTAGAGTCAGCTGGATGAGAAAGGTAGGGAGCACCCCATTTCCTTCATCAGCAGGAATCTGAAGGAACCTGGAACAAGGTGGGCAACCATTGAAAGAGAATGTTTTGCTATTTTGTGGTCACTGAAGAAGTTTAGGCCATACTTGTATGGGTCTACTTTTGTGATTCAGACTGACCGCCAACCCTTGAGATGGTTGATGCAAATGAAAGGGGAAAACCCTAAACTACTGAGATGGTCAATCAGCCTGCAAGGGTTTGATTTTCTATTGAACACAGGTCTGGTGTCACCACCAAAATGCTGATGGTCTCGCCAGGATGTTTGACCGACGGGAGTAAGGAGATTCATCCAGGAGTGGATTAAATCCTCGTGTCCCTTAGTATGTGGGGCGGACGAGTGTTAGGGAGAATTCTCATAAATGGCTGATTTCCCTTACCTAATGAGTCCCTCAGCAGCTTTGCTGGATTTCTAGGGTTTATTTTTTTCACCTGGTAAGAGTGTGAACCTTTTTCTGAATCTTACATGTGTTTTGCTGTGTGTATTTATTCAATTTGTGTGATCTTGGGCTCTGGGGCCTCACCTACTCCATGAGCATCCTTTGTGTGTGTTACACAGCACTTTCAGTGCAGTGACGCAGGGTTGTCTTTTAGACTTCCCACTGACTCCATTTTTCTGGAACTGACTACTGTCTCCCAGAAACATGTAAAGTTGCCATTAACTTTATCTAGTCTCTTTAAACCACAGACCCAGTACACCCCATCTTACATGGAGTATTGGAAAGGGTTAATTCATATCCCTTTTTGTCTGTTTCTCTTGGAGCACTGTTTTGCTCCCTTTTCATCAAGACTTAGCTGGTGGCAGTGGTAACTACCCTATTTTTTCTACCGCGGTGGTACTGTTTTAGGCTATTATATTAGCCTCGAACATAAACCCGCTTGACCAAATATATTTTATTTCGGCTCCGGCTGGGTTTATTCGCCGCCATTTCTTTTTGTTAAAGTCTTTCTCGTGTTTTACTCTGCGCGCCAAAAAAGGTTTGGCCCCTTTGTTCGCCGTCTTTTCGCGGACTTCTACACAGAAGCCCTCCTTAAGGCACCTGAAAGTCTGGGTAGGCAGGATGTGAGGGAGGGGTTTTAGGACCCCTGCCATGGGTTCCCTTGGTAACCCAAGTCACACTCCTGTATGATGGGCTGGGGGACTGTCCTTGCCAGGACAGCCACCCTGCTGTGTGAGTGACAACCAGGCTGTATGAATGGGGGAAAACTGCATAAAAAGCAGGTCTCTAAGACTGGAAACGCAGAGTCGCCACTGGAACGAAAGAACCGATGAGGAGCTGACAGAAGAGGACCCCTACAACGACTGAACCGCCCAGTGAAGCCCTGCTGCAGGTCCGAATCTTCAGATTCCGACGTCCGAGAAGAACCTCCAGGAAACTTCTTCCCTTGAGCTGGTGGGACCAACCAGTTCGCCCAAACTTCAAGCCAGGACCTCTCCTCTGGTCGAAGTTGCTGTACAGAGCTACAATGGGCCGGATAGCCAGGAAGGTCGGACCCTGCTTGGGTTTTAAGGAGCGCACCTTTTATTTGTTGCTTTGCTCTGCTGCTAGTTTCTTCCCTGGGTAGTGCAGGCCCCTCCAGTCTTCCTACTTCTTGTCAGTTCGACAGTCGCTTCAGGAACAGTGAGCCTGCAGGAACTACCAGGAACGTCCACCTCAGCTACAGCTTCCTCTCCGTTTTAAGGTACTGTGCAAATCCGGTTGTTCGTTTCGTTCAGCCGCGGTGAAAGTGTTTGAAATCTTTCTCCAAACCGAGGGCTTGTCCTTCTCTTCTCTTTGAACTAACTTTTCTGCCAACCAACCTCATCCGGAACCCGTGGCACGAACTTCACTGCGAACTACCCTGAACCGTGTGATCTTGAGCAAAAGACTTTTGACCTAGTGACTTTGGCCCTAAGCCTTTTTTACCTGATTCTATCTTTGTAGTTCCTCTTGCTCAATTGCCCTGAGTACTTACCTGTTGGTGTGGTTCAATGTTTATTAACTTTGTCTTTCCCTCCCTTTTAAATTGCTGGAGTGCCAATTTGCTCCCACTTCATTTTGTGAGGTTAACTTGTCTGGAACTTATTGGGAGTGGTGTGGTGTATTAAGAGTGTGATTTTTAAACTGCTTTAATAATAGTGAAATGTTATACAACTGAAGAGTAAAATAAATGTATATTCTTTTACTTGAAAACCTTGAGTCAGTGTTTGTTTGAATCATAGTAATTGCTGTCCTTTGTGTAACTATTTGATACTGCTCACTTACTCTTGAGATAAGTCTGGCTGCTCAGCCATCACTACCACTTTAACTGTGTAGTACGGGCTTGTACCAAAGGTGAATTTGTACTGTCACTTGTAGTCTTAATTCTGTGTGGAGTTCCCAAAGGGTACTGCATATAATTCTGCCTAACAGTCTCCCCAGAATTCAAAGGATTCCTACCCTAGGGTTTGTCATTGCACAGCGGAGTATATGTGTATGAATGTTGACAAGTTTACAGACAACTTAAGGTGTATGAATGTATGATTTGCACATCTTTCTGTGAACCTAGCATTTGCTGTATACAACATAACACATTGGTAACTAACACTAGAGAGGCTCCTTTGCCAGAGCCCAAAGAAGACGCATCCTACCTGTTGGATATTGAATAGAGGGGTATATGTGTACTGATGTTTCCAAGATTCCAGACATTTTAAGTTTCAGAGTTTGATAATTGACTGTGACCATAGCACTTAACGTTAGGAAAGGATCATGACCAATTGGTAGCTGCAACCACAGAAGCTAATGGAAATCCACCCTACATTTCGGGCCTTGAACATATGGGTATATGTGTGTGTTCCAAAGTTGCTAAGTCTGGGGAATCCAAGTTGTCAATTTAAAATGGTCATAGCATTTACCAGTACCTGAAGAACTGATGCGATAATTCATTGAAACCAAGGGAGTTCTTACTGAAATGTAGCACAGATATGTTTATTATTTAATAGCAATCTAGTTATTATATCACTTGCACAGATTGCACCAGGAGTTTTAATTAAAAAAGAAGCATTAATTGAACATCAAAGAAATGCAAATAAGGAATTAGGAACCATGCATAAGTAACCAACTACAGACAAATATCAATAAATGGGGCTGGCAATTGTTGATCGTTTATGACACTCCTTAGACAAATAACTTAATGATTTTGAAGGCCATTAGTGAATTGAGGGCTAGCATAAACCTATGGATATCAAATCAGTTGCAGATACTCACATTTCCAGTGGGCCATGTTAGAGGAGCTGCGTAGCCCTGGCAACCCGGAGATGATTTCTTTTCCTTTTTACAGCACTGATGGCGACAGGGCAAATGACCGGGTGGACACAATCTCCTGTAAAGGAAAGTAAAGGTTTTTAAGTGCTGAGATTTCTGCAGAAGAAACTCAAAATCCTTGACTGTGTGTCACTCGGCAGTGGTGTTACACTTTACAAACCTCACATGTTGAAGCGGACCCCATCAAAGGGCGCTATCTTTGAACAGCTCTAGCTGGCTAGGGCAGATTCGAGGGTCCAAATCAAAATAGCAATCTACCCACTGATTTCAATTGAGAATGTTGATTGTCCCATTGCCCAACTTGTTTGTAACTGATGTTAAGGATATCCTTTTCCAGGCAGCTTCAGCATTCTTTCAGGGGATTCAGGATATGGAAGCTGGTCTCCCCTATCAATAGCCTTAATGTGAGGGCCAACATTGTTCTTGAAGATACAGGTAGAAGGTCTAAGCACTTTCTAGGGATACATTCATGTGAAGAGGTGCAGCTACAATGGAAGCTATAGATGGTTGAAAGTAACAAAATATAAAGAAATAGAGATATGGAAATCTGGTTAAGACTTTACATGCTTCCTAATGCAGTATGCCTAAACTATCAATCACCTTTTTCATCATATTATGTTTCACAGCAAATCCCAAGAAAAGGGAACCATTTGTTTGGAAGACTGGACATACATTTGTATTTGTATCAAGGGGTGAAAGACAACCAGAGCAGCAACAATGAAACAAGTAGTTGTGCTGCACAACACGGCACAGGAAACCTTTACCTTGAAGTTGCAATGGAAGCCTGATATTATGGTGATATACATGGCGTAATGATCTGACTTCATTAAGAAGGGGCTGTCTATTGGCAGCTATGAGGGCTGCTTTGATATCATAAGCAAAGGATTTTAGAAAGACAGTGATAATCTAGTCAAATAACAACCCCAGATTCAGATGATGTGGGGCTGTTGAAATGTGCCACAGAAAACCAAACATTACACTGCCTAGGCTTTGCAGGAGGCTGCTTTTGGGGTGATATGGCATGGCTTGATTTACCTTCATACATCTGGATATTATGCAGGTAACAAGGTTTCATAAATTTGACATGGTCCTGGTCGGGGTATTGGAATGTAGGGTCAGAATGGGGGTTATTATGACCCTGGCGCTAGCCGTGCCGGTAAATACTGGCACGGCTGCCGCCGGAGTCATGAATTTTCCGGCATCCAGGAATGGGCAATTACCGGGGCATTACAGCCCCGGCAGACCCGGTAAATGCCCATTCCTGGGCGCTGGAAAATGTTGCTCCCCATTCCCATTTCAGTCCCTTAAGACTCAATGGGAATGGGGGAGGCCAGTAGCACCGGCACCATTCAAAATGGTGCCGGTGCTAACGGCAGTGTCTGTGGGCGGCCCACAGAACTTGTAGTTTGCTGGTCCAGTAACAACAGTACCGACACGCCTACCGGTACCGTTGTTACCGGACCGGCAAACTTGTAATGAGGTCCAATGGTATCTTAGTGCAAAGGGGAATTACAAAGGGATAGTTGCAAATGGAAAATTAAATTTGCCTTCTTGCCCTTGGGATGCTGAAGAAGCTTGAATAACGTGTGTACCAAGAGAAGTAGCTTTGTCCTTTAACTTTGGCATTGGCAGTAGGGTGCCTTGGCATGGGGTGCTGGGGTGATATTTAAGAGCATACATTGAAGGATAAAGAGTTCATCTGGTTTCTAATAGGGAGACTATGGATGAAAACATATATATTCTCTTTGGTCACCTAGGTCGACGAGGTTCTCTGCTGATTTCTTAATATTGTTTAATGCTCTCTACTTTATTTTGTATGTTAATAATCATTTTAATCAAAATAAAATATGTAGCCAATCATCTTATAACAAAAAAAACAGTGTGGCCTCGATATATGATGCATCAGCATAACTCATAAGGGTGGAAACTAGTTTTTGCATAGAGGTGGTAGAGTGCATAGCCCACTGATATGTTTTGCAGAATTTCTAGTGAAGGCCTGAAAAAATACAACCCCCTAGGTGAAAAAGGCCAAGAGATTCTTGCAAGGATAACACGTTTTAATCACACGAAAAATAGGTAGGCCAGCAAAGAACTCTGCTGCTAGAGAACGTTCTGCCGAAAAATAGTAAAAGCAGAAGGTTTTAAGGAAACACATTAGGCCTCATCACAAGTTTGCCGGTCTGGAAACAAGGGTGCCAGTAAGCTCACTGGACCCTTGTTTCTGGACCAGCAAACTACGCATCTGCCTGCTGTGGCCGCTGTGCCCGACAGGTCTGACCCTGCCGGGCGCAGTGGCCACGGTATGCAGACCGTTCACGGAAGCGCTGGTACCGTTAACAACTATGCCAGCGCTTCCGAGTCCCCACTCCCATAGAGTCCTATCGGACTCTACAGGAATGAGGACTTACATTTTACTGGCGCCTGACTTCCCGGCCCGACGGACTTGTGATCTCCTGGTGGCATCCGGAAGTCAGGCGCTGGTAAAATATTACAAGTCTGGCAGCAACCTGCCGGTAGCAATGGCAGGGTTACCGCCGGACTCGTAATGAGGCCCATTGTCACTAATGACGTCACATATACAGTAAAAACGTGTGTTGCTGGTTGATGAGATGCTATAAATGGGCGACCTGCTCCATAGGGAATACCAGGTTCCTATTGGTCCTACCCCGTCCGCCATCCATCATGTGTGGTCAACTCCAGGGAATGAAGGTCACGTTCCTCATTAGTTACTCTATCTATGGCAAATCAACCACCAAGAGAGCGCCTCGAATTGCACGATAGGGGCTATGACTGCAAGAATACTCATTCATGATTACCCATCTCCCGGGGAAGGACAACAACCCGGCCTATTTCCTGTCAAGATAAACACTGCCTGCAAAAGATGAGGCACAATCCATCAAAGCCGACCAATATATCAATTACATAGTTAGCAATGCAATGCCCAAATCTCTTACCATCCGTGAGCTGCTTCAAGGCATGCAACAAGACCCTGTGCTTATGACAGTAAAGGACAGTGGGCCTTATCACGAGTTGGGCGGTAACGCTGGCGCTATTACCGCTGGTGCTATTAGTCCTACGCCAAACCCCCCCGGGGGAAATTCACGCTATGACCGCCGGAGGATTTCCCGCCAGCGGAAATAGCGCCGAAAATCGGCAAATTTGCAGCGGATTTCCCCACAGCTCAGAGCTGGGGGGAAATCCGCCAAGGACATGATCTAGCGGACTCTTACATGCGTAATAGCCCTACCACCGCATTTAAGGGTTACCGCCAGACTCTTGATGAGGCCCAGTGTGTCCTCTGGGAGATGGCATGAATGGAAAAAAAGGGGAATGCCCTTTTCTGAGACAGAACAAACATTGTTCCGGACATTTCACCTATTGAAAGAATTTTGTATACATGGAGTTGGGCTTCAGGCCAATTGGAGATGTGGTTTCCCTGCAGCCTATCACTCATTGGTTACGATTATGGGGCAATGAGAGAGCTAACTTCACCCATGAGTTGATCACTTTTATAATATCTAGCGATGCTGGGGGTAAAGTTCCATGGCTATGCCATATTAAGAAACAACTGAGGGCCATCAACATTACACATTTATTTCCACCTTCTAATGTGCTCTCTCGTGGTGAGTTAAAGCTGTGGACTGCCCGTTTTTATGAATATGCCAAGGACACTAGAGAAACTATGGAGCTGTTGAACCCAAAGCATAGCGGGTTTATGACCATTATGTGCCCAGGTATACAGAAATAACTTTTGTGGGCAGAATCTCTGGCAGACCGTGTACTTATAACTAGGGCATGGTTTGATGTTGTCCAATTACGGGCGGAGGTGGTGGCAGCTTGGTCTGGTGAGAATGGCAATCGATATTGCCCTCAGTGTGATGCACCACTCAAGGACTTGGCCCATTTGGTATTTTTTTGTCCTGCATATGTTAATGTGAGAAGCTCTGTGTTGTGACCATTGCTATGTGAAATGGGCTTTGCCCAGTATCAACCTGCCTTGGTTTACTTATTATGGGCGGATTCACATCTGGTGGGTTGGTCCCTGCTTATGTATTTAAAATCTGCACTTTATATGAGGAAATGTCGGCTCATAAACATGAAATGAATAAAGCGCTGGCATGATTATTAATCTAATGTGATGAAAACATGGAGGGTGTAATTTATACTGTGATTGAATATGTTTTATATTTGTACCATTTTAATTGAATGTTTCGTACAATTCCCGAAATAATCATGATGATGAGAATCTTCATCCATATCCCTGGAGGGCTTAATACTGAAAGAAGACTGAATCGTCATTCCCAAAGCACTGCAGGACATAGTCATTGCCATGGCACACACTGCACAATGGGGAATTGCGTCCACTAAGAGGCAACTTTGGACAAAAGTGTGGTTTCCCCAGATGGACATGAAGATCGAGAAGGTGCTTGAAAACTGCATCCCGTGTGAATCGGTTGCACCACACACATTCCCACAACCGCTCAAAATGACTGCAATGCCGTTACAGGTCTGAGACGAAATCACTGTTGACATGTTCAGACCTTTGCCAAATGGCAAGCATGTTCTAGTCATCATAGATGAAATGTCGAGATTCCCAGAAGTTCACCTGATACATTCAACAGCAGCACATGCAGTAGTTCCAGCTTTGGACAAGACGTACGCAGACTACGGTATCCCAACCATTGTAAAGTCGGACAATGGTCCACTGTTCAGTGGGCATGATTTTGCAATGTTTGCCGAACATCTGGGTTTTCAGCACCAGAAGGTCACCCCTCTATGGCCATAGGCAAATGGCACCATTGAGCGTTTTATGGCCAACCTAAAACACACCCTACAAGTCTGCTCCATCATGAGGGGTCGTTCATGCAAGCTGTCTACACCCTTCTCAGAGACTATCCCAACACTCCTCACAGCTCCATGGGGGTGTGCCCATCAGAACTGATGTTTGCCAGGGTTGTGAAAACTACTCTTCCCCAAACCATCGACAGGGAGGTGGCAGCTGAGGTAGACCTGAAAGCCATAGACAAAGACAAAGAAAGCAAGGAAAAAATGAAGAAATATGCAGATGCCAGAAGGAAGGCAAAGGACACTGGCATCCACATAGGCGACCAAGTGTTGGAGGGACAGTCACAAGGTTCCAAGGAGACACCGGCATTCAGCCCTGAACCTTTGACTGTGACACATGTTTTATTTGATAACTGCAGCAAGCCCAGCTTTCACAATCAACATAAACTCATCTTTCTTCAAACAGATTAATAGTGATGGAACTCAAAGAAGTGATATCTCCACCGTCTCTGAGAGCTCAGCTGACAGCTGCTTGGATTTTGCAGATGGTGATGTAGACACTGATGACAGTGACAACGGCAGAGAAGACGACACCCCAGTGGCTCAAAGTCCATCAAAAATAACAATTTGCAAACCCACTAGATGGATTGAGGAAATGGGGTCAAGGAGGACACATTGATTTAAGTGGGGGGATGTAACGTCCTCCGTTTATGTTCACAGACAGACAGACAGACACACACACACACCATCCTATCCTACTTCACTGTTGAAGAGGTTAAGAGGCAGGGCAGAAGAAAGGCGAGGTTACCGCCAAAAGAGAGTTGCGTAGTTAGTTGAGTAAAGGAGATTGACCAAGGCACTTTGTCTCCATGCTTTATTGTGCTGCATTACTTCCTACTGCGTTGATATTTAACATACCTGCACCTGTATTGATATGTGTTTGCTGTAATCACTGCAATAAGTGCTTACTGCTGCCGCTCAGGGCATCATCATCATCTTCACGACCACCACCTTGAATTGAGAGGGTGAACCCTACAACCATAGCAATGCCACTTTTAGGTGGAAACTCACCCAGGGGCGAGCAACCGGGCAGACTGCTTATCATGAAACCCGAGATTGAAGATGAGAGAGGAAGAGAAAAGAGACAAAGCACACTGAAAAAACATGTTCGCCTTAAGGTAGAAGGTGCCCATCAGTGGTGCTGAAAATTGGAAAGATTGCGTATGCCACTTAGCATAATGATTGTCTGCATCTAGCATGTCAGGATCACCTGAGGGGACACTGGAAACATGTTTTGCCGTTGAGGAACATTTGTCAGTAACTTTTAGTTTCACAACAAAATGAGTTTCTGCTATGCTGGGTGCACTCGCATCATTCTGACGCAGTCCCTGACCAAAAGAGCTGCACAGCTGGCCCCTACAGTTTATCAAGAATTGTGAAGACCAAAGCCAAAGTTTGAAAAAATTGTTGTTCCTTGAAACCTAGTGGAGACAGAACTAACAAGGTATCATCTGGTGGCCGTGAAGGAAGACTATGAGACAAGCTAGTTCCAATTACAACTACTGAACTTAGCCAAACACCATAGGAAAATATCAGAATGGAATTCTACACATTTTGGAATGGCCGGTACCTGTGGGTGGTAATAGATGAATTCACAAACAATTGTGAAAGTGGAATAGTGGATTCCAATGCAGGAGATTCCAAAGTTTTAAAAAGATGCTTGCCTTGTACAGTCTAATGAAGGAATCCAAGATGGACATTGCCCTCATTTCCAAGGATTGGAATTAAAAACAGACATGTAATAATGTGTACCATCCACCACTCTGAGGGGGCTGCAAGATAATGGAGATGCAGAGTGCTTCATAAGAACAATCCAGAAGATTGTGATGGCACAGGCAGCCATCCCAGAACTGGCTGCATATCAATGTCAATGTGAGTCTGGCCTGACCTCTCACCCGTCCACTCACTGTTCACCAATCCAGATGCCTCTTGAACAAGCAGTTACTGGAAACATGTCGGTTAACCTACTGTGGAATCCAGCCCCTCTCCAGACAAAAAACCTAGACATGCAACGCAGAGACTGCAACCACAATGTAAGCAATTGCTGGGGGGCTTGACCATGAAAGATACAAGATGATGATTAATAACAGGTATGTTTTTATCACTGAGGATTCCCTCTTGGTGACCAATTCTGTAACAGCCAGTGAACGCAAAAAAACATGATCATAACCATAGTAGCGAGACAAGCATAAAAGGCATGTCTCATTATGCAAAAGGTTCAGGGGACACATGCTGTCAGAAAGATGTACAAACTGGATCCGCCGGCCACAATGGTAACCCCCCTGTTGTATTCTGCAGCATGCCCTCGGGTGCATGAGGGAAATGTCACCTGTTTCACCTCGTGTTCCCGAGGCCATTATGTTGTCGTGGCGTCAGGGCGACGGTCACCAACTGTCACTGCATACTGGCATCAACTGTTACTCAACCCGGGTCTGCTAAAGGGCACTGCGGTCTTCTAACGATACAGCTTATTTGGTTATCCAATAAAGAAGAGATATATACTACCCATTCGTCTCATATTACATCATTTGTGGTGACGAGGAAGGACGGCCTGATGGGTTAAGACCCGTGGGGGAAGTATCAAGAAGCTGGAGAGTCCCGCAGGATACGAGATGGCAGAAAGAGCCAGCGAATACAGCAATGGTGAAATATTCTTCACAGAAAATATCTGATTAGTACGCTGTTGCGGAACGTTTATACCGTGCTCGACATATCCAGTAAGTGGCATTTGTGGCGTATGAGCGGTTGTGATTAAAGTCCTGTGTTGGTGTGGGTCTTTTCGGCAACTCTTCGCACTGCGCACACTGCCGGTATTAGTTGTGTCCCTGAGCTGGAATTCTAAGCGGTACGCCCGCCTTAGGAAGCCACCAATGGTAGAACTGGCAATCAAGGGTCAGCGTTGCCTGTACGTTTATGTGAGGCGCAGACGGAGTGCCATCTTACCAACGTGAGGGGAGTGTCGTTTTCCTGGGAATAGAGCAAGTCACAACAAAAGCGTTCTATGTTTCGTTCCCTGTCAGAAGCTACGATAGGCACCCTCCTGTGGTGTTCCAAGGCATTACGGGCCCCTTTTTATTACATGCACTCTTGGAAGTCTAATAAGAAGCGTTATGGGATCTGCTCTTTCCCAGTGCTTTGGCTATTATTTATGGTTCATATAGTCAATATATCATACTCTCACTATCAAATCTGCAAATAAGTATTCCACACTTTGGCAGAGGGGCTGTACTGTACTGATTGTTGGCACATTGAATGAGACTGTCCTGGCTCCATCTGGAAGTGACAGTGAGAGTTACTCCTGTCTGAAGATTGCTAGGACACTTGGCAAGTTATTTTTGTGGCAAACTCTGGACTTACAGTAACATTATATTACACCTTTATGCTGAGATAAAGTTCACCAGCAGTGTTACACTGTGCAAGACTGTTCCAGCTCCATCCCGAAGGGACAGTGGGAGATACTCCTGTCTGAAGATTGCTGGGACACGGGCATATCTTCTGGATAAGTGATACACCATGCAAAATGTAAAGCTACCACCAAAGTTTTAGGCTGCACCGGGGGAAGCACCAGTTCCGTGGGAAGATTGGTGAGATTTATTTAAATTTTACTTTGTGGCATCTGGGGGTGAAAGATATTCAGATGAGCGAAAATGTTCTACCTTAATGTGTTGTTTGGGAGCAGAAGCAGTGAGGATAATGAAAAAAATACCAGCTGTAGTAGATGATGGGGGTTCTGATGGTGGTAGAGGGGATGGAGAGGGTTTATATGGCATGGCTATGAAAAAATTGCAGGTGCAGTTTGGGAAACAAATAAATATAGTGTTCAAATGGTACACATTCTTTTCAGGAAACAGGGTGTGGGGGAAGCAATGGACTCTTTTGTAGCTGACTTCAGGGTATTATTGGCATCATGTAAATTTACAGGGAATGAAAAGGAATATATTAGAGACCAATTAATGATGCACTCATCAAACCCTAAAATAATCCACCTTTACTTGAGGCCTTGACGATTGCCAAGGGCATGGAATTAACTAGCAGGTGTCTTAAGGAGGTACATTCAGAAGGCAATAAGGAGTCTGTACAAGCCAGAGTAGAAAAAGTGGGTGAAAGTACTGGAGGTGTTGAGGAAACAACGCTATGTGCCATGAAAAAGGCATACAAGCCTTGTAGGGGCAACAATGGCGGGCGGGTGCTACACAAATACCAGTGGTAACAACACATCTGCACGGGACAACCGCAAGGGGCAATGTACTAGGTGTGGGTTCGGAAAACATGCCATGAATGCTAAAGAGTGCCCTGCAATGAGGGTTAAATGTAGGCAGTGTGGCAACATGGGACATTTTGCAAGGTTATGTAAATTTAACAAGTTCCAGCAAGGGTCAGGAATGTGCAGTTTGTGGAGTAGGAGCAGGGAGGGTGGTCAAATAAGATTGTAAAATAGTGGGGGAGATTGAAGAGGTTGATGAGGAGGAGTACGTCCCCCCTGAAGTGGATATCATATGGCAGGGAGTCCCGTAAAAGCATTAGCTGATTCAGGGTCTCTTTGCACCATTATTTCTGACAAGTACAAAGAGATACGGTGGGGGTAAAATTGACATCATCAGTTTTATATGGAGATATATTGCCTATGTTGACAGGATAACAAGAGCTAAAATGTACGTTCCCGTTAAAGGGGATTGCTTACTGGGTTGGAGTCACCAAGGCAAATTGGGCATTGAGTTACATCCTGGTAAGGACGTACAAGTGACATCGGTGGGAGAGAACAGGGCAGAGAAATATGCCAAGGAGGTGGGATCAAGATTCAAGAGTATGTTTGGGCATGGTATTGGTAAATTGAAGGGATACTGCCGCACAATTGAATTGTCATTGCATGCTAGGCCGCGTGTACACAAAGTAAGGAATCTTCCCTTTAGAGTAAGAGAGAAGGTGAGAGAAGAATTGCGCGGTTTATGTGAGCAGGACGTTATTCAGCCTATTGAGAGCAGTGTGCGATTGTCTCCAATTGTGGTAGCTCAACGACCCGATGGGCGGATTAGATTATGGGCCTCATCACGAGTCTGGCAGTAACCTTTAAATGCAGTGGTAGAACTATTACTGCCGTATTTAAGGGTATGCCAGATCATGGCCTTGGCTGATTTCCCCCCCAGCTCTGAGCTGGGGGGAAATCTGCTACAAATTTGCCGATTTTCAGCGCTATTACCGCCGGTGGGAAATCCGCCGGCAGTAATAGCACGGATTTTCCCCATTGGGTCCAATGGGGAATGAGGAATTCCCGAATGGGCCCAATGGGGAATGGGCACTAACCGTTCCGCCAAACCCGTGATCCGGCGCTAATAGCGCCGGGGGTTTGGAGGTAGGGCTAATAGCACCAGCGTTAATAGCGCCGGCATTACTGCCCAACTCGTGATGAGACCCATGTGTTGATCTGAGGAATCTCAATAGGTCGATTTGGGTAAATAGACACACCCTAGCCAAGATAAATTAGATGATCGTGACCATGGGTGTGGCAGAATGGTACAGTACCCTGGACCTTTCTTCTGCATACTATCAAGTGGAACTACATCCCTCATCACGCCCCTTAACGGCTTTCATCAACCCAATGGGTGCTTATCAGTTCAAAACGATGCTGTTTCGGTTGGCTTCTGCATCCGCTGTATTCCAAAGCGTTATGGAAGATTTGTTCAGGGATGTACTTGCTGTGCAGTGTTTCCAGGACGACATTCTGATTGGTGCAGAAAACAAATGTGAACATGATGTGAAGTGTTGCAGGGATTGGAAAAGGCGGGTTGACTGTCAAGATTGCAAAGTGCCAGTTCAAAGTTACCAACTTTCTTATTTGGGCCACAGTCTTACAAAGGAGGGAATGGTACCATGTCCTGAAATCGTGGATGCCACTGTTAAAGTGAAATCACCTTGCAACAACGACGAGTTAAAATCATTTTTAGGTCTAATTCAATTATATTCCAAGTTTGTGGAGAATCTTGCGATAAAAAGTCAGCCTTTATGTGTTTTTTTAAAAGACAGGATTGAGTTCAGGTGGGGGCAGTTTGAAGAAGGAACATTTCAGAGACTTAAAAGTGAAATAGCTAATGCTCCCACTTTGTACAGGTTCAATCATACTGCTCAAACTATTGTATCAGTAGATGCATGCTGTAAGGAACTTATGGTGGCAACAGTAAAGACAGACACAAGTGATCACAGTTCAAGGGTGTTTATTGAACTATAAATGCAGGGTGCAAAAACGCCTTACCTAAAACTAAATCTAATATGGGAGCAAGCATCGACCATCAAATGAAAAACAAGTCAGTCCTAGTGTCGTTGTGTAAAAATAAATGGCCATTTCCTAAGAAAAACCTATTACCAATTCCTTACAACTAATTACAGAAAGAGTGTGGGATAGGGTATCAAAATAAAGGAAACAGTGTTCAAATAATAAGTCAGGATGTGATTGCCTTGAGGTCTCCCTTCCATATGTTTTTAGAATGGGACAAGGTGGGACCTTGGAGCACAGCACACACTCAAGCTTTCCCAGCACGAGCCGACAGTTCCGTTCCAGCTATCAGGTTCTTCGAGGGTAAAGTGTCTTTGCATTAAAAAGTGTCTTGCCTTCGAGGCCTGATTTATCCAACAATCAAACACAAAGTTCGGCTTCACGTATACTTTGGTTGACGGCTTCGCCCTTGGTTCCCCCTCTTCTGGGCGCAACCCCATCAGTACTTGTCTTCCACAAAGTCTCAAAACAGTTCCCTTCTCAGTGACCTTTTGGGTGGTAGTTTTCCACCCGTGGATCTCCCTCGGCCGGGCTCGGATCCCCAAATGACAAGGGGTGTGCTTTCCTTCCCCTTGTCTTGCAATACTTATTGCTTCACAAATCTTCATGTCCTTTTAAACAATTCTTTTAGTCGACTTTTGGGTGGTGACTTTCCACCTCTGGATCTCCCTCCTTTGGGCTCGGACCCTTTCCTAATGTCAGCCTCCCTCTTCCCGGTTCACTATGGCTTTTCTCAACCTTTTAAACATACAGTTAGTGTATTACCTTTTCACCATGCAGGATTCACTTCCCTTAGCTTTCGCAATTATATGCCGGTCAAAGACTTTCGATGGTACAGAGGATTTTACAAGACCCCTGCATGACCAAGGGCTTCTGGTTACAGTAGTCTCTCTACCATCGGCTAATTGCCCAGAGTTTTCTGCTGCCCTTCTCTGTTGCTTGTTTGCCCCCTCTTCAGCTTCTCAAAGTTCAAAATTATCAGTTGGCTACTTTTCGTTTAACACAGTTCAGTTTCTTATCAATCCTCCCCTCAACTCACTGGCTGTGATGAACCGTTTCCCTTTCTTTGTCCTTGGAGTCAAGGTTGGTACCTCCGAGACCAGCGTCCTTCCCCAGCTTAGTTAACAGCAGAGGAGGGCCTTGCGTACCGTAGGCATCTGCTGTAACACACGCTGGTCTTTGTTCGTAGTCTTAGGTTTCTGTTTGCGGAGGTTTCACAGGCCTGACTCGGAAAGGGAAAGGTCACTTCTCTCCTTGTCTCCCCCTTATCGGTCTGCGCGGTCTTTCTCGTCCTCTTTAACTGCCGTACTAAGTTATGATATGATATGATATGGCATTTGTAACGCGCCTTTACACAGGTGTTTCAAGGCGCGACGAGGCAGGGAGGGGGGAACAAGGGGAAGACAGACAACGATCCTACTAGGCCAGGTATCATTCAGACCGCGCAAGTGCAGCGGTAGGTGAGGGGAAAAGTGCAAGGGGAAGGGGAGGGGGGAAGTGCAGTACAAGTAAGTAGAATAAAAAAAATATATAAAATAAATAAATAAATAGGGCCAGCTGGTGGCAAGTGCAAGGTAAGTGCAGACAAGTGCTGCGAAGGGGGGGCTGTAGGGATACAGAGACAGTCACGCAGTGCAGGGGATGCCAGGGAGGCAGTGCAAGTGGAGAGTGGCTGGGCCCAGGACCGAGGTCGGTGAGAGTGGGCCAGTTGCAGATTCAGTGCAATTTCAATGAAGAATTTAGCAGGGGAGAGGGACAGAGAAAGCAGAAGCAAAGAGGAAGGTCTTGAGGCGCTTCCGGAACCGGAGATGGTTCTCCTCAAATTTCAGGGAGGCAGGAAGGCTGTTCCAGAGGGAGGCCCCTGCCGCGGAGAGAGATCTACCTCCAGCTCGTTGCTTTGAGAAGCAGCTGACCCTGAGGGAGTTGGAGACGGATGAGCGAAGGGCTCGGGAAGGAAGATATTTAGGAAGAGAGAGTTGAAGGTATTTAGGCCCCAGAAGGCCTTGTGGACAATGCAAGTTAGCTCTCACGTCGTGCGGACTGCTTTGCTTGTATCGTGCTCTTGTGCTCCACCTTTTATCCTTGTGGGGAAGGGAAAGGGCCATCAGGAGTGTGTGATTCTGGTCTATTTCCTGACCCTGGTATTGGGACACATCAGGTAAATGGCCCTGGTGTTAATCCGTTGTCTTTCGTGTTGTGCGAAAGTGTTTGTGTGGAAAAAGGGGGGCAGTGTTTTGGAACGTGGTAGGATGGGTAAAGGAGTTGAAAGAAGAAGGGGGCTACCGCATCTCGCCCTTCGGTGTCCCACTCCCACTCCCCAAGGACCCCCCCCCATGCAGGTGATCCTCCCTCACTGGTCCACCCCCAGAAACTGGATCCAATAGCGATGGCCGCCAGGACACGGCCATCGCTATTGGATCGGTCATCCAACTGGATGACAGATCCCCGGGGACTAGCTAGGGAGACACCTTCAGGTTTCTCACAATGCGTATCAGGAATCGGTGCAGTGTTCAGTCAGATTCGGAGGGGTAAGGAAGTACCTGTGGCTTTTGCTTCCAGAACCCTATCTGACACTAAATCTAGATATTCTACTATTGAACAGGAAAGCCTGGCATGTAATTGGGCCTCTGTGTGCTTCAAGACATACATTTGGGGCATACCTTACAAGGGCAGAAGTGATCATAAGCCTTTCGCTCATTTGTTCACTGCAAAAGGTTCCGGGTTGGCAACTCCTAGGATTGTCAGGTGGCTAGCAGCCCTACAGAGTTACAATTTCACAGTAGGATATGTTTCTGGGAAAAGTAACCCTGTAGCTGATTGTCTTTCTAGGGCCCCTGTTGACGGTGTAGATCCTGTGGACGACATATCAGAGGAGTGGATAGCCCAAATAAACGATACTGTAAGCAATGTTTTCTCGAAAAAGGTTTGGTTGGACGCTGTGAGTGAGGATCTTGAGATGAGATCGGCTATGGAGTACATGGCTCAAGGTTGGAAGTCATTTGAATCATTGAAATGACCTTTCTATACATTTACACATGAATTGAGTAGTTCTGAATGGGGATTAGACCGGGGGAGAGGATGATACCTCAATTTTCATAATGGGGTGAATTGACCAAGTGCGCCCACATAGATCATTTGGGAAAAAGTTTTAAAAAATTCAGACTAAGATCAAGATTTTGGTGGCCAGGAATGGACACTACGGTAGACATCAAAGTGGGGCAGTGCATTCCATATTCAGTGAGTGACAAGTCTTTAAAGGTGGAAATTGGTAGTGTGGAAATTCCTGATAATGCACGGGAGAAGATTGCCATTGACTACATGAGTCCATGCCAATGCTGGGTAGAGAGAACAGGTTTGTAGAGTGCGTGTCAACTGGCGTAGTGATTAATTACTTCAAAACGTTTTGTTCGAGAAAGATACCCTAAGATCATAATATCTGACGATGGTGTACAATTAGTGTCTAATGAGATGAGGCACTATTTAGAACATGGCATAATGAATCACTGCACAGCATTATACAACCCGAGAGCTAACAGGTTGGTGGAACGGACCAACTGTATAATCAAGGATTCTATACAGTTGTCCAGGGTGAATGGGTTGGATTTGAAAAAGGGCGTGCGTGAAATGCTGATGGCGCATCGGGGCACCCCACATACTTTGACTGAAATCTCACAGTTTCAGTTGATGAGTGGAAGGTCCATGCTGTGATTCATATCCTGATTGGGTAAGGGATCAGACTGTGGGGGAAAAGCACAAGAGCATGAGAAGGATGCATGGTGTGATGGTGGGCGATGTTGTGAGGATCAGGAAACCTTTCTGTGTGTCCATGGGGTGCTCACAATACTATGACCCTATATTAGTCACTAAAGTAGGTGAGAAACATGTGGTAACCAGTGATGGCAAATAATGGAGCATGAGTCATGTTGCGGTGGTTAGAAATCCTGCTCTGAGCGAACGACTTAAGGATTGTGCAAGTTACGACAATATGGAGAATGACTGGTATAAGGGCCATCATATTGTGATCGAGAGTATGATTTGGAGGATGAAGGCAACCTGGGCTCAGGTGACCTGGGAACGACCACATATGGGTCACTGGGTAGTGGTTTTCAACTTACTGCATTGGAAATGGACGTATGTAGGAGGGAAAGGCAAGTTGATGCAAATGGTACCACAGGCCGGGTGAGTAAAAGACCCGCCAAATATGGTGACTTTGAACTATACACATGACGTCTTTATGCATAGTAATTTGCTTCTGCTTTGCTTTTTTATTCGCACTGTTTTGCCACCCAGTTGGGGGGGGGGTGTATTTTGGAAAGGTATATGCTATAACATTGTAACCATATTCATAATTATATAATGTCAGTGTTTCCTAGGCCTTTTCTTTTTCCTTTAATGCTTGTTTGCCATCTATAAGGGGGAAAGTATGTTGTATTCTGCAGCATGCCCTCAGGTGCGCAAAGGAAACATCACCTGTTTCACCTTGCGTTCCCGAGGCCATGACGTTGTCGTGGCGTTGGGGTGAGGGTCAGCAACTGTCACTGCATACTGGCATCAACGGTTACTCAACCCAGTTCTGCTAATGTGTAATAGGGTCTTATAACGATACAGCTTATTTGGTTACTCAATAAAGAAGAGATATATACTACCCATTCATCTCGTATTACATCGTGAGTGGGAGTTTAGATTCTATTAAGAGACATGTAGACGAGTATTATGCATTATCTTCTTTACTTCACAACAAGCAGCAAAGATGTAAACATGTTTTCATCATATTAAACATTTTTAAAACACCTAAAAGAAAACATTTGAAACTTAGGGGCGACCCCAGTCCAAGTTGGCAGCTCTGTATACATCAGCCAATCAGGATGTATCTCCCCACTATAAAACCCCTTGCAGTTAGTCCCTCATCCTCTTCTGAAGTGCGAGTTAAACCCAGAAACAGAAATCACACTCCAAACGAGAAACGCCACCCATCCCGAAATTGAACTCCAAACAAATCCTTGACTCCTCTGCAGCCTTTGCGAACTCACCCCATTGAAGTGCTCTTCAAACGAACACTGTAAGAAAGCTAGAACAAAGAATGTGGGAGCCCAGGAGGAATAATAATCGCCTGTGTATTTCTTATTAGAATCTGAACCCCCATTCACGTTAGTGTGGTGGGTTAGCCATTCTATGTTGAGACAGAGGCTCCCTATTATGCAAGTTAAAAGCTCTTGCAACATTCGCCATATGCTAAACTTGTTTATGGTAAAAGGTTTTAAAAGTAGAGTCCTTAGACCAATCAGCTGCTCTGAGAATATCCTCCAACCTTCCTCGCAGCAATGCTGATTTAGAAGCCAAAGTTCCCCAAGCCGAATGAGCTCCAAAGATGGAAACATCCACCTCCACTTCCTTCATGACCCATTGCACCCAGCAAGCCAGAGTAGCTGAGGAGGCTGCCCAAAAAGGCTTTTTGATTGATTTATTTTCAAATTTGTTTATTATTATTATTATTATTAGTGACAGGCAGCAAGTGATATGCAATAGTAAAAAAAAAGTTTTTAAAAAAGGACAAGCGCATGAATATACATTCGACCATTTGTGATAGAGTAAAACAAGAATAAAATGATGTACAAAAAACAACAAAGTAACAAAATAGTTCTCCAGGCATGTTAACTAGGCTCGTATACTGGCCGAGTTGAGTTTGGTAAGTACTACGAAAGTAGTGTAGCATCATGGGCACTGTAGGGTAATAATCTAAGTGTGAATAACAGTGGTTAGAGTCAGATTCAGGAGGGGGAACGGAGGGGGAAACCATAGAGCAATCACATTTATGGATATTAAACATGTTAAGTTGTCAGAGGGAGGTTCACAGTGGCTTATCGTCGGATGGATGGAACATATTGAAGACAAGCAATTTCCAAGATTCATAGGTATCCGCAGGAGCCTCACCAAAACAATATAGTGATCTAGCCCAGGCTCTGGTCTCAGCCTCGTACCAAATTTCAAATTCACGATTGTTTATATTGTGGGCCCCCCGCAGATTTCCAGGACGTGGCAATACGTTGTTTAGCAAGGATGCAAGCTAAATCCATAAATCCAACTATGTGTTTGTATTTGCCTTTCCTGGGATATGCACCAAGGAGACATTCCGAGGGGCCCAGCTATATCCAACAACACCTGCAACTCTGCAAGCCTGTTCAATTCGGGACCAAAAACCTTGCACTTTTACACATTTCCAAAACATGTGAATTAGATCTGCATTGTCTTGATAACACCAGGGGCAGGTTGAGTGCTTGTGTTTGTGGAATTTAGAAACCCTATTGGGGGTCATGTATGTACGATGGAGTACATTTAGTTGGATTAGTTTAAAACAAGCATCATTCTGGGACACATTACTAGGGAAACTAAGCACCGTTACCACTCCTGTTCCGTGATCGCAGTTTCTACATCTGACTCCCATTGTGTCTTCAGCTGTGGATTAAGGGGTTGTGACCGGCCAAGCAAACAGCCATACAATCTAGTCACTTGCCTCCAGCCATCTTCTAAGGCATACATTAGTGCCAGTAACCCATCTCCTTCCGGCTCATCGAGCCACCCGCACCATTTACATCTTGCAACCCCCACCACTCTCATATATCTCAGAAATTGCCCCTTGGGTAGACCTGTCCACTGGGACAGGCAGTCTAGGTAGCTAAATCTACCATTTTCGTATATATCTCCCCATGTGGAGATACCCCATTCCTCCCAGCGCCTTGCATCCGTAAAATCATCTCTATTCTTACACACATTGGCCACAATAGGGATGTTGGGTGAGTAGGGACAACGTATCCGGAGCAGCTTCAGCATCCTGGACCAAACCTTCCTGCCCAGGGCCACCAGCAGTGGCCAGGAGTTCAAGCAGTGATCTGGGAGCCACAGCATTTCGTTAAGGCAGGCCGGGTCCACCAAGCATACGAAGAGCAGAGTTTCAGAGGTAACGTCATCCGACTACCACTTCGACACAAAGCTTAGCTGGGCTGCCAGGGAGTAACATTCCAACCTTGGTAGCTGCGCCCCGCCCTCTTTGTAAGGCCGGTATAGCAGTGAGAGGGCTAGCCTGTCTCGGGTTGGGCCCAATAGAAACCCCCTTATCAACATGTGTAGGAGGCGGAAAAAGGAGGCTTTAATATAATAATGGACATTTGTAAAATGATAGAGAAATCTAGGGAGGACAATCATTTTAACAATTGCTATTCTACCCATGAGTGAAAGCGGTAATCTGGACCAAAAGGACATCGATTTCTTAAGGGCCCGCACCACCCTAAGAGTGTTATGGGTGTGCGTGCCTTCTGCTGTATGCGTGACCTGGATATGTAAATATTTAAAGGAGCTCATCCCCCAGGGGAGCCCCAAGTCTGGTAGTGTAGCCTCTTTCATCCCACGAAGGCCAGTCAAGGGAAAAAGGCAGGACTTCTCCCTATTGAAAGAAATCCAAGAAAGTGTTGCAAAGTTATCCAATACACCCAAAATCATTGGTAAGTTATGTCGAGGTTCGCACAAATAGTCAAGACATCGTCCAAAAATAGCGACACTAGAACATCCAATCATGATACCTGCATCCAGGTACTCTTGGCGCAGGTATACCGCCAGGGGCTCCAGGGCCAATATATATAGCATGAGTGATAACGGGTAACCCTGGCGAGTCTCCCGCTGAATATTCCATACTCCAGAAATGTGTTTGCCTGATTTCACTCTGGCAGTGGGTAGGGTATACAACAGTGTCACCCAGCGAATCAAACACTCTCCAATCCCAAAGCTGCGTACGGCAAACAACCACTGCCAATAGAGTGAGTCAGAAGCCTTGATTGCGTCAAGGGGCACCACTACACAATGCTCCTTGCAGTGATTGGTTTGTTCAATAACGTGTTGTAGCCTACCGAGGTTCAAAGTGGTACTACAACCGGGGACAAACCCAGTTTGGTCCGTATGTATTAGATCAGTGATGACTTTGCGAAGTCGCCCCGCTAGCAGAGTGCCAAGTATTTTAACATCATAGTTTAACATAGCTAGGGGGCGATATGAGTCACATCTGTCCATTGGGTTCCCAAGTTGAGGTATAGGTATTACCAAGGTTTCCCGCATGCTGGCCAGGAGCACACCCTTAATATAGGCTTTCTCAAAAACCTTTAATAAAACTGGAGCTAAACTTGAGCTGTATGTCTTGTAAAATTCCGGGGGGAGTCCATCACTCCCTGGTGTTTTACTAGTGGAAAGCGAGACAATTGCTTCGCTGAACTCTTCCCCGGTGATGGGTTGATCTAAGATGGTCCGCTGTGGATCAGTAAGCCTGGGAAGTGTGATCAGGAAAAGAGCTTCTGCCACGTCTCCCTGGGGTACTAGTGCATTGTGGCTATATAATTGAGAATAATATGCAGTGAAAATGTCATTGACCGCAAGCTGGGGTCTCCATGGGGCCTGCATTCATCATAAAGTAAGGTGGTTAGGGGTATAGGGTGTTCTCGTTTGAAAAGCCATGCCAAACGTTTCCCTGGTTTGTCCCACTCTGCATGTGCCCTAGTAGTCAAATTTGGACAACCTCTCCCATGCCTCGAGGCAACAAGACTGGGACTCATCAAAGTTCTCATCCGATTGTAGGCCTGTATGTCAGGCCTCTAACGTTCTGATCTCCTCCTCCATAGTTTCCAAGTCCTCCCGCAATTTTTCGCCGAATTCCCCCAGCACCTGCGATAACCACTCCTCTAGTCACCACCTTCATGGTCTCCCAAACTGTGCCACATTCTTCCACGCTACCCACATTATGTTTAAAAAATTCAGACAGTGAGGTTTGTAACTCTGTTTTAAAAGCTTAGCAGAGTGCCGATGGGGATGCGCCTTGTCGGGATTGGGGTTCTAGGGCTCCTAACGTTCCATGTGATCATCAAGGGGGAGTGATCGGATATAGAGCGGCGCATGTATTCAGCATTACATAATTCAGTCATCTGTCATAGTCCAATGAAGAAACCTATCCTGGTATGTAGATTGTGGGGAGATGAGTAAAAGCAGTAACCTCTAGCATTTGGATGTAGTTCCCTCCAGATAGCCATCAAATCTAGGTCTCTTACTGCTGTGTTCAAAGCGACCGTTGCTGAAGATGAACCTCCACAGGGAGGGAAGGATCTATCAAGCACAGCATCCTGGACACAATTAAAGTCACGCCCGCAAAGAAAGAAACAATCATGCCTAGATGTGACATGGGTACACAAAGTGTGTATGTGTGCTGGGATGTTATGGTTTGGGAAATATGAATTAACGATGCAGATTTCCTTGTGATCAAGATAGCCCCTTAGTATCAAATACCTCCCCTCTTTATCCCTATCAACTTCCAACAACTGGAATGGTAGCGATCCATCTATCCATGTAAACTCCCCCTTGGCCAGTAAGTGGCACTATAGCATGTCCCACTCCAGCGGTTAAAAACCGCCTCTTATTCCTCTGCCAGCAGGTGGGTTTCCTGAGTTAGTGCTATAGATATCCTTTTCCCGTTTCACATGAGATTTCACCCTGTTCCTGGGGAGGTAAAAACCCAACTCATGCACATTCCAAGTCAATATTCTAATGGGGGCCATAGTTGTGGTGTGAACTGTCAAGTCCAGACATCATACAGGTGACCCCAACCCCAGCCGCTTGAAGCAGTCAAGAACAGCACACCTATTCCAGCAATGTGCAAGTTACCCATATAATCTATACTATAGAAGTTAGTCCATGAATACACCAGTTCTAATCGGCCGCTTAACAAAAAGCAGCACCAGGTGATCCAAAATGCGTGGAGATAACAAAAAAACAATATCATTAACCATACTGTATAACATTGCCCAGCATACACAAGTTGCTCAGGCATTCCCATACACCTAAGGCCAAGCCTGGCCTTTGTGTACCGGGTAGCGGGCTTTAGCAACAGGCTGGCTCCCAATATTAACTGAGAGCAGGCAAGTCAGACCAGCAGTGGGTAACTTAACTTCACCCACACTGATAGAAGAACATTTTTGGCGGCTACCCACTATTACAATGCAGCATAGTTCAGGGCACACAGAGTCACACACAAAAAGGAGTGGTGCAAGCCATGGGATAAATGGGCACTGTGTTTAAGTCTCCCAGTGGCCTACAACCCCACATCAAGCATTTCACCACAAACCTAGAGTTAGGAAGACCCAAAGCCACCTAATGATCTAACTGTGGTGGATAAAATCACCCATTAGGTCGAGTGTCTGCGCCGTCTCCGCCGGCAAGTTGTTGTGTTCCAGCCACGTGGTCGCCGCAGCAGGACTGTCGAGGAATTATGATCTGCCATTATAGATGATCTTTAATCTAGCAGGGTATATGAGCATGTATTTTAGGCCCAGTTGTCGAAGCCTCGCCTTGGCCGGCACAAACGAGTTCCTAGCCCTCTGGACCGCAGGTGTATAATCCGGCTAGATAGCAATCCTAGAGATGTCCCTTTGTATCGCTCCATCCTCCCTGGGGTGTTTCAGGATCACTTCTTGTCATGGCCACTGGCCCGAAAACACAGACCCCACACCATCAGGGGACAAGGGTAAGGGGTAACACAACTTTTAATTGTCCCTTTGGGACAATAAAGCATAGAGGGCCCAGCTGGACTCAGTCCTGGTGCCTTTGGCACCAGGCTCATGAACTAATGTAAGCAGACACACTTTATTTGGTGCAAATGTACTTTATTTCACCTGCAGGAACTTCCATGTGCATTTATTCGGGTGTGGCTGCAGGGGAAAACTGGATTGCATGTGCAGTATCTTTTAGGAGTGGCAGGGTGGGGCCGGTAAACCAAGGCTAATGGCCGTGGCCAGAGCTAGACTATATAAGTCCGCCCAGCCTTCATGCAAGCGCTTCGCGTTATTCTACACTGATGGCAGCATAACGCTCACCGCCGCCTGAGCGCATCTTACCTTTGATTCCAGCTACCAGCCTCAGAACTTACCTTGGGGCCTGTTCTCGTCGGCATGCATCACTGCTGACTCTGGCATTCATCATCCATCTCCAGACCTCCGGAAAGCAGCACTTCAACCCTGACATCGCGGCACAGCGATCAGTTCATCCGAAGACAGCACCTGCAAGAAAAAAAAGATAAAGACAAGATTAGAAATTACAAAGACATTACGTTTAAGGTCGCTCTTTTGACAAATCTTCGCGCCCAACCTTAAACCAACACTCACCGGCTGTCAGAGCATCGTGGGCTCTTTTCTCTTCCATTATGGCCTCGCTTCATGCGCCCAAACTACCGCAGAGCCGCAATTTCACATGTTGGAAGAAAGCAGAAGAGAGACATCATTAAAAGACACGAACAATAATCAGGAACTAACATCACAATATTTTAAAGCCATAAAACACTTACCATCCGGAGTGGCTATGCCACAGCTGGTCTGGGCTGCCACGTACAATGGGCCAGTGAAGGAACTCAGTCCATCAAGTAGCACTCCTGCATTGAGAAGCAGGACGGAGATCTCATCATCATTAATCAACAGGTGAGCCTATATGGGTCGGCGCATGCTCACCACACTTTGGGAAGAAGGGTTTGAGAGAGACAACAGTCACTTAGCAGCATTCTCACGATCTCTCATATCCGCGCAGGAGCAGTGTCACCAGTTGTCGCAGCCCACAGCGTATGTGCATGGGAAGAAGCCTGACCGGGTTATCCACTTCCAGGGAGAGCTGCAACCGTGCCCCAACGTCCCTGCAGAGACAAGGTGAGCGTAACACTTCTCTGTCACAGAAATTTAGGATCCTAGCGATAACCGATCTAGGGTGGGATCCCGATAGAGGTCTCTTTTGCAGCGACTGGTGGGTTTGTTCAACTGTGAAGCCATGCAACAGTTTGCCAGGCCCAATTTCCTGTAGTAGTATGTTTTCAATGTATGAGGTAGGGTACAAGCCCTCTGTCCCCTCAGAGAGACCCAGCATGCGTACATTGTTTCTACGGGTCCGTTCTTCTGTGTCTTCCATGCGCGATTCCAGGGAGGCATTCCTCCTTTCCAGTTCTTTGACCTGTGTCACAAGATCTTTAGTGGTGACCATGGTTTCTTTTAGCTCCAGTTCAGCAGTCGTGACCCTCTCAGCCGGAGTAGTTGGATGTCCACTTTAACTTTGTCTATTTTGGTCTTCAGTGATGATCGTAGAGCAGCAACTACAGCGAGAACCTGATCCTCATGTGGAGTCTTATCAGGGGTGCCCAACTCCGCCTGTGCAGTGTCTGCGTTCTGAGGGGGCTTGCGTTGTTAAATTTGGCCAGCGAAGGAGTCCATAATGGTAGGTTTGCCCTTGTTCTTAGTAGGTGAAATTTTCGGGAAAAGGCAGGAGTGTGTGTCCACACAAGTGACCAGGATCACTCCAGGCAGTTAGGATTAGGTAAGTGGTCCCCCAACCACGCAGGACAGTGTTTCCACTATGCAAAATATGAGCACTGCAAGCCAAAAGATTGGCAACACTTGGGCCCCTTAATTAAGGTAATTGCTGCATAAAGTGTCAGGGTGTGAAAACGTTTGGTGGGACCCAGCACTTATAGGCAGTCCTAACAAGTGGTGACAGAGTAGGCACAGTCCCAGTTATGGATAGCACTCCAATTCCGGTGCTCACACGGGGAGGGCATCCAAAGTGGGTAAAACCAGCAGCAACTTCACATCATTTGGATCTAACAGCAACAAAAAAAGGGGGGGTGATAGAGGCATTCAGTGGGTCATTTGCAGTTCTGGACATGCCTTCTATTTATAAACTGTCCGGGTCATCCAGGAGGAGGGGGGAAGGGTGGAGTATCAGGGCCCAGAGCCTATGTTGCAGAGGGACGATCAAGGCTGTGAGCCATCAGGCGTCCAAACACCAGCAGCAAGAGTACCGGGATCAGGCAGGATGTGGGCGTTCAGCCAAACGATCTGCCAACCGAGCGGGTACTGCAGTGGAACGACCAGCAACTCCCAGCTGCAGGTCGTGCAGGGTCAGAGCAGCAGTTCTTCGTTATGTAAGTGCAGACATGTGTAGCACTGTGGCGAGTGGAAGAGCACCCCGCGCAACACCGCATGCGGGGCATAGCACCCCTTCCAGCCCGTTCACTAGGCTGCTTCCAAATGAGGGATGGCGAAATTGCAATCAAAGTTGTGCTGGCCCCAGTTTCACCAGGAAGGTCCTAGTGGGAAAGGTTTCAGGGCAGGCAGGATCAGAGAGAGCAGCACGGCCAGATTGCTACACCGGCTAGTATTGAAGTCTAGAAATGCGCCGCGGCAGCCATTTTACATCCGAAGGGGTCCGCACTCTCAACAAGCTTTCTCCAGCTTCCCAGCTCCGATTTTCATCAGATCAAAGCTAGGCGGCAGCAGTGTCCCATACACAAAATATCCTTCTGGATGTCGGGATAAGCCGCATCAGCCGCCTTGAGACAGGATCTAATAAGGATCGCAGTGGCAGCTCTGTGCAATCACAGCCTCACTACATAAGCTCAGACCACGCCCCTCATAATCTGCTATTCAAGGCTTTTTGATTGATACTAGCAGCTGAGAGGTAGATGGAGATTGCAGATGCGCTAGTCACACGCACATAACATTGCAAGCAATGAACCACACATTATTTCTGATCCCCAGGGAAAGAAGATTACAAAAACTGACGTGAAACACTGATCTGCGAGTGATAAAAAAGGTTACTCCCTCTGAGGAATAAACCTTATTAGCCACATCTAATGCTTTAACATCTGAAACTCTTTTAATGGAAATGAGGCATAACAGCATAGTTAACTTTGAAGACAACTGTGGGCGTGACAACTTCTCATTTGCAGGCCAAGACTGAAACAAGCAGAAAACCATATTCACAGCCCAAAAAATAGAATACTTAGCCAGGAGGAACTTTAATCCGAATGGACCGTAACGCCTTCCTGACAGGAAAGTGCCAACCCATCAACTCTTCTTTATCTAGAACATGACAAGCTGAGATGGTTGAACCGAAGGTGTTAATAGTTCTATAAGCCTTCCCCTCCTTAAAAAGGCTAACCAGGAAATGTACCACCTCTACAGGAAGGGCAGAAATGGGATTGGTATCCCTTTCCATGCACCAGCCCACCCAGTGCACCCACGCAGAAGATTAGGAAATCTGAGGGGATCTAGACGAGTGGTCTTCAAACATTTGAAGCCTGGGCCGCCCCTCCCAAGCAAAATGTAGCCAGGCCGGGCCACCCCCCCAAAATGCCAAAGGACAGTAAGTCCAAATGGCTCATGCGCCGTCACCGCACCCTACTTCCAGTATAGTCCCTGGGCCACCTGCTCCCATCACTATCCCATGGCTCCCGCCCATCCTGCTCCCACCACAGCCCCTGGGCTCACCCATCCTTCTCCCAGCACAGTCCCAAGGCCAGTGGTGGCTGGCGCATTTTTTAAAGTGAGGGGCCTAAATATTTTCCCCAGATACGCCATAGCAACCGAGCACAGCGAGGGAGCCCAAACCAATCAAGGGTGTTTGGGGGGTTTTCCCCCGGGAATTCTTTTAAAATAATGGGTTAAAATGTTGCATTTTAGAGAAGACTTTAAAAAAAAATGTGTAAAAAGCCAAGCAGTTTCCAGTTGGTGCTGGGAGGCCCAGGGGGCAGGCATGATATTTATTACTGGACATCTATAGTTGTTCTCCACTAAAAATATACCATCCCTATCCCCTGGGCTCCACAGTGCCTCAGAAGGAGAGCTGATTTTGGCAGATGGGTAGGGGGATTGTGCAAAAAAGGAATTTTTAAAATGCCTTTGTTGTACAACCCTGCTCACCCCCACTCGCCAAAATTAGCTCCACGGACCAACACAAACGCACACAGCAAGCATTGTATCATTCACATGAGCACCCATCATCATACACTCACTCATAACATAAGCATACATGCATCCATACACATATTTAAATAAAAAACAAATGAACATAAACTTACCTCTGCCCCAGTCCTGAAGTTTCCTCCCCGGCGCTCTAGCTCCTGCATTATGAACAGGAATCTAGAAGCAAGAGCTTCCTGCACATGCATGCAGGGGTCTGCGTGTGGGTGCTGGAACGCCCTGCTCCAGGCTAGTCTGTCAGTATGTGCAAGGAGGCGCAGGAGCTCCCCCTCGCACACAGACATGCAGTTCCCCAGCCAGTATTTCCAATGAGCTATGCAAGGCTTGCAGAGCAAAACGCCCCCAGCCTTGCATGGCTCAGTGATCATGTGCGGCTGGGGAACTGTTTCCCTTTTACAGTTCAGCCAGTCCAGAAGCGTGCCATCAGCTGGAAAAAGCAGCTGAAAGAGTGCTCAGTGTTTCACTGGGCTGGCTCCTCGGCTCCTCCATAATGGGTGAGGGGGACAACTGGGTCGACGCCCCAGACTCGGTCTGGCCTATAGAGCAATAGGGCAATGCCCGAACCAGAAATGCAAAATGCTAGTGTGGGCCAGTTTTTTGGGTCTAAATGGTCCACTTTTTTGGCCTATGTGGGCCAGTTTGATGAGTACTATGCAGCTATTCGTTTTGACCAATGTTGCTGAATAAATATACCTTAATTAAATAATTTGCTTACACTCCCTTGGGTACTATTCAGTTTGTCACTAAAGGAATGAATTGCCATTTGCAACTGTGGGCCACTTATTCATTGGTGCCCGAGACAGATGTATGCTCCAGTCTGACCATGTGAGCTGTCCCTCGCCATTTCCTCCATTTAAAAAAAATAATAATAAGGGGACTCGAGGTCCCCTCCCACCCCCCCGCGAATGCGGTCAAGCCCCCCTGAGGGGCCGCGCCCCACAGTTTGAAGACCTCTGATCTAGACCATGAGTCCCTGATAACTTGATAAGCGTCTCCCGAAAGACCCGGGAATGCCCAGGAGTCGCAGAAATCCTCCATGCCATGAGAGGCAGCTGTCCTTGCAGAATCAGCTTGTCGAACCACCCCGGATCAGTAATGAGACAAGGGAAGGATAAGAGGAGCCTGGAAATGTCTTTTGACAGCTCTAAAAGGGATGGAAACCACATCTGGGTTGGCCGGAAGTGAGTGAGGAGGTCTCCTGTCTGCGCACCTCGAGCAGAACCCTTAAAATGAGCAAGAACGGAGGGAACACATACCTACGGAGTAGAGACCAGCCCTGGAGGAAGGCATCTACCCCACTGCATCAGGATCCAGATGCCAACTGAAAAATTGAGGTACCTGGCAATTGAGGCGAGGGGCAAATAGATCTGTGTGCGACGGCCACAAAACTCTTACAGGAGAAGGAACATTTTGCTGTTCAACTTCCAGTCGCTTCCAACCCGAAAGCAACCTGGAGTTCCAATCTGATACTATGTTGACCAACCCCGGCATGAATCATTATTCTGCGGCTGAGGCAAAAATGCCAAAAATCCTGAGCCATATCTGCTAGCCCCTTGGACCAAGTTCCACCCAGCTTGTTGATGTATCTCACCGCTGATACATTGCCCATTCTCAGCACAATACAACAATTCATATTGTCCATGGCAAAGCTCTTTACACCAAATGACACACAAGTAGTTCAAGACAGTTTATAAGGAAAGACTGCTCCTGATCGGACCATTACCCCCCCGTAGAAATCTCCTATTTTCTTGCTCCCCAACCTTAAAGACTGGCAATAAGACTCCAATATGAAATCGGAAGAGTACCCAAAGATAGACCTCCAGTTCCAGGCTTCCACTTGCTGAAGCCACCATTGTAACTCATCTGTCGCATCAGGAGACAGCCTCACCACCTGTGAATAAGGAGCTCCACCCTGCAGATTACAGGCTTTCAACCGCTGAAGAGCCTTGAAGTGCAATGTGGCCGGAAAAATCACCTGAATCGAGGCAAACAACATTCCTAGGGCCCGAGCCAGAACTCAGAGAGAGAGAGCGAGAGAGCGATACCCCTTCTGTAAAATGAACCTGATGTGGAGCCAAATACCCTGCATTCTCTTCTGAGGTAGTAGCAGCTGACACAGCTGAGAATCTATAGCGAAGCCCAGAAATTGCATGCATCATGTAGGAACGAGACAGACTTCTCGAGGTTGATAACGACCCCCAGATCCTGATGTAGCGAAATCATCAATCGAAGATGGGAAAGCAGTAACTGTCGTCCAAATACACTAATATTCTGACACCCCTCGCTCTGAGGAAAGCTATTACTGGATGCAGAAGCTTTGTGAAACACCATGGGGCAGAGGACAGGCCGAACAGGAAAGAGGCGAACTGCCAACGATGACCCTGCCACTGAAACTATTCCTGGTGGGGAGGATAAACCCAGGACTACTAGGTACGCATCCCTCTGATCTATCTTGCCCATCCAATCTCCCTAAAGGAGAGAATATCTCAATAAATGAATACCCTCCAACTTGAAGTGGGGATAGACCACAAAAGAACGGGGGGTCTTGAGGTTGAAAACTGGTCTGAACCCCCTCCTCCCCCCGTCTTGCTTTGCCACCAGGAAAATGGAACTGAAGAAAGGGAAAGCTACGTGAGAGGCATGAACCACCGCCCCCTTGTGAATGAGATCTCGTACATTTGCATCCACAAAACTCTGTTTCTCCTAACTGAACACCAAAGGGGAAGGGAGAACCACCTGAACAGGGGGGACAATAAAACGCTATATGGAAACCTAACACTGTCACCATGACCCATGTGTCTGTAATCAGGATAGACCAATTTGTGAGCAAAACGAGCCAACCTTCCCCCATCCCACCAAGTTTTCCCTGGGAAGTTTTCCATGGCATGTGGCCTGAAGAATCACGGTGCCATGGTGTACTGATCGCTTATACCTCAAGAGGACAAGCCGCAACTGACCAGCTCTCCCTCTTACAGCCTTGGAAAAAACACTAGGGATCCAAACCTTCAGTATATTCACTTCAGTATATTCATCTGGGCCTTATCCAGAGCAGTGACGGCATGTACAAAAGTGGTTAACTCTTTGACAAATCTGTCCCCAAACAGAAAATCCCAGGCCTTGGGCCCTGCTTCTGATGGAGACATATCTGCCAATTTGGGGTCAAAGCGCATCAACAGAGCCTTCGTTCTGTGGATAGGCTGTATTGGCATTGTCCAGAAGGCACACACACCTTTGCACCCAACCTCTGAGGACATCGACATCAAGGGGGCTGTCATACACTGCGCTTTCCTCCAACATGTCAAAATCCTGTTTACCAGAACATCCAACAACTTGTCCTGACAATCACGTAAAGCCTTATCAATCCCTTTCCTAGGGTCCTTCCCCTTTTTTGTAAGGAGCACCACCATCGACTGATCTACCTCAGGTCCTAAGGCCACCTTGTCTGGCAGACAGGGGCGAGGGCCCTCTGCTAGCAAACCTGAGATAATAATGATAATTACACTGAAGCACAGGCTTCCCTCACCCAAGCAAGCCCCAGCCACACTTCACGAGTGAGGTAAAAGAGCGAGCAGGCTGTGAGAAAGAAGGACAATGAGCCTCAACAAGCCCCAAAGCCGAGCAGGCTTCCTTATGGCAGTATGAGGAGAAATACATGCCTCAAAGGCACCAACACACACCAACACCACTTATCTGACTGGGCCGACAGGGAAAACACACACTGTTCCTAAGCGTGTGAAGGCAAAAATGGCTACACGGCACCACTGTCTGCGCCCACACACAGTGCTAGCCCCTCATGGTCCCGTGTAAGTGCTCGTGCCTGGGAACAGCGGCTTTCCCCCCCAATTGGACCCTCGCATGTGCGAAGCCAGCCACCCGCCTGGGGAAAGAAATGGCCAGACCTTGGGACTCACAGCTCTGTGAGCAGCGCCTGAACCGAACAAAGGGAAAAGTTACATCCCAGCAGGGGTTGCAACAATGAAATGCAACACTGTCACTAGAGCAGTAATGCAAAGCAAAACTTCAGCAAATATACCATACAGATGAAATACAAATTGAATACACTGTATTAGAAGGCTTGAACAGTAGAACGTGACTTATCTGCTGGTCAAGCAGCACAGAAGAGGATGAGGGACTAATACACCCTGATTGGCTGTTGGATACAGAGCTGCAATCTTGTACTGGGGTCTTCCCCAAGTTTGAAATGTTTTGTTTTAGATGTTTTCAAAATGTTTACTATGATGAAAACATGTTTAAATCTTTTCTGCTGGTTGTGAAGTTAAGAAGATAATGCATAATAGGAAGCCTCTGGTCTCGACATAGAATACCAATTAACACTATCAGTAAGACTGAAACTGTGTGGGGGGACACAGGGCACCATGTGTGGATCATCTGAAACATCCGACTGGTGTGTATGGTATGCCCTGGAATGATACTTTGATTTCGGAGGGTGTCGAATGGGTCTTTAGGAAGGGTTGCGCTGCCGCTGACAAAGACGCATACTTTTCTCGAACCCGGGTGGATGGTCATTACTGGCACAAAGGAACCAGGGCCCTTTGTGGGATGCTTTGAAAGCATATGGCGCGGTCCCCTGAAAGAAAGGGCTAAAGGCGCCAGGGCTTAACATTATGGAGGGGACAAGCCGCCGCGCCTCCTTCTCTTTAGGAGAATAAACAGGGATCATAGGTATGCTGACATGGGGGAAGGGGAAATAGAGGCATAAAAGGGGGCTTGGGGACAGGAAGGGGAGGAAGCCCCCTCCCCTGCGGAATGACCTGCTTGGAGGCCAAAGGTATCTTCGCACCTTCAACAGGGGACATCAGAGGGCCCATTGGGGCATCTAAATAGCAGAGGCACAGGGGGCAGCAGTCTCTTTCACCGGATAACCCCCTGCTGCAAGGACAACTTTGAAGCAGGTTCTCAAGTGTTCGCCAGTGCAGCGGCGGGGGCGGCCACCACAAAGAGCGAAGGAAGAGAAGAGAAGTCATTGAATGAAAGCACGCTATGAGAACGGCAGAGGAAGTGAAGGGTCCGGGGAGGGACTACTCGACTGGGGAAAGCAACAGAAGTGAGGCTCATCCCCGCACGGGCTGCAAAGCAGGAGCGGGCACCTCTGCTCACAAGGAACAGGGAGCAGTAGGACTCCTCTGCTCATGCGTTAAGGTGAGCAGCCGATAGGCAGGCCAGCAAATAGAAGAGGTCCTTTCCTTGATCAGGATGGAGATCAGTGCATGGATAAGGGCACACTTGCCGAAAAGATGCTCTGCCCCTATCCAGTGTATGGCCGGACGGACAGAAAGGGTCCCTTTCTCAGAAGTGAGCCAAGCGGTGCCTACCAAAAGGCACGCTTGCATTGCATCTAAAAAAAGGACTGTGAAATAAGCTGATCTTGCAATCATCCGCTTATCTGGCACAGTGGTGAAGAACCAGGCCTGCGAACCAGGCAACCACAGTTTGAGTACAGAGAATGGCCGACCAATCCGAAAATAATAAATTAAAGAGGGGAATGAAATAGTTTACAAAGAAAGAAGGGTACAAGAAATGTCTGCAACTTGCCCAGGAAGATCCAAGGTCCAACGAACATGGAGAATGCAGAAGGGATGGCAGACCTATTGAGGAGGATTGGAACGGCCACTAGGGAAAAGGGGGTGGACTGGCTCATAGTCCAGGCCACAGCTAAAGAAGAGAGAGAGCAGAGCGATTACAGTGGTACTGGAAGATACAGAAGGGGATGATTGTATCCTGAATACGCAGCCACAGCATGCAGAGAAAGAAGAAGCAAGTCCATCGACAAGTGGGTTGTCCCAGCTGAAGAAAATGAAGAGCGAGATCATGGAAAAGTATTCTGAGTCACCAGACAGATTAGAGGCAGCTCTTAAAAGAAAAAACATCTAAGAAGAAGAAGAGCCTCCAGCATCAAAGAGGCCTCAAAGAGTGAGGAAGGCGTTGGTGAAAGCGGCAGAAGCAAATGGTGAGAAAGAAGTGCCAAAACAGAGGCAGCTGACAAGCGCTAGAGGAAGAAAGTCACTTGGGGCTTCAACAGTGTTACAGGCTCGTCATGCTCCCCCACGACACACTCCAGGCACTCGACACTCGGACACAAACAATACACAGGAGACCAGAAGAAGAGAGAAATCGGCTGTACTGCAAACACACCAGTGTATGGGAGGGCTGCTCACTGTTCTGCCCCTCCCAGGCCTGGTTCATCCTTATATACAAACTGAGCAGCTAAATCCATTCTCCACCTATGAAACAGTATGAATACAACAAAAAGGTCAATTTCGGAGAACAGCCTGCAGTTGCAAAAACCTTTCACCAAGCAGCCTCTGGCCTTGGGATTTAAGCCAACAGCCTTGTCAGTGTGTACAGTCTCAGCAGAGGCCTGAGCTGGCCTCGCAGTCTGAGGCATCACACATTCCAAAGCTCAGCTCTGCTCTGCGACCTCACCTTGCATGGGTGTTTCAGCTGTAGGCCAGTCTGTTAGGCCAGTCTCATTGCATCTGATGTGCCTCAAACAAACCAAAAGAAAATGCAGTATCAGAAATGGTAACAAACGGCAGCGTCTGAGACTGATGAATTAGGTGAGAGAATAACTAAATTGGTTGAACAACAGGTTGAAAAAGCGCTGCAAGGTTTGCATGATAAATTACATGTTGCTAACATAAATTCCTGCAGATACAATTAGAGGCAGACACCAATGTGGAAGTCAATGCTAACAGCGCAGAAGGCAAAGGGGGTTGTATCAAAGCAAACAAGGATGCCGGAGCACCTGCGAGGTACACGCAAGCGCAGGAAATAACGGCAGCCAGCAGCAAGCAAAAAGGGAAGCATCTGGACCATTACAGTTAGGTTTCCCAGGGGAGGCTTGGCGCCTCAAGAGGAGGGGCACCCAATTGGTAGACAGTCAATGGGACAATTTGGCTTCAGCAGTAGGGGTCAGAAGGAACCCAGAGTTTACACCTATGGCCTAGTATCACATGTACCAGTCGAAATCAAAGAGAAGATATGGAGCAAAGTTTTCATTGATTTGTTCACCTTGTTAGAGCTGGAACAGATTGGGTTAGATATAGTCAAATAAGCTAAGAAGGATGACGATAGGCGGTAAATCAAGAAGAGAGTAAGAAAGAAGAGGAACATAATGAATTGGGTGTATGTATTCAGGAAGTATATTTCCATAATGGTTAAAAAATATCCTGGGGACACTGCTGCACTGATAACATACAAGCAACACATCCACAAATCTTATGAAGAGTATGGGGAGATGCATGGCTTAAATATGATGAAGGGTTTAAGCTAAAAATGCAAATGTATGCCAGCATGAATTGGGACGATGATAGTTTCAGGGTAAATACATAAGATGATATCCAGGAATGGGCACAAGGACAACACAGGGGAAGAGCTTCAGCCATTTCGGAAACAGTACTCAAGGTGGAGGGGTTGGAGTTATTATAACAGCGATAGAGGAAGGTGGCCCGTTTGGAGCGTGGGAGGTGGCTGTTTGAGAGTTTATGAATCAGGCAAAAGCACCCTCTGCTGGAAATTTGAGAAAGGTAACTGCACTTGGCGAGCCAATTGCAAATTCAAGCATGCATGCAGCAAATGCGGCGGAGACCATACAGCCGCCCGATGGGAAAGCAGAGAAAAGCAGGCCCCAAAGCAGAGAGAACAAGCCAAACAGAAACGTGGAGGAACGTAGGATATTTCAAAAAGCCCCAACCCTGATCAAGCAAGAAACATTGTGGCTGCTTCTTTTTTTAAATTTGTTTTTTATTGGCATTTCACAAGTTTACATAACAATCACCCCCATCTGCGCCCCGCCCTCTCTACACCCACCCCGCCATACCCCCGATCAGCAGTACATTAGAGAGGCATAAGGCAATGTCCAGAACCCAAATGTTTTGTGGGCACAGTTGAATACGGGCCAAGACGTGCCAAAGTGAGTGTAAAAGATGGTTTACATTGCTCGAATGTTTTAATTTCTTTACCTAGCATTAAATCTTTAAGCCTTACACAGCCCGCCTCCCTCCATTTCCCAAAAGCTCTCTTCCATCGCAGGAGTAAACTGGGGGTTCCCAAATATTGGTGTAAAGGGCCCCAGAACAGTTGATATGTGCTTCTGCTTCAATGCTTTGTCCCACACTTCGCCCATTCGCGATGCCTTCAAACTCAGAGGACGGTCATCCCTAGGCAACCATAACACCTTATCTAATGGACCACCCACCACTGCTCTATCCATATCAACCCAATGCTTACTATCATCTCCTGAAAGCCATTGTTTTAGAACCCTCAAATGGGCCGCCCAATAGTAGTTTCTAAAATTGGGGAAGGCCATGCCTCCCCTATTCCTTGGGGCCATTATGGTTCGCAAGGCCACCTGCGGTCTTTTAATATGCCATATTAAGGTAAATAGGATGCAGTAGAGTCATTTATATCGAAGCTATAAGCCCCAGCAATGATATATATAGAGGGTTCCACCTTTGCAGGTCTCCTCTCAAAGCTTTGAGCAACTGAGGATAATTCGCCTCATACAGCATTGCCACAAATTCCATAATGTAGACCCCTAAATATTAAATGTTTTCTTCTGCCATCTCACTGTATGCTGATGACGTACTCTTATACGTCAGGAACCCCTCCACACACCTAGATCCGACCATCCGAGACATAACAAAAATAGGCACGTACTCAGGTTTCACCATAAACTATTCAAAATCAGAAATGTTCCCTCTCACCAAAGCAACCCTGCAGCTGACATGCAAATTTCCCCTGCGCTGGTCTCCGAGTGTCGTCAGGAACCTCGGGGTACAAGTGTCATTGACCAAAGCTTCCCTACGGGCGGACAACTACGAGTGAACAGCACAGCTTGTTGAATCCAAAATGCTCAAGTGGTGCAATCTCCCATTGTTCCTGGCAGGCAGACTGTCCCTAATAAAAATGGTCGTGGTCCCCAAGCTCCTCTACATCTTTGCTAATGTACCAGTATGGCCCGGGAAGCAATATTTTAAGAGGCTCCATTCGGCGTGTGCTCAATTCCTCTGGCATTCCGGTGTGGTCCGCAAGAAGTGGCAGCATATGACCTTACCATATGAGAAAGGGGGTTTCACAGCCCCAGACCTAACTTTATACTGGAACGCGGCACAGGCCCAACACGTCACTCACTGGTACACACACCTAAATCCGCCCCCCTCACGCCAAATTAGAGAAACTGGCAGGTGAAGGGACTAACCTCATGACCCTACTATTACACCGTACATTCCAGGCAGACGCCCCGTCAGACCCCGTGGCCGCCACGATCAGAGCATGGAAGAATATTTTGCACTCTAGACAAGGCCACTGCCCATACTATAAATGGCTCCCCATATGGCAATTCCCTGGACTGGCCCCCACACACGACCAGCATCTCTCGCAACACTGGGAAGACCTGGGCTACCGAGCCCTAACTGATCTATACCCGGATGGCACATTTATCACACCCCAGACATGGTGACCCGCACACTCCAACTCTGCGCTTGAACTGCTACAGTATTTTAGGCTACGGGCGGCGGTACGGGCAATGTGGCCTTCGCACCCAGACGAACCCCCAGACTCACCTGAACTCCAATACATAGCGAACTCCACTGGGAGCAGGGGCATAATATCCTCCCTATACAAAATGCAACTAGCCAAACTAGAGGACATATCGCTAAAACCACGGGAGGCATGGGCCAGGGAGCTTGAAATGGAAATGACTGACGAGATGTGGAGCAAGATGTGTGCACATACGTGCAAAGTCTCCCTGAGATTCCGCTGCATACAATACAAACTCCTTAACAGGCTCTATTACACACCGCACAGAGTAGCAAAATTCACACATACTCCGACCCACACATGCCCGAAATGTAAATTTGAAGTGGCTGATCATGTACATATGTTCTGGTCCTGTGCTGCGCTGGAGGCGTTCTGGACGGAAGTGACAAAGGCGCTTTCAGAGATAACTGGGTCCCAAGTGGGCCTGGACCCACTAGCCTTGTTGTTTGGAATCTGGGCTGGGGAAAATGAAAGGAAAATGTCAAAGTTTTTAAATGTAAGTGCCATTGTAGCCAAGAGATGCATATTGCAATGCTGGAAGCGCCGCACTCCCCCCACATTCGAGATGTGTTTGAATGCCCTCACTTGGGTACAAATGTGCGAAGAGGATTATATCGTATCCCTACCTATCCCATCCCACCCCAAAAATGTGTGGACAGAATTCTGCAGCTACCTGAATAGCAAAGACAAGGTGGAGTGGAGCTCCACCCCCCCACGAGCCCACCCAATTTACCATAGGAACTGAACATTCGAGCTCCCCCCGTGCCATCAATCCCCCCCTCCCCAGTTTGTGAAGTGTGAACTGGTTGAGATGTAATGCCTATTTGTGATACTAAAATGTTTGTTTCTGTCTGCGCAATCTGTGCTGTACCTGTCGTAACCTTCTGCCAATAAACAAAAGTTTAAAAAAAAAATGTTTTCTTCTGCCAACAGAAATTGGGTGGATACTTGTTTCCTCTATTGTATCCTTTGATAGTGTAAGGCTGAATATTTCGGATTTATATGGATTAACCTTCAATCCCGAAGCGTCCCCAAATAATAGCAATTCCGAGGTAATCACCTTCAAGGATTTGCAGGATCCGATATAGCCAACAACATTTCATCAGCGAATGCCATTATTTTGTGCTCCGCCCCCCCCCCCCCGAAATGGACCCCTTTCACACCCGGTGCTTCCCGTATACGCTGCGGGAAAGGTTCCAGATAGATTGCGTGAAACAAGGGGGATAGCGGGCATCCCCGTTTGGTTCCCCTCTCTAAACGGATCGGACCCGACAGCTGTCCATTGACGGACACACAGAGGGTTGGGGTTTGATAATTTGCTTGTATCCTATGGAGGAAGCTCTCGCCAAACCCCATTGTCTTCATTGTTTGGAAAAGAAAAGGCCTCTCTACATGATCAAATGGCTTTTTGGCATCTATTGCAATAAGTACCGCTGGGATCCCACGCTGTTCAATTTTCTCAATTAGGTGACATACCCTCCTTAAGTTATTAAAGGTTTCACAGTGTTTTATGAACCCCGCTTGATCGGGTCTAATTAGCGTATGAAGTCTGTCTTCCATTCGTGAAGCTAATATCTTGGTGCATATTTTGGCCGTCAATGTTGATTAACGCTATTGGTGATATGACCCACACCATTTCGGGTCTTTGCCCAGTTTCAGGAATACCACTAATTTAGCCCAATCCATTGATGCTGTAACGTTCCCAGTTTTTTCAAAAGAGTTATATAAGCACTTTAAATGGGGGTGCAGAATTTGCCAATATTTCTTATAAAACCCAGCTGTGAAGCCATCAGGTCCCGGGGCCTTTTTTAGCTGAAGTTTTCTTATGGCTGCAACAACTTCCTCCTCTGTAATGTCCTCCTCCAGCTCTTCTCTATCTAATCTCGGTAGCTTTGGAAGAGGTACTTCCATTAGATATATATTCAATGGGCCATCCTGTAGCCTATCAGAAGAATATAACGTGCCATAAAACCTTTCAAAGAAGTTTATAATTACCTCCAAATCTGTCACCTCCTCCCCTTCCCTAATTTTTAGAATTGTTTGGATGGCTGTCCTCTGTCTTAATTGTCGTGCTAATAACCTACCCGCTCTATTTCCTTCCACGTAATAATGTTTTTTAGTTTTAAGTAAGGTCCTTTACGCCTTTTTCGCCCCATAATAATTCTAGCTGTCCTCTAATTGCTCTATAAGTTTTCATTGTTTCCCTTGTAGGGTAGTTACCCATTTTTGGCATTATATTCTTAAATTGAGTCTCCAAGCCTACCTTAAGTCGCCGATTTATCTGTTCCCTCAGGGCTCTGCGTGCTATCCGTTCCCCCCTGATTACGGCGTTGAAGGCATCCCAACAAATCCCTTGGGAGGTATCTGCCATCGCACTTTCCCCAAAATAGGCCTGAATTCTCTCCTCTATCACCGCCGAGAAAACTGCATCCGCAAGTTACATTCCGGCAATACCCAATTTCACAACCCCCTATTACTGGGTGACAGTCAATATCGCCCATAAGGGTGCATGATCCGATAGCGCAATCAATCCCAGAGAAACATCCTGAATTCGTCCCACCATTCTATCAGATACCCAAATATAATCTATTTGTGACAGGGTTTTATGAACCTGCGAAAGAAAAAAAAACCTGCTTCCTTTCCCCTGTTGGCTCGCCACACATCAACTAACCCCAATTGTGTAAATGGGTCTTTAAGCTGTTGTGATGGGGTGCCCCGCGACGTGAATCCCACTCCGTTAGTGTCAATTTCCGCATCCCATATTATGTTAAAAACCCCTGTCAGTATTACATGACCTTCAGCTATATTTTCAAGTGCCGCCAATGTTGCCTTCAGAAAACGTTCCTGTCCCGGGTAAGGTGCATACACTTTTGCAGCCGTGAATACTTCCCTCTGAATGTGGAATTTCACAAATAGGTATCTCCCCTGTTTATCAAATACTGAGTTAAGAATCACCAAATCAGGGTTATTTCTGAAAGCTATCAGGACCCCTGCTTTTTTCTCATTCATATTAGCCTGAAAGATCTGTCAGTAGCCTTGTAATCTAATACGCAATTTATTTTTTCTACATATGTGGGTTTCTTGAAGCGTGAGCAAATCTGGTTTCTTGCGCCTCAACAATGATCCCAGATTGCATCGCTTTGCTGGCGAGTTTAGTCCTCACATATTGTACGCAAGTACTTTAAAGCCCATGGTGAGTACCTACGCCATCCAATTTCATTCCCTTCCGCTGGACCTTTACCTCTAATCCCCCTATGGGTCCCCCAGGATTGACGTGGACCATGTCTTCCTTAAAATAGAATGCACATATTACGCATATCGGGAGCTGTAAATCTCTTATTTTCCTGCCCGCCTCCCCTGTCGTAGCTTTCCGTTTATCCTGCTGATCCCACTCTGAGCCCCTGCCCTCATCCCCTTAAGTCCCCATTGCACCCAGCCCTCCCCTTATCACTCCCCCAAACTTTAACCCAGGCCAGTACATGGGTCCTAGTGACAACCACAGGAGTCCCCGTCCATGAACCAGTGAACTACCTGGGAACAACCAACTGCCCTCTCTAAGAGATCCCAATCCAGTCCCCCGCTTCAACCCCTGATCGCATCTAAGCCTTCCATCTCCAACTCTGTTATCTCTCTCCTATTTACTTTCAAATGTCCCACCAACGCTCTCCAGTGCACCTGGTTTATCTGGTCCCCCCACCTCCACCCCTCAGAATGTGGCGTGTACTCCGACTTGTCCCAGCCTTTCGGAGCACAAGCTTTCCTGTTGTCTAGCTTTGCCATGGACCACTTCCATTGTTGCCTCTGCTGGGTGGACTCTCCTCCTGCAATCGATGTCCCAGTCTGATCTCTACTTTCTGATGCTACCACATCCAGACCTTCTTCACATGTTACTCAGAATTGTCTACCCTTCCAGGAAAATAGCAAGCCAAAAGGAAAGGTCCACATGTACCGTACATTCTCCTGGTTGAGAATGCTAGTGACCGGGTTCATCTGCCTCCTTTTGAATAGGGTAGAACATGCTAGATCTTGATAGAGCTGTACTTCCAAGCCATTAATGGTGAAGGACGAACCTGTTGGTGCTGCCCTCAGAACTGCTTCTTTCTGCCCATATGATGTGAATGCGGCCAGCAGGCCACTGGGTCAAGACCCCGGTTCTTTCCTAGGAGGGCCCTCCCTAGGAATTCTGTCTAGAGGAACATAGTCTGAAGGAATTTCCAAAAGCAAATCCGCACAGAGGGTTTGTATTGAGCGCTCAAGATCTTTGTCTGCGATCTCCTCTGGGACGTTCTAGATGTGAATGTTAGATCTCCTTGCCCTGTTCTTGAGATCTTTGCAATGAATTTCCAAATTGTGACTCATCTGTGCTAGTTATTCTAGGGTTTTGTCTTCTTTCTGTGAGTCTTCTGCCGATTCTTGTAAAGCTTGTTCAACAATGTCCACACGTTCTAATTTTGAAATGTCCCCCTTTTTTTCTTGGACCACAGTTTTAATGTTACTCTTACGGCGGTAATCTGTTCTCGATGAGACTCCTGGAGCGTTTCCTTTAAGCGCTGTTGATCGGCTAAACATCTGCATTAGTTCCTCTTTAGTAATTGCCATCTTGCCTCCGTGTTCTGTAGTCATTGTGTCTGGTGACCGTAGTATTGGAGAACGAGTCTCGCTGGGCATTTTTATTCCCACATTTCAGACTTTGTAGGGGTGTCTGGGTAATAAATTCTGGGGCGATGTGCGCAAATCATACCTCTGCAGATTGCCACGGGTGTCCTCTTTTCGAAAATGCATGGTGTTCCCTGTTTTCATTGGTGGCTTGGACACCCGAGGCCCATATCTGTATGTTGTGCCGGTCGGCAGAGCGTCTGAAATTCCGGTCTGAAAACAGAGTTGGGGTTACTTGTGTTTTAGGCTTTCCCCTTGGCGGCCATGTAGGTGCACCCACACATGTGAGGTTCTGTTTGTTTTCATCGGGACACCTGTGGGAACGTGGGACGGTAGGTCATGTGTTGTTGGGGGCGTGTTTCGATGGGTGAGCCGAGCAAAATGTGCGGAAAATTCATTTTTTCCCCACATTTCAGACTTTGCGGGGGTGTCTGGGTAATAAATTCTGGGGCGATGTGCGCAAATCATACCTCTGCGGATTCCCACGGGTGTCCTCTTTTCGGGAATACATGGAGTGTCCTGTTTTCCTTGGTGTCTTGGACACCCGAGGCCCATACCTGTATGTTGTGCTGGTCGGCAGGGCGTCTGAAATTCCGGTCTGAAAACAGACTTGGGGTTACTTGTGTTTTAGGCTTTCCCCTTGGCGGCCAGGTAGGTGCACCCACACATGTGAGGTACCGTTTTCATCGGGACACCTGTGGGAACGCGGACGGTAGGCCATGTGTTGTTGGGGGCGTGATTCGATGAGTGACTCGAGCGAAATGTGCGGAAAATGCGTTTTTTTCCCCACATTTCGGACTTTGCGGTGGTGTCTGGGTAATAAATTCTGGAGCGATGTGCGCAAATCATACCTCTGCGGATTTCCACAGGTGTCCTCTTTTCGGAAATGCATGGGGTTCCCTGTTTTCCTTGGTGGCTTGGACACCCGAGGCCCATATCTGAATGTTGTGCTGGTCGGCAGAGCATCTGTAATTCCGGTCTGAAAACAGACTTGGGGTTACTTGTGTTTTAGGCGGCCAGGTAGGTGCACCCACACGTGAGGTACTGTTTTCATCGGGACACCTGTGGGAACGCGGGACAGTAGGCCATGTGTTGTGTTTGTGTGGTTTTCATAACGTTTTGACCCATTTGCTGGTGCCCTTTGTCACACAACCCTTTCATTTCCCAAATGTGCCCTACATTTAGTCGCTGCTTTAGGCACCATACACTTTTGTAACCTGCACAAGTCACCTACCCTTGAAAATGTCTGCCTGTGGTCTTTCAGGAAATGTATGCTTGCCGTTCCTCACCACATTGGTTTTTCCCGATTTACACATGCTAAGTGCGCCTGTTCAGGCCGTGAGCGTAAAACTCCTGTGTACCAGGGCTCAGTGTTCGGCCTGTGGTATTGCTTGTTTTGTAAAGCACTACAAAAAATGTGTGCTCTCCTAACTGCAAGAGTCGGGAGAATGTAGCAGAGCATTGCTTTTCTCAATATTCATAGAAGCCATTGCCGTACCAAGCCAACCATGTCCAACACATACCTTTTTTCGGTCATTTTCCCGCTTTTCCCCCAATCTATGGCAGTTTCCCCTACCTAGTTGTTGCCTGACCTACGCATATCACCCCTTCCTAAACTTGGAATTATTTCTACTTTTCAGAAATATATGCCTTTCTGTCCTCCAATGCGGCTTTCCTACCCTTTTCTTCCATTCCGTCCATGCATGTCCAATTGGCAAAAATGGCCAAAATCACCTACCTCTCACAAAACGGTTGATAACCACATCAAAATATTTTTTTTATCGTTTCCACTCAACCTGTTCTTGAAATCCAGGAAATTGGGGCACTCAGCACAGCAAACCATTTGTTCCTAGCTCTTACAAGGAAGAAACCACAGGCTTCTTTGTACATCATTTTATTGGCATTTTTTGAAAAAAACCCAAATTTTCGCCTTTTTGCTTATTTTCTCTCACCCCCTACAGCAACCTAGGATTCCTGGGTGGCGTTACATGTGGGAAAAAAAGGAGCCAAATTTGGCCGAGATAGCTCAAGTAACAAAAAAGTTACAAGCCATTGAATGGCCACATACCGAAATCACCAAAAAAGGCCCTGGCACTGGGGGGGAAATACCCATGGCAGTTAAAGGGTTAAGATACCATGCCACAATGTTTTTACCAGGTCAAACCCAGTAATCTGAAGTCAGCAATCAACAAACCAGATATAGTGAAACAAAAGATTCAAAAAGAGTGGCCTTTCGAATCAGCACCATTTGAAGAATTTGTGGTTTCTGCACTGGGGTGGTCCCAAAGAAAGAAGGTGGTCAATTTAGACTGATCCACCATTTGTCATACCCCAGGGGAGCTTTAGTAAACAGTGGGATAGATCCGGGAACAGTGTTCAGTCGAATATACATCTTTTGACAAGGCACTGGATCTGGTGAAGCAAGCGGGCAGAGGAGCTCTGTTGCTGAGAGTGGACATTGAGTCTGCATTACGACTATTGCCAGTTCATCCAGAGAGCTTCAGGCTACGAGATCTCAATTTTCGAGGACAGCTGTACTTTGACAAGTGCATGCCTAAGGGCTGCGCATGTAACGCTCACCTGATTCCCACGGAGGCACTGGTCCCGGCTGAACTGTTATAGTCTCTTCAATTGAGAAGCGTAGAGCTCGGATGACTCTCTGGACTGGGCTTCCTCTTATTGACCGTCTGGCTTGCAGGGTAAGGTTTCTGCAGGCGGAAGAAAAAAAGGGTTAATGACCGTTTGGCTGAACTTCCTCCTCACTAATCGCCTACTCTCCGAAAGTCCAATGTCCTGCTGAGCTCTCACCTTAGGCGTATAAATGCTGGGCTCTCCATCCTGCGACTTATGCAGGGGTGCGTGGGTTCCAGTTACGTCACTGGAGGTCCTCAAAGTCTTTTGTGGCCTTAGAAGTGGCACAGGTGCTGAGATGCCAAAAGGTGATGCCGCCGTTACTGCACGAGCGGATGCCAGTAGGTATAAAGAGTTTATAGTCTTGAAGAGATGGGCACCTTTAGTGAAGTCTTTGCATTGTCTTTTTCAGGTGCCTGGATGCTGAGGGCGTGGTCACTGAGAGCGCGAAACGTGCGGTTGTACGTAGGTATGGGAATTTCAATGACACCTCAATAATGTCCCTTGTTTTCTGTTTTCAAGTCTTGAGAGGTTGTGGGCATTGTTCGTCTGTTGCCGTTGCACGTGCGAAGTACGTGAGTATAATGATCTGTGACCTTATTATAGCACCTCTAACAATGTTCTTTTCTTATTTGCAGGTGTCAGGACCTTGCGGGCGTTTTCCCAGTCGCGGATGCACGTGGGGAAACACGTAAGTGTTAGGCTTTCTTGCAGTCTTTAATGGCACTTAAATAATGTCTTTTCTTGTTTTCAGGTGCCAGGCTGCTGCGGTTGAAGAGAACGTAATACGTGCACAAAAGCAGGTAAGAAAAGTAATGCGGCCGCCTTCACCCGATTCCTACTTAACAATGTTCTTTGTCTTTACAGGTGCCGTTAGGCTGCTGAAGAGAAGGCCGCGAAGAATCTGTGAAAGCACAGATGGATCAGGTAAGCGAGCGCGGCTGCGAACGTGTTGCAACTTGCTAACCTTATGTTTCTTTTGCTTGCAGATTCTGCCGGTGTCTGGATTCCTGGATGGTAAGTATAGCTCTCGTGTCTTTCTTCCACAGGTTGCTGAGCTGAAGCTGGAGATGTCACGGGAATGCTAGAGCTGACTCGGTGAGCGTCCTGCTGCAGATGCAGAATAACGCGAAGCACGTTTTCCCAATCGGGTGTGGTTTAAATAGTGTTGGAGTGATTGGATGTCTTCTTCTCAGCCTCGCCTAGGTAAAAGAGTTCCTGTGTTCCAGAGCTAAGGAGTGGCACCAGCCCCACCCAGGTAAGAAAGTAGTCCCAGTTCAGGGAATAGTTCCTCCCAGCAGAAGGCTGGGGACTTCATCCTGCCAGCATTTGCAAAGGTGAGTATGCAGCATGGTCTGCTACAGGTAGGTCCGCCCAAGCACCTTTGCAAGAATTATGAGCCCGGCGCCCCTGGCGCCGGGACTGAGGTTCCTTATGAGGCTGGCGCCAGAGGCGCCAGGACATGGTCCAAAGGGCCCCAATAGGGGTTTGCTGGAGCCGGGGACGAGGGTCGTGAGCCTGCTTCCGGGGATGCTGGGCTTGACTTGGCTTCTCGGGAGCAGTGCTCATGACAGCGCAGTCTCTTGTCACTATTTTGAACATATGAGCAACTTCATAGAGTGGGCAGTGAGGAAACGACATATAGCAGCGAAAGTGGCACACTACCCTAGATTACTTTCTTTTTGTAGGAAAGGAAAAATAGGAAGGATGTGAGGTAGCATCGGGTACATTCGAGAAATTGGCAAATCAGCTGGGAGTCCCGCTTGCTCAGGAGAAAACTGTTAGGCCAACAACGAAATTGATATTCCTTGGAATTGAAATTGACTCAATTGAGGGACATTGTTGGTTCCCTGCAGAAAAGATTGAGCAATTCAAGAAGGCAGTGCAGGAAATGAAAAGAAATGAGAAAGCACCTTTAACAGAGCTTCAGAAATGTATGGGGCAACTTAACTTTGCAGGGAGGATCATCCCAGATGGCAGAGTATTTGCTAGAAGGCTGGCCCGGAAGACTGTGGGGCTGATGCAGGCTCATCATCACATCCATTTAGTGGTGGGAGAGAAAGTAGATCTGCAGGTCTGGGAAACCTTTCTTGAATCCTTCAATTAGGCTTCAGTATGGAGGAAACCATGGCAGTCTAGCAAAGATACAGAGCTTTTCACAGATGCCTCAGGAGGATTGAGAGATAAATACTATATTCGGTTTTCACCATTTACATCAGAATAAGACAATCCAGTTCAAACAATTAAAAAGTATTTTTAAAAGAAAGTCATCGTCGGCCATAAGTGAAAACGATACAGTTCATAATACAAAAACCAAGCTGTTAAAATATACACAATTCGATAAAGCTTAACATTTTCTTTCCAAGCTTTTCAAAATCTCAGTGATATATTTGAATCAGTCATTAATAAAACAGCCATTGACACAAGACAATACAAAAGTCATGGCATCCATTACATGCCTAATATCATTAGCCCTAAAATGGCTCCTTAGCCGTACAGATTTGAGATTTAGAGACTTTCGGCATATAAATAAAATGTGAGTTCGATCCTCATCCGCCCCACTTCTGCAACTACAGAGCTTTGTATTGAACATCCATGTCATCCGAGCCCTCAGTGGCAAAACATTCAGGCGCATCATCGCAATGATATGTCTTTGCACCGGGGAGCGAATGACACTCAGCGAAATGTTCTCGCAATAAATGCAATGAACCCTCTGCAGGTGTCTAAGAGAGACTAGGTTTTCATACTGTTTAATGCCATATCAAATTCCCTCCTTCTGGCTTTCATAGTCAAATATTGTTTTGTGATCTGGCCTCCTCTTAATTCTTCAAAGACGATGTCCCATTTTTTGCACAAAATTGAACACCTCTCATACCAGGGTTGGTAGCATACGTTGCCGCCTTTGCTAGTTCTTGCCTCACATTTGCGATGTTGGGGTTTACTGACGAAGCAGAGTGAAGATTGCGAAAATACTCTAGAAACCTGTATTCTGCCTGAACTTCAATATTTGGGACCCCGGCCTCTAGCACGCGCAGCAGCTTCCGCAGACAGATATATAATGTACGGTCCAAAAAGGTGCAAACCACATTTCCCCATATATCGCTGCCATACAGTATGGAGGAATAAATCTTGGCTTCCAACGCCTGAATACACTTATTGAATCGAAAATCACCAAATTGATGGTAGAATCTCCTAATCTCTCCGAGACTAGTCCTTAGGTGATTTTCTACTGATGCTAAATGGGCAGACCACAAACAACTGCTTGCGAATGTAACACCCAAATAGGAGTATGCGTCGGCCACAGATAACTTCACCTTATCAATGCACCAGTTATAGGTGTTTTATTTTTTCAACCCAAAAACAACGATCTTAGTTTTCTTCAAGTTTAGTTTCAGACCATTGTCTTTGAAATAATCTGATGCATAATTAAGACTGTTGGCAAGACCCTTTGCGGTCTGATGCAGTAATATAGCATCATCTGTATACAGAACGGTGGGGTATATTACTCCATTTAGTGAAGGTGGGAAACAGCCTGGGAGACCTGGGACTGACATAAAAAAAGATAAGAAGATAATAAACAGGAGTAGAGCCAGTGGGCAGCCCTGTCGCACACCATTATTAGTGGAGAACACACAAGTCAGACTGCTTCTGGGATTATCTCTTAGTGGCACTAGTGTCTGCGTGCAAATGCACAATCAGTTGTAATAAGGCGACAGGAACTCCCAATCTCTTAAGTTTATTCCAGAGAAGCTGGCGATCAATAGAATCCAATGCTTTTCTGGCAGGAAGCTGGTGCGCCAGCTCATGGCCAGGGGCATGGAAAGAAGAGGACCTAACGGGAAACATAACGTTCCCAGAACTGTTGGCCATTGCAGTTCGTTTTTACATATGGCAAGAGAGGTTGACCAACAAAAAGATCACACTTTGGTGCGATAACCAAGCGATAGTGCAGGTTGTGAACAATGGTGCAGCGAATTGCCCGATGATGCTTGCTTTGTTATGATTCTTGATGCTCACCTGGCTGAGACTGAACACAGAAATTAGGGCCAGACATATACCAGGTTTATAGAACAGCATAGCTGATGCATTGTCTCGTTTGCAGTGGCGGAGATTCAGGCAGATCGCACATGGGGGTGGAGGAGGAGATAACAGTAATGCTGGAGTGGCTCGGGGGATAGCAAAGATGTTCTAGGGACACTTGTGGAGAACTCCTTGGCTCCAGGTATGTGACAACGTTACAATGGTCACTATGACACCTTCATGACAATAATGAAACCTGTGGGAGCAATTAATGAACGGGATGTTATAGACTTCATAAGAAAGACCTAAACAGCCAAGAAGAGAAGGGCCTGGGCAGCAACGGGTCTGGCAGCAGTAGCATTTTTCAGCAGGGCCAGGAGTCAAGGAAACCGCAAAACGTGAGGTTATAAGGGCAGCCATGAAAAGCTGGGGGAGGCTGGAAAACAGAGAGCCAGATCACAGGTGTCCCATTCCATTCAAAGACCTAAGAGATGATGAACGAGATTGCACAGGTATGCGCAGGCAAATACGAAATGAAACTCTTCAGATCAGGGTTTGTGTTAACATTCTTTGGGGCCTTCAGCGTAAGTGAAATCGCTGTGGCCAACAAGGCATGTGATGGTTAAGGGGGCTTGAATAAGGCCGACGTGGCGCTACAAGGACAGGAGGTTAGGCTCTTAATGAGAAGGTTAAAGATGGATCAGGCAGGTAAAGGGCAATGGGTGCGGCTGCAGTGCATACGAGATGGCAGATGCTGCCCAATTTGTTTACTAAGGAATTTTATGGCAGTCAGACCTAATGATGCAAAAAAACCTGCTGATCCATGAAAGCAGGCTACCGTTAACGATTTTCCAATTCGGGTCGGTGATGGGCATGCTGTTGAGAAGGTTAGGTACCCTAATTTGGCACCCACTCATTCAAAATTGGGGCAGCCACCATGGCGGCAGGGTGAAGCATTCTCGGGCGGAAGAGATCAGACACCTACAAGAAATATGGTACACAGTCTTTTCATATACAAGATTTCCATTGAGAGCCTTTTCATCGTAAAATGTTAATTGAAACACTTTTTTTCTATCGAAAAGATCTTTCAATTAAAATATTTCGATGAAAAGGCCCTCGGTGAAAAATAGATGTATGTATGTTTGGGTGGGGGATAGGGATACATTTTGAAAACAGGGGATTGTGGGGGACCCCCCTGTGATGCTGGAAATGCATCAGAGGGACAGGGCCTCCGTATCCTTGTCCTTTACTGCCTTTTTATCGTGTGTTCTGTCATACTTTCCGCGCAGGAGTTCATGTGGGACTCCTGGCGGTGCAGCTCTCTTGGTGAACAGACCCGTGGGATACCCTTACGGCACCCACGGGTGGGAGTACAACCCTGTGCCCCTAGTGTATGTTGTTGGACACCTGTGGGTGGCCCGCAGAGTAGGTTATGGGCTGGTGGCAGCTCCATGCTGAATTTGACAGGTGCGCTGCGTACCCTCCATTTTGGGATACCCAGGCCCTGCCATTGGAATCAGTTGATTCCTGATGGAAAACAAGATGGCCCCTGTGGCCTCTTGCTTTCTATCACCCGTTACTTTGTTTTCCCAAAGTCCTGAGAAGCCCTGACTCTGTCCCTTCCCCCTGACTGGCTGTTGGGTGGAAGTTCCATATATGGTGTTGTTGTGAAGTCCAGTCCAGACTGACTGGAGCCTTCCCAGTGACTGTATGTTGTAGGTACCTCCTGTGGGTGGGACCTGGGTGAATGAAGTGTGTGACCAATATGCACTTCTTGTTGTGCCTGTCTGGTTTCTGGTATGAGAGACAAAGACTGAGACAGCCCTTGCCGAAACTGGCCTGAATGCAGTGTGTAGTGTTGAATGGCTGAGTACTTGTCCCAATCCACATTCTTTGTTGTGAGTGTCTGAGAGGGAGGAGGATGGCCTGAATGCACTGTGTGCCTGATGGGCTGACTGACTGCATGAATGCCCTTCTGTATGATTGGCTGCTGAGAGTGACCCAGCAGTGTGGATGAGAGACAAGATAGTATATCTGGGGACCTCTCACCACTGGAAATTGTTCAGAAGCGTTAGAAGCGTTCAGAAGCTGTGTCTACACTTGAAGAGTAACTGGAACTGCTGATCCTCGACGCCCAGCTGGAAGACGAATACTTGCTGTTGCATTTGCTTCGACCTGATCTGAAAGCTGCCAAACTCGTCAAGGAATGATCCGAGAGAGGACCTGGTAAGGCGCCCTCTTCCCGTGCTCCAAGGGACCATCGAGCATCGCTAACCTTCGCCGAAGCTCCCTGGAAGTCAGACCCTCGAAAGGCTGCCAACCCGAGACGGGACCGCTGAGGAGAACAAAGCAAAGCACCCAGACTTCGCCGCTGTCGAAGTCTATTGCCGTCGACCAGGGTTCGCAGGTTTGTGTAACCGCTGGAGGCCCGTCGAAGTTGTGTTGCCCAGCCGTGGGGACCACTTGACGCTGTGCCGCCGACGACCGGAGCCGCCCGCTCCTTTGCCTAAGAACATTTGAATCTAAGGACGCCCTTGTCCGCAACGTCGACCGCTTTGTCCCGCCGGAGAAAGTCAAGGACGACCAACGCGCCGAGGAGAATCCGCCAGTGGGTTTCCCGCCACTTGAAGGCCACAAAGACTTCGACGACTCGACGCCCTCGTTGGACCACAGCTCTTCTGAAACTCTTTGTGGTCCTGAACAATCTATCGCCGAGGTGCCCCGCACAACTCATCCTCGCAGGACGTTGCTGACGAGCACCGCCTGGATCGACATCGGGGTCTCGGCACCCTTGAACTTCTCATCGCCGCCGTCGACGACAAGTTCACCATCTTCGACGCCTCTCGACGATCCGTGGCTCCTGCTTTAAAGGGAGTCACTCAAGAAGGATCCTTCGACGCCTCTTCGAAGAACTCTACTCCACCAGGTACATTGGGGGGGGTAAAACCTTAATAGGAGGAAATAAGGCTATTGAACAATATATGGACTGGCCTTGTGCTATATATCTTTATTTTACAGGTTGCCCAGGTGGGGGGATCTCCACACAGAACTGTGTCTATCGGTATAGGCCGGCATTCTGCCTATTGTTTCACCCAGCGTACGTTCCTTCTTATCTCTATTGCTGGTTTCCTTGTTATTGATCTGTGTGACATTTTAACCGTACAGTTGATGCACTTTAATGAGATTCGATAACATTGGTGGTACCACGTTAGAATTGTATATATTTATCATTGTTGATTTCCGAGTACAAAGTGCGTTATTGTGATCGTGTGCATACCTTTGAATATTAATTATATAAAGACTGTGTTTTCAGTAATACAGTGTGTGGACATTCCTTTGTGGGGGTTCGGGGACTACACTGTACTTAAGAACCAGCCTGCATCACCTCCTGAGAAGCTAGGCCTTGATTGCTCGTCCATTGATACCGCTTGAGAATCTTGGCTGGGGTCCTCTGTGCCTCTCCTCTACCATATAGAGAGCGGAAGTACAGGCACCCCCCACCGGTATCTTCACACCCCCCAATAAAAAAAATTCAATAAAGGACTTCACTCTCTAACACTAAGTTAGAGGGAGCTGTCCAGTGCTGAAATGCATTGTAACCGCATGGAAGCGATTTCAGCACTGGACAGCTCCCTCTTACATGTGTAGTATAGCGAGTACTTTAGAACTGGACACTTATTTTATTGGGGGATTTGGGGGGAAACCCCCATTTAAAAATTTCGATTTTCCATTGAAAACTTTACCATCTATTAATTTCGATTGAGCAGTTTCGATGAATGTTCACTTTTAATTATATTAATAGTGATTCGATGGTAAAGTTTTCAATGGAAAGGTTTTGTTGGAAAATATTTTCGATTAATTTTTTTTAAACAAAATAAAAAATGTTTTTAAAAATAAATCAAAAAAATAATTCATCGATGGAAAGACATGTAACCAAGAAATATATTAGTAATGAAAGAATGTAGTGTACACCCATGATGGTCATTTATTTTTCTCCCCCTGTGATAGAGGCCACCACGAGTAGCAGGAAAATATCATGGGTGATTGGTCACTGATTCGTAGCAAGAGCAGCAGAATGGGCAAACTTCAGGAAAGAATAAAGGAAAGAGCGTCTTTGGGAAGATCGACATTGGATGGTTCAGTAAGCAAGGGATGAAATGGGATGAATTTAAGAGCAAGGTGATGAAGATGACCTAAGAGGAAGCCCCTCCTGACATGGTAGTTATTCATCTAGGTGGGAACGACCTGGCACAGATAGGCAAATGCTGAATGAAATGTGCCTCACGTTTTGATCCTTGAGCTAGGACGTGGGGGATTGCTAATTGATTTGGTCCGAGCTGGTACCACCTAGGTTCTCTTGGAGGGGGTCAAAATCACATACCGTTGTGGAAAACTCAGAGAGAAATGAAACATGGCCATTGGAAAATTTTGCTGGGGAGCTGCCTTTTCAATGATTACTACGGAAGGACGGAGTACACCTGTTGGAAATTCAGTTAGACCTCTTTTTATCGAATTTAGAAGATGCCCTAAGACATGGGTGCACAACTGATTTTGACACAGGGCCAAAAGTACCTTACATGATGGCTATAGTGGGCCGAAAAGTAAATGTGGGTGGGGTGGTAGGCACGGTGGGGCATGGCGTGGCAGGGGGCTTTTTGAAATCCCAACTATATATATTTTATTGACCCTTGATTGGACATTCTGTTATTTTGGACTGCTATTACACAGGCGATTGAGTAGTGTAAAAACTAACCTCCTGGCAGAGGACAAGAATGACCAGAAGTAGCCCCCTCTTATCCTAACACGGCGGGGGGCCAGGGGTGCCAAGTACATGGGTGCTCCGGGGCCATTGTCCCCCCCTCCCCCGGGAAACGCTATTTTAATGAAAGTCGCTATTCTTAGAATGGAACTTTTTTTTAAACCTGCCCCACCCCGCCCTGGGAAAACCAAGAATTGCTGATCCTGTGGGGGGTGGCAAGGTCAGATAAAGAGGTGCATCCCCCTCCCCGTTGTCAGCCTGCAGCCTTGGCTGGTGGAAAGAAGAGCATAATGGCACTCCCTGCAGCCCAACAGCGGCGGCTGTCAATGTGATTCGCCCTGAGCGGGAGGCTCAGGGAGGTTGGGGGAGTGAGACCTTAAGGATGGAAAGAAAAGAGTGTATAATGAGAATAAGAAATGTGACTGTTGATGAATAAAAAGAGATTAAAGGGTGAAGGGGGTGCTGATGAAGAGAAGGACTAAACAAAAGGTGCTTTCAATCGTCTGTGTTATTAAAAACTAATGTGTGTGTTTTGAATGTTATGGTTGTAAATAAGAAATAAGAAACTGCAGTCTTGTTTTGTCACAATAAGACAAGTTTGGTTTGGCCCCAGCTATTCCTAAAAAGTAAGCTCAAGTTTAATTGTTGGATATATGATGGGGGTTGAACAGTACCCAACTGTCTATGTTATGCCATGGTAAAGCAGCTCCCGTACTACTTTAGCCCTACATGCAGTGTGCATACTGTTGTCTTCAGAAACTTAGACGTTGTTCTAACAACAGCGGACACAACAATGCAATGGGTGCCACCATGTAACTTTCCTGCCATAGCAACGCTGGCTATTTTGAAAGAGATCATATTACAATACTTGAAACGTGTTTCCGTAAACAAGCGCCATTTTCATACCTGAAACAAATTAATGGCAGCAATAACTCCTAACGAAATCAAACATTGCCTGCTTGGAGTCGATGGTTACCAACTGACGAGACTAGTAATAATTAAAAACACCTACAATGTGAGAACGCATGGCCTCTGCCCTTTCGGGAAACGCCCACATGTGCGTTCTCTTCAAAGGAATAATGTGGCCCTTCTTCTATGTTTATCACCGACCACAGTTAATTTCCTTGATTCATAACCCAGAATAGTGACGTCAGCACGTTTACCTGAAAATGTGTTATTCGTTGCATTGGTGGTTACTATGACTGGACGAGGGCGGGTGTACAGCTCTGCGATGACAGCCACACAGTCCTATCACAGGCGTAGAGAGAGCTACTGGTGAGAGGAGGAGTAGTATTGAAAGGGGCAGGCGAGAGGTAGGAGGAGGTTTTACGGATATGAAATGGGCAAGAGGTGCACGAAAGGAATAGCGTTAGAGAGAGACACTAAACGATGAGACAAAAAGCAGCATTATTTCTCCGTCCCTCTTCCCAGTACTTATCTTTGTGGTACATACCCATAACTCTCAACCTTTTGAAGCCCCCGTGCTGGTAAAAACACCCAATTTTGCTTTTGGTGGTTGAAAGCCAATTGACTTAAATGGGCGTGTAAGGGCCTTGTCGGGTGAAACAGCTGGTTTTATGGCGGTTGACACCCGCCAAAATCGTGTGAATGGAGAGGTCTGTATACCGCCATCACACAAACCATTTTCCAGCTTTCTTTATCCGACTCTCTCAACCACACCCCATTTTGGAGGTATAAATACGGCCGCGTTACACACAATCCCTTGTTAACAAACTTTTCTGTCCACTGTCGTACATGCCAACTCCCTATTTAATATTAAAAATGTATTTTTTTCTTTGTCCTTTCCCAAAAAGTTATACCCCAACGTAGTCCAATCGGAAAATTAAGTTATACTACTTTTGGTGGCAAAATCTCCCTAGCATGTGCATACACAACAACCCTTCTGATTTGGATCGGGGATTTCCCGATTTTTTTTCAACAAAAATTGTGTCATGATTTACTTTCCATTTCTAAACCCAGTTCAAGCAAATGAGAAAATTACACGATTTCTGTTATCAAATCTAACTCCCAGCTGCGGCAAACTGTTGCCGTGTATCCCTCTGTACAAGGACCGTAAGGCCTACCAGCACAGGCCTTCGCGGCCTTTTACTCGAGGCTCAGGAAGTAACGTTACAGTCAGTAACGGCTGGTGATTTTTTTTTAACAGGAGGAGCATCATGATTTCCGACAAATGTGTCGGATCGACGAGCATAGCGAGGGGGCCGAACGAACCAAAGTTGGTTCAGGGGTGTACTCCCCAGAAAATGTTTTGAAGAATGGGTTAACTTTGGTGTTGTGGCCTTAAAGGACGACAGGATTCTGTAAGGGATTCCAACTGTCTTTATTGTAAGACAAATGGGTGGACCTTAAACTGCCTTAACTCGGGACAAACATTTACTCACAGTTCGGTTCAGCTCAACCTCATGGCTTCCCAGTTAATTCACTGTGGGAAGGGTGTGCACAATGATGGCACGCTGCAAGCTTTTAGGGCCCCCATGTAGCCTCCTGTGGCTGTGGACTTATGCCCTAGAAGCTGTGACTGGAGGCTGCTCAAAACCTCCTGTTACTGCCTCCTTATCAGGAGCAGCGCTGTGGCATGACCTGCTTGGTCTGCCGCTGCATCAACATTGGCGGGAACGTTTTCCCGCGGAGCGTGGGCTCGCAAGATCACGTTATGCCGAGATCTCGCGAGAACATGCTCCCGCGATCACGTGATGACCCCACATTTTGCTAGAGCACACTAAGCCGGTTTGTCATGGGCGGAAGGGGTTATTAAAATGTCAGAATTAAATTTGCTTTGCATTTTTTGTCAAACACTGTTCGCGTGAGCCGGTTGCTTACAAGTGTATAGTTTGTCTTGACAACAAAATATTCCAAAGTGTCTAAAAATAGATTGTTACAAAGTAAAACCATTTTCTAAAACTGAAAACAACCAGTTGAAGTAACTTGCTATGTTTATTTTGTATGGCCATGCAACTTATAATTACATCATTCATACCTATACAAACAATGACTAACAGTAGGTGATCTTATGAGATGCAGGGAGTACTAGCTTTTAGGCTCCATCACACTGCATTTTGATATTTGTAGTCATGCCATTTATATAAATCGAACTACAAATACTGTACACAATAAAAAGCAAAGTGCCATTAAAAGCCAGAACTTGTTAATCATCTCAAACCAATAACAGTGACAAATAAAAATGCAAATGTTAAGGGAGAAGCACACCAATGTGCAAACTGCATCCACAAAACCTGGGCTCACAGCTACTTGTCCATCCCGTTTGACAATCTATGTGGCTCTGTGAAATTCACTGTACCTAAATGGATATTTGCTTTGGCTGCCAAAATTGGGATAACCAGAAGTGATGTCAAGGAGGATGACACATGCACATAGCCTCTAGTACATGGTTTTCTAGATTAGTGTTTGCACATTTCACAGTAATGATAGCAATTGTCATTTATAAAATGTGCATGACAGACTGAGTATATGTCAAGACTGGAAGGCTCGGATTATGCTTTACCCTCAACTTTACTTCTCGAGCAGCATCATTAACAGTAACCAATGACCACAAAAAAGTGAAAAAAACTACAATCCCGATGCATTTGGGGTCCTTTTTAGTCCTTGGAGTTATTGGTCCTTCCAAACGTGACCTTTCTCAACAAGTCGTCCATATCCATCACTATAAAGACTGTCCACCATCTTTAAACCTCATCTTTCTTTGCTGCTGGGGCAGCCAGTTAAGTGCATTCATTTTATTATTAATTACTGTGTGAAGAAAGTGTGTGCATTTATTGTGTATACATCCAGCGTTAGCGTCGCCAGGGCAACGCGAGCGCAGCGCAAGAGATTTGTGGCAGAGCTTTTCTGCAGTTAAGGAGGTAGTTTATATTATTGTAAAGTCGCGGGTCACGACAGGGTGAAAGGTTCCGGCGACAGGCAACATTCCGAGTACTTGTAAGGGGGCACTGCGTCCACAAGGTGGTCAGAGTGCGGCGGGACTAATTACAGTTCTGGCGCTCGATGATCACTGTTCCCTGATCGTTACATTAGGGTGCAGTGCCAGAGTGGAAGGATTGAGGTGCCTGTCAAGAGTCGGAGTAAAGCCCGACTGCAATAATCGGAACACAAAGCGTTTCATGTGTGGAAGCCGGGTGCTCATATCAAATGCTCTACGTAGCTAATCACCACCACCTGGTGCCCAAGAAAATTCTGCGTGAGAAGATAACACTAAGTGTGACGGGCACAGTCCTCTGAAAAACCCTGAAAAACCTTTGTGGCAAACGATAGCCACGGTGTGTGAATTCTATCGCTGCATAGATTCTCTGCCCATATATCTCATGGCATATAATAAGCAGTGTTGCATAGCAATTTGCTATGCAATTATGTAGGTTTGCTAATTAAATTGCACTTGTGTAGCAAAGCTAGCTATTTAAGTTACCCTACTCATTGAAAGCACAGCTCACTCTGCATTCCTCTCTTACCCCGGTCTCTCTCCACCCTCTTCTCTGTTCACTGCAAGTTTAAAGGGGCTAATAGAGAGTGCATCAGTAACCTATACTAAAATCGTAAGTGCCAAAGGACTGTGTGGGAGTGCTAGGCAAGATTTTGTTTTCTTTTTCAAATAATTGTTTACTAGACCTAATTGCGATTATACTTTTATTAAGCTAACTATATCCTGTCTGGGAAAGACCAGCATGTGTTAATTTAATTTGTTTGAACGACAGTCATGTATTTCCATTCCTAAATTGTTAAATAATGTATAATTACAGTATTGCTACTCTAAAACACTGTTTTGTCTCCAAGCTTTACAGTAAAATGTAGGTTAGTACATCTAAATCTCATAGTTTCAACTATATTTCATTTAATTGGGGAAGATGCATTACATTGATGAGTGAACCCATTTGAAAATGTACATGATCACACAGCCAAATGCTTTGGTGGAAAACCTAGGTCTGTGACTGTCGTGGCTGCAGAGGACTATGGAACTCTCCCGTGACCCCTCCTCAGCTGATGCTTCAGAAGAAGTGCTCCGTGTCAATGAGGTCTCTCTTCTTCAGGATGTTGCCTTCTGAGTCTTCTTCTTCTTCGTCTTTACCCTCTTGTCGTGTAGGTAAGGACGAGCTCCGCTGGATGCCACCTTGGCAGAAGGGGAATTTCCTAGCCAAGAGGGACCCCAGGAAGCCCGCCTCAGACTCAGGGAAAAAGCTTCTTCGGCTCCAAAAAACCCTGGAAGGCTCAGACAGCGCGGGAGGAACACCCCACCTTGGATCAGGTAGGTCTCTTGGAGGCGGCAAAGGTGTAATCACGGCAGTCTCAAAAGCGTGATAATTCCAGTGGGGATCAGCCGTTAGTATACGCACGGGAAGTATAAGTAGAGTAAGAAGAGAGTGAATGAGTAAGGAATGAAAGTTGGAATGACCGGCCAGAATGGTTTTAGAGCGTGCAGGAGCACAGTATAGAATGAAGCCCACGGCACTCCCAGAGGTGCGCCGTGAGGAGGGTGGCGGAATAGACCGAAACAAAATGAATGCACTCCGGAGAACCGGAAAGAGAGAGAGAGTGTCCAGGAGAAGCGAAGGAGTAAAGAGGTAGAGGGACGGAGAGAGCAGGTGAGAGGAGAGGCAGCGGAACAAAGATAGCCGCGAGGAGGGAAGACGAAAAACTCGCTAGAGGAAGCTCGGCTAACGGAGGAACAACAGGACACCAGCCGGAACTAGGAGCGATACAACGCACTGGGCGCAAGTTCTTGGGGGAAGACTAGACCGCGCCTAGCGCTTCTAGCAGTTGCTCACGCCTGACGATGAGAAAAAGCCCATCGATGCCATACTTTTCCAGGGCCGGGATATGACAGTATGCCCCTTCCTCATGTAACCAATGGAGAAGAAATCTTGTTCTTGCGGCTTTCCTCCAAGGCTCTCATAGCCTCCTTTTGGGTGGATCATTTAGCTTCCAAAAGACTGTCCCTTCTTCATCCCAGGTACATGGGAAGGGTGGAATCCATAAGTGCACAAGAAGGGACTCATCTTAATAGCAGAATGATATGTGTTATTGTACGAAAATTCTGCCAAGGGTAACAAAGAGGACTAGTTGTCCTGCTCCCAGTTACAGAATCATCTGAGGTATTGTTCGAGGGTGGCATTCAATCTTTCTGTCTGGCCATTGCTTTGAGGATGAAATCCAGATAAGAGTGCCCTCAGTATTCCCAGTTGATTGCACAATGAAGCCCAGAACCGAGAGGTGAATTTTGACCCTCTATCCGAGAGCACGGTTCTGGGTAGTCCATGGAGTCGAACAATCTCTCGAAGAAACATAGCTGCCATTTCTGGAACAGTGGGGAGTACTGTAAGTGCTGTGAAGTGGGCCATCTTACTAAAGGAGTCTACTGTAACCATGATGGCTCGGTGACCTTCCGATAGCGGGAGATCCACAATAAAGTCAGTTGACACGTGCTCCCAGGACTGTGAGGGAACCGTCGGTTGCTGCAACAAACCCAACGGTTTGCCTGTTTGGGACTTGCTGGCAGCACAAACTGGACATGAGGACACGTATCGTCTTACATCTTGTGACAGAGTCGGCCACCAGAAAAGTCTTTTCACCAATTCCACAGTGTTCCTTAAGCCCTTATGACCTGCCAGGGGAGACTCATGGCACCACCTTAACACCTGCGTCCGCAGATCGTACGTTGGGATGAAAAGAGCTGACTCATGGTACAACAGCCCATCCTTCAGAAGTAGGTTGGGATTACTTCTGTCTTCGATCTGGATCCCTTGTTCGACGGCTTGAAAAAAACTGGAGACTACCAAAATAAACCTTTTATTAGCCAAAAGCAGCTCCCTCTCGGAATGGGTGTCGTGTGTAGCCTCCCGGCTTCTCGAAAGAGCCTCTGCCAAGGTATTTTGGGAGCCTGGTAGGTATTGAGGTAGAAGTCAAACTGGGAGAAGTAATACGCCCACCTAGCATGGCGGGAATTGGAACATTCCATCTGTTGGAGTACCCGTAGATTCCTATGGTCAGTTCTTATGATGAAGGGCTCAATTGATCCTTGTAGTAAATGCCTCCATTCTTCACATGCTCTTTTGATGGCCAAAAGCTCCTTCTCCAACACCTAGTAGTTCCTTTCACTGGGTGTCAGAGATTTGGAAAAGTATGCTACAGGATGTTATCCACCGTCCTCCGTGTTTTGGAGCAGGGCGGCCCCTATAGCACTATCGGAAGCATCCGTTTCCAGAATAAAAGGACGCGTCTGATCTGGTTGGACCAGAATGGGAGCTGACGTAAACAGGTTCTTGAGATATTGGAAGGCTTGGATGGCTGAGGAGTCCATGTGAAATTTCACGCCCTTCTTAAGTAAGGCTGTGATCGGGAGGACGATCCTGGAGAAGTGGGGAATAAATTGTCGATAGAAATTCACCAGGCCCAAAAACCTCTGGACCTCCTTGACACTCTAAGGTTCGGGCCATCGAAGGATAGCTTCGACCTTCCCAGGTTCCATCCGGATACCTTCACTGGATAAAATAAATCCGAGATATGAAACTGATTCTGCATGGAATTGACATTTTTCAGGCTTCACAAAGATTTGGTTCTCTTGAAGGCGTCTCAATACTTCTTTCACCACCTGAATGTGTTCAGTGAGATCCGCAGAAAAAATAAGAATGTCATCAAGGTATACGACAACAGACAAAAATAATAGATCTGAGAAAATCTTGTCCATATACCTCTGAAATATTGCTGGCGCATTGACCAGGCCGAATGGCATCACCCTGTATTCCAAGAGACCTAAAGGGGTTCTAAAGGCGGTTTCCATCCGTCCACCTCCTTAATCCTAAGGAGGTGGTAGGCCCCCTTTAGGTCCAGTTTGGTGAAAATGGTAGATCCTTGCACCGCCTGTAGGATATCAGTGGCATTGGATACCTATCCCGGCGGGTAAACCTATTGAGACCTCTATAGTCAATGCAAGGCCTCAGTTCCGAGGTTCCCCTCTTGGGGATGAAGAATAATGAGGCTCCACCAGATGATCGTGATTCACAAATGAGACAATTTTCAAGATTTTCATCAAGGTACTCCTTTAGAGCCTTCCTTTCTGGAAGGGATAAAGGAAACATTCTTCCGAAAGGGCACTACTGCTCCTTCCTGCAACTCGATGGAGAAATCTTCGGGTCTGTGAGGTGGTAATAGGCGAGGTACTTTATCTTCAAACACTCCGGCAAAGGATTGATAGACTAGTGGAATACTCGATGCCACCTTGGACGGTAGTGTGCAGTCCTGTCCCACCTGTTCTTCTTGTGACGATTGTCTGAAACAGTTCTCAAGACAAAACCTAGAATCAAAACTTAAAGTGTTAAGGGACCAGTCTATGTGAGGGTTATGTCTCCTAAGCCAGGGTATTCCCAAAATTATGGGGAAGTGAGCCGCTCTTATGACATCAAAACGAATCCACTCTTGGTGTCTTCCCATCTGCACCAGTAGGGGTTCCGTCTCTGACACAATGGGACCAGACGTGAGAGGAGATCCGTCTACTCCCTCCACTGGAATCACTCGATATTTGTTCTGAATGGGAACCCCCTGATCTCTCGCCCAGGCGCCATCCACAAAATTCCCTGCAGCTCCGTTATCCAGCATAGCCAGTACCTCCACAGACGTCTTGGAAGTTAACTGCAGTCGGACTAGGAAAACCATTAATCGGGAATCATCGGTTAATTCTGTTGCTTGAGTGTGGTTACAGGGTTTTCGGTTGCCTCCCCCGATGTCGCACCTGCACAGACTCAGGGCGAGGGGTCGTTTCCCTTCTTCCTGGGAGGCACGTCTGGACAATTGCGAAGCAAGTGTTTAGAGGACCCACAATACATGCAGAGCCCCAATTCTCGCCTTCTCCTTCTTTCTTCGGGAGTCAGAGGGCCCCGAGCCGAACCGATCTGCATGGGCTCTTCCGATGCAAGTACTTCCTTGTTCGAAGAAAGGGGGTCATGCAACGGAGAGTATCCTCTTTGCCGTCTCTTCTCTAGGTGTCTCTCATTTAGTCGGTATTCGATATGTAAAGTCAGGGTAACTAATTCCTGAAATTAACCAGGTCAGGGTACTCGTGCTAGCTCATCCTTCAGATCTTGGCCGTTATGTGGCACAGCGAGTAGAGCGCTCGCTTTGACATCTATGCAGAGCCCGCTAACGAAGGTTTGAATCCTGGCGGGGCATAACTCAGCCTTTCATCCTTCCGAGGTCGATAAATGAGCACCACACACCGTGGGTAATAATAAGCAGCGCTCAGATACCTGAGGGTTCGTAGCGCTATATAAAATGCCAAATTATTATTATTATTATTATTATTATTATTATTAATAATTATTATCTTCATGAAGACCCCTACTAAAGATGGTCTGTTGTGCCGAATCTGGCCAACCAGAACTGGTAGCCAACTTCTGGAATTTGGAGACGTACGTTTGAATGTCAGAACCCCCTTGTCTGACATCAAGCATGGCTTCGTAAGAAGCAAAAACCATCTCAGGTCTGTCAAATCTTGCTTGGAATTGCTGTGAGAACTGATCAAAACTTTGCAAAGCAGGGTCATTATTTGTCACCAATGGAGTGGTCCAAGCCAACTCATTCCCGACCATATTGGAAATTAGAAATCCCACCTTAGCCTTATCAGTCTCAAAAGCCTTCGGTCTGAATGTAAAATACACCTTACAGGCATCCATAAATTCCTTCCAAGACCTGGGATTTCCGTCGTACTTGCTAAATGACAACGGCATCGGAGGGAAATCACTTTTTCTCACTGCGTGCGGCCACCTGTTGTCTCAAAGTGGTGTTCTCTGCCTGCATATTCTGCATTTGTACCGTAAGACTTTGAATGGCTGCCACTAATTCCTGTTATTGTTCCAGGGTAGCCATGGGGATTTGTGGGCGTTGTATACTGTCGTGGCTGCAGAGGACTATGGAACTCACCCGTGACCCCTCCTCACCTGATGCTTCAGAAGAAGTGCTCTGTGTCAGTGATGTCTCTCTTCTTCGGGATGTTGCCTTCTGAGTCTTCTTCGTCTTTACCCTCTTGTCGTGTAGGTAAGGACAAGCTCTGCTGGAGGCCACCTTGGCAGAGGGGGAACCCCAGGAAGCCCACCTCAGACTCAGGGAAAAAGCTTCTTCAGCTCCAAAAAACCCTGGAAGGCGCAGACAGCGTGGGAGGAACACCCCGCCTTGGATCATGTAGGTCTCTTGGAGGCGGCGAAGGTGTAATCACGGCAATCTCAAAAGCGTGATAATTCCAGTGGGGATCAGCCGTTAGTATAAGCACGGTAAGTATAAGTAGAGTAAGGAGAGAGTGAATGAGTAAAGAATGAAAGTTGGAATGACCGGCCAGAATGGCTTTAGAGCGTGCAGGAGCACAGTATAGAATGAAGCCCACGGCACTCCCGGAGGTGTGCCGTGAGGAGGGTAGCGGAATCGACCGAAGCAAAATGAATGCACGCTGGAGAACCAGAAAGAGGGAGAGAGAGTGTCCAGGAGAAGCGAAGGAGGAAAGAGGTAGAGGGACGGAGAGAGCAGGTGAGAGCAGGTGAGAGGAGAGGCGGCAGAACAAAGGTAGCTGCGAGGAGGGAAGGCAAAAAACTTGCTAGAGGAAGCTCGGCGAACGGAGGAACACAGAACGCCAGCCGAAACTAGGAGCGATACAACGCACTGGGCGCAAGCTTCAGTGCGTTGTTATAGAAACGCCGTAAGGCGGCGGCCATCTTGGGGAAAGACTAGACCGCGCCTAACGCTTCTAGCAGTTGCTCACGCCTTACGATGAGAAAGAGCCCATCAATGCCATACTTTCCAGGGCCGGGACATGACAGTGACATGCTTGTTGCATGCATCTGTGCAACTGGTGTTCAACCCGTGAGCTGATCCCATACTCGTTGACTTTCTATTTTATAACCCTGAAAGGGATCTGGTAAAAACTGCAATTTCCCACCTAATTTCCCCAGTTCTATCCCTGCTAGGCCATTCACTCTGCTTAGTCTCTTTCTTTCCTCTCACATAAAGATACACAAAGCTAACTAGATGTTTACTCAAAGTAGTCATTAATAGTTCCATCCAGCATGTACATCTACAGATCTTCTGCAATACTATACACTGTAGTTAGCCTCCAGAGCTCACTTTGCTCTCTGATGATTGCATTATATATTTGAACCTGCGTTAAGAGTGCTGGTCAAACTGTTTTCAGAGCCATATCTATTTATTCACGTGTGTCCGTTCATGAAGCTAACCTTTTACATTTTAGAGACATTTTACAGGCACTCATCCAGGGCTTGCAAAGTCTACTCGCCCACTCAAGTAGATTTTATTAAGGGCGAGTGCTATTTGCTGGGGATGTTTGAAACTTTTATTTAACATTTATTTTGTTTGCAGTAAATGTCAGGTTTCACTGTGAATGGCTAGCCTCTGGGTGGCAGCAGTGTGCCAAAGTGGGTTTGTGGTGACATGCACCATTTTACAGAAAGACAATTTACATTTTTTGTCATCTGTTGCCCTGGGTCGGGCGCATTTTTCTTAGGTCGAGTAGGTAAACTAAGTTACTAGGTCTAGCAGAATTTTAAAGAATTTTCCAAGCCAAACTCATCTCACTAATGTCTTACTTCAACGGTAGTCAAAAATGCTACATTGATGCTCACTGTATGTTCTGGGTACCAATAACGTCTCCTGACATAAACAATATTGGTACAACATTGCTCATCAAATGGGTTGTTTTTTTTCAAAATTAATGTATGCCTTATATATATATTACACAGCCCACGGTAGTGGCTGTGTAGTTATGGTTACGTTGCTAACCCCATAGGAAGAGCACTTTTTGGACGGCTTATAACTTCGCTCCCCCTGGACGAATCCTCACCAAACTTTGCAAAAAAGGTATATGGCCCACTCTGAATTTGTGTGAGGTTTGGTCCAGGTAGGGCAAAGTTATAGGGGGGTCCCAAAAATGTTTTTTTTCCCCATAGACATAATGGGGAAAAAACTTTGCGCATGCCTACAGGTCAAATCGCTGGACGGATTTCTACCAAATTTGCCTCAGGAGTGGCGGCTTAGTCCCGAAAGCATGCTTTTGATAATTAGGTGTAAATCCATCCAGTATTTTTCTTTTAAATGGCCAACATGTAAGGCAAACAAATTAGTGATATCTATGTCAGCTCCGCGGACACACTTCCCTGTTCATTCAGCGGACAGGACACCAATTGGCTAATCGGCTTGCTTCATGTCTGCGGACACGCAACGTTTTCTTTGATTGGCTGGGATGAGGCGTGAGATGCGTCACATTGTTTCGATGCGCCCACCATCTTGGATCCGCCGGCGGCGAACAGAGGCAAAATGCAATTTTGAGGAGTGTGTTGGTGTGCAGAAGTGCTTGGGGAGGATTGGGGAGTAAGAGAGGGGTCAAATACTGTGTTTGGTTAATTGGCAGGTGCCCCTGATGTGTTTGCCATGTCCGCGGTCGTCCACGGACATAATAAATGCACTACTAGCTATTTTACTTTAGTATGATGTTGGTTTTGGGTTGTTAGTACAGGATTGATTGTAATTAATATCCCCTATAAGCAGCTCACATACCACAGTCAAAATGTTTGGTATTATAGGTGTGTTATGCTGCGGTGGTTGTGGCCAGGGCCTAGAGTCTTGGGTGCACACCCATAGAATCAAACACCCATCAAATATCCACAACCCAAAAGTTTGTGTACTGTTTCATTTGTAGAGTTTGTATGTGACTTTTGGCTAGGTTATGTAGTTAAGATTGTGGAGTTTGTAACAAGGAGTGCAGTGTTTCTAAGTTTATTTATTGTATACTTACTGGTTGAGTTTTTTGTGGTTGTATGCAGTTTTTCCATGACATGGGTATTTGCATTGCATAATAGACATTTCTGTATTTTCTTTACCCTCATATTTAGTACTTTACAAGTACTATAGTTAACCAGTGTACTGTGCAATTTGCTCAGTTTCTGTGTTTGTTTTCTAAATCATTGGGTCTGTGGGAAAAAAATCATTTTGGATAAAAAAAACCTATGTTGTGGTACACTATATTTCTTTCATTGTTTTACTGTTTATTTCTTGTTCTTGCTAATCTTCTATCTTTTGGCTTGTTGCAGATTTTTGGGGCAATTAGATACCTGTTGGTGTATTCTAATTGTTTATTTCTACTTTATGCTATTCATCTATCTGTTGGGTTGTTGTAGATTTTTTGGGGCAGTTAGATACCTGTTGGCGTATTCTAACAGTGTATTTCTTGTTACATTTTAGCAGTATTTATTTATCTGTTTGCCTGTTGCAGAATCTTGGGGCAGTTAGATACATGTTGGTGTACTTTAACTGTGCACAGTTTTGAAGTTGAAGTTTTTCTTATGTTCAAACACAGATTACGTATGAAATTTTGGTTTTAAGAATATTAAGTAAGCGTTTACAAGATTTGCTGGCAATCTCTGCTTTAGAGTAATGGTACTATCATTACATTCGAACCATCCACAATTCTTTTTTATATATGCAGTGTAGCGACCTGCATTGGTTGTGGCTCCTGCGTGGTAGATTATACCTATTGTTTTGAAGGTTTTCATACCAAGTGATACTTGACCATGTGTGAATCCAGTCAGCTTATAGTTGTTTTTGGTACCATCTGCATTGTAACATAAAAGCATTACTATTACTTATTTACTGTGTGTCTGTATTTGTAAGGTGGAGCTATTATCTGAATTGCAGGTAGTACATAATCTGCCATGGTTTGCATTTTGTACAAGTTGCTGAAACGGAATGGATTTACAGTTAGGTATGGATACATACACAAACCGTTCATTAGGGACTTCTTCTTGTGCCACATGGTTGCAGAGAGTGCATGTATGTTTCCACATGTATGAAATCGGAAAGATTTCATTTATAGGTATGTTTTTGTTTTCCATTACTTGTAGTAAGTACATTAGAAAGTCTTGTGGATCCTCTTGTGAGTTTATAGTGAATTTGACAATTCCAGTGCAGTAGTCCAATTCCTGTCTTATTCCATGAACACTGTAAGTGTTGTCAGGATTGTTGGTTGTATTTCTATGAAGGACTAACATTTGCAAACACAATTGATCTGTACTGTGTAAGTAAATGTTCTTAATAATTGGTGGCATTGGAATAGAATATTTATTGCTACATTTGCGTAGCAATTTACAGCAGGTATATTTGAAAATTTGAATGGACCTGACAGTTCTGTGTCGAAGTCATTTATTCGGAGTGTGTGTTGCTTCTTTGAAGAAGTAGTTGAGTTACGTTGACCAGTAGATTCTTCTTTGGTTGTGGTACTTGATGAAGTAATAGTTTCTTTTTTTTTTCTTTGGAGGAATTGTAGTGATATCCTGTATCGTTTCAATTTGAAGTAGTTTTCTTTTACAATGTTTTGCTTTTTGTAGAACAGGATAGGTTTTTAGATGGGCGGTGTGGAGTGAACGCAGCCTATTGTATTCTAGAATGCAAGGAATATCTGCATTTACTTTACTTGCATCAAAGTTGATTAGAAATAGCCTGTCAAGTGTACGTAAGCGTGATAGTGCTACATAGCTCATCCCTTCTTTAAAGACTGTGCTACCAATATCTATTAATGCTTTATTTAGGGTAAGACCTTGTGATTTGTGAATGGTAACTGCGTATGCTAGAGTTAGTGAAAATTGTTCTCTGCGTACATACATGTCTTTGAAAAGAAGGAAGCGGGCTGTTGAGCTTCCTAGCCTTTTAACTTCTGATAGTTTGGCAAAGAGAATATTGACAAATTGAATGTTGTTGTCATGTGGGTATGTTTGAAAGCCAGCAACTGTACCAAGTCCTCGATTAACTAGTCCGTGCTCCACGTCAAGCTTACGTTTAAGCATTACTCTACAGTTTAAAGATAATTTTAATATTTTCTCCAAACCAACTGTGTTCGAGATTTCTAGGGTATTTAGTCTTGTTGTGGCTTGTTGACACATGGGTAGTGTCATACCATGTATGTCCAATTTATCTGTGGAGCAAATTTCAATTATTGATTACATTTCTTTTTTCAACATTGTTTCATTGAATTTCTTTTTTTTTTTAATTCTCTTTATTGAAGTTTTCAACAAATATAACAAACCCCAAAAGAACCCCCCCTCCCTTTCCGCCCCCACCCTCCTGGTGCTGTCCCCAAGAGTTTGCGGACACCATCCCATCCTGAAGTCGTCCCTAAGAAAACTGAGGACCTCCCCCACTCCCCCGCAAAGTTCTGTATTGCGTGATTAATTGCATATGAGGCCCATTCCAACGCCACCCTCTCCCAAATTTTACGCAACCAGTCTTGGAACAGCGGAACATCTGGACTTTTCCATCTTTGAGCGATAACTGTCATTGCCGCTAAGGTGAGCATAACCCTCGCTCTTTCCCCGCCCCTTGAACCCTTTATTGCTGCTGTTGGCCTCAGACCTAGTAGAGACCATTCCGGGGGTATGCTTCCCTCTGATACAAACACTCGTTCCATTGCCCGTTTAACGTCCTCCCAGAACGGGGCTATTTTCAGGCAACCCCACCAGATGTGCTCTGCAGTGCCCTCTTGGCCACATCCCCTCCAAAATTTGGGGTATAATGCCACCCATATAGTATCTTGTACCAAGTTTCTCGGATCTGCGAGGCTCTTGCCAGTTTAGGGATCTTCTTCCATAACCGTTCCCATTCCAAATGTCCCAATTCCCTGCCCACTATACCTTCCCACCTTCCCATAAACGCCCACCGTGGCCTTGGGACTGCCCCATCAAGAATCTTATAAAGTTGCGAGATGAGGCCCTTCGACCCATCATTGGTCGTCAAGAATTTCTCAAAAGAGGTGAGCGGTCTCGTGGCCGCTTCCTTATTCGTGGGGTGCAGGAGCGAATGCCGCAACTGAGAGTATCTTAGCCTTTCCCCCTCCCCCAATGCGAAGTCCCTTTTACAATCCACAAAAGTACTGATCTCCCCACATATGAACATGTCTTGCATCCACCGACAGCCCCCTCCCGCCAAATCCTGAATGCCCCCCCTTCCAATCCAGGAGTGAAGTTTTTATTGTTGAAGATAGGAGTGAAGGGGGATGGGAATGTTGTGATGCCCTTACGTCGAACCAGACTGTCCCAATTGTCCGCGACCAATTTGGTAATGGAACTCAAATACATATGGTCCGGCCGGTGTTGTCTGGGTAGCCACAGAACCTCCCTAAGCTCATGCCTCGTAACCGTCCTGTCCATCTGCATCCAGTGTATCCCCTCCCCCTCCCGCAGCCATTCCTTGATCACCCTCAACTGGGTTGCCTCGTAGTACTGACGGAAATTGGGAAGCGCTAGTCCACCCCTGCTCCTCGGGGCCATAAGCGGCTGCTTACTCACCCTTGCCCTCTTCCCCTCCCATATAAACTCATTCGTCAACACCTGGAGTTCCCTAAAGAAGCTGGCCGGGACTGCCTGGAGGACAGCCTGGAAGAGGTAAAGCAACCTCGGAAGAATGACCATTTTTATAGCTTCCAATCTCCCTAACCAGGAGATCCGAAGATTTTGCCAATGAAGGAGATCTTTCTTAATTCTTTTCAAGAGCGGGGGGAAGTTCGCCCCGTACCACCCCTTTAGGGTCGGAGTAATCCTCACTCCCAAATACGTAATTCCCCCCGGGCACCAGGCAAAAGGCATGGACTCCCTCAGCGCCTCCCTCTCCTCCCTTTCCAACGTCAGGGCCATCAATTCGGATTTATGCATGTTTATGCGCAGCCCGGATGCTTCCCCAAAGTCATCCAACAACAGCCTGCATTGCCTACTTGACTCTATGGGGTTGGTCAGGGCAAGGAGCAAGTCATCCGCGAAGGCTGCCACTTTATGTTGCCTACCCCCAAACGGTATCCCCCGTATCCCTTCCGAGTCCCGAATTGCCTGCAGGAGGGGCTCCAGATAGATTGCATAAAGCAGGGGCGCTAGGGGACATCCTTGCTTTGTGCCCCTTTGGAGATGGAAAGGCCTAGAAAGGGTTCCATCGACCACCACCCTCGCTCGAGGACCCTCATAGTTCGCCTTAACCATCTGTAGATAGGAGCCCCCTAGCCCCATTTTATCCATGGTCTTGAAAAGGAAGGACCATTCCACCCGGTCAAACGCTTTTTCAGCGTCTAAAGATAAAAGCGCCGCCGGGGTACTAGTCTTTTCCGCCTTTTCCACCAGATGGGCCACTCTTCTGATATTGTCCGCTGTCTGCCTCCCCTTCACAAATCCCGCCTGGTCCTGGTGGATCAGATCCGGGAGAAGCCCCTCCAATCTGTTTGCAAAAATTTTAGTGTATATTTTAGCGTCTACATTAATAAGCGCTATAGGCCTATAGGAAGATCGTTCGAGAGGGTCCTTGCCCGCCTTCAGGATTAAAGAGATTTTAGCCTCTTTCATGGAAGGGGTGATCTGCCCGCTATCCTTAAAGGAATTGAAGAGGTACGTCAACTGCGGTACCAGCATTCCGGCAAAAGCCTTATAAAAAGACGCAGAGTACCCGTCGGGTCCCGGGGCCTTACCTGCGGGCAACTTCCGGATGACCCCCCTCACTTTCTCCTCCGTTAGGCTCTGTTGAAGACCGATCTGCGTCTCCCCCACAATTTTACCCAAGTTAACCCTTTCCAGGAATTCCTCCTGAGCTTGGTCGCAGGGGTGCTGCGACGCGTACAAGGACTCATAAAATTTCGCCATCGCTTCTAGAATGTCCTCCGTTCGAGTAATCTTGTCCCCCGAATCTGAGTTAAGTGCCGTGATAGTGTTCCTTGCGGCAGCTCCCCGAAGGAGGCGGGCTAGCAGGGCGTCCACTTTATTCCCCTTAGCATAGAATTTTTGCCTCACAAGAAGCAGAGCCCCTTCCACTTTTTTAGTGTGGAGGATCCCCAGTTGCCCCACCGCCCTCCTATAGCCCTTCTGATTAGATCTACTGGGGTTTGCCGCCACCCTGCCTCTCGCCTCCTCGACCTCAGCCTCCAGGCAGGACTCCAGGACCTGTAACTGTTTCTGTCTTTTTGCCTTGGTTGCTATAATTTCTCCCCTCATCGTGGCCTTAAACGCGTCCCATCTCATAGCTTCCCCCGTGTCCCCTCTCTTATTCCTGTCAAAGAACTCTCTCATCTTGCTCTCTAGCTCCTCCCTTATCAAGGGATCCCTTAACAGGTACTCTGTTCCAACCCCACAAATCCCTCTTCCTCTCTCCCAGGTCCAACTGCATGGTGAGTGTTTTGTGGTCCGCTATACCCATAGGCCCCACCTCTATCTCCTTGACCTTGCCCACTAAATTAGCTGAGACCCAAATATAGTCAATTCTGGACTGTGTCCCATGGACTTCAGAGAGGAAGGTGTAGCCCTCCACGTCCCCTCTGAGTTCCCTCCAAAACATCTCTCAGCCCCATGCTCATCACCTTGTCCCTCAGCTCCGCAGAAGCCTTGTCCCATGCAATATTTAGATCACCCATTAGGATCATCCGGCCCCTCGCCCAGTCCCCTAATCTTCCCAAAAGGCCACGGAGGAAGGAGTCCTGCCCCGTATTGGGCGCATAAATAACCCCTATTGTGTACATCTCTTCTGCAATTTTGCCTCTAACCACGACGTATCTACCCCCTGTATCACTTAGAACATCCTCCATCTGCAAGTTCGCCATACTCCTGATGGCCAGCGCTACCCCCCCTGCTTTCGTTGGGCCAGACGCCTGAAAAACCTGATCGAACCCCCTTAACCTTAAGCGATGTTGATCTTTGCGAAGCAAGTGGGTTTCTTGCAACCCCAGAAAGTCGGGTTTTCCCTGCCTCATAAACTGCTCCAACTTTTTCCTCTTCAGCGGAGTGTTGAGGCCCCGCACGTTATGCGTCACCCATTTGAACTGTGACGAAATATCTTCTCCCGCCTATTGTATCCCCTCCTCCTGGCCCGTCTTCCTCTCGTTCGCTCCATGCCCAGCATCCGACTACATGGACCTTGTGTACCTTACTTCTTGGACAGCACCCGAGGGAACCCCCCTCACTCCACCCCCCCTCACAACCCCTGAGGACCTTAACTCCAGGCCATCCCATCCTCCCCTTCCCCCACTAGGCTTCCACGCACTTACTGATCCCATGATGTTTGCTCTTAGCTCCCACTCTCCCCTCTATTTAAAAAAAAAAAACCCAAAAACAACCTTTTTGTCCACCACCCCATCTTATTGTAGGGGACCGATTCAGCTCTCCTCGCTCCCAGATCTTTCCTCCCCTGCTGGCCCCATTTCCCCCCCTATTCCGGGGGCTCTCCGCCGTGCGGGCCTCCTCTTCTTCCCTTCACCAACCACCGACCATTCCCAATGTCTGGACCGCACCTCACTCCCTCCCCCTGGCGTGCACACCGACCCCCGTGCGGCTCCTGGTCCAGGTCCACTTGCAGAATGTCTTCACCCTCTTGCATTGTAGTTATTCGTTTTTGAGAGCCAGCCCACTCAAAGACGAGACCAAAAGGGAAAGTCCATCTGTACCTAATCCCCTTCTCTTTAAGCTTCGCGGTAAGCGGACCCCATAGTCGCCTCTTGAGCAGAGTACTGCTAGCCAGGTCCTGAAACAGCTCAATGCGTTGGCCGTTGAAGCTTATCGGTTCTTTTGTTCTAACGGCTCTGAGATCCGCTTACTTTTGAGCGTACCTTGTGAATGCCGCTAGTACGTCACGTGGCCTGGCATTAGGGTTTTTTTTGAGGGGCCCAACTCTATGGACTCTATCCAGCTCGATCCGTTCCAACAAGGGCTCTCCCAGCAGCTCCGCAAAGATCCCCTGAACTGTCTCCTTTAGGTCTCTATCTTGTACCGTCTCCGGCAGAAGCTTCAGCCTGATGTTGATCCTTCAAGACCTGTTTTCCATATCTTCCAAACTTATTTCCAGGTTCCGCGTTGCCGTGTCGAGCCTCTCGATCGCTTCGCTGTTCTCCATGACCTCCTTGCCCACCTCCTGTAGGCCTTTCTCTACAATGTCCGTCCTCTCCCCCAGCTGACTCACTTCCTGCTTGATCTCCGCCAATGCCTGGTTGATGTCCGACCGCATCAATTGAAACAGCTCCTGAAAAGTTTTCGCCAGGGACGCCTGCAGTGAGAGCATCTCCCCATGGAGATCTTGCTGTGAGATGGAGGCAGCCACTTCCGAAGTATCCGCCTGCTCCTGGTCCATGCCACCCCCTTGTGTGGCTCTGTGTTCCTCCACCGAGTCATTTCCTGCCCACAGGGCTAGAATGGGGCCATGGGCATCCCCCTGAGACGAGCCACTTTTGCCCACTTTGTTTTTGTTTTTAGTGGCCATGCCTGCAGAAGAAGGCCCGATCCTCTCCTCCGAAACTATGGGTTCCGGTACCACCCTTACTCCGTGATGAGCCCGAGGAGTAGGCACCAGTCCTCAGATGGCGCAGCGGAGGCGAGGCCCCTCGAGCCCAGAGAAGGGCCGCCCCCTCTCCTCCACAATATCACCAGCTCGGGGGGCCCCCCCTCCAGAACCCTTTGAAACCAGTACCGCTCGGGCCCCGCCCCCACCGCCTCTTACCGCACCTTCCTGATATCTCCTGAGCACGGCCAGGCCCGGTCCTCTCACTATGGGCCTCCACCTCCGTGTCCCCGTCCTAGGCCGCGCCGCCAGCAAGCACGCCAGCGGGCCATTCCCGGCCCGAATCGGGGCCCACTACCACGCGAGGCCGCGCTGCTGGTCGGCATCAAGGCAGGGGCACCGAGGATCCAAACGGCGGCCCCCACCGCAGCGCCTCCAAGTCCACTCCGCGCACTGGGGTCAGGTGCGAAGTCTCCCGCTTCTCCCAGCCGGGTCCGGCCGACCGCGGCTGCCGCCGAAGGGCGCCAACAGTTCTGGTGAGCCCGCCCGAATGACGGGGAAGGGCTCGCACCTTTACAGAAGCCACAAGCCGTAAGCCGTCCCCTGACGCCGCACAGGCACTGCTCCTCCCTCTGCCATGGGGCACAAGAGCGGGAGTCCTCTCCCGGCCGCCGCCCCAGCCCCTCCGAGCTCACCAGCCTCCAAGCTCGGAAGGCACCGTTCCCCCTCTGCTGCTGGGCGCCGTTACGACCGCGGCCCCCAAAAGTTGCGGGAAGGTGCGGGCCACCAGGATTCTCCGCTCCTCAATGCCTACGGGGTGGTGGAGCCTCGCGAAAAGGGTGAGGGGACAGGAACGCCGTCGACACACGTCACCTGGTGTCGGCGGCCATCTTGGAATCTGTTTCATTGAATTTTGAACAGCTTGCACGAGTTGGCATCAAGGACATACAATTGACATTTTTGTGTGCTAATTGTTCCATGACATCAGTAGCACATGAGCTATGGCCGTAGAGTGCATGGATGTGCCTGGTTTTTAATATTGCTTGTGCTTCTTGAGATAGTATGCCAACTCTAATACTTTTTAACATATTGGCGTATGTGAGGTCTGCAGACTTGCGCATGTTTTCTATTAATTCTCTGTATTGGAAATGTTGCCAAAGGTTTCCTATGCTGCCAAGAGTTTTACGGCACAGTTTGCGCCCTAAGGTTTTAAAAATAGGTTCAGCTTTCACTGGTGTCAATTGAAGAAGATCTCTGAAAACAATAATGTGTTGTCCTCCAAAGAGCTGTTCGTAGTCTGCTTTGAGGACCTCTTGTATTCTGAGGTGAATCAAATTCAACATTAGGTTGGAGACCATGCTCACCTCATCTATTAGCAGCACTTTCATTTGTTTGAAAACTCTGCGCAGTTCCATTGCAGCTTCTGTGGAAAGTTTGCAATAGTCTCATTTGTTTTGGTGTTCTGCTGGAAGGAGTAGTAATCGGTGTAAGTGACACCGCCTATGTTGTAGGCAGCTAAACCTGTGGGGGCAGTTACAGCAGCTGACAGTTTGTTGTTTGTCAATTGTTGAAGGAACTTGCTGATGATTTTGATTAAGGATGTTTCCCCTGAACCATCTTCACCACTCACGTATAGCAGTATAGGTTTGTAGTCTTGGCAGGTACAGTTTTTATTTTCATGTTCCACACCATGTTCAATTTATTTTGTTATTTCTTGGACAATGCTACGCTGCTCATTGTTCAGTTGTGATATTAGTACAGCAAAGTCTTCTGTAGCTTGTTCATACTGACACATGGTGTTTTCTACTTCTATCATGGCTAATTCTGCCTCATTTGCTATTAGTCGCTGTCCAAGTGGTTCTTGGCTTGCAGGTTGACTACTGTCTGGTGTGTCCACTTATAGTTGGGCCTGAAGTTCTTCTTCGTGTTGCTGTTCATTGTGCAACATTGTTTGGTACTGTGTAACGTTTACGTCTGTTATAGTGCTTTCATTTGCTTTGAAAGCGTCTTCATAGGAGTCGTATGTATCCAGTAACTCCTCTTCTTTTCTCCATGGTTTAGAAAGTTGTAGCAGGGACATGTAATACAGTTCTTTATGTTGAGGAGTTTTTAATGACAATTTGATATGATTAATTAAGCTGCATTTGGTAAGTTTCAGTAAGCTGCCTTCACAATTTACCACTCTGTATATACCTTTCTTTTCATCTGGTTTAACATTATTTTTGTATGTGAAGTTTTGGGCTACGTGGTAGGGACACATAGTTTCCAAAGTGGTACTCCTGTTTGGGTAGTGTGGGTCTAGTAAATTGTTTTTGAAAATGTCTTGGCTGTTGGGATCATTTTTGGCTATTGTTTCTATATCCTCATATGATTTGAGAACTCTTTTTCTAGATTTAGCAGGACCAAGACTTAGCCATACTATATTGTCAGATTTTCCATACAAGGCAGTACCGGTTAAACGGTCTGCAGCGTCATAGCAGCCCCATTATCTATGAGAGAGCATTTTTATTCCTAAGCTGTACAATTTCTGTGATAGTGTTTTGTCAGATGATATGTCATCCCAGAGGTCCTGAAGCTGATTTCTCTGCTTTGGTTAAGTAGGCTGTGACATATCGTGCAACTGCAGTGGAATTGTCTGCAATGTACTGCACATCTATGTTTGCATTCCACAGGAGGGCAATGATTGAATTGTAATCTTTGATGTATTTTGATTCTTCTGTTCTTTTTATGTAATATGTGTTATTAGGTGATTTAGCTTTGACTATGTCTGACTGAAGACATGAAGTTGTTTACTTGACCTGTTGCTGAATCTGGTCTAGGGAAACCAAAGCGGCATTGGTGTAGTATTTCCCTTTTATTTAATATTTGCAACAACAATATTTCCCACATTTGTGTCTTTGAAGTTGTAAAATGTGTGCATGAAGGTCACTATGTCTTGTTTGTGAAGGGATTTCACAAGTGTCACATTTTTGGATGAACTGCAAAACAGTGGCATCACTGTCCTGACCAAATTTAGGAGCATCTTTAATCCATAATAGCATGTGGATGTGCGTTGCTCCTCTGGCTTGGTATTCTTTTCTCCAAAAGAAGTGTTGAACTTCTCCGAGGGGAGGAACAGTTTTATTACAAATGAAGTGTAGCATAGCAATGAAGCGATGATAGAAATATCTTGATACATTTACAGGATCTAGAGAGCAGAGTTCTCCTGGTGTTTTTATATCTGTTTGTTTTATTTTTGTTTGCTATGAGTAGGGAATGATGTAAATCTTCCCATGCATATTCTGCACAACTTAATGTAACAAACCAAGTGGGTGGGCCAAGGTTTCTTATCATACAGCGTACATCTCCATGACGTCGGAACCAGTATTCTTTTGTGCCACGCATGTTTGCTAAAAGATTTGTAATACTTGACTGTAAAACCTCATCTTTTTGTTGCACTTTTTGTAATAATTGCATAGCTGACATATTTTGAAAATGGGTACCTGATTTTAATGTGTTTGCACTTTTAAAGAGAAGGTGGAATATGTATTCCACGTTTTGTCTGAATCTGGGGTCGTCAGAATACTTTCATAGAGCGCGATATTCTGATGCTGTTATTGTGTGCGTCTATCATCGTACCTTCCTCCTTTTCCAGTAGGAAAGAGTAGAGGAAAGGACTGTGCTTCTATACTTTTTTCCCATATGCTGATTGGAGATCCTTTGGCTTAGTTACAGTGGGTACAGATACAGGTAGGTAATGCATTTACATGTTATACATAATACAGTAGGGTGCATCTTATAAAACCTTTTGCAGGTTACCAAGAGATGCGTTCGCAAATATGGGTGACGAGTGAGGTGTCCATCAGGTGAAAAGTGCTGTTTTCATGGCTTTGTGGAAAGCCATGACAGATACCTCGCTTTGCAGAGTAGGAGGTAGGGCATTCCAGTGTGAAGGTGCAAGGTAGGGGAAGCTGACGCCACCTACTCTAGCTCTTTTTACAAGGGGCACGCTCAACATGTTGGCATACGGTGTCCTGGTGGGCCTTGTAGAGATGGAGGGGTGGATCCTTTGCGATAGGTAGTCAGGTGTGGCGAGGTGGAGGGTTTGGTACTTCAGCGGAGGTACTTTTAAACTTTAATATTTCTTTTTTGTATGTGTTTAATAGAAGGTTGCTATTTGTACAGTAGTTGCTAGTTTGTTGTACATCTATTTCATTTTGTAAGTGGCTTTCAATTCCAAAATATTTTCTCTGGATATGCTCTATTTCTTTGAGTATTTGCTTGGCTGTACCATGTAGAAGATTGTTATTTAAATTGGCTAGTGCTAAAGCAGGACTTTTAGCATAGTAGAGTTTTTGGACTAGATTTCTTATAGTTGAATGATGTGTTGATATCATTTTGATATGATGGAAGGTGCTTTTGCAAATAGGTCCTGAAATGCAGGCTAATGAATGTCCTTGTAGTCCTGTGTATTTGCGCACTGGACAGGCATCCATATTTTGTAGTAGTTTCATTTTGATTTTGTCTGTGCTTTTTACATATTGATTGAGGAGCTGGCGTAAAGATTTGAAAGATTTTTTGGCAATGTTACACATTGATGTGCCCAGTCATTTGTAGACTGGATGTTTTGGTTGAGTAGAATGGGGAGGTAATACTGAGTTTTCTGGGGATATTTTTGTGAGCAGAGTTTCTTGTTCCATAATGGTGTTATTAAGATTTTCATACCCTCGTCCACTGCTATGTATGGCAATTGGTTTTGTTTGCTTTTGTTTATATGTGTCTTCATTAAAATATGGTTCTGTGGTTGTGGTGTGACTCCATTCACCTCCACAGATGTTTAAGAAGCTATTTTTTTTGATATTCCGTTTATTAAGTCTTTTTTTGTAGTTAGTTTTGTTAGTGGTTTCATCCTGTTTATAACTTAAATAAATAACTTTATTTTGAGAAGGATTGCACTGTCTACGAGAGCTTCTAGGATTAATTTTCTATGGTAGGTTTTAAGGGTTGTGCATGATTTCTCTCCTGTTTTAAAAGGTTCCGAAGGTCTCTGTGGCGGAACATTTTTTGTAAAACTTTTTTTGGTATGCTTACTTGCCAATACATCAAGATTTATAGGTGCAGCGTTAGCAGTAGTGGTAGCTGAAGTCTTGTTAATCACTTTCTGTTTGGTTTTACATTTTGATAGAGGATGGAAAGTTTCTGTACTAGAAGCTTGTTTTGTTTTGCTTAAAGGATAGTTCCGGGACTTTTTTTTTATTGTCCCTACGGGTCGGCCATGTGTTTGTAAGCATAAATCGGTAGATCGTAGGAAACTTTCCTATGGACCTTACCCGACTTTTCGCCCATTATCGCACTCGAAATCAGCCTCCATTTTGTGATAATCCTATCATTCCGCCGCATCGCCCTGGCTCACCTGCCTTTGCGGCACTAAATCAAATCCCCCGCCCCTGAGCCTGACATCAGCAGACGCGTACTGCCCATTTCAAGCACGTCTCGTGTCAACAATCGCTGCGCCTCAGCTATTGACGTGTTGCCATGGAAATGGCAGGACGCCTCTTTCCCCAATAAGTATAAACAGACCGTTTCACAACATACAGCAGCAGATTTTCGATTCCATTCCTCTCTGTGTGTTACTTTGAGTATTCTGTGACTCGTTTCTGTGTTCTGGTCAGCTACCTTCGTTGATTGTAGCCCGTGTGAACAGATACCAGTACCACCGCTATAAATTATCTTACTTTCTTTACCACACAATGGCTACAATAATGCCGTATATGTACGAGCCCGAGTACACCGAGGAGGAACTACTGGAAAGGCAAGCACGCGAAAACGATGGGGATTCGGACGGCAGTTGGGAGGACCAGTCAACGGATGAAGAGCCTGGACCATGTCGCATGGACGGCGTCTCCACCTGGTGCACGTGCAATCGGTGCGAGCTAATGCCAACTGAGGAGGAGAACTGCTGCTGCCGTGAATATTCCGGGTGCTTGGCCTACATTTCGGAAAGCGAGCAAAGTCTGCAGGAAGGCGAGCAAAGTCCGCAATGCATCACCGAGCTGCCAGAGTTCAGGGAAGCCTGCCTCTCACGGACAGTGTTGAGGATGATGATGGTGCTTATGCACGAACTTCGTGGCACTGTTCGTCCGCGTAATCCGAGTAACGAGTAAGTATACTCTGTTTGTGATGTCAGTGATGCCACCACTATTTCATGGTCGTCTCCCACATATAAAATTACATTTACATATCATTCGAACGCATGTAAATTGGTTCCATATAGTGCATTTTCTAGATATAATTTTTTTCTAAGAAAAATGACATGTGTTACCTGAATCGACATTGATAAGAAAGTTTGGTCAGTTTAATACAGTTTGCATCTTTTTTTTTCACAGGTGGTACAGGCTGGTGGCCTATCGTTGCTTCACTTGGTGGCTTCACGGGAGGCTCGGACACCGCGTTCGGAGAGTAATACCTGCCTGTGCGGTACTTGCCATTAGACAACATTTCCCCAGTGACAGTGGACAATACCGCGGATTTTCCCTCGATGTGCTGCAACCTCAACTTTACAATGTGTAATGTTTATTATTTATGTTTAACTAAAATCTAAAATAAAGCCCAACATATATTTTAACAATGGTTGTTTTGATTTTTTAAATGAATCTAGTGTATATTCTCCTGGGAGGGTGAGGTATTTATAAACTCACCCCCCTGCCTTCCATGTAGTAGATCCTGCAGCCATCCTCTTACATTCAGTTAGATGGCCTCTCCTTGGTGAGGCCCTGCGGCAAACGGGTCTTGTCTGCACGACCACCGCCCCGATCCACCCCCCCCCCGCCCTATCAAAGGCAGTTCGCACCAGGGTACTTGCGCTGCTGGCAAGTGGAGCTGTCAGGGAGCGATAAAGGCCAAGAGGTGCCAAAGACCATGTACACTTCAAAGTGGTCTATAGAGCATGGGTTGTTGTTCCCATGTCTACCTCCAGACCCCGTGTCTCCTGCCAAGCATCCCCCCTCACGCTGGACGCCCCCCTGCAATCCACATAAGTGTGTCTCCATTCACGAGTCTTCCTGTGTCTTGTCTGCACGACCACCGCCCCGATCCACCCCCCCCCCCGCCCTATCAAAGGCAGTTCGCACCAGGGTACTTGCGCTGCTGGCAAGTGGAGCTGTCAGGGAGCGATAAAGGCCAAGAGGTGCCAAAGACCATGTACACTTCAAAGTGGTCTATAGAGCATGGGTTGTTGTTCCCATGTCTACCTCCAGACCCTGTGTCTCCTGCCAAGCATCCCCCCTCACGCTGGACGCCCCCCTGCAAACCGCATAATGCCACGACATATTCACGTCATTCATTCACAAACACACCCCTGTTTCGAATTCTTTGTAACCCACTTCATATTTCTAATGAGAACTTCTTTGCGCTTTGCTAGTCAACCCGTGAAGGTGCTGGTTATCTGCTCTTCGTCTCTGTGAACTTCCGTGACCACTTTGAGCAAACTCGTCAGTTTGCATCCTGTGAACTGCTCCCTGTTCTACGACAAGAAACTACTCTGATCCCTGCATCTAACTGTTTGTTCGTCAAGGTAAGTCCATGTACCATAATCATTTTGCGTCCAATTTTTTAATTTATATCTATTTGCTAGTAGTCATCAAATTGCATCCATGTTTTCTTTTCGTTCACGACAGTACATGCAAGGAACTAGTCACATGTTCTGAGTTTAGTCAAATTACTTTTTCTATTTTTTGAAAGTTATTGAAATACTTATCCGCATGTGAATAACGTGTATAGTTCCAAGAACCAAAACGGACCTTGCATTGAACCTTTTATGTGTCATTTAATGTTTTAACACATTGGTATTCATAGAGAATTGTTGATCTTTACTTTTCAGAACTTTCCATAATGCCTGCCTGTTCCATTGGCGGTTGCCCTTCGAAGACTCATAACAAATCTGAAGGTACTATAATGCATGTTTTCCCTAAGACAATAGATCAGATAAGAGAATGGGTCCGATATTGCGGATATCCAGCCTCTGAGCTAGAAAGTAGAGTCCTAGAAGTCTTTGCGGACAAGAGGGGTGATCGATACCGCATCTGCAGCAGGCACTTTAGCCCAGACATGTACTCCACATCATTGCTAATAAAGAAGAAAACACCGCGAGCGAGGCGAAAATTGCTCTCAACCGCTATTCCCACTCTATTCGTCCACATCCCTCCACTGGTGAGTCAAGTTTACGTATTTGTCTCTCGGCCTTGCGCTAGTGTGTAGCATTAGCTAACAATAATTTCCCCATTTATGTATCCACTCAATATGAAGGCGGAAGATTCTCCATCCGTGTCGTTATTGCAGTCATCAGCCACTTCAAGCGCCTATCGGGTAATCTTACTTAGCTATTCTGACACTGACTTGTTTTAGGCATGTAAATCAATAGTTTTAATTGATCCAAAATAATGCAAGTACTGTCTTTCAGGGAGATGCTGAGGAGTCCAACGCATTGACGACAACCGTAGATGTCACTCAGATGCTCGAGGTACGTTTCCGGACAGTTCCATCGATGGAGATCATCAGATCTTGCATTCTTGTAGCGTGATTGTTACACACAATGTTTCTTTCGTTTTTAGCCATTGGTATGTCCTTCTGTCGTCGCCCTCCTATGTGTCTTCTTTTTTCAATATTGTGTTCATTACTAATGAAAGTCCTATGTTTCAGGGAGTCGATGGAGCATTAGTCCAAGAAGAAGGGGGAGCATGCAGTTACGGGTCGGCGCAACAGCTTGCAGAAGTGTGCACCGCAGTTACAGCGTCCCTTGATGTTCTTATGCATTTCGAGGTATGGATACTGACAGATCAATCATGCGAGATCAAATGACGTGATTACATCCGCTATACTTCCTTCTTTATTAACGCAAGTACTATGTTTCAGGGAGCTGACGGAGCTTCTTCAACAAGAACATCACCCCTAGTAGTTGATGCAGATCTCTGGGTGGTGACACTTCCAACGATGGAGCAAATCGAATCATATTTAGATATCCATTATTTATTTTAGACAACTGATCATTTGTGCAGGTCTATTTAGATGAGCCGTTGACGCCTGCAGAAAGTTTATGTTCTTTTAAACAAAATAGAAAACCATACTAATGCAATTACTGTGTTTCAGGGAGTTGCTGAAGCGTCATCTTCAATAATATCATCAATGGAAGTCTGGATCTTGACAGTTCAATCTAACTAGATCAACAATGCGTGAACTATTGTCGTTTGAATGTTCTACACAATGCGTTCATTCGTGTTTTGCTATTGAGATGTACGTATGGGTATTGGTCCCCAAGTACATTTTGTGTTTTCAATATTATTATACATACTAATGAAAGTTCTATGTTTCAGGGAGTCGATGGAGCCTCAGTGAGTGATGGATGTGCTTATCATGAAAATATAGTCGTTGCAGCGCGAGAGGAAGTGGAGACATGCACACACGAGTCGGAGCAACAGCGTCCAGATGTTGAAGTTCGAGGCAAGAAAGTTTCAAAGAAAAGAAAGCAAAAGAAGGTTAGTGTCCTGTTCACTATATTATGTTGTCTTTCACTGTCAATAGTTCAATACTGTAAGTTGTGTTTAAACTGAACATCCCTTTTCTAATCTGTCCTCTAGTTGCGAGTGGGTGTAAGAACTAGATCTACACAGACAGTGAAGCGAACGAGAGATGTTGCTTGTCAAACCTTTTGGCAGGGACTTGAGACTGGAGATGCATCGTGCCAATGGGAAGAATATGAAGTGATTGACAACGGAGCTATACCACCACCAGCCATTGATAGTGAATGTCCTCCTGGTAGTTCGGATGCAGTTGGAGATAAATTCACAGAATCCACACCCGCAAAAAATAAGAGCGCGCGAAAGTTGAAGACATTGTTTTTTTCTCCCATCTCCGGACAAGGAACAGATGTTGCAATGGAAGAGAATGAAGTGGACGACAATGAAACACCATCAATATCACTCAGCATAGCGGAAGACGATATCAGAGATTGTACCTTTCATGCGAGTGACATGTCCTCAACGTTACAGGCCGAACCAGCTGGGATGCAGAGTGACAGTATAAGGAAAGAGGCCAAATTCATTGTATTCGATAGCTGTTTGATGGATATTATTATGATGATGAAATGTGGGCATTGGGTTGGTGGGGAAGTATGTGGGGAGCCATTGATTAATGTGACTCGTGCAATTCGAGGCACTAACCTTAAAATACATGCCACCTGTACACAATATCATCCGTTCGCATGGTCTGCACAACCCATGCTGGGGCAACTGCCAGCAGGCAATCTACTTTGTGCAGCGGCCGCACTTTTTAGTGGTTCAAGTTTTAAAAAGTTACAGTATTTCTTTCAGTTTGTGGGAATCCATTTCATTGCGAAAAGTCAGTTCTACAAATACCAAACCGATTATCTATTTCCAGCCATCAGCGAAGCTTGGAGAATGGAAAAAATGTCAATGGAAAGTACATTCGCGGGCAAACGCTTCAGGCTAGCCGGTGATGGACAGTGCGACAGCCCAGGATTTTCAGCCAAGTACTGCACCTACCACTTTCAGGACATGGAAAGTAAGAAAATTGTGAGTTCGGTGGTCGTGCAGGTGTCACAAAGTACATCCTCCGTGGCCATGGAGAAAGTTGGCTTTGTAGCATCATTGCAAGAACTACAATCGCGGGGAATGGTGATCGACCTGATAGCCACGGACAGACACGTTTCAATTGCCAAGACAATCAGAGAAGAGTACAAAAATATAAATCACCAATTTGACGTATGGCATCTTGCAAAAACAATCAATAAAAAATTGTCGGCTGCAGGAAAAAAAAAAGATATGCAAGGTATTTCACAGTGGTCCAAGTCAATCAGCAACCATCTTTGGTGGAGCTCAAAAACATGTGAAGGGTCGTTGGAAATTCTACTGGAAAAATGGCGGTCAGTAATGTTGCACTGTAGCAACGTACATCGATGGTCGACAAATGAGCATTTCCACAAATGTGAACATGGCCATTTGTCCACAGAGGAGGCACGGAAGAAGAAGTGGTTGATTCCTTCATCACCCACTCACAAGGCCATTGAAAAGATTGTATTTGATAAAACTATAACAAGAGATTTGAGGGGACTCACGGAATTCTGCCACACAGGAGATTTGGAGGTGTTCCACAATATGTGCCTAAAGTACAGGCCCAAAAGATTGCATTTTGGCATGGAAGGCATGATAAATCGGACTCTTCTAGCGGTCTTGGCACATAACCATAATGTTGGCCGTCAACAAAGTAGGACGACCGGAACTTTAGGGACGCTTCGCTACAATAAGGCCTTCGCTAAAAGAAGTAAACAATGGGTGATCAAACCAGTGTTTGAGGATATGCAATATGAGTTTATTGAGAGACTTATCGTAGATGTCCTCGATAGGCACATACATGGAGTGGTGAACGAACCTATGCAGGGGACAACTGCATTGCCACCCAACATTGCCTCTGTTCCATGTCCACCTAAAGCAGAGCTCATTGAGAAATACACATCACGGTTTAAATGATTGTAATTTGATTGTCTGTTCTCTCGAGTCTCCTCATGTTGCAGGCCCATTGCAATTAAACCAAACAGTAATATAAATCATTTTTACAAAAATTATAGAATGTTTCCGTATTACAAACACATGGCCGACCCATAGGGACAATAAAAAAAAAGGCACGCAGACAAGATGCCCTTACACTGACTGCAGCTAACTAGAAATGTGTGCTCGCTCAAAGTGAAGGTCAGCTGCTTTGATGTTTTGCTCGGGTGGCGGAACGGCCCACGACCCAGTATAAGGTTCTATTGTGATTTGACCTTGACAGGCCGGGACCATCCTGAAAGACTAAGAAAAGATAATGAATAAAATTTCAGAAACGAAACGATGAGCCACGTTCATTAGAAGAAGTAACGTCGGCAAAGAAGGAGTGGTGTTTCGGGTCTGCCCTACACAGAGACACAATGGAAAATGCAAATATAATGTAAGTAACTTTTGATGAGTTTATACCGCAATTTCATTACTATACAGTGGCTTTAAAGACGGGTTCAGTTGTACTTGTTCGTTCTATGTGGCATATTGTTTTCTACCGCGCACTATCTTGAGGAGAAACATCTGCTTTTACTGAAGCACCTCAAAACCTTCCTCTTTGCTTCTGCTTTCTCTCTCCCTCTCCCCTGCTACAACTGGTCCACTGTCTGCGACCTCGGTCCTGGGCCCTTCCACTCTCCACCTGCACTGCCTCCCTGTCAACCCCTGCACTGGGGGACTGTCTCAGTATCCTACAGCCCCCCCTTCCCAGCACTTGTTCTGCACTTACCTTGCACTTGCCACCAGCTGGCCCTATTTATTTATTATTTTATGATACTTACCTTGTACTCCACTGCCCCCCCCTCCCTGCCTCGCCACGCCTTTAAACACTTGTGTACACCCAATAGCGCTGTCCTCGCTATGATTTTAATAAGGATCTGATGGTGAGACTAATTTCATTTTTTATGTTTTTAGCTACATCATTCACTACTGTCTGTGTCACGAGTACCAGACACCGGCGGACGGCTTCTACAGCCGCCAGTTGCTTCTCCGCGTGAACAACGTTACCACCCTGACCATTTTATGGGACGATCGCCAAGTACAAGTATGCCCTTACGCGGTACTAACGGTTAGATGCAACATACCTACCGTTGTGGTGGCCTAGTGCCTCGTTGTTGGAACAGCCATGCGATTATCAGTGCGACCGAAGAGCTTATTTTTATCGTAAACCAACACCCTGTCTACTGCACACGAACATCGCTTCCCTCAAGACGAACTAATTTGGATCGAGAGCAAAGAAAAATGCAAATCGCTGAATATTCTCTAAACATTTGATGTCCAATAAATGTACTTTGCCAAATGTACAATCTTGCCGTTTGCTTTTAAACCACGGTTTCACATTCCGAATTGTGGCGCTGTATTGTGAGATGCTCTAAGACCCTGTGTACAGCAAAGGACCATCGCGTTCCTCAATACGAACTTTTTGGAACATGAGCAAATAAAAATGCAAATCGCTGAATATTCTCTAAACATTTGATGTCTAATAAATGTACTTTACCACATTTACAATCTTGCGGTTTGATTTCAAAGTACAGTTTCATATTCCGAATTGTGGTGCGCTGTATTGTGAGCTGATCTGTGTTGATTTCCGGGGTCTGTGTGGAGTCGCGTAGAAGACGCCTGGGCGCGTTTGCCTACGCAGCACAGTAACGTCACGGAGAGAGGCGGGGAATATGAATGTTTTGATAATGTCTGTTTCAGGGGCGGGGGATTTGATTTAGTGCCGCAAAGGCAGGTGAGCCAGGGCGATGCGGCGGAATGATAGGATTATCACAAAATGGAGGCTGATTTCGAGTGCGATAATGGGCGAAAAGTCGGGTAAGGTCCATAGGAAAGCTTCCTACGATCTACCGATTTATGCTTACAAACACATGGCCGACCCGTAGGGACAATAAAAAAAAAGTCCCGGAACTATCCTTTAATGACTGTATTAGCTGTTTTGTTTGATTTTATTTTGTACAAAATCTGCTAGAGATGGATGCTTATTTTGGACACTTTTATTTTGATTTGTTATACTTCTGCGTTGCTTTCTACGGAGTTGCGTTTTGGTAGGCATTCTTGGGGTCTGTTGGAGAAAAAAAAAGAAAGTGTGGGTTGGGCGGTTGTGCAGTGTATGCGTGCTTTGTGCATGAGTGTCTGAGTATGATGGTAAGTATGATTGTGGAGGTGTGTGATTGTGCAATGGGCAGCTACATCAAGTTGGGAAGGCTATTCTTGTATTTGTGTGTTACTATACTGGGCTTCAGATGACAATATAAAGTATGGAACTGGTAAGGGGAAGCACTAATACTACATCTAATGGTAAAGGGTTAATATTTTTGTTTCTTCTACAATACTAAAATGCTAGTGTGTTTGAGTAACAGTTAGAACATTATGTTAGTTTTGCACTTACTTTTCTGTATGGAAAGAGTAGGTTTCTTATACGTCCTTGTTCGTATTTCAGATGCTGCTGCTTTTCAGCAGAGTGGTCTTCACTGAAATTGTAAAAGAAAGAAGTTAGTGAATATGTGTGTTTATAGCACTTTTGTTAATTTAGACATTGTTTTGCACTTTCCTTTGCCTATGTGCATCCTGTATATTTTATTTAGAATCTGTTGAATATGTTTTTCAAATGAGTATAATAGTAAACGTATAGAGCAAACTTGTTTTTTTAATGTTATGTTAATGGATGTTAAGAGATTATTTCTTCTATTTTTACAGGATAAATGGCAGATATTATACAGAAAAGCATTCAATGTATGGCTTTGTGAAGGTGTGGGAAATAAAGCAGACTGATTTTTATATAGAGGCAGTGGTGTTGTTTGATCTGGGAGCCTTTCTAATGATATTGTCTGCGTGTGTGCTTGAATTAAGATGTATGTACTCATCCTGGCTGCGCGTAATTGTACAATACACTGGACAGTCTTTTTCATAATTATGCTATTATTTTTCCCTTTTTATAATATGAAACAAAAGTTCATTTCACAGTTTATACAGGGTAAGTGGCAGTTACTCTGTTCATATTTTTATTTATTTTATTTTACATTTTTAAAGCGCTTACACAGCCGTGGGCATCGAGACGCTGATACAGGAATTGTTTGTTTTTTAATTGCGTAATTATTTTGTCTTAATTGCGTATTTATAATGCGCGTAAACACCCAGAGGTTTCTAAGCGCGGACCCGTTGATCGAATATGTGTTGCTTCGTGTTGTTTTGCTTTCAAGGCGCGCACGTTGCTGCTGAGCTGTGCTCCCGGGATGTATTACTAGAAGAGGTGTACATGTACTGTGTAGAAAATATTCATACCTGTAGTCTGTGTTCATGTATGTGGATGTGCATGAATCTGCAAGTAGAAATCTTGGAGAGTTTTATAGTACTTGTTGCTGTAGGTCCTTTGCAGTCACAGCCGAATTGTACTGAGAGTGATCAATAGTACATCTAAAGTGCTGATCTGTGATGACAGAGTTAGAAGTAGAGTTCTTGGATGTGATTGGTGGGTGATTGTGTGACTGCTTAACAGTAGCCAATGAGGAAGTGGTGCAGAGAGTGCAGTGGAAAGGGTAGAAGGGCTGCTCCAGTGTTAGTTACGCGCTCCGCGGACAGCACAGTTTTTCGCAAACAGGACATGCCACATCTGGGGTTTCCGAGCATGAAGTGGGAGTGTATTTTGAGGATTAGCCAGTCAGGTGTTGAAGTTCTGCTTCATATTGAGAGGGGCTGTGTGTAGTGAAGATGGCAAGGTGCAGAAAGGTAGGGTGTGTTACGCTCACCAGATATCCACAGGGACGCCACTCAGCCCTGGCTGGAAGATTAGCACTCGAGAGCCCCTGCAATACAGGAGAACTGGATATAAGGCCTAACGTCTCTCTTGGATTCATTCCCACCTCCCTCAGCCTCAAATTCCTCCCTTAAGTCTAGTCTCTCTCCTCAACCTTAATATTAGGTATGGTGTGCTCTCTGTCTTGCGTCTCTGTGCAGGGGCACGTTGGAGGTGTGGGCGTTCTGCGACCTAGTTGCTTCACTGGTGCGTTGCCCCGTGTTCGGGTCCAGGCCTGCTGTGACTCCGATTTGCTTGATGAGGTAGGTACTACTGTTGTACAGTCTTTTTGTTGTTATTAATGTCTCTCGTTTCTTTCCTTCAGATGAGTTGGAGAGTTTTGGCATTGCCGTGCTGTATAGGATGAGAATCCCAGCAAGGTAAGTGAATGCGTGGTGCGCAGCTTCTTCTTGCCTTTTCTTTTTGCTAAGCTGTGCCTGCGGCGCTTCCTTTGAAAGTCGTTATGATGTTCTGGGCCGCTGTGATGTTCCGAGCTCAAGGAGAGACTGCGCCTGGTAAGGGGTTTTCTTTGTCCTTGCATGGCCGTGAGCGAGTGCTCACTAATAATGTCTTTCTTGTCTCTTTCAGGTTTCTGCAGAATTCTGAAGACGAATGCGACGTTGTGATGAAGAATCACCGGATCACGTGTATTCAGGTGAGCAGCTGGTGGTAGTTTGAAGATGGAAGATTCAAGACCAAAGCCAGGCTGCTACTTTGCGGTAAGCGCTGAATAATGGTGGCCTTCTTCTTCCAGATACAGGATTCAGCACGAGGCAGGATGCAAGAAACATTGGAGATCAGAACTGGACACAGTGAGCTTTACGCTGCTAACTGCAAAATAACACGAAGCATGTGCTGCTGTTTGGGTGTGGTTTATATAGCCCAAGTAAAGTAGTTCCAGGTAAAGTAGTCCCAGGCCCGGCCATGCCCGAAACACTACTCCGCATAGCTCAGTTCTCTGGAACTGAGCTATATGAGTGCCTTCATGTTAACTGAAGTCCCAATCCAAATGTTGTCCTTCACATAACAGTATGAGCCTGGCGCCAAAGGAGCCAGTACTGGCTCCAAGAGAGTCGCTGATGGTGTTTTGTGGCCCTTGAGCCCACCATGGAAGCCTATAACCTGGCCCCAGCCGAAAGGCTGGTTTGGCCATGATGACCAGGGGCATGAATCATGACAGCTGTTGGTGGTTGGAGATATGTTTGTGGATGGTTTGGAGCAGTGTGCTAAATCTAGGAATGTGTCTAACTATTTTGACACAAAAGGAGTGGATGTGGTCTGGAGCACTGTGCCTGATTTAAATTTGCAGGCAATTCTAGTAGTTTGTCAGGATATGGCTAGGTTTCATAGTCCACATGTAGTTGTCCTATACTGTAGTTGTCCTACACTTTGTTGCAAGATCTGCAAAACTTGGTTCAGGCAATCATGAAAGTCCTTCCAAATGCCAAGGTTATTTTTTCTGCTTTGCTACCTAGAGCAGTATGGGACAATAGTTCTGTTTTTTGTCCTCAGCAAAATATTGTTAGGTGTGCAATCAACCAAGGCATGTTTGCTTTCATGCTTAGAGCTGGTATGTTCTTTTGTAATAATGAGAACATTAATTCTGGTAATGTTGTTTATTTTAAGGAAGATGGCATTTCTTTATCTTTTATGGGAAATGCCATGCTGTTTTGGAACATAAGGGTTGCTTTGAAGAAGCTAATGTGAAGATTTTTGGAGGAAAATAAGAACCTCCTCCCCAATAAAATACTAAATAAAAGGTGTTTCTGAAGCATCTGCAAACCTCCACCCCACAAAAATGGCTAATTTCCGAGCCAACCTCAATGGGGAAATGGGGCACACTATTTAAATTTTCATTTCCCACGCTCGATTTTTTCAATTTGTCCGCAGACAGCGCGGTTGTTCGCGGATAACGCGTATTACATACAGAGATTTTGGGGTTGAGAGGCATGCAAATGAGACTGAGCAGAGAAGGGATTGGTCAATAAGGTTTACTGGGTGTGTTGTGTAAGGAGAGAGTTTGTCAGTAGGTGTTTTTCCTGAGAGAAGAGCAGATAGCTATGGCTGTGTGTTTCAGAAAGCAGATTGTTTGGATTTTGGGAGATTCGTGGATAAATTGGTTGGAGGTGCATGCAGATCTCTGTGGAGTGGCTGCACATCTTGGAATCTCTCATGTGGAAGTGCACTGGCATGGATTGCGTGGAATGAAGTGAGTGGATTTGGTACCTCTCTGTGCTTCTTTGGTGACACAGCGTCATCCAGACTTTATTATTATTCATTGTGGAGGGAACAGTTTAGGACATGTGGCTGGAATCTCTTTGCAATTTGCAATGAAAGAAGGACTTGGGAAAGTCATGGACATGTATCCAAACTCCAGAGTAATTCTTTCCCGTATTGTGCAGAGACAAATGTGGCTGCGTTCTTTTTCATTTGGTCCACAAATGGAGAAAACAAGGCGTAATGTTAACAAGGCTGTTTGTGCCTTTTTGAGAGATGTTGCTATGTCCTCTTTTCAGAATGAAAATATTAGGTTTTGTAGCACACACATTTTTCGCAGAGATGGAGTACATCTTACTTATGCCAGTAATCGGATTCTTCTGCGAAATATACAAAATGCATTGTGACCTTTTTTGGAATTACAGTAATCCATTTTGCAGTATGTGTTGACCATTTGAAGTTTTTGAACACAAAAAAACACCACAAAAAGGCTCTTTTCAGAGTCAACACTTCGTCCCAGAGAAAAGTGCAATGGTTGTGACAGGGAAGCATTGCACAGATTTTAGATGTCCGCGGACTGTCCGCGGACCTCTGAAAATGGACAGGGCCCTGCACTATTTATTTGGCACTTCTGTCTTTAAACTCTGAAAGGCAGCTCTGAAAAGAGCCTTTGTTTTTTTTTGTTTTTGTTGTTTTATATATATATATTTGTTTTAAACGCAACACACAAGGAAATAAGGGGAAAGGAGGGTAAGGAAGGGACACCAACCACAGGGATAAGAAAGGGCAGGTGGACAGAGGAAGATGTAGAGTGGGCCCCGCAGTCTTCAAACCAGTGCGAAGGTTCTGCCCCCTGCAGAGTACTGCGTCACAGTACATGCACAATATTGTGACCCTCGAAAGGTAAGGGTCAACAGCATCATGAATGGCCTTTGAGGCAGCTGGAGGGATGTACTGTCCCACAGGAGTGTCTTTTGTGGTGACAGGAGTGGGAACGGAGGATGCTGCCGAGGAACTCAACCTACTACGTTTATCGCAAGGTACAACCTTACGAATAGCCCCACTGTGGAATGACTTTAGGTTTCGCTTCATTGATGTAGTACCAAAGCTATACGAACCAGCCTTGCCACGACTCAGCACTGAGTGCAGATCACCTTGTTCGCTTGAGCTTTTGACTTTCCATCAAGGGTGGTAAATAACCGCCACACCCAAGACTCACGATGAGTACTAATAGTAGGGACTTCCACTACCTCATCCTCTTCATCCGTCTCCTCTGCATCCTCACGGCTGTTCCCGTCTGCAGGCCCTTGGGCACATGGTGGTGGTGAAGGGGGTGTGGGTGCTGATGCGGAGGCAGTAGCAGCAGAAGCAATTTGGGATGCCATCTGGAAGGTTAATAACCAGGAACAAGGAACTAAGAACAGCAACCTGCACAATTGTCCTGTTGTAAATCCTGGAAATCCAAAAGCAGAATGAGGATCAGCTCTGGGGTGTGGCCTTTAATAGGGGTGCTTGGGCGTGCTTCGCGGACACCCGCGCCGTCCCGAACACTTCGAACACCAAGAACGGGCTCAAAAAGTTTTTAAAAAGTATGTTGATAGGCAGAGACATTGTCTGGGACATGTGCAATGGTGAACCTTTACTGTAAAATACCTTGGATTTTTCAAGAAAGCACTTTTTAAATGTTCGGGGGCCCGGACAGTGTCTGCAAATAAGGACACACGCTCAGCGTGGGTGCGGTCACATGATGACGCTGTGGACACGTTCGCAAATGGGACGGCTGTCCGCAGGACACCAAATGCGCAGTGACGGTTGTGCGCATGCGCGCGGGTGTTTTACAGACAGTGTTCGGGTCCCCGAACTAATTAAAAGTGCGACACACGTGCAGCGGACAGTTGCGGAGAGGCGCGATATTCGTAGGACCCAAGTGTGTGATGCGCATGTGCGCGGGTTTTCTACGAAAATGTTGAAGTTCCCGAATAAAATAAATGTGCGTCAAAACTTTGCGGACAGGGGGACGGGATATGTGTTCCACGGATATATTCATTCTGATTGCTTACATTACGGACAGCGGGGGTGTTATTAGGACACCCCCATTTTGGGTGATTGCGGAGGGGCCGACATCGTGTGTGTTCTAAGGACACCTCAATTTTAATTACAGACAGTACAAACAGGTATAGTGTCCTTAGGACAGCCCATGTTGGTTAATTGAGGACACCCCAGACAGCCGTGCTGTCCGCGGACACCCTGACTGCCTTTTTAAAAAAACAAAGTCACAGGCATATACTAAGAACACACTTAAAATGTTATTATTGTTTAACAGTAGAAAGAAGAAACTGAAACAAATTCAGGGGAATTAGGTGTTTGGATATGATGTATGGGAGGGGAGGACGGGGTGGAAGTCTCATCGTACTGTTTTTCTTGGTGGGGAGGGTTTGGGGATAGTTGGCTGGGACATGGAGAGGGGGAACAGGTACATGTGGGACAGTGGTATTTAATGTTTTCTTTAATGTGGTCCACAACACACTCTTTTAGTTGATTGAAGTGTTGCATTAACAAATCCATTTTTTAGTTCCATTCGTTTCAGAGGATCTTCTAATATCTCTTTTGGTATATTATTTTTATTGGTTGTCTGGTCTGTTAAAAAATGTGTTAAGTACACATAAAGTAATAGTTATTAATTGGCTTATATAGAGAAATGTTGTGTCTACCATTATTATCACTGTATTCACTCATTTCCTCTCGTGGGAAATTTTCTTCCAGCCATTCCAAAGTACTGTACATTTCTGTGTTAAAAAAAATAAATATTAGTTTTAGTGTACATAATACAGAAAATGTCTAAGTATATGAAATAAATGTAGTGTACTTTCTACTTTTTTACAACCTTTTGCTGTTACTGCTGTGTAAGTATGCTCTTGCTTCTTGCTGTGCAGTTTCTGTGAGGTAATTCAGTTGGAGGCATGTTTATTTTGTTTTGGTATATTCCATTATATTGGAAATGCTACTTCAGTGGATGGTTGGTGTCTTACATATACCGTTTCCACTTCTTATTTATTATTAAATGTAATATATGTATGTGGTGCTTTTTGAATATGTTTGGTGTTTTTAATGTATGAGACAATAGTGTAAGATATCCGCTGAGTATTTGGATAGTGCTCATGGTGACCGCGGCCGCCCGCAGACATGCGCACGGTCCGCAGACATCAAAATCACTAGCAGGACAGGGGGTTTAGTATATTCTATGCTATATAAATGTAAGGTAAGGGAGTCTTAGTAAACATTTATCACATTTCCATTATCTATATTTATATTCAGTGAAAAATGCGAAGTTAAAGGAATGTTATGGTTAAGTTGCGCTACTATAAACCTATGAAATTCAGTGAAAAAAAACTTTATTAAAGGGACGTTATGTTTCCAAGTAAAACCAAAAAACCCTTAAAATTCGCCAGTTATGGTAAGCTAAGCAACCATAACTCGTGCTACCACCGTGCACTGCTCAGACTAACACCAAGGACATTGAAGATAACATCACCTGTGCATTTACTTTTCATGAAAAATCTGTTCAAGGGATTCTTATTGTAATGTTGATAAAAAAAGTGTCAAGGATCATTAGAAAAAATGTCAAGCGGTACGTAGTGCATTAAGCAATGCATTGATATAAATAGCATTCTATTATGAAGTTCTTTCCAGTATACTAAGCTACTCATGTAGAACCGTAGGCATTGTGTGCAGCATAATGATGGAGGTGTAAAATTAATAAACTTGCCATGTGGAATGGTGAAAGGATAAAAGCTTTCTTATTAGAGTTTAGCGTACTGTGCAACATTTAATAAGTACCTAATAAAACCCACTTACCACATATTTGCATTATTGCAAACAAAACACAAACAGACAACAACACATACAAATATGAGCATATACAGGGAGAATGAAGTAAACAAAAAAACAGCACTATTACCAGACAATCTTCATAGTCTAACTGATTATCTTCATGCATAGAAATGATTGCTCTGCTTCAAAACTACAACTTCACTATGTATGACTATTACATAATGCGAGTAGACCCTAAGGAAAGTAGTGTGAGTACAATGTATACAAGTATGAGCATATCCAGGGAAAGTACAGTAATAAAGAAACAGCAGAACTATAAAAAACTGTTGATAACCTTACTGATCATCCTCATACATAGAAAGCATTGTCGTCTTCCAAGTCTATGCTTTCCCCTATGTATATGTTTCATATGCTGTGAGTGAACCCCAAGTGAATTACTGTAAGAACTTAATTGAAGTATAAGTCTACAAATGTAGTACTTTTTGAATGTTTAGCTCTTGACTGTTACTGGCCTACATATGTCAGTAAAGGAAAAAAGAGGGAGCCAGACATATGATGTCATCAGTGATGCCATCAATGACATTTGTGATGTTAGTCTGAGGGTTAGTCTTAGCAGTGCACGGTGGAAGCGTGAGTTATGGTTGCTTAGCTTAACATAACTGGCGGATTTCAAGGGTTTTTTGGTTTTACTTGGAACCATAACGTCCCTTTTACAAATTTTTTTTCACTGAATTTCATAGGTTTTTAGTAGCGCAGCTTAACCATAACGTCTGTTTAACAAAGTTTTTTTCACTGAATATATATATATATATATATATATATATATATATATATATTTGGACGGGTGCAGGCTAGACAATCCTGTTTTGGTGGCTAATCTCTCGTGTTGAGGTGTCAAGCTGTCCAGCTCCAGTGAAGAGGGAGGGGCTCAGGTCAACCAAAAAAGAATTCAGCCCAGTATGGGGCAAGTCTTACAGCAGGCTCTGGGAGCCAGTTTGGGACATGGATTCTACCAGTTGTCCATCATGGAGGACTGGCTGAAGTTCTCCAAAGGTATGGAAGAACTCATGGGAGCAAATGGACAGGGGAGAGAGAAAGAAAGAAAGAAAGCCTGTAAGGCCAGAGAGACCAAGACCCCCCCCCCCCATACCCCGGGTGTTAGGAAAGATTTCCATTTATGTGTAATTTTCCCTCTAGTTGTGAACCCCTCAACTTTTTGCTGTTGTCTGACCATCCTAGCCGGACCTTTATCAGTGCAGCCTAGCCTTCTGCTGTACTCCGCTATGCTTTTGCTCATTTTGCTATGGGGAAACTGACATGCCCTTAAGACTGTCAGTACTGGGAGCCTTTGTTTCTCTTAGTCTTTCACTTTGTTGCTATTTCTTAGTAACATTTTATCATTGCACAACGTACCTTACAGTACAGTGCGCTGGGGTCCCTTTTTCATTTTAGAGGCCATGAACGTGCCCATCTGATTGACTTTAATGCATCTCTTTGTCGCAGCCGCCCTGCAACATGGGGTTAGGCTCCATGAATGTGGCCATCTGATTGACTTTATTGCATCTCTGTGTCACAGCTGCCTGCAACATGGTGTTAGGGCCCATGAATGTGCCCATCTGTTTGACTTTATTGCATCTCTTTGTTGCAGCTGCCCTGCAACATGGGGTTATGCTCCATGAATGTGCCCATCTGATTCACTTTATTGCATCTCTGTGTCGCAGCCGCCCTGCAGCATGGGGTTAGGCTCCATGAATGTGCCCATCTGATTCAATTTATTGCATCTTGGTGTCGCAGCCGCCCTGAAACATGGGGTTAGGCGCCTTGAATGTGCTCACTTGGCCTCTCTTTGCACTTTTGCTTGTGATGTAATTAACTCTTTATGTCTCTCTATGATGTAGTCACTTCCTGTGCTTTCTTTCTGTAACCATAAGCACTGTAACCAATCTCTTAAGCACAAGCGCCTCCATACCTCTGTGTTTGTTGTGCTATATAAATAAATAAGGCCCTAGACGCCCTCAAAGGATTTTTTGTGAATGTACAAGTGTGCCCAGGACAGAGCTGGTGGCAGTAGTTACTTTTAAAGCATTTTTGACTCTTTCCTATGGTCCAATCCGTGTTTACCGCGTTTGGCCCAGGACAGTGGCCAGTGCCCAAAATGGCCATGCCACGAGGTCCTTTGTTCTGTCCTTTGGCCATCTTGTCCCTTTGCCTTCCCCAGGTAGAGCCGACCTGGGAAATTCCTTATTTGGTCATGCAAGCCCCTGCGAAAAGCGAAACTTTTGCGGGCTTCTGCATGCCTTGTGTGTGTGCACCCAGGATGTGGGCTGGAGCTGTCTACTTCCAATACACATCCTGGGTGCCAGGATATCTGGTGTGCTGGGATGACTGGGACCAGCATGGTCTGTGAATGGCCCACTTCTGGGATGGCTGAATGTGAGCAGATCTCCTATTGGTTTCTCTTCGTTTTGGCGCGAAGGAGATTGTGGATAAGAGAAGGCACCTTACACCCATTTCAGGTCGATCTTCTGAGTTCACACCGAACTTAGTAAAGGAGCCAATTATCCTGAAACGCTGAGGCAGATCCATGGTACCGCTGGTGACCTGCTCGAAGGTTTGGCACCCTGACCCTGCTATTGTCCCATTGGAGCCCCTGTTTCGCATCGATCATAAAAGGCCTGCAAAGGCACTTTGACCCATTAGAATAGTGGGACCAACTATTCTCAGCACCTCCTGCTTATCCTGCAAACAAGCCTGCTCGGAAATGTTCCTGGACTGCTTAGTGGACTGACCAGCTCGTACCGGTTTGCCCTGGAACCGCTGCTGTCTCGAGTTTCGATTTGAGCCTTTGGAGACTGTAAGCTATGGGTATTATGCACTCTCACACTGATTTTTATACACCTACCTTTCCTAGGTCTGGGATCAGGAGAGTACACCTGAACCCGAGCATACGCGGTCACGTGTCGCCCTGCTCTGGTGACGAACTTTGTGGGTGCCTTGCTGCTGTGCCCCCTGTGCACTAAGAAATCACCATTGTTCCACCACAGAATCATTCCTGGAACACAGCCCTTGAAGGGAGCAGAGCTGCACAACTGCAGGATTTGAACATGCAACCGAAAATGGACTCGACTGCCGAAGTTTGGTCCGGAGTAGGGGTGTCACGGTATTAGTTTTATGACGGTACAATAACCATCTTGCCAAATGACGGTATATCATGGTTATCGCGGTATAGCAGGTGGAGTTAACTAATCTTAACAAATATTTTCTAAAAGGTCATAAATTGTCAGATTATTCATCACAAACGAAACCAGGCACTCGGGGCCAGAATTGGGCTTTTCAACATACTTTCCACTGAAATGCCACCCCTTGCTTCCACGATACACAAACACACGTGTGGAGAGGAGGAGGAGGAGGAGGGGGGGAAGGGAGCCCTGCTGCGACTGGCAAAGCAAACTGAATAGCTTTTCTTAAGTGGTCATTTAGGCTTTTAGCTCCCCCACTGGCTACTGGTGAAGTTGAACATGTTGCCATCTTGATAACCTGCATGCCACAGATCAATGGAGTCTAATGGTAGTATAAGGTTGTGCGCATGCACACACACTCTCTCTTTACGTTACAGCCTTTAGTTTACTTCCGGGCCAAAAGGTGTTCAGTAATCACGGACACGTTACCCTTTGGTATGGCATCACAGAGATGAGTAAATTTTGCAGTGTGACTTATTATATGTAAATTCAATGATAGAACCAGGGAAATCTCCCATTGTCATATGTTTAGAAAACATTATCCATTATAAATATATAAACCCCAAAGCCGCCAACCCAAAGTCCCGGGAGGATAGCTCAGAGGCAACGTGCGCGCCTTGGAAGCAAAACGACACGAAGCAACACAGGTTCGATCCCCGGGTCCGCGCTTAGAAACCTCTGGGTGTTTAAGCGTGTTATAAATATGCAACTAAGACAAAAACAATTACACAACTAAATAAACAAAAACAATTTCTTTAACAGTCCGCAATACCTGCGGGCTGTGTCAGCGCTTTAAAAAATATATAAATAAAAAAAAAGCAAACCCTTTTCCTCCTTGGCACTGTATTTATTCTTCCTATTGCTAACATATTGATTTTGTGTCAGGCACGTGTGGTTTATGGAATGGCATTAAAAATTGCTCAAACTGAAACTACTTGGCAGATGGCACATCCAACAGTGCAAGACCAAGACTGCGCAGCACTTGCTTACTGCAGCCTTTCCAAATCAGATTGAAAAGCACACTTAACGGTATAAACGGTATACCGGTATAAACAATGTGACGGTTATTATTGTTCAATTAATTGGTTCACGGTATCTTTAACGGTATACCGTAATACCGTTACATCCCTAGTCCGGAGTGCGCCGAGGGTCGGTGAGTACTTGCAACCCTTACCGGTGGCCCCTGGCGCATCCATCACTTTTTACGCACGAATGTCACTCTTCTTTATCGAGGTAGCCTGTGCTACAGAGCTATTCCCAACTCTTGGATACTGTTCTGCCCTTTTGGGGAAACCCTCCTCGAATAGTGGGAACTTATTCTTCACTACCTCACCAACCTTGCTGAGTGGCTACAGCCCCTTGAAGGGACCCCGTTTTTGACTTAACCGCACGGTTGCATGCGCCAGCACCAAAAGTACTTTTGAGCTCAAGACTCCACTCATTTTAGGGACTGGACAGCCTCTTAGTTAGGGTTTGAATTGTGAAGAACTGTCTAAACGATATTTCCACTGTATGACCCCTTTCTTTGCAGGTTGTGGTTCTATACTGTGTGCTATTCCTTTAGGCCATTGGTTAATGTATATGTTTGCTAGATTAGTGTTGTGTTGGTTTTGTTACTACTTCTAAATAATTACTTTGTGTTTGACTTAAAAGACCTTTAATAAATGTATATAAATATTTTTTTATATACACCTTACTGAGAGTAATTTGTGGTTTTGTTTATTGCGTGTGCTCATTGTGGGCTTTCGATGACCCTTACCCCTCCTGAGACCTAGTCTTGACCGCCAATACTACCTTGATTGGTCTGGCTTGTCCAGAGGGTTACCCTGTTCCAAGAAACTAGGCTGGCCTTCTGAACCTCTGCCCACCAGGTCAGAGTTCAGAAATCCATCTTAACAAATCCCGAAACCTTTGAACTGTATACAAGATATAAAAAGGAACATTGAAAATAAAGAGGGGTGAGCCATTATCACCCTGCTCGAGAGCCATAGTAAACCTGGTGAAGGGAGGCTAAGAATCAAGAGGGCTCGGAGCCCGGCAGAGGGGGATCCAAGGGTGAAAAGTTGTTACCCTGACATTGAGCAAAAAGTAGAGCAAAAACTAAAAAGATAGCAAGAGTGAACCCGAAGGAGGGATGCCAGAGATGAAACTATCATCCAAGTACTAGCAGTCAAGAGAGGTCTGAGCCCGGCGGAGGGAGATCCAGGGGTGAAGCTGTCACACAGGTACTGACAGTCAAGAGAGGTCCGAGCCCAGCAGAGGGAGATCCAAGGGTGAAGCTAACATCCAAACTTTAAGAAAAGTAATGAGTGTGATATGTAAATGGTCAGCCCAGAAGAGGGGGACGCAGGGATGAAACCATCACTCCCTCTGAACATTGGATTATAATTGAAAGGGGTCAGCCCAGAAGAGGGGGACCCAGGGGTGAAACCCTCACCCGTATGGAACTTTGGTAAAGAACTTTCATTTGTTAAAGGAACTTTTTTTAGTATTTGAACACATCAGGCCTGAAACAAGAGACTTTCTAAGGAAATGAGACTTGGCCATCGACGATTCTGAGAACTGTCATTGGAACAGCCGTCTCATGCTAGAGAAGCCAGAGACCGTACTGTGCTCCACCAACTCCACCTTACCCTGTGCTCAAAATGTGGGGAAGGGAGATGCAGGCTATCGCCTCCTGACTTATCATTTGAAAACACTTCTTTCTTTCTTGAAACTTAACTACCACACCCTTTGTATTTAGCGTAAGGAATTGGCAATAGGTTTTTCTTAGTATAGGCCCTTTTATTTTGACACGACACAGCTATGACTGCCTTATTTTTCATTTGATGGTCGACACCTGTCCCCATCTTAGATTAGGCGTTTTTCCAACCCGCATACCATTTTCATTGTTCAATAATCACCCTGCAACTGTGATCACTTGTGTCTGTCTTACTTGTGTCACCATGAGTTTCTCACATATGGTGTCAGCTGTGGGATATGGTCCAATTGATAATAGTTGGAGAGCCCACTTTCAAGAAGGAACCCCAAATAGAGACCTTCATACCCCTTTGCGATCCTCAGACCAACCCTATCAACATTCTTTTGCCCTCAATGGTGAGAAACCAATGGAGAGCATGACACCTCCTTTCCCGCCCCTTGGAACATAAAATAGTTAAATTCTCCTCCTTATTATTGCAAGCTATTTTTCCTGAATGTAAAACAGTAGAGGGGAATAGCTATTACCTCCGATGTCCCTACAACTATCACATCCCAAAGAAAGAGAAAATGGTCATCTCTCTGGGCTTACAAATTAGTTATTCGTTATTCAACCATCTCTGCCATTTATGTAGTACCTGTCAAGAAGCAGGGTATGGAGATCTTTCCACTTGTATTGTGTGGACATGAGCCGAAAGTTGTGCCACTCAACTTTTCTCTACTTCCCAAAACTATTTGCTGAGGTGAAATATTGGGAATCCTCATATATGAGAACATATGTGATTCCTTGATTGAGGGAACTACTACAAACTCCAGCCATTTGAATGAGTCTCAACTGTACCATTCCTCCCTTGCCGCAGAAGGCCCAAATCCCACAACATCAGACTTGGAATCGCTACTAAACTCCCATTATCTTTGGTATGGGAAGCATAAAACCCCTTTGGTAGAGAAATTCCTCACAAACTCCTTCCGGAGGAAAAGAAAAGGTGAAAACAGTACCCCAAACACAAACGTCTTAAAAACACCAGAGGATGAGAAAAGGGAAGGGTTAGAAGGTGAAATGCCTAGCGAGACCTTACTGTATGACAGCTTGGGGAAGAGGTCACCTAGTAGAACATCAGAAGAAGGGCTTAAGATCCCCCCCGCAAAAGGATGAAACATCCAGGGAACCCGAGCTAGAAAAACCACCCTCTCCTGAATCACCAGGAAAAGATCTGAAAGCCCCCTTTTCAGAGAATAAACCCCGGGAATCCCATCCTTACCATTCAGACGGGGATACAGAAGGTGAACAAATAAGAGACGAGGTGAGAAATGTAAATGGGAGGATACCGGAAGAACAAAAACTAGAGAACCTTAACACCCCAGAAATTCTTTTTAGCCCCCTCAATAACAACAAGAGAGGGTCAATATCTACGGTATCTCTAGACTAGTCAGAAGCCTCTTGTTATTTTTTTTTTATTTTTTTATTTTTTTGTAACATTAGTTTATTACAAAAGAAAGAAAAACTTTTTGTTACATTTGTGCCTCAAGTCCTCAAGGTCTTCACTAGCTAAAATCACTAATTACATTACAAATTGTTTAACTGTAATTCGTCCATAAAATTTATTATTGCGCAGGTTAACTGAGTGTTGAAACCTGCGATCAGGTAACACCACCAGGCATCCATGTTTCCTGACGAGGGAGCAAAGCGGTCTAAATGCAGACTACGCTGCGCTTTAATGGCTTCACAGTCTAATATTAGGTGTCTCACCGATTCTTGGCCAAGTTTGCAGAATCTACATTCTGCCGTCTGCACCAGTGGATCATGCCTCAGGAGCTGTATCTCCCTAGTTTTATATAGATTTAGTCTCATCCGCAGGAACATATTACGATGGTATTGTGAAGGAAATTTCTCCAAAAATTTTGGAATTGCATCAAGTTTGTTTAGCGCACTTCCAAGGTCCAGAGAAGTTGTCAGTTTGTTTCGGCGTTCTTCATTTTTTAGCCAATTATGGTGACGAATTTTATTCTTCGCAATTTGGGGGCGAAGTATTACAGTCTCTACAGAAACTACAGCATCTTCTAATACAAGAAGTAGTTTTTTCTCCCACTCCTTTAATAGAAAGGCAGATGAATGTTCAGAAACAGAGTGTAGTATTTCATATGGTTTTACTACCATCTCCGTCCGCATTTTCCTAAACATGGAGATTGATTTCCACAGAACAGTTCCATATAGAGCCTCAATACATAGCTCATATCGTATTGCCACAATTGATGAGCTATTTGGTAATCTCAACACTTTACGCCAAAATCTACCTTCAAGCTTGTCCCACAAGTCTTCTGGAAGATTCCAACATGTTTCACTCCCAAAAGTTATAGCGGGAACTACCTTTTGAAGGTAGAATGACAGACCGGCTTTAGAGTGAATTTTCCGTACGCTGCATGCAATTTTGCCCCTTGCAAAGCAAACATTTTCATCCGGGCCACCAAGTCATGAGACCGCTCCCATTCACGAATTGAGTTGTTAAACAAAACACCTAAGTATCTTATGCTATCAGTTATCGCAAGGAGTTCATTATTTATCCTCCATTCAAAGTTACATGTCTTTTTTGGTTTACAGTGACCCACCTCGATGATTTTTGACTTTTTAGTATTAATTCGTAGGTCATTTTGCATGCAATATTTCTGGAATTCATTTAGCAGGCGCTGCAGTCCGATAGGAGTGGAGTCCATGAACACAATATCGTCGGCATAGACAGCCCAACTTAATTCATGACCATTCACCAACGGAGGAAAAACTCTTAATTCATTTAATATTAGAGGTAGATCAGAAATGAAGAGCTTAAATAACTGGGCTGCTAAAGGGCAACCCTGTTTGACTCCTCATTTTGTCAATATCTCATCAGATAAGTCGCCTTGCTCATTTAGTCGAACTCTAATGGATGTGTTGGAATGTAGCGCAATCAGAGGGGCTAGCAGCTCACTTGGACATTTCCAATCATGAAGTTTTTTCCACAGCAGGTTACGATTTATGCTGTCGAAAGCCTGACTCAGATCTATAAAGGCGATATATAGTTTTTTCTTACGCCTCAGTGCATCTAGTTTTAGGCAGTTCAAAAGCACCAGGTTAAGCTCAACCCCCACACCTTTTGTAAATCCGGTTTGGCGTCGATCAACAGCTGCAACATCTTCAGCCCATTGAGCTAGACGTTTCTGGAGAAAGGACCCAAATACTTTTCCAATTGTATCCAAAAGGGCAATCGGGCGATAATTGTTTGGGTCGTCCCGATTACCCTTTTTGAATATCGGAACAACGACCGCCTTGGACCAAGAGTCAGGCAATACTCTTTCCAGAGCAATTCTTTCGAATAGAATACTCATCAGATTAGCCCATATAGAGCTGTGGTTTTTTAGCATCATGTTTGAAATACCATCGGGGCCGACTGCTCTGGAAGAGTTTAGCTTCTGGATTGCCCGATTAATATCTTCCTCTGCTTCTGCCACATTCCATCTTACATCAGGGGGCACTAGTTGGGGGACCTTAAAGCAGTTGCAATCATCAAATATGGTAGTAAAATGCGCCACCCAGCTTGCTCCACTTACTCCATTTGACATTGCATAAGTATGTTTAATCCCACCGGTGTTAATTATCTCCCAAATATGTCTACTATCTTTTTGCATAATAAGTTTCAGCATTTGTTCGGCTTGGGCTTGGACTTGACTCAAGTTGAAAGATTTCATCCAGTTTCGATAACGCTGTTTTCTTTTTTGAATTAGTATATTATTACAGGCATTAGGATCCTTTCTTAAGAGCCTGATGTCGTTCCGAAGATTTTGCTTCTCTTGTTTTATTATTGGGTTAAAAGTATGTTTTACTTCGACATCTTGCCTTTTTCGTTTATTTGACTTCGTTTTGTATTGATGTAATAACAATGTATAATTTATCCTTGCCGTTGTGTCGATCGCGTTAGCGAAACGGGATATTGTCTTGACCAGCTTTGGTGCATTCAGACATAGTCTATTTGCTCCATTGTTTATGGTTATCCTCTCTGAGTATTTTATCGAGGTTGTTTTTTGAACTTTCAGCCATTTCAGCACTAGTGCGTCATGGTCACTTTTTTCTTTCTCGGTGACTTTGAGAGTGATTATTTGTTCCAAAAAGTTCCTAGATACCCATATATAATCAAGCGTCTTCTTTAAATCTCCTCTCTTCCAGGTAGGACCCGGGGGGATGTTGCCACACGTGCAGCCATTCAGCATAGAGCAATCTCTAAGGGCAAGTTCCTTTGCCCATCTTTCACCCCGATCCTGCATATGTTCATTGCTCCTCGATGTAGATGTTATACTTTTTGTCAGAGGGTTATTTACCCAAGAATAGTTAAAATCCCCACATATTATAATTGCAGGATCAGTATAGGAGAGTAAACATTCGTCGATTGCGGACATAACCTCAGAAATAAATCTTGATTGTGAAATCATTGCTGGGTTCCAATAAATGTTCACTATCAGAGTCACCTGGTCTCTGGGGTTTAAGGCCCTGGAATCTTGAATTGTCGTGACTTGTGCGAACATGTTTGGATTCTTAGTTGACAGAATCTTCCAGTCCTCGCTGTTATTTATCATGGTTATCAAACCAGAGAAGGGACGACCAAACAAGTTCTTTCCTGCCGGGTTGAGAAGGACTGTATTACCATCGCACACTGGGCATTCACGTAGCCATGTTTCTTGTAAGCATATAATTGAAGTTTTGTCTGCTAATTGCCATTGTCCTTCAAAAAGATGGGAAAAACCTTGTGTGTTCCATGACATTAATTGATTGTTAATGTCAAATCCATCTACGCTGAGCTACTGTCTAGTTTGTGTTGCGTGACTTTGGCACGATGATCGCTTTATCCTTATATGGTCCCACAGTTCTTTTCTTCTTATTTCATTCTCTGTTTGTTCCATAGAAGAGTAGGGGAAGCTTTCTACGTCCTGAGCATCAGCACATATAATTTCGAATCCGAAGAACAAAAAGTCGGCAGCAGCATCCTTTACGGCTTTCTTTAGCGTGCTGGAATTAAGATGCAAGTTTACCCAGTCCAGATGGTCTTCAGACATGTACTCAACTACTGCTATATCATCTGATTTGGTAGCTCGGAGAGTTGGGATGCATTGTAGAAGTTTTAGTATGTTCCGCCGATTCAAATTTACTTCTTTTTGTTCTGCTAGTACATTTTTGATTTGTATTTTCCAGATGCCTCTCACGAATGGAATATTCGACTCTGTGTTTTTCAAATTAGAATTTCTACCAAGCTTTTCAATTTGTGCTCTTGTTAATTTCGGATTTAATTTGCCGCACATGTCTTTTGGCTGGGCACGGGCAGCTGGCGGTTTACTGCTCTGCTCTTCTACTTCCGTACTTGTTGGCAAAGGCTGAGGCACCTTTTTGTTGTTTTTGCTTGCTTGCCCACTTACTTGTGGTGGAATGACCGTTCGAAGGCCCGGTCTGGGCTGAGTCTCTTTGGCATTACCCATGTCACCCGGTGATTCTTCTACCGTAGGGGCAGCCACTTCTTTTTCTTCGTCGTCGTCTATTGAGTAGGTTGAGAATTCACATAAGTCAATAGATGACTCATATGTTTCATTGTCCTTACAACCTGAACAGTCTCTTGTTCTTTTCAAGCACCGTTTAGGCACTCTCGTTGATTCGGTTTCTTTTATAGGATTATCAGACTCCTTTGGTTGTGTCGCCTGACGTTGAAACATAGACAGGCGTGGCGGTGTTGATAAATTCCGAATGAATTTTTTGCTGCTCGTTTTACGCGCGCGTTTGGCCACTTGCTTCTGGGTAGATCGCGTCTGTAAGTTTTTTCCCCCTCTCTTTTTATCCAGGGGTTGGTTTTTACTCACTTTCTCTGCTGTTGCGGATTTATTAAAGCTCCCAAATGAGAGTATTTCAGATAAGTTTCTTGGGACAGTTCTTTCCACCTCTGGCCTTGGGAACCGTTCCCCTTGTGCTTGCTCCTGCTCCGCTGATGCTTTAATCACAACACCATTATTGGTATTGTCGGGTGCTTCTTGTTGGGACAGGGAGTTGAGCTGGACACGCGACGTTTGCTTTTTGCTTGCTTCGTTTGACTTCGCGCCCCTGTCACTTACGTCAACGACGTTTTTCTCAATATTCGTTTGCTCATTTACTGGACACGCAGTGCCCGTATTGCAGCTGGGCAGTCCTGAGAGCTTGAAACAAGGTTTTGGAATCACGCCGGGCTTATCATTTGATGATTCAGTCGATGGTGACAATCTAGGCAAGTCATAAGCTCCCGCGCTTCTTGTCCGGCTATTCGTTGGATTATTATGGCGCATCCATTTTGTGCATTCGATTACTGCATCAATTAAGCCCGCATTATCACCATTTGCCTGGCGAGCAAGATCGCATAATCTGTTTTGCCATTTAAGGGATGTTTCAGCTTCGTAATCCATTCTGTGCGTTATTGCTTGTGAAAAGGTTTCTAGCGTTGAAATCTTTGCATTTACAGAAGCCAGAAGCGTCAATTGGTCACTCACCGCATCATGCAGGGATTCATACAATTTCATAAAAGGTAATAAGGCAATTGATATTGCGGCCAATACATTATTGTGGATTTGTATTCCGGCCGCTGTGGATAGCGAGCTTTTAGAGGGGGGTTCAGGCCTTTCTTGTTCAGAGGCATCTTGGTTCACTCCAGGGGGGGCTCTCTTTTCCTTTCTCCGACCAGACAACTTAGAGTTGCTCATGACAGCTCTAGCCTCTACATCCTTTGAGCCTACTGATTCCAAGTTTGCGTCTGATTTTTGAAATATCAAGTTGTCTACGGCTGACATAGAACCCTCAGACCTGAATGATGTATTCCAAGATGAATTCCCTACTAAGTCGATGTCTGCCGGTTCTTTTCTAGATGAATGTGCCATTTGATTTTGCCGAAAGCTGTCGTTTAAGCGCTCATAGGTTGCTAAAAAGTCGGCTTTTAGCCTTGTAGCTAACCTTGCTTCGCGTCCTGAGAGTTCAGTCGATAGTACTTCTGTAGATTTCTTGCCTCTGGAAAAGTCTTGTGATTTTTGCCTCTGAAGTGCCTGTGTTTTATTTGTGCCCACGGCCTCAAGGCAGACCCCTTGACTAAGGTCTTTCTCCGCCGCTGTGGCGATTTCAGGTATCATTCAGCAATTCAGTCGGCGTAGGATCAAAACTTGCCCCCTCCCCCGAGTTTATTTCATTAACTGAGTTCAAGTCAACCGCTTTCATAGTACTGAAAGGTATTAAAGACATAGGTATGTTTTTTGTGACAAGTGGCAACATTGGCGAAAAAGGTGTGGACTGCATTCCTGCTCTTCTATGATCTGCCAGGGGGGGAGGCAGTGAGACTTTGGACTGAGATAGGACGTTTGGAATGTTAATACCCAACAAATCAAGGTCAGTTAATTCAAAGGGAGAGATTTGTGGGGTTTCATAGGCGTCAATGTAGACCGAAGGCGAAAAAGCTTTTTCCGGTTCAACGGTGCCGCTCTCAAATTTGTCTAGATGCATATTTTGATGAAGTATTGTGACATCATTACTTTCATTTCCCGTGTAAACAGTCTTAGGCTGCGGGAGACCCATTACCGTCTGTGACAAATAGACTAGGGAAGGCACTGTGCCTTTCAACGGTCGACTGGATTCCAGTCTATCCATGTTTATAGTTGACCCAATTGAATCATTTGGCGCAGACAATTCCACCAGGATTACCTCCTTGTTTAGCCTCTGGGGTGGCTTCCTTCGATGTAACAGTGATTTTTGCCGAGTCTGCGGTCCCTCCTTCAATATCGTATTCACCATTTTGTATTGTATTATGGCTGCAGCTCAGCCTGCTACCAGGATGTGATAGCGTGCAATCGGACGGGCAGCGGACTGCAGCAGACTGAACTTGTCTCCGAACTCCGCGCCGCGCTCCGCGCTGACACACAGCTTTTGTAGGCAGGTCCTCTGCCTTAAAGGAACAGAGTCCGTCGCAGCAGCTCCTCACAGGGGCTCATACACCAGGTTCTGCAGCAGACTGAACTCGTCTCCGAACGCCGCGCTGCGCTCCGCGCTGACACACAGCTTTTGTAGGCAGGTCCTCTGCCTTAAAGGAACAGAGTCCGTCGCAGCAGCTCCTCACAGGGGCTCATACACCAGGTTCTGCAGCAGACTGAACTCGTCTCCGAACTCCGCGCCTCTTGTTATGGGCAATGTCTATTCTCTGGAGAGTGGGGCACAATATGGAGATCTGCCCTGACAATTTACAAGAGGAATTAATGGAGGCACAAGAAAGGAAAAGGAAGTTACAGAGAGAAAGAGAGGTGAGAGAACTCTTTAATATATCTCCGACGCAAACCAGCGATACCAACATAGATTGTATGCTGGAGTGCTTGGACCAGCCATCTGGATGTTCCACAGTAAAATCTCCCAGTGAAACACTGCAGTCCAACCAGCATATGGGAAAGGTATGTAAGAAACCTAAGGGTATTCTCCCAGTAAGACCTCGAGACTCCCTTATTCTGGTGGCCAGGACACAGCCATCACTGTTGGATCCAGTTCCTGGGGGTGGACCAATGGGGGAGGATCACCTGGGTATGGGAACCCAGGGTTATGCTAGGACAATACCCAAGGTGAGACGCAGTATTCTACCGAGGAGTAAGAAGAGGGGGACGAACTACCTGCGGTTATCTTTGGTTATCCCATTTCTATCTCCCTTCCACCCATAGAAGATCACTTAGTAAAGTCCTATCAACCCTACACCTCTGATAAACAAACTAGACGTCCAACCCCTCTAGTATCTCAAAGCTGCATCTCCCAGAACCCCTGTTTACCTGTTCCCTACCTAAATACTCAGGGCCATTCTTTTCCACGCCCCTCTAGTCAGTATTTCCAGCGCGTCCCATTTCCGCAGAAGAAACACTACCATCGTTCCCACAACTCCCCTTGTTTAGTTTGTGAACCCTATCAATCCCATCCCTTTGTCATCTTCTGGACACCCAATCTGCTCAGATAAAATACTTCCATTCCCATAATCCCCTCTGTTCTGTCCTCCATCCCGGTTATTCTTGTCCATTTCACAAACCCTACCAATTCCGCTCTTCTCAGTATACCAATCAACCCCCATCCTATCCTGTAGGATATTCCAACATGAATACTGTTTTACCGACTTGTACTGTAAGCCTGTGTACAAGACAGGTTCCAACCCGAGGGTCAGGCAATTAATTGAACCACACACACCTGACGGCCCTTCCTTTTCCCCACATGGTTAAAAGGTGGGGCAGAAGAGTGCAGTTTGAGCAAGGCGAGAGAGGCGAGCATAGCAAAGATCACGACGAGACGGCTACCAGGCTTCAGTTCAAGAGAAGGAGAAAAGCGACAGGAAGTGAGAGGGTGGCGAGGCGAAAGTGACCTTGCCCTTTTTGCCCCAGACCTGCAGAAACTTTGTGGAAGATTATCTAAGACAGCGAACAATAGCACACATGTCCTGCAACAGATGTGAGCAGTACACGGCACAGGCTTATAACCCGATAAGCAGGAGTGAGGGAAACTCCCACGCCCGTGGTGCCAGCCTTGACTCCAGAGAAGCCAGAGGCCGTGTGCTTCATCACAACCGGTGAGTCGAAGGGAGAGCCGATAAGAACCGGGCTGTGTTGAGTGACAATCGCAGGATTGGCACGCTTCAAACTATTGATATTGAACTTTAAATGAACTGTTAAAAGTTTGAAGGGGAGACCAGTTGCATAGGGAAAGCTGCCCCACATGCTTGCTAATTCGAGAGACTCTGGTCGAACCCCATATGAGAAAAACAACAAGAACCAGAAGGCCGTAGGAAGGCCAACGAAATAGGTCAAAGTGGTCATGCAGAGGGTCGAGCAAAATCCCTGTGCAATCGAAAGACTTTGATCTACCAGTACTGTGAAAGAAAGGAAAGTGAATCCCGAAACTTGTGAATTATATAAAAGATATACAAAGGAGCATTGAAAGTAAAGAGGGGTGAGCCAATATCACCCTGCTCGAGAGCCATAGTAAACCCGGTGAAGTGAGGCTAAGAATCGCAGGGGTCGTAGCCCGGCAGAGGGCTATCCAAGGGTGAAAATAATGTTTTTGAATTTGTACAAATACTTTTTCAAGAATTTATAACAATGACAAAAGCAACCAGCTAAATGTTTAGCTTCTACTAAGCAGCCATTACATCAGCCATTTCTTTTTGTCAGCACACCGCTATCATGTGAACATAAAGTACTCAAATCATATTTGTAAGAATGTTATCAACCTTCAATCCAGATTGTTGATCCATTCAGGCTTTTTGATCCATCAAATAAAAAGCAGCTTGTGAGATATTCATGGGAACCAATTATAATTCCTTCCTATAGGGACTGTAGAAATGCATGTCTCTACAACATCTAGCCCATGCTCATGTGAGTGACAATATGTCAATGTCATCTTTTCATCCTAAGATTATTTGTTTACAATCCACAGTGGATCAAGGAACTTAGCTATTATTATTGGATCACATACTGTTTTAAAATCAACCAAATAAATCTAACTGTGTTACAGGAGCAGGGGGTGCATGTGGTAGAGGGAAAGAATTGGCGGCATTAATGAGTAATAAACTATTCCCATGATTATTATTATTATTTTGATTTAATTGTATGAAACAATTTTTACAAAAGGGAATCTAGAAAGCAATTCTCCTATGTGTTTCGCGTTGAATACTTTGCTACTGCTTCGCCTTCGTCTTCTTGACGTGGTTTAACTTCTCTTCACCGGACAAGTGTCTCAGTCTTGGCTTCGTCCAATCCAAGATGACCAAAGAAGCCCACCACGGCTATGCCCAACATGTCTTTTCGCCACTCAGTAATCAGGCCCACCAATCCTCTTCACTGTAGACGTGAAGGTCCTTAAAGAAATGGCCTAACCAAGTATGTCTTATTTCCTTCACTCCTATGCATGACAAAAGGAGGTGCCTTCTCTTTCTCGTCTCCACTTGAATGGTACTGCTACAGAATCGGCATTTATTATAAGTTGCTTCGCCTCGTATGGCTAAGATTTCATTTGTATTGATCAAATTCAATCTGATTCGTAAAAAGCTTTGCCGAGTTCGATGGTCAGGAAATTTCATCAAGTATGGTAAAATCTCATTTACTTTTTTGGGATTCATCGGAAGGTCTTCCATCAGTTTGCAACGATTTGCAGCCTCCTCTGTCTCAATCCAATCCCAGTCCAGCTATTTTTTGTTTGCTTTTGTAGGATTACTTATTAGTTCCTCTTCTGTGCTTCCAATTTTTTCTAATAGCCGTCTGTTGTTACTCCTCCATGTTAATAGCATCATATTTTGTTCATTCTCTATTTCTCTTTTGATGATTTGGAGAATTGGTTTTGATGAAGGGTCGATGACCTTCCTAGATAGCATCCTGCTATTCCGCTCCACTAGAGCTTTCATTGAACTCAAACTTAATTCTCTACAAATTGCTACCATGGGAGTGGACTGGGGAAGATTAAGAACTTTCTGCCAGAAGCGTTCTTCCAATGTTTGCCATACTGCAGATGGCAGTGCTGTCATGGCTTCTACTCCATAAATTATGATCGGTAGGATGTTGACCTTGTAGAAATCCACAATTGGAAGCATTGAAAATCGCCCAAACTTTCAATTCACTACTTTAGTTTGACTGATTAAAGACTTAAGTTTTTCTTGCAGGTAGTCTTGCATTGGGATTTCCGAATTACTATTATTCATCATGATTCCCAAGTATTTAAAGTTGTTTACTTTCTCCAAGGGAATCCCATCAACGTACAGCTTAATGTTATTTTTAGCCTTTCCACCTTTCTCAAACGTCATTACTTTAGTTTTTGTTTTATTTAATTCCAAGTTGTTATTTTTCAAGTAGACCAATAGATTGTCCAACTGCCTCTGCAGGCCCACAGGTGTTTGGTCTATTAGCATAATGTCGCCTGCGTAAATCAATCTAGGGATCTTCTCGTTACCTAGAGTTGGTGGAAAGGCTCTGATCGTGATTTGGGAATCCATGAAATCCGATGTCTAGGAATTGTATAATACTGGGGCAAGGGGACAGCCCTGTTTTACCCCACGTGCTGTTGGAATCTCTCTTGATAGTTGGCCTGCTTTATTCAGTCTAACTCTCATCGATGTTTGAGAGTACAATACTCTTATTGGTTCCAGGATTGATCTAGGGCAATTTCGATGTTCTAGCTTCTTCTACAGGATTTCCCGGTCCACCCGATCGAAAGCCTGGACCAGGTCGATGAATACTAGGTATAGCTCTGTCTTGCCTTCCTTCACTTTTGCTTTAAGGGCACTTAGTAGCAAGATGTTAATCGATGTGCCCAAACCTCTAACAAATCCCGCTTGTAGTGGATCATGGGTCTTTGTTCGATTTATCCACTCTTGTAAATTATCCAAGGCAATTGAAACAAAAATGTTGCCTACCGTATCAAGGAACGCAATTGCCTGGTATTGGCGAGGTTCTTCTTTATTGTCTGTTTTAAAAATTGGCACAACCTGTGCCGTCTTGGAATCATGGAATATCACTTGCTTTTACAGCATTCTGGAATATTGTGCTTATGAAACGAGCCCAGGTTTCCGGGAACTGTTTTAAATCAAAGTTGGTTATCCCATCGGGACCTGCCGACTGTGAGTTGTTCAGTTTTTTTATTTTCATTTCAATTTGATCCACTTTACATGTAATTTTCCACTTCCCTTCATTTTTTAAGGTGTAATGCACAGGTCTGTTCCCAGATTTGTACAATTCCGTGAAGTGGGTTACCCATTTTTCCTCTCCCACATAGTTTTGTAGCACTTCATTAGACTCTTTGCCCCTTGATCGTATCAGCGACCAGAAATCCCTTGATTTTTTTTCCGCTCAGAGAACGGAGCATCTCTTCAAAATCTTTTTGATAAAGTAGATGTCGTTGTTGTCTTATCCAAGCTCTATAGATTCGCTCCTCGCACTTCATCCCTATACCTTTTGGGCTTAGTTTTTTTGCTCGCCGTTTGAGCTTTCTCAACGCTCACCTCTTGTCCACTAATGTTGCATTATACACGTGGAAGTTTGATTTTTGTGTCCCAGGAATTATTTTCTGGTTAGTTCTGTAAACTTCCAGCAATGGATGGTAATCCGTCTCCATCTTCCTCTGCGTAGTTCCCATGTCGGATTGGCTCTGATATTTTGCTGCAAGCATTTTTATTGCTTTTTCATTTAATTGTATAAGAGAATTATCATTACAAGTTTCCAATTCGGGATGCCATGTTTTTCAGTTTTGGCCGAGTGGTTTTCCAAGTCGTGATCAATAAATAAATTATGATCACTAATCATTGTTCTTACAACTTCAAAATGCTCAATGAGTGCCAAAAATTCTCTCGACACATGGGTATGATCTATCATCAGACCCCTACCATTGCATTCCCAAGTCGGGATTGTAGAGTCTGACTGCTGTCTTGTACTATGCAGATTATGAAGATCATTTGCCGCCATTAACCTAGTCCATTTCTTTCCTCTTGCGTGGGATGGTATGACCTTTGTCTTCAATGTGGCCCGTGACCCGTTTTCACAACAAACTGCATTTAGGTCTCCATTAATTATGGTGTAGTGCATCTTCTGAGTTGCATTCGTATCTTCCAAGATGTTTTCCATTAACTTTAGATAGGCGTCTGTAGTAAGAAATGGCAGAGATAGGAGAAAGAGTAGATGTGGTTGAAAGCAGACTTTTGAATGTGGTGGAGGAAACCAACCAAAATAGTGTTCTGCTGGATCAGCTGGCTAACGCGACAAATAACCTGGAACTCCAGACGGAAGACCTGGAAAAAAGATCAAGAAGATCCAACATTAGGGTCAAGGGCCTAACGGAATTGGTGCTTGACAAGAATCTAAAGGATATGATACAATACTGCTTTAGCAACTTACTAAAAGGTAACCAGCCTGAGGTGATCGGATTTGACAGAATACATCGGGTAGGCCCGAAACGGAATGAACCGGGAATGAGACCCAGGGATGTCCTAATAGCAATGACATAATACTGTCTGAAAGAAGACATTTTGAGAGCAGCAAGAACACACAGGGACCTCACTGTCAATGGCTCTCGCATACAGCTATATCAAGATCTAGCGCTGGTCACCCTTCACAAAGGACGGCTAATGCAGCCAGTCACGAAAACCCTTCAATCACAACAAATCCGATACAGATGGACGCACCGGTTTGGCCTTTCATTTACATGGGAAGGAAAACAGAGGAGAATTGGCAACTGTGCGGAAGACCTAGCACTACTGCACCTGGAAGATGACCAACCGGATACAGCCGTTCATCCGCGGCACAACATGACAGGCCCATCTAGCAAGCCGTGGGAGTGGTCGACGGAAAGAAAGCAAAGACGGGGAAAGACTAGGAAACCCGGGAGCCCACAACAGAGCCAAGACTGATGGAGGAGAGAGATAATGCTCACCGAACAAGGCCCCTGATACTGACAATGGGTGAAAGGCCGACCACACTGCACCAGAACAGATTACAGCGCATGAATGGACACGTCTGCAAAGAGGTAGGAGGTCACATATCTTGGAAGCTGGGTAAACGTTGAGGCCCAAAGCCTGTATTTGCTGGTCCGGAATATCTGTTTTTGTTCTTGCTCATGTTATTGTTCCTTTTCTGTTTTACTACATTTGGAGAGATGGGGGGAAGTGGAACCAAGGGGAGAGCAGGGAGGGGAGGGGAGATATGCAGTAAGTAACGCATCTCATGGGAGGAGGATCCTCGGAGCAAAACTACCCCAACAACGGAAGCTCAGCCCGTTGGGGAGGGGGAGACCTAAAGATTTGCAATCCAACAGGGGCAGGACAATTCCTCCAATCAACCTAATCACTAATGGCCCAACCGGATAGCGAACGGTCAGTGACGACCTGGAATTTCCAGGGTCTAAACGCCCCCTGTAAAAGGAAATCAGTGGAACACAGACTCTCCCAGCTGGCATCTGCCTTCGTCTGCCTATAGGACACACACCTTCTCGAGTCAGACGAAAAGCGCATCTCCTCTCAACGCTATCCAAGACGTTACTTTGCCTCCGCAGGTCAAAAGAAAAGAGGGGTAGCCATATTACTAAGCCGAGACCTAATGCAAATCTCTGTCAAAAGGGACCCAGAGGGGCGTTACATACTACTCAAAGGCCTCCTAGTTGAGCTCCCCATCATCCTCGCTGCAATATACTGCCCGAATGTTGCACAAAGCTTATTCCTTCACAATCTCCTTCCCATCCTCATAACCTTCACTGAGGGCAGTTTAATAATGGGTGGCGACTTCAACCTAAAACCAGACCCGAACCTGGACAAAACTCTCCCTCCAACAAAGGAGGACTTCGGCAAGGCCCTCGCCATGGCAGAATTTCTGAGGGAAACCGACACCATAGATGTATGGAGATTCTCCAATGCTGGGGTGAAGGATTACACTTTCTTCTCTCATGCCCACCTGGGATACTCAAGGATCGACTTGCTGCTCCTCTCTAGCGCTCTAATCCCCTGCGTCGACACCACACAAATAGGACACAGAGCCCTATCGGACCACACACTTGTCACAATGAATCTAAGGGTACAAGGTCTACACCACCCGCCCCACCGACACTGGAAGCTACAAGACCACATTCTGACAGATACAGCCATCAGAACGGAAATGGCGGAAGCCCTCAAGAACTACTTCAAGGAGAACACCATCAGGGAAACGCCGGAACCTATCATCTGGGACGCAATGAAGCCCGTCATTAGGGGTGTCGCAGGTGACTGCACAGCCAAGCTCCGACGGCTGAACAAGTTACAGCAAGACAAGCTAGAAGCGCAGGTAGCAGAGGCTCAACACATCCTCAAACAAGGCCACAACAAGAAAGCGAGCCGCGTAATACAAAAAGCGAAAAGAACTCTAGAAATGCACTTAGCGGACAAGGCAGCCAGAGCACTAACCTACACCAAGCAATTTTACTATGTGAACAGTAATAAAGCAAAACGACTGCTGGTTCACAAACTTAAAAAAGCTGCAGTCAAGAAACTATATCCAAGGATCCCTTTGCCACTCTAACGCAGAGAAGCTGAAAATTATGACAGCATTTCACAAAGGAATCATGACAGGGCCCCCACTGACAAAATCTGCACAGTCTCAATATCTAGCAGGAGTCGAGCCGAACTCCCTGCACCCTCAACTGAAGGCCCTAGAAGATCCTATCTCTGCGGAAGAGATGAGCGAGGTCATCTCATCATTAAAAAACTCGACCCCAGGACCAGACGGGCTCACGGCCCAATTCTACAAGAAGTTCTCCTATATTCTCGCACACCAGCTTGCAGCCCTGTTCAACTCGTTCTTATCATCGGGAACCACCACCCCCTACATGGAGGAGTCTCTAACTATGCTCATACTGAAGCCCGGCAGGGACCGAAGCCACTGCGCCTCTTACAGGACCATTACCCTATTGAACAATGGCGCTAAAATATTTGCGAAAATTCTAGCGAACAGGCTAGCGCCCATTCTACCTGTCATTATCCACCCGGACCAGACCGGATTCATCCCTGGCCGTAGAACCCACGACAATATTAGGAGAACCATAAACATCATCGAATCTGCCAACAGGAAGGGCTTGGAAATGATGGTGCTATCTCTAGATGCACATGAAGCCTTTGACATGCTAGAATGGGCTATATCCAAGAAACGCTAAGGCACTATGGATTTGGGCCTAACTAAACAAAATGGACACTAGACAGTTATCAACACCCCTGCACCAGACACAGAATGAATGGGACCAGATCCGACATAATTAGAATAACAAGAGCACGCCTGGACTGGCCCACCGGGGCACCAGGAGTTTCCCTGGTAGGCCTCAGGGACATAGGGCCTCTTTTCTTGGGGGGGGGGAGAGGATGATAAACAAAATCATTCATGTTTGTTTTGCTTCACATAGTGCACTAAGGACCAGGGAGGGGGAACATTACGTGACGTGTTCCAGGTCACTGGCAGGCAGCGTATGATTTTCTGCTCTGCCCATGGATTTGGCCATTTGGTGCTCACGCCTGCACATTGTGGGGAGCAGAGCACCGGGCATCAATCATTAGGGAAGTGCACGTGCCGTACAATTGCGCAGGTGCAGACGCCCGGGAGACTGCATCCATTCTTCATTACATTAGTGACCTACTGCGACTTGAGGGAGGCTTTGGCTGAGCGCAGCAACAGGCTTGGCCCTGTATAAGTAAGATTTGGAACACTTATTTTCTTTTTGTTACTGGTGCTGCTCGAACTTGAGAAAACCACATACGTTACTAATGTGTTTGACGGTACTCTGTAGCAAGATATACATTTCATAAGACGTTTACTTGTTTTCCCTCAAGTTCTATTGTAGAAGACCTGCCCAAAGAGGGGCAGCCGTACCCGCATGAAAGCTTCCAAAACACAACATGTATTGCCATGATAAACTTTGCAAAGTAAGCTAAGAATTGCTCGCTGCGTGTATGCTTTTTGTTTTTTAATAACTCTGTTTATTTGAATGTAAACAGCACAACAACAACATGAATATAAACATAGGCATTCATCAGAGAAACAAGGCAATATTGACAACGGCAAAGGCGATGCAGGCCCGAGGGGCCATGGCACAGCCGCATGATGGGTAGTTGCTGGCAATACTGGTAACGTTTTGTGTCCTCGATTTAAGGGGAGGGTGAAGGGGAAGAGCAAGTAGTCTAGTAGTCTATTAGCAAGTGCTCTGGCGAGGACCTTAGCTTCTCTGTTGATCAGTGAAATGGGACAGTAGGAGGCACATTCCTCCGGGGGTTTTCCGGTTTTATGTATGATCACTATGCACGCCCTTCTGAGGTCTGGGGGAAGTGCGCCTTGCTCTTTACATCGTAGGTACATACGGTGCATATGAGTCGATAGTGCGCCGCCAAGGCATTTACAGGTCTCTGTTGGGAAGCCGTTGGGTCCCAGAGGTTTTCCCGGTTGGAGCTGTGCGAGCGCCTCTTGTATTTCATTCTCAGTGATTTCGGTGTTCAGGAGATCCGTTTGCTGTTGTGAGAGTTTCCAGATCTCGATCTGGTCGAGGTAGTAAGAGGGCTCGAATGTGGGGCGTTCGGTAGGTGGAGTATAGAGTTTTTTTATAGTAGGCGGCGAATGTTTGCACAATGTCAGAGTCTTCCGTCAGCAACGTTCCCTCCAGAGATCTGATAGGCCGCACCTGTCCTCTGCTTTGTTCACGCTTCTCCAACCAGCTCAGGATTTTGTTTGCTTTGTCATTTTTCATAGATTTGGCACCGGACCAGCCGATGGGCCATTTGTGCATTGTCCAGAGCTATGTTGCTGAGGGCTTCCTGTGCCGTGACCAGGGCTTCCTTTGCTTCTTGGGTGTTATGTGTTAGGATTTGTCGTTGGCATTCTAGTACTTGCGCTTCTGCTCCCTAACCTTTTGGGCATGGCGTTTCCGGTGGGCGGATACCGGCGAGATAGCTTCCCCTGGGAGGACCGTTTTATATGCCTCCCAAATCGAGATCGGACATTCCACTGAGCCTTGGTTTATTTCGAAATATTCTGCTGTCTTTTTCTCGAGTTCTTCCACGATTTCAGGAAGCTGCAAGTGGTACATGTTCAGGCGCCAATTGCTATCCGGGCGTTGACAGGCATTTTTCATGGTTATAAGGAGAGGCGAGTGGTCCGAGATTCCTCTTGCAAGGAATTCAGCTGATAGAAGTCTATGGGTTGTGCTACGGGGGATGAAAGCGTAATCAATTCTTGAGCGATTTATGCACACCAGAGAAAAAGGAAAAGCCGGCCTCGCCACTATGGAGTGAGCGCCATGAGTCTATTAGCCCCAGTGCTTCGGCAAACGTGGAGAGCAATGTCGGGGCAAGTCGGCTTCCAGTTCTCTTATGGGACCTATCGAGTGTGACATCCATCACTTCGTTGAAATCTCCACCTATGACCCATAGGCTGGCTTCCTCCTCCAGGAGCAAGTTCCGCAGCTCAACCAGCAGTTCCTTTGTGAGCGAGGGGGGGGGCGTAGATCGCAGCGAGACCCCATTTCTCACCCAAAATGTCTGCGAGCAGTATCACATAGTGGCCCGAGGATCGGTTCTTACTTTTCTGACCTGTAGGGGGACTCGTTTATGGACGAGTATCATTGTACCCCTGGCGCCTTTTGTAATTCCAGATTGATAGGTGTGCGGGTAATTGGATCTTTTGAAGAAGCTGCTGTCCGTGCCAATCATATGTTTTTCATTGAGGAGAACTATATCTGGTGAGTATCGGTTCACGCTGGAGCCGAGGCCGTTAACATTTCAGGATAATAAGGAGAGCGTGTTGGTATTTGTTTTATCTGCGTGGGTCACGTAGTGGGGCATCTGGGAGGATTAATGGTGGTCTCATGTGTTTCCGAGGTGTCCGGAGGTATTCACAAGTGGGAGACGTCCAGAGGTTTCCGTTTGATTGTGTGATTGATATCTGGATCACTCGGGTATCATTGGCCCCGCCAGTAGCCAGTGTTTGATTTCCGTGCCGGTCTGCGTCGGTGCCATGCCCCCTCATCCTGTGATTCTGGTTACTTACACCCTTAAAACTCCCCCCACCCTGTTCTTCCCCCCAACTGAGAGCACCTGTCGCCCAAACATTGAACTTACAACTAAAAAAAAAAAAACCTTCTTCGGGATGATCCGGACTGGGGTAGTGCCTACACCGCAAAACGAGTGACGGCCGCTAGGTTAAAGTTCCCATATTGCTTCGCTGAAGGTTGGTCCCTGTGTTGCAGAGGTCTCACCCGTTTTCCATTGGGCTGCTGGTAAGATGCTGCGTGGTATCGACATCTGCGCTTGCCTTGGATAGAGGGCGCGAGGGCCGCCCAGGCCTGGGTTTCTGCGCAGGCGGGTCAGGTGGTGCGCGCCGTGCTCTGGAATCATTGAGCGCTCGTGTTTTGAGCCAATCCCATGCATCTTTGGGGTTGTAGAAAAGAGGAGTGGTGCCCTCGTAATGGACTTTAAGCAGTGCCGGGAAGAACAGAGCATACTTGATTGATAACGACTGGAGTTTCTTCTTGACTGAGTCGAACGACTGGCGGCCCTTTTGAACTTCCTTGGTGTAATCAGGGTAAAACCCGACTCTGTAGCCATTGTATGTGATTGGGCCAGAGGCCCTAGCCATTTGCAGGATAGCGTTGCGGTCTCGATAATTCAGTAGACGTGCAATTATCGTTCTAGGCGGCGCTCCAGGAGTAGGTTGTCCGGTGGGCACCCTGTGTGCTCTTTCTATGGAAAAGAATTTGGATAATTTTTTGGGAGTGAAGACATGAGCCAGCCAGTCTTCAAGGAAAAGTTCAGCGCTGGGGCCTTCCTCCTTCTCCGGTATTCCAAGAATCCTGAGGTTATTTCATCGCGCCCTCCCCTCACTCTCCTCAGCGCGATATTCAAGCTGGGTGACTTTTTGAGCGTGTATGCTTTTTAATGAAAGAAAAATTCTGCACTTACTCATTCGGGTAAGCAGTGAGGTAGGAGGGGACATGCTTGCCAAGCATGATCTGCGCGGCGCGGAAAGATTGCAGGTCCGAGCCTCAGACCTATTTTGAAATGATTACCTGTGCACTACGGTTGATGGTGCGGATGGCTAGCAGTTTCCACAGAGACCGGTTTAATTGTGTTGGGGAGTGAGGAAGGGTGGGGGCGGGCAGGGCCTCTTCTTGTCATCTTCTGTGCTTCGCACGTGTACTTTTGTGTGTGTGCACCAGGCAGGCTAATGTTGGCAGTACCAGCCCGACACATTTGCAGGGATGCATAAACATATCAGCTATGTGTGGATGGGGCAGGGGATGTTAGGATGATTTCACATTCCCAGGACACCCACAGTTTGCAACTAAAGTAGGTTCCATAGCTGCACTGTCACTCAAAAAGGGGCCACTTTATCCAGCATACTTGCAATAATGTGCTTATAGCCGGATTTATAGTATGAGAAGAGTGGATGACAGAAGCCTTTGCCTTGCTCTGCCTCTTAGTAGTCAGTGTAATACAAATAATATTAGTGTGCTTTGGAGTGTTGCGCTGTTTCGTGGTGTGGTTTTGTTTAATGTTATGGTGTTTTACGGCCTCCACAAGCCAGGCACCTCACACAGTGTGGCGGAAGCATCTCTTGGTGCTGCAACTTTGAGACTCGGGCTCCACCATTATCCGTGTTCACAAGTTTTAAAACTAGCATGGCTTACTGTACAAATCCCTGCACATAGCACAATACATTGTTCGGTTTGGAATGGTTTCCTTAACCTCCTGCTAACAGTGAGGCTCTGCATTCTTTTTACAATGCCGGTAGAAAGGTGCAGCTTCACTCGAGGAGTACTCTCGATGAAGAGATGCCAAGAGCTGGAGGCAATCAGTCTGTAGCAGAGAATTATTGCAGAGCAGTTGGGCTCATGTGTCCAGTCATTCACAGAAAAGCAGGCCAATTTCCAATAATGTCTTGTCCTGTTTCATAGCACACAGGGCGTCGGGCAGTAAACTGACAGGTGCTCAGTTTTGTAAGAGAGTTATGACTTGCTATATATACTGCGTTGTGTTAATACAATTATGCTGCAATAACAACCCACTTGTCCCAAGAAACGTAATATAATTGGGGCTTCCAGGAGTTGGTTCTGTTCTGTGACGTTTTTTTGTGTACGTGTTAGCAGCAAAAACCAGTCCGAATATTTGGAAGACATGTGCACTTGGTTTTCTGCAGTTTACAGTCATGGCTGGGCAGTGATCACAAAACGTCCACTCTTTCTGCCAGTGCGCCCACACTGGAAATGTGTGCTGCTGAGGGTTGCATGCCCTTGCGATGCTGCCTGTTAGTGTGTGACAAGTGTCTCCCATGTTTGTGAATGCTTTCATTTCAATGATAGCACACTTGTGCCCCGCATTGTTTTAAACCTATTCCACTGTTTTAAATAAACGAGCTGACCGAGGGGCCATGAACATGTGCAGTCCAGCACATTAATCCCACCGGGGATTGGGTTTATGAAATGACCGCAAACGTGAAACATGCTTGTGACTTTTTAATTGGCTTTTGTACACTGAACAAAAAAAGTTAGTAAGTGAAAACCAACAGCTGATCTCAGCAGGAACTTCCTAGTTGTTACAGAGGCAGTTAAATACTATAAGACCCCCCTCCCTTAATCGATTAGGGAAATCAGCTGTGAGGACACAAATGAAATACAAATCAAATTGAACAATTGCAAACATCATTAGCCAAGGACATAGCCATGAAGTGGAATTCAAAAAGTACCTTTCCTAAGCGTCCTGTTATCAATTGCCGCACACATTGCACTGGCCCTCATTACGACCCTTGCGGAAATTGACTGACCGGACCGCAACAGCGTAAATAGCGTTTCCGCCATTGCACGAAGGAGCAAAGTGCGGCTAATTACGACCCATCGGGCACGAGCATTACGCCATGGCGGAATCCGAAAGGCTGCGATGGCGGAAATGACCCCAAAACGGCCCTTACCGCCGCCGTACGCTGCACCAGGTGCAATACCGCCACCCATCTTAGCGGTCACCGTAATGAGCGGGCACCGTAATGAGCGGGCACCGCAAATTACGGGCACCGTAAATATACGGAAACGGAAGTAAAAGCATGTGGCCGGAACGGGAAACAGCACGCCGCACAACTATAAAATCCGAATCCCAACACAACCATTAAAAATCCGACCCTGACACACATCCCAACCCGTTAGCAACCCCAGTTAAAAAAATAAATATGGGAAAGGTAGCCAAGAAAGCGTGTGATCGCAAGCGGCAGGTCCACTTCTCCCGAGAGGAACTGACCGTGCTGACCGAGACCCTGCAGGAAAATGCCGCCGTCGTCTTCTCCAGTCAAATGACCAGGACGGCCCTTGCCAACAAGAAGGCCATATGGGCCCTTGTGGCACAGCGCGTAAGTGCGGTGGGGACAACACCCCGCACGCCACAGCAATGTCGCAAGCGGTGGGACGACCTGCGGATCCGCGTACGCAGCATACTTTCTGCGAACAGGAACATCGCCACAGCTACCGGGGGGGGATCAGAGTCGCCCATCAAGTTGACCCCCTGGGAGGAGATCTGCGCCTCCACCATAGGAATGGAGAGCATAGAGGGAGTCGGAGGGATGGAGAAAGGAGTGCCGACATCCGGAGAATCAGGTAGGTTGGCCAAGAGAAACAATGCGAAATCCACAAACCACGAACATGTGCAGTACCATGTGACCCCATAGTGCAATACATACTTTGCCCTGACAGCGCCCTCTAAAAGTCAGAATGAATAAACAAATTAATCAAGATGCCATAAACAACCCCTACATGTGCAGCATGCACCCCCTAACTGCAGGCAGCCAAATGAATGCATCCTCAATCCACACGAAAATGAGACCACCTCCAAGGCCCAGTCCCATATCAGCCTCATGTACCACCCCAATGCATTTGATACGTTGCCATTCCAAATCCGACAGACCCATAACTAACGCTCGCCCCTCTTTACTCCACCACAGGGTCCGATACCAACGACGAGCTGCAGGACACCCCTACCAGCACGCCTGCAAAGAGGGCCAGGACCAACGTCCCAAGAGCCTCCACCTCAGGTGCAAGGATCAAGACACGGCAGCAGCAGGAATCAAGTGCCAGCACACTGGAGGGGACTGCAACAGGCACCCCAGCAGCCAGCAAGTCCACAACCCCAGCACCACAGGTCCCCCCAAAGAACGTATCTGATGGCACTGCCTCTGGTGGTAGCAGCACCATAGGTGACACAGCTGTCATGCCAGCATGCTCCGACACGGAAAACAGTGCTGGCGACGTAGGTACCATCCATGACCTTTCCCAATCCCCCTGCATGTCCCATCCCCTACACCATGACGAAACCACGCAGGGGCACCCAGAAGACGACGACTGGCCAACCCCCACAAGTCCTGTGCCAAGGCAACATGTGTTGAGCAGCCCCCCTGTCACACCACCGCAAATGTCCATGGCCCAGCAGAGGCAACAGTCCCTCGACCTGCTGATCGAGCAACAGCAGGAAGTGTCCACGCTACTCAAGGACCATGCGAATGAATGCGGGGGTTCCAGGGCAGGCATGGAAACATCCACCGAGACACTCAGGGCACAAATAGAGAAAAGTAGTGAGAGCCTCAGGGGAGAAATGGAGAGAAGCACCGAGAGCCTGAGAGCACAAATGGAGAGAAGCACCGAGAGCCTGAGGGGGGAACTGCATGCGACGTCCAAAGACGTTTGTGCTGAACTTGCTGCTGTGCGCCGTGTGCTCTCGGAGCTCTCACAAACCCTCAGAGACATGCATGGACGCGAGCAGGCAGAGACGTCATCCGTGTCAAGTTCCGTCCAGGGCAGCCCCCAACGCAGATCTGGCAGGAACCTGCGCTCCACGGGCAGGGGTGCCCCTGATACCCGTAGAGGGGGCTTGCAATAGCGTCTACCCACGGGCAGCATGCATATTTGGACACTGGTGTTGGGGGGGGAGGAAGTAGGGTGGAGGGGGTGTGTTGGGCTTCACTGGGTGGCGGGTCCATAGGGTGTATGAATCAAATCACATTAACAATACAGCACTTCATTATCATCCAATTACATGTGTGGACATTGATATTTGCGTACGAGGCCTTCATAGGCGTACAGTCCACTATGTGCCTGTACTACACACACACAGTGCCACAGGTCCCCTTTCCGTGTAATAGGCACCATGCGTGGTTGCTAGAAGCATGCATCTATGATGCTCTGTCGGATTGCACGTGCATCCTGTGCCTCATGGACTCCTTGGGGTGCCTCCACATCCCCACCCTCATCATCATCATCTTCAGGTGCATGCAGTACAGCGTCAGGGGGCATGGGCACATTCCTACGTATGCACATGTTGTGCAGCATGACACATGCCATGACCATCTTAGAAACCCTCTCATGGCTGTACATGAGTGCCCCGCCAGACCTGCTGAGGCTGCGGAAACGAGCCTTCAGTAGGCCGAATGCCTGTTCAATGACCACACGGCTACGTGAGTGGGCATGGTTGTAGTCCTCCTCATGCTCGTTCTGTGGGTTCCGGATTGGTGTAAGGAGCCATCTCTTCAGTGGATACCCGGCATCACCTGTATGGGACGAATAAAGGGTGTCAGTGGAATGATAGTGCTAAGTAGCCCCCCCCCCCTCCTGCAAGGTCATTGACGCATCAAATGGGCCACGATGTCATGCATGGAATGAGACTCACCGAGTAGCCAGGATCTGTGCCCTGCGTGTCGCTCCATGTAGCGTGGTATTCTTGTGTTCCTCAGGACCATAGAATCATGGGTAGATCCTGGAAATCTGGCACAACAATGCGTAAAGATCTTGTTGGAGTCACACACCATTTGCACATTGATTGAATGAAATTGTTTCCGGTTGCGGTACTGGACCTCCATGGCATGTGGGACAACCAATTCAACATGGGTGCAGTCGATGGCACCAATGCAACCCGGGATGCCGCCAAGTGCATGGAATCCCACCTTTGCGTTGGTAATCTCCTGGTACGTGCGTGGTAGTGTGATGTGGTCGTCGGCGTGCTTCAGGAGGGCATCGTGCACTTGGGAGAGTGTCCGTGAGAACAGTGGCTGTGAAATGCCATGCAACTGTCCCACTGTGTGCTGGTAGGTGCCTGTGGCCAGGAAGTGGAGTACAGACACCACCTTCAGTAGGGGTGGGATGGCGGTTGGGCTATCTATCATGCTCACGAGGTCAGCATGTGTCATGTCCACAATGGCGATTATGGTGTCCCGGTCCAAACGGTAGAGGGTGTGGATCTGCTCAGCAGTGAGGTTGAACGGATCAGCTCGGAGGCGTGGGATTGCGGGCCGCCTGCGTGTTGGTAGTGGCAGTGCTTGTGGGCCTTGCTGACCCTGCCTTGCCCTCCTCCTCCTCCTTCTCCTCCGTCTCCCCTGTGCGCCCGGTTGTTGTACCTGTTGTTGTTCGTCGTCTTCTTGTAGTTGTAGCACTTGCAGTGCTATCTGGTGCCCCAGGCCCAACATCGCTAGTCCTGCCGGTAGCATTTTGGAGTGGGAGTGGTTGTGGGAGGGGTTTGGGTCTGCTATATATGTGCTGTCGGCCTGTATGGCCTCCACCTGTGCTGATTGAATGAATCTGTGGCGGATGCAATCCCTTCTGGCCGAGCACGTCCCGCACGTAAGGCTGCATTTGGCCGCATGGCATCTTGGGATTGGAATCATGTATCAAATCCCGATGGCAGTGTGATGTACTTTGACTGATTTTCATGCTATGCTCCCATTGTTACACATGCTATGATTGCAGCCGCTTACATACCTGTGAAGAGTCAGTGGTATGTAGGGCTCGATCGATGGCCGACCCTCATGCAGCACAGTATCGTACTTCACCGACGGGCGTGGCGTCCCATTTGTGATTGCAGCCAGTTAGCATTATGACACACAGCCGCACTACATTGATGTAATTGTGAATGCAAGCGTTCACAGAAGCCTTTTCGACGTAATGTTGCAAGTGAGGAATTCGAAGGCCAGGATTTTTGGTTGCGAAGTAGCGGTGAGGAGACGCCCACAGGTCTGCCTGGAAATGTAACGTTCTATTGTTGAATGTCCTTGGGACAGGGCCCATAACGAGCAAGCAATGAATGACATGAATTGAATGGGATGCGCAATAGCGTAGTGGACGATAAGGCAGGACGTTCCCAAGTCCATCTAGCTTCACGACACTACAGATCCGGCCAGGAGCACAGTGGTTTTTGCAGACTGCATTACGCACAGACGCGATGGAAGTTTCACATATTATGTGAGTGAATGTTCATGCGTTTTCATTGCGGGATGAGGGAATGATGAATGGATGCATGGACAGATGATTCCATTTAGGGTCTGCCATGTACATGTGTTTTTTGATTCAATCCCCTTCCCCTGCGCTATGTGATGCAAGGCTGCCATAGTGGGACTTACGTCTATCTGCCCTTGTCGGATCCTCCCTGTCTCGACGCGCCTTCATACACTTGTGTCTAGGCACGTTACTAATCCCATGTCATGGGTTCTATCTTGACGGACGCATGCACAGTAACCGACGTTGCCAATGGTGTATTAACCTCGATTGGTTTCGTTGTGTATCGATACTGATTTAGGGGTGTGTATATTCCTTTGGAGTGGGCTAGCATGCATATGGGTGTGGATTTGGTGTGTTGAATGAAGATAGTGATGCATCATGTGTCCTGTAGTGCAATCGGTTAATTTGTGTTTCATTTTGGTGACAGGTATCTCCTGCCCTATTGCAGATGCCATCTGTACGCCACTCCTCCAGATGGATTTTACTCTCGACACCTGCAGCTTCGGGTGAATCAGTGGAGCACCATTACGATCTTATGGGACGATCGCCAATGGGCCACATGCCCTTACGCTGTTCTGGTGGCTAGGTGCAACATTTCGGCCTTTCAGCTGGACTAGTGCCTGCCTCATGGGACGGACCTGCGGTTCTTGCCGCTTCCATGTTGCCTTTTGGAACGTTGATGTTGGCCCTGTGTGCCATGATGGTACAGGGCGTCACACAAGTGGAAGCTGGTCAATTATTGCAGATGCAGCCCTCGGTGATGATGGATGTTTTGGTGTTATTTTACAAATTGCTGTGAGGCCTTTGTCATTTGGATGTGCATTTAAATTGTATTCCGATATTTGGCGTGTTGCGTTATTCTTTGCAGGTGATGTGGCGATTTTCGATTTGTGGCGGTATGTATTGCGAGATGATCTGCATTGTGTTCCGCCTTCTGAGTTGAGTTGTGTGGTACAGTACTGGCCGCTTTTGCCTACGTAGCACAGTGTGGTCACGGATAGGGGCTGCCATTGTGACTGTTTACATGATGTGCTGTTCAGGGGCGGGGGATTGGCTTTTGGCCGACTGGTGCCTGTCAGCCAGGTCGATTGATGGTATGATGGGATGTTCAGAATGTGGCTGGTCACAGGTGCCTGTGTTTGCGTGCGTTTGTTGGAGGGGGACTGGGGTCATGTCCATTGGAATAGCTTCTGTATTGATGCCATCTGTGCCCTGCAGCTCCCATCGGCCCCTCTTGGGATGTGCCTGGCTGCTCAGTCACTCTGCCAACTTGTGTGGTACATGCTTCTGCTGATGGTTGGTTTGTTTACTGGCAAGAGTACAGGGCTGGTGCAATCCCCCTCAGGATGCTGTTTTGGATGTTGCCTTGCGCTGGTGGCAAGCGATGGGGGACTACTGTTGTTTTGTGTCATGTGTTCTTGATTTCCATTTTGATGTCTTGTACCTTCACATGCCTGTGCTGCATCAGTACGGCTATGGTGACATGCCGTACATGGATGCCCACTCACGGGGCGCTTTGAACACCTGCATGCATTTCTACGTTGGCATGCATGGGTGAATTGTAGATTTCACTGGTTGCATGGTGTGAGTACATTGCGCCTGCCAGGAGTTGTGCAATGTGGCCAGGGAGTGGAGTACAGGCACTCAGTGGGCCATTTACGGTTGGTTCACGATGCCGTATTTCTCGCCATGGCGGGATGGTCCATTCCGCCATGCCTGATGGCGTTAGGTACATGTCCGCTAGGGTCGGAATTGGCGTACCGTTGCACCATGGTGGTGTTTGCGGTTTGGCATGGTGCGCGCGCGCGTGCTTAGTGCAGTTAGCGTTGGCGTTCACTACGGTGTCGCTAATGGCTTCGTACTTTGCGGTGACGGGTCATAGTCGCACCGAGCGCTTTTCGATGGCGGTATTGCTTTTCCGCCATCGTTTTCCCCTTTCCGCCAGGGTCGTAATGAGGGCCACTGTTATTGAAAGTCACACAATGGCCCTCATTACGACCCTTGCGGAAATTGACTGACCGGACCGCAACAGCGTAAATAGCGTTTCCGCCATTGCACGAAGGAGCAAAGTGCGGCTAATTACGACCCATCGGGCACGAGCATTACGCCATGGCGGAATCCGAAAGGCTGCGATGGCGGAAATGACCCCAAAACGGCCCTTACCGCCGCCGTACGCTGCACCAGGTGCAATACCGCCACCCATCTTAGCGGTCACCGTAATGAGCGGGCACCGTAATGAGCGGGCACCGCAAATTACGGGCACCGTAAATATACGGAAACGGAAGTAAAAGCATGTGGCCGGAACGGGAAACAGCACGCCGCACAACTATAAAATCCGAATCCCAACACAACCATTAAAAATCCGACCCTGACACACATCCCAACCCGTTAGCAACCCCAGTTAAAAAAATAAATATGGGAAAGGTAGCCAAGAAAGCGTGTGATCGCAAGCGGCAGGTCCACTTCTCCCGAGAGGAACTGACCGTGCTGACCGAGACCCTGCAGGAAAATGCCGCCGTCGTCTTCTCCAGTCAAATGACCAGGACGGCCCTTGCCAACAAGAAGGCCATATGGGCCCTTGTGGCACAGCGCGTAAGTGCGGTGGGGACAACACCCCGCACGCCACAGCAATGTCGCAAGCGGTGGGACGACCTGCGGATCCGCGTACGCAGCATACTTTCTGCGAACAGGAACATCGCCACAGCTACCGGGGGGGGATCAGAGTCGCCCATCAAGTTGACCCCCTGGGAGGAGATCTGCGCCTCCACCATAGGAATGGAGAGCATAGAGGGAGTCGGAGGGATGGAGAAAGGAGTGCCGACATCCGGAGAATCAGGTAGGTTGGCCAAGAGAAACAATGCGAAATCCACAAACCACGAACATGTGCAGTACCATGTGACCCCATAGTGCAATACATACTTTGCCCTGACAGCGCCCTCTAAAAGTCAGAATGAATAAACAAATTAATCAAGATGCCATAAACAACCCCTACATGTGCAGCATGCACCCCCTAACTGCAGGCAGCCAAATGAATGCATCCTCAATCCACACGAAAATGAGACCACCTCCAAGGCCCAGTCCCATATCAGCCTCATGTACCACCCCAATGCATTTGATACGTTGCCATTCCAAATCCGACAGACCCATAACTAACGCTCGCCCCTCTTTACTCCACCACAGGGTCCGATACCAACGACGAGCTGCAGGACACCCCTACCAGCACGCCTGCAAAGAGGGCCAGGACCAACGTCCCAAGAGCCTCCACCTCAGGTGCAAGGATCAAGACACGGCAGCAGCAGGAATCAAGTGCCAGCACACTGGAGGGGACTGCAACAGGCACCCCAGCAGCCAGCAAGTCCACAACCCCAGCACCACAGGTCCCCCCAAAGAACGTATCTGATGGCACTGCCTCTGGTGCTAGCAGCACCATAGGTGACACAGCTGTCATGCCAGCATGCTCCGACACGGAAAACAGTGCTGGCGACGTAGGTACCATCCATGACCTTTCCCAATCCCCCTGCATGTCCCATCCCCTACACCATGACGAAACCACGCAGGGGCACCCAGAAGACGACGACTGGCCAACCCCCACAAGTCCTGTGCCAAGGCAACATGTGTTGAGCAGCCCCCCTGTCACACCACCGCAAATGTCCATGGCCCAGCAGAGGCAACAGTCCCTCGACCTGCTGATCGAGCAACAGCAGGAAGTGTCCACGCTACTCAAGGACCATGCGAATGAATGCGGGGGTTCCAGGGCAGGCATGGAAACATCCACCGAGACACTCAGGGCACAAATAGAGAAAAGTAGTGAGAGCCTCAGGGGAGAAATGGAGAGAAGCACCGAGAGCCTGAGAGCACAAATGGAGAGAAGCACCGAGAGCCTGAGGGGGGAACTGCATGCGACGTCCAAAGACGTTTGTGCTGAACTTGCTGCTGTGCGCCGTGTGCTCTCGGAGCTCTCACAAACCCTCAGAGACATGCATGGACGCGAGCAGGCAGAGACGTCATCCGTGGCAAGTTCCGTCCAGGGCAGCCCCCAACGCAGATCTGGCAGGAACCTGCGCTCCACGGGCAGGGGTGCCCCTGATACCCGTAGAGGGGGCTTGCAATAGCGTCTACCCACGGGCAGCATGCATATTTGGACACTGGTGTTGGGGGGGGAGGAAGTAGGGTGGAGGGGGTGTGTTGGGCTTCACTGGGTGGCGGGTCCATAGGGTGTATGAATCAAATCACATTAACAATACAGCACTTCATTATCATCCAATTACATGTGTGGACATTGATATTTGCGTACGAGGCCTTCATAGGCGTACAGTCCACTATGTGCCTGTACTACACACACACAGTGCCACAGGTCCCCTTTCCGTGTAATAGGCACCATGCGTGGTTGCTAGAAGCATGCATCTATGATGCTCTGTCGGATTGCACGTGCATCCTGTGCCTCATGGACTCCTTGGGGTGCCTCCACATCCCCACCCTCATCATCATCATCTTCAGGTGCATGCAGTACAGCGTCAGGGGGCATGGGCACATTCCTACGTATGCACATGTTGTGCAGCATGACACATGCCATGACCATCTTAGAAACCCTCTCATGGCTGTACATGAGTGCCCCGCCAGACCTGCTGAGGCTGCGGAAACGAGCCTTCAGTAGGCCGAATGCCTGTTCAATGACCACACGGCTACGTGAGTGGGCATGGTTGTAGTCCTCCTCATGCTCGTTCTGTGGGTTCCGGATTGGTGTAAGGAGCCATCTCTTCAGTGGATACCCGGCATCACCTGTATGGGACGAATAAAGGGTGTCAGTGGAATGATAGTGCTAAGTAGCCCCCCCCCCCTCCTGCAAGGTCATTGACGCATCAAATGGGCCACGATGTCATGCATGGAATGAGACTCACCGAGTAGCCAGGATCTGTGCCCTGCGTGTCGCTCCATGTAGCGTGGTATTCTTGTGTTCCTCAGGACCATAGAATCATGGGTAGATCCTGGAAATCTGGCACAACAATGCGTAAAGATCTTGTTGGAGTCACACACCATTTGCACATTGATTGAATGAAATTGTTTCCGGTTGCGGTACTGGACCTCCATGGCATGTGGGACAACCAATTCAACATGGGTGCAGTCGATGGCACCAATGCAACCCGGGATGCCGCCAAGTGCATGGAATCCCACCTTTGCGTTGGTAATCTCCTGGTACGTGCGTGGTAGTGTGATGTGGTCGTCGGCGTGCTTCAGGAGGGCATCGTGCACTTGGGAGAGTGTCCGTGAGAACAGTGGCTGTGAAATGCCATGCAACTGTCCCACTGTGTGCTGGTAGGTGCCTGTGGCCAGGAAGTGGAGTACAGACACCACCTTCAGTAGGGGTGGGATGGCGGTTGGGCTATCTATCATGCTCACGAGGTCAGCATGTGTCATGTCCACAATGGCGATTATGGTGTCCCGGTCCAAACGGTAGAGGGTGTGGATCTGCTCAGCAGTGAGGTTGAACGGATCAGCTCGGAGGCGTGGGATTGCGGGCCGCCTGCGTGTTGGTAGTGGCAGTGCTTGTGGGCCTTGCTGACCCTGCCTTGCCCTCCTCCTCCTCCTTCTCCTCCGTCTCCCCTGTGCGCCCGGTTGTTGTACCTGTTGTTGTTCGTCGTCTTCTTGTAGTTGTAGCACTTGCAGTGCTATCTGGTGCCCCAGGCCCAACATCGCTAGTCCTGCCGGTAGCATTTTGGAGTGGGAGTGGTTGTGGGAGGGGTTTGGGTCTGCTATATATGTGCTGTCGGCCTGTATGGCCTCCACCTGTGCTGATTGAATGAATCTGTGGCGGATGCAATCCCTTCTGGCCGAGCACGTCCCGCACGTAAGGCTGCATTTGGCCGCATGGCATCTTGGGATTGGAATCATGTATCAAATCCCGATGGCAGTGTGATGTACTTTGACTGATTTTCATGCTATGCTCCCATTGTTACACATGCTATGATTGCAGCCGCTTACATACCTGTGAAGAGTCAGTGGTATGTAGGGCTCGATCGATGGCCGACCCTCATGCAGCACAGTATCGTACTTCACCGACGGGCGTGGCGTCCCATTTGTGATTGCAGCCAGTTAGCATTATGACACACAGCCGCACTACATTGATGTAATTGTGAATGCAAGCGTTCACAGAAGCCTTTTCGACGTAATGTTGCAAGTGAGGAATTCGAAGGCCAGGATTTTTGGTTGCGAAGTAGCGGTGAGGAGACGCCCACAGGTCTGCCTGGAAATGTAACGTTCTATTGTTGAATGTCCTTGGGACAGGGCCCATAACGAGCAAGCAATGAATGACATGAATTGAATGGGATGCGCAATAGCGTAGTGGACGATAAGGCAGGACGTTCCCAAGTCCATCTAGCTTCACGACACTACAGATCCGGCCAGGAGCACAGTGGTTTTTGCAGACTGCATTACGCACAGACGCGATGGAAGTTTCACATATTATGTGAGTGAATGTTCATGCGTTTTCATTGCGGGATGAGGGAATGATGAATGGATGCATGGACAGATGATTCCATTTAGGGTCTGCCATGTACATGTGTTTTTTGATTCAATCCCCTTCCCCTGCGCTATGTGATGCAAGGCTGCCATAGTGGGACTTACGTCTATCTGCCCTTGTCGGATCCTCCCTGTCTCGACGCGCCTTCATACACTTGTGTCTAGGCACGTTACTAATCCCATGTCATGGGTTCTATCTTGACGGACGCATGCACAGTAACCGACGTTGCCAATGGTGTATTAACCTCGATTGGTTTCGTTGTGTATCGATACTGATTTAGGGGTGTGTATATTCCTTTGGAGTGGGCTAGCATGCATATGGGTGTGGATTTGGTGTGTTGAATGAAGATAGTGATGCATCATGTGTCCTGTAGTGCAATCGGTTAATTTGTGTTTCATTTTGGTGACAGGTATCTCCTGCCCTATTGCAGATGCCATCTGTACGCCACTCCTCCAGATGGATTTTACTCTCGACACCTGCAGCTTCGGGTGAATCAGTGGAGCACCATTACGATCTTATGGGACGATCGCCAATGGGCCACATGCCCTTACGCTGTTCTGGTGGCTAGGTGCAACATTTCGGCCTTTCAGCTGGACTAGTGCCTGCCTCATGGGACGGACCTGCGGTTCTTGCCGCTTCCATGTTGCCTTTTGGAACGTTGATGTTGGCCCTGTGTGCCATGATGGTACAGGGCGTCACACAAGTGGAAGCTGGTCAATTATTGCAGATGCAGCCCTCGGTGATGATGGATGTTTTGGTGTTATTTTACAAATTGCTGTGAGGCCTTTGTCATTTGGATGTGCATTTAAATTGTATTCCGATATTTGGCGTGTTGCGTTATTCTTTGCAGGTGATGTGGCGATTTTCGATTTGTGGCGGTATGTATTGCGAGATGATCTGCATTGTGTTCCGCCTTCTGAGTTGAGTTGTGTGGTACAGTACTGGCCGCTTTTGCCTACGTAGCACAGTGTGGTCACGGATAGGGGCTGCCATTGTGACTGTTTACATGATGTGCTGTTCAGGGGCGGGGGATTGGCTTTTGGCCGACTGGTGCCTGTCAGCCAGGTCGATTGATGGTATGATGGGATGTTCAGAATGTGGCTGGTCACAGGTGCCTGTGTTTGCGTGCGTTTGTTGGAGGGGGACTGGGGTCATGTCCATTGGAATAGCTTCTGTATTGATGCCATCTGTGCCCTGCAGCTCCCATCGGCCCCTCTTGGGATGTGCCTGGCTGCTCAGTCACTCTGCCAACTTGTGTGGTACATGCTTCTGCTGATGGTTGGTTTGTTTACTGGCAAGAGTACAGGGCTGGTGCAATCCCCCTCAGGATGCTGTTTTGGATGTTGCCTTGCGCTGGTGGCAAGCGATGGGGGACTACTGTTGTTTTGTGTCATGTGTTCTTGATTTCCATTTTGATGTCTTGTACCTTCACATGCCTGTGCTGCATCAGTACGGCTATGGTGACATGCCGTACATGGATGCCCACTCACGGGGCGCTTTGAACACCTGCATGCATTTCTACGTTGGCATGCATGGGTGAATTGTAGATTTCACTGGTTGCATGGTGTGAGTACATTGCGCCTGCCAGGAGTTGTGCAATGTGGCCAGGGAGTGGAGTACAGGCACTCAGTGGGCCATTTACGGTTGGTTCACGATGCCGTATTTCTCGCCATGGCGGGATGGTCCATTCCGCCATGCCTGATGGCGTTAGGTACATGTCCGCTAGGGTCGGAATTGGCGTACCGTTGCACCATGGTGGTGTTTGCGGTTTGGCATGGTGCGCGCGCGCGTGCTTAGTGCAGTTAGCGTTGGCGTTCACTACGGTGTCGCTAATGGCTTCGTACTTTGCGGTGACGGGTCATAGTCGCACCGAGCGCTTTTCGATGGCGGTATTGCTTTTCCGCCATCGTTTTCCCCTTTCCGCCAGGGTCGTAATGAGGGCCAATCTATTATTGTGGGCTATTAAGTCTAATCAACAGATTTCTCCACAGGTGCTTCTCCACGATCCATTTGTAACGACCCGAGGCCTATAAAGGGTTAGTGGGAGAAATATTTGAGGAGTAAATCCGAGATGGTAACGCTCCTGTTTAATCGAAAGCTGGAGAGTGAAGATATGCTATGTGTCCCCCTAAATCTCCTCAACTGTACCCTGCCTTCTACACCTTCTCCCCATCCCAGCTGCTCTGCAAACTCCCACACTCTACCAGTAAACAAGTGGGTCCCCTAAATAGAGCTTTGATTCTTCCTAGCTAGATTTGCGCTTTATAAATCCCATACATTTCATAAAGCACCTGCATATATATCGCAGAAGCAGGCAATCGACTGTCTCAGATACATGCACTCTGTGGTCACCTTGATGAGGTCCGGGTCCCTGCATCAACCTCTTGCACTTCCCAGAATTGAATGTTTTTTAAAGTGTTATGGATCAGTGTACCCCTTTCTCCAACTTATTTATTTTGAGCTGCAAAGTTACTGCATTTCACAGAGGGTGCACTCAAAATAAATAAAATAGGTTGACTGACCCTGCTAAGAAAATTCTTCTTGGCCTTTCTGAAATTATTCATAGATTTGCAGCTTAGTGAAGTGATCTGCTGGCAGGATAGGTTGAACACCTCTTTATGATGTAAATAGCAGCAATAGGCCTGGCAGATAATGAACATAGCCTTAAAATGAACTGCTGATTACACTGAAAGTCAGGGCAGTGGTGGGATGGCCTATAGTGAACTATGGTGATTTCCCAGTAGGCCCCTGTACCCTGGGCCTCTTTTGTTTGGTACACTTTTTTTATTTCCACATGTTCTCAAAGGAAAAGGGTTAGGTTTGCTGTGAATGTGTAATTTGGGGCCACTTTGAAAATTATTTCCAGGGCATCTTTTGGTTTCCAGTCCAGCCCTGAACAAGAGGTACAAGGCAGGGAGGTCCCCTTTTCCCCCCTCATCTTCGCCCTCTCCAGGGAGCCATTCGCAAATAGAACTTGCCACAACACAGCAATCCAGGGCTTGGAAATCAAAGGCCAAGCCTATAAAGCAGCCATATACACCGACAACGTCCTCTTAACACTGGCCCAACCCAAGGAGTCCATAAAAACTCTGTGGACGGAACTGAAGGAATTCGGGGAGGCATCAGGATTCCAGGTCAATCTCTCCAAATCCACAGCATTGAGTATCAACCTCCCTCGAACGCTGACAATAGCGCTGGAAAAGGACTACCAAATTCTTTGGGCGAAAAGGCAGTTGCCCTATTTAGGGATCCAGCTACCAGTTACACACAATAAAATATATAAAGCAAACTTCCCGCCACTCCTCAAAGAACTCAAAAGCGACCTAATTCGCTGGCAAAAACAGGAAATCTCCTGGTTTGGGACAATCACGGCTCTAAAGATGAACTTAATTCCCAGATTGCTATATCACTGCTCAGCCTTGCCCACCACCATTCCGAAACAAGCGGTGCAGAAGTCGCAGAGGAGCATCATGAAATATATATGAGAAGGAAAACAGCCACGAATTCCTAGGAAGATTATGCTCCGAGGACGGGGGTTGGGAGGCCTAGGAGTACCAGACGTTGAGAGATATATCCTGGCAGCGCAGCTCTCGCAGGCCTTCGCCTGGTCCGCCGCTATCTCGAAACCCCGTTGGCTGGAGCTGGAGGAGGCCTGGAGCCCAGTCCCGATAGTCTCACTGCCACATATGAAAAGACCCAGCGACCGAGCTGGCACGCAGCCCCTGTCCGCGACCGAAAACACAGTGACAAACTGGAGGAAAGCGGCACGACAGTGGAATAGCTGAAGCATAGTAGGCCCACTCACACCGATCTGGATGAACCCGGAATTCTCTCCGGGCACTAACCCCAATAATTTTCAGAAATGGAAAGGAGGACTAGAGAGGTTGCAAGACTTCTTTGAAGAGGGAAAACCTGTGGACTTCGAAGCCTGCAAGGCGAAATTCAAAGTTCCTGAAGCAGAGAGGTTCGAATATTCACAGCTTAGACACTGGCTCTCAAGCAGTATCATGAAAATCCTCGGAAGCAGAGACCTGACAGCCCTAGAGCGAACCCTCACAGCGATACCCCCTAAGGGTAGAATATCAACCCTCGACAGAACTGACCCAACCTGCAAAGAACCATACATGCTCAGATGGGAGAAAGATATAGGGAGGCCCATTGAACCGGAGGAATGGGACCACATCTGGACTAGAGCGCACAGAAGTTCCAAATGCGTAACTAACAAGGAGGGGGCATTCAAAGTATGCTATAGGTGGTATCGAACTCCAGAGACGCTCAATAATTGTAACCCCGCAATTCCCCCACTGTGTTGGAGAGGGTGCCCAGACAAAGATACACTGTACCACCTACTATGGACATGCCCCAAGGCTACCGAATTCTGGAAAGCAGTATTAGTCCAAGTCAACACAATCACGGGCCTCACAATCCCATGGGATCCTGGTATAGTCCTTCTGGGAGCAAGCAACGACGGCCAATTCCCTCTATCGGGCCACAGAGCAGAACTATGCACCCACCTACTGAGGGCAGCTACAATCTCAGAAGGTCCGGCAGTACAGATGTGGTGGATAAAGTGATGGGACATAATAGCAGCCAAGAAAATAACAGCCCTCCGGTTTGGGAACAGAGACAAATTTCACCAAACCTGGGCCCCATTCCTGGACTACACACAGAAATACCCAGGCCTGGCCCGACAGCCTCCCTCCCTCCGATGGATGGACTAATATGATTAAAGAGAAGGCCGGAAGTACAGGACACAAGCCACAGACAAGGGAAGCCAGCAGTAAAGACATAACGGCCCGGAACTACCTCAGCCCTCCCCCCATCCCCCGACTCTCACGCTAGCTGGAGCACATACAAACTTATGAAGACTCGGTACCATGCAGGTCCATTCTGCTCCCGATGCACTTTTGCAGTCCAAACAGCGTTCGCTGGTTCTGACTCCTGATATACAACCCATCGTCTCCCCTCCCTCCTCCTCCCCCCCCATCGTCCCCACTGAGACTTTACAGTCTTGTTGTTTTTGTTCATGCTTATTGCCTTTTGTAATAACAAGCAACTGAGCGCTGTTTTCGGTGCATGGAATATAATGCCGTAATGCCTGTTTGCTTGTAGAAAACCAATAAAAAGAAATTTGGAGAAAAAAAAGATCGGGGTCTGTAGTGATTACTGCAGGATTCCAATATGTATTGATTAGGAGAATCCTTGACGGTATTCCGGACTCAACTGGGGTCTTCTGGTCCTGCCATTGAATCAGGACTGCTTGAATTAGAACTGTTGTTACTAATATTACTTTTAGGGATAGACCACTGCCATATCGAATTGCAATCAGAAGGCCTGCAGAAGGCCTCCCCTTGGATCCTTTGACGGCTAGTGAAAACGCTAATTCGTATCCATCAATATTCGGTTTTGTCCTCAACCAGGTCTCTTGCAGACACAGAATGTCATACTTTCCCAAGTTGACCTCAGAATTCGTTGTAAGATGGCCAAAACCACGAGTATTCCAGGAACCCATCACTATTTTTTCAGCCCCTCTTAGAACGTCTCCTATAGTTCTTTCCACTCTGGGCGTGGCCATCACTATCTTGTTTTAGTGACTAAATGGATTTCTTCTCCTGGTGGATCCTAGAAGTCCAAGTCTAGTTTTTCAGCTCTTTTTTTGAGTCTTTGGCCCAGTTGTCGGCCACCCTGATGTTAGTGGGTACTTTTTTTACTTCAATTTCACCCTGGTCATATGCTTCCGACCTCCGGGAGAAGGGCCCTTTAGGATATCTCTGCAAATCATTGCTACGTGGTTCCCTTTCTTCGTTATTTTTGGAATGCCATCTCTGTCCCGCCCACTCCCAATCGATCTTGTTACTCCTGTGCCTTCTCTCCACAGTTTTTCCAGCGCAATAAACTTTCTTTTCGACGTACTCAGGAAGTCGTACTTCCGGAGAGCAATGTCTTCTAGGAGATCTTGAACCATTCCTTGTTGATTTTAGGTTTAGACTGTTCCCACTGGGTTTTGATATCTTGTTTTTGATTGCCTACTCCTTTATAATTTTCCCTTGAATCTTCTCTTGACAGGTCGATAAGATCGAATCCTAGTTTTGTGAAGATCTGGTTTGAATTTCCAAGTATATATTTTAGTTTTGTTGATACTATATACAGATATGAACAAACCTTTCTCCCTTGCTGCATAGGCTCCACAATCTTTATTTCATCTGAGTGTAGACGTCTCAAGCTCGAAATTTTTGCACAAAGCTTCATTATGGTACGTCGATTCAAAATCAGGTTGTCTTTTTTTTATTTGAAATTCTCGTTAATTTGAAAGCTTGAGTGTCCTGAATTTTAGCCTCATCCTCCCTCCTTTTTTCTCGTTGGTATGATGAGGGTTTTTCCCTTTCACTTCGAGAATGTGGACTATTGCATTTCTGATTTTGATATTCCTTTTCCTCCTTTTCTCTATGTTTTAGTCCAGCACAACTTCGATCAAGATAGTCCCTTAATAACTTTTTCTGTTCATTCATTTTTCTCTTTGGGGGGTGGTCTAGAACGCCCTCTCTCTCCCATCCATCTATTTCCAGATCGACTGTTTTCTTTGGGGCTATAAGCACCTTTGTTAATTTTGACTCTGTGTTCTCCTGGCCCCCGGTGGACACTGTTAATATGGGTCACTGATCGCTTTCTATCCTTTTGCTGGCTGGGCAATGCCCTGAATTCTCGCCTTATAATCTTTTTTTCTGGTTCCCGAGCTCATCCCTTATCCAGTGGAGATGTTGCTTTTCTTTTCATCTGGGCCGGGGGTATCAGCTCTGACTCGGAGTCTTCTATTGTATATAGACTCATCTCCATTAAATCCACTGATGAATCATTTACATCCTCGTCCGAGTTACTGGGTGATTTCCTTTACGTTCGATTAGGGATCTGTATAACTTTTTTTGAATCTTGGGCTTTTTGTGAATCTTGGGCTCCTCTACCTGCAACTTTAAGAAAAACCGCTTTTGCTTCCTTTGTACCATATTTTCTTTTTTTTAAACTTTTGATTATTGGCAGAAAGTTAAGACAGGCACAGCACAGATTACATAGCAATAAGCAAGCAACATAACATCATTCAAAGACAGTACAACGTGACTATATCCGACATCCCTGGTTGGGGACGGTGGACGGCTTGGAGAGGCGCAAAAAGAAAAAAGGAAGGAGAGTCACACTTCACATGGTATGTTGGGCTGTGCTGGTGGGGGGGTAAACCTCCATTCCACTTCGTCTCTATTGTTCAGGTAGCTACAGAATTCTGACCACACGTTTTTGGGGCGTGATGACATTGGTAGGGATCCAATGTATTCTTCTTCACACATTTGTACCCAGGTAAGGGCTTTCAGCCACATCATGAAGGTGGGGGGGTTATGGCGCTTCCATCATTGCAATATGCATCCTTTGGCAATGATGACACTTACATTTAAGAATTTTGACATTTTCCTTACATTTTCCCCAACCCAGATACCGAACAACAGGGCTAGTGGGTCCAGATCCACTGGGGAACCAATTATTTCGGAGAGCGCCTCCGCCACGGCCACCCAGAATGTGTTTAGCGCAGCGCAGGACCAGAACATGTGTATGTGATCTGCTTCGCTGGACTTGCATTTGGGGCATGTGTGAGTCGGGGTGTGTGTAAATTTCGCTACTCTGTACGGTGTGTAATAGAGCCTGTTGAGGAGTTTGAATTGTATGCAGCAGAATCCATTTCAAGCTCCCTAGCCTATGCTTCTCGTGGTTTGAGAGATGAGTCCACTGTTTTCTCCAGCTGCATTTTGTACGAAGTAGATATTATGCCCCTGCCGCCTGCGGAGTTTGCTATATATTGGAGTTCAGGTGAGTCTGGGGGTTCGTCTGGGTACGAGGGCCACATAGCTCGTACCGCTGCTCTAAGCCTGTAGTACTGTAGCACCTTGAGCAGAGAGTTGAATTGTTCTGGTCGCCCTGTTTGAGGGGTAACGAACGTACCATCAGGGAAGAGGTCAGTTAGGGCTTGATAGCCCAGATTTTCCCAGTGTGGCAAGAGGTGTGGTTCGTGTGTGGGGGGGGAGTCCGGGAAATTGCCATATGGGAAGCCACTTATAGTATGGGTGTTGCTCGTGCTCGGGGCGCAGGATGCTATTCCAAGCCCTGATCGTGGTGGCCACCGGGTCGGCCTGGGCGTCTGTTTGGAAAGTGCGGTGCAGTAATAAGGTCATGAGGTTGGTCCCACCCCCAGCCAGTTTCTCAAGTTTTACATGCAGGGCGGATTCTGGAACGTGTACCAATGGGTGGCGTGTTGGGCCTGTGCCGCGTTCCAGTACAGATGGAGGTCTGGGGCTGTGAGCCCCCCTTTATCATAGGGTAAAGTCATGTGTTGCCACTTCTTGTGGACCGAACCAGAGTGCCAGAGAAATTGGGCGCACTCCGAGTGGAGCCTCTTAAAGTATTGCTTCCCGGGACAGACTGGTACGTTAGCGAAGATGTAAAGGAGCTTGGGGACCACTATCATCTTTATTAGGGAGAGTCTGCCCGCAAGGGATAGCTGTAGATTGCGCCATTTGGAGAATTTGGACACGACAAGCTGTGCCATAGCCTTGTAGTTGTCCGCTAGTAATGAAGATTTGGTTAGCGACACCTGCACCCCGAGATACCTGATACCACCCGGGGACCAGCGTAGGGGGTACTCACATGCCGGTTGTTGAGTTGCTATAGTAAGAGGGAAGATTTCTGATTTATAATAGTAGATGGTGAAGCCTGAGTACGTGCCTATTTTGGTAATGTCGCGAATGATCGGGTCTAGATATGTGGAGGGGTTTCTGACGTACAAGAGTATGTCATTCGTGTAAAGTGAGACGATTTGCGGCGTGTCCTGTAACCGAATGCCTTTATTGATGTGACGCCCTCTTACATGATCAGCCATGGGTTCGATAGCGAGCGCAAAAAGGATGGGGGAGAATGGACATCCCTGGCGAGTACCTCAGTGTAGCGTGAAAGGAGAGGAGGGAACAGAGTTTACAAGCACCCTGGCTAGTGGACCCGTGTATAGAAGTTTTATATAGGAGATCATATTTGGCCCAACTCCCATTTTCTTCAGCACGGCCCATAGGTATTGCCATGCGACCATATCAAAAGCTTTTTGGGCATCTAGTGTTACCGCCACAGCATCAGCGTTCGGATCAATTCTGGACATCACATTAAATAGGCTGCGGATGTTAAGTGCCGTGGATCGACCGGGAACGAATCCACTTTGGTCAGCATGGACCATATGGGGCATGAATGGGAGAAACCTGTTTGCAATTATCTTGGCAAAGACTTTCATGTCAGTGTTAATAAGGGATAGGGGCCTGGAGGACCTGCACTTGTCTGGGGGTTTCCCAGGTTTGGGGAGGACTGTTATTAAGGCTTCTCTTAAGGATGAGGGGAGGATGTTTAATCGAAGTGATTCGGCCCAGACCCCGTGTAAAGCAGGTGCTAGTATGGCCACGTATTCCTGATAGAACTCAGAGGTGAGCCCATCTGGGCCAGATCACCTGGACTATCTCATCCAAGGTGAACGGAGTGTCAAGTCGTTCCCTGGTGTCCTGGGAGATAAGGGTCATAGGAATGCTTTCCAGCAGGTCATCCAAGTCCTGGGCTGAGTGTTCAGGCTGGGGACCATATAGATTGGCATAAAAGCTGGCGAATGTGCCTAGAATGGATTGGTCCGACCAGTGCCTTAACCCTTTTTCGTCTATAATGCTATCAATTCGGGTCTTACCAACCTCCGCACGCACCAGCCTGGCCAGGGTTCTACCCGGTCTGCCTCCCTCCCCATATTTACGGGCAGCAACTGGGCAAGCATAGTATCACACCTCACTCAAGGCATGCGACTCAAACTGTTCCAGTTCTGTTCTGATCTTAGCTAGGGTCACTGGGGTCGGTGTGGATAGGTACTCCTGTTCTAGGGCTTTAAGCTTGGTTTCAGAGTTGTTTAGGGCATGCCTTATAGATTTCAGGACTCTGGCTTCCTTAGAGATGCACATCCCTCTGATGTAAACCTTAAATGCCTCCCATCTGATCCCTTCAGGTGTGTCAGGTTATTTTCAAAGAATGTGGTTATGTCCGCTAGGATCTCAGCTTTAAAGACAATGTCAGATAGGGCGGCAGATTTAAAGCACCAGGCGGGTCGTGGCGACATTTTGTTGCCAAGTTGGATCTGTAGTAGCACAGGGGAGTGGTCAGATAGCGTGCGTGCGAGGATCCTGACATCTAAAACCCTACCCACATGGTTATCAGACAAGAGGAACAGATCTATTCTTGAGGAACTGTCATGTACCGTTGAATAGAAAGTGTAGTCCCTTTCATGGGGATGGAGCGTTCTCCATATATCATGTAGATTCAGGGAGTGTAACGCTCACCTGATTCCCGTAGAGGCGCCGGTCTTGCCTGGGCGTATACCGTATCTTCAAAGGTGATGTGTAACACACGGCTGGCTCTTTGGGCTGGACCTCTGTGCACTGTATGTCTGACTTGAAGGGTAAGATGTCTGCAGATAGAAAATATGGGATTAAGGAACTGGGTTATTGAATGTCTCTCTCTTCTTCCCTTTCTCTTCTCCTGTAGAACCCCAAAGGTTAACTCTCTCACCTTAGGTAAGTGAACGCCGTGCTCTCCATCTGCCTTGGGGCAGGGTGCTGTAACCAGTTTCTTCACTGGATAAGGGGAGCAGGCCTCTTGACTTCAGAGGACTGCTGTCCGTCGTTTACTGCACGAACGGTAAGTTTCGAGTAATTCTAATGTCTTTAAAGTCTTTAGTAATGATGTTTCTTGTTTTGCAGGGTTCCGGCGATGGCGGATGACGGGCTGAAGTGAGTTGAAGATGGAGCCCGTGTGATGAATAGAAGCGCCTGGAAGCACGTAAGTAAGCGCTTGTTGCCTGCTTCACGATGCGCTCTGTCTTTTTATTTTGCAGGTACAAGTTCGGAGCGGCTGCAGGGTGCCGGAATACCCACTGGGTTAGATGTAGAAAGGAGTAATGGCACGTGAGTATTAAAGTTCCCCAATGTCTTTAAACACACCTTGTTTTGTCTTTCAGATGCGGGATGCAGCGCCGAAGGCCTCCGGAGCGTGCGAAGAGTTGGTAAGCTTTTGTCTTTCAGGTGCCGGAATGCAGTGTGAAGACCTCCGGAGCGCACGAAGAGTAGGTAAGCCTTTGTCTTTCAGATGCCGGAATGCAGCGCGAGGCGTTGGTGACAGCTGATGGACCAGGTAAGAGAAGAGCTGTCACTGAAGCCCGTAATGCTAACCTGTTCTTTCTTGTCTTTATAGGTGTTGCTGAAGACTGGATTCAGGATGGTAAGCCTTTTTCCTTAGGCCCAGGATCAGATGCAGAAGACACGATGAGCGTTCTGCTGCAGAGGATGCAGAATAACGCAAAGCAAGATTCATCCATCGGGTGTGGTTTAAATAGCCTCCTGTAGTGCTTAGGTGTCTCCTTCCACAGCCACGCCTAGGTAAGAAAAGAGTTCCTGCTTTCCAGAAGAGTTCCAGTGTTCTGAATCTAGGGAGTGGCTCCTGCCCCACCCAACAGGAAAAGTAGTTCCAAACAGAAGAGGATCAGAGGCTCAACTGGCAGGCAAGTAAGCAGCATGGTCTGCTGCAGGTAAGTCCACCCAAGCATTATGAGCCCGGCGCTTCCAGCGCTGGGACTGGGCATATTTATGAGCCTGGTGCCACTGGCGCCAGGACTGGGTCCAAAAGGTCCCAATTGGGACTGGTTGGCACTCAGAACCTGGGTTATGGATCTGCTTCCAAGGGAGTTGGGAAAACCCTGACCTTTTGGAAGCAGAGATCATGACAGTACCCCCCCTCAAGGCCCCTCCCAAACCGGGCTTCTCCGGGGGTTTTGGCTTGTCAGGAAATGTTCGGTGAAATCTTTTGATTAGGCGAGGAGCGTGGACATATTCAGCAGGTTCCCAGGATCTCTCTTGGGGGCCGTAGCCTTTCCAGTCAATTAGGTAAAATAGTTTAGATTTGGAGATCTTGGAGTCCAGAATGCTTTTGACTTCAAACTCGAGTTCTCCATCAACTAGGATAGGTTTTGGAGATTTAGTTAGTCGGGTTTGAGGTTGCACGGGTTTTAATAGAGAGACGTGGAAGACCGGATGTATCTTCATGTGCGGGGGCAAGTCCAACTTGACCGCTACTAGGTTTACTATGGTAGTGATGGAATAGGGACCAAGGTATCTTGGGTTGAATGTGCGTGGCCCTTTTAGAGGTAGATATTTGGTGGATAACCAGACTTGATCCCCTACTTGATATTGAGGAGCTTCCTTCCGATGTTGATCTGCTCCTTTCTTGTATTGTTCTTTAGCCCTTTGAAGGTGAGAAACAGCTTCCTTAAAGGCTTGGGTGATTGTAGAATGCAGGTAGTCTACTGATGGTGTTTCAAGATCTTGGAGGGGATCCAACTCCGAGGTTCGAGGGTGACTGCCGTACAAAAGAAAAAACGGGGTTTTCCCAGTTCCCGAATGGACAGAGTTATTGTAGGCATATTCGGCTATCCAAAGGATGTCTTTCCAAGTTTTTTCAGTTTGTTGCAGCATGCAGCGTAAATACTGTTCCAGAGTTTGATTGGTCCTCTCGGTTTGTCCGTCGGTCTGAGGGTGGTGACTGGTCGATAGTCTCACATCAATTTGAGCCGACCGACAGCAACTTCGCCAAAAATGAGAAATAAATTGACTACCTCAATCCGAAATTAGAACCGAAGGAAAACCGTGCAGTCGGACGATGTTTTCGAGAAATTCTCTGGCCAGAGTTGCTGCTGTTGGCAAGCCTTTGAGCGGAATGAAATGCGCCATCTTGGAGAATAAGTCCACGATTACTAGAATCGTATTGTATCCGGAGCATGGAGGTAGATCGGTGATGAAGTCCATAGAAAGCGTATGCCAAGGGCGAGGTGGGATGTCAATAGGGCGTAAGAGGCCTGCTGGTCTTTCCTTTTGACTCTTGTTTTGGGCGCATACTCCACAGGACATTATAAAGTCTCTGATATCTTTTTTCCAAGACGGCCACCAGAAGTAGCGCTTGATCTTTTCTGAGGTCTTGGCCATACCGGGATGTCCTTCCATTAACGAATCGTGATAACAAGAGATTACTTTTTTCTGTAAATCTGTGCTGGGTAGGTATAATCGTTCTTGGAAATACAATAAGTTGTCCTTTACTGCAAAGTCCTTTCCCTGCAGATGCCAATTATGTTTGTCTGCTGGAGTTACAAGTTGCCTGGCTTTATCCTTAACTTCCTCTATGGATTCTGTGGCGATTACACCCAGAATTCTTTGTTCGGGAATGATTGGTACAGGTTTAGGGTTGATCAAGTGTTCTTCCACTCCTATCCGAGAAAGGGCATCAGCTTTACCATTCTTTGTACCAGGTCAATAGGTAATTATGAAGTCAAACTCAGCAAAGAATAATGCCCAACGGAGTTGTCTAGAGGATTGGGCTTTTGCGGTTTTCAAATATTGCAGGTTTCGGTGATCCGTAATCACAGTAACGGTGTGTCGGGCCCCCAGCAGATAATGCCGCCAAGCCTTAAAGGCAGACTTGATAGCCAGAAGTTCCTTGTCAGTAATCGTGTAATTGATTTCAGGAGGCGAGAATTTGCGGGACCAAAATGCCACGGGATGCAACTGATTGGTTACCGGGTCCTTTTGTGATAGAACTGCCCCCATGGCAAGGCTTGAAGCATCAGTTTCCACGATGTAGGGGAGTTCGGGGCGAGGGTGTTTTAAGATTGGTGCAGAGATAAATTTAGTCTTCAAATCCTGGAAAGCTTGTTCCGCCTCGGTAGACCATTCAAAACGTTTGTTTTTCTTTAACAAGGCAGTGATGGGCTGGACTATTCGAGAGAATTCGGGGATAAACCTGCGGTAAAAGTTAGCAAAGCCTAACATGCTTTGCACACCTTTTACGGAGGATGGTGATGGCCATTTGAGAACTGCATCGACCTTCTTTGAATCCATACGCACTCCGCCAGGTGATAATATGAATCCCAAGAATTCAACTTCAGTCACGTTGAAAACACATTTTTCCAACTTAGCGAAAAGTTTGTGTTGACGCAATCTTTCGAGGACCATTTTCACGTGTTTCTGATGTTCAGATTCCGATGAAGAATAAACGAGGATGTCGTCAATGTAAACAACAACACACACATCTATGAGCTCTCTGAGGACATCGTTCATAAAATATTGAAAGGCGGCCGGGGCATTGCAAAGTCCGAAGGGCATGACCTGATATTCAAATAGCCCATACTTGGTGCGGAAGGCCGTCTTCCATTCATCGCCCTCTTTTACTCGTACCAAGTGGTAAGCTCCTCTAAGATCCAGCTTTGTATATATGCATGCTTTTCTGACTTGGTCCAGGAGTTCAGGGATCAAAGGTAACGGATATCTATTCTTAACGGTGATCTGGTTCAGGGAGCGATAATCTATACAAGTTCTAAGGTCTCCTTCCTTTTTTGGAACGAAGAACAAAGCTGAAGAAGCAGGGGACTTGGAAGGACGAATAAACCCATTTGCCAGGTATTGATCCAGGTATTGTCGAAGGTGAAGGTTCTCAGGCTCGGTGAGGGCATAAATTCTACTACAAGGAGGAGTAGATCCAGGTATCAGGTCTATCTGGCAGTCATAAGACCTATGAGGAGGTAGAGAGTTAGCCTGATCCTTCCGGAAAACATCTTGGTATTCTAGGTATTCGGGAGGTAACTGGGGAGTCTCTGAAGAAATTGCTGCCAGTGCAACACCAGGTGGAGGGTGACAAGTAGAGACACATTCTGGAAACTGGACCGTTCTTGCTCGCCAATCGATCAGAGGATTGTGTTTCTCTAACCAAGGTATTCCTAGAATAATCTGAAACTGAGGGACCTTGATCACATCGAACACGATCTTCTCATGGTGTCCATCTTGACTTACTAGCGTCACCTCTTGAGTGGTATGCGTTACTGGCCCGGAGGCTATCTCCGTACCATCCACCGTAGTAATGACGTCCTTTACAGCCTTGGGACAAAGAGTTAGATCCATCCTCAAAACCATTTCATGATCCACATAATTGCCGATGGCACCGCTGTCGACGTAAGCTTCAATTGCATGTAATCGATCCGGATTATCAGGGCTAATGAGGACCATAGGTATCACGAAATGCGAGGTCAAGGAACTGGTTTTCACGCTCGGCAAGAGGACCTCTATTCTTGTCGGGCGAGGTCGTTTCCCTGCTCAGAGTTTGTAACTTTGGTAACTGCAGCTCCTACTGCCTTCTTGGCAGGTTTCACCGGACAGTCTCAAAGAAAGTGCCCTGAGTTTCCGCAATAGAGGCATAATTGCAACTGTTTTCTCCTTTCCCGCTCCTTTTGTGTTAGAGGACCTTTCAGACCCCCTATTTGCATGGGTTCCCCGGAGTCTACTCCTTTGGAAGGAGTTGGCGGTTTGGAAAATACTCAAGCATCAAACTTGGAACGATCGGCCTTCCTGTTCTGCAGTCTGTGATCTATTTGAACGACTAAGTCTATATAGTCCAAACAATCTTGTGGGGGATTCACTACTTGGGCTAACACATCTTTGAGCTCTCCACGTAGACCTCTATAAAACAGCGTAATCCTTTTGTCCTCAGGCCATTGAGTTTCCACTATCAGTCTGTTGAAAGACGCAATATAAGCCAAAAGGTCTTGATTACCTTGTCGCAACGAAAGAAGCTCATTGTCCAAGGCCTGCCCCTGTGAATGTCTTGCGAACAGTTTTTCCATACTGAGCTGAAAAGCTTGAAAATCATGGAGGACCGGATCATCTTGATTTACTAGAGGGATCGACCAGTCTGCCGCATTGCCACTAAGGTACGAAAGCACGAAAGCTACTTTAGCTTGATCAGTTGGAAAGGCTGCTGGCCGGCATAAGAAATGCAACCGGCACTGATTGATAAATACTGCAAACCTCTTTGGGTCACCAGAAAATCGTTCGGGCGGAGCCACAGGTACATTCCCAGGTAGGTTGATCTGCACTGGATTCATAGAGGATGTAGAAGGAAGATTTCCCCCAGATGCGGGTAACGGGGTCTGTCCGGCTTGTGACTGTAGCAATTGTCTAGCGAGATCATCTGTTCGCTCCTTGGAAATAATCAGTTCCCTTCTTAGAGCGTTCGTTTGCTGACGGGCTGCATGCACTTCTGCCCTTAGTTCCCCAAGTAACTGGGCTAGCTGGTCGGTATCCGAGGTTTCCATAGCGCCTGGACGGGAGTTTTGTGGTAGGCTTTGCGTTCTGTAACGCTCACCTGATTCCCGTAGAGGCGCCGGTCTTGCCTGGGCGTATACCGTATCTTCAAAGGTGATGTGTAACACACGGCTGGCTCTTTGGGCTGGACCTCTGTGCACTGTATGTCTGACTTGAAGGGTAAGATGTCTGCAGATAGAAAATATGGGATTAAGGAACTGGGTTATTGAATGTCTCTCTCTTCTTCCCTTTCTCTTCTCCTGTAGAACCCCAAAGGTTAACGCTCTCACCTTAGGTAAGTGAACGCCGTGCTCTCCATCTGCCTCGGGGCAGGGTGCTGTAACCAGTTTCTTCACTGGATAAGGGGAGCAGGCCTCTTGACTTCGGAGGACTGCTGTCCGTCGTTTACTGCACGAACGGTAAGTTTCGAGTGATTCTAATGTCTTTAAAGTCTTTAGTAATGATGTTTCTTGTTTTGCAGGGTTCCGGCGATGGCGGATGACGGGCTGAAGTGAGTTGAAGATGGAGCCCGTGTGATGAATAGAAGCGCCTGGAAGCACGTAAGTAAGCGCTTGTTGCCTGCTTCACGATGCGCTCTAACTGTCTTTTTATTTTGCAGGTACAAGTTCGGAGCGGCTGCAGGGTGCCGGAATACCCACTGGGTTAGATGTGGAAAGGAGTAATGGCACGTGAGTATTAAAGTTCCCCAATGTCTTTAAACGCACCTTGTTTTGTCTTTCAGATGCGGGATGCAGCGCCGAAGGCCTCCGGAGCGTGCGAAGAGTTGGTAAGCTTTTGTCTTTCAGATGCCGGAATGCAGTGTGAAGACCTCCGGAGCGCACGAAGAGTAGGTAAGCCTTTGTCTTTCAGATGCCGGAATGCAGCGCGAGGCGTTGGTGACAGCCGATGGACCAGGTAAGAGAAGAGCTGTCACTGAAGCCCGTAATGCTAACCTGTTCTTTCTTGTCTTTATAGGTGTTGCTGAAGACTGGATTCAGGATGGTAAGCCTTTTTCCTTAGGCCCAGGATCAGATGCAGAAGACACGATGAGCGTTCTGCTGCAGAGGATGCAGAATAACGCAAAGCAAGATTCATCCATCGGGTGTGGTTTAAATAGCCTCCTGTAGTGCTTAGGTGTCTCCTTCCACAGCCACGCCTAGGTAAGAAAAGAGTTCCTGCTTTCCAGAAGAGTTCCAGTGTTCTGAATCTAGGGAGTGGCTCCTGCCCCATCCAACAGGAAAAGTAGTTCCAAACAGAAGAGGATCAGAGGCTGAACTGGCAGGCAAGTAAGCAGCATGGTCTGCTGCAGGTAAGTCCACCCAAGCATTATGAGCCCGGCGCTTCCAGCGCTGGGACTGGGCATATTTATGAGCCTGGTGCCACTGGCGCCAGGACTGGGTCCAAAAGGTCCCAATTGGGACTGGTTGGCACTCAGAACCTGGGTTATGGATCTGCTTCCAAGGGAGTTGGGAAAACCCTGACCTTTTGGAAGCAGAGATCATGACAGGGAGTCCATGTGTATGAGGAGTCGTTTGGCCGCTCGAGTTGTGGCTCTGCGAGTGGTCGTTTTTCTGTCTAGGACATTGTCAAGTATCAAATTCATGTCACCCTCCCATATGATGGGGACCTCTAGATATCTCATAAGAATGGCGGTCACTTTGTCAATAAACTCGGGGGGAGTCAGTGTTGGGCGCGTATGAGTTGACCAGCAAGCATTCTTCGTGAGCCAAAGTGCAGTGAAGAATCACATATCTGCCTTCTGTGTCGATGTGTGGAGTATGAAGTTTACCGACTTGTGGATGAGGGTCAGAACTCCCGTAGCTTGGGTGGAGTATTGGGTATAGTATCTGTTGAGGCCCCAGGCCTGTGCTACGTTTGATGATAAGTGTTTCAGACCGTGTGTCTCCTGCAATAGGAGGACCATAACCCCGTGTCTTTGTGCATAAGCCGCGATCCTACGAGACTTGGTGAAATTCGTCAGCCCCCGAACATTCCATGTCATCATTTTAATCGCCATATAGATAACTCACGGGACATCCCTAGCAAAGGATCTGTCTCTGACAAACGCCATGTGTGCTGCAGTGGCATAAGAGTGCCTCCCTTTAGAACCGGTCCCAACTTTCCCACCATTTTGTATATAACATACCCCAACTTCTTCACCCCCCACCCTCACCGCCCTGCACAAACTAGCAGTGTGTAGATACCCACCCTTAAAGTAAACAACTGCGTGCCATCCCCAACTCGGCAGCGCCTGAGAAATTGCCCAACCTGGGCTAAAACACAAACATTTAGACTCAGAGGGTATTGCAACTGCAGTGGGGGCTGCCGCTGCCGATCTGCCCACATGTATTAATACAAGTTTCGATAATACAACATAAATCTGAAGGTCGGCTGATGAAAGTAAGGTTGCAAAGCGATGATACGCATAATCTAGGGTATCAAGGTCATAGCCAGAACTGCCGTGAGCCAGTACATGATGGCGAAGCTTGGCATACAGTGTACAGGCCCCATTGGCATTGTTACCAGGCGAGCTAGAGGCGTGCCCCCCCAGGGAGCAGCGTTTCCAATATGTTAGTGTAGGGCCACGGGAGGCTCGCAGTGGGACAATGAGGGGGGACCTTTAGCCACACGGGGGAGTCAATGGCCAGTTCACCACAGCTAATGGGGATTCACAAGAGGAGTCCATGCGTCTGGCATTAGTCGACATCCATCGGTACTTGCGGGGGTCCACCAGTGGGATCTGAGCCTCAATGAACTTAACCGCCTCATCAGGGACTGTAAAAAAGTAGAGTTTGTTGCGGTGGGTGAATTTTAGACGCGCAGGGAAAAGCATTGCATATTCGATTTTCCTGTCCCCTAACATCTTTTTCACTCCCCCGAATTGGCGTCTCTCCATCTGCACACTGACCGAGAAATCCAGGAAATTCCTGATGATGTTTGAGTCGAGCCCTTCCCCTTCTCTCTGGCCAAGCGGAGTATGTGGTCCCTGTCCTTATAACTCAGCAGTTTAGCGATTATAGGTCTGGGAAAGTCTCCTGGTTTAGGCCGGGGTGCCAGGGAGCGATGTGCTCTTTTTACTGTGAAGAATGGTGAGAGCTCGGGGTTGTCAAGGAGGTCTTTGATGAGTTGTTCGAACGCCGGTTCCATGCGGCCCTTCAGTGCAGCTTCGGGAACCCCAACTATGCGAATGTTATTTCTTCGGGACCTCGATTCAAGGTCGTCGCACTTAGCTTTGACCTGTTTCATGTCTCGGACGAGCTCTGTGACTGTGTTTTGTAGGGCATGAACGCAGTCTTCATTAGTACCTATTCTTTGCTCTGCCTCGGTGATCCTGGCCCCATGCTGGTCAATTTTTGCTTTCAGGGAGGCTACATTCGCATTGATGTTGTCCAACTTTTCATGGAAGGCAGCTAAGATTTTCGCCATAGATTCCATCATCACAGATCGGTCTGGTTGCGGGTGGACCGCAGGGCCCCACCATCCTCATGTGTCGCAGAAGAGGACGCCTGGTCAGTACCAGGCGCCGCCCTGGCAAACCTGTCCATAGCGCCTACTTTAGTGACAGCCCGCGCCTTGCTGGGCATTGCTGTGGCAGGAACAGCGACTGATTCGCCAGGGACAATGATGGCCGGAGAGTGGGTCTCCGAAGGCCGGACAAAGGCGCAGCCCGTAAGTAGCTCCAGCTCAGTAGGATTAGTATTGACCAGGCAGAGCGGGGGAGGTCCGCATGCAGCGCGGCAGCGATGGCGGGGCCGCCACAGGAGAAGAGGCACCAGGGGAGCGCAGGACGCTGGGTTCAGTGAGTTCTGTGCAATCAAAGTCTCTTCGAGGTATGCTTGGGTGTAAAGGACAATGAGGTGTTAGGGAGACAGGAGTGGGGCCGTAAACTCGCTGGTGTGCCCTTTTCTAGAGTGGGGAACTCGCCCGGCGCTGGCCCCCACAACGTCGCAGTTTCAAATCAGGTGAACCACGGCACATGGATATTTGGAGGCTCATTGGACGAGGCCAGGCTGGATGCTATTCTTCCCAAACGTAAATGGTGGCCAAGCGGCGGCGAACCCCAGGCTCCAGCGGCTGCAGCGTGTCCTGGGTGGAGAGATTCCGTGGGGGAGCAGGGAAGCTTCCGTGGAGTCGTTCCTTCAAATGGGGAGTGGGTAGCGGGTAGTTCAAGGGCCCCCCCCTTGGACGGAGGGGCAAAGTTTAGATCACTACACCCACCTTGCAGCCTCCAGGGCAGCTGGGCCCATATGTTTACCGAGGAGGCCGCGCTTCACCCGCCGGAGCCAGGCCCAGATTTGGGGCCAATGAAGGGTGGGGGCCGCAGCCGGCCGAAGGCAGGTGCCGCAATCGGCAGACCACGGAGTCACGCAGCGGCCCAGCGGCTCCCAGCCCAGGGGCCGTGTTGTCAGGATCTCGGTGGGGGCTGAGGGTCCGCTTCAGCAGAGGGCCAGTGGGGTAGGCGGGAGGGCAGCGGCCGCGTCCGGCGCCCGCCACCGACAGAAGCAGCAGCTGTTGCTGGAAGAAGCAGCAGCTGTTGCTGAGACGCCTCATGCGGCGTCTCAGAAGCAGCACGTAGTTCAGCGTGAGCGGTCCCGCCTCACCGATCGGAGTGGGCCGCTTCTATGCGTAGGCGCAGGGGGGCTCCCCTCTAGCCTACCGTGGCCGACAGGCGGCGAAGAGTCCCGCCACACAGGGCCCAGCAGGGGAGCGGATCGTTCCGGCAAGGAGCCGCCACAGGGAGCCCACAGCCGGCGGCGCTCAAGGATCGGGAAAGGCGGCGCCACTGGGCGCGAGCAGCCACGGCAGGGAGGCCGCACGGCGATGTGGGCCCAGTTGTTGGCAATGCCGGTTCCAAGCAGCGAAATCCCTTCAAACTTCGACCACACCAGGGAAAGAGTGTCCGACCAAGAATCGTGGTAATATTGATGCAATATCCTGAGGATTAGCGCCGATATTCAGCAGATACTGGTGGGCAGGAGCAGAGCTCTCAGGCTAGGCATTTTCCTCGGCTGCTCAACAGCGCCCCTTTGTACCATATTTTCGGTTTCTTTTTCCCACAGTGCCTTTTAAATCAGGATTTCCTACCTTCCACGACGCATCCCTTATACTCCCATGAAGTTTTTGCGAGAATATGACGTTTGATGGTTGCTTACCCTCGTCTGGCCCGTGTCTCATTTTTCCTGCAAGATCTGAGATCATTGCAACAATATCGTGGCTTCATGCCGAAGTATAGGAGATGGAGCCATTTCCTCTGAGTTTAACCGAGGAGTCCCCCTTCCTCTGTATGCTCGTCTTCAGAAAGCTTCTTGTAGGGGTACCTTCATCACTCACTGTATCAATTTCTCCTGCTACCTGTTGGTGGAGCCCCCTCAATGGTGCTGATCCAATTACAGGATCTCTCTACTTTGGCAATGTCGTCACTGGCGCCTGGTCAGTTTGTGTTTCCACCGATAAACAGAGCACCTTTTTGGGTACTCCTAGAGGCTTTGTCAAGGAGTTCCCCCCTTCTCACCTGAGTTTGATCCTTGCTGGATTTCTTGGTCGATGCCTTCTTGCGGACAGATCGGTTTTGAATAAGGCTGCACGAGTCTCTTCCGACTCCAGCGTGCGTTCAAAGTTCCGGGATGCAAAGATCCAGGAATCTGGGAAATTTACAGAGTGCGCTACTCAGCACACGAGTCCAGGAATCAAGAAAGGAAGGAAAGGGACTAGGAATGGGGTTGGCTGGGAAAGAACCAAGGAAAACAATACTGCGAGCTACGGAGCACACGTCTAGTCTCTACTTCGCAATAGCATTGAGACGCGCGGAGCCGCGGGAGGCGTGGTCGATAAATAGAACACGCTACGTCCAAGGTGTAGAGCGAGGAAGGTGTTTCACAGTGGACGGCCATGTTGGGAGTACCAGGGAGTGTAAGCCCCGTTGAGACAAAGACCAGGAATTCCAAAAGGGGTGTGTTCTGTAGGTCATGACAGCATGCCTCCTCCGAAGACCCGTTCCTCCGGGTTTGCCCGTGTGTATAAGGTGCAATTTTATGAGCAGTCGAGGGGCCTTGAGATTTGAAAGTGGTTCCCAGGTTCTTTCACTATGAGGATATCCTTTCCATTCAACCAGGTATTGAAGTTGACCCCGTTTATACCTGGAGTCACAAATTTGGGATACTTCATATTCCAATTGGTTGTCGACCAGCAGAGGAGGAGATCGGCGGGATTTCCGGGAGGATTGGGTGTAGGGTTAATAAGGATGTGTGAAATACTCGGTGAAGGAGTCTGGTAGTCGTATCCCGTATGAAACTGGATTGATAATTTCCTTGATGGGAAATGGACCATAGTACCGAGGGGCCAACTTGTTTGGCCGTAGATGTCGGGGTAGTAATTTCGAGGACAACCAGTCTTGATCACCAATTGCATAAGAAGGGCCTGGTCTTCTTTTGGAATCTGCATACCTCTTAGTCTGTGTTCTGGCCTTCTCTAAGTTTTCTTTGGCCTCCTGGTGTACATTGATGAGGGTTTCTATCCAGGAGTCAACAGTAGGTACTGGTGTAAGATGAGGGAGAACAGAGGGTAGAACCGATGGATGGAAACCTTGGCTACAATAAAAGGGACTGGTCTTAAGTGCTGAATGATCGGAATTGTTGTAGGCGAATTCAGCCACGGGTATCCGGAGCGACCAGTCATCCTGAACCTTGGTGGCGAAACATCGAAGATACTGCTCCAGAGTCTGATTAGCACGTTCTGTGGCCCCGTTGGTTTGGGGATGATAACCAGATGAGAAGGCGCGTTGGATTCCCAAAACACAACAGAGATGTTTCCAGAATTGAGAGACGTATTGAGGTCCTCGATCAGATATGATCTTGGAAGGAAGTCCATGCAAACGGAATATGTGTTCCAGGAAGATTCCAGCAAGCTCGGACGAGGATGGTAACTTACACAGGGATGTAAAATGAGCCATATGAGTGAACAAGTCTATGGTAACCATGATGGTCGTGTATCCTCGGGAAGGTGATAATTCCACAATGAAGTCTGTAGCAATGAATTCCCATGGTCTTGTTGGCAGTGTAGGTTGCAGTAGAAGACCCGCCGGTCTCTTGTTATCATGTTTATTTTGACTACAGATAGTACAAGCTGTGATGTACTGCTGTACGCTGGTCTTTATTCCAGTCCACCAAAACTGTCTTTGTATGAGACGGAGGGTGTTGGTTATGCCACGATGTCCGAAGTGAAGGGTATCATGACAGGGGTTTATTATTCTTTGTTGTAATTTCTGTGTAGGAATGACCAGTGCATTCTCCTTGAATAAATATCCTTCCTTAACTCTTAGGTTCCATTGATTTTTCCTTGAAATATCCTTCCAGAGATCAGAGGATTGGGTTTGCACTCGAATTTCTTCCAGGAGATTGACTGCTTGAGCTACAAAGATCGTGTGGGGAAACATTTTAGGATAGGCCCTATCTTCAGTAGCTACATAGTCAGGACGTCGAGATAAGGCGTCAGCAATCAGGTTTTGTGATCCGGGAACATGAGTGATGTGGAACTGGTACTGGGCAAAGAAGTAGGCCCAATGCACCTAATGACTGTAGAAGTAGATGTCACCATTCAGTGAAGGCTTGGCGGATGGCTAACAGTTCCTTTTCCAGGACGGAGTAATGTGTCTCACTGGGAGTCAGGGTTTGTGAAAGGTAAGCAATGGGGTGTTCCAGTTTATCCTCAAGTTCCTGCTTCAAGACCGCTTCTATGGCGTAGTTAGAGGCATCCGTTTCTACTACGAATTGTCGATTTATGTCGGGTTGGGCCAAGATGGGGGCTTGCGTGAACTCTGTCTTTAAACGTTGGAATGCCTTATCTTGCGGTGTAGACCAGATAAAGGGGGTGTCTTTCTTCAAGAGAGCAACGATCGGTTGAACGATCTCGGAAAAGGTAGATATGAACTTCCGGTAAAAGTTGGAAAGCCCCAGGAAGTATTGAACTTGTTTCACAGACGTGGGAGCGGGCCATACCAGTATGGCCTTTTCCTTTGAAGGGTCCATACCAATTCCTTCTGGGCTAAGGGTGAATCCTATGTAGTGAACAGAAGTAATGTGAAACAAGCATTTTTCGGGTTTGGCTAAAAGTTTGTGTTCACTGAGTCGTAATACTGCCCTTACATGTTCTTCATGCTTTAGAGGATCCTTGGAAAAGATCAATATGTCGTCCAGATAAACAATGACGAAGAGGAACAACATGTCAGAAAACACCCTATCCATAAAATGTTGAAAAACTGCGGGGATTAGCTAGTCCAAAGAGCATTACTAGATATTCATAGTGACAAAAGGGTGTTCTGAAGGCTGTTTTCCATTTGTCTCCTTCCCGGACACGGATCAAATGATAGGCACCTCGGAGATCCGACTTCGTGAATATTACGGCGCCTCTCACAGCTTCCAGGATATCCGAGATCAGGGGCAGTGGGTACCGATCTTTGAGGGTGCATTGATTTAAGCCACGATAGTCGAGGCAAGGTCTGAGTTCCTTGGTGTCCTTCTTGGGAACAAAGATCAACGAAGCGCCCGCTGGAGATTTTGAGGGTCTTATGGTGCCGTTTTCAAGGTTGGTATCCAAGTATTCTCGGAGGGCCTTTTTCTCAGGTTCGGAAAGGATGAACATTCTGCCGAAGGGAATCACTGCTGAGGGATCTGTATCTATGGCGCAGTCTTCAGGTCTGTGAGGGGGTAAGGCCTGGACTATGGCAGTTGAAAATACATCAGCATATCCCTGATAGGCCTCTGGGACTTGTATGATATTGGAAACCATGAGTGGTTTTTGCTGGTCTCTTGGTGGTTCTTTAGGCGGTGTCCAGGAGGGATCCAGGAATAGACAGTGGGACATACAAAACTCTGAGCCTAGGAATAGTGATCCTGCTGTCCAATTAATATACGGATTGTGCTTCTGTAACCAGGGCATACCCAATATCATGGGGTAATGAGCTGACTTAATAATGTCGAATGTAATCCGCTCTTGGTGATGGTTTATAGAAAGCTAGATCTCTTTTGTCTGCAGGCTTATGTGTCCTGAAGTGAGGGGTCTTCCGTCGATTGCTTCCACCGGCTGCATGGTGCTTCGTGTCTCGTATGGAATATGATGACTAACAACCCAATCTTGATCAATGAAAATTCCCATAGCTCTGCTGTCTACCAAGGCCAGAATGGGATAGGTCTTATTCTTGGAGGGCGATAGGAAGGTGTTAGGGAGAATTCTCTGTTTAGGCTGAATTTCCTAACCTAGTGAGTCCCCCAGCAGCTTTGCTGGATTTTTGGGGTTTATTTTATTCTCCTGCCAAGAGTGAGACTCTTTTACCCTCACTCTTGGGCATGATTTGAGTGTGTTTCTTTGACTCTAGATGTGTTTAATGGGCTATGGGGTCTTTTACTCCATAGGGCTTCATGTGTTTTTGTGATGTGTGTTACACAGCACCCTCAGTGCAGTAACAGAGGGGTGTCATAGTGACCCCCCAATATAGATTCCATACCCTGGGACTGACTACTGTCTCCCAGGGCATGTAAAGTCACCATTGACTTTACTAGTCCCAAATTCTGAACAGAACCAGTACAAACCATCATTGTGGACGTACTGGCCAGGGCAATTCGATTGCCCCGGTGTCTGTTAGTCGAGGGGGCACGTCTCCGTCCCCCATGATCGAGTTTTGGCTGGTGGCAGTGGATACTACTTTTTATATTCGACCGCAAATATATCACTATGGGATTTCCCATTGTTCGAGGCTACCAACTTTAATTATTTAATTCCTATAGCCTCGAACATACCGCTGGTTTATTTATTTAATATGAATTCTCCGGTTGGTATTTTTTGCCAGAACTCAGTTCTAAAATGGCGTTTGTGTTTGCTTCTGTGACTCCAACCCAAGTTGAGGCCTTTGTTCCACTTTTTGGCAGGCTTCTCCACAGAAGCCCTCCAAAGTGGTGCCACTCTGTCTGGGGTACTTAGAAGGGGTGGAGAGGGATTTAGGCACCCTGGACTGAGTTGCCTAGGCAACTCAAGTCGCACTCCGTCCTGATTGGCCCAAGTGGTGAGCCGGCCGGCTCACCACTTAGCATGTTTGAGTGACAGCTAGGCTGAGTGAATGGGGGTTTTCTGCATAAAAGCAGGGCTTTGGGGACTGGAACTTCAGAAGTCCCCACAGGACCTAAGAATCCGACGAGGGAGAAGCTGAGCCGACCTGCTACGACTACACCACCGGTGGACCCCTGCTGAACCGTCTCACCACTTTTCCCAACGACAGAGGAGATCTCCATCCCGGAGAGTCTTCTTCCTTCGACTGGTGGGGATAACCAGTCTGCTTCCTTTTTCACTTCCTGGAGCATCTCGTGGCCGCCTTGCCTGTGCCAAGCACCCCGGCAACCGGGATACCACGTCTTACCACTACCTCGAATCAAAGGGTAGTACCTTTAACTGTAAAACTCTGCGGCTGGTTTCTTCCCTGGCAGTGCAACCACCTTCATCTTTCCTCCACGTAGAGATCTTCTCTTCCTCTGGACGATGCAGCAACTTGCACCCGCTGCCAGGAACAACTGCCCCCGCTGGAGAATCCTTTCCACTTAAGGTACCGTGTTCCGCCTGGCTTCCCTTGCAACCGACTGTACGGGGTAGATTTAGCCCCCGGCCTTCGAACCAGGTTTAGCCTGGGACACCCTAGCTAAACTTTTGTGAGCCTAACTAAAGCCTTTCTGAACTCCCTGCAAGACTTTTTAAGGTTGTTGTCATTGTGTGATTTTGGGTGCATTTGTGCCCTGCTCTCTCCAAGAGTGGGCCCGGCCTATGGACTTTGGCTCACAAGTAACTTTTGACTTTCCTGCCTTGCTTAAGCGTTCCTAAGTATTAGTGTGGTGTATTTTCCTACATTCTGCCTTTTTCCCTCCCTTTTTCGTTAACTTATTGGAATGCCATCTATAGTTAACCGCTCACCTCTGTCTGGAAATAAGTGGTGTTAACTAAGACTTGTCTGATAAGGAATAAGGGATGTATATATAATAATAGTAACTGCGTTTAGAGTGATTTACAATAATAGTGCTGCAGTGTTTCAATAGGTGTGTTTTTAAATAAATAATTATATACCTTGATACCAAAGCTCTGGTCAGTGTTTGCTTGTGCTATCGTGTCTGAGTGCCTATTGTGTATACTTTACATACTGCCTAACTCTTCTTGAGGGAAGTCTGACTGCTCAGCCACAGCTACCAGGTAAATCTAGTTGGTACAGACTGCTACCAAGTGGGTTTACTGCCAACACCTGTAGTCCTAAGTCTTTTGCAGTGGTCCCCGAGGGAAATGCACAGGTTTCTGCCTAACACTGGTGTACAGCGGTGGGATTTGTATTAAGTATACATTTTAGAGTGCTTTAAGAGACAGACCTTAGTGCAACTAACCACAAAGCTTAGCACTGAAAAAGTGCTCTTTCTAACATGTCAACTATGGAAAATTATAGTCAAGAGTCCCTTGCTACAAAAACTGCTGCTTGTTTAAGAGTTCTCTGTAAGCATAAGAATCTCCTGACTAAAGGCAAGAAAATGGAATTGATAGAAAGGTTGTTAGCTAGCCATAGCCTGGATGATGGTTCAGAGGAACCTACCATGCCAGAAACTGTAGATAACAGTATAGAGATTGATGTTGATCAAAATGTTGACAATCTTGAGGAAGAGTCAGAAGAGGAGGGTGAGGCAGCTGTGACTCTCCCCCCTAGGCCTCTGCCTGCCCTACCTGCTGTACCTACTGGACCTTTACCAGGTCCCACACTTAGTCCTCAATATCTTGAGCTAGAGAAAATGAAACTTGAATTAGAATTCAAGAGACTGAATACTCAGGCTGAACAAAGACACCAGGAACTGAATCAAGAACTCAGGCTAAGGGAAATGGAGCTCAAGCATGAGCTAGAAATGAAGAAATTATCTGTAGACAATGCTTCTCTCTCTGACTCCTCTAGAAGTTCCAGTCCTAAAAGACCCCGGATGCCTAAGGAATTGGTTGGTATGTATGAGCCTAAGTTGGATGCGTTGGTTTGGTTGTCTCTGTTTGAGTATAATTGTTACGCTCAGGTGGTTCCCACAGAGGCGTCGACCGGAACTGGGCCGCTGTTATTTCCACCAGCGTGATGTGTAACGCCGAGATGACTGACTGGACTGGTCCGCTCAGCCTAGTTTGTCTGGCTCGCAAGAATATTCTTCTGCAAAGGAGAAGAGGAATTAACCTCCCGTGGAATTGAGTGACAACCCACCTTCCCCACTGCCGTTGTCTTCCCACTGATCACTCTTGATGCCCCCTCCTTAGTCTCACCTGATGGTTTGGAAGGATGAGCTCTCCATCCTGCGTCGACCGCAGGGGCGCGTTGATGACCAGTTACTTCACTGGCGTAGAGGAATTGGTGAGTTCCAGTATTGACTCTAAAGTCCAATTGTTCATAAGAGTTTAAATGTCTGCTCTTCACTCTGTCCGATTCCTTGCAGGTTGCCGATTAATCCACTCAAAGATTTCCAAATGGCACTCGGTAAGATTCAGGTAAGTCTATTGTGTTTTTCCCCTTAGGGGCCGGGGTACGGCGATGAAGCAGAGTTGACTGTGCCGACCCGAGATGAGGTGAGACCCCCGTGGTAAATCAGGTAAGTTTTGTGGGGGGTAACTGGTATTGTCCTTGCTTTCTCCCCTTAGGGGCCGGGGTACGGCGATGAAGCAGAGTTGACTGCGCCGACCCGAAATGAGGTGAGTACCTCCTGTGGTAAATCAGGTAAGTCCTTGGGGGTAGCTTGTATGGCCTTAGAGCGTCCCTTTGCTCACCTTGCTGTCTTTGTCTCCTTAGGTGTCGGAGGGCGGCCGCGAGATGGAGAGAGCGTGATGGAATGCTGAAGTACCGCCAAGCAGGTGAGTTCAGCGCGGCGCCGTAGAAATGCGAAGCGATGCTTCAAAGACTTCTGTCTTTCAGTTCCTTGGCAAAATGGATCAGGATTCAGGTAAGGATTTAAGTTAAAACTCCTGTTCTAACCTTTATCCTTTTTGTCTTCTTGTTTCAGGAGTCCCAGGACTGAAGCGGGCGTGGCTGAAGACTGGAGCTGCTGAAAACACGGTGAGCGTTACGCTACAGCAAGCAGAATAACACGAAGCACGTGTGGCTGTCCGGGCGTGGTTTAAATAGCCTTGGAAGAAGATCCAGGTAAGTATTCTTCCACAGCCCCACCCAAGTAACAAAATAGTCCCTTCAGTAAAATAGTCCCTCCTAAGCCTCATTTGGCGTGAGTCTTCATGCAGCATGGTCTGCCTCAGGTGAGTATGCAGCATGGTCTGCTTCAGGTAAGTTATCAATAATGAGCCTGGACTGACTTTATCTTTATGAGCCTGGCGCCATAGGCGCCAGTACTGTACCCAAACAGCCCCTAACTGGGGCTTTTGGGCATGCTCCAAGTGGCATGATGCCTGCTTCCGGGGCTGCTGGGCCTGGTCTGGTCTTCCGACGGGCAGGCATCATGACAGCACCCCCCCTCAAGGCCCCTCCTAAAGTCGTTCTCCCCCTTGGCCGTGGTTTGTCTGGAAATTCCCGATGGAACCTCTTCACTAAACGAGGTGCATGCACGTGGTCACTAGGTTCCCAAGACCTTTCCTGTGGACCATAACCTTTCCAGTCAATTAGGTAAAAGAGTTTTGATCTCACTCTTTTTGAGTCCAAAATATTCTTGACTTCGAACTCGGGCTCCCTGTCTATGAGGATAGGTTCAGGTGGGGTTAGCCTTGTTCCTGGTTGCACTGGCTTCAAAAGAGACACGTGGAAAATGGGATGGATTCGCATATGAGTAGGTAGGTCCAACTTGACGGCCACTGGGTTAATAATTGCCTTGACAGAAAAGGGTCCCAAATACCTGGGGTTAAAGGTCCGAGTCCCCTTGAGTGGTAAGTGCTTAGTGGCTAACCATACTTGGTCCCCTATTTGGTATTGAGGAGCTTCACTTCTGTGCTGATCCGCATCCTTTTTGTATTTTTCCTTAGCCTTTTGCAAATGGATGGTTGCGTCTTTAAAGGCTTGTGTAATAACAGCGTGGAGATGGTCCATTGCGGGCATCTCTAAATGCTGGTGTGAGTCCAAATCCGAGGTTCGAGGATGGTGCCCATAGTTGGTAAAAAACTGACTTTGTCCAGTTCCTGAGTGTACGGAATTATTGTATGCATACTCTGCGATCCACAGAATGTCTTTCCAATTCCCCTCAGACTGATGTAGCATACAACGGAGGTACTGTTCAAGAGTCTGGTTGGTCCTCTCCGTTTGACCGTCTGTCTGAGGGTGGTGACTGGTTGAAAGCCTAACATCAATTTGTGCCAGTTGGCAGCATTTCCTCCAAAACTGTGAAATGAATTGACTGCCCCGATCTGAAATTAACACTGAAGGAAAGCCATGCAGGCGGACAACATTTTCAAGGAATTCCTTGGCCAGGATTGAAGCTGAAGGTATCCCTTTTAAAGGAATGAAGTGGGCCATTTTAGAAAAAAGATCTACAATAACTAGAATGGTATTGTAACCTTGGTACGGGGGTAAATCCGTGATGAAGTCTAATGACAAGGTATGCCAAGGGGTAGGTGGTATGTCTAATGGTTGCAATAATCCAGCAGGTTTTTTCTTTTGCCCTTTATTTTGTGCGCAAATGCCACAAGACATGGCAAATGACTTGACATCCTTTCGCCAGGTAGGCCACCAAAATTGCTTCCTAATTTTAGCTTCGGTTTTTGCAATACCCGGATGCCCTTCTATTAAGGTGTCATGGTAATGGGAAATGACAAGTTCCTGTAGTTCCTTTTGCGGTAAAAATAGCCGGTCTTGGTAATAAGGTAAATCATCGATGACAGAGTACTCTGGACCTTTCTTTGCCCAGTCCTGTAGGGCAACGGAATCAAAGAGTTGGTGGATCTTGTTTTGAATGTTCTCCAGTGTCTGTATCGATGTCAGGCCAAGGATTCTCTGTTCCGGAATTATGGGTACGGGTTCTAAAGTTATTTCTGCTTCTCCCATTCCAATCTGGGACAAGACGTCTGCTTTACCATTCTTACAACCTGGTCGATAGGTTATTACAAAATCAAACTCGGCGAAGAACAATGCCCAACGGAGTTGGCGCGAAGATTGGGCTTTGGCTGTCTTTAGGTATTGTAAGTTGCGGTGATCGGTGATGACCGTGATGGTATGTCTGGCACCCAGTAGATAGTGCCGCCAAGCCTTGAAGGCGGACTTAATGGCCAGCAGCTCCTTGTCGGTTATGGCATAGTTTAATTCGGGGGCTGAAAATTTTCTTGACCAAAACGCCACCGGGTGTAGCTGGTTAGTTTCGGGATCCTTTTGGGAAAGGACTGCTCCCATGGCTGAACTGGATGCATCTGTTTCCACTATGTAGGGGAGCTCGGGACGCGGGTGTCTTAATATGGGAGCAGATGTGAATTTAGCTTTTAACTCCTGGAAGGCGTTCTCGGCTTCCTCTGTCCACACAAAGCGTTTGTTTTTTCGCAATAGCGTTGTGATGGGATGTACAATGTGCGAGAAGTCCGGGATAAACCTGCGGTAGAAATTGGCAAAGCCAAGCATGCTTTGAACTCCTTTGATTGAACTTGGCGAAGGCCAATTAAGAATGGCATCCACTTTTCGTGTATCCATCCGGATTCCTCTCAGGGTCAGAATAAATCCAAGGAATTCCACTTCCGTAGTGTGGAAGATGCATTTTTCCAGTTTAGCATATAATTTATGCTGGCGTAACTTCTCTAGGACTGCGAGGACGTGTTTTACATGCTCAGATTCTGATAAAGAGTATACTAAGATGTCGTCGATGTAAACGACCACACAAACGTCGATAAGCTCTTGGAGGACATCGTTCATGGAGAACTGGAAGGCTGCTGGTGCATTGCATAGTCCGAAGGGCATCACCTGGTACTCAAATAGTCCGTACTTGGTGCGAAAAAAGCAGTCTTCCATTCGTCACCCTCTTTGACACGTACCAGATGATATGCCCCCCGAAGGTCTAGTTTCGTGTATATGCAAGCGTCCTTCACCTGGTCTAGTAGTTCTGGGATAAAGGGCAGTGGGTATCGATTCTTGATGGTTATCTGATTCAGTGCGCGGTAGTCTATACATGTTCTAAGGTCGCCTTCCTTTTTCGGTACGAAGAACAAAGCTGAAGATGCAGGGGATTTGGACGGGCGAATGAAGCCATTAGCAAGGTACTGGTCTAGGTACTGGCGCAAATGAAGATTTTCGGGTTCCGTAAGGGCATAGATTCTGCTGCAAGGTGGTTGTGCTCCAGGTACAAGATCTATTTGACAATCATACAATCTGTGAGGTGGTAAGGTGTTTGCCTGTTCCTTTTGGAAGACATCCTGAAAGTCTTGGTATTCAACAGGTAATTGCATGGCTACTGGAATTACTGGGGCCAGGACTGAGTTTTGAGTTTTCCTTGGGTAGCAGGTGTGAGCACATTCTGGGAAGGTTAGTCTCTTCTCTTGCCAATCAATACAGGGATTATGTTTTTCCAACCAAGGTATCCCCAGTATCAGCTGAAACTGTGGGGCCTTGATTAAGTCAAACATCATAGCCTCTCGATGCCCATCTTGACTCAGCATTGTCATCTCTGCAGTGGAATGAGTTACGGGTCCAGAGGCAATTTCCGTTCAATCTACAGTGGTGACAACATCGGCCGTGGTCTTGCGGGTGAGAGATAGATTCATCCTGGTAGCCAATTCCCAGTCCAAGTAATTTCCTATGGCTCCACTGTCTACGTACGCCTTTACCGCGTGCATGCGTGATGGCTGCTCTGGATCTACAAGGACCATGGGTATGGTGAAATGCGAGGTCAGAGTGTCCTTCTTTAAGCTCGGCAAGCGGACCTCTACGTTTGCCGGGCGTGGTCGTTTCCCGAGTCAGATTTCACATGGTTTTCGTCTGCTGCTCCTATAACTTTCTTGGGTGGTCTTACAGGGCAGTTCCGAAGAAAATGACCAGTAGTTCCGCAATATAAACATAATTGCAGTTGCCGTCTTCTATCTCTCTCCTTTTGGGTTAGGGGTCCTTTAACTCCCCCGATTTGCATTGGTTCTGAGACATCTACTCCCTTGGAGCTTACGTGGGTTTTTACCAACACCCTGTTCTCAAACTTGGTTCGGTCAGCCTTCCTGGTTTGAAGTCTGTGATCGAGCTGGACCACTAGATCTATATATTCTGCACAGTCTTGAGGCGGGTTCACGATTTGGGCCAAAACATCTTTGAGTTCTCCTCGAAGTCCTCGATGGAATAATGTGATTCGCTTGGCTTCAGGCCATTCGGTTTCCACTACTAATCTATTGAAAGTTGCAATGTAAGATAAAAGATCCTGGTTACCTTGACGTAGGGATAAAAGTTTGTTGTCCAAAGCCTGTCCTCGGGAGTGTCGGGCGAATAGTCTTTCCATGCTTGTTCGAAAACCCTGGAAATCTCGAAGAATTGGGTCATCCTGGTTAACTAGTGGAATCGACCAATCCGCCGCACTGCCGCTGAGATATGACAGTACAAAGGCTGCCTTGGCCTGATCGTTTGGGAAAGCTCCAGGTCTACATAAAAAGTGCAAGCGGCATTGATTCATGAATGTTGCAAACCCTTTTGGGTCTCCGGCAAAACGTTCAGGCGGAGCCAAAGGAACGGCTCCAGGTAAATTTATCTGCACCGTGTTACTCGATGGTACAGGAGCTGGACTTGCCCCAAGTCCTGGTAGAGGTGTTTGTCCAGCCTGGCTCTGTAATAGTTGTCTGGCCAACTCATCAGTTCGTTCTTTTGACACTATCAGTTCCCTCCTGAGGGCATTGGTTTCTTGGCGGGCGGAATGCACTTCGGCCCTTAATTCCCCTAATAATTGGGCCAACTGATCAGTTTCCGAGGTCTCCATGACGCCCAGGTGGGTATTTGTGGGTAGGCTTCGTGTTCTGTTACGCTCACCTGGTTCCCACGGGGGCGTCGACCGGAACTGGGCCGCTGTTATTTCCACCAGCGTGACGTGTAACACCGAGATGACTGACTGGACTGGCCGCTCAGCCTAGTTTGACTGGCTCGCAAGAATATTCTTCTGTAAAGGAGAAGAGGAATTAACCACCCGTGGAATTGAGTGACAACCCACCTTCCCCACTCCCGTTGTCTTCCCACTGATCACTCTTGATGCCCCCTCCTTAGTCTCACCTGATGGTTTGGAAGGATGAGCTCTCCATCCTGCGTCGACCGCAGGGGCGCGTTGATGACCAGTTACTTCACTGGCGTAGAGGAATTGGTGAGTTCCAGTATTGACTCTAAAGTCCAATTGTTCATAAGAGTTCAAATGTCTGCTCTTCACTCTGTCCAATTCCTTGCAGGTTGCCGATTAATCCACTCGAAGATTTCCAAATGGCACTCGGTAAGATTCAGGTAAGTCTATTGTGTTTTTCCCCTTAGGGGCCGGGGTACGGCGATGAAGCAGAGTTGACTGTGCCGACCCGAGATGAGGTGAGACCCCCGTGGTAAATCAGGTAAGTTTTGTGGGGGGTAACTGGTATTGTCCTTGCTTTCTCCGCTTAGGGGCCGGGGTACGGCGATGAAGCAGAGTTGACTGCGCCGACCTGAAATGAGGTGAGTACCTCCTGTGGTAAATCAGGTAAGTCCTTGGGGGTAGCTTGTATGGCCTTAGAGAGTCCCCTTGCTCACCATGCTGTCTTTGTCTCCTTAGGTGTCGGAGGGCGGCCGCGAGATGGAGAGAGCGTGATGGAATGCTGAAGTACCGCCGAGCAGGTGAGTTCAGCGCGGCGCCGTAGAAATGCGAAGCGATGCTTCAAAGACTTCTGTCTTTCAGTTCCTTGGCGAAATGGATCAGGATTCAGGTAAGGATTTAAGTTAAAACTCCTGTTCTAACCTTTATCCTTTTTGTCTTCTTGTTTCAGGAGTCCCAGGACTGAAGCGGGCGTGGCTGAAGACTGGAGCTGCTGAAAACACGGTGAGCGTTACGCTGCAGCAAGCAGAATAACGCGAAGCACGTGTGGCTGTCCGGGCGTGGTTTAAATAGCCTTGGAAGAAGATCCAGGTAAGTATTCTTCCACAGCCCCACCCAAGTAACAAAATAGTCCCTTCAGTAAAATAGTCCCTCCTAAGCCTCATTTGGCTTGAGTCTTCATGCCGCATGGTCTGCCTCAGGTGAGTATGCAGCATGGTCTGCTTCAGGTAAGTTATCAATAATGAGCCTGGCGCCCATGGCGCCAGGACTGACTTTATCTTTATGAGCCTGGCGCCATAGGCGCCAGGACTGTACCCAAACAGCCCCTAACTGGGGCTTTTGGGCATGCTCCAAGTGGCATGATGCCTGCTTCGGGGGCTGCTGGGCCTTGTCTGGTCTTCCGGGGGCAGGCATCATGACAATAATCATGGGCTCCAGGACATCACAGGGAATGAGTTACTTCTCTGGTTGTTCTCTAGGCTTCCACCTGTTGCAAATGATGTGGTAATGGAGTTGGGGGAGGAGGATAAGAAGGATTATGAATGTGTGAAACTAGCTTTGATAGCTAGATTTGGGAAGACACCTTCCCAGTATCTTAAGAGGTTTAGAACCCTCAAAAAGAATGATGGTACCCCTTGGGCTACCTGTGTGAGTGAGTGTTTGAAAAACTTAGAAGGATGGATTAAGGGTTACAAAGTGAACACTTATGAGGGAATGAGAAATCTTGTAATGTTGGAGTCAATTTATGATGCCTACTCTCCTGAGCTCAGACAGCACTTGGCTGATTCAAAGGAATTAGATTCCAGAAAACTAGCTAAGGCTGCTGACTTGTGGGTTGCCAACAGGGCCATTCACAAGGATTCAGGGGTCCCTCAGAAAAAGGATGAGGGAAAGCAGCCACCTAAAGTGACTCCAGAGAATTCTAATACCTCTCATACCAAAGAGGGCCACACACAACAAAATAACCAGGGTAAGCCACAGGGTAAACCGAATCAGGCTAGTGTACCTTCTGGTCCACAACCAGAAGGAGGTCAGAACAAGCCACCGTTTCAGAGAGCATTTGGACAATGCTATATCTGTAAGGATACTGACCATATCAAAGGGGATCCCAGATGCAAGGGTAAACCTGCAGGGATCAGCACAGTCTCCTTAGCCTTCACTCCTGAGGATGAAGTACAGATGGCTAGTGCTCACTTTGAAGCTTTTGCTGAAGAACCCTTGGGTCTTCAAGCAACTGTGTCCATAGAGTCCATGGATCTAGTTAAGTCCCAGAATAGGGTTGTGTATAACTCCCTACCTGCAAACTCTAAAGTGTATTATATGGACAGTGTTCTTGTCAATGGCCAGGATACTCCTGCCAGGAGAGACACTGGGGCCAGCAGAACAGTAGTGGATGAAAGCTTCTTTCAACCTGAGGATGTGGCAAAAGCACCCAAAGGTCCCACTAAGATATCTGGAGGCCCTGTCCAAACGGTTTCTATTCTACCAGCCCTCATTCAGTGTAACAACATGACAGTGAGGACAGTGGTCGAAGTGTATGAATAGAAGTAGTGGAGCTATGTTCCCTGCTGGCCTGGCCCTGCTCCCCACAAGCCCCATTGCCACAACCCCTCCCACACACAATGCACCCCTCAAAACACTTGCACCTGATGTTTAAGGGAACTTTCAGTGCAGTGCACTGAAAGTGAAGGTTTCAACTTCTTCCTACACTTTTATTTTAAAAGAAAACCATTCCGGAACGGTTTCTTTTTAAAATAAAAGTATAGGAGCTGTACAAGGTAATTTAAAAAAGTATAGGAGCACCGCTCCCGACCGCTCCCGCTCACTTCGACCACTGAGTGAGGATCCCTGTCAGTGTGCAGACTGAGGTGCCTGGGAAAGTCCTGTTGGCGAATGACCTGAGAACTCTAGGAGTAGTGTCACATACCCCCAGGCCTCCCAGTATGGAGAACCAGAACCTAACCAAATTGGCTAGAGAGGCCACCTTAAGGGACCACTCTAAGCCTGTGGGAACCTCTACTGAGACCCCCACTACAAGCCCTGGTGTTAGTAAGTTGACCTCTAACCCAGGCACATTTCAGGCTAGTACATTAGGGAAATGGGAGCCCCAACTAAGCTCCATCATTGTTCCCCCAGTTTCAGAATCTGTGACCCCCCCTGCTTCTGAGGAAGAGGAGGATAGACCTACTGGACCCTTACCTAGGCCTGAGAGAACTGGTAATTCTCAATGCTGGTGGAAAACCAGGGAAGAAAAGTCTAAGGCCAAAAACCTTCAGACTGTTGGACCTTCTACTGAAGACCCCAACCCAAATCCTAGACTTAAGGGGGAAACTCCTAAAGTAGGTAAATGTAGATCTAAGAGGAAGGAGAAGCCTGTACCTTGCTTATATCCATCCCCTCCAACCAAGAGGCCTAAAACCCAACCTTCTCCCAACAGAGAGGTGGTGAAGATCTCTGGAGGCCCCTCTAGATCTAAGAGAATCCTTTATAAGAACCCCTTGAAAAAGCCTAACACAGGTTCATAAGTTGTAACAACTTCTGAGGGACTGGTCAACCAGATCCCCTATAACTTTAAAAAGACTGATGTTCCTCAAAGGGTTTGTAGGTCATATAGCTTACAAAGGAAAACCTTTGATTTGACCATAGGACATAGGTCAGGGTGTCACCACCAAAATGCTGATGGTCTCTCTAGGATGTATGTCATTGACTAGAGGTATGCGATTCATCCAGGAGTGGATTAAATCCACCTGTCCCTTAGTCTGGGGGGTGGGGAGGGGAGTGTTAGGGAGAATTCTCTGTTTACGCTGAATTTCCTAAGCTAGTGAGTCCCCCAGCAGCTTTGCTGGATTTTTGGGGTTTCTTTTTTTCTCCTGCCAAGAGTGAGACTCTTTTACCCTCACTCTTGGGCATGATTTGAGTGTGTTTCTTTGACTCTAGATGTGTTTAATAGGCTATAGGGTCTTTTACTCCATAGGGCTTCATGTGTTTTGTGATGTGTGTTACACAGCACCCTCAGTGCAGTAACACAGGGGTGTCATAGTGACCCCCCAATATAGACTCCATACCCTGGGACTGACTACTGTCTCCCAGGGCATGTAAAGTCACCATTGACTTTACTAGTCTCAAATTCTGAACAGAACCAGTACAAACCATCATATTGTGGACGTACTGGCCGGGGCAATTCGATTGCCCCGGGGTCTGTTAGTCGAGGGGGCACATCTACGTCCCCCCTGATCGAGTTTTGGCTGGTGGCAGTGGATACTACTTTTTATATTCGACCGCGAATATATCTCTATGGGATTTCCCATTGTTCGAGGCTACCAACTTTAATTATTTAATTCCTATAGCCTAGAACATACCGCCGGTTTATATATTTAATATTAATTCTCCCGTTGGTATTTTTTTGCCAGAACTCGGTTCTAAAATGGCGTTTGTGTTCGCTTCTGTGACTCCAACCCAAGTTGAGCCCTTTGTTCCACTTTTTGGCGGGCTTCTCCACAGAAGCCCTCCAAAGTGGTGCCACTCTGTCTGGGGTACTTAGGAGCGGTGGAGGGGGATTTAGGCACCCTGGACTGAGTTGCCTAGGCAACTCAAGTCTCACTCCATCCTGATTGGCCCAAGTGGTGAGCCGGCCGGCTCACCACTTAGCATGTTTGAGTGACAGCTAGGCTACGTGAATGGGGGTTTTCTGCATAAAAGCAGGGCTTTGGGCACTGGAACTTCAGAGGTTGCCACAGGACCTAAGAATCCGACGAGGGAGAAACTGAGCCGACCTGCTACAATGACACCACCGTTGGAGCCCTGCTGAACCGTCTCACCACTTTTCCCAACGACAGAGGAGATCTCCAGCCCGGAGAGTCTTCTTCCTTCGACTGGTGGGGATAACCAGTCTGCTTCCTTTTTTGGTTCCTGGAGCATCTCGTGGCCGCCTTGCCTGTGCCAAGCACCCTGGCAACCGGGATACCACATTTTACCACTACCGCGAATCAAAGGGTAGTACCTTTAACCGGAAAACTCTGCGGCTGGTTTCTTCCCTGGCAGCGCAGCGACCTTCATCTTTCCCCCACTTCGAGATCTTCTCTTCCTCTGGACGACGACGCGACTTGCACCCACTGCCAGGAACAACTGCCCCCGCTGGAGGATCCTTTCCACTTAAGGTACTGTGTTCCGCCTGGCTTCCCTTGCAACCGACTGTACGGGGTAGATTTAGCCCCCGGCTTTCGAACCTGGGTTAGCCTGGGACACCCTAGCTAAACTTTTCTGAGCCTAACTAAAACCTTTCTGAACTCCCTGCAAGACTTTTTAAGCCTGTTGTCATTGTGTGATCTTGGGTGCATTTGTGCCCTGCTCTCTCCAAGAGTGGGCCCGGCCTATGGACTTTGGCTCACAAGTAACCTTTGACTTTCCTGTCTTACTTAAGAGTTCCTAAGTATTAGTGTGGTGTGTTTTCCTACATTCTGCCTTTTTCCCTCCCTTTTTCGTTAACTTATTGGAGTGCCATCTATAGTTAAGCGCTCACCTCGTCTGGAAATAAGTGGTGTTAACTAAGACTTGTCTGATAAGGAATAAGGGGTGTATATATAATAATAGTAACTGTGTTTAGAGTGATTTACAATAATAGTGCTGGAGTGTTTCAATAGGTGTGTTTTTAAATAAATAATTATATACCTTGATACCAAAGCTCTGGTCAGTGTCTGCTTGTGCTATTGTGTCTGAGTGCCTATTGTGTATACTTTACATAGTGCCTAACTCTTCTTGAGGGAAGTCTGACTGCTCAGCCAAAGCTACCAGGTAAATCTGGGTGGTACAGACTGCTACCAAGTGGGTTCACTGCCAACACCTGTAGTCCTAAGTCTTTTGCAGTGGTCCCCAAGGGAACTGCCCAGGTTTCTGCCTAACAGAAGGCCTGTAGTATCACCAAATTGTTTTGTCCAGGAGAGTTCAAGGATGGAATTGATGTGGAGCAAACATCTCTCTCCCGAAGCTCTGCTCCATCTAGGATCGGGAGCTGGCGTTTCCCGAACGCAGAGGAGGGGCTAGAGGACACTCCCTAACCAAGTGTTTGCCTGAGGCACAATACATGCACAACCCCGTATGAATATTTCTAATCCTTTCTTGCGGGGATATAGGTCCACGGAAGGCTCCTATCTGCATGGGTTCTGGTTCAGAGACTGAGCCTGGGTTTCTGTCCGTCATGGTGGTACTCTCAAAGGACACTTTCGGAGGATTATCTCTGGATTTCTTCTTCTCTGCCTTCCTTTCCTGGATACGGAAATCTATTTGCATGGCAAGGTTCATTAGTGCCTGGAATGAGTTTGGGCGAGCCACTCTGGTCAACTCATCCTTAATCTCCCCATTCAGTCCTCTCCTGAAAAGGGTAAAACTCGCCTCAGGGGACCAATCAGTTTACTTGACTAATTGCTTGAATCGGGTTACATAGGTGAGCATATCCTGGGATCCTTGCTGAAAGTCTAACAGGCGTTCCTGGGCACTATAGACCTGCTCTGGACGGTCAAACATGGTCTTAAGGGCTTGTATGAACCCATCATAGTCATCTAGGAGAGCATCGCCGGAATTAACAAGGGGTGTAGCCCAGGTTAAGGCCTTTCCTTAAAGGTGGGAAATTATGAACCCCACCTTAGCCCTGGGAGTCGAAAAGTAGTAGGGCTTAAAAGTAAAGTGGACCAGACATGAATCCAGAAATCCGCAAAGGGTTTTTGCCGACCCATCGTATTTGTCCACTATGCCTCCCAGCAACACACTTTCTTTTGTGGCAGAATCACGGGATAGAACTAATTTTTTGAGAGTGATGTTTTCCGCTTTTAGATTCTGCACCTCGGTTGATAGCTCTTGCATGCCATGCATCAGGTCCTGGACGCCGCTTCCATGTCCATATCGAGTTGGGTCGGGTGGCGTCTCAAACTGTCAAGGAGTTCCCCCCTTCTCACCTGAGTTCGATCCTTGCTGGATTTCTTGGTCGATGACTTCTTGCGGACGGATCGGGTCTTGAATAAGGCTGCACAAGTCTCTTCCGACTCCAGCGTGCGTTCAAAGTTCCGGGATGCAAAGATCCAGGAATCCGGGAAATTTACAGAGTGCGCTACTCAGCACACCAGTCCAGGAATCAAGAAAGGAAGGAAAGGGACTAGGAGTGGGGTTGGCTGGGAAAGAACCAAGGAAAACAATACTGCGAACTACGGAACACACGTCTAGTCGCTACTTCGCAATAGCATTGAGACGCACAGAGCCACGGGAGGCGTGGTCTATAAATAGAACACGCTACGTCCAAGGTGTAGAGCGAGGAAGGTGTTTCACAGTGGACGGCTATGTTGGGAGTACCAGGGAGTCTAAGCCCCGTTGTGACGAGGACCAGGAAGTCCAAAAGGGGCGTGTTCTGTAGGTCATGACAGCCTTGTCCGTTTGCGAGGCTGTAGTCTTTAATATTGAGTCTTCTATATCTTGAGATTTATCTCCTATTTTAGCCATCACGTAGCCTTCCAGATAAGATAGTTTTGTGTGCATTGCTGCGGTCAGTGATGTATGTTCTTTCAAGGTATCGCTCGGTGTCTCATACAATTTACAGAATGGTGCCAGTGCTATTGTGACCGTTGACGTTATGGTCATTAGGTCGGGCTTCTTTGAGAGCGTTTCTCTCTGCAAGTATGGTGGAATTTCACTTATACGTCTGTTGGTAGGAGTCAACAGCGTCATCCCAAACGGCAGACTTTTCTCCACAATTTTCCTCCTTTCCTTTTCTTTTCCATCACTCTTGGATTTCTCTTTATCAACTTTATTTGATGGACATACTTTCACAATCTTTTGCTCATTCGGATATTCTCGGATCGGGTGGCTCAATGATAGTCTCACTCCGCTGTCAGACTTAGGTCCTAGTAATGAGCCCTCCCCCACTCTAGCATCTTCGATACTAGTGATTTTTTTTGTTGTCTAGAAGGAGAGTCATGCACAGCTTTCTCTCCCAATACAAACTGGGCCTGACAACAATCCTTGTTTTTTAGGGGGATCAGGGCCTCTGACAATTATGATGCTCTTGCGCTCTCCCGGAGCCCCACCTCCTTTTGGACATTGGTTCGTTGTTTCCCAAAATGCCATATTTGTGTTGGTGAATCCAAAAGAACACCAACTTGGTGGCTTCCTTTCTCTTTGTCTAGTACTGACTTCTCTGCAACGAGCTCCTCTTGCGATGTTCTGGGTACTGGGGAGATTCCACTGATATTTACTGTCATAGGTCGTACATCCATGTTAAGAGTTTCAATTCCTTTGATCAGCTCTGCATCAGTGAGTTCATCCTCCATAACTCTTTCTTCTGCTAATAATTATTTTTTTGAAGAAAAGTTTCAATGTACTTGATAATACTTTTTGTTGCTCTGTGGAGAAGGGTAAAGGTTTGCTCTCATAATTTTTGGGGCGTTTCAAGTTAGTTCCTGCTTTCCTTGTAGTCTGCTTCCCTTTTCTTTGTTGCGCATTGAGTGTTTTATGCCCACTATGGGAAGATTTTCTTTTATAAAATTTTCTCTGTTCACTTTCTGATATAGGTTTCTCAATTTCTGGTTTTTTACCTATCGGAGCGTTAAATGTATTGTCCGGCCTTTTTCGGGAGTTTTCTGCCAAAGCAGTGCACCAATCATCAGTGCTTTTACTAGGTGTTTCGTCCATTTTGTCCATTGTACTTTGGATTTGGTGTGCCTCAAAGAAGGCTTCACCTTCCACCGCCTCCTCCCGGGTTAGCCCCGAAGCACAATGCCCCGGAGGGGGATGTGAGGTCTGCTCTTTCTATCCTCGGGTGGATTTCAATATTATTTGTTTGGTTTGAGTTTGAATTGAGCGCGGAAGGTGCACTGCCAGGTGGCTGTAGCAGCTGAGCAGAGCCTACCACCGGCGCCGTTGTTATCGGGCTAATATTGACAACAGTCAGTGTATGCGCCTCCATGTCGATTTTTACTGGAGATACCACCGTGCCCTCCTGCTAGTTTGAGACATCAGGGAGATTCACCATCCCCCCTTCCCCCTCCTTTCCAGTCTCAGGGCCGAGATTTCCACTTGAAGAGCCATCAAACATGGAAACGCTTCCTCTCGCCGTTACTGCTCGTGCAAACGTAAGCGTTTTTTTTGTTGTTGTTCTGTTGCTGGTAAGACTATCAAAACCGGCGTATTCAGCAGCATAGTTGTTTCATTGTCTGCAAACGCTACCCTTTCATTCAGAGAGGGGGAGGCAGTTTGAAGGGGTACTCTGGGGCGGGTTAATTGATCTTGTCCGCCCTTCTTCTATTCCACACTTCAAAGCTCCAGTCTTACCAGTCTTACTAAGCGGGGAGGCACAAGCCGCTGCTATTATCTTCTCACTTGCTGTACTTCCACCCGACTCCATTATTCGCTGGCGGCCACTCCGCAGGGCCCGGGATTCTTCTTCCATCACGGCCTGGGACCCGGAGGCCAAGGACTGCCAAAGACTGCAGTTCACTCAGCAGTCCAGTATTTGATGGCTGCTTGTGGGTCCTCCCACAAACAATAGTCACTGCCAAAAGACTCACACAGCCACAGCAAGAAAAGGGGTGACTTCCAAAGACTGCAGTTCACTCAGCAGTCCACTCCGCGTCCGCTCCGCGGACTAAGAGCAGTATTTGATGGCTGCTTGTGGGTCCTCCCACAAACAATAATCACTGCCAAGAGACTCACACAGCCACAGCAAGCAAAGGGGTAACTGCCAAAGACTGCAGTTCACTCAGCAGTCCACTCTGCGTCCGTTCCGCGGACTAATGCAGTATTTGATGGCTGCTTGTGGGTCCTCCCATAAACAATAGTCACTGCCAAAAGACTCACACAGCCACAGCAAGCAAAGGGGAGACTGCCAAAGACTGCAGTTCACTCTCCAGTCCACTCTAGTCATAAAATATGAACACACAGAAAAGAATGTCAAATTGATGCCTTATACCTTACTAATATTGTACATATAAATATGTTGATCAGAGTGATTGCATAATACAATATATCAATATCTACATCTGTAGTTTAAGATATTGATATTGATATTTTATTTCTATCGCGCTCATACACAAGTGTTTCAGGGCGCGACAAGGCAAGTGAGGGGAACAGGGGAGAACAAAACAGCGATCTTACTAGGCCCAGTGACTTTGAGAACGCGCAAGTGCATGGGAGAGGGGGAGGGATAAAAGTGCATGGAAGGGGGGGAAGTGGAAAGTGCGGAGCAAAGGAGAAACAGATAAATAACAAATAAATAAATAATAAAGGCAACAAACGGTGGTAGTGCAGCCAGCAATTGGCAAGTGCTGGGTTTAAGGCAGCAGACAGGGTAGGTCTGATAAGTGCAGGAAGAAAAGGCGGGGGGGCTGTATGGCTACAGATACAGACTCCAGTGCAAGGGGAGGCCGGGGGCAGTGTGGGAGGATGGCAGGTTAAGCAGGTACCTGGGCCTGGAGGACAGAGGGTGGCCAGGTGCATGGTGCCAAGAGAGAACAGATCAGCAGGGGAGAGGCGGAGCGAAGGCAGAAGCAAAGAGGAAGGTCTTGAGGTGAATTTGCTACTAGATTCCCACATTGTGCCTAATCTTATTCTAAACATAGAAATTGAGGCACGACTACTATCTCTCACTTCAAAATATTGGTTGGATGTAGAGATATATGGATCAGATAAAACTGAAGTATGAAGACGGTTGATAATTGACGTTAATCTAAAAATACATGGGGCCTCATTACGACCCAGGCGGTAAGTTACCGCCTGGGTCGTACCCTTACCACCATGGTGTAAACTATGTTTACACCATGGTGGAGGCGGATTTACCGCCCCATTCCAAGGTGACTGGGGCGGTAAATCCCCATTTCCCATTTTACCCTTCCCCATTCCCATTTTTGCCCCATAGGGCATAATGGGAGTGGGGAAGGCGCTAATTACGCCACCGTAAATTACGGTGGCGTAATTAGCACCATGGTCCCTTAGCGCCATGGATTTTAACGCCTGCAAAAAGCAGGCGTTAAACTCACCATGGCGCAAAGGGACCTCGGAATCAGGCGTTAAGGGTCGGCGCCGTTTACGGCGCCGTTAACCCCTTAACGCCTGATTCGTAATGAGGCTCATGGAGCTCCTTAATCTGCGTTTAGGGTGCCCATTTTTGTTTTGTTTGTTAATTATATTTTTATTATGGGTTTTCGTACAACTCAAACATCAATCCTTGTAAACAAGGCAACAAGTCAACCATCTTTCTCTCGCCCCATTCCCACCCCCTCCCCCCTGATAATGGTATCTTTTGAAACAATGAAACTTAAGCCTTCAGTTGTTTTAGGGATAAGGGATTGCAAAGTCTTGTGTTACATATAAGTTCAGGCCGCCTCCTGAGCATTTCATTTGTTCCTGGGATGTAGTCGGGTTGGTGGCAACCTCCCAGTGGGGAGCTCAGCCCTTTGACATCCAGGTTAGCACAGACCTTGCCCACCTGCCTGTGGTCTTTGTGCTTATCATCCAATAAATTCAATTGTTCAAATATTTGTTCATAAATTCCCCCCAGACATTCTCATGAGGTGCATCCCTCCCGTGGAGTCCCGCGGTTAGCCTTTCCATGGTACATATGTTCTGTGCCACATTGAGCCACTCCCTCTTGCATGGAGTCCGCACACATTTCCCCTTCATCATTAGACAGGCACGCGCCGCAAGCAGCAGGGGCGCTGGTAACCCCCTCACCCTCTACTTCCCCCAACCCAAAAAGGATCAAGAAGGGTGTTTTGTCTCGGTGAAACCCCTCCAGTTCCTTTATCCAGCCCAGCACTTCGTCCCAGAACACTTTTACTCGAGGGCATCCCCACCACATATGCCAGTACTCTGCACAGTCCCCACATTGACGCCAGCAATTGGGGCTCACAGTCTGAAACATCTTTGAGAGCCTAACAGGGTCATATTGCCACCTATAGATGAGCTTAATGGCATGCAGTTTATATTGGCTCGCAATTCAAAGTCTGCAAAGCCCCTTTACACAGTCTCAACCACAGCTCCAGTTCAATTTCCCTCCCCATGTCATTTTCCCATCTTTGTTTTAACTTTTCAGTGGCCCTGTTCCCCCCGCAACCACCTATTCACTATACATAGCTGAAATCAGGCCTTTCATTTCAGTTTTTTTTATCTAAGAGCTTCTCAAAGAGGGTAAGATCCCTCTCTAAAACCTCCCTCCATTTTCCTCCTGGGAGCACCCCCTTTAACTGAAGGTATGAGAAGACCGAGAGGGCCCCTATGCCCGGCTCCCCCTCCAAATCCGTTACCGTAATAAAGGTGCCATCCCTCCACAATTGACCAACCCTCTCAAGGCCTGCCTCGAACCATATTTTAAAAAAGGCGCTCCTCTCCAGAAAGAACATAGCATGATAACATGTTCTGAAATTAGAGTTTGCAGCACACGCTTTTTGCTCATTGTACCTTTCACAGATGGGAAATATCCATTTGCATATCAGTCTTTGTCCCGCCCACATGGGCAGTCCAGCACCGAAATGCTATGGCAATTCCTCTCTGAACCAGCAACCCCATACACGTGTTTAAGCCTTGTTGGGCCTCATTAGTGAGGTGAAGCTGTGCCTCTCGGAGCACAGTGAGCAGGGAGTCCACATCTGGTTGCCCCCAGGTAACTCAGGGTGACCAACCCCAAGTTCCTTGCAAATATTTTAAAAAAGGTAGCATGCACTCCTCTCCAGAAAGAACATAGCATGATAACCTGTTCTGAGATGAGAGTTTGCAGCACACGCTTTTTGCTCACTGTACCTTTCACAGATGGGAAATATCCATTTGCATATCAGTCTTTGTCCAGCAATTCCTCTCTGAACCACCAGCAACCCCATACATGTGTTTCAGCCTTGTTGGGCCTCATCAGTGAGGTGAAGCTGTGCCTCGCTGAGCACAGTGAGCAGGGAGTCCACGTCTGGTTGCCCACAACCATGCCTCGAACCATGCCTGGAATCTTTCAGCGTTCGGGATCGCGTCTCGTACTACAGGCGCCCACAAATGACTCATTGGGAGGGCCATGCGTAACCCCCTGCATGTCCGCACCCTGTCTCCATCCCCCGTATTGTGCCCAACATCGGGTGTTCTTGGATCGTACCAGGGAGCCTGCCTCTAGGTGCCCACAAACATTCCCCCACAGTGGCGGGGAACAGGTGGAGATTATCCAGACCAACCCACTGGTACTCCCTCTGCATTCTGAGGTGCAGTTTGAAGACCCTCTGCTGAGCCACCCTATGATACACTTTCACATTTGGGTGCCCCACCCCACGCCTATCTTTCTGTTAAGTGGGAGCCTCAAAGGATATTCTTGGCTTATTCCCCTGCCATAAGAATTTCACCACAGCCCCTTTTATCTCACAGAAATAGGCCTTCGGGACCTGAATCTGGAGCATTTGGAACGCGTAAAGTAACCTTGGAAAACACACCATCTTAAAGTCATTTTACCCCCTCTTTCCAGATCAGCCTGAAATCCACACAAAGGTGTGGGTAAATCTGCTTGAAATAGGTCTCCCACCTCCCTCGTGAGGTGAATCCCCAAGTATCTCAATGTGCCCAGGTTGACCATTAATCCCGGTGGAGCGGACCTATTTATCTCTCCGTCCCCATCCTTATCAAGAGGGAACAAGACTGATTTAGCCCTGTTCATCTTAAAACCAGAGAGGTCTCCATACTGCTCAATCAACCAGACAACCCTATGGAGCCCATGGGGTTCCTCACATGCAAAAGCATATTGTCGGCGTATAACGCAACCTTATATCCCAACCCCCCTCCATGAATCCTTCTACACAGGGATCTTCTCTGATTCTCTGGGCTAGTGGTTCCAGGGAGAGCGCGAATAGGATCGGGGAAAGCGGACACCCCTGTCTCGTGCCCCTACTTAGGACAAAACAGCAGGAGTAATCCCCATTCTGCCACACAAGCCTGGAGGGAATGCGTACACTGCCATTATACTTCGTCTGTTCCTAGAGCCCAAGCCCACTTTGTCCAGCACCTTTATGAGAAAGCCCCACTCAACCCAGTCAAAGGCCTTTTCAGCATCCACATAGAGGAGAACAGGGTCTCCTCCCATCCCACGCGCCTCATGGATGAGATGTAGGGCTTTCCAAACTGTATCTGCCCCCTGACGTCCCTTTATAAAGCCCACCTGGTCAGTATGGATCAACTGGGGCATGTATGATTCAAGTCTTGCCGCCAGAACTCGCATATAAATCTTGGTGTCAATACTTAGGAGAGAAATGGGGCGATAAGATCCAACCCTGCCCTCCCTGGGTATCACAGTTATCAGCGCGTGGGAGAAGGATTCTGGGGTTTCCCTTGTCTCCAAGATATCATTAAACATTTCTACCATGAATGGGATGAGGGGGGTAATAAAAGCCTTGTAAAAACATGCAGAGAAGCCGTCCTCACCTGGAGCATTGCCTGTAGGTACTCTCGCCACCACCCTCTAGATTTCTCTGGCCGTTATTGGAGCCTCTATTGCCTCAGACTCCTCTCGGGAGAGCCTGGGCACCCGAATCCCCTTCAGGTACTTTATTTTCCCAGCTTTCGAACTGGCTTTGGTTTTATAGAGTTTTTCATAAAAGGACTCAACTGCTTCTTGGATCCCTTTCTCCCCTTGGTCCTTTATCATGTCAGCCCCATCTATGGCCTTTATCCACCGATCGGCTCGCTGCCCCCTCAGTCTGGCTGCCAGCAGTGCATCCACTTTATCCCCTTTTTCATAGAACTTTTGTTTCAAGAACTATAGTTTCCTAATTATTTGACCTTCCTCTATGAGTTTTAGCTCTTCCCTTTCCCCCCTTGCTTCCATGACCCTTTCCTCACGCCCCTCAGTGGCATCCCTGGCCCGCCTGTCTAGCTGAGCAATCTCAGCCCGCAGCCTGTTTTCAATTATTGTCTGCTCTCGTTTCTTCCAAGCCCCTTCCCAGATCAGGATCCCCCTCCATGTCGTCTTCCCCACTTCCCAAACGGTTCACTTTTGGACCTTTCCCATGTTATTTATAAAAATAAAATCCTCAATCTCTTGGGTCATTTTCGCAGGGAACATCAGGTATTTCCACAGGGATTCATTGCATATCCATTTGGACTGCCTGGGTACCATCCCGTGCCAAATCAGGTCCACTGATACCAGATCATGGTCTGACCATGGGATCAGGGAAATCTCTGCACCCAATACTTCATCCCACAGACCCCTTGAGATATATGTGTAGTCAATTCTAGTGATAGTGCCGTGTGGAGCCGAGTAAAAGGTAAACCCCTTTCCTCCGGGTGCATGTGCCACCATATGTCCCGCAGCCCATAGACCTACAGCCTTTCCAGGACCTCACCATGAGCCAGTCCCGGCACAGTGTTTTTTCCCACCCTCCCGGGTTTGTCTGTCTAGCTTGAAATCCGCACACACATTGAAACCCCCCCAATATTATATGATCTGATTCTTCTAACATTATTTTAGGGAGGGTTTTCATCAGAAACCTCAATTGACCCTGGTTCGGGCAGTAGATTGTGGCAAATGTGAATCCCGTCATTTTAATAATCCCGGAGACTAGCAGGGCCCTACCCTTCTCGTTGGCCCAAACCGTTGTGACCTCCATTCTTAACCCCTTGCCAATGAACATTCCCACCCCTGATTTTCTTAGGGGCCCTGAATCCCAGTATTCCTGGCCCAGCGTCCTACAAGGGATCCTACGATCCTTCCCTCTAGCGTATTTAGTCTCACGGATGAACATAACGTCTAGGCCAGCCCAACGAAACTCCCTGACCACAAAAGACCTTTTCGTGGGTGAGTTATTCCCTTTAAATTCAGTGTCCCCACCCTTAGGAGGCATCCCCTCATGTCATCTAAAACTACAGCCATCCTCCTGCTATACCCCTGCACATGGCTCCCCTTACTACTACGGGCAGCCTTGCCACATAAATCCCTCTCCAGGCAATCGAAAGCCTCTACTTTGAAAAGATCTGTATCATGCCCTCTGTCCTGATATCCCCTCTCCCATAGTTACCCTTAAGGGCACCCGACTCCTCCCGGTTGACGTCACCAGGTTAAGGTCGTACCACCAGTTAGAACAAGATCCCCTCCGGTCCCACACCCAAAACACCTCATTACCTTTGAGACCCCTCCATCCTGCCCCCCAACCAATCAGCTACTTTCAGGCCACAGCCTACCTCCACCAAAGGCCAGTGCCCCTAACTTGTAAATAGCATAAGCAAGCCACAGCAGTGGCCCGCTTGATCTTACATCACTCCTGTACACCATGATGAAAACCTCACATATCCTGTGTCTACACCTTAGATGCTTCTCACTCTGAATTAAGTGTCTGCCATGGGTGATGTGTTCAACCTTTTATATTTCCTGGATCCCGACATCCGTCTTCTCCTGGGTCCCTTCATCTGCCACTGCCTGTCGCCTTCTGCCTTGTCTCCATGATTCTTCAAAGTGTCGGCTTCTCCAAGCATCTCCCCCGTGACATTCCGAATGTCTTCCTCCGTCGTCAGTCTGTATTTATGTCCCTCAAGTTCAAAGGAGATGGAGAACGGGAAACCCACCTGTACCTCACTCGTTTCTCGTTTAGCCACTTACTCAGGGGCAAACACATTGGGCCTCATTACACGGTAGGCGGTGAGCCATGGCGCTATTAGCGCCATGGCTCATGCCGGTAAAATACCGGCACCGCCTTGGCGGAAAGGGGATTTACCGCCCCATTCCAAGGTTGGAGGGGCAGTAAATCCCCTTTCCGCCATTGCCCTTCCCCATTCCCATTTCTGCCCCATAGGGCTCTATGGAAATGGGGAAGGCGCTAATTACGGCACCGCAATTTTGCGGTGCCGTAATTAGCTCCGAGGTCCCTTAGCGGGTTGGATTTTAACGCCTGCAAGAAGCAGGCGTTAAATCCTCCAACCCGCAAAGGGACCTCGTAGTACGGCGGTAAGGGTTAACGGTCACCGTTGCCATTAACGGTGACCGTTAACCCTTACCGCCATCCGTGTAATGAGGCCCATTCTCCTCTTGGTTAGAGTCAGGGAGGACATGTCCTGAAAGATCGTTACTCTGGATGTGCCGTACTTGACCAGGCCTCTCTGCCTTGCTTTTTCGAGAATTTTCATTTTGTCAGCATAGTTGTGGAAGGGCCGACTTCGGACCTCCCGCAACCTCGCCCGCACAGTGAATTCTTTCAATTTTAGCTTCGTCAATGGTGTCATCCTCGAAGAGCAGTTTTGTGACCTCATTTAATGCTCTCTTCAGGTCTAGCTCAGTTTCCCACTCTCGATCCGGGATACCAAAAAAGTCTAAGGTTATTCCACCTCTCACGATTTTCCAGATCATCCATCTTCATCCTGAACTCTTCCTCGCGCCTCTCCATTTCAGAAATCTGCATGTCCATCTGTGTCTCTAGGGTGTCGAGGGAGGATTGATTATGCACGACTTCCTCCAGTCTCTCCTCCATTTTGTCTATTCTTTGGGGGATCCTATCCACCCTGCTCCCAATGTCCGCCCTCATGTTCCTGATTTCTTCCATTAGGGTGGCGAAATCCTTCTCAGTAGCTGCAGATTCCTCTGGTTTGGTAGCCCTGTTGGGCTTGCGCTATGTTGCAAACTCCCGGACCACCCGGTGTGTACTTATAGGCGGCCAACTTCAACCTTGCCTTTATGCACCTCTTCCTACTGTCGCCAATGGATCTCCTTTGGAGTGTCCCCCTCCGTGGTCTGTGGGCGCCAGTGGTCGGTGCTCGCTTCGTGTCTTTTCCTTCAAAATGCCTTCAGGTCAGAGGATGTCACCTTTGTCTGCGGTCCGGAAGGGGGGCACATTCTCCAGAATCTGGGCCCTCAGCTCCTAGGACCGGCCTAGTACTGCCTCTCCCCCTTCAGAGGGGTGAGGGGGGGGAGTCCCGCACCTCCAGCAAATAGTCCACTATCACTGCTGGGGGAAGTCTTCCAAAGTTTTCCTCTAAGTCTACAGTGTCCTCTCCCCGTCGGCGGGGTGCAGATGCAGGTATGGGGGCCCTTGGTATGGTCGGGGGTTACCCTTTCTCATTTTGCCCTCTGGCTCCTTATGTCCACCAACTCGGGGTCCCCCATGTTGCTCCGGGCTGTCTCCCTCCTTCACAACTTGAGCACCAGTGTGCGCCGGTGGTCGGTGCTCCCTTCGTGTCTTTCCCCTTCAAAATGCCTTCGGGTCAGAGGATGTCACCTTTGTCCGTGGTCCGGGAGGTGGGCACACACCCTGAAATCGGGGGCCTCACCTACCAGGACGGCCTGTTACCTCCTCTCCCCCTTCAGAGCGACGGGGGGTCCCTCACCTGCAGCAAATAGCCCACTACCACTGCCGGGGGAAGTCTTCTTCAAAAGTTTTCCTCTAAGTCTACAGAGTGTCCTCTCAGCGCAGAGGGGTGCGGATGCGGGTATGGGCGGGGGTCGCCCTTTCTTCTTTTGCCCTCTGGCTCCTTATATCTGCCAACTCAGGGTCCCCCCTGTTGCTCCAGGCTGTCTCCCTCCTTCACAGCCGAGTCCCCAGCTCCAATCTGCCCTGGCTATAGCCTGCCTCTAAACAATACCTCTGTTTGGCAAGCTCCTTTCTTGTGGGCCCCTGTGTGGGCTTTATGCCCCTTGGGCAATAATGGTTTGAAATCGGGTGTAATTGGGCCTGCACTCTCACTCTCTTCCTCCTGGAGGGTGTTGCCCTCAAGTCTTTCTTGGGCTCCAGCCCAGCTCCTCCTCTCCTTATGGCTGCTTCCTCCTGACACCGCGGGGGCCTGCGGTCTCCATCTGGTCGCCCCGTGGGTGTGGGGCGTTCTAACTTTCTGCCGCAGTTGCAGGTGGGGACTTCCCCTCCCCCAGGCGGACTGGCTTCACCGTGCGCTCCGCCCGCCCAGTTGACGAGTGGGTGGGGGGGGGCCTCCCTCCTCCACCGGAGCTAGCGCTGGATGTAATGAGCGGGGGGGGCACAGACTTACATCACCTCCACCCTCGGTCTGTCTCCTTCGTTCTCCTGGCCACTGGTGTCCCGCCTGCGGGCTGCGTCCCTCTTCAACAAGCCCAGCCAAGCGGGAACCTACACATTTGGTTTCGCCACAGAGCTCGGAGACTGTTTCTGAGTCAATAAAGGGCTGAGTTTGACTGTCTTTGTGGCTGCGGGTGCAGCAGGGCTTCCCAGAACAGTCAGTTCAGTCTGTGGAATGAGGGGGGGGCGAAAAGGTGGGGGCTCAAGCCACTTTGCGGGCCCACGACACGGGAGGATCACACCAAGGCTGTTGACATCAGCGCACCCCCACGGTGGCTTCTAGGGTGCCCATTTTAACTATATAGGATGACTCCAAGCTTCAGGACTCAGACTTCTTCTCGAGATGAAGGCAACAGTGTCAAAACTGAAATAAAATCCATTTTGTAGCATGTCTATCATGATTGGAGTGCCATCGGATTTAAGTATCTGCATCTAAGCAACACAAATTCCTTCCCCTAGTACCTTTTTTCAACATATACTATCCAAAATAACAACGTTTTCAACCATATAAGGCTTATTGTGTCCTATCCTCAGTTGTCTCTCCAGGACCAGGATGTCTCATCCGGGTCTCACCGCTCCCTAGCTCAAGTTTGCATCCTGCTTGCTTTCTCCAAGACTGAAGAAGCAGAGTTTACTTTAAATAGCAGTGTGTCTACTCACTTCTTGGTTGGGGTAGTCCGGTGGTTCTTTGTAGAGATCTGATCTGGAGTGAGGATTTGTAGTTTATCGATCAGGGGAGGAAGGCTTTAAGAAAGCTGTTGGCCCTTTTAAATTCTTGCCTTGCGCCCTGGGTGTTTCTTTGTTGAGCAGCCTGCTTCCCTCTCTTCTTGGCTAAAAAAGGCACGCCCACAAACGCTCACACCACAAAAATACAACCCACTAGGGCAAAAAAGGCCCAGAGATTCTCGCAAGGATAACAAGTTTTAATCGCACAAAAAAATAGGTATGCCAGCAAAGAACTCTACTGCTCAAGAACGTTCTCTCTGATGAGAAATAGTACAAGCAGAAAGTTATAAGGAAACCCATTGGGCCTAATTATGAGGTAGGTGGTCCGGTAATAACGATACCGGTAAGGCATTTCCGTTATCGTTGACCGGCCTGGCCCATCACAACCTGCAATGCTGGCCCTACCGGCATCGACGGGGACTCGCTGTGACCGCGCACCACCGTACCGGCATGCGCTCGGGCGCCGTGCCAGTAACACAGGCATGCCGCAAGGAAGAGGACATTACGAGTCTCACGGACATGCACATACTGGCATCTATATGCCGGCAAGAAGGGTCACCATGATGCCGGTAACACCGGCATCGCGGATCACCCGTTAATAGCAAACTGCTGTGCACCCAACTGCCACAGGTGCACACAATCAGCACAGGTGGAGGCAATGGAGCCTGGCCCCGCACAAAAGTAGCACACACCACACCCCTTCCAAGACCAAAATGATTCCAATTGCAGTTGCGATACTGGAGCTGGAGGACATGCCTGCACTGCTACCCCTTGAGCAGGCAGTACAGTAGGGATTACAGAGGAGACGCAGGAGGAGAAGGAGGGTGAGACTGGGCCAGCAAATCCCACCAGTGCAGGCTGTGGTTTCCCGCAGACAGCCACCAATCCCTCGCATAAGGGCCAGTCCATTCAACTTAACCGGAGCACGGATCCACATCCTGTACCGCCTGGACAAGGACACCATCACCACCATAGTGGATCTAATACATGAGGACTTGGTCAGCCTGATCAACATCCGCACCGCCATCGTCCCTCTGCTGAAAGTGGTGTCTGTGCTCCACTTCCTGGCCACAGGCACCTACCAGCACACAGTGGGGCAGCTGCATGGCATCTCGCAACCATGTTTTTCTGGTGTGCTAAATCAACTGCTGGATACATTCCTAAAGCACGCAAGGGCCTATATATCCCTACCACGGAGAGCATAGGAGGTGAATGACACCAAAATTGCATTTCATGCACTGGCAGGCATGCCCAATGTCATTGGTGCCCTGGACTGCACCCACGTGGAGTTGGTAGTCCCGCATGCCGTGGAGGTGGTGTACCGCAATCAGAAGCTATACCACTCCATCAATGTGCAGATGTGTGCGATGCAAGCAAGATGATATCCCATTGCTGTGCCAGATACCCAGGATCCACACATGATGCAATGGTGCTGCGGAACTCCTCGCTTCCCCACTACATGGAACGACTTGCTGCACGACGTGTCTGGCTGCTGGGTAAGTCCGATCACAGGGCCGTGGGTGTGTTAATGGGGGGGGATGACATGCATATGCAGCCTGTCTGCTTTCCTGTCAATGGGGGTACTGGGGGGGGGGGGGGTTGACATGCATATGCAGCCTGTCTGCTTTCCTGGCAATGGAGGTATTGGGGGTCGGGGGGCGTGACATGCATATGCAGCCTGTCTGCTTTCCTGGCAATGGGGGGCTTATGAATGTCTGGACCCTGTCCTTGGTGGCAAACACTGTGCCCTTGTGCATACCAACAAGATGCATGACACTGACAATGGATGCAGACGTACCATGGCTGTACCTCATTGTGCAAATTTCAGATACAAATCTGCGCCCACCCCTGCACATGTACACTGGACATCATCAGAACGCAGCCACAGGTACCACAATGCACCAGCCTGCAGTCACAAAGTCAAATACACATGTCAACGTATCAAAGGACCTCACAGGTCATGCATCCAATTCTGGCCAAGACGAAATGCCACACATGGAAATCCCTATGACTGCCCCTCACCGACAGAAACACTGCATAATACCATGCCAACGTGTGCACATGAAGGCAAACTCAAAAATACCATGCCACAAGGTATCGAAAATGGAATCCATCAAGTAGTCACCATCACCAGCATTTGTGCCATTTCAGCAGTAACAATCCACAGCACTCCAGTGCCAGCATGCCAGTCGACACCAAGCCACATCCAAGGAACGTAAACCTACATTGGCGGACCATACCAACAACCACATTGTGCCATTGTCACATGTGTGAAGATGCTGAGGGACATGTGCATGGCGTCACCAATCATCAGAAAGCATGATTGCCAAAAACACCTGTAACATGAAGGACGTCAGCCTAAAGCATTGGTAAAATCACAACATGCATATGGTAACATCCTCTCCCACACATCCCTCACATGTGAGAACATCATGGACCCTTGCACCCCATCTAGGTGAGTGGTGAATCTGATGTCAATGCACATAAGTCGTGTACGTCAGCCAGGCCCCCCATCATGTATTGCCAAGTAGTACACATACCTGATATTGGCGCAGATGCATTGTCAATACCTGCCATTGAAAACCCACTGCACATGAATATGAACATGAACAATGTACATGATGTGCACAAATGGAATGGAATAAATGCTCAAACACATACATCATTGTGCTCCCATGCAGGTGATGCTGGATATCGCCTGAAGCCGTGGCTCCTCACCCCTGTCTGGAATCCACAGAACAGGCACGAGGAGGACTACAATCGTGCTCAGACACGCACTCGTGTGGTGATAGAGCAGACCTTTGGCCTGTTGAAGGCACGGTTTTGCTGCCTCAGCAAGTTGGGTGGCACACTCATCTACGGGCCCGAGAAGGTGGGCAAGATCATAATGGTATGTGCCATGCTGCACAACATGTGCATCCAGCGCAACGTACCGCTGCCACCTGACATGGACCAGCCACCACCGGGCGAGGATGAGGATGATGATGCTGATGATGAAGATGATCCTGGACATTGGCCAGGCCGCGATGCACATGAGGGACGTGCTGTCCGCCAATCATTGATTGGCCAATATTTCTGATGCACTGGGATGCAGAGGGTGCTTGAAATGCGGCACTCTGGGGACAGGCATTGGGGACTCTGGGTAATGGACACTGTTGTACAATAAATTGACATACACTCAAGAAGCAACACACTCAAGAAGCAATGTCCAGTCATGTGTTATTTTGACACAACAGGTGTATTGATCTTGTGAAACTATTTACATGTATGTCCTCCCACCCGCAGTACTTCAAAGTCTACCCGCCCCCAACCCCCAACAGCAGCACTCACCCATGCCTCCCACCCCCCAACAGCCCCACACACCCATGCCCCCCCCAACCTCCAACAGCCCCACACACCCATGCCCTCCAGCCCCCAACAGCCCCACACACCTTCAGCTCAATGTGACTTTGAATGGGCTGCAAGCCGAACATCCAAGGGTCCCCTGCTATGGCCACCCCCTTTTTTCGATGGAGGTGTTTGCATTTCTGGATGGCGCATGCTGCGCAGTGACCTGCGCACAGGGCTAGTTTGTGTCGAGCTTGCAGGCGTGGTGCTCGTTGATGCAGTTTGTTGTTGTTGAGGTGCGGCAGGACAGCTTTGTTCCATGTAGCTGGCAATGTGGTTGAGGGTCTGTGCAATAGACGTGAAGCCCTCATGAACCCGCTTTGCTACACGGTTGACTGCACGGATGATGGCCACAGCGTTGTCTCTGTTGGTCTTGCGCGTTGCCTCCCCATCCACCAGATACTGCTTCACCATTTCGTGCATCGATTTCTGTCTACCCTCCATGCGGGACAAACGTCCCTCTTGTCCCTGATAGAAGTGCTTTGGAATGGTTGCATGGCTGGTGGTGACCTGCTCAACACCGGGCTGTGTGAATGTGGAGTCGACTCCTCCTCGCTGAAGGGGGCTTCGGGCACATGCTCAGGGGCGCCCTGTGGTGTGTCCTGCAGGCTGGGCGTGTGTCTGCCATCCCCCAACATGTTGACTCCTGCATTAGGATCCCCCTCAGGCCCCTCGTCCTCGTCAGCACTGTGTTAGGCCGATGCTGCAACCTTGCCCACAGAACTGTTGGCTGCTGAGTGTGTGCCGTCCATGTCGCTTGCCACTGATGTAGGGTCGTCCTCGGGAAGGGGTGTCTCCTGGGGGGCCGATTGTTGGATGTGACCTGCCTTCCTGGCCACAGTATCTCTCGCCAGGCGTGCCTTGCAGGCAGGGGTTCCTCCGCCTTGGTGCTCCCGGGTGACCGGGGCAGGTGGCTGCTCAGCCTGTGGTAGAGCCTGTGTACCCTGTTGGGCACTGGTGTGTGCTTTCGCTCTCCATTTGGTAGTTGCTGCACCCCTGGATGTTGATGGCCTCATGGCATCGTCCTCACCCCTGGTCTTCCTTGCAGGTGTTTTTGATTGTGCTGCGGCTTCATCGCCGTCTGAATTTGTGCCTGTGGGGGATAGAGAGGCAGGGCACCATTAATGGGAGTACTTGCATCCTGCATGCATCGGTGTTGGTGTAGTTTGGGGCATGTGCTTCAGTGTGTGCTGGTTGGAGTGGCGCACATAGTGCTTACTGTTTGGGGGGGGTTGTTTTGGTATCCCGCAGGTGCAGCCATGATGTCCATGGTGTCTGTTGTGAGGCCTATAGGTGTGTTGTGGCTTGCGTGCTGTGTGCCATGTGCTTTTGGGTTGAGTATCAGGGGTGGCCAACTTGATGGGGGAGTTTGGACTGCCGCCTGTCACCTGCCCTTGGCTGCGGTTGGTAGAAAGTATGTTCCTGACTCACAGGCGCAGGTCGTCCCATCTCTTCCTGCAATCCTTGACGGTGTGTGGTGTGGGTCCCACCGCACAGACCTTCCTTGCGACCTCCTCCCATATTTCTTTTTTATGCAATTGGGCTGCACGCCTCAGGTACGCACAGAATACCACGCCCGCCTGCTACACAAGCGTGTCTACGAGCATGTTTAGTTCATCGTCAGAGAAGCGCGGTTTACGCAAGCGGGCTGTCCCTTTCGTTGTAGCCTTCGACATGGTCTTCCAGCAGGGTTAGGGATAATCAGTGCACAGGTCCTGTCAGCCGAGGATTGCAATGGATTGTGTTTTTCAAGATGGCCGCTGGCGCATTTCCCGTTCTGGTGCGATGACATAGCATCCGGTGGCGGTAATAGCAGCCCGGTAGTAGCGGTGTCACTAGTAGGGGTACAACGATGGCGGAGGTGGTTTCAGCACCACATTTGTTGAGGCCGCTATAGGGGGGTTCAGGGACATTACCGGCATGGCGTTATGTCCTTTACTAGCATGCCAGTACACGCGTGCACGCTGACTCGTAATCAGACGCTGATTACGGTGCCAGTGATACATGGACACATTTGTAACAGCATGTCGGTAATTGTGTTTTTGTTTTCATACCGCCTACCTCGTAATGAGGCCCATTGTCACTAATGACATCACATATACAGTAAAAACCTGTGTGGCCGGTTGGCGAGACCCTATACATGGGTGGCCTACTCCATAGGGGATAACAGGCTGCTACTGATACCAGCCTTGTTCATCCGTCTTTCATCACGTGGGGTCATCTGAGCTCATCATCTCCATGGAATGAAGGTCCCGTTCCTCATTAGTTACTATTATAAGACATTGCTATTCTATCATTATGGCAGGCACCTGGGACGCTCTAGGACTGGCACAGGGGGAGACTTAAGATCATGCTGACCCACACATTTGTTTGTTTGTTTGTTTATTTATTTGTTATGCGCACCGGACCCTGAGGTAGCAGGGCGCAAGAGACAAGGAAGTTTACAGCTTGGTTACAGAAGTTACAAGTTACAGAACACGCAAGTTACAGAGTAGGCAGTTTTTTGGCTCTACAGGTGAGACAAGTACAAGTGCAGATATAGCGTCAACAAACAGTCAAATCAATGGCGAACAAAATAGCAAGTCAGGTAGAGTACAAGTGGGGGTGCGAGAGTTAGAGTGCCATTTATGTTGCATTCTCGGTGAGCCATTTTATGGTATTCTTTCTGAAGTTGTTGAACGTTTGGTCGGATCTAAGTGCAAGAGGTAGGGCGTTCCATAACTGAGCTGCCTTGACTGGGAAGCTGGATCCTCCAGTAGTGGTAAATTTAAATCTGGGCACTAGGAGGCAGTTAGGGCTGACTGTCCTTGTAGGTCTGGAGGGATTTTTCCTATTGAAGCGTTCTGAAAGGTAGCTGGGGGCTTTGTTGACAGATTTAAGGTTGATTTTTTCTTGCGTAGAAAGCCATTTGTGTTTACGTCTTATTTCTGAGATATGTGCTCTTCTAGGGATGCTTAAGGCTGCTCTAAGTGCATTATTTTGGAGCACTTGAATTCTATTGATGATTTGTTTGGTTGTCCCTATGTAAAGGGCGTTACAGTAATCTAATTTTGATAAGATGAGGGCTCTGGCTAGGATAAGACAACTGTCATCTGATAAGAAATGTTTCCCAGCGCGTATTAATTTACATGTATAGGCCGTGGATGAGGCCAGTGAGTTCACCTGTTTGGTTAAGGATAGTGTTGCATCAAGGTAGAAACCTAAGGTTTTTACTTCTCTGGCGACCTTGATAGTGTTGCCATCGATGATGAAGGCTGAGTAGTTTTGGTTGAGTTTGGAGATGCGGGCTGCAGTGCCCAGGATGATAAGCTCTGTTTTGTCATCGTTCAAGCATAGGCCATGGTTGGCCATCCATGCTTGAACGATGCTATAGAATCTGTTCACCAGAGCCAGGTCTTCAACATAATCCCCAGTAAGTGGTAGGAGAATCTGGGTATCGTCTGCGTAGTTGGTATAGGTGACACCCAGATTATCGAGATTGTCGAAGAGTGGCTTGGCGAAGATGTTATAGAGTGTTGGCGAGACACAGGATCCCTGTGGCACTCCGCAGGTGATAGGAATCCGGTCTGCTGCCGCTGCGGGGGAGAACACCCTCATGGTCCTGTCACTAAGGGATGACTGTATCCAGACTATAGCCTCCCCTGAGAAGTGGGCCGCCGAGTCCAAATGATTGCATAGGACTCTGTGGTCCACCAAATCAAAGGCGGCTGAGAGGTCCAGAAGGAGAAGGAGAGCTAGTTTGCCCTTGACTCTGAGTGAGTCTATTTGGGCCTTTAGGTCAATCAGGGCTGTTTCTGTGCCGTGTTGCGGACGGAAACCGGATTGGCGTGTTCCAAGGAGATGGTTTATCTCAAGGAAGTTCTGGATTTGGGTGTACGCTGCCTTGTCTAAAATTTTTAGTAAGAAAGGCACTGTGGTGATGGGTCTATAATTTGTGGGGATGTTGGGGTCCAAGGTTTGTTTTTTCAGGAGGGGGAGTACCCACGATTCTTTTAGGTTGCGAGGGATAGTGCCCGTAGTGAAGGAGGCATTAATAAATTTTGTGATGAAGGGGGCTAGATCTCTAGCCGCGTCTTTTATCAGTTGTGCGGGGCATTGGTCACCTTTGCAATTAGACGGTTTAAGAGTCAGAATGGTCTTTTCTACCTCAAATACTGAGACCTTGGAGAAGCGGAATTGGGTAGATTCTTTAGGTTTGGGTGTGGGGGTTTTGTCCACGGGAGGTTGGGTTGGTAATGAGGCTTTCTTTAGGGCAATTTTAGTTTGGAGGTTGGCCACTTTGTTGGTTAGTGCCAGTTGTATGTCAGTACACCAAGTTTTATCTTTGATGGAGTCGTCCTGTGCTGTGATAGGAGATTCCAGTTCTTTTAGGATGGAGAATAGCTCCTTCATACTGGAGTTGGCTTGGGTGATCCTATTATTATAGGTTTCTTGTTTGGTCAGGATGATATCTTTTTTGTATTGCGAGGAGATGTTTATTAGGTTGGTTTTATTTTCAGCGGTAGGATGCCGGTTCCATGCTGTTTCACATTTTCTCTTCTGTAGTCTTAAGTTTTTTAAATGGGGTGTAAACCAGGAGTTTAGATGCTTTTTTGGTTTACTGTTTCTAAGTTTAAGCGGAGCAACTCTGTCAAGGGCAGTGGACATGGCGTTATTGAATTCCTCCACTAGGATGCCTGGGTCGGTATGGTCAGGTAGAGAATTAAGTTTGGGTAGGATGTGAGGCAGAATATTATCCGCTGTGATATTTTTCTTATTTCTGGTTAAAGTGGGTATGGCGGGGGTGGGTGTGAGAGTTGTGGTTCTTTTAGTATTGAGGGTAAAGGAGATAAGGTGATGGTCTGACCATATTTGGGGGGCAATGGCTGTTATAGAGGGGTTACAGTTATGACTGGCAATCCAGTCTAGAGTTCTCCCTTTGGTATGTGTGGTAATATTCACAATCTGCGTGAAGCCTAGTTCTGACAAGGTATTAGCTGTGGCAGTAGCCTGGAGGTCATTGATATCGTTGTACCCTAGGTTGAAGTCTCCTAACACTAAGGTTTGAGAGGAATTTTTTAGCTTCTCATTGATAACAGAGGTGATATCTTCGTTGAAGGTATTGTTAGGGCCTGGCGGTCTATAGAGGAGGTAAATATTAAGTGTTTGGGAGTTGGCGGTGGGTAGTTTGATAGAAAGAAGCTCACAGGATTTAAGGTAGGGTGTGGAGGTGATTCTCATAGAGAGGTTAGATTTGGCGATAATTGCTATTCCTCCACCTCGTGCATCTGGTCTGTCAGCTCTAAGGATGGTATACTTTTCTGGGACTGCTAGAGTGAGTGCAGGACCTGCTGCCTCATGGAGCCATGATTCAGTAATGACGATGAAGTCAAGGTCGTTTTCGCGTATGACATCTGCTATGTCAGTAGCATGAGCGACTAAAGATCTGGCATTGATCAATGCAGCTTTTAATTCTGGTTCTGGCTGCACTGTGAGAAGGAGGTTGGCTATATGTTTATGAATTTTATGGTGGAGTTTGCGCCTGAGAGGGGCGGTAGTTTCCAATGGTGTGAGTAATTTGGGTCGGAGGTGTTCCAGGTTGATATTGTATTTGATGATGGGTTTGAATATTTTGGGTAGTCGAGTCCGGAGTCTAAGGTTCCTCTGTGCTAGGTTGCAAGGTTTGGAAGTAGGTTGTATGTAGGCTCCTGAGCCCTCTGTGGGCAGAAATGTAGGCATGGTCATATAGACGATAGTAAGTATAGCTATCAGATTGGTGAGTAATGCTTGGTGGACTAGGTTAGGCAGGTAAGAGTACATAGTGTTACTTCTAGTTAAGCTAAGGGGACTAGACTTAAATGCTGTGGTTGGATACTGGGCAGAGTAGGCTAAGTACGATCATCAAATACTAGGCAGGATGAATGTAGTAATCAAACATTGGGTTAAAGGCAACAGTCAAATACTGGGCTAAATGCAGCATCAAATACTGGGCTAAATGCAACAGGCAAATACTGGGCTAAATGCAACAGGCAATACTGGGCTAAATGCAACAGTCAAATACTGGGCTAAATGCAACAGTCAAGTACTGGGCTAAATGCAGCATCAAATACTGGGCTAAATGCAGCATCAAATACTGGGCTAAATGCAACAGGCAAATACTGGGCTAAATGCAACAGGCACATACTGGGCTAAATGCAACAGTCAAATACTGGGCTAAATGCAGCATCAAATACTGGGCTAAATGCAACAGGCAAATACTGGGCTAAATGCAACAGTCAAGTACTGGGCTAAATGCAGCATCAAATACTGGGCTAAGTGCAACATTCAAATACTGGGCTAAATGCAGCATCAAATACTGGGCTAAATGCAGCATCAAATACTGGGCTAAATGCAACAGGCAAATACTGGGCTAAATGCAGCATCAAATACTGGGCTAAATGCAGCATCAAATACTGGGCTAAATGCAACAGGCAAATACTGGGCTAAATGCAACAGGCAAATACTGGGCTAAATGCAGCCATCAAATACTGGGTGAAGATGAGGCTAAATACAGTGGTCTGAGTGTTTAGGAATGAATGGAAAACTGTGCTGATAGGGGTGCCTTGGTGCTTTGGGCACGTGTGGTCAACCATGTGGTCAATCAGCGTAGGCATTTGGAAGGAGGCAGAAATGCTAGGGCTAGCAGCCAGAGAGAATGCAATACATATGGAACAGGGCAGCATACGTGGTGCACAATACCGGACGGAAGGACTAAGTTTTAAGTTTAGTAGATGGGTGCAGTAGGTCACCCAAAATTGAAGTTAGCAACATGTGCATGCGTATAAATGTATGCGAAGTTGCTCATGCACAATTTGAAGCAGTAAGTGTTACAGTGCAGCTGTACTGCAGGCTTAGCTAGACAGTGGTGGCATTTGCCAACTATGGAGCGTGTTTATGACGCTTACCTATGTTAATGTCAGGTTTGCAGTTCAATGCTCAAACAGTGGGAGATTCGAAGGGCAATGGTCCCAGTCTAGCCTCTAGCCATTCTCTGGACAGGCTCGGGACAGGACCTGCTCCTTTGTGTGTGCTCCTTCGTGGGCTGGTCCGGCGTTCGCCTTCCGGCGAGCGATTGGCTGGGAAGGCAGAGGTGTGAGCCAATCGGTACCAGGCAGGCATCAGAGGGAGATAGGAGAGTCAGGCAGCAGCGTTGCAGAGCCCGACGGCCATCTTGGGATGGGGGCAGCCTCGTGTAAGGCAATGGAGGCACGAAAAGCTGTGCACAATGCGGGCACTTAGGGCAGTTTCTAGTCGCTAAAAAGTTTTTTACAATACTTGCAGTCGCATGCCCAATATTCTGAGGCAGCGATTCGATTTTTTGAAGATTATTGCCGGAACAAGCGCAGGTGTGGCATGGATGTCAGCAATCCTACCTTGCGCTACAGCTGATGTCCCAGCACGAATCCGGAGCGGGATCACTGCTCCCGCAGTGGAGGAGCTCCTGCTCCTTGGGAGTTCCATTCCATATTGCACTATCCGCACCCAAGGTTTCCACCCTCTCTTTGGACTATAATGTATTCCTCTCTGTACCTTGTATTACAAAGTTTGTCATCATGAGATAACGTGAACTGGTTGTGTCCCTTTAGATCTTTTATGACCATTGGGTTTGTGGTTGGTGGTGTGAGGTCACTTACTATCCCGGAATTCCGGGGTCTTGGACTCAGGCAGTTGTGGTTGTCATAACTCAAGGCATCCTAGGTGGGGGTCGAAGGTCTGCTTTTGTCCTGGCTGTGATAGACGTGCATTGTGAGGAGCCTGATATTGTCTCGCGGCTGTGCAGGGCGCATTCCTTTTTGGGATAACACGTATTTGCAACCGTTATGGAACAAAGGAAAGTTTCTATGGGAGTTAACAGCATGGGTCTCTCTACCATCCGTGTTTGGGCCTGCTCAGGCTTCTTCATTGGGCATGTGTTTACCATCCCTACAAAAATGGCACTTATTTATATGCATGCACTAAGTCTATACATCTGTTTTTCATGTAATATTGTGTTTGTGCTGGGTTTCTTAGAACACACCCTCCCCCATGTACATCGCAAGCGTATCTATGGGATTTGCTTCACTCTAAAGCGCTTGGGGGGGTGGGAGAGGTTAATTTCCCTCCCAACATTCCTACTTTTCGTTACTTCTATAGTAACAAAATCCTTTGCATGTTTGCGTTAATTTTTCATATGGTGGTGTTCCCTTTATTGGCATCCAGACCCTACATACGTCCCACAGGCTTTCTCATGCTTGCGCATATTCTTTGGGGGTTCATGTCATCTAGATACATCCCCCATCCCCAGCTAAATCTACCCAACCTTCTTTATAATTTTCAGGGTCAGGGGGTGGGACATTGATGATGTGGTATAAGTGATCTACTTCATCTCCATAGTAAATAGGGAGCATTTGGGGGATGGCATGTTCAGTTTGTATTTCTGTTTCTTTTGTATTACGAGGTACTTTTGAAACACCAATTGATAGCATCATCATTGCGCTACTCGGCACTGCTTTAGCCCAACACCAAATTCCCATTTGGCGCATGCAGAAAAGAACCAGGATGAACACGATGACGGGTACCAGCATTTTCACAAGGGCTCCTAACCAGGATGGAGCCCAATCAAAGGCAATGTCAAACCAATCTTCCCCTTGGATACCAGCTTCTTTTTTCATGCGCTCTTCCAGGCCAGGTACTGCTGCTATTATGTGAGACAACAATCCATTCTCTGCATCTTCGGGAGGCGGGAATGTGCAACATGAATCCCCAATTTTTTGGCACACGCCTCCTTCTATTGCCGTCAGCATGTCTAGGATGTAGCAGTTCTGCATCGTCATCAACCTTAGGGCAGGCAGCTCAACCTTTATTTTTATTTTTGAATTTATTTTATTGTTTTAAAATTTGTTTACTTTATTGGTTTTATCTAGTACAAAAACAGCAACATATCACCAAACAATGGCAACATTTTACCACTTTAACATTTCTCAAAACGCTACCCCAAAGCTCCTGTCCCCCCGTTCCCACCCTCCCCTCTCCCACCCACCTCTTGCTAAAAAAAATTGGTACCATGTCTACTAAAAATACCTTCCGTCATATGAGACACCTCACACTATTATTAAACCTGATCCACTTCTCCTCCTTCTGTGGCTTCCGCCACGAACAAAGAGTGCATCAAAGTTTCCCAATCAGCGATGCCCGCTGTGGCCTCGTCTTGGCCACTCCACACAGCCCTTTTCCATGCCACAGTTCCTGCTAACGCCCATCGCCTCAGGTCCCGCCACCAATCCTCCACTGCCGGGCCTCTGGGGGATTTCCATGCTATAGCTATTCTATGTTTGGCCAGGATACATGCCAAATCTTCCATTTTATGGGCACATCTTGTGCCCTTAGGACATGGAAAGAGGCCCAAAAAGCATGCTCCTGGGGAAAGCACATCTAGATTCAACCCCCTTTATGTAGTCTATCCGCTACCCTCTGCCAGTCTAGCCCCACCACCGGGCATGCCCAAAACATAAGCAACAGCACAGCCACCAACACTTTGCACCTGGGACACACCTGCACTGTCGCGCCCGAAAACTGGGATCTTCAAAGGAGTGATATATGCCCTGTGTGTCACCAACAACTGTCTAAGCTGAAGCCTTGTGTTCCATGACATCCTTTTATGATATCCCAGCACTTGCCCATTGTGCATCTGTAAACTCTGGCCCCAGATCTTTCTCCCATGTCGCTGTATCGCTAGAGAGGAGGGAGGTCCATTTGCCAGCAGAAGATCGTATAGCCACGTTACGGTGTGCCCTCCTTCTGCTATGTCATATAGGACGTCCACCACCGCGTACTTCCCCATTAGTTCACTGTATGTGGGCCATCTGCGCATAATCTCCGTCTTGAGTGTGCTCTGTAACAGATATTGGCCTTTATGTATTCCTGTATGTGCTGCCAACTCTGAAAAGGGTACAACGTTCATATTCTGCAATAAGTCCCCTATCGTGGCCACCCCACATGTTTCCCATTGGGTGCGTATCCCTCCCCTACCCTGTGGCAGCTCAACTGTTATGACGTTGAATCCATGCTCATTGTGGTTCGCCAACTGGACCAGTTGCCAGCGTACTATCTGCAGCCATTTTGCATTAGCTGCCGCCTGTACAGTGGGTAGCAAAAGTGAGGTGAAAAAAGTTTCAGCAGAGCTGAACAGTCTGTATTCTTCAGGTATTTCCCCAAGCAGTGGCGTTGAGTCTTTTGATAGATAATTTCATGCTCTCTTCTTTCTTCGCAGTTTATCATATTGGCTCTTCCCGGGTCGGATGCGAAATGTTGGCAGTGTCATTGGATATTGTCCTTCGAACGTTTTGGAAACTGTTGGTGTTGTTTCAGGTATTGGCCCCCTTTTCTTCTGGGACTACTAGTCGCGCTGAGTGCAGCATAGCCAGCGAACAATGGCCCCTCCATGATGATGGGAGGTGCAAGTACACTTGTTGGCCACAGACCCAGTAGTAGTACATCAATGCCGCTTGTGCCCCTTTTCAAGTCTGGAATCAATAATGTCCTGTTGCATCGCTCGTTGGAGCCGATAAAGTCAGTTACTTCACTGTGGAAGCATAATTCATAGCTCTCCCTCTCAGTGCACTTTCACTGCCTTTTCCATAATACCAATCCATGTAAATTTTGTGACATGCTCTGTCCATATTTGTGCACATGTTATTTGCATGAATGCCACCACTTCTTCGTATACCAGGAGGCCTTCAGCTGGGCAGCTGAGCGTTGTTTCCTGCCATTGGCTGTTTATGGACGTCAACCCATCAATCACTAAATATGGTTGTTGTAAGCAATTGGGGTTTTTTGGATTGTTTTTACATTGCAGGGCGTCTGGATCCACAAGCTCTATTCGCACCGTGTGTGCCTGGAAGGTGCCTTTGATTCTACATATCGCAAGATGAACCAGGAATTTTGCCTCTACAATTGGAACTTCCTGTGGCACTAAAACCTTGGGTGCCCCTGATGCGTGTGTTATCAATGAGCATACATAGCAGCTACCATTGGTCGTTTGTCTTCCTACCGCACTCATGTCGGTGTACCAACTATTGGAGTGCTCGGGATGTCTAATATCTTCAATGGCATCCACGCCTAGACCATGGTATGCATCATATTTGGCCTATGCGCTTGCCTTCTCATTCTATCAATGTCATGATATATACCTCTTTGTTAGTGTACTACTGCTAACATTGTTACTAATGTTTGCGTTACAAAAAAGTTTTACAAAATTGTGGGAAATAAGATTTCTAACACTTTGCTAGTGCACACACTCATTCGGCCAGGTGTATTTGCTTGCGTGCTGACACTGTTATTACTGACACTGTTATTACTAGTCTGGGAAATATTATACATATGTACGGTAGCGTTACCGGTTGTGGTTAGCAGTGCACTTCCCTTTATGTCCCCCCTCTGCCACTCTTTTAGATGGCTTGCCCAGATAAAAGAAGTACCCCAATAAATTCCTAACACAAACATCATCAAAGTAAATAAGCGAGTAGTAAAGTGTAGGAATATAACCATCTTGAATTAACAGTATATCGCTCTACCTTTTTAATATTAAATGAATCATTTCAAGTTAAGGGTTCCACTTCGTACACTCCTGTAGAGAAAACTAAAACGGGGGTGGGAGGCAGATTAAGAGAGAGCGAGAGAGAGAGAGAGAGAGAGAGAGAGAGAGAGAGGGAGAGAGATAGAGATAGAGATAGAGAGAGAGTTTTTCTTTACTTAAAAGTGCTTATGCTTTTAGCAACAATGCTTGTTTATTATCTAAGACATGTAGCCATGTTATTACTTCTGAGGTAGTTACTTTGGGGTATACTGGTAGTTTGTTTCTTTAGGGTACTGGTGAGGTATTTGGGGGTGCCCTACGAACATCAGAGAGGTGTATCCAATATCAAAGCCCCTTCACTTTTACTGCGAGAGGGATGGAAAACACCACTTCGTAGGGGCCATGGAACCTAGGGTTGTTCCATTTGCGCACAAAGCTCTTGACATATATCAGTTCACCTGGCAGCAGCGGTTGGGTGGGCATGGTGTCTGTGTTGGGTTAATGTGCAGTCCCTCTGTAGCCTCTTGGTGAGGCTGTGTGATCTGTGGGGAGACATATTTGATAGCAGATGTCAGGTTTGTTAAGTACTGTTTGAATTCTTCACCTAAAACCGCTGCAGCTCTATGGGCATCTGATGCCCTCCTTACTGTGGAGATGGAAGGGTTTATGCGCCTGCCAATTACTATTTCGTGTGGTGAAAGGAGATGGTTTTTACTTGGTTGAGTGGGTAAGCTGAATAGAGCCTGGAGCAGGCAGTGCACCCAGTTTTTCTTTAAGTTGGTGCAGAGCTTGGAGAGCTTACTTTTGAGAAGGCCGTGGATTCTCTCAACCCAACCGTTTGCTTGAGGGTGATAAATTGCGCACATCCAGTGTCTAATGCCAAGTAGTGCTGTTATTTCTTTGAAGAGTTCATTAAAGAGGTGGGTGCTGTTGTCAGCTTTGAGTGCATCGCACATGCCCCATCGAGGGAAAACCTCACGCACCAAAAAATGTGTAGTGCATTTGGCATACGGATTTGCACATGGTCCAGCTACAACCCATCGTGAGAAAGGGCATACTACAAATATTAGGTATCGGGAACCATTACATCTTTCTCCCATGTCTGCGTAGTCTATGTGTAACTCGCGGAACGGCCCAATGGGGTGAAGCATGGTGCCTCATGTTGTCCGTGCTGAAAGTTTGATAGGTGGCGCAGTGTATAATCATGTTCATGAGATGCTCCTGAAGGTTTGGTATGAACCAATCTTCCTGTATATCTGCCGCAGTGTGCTGATTGGAGCTGTGGGATGGGTGGTGCAACTGGTTGAATGCGATTACCAAGCGCTCTACAGGAATTACTGCCTTGCCAGTGCATTCTTGTCTCCAGAGTAAGTCCATGTGGGACTGTTTACACCCATGGTTCTTTTTCCTCATTTGGTGCTTTTCCCTGAAGTGCAATCAGTTGTATGATGGGCAGCGCTGTGTATGATGTTGATTATTGATCATGTGATGGTTTAGTTACGACATACTCAGAAATTACTCGGACTGGAAGGTAGACTGCCATTTTGGCCGCAGCATCCGCCACAGCGTTTCCTAATGATTTTTCATTAGTGTTACCAGTGTGTGCGGCACACTTAATGACCGCTACCACAGAAGGTTGTGACAGTGCGGAAATCGGTGTATCTAATAGTGCAGTTTGTTTTACTGGGGAACTGTCTGCTCTCCGGAACCACCATGAGTTTGTTATAGCTCTCGCAATATCCTTGGGGCAAACAAGTGTGCTTGTAGCGCTTTCCGCCATGTGTAAAGGCTGTGAGCTATTGTGAGTCAGGGTGCAAGAGTATTGAAAAGAAGGCATTCTTTAAATCAACCAATGTGAAGTGGGTTGCTTCTTTAGGGATACTACAGAAAATGGTGGAGGGTTCAGAACTACAGGAAATTCTTTCTGTACTACGTCGTTTAAGAGGCAGAGATCCTGGATTATTCTCCAGTTGCCCACATTGCTTTTTTGACAGGGTATATTGCAGTGTTGCATAGTGAGGTAGAGGGCCCTATTATCCCTTGGTGAAGCAGGGCTTGTATTGTGTATTTTATTCCCTCTTCTGATTCCCTTGATAATGGGTACTGCTTTACTCGGGGTAATACTGCTCCGACTTTCAGTGTAATCCGTACTGAGGTCACTTCCTTTAGTAGCCCTGTGTCATGTGGGTTAGTTGTCCACAGCTGTGCGGGCACATATTCCAGATCTGCTTCACTGAAGGGAGATGGTGCAACAAAGGCCATTAGGAGGCACTGTACCATAATCTCACAGGGGATATATATAGCTAATATTATTTCTCCGTCATTGTCATTGTCTTCAAAACCTTCGGCATCAGTTACTTCTTGGAGGGGTATGGTGGGATCGATGCACAACACAGTACACCATTGGCACACCTCCTTAATCTGTCCAGAGGACAACCACTATGCAGACACTATTAATCCTTGTCTTGGGACAATAATGTACCAGCCACCAGTTTTGGGGACACTACAGGGCGGGAAATGAAATCTGTTGGCACTCTCCAGCAGGCTTTGGCAATTTGTGACACTGCTTCCACGAGCACTGTTATTCGGTAGATCAGCATGTCTGGGTCAACAGATATTCCTCGCACCACTACGCCACATGTCATGGTGTGTATTATGAGCATTGCTCTCACTACGCACGTTCCTGGTGTGACGCAGACAATGCCATTGTCAGTAAATGAGATTGTCATGTTCAACTTGCTGAGCAGATCTCTGCTGAGCAAGTTGGCAGGAGAACTCTCAGAACATAATAGGGGAGCGCGTATTACCTTTCCCCCACCTTTGCATCACAATTCTTTAGTGTATGGAACCGTGGACATAGCCCCAGAGAATACCTGCGTGTTGAGAGTTTTGCCAAATATCAGGAAGTCCCCTTCATTGATGCATGATTTCTCAGTGCCTGAATCAACCATACAAATGAACTGTTTGTTTCTTATCTCTGCCCCCACCACGGGTTCCTCTTCTGGGTTGAGGATCATCGACAGGACCAGACATGCAAGTGCTCTCTGTGGGCTGTCCTAGTCAGGATAGGTATTTGTCCCCGGAAGCGAGAAGGGGTTTCCTCCCCCCACTGTTGCGCCCTGGAACGGGGTTACTGTGCCACTAGGTGTTCCGTTAAAGGGGTTCATGTTTCCTGTCTGCTGGAAATTGTAGTGAGGTGGGTATTGTTGCATTGCCTGCTGTGGTTGCTGCGGCGGTGGAGGGCCCGGTATCTGTGGGGGCAACTGCGTGTATGTCTGGTGTATTTCATAGGATATGGAGGTCATTCTGGGAGTCGGCACCTGCGGGGTCCCTTGAGGTGGCATACTATAGTGTTGACTGTAACTGTATCCCATTCCCTTCTACACTCGCTTGAAAAAGGCCCACACTTCCCACAACTCCAACACTGCCCTATTCCTCTTCTGCAGGGTGCATTCCTCCAAACCCCCCTCTTCTTTGCTGTTGTCCTCCTTGCCACTAAGGGCCGGGGTATTGCGCTTTTCCGTCCCACTGTCCTTTTCCTCCTTCTGACCACATTGCTGCTATTCTCGCTTTTGCGAGATTTAGTGTGGATCCTGCCACTTCTGTCTGTGTCAGCGTTGATACTGACGCCTCCACAGCTACTTTAGCTAATTTGTTTTGTACTAGTTTCACGTCCTCTGCCTGTCACCTCTGAGCCGTTTCCTTTTCACGCTCTTTTATTCTTCTGCAGTGGTGTACTATAATGTTCTGAATTTTGGGACACCCTTTCACCTTGATCCCCACAATTCTGTCTAGTGCCTTTTGTACTTCTTTGGTTAGGCCTTGTTTGACAATAAAATAGAAAAAGGCTATTGATTGGTCCCATGCGTTACCCCTCTCTGCTCTCCACATCTCTTGGACTTTAAGAATGAATTGCGCGGGATCTTCCTTATAGCCCATGGTTCATTGCATAATAGACAGCAAGTCAGGTGTGCCTGGGAAAGCTTGCTGCAGCACATCCCATATTTTCGCTCTAATCCTGTTAAAGGATGCTCCATCATGTGCATCGTTGCCAGGATTACTCCTGGGCACCCCGCCTTCACCCACACATCGGCAGCCTGATCTCCAACAGTAGCCTGCCAATAATAATGTTTTGCGCTGCATTATGCTCTGTCTAAAAGTTGCATCTAGGTGGTTGTGCCTGTTACATCACTGCACCTTTTTTGCTCTGCATTATGTTCTGTTTGAAATAATTTTGAGGGTGTGTTTTTTATTTTATTTATTTCATCTTCCTCTTTTTATGCTCTGCACTCACTGAGATCCTTTTTGGAAAACTGCCAAGGCACTCCCACCTATTGCTATGCAGCTGTGTCGTTCTATCTATTAGGCCTACTAGAGACTGGCCATGACTGTGCAGTTTTTTTTGTTGTTGTTTATTTATATAGCGCCGGAGCCCGCAGGCATCAGGGTGCATTACAGATAGACATGGACAAACGTGTTATAAACAGGACAGCAGATTAAGGTCACAAGACCTAAATAGATTACGTTACCTGTTCTTTGTTATGCAAGTTGAATCATTTATTTAAACAACAGGGGTTTCAGTTTCTTCCTGAATGTTACATAGTTGGATTCTAATTTTAGTGTGTTAGGAAGCTCATTCCACTTAGTTGCTGCTTTTGTAGAAAAAGCACGACCCAGTCTGTTGGCTTTTTTGGCATGAGTGACTTTTACCAGTCCTCCGGCTTTAGATCTTAGGTCACGACATGGTTCATATGTGGTTATTTGTTCTTTTAGGTAGGCTGGAACAGATGATCTGAATATACAATGATGGACAATGCTCATTTCTTCAAAGGTAATACGGTATTCCAGGGCTAACCAGTGAAGGGACTTTCTGTCTTCTGTGATGTGTTCCTACCTTCTTTTCCTAGCAATAGTCCTCACTGCGTTGTTCTGTATAATCTGTCATTGTTTAATGCGTCTCTTATTTGCGCCGATCAAAAGAGCATTCCAATAGTCCAGTCTGGATAGGATTGTGGCTCTAGCGATGATGATACTGTTTTTTGCGCTCAGTACTGGTCTAATACCTCTGAGTAGCCTCTGGTAATATTGACAGTTTAAAAAAAAATATATGATACATGCGCATCAGCCCCGAGAGATGCTTGCAGATAGACACCCAATGTCTTGATCTTGTCAGAGACCAACACATTTGTGTCTTTGGTCTTAAAGGAAGCATAATCGGAGTCCAGTTTGGCCCTGGGGGTGATACAAAAATCATGAGCTCTTTCTTGCTTCCATTGAGGCAAAGCCAATTTATCTCAATCCAGGCCTCGATGGAGTTATAGATGCAGGCAAGTTTGTTGTTGTCTGAAGTATGATACCCACTCAGTTCAATTACTAGTTGTGTGTATCATCAGGGAAATTAGTGAAAAAAGACCCCTAAATTAGTTAGGAGGGTACATAGTTAGGAGAGTACATAGACACCGTAGGTAAAGATTAAACAGAAGGGGAGATAGACTAGCCCCTGAGTTACGCCACTATTGATAAAGCGGGGCAAGGAGCAAGGGGAACTGACCGCCCCAGTGGATCTTGGAGCTCCGTTATTCAAGAAACAATGTTATCCAGTCAAAAAAGCTTCACTGCCTGATTTTTCTAAAGCCTCATTGAGTTTCTGATGGTCGAGCAAATCGAATGCTGTGGACAGATCCAACAATATCAGCATACCTGCCTTTCCTTTATCCAGAATGCTGAGCATTTTGATCTGAAGATCGAGCAGGGCAGTTTCTGTGTTGTGGGATCCTCTAAAGCATGATTGTTGAGTGTGGAGAAGATTGTTCCTGTCTACAAATGCTTGAAGTTGACTAGTTGCAGCTTTATCCAAGACCTTTAGTAAAAAGTTGCAATTCGTTATCGGGCGGAGGCTAGAGGGGTTGTCCTAATCTAAGCCCGGTTTTTTGACTAGGGACGTGACGGTAACAGTTTTGATTGCTGTATGGACATTATTGTCCCTAAAGGAGACAATAACCATTCTACGGAGAAAAGGGACAAATAACTCGGTGTTGTCCAGAATAAGTTTGGGGTGGGGGGTAGAATATTCTCAGAGCAAGCTGTTCGTCTGATGGTGGAAAGTAGCATCTTCAAATCGTGTAAAGACATGGGGAAACACTTGAATTTATTCCTATTTAAAGGAGTAGGTTCCAGGTTGTCCATGATTTAGTGTGGTTGAATAGACACATTACAGGAGTTTATGGTTTTGCGTGCCTTTTGGATTTTATTATGAAAGGCTATTTGAACCGTCTCACAGACTTCCTGTGAGGGTTTTTTTCTACTGATTTCAGAATCTGAAAGAGCTTACCGGTCGAGCTGGAGGCTGCGGCGATCTGTTCATTTAAATAATTTTTTTTTGCAGTGCAACCCCCGCCCCACCTCCCCTCCTCCCCTGCTTCATGTCTCATGCACTTATTGCTGTCATGCAGTTATGATGGACTCTTTGCCCTGTTTGTCTTACCCTAGCCTCCCTCCTCCCCACTTTCCATTTTTTCATGTATAGCTCTTGCATTATTGAAACGACCGTCAGGCACGTACAATAATTATGTTATATGTTGCAAACAGTTTGTATTCCTCTTAGTTCTATGTTGTACCTCCAGATGCATAGCACTTGCCCATTCTGAATGTTCCAATGCCTATTAAGAATGTCAATACTGTTTTTTGTTTATCTTCATACCCTCCCTGCGTTGGGGCGCTTTGAAATGCTTGCTTAGTGTATAGGTGCTATATAAAAGACCAATAATTAAATAAATGTGCTGTTCATATCTCATATTCCCTGTGCCCGCAGTAAGGGCCGGAAGCGCCTTTAAGTTGTTTTTGTCGATCTGTGCCATGGCACATAGTGCGGTCTCCCAGTGCCTTTGTGTATTAGGTGCATTTGCGTTTTTTTTTTAAAACATCTTTTTATTGACATTTTAAGTCACACTAACAGAAGATTGCAAAGAAAGCACAGGTGTGCACATAATTATATAAACAAAAAAAAACAACAACAAAACAATTCCTAAGGCCGGGCAAGAAAGAGTCCATCGTACTTTGCATATTGCCCTCTTATTGTCCCCGCCAACGAACAATCCGTACACACCTTAGATTGGTTCCATTGTAGATCATTTCATTCCACATTATAGAGTGCTAATTCCCCAACAACTTGACCACCCTCCCCCCTAACTGAGTTGTATAACATGCACTATAATTTTGACAGCCATTATTCATATAGACAATTCCTCATCATCGACTTGGACAGCATACTTGCACATAGCATTTAAATTTTCATTAAGTGTTGTTCAGACCGGTGCAACGGACAGACTTTTGGAGTATTCAGGAGTTGGCCTCATCTTCACTGTCTCGAGTGGTTGATAGGTATGCACGCAATGGGGCCCATATGTCCTTAGGTCTACACACCGCCGACACGGAGCGAACATATTGTTCTTCATTCTCTTGGACGTACAATAAGTCCTTCAGCCAGGTCTTATGACTTGGGGCTATTTTAGCTTTCCAGGCCTGCAGAATGTTCCTCTTAGCGACCGCAATAGCTACAAATCGACAGATCTTAACTGGTGCCTTTCCAATGTCTCCCAGCAGGTACTTCAGCTGTGTTGCTGGTATAGGAAGCCCAACGATGGCACTAACCGTCTCGGCAATTTCTTCCCGGAATGCCCTGACTGGGGGGCAGTTCCAATACATATGAATAGAGTTCGCCATGTTGGAGTTACATTTGGGGCAGTTTGTTTCCCGTGCTGGGTCAAATGTGGAAGCTTTGTGTGGTGTAATGTGTAGATGATTCAGGATCTTAAATTGTATTAATCGAAAGTTGGCATTGAGCGAGATGGATTTAGTGTGCTGGCAATATTTGGGCCATTTAGTGTCATCTATGGTGATTCCCAGGTCTCGCTCCCATATTAGCTTCATGCAGTTTCTGGATGGGGTGTGTGCCTGTGCTTGCCTGTATATGCTAGACATTGTACCTGTGAACCCGTCTTGTGTCATGGTAGCCGTTATGAATTGGTGAGGTTCTGGGGCATCTGGAAATGAGGGCCATTTTTTCTTGCATACCACCTTCAGACGGTAATATTGTAGGGTAATGATGAGTTTGGTGCCCAGCTTATCATGCACTAACTGTAGTGTGGCAAACTTGCCCCCGGGGTACAGATCTCCTAGTCTCATCTCCTTATTGGGGTCCCATCTTTTTTGAAGTGCGGTGTCGAACGTGGGTTCTAACCCCGGGTAGTGCTACAAGGAGAGAAACGGCCAATATGGGGTTTCGCATCACACTCTAGTGAATAGGGACGACCAGGCTCGCACTGTAGGGGCCACGGGATCTATATCTGTGATATTCCCCTTCATGGTAGTAAACGGCATCGCCTGAATATTGGAGAGGGCAGCTGCAAACTTTTCAGCTCGTACATGGGCATGTGGTTCGGCTGTGGTAGCCCAGTATCGAGCATAGTGAGCCTGTGCTGCTAGATAGTATAGTAAGTAATCAGGGGCCGTCAAACCGCTAGTTTTGTATCTTTCACACATCCTTGGCCAATTGAGCCTGACTGCTCTCCCTCCCCACACAAAAGCGGTGGAAAGTTTTTGCAGTTTTTGGAAGAATTCCCTTCCCGGCCAGACGGGGACACCACAAAACAAGTAAAGGAGTTTAGGGACCACAACCATTTTAAGTAGGGCGACCCGGCCGTATAGATATATCGGTAAAGCCCCCCAGATTTTGTGTTTTTGTTCTAGGGTTTGTAAATACGCTTCATGATTATTTGTGAGTAGTGTTTGTCTGTCTGTAGACATTATTATCCCTAGGTAGCGCGTGGTAGTGGGGGGCATTTGCATTTTTACTTTGGTTACCTCACCCTTTTTCCTTGCTAGTGCCATCCGGCCAACATCTCTCAATTTGCCGTCCCATAAGCTCTCTACTCTAGGGGTACGTTGAGGTGCTTGCTCTGCCTTCTCATCCTCATTGTCCCTGGCCTCATCAAATGTGCTCTACCCATCTTCCTCTCCCCAACACGAACCAACATTCTCATACCCTAGGCTAACCATTTCACTGTCATACTCTACGTGTACAGTTTTTATGGGTGCGCTGTCTATTCTAAACAAAGTCTCCTGACTTCCACTCATCCGTCCCCTGCTCGGCTGGTTTGCCTGCCTTAGTCACGTTCTGTGCAGCCCGCAGTCTGTTTAGATCTGTGCACGTCGACACCAGTGCTGCATCTAGAACTCTTTTATCGATGTCTGCGTATGCTGCGATGTACAGTGGGGAGATATATGGGGTGGTGGGGCTGTCGACAGTGTTGACACGTAAGTTGGATTTGTGTATCCCACTTCGGGGCGAGCTGCTAAGGGATATATTCAGTTGTGTCCTGTTGACGCTTTTGCATCCTCACTTAAACCTGTGTCTTTGCTATCGCAGCGCACCCCTCCCCTCCCCCGCATTCCTCTGTATCTTCCAACATCCTCCAGAGGTTCAATATTTACCTCCTGTTCTGTAGTTGTTTCCCATTGTACTTTACTGTCAAAAATATGGACTTACGTTCCAGAATACTCCTGTCGTAAGAGCCCTGCTCTGGCCACGAGTGGGGCATCCCACCTCCCCTTGTCTCCGTCACGCACTGTTTATGATATATATAATATTTCTTTTTTAGAACACGTTTTATTGATTTTACAATGCAACAATATTAATCAACTGTTTCGTAACTACTCCCCGTTCCCTCCCTTCCTTGGGGGTGTGGCTCGTACCATTGTCCGGCATGTGGAAAATTCTTACAAGATGTCCAGTATTCTGATGTTGTGCAGGCACTATTGCAACATGTAGTCACTTTGTAAGTAGGCCGGGATTTGTCCCCAGTCTTTCTGAAATGCTTCAGACGCTCCCTGGATTTTGTACATAATCCACTATAGTGACACAAATCACCAGACCTTTTGCAGCCAGTCATATGTTGTTGGTGGGGCTTTTTGCTTTCAATGTTGGGCTATCGTCATCCACGCCGCTATTATCATGACCATCACTCCCCTTTTTTGTGCCTTCGAGTAGAGTCCCTGGGAGGTGTCCCATATTCCTGCCATCCATACCCTTTCCAGGAGTTGTTCTATTCCTTGCACCATTTTGCCCATTTGGACTTTCACTTCGTCCCAGAACTGCTGCAGGTTCGAGCAGCTCCACCAGATGTGTTTCCAGTCGCCCTTGACGGAGCAACCCCTCCAACATTTGTCACTTGTAGCTGGAAACATTACATGTAGTAGAGAATGGGGAAGGAGGCAACAAACAAACGTAAAATTCACTGCAGGCAAATTTCGCCAAAAGGTCTTTAGTAATATGTGTAAGTTAAGTGCATGATACTTCAGGTGCAGCAGGGAGAATCTCGAGGCCACTCGAGATTCAGAAAACTAAAGCACAAGACACACACCGACCGTTGCCAGCCGGTAGCCCTATGCTGCACTCCTAACGGGAACTAGTCCCGAATAGTAATTCCACCTTGTAGATAAAAAGGACTCCCACCTGGGAGTATTTGCTCTGCAAGTGTTGATATCATCAAATTAAAAATGTCAAAGTGGTACAATTAGCTTGTCTGATATTCAAATAGCAAACTGTGTACATAAGGCTCTGTCAATCTGTGTATCTACAGACAAGAAAAAGAAAAAACAAGGCTGAGAGCAGACAGATGTAAGACAGACCAAATTGTCGTCATATTAAAACGTAAACAAATTTAATTCACACCACACTGTTGCTTCACAGTGTGTGAAAACTGATTCAACTCACAGGTTAATTCATACAAGTCAAAAAGCAACTCAGAAACAAAAGATAAAATTTCAATTGAGCTGAAAAAATGCTCAAACAAACCGTAATTAATACAGAAAGCATATGTAGAGTACAATTTATCTCAGAAAATCTGGTACAACAATTCATGTGTAGGAAAGTCACCACATTTGTGTTTCCCTACTTCTGGGCAGTCACATTCATTCTGCTCAGAATTTCCTAAAAACACTCCTATAAAGTAATAAGTGCCAACGCGTTTCGGATTCACAGTGTCCCTCTAAGCCAATTTCTATGTTATCGGAGGAATATTTCACTTGGATGTGAGTAAGGTGTCCCTCTCGATGGTAGCCACCTTCTCCTCAATTTGGGCTATAGTGGTGGGATTATAACCTCTTTCCTTAAATTTATGGCATAAGGATGCTGAATGTCTCTGGTATTCTGTGCCCTCTGAAATATTCCTCCGATAACGTAGACAATGGCTTAGAGGGACGCTGTCAATCGTCCTCCGAGGGTGGAAACTTGTTGCTAACAAGAGGCTGTTTCTGTCAGTAGCTTTGGTGAAAATCCTTGTCTCCAGATTATTTTCTTTAACATAGATTTCAACATCCAAGAAATTGATCAGTACTTTGCTCGTCTGAGTGGTAAATTTGATCCTCGGGTGCATGCATTCATCATGGAAAAAAATTCATTCAATTCATCATCTGGGCCTGACCAGATGCCAAACACATCGTCGATATACCTTACAAAGATGGTCAGATGACTTAACCACCTCGCAGATGCCAGTACGTGTTCTGCTTCCAGATGATACATATACGTGTTTGCATACGCTGGGGCCATGGCGGCCCCCATGCTGGTCCCTGATACTTATAGGTAGAATTTGTCTTGGAATCGAAAGAAATTATTCATCAACACCAATTTGAGCAATGTCAAAACAAATATCTTGTCGCCTTGACAGTTGTGACTCCTAAGAAGTAGCCATTCCACGGCTTCTAGGCCAGCCTCGTGTACGATGTTAGTGTAGAGAGAGGTAACATCCATAGTGAATAGGGTATCCCTTGTATTCACAAAATCAACCTCCTTTAGTTTTGTTAAGAAATGGGTGGTATCCTTGATGTAAATTGGGGTTTCTTGTATGAGTGGTTGTAGAATTTTATCCAAGTACTTTGCCAATGGCTCCAAGAGGCTATCAGTTGCCGCTATAATGGGTCGCCCGGGAGGATCTATTAGTCTCTTGTGAATCTTAGGGAGGATGTATATCACAGGGGTGATAGGGTGTGTCTTTTCCAGGAATCTACGTGTCTTCTCGGAGATCACCTCTCTTGTTTCCGCCCCATCCAGAACATCCTTTATTAGGTGTGTAACCTGTTCAGTAGGATTATAGTCAATCTCCTGATAAGTTTCTCAATCCGCCAGTTGTCGTTCGATTTCTGCGATGTATTTCATCTTGTCAATCAGGACTAAGGCTCCTCCTTTGTCTGCTGGTTTAAAAATGATATCGCTGTTATCGAGTAGCTTTTTAAGGGTTTGGCGTTCACTCATCGTAAAATTCCCTCTCTCCTTAGTTCTGAAAGAAATTTTCTTGAACTGCTCCAGGACTGTTTTTTCAAAGACCGCCAGCACGTGGTTACTGATGGGGGGATTGAAGACACTCTTAGGTGTTAGCTCAAGGAACTCAGAGGGTTCCCTGGTATCCTCCTATTCTTTAAGATCATTAAAGAAGACTTTCAGTTTTAGTTTCCTCATCAGTTTAAAAAAGTCAATTTTTTTCTCTCAGTAGACTGGTGTTATAGTGAGGTACAAATGAGAGGCCCTTATGAAGGACTTGTGATTCCATCCGGGATAGGGGTCTGCGCACACATTACCAACCTCTGAATGTGCGCATGCCCGTGTGTATCTTCAGCGCATGCGTGCCTTTTCTTTGACCTGCTCAGACCCTTTTTGGGGCCCGCACACACAACAGTAAATCTTTGGTGGCACGCATGCTCGTGTGCGTCCTTTGCAACCGTGTCCGTGGAGCGCACGCGCAGCACGGCCATTTCATTTAGCAAACTTATTGGCATTACGGCTGTACCACACAGCCTTACTATGGACCAACGCTCTTGCATAGTCCATAGAAGCACATGGCCCACTGTAGCCACAGTATATTTGTTAATAGAGACAGGACTGTTATTCTACAATTGATAAGTGCAAAACAGACGTGGAGTCCCGCACAAAGATGGCGCCCTAAACAGGGACGCGCATGCGCGCCGCTCCTATGGCAACCTATTTTGCCTGGGAGAGACGAGCAACGCGTCCTGGTGACGGGCTGCTCCTTTCTGTTCTTCGAACGCGATTCTCACTGAGTAAGTCTCTAGACACGGATGCATTTACCTCTATAAGCTACATTAGTTTCTGTATTATGAATGAGCACAATTGTAGAATTGAGTCTTTTAACTGTGGTACACACTAGTCCCCATGTTTGACTAGCATTACCTGGGGAACTGATCTCCTACACTTTCTTATTATAATTCTAACTACATCCAATTATAGTTACAGACCTGCACAGCTTTTCTGTTGGTCTTGCAGTAATAGGTAATACTCCTTATCTCTCCATGCCTTTAGCCGCCTACTTTTGGAATCACAGCCCGACACTGCCACAACACCCGGCGAGACAATTGGGTCTTTTGACCGGGTGAGTAACCTTGAATAACACATGTAGCACTCCAGAGCATGATTTTTTGCTTCAGATTGGATACTTATAAACTGTATGTTATGTCACATTTACCATACAGGTGATAATGAATCTTCTCTGTTTACCTGGAAAAGCAGGTTAGTGTATCTCTTTTTATGAGAGTCATTAGCCGAGTCTCTAAAACTCTTTACAGATCTAATTAGTGTATCCTTATACTTTGTAGGAACCCGAATTGAATTTTGATGAAACTAAAACACGTCCTGACCTGAAGATGGATTTCTAATAATCCGAAACGCATTGGCACTTTATAGGAGTGTCTTTAGGAAATTCTGAGCAGAATGAATGTGACTGACCAGAAGTAGGGAAACACAAATGTGGTGACTTTCCTACACATAAATTGTTGTACCAGATTTTCTGAGATAAATTGTACTCTACATATCCTTTCTGTATTAATTACGGTTTGTTTGAGCATTTTTCCAGCTCAATTGAAATTTTATCTTTTGTTTCTGAGTTGCTTTTTGACTCGTATGAATTAACCTGTGAGTTGAATCAGTTTTCACACACTGTAAAGCAACAGTGTGGTGTGAATTACATTTGTTTACATTTTAATATGATGACAATTTGGTCTGTCTTACATCTGTCTGCTCTCAGCCTTGTTTTTTCTTTTTCTTGGCTGTAGATACACAGATTGACAGAGCCTCATGTACACAGTTCGCTATTTGAATATCAGACAAGCTAATTGTACTACTTTGAAATTTTTAATTTGATGATATTGACCCTTGCAGAGCAAACTCCCAGGTGGGAGTCCTTTGTATCTACAAGGTGGAATTACTATTCGGGACTAGTTCCCGTTAGGGGTGCAGCATAGGGCTACCGGCTGGCAACGGTCAGTGTGTGTCTTGTGCCTTAACATTACATGTAGTCTCTCAGATGAAGTGCCATTGCAGTAGGATTTTCTGACAGATTTCTCACACTTGGATCGATCTTATCAGTTTTGGGATAATTCTTCATACATATTCCCATTGGTTCCTAATGACATGCACCCCTAGAGTGTCCTCCCAGTGCTTCATATAGTTCCAGATGATTTCATCCCCTTGATTGGTCAGGAATTTCTATAGGTTCGAAATCATATTTTTCAATTCCGTGTCTCATGTTAAATAGGTCTCGAACTGTGTCAGCTGCTCTTGTGGCTGCTTCTCTCATGATGGGGTCAGGGGGGGGCAATCCAATGTTTCATTTGGGTGTATTTGAATTAATCTCTGTCCGGTACTTCCAGGTTCTGCTTACAATCTTGGAATGACATCATTGTTTGTCCCTGATACATGTCTCTAATCTTACAGCAGCCCACTGGGACCCACTGTGCGTACCCGTTCTGTTCCAACCCTGGCTGAAAGTCTGAGTTGCCGAACATCAGGTGGAACAGAGCCGAGAATGTCGTTCGGGTCTCCCTTTGACTGCCTTGTCTCAGGTCTCCACCCCTTCTCCCACAATCTCGCTTTTCTTGGTGTTTCGATGCCTATATCATTAGTTGAGCCATAGTAGGTATTAGAGGGGGGAGCCTGCTACCGCCCAGTCTTGTTTGGCCCAGATGTGTTGTGTATGAGAGGCCACCCATTCCTGTATTATCCTCAGCTCTGCTGCCTCGTAGTACTTACGAAAATGGGGTTCTTCTGTGCTGTTAGTGCCAGTATTGCGATCCTTTGGTGTTTTTGCATGCAATTGTAGGCGCTTACCATTTTGCTTAGAGATCTAAAGAACATTTTCGGGATTCTGGCATTTCTTGGAAGTAGTAAAGTAATTTTTGTAGTACTGTCATTTGTATGGTGAGTAGGGGGTTCCACCTTGCTAGTTATATTTTTAGGTTCTCCAGGAGTTTCGGATAGTTCGCTTTATACATCTGCCCTATTGAGGGCGTTAATTTGATCCAGGTATGTAATATTCTCTGCTGCCTTGTTCAGTAGCATGGTTCGGGCTGGTCTGTCTATGGTCTTAGATTTTTCTGTTAGATTTAGTATCACTGATTTTTGTTTGTTAATTTTTAAACCGGAGATAGAGCCGAATAAATCAAATTAATCTAGCAGGAGTGCTAAGGATTGTTCTGGGGTGGTCAGTGCTATCAGCATGTCATCCGCGTAAGCCATTATTTTATGTTATCCCCCAATTACTATCCCCTTGACCTGCTAGGATTCCCGAATGCAAACCAGTAGCGGCTCCAAATAAATAGCGTATAGAAAAGTTGAGTGTTTGGTGCCTCTGCTCAGCGTTACTGGTCTCGCTAGAGTTCCATTCAGAGCTATCTGCAACATTGGGCAGTTGTAGTTGGCCTTAATCATTTGCAGATAGTTTGCCCCGAATCCCATATGTTCTATTGTGTTAAAAAGTTGGGTCCACTCCACCCTGTCGAAAGCTTTCTCTGCGCCCAGGTACACTAGGATCGCAGGGGTATGGGTTAATTCTGCCTTCTCAATTAAATGACATACCCTTCGGGTGTTATCTGACGTTTGTCTCGCGGGAATGAATCCTGATTGGTCAGGAGCAGGTGGGACAGTCTCTCTGCCAGTACTTTCGTGTACAGTTTTGCATCCAGGTTTATTAGGGCTATCGGGCTGTATGATGCCGGTAGAGTGGGATCTTTTCCCTGCTTGGCAAATATCACCAGTTTGGCTTCATTCATTGATTTGGTTATGTTTCCCATTGACTTAAAGATGTTAAACAGGGTGGTTAATTTTGGTGCCAGGATGTCCTGATATTTCCCATAAAAGATGTCTGCGTATCCGTCTGGGCCCAGTGCCTTGTTTCTCTGGAGTCTTTTAATTGCACTTAGCACTTCCTCAACCTGGATGTCCCTTTCCAATTCCATCCTGTCTGTCTCTGAAATTTGAGGGAGATTAAGCTTCTCAAGATATTACCTCTGTCTATCCTCCCGTTGTTCATCTGACTTGTATAGGGTCTGGTAGTAATCTTTTAATATTTCCCCTATGTCTTCGTTTGTTCACTCAAACTACTCCGCCGTGCACCGCTCCAAAAAGTAGATAGGAATTCTTCAAAGAAGGTTTCTGCAGAGCCACTCGAGGATACGCGTTTTTGGGACTGGTCGCTGTAGGTGAGCGCGGCCCTTCCGGAGAGGCTACCTGGACACCTGCACAGGTAAGGGGGCACTGGGCTCACGTCGGGGTCACCAAATGAAGGCACGTCCACATATTTTCATGCCAGATAAAATACAACCCGTTTGGGGAAAAAAGACTAAGAGATTCTTGCAAGGATAACAAGTTTTAATCACACAAAAAATAGGTATGCCAGCAAAGAACTCTGCTGCTCAAGAACATTCTGCTGAGAAATAGTACAAGCAGAAGGACATAAGGAAACACATTGTCACTAATGACATCACATATGCCGTAAAAACCTGCGTGGCTGGTTGCCGAAACCCTATACATGAGTGGCCTGCTCCATAGGGGGTACCAGGCTGCTATCGGTCCCAGCCCCGTCCGTCTGTCTTCCATCACGTGGGGTCTGCTGGGCTCATCATCTCCAGGGAATGAAGGTCACATTCCTCATTAGTTGTTATTAAAAGACAATGGGCCTCATAATGAGTATACCGGTCCGGTAACAACGGTGCCGGTAAGCTACCGGCACCATTGTTACCGGACCGGCATACTCCCAGTACTCTGAGCGGGTGCCGTTCAGCCTGCCAGGTCTGACCAGGCAGGCGGAACGGCACTCGCTCGCAGACCTTGATGGTAACACCGGCACCATTCATAATGGTGCAGGTGCTACCGTCCTCCCCATTCCCATTGAGTCCAATGGGACTCAAATGGGAATGAGGAGTCATTTTTTCTGGCGCCCGGCAATGGGTAATTACCGGGACCACCGGGGCTTTAATGGCCCGGTAAGTCCCCATTGCTGGGCGTCGAAAATGAAATGATTCTGGTAGGCAGCAGTGCCGTTTTTACCGGCACGGCTACCGCAGGGATCATAATGAGGCCCAATGCTATTCTACATTATGGCAGGCACTTGGGAAGCTCTAGGACTGGCAGAGGGCAAGGCTTAAGATCATGCTGACCCATACATTCTTCTTTCATTCCATATTGCACTATCCGCACCCAAGGTTTCCACCCTCGCTGTCACGCTCACCTGATTCCCACGGAGGCGCAGGTCTGGCTTCGAGTTCTGATGCTTCTTCAATGGTGAAGCGCAGGACTCTGAAGATGGACTCTCTGGCTCGCAGGAATATTCCCCTGTGCGTGAAAAGGGAGTATTACCTACTGACGGAGTAATGCTCACGCCTCCCACTCCCTTCCAACCCTCCACGATACCCTTCCTCGATTCCCCGTGAAGTCTCACCTTAGGGTCTGGAAGGATGAGTTCTCCATCCTGCTTCTGATGCAGGGGCGCGTTGAAACCCAGTTACTTCACTGGATTGAGGTTTGATGGGAGTTCAAATAAGCTTGACTATTCAGGTAAGGCGCTGTACGAGTTCTGTAGCAAGTTCAAAAGTTCAATAATAATGTTCATTGTCTTATTGCAGCAAGCGCTAACGCTTATGTCTTTTTCCCCTTAGGGGCCGGGGTTCGGAATGCCGGAGATATGGCGCCGACCCGAAGTGAAACGTGCAGTTCCAGTAAATGACAGGTAAGTTCTGGATGAGCGTTCGGGTAATGTCTTTGCATTCGCTCATTCAATGTCTTTGTCTTTTTTCCCCATAGGGGCCGGGGTCCGGAATGCCAGGAAGCGGCAGGACCCGAAATGAAATGGGAATGACCCAACAGGTAAGTCTTAGAAGGAAACTGAGCTTTTCCTATTCCCTTCCTTCTCTCACCTTGTGTTCTTGTCTTTTTCTCTCTAGGCTCTGGGAAGTGGCTGCGGATCCGGATGATCGCTGCTGAAGCGAAATGCTTTTAAAATGATGTCTTCCCTTTCAGGATTGTCGGTGTGATGTCTCCGTGATGCAGCTTTAGCAGGTAAGGTCTTCTTTCTCTCCAATTCTCTCTTAACAGGTGACCCAGGATGCTGACAGGCGTGGCTGAAGTCCAGATGCAGGAGCTGACACGGTGAGCGTCCAGCTGCGAGGAGCAGAACAACGCGAAGCGTGAGTTGCTGATCGGGCGTGGTTTAAATAGCTTTGGAAGAAGTTCCAGGTATGTATCCTTCCACCGATCAGGTATGTATCCTTCCCCGACCACACCCAGGGGAAAGTAGTCCCACAGGTAAAGTAGTTCCATTCAGTCCTCAAGAGGGCCTGGATGTAGCAGCATGGTCTGCATCAGGTAAGTGCACATTAAAACACTTGAACACATGTCTAGCTTTATGAGCCTGGCGCCTAAGGCGCCAGGACAGGGGTCCAACATGAGCCTGGCGCCTAAGGCGCCAGGACTGTGTCCAAAGGGCCCCAGCTTGGGCCCGCTGGCACTTCCCTGGGGGGAATGATGCCTGCCTCTGGGGTTGCTGGGTCGGACCTGGCTCCTTGGAGGTAGGCATCATGACACTCGCTTTGGACTATAATTTATTCCTCTCTGTACCTGGTATTACAAAGTTTGTCATTATGAAATAAGGTGAACTGATTGTGTTCCTTTAGATCTTTTATGACCACTGGGTTTATGGTTGGTGGTGTGAGGTAATTTACTATCGTGGAATTCGGGTAGTTTCGGATGTCATAACTCATAGCAGCCTAGGCTTTTGGCCTGGCTGTGATAGATGTGCATTGTGAGGTGCCTGGTACTGTCTTGTGGCCTTGCAGGGCGCATTCCTTCTTGGGATAACACGTATTCACAACAGTTATGGAACAAAGGGAAGTTTCTATGGGAGTTAGCAGCGTGGGTCTCCCTACAATAAGTGCTTGGGCCTGTTCAGGTTTCTTCGTTGGGCCTGTGATTAACGCGTGGCCATGCGGGCTGCTTGTTTCTGCCACCACTACACAAAATGCTCCTTACTTATATTCGCACACTGAGTCTATACATCATTATTTCATGTGATATTGTGTTCGTGCAGGGTTTCTTAGCACCCACCCTTCCCCTGGTACATTGCAAGCGTATCTATGGGATTCTCCTCACTCGTCACTCTAAAGTGCCTAGGGGGGTGGGAAAGGTTCATTTCCTTCCCAACACTTTCTCCTTTCTTTAAAGGCAAATGGGTATAAGCCTGGGGAGTTTTGATTGCTGGGAACTGCTAACTTCCCTTTTTCTTGGAAATGTTGATTTGGTGTTTTCTGTGTGGACAGGTGAGTGTTTTGGATGTACAAGCTTGCTGCATGAAAGAAGGAGACAGGCTGGAGAGAAACGAGCTGGAGACACAGGTGCTTGGAGCCATGTCAAGCAGAAGGGAGGGACACCAAGGTCAAGGGCGGCCACAAGAGGGTCTGCTACCCTCCTTACAGGGTCTGCGCAGCAAGAGCTGTGGCCCTCCCACAAATCACAGCCGCCGCAGGGGCGCGTTGATAACAAGTTGCTTCACTGGCTCGAAGGAATTGGTGAGTTCCAGAACAATATTGACTCCGAAAAGTATGTAGTTCGTAAGAGTTCACATGTCTGACTTTCACTCTTGTCCGATTCCTTGTAGTTTGCAGCTTGACCCCAGCGAAGAGTTCCTCGTGGTAGCTGACGAAGTTCAGGTAAGGATTTGACTTATCCTAAACAGTTCAATAAAATAAGGCCAGAATGTAACCTGTTGCTTGCTCCCTTATTCAGGTGTGGAGAGAAAATATGAATTTCGGGGAATAATGTCTCCAGCGGTAAAATGAGGTAAGTGTATTGCAGTGAGAAGAGTTCACCTTGTTTGTCCCTTTGTCTCACCTTGTTGTCCTTTTGTTCCCCTTAGGGGTGGGGTACGGGTAGGATGCAATGGACATTGCGCCGACCAGTGAAGAGGAATAGTACCCCGGCGGTAATCAGGTAAGTCTATGGGGGTAGTTACTATTGCCTCTGTTTATTCCCTTGGCTCACTTTTGCTGTTCTTGTGTTCCCCTTAGGTGCCAGAGTGCGGCGGGAACGTGCAGAAGGATGCAGTGGATCGTGAGGATGCTGCAAAGGCCAGTGAGTTCAGCGCGGCGCTGCAGCAGGCGAGGTGGCGTGCGTAAAATGCTTCTTTCTTCCAGCTCGAAGGCGCGGTGGATTCGGAATTCAGGTAAGGATCGAAGGTTTTGCTCTTATTCGAACCTTTTCTCCTTCTGTTCCTTCCTTTTTCTAGGAGCTGCAGACTCGAGGCGGGCGTGGCAGAAGACTGGATGCAGGCTTGCAGACACGGTGAGCGTTACGCTGCTGAATGCAGAGTAACGCGAAGCGTGTGCTGCTCTTCGGGCGTGGTTTAAATAGCCCCAAAGTAGTCCCAGGTAAGTATTCCTCCCCAGCCCCACCCGAGTAAAAAATAGTCCCTAGGTAAAATAGTCCCTTCCAAGCCTCATTTGGCTTGGAGCTCTGCAGCATGGTCATCATCAGGAAAGTTCCACTCTATGAGCCTGGCGCCTATGGCGCCAGGACTGACTCTCCATATGAGCCTGGCGCCACAGGTGCCAGGACCGCACCCAAACAGCCCCTAGCAGGGGTTTTTGGGCTTGCTCAAAATAACGTGATGCCTGCTTCCGGGGTTGCTGGACCTGGTCTGGTTCCCCGGGGGTAGGCATCATGACAATCCAACCTGGTCTATTCCAAGCCTTCCTTGATGGATTTAACTGTAAGCATTGCATCACTAAGATAGTTAAACAAACAATAACCCACCCCTCTGACCCTGCAATCCAAAACAAAAAGAAAGAACTAAGCAGTGAGATACGAGCATTGGGTAAGTGTGGCCAGGGAGCAGAGGTATACGAGGTAAAATCTAAACAATTGAAGAAAGAAAATTGAAATTGGATCAAGGGATATAAATTCATACAGACTCACAATGAAGTTTAAAATATGCTGCAAATTTTGTCCCAGCACGACTCCAGGAACATTTGGGAATTGATAAATGGCATGAATGTAAGCCAGGGCCACCAGCAGAGTAACTGGGTTAAACATTTACTCTATGTATATAGGGAGCCACTACGAGAGATTTTATTTGTTCTGCCAGAAACCCCTTGGCAATTGTCTCTATGAATAGAATTAATTGAAGAGCTAATGAAGGCATCCAGCTCAAGGGCTGCCGACCCAAATGGTCTGTCGAATGTGGATTTAAAAGCGGATCCAGTGATGTGGTCAAAGGTCCTGTTCTTTCTGCTTAGTGGAGGGTTGGTGGCAAGAGAAATTCCTACTTCTTGGTGTAATGCGGTCATCGTGCCTCTCTACAAGAAGGGAGTTAGGGATAGCCCAGGTACCTTTCTCCCTTCTTGATAGCGAGAGCAAGATCTTTCAGCTCTGGTGCTGATTGACTTTGTGGCCTGGGCCACCTCAACTGGCCGCTTACAGAAATATCAGACTGGCTTCCATAGGGGGATCGATATGGAATTGAACAGCCTCGACAAAGGAGGAGTCTAAGAACCCAGGTAGTTTGCCGCTATCTAAGGCTGCAATTGACTACACACGGGTCTTTGACTGCATCAATCTAAATCTTTTGTGGTGCAAACTAAGGGACTGGCAAAAACCTCAGCCATTATTATCCACCTTGGTCGATTTACACAAGAATACTTTTCTCAAAGTTAGGTTGAATGGGCAGGGTGCGCTAACCGAGAGCTCCCGGGCGAGAAGGGGTCTCCGTCAGGGCTGTGTTTTGGGTCCCTGCCTATTTAACCTTTACTTGTGTGACCTGGGAGAGCACCTATCAAGATCCAAATTTGCTCCACCGAGGATCTGTACTCAATCTGTGCCGTACCTTACATATGCAGACAATGTTCTACTTCTTGAATGGACTCAGGTGAGTCTGCAGAGACAACTGCACGCAATTCAGGAATCCTCAATATTGAATAAATTATGCATTAATGAGAAATAAAAGCATTATTAGTTTCACAAGTGCTACAAAAAGTAAAATGGGCTATAGCTGGTCGGTTGGTAATCAGTTATTAGTTCCCACTGAAACCATAATATTTTTAACTGGTAAATGACATCTGAAAGCAATGCCATTGGTTCTTTTATCAGCTGACTGTAATTATAGGTCCTTTGTATACTTAGGATCCCTTCTTTTAAGACGGAAGCAGTGTACCGCTTGATTATTTGAAATCTGTTTCCACTTTACATGTTAAATGGATTACATGATGCATTAACTAACCTCAAATTTTAGTCTGTCTTGATATTTTAACAATTAGTGTATAAATATAGTTAACTTGATGTTTTAATTTGCAAATGTTTGAGTAGTATATAAAAATAAAATAAATAATCTATTTGGGCTTTACAATTGATGCAACCAACAATATCGTTACCCTCACGTCTCGCATCATGACTAAGGCGACCGAAGCAGCTGCTCAGACGAAGAAAATCAGAATGAGATTTTGTAGATTCTCGATTTGTCCCTTACTATCTATTTATATATATCAAAGGGAAAATGTGTGGGTTTGTGGCAAAGCGCATGTTCCCTATAAAATTCAACACCATTTCACCATTCTGCACCAGATTTTGCACAGTCACCTGTTAGGACCCTCCAGACATTACTGGCTATATGACATTTGGACAACCCACCCCTTTCCCCAGATTACAGCAAAAGTCTCTAGGTTTGTGGCTTTGTGTATGTTCCCTATGCAATTCAACACCGTCTCACCAATCTGCACCAAATTTTGCAGAGTTACTGGTTAGGATAGTCCAGACATTACTGGCTACATGACATTTGGACACCCCACCCCTTACCCCAGATTTCAGCCCCTTCACACATGAGACTATTGCCTGAAATCAGGCAAAAATCAATGTGGTCGAAGAAGGACCACATGAAGCACATTTTAGGTGTCTATACGCGAGGAACCAAACTCAAGGTCCACATGGGACCTTGTAAACCATGTTTCAAGGCCCTAGGATGCACCGTTTCTAAGATACTTGCACAGAAATACACTGCAACGCGCTGCACCACACCAGATACATGTTGTGTAATTTCTATGCTTTTCTCTTTCCAGATGCTTCCCAAAAAGTGAAAATCTTTTGGACAAATTAATCCAAAATCAATGAAAAGTGAGATTATTAAGGGCCTGTCTACAGAACCTGTGCAGAGGATGGGTACTTTTTGCTAGTGGTCCTATAATACTATCTCAGGTTTCAGTGATATTTATAAATCAGTTGGCTTTTAGCCTTGTAATTTATGATGTGACAAGGTTACGTTCTCCCGTCAGCCTTCTTCTGTAACAGCAGGGGCTTTGGAGAAGGGTGATGTGCACAAGCAACACGAGGTGATACCTGAAAGTGGTATATCTGGGATTTCCCAGGAGCCCTCCACATCTCCCAAAGTATCCTATGCCTCATTGACAGAAGTGGACGCTGCCCATGCTACTGACTATTTGGAGAGCAGTTTTAGATCAGGATGTCGCTGTGAGAAATTATCACCACTGTCAAAGAACCAGACAATCCCAATATCCAGCCGAGAACCAATCCATTGCTTTGGATGGAACCATTGACTGGGTGCCTTGTTGGCATAAGGCGAGGTACACTAAACACTATCCAAAGGTATACTGAGTGCTTTCCTAATGCACTAATAGTACCGCCGCCTCACCCAGCCAGAATAGCAGAGTGCCCACTGTGAGGAACCTGAGGGCGTGCTCACTTCTTTTCCCCCTGGATATTCCTCTCAGATGGCCAGGGAAAGGCCATCGCTTTTGGATCCTGACCCTGGGCGTGGATAGGTGAGGGAGGATCACTTGGGTGGAGGGAACTTGGGGAGTGGGGAAGAGGACGTCCTTAGATAAGACATGGTATCCCCCTTTCCCTTTTCACAATGAACCCTCTATCCCTCAAGCCTTTGTCGGCTACGATTTGCCCTTTACCTTTTCTTCACTCCAAACTGTCCCCTAGAAACACCACCTCAATACTAGGACGAGGATGAAACCTACTAGGAGGACACATACTCATATGAATGATACAAACACATATCGGAGACAACACTGAGTTCTTCTTCTTTTCTTTTCTTCTTTTATTAAATCAGACATACCCAAACACCACTCTACTACTGAGACGAAGAAGAGGGATATGGAGGTATACAGGTGGAACAACCAGGCATGTCCACCTAATAGGCTTTGCCAGAGTCAGGCAATAGGATTTTATGACCCACACCAGCGTTCATTTAAGACTTCTAACGGATATAAAGCTTGCTGCATCAGGTGAGACTATAAGAGGGGACATCAAAGGTGATCTGTGGGGAGAACAGCAGGGGGTGGGGGGATTTACGCTCAACTCCATGGGTGGTTAATTCCCTTTCTCCATTTGCAGAAGAATATTCCTAAGGGCCAAGCAAACGAAGGTAGGTGGGCCAGTCCAGTCCGTCATCTCGGCCCTACGCGTCACATTGGTGGAGACCGCAGCTGTCCAGTTCAGATCGACGCCTCTGTGGGAGCCAGGTGAGCGTAACATGGACGCAGGCTGTCTTTTGCTGCAGAGTGGATATTGTGAGAAACTTGTACTAAGGCATTGTACTTATTGACATTTCCAATATGTCTCGAAACGTGATTACTATTCTGATTCACCACTATGTTTGTTAACAGCCTGAGCTATTGGCATTGCCAATTCTTGTTTCTATTGTTTACCACTTTGGATTTGTGTTATAGCAGTATGTGCAGTGCAATGAACTGCAGCATGCCAGGGTGAGGCGACAGGTGGAAAGAGAGCTGAGAAGGTCCCAGTAGGCAGTAGCACTCCAACTCTCGCCTCCCCCCAATGTCTGCTCTGGAGTATGTCAGCCAGCCCCACGCGCTCATTTTCATTGCAGTTTACTTCAGGGTGCAAAGCACATCAAGCGATAAGCAAATCGGAACAGCGGCATACAGGATCATTGATTTGAGTGTTCTCATGTCTGTCTACAGAACCTGGTTGGAGAACGGGTACTTTTGCTAGTCTTTCTATGAAATGAAAGTGGTACAAAAGCTGCTTTACGGCACTGAGATCAGCCATGGTTTGAGAGCCCTACCCTATGACAAGGTAGAGTTCTGGGTGTGGAATAGTGCTCTAGGCCTACCAGACTATGTGCCAATGACTGCACTCAGATTCAAACTAGGCTTAACTTCACTGGGTCGTCAGTTGGACTGGAGAATCCTGTCTCTGTATAGAAGGTTATTGGTCCCCTTGGTGGGATCACTTTATTAAGATCTAGCTGATGCTAGATTGGGGTGCTTGTTTAACTTTTTGATAACAAGCGGAACTGGTGTTAAACAGAATTGAATTGTCTCACAGTGATCTCATTAAATATCCAAACAAGGTAAAAAAGTCCCTGCTCAGACCTGATTGGATGACAACTATGCAAGGATGAGAATGTGTAAGCTATATAAGAGCCTGTCTCTCTATGATGATGGAAATGGGGACTTACAATTTGCCAGCGCCTGACATCCCGGACCGCCAATGTTGGAATCCCCCGGTGTTACTGGGAAGTCAGGCGCCAGTAAATTATTCCGAGTCCGGCAGCAACCCGCCGGTAGGACCAGCAGGGTTACCGCTCGACTCGGAATGAGACGCAGAGTGACTTCAAAAAGAAACAATTTCTTTTTGAAGAAATAGGGCTCCGCTCAACCCTGTGACGTGTGCGTGTGTGAGTGTATGGTGAAAGGGTGCACACTTAAATGTATAGGGGACTGCCTGTGTGAGTGTATGTTAATGGTAAAGGTATTTGTACCACGCACTGTCACCAGCGGAGTGGTCCCCAGGTGCTCTGGCAGATCAGAAAAGGGTGAGAGTAGGGTGTAGTGGGAATAGCAAAGTGAAAGTTTTGATGTCCTGTTGGCAGCTTCAGTTCGGTTTGCACCATTCGCTGACCTTAAGTGCAGTTTTTGGGTTGGTGCGACTTCCCAGTGTGCTGTTGTGCCGAGTTATGTGTTGTTTGTCTGTTGTTGCAATGTGGTGAAGTATGTGCGGATTGCTGTGCAGAGAAGTGGTTTTGTGAGTTTTCTGTATGAGAAGTGTATGCAGAAAGTTGAGGTTTTTAGAGTTGGGTTAGCAGGTTTTTTCTTACCTTTTTAACTTAGTGTTTCTGCGCTCAACATCTATGATTGTCCTGTGGGTTTGGTGTTGTATTGTGTCCGCCTAGATGGCACGCATGTTGAGGAGTGGCAATTTTCTCTGTGTTACTCTAATGGTATGTGTATCTGGCTGATGCAGGCGTGTTACCCCACCCTGGGTTGGCAATGTTCGGGTTAGAGGGTCCTGGTCACTCCCTGCCTTACCCGTGGGGGGTCCTTACCTACCTAGGTTTCCTGTGTGGAATAGCTGTATATGGACATGGGTTGTTGGAGGTGTCCTCCCCCGCCCTCCTGTTAGGGAAGAATACATTAGGGGTCATGGGTTACTCTTTGGGATTCTTGTTTCCTGCTGGGTGTATGCTTCCTATTCGTTTCCTTCTGGTTTCAGAGCAAAGAGCCACGTTTTAAGTAGTTTTCTGAATTCCAGATGATCCCTTGTGTTGCGTATGTTTTTTAGTAGACCATTCCAGGTTATTGCTGCCAGGTGAGAGAAAGAAGATCCTCAGAATTTTCTTTTATTGTATGGTTTTGGTTCTATGCAAATGTTGTTGTTCGATCTGAATGGTCTTCTCGGATGGTTGACTGTTATTTGCTCATTTAGGAACTCTGCTCCTTGGCCGTAGATTGTTTTGTGCGTTATGCACATCGTTTTGGACTTTATTCGCTGTTTTATTGGTAGCCAGTCTAGAATTTTCAGCACTGGGGTAATGTGTTCTCTTTGTAGTAGTTTGAGCAGGAGACAGGCCGCAGCGTTTTTGATGCACTGAAGTTTCTTTAATAGACGTTCTGGCATTCCTAAGTATAGGCTGTTGGCGTAGTCTACTCTGGACATGAGTGCGATGATGGTGAGTTTTTGTGGGTGAAAGAGAGGAATGGTAGGATGCTTTTTACCACATGTAGGAGGAAGAAACATTTCTTGATTATAGAGTTTGCTTGTGGCTCACGTGTTAATTAGTTGTCCATCAAGACTCCCAGGTTCTTTACTATCGTTGATGGAGTCAGTGCTGTTCCTAGTTCCGTCGGCCCTGGGATGAAGTGATTGTTTTCCCTGCTTTTGGATATAATCATTATTTCTGTTTTGCCCGGGTTGAGATTGAGGCTGTTAGTGTTCATCCAGCCGTAGAGTTCTTGTAGTCAATCTTCCAGCGTTGTGTTTCCTTCCTTAGTATTTTGTAGACGATCTGTGTGGCATCAGTGTAGTTGTAGCATGTGAGGCCGTATTTTTTGATGAGCTTGTTTAGTGGCGTCAATTGTATGTTGAAAAACTATGGGGATAAGGAGGATCCTTATGGTACTCCTCAGGTGGATTTCCCTTGGAATGGATTTGAAAGGTTTGATCCATATGGTTTCTGTTAGATTGATGGTTGGGTTGGTTAATTCTTCTGTTTCGTCGTCTTCTATGTTTTGATGGGGTTGCTGGCGCAGCCCTTGTGTTTTTTTGATGTACGGTGTGAGGGCTTTGGTTTCATACCTTTCTCTTCTGGGGTCCTCTCTTCTTTTTTTCGGGGTTCCAGTTGGTTCTCAGCATTTCTGGACCTTTCAGTGGCATTTGAGTGTCGAGGTGCAGCGGTTGAGGCAAGGTATGGTGTAAGATATAGGGATTTATCTCTTCTCATGATGTTTGTTCTGTTGGCTGTAGTGTTTGTTTTGGTGCGTTCTGTATTCATGATGGTTTCTATTGGAGGAGGGCGAGGGTGTGGATCAGTTTGGTTGGTTCTTTGTTCTGATTCTATTTGGCGGCGTTCAACTCTGTGTAAGGCATTTTGTGGTCCTTGGTAGTAGTATGGCAGCCCACCTGTAGTGGTTTGGTTGGTTTCGACTCTTATCCTCTTGCGATGTGATAGCTGGATGCCCTCTATTGGTGGTTGTCCAATTAGTTGTTAGGTTCTGGTGTTCCTCTATCTATGGATGAACAGTCTAAGGATTGCGCTTGCAGGATACTATGCGTTGGAAGAGGGCTGCACAGTTGGATATGGGAAGTGGGTGACGCGATCCTAGTTAACTTGGGCAGTGACCTGGCTATCGTTACTTGCTTTCAGTGGTTGCTGGATGTTCCTGGGTGGAGGGCAGGCCTAGGATTCACAGATGGCAGGCAATTGGAAAACACACCTAGATTTGCGATTCCTAGATAGTGGGAGAAAAGATCTAGGTTTCACAAACTGGTAGACAAAGGGAGAGCACACCTATATTTGAGATTTCTTAATAGTGGGAGAAAAGGCCTAGGTTTCACAAATTGGTAGACAAAGGGAGAGCACACCTACATTTGAGATTCATAGACACTTAAATGTATAGGTGGCGGCCCGTGTGAGTATAAGGTGAAAGGGTGCACACTTACATGTATGGGTGGCTGCCTGTGCCTGTATGGTGAACGTGTGCACACTTACTTGTATGGATGGCTGGGTTTGTCTGTGTGTGTATGTGGTGAATGGTGTGTGTTCAGGGGAGCAACAAAACCTACATTTCGGGGCGGTGCTAGCTCTTCCAATGTTGCGAGAGGTGCTAACTTCACGGGCGGTGGGGGAAGGGCAAACCTATTTGTGTGGGGGCATCTAACTTCTTTACACATTTTAATAAGACTAATCTAGTGAAGCTTCAATGTTACAAGCAGTTAACTCTCCGCTTTAAATATGAAAGCACCACTTATGGACTGCTGTGAGAATGAGCGGTCTTCTGTTCCCTCTCTACCGTTCCAATCACCCCCCTGGCATGCAAGTACCAAACCCACATCACAATTTCAATTGCCTAAAAAATTATGCATTTGAATGCAGGTACTAAATGATTTACGTTAATAATTGCAGGGCCTTTGTTAACCGCGAAACCCAGCTGCTGTTTAACATCTGTGTCCTGTTCTGTCCGGCAATTGCTCTGTAGGTCAGCCAGGCCGAGTCAGCATAGCCCAAGATTTCAGGGGGGGGGAGTGCTGAAGCCCAGTCAGCTCAATGGTGTTGTGCCACTACTTGTGTTTAATGCCTTGATTACTTATAGGTAATCTTAATTACTCCTAGCCCTATTCTTCCTCATCCAGTACTTGTGTATGAGGCAGTCTGCCTCATACACAAGTACTGGGATGAGGTAGAGGTACATGGAGTTAATGCCTGGCTTAGCTACCTGTAATCTTTTTTACTCCTAGTCCCAGTCTTCCTCATCCCAGTACTTAAGCACTGGAACAAGGAAGAGGGGCGTGGAGGTAATTCTGGGCCAAGGGACACATTTTGGAGGTTGGGGTAGGGGATGGGAGGGAGAGGGGATGTGCAGGGGTGGGGGCGGATTGTGCGATAAATCATAATGGTTGTTCATGGCCAGGCTAAGCAGGAATGATATGTGGTATTAGTGGCTAGAGGGGCAATTTGGTGCAGCCAAACTAGTCATTTCTTAGTTTGGCTTGACTTTTTTTAACTAAGCATTTCTGATAAAGCAGTCCTGCCAAGTGTAATTACCTGGCTAGACTGGCATGTGGGGGCTGCCAGTCTAGCTGTTTCTTACTGTGGGTTTGTATATTCTTCTGGGCATCTTTGATAAAATAACCATGGTAAGTGTTATTGCTTCGACTGGCATTTTGGTGCAACCAGTCTTGGTGTCTCTAAATGTGGCCTGGCATGCTTTACTGTAAAATGTCATTACACGTCTACACTGTTCTATATTGTGCAGCCAGTTGGACAAGTTTTCATTGTGCCATAGCATCTTTAATAGCAAAGAAGTAATGTTCCTGTGCACTGTTGGTGACTTGCATGTTTTGGATTTTTAGATTGGGGTTGCAAACAATTATTTTTATCCAATTTTTCTCTGAAAGTGTGCTGTATATTGCATTAAAACACATAGTTATATCTTTCTCCTAGTGCAGTGTGTGGCATAACTCTGCAGCAGCACGTTTTTGCGTATTGCGCAAGCGTGGTATTCTAGGCCGGCCCAGAGAGTGGCGCGACCAGTGATTTGCTGCCGAGTTCTGGGGTGGGGCCCTCAGCATGGCTCGCAGAGCGGCCTCCAAATTTTGTGTTGTGCCATTGCGAGGAGGGTCTTACTATAAGAACCCCTTTGTAGCGCAGAGCGCCGCAGAGTTTGAAATAGAATTTGCAGTTTGAAGCTGTCGACGGAGGTCAAGCGGAACAACCGTAGATACATTCACTGCACAATGACTTTGTGGCAGAATGTTTCCTGATAGTAACATCAATTGAATTGTAGCGAAGTTTATTACACTTCGACACGTGGTACAACTGGTGTTGAGTGATTTAGTGCGTTGCAATTGTACTGCTGCAACAATGCTGGCAACAAGTACGTTGTACCAACTACGTAGTGCCAGTAATGTCAATAATAAAAGAATTGCAGATACTAGCTAGCCAGACTTTAAAAAACGAATCTGCACTAAACTCCATGCAAATAAGACAGTTAAAGGCATTGTAACGGCAGTAGAGGAAAGTGGAGCCCTGGCTCACCAATGCCGAGAGCAAAGTAAGATCACTACTTTTCTCAAATCGACAAGTAGGTTATCTACTACACCTCTTCTAGAGTGCTCGGCTGTAGTGCTACACGAAGCCTAAACATGTGCCTAAGCATCCAACTAGAATCTATCAGTGAATTTATTCAACCAATTAACTTATTGAGTGTAATATTGACGGGAAATATCATAGGTTTGGCACCTAATAACATCTCTAATCTATCCAAATCTCCTGATTTAATACACATTTTAGAAAGCCTATATTCGTCTTCACCTGCCTATGATGCGAAATTCAGCTCATCCGACTCTTCAGGGTCGGAAGAACAATCATCAACCGAACAGTTAATTATCCTGAAAGCACTGTTTGAACTTTGTAACAATCTGTTCAAAGAACAACAAATAATCAAATCAGTAATTTTTAAGATGGCTGATGTAGTACTTTCTGCATAACAAGGAGATAATGTTTCAATCAAAAGTTTTCATGAAATAACAGAGGAAGGAATTGTCTAGACTTGCATGCATTGTTCAACGCTATAAGAGCATTTACATCTCACAGTGGAGGTTATTTCTTGAAGGGCCTGATTAAAATCTTTAAGGCTAGTATAGTTCCAAGTGTGTCGTATGGGCTTGAAATTTTTCTGGAGAAAGAGATAGACTGGATAATGGTCCTAGAAGGAAAACTCTGGCGTGGTATTAGGAAATTCTCCAACAACTCCAACTACAGCAATAAGTAATGAATTAGGCCTCAGAGCTATGTATGCCTGTTGGAAAATACAATATAGTATTTACTACTTCAAGATGAAAGAACAATGTTCAGAACACTAAAACATCTATAACTGCTTTGATCAAATGTTAAATCTTGAAAATACACCTGTAATATTTGGGAATTGGCTAGTTGATATCAAAACATTTCATGATGAAACAGAATTTGTACCCATTTAACCGTCTAATTATGCTTTGGACGTCAGGGAGATAAAAACAAAAGGGGAAACATGGGCTAGAATTAATAATATCGGCTACATGGAAAATAAAATTACCTTTCACAGATATAGCTCCCAAGGTTTTCTATTCAAAGTTCCTTTTAAATATGTTTATAAAATACATAATTCTAAGGTTCGTCAAATCATTTTGAGGTTGCGATTTGAGCAACTGCCTACATTAGAGTGGCGAGGAGCTTGGTTAAATATTCCTTATTTAGAGAGAACTTGTCGTATTTGTAATGGTGAGATTGAGACCACTCGCCATTTATTAACATCATGGCCCTCATTATGAGATTGCTGTTACCAGCAACCTCGGCTTACCGTTTCTGCCGGCCGATATCACGGTAATACTGGGATATTATGGGCAGCTGCGGAACGGTAAGTTCCCATTCCTGTGGAGTTCCATAGGACTCCACAGGAATGGAATCACTGAAGCACCGTTGATAACGGTGCCGGTGCTTCAGTGATCTTTCTGCCGGTTTCTATAATGGCGCCCTTTGTAGTGCTCTGTTGACACCGAGGAAAGTGGTCCTCGCTCTGCTCCCCGGAGTTCTTCGGGACATTGTCCTGCCATAGGGACACTTCTGTTAGGCACCTTCAATGAAGGTGCCAAATGGGAACAGTGTCCTGCTGCCAGGACAATGGGGTGGGGGTGATTTTCTTTTTAGACCTGCCGTTAGTTCACAGCCCCTACCGGCAGACACAGAGTATGCCGGTCTGGAAAAGGTACCAGCACTTTTTTCCAGACCGGCATGCTCGTAATGAAGGCCAATCTCCCAAATTAGATATGATCTACAAAAAAGGTTATAACAAAATGGTGAATAGCCTGACAGATATACAGACACATCAATTTTGGACACAAGTTTACTCTGGTCAAAATATGAAGTTGAACTATGCGACTTATTATATCTGGGAGTTAATTGAAAAAAAGAAATTCCTTAACTGTGAAGATGTAGGTTAGGGAAAACAAAAAGTATTTAGATTCCTGTACATTTTATTGATTTTAAATTTTAATTGTTTTAGTGATATAATGTATTGTAATAGTTATATTGTTTCTTTTATGAATTATAATTTTAAGTTTTTTAATCAAGTTAATGGCATGTTTACCAATGAAACCTAATTAAAAAAACAAAAATACTTAAAATGAATTCCAAATAGCTACTGGGCCAGACAATTCTTAAGATATAGACGCAACCTGTTGCTCACAGGAGAAGTTTGTCATGTTATATCCTTAAATGTGGAGATGGTCAAATGTTGTCTGTTGTGTAAGAATGAGGATGGGATATAGAACGAGAGCACATCCTTGTGAACTGTCCATCTTTGCAAACGTAAAGATCCCAATGAATGGGTCGTTTCATACCAAATCCTGTACTTTTAGATTCAGGGAACTTTTTCGTTAGAATCTTGATTGGTGAACAAACTGTTTCTACTATTGCTGTGATTAAGATCTTGCATCAAGCTCATTTGGTTCGGTTAAGGTGGTAATGTGTTGGATTTGTAGTCTCCATCTTCTCCTATTTTTTTTGTTCTTTATTTTTAATGATTGCATATTGCTTTAATGTTACTACTTAGGAACTTTGTCCTCCGTTTTTAATCAATTTTATAGGGAAAATGTCTGTAAATGTATATCTTGATTGTCTTCTTTTTTACTTTGTGTAAGGTTGAGTATGGGCAACCAAAATCACAATTACAAAAAATAGAGGGTGTAAGGCTTACCCTAATTGCACACTGAATAGAAACATTATCACACAATTGACAACACAAGTAAAGGATAACATTGACAAGCATGTCTTCCAAGGACTGTGAAAGTAATGCTTTGGTTAAGATGCTGCATGCAAGGGAGAAATGCAATCAGCAAATGAAAGACAAACTGTGCATCACATTGCTGCCGATGGTTAAGGACTAGGAGACTAATTATATTCAATACCCAAACTAAGAATCGAAGACATAGGCAAATAAAAGGCAAGCTCTAATATCAACAGCAGCAGCACAAAAGTGGTAAATACATCAATGTACCAAGCATCATGGACACAAGGGAAACGGAATTCAACAACTCTCTCACCAACTTACAGAGTTGCACTAGCATCTACAAAATGGCAGCCACTATGACTGAGCTTTCACTATGATGCACTGTTTCTGGATCACAGAGCAGGGGTTTGACACAGGGCCCCTACGTCTGCTGCTCCAAGGGCAGAGTTATGGGACCAAACATGTGCAAAATGTTTTATCTTGCAAATAGAGAAAATGTTGCGACCCGTAGTGCCCCAAGAGTGCCTGTTCGCCTGGATATGCTGACCACGCTGCTTTGGATCACCGGGGGACTGCTGTAGAAATTGCCTTCGAATCTAACATATTTGGACATAAGTACATGAATTGGCATATTATACAAAGTGCAGCATTACTTCCTCACTTTTAGCATTATTGATTGGCTGTTGTTTATATTTTACATATATACCCTTATTATTTAATACGGCAGGAAGCCACGCCCACTTTGCTGCTCCTCCTTCCATAAAGGCACGGGGCCGCGCACATCCGCGCACGCGCAACCCGTAGTGCCCCAAGAGTGCATGTTCGCCTGTTCACTGGCTCGCGGGCGGAAGGTGTGAGGCAGCTTTTATGCTATCAATCAGAGTGCTGCTTCTGGCAAACAGTAAATAGCCAACAGTAAATCCTTGTGTTACCTAGTTACACCTCTGTTTTGTTCTCTTCCAAATGAAGCCCTGCCTTAGAACCCGGAAGGAAAGGTCTATGGGGACGCAGACGCATGATGACATACTGTCCGCGCCCATTATCTGTGAAGAACACCATGTGACAGGCTCTTGCTCTCCCTCTTCCCCCTTCTCCGCCCATCCCACGTGACTATGTTGTTGGAGATGGGTGAGCAGTCGCCGCTTCTTATAGATTCAGGGAGTTCGCCACGGGGGCCTGTGGGTGAGGTTAGCCCATGTATGGAGGTTGGGCAGTTGGAGGGGAGACTGGAGCCAGAGCGGGATCGTTCTTTTCTAGATACCCTGCCGGCTTTCTTGATGGGGGAGGTCTCAGTCCTGGCCCTGTCCCAGTATCCACTGGGGCAAGGGGAGGAGCGGGATGACTCCTTTCCATCGGTGCAGCTGCCAGAGGTTGCTCATGTGGAGGACGAGGCTGCAAGGGAGGACCCGGGCCTCCAGAGCCTCATATTAAATGCCTGAGAGCCATTACTATATGGCTGGTTAATTTTCAAAATATGGTGGCACCAAAACTAAGCGCCGGTCTTGCCAATATGGCAACTAATACTGAGGACTTACTCGCGGATGAGGCCCGGCAAAAGACATACGGACATTAACTTTAACCCCAAAATCTCAAAAAGTGGGGCTTGATGTAGGTGATAAGTTGCCGGCATATAGTCCCAGGGTAGAGAGGAAGTCTTACCCCTTGCCCAGAAACAGAGACAGATGTCGAAAATCCATAAATTGGTTTTGGGCAAGGGTGTGAATAAACCCACTCTCAACTCCTGGTGAAATTTGATGAGGGAGGATTTGGTTGAATGTGGTGATTCTGGTTATGGATTAGAAATGGTAGTGGAGGAGGAGGCCCCGGCTGGCCATGTGGTGAGGGGCATAGCTAATAACACTCTAATGGAAGAAAAGATACATAAAGGTTAAAAAAAGCAGCTAATCCAAACCGTTTTGAACGTAGGGATTGAGCCAGGAAACTCCAGGAGCGGTGGGGGAATGTATCAACTCTTCTCCAAGAAGGCGGAGAAGAGGGACAATATTAGAGTCTCACCCACTATTCGTCCAAAGTAAAAAAAATTGACGAAAGGGGAGAGATTATTATAATAAAGGATGAAATGTCCAGTTGGGACCTCTGGAGGCAAAGTCACATACTCCTAAGTCCCGTCCCCTTTCCTCCATACTTATGGGACATCTCTCCGTCCTGTGGGACGGGACCAGAGCACTTTGTAAAAAAAATCCACATTTTTCCAAAAATGTGTCCTTCCTCTCTTTCTGGCACGGGGCCCGGCACACGGCTGTAACCCCGCCCACCTTGGTTCTGCCCCGCGCATCGCCCATCAATCCTTTTCTCCGCTCGTTCGGGACTGGACGCACTTGCATCCACGGAAGATTTTCTTCCTTTTTTCCTCTCTGGCTCTCGCTAGCCGTCGTTTACTAGTCTATGTCGTTCAAACTAGACTTTCCAGATTGTTAATCCTGTCACCGTTGTTTCGCGAGGGCGGATCCCCATCCTCTTTGCTTAGAGTGTTTGGGTCCGGATCACCGTAGGGACTCCTGTTTTTACTGTGACTCCCTTTCGGTCCGGTCACTTCAACGTCGGTTGGAGCTGTGGGAGGTGGTGTTCCATCGAACTCCTCCTTTACATTTTCAGGCATTCATCGACGAGAAGAAAAAACGCCAGGTAAGTTCTTTACTTTTCAGAGCACCCCGGCCGGGGGATACCTTTCTGGGTTCCTCTCTGGCCGGGAGGGGCGTTGATCGCTCTGTCACCGGGGTTTGCCCTGAGGTGCCCGTTCGGCCTAATAATTCTACCAGAGTTTTCTCTGAGGGACTCCGTAAGGGGCCTGTGGATACCAGAGTACGCTCCGAGGCCCCTCCTGTGGGGGCTGTTTGTAGACCCAGTTCTACTGAGTCGTGGGGTACCGGAGTTCGCTCTGAGGCCTCTCCGTCGGCTTCCCTCAAAAGTAAGACCGGGGTGCTCCCCAAGGCCTTGGGGCTTGCTGTTACCGACGGATGTTCGAGGCCCGCGCAGATAAGGCTGTTACCGGACCTGGGTCCGAGGTCCCTCATCCAGAGGCTAACGCTACCAACAGTTCTGAGAGGCCTGACAAGGCCTTGTCGGTGAAAGCTGTTTCTCACCATTCCCGCTCCTGCGGTGATACCAGACCTGTTGAGGGGGCAAAGAAGAAAAGTACTTCTTTTAACGGCAGTGCCGAGGTCCTTCCTTCGAAGGCTAATTTGGCGGTTGGTATGTCACAAAAACATTCCAGGCCTCACAGTACCGGCTCTGCCGAGGTTCTTTATGTTGAGGCTAAAGTTAAATCCCCTGATCCATCGACGGGGACCCCTGCCTCACTTCCTCACATGCCGCAGTTCCCCTCAGATGAGGACAAAATGGCGCCCGTTCCCGCCACGACTGCGGCGGCCATTTTAGGTGCTACCTCTACAACTACACCATTGGCCTCAGGTGTAGGGTTTGGTCCCTTGGTGAACATAGAGCCCCTTGTGCGCATCCTTATCGTCCAGTTTACGATTGGAACGCCCGGATGCCTCTTCCGCACAATGTTTAGTTGCCTGCGGGGTCGGCACCTTTGATTTATGTGGCTACGTCGGTGGAGGGGCCAATGTGGCACCCTTCCCCATTGCGTCCCTGGATTTGTCCACCTCATGAGAGGCCTCCTCAGGGTTCCGAAACAGACCCCGGAGGATGCCTTTTTCGGTAAATTCCAAACGCTTATGCGTACCAACCCCATGAGGGAATATTTTAAAGGGCTTTTCAGGGAGATATGTCCACCTGCACCTCCGGCTCCACCAGTTCCTCCGGTGGTACCGCCGGTGCCTCCGTTGCCTACGGTGCCTTCCCCGACTCTTCTGCCTTTGCCTCCATTGTCCCCAGTGGACAAGGCAGCGCCTGACATGGCTCAGCAGGATCCTGACCTGTCAGATGACGCCCAAGGCGATCAGGACAACAAGGACCTTCCCCGCTCTGTTAGAGCTTTTCATGACCGGTTACTGGACATGATGAGTTTCTTAGATGTCCCGGTGCCCGAGGCACCCGCTCTTCAGGAGGGCGTGCTCTCTGGGGCGTTCACCCTGTCTCCCTTGGAGCGTACCTGCCTGTTCTTGCAGAAGGACGTTCTGGCCGAGGTCCGCAGAGTCTGGGAAAAGCCACACTCTCGACTTTTTGTCAATTAGAAAATTGACGCGAGATAGAGTCCCTTGTGCGCATCCTTATCGGCCAGTTTACGATTGGAACGCCCGGATGCCTCTTCCGCACAATGTTTAGTTGCCTGTGGGGTCGGCACCTTTGATTTATGTGGCTACGTCGGTGGAGGGGCCAATGTGGCACCCTTCCCCATTGCGTCCCTGGATTTGTCCACCTCATGAGAGGCCTCCTCAGGGTTCCGAAACAGACCCCGGAGGATGCCTTTTTTGGTAAATTCCAAACGCTTATGCGTACCGACCCCATGAGGGAATATTTTAAAGGGCTTTTCAGGGAGATATGTCCACCTGCACCTCCGGCTCCACCCGTTCCTCCGGTGGTTCCGCCGGTGGTTCCGCCGGTGCCTCCCTTGCCTATGGTGCCTTCCCCGACTCTTCGGCCTTTGCCTCCATTGTCCCCAGTGGACAAGGCAGCGCCTGACACGGCTCAGCAGGATCCTGACCTGTCAGATGACGCCCAAGGCGATCAGGACAATTCCCCGCTCTGTTAGAGCTTTTCATGAACGGTTACTGGACATGATGAGTTTCTTAGATGTCCCGGTGCCCGAGGCACCCGCACCGCAGGAGGGCGTGCTCTCTGGGGCGTTCACCCTGTCTCCCTTGGAGCGTACCGGCCTGTTCTTGCAGAAGGACGTTCTGGCCGAGGTCCGCAGAGTCTGGGAAAAGCCACACTCTCGACTTTTTGTCAATTAGAAAATTGATGCGAGATACAGGCTGCATTCTTCAGAAGAGGTGGCCCTGTCGTCTTGTCTGCCTCCCTCCTCCACAGGGGTGGCTGCGGCCACTTTGCAGTCCAGGCCTGCAGCATCCTCTTCCACGACGGCTACTCAGTTTCTGGGAAAGGAGGACAGCTCCTAGATTCCCTCGGGAGGAAAATCTTCGCCAACTTGGCCTTGAAGCTCAGGCAGGCCAACGCTGAATTGATTTTAGCGGGAGCTAACATGCGGGTGTGGAAAAGTCTGTCGGAGTTTGAGGAGTTTATCCCGGTCGAGAAGCTGGAAGACTTCAAAGGTGGCCTATGCGATGCCAGGGTCTTGGCCCAGGATCTCCTGGAGGCTGCGGCTCATCACATAGACACCTCAGCTCGGGGCCTTATGCTGAGGGTTGATACCTCACGGCAGACGTGGCTGCATGCCACTAAATTTTCAAAAGAAGTGCAGGACAAGGTGTTGGACCTTCCGTTTGATGGTAAGGAACTCTTTCATTCTACAACAGATGTACAACTCACCAAGACCAAGGATAGCACTCAGACAGCTAAGTCGTTGTCTGTCCTGGTTAAGGCCCCTTTCAAAACCCAGAGACCGTTGTCGCAAAGGCGACCCTCCTCTGGCTTTAGGGGCTTCTTCGACCGCAAATCTCGCAGAGTGGATACCCCTGCGGGGAATAACCGCCCTAGGCAACAACGGACGCTCTTTTTCTCCCGCTCTTCAGCCTCCTCCTCAGGTTCAGGTGGCACCGCCACCGATAAATCTACTAAATGAGGGTTTTTCCACGCTTGCACGAGACCCCGGTGGGAGGACGCATTGCGTCTCATTGGGAGGCTTGGCAGACCATCACAGAAGACAGATGGGTCTTGTCACTTGCTCGGGCGGGCTTCCGCTTACCTCTACCCCCTACCCCACCCCTCAACCCTCCTTTTCAGCTGTCGGGCTCTCCCTCCCTCAAAGCCGAAGTTCAGAAACTTCTGGACCTGAGGGCTGTGGAACCTGTTCCCCTTGGGGAGTGAGGGGAGGGCTTCTACTCCCGGCTGTTTACGGTGCCCAAACCCAACCAGGCTGGCCTGCGCACCATCCTAGACCTTTCCCAGTTCAATATTTTCCTACCCCAAGAGAAATTCAAGATGATCACGCCCAGCCAGATACGCTCCTCCTTGCAGATGGGCGATTGGCTCAGCGTTGTGGATCTTCAGGACGCGTACATGCATATCCTGATTTGGAACCCACACAGGAGATATCTCTGCTTCTCTTTGGGAGAGGAGCACTTCCAGTTTCGAGTGCTTCCTTTTGGCCTCAGCTCGGCGCCGCGTGTCTTCACGAAGATGATGTCGGTGATTGCGACCTATCTTCATCTCCAGGGTATCCATGTGTATCCATATTTGGACGACTGGCTATTACGCAGCCCTTGTCCGCTGGCAGCAGCGGGAAATCTCCAGTCTCTCCTTCAGCTCCTGTTCAATCTTGGGCTGTCGGTGAACTGGCGGAAATCTTCCATGACAGTCTCGCAGGACCTGATTTTCCTGGGTTTTCGCTGGAACACGATCGACTGCAGAGTGTACCTCACCATGAACAGAATGGTGGATCTGTTAGCCATGTGTCAGATGTTTGCGCAGTCGGAGAGCATGTCGGCCTGGTGGTTCCAGAGGCTTCTGGGCCTCATGGCCTCGTGTGTGCTGCCTCTTCCTCTTGCTCGCCTTAAGATGAGGTGGACCCAGATGGCTCTTCGGAGTTCCTGGCGTCAGGCTGTGGACCCGGATTCCAAGCGGATAATGATTCCGGATTCCATGAGAGTGGACCTGGATTGGTGGTCATCTCTCAGCAACCTGTCGGTGGGTGCGGGTTTTCAGGACCCAGCCACCACAGTGAGTCACAACGGACTTCTCCCTTCTGGGGTGGGGTGCGACGTTAGATCTTCTTCAGGTCTCGGACCTCTGGTCGCCTCAGGACAAGCTCCTGCACATAAATCATTTGGAGCTTCTGGCGATTTTTCTGGCACTCAAGGCGTTCAGACCGCTCATTGCCAACAAGGTGGTCCGCATACGCACGGACAATATGGTGTCAATGTATTACATCAACAAGCAAGGGGGAACGAAGTCTCCCCCCCTCGTGGACCTGTCTATCCAGATATGGGAGTGGGCCATGCTTCATGGTGTCTGGCTGATAGCAGTACACATCCCGGGCCAGCTGAATGTCACAGCGGATGCCCTCAGCCGGCGGACAGTGGTCAATTACGAGTGGGAGTTGAAGGCGGAGGTCCTCTCATGGATTTTCTCGCGTTGGGGCACACCAGAGGTGGACCTTTTCGCTACGGCGGTAAACAAGAAGCTTCCTCTGTATGCCTCCAGAGCGGGGCTGGGAGCCTCCTCTCTGGGGGATGCTCTCGAGATTGCATGGCACAACATGAGAGCTTACACCTTCCCGCCTCTGCCTCTAGTCCATCGGGAAATTTGGAAGCTGAAGAACTCTGTGAACTGTTCGCTTCTACTCATAGCCCTGTGGTAGCCGGCCAGGTTTTGGTTCTCAGAACTTCAACACATGTCAGTGTATCCGCCGATCAAGTTACCAGTAACTCCCGATCTTCCTCATCAGGGGGAACAGCAGATGTGGCACCCCTCCCCACAATCGCTCAGCGTGGCGGCATGGTGCCTGAGTTCAAGTCTTTAGAGCATCTTAACTTGTCTACGGATAACATTTCTATTATCCAGGAAGCCAGGAAACCCTCGACCAGATCCCAATACAGGAGTAAATGGCTCAGGTTCTGTCATTGGTATTTGGAGAAGCAATTGGATCCAAGGGTGGCTACGATTGACACGGTACTGTCCTTCGTGTCCTCCCTAGCAGAGTCGGGTGTTCACGTCCTGTCATGCAGAACTTACCTTTCAGCGATTTCTGCTTATCTTTCTACATACCAATGTTCTTATTCTCTGAGTAACCCAGTGGTTAAGAGGCATTTTGCAGGCTTGACACGCCCTTACCCTCCGGTTCGTAGTCCGCATCCGCCGTGGGACTTTAATGTAGTCCTGACGGCGCTGTGCCAGAAACATTTTGAACCAATGGCCACAGTGGACCTCAAGTACTTATCCTGGAAAGTGTCCTTTCTGGTCGCTGTTACGTCAGCGAGGAGAGTGAGTGAGCTCCAGGCCTTGTCAGTGGAGCATCATTTGTTGGTCTTTCACAAGGACAAGGTAGTCCTGCGGACAAACCCGGCCTTTCTACCGAAGGTGGTAACTGAATTCCATCTGAATCAGTCGATCTCCCTACCAGTCTTTTTTCCAAACCCTGCCTCAGAGGCTGAAAGGGTTCTGCACTGTCTTGATGTCAGAAGAGCTCTTAAGTTCTACCTGGACAGGACTTCTGAGCTTAGGAGTTCTTCTCAACTTTCTGTGACCTTCGGTAACCCTCAGGGTAAGCAGGCGTCTAAGGCGACTATTTCTCGGTGGATCGCCGCCTGCATCACAGAGTCTTTCACCATCCAAGGGCTGAAACCTCCTAAGGGTATTCATGCACACCTGGTGCGGGGCAAGGCAGCCGTGGTTGCTTTTCAGAAATATGTCCCCTGGGAGTCCATCGCTAGGGTATCTACTTGGTCCTCCCCATCTGCATTTTGTAAGCATTGTCTCGACATGAGCTCAAGAGCTGATGCTCAGTTTGGTCAGGCTGTGCTGAAGAACCTGTTTCAGTAAGGGGTATTTCCATCCACCCGTAGTTCCTACTAGGAGTGCTTGGGAATCTCCCATAAGTATGGAGGAAAGGGAACGGGACGCAGGAGTATAACCAGGTTACTCACCGTAGTGACCACCTTACTCCTAGTCCATACTCCCCTTTCCTCCATACCCCCGCCTGCCGTCCCCTCTAATAAGGTTCCTCTGTTATTGCTAATAGGTCTCTGACCTGGCGATAGAAAAGGACTGATGGGCGATGCGTGGGCGGAGTCAAGGTGGGCGGGGTTACGGCCCCGTGCCAGGCCCCGTGCAAGAAAGAGAGGAAGGACACATTTTTGGAAAAATTTGGATGCTTATTACAAAGTGCTCCGGTCCCGTCCCACAGGACGGAGAGATGTCCCATAAGTATGGAGGAAAGGGGACTATGGAGTAGGAGTAAGGTGGTCACTACGGTGAGTAACCTGGTTAATCTACTCTACCCCGGGCCCTAGTCCAATTCGCCACCACTAACAATATAACTAATGATACAGTCCCAGTACCTAGACATGAAAGGTCTTTAGACAATCTGCCAGCCACCGTTCCTCGGGCAGACGAGCCACTTGTCTATACTGACTTTTCGGATAACTACATATTCTGCGCACCTAGGCAGGAAAGGTCATCAGGCAACCTGTAGGCCTCCGATTCTCGGGACCCTCCCCCTAAAAATCAATGGCTAAAAGTAATGGTAAGAAACACCTTGACCCACATTTTGGGTCGTCAGTTGCCGACTACACTGCTTACCAGCTTGCAGTGACCGATGGCACCCAGGCAGAAAGTCGATGTGGGGACCCCTGGGGACTAACTGTAATGACGCGATCATAATGATCATAATGACAGATACCATGTCGGGGAGGGAAGCGAGGGCGCCCAAATTAGTTTTTAACAGTGAACTAAATACTGTACCCTGGAGACAACCCTGCTACCCAGACGTCCCAAGTGTTATCCTGTATTACATGTTTGGATATGGTGGCCCCGATTCATTGAACAGATTGAGGGTGTTGGCTTTGTTAAATGAAATTCCAACTCTAAGATTACTTTCTACTGCAGATATAAAATTGGTGGACTTTATCCATCCGGATTGTTACGATCATGTCCGTCTGGTTCTGCATCCCCTCTCAATATATGATGCACTGCTCTTGGAGGTAAATTAATTGAATAAACTAGCCTACGATATTCTGACTTTCATCCCAAGAGTCTCTAATCTACAGTATGGTACTCAGCGTATAGGACCAGCAAGAGGTATTCAGGATGAGGTGATCAATCAGAGAAGTGGTGGGCCCAATGTAACAAAGAACAAGATCCCAGCTGGAGATGGTTGGCTTTAACTTTACGCGATTCCATCTCCCAACTCAAAGCTTTAAAGACAAATCTTTAACCAGAATAAACAACTGTCTTTGCTGTCTTGGAATTCTCAAGGGCATGTGAACCTATGCACCTCAATTGAACTATGTGATAAGACTGTCCCGGTTTTCGGTCATTTGTATTCAGGAAACATGGATGATAAGTCAATTTTGTCTGGATGGTTTCGATGTTCGGTTTGAACTTGCTTCTAAGGGACCGAGAGGGAGTCCTTCAGGGGGTCTCTCAATTGTCATTAAAAATGGAGAGGACATGCAAATAACTGAATACATGCACGTATCCCAATGTGTTTTGGCCATCGTGTTGGAGGTAAAAGTTTGCCCGCCTGCCCAATTTATTCTCATCATTAACATCTACTGGAATCCTGATTTGAACCTGCAGGAAACAGCGAAAATAAACTCACTTATTATAGATGGGATGTTGACATTTCCGGGGCTGCAGATTGTCATTGCAGGGGATATAAATGCTAAAATGACATGGGCTGGTGATAATGGACTTTTAGTGGATTAGGATTTGGGGCTCTTGATATCATTGCATGAAAGAAATGAGCCTCATAATAAAGGGTCCTCGGGGTGCAAGAGAAAGAAATTACAGGGACAGTTCTGGTCTGACCTCTTTTCAAATTGGGGTCTGTTCCCAAACATTTTATTAGTTTCATAACAAACAAACAGTGCACCTTAACATGGTGCATAAACTACTCAAACCCCAACACCCCGCTTTTTCTTCCCCTCCCCCTCTTTAAAGTCACTTAAAAAAAGCCAACACTGTCCACTAGTTCACAACTGTCTCTTCTTCTTCATAATCCAGGGAGCTATCTGTGTCCAATTCTTCGGGTTCCAGACCCGTCAGCGATGCAATCAGAGGCTGCCACGCCATCAACGATTCTGTTTCCTCTGCACCCCCTCTACATGCTGCCTCCCTCTAGACCACCGTTTCAGCCTCGGCCCACTGCAGAAGGTCCCTCCACCAGGTATCTACATTGGGTCTCGTCTGAGCTTTCCATCCCATGGCTATCCTTCTTTTTGCCAAAATATAGGCCAGGTCTTTGAGTTTGCACATGTGCTTGAGTTTGCACGCTCTAGGGAAGCCCCCATCATGCATGCCCACAAGGAGTCTACCGATTATATATTTATGTCTCAAACCCGTTTTGATGCGACTCAAGCGACTATTGGATGCATGAAGTAATACTATCTTTTAGGTTAGAAACTAAGACCAGGAACGAATATTCTGCTAATCTGGAGGTGAACAACTTTAAATCTAGAATAGTGTGGCACAAGGGAAATGTGCAAAAAATAAATGCACTTTTCATAGCTGACTTTACGGAAACAACTATTGAAACCAAGTGATATCTATTCACTCACGCTAATTTCCACTCCTATGTTGATAAACTTGCTTGTACATCAGTTAAGAGCCCTGGAACCAAAAAGATAACCTCAACACATAATCATGTCTTTGGTAGCACCGTTCAGTGCTGTAAAAACTCCTGTAAAAAAGAAGTACGTCGCTTACTAAAAAGTGGATATACTTGGGAGAAGAAATTGGAGGGGGTGAGAAGAGAAAAACAAAAATAAAAGAAAAGGGCTCAAAGGTCATCAAGCCACCATGTATCAATCTAACAGCGAGTCCATGTTTGCAGCTCTAAAAGATGGTTCCTCTTGGCAATTTTGGCTTTTGATGAATGCCTTGGAGTCTACCCAAATTATGACCCAAACTACTTCTATCTCAGAGGAGGTCTGGACTGGGCACTTTGGATCTCTTTATGCTTCAAATGAACGGTTTCTTTGTAGGACCGGACCCAATTAAACATCATTGTTGGAATTTTGAGTTCCCAATATCAGACATTGTTCTGCAAATACAGAAAGCCAGCTCTTCTAGAGCAGCAGGGCCAAATCAGCTCTCGAATGCTATCTTTAAGGGGAATCCCGACTTATGGGCTAATGCCCTCTCGATACTGTTTGCGGATATCATTCAAACTAGATGCATCCCAGCCTCTTGGCACTTCTCATATGTGGTGCCAATACATAAAAAGAGTAACAGGACCTGCCCCACAAACTATCGCCCTATCGTGTTACTGGATACAGATTCAAAATCTTTGCAGGGTTTATACTAAAACGGGTGGTGGAATGGTCTGATCGAACTTCTGTTCTGGCGGTTCAGCAATTTGGGTTCAGAAAGGAAGTGGGGACAGAAGTGGGTGGCTTACTGGTGTCTCTATTGCAAGAGAAGACATGGAAGGAAGATGCCATTCCCATTTACATGGCAGTCTTGGATGTTTCATTGGCCTTTGACTTAGTGGATAGGGTCCAGCTATGGTCTAAACTGTCCAACTTGGGGATGCCGGGAAGACTTCTTTCAATTCTTATTCATCTTCATGGGGACTCACTCATACAATTTCGCCTAAATAAAGAAGTTTTACTATCTCATCCAATAAGAACCTCAAATGGATTGCGACAAGGTTGCATTTTTGCACCTGCGCTATTCAACCTTGATGTGTCTGATGCCGGTAAAATGCTGGATGGTGCCTCTTTCGTGTCTCCAAAAATTGAAGGGTTTAAATGATGCTGGTCCACCTCTGTGGACGATTTTTTATTTTTAGATCTAACTCCAAAAGGTCTTTATCATTTGATTACTGCATTCTCTGATTATATTTCTACAAATGGGTTAAAGATCAATACCAAAAAAATGGTAATAATGAGGCTGAGTAAGCGTACAACAGCAATCAGGTATGCGTGGTTTTTAAACCGTGATAAATTAGCCACCAGGACCTCAATGCAATATTTAGGCTTCCCAATATTTGACAACCCAAAGAAATGGCAATATCGTCAATATTTGTTGGAGAAAGTTAGTAACCAAATAGTATTAATGAGATCGTAAATATGGCAGATATTCATTGTGCACACTACTACGCTTCTATAGCTCTAAAATGATCCCAGAACTATGCTTCGGTCTGGAATTATATCCAGTCTGGATGATGGCGGCGCTATATAAGTTTGAATTACGAATCTGGAGAGCCATTCTTTATTGCTGCCCAAATCAGTACCCATAGCAGCGTTGAGGTATGAGCTGGGCCTCCAGTCAGTTGTAAGTATTATTGAATGGAGAAGACTAACCGTATATAGGAAATTACTCACGAGTTCAAAGAATAATTTCTATACCCAATTAGGAACTGGCTTAAGACAAGGGATGCCGGAGGCGGAACTCCTATTACATTTACAGGAAGCATGTATTAGGACCTTAGATAAATTGGGTTTGACAAAGGAAACCCTCATTTGTAATCCTTTAAGAATATAAAAGTTTTTATAATATGCCGATTGGGCCGAAACCATGGAGGTAGTTTCAAATACGAAACTCTATTACGAATTGGTTTCACACCATTAAAAAAATGGGTTTTTCTGAATCTTACCTGGTTCGTTTTCCAGACAAAAATTGGCGCAATGGTTATATGAGATTCAGGTTTAATGTCTTAATGGTGAAATAATGGAAATTAGGGGTGAAATGACCATGGACATGACATTATGCAGATTCTGCAAATGTGATAATATTAAAGAAACTCTGACATTTGCTGCTAGAATGTTCCTCTTTACGGTCAAAACGTTTCTGTGGTTTTAAAAAATGTGTAAATAATCTAGAAAGAGTGGATCTAGATAGCCTATGGTGGGATATGTTACATCAGTCCCATTAAAGATTGCCGTAGTTCGATTCCTTTCTGATATATGCGGGCTGCTTAAGCATTGCCCATCTAATGTTGCTAAGTAAATGTTGTGTCAATTAAGGAGGTTCATCTGTTTGCTCTTTAATGAGATGATGTTGTATAGTACATTCCATCTGAAACTCACATTTTGTGCTAAATAACGTGCTTCTTGTAGAGAGAGCAGAAAACAGAAGAATTTAATAGATAGGTGTAATATCCTTCGTGGTAACATCCTGGGGTTATCACCCTATAAGGTGGTCATGTTTGGGTCTACCTGGTCTGGATATTTGAATTCTGAATCATATATCTAATTTTGAAATAATCATGTAATATGTGTAAATAATAATATATGTGAACTCGTCAAATATATTTTACGAAATGTCTTTTATTCTTAGATGTAAAGTGGTTATTTTCCTTTCATGACAAATTTTATAGGTTAAGAATTTGGCCTTTGCTGTTTTAATTGGTATGTTTTTAGAAACTGTTAATTTTTTTGTGACATTATATTTCTTTGTGTACTTTATTTTGTAAAGGTTTGTATAAAAACCAAAATAAATAAAATAAATAAAAATGTTGCTGTATGCATTTAGTACATGACTCCAGAAGAACTCCAGAATCACAGCATAAGTTACATTTCTTTCTATTTTAGGACAAAGAAAAAGTTGGAAACAAGTGAAGAACATGCAAAGCTGTTAGTGGCAAACGGCAAGGTAAGTATGTGTAAAAGAGTGCAAACCTTGCTTTGTCCGAATGTAGTAATGTTATCAGCAACTGCATAATGATGTTGACATACAGACTGATTATATTGGGTGAAACTCATCAGCCTCCTAATATGCTAGCAAATTTACACTGGGGTGAACACGTCACACCGCATAAAAGCTGGTGGCATGGGGAAACTATGTGGTGTCAGAGAAAAATCTCCTGTCAGGGTAGGTTAGGAGACCTAACAGGCGGGTTAGTGGGGGTGGGGAAAGGGATTCCCCCTGCAAAAGCATTTATAAAAAAGGTGCCAGTGGCACACAAATCTCTGGCGTTTGGTCTAAGGCAGCATTCTGATAAAGACAATCAGCGACATGGCGGCTGGTGTTCTGATACCAGCATAAAGTACAACCAGTGTGGTGCGGATGGCAGATTCAAACAGATCCAATATGGGTTGAATTCTGATAATAAAGGTGGGGTTTGAAGTTGAATGCAGTTCCAACGGGTTTCCATGGGTACACTTTGGAAAACCCTTAAACTAATCTAGGCAGTTCTCACATCTGTTCCACCATGTTTTTGTCCTTCACTTGAATCCAATATGTATCAGACCTTTTTCAAATTCGACATATTCATTGATGAATTTGGAGGGGAAAAGTGTAAACCTTTTTTGTGTCTTAGAGAAGCAAATCCACTGAGGCAGTGATTTTCAAACTAATATCAACATGATAGTTTTTGATAGATACAAACCAAACCTTAGCAAATATTTGGCTATGAAGCCATTTATGCCTTTACAGTTAGGTGCATTCTGAAAGGCGTGACATATTACCAGCACAGGGATCATAAGCAAACCCATGAAGCTGCATTTTGATCTCTCTGAACCTCATAATAAAAACGAGATGTATCCTATGCATATATAATGTAAGGTGGTTATATATAGCGTGGTATTTGCCATTTTGGTGGATTCTTAGTACATTGTCCTGCAAGGGAGACGATGGGGAAGGTTAGTAGGAGGAGGAGAGGCCAGGTACGAATTCTAAAGTATTGATGAGTGCAGTTATGTGTCTAGGTGATTCCTGATGAGGAAGCTTGGGGTATGTGTGACCAGCGGGGAACCCACTGAGTTACTATCCTACTCGACTCGCTATCAACAAGGTCTGCCAGGAAAGCGGGAAGGTCTGTGTATTGTGGAGGTTTTGTGTGGTGGACTTGCAGAAGAGTTCAGCTCTGAAAAAGATCAGCTGCAGTTAGTGTGAGTGGTACTATCTGACATTCAGCTGGATGTGTGTGGCAAGCCGTGTGTATAGTGTAAAGTGGATAGAAGAACGGTGAGCAAGTTAGTGTGTGGAAGGATATAATGAATAGTGCTACTGTGCCAACTGTCATAAGAAAAAGCCTACTAGTCAGGGATGCACAAAATATAAACAACAAAGGCCAACACAATTCGATTCCTAGCTTACACTTGCCATTTCACTAATTTGTGCCTTTCCAGAGGTATGCATTTCTCCACCCCACGTTTGCTTGCTTTGAGGTTTCTCAGTGTGTCTCTATGCAGATACTTTCTTGAAACACGGCTGTCAGAAATGCACATATTGGGGCAAGTGCAGCCGGGCCAGAAAGTATGCAGTTGCTTCCTGCCACCAGGGAAGGGAAGTCACAGGATCCATCCTTCCATCCTGTCTGCTCCAAATGGCCCCAGAGCTTCGCTAGGCTCTTTGACCTGATGAAGTATCCGCATTGTGAGTGTTGGCTGCTAAGACCCTGACCCTCGGAATTTCAGCCCACCACTGATCAGAGACAGAGTCCAGATGTCACCAGCCGGTGTGGGATCGCATCCACTGGAGTGGTCTTGGGAAGTTCCCCAGCACCCACAGGCTATGATGATCGAGGATCACGTGTATTTATGTATATAATTCACAGGGAAAGCAATGCATTTTTGGCACAAAAACACATATAGAATTTACCATTGATAACAGAGCACGGGACATGGGTCGTTGAGCAGTGATAGGCCAGCTGCAATTGAGTTAAAGAATCTCTAGGGTAGCAGGGTGTAGTTATTATAAAATGATCATTATAGTAACGCTAGCTAATGTAGGTAAAGGCTGGCAGTGTTAAGGACTCAGATTTGACTATATGCAATAGTATTGATAATCAGCAAAGGTGATTTGCGTATGCAGGCATTCAATAACAATGGATAGACAACAGGTTATAGATGTCGTACATGTGATAAACATATAGGCATTGTGGGGAACACATATTCTCACACGCTAATGTGCAAAATCTAAGCGTGGTGGTCGCAGTCACCAATTAATGTACGGAATTAGGCATGGAGAGGCAATTTGTTATCGATGTCCATAAAGCTGCGAGTGAAGATGTGGCAGCAAGATAATAGTAGGTAGTCTATATGGGATTTGCGTGATCCGGTGCGAGTGAGGACAGGCACACAGCAATACAGTCAGGCAAATAAGCAAATCTGGGTGGCGGCCATCTTCGAAGTTGAATCCAAATATGCATGCAGTTTAATGCACATGGACTGTTAGAGGCAACAAGATTGTGGATGTCAGGAAATACCTAACGGTTAGTAGCGCGGATTGGGCGGAGATCAGTACGATAAGGCAATGTGCCGTCAGCTTTAGGTTTATGCCATTTTTAGTGCAGGTAGGATTACGAGACCGTGTCATATGAAAGGTTGTTCACGGTGTACTTACAGCAAAAGAGGAGTACTATTATCATCACAGTAGGGGAAGGTTACACCTCATTGCAAGTGTCAGGGGCGTAGCTCAACAGGTGCAGTGTTCTTACCGCTGCTATTGTACAGCTCCGGGGAGTCTCTATGGTATTGTGTCGCGGGCAGGCAGTACCTGGACAACAGGGTCACGTTGAAACGGGCAGGGGTCCTGGCGCCGGTGCCGGTACGTCACGGGACAGGCACAGGACAGGTGCCTTATTACGGTGCCTTGGTAGGGGGCCGGCTGAAGCCTGACGGTGGCCTAACCAATGAGGATGCAGGAACACGATACAAGGTTAGTAGCTGCAGAAACAGATGGCAGCGGCCATCTTGGTAGTCCAGACCTCGCAGTTCTCGTATGGCGTGCAGCAGGTAAGGGGCATCAGTTGCACATGAGCCGAGGTCTTGGGCATAGGGCTTTCAAATATACTAAATTCAAATATATTGTAATGAAATGTCGGAGGGAGAACGGGTGATGGCCCGCTCCGATGCACTTAGCACACAATAAGCCACAAAGGCTTACCTTTACTGCGTTCGTGATGCAGATAGAGGCATTGGGCTACTCCAGCAGCTCCAGGAGAGAGGAGCTCCTGGTCCGGTCCCCACCAATGATTGTGTGAGTATCCTCATCACGAGTTGGGCGGTAACACTGGCAGTATTACCGCCGGCGGTATTAGCCCTACCGCCAAACCCCCGGTGCTGTTAGCGCCGGATCACGGGTTTGGCGGTAATGGAATTTCCCATTCCCCACTGAGCCCATTCGGGAATGCCCCATTCCCCATTGGGCTCAATGGGGAATTTTCACGCTCTTACCGCCGGCGGATTTCCCGCTGGCGGTAATAGCGCAAATTTTCGGCGGATTTCCCCCAGCTCTGAGCTGGGGAGAAATCCGCCGAAGCCCTGATTTGGTGGACCCTTAAATCCGGCGGTAATAGCGCGACCGCCGGATTTAAGGGTTACCGCCAAACTCGTGATGAGGCCCATCTCCAATCGAGAAGTCAAACCCACATACATAACCGCATATCCTTATAGCGCAATTGCGAGACAGTATTTAAGAGTGAAATTTGATATAAGTATAGCACTCATGATTAATGGTGCTTAGTTAGGGATTTCGCGTAACGCATGATTTTGTAGGTTATCTGGGACTGAAAGCCTCCAAAGGCTAAGACAAAGATATCTGAAGGCATATAACAATTGTATTAACTTGGATGACCTAACACCAATATGGTCAGCTTTTTTAAATGGGTGTGATCATAATTTGATCTTTTATCTAGTCAGATTTTATTGGAAATGTGTTGATATTATTAAGATAGTAGATTGATGTGTTTTCTCCCACAGTACAGTTATTTTCCTATTATTTAGAGTATGTTTTTATATTGGTGTATGCTTGGTGCTATTTATTTAACAAGTGCGCTTTGTATGCACCCTTCATTAAACTTATTTATGGTTTTTATGATATACATGAATTGGGAAAGGTAACTAGTGATTTTAAATTGTGGAATTGTGTGATTATTTGTTTGTAATGCCCTGTTGTTTTATATGTTGCACATACAAAGCCATTTGGCTAAATGTGTATTAATAAATACAAAATTAACAAAATTAAGGGCTTTAGCTTGTTTCTAAGATGAATCTTTCGACGTAGGTTATTTCGGTTGCTGGACTGGTAATGGAGAGGTTTTGGCTTTGCGCTTAACCATTTATGTCAACTTACAGGAGACTAGAACCCCTTCATACGTGCATGCCCAACTGGCTTACGGGGCTCCCTTAGTCTGACTCCCCGTCCAACCGACAACTAAAGTGCAGATGTGAGTACAAAGTTCAGATGCCTGAGGGGCAACGCGCTGGTCTTGGAAGCAAGATCATGCAACACAACAGAGGTTAAAATCCCAAATTCGCGCTTTAGAAACCTTAGAAAGTCAGGTACAGTATTAGGCGCATTATAAAAAAACCAACAAAATAAATAAATACATGAAATAAAATGTAAATATGCTTTTTTGGTGTTAAACATATGCTTAAAATCCAGGTAGTTTTGTTGCATTACGCGGACAGTGTTTAAGCTTGTGTTTATTAGTGTAAAGTCAAAGGATAGGAGTATAAGGCAGCACTATGCGGCAGTACATAAAAGCAACGTGTAAAGTGTTTACGCCTTGCTTTTGTACTAAGGGATCCTCCGATCACACCATAAAGAACTAGTACTGAAAATGAGTACACAATGGGCATGAAGTAACGCTGTTTATTACAGCTGGGCAAGCACAAATCAAACAGAACAGTGGAATAGAACTGATGGATGAGAGCTGACATCTGAATGTACTGCGAACCTTCATTTTATACCATAAAACACAATGTCTAGACCCTTTGAAACACTTGCAATTTAGTATGTTCGTTTTTTCAATGGTTCCCAATATTTTCATTGGCTAGACTACTTCATATTCTTAGTGCTGGATGTATGTTAGTGAAACATGATTGGAGCAAACAGTTCTTTAGTATCCCAACACATCACTTCCTCATGTGGCGCCATATCAGATCTCAGCTCACCCGGGAACAATTTGCAATTAGTAAAATAACATTTGTGCTGACCGCCAGAACTTTATTACACTGCCATTGGTCAGCACCATTGAGAACAGAACACGAGACGCCCTGCTTCTGGTGGGAAGGTAGACATTCACACAATACCTGCTAGATAACTGCCTTCGTGAACATGTGGTGGATTCTCTGAAGGCTGGCCACCTCCCTGGAGGACCAATCAAATGGTAAGTCACTACTTACCATTTGATTGGTCCTCCCAGGAACGCCACTCTGTCCAGTGTCCTTTTCCCATAGCCACCTGCCAATGGGCACTTGTGGCCTTGTGACCAGTTCACTGGCACAGATCCATTACTCCTCTACCCTGTGTGGCTGCTGAATTGGCTTTCTGGCCTGTAATAACATTAACCAGTGTTGTTTAGCTGCGTCAGTGTGCCTGTGACTTGCAACTTCAGCTTCATCTCCCTCCTCCCTGGCCCCCGAGTGTTGGCCCTCAGGGTTTCTGAGACTGGGCTCATCCTGGGCGGTTTCCCTGCCAAATGTGCTTACCTAGGATGTTTTTTGCCCATATTGTGCTAATGATATAAGATCCCTTGGGCTGGCGATTCACACGATGCATCCCTACCCTCGCCTTTCCCACCAATGTCTTCTTTTATGGTGGGACTATGGTTTTGAGTACCCGTGGTTTTCCCCCGGAGGAGGTGCCCAAGCCCCCCCCCCTGCTTTTACTCCCAGAGGTGGTAGGTGCACCCCCCTTTCTGGCTCTGAATTAGCTCCTTTAGTACATTCCCCCCTTCGATAGATCTTTCGATTGACATTTGCTTCCTCTTCATTTCTTCACCCTTTTCCTTGTACAGCTACACCTGTGTGACCCTGCTCATGTCCCCTTCCTCTTCATACCGTTCTAGGTATTTTCCAAAAAACAGTATTTTTGTCCCATCGGGTGAGCGTTCTCCCTACAAGGCCTCATCGTTTTCTAAGTCCTCTGGGTGTGCCTTAAATATTAACTCACATCATCCTCACTTTCATTTACACTGGGCGGTACCTCACCTAATCCTTTACCAAGCTCAATTTTCTTCATTGACATTATGTAGTTTGTTTTATGCTGGTGGCAGCTGCACCAGCCGATGATCCACCGGCCGATGCAGATGGCGATGAGCATCACAAGGAGCAAAGTTATCTTGAACACTGCTGCCAGCCAATCCAGGACCCAAGCAAATAATGCATCCAGCCAGGTGCTTGACGCAACATCTTGTGTCTCTTATCATTTTTTCATGCATTGTTTGAATCTCCTCGACAGCCTCAGTGAGTGTTCCATTGGCTGCATCTTTGGTGGGTATTGCCGTGCAACATGTGCTTCCGATCTTGTGGCACATGCTGCTTTCCACAGCAGTCATAAGTTCCAACATATAGTGGTTCTGGAAGGCCATCAGACGTAATGTTCTGAGCTCTTCTCGCACCTCGTTCAATCCTTTTTTGGTTGAATTAGCCAATTGGAGCAGCTCATAACGCGTGATTTGAATCAATTTTGTGTTAGCTGCTGTTTATACCCCAGGAAGCAGGAGAGAGGTGAAAAACACAGACGCTTTGCTGAACAATTTCAAATGGGGTGAAGTGGCCTCAAAGCTCTGGGTGGGTTCTGCCGGTATGTAGTTATTCAATCTTTTCTTCCTTGTCATCTTTGGTTGCTCTCTTCGTGTCTCTGCTGGCCCTTTCCATTTCTGGGTCGATAGCTCTTTGAGTGGTATCAAATCTGCATGGGGCACTACCAAGGTAGGGCTGTGGAGGGTCACCAGTGCGCATATACCTTCACAATCTGGTGGTAGCCGGGCGTAAGCTCTTGTTCTGCAGGCCCACCACACACCCATCACTGCTGCTGTCCCTTTCTGCAACGTCGCAATGCTGATCATCCACTGGCAGCCGGTGTTTATCCCCTGCATCACCGTCCCATTTGCTCTGAAACACAAAGAGTGCTGTGTGAGCGGTTTTAAACAAGAAAGATAGTCCCCAAGTAAACCATTTGGGAATCTGATTTTGCAAGCCACATATTGAATGAGAAGGGTGGCTGTAGTGGGCTATGTCAAATCAAGGCAAATTAATCTGACATTGACTGAACACGCATATACCAATTATAAACTTTTATTTGTAGACTAATAGGTCCTACATGAATTCGGTGTATTTCATTTCCGCCAAAGTAAACACAAAAACAAGACTTGCATTGGACAGTATACACAACATTTGTTCTAAGAAAACAAAAAATGAATTTAACGGTATACACAAAATATATTCTGTAATATGCAAGAAAACGCACAATGAAAGAAACATATGAAACACACATCGCAGAAAGAAAGAAAAAACGGTTTCCACAAAAAAAGGACTTGTAAAAATGAATAATTTATACAAGAAATCGTCGCCTGGCCTGCTAAACTAAGGCAGAAAAATTCAGCGAGTCGTACATCCTGCCCCCGTATCGAGATCAATCTGACGAAGAGGGGAAGTGTAGGGAGGCCATGGTGGGACAGGCCATAAGAAGGTAAGTTGTTGTCTGGCCTATAGACACATCCCAGCTCTACATCCCAAAATAGAGCAGCCCAGGCCCTAGGTGTACGTGTTGTGCTCCCGACTGGCGCTTATGGAGGAGGTGGCGGCTGCACCGACATTTATGTGCCGTCACTTTCTTCTCCTATGGCTCACTATGGTCTAGTTCTCTTTTCACCCAGACGGCCGCTGGAGCTATTTAGCCAGCCCCTTCCGGTCACCACTTGTGTTGCAACCCAGTAGTATTCTTTGGTTTGCTGTACGCTAGTGTTTTCCTCTGCTTTTCGTTCGGCTTTCCGAAGGTTCTTTGGCTCCTCTGTTACGTCAGGCTTTCTCTGTCCTTCTCCTTCAGGCGCATGGTGCGTATATTACACGGTCTCTCCTGTTTTTCCAGTTCATCAACTTTGAGTGCCAGTTTGGTTTCCATTCTTTAATGCGGGCATCAAATTTCATTTAACGCAAGTCTGTAGAACATCGATTGTTTTTTAACGCCTCCACTTTATCCTCTATTTTTTCCATTCTCCCCTTCAATGCCGCCATAGAAGTGTGTTGTTCCCTTGTAATAATTGAATTTCTTTGAGGAGTAACATGATGTCCGGCTTGGTGGCCACCTCTACTGAGGTGGGTTTCTGCTGCTAACCCGTACTCCTCCAGATGCTTTGTTTTCTCGACAATCATGCAGCTTTCAGGGCACTTCAGAGCAGAAAGTGCTTTTGGGTGCTCATCACTCAGCGGGGCTATGAGGTGAATTTACCTAGTGCAATGTTGCTGCTTGCTCTCCCAGTCAGCCCAGCTCTTCACAGAGGAGCGTGTTCCTGCCGGTCCGATCCTCACCGGACACTCTGCAGTGTAGTGTTGGTGTTCTGGTCTGCTGTCCCTTGAGCTGGGTGTCAGCTATTTGTCCACTGCCGGTCTAGACTCCTCGGTGGGCCACTCTCCAGGGAGATGCCATCAGGCCCTACTCTCCAGCCTCTTGCTTGTCCCCTCGGCTACCGGGGCTCCTCTCTCCTGAAAAACGCACCTCCTCCACAGATCCTGGGAGCCTGGTGGCAGTCCCTGCAGGTAGCGTGTAGCGGCAAGTTCCCTCATCGGGCGCTCGTTGCTGCTGACTCAGCAGGGCTGTGACCCACTGCTGCTGTCGCACCACTGCCTTTACCATTTCTTCTCTGTTGTAGAGCTCAGTCGACCTTCCCTCGGTTCAGGGACCTTCAATTAACGGTGATCACCGGGTGGCTCAAGGAAAGCATTCACGGTCTTACGTTTTTCCTGTGCCTCCGGGCGGTCTCCCTCGTGCTTCTTTTTAATTCCGATCTTTCACTGTAACCTCGACTTAATGCAGTAATTAGTTGTTTTATTTACCAAATTCAATGTCTTAAAAAGGTACTGCCTCTGCTGGATCTTCACACTCAAGCTATTTTAGCGGGTACCCTTGTGCACCCTTGTGAATTGTGGGATGTTTCAATCCACAAGTCCCAGCCCTGCAACATTACTGTGCGTTGCTTGCAGCAGAAACATCAGAATGGCCACCGGAAAGCATGCTGCTCGCTAAAAATCACCAGAAAGTGCGCATTAAAAATCTGAAAAATAGGCCGCCATCCACTTTTGCCTATGTCAGTGGTAACACAGGAGACCACTGCCAAAACCCATCATTTGGCTGCCCACAGAGCAAAATCATTGCAAAAGAAACACAGAGCTGTTTTAAAAATCAGTTTTTCCCTGGCTGTCAAATTTGCAAAAATCATGGCTCACAAACCACCCAAAAAGATCCAACCTCCTTGTTGGGTGGTGAACATCATTATACTTCAAGAATCCACATAAATATAATGTCAGCAGAAGTATATGTTAACTGAACAAAGTCCACTTTTGAAGATGGTTGCTGGAAGAAATCTGTGAAAAATGGGTGTAGTACCGTTACTCACCTCTGTCAGAAGCTGGCGATTTAAAACCTGTCATGTGTAAAGTTGGGCATTGAACTCAAGGGCCCTCATTACAACCCTGGCGGTAAGTGAAAAACGATTCCGGCAAATGATTACCGGCATCGTTTTCCGCTAGGTCCGATCATGACCCGTGACCGTTAACTACGATGCCATTAGCGGCATCGTACTTAACGCTGCCGCTAACTGCACCAAGGGCGCGCGCACGCGACCTGCCACGCCGTAAATACCGGCATGGCGCAAAGCTACGCGAATCACGAACCAAGCGGACATGCTCCTAACGCCATCACAAAACCCGTTAAGTACCTTACCGCCATGGTGCTAATTACGCCATCGCGAACCAACCGTAAATGGCCATGTGCAGTGTATCCAGCTGCCACAGGTGCACAGAATCAGCACAGGTGGAGGCAATACAGACTCAGCAAGTACAAAAAGAGCACACCCCACCCCTTCCCACACCCAGTCACACTCCACAATGATTCCAATAGGACTAGCAATGTTGGGGCTGGAGGACCTGATAGCAATGCAAGTGCTACAACTACAACTACAACAACAACAACAACAGGAAGCACAGAGGAGACGCAGGAGAAGGAGGGCAAGGCAGGGCCAGCAAGCCCCACCAGCACAGCCAGTGCCACCACGCAGGCAGCCCACAATCCCACGCATCAGAGCCAGTCCATTCAACCTCACCGCTGAGCAGATCCACACCCTGTACCGTTTGGACCGGGACACCATCACCACCATCGTAGACATGACACACAACGACATCGTCAGCATGATAGAAACACCCACCGCCATCCCACTCCTACTGAAGGTAGTGTCCGTGCTCCACTTCCTGGCCACAGGCACCTACCAGCACACAGTGGGGCACTTGCATGGCATTTCACAACCATTATTCTCACGTACACTGATCCAAGTGCTCGATGCCCTCCTCAAGCACACAGACGACCACATCTCATTACCACGGTCTGACCAGGAGATTGCAAACACTAAAGTGGGTTTCCATGCACTAGCCGGCATACCTGGTTGCATTGGTGCCATCGACTGCACCCATATGGAATTGGGGGTCCCACATGCCATGGAGGTACCGTACCGCAACCGTAAACTATTTCACTCAATCAACGTGCAAATGGTCTGTGACTCCAACAGGATCTTCACACATTGTTGTGCCCGATTCCCCGGATCAACCCATGATTCAATGGTCCTGAGGAACTCCACAATACCACGCTACATGGAGCAACATGCAGGGCCAAGATCCTGGCTACTCGGTGAGTCTCATGTCATGACCATGGAAATGTGAAGTGGGTAGGTGATCGACGTACCAATGCATACTTCACCTGGCTGAAAGGGGGGGGATGATGCATACTTCACCTGGCTGAAAGGGGGGGGATGATGCATACTTCACCTGGCTGAAAGGCGGGGGGGAATGATGCATACTTCACCTGGCTGAAAGGGAGGGGGGTGATGCATACTTTAGTTGGCTGCGAGTAGCAGAGGCAATGGAGCCAGCTCATACCCTAAAGCAGCACAAACGTCCGCTGATACCTGTAAACATAATGCCTGATGTAAGCAACCCTACCATGTGAATGAAGGTGTGTCCCAACCATGACACAACCATCTGCAAGTGCATTGTACCGATTCGGACCACATTGACTTCAACGAAATGCACCTACATGCACGGCACCAAACACCATCAACTGAAAGCCCCGTCCCCCATAACTGCGCACAAAGGAGGCACATGACGGACAGAAACATCAATACACCATTACACAGACACCAAGGCCCACAAAATGTCCCTATCAACATCAGTAGTGCTCATTGGGGTCATTATGAGGCTGACAGCAATGTTGCAATGATGTGAGCGTTGATATCACAGGACACGTGCCAGGTCACCAAAACAAACGCCATGAACGAACACAGTGGATGAGCACTCACAAGGCACTTGACCCCCCTGCATACATTGGTTGATGGCATGCAAAACAGTCCATGAGAGCGATGAACATATACCGGTCACATAGTGTGAATCCATTAGTGCATTTAAAAGTGGTACAAAGTAACAGTTGAATGCATGCCATGGTGGCACGTCATGTTTTGAATTAGATGTCATGACTGACACATACATTGTTGCCCACATACAGGTGATGCAGGCTATCCCCTTAAGAGGTGGCCCCTTACACCAGTCCGGAACCCACAGAACCAGCACGAGGAGGACTTCAACCGTGCACATACACGTACCCGTGTGGTGATTGAGCAGGCATTCGGCCTACTGAAGGCACGGTTTCACTGCATCAACAGGTCTGGTGGGGCCCTCCTGTACCGCCATGAGAAGGTGGCAAAGATCGTCATGGCATGTGTCATGCTACACAATATGTGCATCAGACGAAATGTGCCCCTGCCCCCTGACGCAGAACTGCAACCACCTGACGATGAGGATGAGGAGGGTGGGGATGGGGCAGCACCTCAGGGAGGCGGCGATGCACAGGAGGGGCGTGAAATGCGTCGTACTCTGATCAACAAATGTTTCTAGCACACGCGGATGGGGGGTGTCACATGGAGATGACAATTGGGGCACTGTGTGTGTCTGTTATATGGACACTGGGGACTGTTCACCAATAAATCACACATATGCAATGAGCAATGTCCACACATGTGAATTGTGCAAAAAGGAAAAGTGTATTGTAAATGTGATTCTGTTTAACACACCCACTCCCCCTCCCCCTCCCCCTGAACTCCCCAACACACCCACTCCCTCCTCCGCCCTCCCCCCTGAACTCCCCAACACACCCACTCCCCCCTCCACCCTCCCCCCTGAACTCCCTACAAAGGTGTGAGGAAGTCTGTGATGCCGTGGCTGATGTTGGATTTCTCCACTTGGCGGCCACTATTGGCAGCCACCCCCCGCCCCCCGGGGCACCCCTGCCTGTGCTACGCAGGTTCCTGCCCGATCGGCAGACGGGGCTGCTTGGTGTTGAACTGGCACCCGATGAGGTGCCTGGCTGCTCATTGGGACGCATTTCCCGAATTGTCTGAACAAGTTCAGAGATCATGTGCCGCACCACGACGAGTTCAGCACATATGTCCTTTGTGGAGGACTGTATTGCAGCCTTCACTGTCTCTGCGCATTGCTCCATTGCTGCCCTTGCACCCCCACATTCTGCCACATGCTCAGTTAGGAGGGAGGAGTGTTGTGCTGCCGGGTGATGATCTCCTCCAACGACTGTTGGTTTTTCTGGCCCATGGATATTGCCAGTGGTATTTCCATTGGGCTGCTCACATCCTGCACATCATGCACTGAGCATGGAGAGCCTGGCCAATCCTCATCATCTAATTGCCCCTGTGTGGCATCTTCATGCGGGCTGCTTTGGGACAGGTAGGGCGAATGAGGGGCGGTTTGGGGGGTCCTACATCAATCTCCTCATCATTCCCTGCATCACTGTCCGAGGAAGCTGCAATGGCAGCAGTTTCCCCGATTGTGCTGCTTCCTGCTGAACCAGTCCCTTCTGTGGCCACCATTTGGGGTATGTCTGCTGCTGCTGCTGGTACCGTGCTGTCTGCTGGGGTGCCTGTCAGTGCCCTGTCCTGTGTTTGTGCCACAGATTTTGGCTGCTGTGGGGTTTTGGTCTGTACAGCAGAGGTGGAGGGTTGGTTTGCTGGCACTGTGGTCCTGGCCTTCTTGGCAGGTGTGGTGCCAGTAGTGTCTTCATCGTCAAGGTCGGAATTTGAGCCTGTGGTGGAGCAAAGGAGGGAAAGTGATATTGATGGGTCTGCGGACATTGAGTGGGCATTGTGATGACTGCCATCATTTTGGTTACTAGATGCGGCACATTTGAGGCAGGGGCATACAGATTGTCTCCCTTTTGTGTGGAAGTAGCATGGAGGTATGTGGGTGCCTACAGTTAGGGTGTGCATACTGCATGTGTACAGGGTTGAGGTCAGATGTGGCTGTAGGCAGTCTCCTGCTGATGTGTTGCATTTACACTATAGGGCAACATTGTGCTTCACATGAATGGACTAGTTTTGCATGGCTTGATTTGAGGCACCTACCTGCATCACCTGATGTCAGGGCTCCTCTCTCCATTTCTCCTACCCCTTCAATGCTCTTGATGCCAATTGTAGTGGCACAGATTTCCTCCCAGGGCTGCAATTTTATTGGGGACTCTGATCCTCCCCCGGTTGCCATGCCCATGTTCCTGTTTGCAGATAGGATGCTCCTAACGCGGAGCCGGAGATCATCCCACCGCTTACGGCACTGTCTCGCGTTGTGGGGTACTGTTCCCACAGCACTGACCCGCTGTGCAACTAGGGCCCATATGGCCTTCTTCTTTGCAATTGCCGGTCTGGTCATTTGGCTTGAAAACACTACAGCGACGTTCTCCTGGAGGGTCTCCGCCATGTTCAGCTCTTCCCTGGTGAAATGGTCCTGCCGCTGGCGGTCACAAGTTTTCTTCACAACTTTAGGCATTTTCTTGCAGGAAATATGTAGCTGATGCTTTTTGCCGGTTCTCAGGGTCGGATGTCCACTGGTTGCGGAGGATGCCAATGGATTGTGTTTTTAAAGATGGCCGCCGTGCTCTTTCCCGTTCCGCTGCGATGACGCTACCTCCGGTTCCGCTTATTTACGGTCACTGCTAATTGCGGTGACCGCTAATTACGGTCACCGCTCAGATCGGTGGCCGGGGTGGCGGTAGTGCACCTTGCGTGGCATACGATGCCGGTAGGTGCCGTTTCGGGGGCATTAACGCCATGGCGTAGTTTACATTACCGGCATGGCGCAATGCTCGTGCCCGATGGGTCGTAATGTGCCGCTTTTTACGGCTTTGCTCCAGCACGTACACGTTAGTTGTGCCATGCCGGTAATGTAGGATACTTACCGCCAGGGTTGTAATGAGGGCAATTGTGTTTAAAAGTTAGTTTCCCACACTGGGCTTCAAACACATTCCACAATTTCAGACATTGGGCCTCATTACGACCCAGGCGGTCCAGAAATAACGGTGGCGGTAAACCCACCGCCACCGTTGTTTCTGGACCGCCAGAGTCCGACCCCTACAGGCGGGAGGTGATGTTCCCGCCAAGTCTGACCTGGCGGGTTTAACACCTCCCGCATGTAGGCGGACGAGAAAACACTGGCAGCATTACGAGATGCTGCCGGTGTTTCCTTGATCCCCATTTCCATCGAGTCCCATAGGACTCAATGGGAATGGGGATTTACACCATTCCGCCTCCGTGGTTCCCAGAAAACCGGGGTTGTAATGCCCTGGTAATTCCGGGAATCACAGAGGCGGAATGGTAATACGAGTCCGGCGTTAACCAGGCGGTTTTACCGCCTCGGTTAACGCCGGACTCGTAATGAGGCCCATTGTGTTTAAAAGTTAAAGTTTCCCACACTGGGCTTGAAACACATTCCACACCTCCTCCCTAAACAAAGGAATCTGTTCTCCTGTGCTCTGCTAAGAAACTGGCAGGCTGGTGTCAAAAGGAACTGGGAGGAGCACCCTGGCCTGTTGCTCTGAGTGCAGACAAAGGGCTCCCTTGAGCTGAATGGAAATGCTAATTTTGGGCGTCAATATAAACTGCCTTGGCAGGAAGAAGGCCATGTGACTCTCCGACTCAGCCAAGACCTTGGTGGCGGGCCAGACTGAAAATGTGGATTTGAAATTGGAGTAAATATATGTTTAAGGAAAATACTTCTAAAATATTGTACCGTACTGACAAAAATATGAAATTTAGAGATTATTAAAATGAAGAATTTGCTCACAGTTTAAAACTAATCTGGAATCTGTGCAATGTTCTGAGACTGAACCATAAAAGTTTTTAATATTGTGGCTATCGTGGTTGTGCTAGGAACATGAAAAATTACAGAAGTGTGACCAGATGGTATGTGCGTGTATATGTAAAAAATTGTACAGATCCAAAAATGTGTAACCAAGCAAAAGCGTGAAAAAACTGCCATTTGTGAACCAAAACTCGTAGGAACATGGGACTTTAACAGAGACGTGCCTTAATTAAGCTGTGATGTGTATAAGTAATATTAACAAGTTTGCATATTGGAAATATGTTTTTTGGGAAAAATAGATTTTCTGGGTAAAAGCAACGGGGAGGTTCTTCCCTAGATTGTAAATGGCAGCATCACTCTGACACATGATGTCACACTGTTCCTTTCTCAAATCAGGGGACATCAGATCATTAGAGGGCTCATTAGAGGGTTGGGCATAGACAATCAGCCTCCCCACCCACTTTGGAAAATGGATAAATAGGGACTGTTGAGGACCCAGACACACTTTCTCACTCATCAACTGATCCACTGGCGAAGCACCCTGCAGGAAGAATCCAGGCTCTAGAACTTTGAAGCAGAAAGGCCCAATCCAAAAAGCTGGACCCTTTTCAGCAGGCCTTTAAAATCTAGCAACCTGATTTTAGCAACCTGATTTTAACCCCTAAACTTCCAAGGGGCACCACAAAGTCCAACAGCCTGGCTGAGCCTTTTTGCTGTTCTGGCTAAAAACTCTTGCTAGAACCCAAGATCCAGATCCATTCAAGCAGAGCTGTAACCCAGAACCCGTCAGACCCAGTGCAAGAGGCCGCGCAGACCAGAGTGCCTTGCTGAGAGCAGAGTCCAGGTGCCCTGAATCCTGTCCGGTGGCGAGTGAAGTCCAAACCAAACCTTTGACCAGATCTTTGACGGGCCCATTCCATTCCAAAGCCATAGGAGTGAGTATTTAGTATAGAACTGTCCATAGTCATCTCTTAGTTTAAAGTAATCCTATTCAATCCATTTCAGCCTATCCAGAACTGCATTATAGTATCTTATGTCCATCCTAAATTCTTCTCATTATCGAGTCTGTGATAATTGTAGCGATAATCATCTGTGCGCTGATATTTTCTGAAGAAAGTCAAGTGTCCTGGCGCACAGCAATCAGAGCAGAAGGCGCCCTGTTCTGGTGGTTGTCCCGTTGGGTATCTTGTACTTTCATAGCCCCTTAGTATAAGTCCATCTTGGTTTCTAATCTTTAAAGCGCATCTTTCATTTTTGAAATCTTGACTCTGTTTCTGAAAAATCTACCTTCACAAAAACCTCTGTAACATTTGAACCATATGTCCTAGAAATGAAATTTAAATGTCTTTATAGTTTTTCCGTAATCGCGTTTCCAGCATGCGGAAAAGTTGCTGCGATTTCGCATTTGGCTTAATTTCACCCCATGTAAAAAACAGCTATTTCTTGCTTTCAAATTCTGAATGTATTTTTCCATCTGCTAATGATTTTACAATCATTGCTAGTGTTGACCTGAACTTATCCAAAGCAACTCTCACTTGTTCTGAATGCAATTTAGCGAATTACAATCATTTTTAGCATTTTTCCCATTTAATTCAAAGCACATCTAAAAGCAATTGACCTGTTTTGAAATCATTACTGTTCTCTCTAAGCTTGCTGGGGGAATCGGGATTGAAACTGCAATTGTTGATTGTTATTCCTGATACCTGTGTGCCCTCATTCCATATCTACATATTGCATTTTAGGGGGAGTGAGTAATAACAGGGGGAAAGAGTGATCATATTGTCTTTTGATTGAAATTATATCAGGTCTTATTCTGTGTTGCATTCTTTCCTATCATTGTATTTCCTTGAACCATACAAGGTATCCTCTGCTACATTCTTTTTCCTATTCCTACTCCTAATTGATTAAAGAGAGTGTCGATATTTTAATATTACCCATTGCTGATCATTGTTCATATTCATAAGTGTGATATTCAGATATTATTCATATTCATAAAAGTATAATCTATATATTGTTCAATTCTTCAAATAAATCTTTTAATTTGCAAAACAAACCTATTTCTTGGTTCAGTGAGACCGGGGGAATTCAAAGAGAGGGGCGTTATATAAGAGTACATCATCCAGAATGAAAAGAACTGTTGACATAAAAATATATAAATAAGGGTTTCCATTGGGCATCCCATACTAGGCATTGACTTAGTTGGAGTGCTGGATTGAAATCACTTACAGATTGGGGGTTCGTGGCCGGGATTTCTGGATTAGATCTACCACTTGTGCAGCTTAATACAGTGTGCTAATTAATAGGATACATAAATCCTGTTGGGCTGACACGCTGTGTTACACTGTAAAAGCACCCCTCAAAAGGGAACGCTCTAAGGAAACGGTGTGTTTTGCAAAATAAAATAAAAGACTTCTGTAACTCAGGAAGGAAATCAATATTTCCAAAATGACGACATTGGTAGACATCAAGATAGCTAGAGGACACCTTTTACATAAGTTATTTGTGAGAGCTGAGTGGACTGAGCAGGACCAGAATGTGTGGTTGCAGGCAATCACACAACAGATCACTGCAACAGGGTTAGATATCTGGAGAGATCAGGGTCCCTTACATGTGGCCCTGAGTGAACTATATATGGCCCCTAAGGCCAAGGATGAGCAAAATAAGATTGCCAAGATAGCGGCATATCTATATTTATCTATGGGAGGTATACAGGACAGATATACTGAAGGCCAAGATCTGGCAAGTAGGCAACTGAAAAGGCCCAATCTGATCTGGACTCTTCTGAGCAGAGGCTGCAGAGGAGCCAGGAGTCAGAAAACGAAAGCAGGCAGTATATAGTTAAAATAAAAAAGGATATGGGTATCCTGCAACAGGAAAAGGCAAACCAGGATACCAGAATTCTGGCCTTACAGAAGGAGTACCAAGAAGGTTTGGACTCTCTACTGCAGAGCCGGAAAAGCTGGAGCAACAACTGGATTTCAACAGGGCATGCGCAGAGCAGATAGTCACCCTGCAAAGCCACCTAGATAGAGAGAAGGCAGAGAGCAACAAATTAATTCTGAAAGAGCTGGACACCCAGGCAGAGTTTGATGAAGAGCGCCAGAAAGCTGGTGCCCTTCAAAGACAGATGGACGACCTGGCGGCACAGAGGCAGGCTCTTGCTCAGGAAAGGGACACCCTAGGCCAGGTAGTCTGTCACTTAAAAGGGAAACTGGAAGAAAATCACCTGGCCCTCCAGGGACTGGGTGACCTCCAAAAAGAGCATGATAGATTGTTAGAGCACACCAGGAGGGTGGAAGATGCTCTGGCAAGAAAGGAGCAGGCCTGTAGGGACGGAACTCAGGTGGTAACCCTCCTGCAGCAAAGACTGGCCCAGTACTCAAAAGCAACCCAGAAAGCACAGTGAGAATAATTACAAGCTCCACAGGCAGGTAGCCATGTAAGAGAGACTGATAGAGACTAGTAAGGCCTTGATTGAGGAACAGAAATCTCAGGTTCTTGCATGGCAACCGGGAGCAGGGGCTGATAGAGATGAGGTTCACTGGGAAAGGGGAAAACCTGAGCATAACCTCAGGAACCCTAATACCAGAGGCCTTCATCTCTCCAGGTCCCTGGACTCTGCCACCCCCATGTCCACTGGCGCACATGAGCTCAGGGCCACGGGGATGGCAGATTACTATCCAGTCAGTAGTATGGGGCTCATAGGCCAGTACCTCCCAGGATTGGATGGGCGGGCACCTGGGTATGGGTACTCAAGTACTGTAAAGTTTAGTGGGGAACTCCAGGAAGGTAGGCCCACTAAGGGCATCTTAAAAACCTCTGCCCAGCTAGGACAGTGGGAGGGTACCCATCAAATCCTGGGAGCAAGGAGGAATCAGAAGACTCCTCTGAGCGCCCCAGGACACAGGAGACTAGGTCCTCACATTCTGCCAGCCATTCCCAGGCTCGCAGAATCCGGGTGAACCTAGAAGATCAGACGGGCACCTCTGGGAGCAGTGCCTCTGAGTCAGAGGATGAATGGACCAGGGTTACCCGAACTAAGAAGGCCAATAAGGCAAAAAGGGCCTTGCTTAAGAACCCCTTAAAACAGATCAAGGCCATAAGGAGCGTAATCACGCCTTATCATAAGAACGCTAAGTATTCTGTTTGGGGGCCCTTAGAGCTCTTTGAGAAGATGATGGAAACTTTCCATTTGAAAGATAGCAGTAGCTGCATTCAGTATGTGAAATGGATATTCTCACCAGAATACTCCAGTTTCTTTGCGGGGCTGGAGAACCAAAATCATTCAAGATGGTCCACATATAGGGCGGCCATCTTGAAGCATTTTTCTGTTCATAGAAATCCCCAAGAGGCTCGCAAGGCAGCCTACAACTTGCAACGTGGGGAGGATCAGGCCCCACAAGAATTTGTGCAGGAACTAAAGCGTGCCTTTGCGCAGACTACCAGATGGGTGCGCATGGACAGCAGAGAATTTGTTAATACTTTTTTCCACGCTCTACCAAAGTACATCATGCCCAAGCTAGTGAGAGATTTTCATGAGAAAAGATCACTAGACTGGGTCATTGAACAGGCCACCCGGATCTATGAGGTGCAAAAGCCCATAGACAACAAGAATACTCAAAAAAGTCCCAAACAACCAACCCCCCTGCTGCTGCTAAGGTGGCGGAGGTAAAGGTTTCCCCATTTTAGATTTGGAGATGGGGGGGCCTAAAAACGTGCCTGCACAACATAATAATCCCAAGCCCAGAAGGCCCTCGGGCCAGTCACAGACAGGGAGCCAAGGAGGTAGTCCCACAAATGGGATCCCTCACTCCCCTGACTATGTAAGTCCCCGCTACAAGGGGAACAGACCCATCCTGGGTTATGTGTGGACTCCTCCAGCCCAAGGGGGGGATCCAACCAGGCACCTAACCTAGGGAACTTCCCTCCTAACTTCCCCCAGGAGGGCAGAAACTCCCCAAATCCTGGACAGAACTTCTTCCCCAGGTATCCACAAAACTTTCAACCCTAAAATCATCCATCCTTCTTTCCCCAATTTCCTGAGCCCAGACAACCTAATCCGGGAGAGGGGAGGCCAAGGGTGAAGGGGTACCCAAATCTCCCAGTCCGGGGTATTACCAGAGAAGGGATAGCTACCCTTCCTGGGATCAGGCCAGGGGAAAAATGAGAACCCTGTATCAGCCTGAGCGGGTTTCACAGCTAGAGCGCCAGGTCCAAAATATGGCACAGGATCTGGGTCGCATGCTGAGGGCTCAACAGAACCCTCAGAGGGGCATGCCGGCACAGAATGCCCCAAACTCTGGATCTGGTGCTCCAGAACAATGCCGGAGGCAGCACCCCGACAACCTACCGGTTCCCAGGGAGGAGGCACAAGGGGAAGGGGGGTGTAAAGCCTTGGAGGAAGCTTCCTTCCCCACTTGTAAAAAGCCCCTGGAAACCCAAGAACCGGAACCAAAATCTCCTGACCCTGAAAGTCTGCCACCCAAGGAGCAGAGAGGGGGTAGGAGAAACAAAGAACCCAAACAGACCAATTTTGTGGAGGAGGTACAGATCTTCCAATTTGAAGGAGAGGGGTCCTCAGAGGATCCTGGGGAAAGGATCTTCTCCTTCACAGATGGGGGAACTCCTCCCAAAGAAAAATTGGTCCCAAAGGATTCAAATCCAGACTGGGTAGATGTGGGGACTGAGCTAGCGCCGCTCATCATCCAACCCCAGAACCAACAGCATGAAAATCCCCTGGTTCAAACCCATCCTGGTGACTGCCTCCATAAAAAGGAGGGGGGGCGGCCCAGAACCGGAACCAGGGGAATTCAAAACTCCTCCCATATCTAGTTGCCACCTTTTCTTTGCAGATTCCCAAGACTCTCCACAGAATTCTGCCCAAATCTCTTCTCTCTCTATGTCCAAAACTAGAAATTAACCTACCAGTTGTCCAAAAATGTGCGTTATCTGTGCCCCTTTGCGGACAAGGCGGTAAGATACTATGCCCCTGTTCAAGTACAGGGGCAGGGTACAATTTTGGCACTGGTGGACACGGGATCCCAAGCTACCCTTCTGTCCAAAAAGGAAACACACAGGTTTGGCAGAACAAGTCAAAGTCCACAGCGCTTGTACACTAAAGAAATTAGGGAAGCACTAAAGCTGCAGGTGGCTGAGGGGTGTGGGAGCACTGCCAGATGCCACCCACAGTTAAGAACCTAAATGAACACAGACAGTTCTTAGTCTCACTGCGCTGAACAGTGCAATAGTGACAGGTGTTCCAAGTAATTCAAAGAAGGAGGGAACTGAACTGAGTTCAGCAGCATTGCACAGAGTTCCGCAATTGCGAAGCAGTGAGAGAGTGCATCTGGCACTGGCCACGATATACTTAATTGGTTAGGCTAACTCTTGAAACCTTCATCCTCAGATAAAGAGTCGGTGATGACTCCAAACACGTGTCAGGCTACTTCGTTATTAAACTCATTGGACTCATGAGATATCCCTCCTTTGAATTACTTGGAACACCTGTCCAAAAAGGTCTTTGATGAACTGAATTCAGGAAGGGGGGAGAACGATCAAATTCCTCTTACCCCTCGTCCTGGACAACTTCAGAACTTTGACGGGAAGGAAATTCCTGTCGAGGGGACTGCGGATGTGGACATTAAAATTGGGCGACACAAGGTGAAGCACCCGGTCATAGTTGTGACTCCAGAGGGCACCCCTTGTTTACTAGGGAATGACCTCCTGAGAAGGTTGTCACCCCTAATAGACTGTGTAAACAAGGTCCTCTGGACCCAGACTAGCCGACCAATAAAATTGAAACAGAGCGTCAACCATGTTAGTTTAAACGGCACATGCCACATGGTTGAACAAAAATCTGACCAAGTAGAAGTTCACTTCCAGAACAACCAAATTCCAGACGTGACAGTAATAGCAGTAGGACAACAGACGGGTGATGGGGGGTCCTCTCTATTTCTGAAAATCAACCTTCCTTCCAGTCTAAGGTGGCATTCCACACTGGAAGGAACACTCTGAAATTCTTTACCAATCCACAATCAGACATTCCCACCCCTATAGTCCAGAAAGATGAGAATTCAGCTCAGAGCCTGGCCGATATTCAGCAAATTGGAGAGCAGTTGTTCATCCCTGTTCAGTTAAATGAAGGGAAGGACTCTGTTCTCGCCCGAGTGTTTGTGAACAACGGTAAGAGCTTCATCAGCGAAGCCATGTGCCGCCTACTCCCAAAAGATCCAGCCATTCCCACATTTAGACTGACAGACAAATGGGAAATGGATCTGGAACCACCCAACTCCAAACATCTCCTGCCAAGCAGGTGTATGCTCAAAATTTCCATAGGAAACAAGAGCATAGTTCATAATTGTTGGGTCGTGCGAGACGTCACTGCCGCCTTTTACTTAGGCAGTGATATTCTCAATCACTTTGCCATTAGTTTGGACCTAATAAACCTCAAAGCTCGGTCCCGATTAGCGGATAATCCCATGGACTTTGATGATCCAGAGAAAGCATTTAGGTCAGCTCAACTGCTGCCTTATGCAGTTGAAATTCAGATTGGAGAGGAAGTCACCATCCCAGAAAGGACCTGACAATTCTCCCTGGAAATGAAAGTTAAAAGAGAACAGAAATTGAAAAACCCTGATGCCTATATTCATCTAAATGCTTCTCTCCAACAGCAAGGGTTGGGGATAAACCCAACACCATTAGTCAATATAGAACATGACACCATTCCAATAGAGGTGGATAACAGCGACTTAAAGAGTATCACTCTAGCCATCACTCTAGCCACAGGCACCATTATTGGAATGGCGGTTGATGACCGACATTTTTCCATTGATTTAGGAAATGAACTGTTGAGACCAATCCCCAAGGACTGTTTTGACAGTGACGGTGATGGCAACACAACGCCAGACAGGATCTTTACCCGGCTTGGGCGGAACTTCCTGGTTTACACTTCCTGCCCTTATGGTAAGGAAGATATGACTTGTGACTTCAGGAGGGATGAGATAATTTTCCAGGTCCATGAGGGCTGCCTTTCCCACCTGAAGCCACCAGTCCAAATCAGCACTTTGACCAGGGACTTCTCCACCCAGCTGGAGGAGGCCGCTGAGATAGCGAAACCAGAATCTTTCCAGGCTTCACGCAGATGGTTGAAGAGAGAGTCAACCTAGCTGATGCCTGTGAGACTCTGGAGCAAAAGTTGAAACACGTTTTCTTCGATTTTCAAGATCTCTTTGCGGTGGACTCATATGATTGTGGTCGCACCGACATCCACACAACAACAATTCCCACTGACCCTGGCATGACTCCGGTGTTTGTGAAGCAATATCGCTTGCCTCTCCCATCAATGTCCCTTACTGAAATAATTAAGAACCTTGAGTCCCATGGGATAATACGTCCAGTCCACAGCACCTTCACTAATCCGGTGCTGGGGATCTTGAAGCCAAACGGCCAGTGGAGACTCTGCGCTGTCCTTAGGGAGCTCAACAAACGGGTTCATACTTCCCGATGGCCTCTTCCCTACATTGACCAAGGGCTGGCCCAGATCCAGGGGTCACAGCTATTCACTGCAATAGACCTGACCAATGGATACTGGACTGTACCTGTCAATAGGCAGGACCAATACAAGCTGGCCTTTACCTTTGGGGGGCAGCAGTACACATGGACCCGGACTCCCTTCGGATACATCAACTCCAGCAATGAGTTCAACATTTTCCTGCATAAGGCCATGCCCGACCTGGGTGAAAGGGGTAACCTGGCTTATGTAGATGATGTCCTCATCAAAAGCTCAACTGTGGAGGAACACATAGCGGAGATCCATTATGTTCTGACACAGTTGAGGGCTGCCGGAGCAACACTTTCCTTTCAAAAGGCACAGTGGTGTAGAACCTGTGTCAATTTCTTGGGGCATGAGATTACTCTTCAGGGTGTCTGTCCCCAGGAAAAGAAAGTGGAAGCCCTCCAGAAATTGAAAGACCCCACAACTCTGCAGGAACTCGGGAGCCTCCTTGGACTGACTAATTACAGTAGAAAGTTCATTGAGAGCTACGCAGAGATCACAAGACCCCTGATTCATCTTTTGAAGGGGGGGATCAAGTGGGAGTGGGGTCCAGAACAAGCCGCGGCAGTAAGACAACTCAAAAGAAGCCTCTCACAAGCACCTTGCCTAGCTTACCCTGTCAGAAACAAGGAGTTCTTCTTGGTACAGGGTTCTCTAATACATGCCTGACTGCAGTATTATACCAAAAGCATGACAAGGTCAATAAAGTAATCTCCTATGCGAGTAAAACTTTATCCTCTGTGGAGGAAAAATACAACGATTGTGAGAAGGCACTCCTGCCAACGGTGTGGGCATTGAAGAATTACCGCCCATGCATCCAGGGGGAACACATCATAGTGGAGACTCCACACCAGCCTCTGCAATATCTCCAAAGTGACAGAATCCGGGCCAGAAATGTGAGTAATTCCCAAATTACTTCCTGGATTCTGTCAATGCAAGGCTTTCCTGTGGAGGTCAGATATGGCCAAAACAAGAAGAGTCCCCTTGCGCGAGGTCTGGCTGACTTGCATGATTGTGCCAGAGAAAACTGTCTCTCGGACGAGAGTCTAAAAATCAAGGGCAACATGGAGGCATACCTCAATTCCCCACAAAAAGTCTTTGAAGAAGACAAGTGTGAGGGAATGCCCACTGTCTATGTGGATGGATGCTCTTCCCATGTTGACAACAATGAGGAAAAAGAACTTGTGGGCGGCGTAGGGAATGCATGGGTGAATGAGATCCCAGACCCCTCCGCTGGGTACAAGATTGGTCCCCGAAGTAGTCAAGTGGCAGAGTTGATGGCTGTGCATTAAGCCATCCTCACTGCTGTCCAACATCAACTCCACTTAACTGGAAAACCAGAGGCATGCTATGTGCTAATAACAAACCCTTGAAACATGGGAAATTAATCCAAAATATTTATGATCTGGTCACCTCGAATGGGATGACCATCTACTGGAAAAAGATCAAGGGTCATTCCAAAGTTGAGGGACCAGACGAAACTGGAAATGACTTAGCTGATCAGCTGGCCAAAACCGGGGCCATCCAAGGGGGTCTAATAGAGATCGAGTCCCTCTTGGGGGAAATCCAGGTCACTGCTATCACTAGGTCCCAGACAAATGCTCACAATGATCTCTCAAATCACAATGGAGTAAGGAGACCCCAGATGCTGATTTGATTACGGCTCAAAAAGGGGATCCAATATTTGGTAAGTTTTATCAACACATTGAGGACCCTGAGAACTTTCCCCTGACGGATTCCGATTACATTGGGAAAGAGGACATCAGAGTGTTGATGAAATGTCCAAAAATGTTCCGAATTCAAGACGGTTTGTTGGTAAGGAGATCCCTAGCTGGCCTCAGTCCGAAGCCTGATGTTAGGTCACGCCCATGATGCGGCCACAGCCGGTCATAGGGGGTTTCATACAACACTTGAAATCTTAACAGAGGTTGCATACTGGCCACACATGGGGCAGGACCTCGCCCAAAACTTGAAGGGGTGTCTTGTGTGTGCACAATTTCAGCCAACATCTCTCACACACAGTTTCCAGCTTAGGAATTGGGTGACATTCTTTAATTCTGAGACGTCTTCAAAATTGAGCTGCCTTCAAAATTGTGTTGTCTGATGAAGATCGCTTGTTTTTGAGAATTTTTTTTTCCAATATATTGTTTACATTAAAAATTTCTTTTTTTCTTATAGAAATGTTATAGATAAAGAAAACATGCCCCTGATGAAGAGTCTTTTGCAACTCAAAACACGTTGGGCCAACTATTTTGTATGAATAATAAATTATATTGATTTTTGAATATATCTTTGAAATTGTCTAAATTGAACTCATTTGGTGAAATTCCGAATATATTTAAGATGCCTAAAAAGGTTTCATATATCTGTTAATTAAAGGTGGTAACCTGACTTGTATGCCACCTAACTCTCTAATTACCATTAGGCTTTGGCCTCCCATACAGTGTGCAGGGGACGAAGCTTTCCTATTAGGAAAACATTCCCTTTTTGTCCTTTATCTCCAGCCTCGGTACCAAGGCTGAGCACCTCTCCCCTGCACCTTTACTCAACCCAACATTTGCTACAATCTTTTGATAAAATGTATATGACCAATACGCAATAAGATTATCCACAACAGGGTGTGCTTAGTGTGTTTTCCACTCTTCCATTTTGTATATGTGGGCATAATCTGCAGTTACCACATTTAAATGAACCATGAATAGGTTGCTGATGGAACATACTTCTGATATCTGTTTTTTCAATAGATTTTAGGTGACTGGGGCTCAATTTATGATATATGATATGATATGATATGGCATTTATAACGCGCCTATACACAAGTGTTTCAAGGCACTTATTTCAAAGTGTTGGAGCTTTTCTATAGCATGTACCTGGTTTCTCATCAATATGTCTTAAAAGAGTATCATCTAGTTTTAGCATATTCCAATGTTTTTTTAGAATTTTTCTTAGTTTAGAGGCATCTGTACCATAAGTGGTGATGAATTTTGTTTTCATCGGTCGCCTGTCCATTTTTGGTTTGTCTTGTAACAGATTTTCTCTTGAGGTTTTCTCTGCTTTTTTGATAGATTCCTTAATTTTCTTGATTTCGTATCCTCTTTGCGTAAATTTGGTGAGTACTCCTCCTAGGTTCGAATTGAATGCTTCAGCTGTACTACAGTTCCTTTTTATCCTGAGAATTTCTCCATAGGGGATATTACATATAATTTGTCTCAGATGATTGCTATGGGCATGTAATAGACTGTTGCCTGCAGCTGGTTTTTACAAATAAGTTTGTCACAAGTTTGTCTTCTGCTGCGTGAATTTTTAAATCTAAGAATTGAATCTTTTCTTTGCTGAAGTTTGCAGTGAATTTCAGATTAAATTCATTCTTGTTTAGATACTCGACATATTGTTTGAAGTCCCTTTGTTCTCCTTCCCAGATCAGAAAAATGTCGTCAATGAACCGACACCAAAAGATAATATTTTTGGAGTTGGTAAAGGCCTTTTGACAATTACAATCTTAAATCAACAAAACCTGGTGAGTGTCAATCATTCATATTTGTGAAACTGAAAATTGGAATACATTAATAATTAAGGTAAAATAATAGCAGAACAAATCAATACACTGCATAGAACCAAATAAGACAAAAGAAAGATATCTAGACACAAATCAGTGTAGTAACCACTAAGGTGAGAAAAAATGACCAGTGTCTGTTTTTTTCTCTTAAAGTTTTGGGAAAAGATTATTTTCTCTTTTACTTTTCTTGTTTTGAATCATATAATAAATGTGTTTTGAATATTTCTTTTTTAAATAACAGCACAAAAATCTCTCCTGATGATCCCCTGTGATTCAAACAGGGGTGAAACACGTGTAGAGAGAAAGAACTGTTCAATAAAAGTGAAAATCACATGTATGAAATTGTGAAGACACTCTCTTTTTTGCACCTGCAATTGAGAGAAAGAACAGCATAACAAAAGAGAAAAGCAGATTGGCACTCGCAATTAAAAATTGAAATAACTTATGGTATGTCGCAAGTGGAAATGTAAACGATTGAAAACTAATTTAACCCTATCTATGGCAACCTAGATAATATTACAATACCACAGCTGACATCCAAAAGAAATAACCAAAAATTAATGAACTGGATTTCACCCAGGGTTAAAGTCCTGTCAAAGGTTGCAATAAGTGTGTAAAACTAATGGGCATCAGATCTACCCCTTCCTCTGCAACTAAAATGTCACTGTTTGAGCTGATGACTGGACGCAGGATGGTGCTTCCCCAGCATCTGCTCTACAGAACCCAATAACAGACATTGATCAATGCATCCACAACTCATGACTATGTTGAAAATCTAAGAAAACACCTTCAACATGCTTTTGCCTATGCTCAGCGAAATCTAGAAAGATGAGCCGACAGCATGAAGACCCACTATGACTTAAAGACTACCAAAAAGGAATACAATGTAGGATACCGGGTCTACTTACACAATTTCCAAAGGAACCAGGCCCAACAGCGAAAACTTCTGCCTCCCTGGAGGGGTCCTTTTGAAATTGTAGACTAAATCTCACCAGTCGCCTACAAGATCTGCATCCCCAAAGGCAGTTTGGCAGAGGGGGAAGATAAGTGGGTCCATATTAATCAACTAAAGTGTTGCCATCCTAGGCACACTCTGCAGCAACTGGAGGAGTCTTCTGGAACCCCAGAGGGGGCCACTCCAGATCCATAAAACTCCAACTATAAAATATTCCACATATAGCCTGTAAAATACAATAATAAAAATGTGTCCTGATTATCAAAATGTATGTGTCCGCCCCACTACATTAATAGTGGTGGGGAAATGTCTACAAATATGTTTTTGCTTTGTCATCCTAGGATAACCTATAGTTGTTTGGAAACCATGGAGACTAACCAAGGAGGACTACCCGGGGACCGTGAGGAAAGATCCGAGGGGCCCTGAGTATCGCTCAATACTCACATCAGGACTGGCAAGGAGAACCGATCGATCCACCCCTGATGGAGGAAAAGATGCTGAACATTGCCATTGGTGGAATCAGACGAGATGAGGCTGACATCCCAGTCTTGCGAATTTCCATTGATGGACGACCAATGCAAAATCGCAAGAGGGGGGCTTGTGTGATGTTTCAACCCACTAGTCCAAGCCCTGCAACATTACTGTGCATTGCTTGCAGCAGAAACATCAGAATGGCCGCCGGAAAGCATGCTGCTCGCTAAAAATCACCAGAAAGTGCGCAGTAAAAATCTGAAAAATAGGCCGTCATCCACTTTTGCCTATGTCAGTGGTAACACAGGAGACCACTGCCAAAACCCATCATTTGGCTGCCCACAGAGCAAAATCATTGCAAAAGAAACACAGAGCTGTTTTAAAAATCCGTTTTTCCCTGGCTGTCAAATTTGCAAAAATCATGGCTCACAAACCACCCAAAAAGATCCAACTTCCTTGTTGGGTGGTGAACATCATTCTACTTCAAGAATCCACATAAATATAATGTCAGCAGAAGTATATGTTATCTGAACAAAGTCCACTTTTGAAGATGGTTGCTGGAAGAAATCTGTCAAAAATGGGTGTCGTACCGTTACTCACCTCTGTCAGAAGCTGCCGATTTAAAACCTGTCATGTGTAAAGTTGTGCATTGAACTCAAACTATGCCAAAGAAAGACTTGCTATCAGAAGCCTAAGAGGTGGATACAATTCAAAACTATATTCTAAAAAGGCTTGAAGTAAGAAATTGGTTGATGGATTTGTTAAAAATGTAAGTTATATTTTAAGACAAGACAATTTCAGACATTGTTTTAAAAGTTAAAGTTTCCCACACTGGGCTTCAAACACATTCCACACCTCCTCCCTAAACAAAGGAATCTGTTCTCCTGTGCTCTGCTAAGAAACTGGCAGGCTGGTGTGAAAAGGAACTGGGGGGGGCACCCTGGCCTGTTGCTCTGAGTGCAGACAAAGGGCTCCCTTGAGCTGAATGGAAATGCTAATTTGGGGCATCAATAGAAACTGCCCTGGCAGGAAGAAGGCCATGTGACTCTCTGACCCAGCCAAGACCTTGGAGGTGGGCCAGACTGAAAATGTGGATTTGAAATTGGAGTAAATATATGTTTAAGGAAAATACTTCTAAAATATTGTACCGTACTGACAAAAATATGAAACTTAGAGATTATTAAAATGAAAAATTTGCTCACAGTTTAAAACTAATCTGGAATCTGTGCGATGTTCTGAGACTGAACCACAAAAGTTTTAATATTGTGGCTATTGTGGTTGTGCTAGGAACATGAAAAATTGCAGAATTAAAAAATTGTGCAGATCCGAAAATGTGTAACCAACCAAAAGCGCGAAAAAACTGTCATTTGTGAACCGAACCTCGTAGGAACATGGGACTTGAACAGAGACGTGCCTTAATTAATCTGTGATGTGTATATGTAATATTAATAAGTTGTGCATATTGGAAATATGTTTTTTGGGAAAAATAGATTTTCTGGGTAAAAGCAGAGGGGAGGTTCTTCCCTAGATTGTAAATGGCAGCATCACTCTGACACATGATGACACACTGTTCCTTTCTCAAATCAGGGGACAGGGAATTCTCTGACCTATCAGATCATTAGAGGGTTGGGCATAGACAATCAGCCTCCCCACCCACTTTGGAAAATGGATAAACAGGGACTGTTGAGGACCCATACACACTTTCTCACTCATCACCTGATCCACTGGCGAAGCACCCTGCACCCTGCAGGAAGATCCAGACTCCAGACTCTAGAACCAGACCCAGAATCCAGACTCTAGAACTTTGAAGCAGAAAGGCCCAATCCAAAAAGCTGAACCCTTTTCAACAGGCCTTTAAAATCTAGCAACCTGATTTTAACCCCCAAACTTCCAAGGGGCACCACAAAATCCAACAGCCTGGCTGAGCTGTTGTGCGGTTCTGGCTAAAAACTCTTGCTAGAACCCAAGATCCAGATCCCTCCAGCAGAGCTGTAACCCAGAACCCGTCAGACCCAATCTAAGAGGCCGCGCAGACCAGACTGCTTTGCTGAGAGCAGAGTCCAGGTGCCCTGAATCCTGTCCCGTGAGAGTGAAGTCCAAGCCAAACCTTTGACCAGATATTTGATGGGCCCATTCCATTCCAAAGCCATAGGAGTGAGTATTTAGTATGGAACTGTCTATCATCATCTTTTAGTTTAAAGTAATCCTATTCAATGTATTTCAACCTATCCAGAACTGCATTATAGAATCTTGTGTCCATCCTGAATTCTTCTCATTATCTAGTCTATGATAATTGTAGCGATAATCATCTGTTCGCTGATATTTTCTGAAGAAAGTCAAGTGTCCTGGCGCACAGCAATCAGAGCGGAAGGCGCCTTGTTCTGGTGGTTGTCCCGTTGGGTATCTTGTACTTTCATAGCCCCTTAGTATAAGTCCATCTTGGTTTCTAATCTTTAAAGCGCATCTTTCATTTTTGAAATCTTGACTCGGTTTCTGAAAAATCCACCTTCACAAAAACCTCTGTAACTTTTGAACTGTACGTCCTAGAAACGAAATTTAAATGTCATTTTATATCGTTTTTCCGTAATCGCGTTTCCCGCACGCAGAAAAGTTGCTGCGATTTCGCATTTGGCTCAATTTCACCCCATGTAAAAAACAGCTATTTCTTGCTTTCAACTTCTGAATTTCATTTTCCATTTGCTAATCATTTTACAATCATTGCTAGTGTTGACCTGAACTTATCCAAAGCAACTCTCACTTGTTCTAAATTCAATTTAGCGAATTAAAATAATTTTTAGCATTTTTCCCATTCAATTAAAACCACATCTAAAAGCAATTGACCTGTTCTGAAATCATTACTGTTCTCTCTAAGCTTGTTGGGGGAATCGGGATTGAAACTGCAATTGTTGATTGTTATTCCTGATACCTGTGGGCCCTCATTCCATATCTACATATTGCATATTAGGGGGGAGTGAGTAATAACAGGGGGAAAGAGTGATCACATTGTCTTTTGATTGTAATTATATCAAGTCTTATTCTGTGTTGCATTCTTTCCTATCATTGCATTTCCTTGAACCATACCAAGTATTCTCTGCTACATGTTGCAAGGGGTGTGGAGCTTGGTTTCGGGACAGCCAGGTCCCCTGCGCAACTCGTCGTCAATGTTCAAAGTTAAGCCTGCAGCCTGGTACCTGGTTTTGTCAGGGAACCAGACTCCATAGTTCCCAGGAAATTGAGGAGAAAAGGATGGGTTGACAAAACCTAGCTGGTTGTTGACGCTGGCGAGTGGGTTGGTACCCCTTCATTACTATACAAATCAGTCTGAAGTTTGGTTGGTATGTGCAGGAATGTTTATTATTTTAAGTGCAGCATAACACCTGGGGTACAGTGTACCAGGCTAGTGAACCGTGACCGTAGAAAAAACAGCCGACGCGCATTTCAACCGAAGTCTTTCTCAAGGCTGTGTGAGGTGGGGGTAGGTGAGTGGTGGGAGAGTGAGTGGTTCAGTGACATGTTGCATGAGATGAAAATTATGATAATTGGAATTATATATCAGTCCAAACATGGTATAACATAGTGGTGACATGTTCATGATGGAAAAGTACATTAGATATTCATACAATATGTGCCATGGTACGGCATGAATACAGTGGCATGATTAGTGCATGAAGATACGTGGTGGGTGGAGTGGATGGCGCAGATTGGTACAGTAAATAAGTAATAGGTGACATCAATGATACAGCAGATAGATGTTGGAACAAAACATGATAGAAGGTCTGATTTAGACAATAGGTACCAAAGAGAATGGACAAGCGAAAATGGAAAAAAGTGATAGGGGACAAAGTTTTGAAAACGGGAGTTAGGAAGTTGCTGGTTAGACTGAAAGTCACTCAAATATGTCATAGTGCAAAGCTAAGGAAGCCATGCTTACATTGAAGTTGGACTGGTGGCTCCCATTGGAACAGAAGTGGAACAACCCTGGATAGCAGATTTCTAAAGGGAGAGACAAAGATGTCACCGGAGAAATTGTTGCCCATGGTGTGTGCATGGAACAGACAGAGTCCAGTTCTCAGGTGCGCTAAGGAGAACTGGCTGCGGCCAGGTGGTGCTGGTATGCGGCAGATATGAGTCGATAAAAAGCGATATGTGGAGTAGGAGGCCCCTGGGGGCCCAGTGGGCGCTGGTGGAAGCCAGTTAGGAACACGTGCATGCCCGAGAGACGTCCCCTAGCTAGGGGGCATCCCTGGTTGGATGGCACAGGTTCGAAAAGTGCAGATGAGTAAGGGGATGAAACAGAGTAGCGGTGGGTCCAATTAAGGGGGATCATTGGTGGGCCCCATATAGCAGAACGGAGCGGGTCCAAAAGTGAACCCCCCCCAGCGGTGCTTAATGAGAGCACAGGTCGCAGCTAGGTGCCGTGCACGCAGCGTGTGAGGGGAATCCGTGGGAATAAGAGGATTCCATGACAGGTGGGGGACAGCTGTGGTGGGGCTGCTGCCGAAATACACAGATAGTGTAAATGGGAGGCAAGCCATGTGCCACGTGAGATCGGGAGATGAAGTGAAACGAACGCCCGGAATGGAGGGCAGAATCATGTTGGAAGTTTGAAGGGTGCAACCCATGATTGCACCCTTTAAACGTGTTACAAATGCCATATCATATCATATCATATCATGCAGGAGCAGTCCGCGGTGGATGGCGGGGACTTGCTAGGCGTCCCAGGAGAAGTGAGGAAGTCTTACTTGGGTTGGAGGTCCGTGAGCGTCTGGGTGGATTCCAGTAGTGGTAGGAATCAGGCTCGTAGGGAATACAGAATATGTTTCCGGTTTGGAAGTGAGGCCGGGGCTCCCGATTGGATGAAGGGCCCGGGGAGGATCATGACGTGTGCCAGGCTGATTGGTCTGAAGGGCCGTCAGGTTGATAGACCTGCTGCTCGATGTTTAAAGGAGCAGAGTTCCAATGTGTACAGGACCCCGTGTTAAGGGAAGATAATGCTGACCCTGTGGTACAGCAGCATGACTAAGGATGAAGGGCCCGGGGAGGATCATGACGTGTGCCAGGCTGATTGGTCTGAAGGGCCGTCAGGTTGATAGACCTGCTGCTCGATGTTTAAAGGAGCAGAGTTCCAATGTGTACAGGACCCTGTGTTAAGGGAAGATAATGCTGACCCTGTGGTACAGCAGCATGACTAAGGATGCAGGGGTTGCTGGAAATGGTGTGAATAGCAGATTTCTAAAGGGAGAGACAAAGATGTCACCAGAGAAATTGTTGCCCATGGTGTGTGCATGAAACAGACAAAGTCACGTTCTCAGGTGCGCTAAGGAGCGCTGGTTGCGGCCAGACGGTGCTGGTATGCGGCAGATGAACAAGTTACTTCTTACCTGGTAAAGTTCTTTCAATGGGATGTTCCTCCGACGTATTCCTTATCTTTGATAGATCATCTCCAGCTTGCTGGCCTTGGAAACATTTTTCAGTAGAGGGCGCTGCGCGTTGACGTCCCTCGAGCCAATGTCCCTCGACAGCCTCCATATCGGCGCCGACGTCATCACGCGTATAAATAGACTCGCGCAGCGTCTGTTGCTCAGTTCCGTTTTGACATTAACAGTTGTTTTACATTAATTGGTTATTGACCTTGAAGGAGCGTAAGCTGCAACCACAAGGGAAGTATTACTGCGGGGATGGATGGGAGGGGCAATAAGGAATACGTCGGAGGAACATCCCATCGAAAGAACGTTACCAGGTAAGAAGTAACTTGTTCTTCGAAGGGATTGTGTCCTCCGACGTATTGCTTATCATTGATAGACTCCCATAGCAGTGGTGTGTAATTGGAGGTTGGAGTAAAAACGCCATGTTTCCCTTTAGGAATGAACAGAATGTAATACGGCTTTGCCAAACCTAGTCTCTTGACTAGAGGAGGAATCCAGGTTGTAAAATCTTGTGAATGTATGCGCGGACGACCATGTGGCAGCCGCACATATGTCTCGAACCGGAACCCCTCTTTGGAGGGCCGAAGAGGCTGCGATACCCCTGGTTGAATGAGCCCTAAGATTTTGAGGAGGCTCTTTCCCTGCTAGTTTGTAACATTCCAGAATGGCCAAAATAATCCATCTGGAAATGGTCTGTTTTGTTATCGGTAGTCCCAATTTGTGCCCTGAGTAACCTACGAACAGTTGGTCTGCTTGCCTAATCCTAGCAAGTCTGCTGATGTAAAAGCTTAAAGCCCGCCTTGGGTCCTGCCTATGTAGCCTTTCTTCCTCTTTCCCCAGATGGGGAGGAGGATAGAATGAAGATAAGGTAATTTTCTGAGTGATGTGGAATTCAGAAACCACTGTTGGGAGTAAATTAGGCTTCACCTGTAGGACAACTTTGTCTTTATGAAAAATTGTATGAGGGGGTTTACAAGATAGAGCTTGCAATTCGCTCACCCTTCTAGCAGATGTTAATGCCACTAACAAGACAGTTTTAAGGGTGAGAAATTTTAGTGAACAAGAGTGGAATGGTTCGAAAGGAGTACCCATCAGGAAATTTAAGACTAAATTTAAGTCCCATAAAGGAACCTGGAACAGTTTTAGAGGGTAGACATTAGTTAATCCCTTTAGAAATTGTATTACTAAGGGTAATTTGAAATACGATGGCTCCTCTGCAGCGCACTTGAAGATCGATAGCACTGCGAGATAGCCCTTGATAGTGCCAACTTGAAGGCCTGAATTTACCAAGTAGAGTAGAAAGGATAACACTGTTGGTGTACCACATGAAAAGGGGTTGATATTCTCTTCTCTACACCAGCTGCAAAATTTGTTCCAACGGCAGCGGTATAAAGACTTTGTTGCTGGCCTTCTGGCCGAAAGCAACACCTCCAAGACATCATCCGGGAAGTCCCAATCCTTGTATCTCAACCTTTCAGAAGCCAGGCGTGAAGGTTGAGGGTTCTGATGTCTGGATGGAGAACCTGACCTCCCTTCTGTGAGAGAAGATTCTCCTTGAGTGGAAGATGAATTGGAGGGCAGATGGACATGTCCAGAAGGTCCGGGTACCACGTTCTCCTGGCCCAGTCTGGGGCAATTAGGATCATGGTCCTCCGGAATCTTCTCAACCTCCTGATCACTTGAGGAATGACAGGGACTGGTGGAAACGCATACAGGAGTGGAAACTCCCAGTCCACTACGAACGCGTCCCCTAGAGCTCCTCTCGGGGGAAATTCCCTTGAACAAAACAGATCACACTTCCTGTTGGTACAGGTGGCGAACAGATCCACTTGAGGGGTTCCCCAAAGGGCGAAGATCTCCTGAAGGACTTCCTGAGCTAGTTCCCACTCGTGGGAGACTGTGCCCTGCCTGCTCAGAGCATCCACCGTCAAGTTCTTCTCTCCGGTTAGGTGAACTGCCGATAGAGAGATTCCTTCTTGAATTGCCCAAAACCAGAGCTGCATTGCCTCTCTGCACAGTGGCAGTGATCCTACGCCTCCTCTTTTGTTGAGGTAGTGCATGGCCACTGAGTTGTCCATCATTATCAGGACATTTTTCCCCTGTACAGATGGCGGAAAAGCCTTCAGCGCTAGTCTGATTGCTCTCAGCTCTAACAGGTTGATATGTAGTCTGGACTCCGATGGAGACCAACGACCGCTGATGGTCAAGTCGTTGGTATGGGCTCCCCACCCCGTGAGTGAGGCATCTGTGACTACTGTTATCTCCGGCCATGGTTGCCAAAACAGTTCTCCCTTCAAGATGTTTTTCTGGCAGGCCCACCACTGAAGGTCTCGAGCCACCTTGTCCGGAACCTGAAGGAGGTCTGTCATTCTCCATGAGAATTGCGACCACTGAGTTCTCAGTGCCCACTGAAGAGATCTCATTCTCAGGCGAGCCTCTGGCACAAGGAAGGTGCAGGATGCCATGAGGCCTAGCAACCTCAAAAAGTCGAAGGCTGGGAGACGTTGGGCATTTTGAAACTTGGTGACCATCTGCAGAATATCTTGAGCCCTCACCTCTGGTGGCGAGGCTTTTCCCAGGGAAGTGTCCAGGACCACTCCAATGAACTGGAGTCTCTGTGATGGTATCATCTGTGACTTCTTTAAATTGAGGGAGAAGCCCAGTTTGTGAAGGAAGTGACAGACATAATCTAGCTGAATCTGAGCTTGTTCCGGAGATACAGCTCTGATCAGCCAATCGTCCCGGTAGGGGTAGACGGGAATCCCTTCCCTCCTTAGACTTGCAGCCACTGCCAACATTAGTTTGGTGAAGAACCTCGGGCGGAGGTCAGCCCAAATGGCAGAACTCGAAATTGATAGTGAGAGCTGGCAATTGCGAACCTCAGGTATTTCCTGTGTTTGAGATGGATTGGCACATGGAAATAAGCATCCTGGAGGTCCAGAGATACCAGCCAGTCCTGGAGCTGGAGGGCCTGAAGGATCTGAGAGAGAGTTACCATCTTGAACTTGTCCTTCCTGAGGAACTTGTTCAATTCTCGTAAATCCAAGATAGGTCTCAGTCCTCCATCTTTCTTCGGTATGAGAAAGTAGTGGGAGTACCAGCCCTTGTTCCTCTCCGCTACAGGTACCGGTTGTATGGCACCTTTCTCTAGCAGGTCTACAATTTCCTGCAAGAGGAGCAGATCTGGAACTTTCAGAGAGCTGTTCCCCGGTGGATGACTCTGAGGGATGCGTAGAAAAGGCAGGCAGTAACCTTGGGCAATTGTCTCCAATGCCCAAGCATCTGACGTAATAGCCTGCCATTCCATCAGATGTTGAGTTAACCTGCCCCCTACTGGTGTCTTGGGAGGAGAGTCCTCAGAGCGGTTTGGAGGCGGCTGATGCAGATGCCGAGGGTAAAGGGGCACCTGCTGCTGCGGCTTTTGTATTTTTAACCCGTCCACCTCGGGTGAATTTTTTCTGACCCCTTTGAACCGGCTGTCCTCTGCCTCTTCCGAATGCGGAATAGAAGCAAAAGAACTTATCTCTCCAAGAGGTCCCTGAGGGGCGATATGGTGTCTGACGGATTGCAGCTCCCAGGGATTTTGCTGCTGCCTTTGATGTTTGAAGCTTTTCTAAACTGTCATCCGCCTTCTTACCAAACAAGGAAGAGCCGTCAAAGGGCATATTCAAGAGTCTGCTTTGCACATCTGGAGCAAAACCAGACTTCCGCAACCAAGCAAATCTCCTGGTTGTTGTACTTGCCGCCATGGCCCTGCTGATGCTGTCAGCAGAATCGATGCCAGTTTGAAGGGATTCGCACATTGCGTCTTTACCATCCTTAATGATGTTTAGAAACGCTTCCCTTTCTTCTCCCTCTGGGAGGCAGTCAGCCGCTGATGAAGCACACTCCCAAGTGTGGCTGAACCTTGCGAGCGTACAAGTAGCATTGATGGATTTCAACGCCATGCTACATGCAGAAAAGACTTTTTTGGACATAGAGTCATATCTCCTGTCATCCCTGTCATGTGGAACAGTAGGGTAAGCCGATTTACTACCTGATGAAGTTGCTGTCTGCACAACCAGACTCTCCGGAGTTGGGAGCCTGGATAAATATTCAGGGTCAGCAGTAGACACCCTATACTTGGCTGATATTTTTTTGTTAACCGCCGGGATAACCTCAGGGGTTTCCCAGTTTGCCAATATTTTCCTTTTTAATGCCGTATGAAATGGCACCACAGGATCCTCCTATGGACCTTTAACCAAAATGTCTGTGAGGTCGTCTTGCTGAAAAGCAGGTGAGGGTGTGGACCACCCCATAAACTCTATTATCCTTGCCATCAAGGTTCTATAAGAGGTTTCAGCATGTTCCCCCGGGTCTGGTTTGGCAAATTCTACTTCTGGGGAAGTGTCCAACCCACTTGCTTCATGTAAGGATTCTTGGAGGTCCTTAAACCTACTTTGCTCAGAGGTAAATTCCTCTAGTACAGGAGTTGCAGATCCCTGCAACTCAAAAGGTCTCTCCTGATCCGAATTCTCCCCTTCTTCATAAATAGATGCTAAGGCTCTGGAATGATCAGATCTTGGAAATGGTATAAATCCAATTTCCAGAGCAGAAGGGGCCAAATTCGTCATTGGCTGAGAAAACGTCGACGTCGTCGACGCGGACGTTAAAGGCTTTGAAGTCATCGAAAAAGGCATCGAGAAAGTTGTTAGAGGCCTTGAGGAACTCGAGAGTATCGGAATTCTACTCGAGGTTGTCGACGACATTCACGTGATTGAGGCTCTGGGTATGGCCACTGGCGGTGGGGTGGTTGTGGGTTTGTCCTTTCTCGGCGTCGATGTCGGCATCGAAGACGGCGTCGACTCGACTGACCTGTGCGTCGAAGAACCCTTCGATAATGGGGTTGAAGACGCAGATCTATGCGTCAAAGGGATTTTCAACGACGGCGTCGAAGACACGACCTTGCCTTTACTTGAGGGTTCGTGACACTCTCGAGTAGCTTCTTTCACCAGGTGCTGCGACTCGCAGCGTTTTGATTTTTTGGCTCTTTCACCCAGGGTATCACCCTCAGCAGTCTTCGAGGGGGTCGAGGCTGCTTTCTCGAAGACGCTAAGCATCTTTTTCCTGAATTCCTCCCACTCAGCCTGAGAGCTATGTTTTGTGGGGCAGGAGACCCTTTTCGGGGAAACGGAAGAAGAAGACGAGGAAGGGGATCTTCGACTTCTCTTTTTGAATGCTTAGATCTCGAAGAGTGATGGGAAATGCTTCGAGACCTAGAACGAGAATGTCTTTTGTGATGGCGAGGAGACGAATGTCTCGACTCCGCCGAGGAAACTTTCGAAGAAGTTTTAACTGCCTTACCTCTCTCGAGCTTCCCCTTACGCTCCTTCAAGGCTTTCGCCGTCATGGACATGCAGTCCTCGCACTCCGAACAATGGTGCTCGACTCCCAGGCACCACAAACAGATCCTGTGAGGATCCGTCAACGACATTTTCTTTCCACAGTCTTGACATTTTTTGAAGCCGGACCGTGGAGTTGTCGGTTCGGAGGAAGGAAGCCATCGAGTACGAGTCGGTATTCTCGAGGAATAATGAAATATATTTGTTTGAAGAACTGACCAACGATATTCCGAGGCACCACAAAGCGCGGAAAAACGGAACTGAGCAACAGACGCTGCGCGAGTCCATTTATACACGTGATGACGTCGGCGCTGATACGGAGGCTGTCGAGGGACATCGGTTCCAGGGACATCGACGCGCAGCGCCCTCTACTGAGAAAAAATTCTGAGACCAGCAAGCTGGAGATGATCTATCAAAGATAAGGAATATGTCGGAGGACACAATCCCTTCGAAATGAGTCGATAAAAAGCGATATGTGGAGTAGGAGACCGCTGGGGGCCCAGTGGGCACTGGTGGAAGCCAGTTAGAAATGGCGTGCATGCCCTGGTTGGATGGCACGGGTTCGAAAAGTGCAGGTGAGTAAGGGGATGAAACAGAGTAGCGGTGGGTCCAATTAAGGGGGGGTCATTGGTGGGCCCCATGTAGCAGAACAGAGCGGGTCCAAAAGTGAACCCCCCCAGCGGTGCTTAATGAGAGCACAGGTTGCAGCTATGTGCCGTGCACGCAGCGTGTGAGGGGAATCCCCGGGAGTAAGAGGATTCCATGGCAGGTGGGGGACAGCTCTGGTGGGGCTGCTGCCGAAATACACAGATAGTGTATATGGGAGGCAAGCCATGTGCCACGTGAGATCGGGAGATGAAGTGAAATGAACGCCCGGTATGGAGGGCAGAATCATGTTGGAAGTTTGAAGGGTGCAACCCATGATTGCGTGCAGGAGCAGTCTGCCGTGGATGGCGGGGACTTGCTAGGCGTCCCAGGAGAAGTGAGGAAGTCTTTCCTTGGCCGGTGGTCCGTGAGCGTCCGGGTGGATTCCAGTAGTGGAAGGAATCAGGCTCGTAGGGAATATAGAAAATGGTTCTGGTTTGGAAGTGAGGCCGGGTCTCCCGATTGGATGAAGGGCCCAGAGCGGGTCATGACGTGTGCCAGGCTGATTGGTCTGAAGGGCTGTCAGGTTTATATACTTGCTGCTCGATGTTTAAAGGAGCAGAGTTCCAATGTTTACAGGACCCCGCGTTAAGGGAAGATAATGCTGACCCTGTGGTACAGCAGCATGACTAAGGATGCAGGGGTTGCTGGAAATGGTGTGAATTGGAGGCCCAGGCAGTCCCTTAAGTAAGAGGGCTGGGCACAGGGGGAGCCCCATAGAAGGAGATGCTATCCAGCATCTACCAGCGCCCTACTCAGGGTTGTTACACTTCTGTTCCAATGGGAGCCCCCACCCCAACTTCAATGGTAAGCATGGCTTCCTTAGCTTTGCACTATGACATATTTGAGTGACTTTCAGTCTAACCAGCAACTTCCTAACTCCTGTTTTAAAAACTTTGTCCCCTATCTCTTTTTTCCACTTTCGCTTGTCCATTCTCCTTGGTACCTATTTTCCAAATCGGACCTTCTATCATGTTTTGTTCCAACATCTATCTGCCATCACTATGTTATACCATGTTTGGACTGATGTATGATTCCAATTATCATGATTTTCATCTCATGCAACATGTCACTGAACCACTCACTCTCCCACCACTCACCTACCCCCACCTCACACAGCCTTGAGAAAGACTTCAGTTGAAACGCGTGCCGGCTGTTTTTTCTACTGTTACGGTTCACTAACCTGGTACACTGTACCCCAGGTGTTATGCTGCACTTGAAATAATAAATATTCCTGCACATACCAACCAAACTTCAGACTGATTTGTATAGTAACAAAGGGGTACCAACCCCTTCGCCAGCGCCAACAACCAGCTAGGTTTTGTCAACCCACCCTTTTATTCTCTGCTACATTCTTCTTCCTATTCCTACTCCTAATTGATTAAAGAGATTGTCGATATTGTAATATTACCCATTGCTGATCATTGTTCATATTCATAAGTGTGATATTGAGATATTATTCATATTCATAAAAGTATAATCTATATATTGTTCAATTCTTCAAATAAATCTTTTAATTTGCAAAACAAACCTATTTCTTGGTTCATTGAGACCGGGGGAATTCAATGAGAGGGGCGTTATATAAGGGTACATCATCCAGAATTAAAAGAACTGTTGACATAAAAATATTTAAATAAGGGTTTCCATTGGGCATCCCATACTAGGCATTGACTTATTTGGAGTGCTGGATTGAAATCACTTACAGATTTTAAGACTAAATTACGCTAGTGCTCTTTATGCTGGCTTCTCTATCACTATCATGAAAAAACGTGCAGATGTTGTAGAATGTGTCTGTTCGTCTGACCTTCGGCCTTCAAAAAGATAATTTTTCACAATCTAGATAATCTCGTCACTGGTTAAACGCTCAAGATAGGATACGATTTAAATTAGCTTGTGCTCTATCATTCCTTTTCCAGACAGCACCTTAATCTTGATCGGCCCTCATAGTCTTGTTGGTTCGCAGGTACCCAGGAGGCTTGTTTGTTTTATGGGGAAATCCATGTTTATGTGTGTCCTCTACTCGCCCTCCTCGTGGGTGTAAACGGTGTACCAAAGTGGTATTTCCTCTTTACTCATTGTTTGACAGTTAACACCCAGCCGTCACGCTGTGGTCATAGCTGAGCTGTGTCGAGTGTCTGAGGTGGCTGGCTCAAACAATTATGCTACTGAGACGTGACTTGAATAGGTTGAACTGGTGCTGGATGTTATGGTAAAATAAATGTCTTGTTTACTTCTGACTTCCATTCCCGGGCACATGTTAGTGCAAAGGCCAGGCTTTCATGTTTCAATATTTCAGGCAGTATTACACCAATTTAACCTCTCTGCCAGTGCATGTATTAATGGATCAGAACACAATTTAAAATGTCTTTAAAAAGAACAGTTTAAAGCTGAGGTCAGTGAGGTGCCTGCTGAATAATATTGCCACTTAGATTCTGGAGATGTGTATGACTTTCCATGGATACAACCAACATTGCACAAGCTTTCTACCAGCGGCAAGGATCTACATTGTATTGTAGTGATTCCCGCCCTCCCTTCTTTACATTGGCCTTTCAGTCACTCGAGGGCCTTGCATTATGTTTGCCGGCGCTGCATGCAGTATTCCCAGTCCAATTCCTCTTGCATTCACGTGCTAGCTCAGTGACTCCCCTGCCCTATGGCAGACTTGGAGCTGCCTTGTAATTTTGATGTGGTCTGTTCTCTTATCATTTGTCCCCTGGTACTACTCATCACCCTGCTGTGTACTCTGATGACTTGACAGTACATATACATTTTATGGTGGTTTCTAATGGAGGCTGCAATGTCTTTGTGTGCCTCCTATCTCTTGGTTCTACACGTTTATAGGAGGGTTGCCACTGACCTGGTTTTCAGTTCTGTATAAGCCAAGCCAGACCCTTTGGGCATATTTACCCACTTCATTCTTTTAGAGCTTACCTTGATTCTTCTTCACGGCACTCGGGGTGGTTTCAGATTGGAAACTACATCCTACATTCTGTAAGGGTGTTGAGTGTTACCATGGTGTTAAGCACGTACCACGCTTGTACATTACTTTTACATTCTTTGTTAGCCTAGGCTTGCAAGTGTTTTCAGATGTTGACAATGTTTATTCCTGTATATATGGTATGGCTTTCACGCTATAACTTCTATTGCTATTTTATGTGATTTCAAAACAATTGGCACAATAGTATGCTGCATCACTGTTCACTTGTCTGTTCTTTTTGGTATAGTCTAGTTGCGGGCATAGTTGCGTACAATTCTATGACACTATGAATGAATTAGTAATCTTCTATGCTGCTTAGTTGTTTGTAGACATAGAGCGCAAGTGTTCATACATATGGAGGGAAGGATAGTGTTTTCTTTTTTTTCTTATAATAAGGGCATAGGCTACTGGGGGGTATGGTTAAGAATGTTTTTCAATTTGTATATAATAGTATTTTGACTAGGTCTGACTTATGTCGGATTTTTTTCAATAGATATTTTTGTATGTCTTTATGTTTTGTGTTGGTGTTCTTTTCTGTTGGGCAAAATATGCTACTTCAGACGACTCGGAACTCATGTCTCACAACTGGATCTAAGTTGAGTATAAATTCATCGTTTCTTGTGTTTGGTTGTTCCATCGCTTTGCTTCATGCTGCAAATACTGGGGGAAGTCAGTCCATGTGCGGTTATAATGTTTGACACAAAATAGAGGTTTACTATTATGGATTTGTAAGGTAAGCTGGGTTTATTATCATAGGTACATGGAATGTAAAAGGTTTGAATTGACCCGTAAAAAGAAAGAAAGTATTGGCTAAACTTTGGAGAGCTAGAATTGATGTGGTTCTTTTGCAGGAAACTCATTTGGAGGTAGGTTCAGGGAATCTTTTTTCTAACTCGAAATATTCAAAGCAGTAGTTAAATTGCCATTCGTCAAAATCGAGAGGGGTAGGAATTTTGGTGCGAATTGGGCTAGGTCTCCATGTGGATAAGGTAGCTATGGATGAGGAGGGGCGGGTCATTTTAATTGACTTTCTTTATGAGGGCAGACTTATCACTCTTGGTTCTATCTATGGTCCCTGTAACGGAGGAGGTAATTTCTTTGCGAGCTTGGTTAAAATGTTGAATGCTATGAATGGTGAGGTGGTGGTCTTAGGGGGGGACTTCATTTGTGTATTAGACTATAAGCTTGATAGATCTTCGACATGTTCCTTCACTGGACGAAAATCAAGTAAGGCGTTTCGGGAATTTCTTGACATGTTTGACTTGGTTGATACGTGGCGATATCTACACCATGGGGACAAGGACTTCTCGTTTTACTCTCTGGTTCATGACTCTTTTTCTCTGTTAGATTATGTTCTTGTTTCTGATACACTAGTTGAAGCTGTAATTGAGGTAGGTATTGGTGAACGAAATCTCTCGGATATTAAGCTAAATATGGGGTCGAGCAGAAAGGACTTTAGCAGGTGGAGACTTAAACCTTTCATCTTGAAAGAGGAACATGCCTTGAAGGCTCTATGTAATTCTGTTGTGAACTTCTTTGAGGAGAATCGTAGCTTGGCAAATAGCCTGATGGTATGGGACTCATTCAAAGCTTTTCTTAGAGGGGAATTAATTCATTGGACCGCTAGAATAAGGAAAAAGGGGAGAATTAAATTGAGTGAACTTGAATTGGAGTTAGGAGTCTTGCAGAAAACTTATGCTCAAACGTGGTCTGCAGAAGATCGCATTCCGACCAACAAGACTAGGGAATTGTTGAGATGTGAGATTGATACTCAAGCGGATAGGGGTGCTTTTTACCTGAAACAGCAATATTGGGAAAAAGGAGACTGTGGGGGCAGATTGCTGGCTAATACATTGAAGGGTTTCTCAGAGAGAGCTTTTGTTCAGAAAATTGATAATGGTCCGGGTGGTGTAGCGGTTAAAAAGAAGGAGATTAGTGAATCCTTTCGCACGTTTTATGATGCCCTATATTCTGAGAACCACATTCCATTCGAACATGAACTAGCTGACTTTTTTGGAAAAATTGATGTTCCCTGCTTTTCTACTGAAGGTTGTTTATTTATAGATGCCCCCATTTCTGTTGCAGAGGTTTTGCAGGCTATTAATGGTCTTAAAATTGGGAAGTCTCCAGGGTCAGATGGATTACCAACCAAATTTTTTCAGGCATTTGGTGTCCAATTGGCGCCAGAATTATGTGCTCTTTACAATCGCTTTTTTATAGAGGGTTCTTTATGTCCCTCTATGAAAGAGGCTATAATTAAAGTGATCCCCAAGACAGGACGAGACACATCAAAATGCTATAACTACCGTCCTATATCATTGCTTAATGGGGATGTGAAGATCTTTACGAAAATTCTGGCCAACAGATTGGATAAGCACATTGGGGATCTGATTGACAAAACACAATTTAGTTTTATGAAACAACGTTATGGATATGATAATATTAGAACACTCCTGGATGTTCTGAATTTAACAAAGTCAGAAAATGAAGAGTTAGTATTTATTTTTTTAGATGCCGAAAAAGCCTTTGATAGGGTTAACTGGACCTTTCTGAACTATAAGTTGCTGAAAATGGGCTTTGGAAGCTTGTTTGTTAACGCAGTGGGGGGTTTACAGTTGGACATTAATGCCAGTGTCTGGGTGAATGGGGAATTATCAGCCTCGTTTAAACTATTCAGAGGCACGCAACAAGGGTGCCCACTGTCTCCTTACCTCTTTAATCTGGCGCTGGAACCCTTCTTGATTTACATCCGGCAAAGTCAGCTTCTGAAGAGTTTGAAAGTTGGGGAAGAAGAAATTAAGGTTCTAGCTTATGCAGATGGTGTCACAATTGTTCTTGGTAATCCAATCGAGGGGGGCTCTGTTCTCAAGCAAATGATTGAGGAGGTTGGTTTTCTTTCAGGTTATAAGGTTAATTTGGAGAAAATAGTGGTTTTTCCTGCCAGAGACACTCCTGTTCGTAATTGTTTGATGGACTGGAACTGCAAATGGGAGAATGGTAGTGTGAAATATTTAGGGGTATGTCTTGTGAGAGACCTGTGGAGGCTGGTTGGATACAATGTAGATAAAATGATAGAGACTCTTCATAGAGACATCTGCAAATGGGGAAGACTTCTGCTCAGCATCTGTGCGAAAATTAACGCAATAAAAATGGTGCTTTTACCGAAAGTCCTGTATATCATTCAGTCGCTCCTTTTTGTGGGGAGTTGGAAAGAAGTCGAAAATACCTTGTTATATACTGATTCGTAGTGTGCAAGAGGGTGGTTTTGGCTACCCTGTCCTTGAAAATTACTGCAAAGGATTTATCTTTAAAAAATCAGTTGCTTATTTCAACATGGATAATTCCTGGTCTCCGTTATGGGCACAGATAGGAAATCAAAAAATGAGGCTGTACCGGATTGAGAGTTTGTATTCACTGGGGATATTACCTAAACCTATATCTGGCTTGCAGACAGTGGTTGCTACCAAGGATGCTGTAACATTAATGATATTGGGAAGTGGACAGGGATTGTTCTTGTATAGGGAAGCTTCCATTTGGCACAATCCAGGTTTGCAGATCAATAACAAAGTGTTATGTTGGAGGAGTTGGATTAATAGGGGTGTGTTGTTGATTGGGGATGTCTGGTGTGATGGTAGAATGGCTACATTTGAACACTTGAGAGGGAAATTTGGCTTGCATAAGAGGGAGTTGAGGAGATACGGTTTGGTGGCAACTTTGATCTCAGAAAGACAACAGATGTTAGGGGTTCCAATGACGCAGAGGCCAGAAGGGTGCAACCTCCTCAAGTCTGTGCCACATAAAGTGTCAACATTTTTTAAACTTTCTCCATTAGAGACTCATGTGGCAGGATCAAAGGAGAAGTTGAGGCTCACTTGGTCTGAGGAATTGGGTAGAGTTATTACAGTGAAGGAATGGGAGAATCTGTGGAAAGTTCCTGTTAGGGCGAAAGTTGACTTGAATTTGCGTTATATTCACCAGAAGATATTGGGGCGCCTTTATTGGACGCCGGTTCGGATGCACAGATTGGGGTTGTTAGACACTGAAAGTTGCTGGGGATGTTAGAAGGAGAAAGGTACTTTGTTACATATGATGTGGAATTGTGTCAGGGTGAGGGATTTTTGGAATGACGTGCTGGATAGAATTGATTTGATATGGACTATTGTATTTCCGAGAACCCCATCTACAGTGCTTTTGAAATCCCCACAACATTGTAGTTTTAGTGGTTGTGCAGTGTTATGTTGGATTAATAAAGTCCTCTTGGTCGCAACCAGACAAATATTAAAAGTCTGGAAAACCAGGAAAAAACCATGTGCGGCAGAATGGCTAGTTAATGTACAAGTTCTCTCAAATTTTGAGAAGATAAAGTTTAAAAAGCAGCATAGAGAGGATGTCTATGTGGAACAGTGGGGACCGTTTAATGAATTTTATGACTGAAGTTTAGACAGAGTGTATGAGAATTTACTTGATGTCGTCTGGTAGGGTGGTTGTTTGTATTGTGTATGTGTGTCTGGTCACGTCCCATGTGTGTTTTTTTTTCTCTGTTATTTGGAAAGCCATTGTTAGATGTTAGTGATTTCGATTCATTTTTTGCTTCAAATGTGCTATTGCTTTTTATTCTGATTGTTATTTACTTATAAGGATGGTTTTATTCTGCTGAATTGCATATGTTACTTGTGTGTTGTTTATTTGTTTGGTGTTACCTTTTAAAAAATGTAAAAAAAGAGATTTAAAAAAATGGCTTGTCTAGCATACATGGGCATTCATGGTCTACCTCTATTGTATTTCTCTTCTAGGCTTGAGCTAAATATTCCATTATGGATAATAAAAGGCTTAAACTAACTGTTTCTAAAGGTCCCTGCTTTTAAGCTCTCCTCTAAAAGGGGATGCTGCTTTGCAGTCCAGACTTCCCTAACATGAAAAAAACTCTCTGCGTGATATAACCTCTGTTGTCTTTCAGGTCCTAGTTAAAAGTTCACTCTATTTCAGTAGCAGCTAGGATTACCGTTTGGTTTGGGAGTGCTATATAGAACTGTGTGCAATCAGTAAATCAATCAATCAATCAATTCCACCTATTAGGGTTTTGTTTTCAGCTATGCATATGTCAGGAATACAACAATATTCAATAGATTTTAATAGAAACATATTCAGGATTGCTTATGTTTCCCTGCATAGTGGATGTGGATTAGCAGTTTTGGGTGGACTGCTGCCATTGGTAAGCAGTACCAGACTGATTTGTATATGGCTGCTATCCTTCTGCAGTCGCACAGATGGGCTAAAATAGTGGTGTAGAAGGGTGTCCAGAGCCCTGCCAATGGTTAAGATAATTTCATATTGTTTTATGGCTATAGTTTGTCTCCCTATGAGAACATGTATGCCCGGACGTGGGGCCCTTGTTTGCTGCATTACAGAGAACCAAGCTGTAGTTTGAAGTTTTGTTTATTTATAAATCGCAGACCAGGCCCAGGGGCAACCGGGCGCATACTCTTGAACACAGGTTACAATAATCAGTAAATACACAATAAATGTACAGAATATACAGCAATATACAGAGAAAATACCATTAGCAGATTATAATACAAGTACAATGAGAGGTGTATATACACATAACCTATATTGCACGTGGAAGGCAGGACTGAGTGAGGTGCCTCATAGATCATGAGAGAACAGCCAAGTTTTAGCGTTGTTGTTGAAGGTTTGGAACGGCGGTTCAGTTCTGATAGGGGTAGGCAGAGTGTTCCAAAGTTTGGAAGCTAGGACAGGGAAACTCACACCACCCGCTTTTTGAAGTTTGAATCCAGGCAGGATGAGGCTGTGAGTTTGGGCTGATCTAGTGGGTCGAAAGGAGGTGTGGAGTGTAAGGCGAGAGGAGAGGTAGGGTGGGGCATTGTTATTCAGGCATTTGTGGGTCAGGGCTACAGTTTTCAGGGCAATTCTTTGTTTTACCGGGAGCCAACGTAAGTCAAATCTGACGGTGGAGATATGGGAACGTCTCGGGATGTTTAAGGCTGCCCTTATGGCATTATTTTGTACAGTTTGCAATTTATTGAGGTTGGACTGACTGGTCCCTAGGTAGAGAGCACTACAGTAGTCGATTATGGCCATAATGATTGTTCTGGCGAGGGTGATGCAGTTGATAGAGTTTAGAAAGGGTCTACAGGCGGTGATAAGTTTACAAGTATAGGCTGATGCCTCACTAATGATGCTCAACAAGGCTGAAACATGTCTGGAGTTGCTTGCTTTTCCGTGCAAAGGGGATGTGGCCATGCAGTTGGGCTGAAAAACTCCCATAGGAAGCAGTACCAGAATAATGTGCATATGACTGCTCCCATTCTGCAGCAGCACAGATGGGTTAAAATAGTGGCATGCAACGTTCCCAAGAGCACAGGTTGTGCTTAATTCATAACCTCCAACCGGTCACATTCTTTGGCTACAATACATTGTGATGTGCCTTTTTGTGTCGTCGGTGGCTTTCGACATACAGGGGGAAGACATGGAGATATGCAAGCCTAGGAAATTAACTACAGGTGGAACGGGGAATGATGCACACTTCTTGAACCTTGTGGTATACGAGTGGAGTAAGGCAAGATGTCAGTTTTTATGAGTTCAGCTTCTTTGTACACACGCACGTTTGAGGGACTCCAATGGCAGTAAAAGAACGTGAAGTGGGACGACAGGAAGGTGAGCAGCACCAAGGGCCTCTACGACATGTGATGTTTAAGGGGAAAAGGAGATGGGCATTTCTGGACAGCTTGGTTAAATATGATACACATTAAGGAACATCTAGCGAAAAGAAAGTGGTCCAGCGTTCTTTGCCCACAAATGTATCATAAGCTGTCATCAACAACAAGCAATCTTCAAAGTCACTAGTTTGATCGGTTTGGGTATTGTGGCCACATTCACTAGATAACTAATTTAAAGGACAACCTGTTATCCATTTCTCAGTTTACAATTTACTTGTCTGACCAAATTGAAGAGGTAATGCATTCTGTCGTTGGGGCTTTGGGTGAGGTAGTTTTGAGCTCTTCAAAGAATCCTGTTATTGTGAGAGCTGACATGCAACTCTAGTTGGCACAAGTAACAATGAAAGAATTGGTATTAGGGAGAAAGCAGCAGTTGACTCTTCTGGACTGGATTATGAGTTACTGGGCATAACTCATCTGCCGCCTGCTCCAAAGGCAATACAGACTCTCTGTCCTGTCCAAGAAGAAAGCACACATGTCTCTGTGGCCTCTAACAACACAGCCAAACTCTTTAAAATCTGCAAGGAACTGGCCAATCCTGTTGCAGTCTCTACCTCTCCTGTTCGCTCCCAGGCCCTCTGTACGGTTCTGGCCTCTCACTTCTCTGCTAAAACTCAGGACATCCTGTCCGCTATCTCCTCTTCCTCTCCCTCCTCCTCTCTCAGCCCCCATTGGCCATCTCTCCCTCTCCTCCTCCTTTCTCCCTGACAACACCCAACAAGGTTTCTAGACAAGTCCTTTCTATGAAAGTGTCGTCCAAAGAGGTGCTCCCCTGCTCCCCCAGAACCACCAAAGACCATATTGACACCCTTGCTCCAGCCATAACCGATTTCTGTAATCACTCTTTTGCCACTGGAACTTTTCCCCTCCCCCTTAAGCACTCCCTTGTGCACCCCTTCTCAAGAAGCCATCTGCGATCTTACCTGCCCGGCAAACTATCTCCCAATCTCCGTCGCCCCTTTCCTGGGCAAAATCTTGGAAAAGCTGGCCATCTCCCAGTTTACTCTCCACACTGAATCTGTTGGTCGTCTCCATGACCATCAGTCTGGCTTCAGAGCTGCCAGAGGCACGTAGTCTACTCTCCTGAACACCCGTGAAGATCTGCTCTCTAAATTCCAGCATTCCTTCTGTTCTCATCCTCCTTGATCTTCCGTCTGCTTTCAACATAGTCAACCACGCCATCCTGATCAATCAACTCCATGAGAACCTGGGCATCACGGATCAGGCCCTGGAGTGGCTGACCTCCTTCCTCTTGGACCACCCCTCCCAGGTCCAACTTGGTCCCTTTCGAATGGATTGTGTCCTCCCACGTATTCCTCATATTTTGATATCTCCAATATACAGCTCCAGCTGCAGCTGCTTTGGAAGAAAAATTTGGCAGAGGGCGCTGTGCGTCGATGCGGTCGACTCGATGTCCCTCGAGGGCCTCCCTCTCGATGATGTCATCGAAGGTATATATAGCACACGCAGCACCTGTTGGCTTCAGTTTCAGGCTTTCACTTCGTGAACTACGGCGCACTTCATATATTTCTTTGAGAATTATCAACAAGTCTTGGTCTTCGGCCCCAACAACCCCAAAGACCTGGGTTTAAAAAATGCCAAGACTGCGACGCAAAAATGTTGCTGACGGACCCATATCGGGTGTGCTTGAGGTGTCTCGGTGTGGAGCACAAGACCTCGACATGTAAGAAGGGTCAGCCGATGACTGGAAAAGCTCTGAATGAGCATACAGGGAAATTGGCAGTAGGTAGAATCCCCCAAAAATCCTCTCCGACTACCCTTGTCGAAAACATTTTTTTTGGACAAATCGAGAGACGACTCTCCTCAATGGAAGAAGACTTAAGTCCATGTCTCGGAGTGGCTCCCATCAGTCGTCGTCGAGGAAATCGAAGAAAAGGCATCACAAATCCTCTATTTCGTCTTCCTCCTCCGACTCATCCCAAGAGAGGACTATATCTTGCCCCACTAAGGCCGCTACTCTGACTGAATGGGAATCATTCAGGCAGGAAATGCTAAAGATATTTGAGAGCCAGAAACCCTCGAGGCAATTAGGCACGCTCCTACCGCGCCTTCTGAAGCCGGTAAGGAAAGGACTTGAGCCAAATCCTGCATGCCCTCGAGCCCGGGACAAAGGCCTTATTCTCATCGAGAGCCGTTGAGGCCTCGATGCGATGAAAAATCATCAAAGAATCCTTCGAGCCATCGAAGTCTGTCACGGACTAAGTCCACGGACAAGTCGACGTCAAAGTCATTGACGCCGTTGACGCCATCACAGCCATTGACGCCATCGACACCCAAGGCATCTTCATTGAAGACATCGACGACTCCATTGGCATCTGGCTCGAAACCATCAAAGCCATCAACGCCTTTGCCAGTAATTCAGAAAACCTTCACACCTTTGCCTAGGGAGGATTTCTTTAAGTCACTCATATCCATTTATGAGGACAATGAACCTTGTGATGACAATGATCCACCCTTTGTATTGCAATATGGCACTCCTAATGTCCATGATAGCTTTATATCAGAAGAATCTAGGTTGCAGAACCTGCGTGAAAATTTACAGACTGCCAGTGGAGTGGACAATTCACCAGAGTTGGATTTTGGTAAACCAGAACTAGATGATCACGCAGATGTGTTTTACAGACAATTAAAGACCAGGATAACTGATTTTATGGGATGGAGCAGGCCTGCCCTTTCGTTCGGACAGGATGACCTCATGGATATCCTGGACAAAGGTCCTCAAAGGGATCCAATCCTACCTGTTCATGTCGCTCTACAAAAGAGAGTACATGCTCATTTGGAAGCACCCGAATCAAGTCCGGCAGTAAATACAAATGTGACCAAAAAATATAGGCCGTCAAGTAGTGACCCCAGCTACTTGTCTAAACATCCTACCCCAGAAAGCCTGGTGGTGCGAGCAGCTACGGCTACCTCCAAGCAGGCTGCCTATCTACCCATCCCAGCGTATTGGGATAAGCATATATACGCCTGGTCAAGGAAAGTATTTTCAGCTGGGAGCATGGCTCTCAAATCAGCCAACTCTACTTGTGCCCTTGCAAAATTCACCTACATCGTATGGGACTGTGCATTCATGGTGGCTGAACATATTCTTTAAGAGGAAGAAAAACGGCTTCTTGGCCATTGTAAAAGATGGCTGGGAGGCCATGTGTGAGTCTCTTCAATCGGGTTCAGATTCTGCAGACAGGTTTGCATGGTTGAGGAAGTCTGGATCTGCACCGGACATGCAGGCTAGACTCCTCAATAGGCCTTTTGACAGGTCTCATTTTATTGGCAGCAAGGCTGAGGAAAGCCTTTAGAAGCTGCAGACCTCGAAGGCGCCAGCCAAGTCTCTAGGTGCCACTATTAGGCAGCCTCAGCCCTTTCACCCCAGTGATATGATATATGATATGATATGATATGATATGGCATTTATAACGTGCCTATACACAAGTGTTTCAAGGCGTGACGAGGCAAGGGAGGGGAACAAAGGGAGGACCGACAGCGATCCTACTAGGCCAGGTGTCATTCAGACCACGCAAGTGCGTGGGAAGGGGGCAGGGACAGTGCAGTGCATGGGAATAGATAAGTAAAATAACGACCATCATGTGGCAAGTGCATGGATAAGTGCAGACATCAGCTGTCAAGGGCTGGTGGGGAACTGTAGGGATACAGAAACAGTCCCCAAGTGCGGGGGTTGCCAGGTGGGCAGTGCTGGTGTGTGACGCTGGTGGAGGAGTGACATCGGTCTGGGATCAGAGGATATCCAGGTAGCCGGTGCAGTTTCAGTAACACCCAGGAGGTCAGCAGAAGAGAGGAGGAGAAAAAGCAGAAGCAAAGAAAAGGTTTTGAGGTGCTTCCGGAACCGGAGATTGTTCTCCTCAAGTTTAAGGTAGGCAGGGAGGCTATTCCAGAGGGAGACCCCAGCCGAAGAAAGAGATCTACTACCAACTTGTTGCTTAGAGAAGCGACAGACTCTGAGGGAGTTGAAGGCAGATAAGCGTAGAGCTCGAGAAGGAAGATATTTAGGGAGAGAGAGTTGAAGTTATTGAGGCCCCAGGCCCCAGAAGGCCTTGTGGACGATGCAGAGGGTTTTGAATTTAATCCTCGCAGCCACTGGGAGCCAGTGCAGAGATTTCAGTCCTGGAGAGATACGATTCCTGGGCTTGAGGCCAAGGACAAGTCTCGCAGTCCTGTTCTGGATGAGTTGCAGAGGGCAGAGAGTAGAAGCAGGCAGATTTAGAAAGAGGCTGTTGCAGTAGTCCAGCCTAGATAGAACCAGCACTCTGGAGACAGTGAGCTTCTGGGGGAAGGAGAGGAAAGGAATAATACCTCTGAGGAGGTGCAGCTGGTAGTGTGACTTCTTAGAGACGTCAGAGATGTGAGAGGAGAAGGAGAGTGTGGAGTCGAAGATGACCCCGAGGTTTTAAGCCTTGCAGGTGGGGGCAGGGAAAGGGCCAAGGGAGGCTGGCCAGAGAGCTACAGGAAAGGAGGGAGCGGGTGTGCCGATGAGGAAAATCTCAGTCTTACTGGCATTAAGGCAGAGGTCATTGGCGGCACACCACTCCTGGATAGCAAACAGACAGTCACAGATGAGGGGAGGAGAGGAGGAGGCCGAGGGTAGCCTGAAAATGAGCTGGGTGTCATCCGAATAGCACTGAAAGTTGGGGCAGAGAGCGGCGATGCAGTGGGCAAGGAGTGCCAGGTATTGGTTGAACAGCCTACGAGTGAGGTTAGAGCCCTGGGGGACACCACAAGTAGAGAAAAAGATAGCAGAGAGGAAGGACCGAAGTTGGACCTGGGTGGGTCGGTCAGAGAGGAAAGAATTCAGCCATGCCAGAGCCTGACCAGTGATACCCAGGTTATCACGGAGACGGTTGAGCAGGATGCAGGATGGCATAAAAAGGGGGACCATCTTTCGCTACTATTCCTCAGTTGGAAGAGCGAGAGGAATGGCTGGTCAAAGAGGCCAAAGAAGAGCTGGCCACCAGGGGGCGCACGGATGTGGTCTGACTTCGCGTGAGCTCTGCCACTTTGGGTCCCTAAGAGGGATTGAGCCCCCACTTTGACGACCCCCCCAAGATTCTACGTCGGTGTGCTGCCAGCAGAGACCCCCCTGTTTGGTCAAAAACCCGATCGAAAACAACCCCTGCAAACCGGAGATATACGTCCATCAAAAAGACGCCACACGTAACGGCTCCGTGGCCTGCTCGCAAGGAACTGCGCAACAGTCGGAAGCAGACCCTAGGCCTGCCGAACGAAGGACGCCTGAAAGACCTAGAACCCTGACCACGGAATTCGCACTCCCGGCGACGTCCCGCCCCACAAAAGGAGCGGGACAGCCTCGGTCGAGTCAGCAGAGTTTCTGAAGAGCGAGACCGGGCTAGGCTAGGCCCTGGAACAGCGCTGAGCGGGGAGACGGTAGTCCCGCCCATCCCATCTACCCCGTGAACAACGGCGGCATCACCATGCAGGGGCGGCTCGGACCCCTCATGCCCTAAATGTTACAAGAAGAAATCACCCCCAAAGCGCACTCTGGGTAACCCATGCGCATTACTGAACCCGCACCCTGGGCATATCAGCAAACGCCTAACTTACGGAGAACACCAATGTCGTAGTGCAGAGGGTAGGGCCCCCGATCCAGGGGCGTGTGCCTCCTCTGACCCCGACTCCATCTCCCCATCGAACAGCATTGGTGATACTAAGGAACTTTGGGAGAACCAATGGACATTAGGGAGAAACTAGCCACATTCTCCTACGTCTCGACTTCTGCCGAAAACTGTGCCCATACCATGGCGAACCCAAATCCCTCGGAGAGTGAATCAGCAGCTACCAAAGGGGACATTGCCGCCTTGCTGGGCGAAATAAAGAATATGGGTGCCAGCATTGGCTCCAAAATTGACAAGATTACCCAACGTCTAGATACCATGGAGGAGAGGCTCGAAGGGGTCGAGAACAATCAAGCGTCCATAGACACCCTTGAAGCACAACTTGACCAATGGATGACCGAACTGGAGCAACGAGAGGAGAGCTTCAAATTCAAGCTTGATGACTTGGAAAACCGGGAGAGGCGGAATAATCTGAGGATTTTTTCGGAATCCCGGAACGAGAAGGGGAAACGGAGAGCGATCTGAAGAATACCCTGCACGACATCATCAGACTCTTAGTTGCCGACGATACAGTTGATGAACCTAAGACGGAGATGATACACAGAGCCGGAGGGCCCCCAGGTGGACCGAGATCTGTCCTCGGTCGATCCACCGCTTTCAGGACAAAACATGGATCCTCGAGAAAGCAAGAGGTAGCGACTCAATTACCCTCCAAGGATCCCGAATCTTGATATACCAGGACCTATCATCCATGACCCTGGCACTCTGACGCACGTGCGGGCCTATCACCAAACATCTGAAAGAAAAGAACATAAAATACAGGTGGGGGTACCCCTTCTCTCTGTCCTTTGAATATAACGGAAACAAAATCAAGCTGAGCTCAGAAAGGGAGATCAAGGCGTACATCTCCGAACTCCTTGGATCAAGCGCAGAGGAACACGATCGGGGAGACCCACGCTACGAAGAAAGAGGATGGCGTATGCAGGGCCCCAGAAGGAAACGTGTCAAGGGATCAAGGACATTTCGGAGAGGTAATACCCCTCCAGGGGGTGAGAACTGATGAACTACAACAGTGGTAAGACGACATATACTTTAATACATATGTCCATGGCCTGAACTGTGCAAGGATATCTAGGGTCAAAAAAAGATCCAGACCATGTACACAAAGATGGGGGGTGAAGGGGGCTCAATCAAGATTATGATGTTATAATAGTCTTGGGGACCCGAGGCGACGGTCCCTAAAGGTGGTCTGATGCAGGACCAGCGTTTTAACCTGGGTCCGCACAGACGCCGTCAATGTGGGAAGGGTGGAGGGTGGGGGGGCGGGGCAGACAAGAAATGTACAGAGGATGAAGCAATACCGGCAACACGAAGGATCACTCAAGACGACGTGAGTCCCTATGACCAATATACATACTTGACATGGGTCTCGAATCCACAACCGAAATACTGTAATAATGGCACCAATTGAAGAGCAGAAGGGTAGGGAGTCCCTAAGGATAGGAACACTTAACGTGAAAGGCCTCAACTCGCCGACCAAGAGATCACTAGTGGCGAGGGAATTCCGTAGATCTCAAATAGACATTCTCCTTCTACAAGAGACAAAGTTTGCCAAGGGGGAGGAGAGAGGAATACTTGGAAAAAGAGGGAGAAAGGAATTCTGGGGCTCGGGTCCACTCAGGAAAGGCGGGGTCGGAATCCTGATCAAGAAAGGAATCAACTTCGAAGTGGAAAAGACCTGGTCTGATGTAAGTGGGCGGGCTCTCCTGATATCCGGGACAATCGCAAAGGTCAAAGTAACAGTCGCAGTAATATACTCTCCCAATGCAGGACAAGCCAAGTTCCTAGAAAAGACAATACCCAAAATAATGTTGGAAGCGTCCGGCCAGGTTGTTCTTGGAGGAGACTTTAACCAGTGGGCAGACCCGACCAAAGACTGGGAACCGGGCAACCCCGAGATAAGAAGCCAAATGAGAAGTGAACGCACTGGACTTTCAGACATAATGGAGTTATATGATCTACAAGATACGTGGAGAATTAAACATCCTGATGAAAGGGGTTACACATTTTACTCCAATCCGCACAAAACATATACCAGGATTGATTTCCTGTACCTCACCAAGGACCTCCTTGACACCACAACGCTATCAGAAATAATTCCAATAACATGGTCGGACCATGACATGGTCCTGGCAGATATAAGGTGGGCAGACTTACCTGTTTCAGGAGGGAAGTGGCGCTGTAATGAAAGCCTGCTGAAAGATGCAGTATTTAAAGTTGAAATGGCAACTGAAATCGAGGAATTCTTCAAACTAAACAACAATGGAGAAGTCTCCAAGCAGATAGTATGGGAGGCGGCAAAAGCCACCTGGAGAGGCATCCTGATACGAGAAGGATCTACCAAAAAAAGAGAGAGAAAGATCATTGAGCACAGACTTAGGTCCGAAATATGCCAACTGGAGAGCGCGAACAGAGAACACCTGGGCATGGACTGCGACAACATCAACATGGCACAACGTAAAAGGGAAGAGCTAAAACTATTGGAGCATGAACAAATAGCACGGAAACTCCGATTCCTCAAACATAAATTCTATGAGAAGGGGGACAAGGCCGACGCACTATTGGCAGCCAGACTCAGAGAACAAAGGGCAGAACGGAAAGTCAAAGAGATAATTGAAGATAACCCTACGAACCCCCAAACCCGCACACTATCCCAGAGAGTTTTGCCAACTTTTACGAGGCGTTGTACACCTCCGAAGTGACTCCAGGGGAATCAGGTACAGAACACTATCTCTCCCAGATGGATATGCCCAAAATCTCGTATCCCGAAACTGAGCTCTTAGAATCCCCGATATCCGAACCTGGGGTCCAAGAGGCAATTAAAAGACTAACTATAGTTAGTAAATCCCACAGAGAGGACGGTTATACCGCTGGGTTTTATAAAACCTTCAGCAACCAACTGACACCATTCCTGACAGAGCTCTTTAACAAGATATTAGAAACAGGGACGGCCCCCGACTCCTTTACGAAGGCGCTAATAACAGTGATCCCAAAGGAGGGAAGGAACCCCAAACTTTGTGCGTCATACCGCCCAATTTTATTGCTTAACTTGGACGCAAAAATTTACACCAGGGTTCTAGCCGCTCGATTAGAAGTACTGATCCCTCACCTCATACACAATGACCAAGTCGGATTTATACTGGGCTGGCAAGGGGCTGATACCATGCGTAAAACTCTTCATCTCATCCACGCATCACCAGACCTACCAAGTGACCCTGCCCTACTGTCAATAGATGCAGAAAAGGCGTTTGATAGAGTGGAGTGGGAATTCTTGAGGGCAGTCCTTCGCAAGGTGGGGATAGGGCCAAGATTTAGGAAAGGGGTACAAGCAGTATAGACATCCCCAACGGCATCTATCTCTGTTAATGGGGAATACTCCAGATGGTTTGGCATGGGACGTGGTACTAGACAGGGGTGCCCCCTCTCAGCTATACTTTTTGCACTCTCCCTAGAACCCCTGGCCCAAAAAATTCTACACATTACCAACCCCTCTATATCTGTCCCTCATGGTCTACAACTATTAGAAGAATATGATAAACTCTCCGGGTTTAAGGTGAACAAGACTAAATCAATATTGTTCCCTTTGCAAGGAACAAAAGAGGAAAACAAAACCAAGTTCTTGCCCTTAGGCCTCAAACTCGAACACTCTGCCTTTAAATATTTAGGCATCCAGATCACTAAAAACATAAAGGACCCATACAAAGCCAACTTCCCTCCCCTCCTCCAGAGCTTCTCGGCCGATCTGAACAGGTGGGACAAACTCACGATTTTGTGGTTAGGGCGGATTAACGCCATTAAAATGGTATGCCTCCCCCGATTCCTGTACCCCTTCCAGATGCTACCTATCGAGATACCAAATGCGTTTTTTGACGAAGCTAAAAAACTTAAGCTTAGGTTCCTTTGGCAGGGAAAAAAAGGCGAGGATTGCATTCAATACTCTGGCGCCTTCCACCGTTTCTTCATCCGATTATCGTGGACCCGTGTCGGATTCGTCTACGCCCCTCAAGGGTGAAGATTTCGTCGAGCCACGCTTTTGGAGGACTCCAGAAGTTTCTCAGGCCCATCTCGTACATGGCCCAGGAGAAGGGAAGCTCGACGCCCGTAAAGCTGTTCAGGGTCTGCCCTGGATGCCAGCTTCAGAATGTCTTTAAGGAGGACGAACACTCCCTTTGCCTTTACTGCCTACATGAGGACAAGACGCACGTGGAGAAGGACTGTGCATTTTGCAGCAATATGTCGGAGCGGACCATGAAGGACCGCCATCAACGTCTCGCCAACTGGCTGGAAGGAAAGAGCCCGTCAGGCGAGAAGAAGAAGAAGTCCAAGCGGTCTTCTAAGACCTTTGAGGGTGCCCCGGCGACGGGGGTCCAACAGAAGGCCAAGCACCGCGAGTCCGCTGGCACCGGGAGCGCTGAATGATCAGGCTCTACGGGCGCCAGGCAGGGCGCATCCTCCCCGGCGCCATCAACCACGAGCCAACGCTCTGGCTCGGGTAAGAGGAAGGCCGAGCACCCGGCGAAAGCTCCTGGAGAGACCCCGGTCGAGCTCGAAGGCCCCATCGGAGGGGGAGCGAGGCGGTGACCCTCCCCCCAAGGAGAAGGCGGTGAGCGCACCTAAGGTGGTGAAAGCCTTAATCCACCCGGCCAAGGCCTCTATCGAGACAGTCGCGGCGGCCCTGACTCAGCCTGTGGAGGCTACACCAGTGGTGGCGACCTCGGGGCCCAGAGTCTCCCTGCCACCGCGGAGGGAGTCCTCTTTCTTGCCCATCGACAGGACCCCCGTGAAACCTCCGACGGAGAAGAAAAAGGGGGGGCAGGAGGTCGTCGTGGATTCGGCCTCAACCTCTGAGGAGGAGCTGATCGAAGTCTTAAGCCACGGCGTTGGCGTGGAAGAAGACCAGCCCGTCGGTAGGGACCCCGACGTAGGAGATGACGAGAACGTCGAGGGTGCCGACGGGGCTCCTGACCGCCCGTCGGACTCCCCTCAACCAGTGCCGCAAGACAACTCGGCGGCCATTTTGTTGGCTATACAGTCCTTATGCTCGGAGATAAGGACGAGACTGCCGTTACCACCAACGGAGGAACCGCTCCCGACGGGGGACCCGGAGCCAGGCCCTTCTGGGAGCCCTCCCTCTAAGAGAAGAAGGATTCATCCTCCACCTCCTTTTCAGCCATCGCGCCCTGTTCAGCCCTCCTCCCCGTCCACGACACGTGGGGATGATACGGGGACTGACACGGCCGCGATGGGTACAGACGACGAGGTTTACGACGAGGATCTCCCGTCGTCACCTCCCACCCGGGCTTACCCGCCCGACGAGATTGGATCGTTTCACTCCATGATCGCCAGGGCATCCGAGCTTTTCCAGCTCTGCCCGGAAGAGAAGAAGAAGGAAGGTTTCCTTTATCAACGACGCGAGGCCAAGAGGAAGACGGTCCTCGCTGTACCTCTACTAGACGATATTTGGGATGAGGGCCTCGCCCTCCTCAAGAACCCATCCACGACGCCGGCTAGAAGGGATCGGTACGAGAAGAAGTACCGGGTCCCGGACGCGGCCCCCTTGTGCCTTCGGGCACAGCCGACCCCGGACTCGATCGTCTCCGCGGCGGCCAGGAAGAAAGCGGGGGGGCGCGGCCTCTACGTCGACTGCCCTGCCGGACGGCGAGGGTAAGAAATTAGACACGATGGGACGCAGAGTCATCTCGTCGGCAGCGACGATGATTAAGGCGGCCAACGCCTTGGCTATTGTAGCCCGCTACGACAGGGAGTTGTGGTACAAACTGGCCCCCCTGCTGGACTTCCTACCAGACGACAAGAGGGCGGAAGCCCTAGAGATCTTGCAGGAAGGAGAGGTGGCGTCGGACCACGCCATTACGATTGCGACGGACATCGCTGACACTGGATTTCGCCAGTTGGGCAACGGCGTGTGCCTTAGGCGGCGTGGATGGCTCAAGGCTACTGACTTCCGTCAGGACGTGCAGACCAGAGTCTTGGACATGCCGTTCGACGGAAACAACCTGTTTGGGAAAACAGTGGACGATTCCCTTCAAGCCATCAAGGCGGACACGGAGACGGCCCGGGCTCTTGGGGTTCTCCAGCAACGGCGGCCGCCCTTTCGGAGCGGCGGAGGCAAACAGGGTGCCTCCAAAGGTTCCAGCGGCGGATTTTCCACCTACCGTCAAGCGGCCCGTTCATCGTCACAGGAAGCTTACAGGGGACGAGGCAAGTCAGGCGGACCCCGCCATCGTCGCCAAGGAGGACAAGGCGGCAAAGCCTCCTCGAAGCAGGACTGAACCGGCCGTGGGGTCGGGCCCCCACCGAAGCACCCCGGTGGGAGGCCGGCTGGCGAGCTTCGTCAGCGTGTGGGAGTCCATCTCCACCGACCGTTGGGTGCTGGACGCCCTAGCTCAGGGTCACGCGCTCGAGTTTCTAAAGAGGTGCCCGCGCGTTCCCCCTGTGGCCAGGAAAGAACATCACGTCCCTCAACTTCTCTTGGAGGTAAAGGCAATGCTCAAGAAGGGCGCCATCGAGCTCGTCCCAAAGAGGTTTCGGGGCTCCGGAGTTTACTCAAGATACTTCCTCGTGAAGAAGAAGACGGGAGGATGGCGTCCCATCCTGGACCTACGACGACTGAACAAATTCATCAAGGCACAGAAGTTCCAGATGGTCACCCTCCAACACGTCCTGGGTCAACTGGAGGAGGGAGATTTCCTGTCGTCATTGGATTTGGAGCATGCCTACTTCCATATTCCCATCCTAAAGGGACACCGAAAGTTTCACAGGTTCGTGGTCCAAGGGCGTCACTACCAGTTCAAAGCCCTTCCCTTCGGATTGAGGTCGGCACCCAGGGTGTTCACCAAGTGCCTCGCACCGGTGGCGGCGCAGCTGCGCCGAGAGGGGATCCACGTCTACCCCTACCTGGACGACTGGCTCATCCGAGCAAAGACGAAGGAGCTCGCCGTGGAGCACACGGCAAGGACCGTCCAACTACTCACGGACCTGGGATTCTCCATAAACTACGCCAAGTCCCACCTGGTGCCCGCGCAAGATGCACTGTTTCTGGGAGCGAAGCTCGACACAGTGTCGCTTCTGGCCTCTCCGTCGGAGGAAAGGATGAGAGCCATCTTGGGCAAGGTGCAGCGGATGCTGGCTGCGGACGCGGCCAGGGTGAGGTCCATCAAGTCCCTCCTCGGAATGATGTCTTCTTGCATTTATCTCATCCGCCTGTGCAGGCTCCGGATGCGCCCGTTGTAGGAGTTCCTGGACACGCGTTGGATCCAGACGACGGGCAGCTTCGAGGAGAGGATCACACTCGACGAGAGTTTCCGACGAGCGATCCGGTGGTGGGGCACCCACGTGCATATGACGGCGGGCATGGATTTCCAGACCCCCGGCCACCAGGAGACAGTGACCACGGATGCCTCCCTGGAAGGGTGGGGAGTGCACACCGAAAATCTGCACGCGAGAGGCCTTTGGCTTCCGACAGAGAAGTCCCTCCATATCAACGTCCTGGAGCTCCGTGCAGTGTTTTGGGCCCTCAGGTCTTTTCTTCCGTCCCTCAAGGGCAAGGTAGTGAGGATCTTCACCGACAACACCACCACCATGTTCTACATCAGGAAGCAGGGCGGTACCAGATCCCCAGCCCTGTCCAAGGAGGTGCAGGATCTGTGGCATTGGGCTGTCGCCCAAGGGATGTTTCTGGTGCTGTTTCATCTGGCAGGGATAAAAAACACCATCGCCGACTCGCTCAGCAGAGAGCTGCGCTCGTGCCACGAGTGGGAACTACGACAGGATCTAGTGGACCGCCTCTTCCGACGGTGGGGCACACCCCAGATCGATCTGTTCGCAACGGCGACGAACTCCAAGTGCCGGAGGTTCGCCAGCAGGTTTCCCCAGCCGAGGAGCATGGGCGATGCTTTCTCGTTCCCCTGGGAGGGCCTGTTTCTATATGCGTTCCCTCCATTGCCATTGCTGATCCGGCTCATCAACCAGCTCAAGAGGTCACGGTGCAGGATGATCCTCGTCGCACCTGCGTGGCCGAGGCAGATATGGTTCCCGGACCTTCTGGACTTGTCAGCGTCCCCGTCAATCAAGCTGCCAGTGGACACGGATCTTCTCTCCAGGGAAGGACGCGCCATCCTCCATCACGACCCGAAGTCGCTGAACTTGCAGGCCTGGCTCCTGCAGCGTTAGAGTTTGGAGGATACGACATACCGGCCGACTGCAGAGAGGTTCTTGCAAAGGCCAGGGCGTCCTCAACTCTTAAATGCTATGGACACAAATGGAAGAGGTTCTCTGTCTGGTGCCACGCACAGAAGATTGACCCTCTACGGATTACGGCTCCCCAGGTACTGCCGTACCTTCTGACGCTGGCCAAAGCTGGACTGGCTCACGCGTCCATCAAGATTCATCTTGCTGCGATCTCCCGATACACCAGAACCACGGGGCGGACGTCTTTGTGGTCTCATCGTCTGGTGAAAGAATTCATGAAGGGACTGTTCAGATCGTTCCCGCCGGTGAAGGCTCCGGCCCCGGCGTGGGAGCTCAACGTGGTGCTGACCAAGCTCATGGGACCTCCGTTCCAGCCTCTGCACTCGGCTCCGTTGAAGTTCTTGTCGTGGAAAACAGCGTTTCTTGTGGCCATCACCTCCGCACGAAGAGTGGGAGAGATCCAGGCCCTTTCCTGCAAGCCCCCGTACTTGACTTTTCACGACACGAGGGTAGTGCTCAGGACGCACCCCTCCTTCATGCCCAAGGTGCCGTCGGACTTCCACCTCAACGAACCCTTGGTGTTGCCTGTTTTCTTCCCGTCGCCTTCGTCGCCGGCCGAAAGGACTTTGCACTCGCTGGATGTGGCTAGAGCGCTGAAGTTTTACGTGGACCGCACGAAGTGTTTTCGGAAGACGTCACAACTTTTTGTGAACTTTGGACCTGTCAATCAGGGGAAGGCTCTCTCAAAGGACTCCATTTCCAGATGGCTCTCCGGCTGTATCATGTACTGTCATCGGTTGGCAAACCGACCGCTGCCTGGCCGTCCGAGAGCCCATTCCACTAGAGCGATCGCAGCTACCACGGCGTTCCTATCTGGTGTGCCCTTGCTGGACATCTGCAGGGCTGCTACGTGGAGGTCGACGCACACCTTCACGAAATTCTACTGCTTCGATCGGGATTCCAAGGAGGAGTCCAGGGTCGGCCAAGCAGTGCTGCGCAATCTGTTCGCCTAAGGTGAGCCGGGTGAGGGGGTAAGAATTGCTTAATTTTGAGTTTGATGTAATGCTTAATGTTGAGCCTTTGCCACCTCCCGTGGTTGTGCATGTGTGTACTGCTATGTATTCTTTATTCATGAGCATGTGAATCCATGCCAGACCCCATGCTGGAGAAGGAACAAGTTACTTACCTGTAACTGTTGTTCTCCAGCATGGGTCTGGCATGGATTCACATGCGAACCCTCCCGCCTACCCCTCTGCGGCTCTTCACTTGGTCATACTGCCACTTCACGTGCTACCAAATCTGAAGATGGCTGCCACAGGCGGGGCTTAGGTAGAGGGCAGTCATTGGCTGTGGTCAGTATGACGCAGAGATCAGTGATTGGTTACTACTACGAAAAACAGATCAGAAACAAAACTGATACTGATTTTTTCTTTACCGAGGATTCCCAGTCTGACGACGGGGAATATTCATGAGCATGTGAATCCATGCCAGACCCATGCTGGAGAACAACAGTTACAGGTAAGTAACTTGTTCCTTACTCTCACAGACCTAACAGATGCCCTAGGGATAGGCCCACAGTCCACCTTCCAATACATCCAGATAAAAGGAGTCCTCACAAAATCCACATGGAAAGAAAAACTGCAGAGAGAACTCACACCATTTGAACAACTCTTGGACTCTAAGTCTGAAATGAAGGGTTTGATATCGGCTATGTACAAGGAACTTATCGAAGCAGGCACCGGGTCCATGGAACATCTTAGAAGCAGATGGGGAAGAGACTTAGGAGAGGAGATAGACCCAGAACAATGGGAAATGATATGCAAAAATGCATCCAAGACGTACTTATCCAGCCAATATAAATCACACGACATCAAACTCCTACATAGATGGCAATACGACCCACTCAAATTGTCCAAGATGTTTCAGACTCTGAGCCCGAAATGTTGGCGAGAATGTGGAGAAACTGCCGACTACTGGCACATGTGGTGGAGCTGCCCACGCATTAGAGTATTCTGGGAGGAAGTCCTGGCATGGATTAAGGACATAGATGGCATACAGAGAGACGCTGATCCACGTTTGGTTCTCTTCGGAATGGAAAAAAACGAGGACGAATGGACTAGACTTAGGGGTCTTGCCCCACACTTATTATTAGCAGCCCGTGCGCTGCTAGTAACAAAATGGAAAACCAAAAAGGTTCCAAGTAAAAAGGAATGGATCAATTTATCAACCAACATTTATACAATGGAATTGATCACGGCTTCCCTGCATAACAAAGCACCGCAATGCGAGACCTTATGGTCGGAGTTTCGAAGGCACACCTCTCTGAGACGATGGACTCCCAACCCTAAGAAACTACGTGATCTTAAATAAACCAAGAATCCCAAAACATTCAATGCAAGCCAGCTAAGACCCATGAATCAAGGAAACCTCATAATAGTGAGCCGAACATTACCCGCTATGAACATGTCAACAGAGAAAAGATGCCGCAATGATGTCTGCCCAACCACGGGGAGGGAGGAGGGTGGGTATGGAGAATGTTATTCTGATTGTTACTACTAGAGATCCGAAACGAACGCAAGGACGATCAACTGTATAATGAGACTCTAGTTTTGCTCTTTTGATGTAACCACGTGCTAACAGGGTTGTAACAAGTGAAACGTTCGAATCTTTTGTTCTTTTTTTTGTTTTTCTGTTTATTTTTGTTTCAAAATCAATAAAACCAAATTTTTAAAAAAAAAAGAGGCCAAAGAAGATTCACTCGTTGTGGACGAGGGAGAGGCGCAAAGCCCCCCCAAGCAGCATCATCTTTACCATCAGTCACCTCTCTGAGGTCTTGACTCACGACACCCCGGTGGGAGGCAGACTGTCTCAGCATCTGAAAGAATGGCCGGGTATTACTTCAGATCTTTGGGCACTAGAAACCATAGCCCAAGGTTACTGACTCCCCTTCATTCAGAGACCTTAGAATCATCCACCGGGGAGCCATTCGTTAAGGGTTCCAGATCCGTTCCTTGTGCAGGAAAATTTGACCCTGCTAGAGAAAGGTGCTATAAAACCAGTACATGTAGCAGAGAGGAACAAAGGATGGTATTCTCCATACTTCCTAATCCCCAAGAAGGGTGGTGTCATGATGCCTACCTCCAAGGAGCCAGACAGGGTCCGGCACCCTCAGAGGCAGGCAACATGTATACTAAGGAAGTCCCAGCCACCCCAGATAGGGGCTCTTTGGACTCAGTCCTGGCGCCGTTGGCGTCAGGCTCATAAGGGATAACAGTCCTGGCACCATCGGCGCCAGGCTCATACAAGATATGGAAGGAATAGTGTTTGGTGCAAACTTACCTGGCAGACCATGCTGCAATTTTCTTATCTGGCAGATCATTCTACAACTACCAGATGAAAAAGGAACTACTTAACCACACGGGTGTGGCTGGTGGCAGGATACATACCTTCAGTGGAAGGATACATTCCTGGGACTACTTGAAAGGCTATTTAAGCCACGCCCAGACAGCAAACCACGCTTCGCGTTGTTCTGCTCATAGCAGCTGGACGCTCACCGTGCCTGCTCCTGCTCCAGTCCTCGACCACGCCTGCCAGCATCCTGGAAACACCTAAGGATAGAAAAGGGAAGAAGAAACAGGTGAAAACAAACCTTACCTGTTAAAGCTGCATTCTGGATTCAGCGCGCCAACGTTCCTGCAAAAAGACATCATTTTAAAAACTCACCGCGTCGCATACATCTCGGCGCACTTCTCTTACCTGCACGTGGTGCCTTCAGCACTGCGACGCCCATCCGGATCTCCTGCAGCATTCCAGCACCTACGGGGAGACGAAGAGAAGAAAGCAAGGTGAGAAGGGGAAAATAACCAAGAAGCACTTACCCGCCAAGCTAATTCTTCTTACCTTAGGGTCGATGCCATTCCTTGGGCATTTCAGCACCCCGGCCCCTATGGGGAAAAAGCAAACATCACATCAGTGAATGCAAGAACCGTAGCAAACAAACTATTTAAAACTTACCTGCTTACAGGTCGGACTCAGCTTCTGCTTCGTACCGGCTCCATATCTTCGGCATTCTCGAACTCCGGCCCCTAAGGAAAAAGAGACAGGAAAAGACAGTAGTGGGCCTACACCAAAACTCATCTGAAATCAGGTTTTCGACGGAAACCGCCCTCAGCCCAGAGTCTTCCATTACCTGCAAAAGAGAAGAGGAACAGGTTAGACTCAAGCTTGCCATAAACATTTACGGTACTTACCGGAACAGACAAGCGAACTCGAACTTACTATCCAGTGACGTAACTGGATCCCAACGTGCCCCTGCATCAGAAGCAGGATGGAGAGCTCGCCTTTTCAATCCCTAAGGTGAGTCTCCACAGGGAATTACAGAAGGGGTGCAAGGAGGGTGAGAAGGGGAACGAGAGATCAACACAAAACCCGCAGAGTATTAACCCTTCCTTTTCGCTCACAGAAGGGTATTCATCCAGGCCAGACAAGCCGGATTTGGGAACCCAGCCCACTCCATCTTCAGGGTGCTGAACATCTCCTTCGAAGAGGCCACTGCCGTCCAGACCACGCCCGCACCTCCGTGGGAACCAGGTGAGCGTTACAGGTGGAGGAGTGAGAGCCATATTGGACTTGAGGTACTTGAACAAGTTTCTGTCACAACCTTAACCCCAGACCATGCCCCCCACCACTGTACTTAAACAAGGCCAGAAAGGCCCACTTCAGCCTGTCGCGGGTGCCTTGGACTCATTCCTGGCACCGTTGGCATCAGGCTCACTTGGCAAGTATGGGTTCCAATGGACAATGGGAGAACATGGCTGCCCCCACAAGGATCATCGAGGAACTGCAACAAGCAGCCTAGCATCCAGGGTGGGGTCCGCCCCAAAGGCACCTGGGATATCTGCCGGGTATTAAAACCACGCCCAACCCGAGGTACGCGCTTTGCGTTATTCTGCTCTTGCAGCATGACGTTCACCGGGTCCTGTTCAGCATCCCGGCCTGCATGGGCAAGAGAAGTCAAAGAACACAGTCACCCTTACCTGTTCAGCTCCTCCATCCAGTCGGAGCCTGTGTGGACTTCTTCATCGTCCTCCTGCTACATCTTAGGAAAAATAGAGGCAAGAATCAGACATCAAGTAAGCTTACTTACTCAGCTTCCTGGAAGGCCTCCTCCATCCGGACATCTTTCTTGGCGTTTGGTCCCAATCGATCACTGCTTCCAGGAATCTTCCCGCGACCTGCAAGGAAGAACAGCACAGGTCAACCAACTTGCAAGGACGCTTTCAGCGCCGCATCTTGGGCATCCTTACCTTCTCGAACTCTGCCTTCAGCCTTCGGCTCGCTCCATCAGCCCCTGCAAGACAAGAGAAGAAGGTTATTAGAGCATCCATCAATACAGACACTACTCTAAAAATTCGAAAGACTCACCTGAAAAGTGGGGTGGCAGCCGGTCTGGACTCCAGGCTCTCGTCAGTGAAGCAAGTCGGCGGATCAAGCCAACAACGACGCGCCCCTGCCCAGCACGGCAGGACGGAGAGCGCAACATTCCGGTAATCAAGGTGAGAGAAGTCCCAAAGGGAAACCGCAAGGGGAACGCAGGGAGGTGGGTCTCTCGAGGGAAGGAGAAGTCGCTAAAATCCACTTCCTGTGTTCTAGAACTGATTCCTGGCAGAACGAACCCCGGGGAAGGTGCACTGTACCCAGAAGCATCCCAGACCAGCCGAGAGGCGTTCCTGTGGTTAAAAGGTGAGCGTTACAGTTCCTAAGGAAGGACAGGTTCAAGATGGTCACACTTTCTCAGATCCTTCAGGCCCTCCAACTCCAGGATTGGATTGTGTCATTGGACCTTCAGGATGCTTATTTTTCATGTGCCAATCCATCTCAAGCACAGAAAGTACCGTTGGTGGTTCTCATTATCAGTTTCGAGTTTTGCCGTTCGGGCTGACCTCTGCCCAAGGGTATTCTCCAAACTGATGGCGGTGGTGGCAGCGAGCCTCAGGAGAGGGGGCATTCATGTCTACCCCTACCTGGATGATTGGCTGATCTGGGCACATTCTCCTGAACAAGCCCTCGATCATATCCGCGTAACCTGCCATTCTCTCCACAGACTGGGATTCTCCCTCAATTACAAGAAGTCCTATATGATACCATCTCAAAAGCTCCAATTTATCAGAGCTGTACTGGATACATCCTTGGGAAGGACCTCGCCACACGAGGTGAGGGCTCAAGACATTATGCAGATGGTCACCAAATTTCAGATTGCTTAGCATCTCCCGTCCTTTGACTTCTTGAGGTTGTTCGGCCTCATGGCTTCCTGCATTTTTCTGGTGCCAGAGGCTCGTCTCAGAATGAGTTCCCTTCAGTGGGCTCTCAGGACACAATGGTCTCAATTCTCGGGTAACATGTCAGACCTTCTTCAGGTTCCAAACAGGGTCACACAGGATCTCATGTGGTGGGCTTGCGGGGACAACATTCTGAAGGGAGAACCCTTTTGGCAACCATGGCAGAGATAATGGCAGTGACGGACATCTCACTCACAGGATGGGGAGCCCACGCAGGATGGGGAGTCCAAACTACACATCAACCTTTTGGAGCTGAGAGCAATAAGACTTGTGCTGAAGGCTTTTCTGCCCTCTTTATGAGGAAAGAATGTCCTGATAAAGACGGACAACACAGTGGCCATGTACTACCTCAACAAGAAAGGAAGTTTAGGGTCACTACCACTGTGCTGAGAGGAAATGCAGCTCTGGTTCTGGGCAATACAAGAAGGAATCTCTCTATCGGCTGTTCACCTAGCCGGAGAGGAGAACACGCCGATGGATGCTCTGAGCAGGCACAGCACAGTCTCCCACGAGCAGGAACTAGCCCAGGAAGTCCGTCAAGAGATCTTCACCATTTGGGGAACCCCTCAAGTGGATCTTTTTGTGTCCAGTGTCAACCGGAAGTGCAAACTGTACTGCTCCAGGGAATTTTACCCAAGAGGAGCGTTACCTACATTCTCCGTCATTCCTGATCAGAAGATTGAGAGAGTTCAGGAAATCCATGATCCTAATTGCCCCAGATTGGTCCAGGAGGATGTGGTACCCGGACCTTCTGTACATCTCCATCTGCTCTACAATGCGTCTTCCACAAAGAGAGGACCAGAGGTCAAGACACTCAGCCTCCATGTATGGTTTCTGAGAGGCGTAGGTAAAGGATTGGGACTTCCCGGATGGCGTAATGGAGATGACGCCAGAAGGCCAGCAACAAAGTCTTTGTACCGCTGCTGTTGGAACAAATCCTGCAGCTGGTGCAAGGACAAGAATGTGGATCCTTTTCTATGCAAAACACTGGAGGTGTTAGCTTTTCTGCTGCATTGGCCAATCTGGGGCTCCAGGTTGGAACCATTAACCCTTTAAGTGCCAAGAGCGAGGTATCTCGTCCTTGGAATTCCCTCCGGAATGCCAAGGACGAGATAGCTAGTCCTTTTTGGCACGTTGTTTTGAGCGATCCCTGCAAAGCAAAGCAGGGATCGCTCAAAAGTGTAATCCAACCCCCGGGCTATGTGAGGGTGAGGTCCCCCCTCACTGCCAGGGGTCTGGATTACCTTCAGTTTCACGTCGGTGTGCATAAAGCACACCGACGTGAAAGTGCAAGTAATTCTCACTGTAGCAGCCATTTCGGGCTGCTGCGGTGAAAATAGAAGGTGAGTGTTCACCTTTCTCCCCCTCGATCTCCGGCTGTATTTCAAGCCGGAGATCGAGGGAGGTGTCGTTGGAAAGGGGAGATTCTCCCCATTCCAACAACACCCTTTGTGACAGCATTGCTGGGCGCGGATCGGGTGCAGAGCGCTCGATACGCGCCCAGCAATGCCACTGGACCACCAGGGATACGTTTGTGAAGTGGAGGGAGAGGGGGGCTGCTTACAGTAAGCAGCCCTCTCCCCACCCAGCCCCCAAAGCATGGGGGCACTTATGTGCACAACCCTGGGGGCAGATGGCTGATCATCTGCCCCCAGGGAAGGGGGCAAAATAAAAATAATAAAAACACCAACTGGGATGGGGCGTGTGGGTGGGGGAGATTTTCTTTGCCTCCCTGAAAGGGTGGCGGCCCTCCCACACCAAGTGGAAAGGGGGGGCACCCCTTGTAGCCCTCCCTGGGGCCAGATTTATGCCCCCAGGCAGGAGTACATGAGGTGCCCCCCCATCCAATTGGGGGGTGGGGGGAGGGCCACCAGGAAGAAGTGTGCAGGCTCCACAAAGGATGGGACCTGCAGGTTAGAGCCCCCTGGGGACAGATGGCTGATCATCTGCCCCAGGGAAGGGGGCAACATGGAGAAAAAAAAATAACAAAAGGGAATTTTGGGTGGGAGTGGGGGGACCACTAGCCACCAAGGATTTATCTTACAGAAAAGGGGGGGTGACCCTCTCCCCCTCACCCCAAAGGGAAATAGGGGCACCCCTTGTTGCCCTCCCTGGGAGCAGATATCTGCTCCTAGGAAGGGGCATCTGACCCCAGGGAGGGCTGCATGAGATGCCCCCCCCTGCATTTGGTGTGGTGGGGTACAGGGTCACCCCACATTACATTAGAAAATTACCTGGCGGTTTAGGGTGCACCTCAGCCCGCCCTAAAGTGTAGTGTACCATTTTCCATTTTTTTCTTTGTTTACGAAACTTGCATTGACGCAGAGGGGCACATTGGTGTGCCAATCTGGCCCCAGGGTGCCCAAACCATACTGCCCCACCCACCGCGGGCCTATCCCACACATTTTTGCTGGCCCTCTCCCCCCACCCCAAATGGAGGGGGGGTGTACCTCATGCAGCTGTTTGTAGGAGGCCCAGGGAGGCCTGAATGAGGTGACCCCACCACCCATTTGGGGTGAGGGGGGAGAGGGCCATCATAAATTGTGGGGCAGGCCCCCAGTGGGTGGGACAGTAAGGGTTGGGCACCCTGGGGCCAGATTGGCACACCAATGTGCCCCTCTGCGCCAAGGCAAGTTTCGAAAACAATTAGAATTTTCTAATGGGATGGGGCGTTGACTCCCCCACCCCCCACCCGCAATGGCGGGGGTGCCATGTCATGCAGCCCTTCCTGGGACCATATATCTGCTCCTAGGAACGGACGCCTGAGCCCAAGGAGGAGTGCAGGACAGATCCCCCTTATCTGCCCCCGGGGAGGGCTACATGTGATGCGCTGCCCCTACAATTGGGGTGGGGGTGCAAAGGTGCACCCCCCTTCACATTAGAAAATTCCCCAGTGGTGTAGGGGCCCCCTCAGCCCCCGCTAAAGGGCAGCCTGCCATTTTGAATTATTTTCTTTGTTTACTAAACTTGCCTTGGTGCAGAGGGGCACATTGGTGAGCCAATCTGGTCCTGGGGTGCCTAAACCTTACTGCCCCACCCACTGGGGGGCCTGTCCCACAATTTTTGGGGGCCCTCTCCCCTCTCACCCAAAATAGGTGGCAGGGGTACCTCATGCAGGCCTGCCTCGAGGCAGATATCTGCCCATAGGAAGGGACAAATGGGGTTGCACTGGGGGGGAGGGGTGAGGTTCAGTAGACCACCAGGGATGGCTTGCAAGGGGGGGCATGTTTGAAAATTATTTATTTGTTTTTGCTGGTGTCACCGTAGGTTTACAGCTTTTTCTACGCAACCAGCTGCAACGTTATGTGAGTACTGTTTTTTATTATTCTATGGTTAGGGCCCACTGTGTCAGTGGGGTGGGTGAGACTGGGGCTGGATTGTTGGTGGTGTGGGTAGGAATGGCCCGTCTGGGCAGATATGTTGGTGGGCTGGGACACAATTGCAGGGGCAGGACACAAATTGCCCCCATGCCAGCAGAACATTGGTGTTTCCCTGGGAGCGGATCCCTTCCATGTGGGTTGTCCGTCTGCAAGCCCAGGCTCCACCTCTGGCTGTGCTATGTTACTGATGTCACCTCCGGGAGGAATGGGGATCCTGCCGGGGCTCCCTGGAGCTGCTGCTGTGCTTAGGGGACGGTACACCCACATGGTATATGGATGTCCAAGGCCAGGGACATCACCTCCAACCATCCTGGAGTTGTGGCTGGGCTGCACTACAGCTTTTCCCTTCGGGGAGGTATTGGCACACTGCTGGGACTCCCTGGTGGGGAGAAGCTATAACGCAGGGCAGCCAGGGCTCCAGCAAAGTCGGCGGTAATATCCCTGGCCTTGGGCATCCTTCTCCCATGTGGGTCTTTGCCGGGGGTTCTGCTTAATCAATTCTGGGCCGATTTGCGTAAGTCAGACCTCTGTGGATTCCCACGGGTGTCTTCTTTTCAGAAATGCATGGGGTTCCCTGTTTTCCTTGCTGGCTTCGACACCCTCGGCCCAAATCTGTAGGTTGCCCACATGAACAAAATGTGTTATGCCGAAAGGCTTGGGGTTAGCAGTGAGTTACCCTTTTCCTTTTGCGCCCCCAGTAGGTGCACCCACAAATGTGAGGTACCGTTTCATCGGGACACGTGTAGGGACGTGGAAATGTAGCCCATGTGTTGGTGGCGGCGTGTTTCGGTGGGTGAGCCAGGTAAATGTGTGGAAAATGTGCGTTTTTTCACCTAATTTCGGACTTTGACAGGTTTTCTGGGTAATAAATTCTGGGCCGATTTGCGCAAGTCAGACCTCTGTGGATTCCCACGGGTGTCCTCTTTTCGGAAATGCATAGGGTTTCCTGTTTTCCTTGGTGGCTTGGACACCCGAGGCCCATATCTGTATGGTGTGCCCATCTGGAAAAAGTGTGAAATTCAGCTGTCAGAACAGACTTGAGGTTAGGGGTGTGTTCGGCTTTCACCTTGGCACCCACACATGTGAGTTACCGTTACGACCGCCTACATGTGGGGAAAAAAGGAGCCAAATTTGGCCGAGATATCTCATGTAACAAAAAAGTTACAAGGCATTGAATGGCCACATACCGAAATCACTAAAAAAGGCCTTGGCACTGGTGGGGGAATACCCATGGCACTTAAAGGGTTAAAGGTTATTTAGCTGCGCTTTCCATCCTTAAGCGCTCGTTTTAATACCTTTGGTGATAACGATTTCTAAAGGGATTCACTAATGTGTTCCCTCCATCTCCTTTTCAGGTTCCGGTTTGGAACCTTAATCTTGTTTGAAAGTTTCTCATGTGTGCACCATTTGAACCGCTCCATTCATGTCCATTAAGACTACTAACATTCAAAACCATCTGGTTAGTTGCGCTAACATCAGCCCGTAGGGTGAGTGAGTTGCAGGCACTATCTTCTAAACCACCTTTTATGTTCTTTCAGAAGGACAAGCTCGTCCTTAGGGTCAAACCTTCATTCCTACCTAAGGTCCTATCAGATTTTCATTTGGGACAAAAGATAGTATTACCTATATTTTACCCTTCACCTCATCCTGGCAAGGAAGATGAGAGACTAAACAGACTTGACCCACTGAGTTCTCTGAGTTTCTACATTTCAAGGATGTCTAAGGTTCATCTGGATGACCAACTGTTTTTAGGATACACTGGTCATAGGCTGGGACAGGCTGTAACCAAACAGATCTTGACCAGATGGATTATTTGAGCTTTTACTGAATGCTATAGGCTGTCCGGAAAAGATTCCCAGAAGGCTTGAGAGCTCATTTCACTAGGGGCATGGCTACTTCTTCTGCTCTGCAAAGAGGTGTTCCAATAAAAAATATTGAGGCAGCCACTTGGTCTACCATTCACACTTTTACAAAGCATTACTGCCTTTATTCCACCTTAAGTCAGGATGGAAGCTTTGGGAAAGCAGTCTTTAATTTGGTTCACAATAACCCTTGATAACACAATTCTTACTCCCGCCACCAAAACCAACACTGCTTTGGGAGTCTAACAAAAGATGAGGAATACGTAGGAGGACAGAATCCATTCGAAGAACAAGTTACTGGATGTGCCTCCAACGTATTTCTCATTGCCCCAGCCACCCAACCCTGCAGTAAAATTTCCATGTTATTGCAGTTTACACTCCTTCAGAGTCTAGTATGTTCGGATGCAGGTAGTACTACTGTCAGAATGACATGAAAAAACAGAACTGAAGCCAACGGGCGCTGCACGTGATATATTGTATTGTACTGATATTTGAAGAGCGCAAACAAGACCAAACTGCATCAAGGCGCTGAGAGAAGAAAGGAGAGAACTGCAACCCGAGGAATTAGAACAGGAAAGTCTAATTGACATGACATCATCCTTGAGACAGAGGCCCTCGAGTGACATCAAGTCGTCCGCAGTAACGCACAGCGCGCTCTGCCAAAAATAATTTACGAAGCTGCTCAAGCTTGATATTGGATATATCAAAAGATGAGGAATACGTGGGAGGAACATCCAGTTGAAAAAACGTTATCAGGGGTAAGTAACTTGTTCTTCTCTCTGCCACCTCTCTCTCTACCTCGGGCGTTCCCCAGGGCTCTATCCTCTCACCCTGGTTTTTCAACCTCTACTTGGCCCCTTTGGCCCACCTGATCTGTACCTTCTCTAACTTTCAGTGTTATGCAGAGGACTCTCCCACTCTGGCCGCCCTCCTTAGGCCCTCTTCCTCTGCCTTCCTGCGAGGCAGAAAACCTTGGTGTCATCTTCAACTCCACTCTCTCTTTCTCTCCCCACATCTCAGATGTCGCCAAGAAATCCCACTACCAGCTGCACCTCCTCAAAGGGACCCTTTCTCACTTTTCCCAAGAAGCTCACTGTCTCCAGAGCCCTGGTTCTCTCTAGGCTGGAGTACTGCAACAGCCTCTTTCTCAATCTGCCTTTCTCTGCTCTCCGCCCTCTGCAACTAATCCAGAACAGGACTGCAACACTTATCCTTGGCCTCAAGCACAGGGACTGTATCTCTCCAGCCCTGAAAACTCTCCACTGGCTCCTGGTGGCTGCAAGGATCAAGTTCAAGACCCTTTGAATTGTCCACAAGGCACTCTGGGGCCGGGACCCGAACTACATCCAACACTCTCTTGCAAAATACCTTCCTTTCCGAGCCCTTTGCTCAGCTACCTCCAACTCTCTAAGGGTTAGATGCTTCTCCAGGCAGAAAGTGGGGGGTAGATCTCTCTCCTCTGCAGGTGCCTCTCTCTGGAATGGCCTCCCTGCCCCTCTCACACTTGTGCCGGATCACCTGAAGTTCTGGAAGCAGCTCAAAACGTTCACCTTCTACGCTGCTTTCTCTCTCTCTCTCTCTCCTCTGCTGACCTACCTGTCTGCTGTGCCAACTGGTTGCTTGACTACCCTCAGAGTCTCATTGGGTACCAGGCTCTTTCTTGATCAGTCACCCTTCCACTGCCTCCGGGCCTACCACGCACTTAGGGGCTGAAACTGTAACCCTACGATCCCTTGTTCTCCTTGCACTACCCAGAGCCGCGTTGCCCGGGCTGCACTTACTCAGAGCATTGCTGCCCTGTTTTCCCCTCCCCTCTCCTTTGGACTCCCACCTACCCCCTTTTCCCCTTGCACTTCTTGTTCTCGCACTTGCATGATCTGAATGACACAATGCCTAATAAGATTGTTTGTCTTGTCTGCCCTCTTTCTTCCCTCCCTTGTCTAGTCCCTTCTAGGAACACTTGTGTACAGGCGCATTATAAATGACTTATCATATCATTTGATTCTCTTTGTACCTTATAGGTGCTAATTCAGAAAATAATGTTTCATCAAGAATGAAACAATACACAAATTTGCACTCTGGTCATTTTAAAAATGCAGCAAAATACTTGTCTGTCCCTTTGAACCAGAAAATCAGTTTCTATGCATAATAGTTTCAATTTCACATGAAGGGCTCTTTAAGGGCTGTTTTATGTGCCCGACATGGGAGGGCTAGTGCTTTCTGATGTCAGTAGGCTCAAGTCCTTAAGCAACATGAGTGCTAGGAGAAAATGAATGCATTCAAACTGGGCACCCATGTGACACTTGTGCATTTATGGAGGCTGGGCTTCAGAGTTTTTGCTGTATACCTGGCCCTCCTACAATGCTCAAGTAACCTTTAGTCTCCTATAGGAGACTTGTAATTGATATCCCACTGAAGCTGGGAAACAAATAAGCAGTGCATGCAGGATGTCATCGACTTGATTCTGTTTACTTTTCAGCTGCATGGAGAGAGGAGTAAGGTTGTCACAAGAAGACAGCAAAAGATTGTGCAAGCTCAAGTTCAGATTCCAACTCAAGTTCCAACTCAAGCTCCAGGTCTTGACCGTCATAGTCAGCGCGTTGAGAACTACACCCGACATGAGAATCTGGGAGAACTGGAAAGAATTCTCCAAGAAATGGAAAGAGACATTGGAGGAGGTAACCCAGGCTGTACGGCCAGAGCCAGGGCTTTTTTCCTTCTGCTTATATCGCCCTTGCGAACATGTCAGGCTTGTTCAGGGACTGAAGTGTTATGTACAGTGCCCATTTTAGGAACACCGCACTTCTCCCCATCACTTCTACTCCTTACTCTTCATTTGACCTTCTGACCCTCCAAACTTTATACTTTCCCTCATCAGCCCTCACTCTTCACTCCTCCTTCTCACTCCTCATTCTCCCACCTCAATCGAACTTCTCACACACTGTACATTTTAGGATATTACCATTCATCCTCCTCACAAGTCATCATTGGTTCCTCATTCCTTCTTCTCAGTCATCAATTGTCATCCTCACACCTAATACATTCATGGTTCATTCACAGCTCATGCATCAGTTGTAACTACTCCTTCAGTAACGTTTTCACATTCTCAGTCATCATTCCTACTCTTCACCCATCATTACTACTTCTTAGTCATCATTTCTACTCCTCAGTCATCCGCCCTACTCCTCAGTCATTGTTCCTACTCCCCAGTTAAGAGTTGTCTTCACACTATACATCTTAGTGCTCCTCTTCACATCTCATGCAAGGCTTCCTGTGTTAAAGCGTGAAACACATGCCAATCTCTGAAACTGTTAAGAAAAAAACACCAATTTAACGGCTTAGCATCAGAGTATTTGAATTATCTGACTCTAAATACTATACACAGTTGCAGGAAATACTATACACAGTTGCAGGAATACAGCACATTTATGTGAAGCACATTAGAATGAAGTCTAATGTGTGGCGACAAAGACTGGAAGGACATTTAAGGACAAACTCATTTCTACGTCTCATTCCTCTGTCATCCCCGTTATTCATCAGTTTTTATTCCTATTTCTGATGAGTAAAGGGGATTGAGGTGTTAGGGTTAAAAGTACAGTTTGATGGCAGAGGAGGATGACTGGGTAGTGCAAAGGAGGGCAGAGAAGAAGAAATTAGGATGTCCTAAAATTGACACTTGTGTACATTTTGGGAAATCCTCATTTCTGGACTGAGGAACCAAGGATGATGTGTGGGGATGATAAATGATCATGTCCAAAAATAAATCTGTTGTGAGCGAGGAAGGAGAATGAGGTATTAGAAAGAAGCATGAAGAGTGAGGATTGATGAGTGAGGATAAGGACTCAAAATCAGGAGTAAAGAGTAGGAGAGGTAGAAGAGAGGATGCCATAAAATGGATTCTGTAGCCATGAGCTGACTATGGAACGCTGAGTTAAAGTGCAATCTTTCTCATGTTTTATTATATATATTGAACAATGATGCAATAATGAATACATGGCAACTATGTTCACTCTTGATGCTGTTACTATGGTGATTTACATCCTTGTCCCCAGGAGGGGAAGTCCTCTCCATGAGGTCTCCCCCATATTACCACCCTAGCGGGACTATTGGTTAGCGGCAGCACCTCTCTACCCTCATGGAAAGGGGCTCTCATCTGGGGAGAAGTGACCCATCCGAAGGATCGTCACATAGGGTAAGCAGGAAAGGAAGGGGTGGCTGGTTGGCTGAGAAGAAGCAGGTATAAGTTCTGAGTTGGGCTAGAATGGGGCTATAGGTAACCACATGACAGTTAACAAACCCAAAACATCAGTGTTCCTTGGCCCTGTGAGGTAACAGAAGCTCTGCAGTGAATGGATGACCAAAAGGTCCCCTCTCAAGCTCTTCACTCCTCTACCTCTAACTCCCTCAGGGTCAGTAGTTTTTAAAGAAACAAGCTGGGGGTAGATCTCTGTCTTCGACTGGGGCCTCCCTCTGGAACATCCTCCCTGCCACTCTAAAACTTGAGGAGAACCATCTCCGGTTCCGGATGCACCTCAAGACCTTCCTCTTTTCTTCTGCCTTCGCTCCCCCTCTCCGCTGCTGATCTTTTCTCTCTTGGCACTGTGCACCTTGCCACCCTCTGTCTTACGGGCCCAGGTACCTGCTCACCCTGCCACCCTACCGCACTGCTTCCGGGCCACCCCTTGCACTTGGGTCTGTAACTGTACCCATACAGCCCCCCTTTTTCTTCCTGCTCTTATCAGACCTACCCTGTCTGCTGCCTTAAACCTAGCACTTGCAAATTGCTGGCTGCATTACCATTGTTTGTTGCCTTTATTATTTATTTATTGTTATTTATCTGTTTCTCCTCTGCTTCGCACTTTCCACTTCTCCCCCCTTCGATGCACTTTTCCCCTCCCCCCTCTCCCATGCACTTGCGCATTCTCAATGACACTGGGCCTAGTAAGATCGCTGTTTTGTTCTCCCCTCTTCCCCTCCCTTGCCTTGTCGTGCTCTGAAACACTTGTGTACGAGCGCGATAGAAATAAAATGTCAATCAATCAAAACAGGTGTAAGGATCCCTATGCGTGGAAGCAGAAGTCAGGTAAAGGGTGAGCTTGGTGAAGTCCTGGCTTGAAGAGGGGTTCTGGCCCTAGGCCCTTTATAGCCCCAACAGGCCCAAACAGGGAGCTGCTCTTGGCCGCTTTTTGCCCTTGGCTGCAGACACCCAGGCTGGACGCCCAGGGGAGACTGAATAAGGTAGGCAGCGTGTCACCTGTTTCTCTGGAGGCCATTCACAGTGTTTCAGATGGCTTTCACACTTGCAGGCAGAGTCATGAGTGTTGTAGGCCGAGGGAGCTTTGTTCTTTAGGCAGGACCCTCAGATGGTGCACAGGGTCCTCTGGGCAAGCAGGATGTGGCAAAGAAAGAAAAACTGTATTGAAAAAACACACCTCCAGACTGTCATACGTATGCCATTATTATCTCTGATGGCTTGTGCTAGAAGCTTGATCCCCATGGCGAAAAGCAAAGGGAACAATGGGCACCGTTGCCATGAAAATATTCCCGAAAGGAAGCCATTGGCACACACAAAGGCTATGTTTTTATTAATATATAAGCAGTTTAGCCTTAAGTAGTCCCTCTCTGATGCCGGTAAGAGAGCTCAGTGGGTTGAACGCTTGCTGCTGTGATCTGTAGGTCCAAATCCCGGAAAGGCCAACTAAGCCTTTCATCCTTCTGAGGCCGATAAACGAGTATCATTTTCTGTTAGGGGATATTGTTATAAATATGTTCTATGTAAAGCACTTTGGCGAAAGTGCTATATAAATAATGCATCACATCGTTTCAGAACCGCTGAAAGAAAGCTGTTTTAAAAGAAAAAATTGTATTTGGTTAAAAAAAACCTTTACAAAAACATATTGAATACAAGTATATAAAAAGATGCATCTACATAAAAATTATCTAGATATACAATATACCAATACAACATTATAACATTTTCTTTACAACATTACGATAGAAAAAACAACATTAAAGAATTTTAAGATTCATAATTCATCATTTTGTGATTTCATCATAGTTATTCGTACAATGCAAGATCTTTTTCTGTAACCCGTAAGAGGTGACCTAGTGCAAAAATAAATGGGTTATGGGTCCCATTCATAAGCCTCTCCCATAAAAATACAGAGCAATCTACAAAATCACGTTTTGACAAATTTCATAAGAAATTTGGTGGGGGGGTAATTTGAACTGTGGGCATTCAAGCACCAAATGTTTTAAGGTTTCATGAGGCTTGTTACAATCGGGAAACCTGCAGTTCATTGATTGCATTGTCGGTGGCATATCAGCCCAATGTCTACACCGTTCTATAGTTCGGAATTGATTCAATTTAACACGGATGTAATATACCCTTCTAGACATTCAGGGAAAGATTGATATGTATTGACAGCATGGCAGTCTCTTATGCGTAAATTTAGCGTGTTCCGTAAATGTAGCATACTGTTTCAGTTGTTCAAGTGTGTGAGTCCAGTCCTGTTAACAAAAGCAGCTCTTAAACAAAGATCATGTTCGGATACAGATAAGCTATTCAATAATTCTTGCATTCATTTTTGATACTTGTTAACAGAATGAACCGTTTTTGCTTCAATCTGGACTTGGAGATCTTTATATAAACAATTGCTCGGAGGATTTAACATTCTTGCATAATTGCTTAAAGAGCACCATAAAACCCTACATGAAAGTGATATAAGTCCAAACTCATGCCTCATTACGCAATTTGCTATAGATAGTGCTAAATGCATAGCTTCTTTGAGTAGATGACCCTGAAGGGAGTCAAGATATACACTTAAATCAAACGGGCACATATCAAGAATATAGATCAGGACTGCCTGGACTTTCATTAATAAGAAGTCACGTAACAGAATTAGTGAGAAGCGACAATATTTTAAGAAGAACTTCAATTGTATCGCTAAAGGGCGTGCTTTCTGGTTCAGCCTTTCTTTCTACAGGGTGACAGACAAATTACAGCTCAAATGATACCCTAGGTAGCATATCTCAGTTAGTTGCTGAACCACAAGCTCACCAATTTTCCATTTGAATGTTTTCAGTTTCCTTCCTGCATGAAAAACCAAGATACTTGTTTTACCTATATTCGGAGCTAGAGTCAAATCATAGGTGTATTTTTTGAATACGTGTAGTTCAGCTTGCAACCCTGCCAGTGTGGCGTCCATGATGATCAAATCATCGGCAAATGCAAGCCAGTGCAATCTGAGATTGCCTATTCTTACCGTATACATTCCCATCTCGCTCCATAAGTTCTCCAGATCACATAGGTATACGTTAAAAAGAGTCGTTGCGAGGTTATATCCTTGCTTCAGTCCAATAGATGTTTTAATGGACTTAGTAGTTGGTCCCTCTCTAGTGATTCTGACCTTGTATGCAGTATATGAGTGTAGCCTCATTATCCAAAAAACGAGTCCAGCTGGTATGCCCGCATGTAACAATTTATGCCAAAGCAGTTCTCTCACGACAGACTCAAGCGCAGAGGACATATCTATGCTTGCAATATATACAGGGTACGCTCTGTACTTTTTGGTATTAGCCAGTATATGCGACATCAAGGTTGCGTTCAATGTGGTCCCCATGTCCTTCCTAAATCCAATCTGTGCTTTAGAGAGGATGTTGTTCTGTGCTATAAATTTATCGAGGTCATGTAGGACTAAGCCCGCAAATATCTTGCCACTGGTGTCAATTAAGGATATTGGTCTATAATTTTGGGGATCGTTTTGATTTCCTTTTTGTATATTGGAACAATTATAGATGTTCCCCATTGTTTAGGGGTATTCCCTACCCTTAATATTAGATCAAATTTGATCTTAAGAATGGAGGCCCATAGGGAGGGATCTGCTTTGTATACACATGGGGGGATACCATCAGGGCCAGGCGCTTTGGAGTGGGAATGTTTTTTTATTGGCCAAATAATATCATGGTCGGTCCAACTAAAATAGTCCCGTTTCAAAGATGATCCCAAAAGAATTTCAGTACCTACAAAGTGTGAAGGATGGGGAAAATGTTTCAGATATGTATTTGACCCATGTCTGTGCGGGTATGATGTTCTCATTAATTGCTGAATGTAGTGAGTGTGAGTTACGTATTATAGACCATATAGCCTTCGAGTCGTGTTTACATAATGTTCTAATAATCTCACAATTGAGATTATTTTGTTTGGTGATTCGCAGAAAAGTCAATTTATTCTTATATGTCTGAAGCGTACGTTTTTTTAAATACAAGTACCTCTGCAAATCACTTGCTAGATTTTTAATATTACGGAGTTCTTTATTTTTCTTGCGTTTTAACATGTGGATTTCAACATCATATTGCTGAGATGGTGACGTATGTTTAACTGCAGGTTTCTCCCGTATGAATTGTATAGCATGAGCAACAATATCACTTATTTTTTTTTCTCGTTTAGATAACAAGTGGAGGGATGGTAGCTATGTATATCCGATAACCTATCGAATTCACTCCGTACCGTATCTGATATTTTATGACATAAAATAGGGTTCCACCTGATTGAGATGTTGGGACGATCAATTTCAGTTAGTGGAAGTAAGTTATTTACATTGTGGCAGAAGTGAGGCATTTCCATATGTAAATGGATCGGAGCATGATCACCTGATGTAATCGGGTGAATCAATACCGGTTCCACTAAATGCATCAGGGTGTTGGAGATAGCAAATAAGTCAATCATCGAGACTGAATTCCCTCGACTCCATGTATGATTCTGGGTTACTTCTGAGCAATTTACAAACGATATCTCCCAGCTATCAAAATATGCTACGTCGGGTCTGCGCTAAACGCTTTCCGACAAATTGTTCATAATTCGTTTCACTGTTACTAACTACACACATCCACCCATCGAATAAAAATCCCCTGCAATAATGATTTTACACGTTGGCCTTTGAATAACAAGACTCTCTAGCCATATATCTAAATCATCAAACATGTCCTCCAATGATATTTTTTGTGGATTCCAGTATAATGTTAACACAATTATAGGGTCTTCTAGTTTTTCATAGACCTCTATTTCTACTGCTAGCACATTTTTTTTTTAACTTTAAAAAAACAATGCATTATCAGGCATTTCATAGGTATATAGTGCGACAACATATACAACATTGGGGATGTATTGGGGGGGAAAGAGGGAGAGAGTAGGAAGATAGGGAAATAGGTGGAGCTTAATAGGTCACTTTAGGGAGAGGTTCCAGTCCTCGTGTCCCTTGTCTTGTCTTCCTCCGACATTAAGTATGATCTGAGGGGGGCTCATATGTCTTTGGGTCTCGAGGTGGCTGGACCCCTCTAACGTAAGTTTCTTCACATTCTTGTGTGCTGATTAAGTCTCGCAACCAGCACTAGTGTGTTGGGGGGTCTTTTGCTTTCCATTTTCTGAGGATATTGCGTTTGGCTACTGCTCCCCCCACTGCGAACAGTCTGCGGGTCTTGGTCGACATCTTCCCTATGTCTCCCAGTAGGTACTTCAACGGAGTGGCAGTAATGTTTGTATTTAAGATCGAGTTCATTGTCTTTGCCACTTCGTTCCAGTAGTGTTTAATTGGAGGACATTCCCAATACATGTGCAAGCGTGTGGCCTCGGGTGAGCCGCATTTAGGGCATGTCTGTGGTTTGGAGGGGTCGTACATGGAGATTTGTTTGGGGGTGATGTGTAGATGATTCAGGATTTTGAATTGGATGAGTCTAAAGTTTGCGCAGAGGGAGATGGATTTAGTGCATCTGCAATAGTTTGTCCATTGTTGCTCTACAATCTGAATATTTAAGTCTTTCTCCCATTTAGTTTTTATATATCGCTCTTGGATGGTGTGTTGGCCTATGTTATCCTGTATAACGTGGAAACGCTGCCCGTGAAGCCTTCTTCAGTGAGAATTTCCATAAGGAACTTTTGGGTAGGAGATGCCTCTGGGAAGGTCGGCCATTTCTTCTTGCAGGTGGCTTTTAATCGTGGGTAATGCAAAGTTGTGGATAGGCCTTTCCCTGTCCTGTTTTGGATTTCTGACAGCTTGAGGAAGCGACCCTCCGGGAAGAGGTCTCCAACTTTGGCTTGTTTTCCAAGGTCCCAGGATGTTTGTGTAGTGCAGTCCATTGTAGGTTCCAGCCCAGGGTAGTGCCATATGGGTGAGTGTGGCCAGTATGGCATTTTGCGTCCTACTCTTCCAAGGATCTGTGCTCACGCTCGGACTGTCGATTCCATTGGGTCGGCGAGTGTTTTTTCTCTAGGTGCCTTGCAAACATCATACTACAGAGTTCTAGGGGAGATGCAGCACATTTTTCTGCGTGTATATGGACACATTTTCTACAGTATTGGACCAGTATTTTGCAAAGTCTGCCTGCGCTGAGTAATAGTATAGTTGCAAATCTGGGGCTGCCAGGCCGCCAGTGATGTAATTTTCGCATAGTTTGGACCAGCTCATTCTGGGACTCTGTCCTCCCCAGACAAAGTGTGTGGCGAGTTTTTGTAGTGTGTCGAAGAACTTCCTGCCATGCCAGATCGGGATTCCGTTGAATAGGTATAGTCGTTTTGGTACTACCAACATTTTCAGTAGGGCTATGCGACCGTAGAGGGACAGCGGCAGCCTGGTCCATGCATTGAGTTTGCTTTCCAAGTGCGTGAGATAGGGGGCATAGTTATTGGCAAACAAGGTTCATATGTACGGCACTATTATGTTCCCAGATATCTTGCAGTGGTGAGAGACCAACGCAGGCTCTCCATGGCTACGGTCTGGATAGTGGAGACGGTCAATGGGATTATTTCGGACTTGGCTTGGTTTATTTTACATCCGGAATGTTTGGTGAATTCAGTTATATCTCGCAACACGGGTGCGAGGTGGGTGTCTGGGTTCCTGATGTATAGCATCGTATCGTCCGCGTAGAGGGAAATGTACTGTGGGGATCCCATTATACAGATACCTCTCCAGGTGTGGTTATGTTGCAAACGTGCCGCCATTCCCTCTATCGTCACTGCGAATATCAGTGGGGAGAGTGGACATCCCTGTCTGGTTCCTTTTTGTAGTGTGAAGGTGGGCGACAGTGTTTTGTTGGTTCTTACTTTGGCCGTGGGGTTGTTGTACAGTATTTTTATGAAGCGGAGGAAGCCTGCGCCAAACCCCATCTTCTTGAGGATTCCAAACATGATCCTCCACGAGACAGAGTCGAATGCTTTTTCTGCGTCTAGTGTGACTGCCACCGTCTGTGCCCAGTGGTCTAGTTGGGAGGTGATGGCGAAGAAGCGCCTGAGGTTCAGGGCAGTGGAGCGCCCAGGAATGAACCCTGATTGGTCCGGGTGCACAAGTTTGGTCATATAGGGGTTCAGTTTGTTGGTTAGGGCCTTAGCAAATCAATGGTGGCACTTTCTTCTCCAGTGAGTCTGGGGAGCGGAAAGGAGTTCAGGTACTTTTGCAGTTCTTCTGCTGTTACTTGTTCTGCATTTGTGTAGAGCTTGCTGTAGAATTCTCGGAACACCTCATTCACTTCCCGGTGCTCTACATAGGTTATACCTTGATCGTCCGTCATGCTGGTTATTTGTCTGTGTCCCAGTTCAGTCTTGATGAGGTTAGCCAGATGTTTGCCGGATTTATTGCCCTCTCCATACCGCCTAGCTTTGATTGGTTGCATTGTATACCACACCTCCTATTCTGCTAGTGTTGTGAATTTAGTAAGGGCTTCATGCATCGTGGCTAATGAAGCCGGTTCTGGGATTTTTGTATATTCGGTTTCAGATTCTTTAATGCGTCCTTCTGTTAGGGTTAGTTGGGGGCATATGTCTTTCAGCGTGCCATGCACCTTGGAGATTAGTTGCCCTCTTAGCCAGGCCTTTAAGGATTCCCAGACTATTTGGTGTGATTTCACCGAGTTTTGGTTCCAGTCGAAGTAGTCTTGCACCTCGATTCGTAGAGTTTCATGTAGTGAGACGTCTCGTAGAAGGTCTGGAGGCATTCGCTGTGGTTGGTGCTCTGGTGTGGGAGGCCCAATCTGGATTTCAAGTACCACTGGTGAGTGGTCCGAGAGTGTTCTAGGCAGTATGATGCATTACTTTAGTCTTGGGGTGTAGTTGGTGGAGCAGAGCCAGTAGTCCATTCTGGAGCTCGACCCATGGATGTACAAGTGAAACGTATAGTCTCTCCAGGCATCAGCAAGCGGTAAGGATGACATGGCTTGCTTTATGGCAAGTGCTGATTTGGAATTTGGCCGCAGTGTTGTGGATGTCCTGTCGAGCAAGGGGCCTAGAATGGTTTCGAAGTCTCCTCCCCATATTATTCTTGTTTCTGCGGTCAGAGATATCAGGGACACTATTTGTTGGTAAAATTCTGGTGTGTTGACATTAGGGCCGTAAGTGTTCACAATGACCAGTACTTGCCCGTGTAGGGAGCCCCATATTATTACAAATCTTCCATCTGTATCTATTTTAGTTTTTTGTGCTAGGAATCCCAGTCTTCGGTGAATCAATGTTAGGACTCCCCGTGATTGTGACGAGTAGTTTTTTGTGAAGACCTGGGGACCCCAAGCATGAATTGGTCATCCGTTCCGTGTAACAGAAGGATGTCGATTCTGTGTCTATTTTCCTGACTTTGATTGGATTCAGAAGCCCCCTCACGTTCCACGTTAGTAGTCTGGTGCTACTTGTCATCAGTTGGTGTTACTATTCGTGAGGTGATTGTATTATGATTACTGTTTCGTTCGGTTTATGGTAGTCTTCTTCCCGTTGCACCCATGCCAGGGTTTTCATTTTTTTGTAACAATATTTAATAACTCTATGAACATTTGGACGACATACCTTCGTCCTATACTGGCAACTGGCCAGTGACTTTACCTCTCTCCAACCCTCGCCTTCCCCCCAATCGGGCGGTGTATCCCTCAAAACCATATGCAACTTGCAAGCAAAAAACTTTGCCTTTGGTGGAGGCGGGGGGCTCGTGTGGCCCGCGCTGTTATTGCGCCACGGCTTCAATTGTCTTGTTGATCGACGTGCTGTTGTTTAATGTGTTCTGGACTTTATGGTTATCATTGCCCTTCTTGTGTTTTGGGTTAGAGGTACTTGCATCAGGTCCCGTTGGTGGCTCTGGAATGTGGCGCTCGATAAATGCCATAGCGTCCTCTGGTGATTCAAAAAATTGTGTTTTACCTGCATGCTGAATGCATAGCTTGGCGGGGAACAACATCGCATATATTACTTTGCGTTCTCTGAGTGTTCTTTTCACTGGGTCAAAGGATCTTCGGACAGTTTGTACTCCCATTGAGAAATCCGGGTAAATGTGGACTTGGTTAGACTCGAATGATAATGGACCTTGTTCTCTTGCCAGGCGGAGGATAAGATCCCGGTCTCTATATTTGAGTAGTCTGGCTATAAAAGTTCTTGGTGGTGCTCCGGGCTTGGGCGGAGGAACTGGTGCCCGGTGTGCCCTTTCTATCAGGAATTGTTTTGAGAATTGTGCTTTTGGGAATAGTGAGTGGAGTAAATATTCCAGGAATTGTTCAATGGGCACATTGGACTTGCACCCCGACCACTCTCATGTTATTCCGTCTTGATCTAGATTCTAAATCTTCACATTTGCTTTTGAGGGTCTTGACATCTTTCTGAATCTTATCCATGGTTTTGCTTTGGGAGCTTGTTGTGTCTTCCAATGTGGATACCCTGTCTTCTGCCGCTGTGACCCTTGTGTTGAGTGTTTTTATATCTGTGCGGATGGAGGCGATGTTGTCACCTATGTCGTCTAGTTTGGCGTTAATGGATGCAAATCCGTTTTCCATAACAGCCATGTATGAGGCCAAACTTTGTGTTGAAGGGTCAGAGGGAGGATTGTCGGGTGTTTCACTGGGTTCAGAGGAGTGTTTTGATTGGGGGAGTTTGCAAATGCATCCATAGGCCCCCTTTTCTTTTCCTTGTTTTTGGTACCGCCTGCCATGTTCATGCGTTGGGTTTGGGTTGTTTTATTTTTGACACTGAGACCTGTGGGTCAAGGGCTGAGCGCGAAGGAGAGTTGGTGCCCTGACTTCGGTGATCAGAGTTCGGTTCTGGTGCCAGGAGGTCCGACTAGATGTTCGCCCCCTGGTGTTGTGGTGGGTGCAGTTGAAGGCTTTATGGGGAGTTCACGTATTGCCCTTTGCTTCAAGGATCAGAGCTTTGGTATGGATTCTATGGGCTCCGGACTGGGGACGATGCAGGCGGTTATACTCCTTTGCTGGTGGCGCTATGTGCCTGGAGTTTTAGTTACTCGTGGTGATGTTATGGACAGACTAGCACATGTATTGCAGTCGGGTTGTCCACTGATTTCCTGAGTGTATGTCCGGTGTGGAGGATGCCCCTCGGATCTGCCTTGGTGTTTCAGGCTGTGTGTGCAGGGCTAGGTGGCAGTTGGTGTGAGTAGGCCAATCCGGATCGTGTATTGGGTGTAAGGGGGGACCACGGTCCGTGTTCCTTTGGGAGCCCGCGGTGTTGTCCTCCCCCTTCCACGTACCTTAATGGCTCTGCCTGAGCCAGGAGTCGACCTCCGCAGCGTGTTATTCCTTCCCGCCTCCGAGGAGCGGATTGACCAGAGTGCAAGTAATATGCCTGGTCTAGCCCTAGGGGCCCGCTTCGACCCGGGGCGGCGATGATTATGGAGGTCGTGTGCGGGATAGTCTGGGATAGTCCGGGATAGTCCCTGCAGCACACCCGCGTTTGTCCCTTGGTGGCTGGGTCTCCGCCGTGGCAGGCAGTAGCGGAGTACGCCCCCCGGCACGGCAGTGTCAGGAGAGTGTGCGAGGGGTACTGCAGCCGTGGCAGAGGGTGGAGTCTACCGCCCGCGGGCATCAGGCCCGTCACAGGGGCATCAGCCCCGGAAGGATTTTTGGCGCGATGGCGCGCAGCAGCCAGGCGAGACGCCCAGGATTGGAGACAGAGTTTCCAGGCGGCAGAGCTGCGGGCGGCTCTGTAATTAGCCCTGGTTGTTCTGGGGGTGTTAATGCTCCTGTAGGGTCGCACAGAAATGCCAGCAGTCACGTCGATCTGCAGAATTTTCTTTACAGGATTTTTGTAGCTGCGGAGCTCACAGATCAGGCGGCCATCTTGTTCGCCGCGTCACAGCGCCTTCTAATGCTAGCACATTTGAGGATGAATACATAATCCCAGATTTGCATTTAATGTTGTTACTAATCGCAATTGCAAGTCTGCCAATCGAGCAGCCCACTTTACCCTTGGTTTCGTGACTACAATATGTGTTGAAACCTTTGAGCGTGATTTCATGGTTTCTTGCAATAAAATGATATCTAAGTTGGCCACAGGAGTTCCATGAAACGATATCGAGGCCAAATTTCCTTACTTGCTAAATCAAATTTTTAACATTTTTAATGTTAGAGATTGAGCGCAACAGTGGTTCCACCCAGGCCAAATCATGGTTGCCTGTCGCCATTGTAAGCAACTGTGATATACATTTTTGCTCTGCCAATGCTCCATCTAGTGCTCCATATGAGGATGGATCCTCCTTCCTCAACACAGGCTTTTGCAAAAACTCATCAGCTGCCACTTCACAGTTAAAGGTATATAAGCAAAAGCCCATCTCCTTTAACTTGGATCTAAATCCCCAAATGTATTTTAGGACATTAGCACTAGACACATAATATAACATTCAATAGTTATTCAAACCTGCAAGGGAAATCCTATAGAAATCCCTTCTCGTAAGGATACGTAGTGAGGGTCTTCGTGCAATTACATCCATAAAATATCTACGATTGATCCGTTCACCACGTAAAATATCAGGGTTACCCTCTAGTCCGATGATGTTGTACTCTTGGGTTGTTTTCCCTGTTTCCTTACTTATAGGGTCGGACTGTGCAGCCTGATGCATCGGGTTTGAGAGATGAACAGGGAGAGTAAGAGAACCAAAATTAACAGTTCCACCTTCAACTTATCTCTCAGATCTCGATGACGATCCCTCTTCAAGCAATACTGGGGCATATTCGCCTGATTTCAGCACACCATCAGAGGGAACACTGGGTGGAGCATGTGGATCGGTTGCCACCCCATCGTACAGGTGGCACCGTTTCTCCCCAATTCAGTTCTTTTGCAAGTGTTTGTGGTGATAGTAAACCACACTCAACCGCTGAATTTAAAGAATGTATAATGTTTGCATAACTAGGTGGATTAGTCAACGATCTACTTGCATTATTATTGGGAGTGGGACCATGAGGAGCTCTGCGTAAGTTAGCATCCCATAAAGATTGGTCAATAGAGGGTGCAATTGATGTACTTGGGTGCTTGTCCACAATAACTCTGTTATCCACTGGAACTGTTAAAGCACGTTTCTCCCTTGGGATGTAATCTGTTACTTCTACACAGGGGAGTGCTCTGGATTTTCCTGGGCCACTAATAATGACAGTCATTTTTAGTGAATGGATGTGTCCGATTAGATGATCCATGTGCAAGACTACATACTTCTGCATAAGAAGCACCCACGCTTGCACTTTTCAATGGCAACAGCCACCTTAGAATTATTACAAAGCACATCCTCATTGGTGAATGCCAAATTCTCAACCACATTAACCTCTTTGGTGTAACACTTGACACCTGCACTAGGGAAATAGTTTATCATATTCCTCTGTAGTTTCTGACTCTCATTAGAGGGAGATTGAGACTGGACTGTCTGACCTCCAGAATGAAGTACCTTTCCCTTTGTACATACAGTACTCTCTAAATTAGGAGGAGGAATGTGTTTAACATGTTATCCTTTATTTGCAACGCTGAGTGAAGCATTCCTGTCTTTTTGGGAAGATTGTTTGGGTAGAAAGAGCGCATGACTCTCCTCTGATAATTGCTCAACATCAATTGCGTCATCATTCTGCAGAGGTAGGTCAGACTTCTTCCCCTCCAGGTCAGTGTTTTCCCCTTTTAGCACGGGAGTGTGTTTGGTGGAGTTATTTCCTGAGTTCTTGTTTTCCCTCCTTTGTTTCTCTGCCCGTTTAACTGCTGTAAGATGGGTTTTTTTCAAGCGCCGTGATAGAAATGTAGTTTTCTATTTTGGAGTCTGATCGCTGACCTCTTCTTGTTCGGACTGTTCATTGATTTTAACAAGGACAGAGGGACCATCAGGAGTTACTTCCTCCTGAGCTGTTGAAGGAGGCGAGGGAGGTGCTTGTCCTGCTATTAAATTAAGCTTGATTTCCCTAATATAATTTTTAATGAGGACAATATCCTTCAGCAAACTTTCAGAGATGAGATTGTGTTGTTGATCTAGTGGTCGTATTAGGTCCACTTTCCCGAGTTGTATCTCGTTAGATAACATTAAATCACAATACTGCATCTGCTTGTCTGCTAGGGTTGGTCTTTTGTTTAGGTTTCTTGATTGATTGACCATACAGGAATGAGGACAGTTTGCTGGATGGTTAAGTCTCTTGCCATAATGAAACCCTCAAGACGAATATGTTTTTGCAGTATATCATTAGATACCCCTTTTACCTCCTGATAATAACAGGAAATGTGTAAGGGCTGGATGGATTAGAAGTTTGGAGTGCGCCAATACACACAGCCCCTTGCTCCTCTTCATATTCAAAGTTTTTATTTGAAACATTCATCCTTGAAAGATCCCCATACAGTATTTTTGAGTTAACCCTTCACTCGGTATTATTATGTTAATTGTGGATTTAAGATCATGTACATTGGGTGGAAATTCTATGGGATGCGGAGTCTCACCATACTGTGAGAAGGTAGGTTGGTCAAAATGGAATTTACGGTTAACCAGGGGAGTCAATACACTAATAGAATCGCTAATAAGCTTATTCAATTCAAAGATTGCTATAAACCCCACTCCAGGTGTTTCGTTATCAGTGCCACTTCCTGAAATAGATGAGGTCAATGTGTTAGGGACGTCAGAAGACACAGCCTCCATATCACCGGATTTACCATAATCAACTTCCTTTTCGTAAGGACGCTCTTCTAAATTCAAAGAGTTCGGTGTTGAAATACATTTCGGAAAATATGAATGTTATTCAATTTAGTTTTTTTACCAACATGAGAAGGATCCTCCTGTGTCAAATTGGGAGGAACACAGTTGACAGGAGGTATACATTCTATCATATTATCATTAATATTCTCCATATTTGATTTAGAATGTAACAGGATCTCTGTGGGATCCGAGTAAACAGCATTACCGGAGCATAGCAAAGCATCCATGTTCAATATGTTTGATGCAGGCAGCTCCGTTAGGCGACCGCAACGCAAGCCGGAAGCCATTAGTGCTGCATACGTGATAAAGAGATGTGTTTACAAAAAGCTCACTTCTTCCCACAATAGGATTAATGGTACCTACAAATACTATTAATTTAAAGAAGGGCCCACCACTCACCTATAACCCTAACAGCCCAACACCCAACAGCCTAGTCACTTGCAATGTCACTTACGATGCGCAAGCGATGCGCATACACAGGGTATTTGAGGCTTGTTTCCGGGTTGGGTTGGGGGCATGGCAGAGGGAGTAGCCAGGGGAGTGGCAACAGCGCAATCTAGCGCAAGCTTTTAGAATGGAACATGCGCTTCATCTAAGTTGCGGGAAGCACCGCTTCTTCTTAGCAACTCAACAATGTTTCGTGTCCGGGAGTTGGTAGGCAGAACGTAGGAAGCAGAAAGACAAAGGCAGACAGCACGACAGCCCAACAGCCTAGTCATTTGCAATGTCACTTACGAAGCTCTGTTTAAGTATGTCGAACTCCTTCTCAGTGTCAAGCAAAATAAGAATTGCTGGAATCCCTCACTTTTGTCTTATATTATTATTTTTTATTATTGAGTGCTGACCTAGCTTCGGGAAGCAACAGAGTGCTTTTGAAGACATAGGGGGAAGTACACATTGAGGGAAGCAGAGGTACAAGGTAGAATGGAGCAAACAACAGGGAGAGGGAGGGCTGGAAACTTGGCAGCAAAATCTACAAGCAACCAGAGAGGAAACAGGGGGGAGTAGATCACCCAGTCACAGCCATCCCCCGCCCTGTCATGTTAGGTGTGAAGTAGAGGGTGTGTGGACCTCCGTGTTATGGAGGAACAATTCCCAGAAGAGGGATGTCTTAAGCTTCTTCCTGAAATGTAGAAGTGAAGCAGGCGATTATGGTATGTATTAGGTCAACTACTTTTTAAAGTTTGTCCACTGTCTGATTTCAGAAATAAACCCACACTGATCCTCACGAGCCAACCCAGCAATGGCCCATCATAAGGGTCACCCTGTTTAAGCCTCTGCCCAACCCATTGCCCTCAGCCCATCATTCATCGCAGGAAGCCATATTGAGGCGGTTTGATGACATGGAGCATCGCCAGGAGCGCTTAGAGACACTAGCGGAATCCCAGGTCCAACATCTACAGGCCATCCGTGACAGCGTACAGGGAGCCTTACAGAGGATAGTGAGTGCCATGGAGCAGGACCGACGACAGTCATCCACAACATCTGCCGACTGTTGTCAGGCTGAGGTTGAGGGAAATTACAGAGAGCATCTCAGCCTTGGCAGAGGCATTGCAGGCCAGCATGTTCCTGCCCATGAAACATAACCTGTGGCCTGGTTCGGATCCATCCATCTCTGTCACCCCCACAGAGGGATCACTGCCGAGCACCCCAAGCCATCGTTCTGCACACAGTCTGGCTCTGAAGGTGCTGGAGGACACTAGTACGGGCAAGAGGCCATGCAAGTGACTGTTCATTTGTATACTATAGGCACAGGGGAGGCGGAAGGTGTGTTGGGGATGGTGTTCTGGGCACAAGGGGCTGGGGAGAGTGTGTGTTGGCAATGGTGTTGTGGGGAGGGCGAAGGTGGAGGGAGGGTGTGTTGGGTGTCTCCAAATTTCACTTTAAACATGTGTTCACCTGTAGCAATGACAGGACATTCCTTTTTGTGTACATGTGTTTAATTTATTAATTCATGTTGTCATTTGTTATAGCACCTTTCACCATAATTATGATCCTAATGCACATTTGGGAGAATTTGGGAGGTGCTATTATGCGTGTGTGCACTTCAGCCTTCAAAATTATGCGAGGGTGTCCAAGACCCTGCTAGTCACCCATGTCTAAATGAGTGTCCATGGGTGCAGCAGAGATATACTATGGGCTAACGGGTGGGGTTTGTTTAATTTTTGTTGTTAAATGTAGCTTCATTCTTATGGCAGAGGTGATGTGCAATAGTGTTTGTGTTATATATGAGTGCATGCTGTGTGGATTGGGCCCATGCCTTCCTCTAAGTTGCGAAGATGCAGTGTGCGAGAGGAGAAACGGGGTTAGCTGTACAAACAATAATGTCTACATCATGGGTTCCATCTATGTACCTTGCATGATTGGGCTAAATGCAAGATATGGCTGACTAACACAAATGGGCAAAAGCAAGGTATAGCCTGGCCTCCAAAGGCAATACAGACAATCCATCTGCTCTAAAAAGGCCTATATCCAAGCCTGCATCTCTGGGGTCGAACTGTTCAAAATCTGCAAGGAACTCTCCAATTCTACTGCAGTCTCGATTTCTCATATGCCTTCCCTGACCTCCTGCACTGCACTGGCCTCTCACTTAATTACTAAAACTCATGACATCCTGTCCTCACACTCCTATACACCACTCACCACTCCCTTCTCCCTCACCCGCTCTCAGGCATTCCTTGGCCCCCTCTCCTCTTCCCTCCTAGTCTCCTCTTTCTAACCCATATCACCTGATGAGGTCTCTAGAAATGTCTGCTCTATGTCAAGTCTCATCCAAAAAGGTGCTCCCCTGCTCCTCCAGAACTATCAAGGACAACATTGCCTCTCTTGCTCCAGCCTTGCCTGATTTCTACAATCACTCCTTTGCCACTGGCTCCTTAGCGCTACTCCTCAAGCACTCCATTCTGTACCCTCTCCTCAAAAAACCTTCTGCCTACCCCTCCTGTCAGGCTAACTACTCCCCTATCTCTATTACCCCCTTCCTGGGTAAACTCTTGGAGAAGCTGGCCATCTCCCAGCTTATGCACCACACTGAATCTGTTGGCTGTCTCCGCGACCACCAGTCTAGTTTCAGAGCAACCAAAGGCACGGAAACTGCACTCCTGAACACCTGTGAAGACTTCCTCTCTAATTTCAATTCCAACTCTTCTTCCGTTCTCATCCTTCTTGACCTTTTCTCTGCCTTTGATACGGTCAATCTTGCCATACTTATAAATCGGCTCTGTGATACCCTTGCCATCACGGAGCTGGCTCTGGACTGGTTGACCTCCTTTCTCTCTGACCGACCTTCCCAGGTTCAACTGGGCCATTTTCTCTCCATTCAGACCTGGTGTACTACTAATGACGTCTGCTTTAATGCCAGTAAGATTTAGATCCTTCTCATTGGGACCCCAGCTCCCTCCTTCCCTCCTACTCTCTGGCCGCCGTCCATGTGCCCCTCTAAGTCTCAAATGAGTTACTGCAAATAGAATAAAGAACCACCAGTCACAAGTCAAACATTAGCAAGAGTTTATTTTGCTTCATGCGGACTCAGGTTCAACTATGGCTGCGGACAATCATAGAGAAATTGAGCAATTTACATTGCGACCAGTTAGGCTTAAATACATTTCAGGTCTGCCTTGGTTGTTGCATTACAGATAGTTTATGACCTGCGTAACGTATGCATTTTCTGCAAAACACATGGGTCCTCAATCTACGTCATATCTGGACAATTTACTGTTCTCAGAGCTGCAAGGTTCATCCTGTTCCGAGTGCAAGGAGACATTCTTTGCATATCTTATCAATGTTTGTCTTGACCAAAAGGTTGCACCACATTTCAGATCGGTAGTTCACTTAACTCTTCCTTCCTGGAATGTTCACGGCATATTATGCTTTCTCTAATCATGAGTCGCACAATTCATTTCGGCAGTCAGGAGCCAGGAAGAAACATATATTACCATTTATCTTCCCTTGTGGGTGCCTGTGCAAGACTCAAAGGTGGCAAAAACATTAAACTAAACATTCCTTGCAGAGACAGGGTTTGCAGCCCTTCAGGCTGTGAGTATTTTATACATGAAATGAAAACCTATCAGAATGGACACAGAAACTAAATGGAGTCTGGAAAGTGGACTTAAATCTGAGTGCTTAGACTAACATAGAATTGCTGCCTTTTCACACACCCTCCCCTCACCCTGCTGTGAGGCAGAAAACCTTGGTGTCATCTTCGACTCTTCTCTCTCCTTCTCTCCTTCTCTCCTCACATCACAGACCTTTCCAAGAAGATCCACTTTTAGCTGCACCTCCTCAGAGGCATTCTCCCTTTCCTCACCTTCCCCCAGAAACTCAATGTCTTCAGAGCTCTGGTCCTCTCCAGCCTGGACTACTGCAACAGCCTCTCCCTCAGTCTTCCTAATTCCTCCCTTCACCCCCTTTAACTAATCCAGAATAGGACTGCAAGACTTATCCTTGGCCTCAAGCCCAGGGACCGCATCTCTCTAGCCCTAAAAGCTCTCCACTGGCTCCCGTTTGCTGCAAGGATCAAGGTCAAGACCCTATGCATCATCCGCAAGGCTATCTGGGCCTAGGACCCCGCTACATCCAACTCTCTCTCCCTAAATACCTCCCTGCCTGAGCCCTTCAGTCTTCTAGCTCCATCTCTCTGCCGATACTGTGCTTTTCCAAGCAGAGAGTGGAGGTAGATCTCTCTCCTCTGCAGGTGCCTCCCTCTGGAATGGCATCCTTGCCCCTCTCAGACATGAGCTGGATCTACTTAAATTCCAGAAGCTTCTCAAGACCCCCCTTTTCTCTTCCTCCTTCCCTCTCGCCCTCCCCTGCTAATGTCCCCCTCTGCCTCTTTTTTACTGAATGCCAGGTTCCTTCTGATTCTTACAGGGCACCAGGCCTTCCTTGAACAGTCTACCCATGCACTTGGTCTCCCATGAGCCCCCCCTACCTGCACTTGCCCTTCTGGGCCCACTCCCCCTGCACTAGCCTCGCTGGGCCTGCACCCCACTGAGCCCTTCCAGTCCCGTCCCTCACACTTAGCATGTGGACCTTCTTTCCTCTGCACTTTCTGCATTCCCATGGCACTTGTCCGCCTGGCCTGCCCTTAGCACTCGCCTAACCCATGGGCCCCTTTCTGCCCTGACCGACACCTACCCCTCCACGCTTCCCCACACTTCTTGTTACTGCACTTGCATGATCTGAATGACACAAGGACTAGTAGGACCGTTTTTGTTTTTCTTTATCCCTGTCCCCCCTCTTTTGTCTTATTGCGCCTTGAAACACCTTTTGCTGTATAGGCGCACTATAAATACCCAATAAATAAAGATTAATACATTCTCATAGTATTGTGCAAAGACCATATTAATCTCCTCTTGCCTATGCCTAATGGCCCCCATTCATCCCATATAGCACTAATCGTTTCCCTCTTATCCTCCTTTCTACACAACCAGGCCAACCGTCTCCGAAGTTTATCACCCTTCGCACGTAGCTTCCGTGTGCATTCTGCAAAGTCACATTTTCCCAACCGGTCTCATGCTGCGTACACTGTTGCTGCAGTACAGTCGGGTCCCCAGCTTCTCGTCCCATCTCTGCGGCCCTCCCTTCTGCCAATTCTATTCTTACCTCTATATCCATGCGAGAATCCAACAGCTTCTTCCGGAGCCCCCCCATTTTGCTTATGGCCTCACCCCACACCACCGTCTTAAAGGTCTCCCACAGCATGCCTGTTCTATCCACACGTTACAACGTCATTTCATCGCTGGATGTTTTTTCGTGGGTTTTTTTACGTCTGATTTTTTTGGGGGGGTTAAAAAAATTATATAAATTGGGTGTGGGTGTACGGAGATACAAAAACAATTAAAGGGGATTGGGAGTTTGTGGGGGTAACCCCCCAAAAATAAAAAAAATAAAAATCCGATGAGTTTTTTCAGAATTAAATCGGCGGTAAAAAAACCCTGCGAAGAAACATCCCGCAATGAAATGACATGGAACCATCCACACTACCACAATTAATGTCAAAGTAAAAGTCTATCACCTCAACCAAATGTTCTCAAAGTCTCGTCTAGCGTCAGGTGCAATGTGCAATTGAAATCACCTCCCATATCCACAGGGCACCATTATTATGGGACAGCTTTGAGTAGAGTGAAGCACACAAGAGTGTGGTGGTATGGTTAATGGCATAGGAATTCACAATACAGACCTCCCTCCCCTCCAGGAGCCCAAGGACTAGCACCATTCTGCCATCGTCATCCCTTTTGGTTTCCATGATCCTAAAGGGGACAGTAGTTGCGATCCACACCCAGACACCTTAGGAAAATGCAGAGTAGGAGGAGCCATACAACTGCCCACTCCACTTGCCAGCAAGCGTGTTCTGTTTGTCCCTGGTAAGATGCATCTCCTGTAATAGAGCTATCCCCACTCCCATTCTCCGTAAATACACAAACACCCTGAGTCACTTAGTATAGCCATTCAGACCGCAGACATTTGACGTGACAACACGTATACTACCAGTCATACTCAAACATCCTCAGGTCTCATTTGTCCCCGTAGACACCACACAACCCCTGCCCAACCCCACCTCCTAGCCGCCTACACCACACCCGCTTCATTATCCACCGTCACCCTATAGATCCTCAAGTGCAGCCCCTGCTGCCAGCTGAACTTCAGACATGAGAAGAAATACCTATAAACCCTAAACCCCCCCACAACTGCAAAACATTCCAGGTCCCCCAACTGTATAATACTGGCCCAATAGCTGCAAGCATATTCAGGCCTAACTGCATTCCAGGCACCCCACCCTGCCACCCGCACTGCAGCTGATAACTTAAAACTGGTATCCCAAAAAGTGTTAAACAACCATAGGTACATGCCAGCCTCAAATGCGGCGAGCAGCCGACCCTCCCCACTCCCACCACTGGCTGATCTCAAATGCCCCAAAGAGGTTGTGAGCTATACCTCCACGCAGAGCAGCAGCAACAGTCAACGTTCATTGTTCCTCCGTGCTGGTAGCTGCTCAATGCCTATCAAGTCTATCCGGGTGTGTTCTGCTGTAGTGTCCTCAAAGAAATGCGATCGACCATCATGGAGCACTTTTAGCTTTGCTGGGTAAATTAACATATAGTGTAGATTGGCCCTCCGCAACCACTCTTGATGGTGCCAAATGCTGCCCTCTTCTTCTGCACCAGCTGTGTATAATCCGGATAGATGGTCAGCTTCGATGACGCTCTTTCTATCACTTCTCCCTCCTTGGAGAAAGCCAGTATCTGCTCCCTGTCTCTAAAATTTAGGATCTTTGCAATCAGTAGCCTTGGAGGGGCACCAGGAAGCAGACTTTTGGCTATGGATCAGTGGGCCCGTTCCACCATGAAGCCCTGCGTCAGTGTTCTTGGGCCCACCTCCTGCAGCAGCACGTTCTCCATGTAGGAGGTAGGATTCCCCCTACTTCCTCTTCTGGCAAATCTAGGATCCGTACATTATTCCTCATTCTACCTTCTGCATCTTCTGCATGATGCTCCAAGGCCTGCACCTTCTCCACCAGTGTGGCAACCTCTGATTGATTAGTAGCAATGTTGGTCCTATTCTTCTGTGCCAACGCTTTCTTGTGCCTAACCGATCTGAAAGGGAGCGCACATCTCGCTGCAAAAGACCAACGTCAACAGTGGCTGTTTTCTGTTTTGTGTTCCAAAGAGGTTTGCAATGCTGTGATAGATGCCAATATTCTGTCTTTTGCCTGTTGGTTCATGGACACAGATTAGGATTCTCCCCCTGAGGCAATGGTGTCTGGGCCACGCCACAGCCATCCTTATCGGTAAAGGCCTTCATGCTTGTCTGCTTGGCCCTGCCCCTGCTGGGCTTGTCCGGCATTTGCAATCAATATTAGTTAGTGGTGTGCACTTAAGGATTCCACTGAGGCCGGGGCCCTTCACACTAGCTTTCCCCTCCAGCCACAGACCAACAATGTCCACGTCTCCCCTTGTCACAGTACAAGGCCAATGCCTCCCTTGAGCGGAGGTGTGATCATCTTTTGAGGGTACAGTTCGACGCACACCACCCTATATCACAGCCAAATCCATACAAGGGTAGGGGCAGCACCCCTCCACACTAGCCGCTCCACTGGGTTCTCCAGAGCACGTAACTTCCCAGTTTGTCCTGCCGCCAGCCCTGGTGGCCGCAGCATGCTGCCATCCGCAAAGCACCTGTAACCAGGGGTCAGCCCCTGAACACAATAACAATCTACAGGGGGGTGTGCAGTCATCCGGGCACATCCCTCATGTTAAAGGCATCCTTCAGCCACCTCAGAGCCACACAAGGCCATGCGCTGCAGTAAGGTCTGTGCCCCCCATGCTCTCCCACCTCCAGCGGGGGCAGAGTGGTACCTCCTCCCTGAAGCTTCCCTTTCCCTCTCTTGCTGCAGCTCCTCCTCAGATCCCCCAAGGTGCCCCAAGCCGCTCTGTCACCTGCCCATCTCCAGGAAGAATCCCTGCAGCCCCCACAGTGCAGGCCAACGCCCAGGGACAAAATGCTACCTCACACTGCCAACAACTGATGTCCACAACTTGCGCCAGCCATGAAGTGCTTCCACCTTATGCGAGCCCAGAAAAGCCAGGGCACTTAATGGGGGATGCACAGTCCAGACCCCTGTGGCCCAGGAGATGGAGTGCAGCCTCTTAATGTTGCGATACTAGCGCTTCCACATAGCGCTGAAAATACTGTCCATGGGTCCGCCTGCAGGCGCCTGCCACTGGCAGGTGCCCAATCATCAGGAAAGGAACAAAGCTAAATCTTGTGTTCCAGCACTGACCGCAGAAAACTATTCATTTTGGGTTTATTCTGTATCCATATAGAACATATATATGTCTACATATGTGGAAAACAAAGTAAGTAAATTCTGGGTTTCCCCACAATACTTTACGTGTTCATCTTCCATCCTCAGCAAAAACCAAAGTGCATTCCCAGTGAGGGCATGATGTTGGTGCCTGGGCTGCACACCAAGAAGGCAATCTGTGTGATTAGAAGAGGCATCTATGTCCGGCGGAGCTGCGGGAGGAGAGTAAATCGCTGCTGAAGCTCCGAATGGATGCTTCCGGTCAGGGCCGTCCCACGGCCGCTACTGCCCCCAGCAGCTGCACCTGACTCATACGCCAGGCACCCCCCCAGTGCAGTCACTTTGCACCCCGGCTGGGTGTTGTATCCATGTAGCATTTGCCCTTGGTGCGCGAGATGGAATCTCCTTCCTGGTCTCACCTTAAGCACCGAGGCTATGACGTAGGCATTCCTTGGTCCCTAAATGTCATTTGGTGTTTTGTTCTGCCACCGCCTGACTGGGGACTTATATTTGCTTATACTTCTTCGTTATACTAATGAATACACTTACCTCACAATTCTTACGTCTTTGATTTCTTCATTGAGTAGCAACAAAGAGGGATGAGACGGTGGAAGAAGACCCCAGTTGCGGGGAAGTATCCTGGAGCCGGGGGTGCTCGCACAGGCAATCTATGATGGTGAGGCCGACAGGAGAGGCGGCTTCACCCTGAGGAGTAATACAGCCGGCAAGTTTCAGGTGTGAGATCACACGTCTTTATTGCATTGTTCCCGGGAGGAGAAAGCAACGTATCGGCTTGCTGCCGGGTGACAGATCAAACACTCAGGAGCCTAGTGTTTCACCACGCTGTGCCCCCGAACTACAGTAAATGGTCTAAGTGAAGCGAGTTGGCCATTGATTGAGGAAGCAGCACCTGGACCGCGTTGGTCTGAAGAATTGTGTGGGTGAAATCTGACTGAGATACACTGTGGAGGCATGCCTGCTGCATAACGGCCTCCTATCCCTCATTCAGAGATTTGAAGTGGCACGCTCGACTGAGGAAGCTGCTAACGCATGGTACCAGTGTTGTGGTGCGTTGCGTGTGGTGCTGCCCTGGTAAATCGTATCTCGGCCAATACAGTGTGGAGCAGGTGAGCAGGGGCCTAGGTGAGTTGCTCCAGGTTGAACGTCTTTCAGAGTGGCTGTCGGTGTGAGGCATACTGTGCATCATGTTACTTTGAAGTGACGGGGGCGTCGCTTAACATTTCTTGGGGTTCAGTGTACGCGACGGGAAAGGCTGCTAAGGATCCCTTTCTTGTCTAGAGGCTACGCACTAGCTCCCTGCAGTGGTGATTTAAGGCAAAAGTGTACCCTATATGTTTCCCTGCATATTCAGCAGTTTAACTGGCATTGTTATTGTGGGCAGAACAAATATAAGTACTGTGGTTTCAGTGCATGCTGCAGAGTATTGGCCATATAACAACGCTTTCCTTATCGGAATATCATCCTACTCACTGTAAGACGATAATGGCTACTTGTGTATCCGCACACCATTGCAGGGACCAATTTAAAATAAAGCATCCACAACATTTTGGGGTTGTTCCACACCACTGTGTGGCATATTCTGTGGGACTGTGCCAGCTCAATCTGGAAGTGACAGTGGGAGATTCTTCTGGTGAAGTGATACCATCATGCAAAATCTGGAGCCACCACCCAAGAATTTGGCCACACCAGGGGAACCACCAATACCTTGGGAAGATTGGAGACATTTATTAAAATTTTACTTTGTGGCATCTGGCGGTGAAATACATTCTGATGACCGAAAATGTTCTACGTTAATGTGTTGCTTAGATGGAGAAGCAGTGAGAATAATCAGAAAACTTCCTGATGTGGTGGATGATGGGGCAGCAGGAGGGGGTTGGCGTGATGGCAAGGGTTTATATGGCATGACTATGAAGAAATGCAGGCGCAGTTTGTAAAACAAATAAACATTGTGTTGGAAAGGTACACGTTTTTCTCAAGGAAGCAAGGGGTGGGGGAAGTAGTGGACTCATTTGTAGCAGATCTAAGAGTATTATTGACTTCATGTGAATTCACAGGGAACGAGGAAGAATATATAAGAGACCAGCTAATGATGCACTCGTCAAACCCTAAAATACAGGAATGTTTGGCCAAGAACCCACCATTACTTGAGGCATTGGTAAGTGCTAAGGGTATGGCATTAACTAGCATATGTCTTAAGGAGGGTAATTCTAAAGGAAATAAGGAGATAGTACAGGTCATTGTAGAAAAGGTGGGAGAAATTATGAGTGGGCTAGAGGAAACAACGGTAGGTGACATGAACAAGATAAACAGATCTGGTAGGGGTAACAATGGTGGTGGTTGGTCCACATCCGCCAGTTGGAATAACACACCTGCACATGACAATGTACCAGGTGTGGGTTTGAGAAACATACCATGATTGCTAAAGAGTGCCCTGCATTGAGGGTTAAATGTAGGCGGTGTGGCAAGATGGGACATTTTGCAAGGTTGTGTAAATTCAATAACAAGATCCAGGAGGGTACAAAAATGTTCAGTTTGTGGGGGTGGAAATGATTATCCCTTTTAATAAATTCAGAATGTCACCTTCTTCACATTGATGAAAACACTGCACATGTAGAAATGGATCGTTTTGCTGTTTCAATATGATGGAATCCAACCTTGTGCAAGAAGCTGAATACCATGATTCAGAAGGCATCGATCTGTCAACTAACCTCGGTTTTGAAGCATAACACCTTGCAATCCTTAGAAGATCTCAACACGCTTAATCAATTAAATGCTTCACCGACTTCTTGTAAAGTATAAGAGTCCGAAATCTCGCCATCCCCATGGTTTCAATCGCGGAATTTGTTCTTTGAAACAGGAAAAAAAAGCAGATAGGAGATTTACAATGTTTGAAGCTATCCAGTGAGAACTATACCCTGAAAAAGAAATAGATTGCTAACTCTTACAGGAATAAAGCTAAAGCTATCAAACATCATTTGCACAACTGTGATAATCAAAAAAATCTTAGCCTACCCATGTATGAACAACAGAAGATCTGTCTGGGCAGAGCTTAGAAAAATATCCTCTACTTCTTGTGCATCTTTTGAAACCTCTATTTCAGCTGATGTAAGGACTTCCTATATAACAAACAAATTTAAGATGCCCTTAAAGTTTAGTCATGTTGCATTTAACCACAGTCTTAGAATCTCTCATAAGGTTTGTCCCTGGTCTCTAACAGATGTTCAATGGGCTATTTCAAAATGTAACCACTCAAAAGCCCCCGTCCCAGATGGCATTCCTCCTTGTATTTTTAAACAAGATCCCAGTCTGTGGGCCCAAATCTTAAAGATCAGATTTGACAACATTTTTCTCTCAGATAACCTCCCTGCTATGTGGCTCACAGCCATAATTGTTCCTATTTATAAAAAAGGTAACCGGGCTGACCTGGCTCATTTTCATCCTATTTCGCTCTTGGACGCCTCAGCAAAGGTGTTTGCCATTCTAATATTGAGCGAAATGGAGACCTATATACTAAACAACAAAGTGCTATCACGTTATCAGGTTGGTTTCTGTAAGCGAATGGGAACAGCTTTAAATGCTGCTGTCTTAGCCCACTTTTTATATAGATCAGAAATGACGACTACTGTCCCTGTCTTTATGGCATCACTGGATTTATCACCCGCGTTTGATTGTATTATTCGTAACATCCTATGGGCTAAGATGATGAGTTTTGGCTTTCCAAAACAGCTGATCTCTCTAATCTCATACTAACACAAGTTATATGATAAGAGTGAACCAGCCCTATTCCAACTTGCGCGGCGGTTAAACATGGGTGCAATTTAGCAGCTAACCTGTTTTTTTTTGTATTTTTTAATTTGATTTTATTGGTTTTATCATAAACAACAAAGAGAAAGAAATATAGAACCAAAGTACACGTCAAATGATACACCATTCGTAATATTCGGCTACATAATGAAAAGAGAAGGCTTAATGTCAGCTCGCGGTGTTAAACATTTATCTCGGTTCTCAGTTGAGGTGTATATCTTAAAACTGGTTGTAGGTCAAATGGTCGAATCTAAATGGTCGACAGGACAAATGGTTGACACCAAAAGGTCAGCAGGTCAATTGATCTAATTTTATTTTTTTCTCATTTTTCTTTTTTTGGTGAGGTCCCTCCCAACCCCCCTTTTTTTGCTAAAAAAACCCTTTTTCTCTAAATGAAAACCTAAAAAAATATATATAACTTAAAAAAAATGTGATCATTTCTCCTGTCGACCAAATTGTGTCGACCATTTGTCTGTCGACCATTTGACTAGACACCCTTAAAACTAAGGAACTTTCCCTTCCCCCCTCCCCGCTCCCTCCCGTGTTTTAACACCAATCCATTGTTCATTGTCGAGGCGTGGAAACGTCGATAGGGCAATATTCGTGTCTCCAGTGTCTGGTCGCAGAGTGATCGCTCATTTTGAAGATTATTCCATTGCTGCTGCTTGGGTATTGGGTTTCCATTAGGACTCCTCAGGCTCATCCGATTGGGAGTAATTGGGCCACATTACGTCCCAGGCGGTAATCTGCCGACATTACCGCCATGGCGTAATGAGCGTTTACGCTGTGGGCCGATGGCGTAAAGAGCGCCACATTACGACTCATCGCGCACGAGCATTACGCCATGGCGGTAATGTAATTAACGCCATGGCGGAAAAGGCCCCTACCGGCATCGTAGGGCGAGCAAGGTGCACTTCCGCCACCGTAAGTAGCGGCCACCGTAATTAGCGGCCACCGTAATTAGCGGTGGCCGCGATTAGCGGTCATCGTAAAAAGCAGAACCGGAAATAGCGTCATCGCGGCGGAACGGGAAACAGCACGTCGGCCATCTTTAAAAACACAATCCATTGCCATCCTTCCGAACAACACCAGATCCAACCCTGACACCTGTCCCAACCAATCACCCACCCATCCAACCACCCAAAAATGCCTAAAGTTGTTAAGAAGGCATGTGACCGCCAGCGCCAGGAAAGATTTAGCCGGGAGGAACTCTGCATGCTTGCGGAGACCCTGCAAGACAACGCAGCTGTCGTTTTCTCGCCGGAAATGACCAGGCCAGCGATAGCAAAAAAGAAGGCCATCTGGGCCCTGGTGGCCGAGCGCGTCAGCGCGGTGGGGACCGTACCCCGCATCCCACAGCAGTGCAGGAAGCGCTGGGATGACCTTCGCTTACGGGTCAGAGCCGTCATCCCTGCGAACCGCAACCTTGCCCTGGGTACCGGTGGAGGTTCGGAATCCCCACTGAAACTCCAACCGTGGGAGGAGATTTGTGCAACCACGATTGGCATGGAAGGCATTGAAGGCGTCGGAGGGATGGAAAGGGGAGTTCCGACATCAGGCGATGAAGGTAGGTGCCTCAAACAAGACATGCCATAGTCACTGCAGTCCATTCATGTGTAGCACAAGGTTGCCCTAGAGTGTAAATGCAACACATTAGCTACACACTGCCCATAGCCACATGCGAGCACCACCCTGTATACACTGCTGGCACCCACATACCTGCATCCACATTCCACACAAAAAGGAGACAACCTGCATGGCTCTGCCTGAAATCTGCCTCATCTACTGACCAGAATCATGTCAATCATTGTCATTCCAAAGTCCGCAGACCCATCAATAACGCCCTCCCTCCTTTGCTCCACCACAGGCACAGATTCACACCCCGAGGACCAGGACACCCCTGCGACGAAGAGAGCCAAGAAGGCCAATAATACCATCCCCGCACCCTCAACCTCAGCTGCAGTGAGGCAGACCCCACAACAAGCAGAATCCACTGCAAGCAAACCGGACGGCCCACCGGCAAGCACCCCTGTAGGCAGCAGGCCAGCAGCAGCAGCTCCACCTGTACCAACATTGCCTGCCACAGAAGGCACCGGGTCTGCGGCCAGCAGCAACATGGGTGAAACAGCTGAAATAGCTGCATGTTCAGACTCTGACATTGAGGAGCACGAAGTCAGAAGCCCCACTGACCTTCTACATTCCCCCTGTTTGTCAAACTCCAGCCCCCATGAGGATCACACACAGGGGCACACAGAGGAAGAGGAGTGGCCTTCTACCCCATGCCCAGTCCTCAGTCCACAGGAGGGGAGCAGCCCCTCCATCACACCACCAGCACTGGGCATGGCCCAGCAGGGGCAGCAGTCCCTCGAGGACATCATAGAACGGCAGCAACATCTGTCCACGATGCTGACTGAGCATGCCGCGGAATGTGTGGGGGCTAGGGCAACCATTGAACAAGCCACGGAGACCCTAAGGGCCGAAGTAGCGCAGAGCACTGCCACCCTGAGGGATGCCATGCAGGCCATGTCTAGGGACATTTGTGGTGAACTTGCCGGGTTGCGTCGTGCGCTCACTGAGCTCACCCACACCCTACAGGACGTGCATGCACGGGGGCAGGCAGGGACATCCTCCGCTGCCAGTTCTGCACAGAGCAGCCCCGTCCGACGTTACGGACGTAACCTGCGCTCCACAGCCAGGGGTGCCCCAGGGGCCAGGAGAGGGGGCTTGTAACAGCCTGTGGCCACTGTCACAGGCATCTGTTGACACTTACATGGGGTGTGTTGGGGTGTGCAGGGGGGAGGAGAGAGGGGGTGTGTCACAACGTTTTATGATTGAAATACACTTTTTGCTTTTCCGAAATGAAATGTGTGGACATTTTCATTGCATATGTGTGCTTTATTGGTGTACAGTCCACAGTGTGCATGTCCCAGAGACACACAGTGCCTCAAGTGCAGTCTCCATGTGATACACACCAGCCGTGTGTGCTAGAAGCAGTGGTCGATGATAGTTTGGCGCATTGCACGCCCCTCCTGTGCATCGCCTCCTCCATGGGGTGCCGCCCCATCTGCACCCTCCTCATCCTCATCGTCAGGTGGTTGCAGTTCTGCATCAGGGGGCAGGGGCACATTCCGTATGACGCACATATTGTGTAGCATGACACATGCCATGACGATCTTTGCCACCTTCTCATGGCGGTACAGGAGTGCCCCACCAGACCTGCTGAGGCATCGGAACCGTGCCTTCAATGGGCCGAATGTCTGCACTATGACCACACGGGTACGTGTATGTGCACGGTTGAAGTCCTCCTCGTGCTGGTTCTGCGGGTTCCGGACAGGTGTAAGGAGCCACCTCTTCAGGGGATAGCCTGCATCACCTGTATGTAGGCGAGAATGTATGTGTCAGTCATGACGTCTGATCAAGAACATGATGTGCCACCATGGCTTGCATCCAACTGTTACTTTGGCTCACTTCTACATGCACTAATTGATTCACACAATGCAACCAGTATATGCTCATGGCTCCCATGGCCTGTTTTGCATGCCATCACCCAATGTATGCAGAGGGGTGGAGTGCATTGTGAGTGCCCATCCACTGTGTCCGTTCATGCCGTTTGGTTAGTTGGCCTGGCACATGTCCTGTGATGGCAATGCGCACATCATTGCAACATTGCTGTGGGCCTCATCATGACCCCAGTGAGCAATGCTGATGTAGACAGGGACATTTTGGGGGCCCTGCTGTCTGTGTAATGGTGTGTTGATGTTTCTGTCCGTCATGTGCCTCCTTCGTGGGCAGTTATGGGGGACAGGCCTATCGGTTGATGGTGTTTGGTGACGTGCATGTAGGTGCTTTTCATTGTTGACAATGTGGTCTGAATTGGTAGAATGCACTTGCAGATGGTTGTGTCATGGTTGTGACACAACCTCATTCACATGGTAGGGCTGCATACATTGGGTATTGGCTTTACTGGTGTTGGGTGGGGTATGGGTTGCTTTAAGGTATCCTCTGTCTCCGTTCTCTCTGCTACTCACAGCCAGGTGGAGTATGCATCATTCCCCCCCCTTTCAGCCAGGTGGAGTATGCATCATTCCCCCCCCCCTTTCAGCCAGGTGGAGTATGCATCACCCCCCCACCCTTTCAGCCAGGTGGAGTATGCATCATTCCCCCCCCTTTCAGCCAGGTGGAGTATGCATCATTCCTCCCCCCCCTTTCAGCCAGGTGGAGTATGCATCATCCCCCCCCCCTTTCAGCCAGGTGGAGTATGCATCGGTACGTCATTCACCTACCCACTTCACATTTCCATGGTCATGACATTGGACTCACCGAGTAGCCAGGATCTTGGGCCTGCATGTCGCTCCATGTAGCGTGGTATTGTGGAGTTCCTCAGGACCATAGAATCATGGGTTGATCCGGGGAATCGGGCACAACAATGTGTGATGATCTTGTTGGAGTCACAGACCATTTGCACGTTGATTGAGTGGAACTGTTTCCTGTTGCGGTACGGTACCTCCATGGCACGTGGAACCACCAATTCCACATGGGTGTTGTCGATGGCACCAATGCAACCAGGTATGCCGGCTAGTGCATGGAAACCCACTTTGGTGTTTGTAATGAGATGTGGTCGTCTGTGTGCTTGAGGAGGGCATTGAGCACTTGGATGAGTGTTCGTGAGAATAATGGTTGTGAAATGCCATGCAAGTGCCCCACTGTGTGCTGGTAGGTGCCTGTTGCCAGGAAGTGGAGTACAGACACTACCTTCAGTAGGGGTGGGATGGCAGTTGGAGTTTCTATCATGCTGACGATGTCGTTGTGTGTCATGTCTACGATGGCGGTGATGGTGTCCCGGTCCAAACGGTACAGGGTGTGGATCTGCTCAGCAGTGAGGTTGAATGGATTGGCTCTGATGCGTGGGATTGGGGGCTGCCTGCGTGGTGGCACTGGCTGTGCTGGTGGGGCTTGCTGGGCCTGCCTTGCCCTCCTTCTCCTCCTGCGTCTTCTCTGTGCTGCCTGTTGTTGTTGTTGCTGTTGTAGCACTTGCATTGCTATCAGGTCCTCCAGCCCCAACATTGCTAGTCGTATTGGTATCATTGTGGAGTGTGACTGGGTGTGGGAAGGGGTGGGGTGTGCTCTTTTTGTACTTCCTGAGTCTGTATTGCCTTCACCTGTGCTGTTTCTGTGCACCTGTGGCAGCTGCATTCACTTTACATGGCCCTTTACGGTTGGCTCGCAATGGCGTAATTAGCACCATGGCGGTAAGGTACTTAACGGGCTGGGTGATGGTGTTAGGTGCATGTCCGCTTGGGTCGGCATTCGCGTACCTGTCCGCCATGGCGCTAAGTACGGTGTGGGAGGTTGCGTGCGAGCGCCCTTGGCGCAGTTAGCGGCAGCGTTAACTACGATGCCGCTAATGGCATCGTAGTTAACGGTCATGGGTCATGATCGGAACTGGTGGAAAACGATGGCGGTAACCATTTACCGCCATCGTTTTTCACTTAGCGCCAGGGTCGTAGTGAGGCCCAATCTGTTATTAGGTGTTGGGTTTTAAAGTCCATCCATAGGGCTTCGCATTGAGCAGCCGTTATGGTTTCCATTAGGTAGATATTTGTGGCTAGGGCAATCAATTCTTTTTTTCCAGGCACCACTAGGGATTTCCACTTGATCACCAGGAGAGCCCTGGCGGCAAGTAGTAAATAGGGGGTCAAGCCCTTCACTCTAGTCCACTCGTCTTCGTCCCTTTCTATACCAAAAAGGACAAGGTAGGGGTCAGTGTCTCTTTGGATGCCATCTATTTCCTTGATCCACTCTAGGACTTCGTTCCAAAAAACTTTGATGCGCAGGCAACCCCACCACATGTGCCAGTAACTGGCCGTTTGACCACAATTCCTCCAGCATGTCGGGTTCATTGTCTGGGACATTTTAGATAATCTGAGGGGGTCATATTGCCACCTGTGCAAGAGTTTGATGGCATGCAGTTTATATTGGCTGGAGATTGAAGTTCTGGAAGCAGCTCTACACATTATATCCCATTGCTCGGGGTGAATGTCTTCCCCAAAGTCTTTTTCCCACCTAGACCTCAAGGGTTTTGTGCAACCGTCTCCCGCTGCTATTAGTTCCTGGTATATCAGTGATATGAGACCTTTCATCCCCGTTTTAGAGTCTAAAATCTTCTCGAATGGGGTCAAGTCTCTGTTCAATTTGTCCTTCCATTCTGCCTTTGTTAGGACCCCTTTCAGTTGAATGTACTGAAATGTGGATAGGGTACCTATGCCCAATGCCTCGGTCAGTTCCGGCAGAGTGATGTAGGAGTCCTTCCTCTGAAGCTGACCCACTCTCTCCAAACCCGCCTCATACCATGATTGGTATCTACCCACGTCGGGTACGTGATTTTTTATGCCAGGGGACCATAAGTGACTGAGCGGGGATGGCCAGGTGGTAATCTTGCGCATCTCCTTGTTTGGTCGCCATATGCTCCATATCGTGCTCAAAATAGGATGGCCTTTAATTTTTTCCGAAGTACCCTTTTGTGTGGGGTCCATAGCCATTCTGATACTGTGGCCAGGGCAAAGTAATGGTTGTCCATTTGGACCCATTGGAGGTTGTGGTGTTCTCTGAGGTGTGGGATCTAGACTCGTAACTGGGCAGCATTGTAATATGATCTCATGTCGGGGAGCCCAACTCCTCCCTTGTCCTTGGGGAGCGTCAGCGTGGTGTATGAAACTCTTGGTTTCTTTCCCTGCCCTATAAATCTCATCATGATTTTTTTAGCTTCAATAAAGAACTCTTTGGGTATTTCGATTGGCAACATTTGGAAGGGATACAGGAAGCGAGGAAGGCACGTCATCTTAACCTTGTTGATTCGGCCAAGCCAGGAGATTGTGAGTTTACCCCATTTCCTAAGATCTGCTGCGAACCGCTGAAGGAGCGGAGGAAAGTTGGCTTCAAATAAATCATTCAGGTTCCTAGTAATCCGTATACCTAGATACTGTAGTGTGAGGTTTTCCAATTTAAGGCCTAGTGGGAGGAACTTGAGATCATTTTCTGCTGCGGTTCCTTGAAGGGGGAATGGGATGGATTTTGTCTTATTTACTTTAAAGCCGGAAAGTTGTCCATATTCGTCCATTAGTCTAAGGGCCTGGGGAATGGACTCTGAGGGGTTGGTTATGTGGAGGAGAATGTCATCTGCGTAGAGCGCTATTTTGTATTCTGTCGGACCCAGTCGAATCCCTTTTATCACAGTGTCTGCTGTTATCTTTTGTGCAAGGGGTTCCAGTGAAAGGCAAATAGGATTACAGAGAGGGGGCATCCCTGTCTAGTCCCTCGTTGTAGTTCAAACCAACGGGAGTATTCCCCATTCACGAATATCGATGCAGTGGGGGACATATATATTGCTTGTATTCCCCTCCTAGCTCTAGGGCCTATTCCAACTTTCTGCAGGACAGCTCCCAAAAATTCCCACTCCACTCTATCAAAGGCCTTTTCCGCATCGATTGACAACAGGACAGGGTCATCGGGGAGATCACGGGCCACGTGAATAAGGTGCAATGTTTTGTGCATGGAGTCAGCCCCCTGTCTCCGGAGTATAAACGCAACTTGATCCGCATGCACCAAGTGGGGCATTAGTGTTTCTAGTCTGGCTGCTAGCCCCCTGGCGTAAATTTTCACATCAAAGTTAAGAAGGGAAATCGGACAATATGATCCGCAATTTTTAGGGTCCCTACCCTCTTTGGGGATCACAATTATCAATGCTTTTTTAAAGGTGTCTGGGGCCAGTTCTGTCTCTAGTATTTCGTTGAATAGTTCCGATAGGAAGGGGGCTAATTGTTTTGCAAATGTCTTATAGAAACCCGCAGTATAGCCATCTTCTCCTGGGGATTTCCCTAGCCTTTTAATTGCCTCTTGGATTTCTTGTTCAGTAATCGGGGAGTCCAGAAGCTCATTTTCTGCGTTGGTTATTGTGGGCATATTAATTGATGATAGGTAGGCGGATATGTCCAGTTGGCCAGGAGTTATGCCAGAGGTGTAAAGCTTCTCATAAAAATTGGCGAAGGATTCTGGGATAGTGCAGGGAGTATGGAGGGGGGGTGGCATCCTCGATGATTTCATTGACCCTACGGTCTGCTCTTTGTTCCCTAAGTCTAGCAGCTAATAAAGTATCAGCTGTGTATCCTTTCTCACAAAATTTCTGTTTTAGGAACTGCAGTTTGCGTACCACTTGGGTGTGTTCTAGGAGTCGCAGTTGTTCCCTTTTTAGCTGAGCTGCTTTCATTTTTCTGGGGTCCACTTTAGGTTCTTTCCTCATTTCCCCCTCTAATTGACCTATTTCAGCCCTAAGTCTTTGCTCTACAATCTTCCGCTCTCTCTTCTTAGCGGACCCTTCCCGTATTAAGATCCCTCGCCATGTGGCCTTCCCCGCCTCCCAGACTACTTGTTTGGAAACCTCCCCATCATTATTTGTTTTAAAGTACGTACTCTTCAATTTCGATCTCCATGGTCATCTTGAAGACCGGGTCTTTCCATAGGGTCTCGTTACACCGCCATTTTCCTCCTATGATGGGTGGAGCCGCCCAGGAAATATCTACCAAAACCATATCATGATCCGACCAGGTCATTGGGACAATATCTGAATGTTGTGCAGTGGTTGTGAGGTCGTTTGTGACGTATATATAGTCAATAAGTGTAAATGTGTGGTGGGGGTTGGAATAGAAAGTGTATCCAGCTGCACCAGGATGTATTATTCTCCATACATCCTTCAAGTTGTACAGCTCCATTATCTCAGCAAGTTCAGTTAGCCCCCCTTTGTTTTGATTTTTTGTTTCCGGGTTTCCTGGTTTCCAATCCATGCCTGGATCGGCCCATTTGTTGAAATCACCCCCCAGAATGACGTGCCCCGTGGCCTCCAACATTATTGTGGCGATCACTTTCTGAAGGAATGCAATCTGTCCAGTGTTAGGTGCATATACAGTGGCAATAGTCACTTTGACTCTGGCTATTTTCCCCATAATCAGAAGGGTCCGACCTGCCACATCAGACCATGTCTTTTCCACCTCAAATTGGATGTCCTTCTTGAGCAAGATACTAACCCCTCCCTTTCTAAGCGGGCACGAGCCCCAAAACTCCAATCCACCCCGCTTCCCGACAATGCCTCGCTCTTCCCCTTTGGCGAATTTAGTCTCTTGGAGGAGTAGTATTTTCAATGTTGGACCTGTGGAATTCCCTGAGCACTAACGACCTTTTAGTCGGGGCGTTCAGCCCTTTAACATAAATGGACGCAACCCTGAGTGAGTCCCTCACGTTGCGGTTATCAAGGGATGCCATCTTCAGGTGTCTCCGAAGTGTCTTTCACTACCGGCGACCAGACAATTGTTCGATCCTCAGGGCCCACATCAACGTTGGTGTTGCAAATAAATTTGAACAGTGCTTTAACTATTCCAAAATTACTCTTCACCCTTCCCCCTACAATCCCCCAATTCCTGAATCCCTGGTGTTCATCCGAACCCGGGGGTTGGAGACGTACTGTCGCAGACATGGTGGAAAAGTTCTGTCCAGTATCGGACCACCAGGTGGGGACCGTTGCCTCTCGGTCCCGTTCAAGTATACCATCATCACATATCATTGAGCCCCCCAAACCCGTCCCCCACCACCCCCCAACTCCATTTATCTCAATAGTAACATCAAGAGAGGAACACAAAAATATGACTATACGTGTGTTGGGCGACCTCTTCTCCGGATATTCGTCTCCCCCCTTACTTCAGGGGGGGTTGTTACTGCCTGGCACCGTCCTGTTTACAGCAATCTCGCCATTAAGTGCCACGAAGAGCCTGGTCTGACTAACTCTTCTCACAAGATTCTGTGTGTTAGTCCGCCGGGATCGAACGATCCGTTCTCATTTCCCCTGTGCAGGCGTGTTATTCGGACGTCTGTATTTTCTGGATCCTTTTACTCTCTTTCTCCTGGGGCCCTGGAGTTCCCATTGCGGTCCGGGCTGGGTAGCCTCCCCTCCTTTACCCCTCTGGGGGCCGTCCCAAGAAGATCTGCAATACAGTCATTTATCTCTCCTTCGGAACGCAGAACAATTTTCGTGCTGTCGTGCCGAAATGTAAGGGAGAAGGGGTATCCCCACCGGTACCTCGTGCCCCTCTCCTTGAGCCACTTGGTCAGGGGGCTGCAGAGGTGCCTAAGAGCCAGCGTGAGCGATGATAGATCCTGGAAAATGGTGATGGAGGCACCGCCCAATGTAAGTGAGTCCCCAGATCTGGCTCTCAACAGGATCCTATTCCTGTCTTGTTATTGGTGGAATTTTGCAAGAACAGAGCGCGGACCACCGGGGGGCCCGCCTGCCCTGTGGATTTGTTCGGTTTTGGGCTCATCTATCTCTTCGTCCGCCATCAGTGTCTTTATGATGTTATGTATCGTCTCCTTGAGGGAGTCTTCAGTTTCTCCCTCGGATTCTGGGATTCGGAAAAAACGAAGGTTATTCCTTCTTTCCCTATTTTCCAAATCATCAATTTTCAATCGTATGTCCTCTTCCCGTCGTTCAATTTTGCGTAATCTTGTGTCCATTTGAGCTTCGAGGGTATCGATGGACGCCTGATTATTCTCAACACTCTTGAGACTCTCCTCAAAATCGTCCATTCTTTGGGTGATCCTGTCAATCTTGCCTCCTAAGTTGGCTCCCAGAGTTTTTATCTGGGACAGTAATGCCGCGATGTCCCCCTTGGTGGCAGCGGCCTCTGCTCCAATGACTTCTGTTGCCATTGTTATTGTCTGATGAGGGGCCGGGTTGGGTGGGACGTAAGCGTACTTGGCAAGCTTATTTTGTACCTGCATAGATTGATTATCAGTGTAGAGGAGGCACACACTCCTGATTCAGGGGCCCTACCCTCTACACTGTGATGCAGGTGCGCGGAATCAAGGGGAGCTGAGTGCCCTGATCCCAACAGCAGTTTAGTAAAGCTGAGGAGGTGTCTGGATGCTTCACTTCGTGCTCCACAGTCCAGAGAATGCTGCTGAGTTGAGACCAGTGGCGTGTCCAAGGTCTGGAGGCAGTCCCTTCACGGGTCTCGTTGCTGATGTTGGTCGTTACGGTGTAGGGCTAGCAGAGGCGCACCTGAGTCCGTTCAAGGTATTGGGGGAGGCAATTTGCTCTTCCACTGTTGTGTAGGCCTTCCCGGGCTCCCAGGGGTTCTCTGCCTGTGGCCCTTGTGTTTAGAGGAGGCACACGCCCCAACTTGGCCTTAACCTCTATATGATACTGTGGAATCAAGTCGCCAAGGCGCCCCGGATATCCAGCTGTCCCTGGAACTTGGATGCACTCCTCACCAATCTCACTAGTCTTCACTTCTTTGCCCATTCACTGTCTTGTTTGGTGGACTTGTTCACCGTTCTTCTCCCTTCATCCCTTGATGTCGTGATTCAATCAGGAGCCCTGTCTCTAGGGGTGGGTGGGGGAGTCCCTGCGTGGGCGGAAAGGCTTTCTCTTTCCTTGCAGAGTGATCACGGGCATCAATGTTATGCTGGAGGGCGCAGCCTATCCTCTGCAGACATCAAGCAGCGTGGGCGGGTTTCCACGATGGGGGAAGGGGGAAGTTTTCCAGCATAGATATGTAGTATTTTTAAAAAGCCACGATAAGCCTCTATGCAAGGTGCTCCTGGGGTACTCTGTGTGCTATTTTGTATTCGAGGGGGGGAGAGGTAACCTCCTTCCCTTTCCGTGTTGTATAGCTCATCCAGGCACAGCTTCCGCTCAGGTGGTTGGGCAGGCTAGGAGCAGCACGGTGTGCCTGTGCCCCGGTGTCCCACCTGCCCCGTCAGGCAGGAAGTGATAGGCATTGAGGGTCACGGTTTGCGCATATTTCAGGTCTGCCGTTTAATGAGTGGGGGGCAGCTGACACTGTAGCACCCTGGGCGACACCGGGAGCCTGTTCCCCGTCAATCGCAGGGGCCGCGTAGCCTGCGTCCCACTTTCTCTTTCGTTTCCCGTTGCGCAGGCAACTTCAGATGATGTTTTCTTCGGTTTCCCCCGTCCAGTTTTCTTCAGATTTTTTCCCTTGTGGTGGGGGGGGGGGTCTTTCAGCACACACTTCTCAGTTCTGTTCTGTGGGGGGGCCGTGATGTGGGGGCTCAACTCACAATACGGTCCCGTGAAGACGGAGCTCACGCAGGGAAGTAGTTCATCCTGCGCCCCCTGGTGGCCAGTCCGCAGCTAACCTGTTTAACCTATACCTTTGTGATGTGGACAAGCTATAGGACTTAAAAGTCACCTTCCCCGTGAGACTGGGCAGGCTAAGCTTTCATTGGCTTGCGTTCGCGGACGACATATCGTTCGATCAAACTCCATTTGGTCTGCAGGCTAAATTACATCTTTTTGCACAATATGCGCAAAATTTAAATCTCCTCTCTAACGTCAACAAGTGAAGGATTCTTATCTTTAACAACTTAAAACGAAAGTTGTCCTCATACAATTGGTCTATTGATGATGTTTCAATTCAACGCGCACTTTCTGTTCATTACCTGGGATACTCACTGATATTAAATCATTAGTGATGTGGAGAGCCAGTCTAAACTCCAAAGCAAAGCCATTAATTTCTCAAATGAGGATAATCTACAGAAAATTCTGTACATTCTCTATGGGTCCTCTATTTGATTTCTACACATTAAAAGTTGAAGCGATAATCTTGTACATACCAGACGTGTGTTTGGCCAGTATATACCCTTTCCTTGATCAACTCCAAGGAAGAATCTGGAAGCAGTGTTTAAGGTTGCCATATTCTCTTCCGAATGCTGTTTTACGGCACAAATTGGGGCTTGTGTCGCTCTCTGCCATATTCAATTGGAGGCCCTTAAACAACTTTGGTAAAATGAAATCCCACCTTTGAATTCCCTATATGAGGACTTGTTTACATGTTAAAAACAGGACATCCTCCCTGTACGGTTGCATTTGGTGTAAATATAGAAAATATACTCGAAGAAATTGACTCGAACCTTGATGACTTACTAATAAGACCTGCACATGTAAAAAAAAAAAGAAAATGTATGAAGCGGACTGGTGTTGGACTGTGGACTCACTTAGCAATTATGTATGTTACAAAGAGAATGCCGCTTTTGTAACTAGAAGACAACCGCAGCAGTTACATTTGCTACGCTTTCCGTGCGAGAAAGCCTGTGAGACTTATGAGATTCAAGCTCAACCAGATGTTGACATACGAAAAAAACAAATATTGGCACCCCAAGGCAGCTCACCTTGCTGTCGACACGTGTAGGTTGTGTGCCTCTTTTGACCAGGCATAAACTCTAAAGCATTTGGTGATATTCTGCAAACATTTTAGTCAGCACAGAATTGCGATCCTGGGTAAGGAGAACATTTGAGACTCCCTGCCGTATCGGGAATTCCTGCGGGCTTGTTGCATGAGCAGTACTAATCTTAAGTTTACTCTTGCATCAACTCGATTTCTATCCATTATTAATGAGGCACTCCCATCCAAAGCAAACCCTGCTACATCTTAGTAGGGTCCATCTTTCAACCCTTGCGTCATGGAAGGTTATTGTTGAAATTTCTCTCAAAGCAACAGACTTTAGATCATAGAGAATACTTGCAAATCTTACAATAGATTGCTGGTGCTATGCACAGGGAAGCTGATCATGATCCTCTCACTGAATCAGAATTGATGTTACAAAGGGTGCTTTTCCACTTCAATAGTGGTCCCACGCTGCTACTAAGTATTTAACGAAGGGGGGCCCTGTTAACCCATAGGACCATGTGCCTGATAGGAAACTGTGGTTATCTTTATTGTGTTGGACTTTGAAGTTTGTCCTAATCTAATTGCTCAAGTTTGTTGTACTAAAGTCTAAACCCTGCATTATACAATAACTGCTTTGAATGTCTGAAATCAAGATATAATCCAACCTTTGAACCTATATAAAAGTATGGCAAGGCCATAACGGTTACCGGTAGAATGTTAAACAAAAACCCCCCCAAAAAAGTAAAATAAAAATGTAATCAGAAATGGTTGTTTATACGATGTTGAAAATAACTTCACAACAGCTGTGGCACTAAGTGGTTGCAGATTATACTGAAATAATAGATCTGACTTGCACACTAAACATTTTGTGTCCTTGCCATTTCATTTTTTGTTATTTTTGGTATGTGTAATAGGTAGGATGAATGTAATGCAATGTATTAATGTAATGTATTTTTATGTTTTTCCTTTCTAATATATATCCTTGGATGCTTTTAATGATTGCATTGAAGATAAGTTGCTTAGATTTTATTGTGGATCATTGTTTTCCAATTTTTGCTATTTGCACTTGAAGCAACACAATAGTGTGGTCTATACTTTTATTATTTCTCGTTTTTTATGTGAACTATTATTCTATTCAACATTGAATCTGCATTTGTAGTCCTAGTGAAAACTGTGGTATGTTGTGTCTTGAGATTTTCTTGTGATAGTAATGTGTTTAAATTTGTCCAATAATTGTACTTCTGAGGTGAAATGAAATGAACTGAAACGAAATGTTGTAAAAGTTTGTATTATAAACTAAATGCAACAATAAATAAAAACATTTTTTTAAAAGATGGGAGAGTGGGCCAACAAAATTCTTCACATTGTTGGTGACATAGAGGAGGAAGATGAAGATGAATATGTTCCCCCTGAAGTGGAGATCATTGTGGCAGGATGTCCACTAAAAGCATTAGCTGATTCGGGGTCCCCATACACCATCATTTCTTAAAATAAGTACAAAGAAATTTGGGGAGAGAAAGGTCATGTTTTACACAACACTGACATCAGACCACAGGCATATGGTGGCATGAAAATAGACATTGTGGGTTTAGTGTGGGCAGACCTTACCTATGGTGACAGAATCACAAGAGCAAAGATTTTTGTGGCTGTTAAAGAGGATTGTTTATTGGGGTGGCATCACCTAGGCAAATTAGGTATTGAGTTATCCAGGTAAAGAACTACAAGTCAGATCGGTGGGGTTAAACAGGGCAGAGAAATTTGCCAAAGAGATGGGATCCAGATTCAAGACAGTGTTTGTGCATGGTATTGGTAAACTGAAGGGATACTGCCACAAGATTCAATTGTCTACGCATGCAAGACTGTGTGTGCACAAAGTAAGCAATCTTCCTTTGAGAGTTAGAGAGAAGGTGAGAGAAGAATTACGGGGTTTATGTGATCAAAGTATTATTGAGCCCATTGAGAGCCGTTAATGGTTGTGTCATGATGCCTACCCCCGGAGACCCAGACCAGGTCCAGCAACCCCGGAAGCAGGCATCAAGTTATTTTGAGCAAGCCCAAAAACCCCTGCTAGGGGCTGTTTGGGTGCGGTTCTGGCGCCTATGGCGCCAGGCTCATATGGAGAGTCAGTCCTGGCGCCAGGCTCATAGAGTAGAACTTACCTGATGCAGACCATGCTGCAAGCTTACATGATGCAGATTACATGACCATGCTGCAAGAGCTCCAAGCCAAATGAGGCTTGGAAGGGACTATTTTACCTAGGGACTATTTTTTACTCGGGTGGGGCTGGGGAGGAATACTTACCTGGGACTACTTTGGAGGCTATTTAAACCACGCCTGAAGAGCAGCACATGCTTCACGTTATTCTGCATCCAGCAGCGTAATGCTCACCGTGCCTGCACGCCCGCCTCGAGTTTGGAGCTCCTAGAAAAAGGGAGAAAGAAGGAGAAAAGGTTAGAACAAGAGCAATACCTTTGATCCTTACCTGAATTCCCGATCCATCGCGCCTTCGAGCTGGAAGAAAGAAGTTATTTTATGCGCGTTACCTCGCCTGCTGCAGCGACGCGCTGAACTCACCGGCCTTCGCAGTATCTTCACATTCCACTGCATCCTCCTGCATGTTCCTACCGCATTCCGGCACCTAAGGAGAAGACAAGAACAGCAAGGTGAGCCAAGGGAATACACAGAGGAATATTAGTTACCCCCCCATAGATTTACCTGATTTTACCACCGGTGGTACTATTCCTCTTCACGGGTCGGTGCAGCTTCCACTGCATCTTTGCCGAACCCCGGCCCCTAAGGGGAAACAAAAGGACAGCAAGGTGAAACAAAGGGACTATCAAGGGGAACCCTCTTCACCACAATAGACTTACCTGATTTTACCGCCCGAGGTATTATTCCCCGAGACTTCATTTTTCTCTCAGCGCCTGAATAAGGGAGAAAGCAACAGGTTACATATTGACATTATTTTATCGAACTGTGTTGGAAAATAAAAATCCTTACCAGAATATTACCGATTGCCACAAGGAACTCTTCACTAGGGTCAAGCTGCAACTTGCAAGGAATCGGACAAGAGTGAAAGTCAGGCATTTGAACTCTTACGAACTACATACTTTTCAGAGTCAATATTGTTCTGGAACTCACCAATTCCTTCGAGCCAGTGAAGCAACTGGTTATCAACGCGTCCCTGCACTCAATGCAGGATGGAGAGCTCATCTTTTCAAACCACCAGAAGAATATTCCTATGGGCCAAGCAAACAAAGCTAGGTGGGCCAGTCCAGTCCGTCATCTCGGCCCTACGCGTCACATTGGTGGAGACCGCAGCTGTCCAGTTCAGATCGACGCCTCTGTGGGAGCCAGGTGAGCGTAACAGGTTGTCCCCATTGTAGTCACCCAACGATCCGATGGGCGGATTAGATTGTGTCGACCTGAGGGATCTCAGTAGCTCGATTTGGGTAAATAGACACCCGTTGCCCAAGATCAGTGAGGTGCTCATGACTATGGAAAAGGCTGAATGGTATAGTACCCTGGATCTTTCTTCTGCATATTATCAAGTAGATCTACACCCCTCATCACGTGCCTTACCGGCTTTCATCACCTGATGGGCGCTTAGCAGTTCAAAATGATGCCATCTGGTTTGACATCGGTATCTGCCGTCTTCCAAAAAGTTATGGAAGATTTGTTGGGGGATGTACCTGGTGTGCAATGTTTCCATGGCAATGTTCTGATTGGTGCCAAAAATGGTGTGAACATGATGCCAGGGTGTACAAAGTGTTACAGAGATTGGAAAAGACAGGGTGGACTGTCAAGATAGCCAAGTGCCAGTTCAAAGTGCACCAGGTATCTTATTTGGGCCACAGGCTAACAAAGGTGGTAATGGTACCACAACCGGAAATAGTGGATGCCATTGCGAAAGTGAAATCGTCTTCCAACAAAGATGAGTTAAAATCATTCTTAGGTCTAATAGAATTATATTCCAAGTTTGTGGAGAATCTTGCTGTAAAAAGTCAACCATTACGTGTTTTGTTGAAGGAAAGGAAAGAGTTCAGTTGTGGCAAGGCAGAAGAGGGGGCATTTAAGGGAATTAAAGAAGAAATTGCTAATCCTCCCATCATGTATAGGTTCGATCCACTGAAACTATTGTATCGATGGATGAATGCGTTTCTGGTATCAGAGCTCTGTTGAGTCAAATTAGGAATGGCAAGGAAGTACCTGCGGCTTTTGCATCCAGAACATTATCAGATACAGAATTGCGATATTCTACAATCGAATGGGAAAGCCTTGCATGTTATTGGGCTTCTTTATACTTCAAGACATATATTTAGGGCATACGTTACAAGGTCAGAAGCGATCATAAGCCCTTGGCTCATTTGTTTACCACGAAGGGTTCGGGGTTGGCGACTCCCAGGATTGTCAGGTGGTTAGCAGCCCTACAGAGTTACAATTTCACTGTAGAATACGTTCCTGGTAAATGTAACCCAGTAACTGATTGTCTTTCAAGGGCTCTTGAGGGTGTAGAACCAGCTGAAGATATATCTGATGAGTGGATAGCTCAAATTAAGAGTACCGTGGGCAATGTTTTTTCAATGTTTTTTCAAAAACATTTTGGGTGGACCCAGTGAATGAGGATCCCGAGATGAGATCAGCTGTGGTGTAAATGGAGCAAGGTTGGAAGTCGGCTGAATCCACAAAATCTCCTTAGCATAAATTTAAAGATGAATTGAGTAGTTCTGAATGGGGCCTAACCCAGGGTGAGAGGATGGTACCTTTGTTTTCATTACAAAGCGAATTGACCAAGTTTAACAAAAAGGAGACTAAGGTCTACATTTTGGTGGCCAGGCATGGATGCCATGGTAGACGTGGAAGCGGGGCTTTGCATTCCATGTTTAGTAAGCGACAAATCCATTAGAACCCAGAAGGTGGAAACAGGCAGTGTGTAACTCCCTGATAGAGCCTGGGAGAAGATAGCCATTGATTTTATGGGCCCTATGTCTATGCTTGGGCGAGAGAACAGGTTTGCCATAGTTGTGGTTGACTATGCCTTGAGATGGTTCGAGGTGGAGTTTGTAGATTGTGTCTCAACATGCGTTGTCATTGATGATTTAGGAAAACTGTTTGCGCTGGAAGGGTACCCCAAGATAATTATATCTGACAATGCGTTCAGTTAGTGTCTAATGAAATGAGGCAGTATTTAGAACAACATGGCATAAAGAATCACTGCACAGCCTTATACATCCTGAGAGCAAACGGGTTGGTTGAACGCACCAACCGCATAATCAAGGATTCTGTACGGTTGTCTAGGGCAAATGGGATGGACTGGAAAAAGGTATACGTGAAATGTGGATGGCACATCGGGATACTCCTCATGTATTGACAGAAATGTCACTGTTTCAAATGATGAGAGGAAGGTCTATGCGCTCTGATTCATATCCAGATTGGGTAATGGATCAAAGTGAGGGGGAGAAGCACAAGTGCTCGAGAAGGGTGCAAGTAGTGAATGTGGGAGATGTTGTAAGGACCAAAAAACCTTTCTGTGTTTCTAAAGGGTACACACAATACTATGATCCAATATTAGTCACGAAAATGGGTGAGAGCCATGTGGTAACCAGCGTTGGCAAACGCTGGAGCATGAATCGTGGGGCGGTGGTGAGACACCCTGATGTGAGAGAATGGCTCAAGGAAAGTGCAAGTTACAACAATGTAGAGGATGATTGGTATAAGGAAGGGCCATTTCAGGATTATCTTAAGTACAATGAGGATGTTGATGGTAACTGGAGTACAGAAGAACAGGGACATACCTTGAATGGGTCACCGGGTCGTGGGTTCCAACCTACTGTATTGGAAAAGGATGGAAGCAGTAGGGACGGGCAAGCTGAAGGGAATGGTACAACACGCCATAAGAGGAAAAGATCTGCTAAATTTGACTTTGAATTATACAAGTAATCCTTGTACTGTACATTGATAGTTTTTTCCTTCCTATTGCATTTATATTCATTGCTCCCCATTAGAGGGAACGTATGTTGTATCCATGTAGCATATGTCCTTGGTGCGCGAGATGGAATCTCCTTCCTGGTCTCGCCTTGCGCACTGAGGCTATGACGTAGGCATGCCTTCGTCACCAACTGTCATTTGGTGTTTTGTTCTGCAACCGCCTGATTGGGGATTATATTTGCGTATACTTCTTCGTGATACTAATAAATACACTTACTTCATAATTCTTACCTCTTGGATTACTTCACTGGGCTTCCTCCAGTGTACTGGAGCAGCCTGTGGATTGCCCACTGTCTTGCTGGCACTGCAACCCTCACTCAGACTCTCCGCATCCCCCTGCTCTTGCAGATGGCAGCTGCCATTTTTGAGAAGCAAGCACCAGACTTCCAACCACCTCCTGAATCAGCCCTGCATCGCCTCAAAGCCCCCCCACACACGTACGAGCTCCAGACACATTCCGGTGCTCAGTAGTTCGCTTCGAAAACAATATCCACCACGTTTTGGGCACATCATTACAGGATCTAGCAGGAGTTCACAGAGAGTGCTGCTCACTGCATGGCTGCCGGCCATGCCCCCCTCAAACTCCTTTTAATTATGAAGTGTTGATAGTCAATGCACCCATCAACCCCAATGAGCAGGTGTGAGCTGTACTGTAACCCCAAATATGCCGACACTATGTGGAGCAGCTATGGGTGGCGGGAGCAATATATTTTTTTTTTTATAAATTAAGCACTGGCCTCAGAGGTCCATTGGCCCTGTTGTTTCCACTCAGCCATGCCTCTTATACATCCCCACAGCCTTCTACTCCCTTTGTGTTCCCAAGAACGCTGCAGAGGGTCTCAAGCTGGCTGTGGCTCCTCCGGTCTTCTCTGTGCACACTCAGTCACTCATGCCCCTCTTCTCCTGTAGCCGCCATGATATGAAGAGGCTCTGCTATTATCAGTGCTTGCAGAGGCAGGACTGGGCCAAGTGAGATTTAGACACATGCTGTTCCTCTGGTGCCCTCAAGCCTTGACACTCACCTTACAAGCCCTGACTTGCCTCCCAGGAATTCAAAGTATTCTATATCAAGGGCAAAGTCTAAAAGAGCAGGCGAACAGTGTAAGATGAACCCCAGTACATAACAACCAGCAACCCTGAATCACCAACTTGCATATCATTTAGCAACCAAAATTCAGTCCACTGAAAACAAATTCTTTCCTCCTACTAATCACCCTTCTCAACATATTCTAGGATGAGTATGAATATATAAACAAACCCAAAACTTAGTGCTAGATAGTGGTAGAAAAAAGCACATTATCTCCCAAACAATTTTTTTTTTACCAGCACTGTGATGAATGGATAGCGCAGAATGCTTTTGAAAATTAAACGGTTCAATTAACCTTCTGGTACGTAAAGGCTGGAAGGTACTGGAAGTTTGACCTGCTTACAAAACATGCCTGATCTCCCCTTGTTACATAAAACATTTCAGAGGGCACTCTAAATGAACAAAGCAGGAAAAGTACCAACTTCGCATCAAAGCTAGACATTTGTAAAGTGGCATATAGAAGGCTATAGAGGGACTAAACAACTATGCAGAAAATCCACCTCTGTTTGAACTACGCTCTACCTGCACCCTTGCCCCTGGATCAGGCTCCACGTAGTGCCTACTGCCACACCTCTCTGGGCAAATCAACAGTACCCTTGAACCTGATAGTGGGCATAAAGTACCAGAACCAGACATTACTAAGACATGTTACTTGCATGACGGTACTAACCAAACATTCACTTGGATCCTCTGTTTAGGCTTGGATATTAATGACTTTAAAGAAGCGATGAAGAGGATATTGGGAAATGTGGAGGATCAAGTGCTGGACATCATTTTTAAGAAGGTTGATTCAGAGAGTCATGGATCTGTGGACTGGGTGAGGTTCATGATACTTGCTTCTTCACACATGTACAAAAATTGCTATTTCTACTGGTGCATATGTGGATTAAGAGGTCATAGGTGAAGGCTTTTCGTTCATTTTTGTGCTATTTGATTTTGTCTGTATGCTTATGGCCTGGGCCTGCCTTTCAAAGAATCAACATTAACAAATGTATCAAAAAATGCATGGTCTTTTATAACAATACAAACATATATAACTCGTGTTTCTCTTAATATTTTTTCTGTATCCTTAAAACAGGCCAAATACCTGAACTATTTGTTGAAAGAATATAAAGGAAAGGCTCGCATGCACAAGCCGGCAACACTCTTAATGTTTCCAAAGCCAATGCAAGTGATCCCAGTGTAAGAACATATTGAATTATTCTTTTGATATTTCAAGCACAGTGGGTTATATTTCATAGATAACTAATGAATCCAGACCTCTTGTTCATTTTGTTTAACATTCATTTCTTAATGCATTGTATCGTCTATTTTTAAACTGAGGATTACTTATACATAGCAGTCGCAAAACAGTTCTCACAACAACTTATTGGTACCAATATTTGCAAGCAACATATTAGGTTAGCTGCCTTTGGTTCTCCCACCCAAGTTACCCAAATTAGTCCCCACAGCTGAACCTGACCATCACAGGACCTATTCGCAGATCAAGTTTCCTCCTCTAAATATTTGATCCTGAGCAAAAACCAACCTGAAACCTTGTCATATGTTTTCCAGTCTTTGTTGAGGCACCTGGCTCCCCATATGCCTCTTTCCTTTCATTGCACATGCCCTTAATATCTTGTGGGAGGTGCATTTGTATTCCCATCAATCTGGTGAAATGAAGGCTGTGTCAGCATGCAGAGACATGCTAATGCAGCACGTGATGTTGGCAAGACTGACATTGCTCACAATGCAAGAAGAAGCATTCTGCATAAGGTTTCCACCTCCAATCTCAAGTGTCTGGATCAACTAGGACATGCTGGACCCATGCTGGAAGAGGCAAAATAGACAAGACTATACTAGAACCCCATCTCAAACTTTCATGAAATAGTCTACAGAGGATTTTTGACAGAGCCACAGGCCATTGGTAGACCACAAAAGATCAAAATTACAATGGTCATGCTTCTTATCAGTTGTTTCCTGTCAGAGGTTCGCTCATAAACTATCTGCGCTTCCAGTTGTCTTGGTTTCTCTGCCACTGTTCCCAAATGACCCCCAATGCACAAAGCTAACTCTGCTAACATAATATATAGGCTCTCCCTTTCCCTCAATGCCAAAAGATGGATGCATCAATTGATACTCCTTTCCGTTGCCAAATTCTCCTATATTAAATTCCTCAGTTGTACCGTGTTGAATTGAGAATCTGCTGCTGAACACTGAAATGAAATTCATGAGCTCATCATAAATCGTAACTTTGACTGTCTATTCCCTGATGTAATATCAATTCTGCCATAGATTTCCAAATCCTCCCTTTCTCTGCACACTAACGTTTACACAAAGGTTGTTGCACACCGCTGACCAAAGGGCATTGGGTAAAGGGTTTCATGCCTGAATCCCCATACATGTAAATAAAGACAAACTAAACAGCAACACTAAGTTTTCCTCTTTGCCTCCAAAGAATGCTTTGCCACCTTCTTGCTAGTTTATTCTTGCTAGTTTACCATCCCTCACTTGCATGCTCCCCTTTCCTGGAATCACCTTCACGATATACTTCTTTACTCTCCAACCGTAGAACATTTTCTCTAGAACACTTCAAAATATGTTTTCATAACATATGAGAATCTTTTGTGACTGGGTTTTGGTCTTCTCGTCAGATGGTGGCTGACCACTTCTGGATGACCCATCTCTTTTTCTTGGATCACTCAGCAGAAAATTTATACATAAGACAATGAGGACTTAATTCCTAACTTATCATATTGCATGGGATTAAGGGGACTGGTCGTTCTAAGTGTTTTCAGGTTAGTCACACCAGGTCTTCTCCCTATCAGGACTGCCTCCTGTTGCAGACATTGTTAATTGTTAAATTGGAGCTGCTAGAAGAGGTCCTTTCAGAAAGAACCATCTCCAGTCATCAATATGCAGACAACACACAGCTTCAACCGTTTTGGTGTTTTATCTCAGCCAGACATCCACCACCTTAGGATCTGCTGCTCCAGTGATTGAGGCGTGGATGATAAAAACCAACCTTAAAGTTATCCCCTCTAGAACAGATTTTATTTTTCCTGGGCAGGTTAAAACCTCAGATTTTTCCATTCAAACTAGCCTGCCATGACTTTCTACTTTTACTAAAGGCAGCATTGTCACATAAATTGTTCATTTTCCTCAATTCCTAGAATTCTTACATAACTTCAACTTCTTTTATGCTCACGTAGCTAACAAAACACAAGCAGCTCATTATTAGCGCTCTCTTCTTTGGCATATTCAGCAATTTCTTCCTCCTCCCACCCTCAGATCTGTTGTCCAATTCCTCATTATATGCCATATTGATGGAGGCAACTCACTGTTTACGCTATGTAAATCCACTCTTCTCTCAGTAGAAGTTGTTTTGTATTGTGCAGCCTCATGAAATACTGGAATATTTCATAACATCTCCCCATCTTTTGAAAACTATGCTGGCTCCTGCTAGAAGTCAGCATTACATTTAAAATGTGTTGTGTGGTTTTGAAAGCTTTTGGTTTTACCCAACTTGCTCAATTAGCCGAAAGGTTCTCCCTTCCTGGAGCATTGTATGTTTACATATATTAAGGGGTCGATTCATGGAAATAATGTGCGCCGAAAATTCCCGCGCAGAGGTGCCAAAATGTGCGAATCGCAGTAAAAGTGCGAAAATCGCAGGGCAAGTGCGAAAATCGCAGGGAAACCAGCGCACATCGATTCAGGGAAGTCCGTGCGCGAGAAAAACATTGGATGGGCGCACATCACAAAAGTAGGCGGAACACAGGGCGTAACACTCAGAATGGGGAACAACGTGTGAAAATATGGGCGTCACGGGGGAAGTACAGGAGGCAAGTGCGCGGAATGCCCACACGCTCGCCTACAACCCGTATTCATGGAATCGAATAGGGCAAACCAGCGCACGGTCAAAGAGGCGCACAGGGCAAAACAAGTACGCCACAAGAAAGCAGGCGGTAGCGCCCCTGCGCCTGAAAAAAATGTGCGCCAAAATGTGCGCTAACAAAAAGCACCCATATACAGCCATGATGAATGGGCCATACAGTGGCCCTCTAGGACAAATGAGGTGCACAGGGGTACCAACAAACACGGACACCCACTGTGTGAAAAATAGCGTGTGCGTGTGTTCCTGGGTGCACGGGAAGTTCCACACGCGATTGGCCTGGGTACGTGTACTTCGGGGTGCGCGGGAAGTTCCACACGCGATTAGCCTGGGTACGTGTACTACGGGGTGCGTGGGAAGTTCCACACGCGATTAGCCTGGGTACGTGTGTTTCGGGGTGCGCGGGAAGTTCCACACGCGATTGGCCTGGGTACGTGTACTTCGGGGTGCGCGGGAAGTTCCACACGCGATTAGCCTGGGTACGTGTACTACGGGCTGTGCGGGACGTTCCACATGCGATTAGCCTGGGTACATGTGTTTCGGAGTGCGCGGGAAGCTCCACACGCGATTGGCCTGGGTACGTGTACTTCGGGGTGCGCGGGAAGTTCCACACGCGATTGTCCTGGGTACGTGTACTTCGGGATGCGCGTGAAGTTCCACACGTGATTGTCCTGGGTACATGTACTTCGGGTGCGCGGGAAGTTCCACACGCGATTGGCCTGGGTACGTGTATTCCGAGGTGCGCGGGAAGATTCACACGCGATTTCAGCAGGGTACGTGTATTTCGGTGGTGCCGGGGAAAGCTACACGTGATTTGGCCATGTGGGTCCTCCCAGGTGTTCCCTCTACACCCTCCACGGCCCCTGCAGGCAGCCCACACCACAGGGGACTACCCTGCACCCCTGCTCATGTCCCACAGGCAACCCATCCACCATGGCCATGCCCACCAGCCAACCCACATGTCACCTTGCACTACTGATCACCAACACATGTCTCGCAGCACCCCCACCCCCCAGCAGTGCAGGGGCACCCTCCACCAGGCCCCCAAACATGTCTACCACCAACCCCACCACCCAGCAGTGCAGGGGCACCCTCCACCAGGCGCCCACTCATGTCTCCCACCACCCCCACCCCCCAGCAGTGCAGGGGCAGCCTCCACCAGTCCCCCACTCATGTCCCCCTGCACCTCCACCCCCCAGCAGTGCAGGGGCAGCCTCCACCAGGCCCCCACTCATGTCTCCCACCACCCCCACCCCCCAGCAGTGCAGGGACAGCCTCCACCAGGCCCCCACTCATGTCTACCATTGCCCCCACCCCCCAGCCACCAGGGACAGCCTCCACCAGGCCCCCACTCATGTCTCCCACCACCCCCACCCCCCAGCCACCAGGGGCACCCTCCATCAGGCCCCCACTCATGTCTCCCACCACTCCCACCCCCCAGCAGTGCAGGGGCACCCTCCACCAGGACCCCACACATGTCCCCCTGCACCCCCACCCCCCAGCCACCAGGGGCAGCCTCCACCAGGCCCCCACTCATGTCTCCCATCACCCCCACCCCCCAGCAGTGCAGGGGCAGCCTCCACCTGGTCCCCACACATGTCCAACTCATGTCTCCCTGCACCCCCACCCCCCAGCCACCAGGGGCAGCCTCCACCAGGCCCCCACCCATGTCTCCCATCACCCCCACCACCCCAGCAGTGCAGGGGCAGCCTCCACCATGCCCCCACTCATGTCTCCCATCACCCCCACCCCCCAGCAGTGCAGGGGCAGCCTCCACCAGGCCCCCACTCATATCTCCCATCACCCCCACCCCCAGCAGTGCAGGGGCAGCCTCCACCAGGCCCCCACTCATGTCCAACTCATGTCTCCCTGCACCCCCACCCCCCAGCCACCAGGGGCAGCCTCCACCAGGCCCCCACTCATGTCTCCCACCACCCCCACCCCCCAGCCACCAGGGGCAGCCTCCACCAGGCCCCCACTCATGTCTCCCACCACCCCCACCCCCCAGCCACCAGGGGCAGCCTCCACCAGGCCCCCACTCATGTCTCCCACCACCCCCACCCCCCAGCCACCAGGGGCAGCCTCCACCAGGCCCCCACTCATGTCTCCCACCACCCCCAGCCACCAGGGGCAGCCTCCACCATGCCCCACTCATGTCTCCCATCACCCCCACCCCCCAGCAGTGCAGGGGCAGCCTCCACCAGGCCCCCACTCATGTCCCCTATCACTCCCACCCCCCAGCAGTGCAGGGGCAGCCTCCACCAGGCCCCCACTCATGTCCCCCACCACCCCCACCCCCCAGCCACCAGGGGCAGCCTCCACCAGGCCCCCACTCATGTCTCCCATCACCCCCACCCCCCAGCAGTGCAGGGGCAGCCTCCACCAGGCCCCCACTCATGTCCAACTCATGTCTCCCTGCACCCCCACCCCCCAGGGGCAGCCTCCACCAGGCCCCTACTCATTTCCAACTCATGTCTCCCTGCACCCCCACCCCCCAGCCACCAGGGGCAGCCTCCACCAGGCCCCCACTCATGTCTCCCATCACCCCCACCCCACAGCCACCAGGGGCAGCCTCCATCAGGCCCCCACTCATGTCTCCCACCACCCCCACCCCCCAGCCACCAGAGGCAGCCTCCACCAGGCCCCCACTCATGTCTCCCGCCACCCCCCCCCCAGACACCAGGGGCAGCCTCCACCAGGCCCCCACTCATGTCTCCCATCACCCCCACCCTCCAGCAGTGCAGGGGCAGCCTCCACCAGGCCCCCACCATGTCCAACTCATGTCTCCCTGCACCCCCACCCCCCAGCGGCAGCCTCCCCCAGGCCCCCACTCATGTCTCCCACCACCCCCACCCCCCAGGGGCAGCCTCCACCAGGCCCCTACTCATGTCCAACTCATGTCTCCCTGCACCCCCACCCCCCAGCCACCAGGGGCAGCCTCCACCAGGCCCCCACTCATGTCTCCCATCACCCCCACCCCACAGCCACCAGGGGCAGCCTCCATCAGGCCCCCACTCATGTCTCCCATCACCCCCACCCCACAGCCACCAGGGGCACCCTCCACCAGGTCCCCACTCATGTCTCCCACCACCCCCACCCCCCAGCAGTGCAGGGGCACCCTCCACCAGGACCCCACACATGTCCCCCTGCACCCCCACCCCCCGGCAGTGCAGGGGCAGCCTCCACCAGGCCCCCACTCATGTTTCCCACTACCCCCACCGCCCAGCAGTGCAGGGGCAGCCTCCACCAGGCCCCCACTCATGTCTACCATTACCCCCAGCCACCAGGGGCAGCCTCCACCAGGCCCCCACTCATGTCTCCCACCACCCCCACCCCCCAGCAGTGCAGGGGCAACCTCCATCAGGACCCCACACATGTCCCCCTGCACCCCCACCCCCCAGCAGTGCAGGGGCAGCCTCCACCAGGCCCCCATTCATGTCTCCCACCACCCCCACCCCCCAGCAGTGCAGGGGCAGCCTCCACCAGGCCCCCACTCATGTCTACCATTACCCCCACCCCCCAGCCACCAGGGGCAGCCTCCACCAGGCCCCCACTCATGTCTCCCAAAATCCTCCATCCCCCAGCCACCAGGGGCAGCCTCCACCAGGCCCCCACTCATGTCTCCCATCACCCCACCCCCCAGCCACCAGGGGCACCCTCCACCAGGCCCCCACTCAGCCAACATGTCAACACAATCTAGATCCCTGGCCCTTATGGTCAGCCTCCAAATGCCAAACACCCACCTGAATATTGCATCCACCCACTTAGAAATGGCAAAAACATGATATAACCACAATTGCAAGTTTGGAAAATGAACACATGTCCCTCACATACACCCAATGGGTGTCAGTGAATGTCAAAACACATACCATGATATGCATGAAACCAATGAGATGATACTACACATTGAAGTTTGAAGAAAAATATGTATTAAACGCAACATAAATTGAACCAAAAATAAACAAACAATAATGGAAATTATTTTAAAAAAAACAAGCAGGTACATGAAATAATGCAAAACCACAAATCATAATGCAAACGAAAGGTGTCCAAAGTCACAGTCCACAAAAGTAAATCCAATGGAAAATTAAAATCGAAAACCATTGCTCCATGGGGAAATCATAAAAAAAAATGAAAATCCAAAAGTCAACTATATACAGATAAACAATCCAGGGTCCATGATCCCAACCGAAGAAATGAAACCTATCTAATAACACTACCTAAAAAAAAAAGAATATATACAAAATTGTGGCCCATTGTCCAAAAGGTCCAAAAAAAATGCTAAACCAAAGGAAACCTAACACTAACTACAGAACTATTTACAAGGGCAGCGGGCTAGTCCGACGGCTCACTTCGGGATGTTCCAGGCAAGGGCATCATCGAACTCCTGCTCAATGTCCCGGAGGCGCTCCTCCTCCATGGCCCTGAGGGTCCGCAGGGCCGTCCACATGTTCCCCCCAAACTCCCTGTGGATTGCCTCGAGGCACTCGGCCCGCCTCAGGGCCCTCCGCTTGGAGTTCTCCGCCCTGACCATCGTGAGCCATGCCTCTTCCGCCCGCTGCCACTCTGCATCTATGGCGTGGCCCAACCGCTGCCACACGGAAGACACTTCCCATCCTGGGTCCTCCTGCCCTCCGGCCGATGCCTGCCCCTCCGATGTCGAAGGCCCCGAGCCATCATGGCTCCCACCACGTTGCTGCTGCGCCTCTGTCCGTGCACTGCCTCCTGCTGCCTGCACATCCTCCGCTGGCTGGGGTGCAGTCGTTGATGTGGCCACCCCTGCTGGACGTCCGACTCCCGACTGTGGCAGGGATGCCTCTTCCACCAGCCTGGCCGCACCGTCAGATGCAGCTCCACAGGGCACCCAGGTGACTGATGGGTGGGAAGATGGCACGGAGGACGACTGGCGCATAGGGGGTTCAGTTGAGGAGGGGGAAATCAAACGGAGGAATCCGGCCTGGGTGACCTGTCCAAGTAGGCCGACGCGGTCAACGAGCCATTCGAGATGACGTGCAGTCTCCTCATGAAAAGACTGCAAGTCACCTCGCATGGCCCGTTGACGCAACGCCACACCTGTCAGGACAGGCTCAACCCGGACCCGGATAGCCACGTCCGCAGGCATAAGAAGGACAGTTGTCATGAGCTCATCCCCTGCCTGAAAATGGGTCTGGACGTAGGTATCCCTGCTGGTGCAAGATGATGCAGTGACAGGATCAGGGACAGGATTGCACACAAGCACCTCCGCGGCGACCTGTGCTGCCTCCTGTCCCTGGTCCTGCACTGCACCACTAGCACCAGTGGAATCCCCACCTCCAGACCCCGTCTCTGTTGCTTGCACGGCCTCCTCCTCCACTAAACCCCCCACCAACCTGGATGACTCCGTGCCATCTTCCCCCGTTGGGCCCTGTGGGGTCCCAGCTGCCCCTTCTGCTGCTGAGGAGTCCAACTCCGACCTCCGCCTCTTGGACCTCCCCCCGGCAGCTGTGGCCTGGGACGCGGCACCGGACTCCTCACTCCCCGACGAGATCACAACCTGGGAGGGGAGCCAGGCCTTGCGTCTCCGGCTGGCGGTGCAATCCCCGCCGCTGTGCTCCACAGCACCTTCTCCGCCCTCTCCATCAGTTGACGCTGCAGACAGGGAGAAATAAAACACAGGCATCAGGGCACTGTACAATGGACACATACACACATGACAGTTGCACATGAGTGGCATTGGCAAACCTCAGACATGGCATCACAATTGGAAACACACATGTCATTTCTACATGCACACATGAGCCATACCACAGCCACATCGCAACTGCCAGCACCATCCATACACATACAACAGCATGAGCAGGCAAAGGTGAGCCAGACATCACATGCAACACAGGGAGTGCACTACACATGCACGCACACCACCACACTTGCATACATGTGTACACCTTAGCCAACTGTCGCAGTGTTCCGATGGGCATCCATGTCACATCTGCCAATCAGGCTTCCACATCCCGCTGTCACATGCATCCATGTTGCATCACTGTTGCACCCTTGTCAAATACACACACATGCACATGTACACAGTGCTGATACATGCAGATGAAAACAACATACATGCGTGACATCACAAACATGCCTACTTACATACACATTCATACAAACGTGTGCCCACACAACTGCATTTGGCATGCACGCCTACACACACAAGCACCATCCATGTCTCACACATGACAGCGCTCGCATGTGTTAGCCTCACGGTCCTGTACACCCCCACCCATACTCGGCCCCATACAAACAGATGTGCAACCGGCACACTACTGGCACATCACCACACGCACAGCTTACAATCATGATGCATGTACACTTACCGCTCGACTCCAGACGGGTCTGCCTCTCAAGGACCTGGACGTGGAGCTCTGGGGATATGCGTTCCAGGACCCTCATCTGATCTTCCGACAAGTAGCCCCGGGGTCCCTTAGCATCCGCTGCCTTCAAGAGGCGCCGGGCCTTGTTCAGGGTCCTGGACCTGAAGTCCTCCCAGCGCTTCTTGACATGTTGGAAGTCGCGGACTGCCACCCCCTCCGCGTTGATGGCAGTCACGATGTCCGTCCAGATCCGAGTCCGTCCTTCCTTGTCGGCGCGCACCCTTCCGTAGAGGGCATCATACTGCCCCAGGACTTGCTCCACCAGGACACCAACTTCCCTGGCACTGAAGCTGGTGCCCCTCTGCCTCTCTGGCCGGGGGTTGTCAGTGGTGCCAGATGTTGCAGTGCCCGACATGACAACCCCAGAGTCAGGAGTGGGTGGGCAACTGGGTCTTGCGGCTGGGCTGTGGAGCGATGGAATCCCAGTCGGGAGTCTTCGGTTCCAGCAGGGGTGGTCACAGCAACAGCACCCATGGCTGATGTGCAGGCAGCAAATGGCAGGGCATGTGGACAGCAGGCAGTCAGGCAGCAGCAGATGGCAGGTGGGAGCCTGCTCAGGGCTCTGGGGGGGCAGTAAATCGGCTTTCTGGGCAGGAGCGTGGTCTTCCGTGCGCTTACGCGTGGCCAGCTTGATACGGAGTGATTTAGCACGTGAAAAGTCCTGCACGTCTGCGTGTATTCGAGGAAAGGCCCTTAGCGCATAAGCGCGTCTGCATGCATACGCGATTTCATTGGCCCAAAGGCCCCCATGCGCAGCTGTGACGTCACGCGCATGGCCGTAGAGAATGGCGCGTGTAAAAAAAAAGAGATACACGTCCGAGTGTCAAAGCGTGTAATTGGTGGAAATGGCCTCATCGCGTATGCGCATCTGTGACGTGTGTATAAAAGGTACGTGTAGAACGCCATTTCCTTGTATGTGCTTTTCGTGGAGAGCGAGTGGGTGAAATTTGTACTTCTTGTCGGTTCACACGCGATTTACTTCACAGCGTTTCCAGTTCATACTCCCTGTTACCTCTGACAGCTTTTTCTCTTTTCCACTTTTTCCTGGGCCTGTTTCCTCAAACAGCGTTCCCTTCTACTGTTGTCCTGTCTCCTCAGACAGGGTACAATTCTTCTTTTGGCGGGGGTGTTGCCAACGCGCACACGCGCATATTTTTCACGCTTTTGTTCCTGGCAGACGGTGAGTCGCGCACGTATTTAACATCTGTGCTTGCCCCGTGTGTCGCATACCCCTTCAGAGGTCATTCTAGGCTGCGTGTGACACGCATACGTTCATTCTTGTGTTTCTGGGTGCCACAGCGTAGTGCAGGTTTATTTTTCCACGCACGTGGTCTAGGAGGGGTTGCGTGCACCTTACTTCCCTTTTTTGGGTTGCCTGTGCGTTGCGTGACCCGTCATCTTTCCCCAGGGGTGACATACAGCCTTGCTAGAGCACTAGGATACGATTACCATCTGGTACCCAACCCCTTTGACCCCCAATTGCCCAGGACAATAGTTCACATCGACTCCCATACGCACAATAACATCAGTGCCGTGGCTGGGAGGCGAACAAGCCGTAAGGGTGGCAAAGGTGGCCGAGCCTCAAGTGGTGGCCGTGGTGGATCTGGTAGGGGACGTGGTCGTGACTTGCAGGGTGCCCCTAGCCCCCCATGTGTGGAGGAGCAGTCAGGGACACCCATGCCCCCCCCCCGGTTGAGGTTAACGTGGCTGACACCATCCATGCTCAGCCCTTGTTGGACCAGCCCACTGTGGAACCAGACCTGGCACAGGGTGACTCCATGGCTGACTTCCAGGTCAGAAGGTCTAGGCCACGTGCGCCGGTGAACGTTGATGTCATCAGGCCAAGTGCATCAGGGGCAGCTAGGTCATCTGCTGCCCCGCGTAGGCAGGCTGGGGAGGCTGCAGGGGCAGCTGCGGCTCCATCCACCCCACCTCTCACACACCCAGCCAGGACAGTGTCGGTCCAAGTCCATCATGCTGACATTCCCCCTGACACCATCACACTTGAGCTAATGCCTGCACCAACTCCCATGCTGAGTGTGCAATCCCACACTCCTAGTACAGAGTCCACCGGGGCTCCTGCCCCTAGTGTCCAGAGCGGCGTAGGACACTCAGGATCCCCACCACCTTCCAAGCGGAAGAGGAAGAGTGCTCGTCCAGTAGAGGCTGTTGCCCCAGACACGGCTACACAGTCCAGCCCGTCAAGGAAGCCCAGCTTCAATGAGGCCGAACTGAATGCACTTGTAGAGTATGTGTCCGCACATGACCGCGAAATGGTGATTGTTGCAGGATCCAAGACCACACCTGCACAACGTCAGGCACACTGGCAGACCATTGCGGACATCATAAGTGCCCTTGGAATCATGAGGCGCACAGCTACTGAATGCTACAAGCGCTGGAATTACCTGAAGCGCAGGGCAAAGAATAAGCTGGCCTCAAGTCATGCCGCAACTCTAGTGACTGGAGGTGGCTCTCCAGCAGACGACATAGAACTCACTCTACATGAGCAGATTGCTGGGACCTACGTCACGGAGGAACAGATCCAAGGCGTGGGAGAACTGTCAGATTACGAGGCATTGTCCGGTGAGTGCACATGCATGTGTGTGTCATCCATGTGCATGGTGTGTGTGGGAGGGCTTCTGTTTGGGTGCCAGGTCAGGGTGTGTGTACCTGAGTGGTTTGGGTCACCCATGTGCCTCATCCTATACATTCTGCGCACCAGCATTTGGGTATAGCAGCATCCCTTCTGCCAACATTAGACATCCAGCCCAACACCAAGCCAGTTGCCCTTGGCGTGTCATCTTGCCACAACATTGTTGCTTATTTACCTCTGTTTATTCAGGCAGATTGTTTGCATGCCACCACTTTTACTCGGGATTTCTCAGTCCTATTGTCACATGTCTGACATGGCTATGGTACAGTGGACTGGCTTTGTTTCCTGGACATGATTTGTTTAGACATGTCCCTGTGCTATAGGACCATTTTGGACTGGCAGCTCCAGGTTAAACATTTGAACCATTTCAATGAAAAAATCAATTTCATGAGCAAACTGGACTGAATGGACAATTGGTGACCTCCTCTCCCTCTTCACTTCATGGCTAGGGTACATGCCATCTGTGTGATGGCATGTGTATTTGACCTGCCAATCACTGGCCAATGTGTATTTGACCTGCCAATCACTGGCCAATGTGTGATGCCACTGCTAGGCAGCATGCAGCAAATGTGTTCATCTTCCATCTTGGTGTCATCAATGTGTGCCATCTGCCTACCCTTCACACGCAGTGACAGTGCATGCATGGGAGGGTTTTAGTCATGTAGGACATGTGTCAATCAAGTACTGTTTCTATAGCTTCTCAGCCCTAATTGTGTGCCATAGTGCTAATGCCTGTTTCCATTTGTTTTCTTTTATGTCTTTGCAGGGGATGACACACTTGATACTGCTGGGGTTGTGGAGATGGTGCAGACCCAGGAGGGGTCTGAGGGCCGACCGACCACCAGTGAGGGACGTGGTGTGGTGGTGGGTGAGAACCCACAACTGCTGCAGGTCGTGCTCTCAAGGGGTGTCTCTGGCTGCACCTCCCCCGAGCTGTATTCAGGTGTCGATTCGGATGATGAGACCTATGTGCCGTCGCAGGTGAGTGTTCCTGGGAGGGATTCTGTTCTGTCCGACCCACCTGCACCAGGGTTAGAGACCTCAATGGGGATGCCAGTGTTGGCAGGTACGCCTTTGGTGGTTACGGATGCAGGGTCACACTCTGCGACATCTGATCCTGTTCCTGGGCCAGCAGATCAGAGGGGGAATGCAGTCCTGCAGCCTCAGGCAGTGCCGGCACAGCAAGGCGCAGTTCAGCTTGCCCCAGACAGGTGTGGTGTCCGCCGACGTGGTGGCCGTCAGCCACCTGGCAATACCACATGGGAGCAATCCATATACGGTATGGCAACCCAACAGGCAGCATCATCAGAGATGATGGCTCAGGCCATGGATAGGGTGGCCACTTCCATTGTCCCTCCCGAAAGGCTGATGGAGCGACTACAGCAGGCAACAGACTCCATCTGCCAGTCACACAGGGAGGACATGTTGGCGTCCGACAGGGACAGGCGGGCGGCACTGGCGACTCTGCAGGAAGCCATTTCCATAGAGTCCCAGAGCCACAGGGAAGCCCTGAGGGTGGAACTCCTTCACCTCAGGACGACTCTTGTTGAGCTTGAGGCTTCAACAAACAGAAGGACAGAACAGCAGCTGGAGCGTCTCACACGTACGCTCTCAGCTGAGATGCAGGCAACTAGGGTGGAGGTCCGGGCATCCCGTGAGTTGTTGCATGCGGACCCCCGCACAATTATCCTCCAGAACGAGACCTACCACACCCGCATGCTTGCAGCCATGGAGGAACAGACTAGGGCTTTCCGTGGGCTGCCTCCCATAGTCCCACCACCTCCTGATGCAGCTGCAGAGGGTGAGGAGAGCGACAGCAGTGATTTTCCCACAATAGGGTAGCCGTTTAGGCCCTGAGCCCATGGAGGTGTTTTTTTTTCCGCAAGATCCACACAGGTGGGTTTTGGTGTGCACCCTGTCCTCGGACCTCCTGGGTGGCCTCCCCCACCCCCCTGCCCCCCTGGGCCCATTAACGGCCATTTTTGATTTTTTTTTTTTTTGGGACAGTGTGTTGCCTTGTGTGGCTCCCGTGGGCATACGCTGCATTGTGGCTGGGCACATGCAGGCTTGTCATGAATTTGGTTCAGATGCTTGGGTTTTTGTGACACACACCCCTCCTGCTTCCCGTTTCCATGGGCTTGCAAAGGGTGTGCCCAAGTGACATTGACGTACATGGTGACATTGGACTCCCATTCGATGTGTGGGCAGTCTGTAGTCAATACTGTGTATACATTCATAGTGCATATTGTTGTTGTATTGTACACTGCATGGTGTATTGATATGTGCCTCTGCATCCATCTCATCCTCCTAATTTGCAGGTCCATTTCTCATGTCTTCACAAGGCGGTTCACCTTGGAACTGGAGTCCATGTTGTAAGCAGTGCACCTACACTCTTGCGTGGCGCTAACACTGTATACTTGGAAGTGTTTGAAGTGCTGGCATCATCAGGTAGTGAGGCTAGCAAATGTTTAAGACTGTAATGTCATGTTTAAGGTAGGTTGGAGGTTGTGTACGTGATTGGTATTCTTGGTAAGTATTTGGTAATGTGTGTTGTAGGTCCTGCATTACTGTGAGCATTTCATGTGTGGCCATGTTTCCATTAGGGACACTGTAGCTGGTGACACTTGGGGCATGTTGTGGGGATTCATTTGTTTGCTCTCACATTGCATGACATGCCATGGTGTGTTGTGTGGCCGTGCCGGGGAGGGGTTGGGTGACATGGCACTGTTTTCATGTAGTATTTTGCAAGTGGGTATTCATTTCTGCAGCATGGAAGTGTGTCTTTTGATGACACTGCATTGGTGGTGTTTGTGTAGGTAGGGATGCACACATTGTGACACTTCCACATGAACAATCTCAGGCTGCTATGGTTCTGACAGTTGACTGTCCCTTTGTTCGTCATAATTGTCAGGTCGAGTCATCATTGCTTATCAGATGGTATGTGCCAGGGCTGTGTGCACTCCACAGGGGTGTGATTTCTATGTGAAGTAAATAGCCACCAGCTGCTGCCTCACCCGTGCCCTCTCCCCTCCCATGCGCAGCGGGCGTGCATGTGGTTGGGGATGTGGGGGCACCACCATGTCCACAGCCAGGCCCTGGCGTGTTGCAACATTGTGCAGGACACAAGCTGCCACTATGATCCTGCACACTACTGGGGGCGCATATAACAGCTTCCAGCCAGAACGGTCAAGGGAGCGAAAGCTTGACTTGAGCACTCCGAATGTGCGCTCCACTATGCCCCGGGTTGCAATATGGGCTGTGTTGTATCTTACCTCTGGAGGCGTGATGGGGTTCCGAAATGGCGTCATCATGTTGGTGCTCAGAGGGTAGGCACTGTCCCCTGGTGAGGAGGTGATGGGTATCATTAGTGGGGTAGTGACATAACTCTGCATCTGACATGCATGCATGTGCAGTGGCATTCATACTCACCAAGCAGCCATGTATCACCAAGCCGCCCAGCTTCTAGGTCCCGGCTTACGGTAGACATTCGGTAAATTAAGCTGTCGTGGGTGGACCCTGGATAGTTGGCATATACTAAGGTGATGATTCCCTTGGCATTACATACTACCTGCACGTTGATGGAATGCCAGTGCTTGCGGTTCCTATAGATGTGCTCAGATGCCCTGGGGGGACGTAGTGCCACATGGGTGCAGTCAAAGGCACCTAGCACTTTGGGGAATTGTGCCACACCGTAGAAATCGAGGGCGGCAGCCTGCCTTTCTGCAGGTGTCCTGGGCAGGTATATGTGCCTATGGACTGATGGGCGTGCAGTGATGATGTTCAAGACCTGGTGTAGGCAGCGTGACTGCGTGGCCTGTGACACCCCACCCACTATGGCACTTGTCCGCTAAAATGATCCTGTGGCCAAGAAGTGCAGTACATTGAGGACCTTCTCCAGGGGGCTGAGTGCTTGGGAGCACAGGGTGGGTGATGTGAGGTCATCCTCCCACTCACTGACCAGGTCCAGTATTAAGTGTGGTGGAAACCTGTACCTCCCATACACCTGGTCATCAGGCATCCCAAAAAGGCTGGTTCTGGAAATTCGGGCCCTCATTATCCTCCTCCTCCTCCTTTGGTAACCCACGGCCACTGCTACTAGGAACGGTATATACATCCTGGCGTCTGAGCTTGTTTGTTGTTTGCGCGCACTTTTATGCTGCGCGGGACGTACACCTGCTTCATGCTGGCGTACGTGTTTCAGGATTGGACCATTTATTTTTCGGCGCGTCGTAGGCGAAAGTGTGAATCTTCCCGCCCACCCCAGGAATACACGTAACACGTTCTCCCAGGCCCAGTCGCGAGTAAATATTCCCGCCCACTCCTGTAATACACGTACCCCACTCTCACAGGCCCAGTCGCGTGTGGAAGTTCACGCGCACCCCGAAATACACGTACCCAGGGCAATCGCGTGTGGAACTTCCCGCAAACCCCGTAAAACATGTAGCCTGCTGGTATCACATGTGGAAGTTCACGCAAACCCATAATACATGTACCCTGATGGTATCGCCTGGGAGACTACCCGCGCACCCCAGGAATACACG